>NC_083098.1:17682105-20494469 GCF_949774975.1 Lagenorhynchus albirostris | reverse complement strand
CATCACTTTAAATTTATTCTGCCACTCCCATCTGGCCTGCAGAGCTGCTAAAAAGTCCACTGATGGCGTTATGGGAGTTCCTTTGTATGTAACTTGTTGCTTTTCCCTTTTCAATATTCTTTCTTTAACTTTTGCCATTTTAATTCAGTGTATCTTGGTGTGGACCTCTTTGGGTTGATCTTGTTTGTGTTCCAGGACCTGCATGTCTGTTTCTTTTCCCAGGTTAGGGAAGTTTTCAGCCTACTGTGTCCTCAAATATGTTCTCTGCCCCTTTCTCTCTCTCTTCTCCTTCTGAGACCCTATAATGTGAATATTAGTGCACTTGATTTTGTCCCAGAGGTCTCTTAAACTGTTCTCTTTTCTTTTTATTCTTTTTTCTGTTCAGCTTCAGTGATTTCCACTACTCTGTCTTCCATCTCCCTGATCCATTCCTCTGTATCATTTCATCTACTGTTGATTTCTTTTAGTGTAGTTTTCATTTTAATTGTTGTAGTTTTCATCTCTGTTTAGTTCTTTATATCTCCTAACTCTTTGTTAAACTTCTCACTGTGTTCCTCCATTCTTCTCCTGCATTCTTTGATCATCTTTATGATCATCACCCTGAACTCTTTCTTAGGTAGATTGCCTATCTCCACTTCACTTAGTTCTTCATCTGGGGTTTTATCTTCTTCCTTTGTTTGGAACATGTTCCTCTGTTGCCTCAGTTTGCCTAACTTGCTCTTTTTTTATTTCTATGTATCTGGTAGGTTGGTAATGTTTCCTGATCTTGGAGAAGTGGCCTTTTGTAAGAGGTACACTGTGCGTCCCAGCAGCTCACTCCCCTCTGGTCATCAGAGCTATACGCTCTAGGGGTGCCCCCTATGTGGGGTGCATGGGTCCTTCTGTGTGGTGGGCTTACTGATGTCGTTGGTCTAGTAGGCATGGCTGGCCTTTGGCCCAGTTGGTTTCCAGGCCCTGCCTTGTGTGGACCCTGCCAGCCACTGGTTGGTGGGGCTGGGTCATGAGGCTGCTGGTTGCAGAACCCTGGAGGGTCCCAGGGCTACTGCTGGTTCACTTGTGGGCAGAGCCAGGTTCTGGGGTGGGTGGTTACAGGACTGGGGTTCCTGGATCTAGTGTTGGCCTGATGGTGGGTGGGTGGGGCCAGTTCCTGATATGGCTGAATGCAGGTTCTGGGGTATTCCAAAGCTGGTGCTGGCCCATTGGTGAGTGGGGCTGGATCCCAGGGCAGCTGGCTGAGGCATCCAAGGTTTCTCAGAGCTGGTGTTGGTCTGCTGGTGGGTGGGGCCCAGGCCCGGGAGTCCTGGGGCTGGTGCCAATCTGCTGTGTTGGCTGTGTCCAACAAGGTAGGCTGTAGGGCTGCAGTGGTCCTGGGGCTGGTGTCTTCCCATTGGTGGGTGGAGTTGGTGTCCAGGGGATCCTGGAGCCAGTAGGTGAATCTGGGTCCTGGGGCTAGTGCTGGCCCACTGGTGGGCAGAGCTGACTCCTAGTGTCTCTGGCTGCAGGGCCCAGTGTCCCAGAGCTGATTTTGAATTGTTGTTGGGTGAAGCCAAGGCCCAGGATGTTCTGGGGCTAGTGCTGGCTGGCTGGTGGCTGGGGCTGGGTCCCAGGGTTTGTAGCTGCCAGGCCCTGGGGGTCCTGAGGCTAGTGCTTGCACACTGTTGTATGGCACTGGGTCCTGGGCCCTCTGGTGGACAGGACCATGTCCTGAGGTGCCTCGGGCTCAGGAGGTCTTAAGGCAGCCTGTCTGCTGGTGGTTGTCCAGCTAATTGCTTGGCCTGAGGCATTCCAGTACTGGTGTGAACAGACTGGTGGGTGAGGCTGGGTCCTGGTGCCAATCAGCTGGAGGGAGAATTCCAAAATGGCGCTTGCCAGTGTCTGTGTCTCCAGGGTGAGCTCCAGTTGCTTGCTGCCTCTTTGGCAGACTCTCCAAGATCAGCAAATGAGTCTGACAGGCTCCTTTCAAATGACTGCTTCTGCCCTGGTTCCTGGAGTGTGTGAGATTTCGTGTGAGCCCTTTAAGAAGGGAGTCTCTTTCCCCCAGCCCTCTGGGACTCCTGAATTTAATCCCTGCAGGCCTTCAAAGCCAAACATTGTTGGGGCTGGGGGCTTGTCTTCCTGGGGCAGGATCCCCGGGCTGGGGAGCCCAATATGGGGCTCAGACCCCTCGTTCCTTGAGGAGTACCTCTGCAGTTGTAATTATTCTTACATTTGTGGGTCACCCACTCCTGGGGTGTGGATCTTGACTATGTGCAACTCTGCCTCTCCTACCCATCTTGTTGTGGTTCCTTCTTTATACCTTTAGTGGTAGATGATCTTTTCTGCGAGATTTTGGTCTTTCTCATAAATAATTGCTCTGTAAATAGTTGTGATTTTGGTGTGCTCATGAGAGGAGGTGAGCTCAGGGTCTTCCTACTCCACCATCTTGGCCAGCCTCTATAATAGTATTTTTGCTAAGTAATACTAGCGAAATGAATATTTGTAACAGATGTTCACTGCCAATGCTACTGACTCCCTTTTTCATGTGTATGTAGGGAAAAGGAACATCGGTACACTGAGCTTCTGGAAGCAGAATTGCATATGAGAAAGTGCTAGCTAGGAATCAGGTCTGGGCTCAAAATACTGCCCGTGGCATGTTTGACTTAACTGCTTGAGCTCCATTTCCTCATTTGAAAAGTGCGATGTTCATGGCTGCCTCGCTCAGATTTGAGGCTGACATGAGGTGGTGTCCAAAAATGCTACTTGCCCTCAACAAACATGGGTTCCCTCCACTGTCCGCTCTCCCTTCAATGCTCAGTGCCCTGAGTTATGACAGGTTACACAGCTGGACCCTGTGGATGATGACTCCGACTGCTTGACCCTTGTTTCCTAACCCAACTGATTACTTTTAGAGTATGGAGGAAAGTGGAAAATGCTTCATTATTTTGCTCGTCATTTCTTTGCTCCGCTGTTGCCGGTGGGTTTTGAGAATGAAGATGTGTTTTTCATCTACGGTGTGTCAGACCTTCATTCATACCACAAGATGATGCTCACTGTAAGTTGCTTGGAGTTTTTTTCTCTCTGTGGTAGAGGGCGAATTTTAGATTTCTTTAGTTATTTGGTTCTATTCTTTTTTGGAAAAAAAAAGAAATTAATTTGTATCAAAATGTCTCTAGTGCTTGCAGCAGAAAATGAGCTGTTCTTGGAATTGGAAAACCTATATTCAGGGAAAAATTCTATTTATTCTAGGACCTTAATGTCTTGGTTCAGTTTCCTCATCTGTAAAATGACACCAGCCTGCCTTCTTAAAGGATTTCTATGGATAGCGAATACAGTCATTAGATGACTGTGCATTGTAAACTGTAAAATGCCAGTTAAATCTAAGGTTATTTATAATCATGAGAAGCTGGAAATAGGCTAGACTTTACCAAAAGAACTCATTTAAAACAGTATGTTAAAGTGGAAATCAGTAAAATTATTCAGAATATATATGTGGAAAAATGAACTTGTATTTAAAACAATTTTAGGTAAAAGAAAGGATAGAAATTCAAAGAAGTCTTGGGTGGCTACAGTTAGGAGGACATTGAGAACAAGTCAAGTCTATGAATTAACCATAACGCGCCAGGTCCTGTGCCTTCCATAAATTGCTTAATTCTCACAACAGCCTGTGGAGTTAGTGCTGTTATTATTCTCATTTTACGTTTGAAGAAATGGATACTTTGAGAAGTTAACTTCTTGGTTACATGACAAGTACTTGGTGGGGCTATGGTTAAACCCGAGTTTCACAGTCTCTTAACCAGTTCTGCTATTCTGACTTTCATCTATTATTACTCCTGTTATTCTCTAAAAAAAATAGTAACTAAGAATGTTTGGTTTTTTTCTGTCTTGTTTCTCCCCAGGTGAGAGTCCACACATGGAGTTCCCTGGAGCCCGTGTGCTCTGAGACGACGAAGCCTTTTGTGATGAAAGCAGGGGAGGCTGCTCTTCTCTATGATAAGCCAGTAGCTGAATTATTAAGAGGATGTACAAATTGTACACGACAAAGCTGTGTGGTTTCCTTTTACCTGTCAACTGCCAGGGAGCTCTTGAGCCCAACCAACTATCACTTCCTGTCCTCACCAAAGGAGGCCAAGGGGCTCCACAAGGCAAATATCACTGTAAGCACCCGTGGTCTGGGGTCACCGTGGCTTTGTGGAACTGTCCTGCTTTTTTGCAAAATTTCTCCTTGGTACTGAGCTTACCTGGGACCCGGGGAAGATTGGCCCCTTCCCACTGGAAGCAAAGAGCAAATAATTTTTATTATTTGTATTTGTCAAAGCTTAAGTTTCCTGCCACTCCTGCTGTCCCATCACATCTCCCTAGTCAGGCTGGTGCAGTGGAGGGTGAGGCAGCAGGAGTATCACCACTGACTGCTCCTCCTGTAGGTTCCAGGCTCTGTCTGTCCTGGGGGCTTTACTGCATCAACCGTGAACTATTATCATCTGCATATACAAGTGAGCAAACCTGTTTGGAGGGACTGAGTAACGTGTTTATAAAGTCCATGGCCAGCAAACAATGGAGCCGGTAGAAGCACTCTTAATTTTGCATTTTTAAGGAGAGTCTATTCATTTAAAACATTTTCACTCTACTCTCTGATTTATTGCTTCCATGTTGCTCAGTCACCAAATCTCTTTATCACTGCCAAGGGAAAAAAAGAGATGATCAGGATAGGATGTGTTGTTATAAAAATTGTGTAGCTAGGGCTTCCCTGGTGGCGCAGTGGTTGAGAGTCTGCCTGCCGATGCAGGGGACACGGGTTCGTGCCCCGGTCCGGGAAGATCCCACATGCTGCAGAGCAGCTGGGCCTGTGAGCCATGGCTGCTGGGCCTGCGCGTTCGGAGCCTGTGCTCCGCAACGGGAGAGGCCACAACAGTGAGAGGCACGCATACTGCAAAAAAAAAAAAAAAAAAAAATTGTGTAGCTAGGAAATTTGGAATCTGTCTAGTTGATTGAAAACCTTTCCTTCCCTTTCCCCCTCTCCATGTAGTGATTGAAACTTTCTAGAAAAATATTTTCATTCTCTATTTTTAATCAATTTTAAGTTTGTTTTAGATTTCATTGAAAAGACTTAAGTGAGAGGATTTTTTACATTTGCTTTGGAAATCATATCAAAACTCAGTCCTTGAAATAGAGATAGCATAGCTTAGCTTAGCTTCCTTCCCAATTAATAATGAAATATTCCCATAATGAAATCTATCTGTCACAACTGATATAGGGCAAATATGAAGGAAATGACATACATTTACACAGCTTCTTTCCAGAAAAAAAGCACAAAACTGTGTAGTAGACAAATCTGCAGTCTCTAGACAGGATTTCAGAATCTTTCTTTCCTCATCTGGGCCTCCATTACTTTGAGATAACTGGGCTGGGGGAGAGGTAGGACTTCTTCCTTTGCCCTACCTCAATTGGATTTCAATGAGACTTTGCCTATCCTAAAGGGATATAATAACAATAATAATAGTAATGATAGTTAACGTTATTGTAGGCTTAATGTAGGCCAGGCGCTTGGATGTACTATCCTCAGGGGGATGCTGGGGACTGAGTTTTCCTCCCTGTGTCCCTGAAGCCAGAATACAAGCTTGAGCTCTGGGCTCTGCAGTCAGATATGCAGAGATGAGGTTTCCGATCAGAAGAAGGCAACAACGAGAGTGAGCAGGTGCCAGTGTCCCTTCTGGCCTTGGCCTTGGGACAGAGTAGCTGAGGCTTCCCTGCAGGCTTGGTGGCAGCCAGGGCCAGCCATGTAAACTGTGTGCCTGCAACTGCTTTAGGGTCTTCATCAGAATAGGTGGGTGGAATGATTTGGGAATTTGACATCTAACTTCAAGCCTGCATCTCTGACCCTCTGAGAGCTACCTAATACATTTTGTTTCTTTTTTGCTTCTACCAAAGTAGAGTTTCTTGTTAATAACTCAGAACCCTGCATGCTGTCTCAGGCTAAGTTATATATAGTAAAAATCGCCCTTGGAAATTCTTTATGTCACACATAACCTATAATGTCAAACCTACGGCGTTGCATGTATGCCTGTGGAAGAGTCATGTTTCATGACAGATGCACGGCTGGAATACCAGGTCCCACTCAACTGTGTACTCACAGTGAGAGAGGTTCACAAACCCCCAGCCTCCAGGAAGCATCTCTGCCTCTCTCTCTGCCTGTGCTAAGAGGCTAATGAATGACAAGACTTAAACTGTGCTCTCCTTTGCTGATATCGTGTGGGATTCACACATGTTAAAAGTGCTAATGTAAAGCAACTATACTCCAATAAAAATGAATTTAAAAAAAGAAGGAAAAAAAATTAAAGTAAGAAAGTTAAGGGTCAGATTACAAAGCTGAGAATTCACATTACGAAGATTTTTTCAAATATTTCAAAGTTGGATGGACTTATATCCAAATGAATAGGAAAATGAATAATTTCATTTAGATGGTTCAGATTAAATAAAACGAATACTTGAAAAATTCTAAATAAGTACAATGTGATAGCTACCTAAGAATGAACGTTAGTAAATCTGTCAAGAGTAATATGAAAAGCAAATTAATTTGAGCTGAATAAAAAAAAAAGTGCTAATAATGTGACTTTACTGACGATGCAATAAAAGAGAGAGAGCTCTAGTGGTAGAGCTTTTGGAGATGCCCGGCCGGCTGCTGCCTAGATTGCAGGATCTCCTCAGAAGACTAGAAGGTGAGCCCCATGGCTGTGCTCTGCAGCCAGCTCCACACAGATTCTGAGAAAGTCATTTAAAACACCCAGCCCTGGTGCAGAAATGTGCCTCTCTTGATGAGACCCTGAGAAAAAGGTATAAAGCTGTAAAAGCTACAAAGCCTTGAGATTCGTGTGAAATATTCTCCTTAATAATTGGAGACTACATATTCCCCCCCTCCCCGCCTGGTTTGAGATTACAATTTGGTAATTTTCCACAGCCTTCAATACATTTCCACATAGTTTTTAGCATCTGACACAGTGCATGGAATGTATGACTTTAGCAGCTGCAGAACCAAAGTTGTAGGAAATGCACTCCTTGTTAGCCACATCGATGTTCTGATAGGCGCTGTATATAGAATAGAGAGCTCTGCCCTCGTCCTTCACTTCATTTATCTTTTTCTTTCAGGCCACCATCTCTCAGCAAGGGGACACATTTGTTTTTCATCTGAAAACCTCAGCTGTTGCTCCCTTTGTTTGGTTGGATGTAGGAAGCATCCCAGGGAGATTCAGTGACAATGGTTTTCTCATGACTGAGGAGACACGGACTGTATTCTTCTACCCTTGGAAACCCACCAATGAGAGTGAATTGGAGCGATCTTTTCATGTGACTTCACTGGCGGATATTTACTGAGGGAATCCAGGCTGTATTGGCAGGAGCTGAAGGCAACCAGGAACAAGTTGAAGAGGCCAGGAAACGCGTCTGCTTGCTGTCAGGTGTCTGCATAACCACTTGGTGAAGAGCTTGTACTAGTGCATTCTCCCAGGGAAGGCTGTGTACTCACGTGATGTCCTCCTCCAACAAAGCTGTGCCTAGGTGCCGTCCAGTCCGCACCAGGACTGTGGTTTTAGCCCATTCCCCCACAGCTTTTGCACCACATGAACCAGTTGTAACCCAACTGCCTCTCCAAGCCCCGAAAGGAGGTCTGTCCACGTGCAGCCCTTTAAGGGAATCACAGGTACGTGATTATTACGGTATCTGTGGAATCAAATGTGGAAGGTCGTGAGGTCATGTAGGCTCTCGTGGTTAGCTTTGAGAAATACCAAATAATCGGAATGAAACTGCTTTGTTGTTATTTCCAGAGGAAATGGAGATTCAAATGTCACAACAGAAAGAGAGTTCTGGGCGGTAGCCATATTGGTTGCTATTGCCGGAAAACTTGGGGGGTTGATTTTTGTCATTCGGTTACTTTTTGGGTAGGAGTCCTTTTTCCATTTGCAACGTTTTTTTAAAAATATTGTTTTAACAATAATAATTTATTTTTTCAAAGGCCATTGGAGTGATTCTTTGGGAAAAAAGCTCGTATTGAAATGGACATCACCATGGTCACTTTGGAAACTTCCGGGTGTCCTGACATAGGTCACCCATCGTTATGTACGGGCTTCAGGTTTGGTTGAATCCAGTGAGCTTTCCAGTTCAAGGCTGTGGTTAGATTTGTACTTGGTGATCCTGGCAGCAAAGTGGTGTTCCCTTTCACTTGAGTTTGAACCATCTTAAAAAACATTGATTCATTATAATTGCTATGAAATCATTTTATTCTGCACTATCATGTTTATAAAATCACACTGGTAATGAAGCAAAGAGGGCAAAGTGTTAAGAAGTAGCCAATGTGGGTAAAGGTGTGTAGGAATTTTTTTCTGCTTTTGCGACTTTTCTGTAAGTTTGAAATTATGTTAAAATTTTAAAGTTGTATAAATTGCATTGACAACTTGGTGTTTCATTTGTGGCTTATTTCCTCATTCCATGAACACTCAGTTTTGCCCAGTACCCTGCTGAGCATTAATTTCCATTTAGCTCTGGTCAAGTTTTTAGTCTATTTGATAAACTTGAAGAGTTTGAAGAATCTAATCCAGGATATTTGAAGGGTCTTCTCTAAGAAGAATCAGGTAATTGGTTATAGAGTGGACTGGCAGTGAGAGTTTGGCTTTAGAATCAAGACTAAATAGATAATAGTTTTGGTTTTAAACCTGAGAATCTTTTGGCCATGGTTCAGAGACTAAAAAGAAATAAATGCAGCCAACCCAGGCCTCTCCTTCAGTATCTATGAGTTCCCTCATTTTATGTGTTATTTCAAAATATATATAACAGGCTTATGAAAGGCTGTGACTTAGGGATGTAACCCAGAAGATTCTTACCTGATAAATATTATATCACTTTCTTGTCACTGTTGCTGGGGGACAGGGAGGACACACCTCTCCATTCACTAGAGCATTTTTCTGTGCTAGGTACCCTGTGATGTGGGCTTTGAAGTTGATGGGCCAAATTTACTGGGTTGGCCAAACCCAAAAAGTTTGTTTGGGTTTTTCCCTAATTCTGTAACGACCCAATACATTGCAATTCTGCCCTTACTAGCTCTGTAACCTTAATCTAGTTATTTAACTTCTACGTTCCGTTTTCTTGTGGTACAGTGGGAATAATTACGCTCACCTTGTAAGTGTGGGTTTTTAAAAATAATTTATTTTTGGCTGCATTTGCTCTTCATTGCTGCACGCAGGCTTTCTCTAGTTGTGGCGAGCGGGGACTACTCTTCATTGTGGTGTGCGAGCTTCTCGTTGTGGTGGCCTCTCTTGTTGCGGAGCACAGGCTCTAGGCACGTGGGCCTCAGTAGTTGTGGCACGTGGGCTCAGTAGTTGTGGTTCGCAAGCTCTAGAGCACAGGCTCAGTAGCGCACAGGTTTTGTTGCTCTGCAGCATGTGGGATCTTCCCGGACCAGGGATTGAACCCGTGTCCCCTGCACTGGCAGGCGGATTCTTAACCACCGCACCACCAGGGAAGTCCCTGTAAGTGTGCTTTGAAGAATAAATTAAAAATGTGGTTCAAGGGCTCAGCCCAGTACTGACACTTAGTGAAGGCTCTGTAAATGGAGGCACCATTCTGGGGTGTGACCCTCTTGTCTAGAGAGGGCTGGGCTCCCACCCACACTGACCTGAGTCAGAATCCAAGTTCTGAGGCTTATTGGCTGTGTGACCTTGGGCAACCACTTGATCTTCTAGATTTTAGTTTTCTCATCTGTAAAATGGAGATAGTAATCTCTAACCTTCAAAGGTAGTGGTAAAGATTAAACAAATAGGGTCTGGAACAAAATAAATGCTAGTCATACTTTTTTATTTTTTGTGGTACGCGGGCCTCTCACTGTTGTGGCCTCTCCCGTTGCGGAGCACAGGCTCCGGACACGCAGGCTCAGCGGCCATGGCTCACGGGCCCAGCCGCTCCGCGGCATGTGGGATCCTTCCTGGACCGGGGCACAAACCCGTGTCCCCTGCATCGGCAGGCGGACTCTCAACCACTGTGCCACCAGGGAAGCCCTAGTCATACTTTTATAACATCATTATCACTCAGTACATGAAGCAAGGGTAAAAATGAAGCAAATAAAGGCAGATGCCTTTTTTCTTTCCTTTTTTAAAATTGAAGTATAGCTAATACAATATTGCATTAGTTTCAGGTGTACCGCAAGATGATTCACTTATATATATGTATTTTCAGATTATTTACCACTATAGGTTATTACAGTATATTGAGTATAATTCCTTGTGCTATACAGTAAATCCTTCTTGTTTATCTGTTTTACATATAGTAGTGTGTATTTGTTAATCCCATACTCCTACTTTGCCCTCCTCTCTCCTCCTCTTTGGTAACCATAAGTTTGTTTTCTCTGTCTGTGAGTCTGTTCCTGTTTTTTTTTAAAAATATTTTTTGATGTGGACCATTTTTAAAGTCTTTATTGAATTTGTTACAATATTCTGTTTCTTTATGTTTTGGGTTTTTTGGCCGCAAGGCATGTGGGATCTTAGCTCCCCAACCAAGGATCGAACCCGCACCCCCTGCATTGGAAGGCAAAGTCTTAACCACTGGACCACCAGGGAAGTCCTTCCTGTTTTGTATATAGATTCATTTGCATTATTTTTTTAGATTCCACATGTAGGTAATAGCATATAATATTTGTCTTTCTCTGACTTGCTTCACTAAGTGTGATATTCTCTAGGTTCATCCATGTCGCTGTAAATGCCAATATTTCATTTTTAAAAATATTTATTTTTTGGCTGCATCGGGTCTTAGTTGCAGCATGTGGGATCCTTCGTTGAGGCACATGGGCTCTTCGTTGTGGTGTGCAGGCTTCTCTCTAGTTGTGGTGTGTGGACTCGAGTGCGTGGGCTCAGTATTTGCGGCATGCGGGCTCTCTAGTTGTGGTGTGTGGGCTCCAGAGCATGTGGGCTCTGTAGTTGCGGCACGTGGGTTTAGTTGCCCTGCGGCATGTGGGATCTTAGTTTCCCGACCAGGGATTGAACCAGCGTCCCCTGCATTGCAAGACAGATTCTTAACCACTGGACCACCAGGGAAGTCCCAATATTTCATTTTTTTAAGGCTGAGTAATATTCCATTGTATATATGTATATAACACATTGTTTTTTTAGTACTATAGACAAGAGATCCACTTCAATTTTTTTTTACTTTTTATTTTTTAATTAAAAAATTTTAATTGAATTATAGTTGATTTTTAATGTTGTGTTAGTGTGTGGTATACAGCAATGTGATTCAGTATACCAGCTGGTATACATTACGACCTTGTTGTTTATCTATTTTATATATAGTAGTTTGTATCTGCTAGTCCCAAGCTCCTAATTTATCCCTCTCCCACCTTCTTTCCCCTTTGGTAACTATAAGTTTGTTTTCTACATCTGTGAGTCTGTTTCTGTTTTGTAAATAAGTTCATTTGTATCATATTTTGGATCCCACATATAAGTGATATCATAAGGCATTTGTCTTTCTCTGTCTGACTTACTTGACTTAGTATGATAATCTCTAGGCCCATCCGTGTTGCTGCAAATGGCATTATTTCATTCTTTTTTATGGTCGAGTAATATTCCACACACACACACACACACACACACACACACATACACATATACATACCACAACTTCTTTATCCATTCATCTGTCAGTGAACATTAGGTTGCTTCCATGTCTCGACTATTGTAAATAGTGCTGCTGTGAACATTGGGGTGCGTGTATCTTTTCGAATTAGAGTTTTCTCCAGACATATGCCCAGGAGTGGAATTGTTGGATCATATGGTAACTCTGTTTTTAGTCTTTTAAGGAACCTCTATAGTGGCTGCACCAACTTACATTCCCACAAACAGTGTAGGAGGGTTCCCTTTTCTCCACACCCTCTCCAGCATTTGTTATTTATAGACTTTTTAGTGATAGCCATTTTGACTGGTGTGAGGTGATACCTCACTAGTTTTGATTTGCATTTCTCTAACAATTAGTGAGGTGGAGCATCCTTTCATGTGACTTTGGCCATCTGTATGTCTTTTTGATTAGGTTGTTTGTTTTTTGGTATTAAGTTGCATGGACTGTTTATATACTTTGTATATTAACTTCTTTTTTTTAACATCTTGATTGGAGTATAATTGCTTTACAATGGTGTGTTAGTTTCTGCTTTATAACAAAGTGAATCAGTTATACATATACATATGTTCCCATATCTCTTCCCTCTTGTGTCTCCCTCCCACCCTCCCTATCCCACCCTCAATTAACTAGTTATTGGTCATATTGTTTGCAACTATTTTCTCCCAGTACGTGGGTTGTTTTTTCATTTTGTTGATGGTTTCCTTTACTGTGCAAGAGCTTTTAAGTTTGACTAGGTTCAATTTGTTTATTTTTGCTTTTATTTCTTTTGCCTTGGAAGATTGAGCTAAGAAAAGATTACTATGAATTACGTTAGAGAAGATTTTGTCTATGTTCTCTTCTAGGATTTTTATGGTGTCCTGTCTTATATTTAGGTCTTTAAACCATTGTGAGTTTATTTTTGTATATGGTGTGAGGGACTGTTCTAGTTTAATGGATTTACATGTAGCTGTCCAGCTCTCCAATACCACTTTTTCAAGAGGTTGTCTTTTCTCCATTGACTATCATTGCTCCCTTTGACGTAGATTAGCTGGCCGTAGGTGCGTGGGTTTATTTCTGGGCTCTCTATTCTGTCCCATTGAGCTGTTTGTCTGTTTTTGTGCCAAATACATGCTGCTTTGATTACTGTGATTTCTGTAGCTTTGTGGAACAGTCTGAAGCCTAGAAGGGTTATGTCTCCAGCTTTATTTTTTTCTTCAGGATTGCTTTGGCAATTCAGGGTCTCTTGTGGTTCCATATAAATTTTAGGATTATTTGTCCTAGTTTTGTGAAAAATGTCATGGGTATTTTGATAGTGATTGCATTAAAGTTTAGATTGCTTTGGGTAGTATGATGCCATTTTAACAGTATTACATTCTTCCAATCCAAGACCATGGGTTATCTTTCCATTTCTTTAAATCACCATCAGTTTTCTTTGTCAGTGTTTTATAGTTTTCAGTGTATAGGTCTTTTACTTCCTTGATTAAGTTTATTCCTCGGTATTTTTTTGACACAATATTAAATGGGATTTCTTTTTTACTTTCTGTTTCTAATATTACGTTATTAGTGTAAAGACATGCAACAGATTTCTGTATATTAATCTTGTATCCTGCTACCTTGATGAATTCATTTATTAGTTCTAATAGTTTTTGTGTGGAGACTTTAAGGTTCTCTATATAGAGTGTCATGTCATCTACAAATAGTGACAGTTTTATTACTTCTTCCCTTCCAATTTGGAAGCCTTTTATTTCTTGTCTGATTGCTGCGGCTAGGACTTCCAATATTTTTTTGAATAGTAGTGGTGAGAGTAGGTATCCTTATCTTGTTCCTGAAGTTAATGGGAAGGTTTTCAGCTTTTCACTGTTAAGTGTTATGTTGGCTCTGAGGTTATTGTAAATGGCTTTTATTATGTTGAGATTTGTTCCCTCTATATCCACTTTGATGAGAGTTTTTATCATGAATGGATGTTGAATTTTGTCAAATGCTTTTTCTATGTCTATTGAGATGATCATATGATTTTTGTCTCTTGTTAATGTGGTATATCACATTGATTTGCATATGTTGAACCATCCTTGTGACCCTGGAATGAATCCAAGTTGATAGTGGTGTATGATCCTTTTTATGTATTGTTGGATTCAGTTTCCTAATATTTTGTGGAGGATTTTTGCATCTATATTCATCAAAGATATTGGCTGTAATTTTCTTTTTTGTAATGTCTTTGGTTTTGGTATCATGGCAATGGTAGCTTCATAGAATGAATTTGGGAGTGTTCCCTTCTCTTCAAATCTTTGAAACAGTTATGTTTGGTAGACTATCCCAGTGAAGCTGTCTGGTCCTGGACTTTTGTTTGGAGGGAGTTTTTTTGTTTGTTTATTTTTTGGTTTTTGTTTGTTTGTTTTTTTGAATTACAGAGTCTATTTCACTTCTAGTGATCGGTCTGTTCAAATTATCTGTTTCTTTTTGACTCAGTTTTGGCAGGCTGTATGTTTCTGGAACCTTGTCCATTTCTTCTACGTTGTTCAATTTGTTGGCATATAACTGTTCATAATATTCTCTTACGATTTTTTGTATTTCTGTGGTATCAGTTATTTCTCCTCTTTCATTTCTTATTTTATTTGGGTCCTCTCTCTTTTCTTCTTGGTGAGCCTAGATAGAGGTTTGCTGATTTAGTTTATCTTTTCAAAAAACCAGCTCTTGGTTTTATTGATCTTTCCTATTGTTTTTAATCTCTATTTTATTTATTTCCTCTCTGATCTTTATTATTTTCTTCCTTGTGCTGACTTTGGGTTTTGTTTGTTCTTTTTCTAATTCTGTTAGCTGTAGGTTAGGCTGCTTATTTGAGATTTTTCTTGTTTCTTGAGGAAGGCCTATATCGCTATTCCCTCTTAGCATTGCTTTTGCTGCATCTCATAGATTTTATATGGTTGTGTTTTCATTTTTTAAATAAATTTATTTATTTTAATTTATTTTAATTTTTGGCTGTGTTGGGTCTTTGTTGCTGCATGCAGGATTTCTCTAGTTGCAGCGAGTGGGGGCTACTCTTCATTGCAGTGTGCGGGTTACTTATTGCAGTGGCTTCTCTTGTTGTGGAGCACGGGCTCTAGGTGCATGGGCTTCAGTAGTTGTGACGTGTGGGCTCAGTAGTTGTGACGTGTGGGCTCAGTAGTTGTGACTTGCGGGCTCTAGAGCTCAGGCTCAGTAGTTGTGGTGCACAGGCTTAGTTGCTCTGTGGCATGTGGAATCTTCCTGGACCAGGGCTGGAACCCGTGTCCCCTGTCTTGGCAGGCGGATTCTTCATCACTGTGCCACCAGGGAAGCCCTGTGTTTTCATTTTTATTTGTCTTTAGGTATTTCTGATTTCTTCTTTCAGTTCATCATTGACCCATTGGTTTTTAGTAGCATGTTGTTTAGTTTTTGTGTGTTCATTCTTTTCCCATTTTTCTTTCTGTGGTTGATTTCTAGTTTCATACTCTTGTGGGCCGAAAAGATGCTTGAAATAATTTCTGTCCTCTAAACTTGTGGCTTGTTTTGTGACCTAGTATGTGGTCTGTCCTAGAGACTGTTCCATATGGGCTTGAAAAGAATATGTGTTCTGGGTTTTTTTTTTTTTTTTTGGATGTAGTATCCTGTAGATATCAATTAAGCCCAATTGGTCTGTTGTGTCATTTAGGACCTCTGTTGCCTTATTGATTTTCTGTCTGGATGATCTGTCCATTGATATCAGTGGGGTGTTAAAGTCTTCTAGTATTATTATATTACTGTCAATTTCTTCCTTTATGTCTGTTAGTATTTGCTTTCTGTATTTAGGTGCTTCTATATTGGGTGCATATAGGTTAATGCGTGTACTATCCTCTTCTTGTATTGATCCCTATATCATTATATATTGCTCTTCTTTGTCTTTCTTTATGGCCATTGTTTTAAAGTCTATTGTGACCCTGCTTTCTTGTTGTTTCCATTTGCATGAAATCTCTTTTTCCATCCCTTCACTTTCAATCCGTGTGTGTCTTTTACCCTGAAGTGAGTTTCTTGTAGGCAGTATATTGTAGGTTTTTGTTTTTTTATCTAGTCTGCCACTGTGTGTCTTTTGATTGGAGCATTTAATCTATTGACATTTGAAATAATTATTGATAAGTATGTGCTTATTGACATTTTAATCCTGTTTTCCAGTTGTTTTTGTAGTTCTTTGTTTTTTTTTTTTAACGTCTTTATTGGAGTATAATTGCTTTACAGTGGTGTGTTAGTTTCTGCTTTATAACAAAGTGAGTCAGCTATATGTATAAATATATCCCCATATCCCCTCCCTCTTCCGTCTCCCTCCCACCCTCCCTATCCCACCCCTCTAGGTGGTCACAAAGCACCAAGCTGATCTCCCTGTGCTATGCGGCTGCTTCCCACTAGCTATCTATTTTACATTTGGTAGTATATATAAGTCCATGCCACTCTCTCACTTTGTACCAGCTTACCCTTCCCTCTCCCCGTGTCCTCAAGTCCATTCTCTACACCTGCGTCTTTATTCCTGTCCTGCCCCTATGTTCTTCAGAACCATTTTTTTTCTTTGTTTCTTCTTTTTCGTTTTTCCTTTTGTAGTTGATGATTTTCTTTCAAAGTATGCTTGAGTAACTTTCTTTTTGGTTTTTGTGAATCTATTGTATGTTTTTGACTTGTGGTTACCATGTTCAAGTATGTTGACCCATAACTATATCTATTTGCTTTATTTTTTAAAATTAATTTATTTTTTAAAAAAATTTATTTTATTTTTATTTTTGGCTGTGTTGGGTCTTAGTTGTGGCACACAGGATCTTCGTTGAGGCATGTGGGATCTTTCATTGTGGCACGCGGTCTTCTGTCTAGTTGTAGTGTGTGGGTTTTCTCTTCTCTAGTTGTGGCACACAGGCTCTAGGGCATGTGGGCTCTGTAGTTGTGTGTGGGTTCCAGAGCACATGGGCTCTGTAGTTTGTGGCACGCAGCCTCTGTCATTGAGGTGCGTGAGCTCAGTAGTTGTGGCACCCAGGATTAGTTGCTCCATGACATGTGGGATCTTAGTTCCCTGGCCAGGGATCGAACCCACATCCCCTGCATCGTAAGGTGGATTCTTTACCACTGAACCACCAAGGAAGTCCCTATCTATTTGCTTTAAAATGATAGTCATACAAGTTCAAAGGCATTCTAAAAGATCTATATTTTTATCCACCCCTCCCTCACATTTTGTGATTTTGGTGTCCTATTTACATCTTCATTCTTATACTGTTAATTGTAGTTATAATCACCTTTACAGTTCTTTGATTTTTTTAAATCCAAGTACAGGCTTATTTAAATGATCTTCAACCCTTTTATATATTTGCCTTTCCTATTGTGATTTTCCCTTTCCTATAGATTTTTGCTTCTTTTCTATTTAGGGAAGACCTTTCAATATTTCTTTCAGGGTTGGTTTAGTATTGCCATTTTATTTTACTTTATTTTAGTATAGTTGCTTTACACTGTTGTGTTAGTTTCTGCTACAGTGAAGTGAATCAGCTATATGTATACACATATCCTCTCCCTTTTGGACTTCCCTCCCACCCCACCCCCATCCCACCCATCTAGGTCACTACAGAGCACCAAACTGAGCTCCTGTGCTATACATCAGGTTCCCATGAACTATCTATTTTACACATGGCAGTGCACATATATCAATGCCAATCTCCCAATTCATCCCCCTCACCGTGTCCACATGTCCGTTCTCTACATCTGCATCTCTATTCCTGCCCTTCAAATGGGCTCATCTGTACCATTTTTCTAGATTCCACACATATGTATTAATATATGATATTTGTTTTTCTTACTGACTTCACTCTGTATCACAGACTCTAGGTCCATCCATGTCTATACAAATGACCCAATTTCGTTAATTTTAATGGCTAATGTTCTGTTGTATATATGTACCACATCTTCTTTATCCAGTCCTCTATTGATGGACATTTAGGTTGCTTCCTGTCCTGGCTGTTGTAAATAGTGCTGCAATGAACATTGGGGTGCATGTGTCTTTTTGAATTATGGTCTTATCAGGGTATATGCCCAGTAGTGGGATTGCTGGGTCATATGGTAGTTCTATTTTTAGTTTTTCAAGGAAACTCGGTGCTGTTCTCCATAGTGGCTGTATCAATTTACATTCCCACCAACAGTGCAAGAGGGTTCCCTTTTCTCCACACCCTCTCTCGCATTTATTGTTTGCAGATTTTTTGATGATGGCCATTCAGACCGGTGTGAGGTGATACCTCATTGTAGTTTTGATCTGCATTTTTCTAATAATTAGTGATATTGAGCATCTTTTCATGTGCTTCTTGGCTATCTGTATGTCTTCTTTGGAGAAATGTCTGTTTAGGTCTTCCACCCACTTGTTTGATTGGGTTGTTTGTTTTTTTGATATTGAGCTGCATGAGTTGTCTTTATATTCTGGAGATTTATCCCATGTCAGTTGCTTCGTATGCAATTATTTTCTCCCATTCTGAGGATCGTCTTTTCGTCTTGTTTATGGTTTTCTTTGCTGTGGAAAAGCTTTTAAATTTCATTAGATCCCATTTGTTTATTTTTGTTTTTATTTTCATTACTGTAGGAGGTGAGTCAAAAAAGATCTTGCTGTGATTTATGTCATAGAGTGTTCTGCCTATGTTTCCCTCTAAGAGATTTATAGTGTCCGGTCTTACTTTTAGGTCTTTAATACATTTTGAGTTTATTTTTGTGTATGGTGTTATGGAGTGTTCTAATTTCTTTCTTTTACATGTAGCTGTCCAGTGTTCCCAGCACCACTTATTGAAGAGACTGTCTTTTCTCCATTACATATCCTTGCCTCATTTGTCATAGATGAGTTGACCATAGATTCATGGGTTTATCTCTGGGCTTTCTATCCATTTCCATTGATTATATTTCTGTTTGTGTGCCAGTACCATATTGTCTTGATTACTGTAGCTTTGTAGTATAGTCTGAAGTCAGGGAGTCTGATTCCTCTAGCTCCATTTTTCTTTCTCAAGATTGCTTTGGCTATTCGGGGTCTTTTGTATCTCCATACAAATTGTAAAATTTTTTGTTCTAGTTCTGTGAAAAATGCCATTGGTAATTTGATAGGGATTGCATTGAATCTGTAGATTGCTTTGGGTAGTATAGTCATTTTCACAATATTGATTCTTCCAATCCAAGAACATGGTATATCTCTCCATGTGTTTGTGCCATCTTTGATTTCTTTCATCAGTGTCTTATAGTTTTCTCAGTACAGGTCTTTACCTCCTTACGTAGGTTTATTGCTAGGTATTTTATTCTGTTTGTTGCAATGGTGAATGGTATTGTTTCCTTAATTTCCCTTTCTGATCTTTCGTTGTTAGTGTATAGGAATACAAGAGATTTCTGTGCATTAATTTTGTATCCTGCAACTTTACCACATTCATTGATTAAGTCTAGTAGTTTTCTGGTGGCATTTTAGGATTCTCTATGTATAGTATCATGTCATCTGCAAACAGTGACAGTTTTACTTCCTCTTTTCCAGTTTGTATTCCTTTTATTTCTTTTTCTTCTCTGATTGCCATAGCTAGGACTTCCAAAACTATGTTGAATGAAAGTGGTGAGAGTGGACATCCTTGTCTTGTTTCTGATCTTAGAGGAAATGCTTTCAGTTCTTCACCATTGAGAATGATATTTGCTGTGAGTTTGTCGTATATGGCCTTTATTATGTTGAGGTATGTTCCCTCTATTCCCACTTTCTGGAGAGTTTTTATCATAAATGGGTGTTGAATTTTGTCACAAGCTTTTTCTGTATCTATTGAGGTGATCATATGGTTTTTATTCTTTAATTAATTAATATGGTGTTTCACATTGATTGATTTTCATATATTGAAAAATCTTTGCATTCCTGGGATAAACCCCACTTGATCATGGTGTATGATCTTTTTAATGTGTTGTTGGATTCTGTTTGCTAGTATTTTGTTGAGGATTTTTGCATCCATATCCATCAGTATTATTGGCCTGTAATTTTCTTTTTTTGTGACATCTTTGTCTGATTTTGGTATCAGGGTGATGGTGGCCTTGTAGAATGAGCTTGGGAGTGTTCCTTCCTCTGCAGTTTTTTGGAAGAGTTTGAGAAGGATGTGTTAAGTCTTCTCTAAATGTTTGAAAGAATTTGCCTTTGAAGCCATCTGGTCCTGGACTGTTGTTTGTTGGAAGATTTTTTTTTTAATAAATTTATTTATTTATTTTTTTCTGTGTTGGGTCTTTGTTGCTGAGCGTGGGCTTTCTCTAGTTGCGGTGAGTGGGGGCTACTCTTTGTTGTGGTGCACGGTCTTCTCATTGCAGTGGCTTCCCTTGTTTTGGAGTATGGGCTCTAGGCGTGCGGGCTTCAGTAGTTGTGGCACGCGGGCTCAGTAGTTGTGGCACACGGGCTTAGTTGCTCTGCGGCATTCCCGGACCAGGGCTCGAACCCATGTCCCCTGCATTGGCAGGTGGATTCTTAACCACTGCACCACCATGAAAGTCCCTGTTAGAAGATTTTTAATTGCAGTTTCAATTTCGTTACTTGTGATTGGTCTGTTTATATTTTCTATTTCTTCCCAGTTCAGTCTTGGAAGGCTGTACCCTTCTAGGAATTTGTGCCTTTCTTCCAGGTTGTCCATTTTATTGCCATATGGTTGCTTGTAGTAGTCTCTTATAATCCTTTGTATTTCTGCAGTGTCAGTTGTAATTTCTCCTTTTTTATTTCTAATTTTATTGATTTGAGTCCTTTCCCATTTTTTTCTTGATGAGTCTTGTTTATCTTCTCAAAGAAGTAGCTTTTAGTTTCATTGATTTTTACTGTTGTTTTCTTCATTTCTATTTCGCTTATTTCTGCTCTGATTTTTATGATTTCTTTCCTTCTACTAACTTTGGGTTTTGTTCGTTGTTCTTTCTTTAGTTGCTTTAGGTGTTAGGGTAGGTTGTTTATTTGAGATTTTTCTTCTTTCTTGAGGTAGGATTAAATTGCTGTAAACTTTCTTCTTAGGACTGCTTTGCTGCATCCCATACGTTTTGGGTCATCGTATTTTCCTTGGGTCATCGTATTTTCCTTGTCATTTGTCCTCCCCACCCCGCAAGGCCTCTTCTGGCCGTGGGGGTCCTGGGCCTGAGCCCCACCCCAAGACCTATGCCGGCCACATGGGTCCTGGGCCTGAGCCCCACCTCCGCAGAAGTCTCTTCTGGCCGTGTGGGTCCACGGCAGGCTGAGCACCAGCCTCCTCCAATGCCTCCTCTGGCTATGCTGACCCCTGCGGTTATGCCTGTGGAGGCCTGCGCCCCAGCTGGCCTGCACGGGCATGTGTGTTATGGGACAGCTGGTGAGAGGAACACATGCAGAGGTGGGGCTGACGCAGCGGGTCCAGAGACCTACTTAGAGGTCTTGGAGGCCTACTGGGGAGGCGGGGGGAGGCTGTAGCTCCCTGTGGGGGCAAGGACACTGATAGAGAAGGCACCAGGGAATTTTTCATTTTTATTTATTTTATGTTTTAATTTTCTTTATTTTATTTTTGTTTTGCTGTTATGGTTCTGTTTTTGTTGTTTCATTTTTATTGTTATTTTTTTCTAATATATTTTTTTATTTTTCTAATTTTATTTTAGTTTTCATTCTTTGTTATTGTTATGCTCTTTTCTGTTAGTTGCTTTTATGGTGTTTTGTTGTTTTTGTTTTTGTTTTGTTTTGCACACTGCGTGGCTTGCAGGTCTTGGTTCCCAGTCCGGGGGTCGGGCCTGAGCTGCTGTTAGGAGCACTGAGTCTAAGCTGCTGGATTAGCAGAGAACTTCAGGTCCCAGGGAATATTAATCAGTGTGAGGTCTCCCGGAGGTCCTCATCTTGGCACCAAGACCTGGCTCCCCCCAGCTGCCTGCAAACTCCAGTGCTGGACGCCTCATGCTAAACAACAAGCAAGTCAGGAATACAGCCCTACTGATCAAAAAAAATGAGATGACAAAAAGCATGCGACAGATGAAGGAGCAAGGGTAAAATCTGTAAGACCAAATAAATGAAGAGGAAATGGGCAACCTACCTGAAAAAGAATTCAGAGTAATGATAATAAAGGTGATCCAAAATATTGGAAATAGAATGGAGGCATGGATTGAGAAAATACAAGAAACATTTAACAAGGACCTAGAATAACTAAAGAACAAACCAACAGGGATGAACAACACGATAACTGAAATGAAAAATACACTAGAAGGAATCAATAACAGAATAACTGAGAGAGAACAATGGTTAAGTGAGCTGGAAGATGGCATGGTGGAAGTAGCTGCCATGGAGCAGAATAAAGAAAAAAGAATGAAAAGAAGTGAAGACAGTCTCAGAGACCTTTGGGACAACATTAAATGCACCAACATTCAAATTTTAGGGGTCCCAGAAGAAGAAGAGAAAGAGGAAGGGTCTGAGAGAGAGAATATATTTGAAGAGATCATAGTTGAAAACTTCCCTAACGTGGGAAAGGAAATAGTCACCCAAGTCCAGGAAGCGCAGAGAGTTCCACACAGGATAAACCTAAGGAGAAACATGCCAAGAAACATATTATTCAAAGTAACAAAAATTAAATTGAAAGAAAAAATATTAAAAGCAACAAGGGAAAAGCAAAAAATAACATACACAGGAATCCCCATAAGATTATCACCTGATTATTCAGCAGAAACTCTGCAGGCCACAAGGGACTAGCAGGACATATTTAAAGTGATGAAAGGGAAAAACCTACAACCAAGGTTATTCTACCCAGCAAGGATCTCATTCAGATTTGACGGAGAAATCAAAAGCTGTATAGACAAGCAAAAGCTAAGAGAATTCAGCACCACCAAACCAGTTCTGCAATAAATGCTAAAGGAACTTCTCTAGGTGGGAAACACAAGAGAAGAAAAAGACATACAAAAACAAACCCAAAACAATAAAGAAAATGGTAGTAAGAATGTACATATGCATAATTACCTTAAGTGTAAATGGATTAAGTGCTCCAACCAAAAGACACAGACTGGCTGGATGGATACAAAAACAAGACCCATATATATACTGTCTACAAGAGAGGCATATACAGACTGAGAGTGAGGGCATGGAAAAAGATGTTCCATGCAAATGGAAATCAAAAGAAAACTGGAGTAGCAATACTCATATCAGATAAAATAGACTTTAAAATAAAGTCTGTTACAAGCTGCAAAGAAGGACACTACATAACGATCAAGGGATCAAACCAAAAAGAAGATATAACAATTATAAATATTTATGCACCCAACATAGGAACACCTCAATATATAAGGCAAATGCTAACAGCCATAAAAGGGGAAATTGACAGTAACACAATCATAGTGGGGGACTTTAACACCGCACTTACACCAATGGACAGATCATCCAGACAGAAAATAAATAAGGAAACACAAGCTTTAAATGACACAATAGACCGGATAGCCTTAATTGATATTTATAGAACATTCCACCCGAAAGCAGCAGAATACACTTTCTTCTCAAGTGCACATGGAACATTCTCCAGGATAGATCACATCTTGGGTCACAAATCAAGCCTCAGTAAATTTAAGAAAATTGAAATCGTATCAAGCATGTTTTCCGACCACAACGCTATGAGATTAGAAATTAATTACAGGGGAAAAAACTGTAAAAAACACAAACACATGGAGGCTAAACAATACGCTACTAAATAACCAAGAGATCATTGAAGAAATCTAAGAGGAAATTGCTGTATTCTTATAGTTTTTGCATTTCTGAGAAATTCTTTCTCTCCCCTATTGTAAATGATAATCTTGCTGGGTAGAGTATCCTAGGTTGCAGGCTTTTCCCTTTCAGGACTTTGAATATATCATGCCACTCCCTTCTAGCCTGCAAATTTTCTGCAGGGAAATTGGCTACAGCCTTATGGGGGTTCCCTTGTAACTGACTCTGTTTTTCTCTTGCTGCCTTTAGAATCCTCTCTTTACCTTTAACTTTTGCCGTTTGAATCATGGTATGTCTTGGTGTTGTCCGTTTGGGTTCATCTTGTTTGGGACCCTCTGTGCTTCCTGTACCTGGATATCTGTTTCCTTCTTTAGGTTTGGGAAGTTTTTCAGCCATAATTTATTCAAATACATTTTTTTTTTGGCATTTGGGGAAAATTTTATTGCTCTTGATGGAACATAGCACCAGTTCAACGAATAAAAGATGGTTAGGATTCGTCACCTGTAATCAACAACACGCGTTTATACGAAAAGTGCTTAAAGCCATAGTTCTGGAAAAAGTTGAGGATGCTAAAATTTTTGTGTTACATATTTTAAATATGTTAACTACTTCATTAAACAGACGAGCAATGTATACCTATTTAAGTGATATCAGATTTGCTACTGTCAGTCTGATTATCAAATCCACAAATGCAAAATCAATTAAGGGACAAAAACATTCTTCAAACTTATAAAACAAGTTAGAACATTATAAAGTAATTTTTATGCCAAAAATATTTGTTAATTATTGCTTAAATGTACAGTTGATTACACTCATGAAATTTTCCAAATCATAAATGAGAAGATTTCTTCTGAATGCTAACATTTATCCCAAGGAAGAGAGGAATATTTAAGGGATGGGTAGACATTGCTTAACCACTGTGGAAAATAGCCCAGTTTCCCGCAAACAGTTTTAATAACGAACATCGCTGTGGTGACTCAGGAACTGGAAGCAAGACTACAGGATCACACTCAAGCTCTGTGAAGTCAGCCAGAGGATTTCTTCATGATAACTGCAGGTGGCACTTTCTCAGTCCTTAGAAGGTAGGATTTTATGTAAACTTCTTGTTCTAAAAGAAAAGGTCTGAATGGATAAATCGCTATGTAGAAGTACAAAGTTTTTTAATGCAGTCTTCTGTAAGAAGTAATTAAAATGTAAAAGCCAAACAATCTACAAGCCAAACAATCTACAAGCCAAACAAGCCAAACATCGAACGTGATTTCCTTTGAGATACACTTTATCCATCAGTCTCTTTCTCTGTCCTCCAACCATCTGAACCGTCAGTCACTGCACTGCTAATCCTCATAGTGAAACGGGTGCTATCTTATTTAAACTAGCTCGACTTTCTGTAACAACAGTCTCAGGAGTGGCGTTTTTAAACATAATTTTACCCAGCATGTGCATCAGTCATATTTGAGGGCAGGCACAAGACTTCTCATAAAGTTGGTGAAGCTGTGGAATACCACCTGGGGATGGAAACAGGACCTGTATCCTCGAGGGGAGAGAAAAACCAAACACTTATAAATGAAGGGGATTTGGGATACTTAGGGTTGACGTAGAAAAGAAAACAGAATTTTATATTTTCATCATTTTTGTGAAGATAATGTCTCCATGATCACATTATCAACATCATTCTTTATGTGTGTGTGTACATATACATATGTACATATACATATATATATATATAATTATTATTGTTTGGGGTGATGCAGGAAGCTACAAATGAGAAAAGGACACTGCGGTTTTAATAAGGGGAACAAAAAGTTCTGTTCACCACTATAGATTCACATTACAGTACACCAGTATCGATAGCATTTTCTTGTCTATTTTTGGTACTGAAGATAGTACCTCTCTACATAACCTTGTAAGGCTTCAGTAACTAAAGCATAAAACAAACAAACAAAATACATTTTTGATGCCCTTCTCTCTCTCCTCCTTCTGCAACCCCTATTGTGCATAGGTTGGCACACTTTATATTATCCCGTAGATCTCGTATGTAGCTTTCATTTTAAAAAAAAATGGTCTGTCTGCTGCTGCAGTTACGATTGTGTGATTTCCATTATTCTATCTTCCAGATGACTCATTTGTTCTTCTGTGTCATTTAGTCTGCTATTCATTGCTTGTAGATTGGTTTATATCTCAGCAGTTGAATTATCTATTTTTTTCTTTAATTATTTTTTTATTTTTAACATCTTTATTGGAGTATAATTGCTTTACAATGGTATGTTAGTTTCTGCTTTATAACAAAGTGAATCAGTTATACATATGTTCCCATATCTCTTCCCAAATCATCTATTTTTGACTGGTTCATCTTTATAGTTTCTAATTCTTCGTTACAGTGATCTGCATTTCTATCGATAATCTTTCTGAATCCCTTTAGCATTTTTTTAAAGCTCCTTTTTGAACTCAGGATCTAGTGGACTGGTGAAGTCTGTTTCATTATTTGTTCTTTCAGGGGATTTCTCTTGTTCTTTTAATTGGGAGTAGCTCCTCTGCCTTTTCATTTTACTTAACTGTTTCTCCTAAATTCACAGAGACAGAGAAAGTTATCTACTGTGGCCTTAAAGGGGTGTTTTTTTCTTTTAATTTTACTTATTTATTAGCTTTTGGCTGCGTTGGGTCTTCATTGCTGTGTACAGGCTTTCTCTAGTTGCGGCGAGCGGGGGCTACTCTCCGTTGCGGTGCGCAGGCTTCTCATTGCAGTGGCTTCTCTTGTTGCGGAGCACGGGCTCTAGGTGTGCGGGCTTCTGTAGTTGTGGCACGTGGGCTCGGTAGTTGTGGCTTGTGGGCTCTAGAGCACAGGCTCAGTAGCTGTGGCGCACGGGCTTAGTTGCTCCGTGGCATGTGGGATCTTCCCGGACCAGGGCTTGAACCTGTGTCCCCTGCGTTGGCAGGCGGATTCTTAACTATTGGGCCACCAGAGGAAGTCTCTAAAGGGGTGTTTTTATGTGGGAGTGTCCTGTGTATTCTCTATGTTCAGTGTTTTTGGTGCAAGGACTGGTTTTGGTATGGATGCCAGCCACGCCTTTCCTAAGAGTGTGCTGGCTGTTTTCCCCTAGACTAAGGGGGAGTGGTTGGTGGTGTAATGTCTAGAGCCTGTGCTGGATGTGAGGTGGGGCTTCCTCTTTCCCCTGTGGCTGTCACCACCCTGTCAGTGGCAGGGTCTGCTGCCCAGTTGTTGGCGTAGAAGCCCTGAGGGTTGGGTTTGATCAGGTTCCCTTGCCCTTGAGTGTGTGCCCTGCCCCAAAGGTGATGCATGTGCCACCTGTGTAGGCATCCACGGTTCCGCTTGGAAGCAACCCAGGGCCACGTCTCTTTCTCTGTTGTGTTTGTCCCAGATCTAGTGCTAGGCTGTGGTGTGGAGTGGGCTGGGACTTGGGGTCGGGGCGTTGTGCCTGCAGGACCTGAGGTGGCTTATCCCTGGATCTGTGTGCCCCAGGTCTGGTGCTAAGACACGGTGTGAAGCGGGGGGAGCCAGGGCGCTGTCTCTGGGAAACAGCCGCTGCCTGCGCCTGCACGCTTCCTGGGCCTGTCTGCCCAAGATTCAGAGGTCAGATGCTGCGCGTTCTTGCGGTGCTGCCCGGTGCGCGTGCTGACGATGTCTGCCACGGCTGGACCGCCAGCCCGGAGCAAGTGCTGACAGTGGTCTCGGTGGCTCTACCTAGGTCACTCCCCAGGCGCCCCAGTCTGTCTCTGTGTAGCTAGACTGAATCTTTGCCCAGATCTCACAGCAGGCGTGAGCGTGGACAGGAGTGGGCAGGACCTGGTGGTTTGACCCTTCATATTGGGAAGTGTGCTGAGGCGGCAGCCGCCAGGTCAAGGCTGTTTCTGCCCTGACTGTTAGCATGCCTGCAAGCGTGCACACTCCTCGCGAGTGAAGTCTAGGCTTCTCCAGCCCTTCTGTCTGTCCCAGCAGATTTCCTGATAGGCAAGGGGTCTTGTCTCCTCCTTGCAGGACCCCAGGACTGGGACGCCCAGATTGTGAGTCAACCGGTTCACTCCTCTGGGAGAGGGTCCTCCCATGCGGACCTTGTTTCCTTACAGGTCTCTCCCAGGAGCACAGGTCCCGGCCTGATGCTTTTTTCCCGCCTTTTTTCCCGCCTTTTTTCCCGATCTCCATTACATGGAGATCTTTCTAGCAGCTTCGGGTGTATAGGATTTCTTCTGCCAGTTCCCAGTTAGTGTTCTGTGAGAATTGTTCCACAAGTGGGTGTATTTTTGCTCTGTCTGTGCGGGGATTGGGGGGTGGGGAAGCTCTATGTCCTCCATCTTAATTCCCCTCCTCAAGGCAAATGTCTTTTAAGAATTTTTTTTTTTTTTCCGGTACGCGGGCCTCTCACTGTTGTGGCCTCTCCCGCTGCGGAGCACAGGCTCCAGACGCGCAGGCTCAGCGGCCATGGCCCACGGGCCCAGCCGCTCCGCGGCATGTGGGATCTTCCCGGACCGGGGCACGAACCCGTGTCCCCTGCATCGATCGGCAAGCGGATTCTCAACCACTGCGCCACCAGGGAAGCCCTAAGAATTTTTTTTTAAGTGTGTGTGTAGGGGGGAGATGTCAGAAACTAATGAATTAATAAAGGAAGAATAAATTAATGAATGGACATAAATATATGCTGACAACAATTTATAAAAGGAGAGAAATGTGTTGTATATACATTATTTCTGTAAGAGCATAGTTACATCCAAAAGGTTCTTTCACAGTTTGTATGTGGCACTGAGGTTAATAATTTCTGCCATTTTAGTGGATTTATTTTGCCACGTTTGCTGGCAGAGAATTGGATGTAGTCACTCTTGGCTTTGGATTTCTGAGAAGGCTTTTCTGTTAGTGGTTATGCAAACATTAATAGAATGGGAAGACCAGTATCCGGTCCTTCTGCTGTGTGGTTGCAAAGCACATTCCAGAGTGAGATGGAAGGAGGTCAGCTCGCAGGATTACATCTTCCCAGTTTAGAATCAAGAAAACAGCAAAGATGGTAATATTCTCAATCACATTCACTAAAACTCTTCTCCTTTTTCGTCTTACTTGACTTTGGAAAATAAACAGGAAGATGTTGTTCGCTATTGGAATGAAAGTGAACTGGAGTACAGGAGAGAGAGATATATTTCCCAAGCATTCCTAAAGTGACACAGATTTGAGACAGAAGAATATTCTCTGGGGGAGCAACGTAGGATAAGGCCATCTTGTTCAACACTTCAGGAAAGTTTTTTGGAAAGCTTATGATAAAAAAAATAAATGAAAGAAATGTCAGTTGAGAAAGGAGTCTTAAAAGGCTGTCACTGTAATTAATACACGAGGAAGGAAAAGCACAAGACCAGCGGGTCAGCTAGGCTGGGCTCTGAGCTTGCGATCAGTAAGCTGAAGGGGACTAACCTGCCATGACATCTCTGCCCTCAAATAGGGGCCAAACAGTGAACAGGCTTTGCAGAAATACGGGCATCACATCCCTGTGTCATGTTTTATAACTGTCTCTCATTTTCTTTAGACAGAGGTTACTGAATCCTGCCATGAAAAGAAAGTATGCAACAGTGATGCAGCTGAACTCCTTAGGTCAGGTCTCAGCCTTTGCACGGGATTTATTGAGCACCAGCTTGTGCCGTGTTGTGCTGTGTATGCAGTGAGTGAGTACAAAGGATGACAGCAACACCAGAATGGCCTAGAAATCTGGGGAAATGGGGTGTTGGGATCATGGAAATTTCTGGTTGAGAACTGGTACTCATTCCTGTCTCATAATGTATGTGGGAACAACCCTTTGTTCTTATTCTGTAATGTTACTTATTACAGCTTTTGTAAAATTTACTGGATCCTGGGAGACAATTCACATGTTCCCTGTAGTTGGAACAGACATTATTGGCAGGCCATCCTACAGCTATTTCCTCCTGTTCTCTGCTAATAGAAGTGGCTATGCGTCCAGCCCCAGGGACTGAATCATAGTTGGTTATACTAATCCTATTCTCCTTTGCCAGTGATTGGTCTAGGGTTAGGCATGTGACTGAATTCTGACAAATGAAACATGAGGTGATACTTAATGTGGGGTTCTGAGGGAAGGTTTTCCTGCCTAATAAGAGAGAGACTTGAGGAGGAACCCTATGCTGTTGCCAAAGTTAAGAGGCTGTTGTGTGAGGCCTGATACTTGAAGCTGCTGCAGCCTTTTTGTGACCTTGAGGAAACAGTGTTGAATAGGAGGATGTCAGAGATGTTGAACTACTGAACTAGCCTTTTAATCATCTCACTCTGGTCTTATAAAAAATAAGGCCTATTTGTTTAATCCAGTTGTAGTCAGGTATTCTGAGTTTATAACCAAAAGCATCCTACAACAGTTAAAGGTATGGGCTTTGAAATCACACATACATAGGTTTGAGTTCCAGATCTACCATTAGTAGGCTGTTTGACATTGCATATAAGTTACTGGGTCTTCCTGTACACGTGGGATAATAATAATCATACCTCATATGTTAACTGTGAGGACTAAATGGGTTGATGCATAGATATTGATAGCATACAATACGTATTCAGTAAATGTTAGCATACAGTATGTATTCAGTAAATGTTATGATCATGATCATTACCTCTGTGTTAAGTCATCAAGGAAAGCCTAGGGAGGTGGGCAGAACAGCACTTGCTCAGGGCATTGGATGAGGGTGGGAAACAGCATCATCCAGGGGAGCCCATAGGAGTGAGGGGGCAGCAGTGGCTCCTGGAAGGGGAGAGGTAAGGACCTTGATTCTGTCTCAGAGCTGTCAGCTCATCACTCTGCCTGGTCATTTTTTTTTAATGTATCTAATTTATTTTATTTTTGGCTGCATTGGGTCTTCTTTGCTGCATGCGGGCTTTCTCTAGTTGTGGCGAGCAGGGGCTACTCTTCAATACTGAGCACATGCTTCCCATTGTGGTGGCTTCTCATGTTGTGGAGCATGGGCTCTAGGCATGTGGGCTTCAGTAGTTGTGGCACGCGGGCTCAGTAGTTGTGGCTTGCAGACTCTAGAGCACAGGCTCAGTAGTTGTGGTGCACGGGCTTAGTTGCTCTGCGGCATGTGGGATCCTCCCGGACCAGGGATTGAACGTGCGTCCCCTGCACTGGCAGGCGGATTCTTAACCACTGCACCACCAGGGAAGTCCCCTGCCTGGTCATTTTGAAAGTACGATTGCAGAAAGTGTGGTTCAGGTCATACACAAGTCATATTTGGCCAGCAGATGATTTTGTAGGCCCACGCAGTGTTTTTAAAAGTTGTATTACTTATTAACGTTTTTAAAAGGCAAGATTCCATGTAAAATCTAGATCTATCTCCGATCTTCTTAGAATGATTTTTTTTTTTTTTTTTTTTTTTTTTTGCGGTACGCGGGCCTCTCACTGCCGTGGCCTCTCCCGTTGCGGAGCACAGGCTCTGGATGCGCAGGCTCAGCAGCCATGGCTCACGGGCCCAGCCGCTCTGCAGCATGTGGGATCCTCCCGGACCGGGGCACGAACCCGTGTCCCCTGCATCGGCAGGCGGACTCAACCACTGTGCCACCAGGGAAGCCTCCACAATGATATTTTTAAAAGAAAGCCTCTATTTGTTTAATCCACTCATAGTCAGGTGTTCTGATTTTGTAATCAGAAGTATTCTTGTGGATAAAGGCAGGGCTTGCAGGTGAGACATAGCCAGACCTTGGAGAGGGCAGTACAGGCTCTTGCTCTGATATTAAACCTCCAGTATGCAAGTCTGGCTCTAACACGTACTGAACTTGGACACATCACTTAACTTCTAAGCCTCAGTTTCCTCATCTTTAAGATGAGGTTAATAGGAATTACCGTCTCATAGAATTGTGAGGATTACGTAAAATAAAGGCTGTACAATGCCCAGGACGGGTAAGTGAGTTGTAAATGCTGGCTTATGATGGTTATTCCTCACAGAATGCAGTTGGCTGCGGCTGGGACGATCAGGCCTAGGGGTCTTACCTTTTCCTTGCCAAAAGAAACAGAATGATTTCAGTTTTCTCTACCAAAGGAAAAGAATCGTCAGTCTTCTGTGACCTGAGTTGGAGGAGAAATTTTCAGGCGGTAAGCCGAAGAATTTCTAAATTTCTTGCTTTTGGTGAGCCTCCTTCCAATTTTACTGACGCAAAAATTTGAGTAACAAGAGGCATGCCAGCTGTTCGGTGATGGTGCAGAGTTCTGCTTCTTCCAGCAGAGGCCTCTTGTGCACAGGAAATGAGGCTGGTGGTGGCTGGAGGGGACCCTGGGCCAGGGCACTGGTTTCCCAGAAGCTCCCCCAGAGTAAAGCAGGGAGGGGAGTCTAAGGAAGAGCTTGTGGGGACCGCCCCCCACCCTCCACCCCCGTCCCCTGTCCAGGCTTCAGAGAGCTGGATGCCAGTGTCCTGGAATTCTGGAGTCTTTCTTGAAAGAAAGAGACGGGGAGAGAGAAGGAGAGAAAGAAAGAGGGATGGATAGAGGGAGAAAGCGGGGAGGAGGGAGAGAGGGAGGAAGGAAGGCAGCAGCTTTGTTTAAGCTCCAGGGCTCAGAGGCAGGGCACCCGTGAGCCTGATGATCCCAAGGGTCAGACCTGCAGAGAGACTCTTTCTGCTGTCTGCCTTCCAGTTTATTTCGTTTCCCTTCATTGTTGCTACCTGGGCAAAAGGGCATCTAAATGATTTTTAATCCCAATTTAACTGCTACGGAGCTATGAAAACTTGGCACAAAGCCTCCAGCATAGCTGATTGATGGGGGAGAAGTCAGATGATCTCTTAAAAGCCACGGTGACGAGCGAGAAGGACTGAAACCGTGAGTTACTGAAACCGTGAGTTACGGCATGGTTTGCAGAAAGGCCCAAACTTCTGGTGATGGAGGGAGCGATGGAGGGTCTTTCCTGGTCCAGCATGGCCTCTTCTGTCTAAGGCGGTGGCCCTGTGGGTGACTCGCTGGCCACACATTCTTTCTTGAAGCTTTAAACCTGGAGTCTCTTTGCCTTCCAGAACTAAAACGAACAGTCTCTGGTGCATTTGCTGTGTGCATATGTTGATCATCATTCAAGACGTGCTTTGGGTGAGGTAGGAAAGCAGTCGGGGCCAGATGGTGACTCTGACCTTCCCAGATCAACACTGGGAAGGAGAAGACGGCTAAGGGCTGCTTTGGCATCAGGCTGACTTGCCCAGTCGTCCATGAGCACATAAATACTTCCTGAGCATGTATGGCCCCGTCTGTGGGAGAGGTAAAGTCACCCCTGGTGCTGGGGCCCAGGCGGTGATGGAAGGGGTGCAGGGGGTGGTACTTAGGAAGGAGACGGGAATGTGTCTTTTGGGCGGCCCTGCTCGGGTGGTGGAACCTGCCTGTGGAGCTGCGGGGGATGTGACTGCTGATCCTTTGGGCTCTCTGGGCCAGGCTATGAGACAGGATTCCGCATGAACACGGTGCCCCTTGGGGAGCATTTCGGATGCCCTGGCTTGAATTTTGGTGGGATGGAAGGGACACAAGGAAATGGGCAGAACCAGGCAGGGTGTGGAGATGAAGCTTCTGAGGGCTCCAGAGCCAAAGAAGGAGAGTGAAGCTGAAGGAGGCTGGGTAGGGAGAGAAAACCAGCATGGCTCTCGCGGCCCCTCTGGGGTTCATTTGCAGAGACTAGCGTGAGTGCCTCACGTACTGAAGCCGCCGAGTCCTTTGTTGATGGGGTGCCCGTTTCCCACTGGTGTACCAGCCTTCAGTGCCGGCACTTGGGCAGCTTCGCCTACCCCTCTTGGGCACGTCTATGCCACCTTGCCTTTCAGAGCAGCCGTGCGGTCCGTGATTGCCTGTGGAGAGAGGCCCAGGAGCACAATGTGAGCACTGATGGCTGAGTCCAGCCCCTTACACTAGACTGGGGACCTCCAGGCACCTCAGCATCCATGGCTCACAGGCGCAGCCGCTCCACGGCATGTGGGATCCTCCCGGACCGGGGCACGAACCCGTGTCCCCTGCATTGGCAGGCTCAACCACTACGCCACCAGGGAAGCCCTTCATTTAAAATTTTTGAAGCAAAAATAACTTCAGTTGTGCATTCTTGCCTTAGGAAAGGGAAGGAAAACTGTAAAACAGGTTTGGAGAGAAAAAATCTCTCTCTGGCCAGAGAATAGACCTAGCAACATGGTTATCTGGTATCCAGCATCAACTCGTCACCCTCCCTGAGCTGATGCCATCGTATTCAAGGTTTCATCTCACCATCTTCAGCACCAACTCTGCTTCCTGAGTCCCAAGAAGGAAGCCTGGGAGATGGGATTGATAGAATTCAGTTTCATCTGCTAGTCTTCTGCCAGTTCTCTGCAGACTGCAAGAAAGATGAACTTGCTTGTCCCTCTCCTTTGGGTGGGATCCCAAGCACCACGGCCCCTTGAAGACCTTCAGCTTTAGCATCCACATGCCCAAGGGCTCTTGCACGGCACTTAAGGGACTACAGACCATGGAGGCTGGAGAGCGGGAGTCCTCCTGAGTCAGAGCAGGGATAACAAGACTTTGCTGCGGTAACTGTCCCTCCCCTCATCCTACCTGATCTAATACCCTTGGTCATCTCTGAGGATTTCCGTAAGAGAACCTGTGACAGTCCTTCCAATGCTTCTTTCCTTCTTAATCCAGGGAAATGACTTTGCCCTTGGTCATGGCCATTTACCATGATTGCAGGTGACTTTCAGAGGGAGTGGATGTTTGCACACAAGTTGGAACTCGAAGGAACTTCCGGTTCAATCTCCATCCTTTAGGTAAGGAATTTTGATTTGTGCCGGAAACCGGGACCTGTTGGCCAAAAGCAACCCCCCTCCTGATACTGGGAACCTGATACTGGGAACAAAACCACATCACCCACGTAGGTAGCCTCCCAGCTCTTGGTGTGGCCATGGGACTAAAGTTTTTTTCCAGTGCAGTGTGAGGGAGGAAGGAGCCCATTCTAAACCCCCACACGTACTTCTCCGTGCTCTCCCTTCCAGCTGACCGGACCATCACCCCCAGCAAGACCTTAGGAGCCAAGGGTTGGCGGGAGAATCACTGTCAGCCTGGATCCCTTCATGACTATGTGGAAGAGAGACGCCCTACTCACCCCTGTCCCCTACTGCAAGTGTGGTTTATTGAAACACGTGACTGGAGACAGGAGATCCTGTGGTTTAAATGCTTTATGTGTGCCTCAGTCTCCTCATCTGTAAAATTGCAACAAAGTTCTTACTTCACAGAGTTTTTGCACAAGTTATATGGGATAATGAGTCACCACTCACTGTAGAGCCTGGCAGGTGACAGATGCTCGAGAAATCTAGACCGAATACACATCTTCGTTCCTTGAGGGTTGTTGTGATATCTTAATGAAATAATCATTTTGGAGAGAGGTATCAACATGGAAAAGCTAATTGCTGGAGGTGAGAAAATGCTGTCTCAGCCCCTTCCTCCCTCTTATTCTAAGAAACTAACAATTTGTGGACCTAGTCACTTGTCCAGGGTAATGGAAGCAGGCTATTAGAGACACAGGGGAATCTATAATAACGGAGAATGCTATCCATTTAATTTCACGCCCCTCCTCAGCACTTCCCTCAACCCCAAACCCAAGCGACGAACCTAGAAAACCCATGGACAGGAACTTGTAGTCTGTGGGATTGGTGGTGAAACAAAGCAGCAGCTATACTGAGGATTATAGGGAGGAGATGTTTTCACGTCGTAGGTGTTTAAAAAAAGATGGCAATTTGGATGATTTATTTAGATGATCTTTAAGATACTGTCTAGCCCTAAGTTCTGTGATCCTTAAGAAAATAAAAGAATTTTAGTTCCATCTTCTCTGGACTTCTGTGCCTCCCTAAGTCCATTACTTGTGGAAGCACAATCAGAAAGAAAATTCCCCCCAAAACACAAAATAAGGAGGAGAAAGAGATGTAACTAGAGACCTCCAGTCTATGAATAATTTATAGTTAAGCATCTTAGCCTGTTATTACAGGGAAAATCAAGTCATGTGAACATTTAAGCAACATATCTTTTTAGTGATACTCTGGGTTCACTTTGCATTTTGCCTGGGGTACATTATGACTCCATCATCCTTATACAGATTTTTATGGATTTTTTTCTTTCTCTCTTACATACAGGACTTCAGGTATGGCTAAAGAATAACCTGTGGAATCAGACACACCTGGATTTGAATCTGGGGTGAGTTAGTTAATATTCAGATTATCTGTTTCCTCATTGTAAAATTGGGGTTAAGTATGTACCCCATGGGGATGTCATGAGAATTATCACTAGAATTCATTAAAGCAAAGGGGCTGGCAAATAACAAATGCTCAAATCTGCCTGACTCCTTCCCCTCTTTTCTCCTGCTAAGATGCAGAGGGTCCGGTTTGTGGGTTTGTGGGGCTGTCCTCCGAGATGGTGCCGGGAATATCCTCGCCACATCCAACTACTGCAGGGGACTCCGGTGGGTAAATGAGCAGCAGGCTGGCTTCCTACAGCCAAAAAAGAAAGACTGCCGATCCTGAAAAAGTCTAGGTTATGCTTGCAGGGTATAGAAAGCTCAAAAGATGACCAAGGTTCTAAGGAGGTATTTTTATTTAATTAATTAATTTAGTTTTATTTTTGGCTGCGTTGGGTCTTTGTTACTGCGCTTGGGCTTTCTCTGGTTGTGGCGAGCAGGGGCTACTCTTCGTTGAGGTGCGCGGGCTTCTCACTGCAGTGCCTTCTCTTGTTGCAGAGCACGGGCTCTAGGTGCGCGGGCTTCAGTAGTTGTGGCATGTGGGCTCAGTAGTTGTGACACGCAGGCTCAGTAGTTGTGGCTTACGGGCTCTAGAGCACAGGTTCAGTAGTTGTGATGCACGGGCTTAGTTGCTCCGCGGCATGTGGGATCTTCCCGGGCCAGGGCTCGAACCCGTGTCCCCTGCATTGGCGGGTGGATTCTTAACCACTGCACCACCTGGGAAGTCCAGGAAGCTATTTTTAAATGGCTTCCTGCTGAGAGACAGCTTTCTGGGAAGGTTTATTTCAGGCCCATTGTAGCTTTCCACCTGTCTCCTGCATTCCTTATGGTATTTTTCCCCATCTGCTGGTCCAAAATGAAGAACACTCCTTCCTCAGAGGCACAGACAGCGTTGGTAGCCTTTTTGTCTGAGCACCACGCAGAGGCTCAGGCCAGCGCTGCAATCTGGGAGGAGAGAGACGAAGTTTCTGGAACAGAAGCAGGGCTTCTTATTAAAGTAGGAATTTGTTATTTTTAGTCTGGGCATGAGTTGCTTCGTTGTTCCTGCTGCCGTCAGCTTCTCTTTAAAGTGACCTCCTGGTGTGGGAATTGTTGGGCTAGAGACCTGGAGACGGTAACAAGCCACCCCACACCTAAGACTGAAAACATCAGCCATTGTTTCATTTACTCCTGAATCTGCCACTGGGGCAGGCCTCCGCGTGTCAGCTGAGGCAGCGTGAAGGCTAGTCAGGTGTGACTCTGGCTGGAATCCTCTCAAAGCTTCACTCCCTCACACGTCTGCCGGTTGACGCCGGCGTTGGCTGTGACCTTGGTGAAGGCTGTTGGTTGAACACCTACACGTGGCTTCTCCACGTGGCCACTGGCTCCCTCAGAGCATGCCTGGTGACTGGGTTCCAGGAGGGAGAGACTCGACCCAGGGGGACTGAAGTTGTATTGCATTTTCTTACCTAACCTTGGAAATCCCTTAGCATCACTTCTCCCCTTGTCACACACCCGGCTAGATGTACAGGGAAGGAACGTAGGCCCCTCCCCTCAGGAGGAGGAGTGTCCGCACGATACCGTAAGACTGGAGGCCTCGTCGTGGCCGCCTGGAAAACAGCTGTTTCTCATAGAGGAATGAAACTGGCGGAGGAATGGAGGCGTGGGTTTGCTGTTGGAGAATTATGGAGACTCAAGCTACTGTTTTTACTTTAAACATAGAACTTTCGAAAACTGGAATACAGGCATACCTTGTTTGATTGCGTTTTTCTTTATTGCGCTTTGCAGATATTGCAGGGGGTTTTTGTTTTGTTTTATCAATTGAAGGTTTGTGGTAACCCTGTGTTAACCAGCGCCATTTTTTACAACAGTATTTGCTCACTTCATGTCTCTGTGTCACAATTTGGTAATTCTTGAAATATTTCGAATTTTTCATTATTATTGTATTTGTTATGGTGATCTGTGATCTCTGATGTTACTATTGTAATTGTCCTGAGGTGTCACAAACCATGCCCATAGAAGACGGTGAGCCTAACTGATAAATGATGTGTGTGTTCTGACCGCTCCACCGAATGGCCGTTCCCTGTCTCTCTCCTTCTCCTCGGGCCTCTCTATTCCCTGAGACACAACAATATTGAAATCAGGCCAGTTAATAACCCTACAAGGTCCTCTAAGTGTTCAAGTGAAAGGAAAAAGTTACACGTCTCTCCCTTTAAATCAAAAGCTAGAAACGAACAAGTTCAGGAAGGTATGTCGAAAGCCAAGAAAGGCTGAAAACTAGGCCTCTCGCAGCAGTTAGCCAAGCCAATTCCCTTCCGTTCTTGAAGGGAATGAAACGTGCTCCTCCAGTGAACACACCTAAGGTAAGAAAGCAAAAGAGCCTTATTGCTGATAGAAGATCAAACCAGCTACAACATTCCCTTAAGCCAAAGCCTATTCCAGAGCAAGGCCCTCCGTTTGTTCAATTCTGTCAAGATTGAGAAAGGTGAGGAAGCTGCAGAAGAAATGTCTGAAGCTGGCAGAGGTTGGCTCAAGAGGTTGAAGGAAGGCAGGCGTCCCCATAACATCAGAGAGCAAGGTGAAGCAGCAGGTGCTGATGTAGAAGCCGCAGCAGGTTATCCAGAAGATCAAAGATAACTGAACGAGGTGGCCACACTACACACCAAACTTTCAGTGCCGATGAAACAGCCTTCTATTGGAAGAAGATACCATCCAGGACTTTCACAGCTAGAGAGCAGAAGTCAATGCCTGGCTTCAGAGGACAGGCTGATTCTGTTGTTAGGGGCTAATGTACCTGGTGGCTTTAAGTTGAAACCAGTGCTCACTTAACAATTCTAAAAACCCTAGAGCCCTTAAGAAGTACACTAAATCTACTCCGCCTGCGCTCCATAAATGGAACAAAGCCTGGATGACAGCACATCTGTTTACAACATGGTTTGCTGAATATTTTAAGCCCACTGTTGAGACCTACTGCTCAGAAAAAGAGATTTCTTTCAAAATAGGACTGCTCATTGACAACGCACCTGGTCACCTGAGAGCTCTGATGGAGATGCACAACAAGATTAATGACGTTTTCATGCCTCCTAACACAACATCCATTCTGCAGCCGTGGATCAAGGAGTAATTTCCACTTTCAAGTCTTATCATTTAAGAAATACACTTTGTAAGGCTATAGGTGGAAATTCCTCTGCTGGATCTGGGCAAATTCAATTGAAAACCTTTTGGAAAGGATTCACCATTCTAGATGCCATGAAGAATATTCATGATTCATGGGAAGAGGTCAAAGTATCCACATTCCTACAGGAGTTTGGAAGAAGTTGATTCCAGCCCTCATGGACGACTTTGAGGGGGCCAAGATTTCAGTGGAGGAATGAACTGCAGATGTGGTGGAAACAATAAGTAGAATTAGAGGTGGAGCCTGAGATGTGACTGAAGTGCTGCAACCGCATAATAAATCTTAAAGGGATGAAGAGTTACTTATGGATGAGCAAAGAAAGTGGTTTCTTGAGATGGAATCTATACCTGGTGAAGACTGTTGAAATGACAATGAAGGACTGGTTTAGTGTGCCCCCCAGCAGCTGGGCTGACAAGTCCTTTGTGGAAGAAGGATCTGGGTTCCACAGCACCTCATTCAAACACTTTTCATTTCTCCTCTCCCTTATTTTCAACCTCTTGAGTGAAGAGTTCAGCAAAGCTTCGTGCTGGAAGGCTTTTCAATACTTTATGCATCGCAGAGGCATTGGGAACACATTGAGGGTTGAAGAGGAAACAGTTTTGCATGAGATGATGGAGGAAGATGAAGTGACACAGCCTAAATGAAATAAGCCTGGCAAGGATTTGACAAACCCAAAGCTTTCATCTCAGGTTGAAATATTTTTTTTGTTGTTGCTCATTTCTGGATCAAAAAATTGATTCTAGAGGGAACTGTGAATGTGAGAACCAGGCTATGGAATGATCCCGTGATTATAAGGAATAATCTTAGAAAAATATTTGTAGAGATCAAACAAGATGAGCTCATCAATTTACTTTTCCTTTTATTATAAAAGTAAAATAAAAAATAGCATTTATAAATCCAACATTTTTTCCTTTAAAGTATTTGATCTAAAAAACATATTTACAATAGCAAAATGCAGCCAAGGGGGGAAATACCATTTTCAGGACTGATTGTAACCATGTTTAAATACTAACATGTACATATTCTTTTTTCAAATCACAGAGAGAACCACATTAGGAAAAGCAGTGAGCTTTTTTTTTTTTTTTTTTTTTTTTTTCCCAGCCACTCAAGCTTGCGGGATCTTAGTTCCCCAACCAGGGATCGAACCCGGGCCTCCTGCAGTGGAAGCACCGAGTCCTAACCACAGGACAGCCAGGGAAGTCCTAATGAGCCTTCTTTTTTTTTTTTTTTTTTAAATCACACACCAAATAACTCTCACTTTAAAATTCATAATCCTTAATCTGAATGCACAACTGTGCTATGGACGGCCAGAAGGAACACCCAGTAGGGACTGTGACAACTTTTAATGACAGTGGGGAAGCAGCAGAGGGACAGCAGCAATGAGAACAGAAAGCAGCTGGTAAAGCTCAACAAGCTACCGCACTCCCGAAGAGGCGTCGGCCCAGCCGCGGGCTGTGATCGTAGACGCTATCGGTAAGTCAACTGAACTAAAATTCATTTCAGAACCAAAGAAGAAATCCACGTTTAAGGCCTTGAATTACACCCAGCGCGATCCAAGCAGGCCGGTATTCCTCGGAGCACTTCGGATGCACTTCCTTCCTCTGGACAACGCGGTGGAATTTCAGAGCTTTGGTTTACTCGGTGTTGGAAGCTGCCAGCAGGCTAAATTTTCCCTTCTAGAGGTCCTTCCTGCCCGTAATCGTGGGGCACTTTGTTAATAGTTAGCAAGGAGCTGCCGCTGGTCAGAGACTCTGTGAAGCTGAGTTTGCAGAAGGATGTCTCTACGCCGCTGTCACAGACGCTGTCGTCCCGGAACTCGTCTGGGGGGAGAAAGCACGGACTCACAGGGGTGCACGGGGAACACGGCCATCCCCGCTGGGCTCCCGTGTGTATCTGGAAGGCTCGTGGGCTGCAGAATTCTGCCTGTTCCCCTCCACCAGTCACCACGGGCCCACCTACGCCGCCCCAGGTGTTGCTACTGTTCACGGCGCGGGGGGGGGGGGGGGGGGGGAGAATTGGGGGGGTGGGGGGTGGGGACAGAAAACACTGAGCTTTATAAAAAGTGTGAAAATGTCAAAGTTAGCCAAGTGTTTTCACCTCTCTTTCTTATAATCTAGCCTCATGTTTTTCAGAATCCTTTCTGAATTCTCTAGACTCAAAGTGTACCTTTTTTTTTTTTTCTTAGAAATTAGGTGTATTTTTTCCACCCACTGTATTACCTATTTTATAGCTGGGGAAATTGCTGAACGTAGGCAAAATAAATTGGTGACAGAAGTAGGAAATAAAAATGAGATCTCCCTCTGGGCCTCGTATGCTATTAGACACTATACATTGCCTCAAAAATATTTTGATAGCCAAAAAAGTGAGTGATTTTGATGAAAATGAGCCTCTACTGGGCAATTAGGTCAGATTCTCCTTTGAGAAGTGTCTTGAGGGATCTGAGCAATGTGAATTATTTCCTATAGGGAGAGAGTGACCAAGGAGACAGAAGTCTACCGTACGCGAATCAAAAAGCTATCTTCTTGTATATTAAATTCCAGTGTTAAAACGTTAAGACCTTAATGGCAGGGGCATGGCTATTGTCATTGATTTATTCAACCCATCAATCTTTATGGGTTTCTGTTATGTGCTAGGAACTGTGAGGTATTTTAAAAATAACTACAAATTGAGGGCTTAAGGCTTTTTAAAATATAAGTATTTACCTACTTCTTTTGTTTGTGCAGACGGAGCGTCAGGTCATATGACAGGAGATGTGGGTGGTTTTCTGGTGGATACGCTATTCCTTTCTAAAGCGTGCACAACACCTGTCCTCACTCCCCTAGGAAGGGCCCTCCCACCCCAGCAAGGTGACACCAGTGCTGAAACTGAACGGCAAGAAGGAGCCCGCCAGGTAAGGACCTTTGCGGGGAAGGGGACGAGAAAGCTCAAAGACCCTGAGCCTGGATCGGACTAGTGATCTGGGGGGGCAGAAGGAACACGCGGCAGGGCAGGGGGGCAGGAGGAAGCGCAGGCGAAAGCGATGTTTGAAAGAGAGAGCAGATAAAGCAGGGACACTGTCTTTGCTGCTCACTGACCCATCTTCAACGCCTGCAACACTGCTGGGTGGGCACGCCAGATGTGCTCAGTAGAGATCTGTTCAATGGCTGAATGAAGGGGAGGGAGGAACGTCATTTTTAAAAAGAATCACACTACCTGTTGTGTAGGGAATGGCCTGAAGGCGGGCGGAGAGATTGGAAACAGGGAGACTGACTAGGAGCTGCGGCAGGCATCGAGGCAAGAGATGGAGGTGGGCTGGGTGGGGGCGGTCGGGGCCAGCGAGCGTTCACACGCAGTCGCAACCTCTTGGAGGATAGCAGTGCTTGTGACCGCCGTGGCCAGCGCCGAGCCTGGCTGTGAGTGGGTATCAAGAGTCCTGGGCAGGTGAGGACAAGTAAGGAGCACCTAGGATGGGGCTCTGGAGGCTGCAACTTTAAAAGGTGAGTGTGGAGGTGAGCGTGCCAGGGGAGAGCCCGGAGGGGAGGCTGTCTGAAGAGCGGTCCCCCGGGATGCGCGCTGCGAGCGGATGGCGACCAGATGTGAGCAGACGCCGGTCCTCGTGGTGAGAGGGGCCTGGTGCAGGCTGCAGGCACAGGGTGTCGAGGAGAGAGGAGAGGAGGTGGAGAGAAGAACGCTACAGAGTTCTTCCGGGAGCCTGGCTGGGTAGGAGAACAGAGAAACCGGGCTGCGGCTAAAGGGGATGGGGGAATCAAGGGGATGTTTGTTTCCGTCTTCTTTTGAAAAGATGAGAGAAACTACAGCACGCTTGCGAGGGGATCTAGTCGGGAGGGAGAAAATGCTAAGGCATGAGAGCGAAGCGAGGGTTAGAGGAGCAGGACCTGGCTGGGCAAGAGGCGGGCCCAGGCGGGCTGGAGGTCTGATGGTGCAAAGATGAGAGAAGTCTAGTGGTTTCTCTGTTCTCGGTGGAGTGAGGCGAGGACACGGGATGAGTGAGGAGTGGGAAGGGGTGTGGGCAGCGTAGGAGGAGAGAGCATGAGAGGAATGGTTGTTAGGGCGGGAGAATACATCTGAAGGGAAATGGAGGACTGTGGCGCTGGGAGTCCATTAGGGCACGCGTTCTAGGTGGGGTGACGGGGCAGCGTTGTGGACGCGGGGGGAGGCTGAAGGGAGGAGAGACAGGACCACAGGAGGGGAGCCTGGGCAGCGGTGGGAAACATCGCAGCGTCAGTCCACAGCCTGGGGCGCTAGTCCTGCCTCCACCGACCCGGGTCTGGACGTTTCTCTCTCTTTCGTAAATTTAAGCAGTGAGAGAAGTAATGCTGGCCTTCACCGCCTGCAGCCTGCTGTTTTGGTATTTACCGTGAACCTGAGCGACTCGGGTGCCCATGTGGCTGTTGTGGGGACAGCCCCTCCCCTGAATGGTAGCGTCCGGAGGGGAAGACAGTACAACCTATGGTCCCCCAGGGAGACGGATGCAGCGGACGGCGTGTCCGGGAGGTGGTGGTGGGGAGGACAGACCACAGCCCCAGAGGCTGAAGGCGCCAGCCTGGCAGGGCGGGGAAATGTCTCGACCGCTTTTTCAATCCTTTTTCTTTACCTATTTGCTGCCCTGTGGAAGCAGGCGAGAAGGGCAGCGAGTGGGCCTGGGGGGCAGCCTCCACCGGGCTGGTGGCCGCACTGCCCGACGTGCAGAAGGCTGCTTGGATCACTTCAATGGCTTCGGTGTAGCCCATCTGCCTCAGGGCCTCCACCAGCTCTTTTATTGTCCCCCCAGAGACCTGCGAGACAGAAATGAAGAAAGAGGATGTCTCTGCGTTCAAAGCTGTGCAGGGACAAGCAGGCAGGCTGTGAACACGACAGCACGCCCCTTCCCCCGAGATAGCCGGCGGCCTGGGAGGTTGCTCTCAGGGCAGAGAGCAACTCAAAGATACGCGGTCTTTGAATCAAGTTTCCTGTTTCAGCTCAAAGACCACTCAGGAAATCACGGAGAAGCACTTTATAGTAAGCAGAGAAGGTGCTGAGGCAGTAAAACTCTACCCGGAGTGAAGTCTACCCCATATCCCTGAAGCTCTGGAAACCACTGAGAAACGAGCTGATGATGAACTTTGCCACAGAAAGTAATTTCACCCCGTGTTTTTCTACCTTTTCGTTTTAGAAAGGAAAGCATCACCAGGTAATGGCTCCGCAAGGAGTCACGTCACTGGTTCCATGTGCTGCCATGCGATCAAGGCATGTTCTTGGGGAGGGCAAGGCATGAAGGCTGATTACAGTCTTTCGTCTTTGTTCAGCGAGATCAAAGTTCTGTGACCATCCTGACACTCTAAGTAGCATTTCTGCAGCAAGTCTCAAGGTGTCTGAAAACAGCCAAGGTGGGTTTCCTGCTGTCCTGGGTCAACCCTCCCAGGACACGGGTAATGACTGATTTTCTACCTCAGAGTTAAGGGAGAAGGAAAGGGATTATGCTCCGGCCAATGGTGTTAACAGAGCAAAGTCAAATAAACGTAGTCAAAGATGTAAGACGACGTGTTACCTCGTAGTTGTCCATGAGAGTTCTGGAAGGAGCAGGACTCAGCCGGAAGGCATTATTTAGTATCCCCAGACCTAATTTCTGTGCCAGGGCAGCCCAGTTTTTGTCTGGATCAGGAATTTCTAGCAACTTGTAGAGCTGCAACTTCGCATCTTCAGTCAGCTGTTTCATGTCTCCTGAAGAGAATAAAGACGAAACACGACCGTCCTAACCGACCAGAGACGCTCCGGAGGGATGGATCACTGCCACACCGCTCACCCTCCCGCCCCGGGGAAGCAGTCACGTCCCTTCACGTGGAAGTCGGCAGCAGCCCACGCTGTCGTAATTTACAGCCGGACCTTCTCCGTGGCGCCCCTCCAGGGTCTCCTGATTCTGAGAGAAGCCCCTGTGCCTTGCACAGCACACCCTGACCACCCCCCCTTCAGTGACAGGGTGGAGATGACACTGGCTCAAAGAACCCGCTTCTCCCACAACTCACCTTGTGCTAGTAAATCGTCAGATGTAAACTCTGGCTCATAGGGTTTCCCATTTAATATGTCAAATACCTGTTGGGAGGAAAAGCACGGGGAGCTGTTGCACGTTACAGGGACCATGAGGGAAATCTGCTTCTCTGTAATATAAAGGACTCGGCGTGTCCTCCTCAGGAGGGGCCAGGACCCCAAAGACGGAGGAATGGGAAGAGGGGTCAGTACCATCGCCCGGGAATACGCGTGCCCTCTGGGGGGCTCTGGGCCTGGGAGGCTGTGCTCCACGGGAGCCGCCTGAGGTGGGGAGCAAGACCCAACCCAGCCTCACACAGAGCCAAGGCCACGGCCCTGCTGAGGGGCAGAGGCAGTCTAGGCCACCCAGTCAGCCACGTGTGGGTCAGCGATGCTCCCTGAGAGCTAGGGAGGGGGCTGAGCTCACGCTGAGCTGTGAAGCTGGGCTCTGCGGCTGCCCCTCCTCCCTAGTGAAAAGGCTTCTGAGAGCGAGTTTTACGAACGTGCCCAAACTGAGGTGTACAAACGCTCACAGGGCTTGGGGTCAGCCTCCTGGCACCATCCACGTTTTAACTGCGGGGCCAGAAAAGTCTTAGGTTAAAAGGGAGGAAAAAACCAAAACTGCATAGCTCTGGGGGCTGTTCTGCGCTCTCTGCAGTCACTCGGTGGCTGGCTGACCTGGGCGAGGACCACATGGGGTCACTGAAGTGGGTTATCTTTGTGTTCTGTGGTGAGGCTTCTGGGAAAACCAGGCGTTCAACGTAAAGAGAGCCGTGTGGTCTCTCCGCCAGGGTCACTCAGCTCGACCCACGCGGCCCGCGAGGGGCAAGCGGGCAGTTTTGGACAGGGAGCGGCACCTGGCCCTGCGAAGGGTTAATATTCAGCTGGGCCGCCCACCTCCTCCCTCTGGCTCCCCTCCCGACGCCCAAAAGACCCAGTAACTGCTTTCGCCTTCAGATCTCAGGTCAGCAGAGTTCCGAGGAAAGCTTTAAGGCTGTTTACTTTGTTTACATTTGTGCAGATCCTCAGAAGAATCCCCATTTCTTTTTATGTTCAGAAATCACTTACCGAAGTTCAAGCCAACCGTAACAGTTATCCTGGCTTCAGAAACTGAGATGGGAACGACTGTGGTGTAAGTTCAGAGTGGGTAACCTGTAACGTGAATTTTGTGTTTCTCTCATCTAACTCTGATCTGATTAGCCATATACTTTTACACTCAGAACTCTGCTGACCTAGATCTTTCACAGATAGGCTTTTCAAGATAAATACAGCTCTTGACAAGCAGACTTTCTTAAAAAATAACAGGCATGTGCTTTGGGGAGTAAAGACCGAGGAAGGCCACCTGCTCTGACGTCCCTGGACCTGGAGCTCCCTCAGGAGCAGCCAGCACACGGGCGGAGCCGCACTCACCTGCCAGCTGGTGGCCATATCCAGAGGAGTGGTTCCTGGCAGGACTCCTTCATCCTCTCCATCCTCGTCCCAAGAGTCATCCAGGTCGTACAGAGGCTCAAAGTTCTCCACCAGGGGATCTGCTCCTGCGAAGTCAAGTTAACACAGCGTTAGGTAAACCCACATCTTGTCAACTTCTAACTGCCTGCAGGGGTCAGAGTCTATAAACAGATAAAACATGTTTATTTATAAGCATATAAAACACATTTTCTACTGAAATATCCAGAAACCTGCTTTTAAACTTAAAAATTTAAATTTAAATAAGTTCTAATGCATCTTGACTGTAAAGGTGACTGCAGATACCCCATATGGCCAAGGACACTTTCAAAAACAAAAGACCTGGAACACGCTGACTCTCACATTTAACGCTATAGGACAGTTTTCAAGTGAACGATGCATCTTTAACCTGAGGACCGACGGCAGCAGTTTACAGGGACCAGGGTGCACGCTCGGGATTAAGGTCCTAAATGTTCAAATTGATGCCCAGCGCCGCACGTTTCTCAGCCTCTTCACCTGCTGGCTCAAAAGAGCAAAGCTGCTGCTGTCTAGTGCCGACCTGTTCCGCTTTACTCCTGGGTACGGCACTGATCCTTAAACGCAAAATGCCGAGAAAACCTTCTGGTAGGATGTGGAGTTGTTGAAAAAGTTAGGGCCAATCTTGGAAAATCTGGTCTGTTCCTTAGCCAGCAGCGAGAAACACCTGAAGTAACTCAAAAATTAAGGCTAGAGTTAACTTCTCAAAGGCTTAGAGAGACTATTTTATTGCTGCCTGATGAACAGTAGGAAGTTCAGCACGCTCCCCTTTTGGAAAGAGGACCTTGTTTTAGTCTTGCTGGGAGGACGTTTGACTCTTGACAACTTCAATAATAGGGGATAATAAATAATAATAGAGATAATAATAATAATAATGAGAGGATCTGCATGCCACTTCTTACTCTGTTCTCCCAGCTGCAGCCTGATCTCTGGGGCAGTAAGTGTCACCCGACCACGGAAACAGTAGAGAAACTAGGATGAACAATTTGCAGGACCCAAGATGGAGAAGCTTAACTAGGTCTGTTCCTTAAGTGATCTTCTTCATGACTCTGAGCTCAGGACTAGGATTTTGTTTTTGTTTTTAAATTTTGTTTTTAAATTTTGTTTATTTTTGTCTGCGTTGGGTCTTCGCTGCTGCGCGTGGGCTTTCTCTAGTTGCAATGAGCGGGGGCCCCTCTTCGTTGCGGTGCGCGGGCTTCTCATTGCGGTGGCTTCTCTTATTGCGGAGCCTAGGCTCTAGGTGCACAGGCTTCAGTAGTTGTGGCTTAGCGGGCTCTAGAGCACAGGCTCAGTAGTTGTGGCGTGGGCTTAGTTGCTCCCCAGCGCGTGGGATCTTCCTGGACCAGGGCTCGAACCCGTGTCCCCTGCATTGGCAGGCGGAGTCTCAACCACTGCGCCATCAGGGAAGCCCAGGACTAGGTTTTTCTTTCTGAGTTTCTTCATTTATATACTGGAGAAACTGCTACTTGCTACTCCTTTCATGGGATACTGAGAATTAGAGAGAAAGCATTCTTGGAAGGGTCAGAGCTTCTCGTCTGAAGGCATTTCTTAATTATAACCAGTGACTCCCCACACTATTCATCCACACTGCAATCATCGTCTCTTGTTCACGGGAACGTCAACTTGACAAAGGAGGAAAGAAAAGGCTGCTGCTTATTCGGGATGTGATGTCAGAAAAATGTAGTGCTGCCAAAGAAAAGGTTCTCATATTTTTCCGGCCTCAGTTTTTTTTAGAAGGTATTTAATCTTCTCTTTTCTCGAATTTGTGAAGCATTTATTTTCTAAAAAAAATTTAATAACCTCTGAGGTAAATCACATAGGCCAGGACAGGCTTGAGATACCAATTCCATTAAACATTTTTTGAGGTTCTAAATACACAAGGCAGTAGAGATTCAAGGATGAGCAGGAATAATTTTTTCTGTATTTCACAGGAAGAGAGGATTGAATTGGAATAACACCTTCAAATCCTTGAGCAAAACAGGGGAGAGAAACACAGCAGAGAGAATGGAGTCTGGAAGTTCAGGGTGACGAGGTGTGACTCACAGCTCTGCCCCTTACTGGGGCCCTGGGACCGGGATGCAGAAGTCTCTCTAGTCTGTTTCCTTGGCTATAAAATGGGGCTAATAATGGGCTTTGTCTCAAAGGGTTATTGTGGATTAAGTAAGACTAAATGAGACAGTGCATGTGGAGTGCCTATAGCCCAACAGCCCAACAGCAGCTAGCGATGTTTAGTGCCGGGTACATGACAGTACTCAACACACCGCCCACTTGTTTCTTCCTATTACTCTGGCTTCTCAGGGACCTTTCTTGCAAAAGGAAGTCTTTAAATCATTTCTTATACCAATAAACTTTTCCTTCTGAGGACTTGTGACATGACCTGAGGTGGATACTGCTCCGAGTTCTACAAGGAATTCGATTCAACGTTAAGAAGAGCTCTTGTCATGGGAGTCAATGAAGACAACCCACATCCAAAACAAACAGGTGAACTGGAGAGTAAAAACTAACGTGACTGTCAGCACGAAGCCCGGGACTACTAGTCCAAACAGTGCCTCTACGGCAGTTGAATGTGATTTGCCAGAGAACTTTTATTTACTTGTGCCTTTCTGCAGCGGGTCTGCGGCTTAAGAAGGTGGCGTGGCTGCTCTACGGAGGCTGGGTTTGCATTCCTGATGACATTTTCCATCACCGACCGCCAGGCTCCCTTACCTGCTGCCTTGAGAAGAGCTGCCAGCCTCGTGGACCCTCTCCCAGCTGCTATGTGCAGGGGTGTAGTTCCGTCATAGGTGGTGCTGTCTACATGGGCATCACCCTAAAATCCCCCCACACAGAAAACGGTTAGTCCAAGGTTCTCTCGCCCTTTTGTCCCCGCCTCCCCCTGTCTGCATGGCTCCCCGGGTCATATTACCAGCCCTGTTGCTATTTTGGGCAGGCTCTGCCATTGAAGAAATCCCCAGTTAGAAATAACCAGGCAAGGGATGCCGGGAGAGCCTGAGCTGCGATTCTGAAGCGTCGAGTAGATAGAGTAGATGTTACAAAGGTGGAGCAGAATGTAGGGAGATAACCTGTTCGCGACATCATTCTTCGAAAAGATTTCCCCCGATCCCCTTTGGGAATTGAATGCAAAGGCAGGTAAGCGCATCCTTCACCTCCAGGAGCAGGCAGCCAGCCAAGGAGATGTTGTCGTGCTCCACGGCCAGATGCAGCGCCGTGCGCCCCGACTTCCGCTCCTGAGCGTTGACGTCAGCCCCGGCGCCCACGAGCAGCAGCAGACACGGCAAGCTGTTGCTCATCATGGCCTCGTGAATGGCGTTCAGACCTGCAGCCCAAGCACAGGCACGGTCACGGGGAGGGAAGGCTGTCGGGGGTCAGCATGTCGAGTGCCGACAGAATCTCTCCTTCAGACAGTCTCTACAGGTGCTGTAAGTCAGTTATTCTGCATGTAAACCCAGACTCCTTTCACGTTCTCAGGAGACACTGAGAGCATATAAACATTCTCCGAATAACGGATGCTTTCTACCTACCAAGACTGGTGTTTGCTCAGGCCTTTGCTTTTTCCTCCTACTGACTGACTATTCCAAATCATCTTTAAAGGAATTAGCTACAGCCAGCAATGGAACTTTCCATAAGAGATGATGAATTCTAAGTGATTAAGGAAAGCACTTTGGGGTGCCAATCAAATAACACACATTTACCAGAGAGCTACTTTTTGTGTAGAAAGCAGACAGAGAGGGTTACACCACGACGTGTGACTGTCTCTTACCTTCCCCGTTGGGGTGGTTGATAAGTTGTGCTGCCTTCTTGTGCTTGAGTAAAATGCTGAGAATTTCATCGTGTCCTCCTTTGGCAGCCAGGTGCAAAGCAGAGTTACCCGAGCGGTCCAGGAGGGTGAGGTCGGCCCCGGCCCTCAGCAAGTCCTCCACCACAGCCTCCTGCCTGGTGATCACTGCCAAGTGCAAGGGTGTCTGGCGAGAACAGGCAGGAGATGACACTGGTCAGCGGCATACTTGTAACCCACAGGCTTTTGAGCTGTGACTGCAATAGGTGGAGTCATACTGAGGGGTCATTTCTCATTCCCAGATTAACTTCTCACCTTTGCAAATGAGTTACTCTCTGTTCCACATCATATGCTAATGAAGTATTGGGATGGCCAAAAAAGTGCCTTTGGTTTTTAAAGTAAAAACAAAAGGCACATTTTTCATTTTCGCCACGAACTTTATTGAACAACGTATTCACCCTTTTGTTCCACTACCTTCTGTCATTTTTCAGGCAACTTCATAATTCCATCTTCCCAAAACTTTTTTTTTTTTTTTTTTTGCAGTACGCGGGCCTCTCACTGTTGTGGCCTCTCCCGTTGCGGAGCACAGGCTCTGGACATGCAGGCTCAGCGGCCATGGCTCACAGGCCCAGCTGCTCCACGGCATGTGGGATCTTCCTGGACCGGGGCACGAACCTGTGTCCCCCGCATCGGCAGACGGACTCTCAACCACTGCGCCACCAGGGAAACCCTATCTTCCCAAAACTTTTTAATCTTTCTGCACAAAGAACTGTTCCAGGTGTCTTTTACAGTCTTCCAGGTAATTGAACTTTCTTCCATTAAGAGAATTTTGTAAAGACTGAAATGAAATCTGAAGGTGTAATGTCTGGTGAATACGGCGGATGACTCAGAACTTCCCGGCCACGCTGTAACAGTTTTTGCCTGGTTATCAAAGAAACATGCCGTCTTGCGTTATCCTGATGGAAGATTATGCGTTTTCTGTTGACTAATTCTGGACGCTTTTAGTCGAGTGCTGCTTTCAGTTGGTCTAACTGGGAGCAGTACTTGTTGGAATTAATCATTTGGTTTTCCAGAAGGAGCTCATAACAGAGGACTCCCTTCCAATTTCACCATATACACAACATCACCTTCTCTGGATGAAGACTGGCCTTTGGTGTGGTTGGTGGTGTTCATTTCACTTGCCCCATGATCTCTTCCATTCCACATTATTGTACAGTATCCATTTTTCATCACCTGTCACAATTTGTTTTAAAAATGGAACGTTTTTGTTACGTTTAAGTAGAGAATCGCATGCAGAAAGAGGGTCAAGAAGGTTTTTTCCCCGCTTAACATGGAACTGAAACATCAAAGTGACTGACGTAACCTAGCTGGTGCACATGATTTTCAAAGCTTGATTTGGATATTCTGAGTATGTCGGCTATCTCCCTAGTGGTATAATGGTGATCGTTCTCAATTAATGTCTCGATTTCATTGCTATCGACTTCAACTGGTCTACCAGACCGCAGAGCATCGTCCAGTGAGAAATCTCCAGCACGAAACTTCGCAAACCACTTCTGACACGTTCAATCAGTCACAGCACCTTCTCCATACACTGCACAAATCTTTTCTTGTGTTTCAGTTGCATTTTTACCTTTCTTGAAATAATAAAGCATAACAGGCCGAAAATGTTTTCTTTCCATCTTCAATATTAAAATGGCTACACAAAAAAATCACCAATTTTGGTAAGTCTTTTTTTAAATGCACGCTGATATGACAGCTGTCACATACAATCTAACAAAATTGTTTTGAATGAAGCTAAAGACAACCAAGTGCTGTGAGAGCCGTCTTACGGAAAAAACCGAACGAACCTTTTGGCCAATCCAATATATATACTGGACTAACATTTAGTCGTTCAATTATCAAGATTATTTTTTATATTTACAATTCTTAATAGCTTTCTTGTTTCTCACTACAGCCAAGTGATTGTTGATATGTTAACTCATCTATTAGTAAATTTAGTTTTCTTGAATTTCTAGGAGTCTACCTTCAGCTGAAAAATCATATGTTAACAAATCAAATCAAGGCTATGGTTTTACTGAAGAAGTTTAAATAAACTGCCCGATAGAAACCAATTAACAAAGGTGCTGTCATTCTATATTGACATGGAAAAAAAATGTGCTAAATTAAAAACTACTGTTCCATGGACTGGCTCCATGAGACCAATCGATAGAACTCTGCCACCCCCATTTTAGAGGATTCTCAAAGTCACACTAGGACCAGAGAACTACCTCTCACTAAGAGGGCTCGGATGGACAAACAAGCTGAGTTGCTGACACCTAATAAGTGTGTCAACAGTCCATTTGATTACGCTGCCCACGAAGCAGTACCTCAGTGAATGCAAATTAGATGTTTTGAAAACTGTGTTTTCAAAATCAGTTAAGACAGACACAATCATGGAAGTATCTTTCAAAGAACTGAGGCCACTGACACAGAACAGCAATGTATTTTTATACAAGTCAGTCTATTTCACAGAAGCCTGTGAAATCCAGCCTGTCTAGTGACAATTTGCCTAAACTTTCCTTCTCAGTAAGCAGTTAGTGGCTGTAGCAGTGACAACAGGTGGGCCACCAACATCCTGGCCGGGGCATGGCACATGTAAACAGGATGAAAGATGCTTGTGCTGCCTAAGTCTCATTACAGTGATTATTTTTTTTTATAATTAATTAATTTTTGGCTGTGTTGGGCTTTGTTGCTGCGTGCGGGCTTTCTTTAGTTGCGGCGAGTGGGGTCTACTCTTCGTTGTGGTGCGCGGGCTTCTCATTGCAGTGGCTTCTCTTGTTGCGGAGCATGGGCTCTAGGTGCGCGGGCTCCAGTAGTTGTGGCACACGGGCTTGGTAGTTGTGGCTCGCGGGCTCTAGAGCACAGGCTCAGTAGTTGTGGTGCACGGGCTTAGTTGCTCCGCGGCGTGTGGGATCTTCCCAGACCAGGGATCAAACCTGTGTCCCCTGCATTGGCAGGCGGATTCTTAACCACTGCACCACCAGGGAAGCTGCTACAGTGATTATTTAATATAACAGAAACGGATTTTTTTTCTAAATTTCCACTCTCACCCTTATTTTTTTCATCCCTTAGAACTATATCCTGGCTTGAAATGAATCACGTCCTCAGAACTTTAGACATTATAGCCAAGAGCCTTCCTCTCAAAAAATAAATAAGTAAATAAAAGCTGTGTTTATAATCAGATATGTTATATGGGGAGATGGGAAAAGGAAAGGGAACGATACTGGAAAAAAGATCTGAAATCACATGATACCATTCAGAGATTTAAAATTATCTGTAGTTTCAATATAAGTTTCATATCATATAAAATCTCTTACCATGAGTAAAAAAATTTTTTTTAAGTTTTTTTTCCTATGATCCCATGAAGGTTTTCTATGACATTTTAGGCTTTACATCTTAAACCCTGGGATTATATCTTAAGCAGTTACACAATGTAGGAATCCAGGAACTTTTCATGCCATGCCTGCTGGCATATGGACTTATGCAGACATTCTGCAGAGCCAAGTACACAAATGCCCCAGCAATCCCACTCCTGTCTGTGTATCTGACACAAATCCACAAGGGCACATGGGTGAGACTCTTCACTGAAGTACTGTCTGTGCAGGTAGGAAGAGAGAAGCTGGTTCAGTGTCCACTGTTGGGGAACAGGTACATAACAGGTGGAAGATGTAAACTATGGGATCCTCTTCAGGAGTAGAAACAAGGAACTAGCTGTACACACAGGTGCGTGGATAAATCGCATAAGCGGTGAAGGCAGAAATATAGTGACATGTAGCACAAAGCCACTTATGCAATTAAAAGATTACGTGCATGGGGCTTCCCTGGTGGCGCAGTGGTTGAGAGTCCGCCTGCTGATGCAGGGGACGCGGGTTCGTGCCCCAGTCCGGGAGGATCCCACATGCTGCGGAGCGGCTGGGCCCGTGAGCCATGGCCGCTGAGCCTGCGCGTCCGGAGCCTGTGCTCCACAATGGGAGAGGCCACAACAGTGAGAGGCCCGCGTACCGCAAAAAAAAAAAAAAAAAAAAAAAACGTGCATGAAGAACTATATGGACACACACAAATGAGTGCGTGTAAAACTGATGAAACCCAAATGAGATCGGTGGATTCTATCAAGGTCAATTTCCTGGCTTTGATACTGGACAAGAGTTATGCAAGAAGTTACCACTGGGGAAACTGGGTGAAGGGTACGTGGGACTCCTGGTACACTTTTTTTTTTTTTGGTAACCACCTATGAATCTATAATTGTATTTAAAATTTAAGAAAAAGGTTTATGCAAATCAGAAGCAGTATGTATAATATAATGTGGACTGTGTGTAAGGATATACTAAAATATCTATTTAAAGTTATATATATTTTTATGTAACCAATAACTGGGAAAATACTTATAAACACAATAGTTATATTTGGGAGTGGGGCTGGGAGACGTATATGCTGCCAGGGAGGGTAACCTTGATTCTCTAATGTATATCCTTATGTACTATTTTAAAAACTATGAATACATATTATATTTATAATAATTAGAAACATTAAACAATACATGCGCAAAAACCCCACTAATGTTTTACAGGAACATATGCAAATAAAACAGTTGATATCACACACACTGGAGTTGTTGTTTATGTTGTGGGGAGGGAAATGGGAGAGGAAAAGAGGGTTTAAAGGGAACAGGTTTCAGAAGTATTTTCAGAAAAATCTTAACCCTATGCACTTGGATTATTTTGAGTGTGTCTTTCTCTAGAGGGTGGGTGGCAGAGAGATTTGATCGTGACAGATGGCCACAGAAATGTACTAAGATTAGTGAAAGGTATTCTGGGAGAATGTTTAAGACAATTGCCAAATAATCCACATTACTTAGGGAACTAATTTCCCATCACAAATAGCTAAGAGGAAACCTTTACAACAGATAAATGAAAGTCTAAATCTTAGTGGGTTTCTAGTTCTCAAATAAAAGTTGCCATTGGGTGTGTGTGTAAGACCTAAAAGGCAAACCAGGGGGATCCCGAATCCTTGCCCATCAGTGAGAACAATGTAAGGTGGGGAAAACGGACCTGCATTCTCCTGAGACTCCCCAAATCAGAAGGCACACAAGTGTCAAAGGTGGTGGTTTGAGAGTTTTTGTCTCCAGCACACTGGAGAGTCTCAATATATGTACCCAAATGATACAGTAAGGAGTTTGGCACATAATACATCACAACTACTAATATCCTGTTGTGCGGTGTCCTTTGCAGGTCCTATTTATAAACAGAAAAACAAGCAATTCCTTCAATCTGACCTCCAGGCAGTGAAGTTAAGCTGCCTTCGAAAGGAGGACTGAGAAGTGACAACATCCCATTTCTAGTTTTATTTGTACACTTGGGATGGTGAAAAGGGACAATCAGTTCAAAAGCCTGCGAGAGTCAAGCTCTAAGGGCCAAATGACTTTCCAAATACCAGCAACACCCAAAATGGTATGAAAATCTGAAGAAGCTATCCTTTAAATATATGTCTAAAATTAGACCTCATCCTAGTAATTTTATGAGTCAGCGAAGAATCCCCAACTTCATTTTTCCTTTGATCTTAAGCATGACAGCCAAAGAAGAAGCCTAACGCCTTACATCCATTACTCTCCCTTATCGGGAAACACCTGTCCACAGATAAAAATCTATCGAGATACATGTAAACATTTCAGGACTTCTGCTTTGAGGAAATAAAAATGATTCACATCACCTGCTTTAAAAAGTTGACAACTGGAACAGACACCTTTACTGTGTAAATAATTACGCATGATGGCTGTCTGTATTTTTAGAGTAAGGGATGTGCTTGAATCAGGCCTCCGAGCATACCACAGAGGCCAAGGAAGTTTGGGAAGTCACTCTGGTTCGTGTGAAAAGAAGGAGAAAACAGGGAAGCCGAGAAGGCGGCAAGACCAGGAGTCTGTAGAGAAGACTGACGGGGCAGGGGAAAGGCAGCAGGAAGAGAGAGTGCCCCGGGAGGGAGGAGGGAGCAGCTCTGGAGAGCGGAACCCTGCTCACGTCCTGCTTGTTTGGTCCCTTAGCCAGACAGGTTGGCCCAGGTCTGCCGGCTCCCTACACCCAGCATCCAGGCTTTGGTTCTGTCCAACAGTTTTAATCTCCTTTCCTCACCTGAAATCTGCATGTGCCCAACAGGCAGCCTCACTGAGTCTCCAGTCAACGCCCCTATCTGAAATATTTGAAGACCTCTGTAACAGAGGTCCTGAAGCTGCTTTTGAACCCACCTAATTTCTATGTAAACCTGATTTGGGCAAATCCCTTTGGTGTCCCCTGTTTTCTTCACCTTGAGCTTTCTGTTTCTGAAAGACACTTTTTCCTTCTCAAGCAACCTTTTTACCTTTCTGTATTCTGATTCGGCACCCTTCATTTGATATGCATTTAATCTAGACGCTGTCAACATGTTTAGCAGACTTCAAGATTCTTGTAAATCACTAGCTTTTCAAACTTAACTTTTTTTCAATTGCATTTTTTCTTGACAGATGTGACATATTTATTCTATGCTGGATCGACTGCTTTGGCAGATTTCTGAAGTTTAAAGTTTGCAGTCCCCCAGCAGGATGCTGAATTTCATTGTGGGGTGATTGCTATTACACCCACAGATCAAAGGATCCTAATTCATAAAAGAACATTCCCGTGTAATGGGCTTTTAAGATATTACCTTCAGAGACATTTTGTTTTATTAGCTGTTAACGTTATATGCTACTGTTAAGAAACACACGCGCGCACGCACGCACGTACAAACGATGGATTTTTATACAGCTGTCTCCTTGATATTTCTGCTTACCTGGTAGAGATCATTTCTCATGTTGATAATTTCTTCAGAAATCAAGCCAGATGTGACTTCTAGCAGATCTCTCACAAGCTGAGCATGAAGGTGGATGATTGCTAAGTGTAAGACACTGGAACAAAAATATAGTGGCAATAATCAACTGGACTGTTCATGGAAAAAAAAAAAAAAAAGATTCCCAAGGTAGGATTAGACTCCCAGACTGTATCTGGCTCTCATACCTAGTTTTCTTTGGCCCCCAAGTGTCTCGAATCTATGAAACATCTTGTATCCAAGGTGGGGAGGCTTTACTGCCTACTCATTTCCAGTACCTGCCTGCTCTCTGGTCTCTGGGGGCATTCAGTTTGGACCCTTGAGGTGTAAAGGAACCCGGGCTTCGAGACAGAGAAACCTATGTTCAAACCCCAGCTCTGCCTCTGTGCCGTGCACTTTCTCCTCTGACTTTTCCCTGACTTACCCCGACACACAGGTGACGTGTGTAAAATGGCTGCACTAGGATCTGTTCAGAAGAGTGTAGATATCTCCCGTAGCTCTGCCACCTCCTCCCGAATACAGTGTGGTGGCTTTTTAAGATCTTCCTAGATCCCAAGAGGGGAGAATGGAGTCAGGCTCTTAACTATGGGGAGAAGACTCTAGACGCAAACTTCTGAAGGAACAATGTAACTGTATCTCTCCACCGAGTCAGTCCCTCTGCCTGCAATGGTTTTGCTCCTCTTCTCTGCCTCAGCGGCACCTCTTTATCCTTCATATGCCCGTGCAAACCTTACATCCTTGGAGAAGACTTCCTCAACTTCCTAGGCAGAGCAAGCTGTCTCCCCTCAAGTTTACTGCTTGGTTGAGCGACTGCAGTTTTCTATACATCTTCCTCTCTGGCCTGTGATCCTCTCAGAGGTTGGTTCCCTCTGGGTCAGCCTTATAGCCCTGGCACACAGTTCAGGCACTAAAATAAGGATGACTGAACAAACTTAGGGCGAACGCTAATGAGGCTGAAAATATTGGCAGGTGCCAATCATCACTCCTAGGAACAAATTTTTTTAATTGTTAAGAAAACTTAAAATTAATTGGAAACGACTCAACAATAAAAAGTGGCTACTATTTGTTTAGAGCTTCTAATACCAGACCACACCAAGCACTTGACATACATTATCTGACTAATCACAACAACAATCTTATGAGGTAGGTGATATTATCCTTATTTTTCAGGTGATGAAAGTGAGACTTACGGGTATAATAGAACTCAATCCAGGTCGTATGTTAAGTCCAGGACTGTCTTGCCCCAAAGCCATCTCTTAATCCCTTAAGCTCTCCTGCTTCAGGGGCACATGGGCACTGCTCTGTAGAGTTGCAGATGCACATGCAGGAGGATGAACCCTCCGAGGTATGGACAGGTTATGATGCAGAGCGCTCTGAGGATCCCAGGGAGGCAGTACATACGGGATTTGAGGCACAGGCTGGCTTTTCTCTAAAGATATTAGGTGTCATTTTATTCAGGCCACCTTCTTGGAAATAGCACGTGTATATTACTTGGGATTAACATTGACTCAGGAGAGCCTGAAAAACTAAAGTGCGACTTCGTTATTTGAGAGATTTATTAAATGAATGATTTCAGGGTTTCAGTCCTGTCTTTTGAACCGTAGGGCTGGACGAAGACTGCTGAAAAGGGCCCAAAGTCTGACGCAGACATGATGCACATGTACCAAGAAAAAGGTCGTACTTCAAAAACTGCCTAAGAATTTCCATGTGCAGCTCAGCACTTTGTAGCAGAAGTACATTCCCCCTCCCCCATAGATTTTCACACCCTCATGGGAATTTCCCCAGTACCAGAAGCTTTTTTATTTTTTTTCTTCATTGTATTTTCTGTGATGACTAACGGCCACAGGATTCAGATTATTAGCTGAATACGATAAACTCAGTGAAACCAAGGGGCTGAGCTGTGAGGCCAAAAGCTATCCCTTGTCTATATTCTTACGAGGACTCCTTGGTCTCCCCAGGTCTCACCCCTCTGGCCTCCAGCTGCGACAAGCCTCGCAGGCCTGCTTGCGTGAGTATGTTTGGGGTCCAGGGCGGGGACTCTAAGGGTTTATCTCCTGCTTGGGCAGGGAAAGCCACCTCCCCAGCCTCTCCACATGCACCCAGGTCCTTACACACGTCTATACCTTCCCCTCAGGGCCCTCGCCTGAATGCATGGGCCTGTGTCCCTTTCCACAATCCTCCCTTGGAACACCAGCAGTCCCTTTCTAACTTACCTATGCTCGTCTTTCTTAGGCTCATCAGCAGGTCCCTAAAAAAGTCACCTGAAATGCTACTGTCCTGTCTTGGTTAACTGCTTTCTCTTGTGATTATATGCTATTGAATGCTAAATGGATTATTTAACCCTGTAAAAAACATTCTGCTGTTCATGACTTTACACAAAGAAGGCTGTACTGGTTCCTCTCGTACTGTATTAACGAGGCCAGTGGTTACACCACATCCTTGGTTAAGCTGCAAGGAATGAGAACAAAGGTCTCTGTCTGAAACCCTGAGGCTGGCACTTTCCTAAAGCATTTGGTTCAGTGTTTAAACTGAGGTTTAAAACACAGCGCCCAAGAGCTCTTCCACAGAGAAGGATTTCTCATTGCTGACACTATTTTGGGAAGGTTTTAGATAAAGCACTTGACTTGGATTTGAGGGCTGCTGTCACTCGTTATTTTTATAGGCTTTTGAGATCATTTTAGAAGTCTCAATGAAAGGACTAGGAGAACCGTTTTAGAAAGAAGCCAGGTGTCTTTGCAAATACAAGCTCAGTAACAGCAGGAATGGGAAGCACGGTGCTTGGAATGTTAGACTCCCACACAATGCGGGTTAGAGCAGTCACAGGAGTCTGATTCCGTCACAGCCTGGTGACCGTCAACAGAGGCAGTAGAAGAGGAACCAGTAACTGGGAGAGCATGACAACGGCCTCCTAATGGTTTTGTTGCTGCTGTTGTGCTGTCTCTACTGGGCTTTTCCTTGAGAATATTATCATGACAAATATGCAGCGGGGATAACAAGCGCTTTAGGGATTTGGTAAGACCAAATTTTATTATATTATTCGAATAAATAAAGCAAATATTCCTATTCCAATAAACAAGTGCTTGTTTATTAAATATGATTCTAAATAGTATTCCAACAAATCAAGCAGGGCTTTTCAAAAAGTACCATTCCCTATATACACTACCAAACGTGAAACAGATAGCTAGTGGGAAGCAGCCGCATAGCACAGGGAGATCAGCTCGGTGCTTTGTGACCACCTAGAGGGGTGGGATAGGGAGGGTGGGAGGGAAGGGAGACGCAAGAGGGAGGGGATATGGGGATATATGTATAGTTGTTTCACTTTGTTATACAGCAGAAACTAACACACCATTGTAAAGCAATTATACTTCAGTCAAGATGTTAAAAAAAAAAAAAAAGTACCATTCCCCACACCCATCTTAGTTTTCTCGCCCACAGTGCTGTACTCTTAGATGAGTATCCTGGCTATTTTAGAGCCCAAGAGGTGACAGCCACAGGACAGGAGAAGGAGATTGTGCCACTGTGCCACTCAACCTTACTGACACATTATTTTCCTTGAGAGGGTGTTTCAGTTGCAGGACCCAATAACTTTGATCAAGTCTTCTCATTTCTAGCCAGCATGCATACAATACTTTTCTCTCTTCGCCCCTTTAAAACAACCCTTGTTTGCAAAAGTCCTGACTTACCTGTCCCCATTCTCGTCCTGCACTGCAGTGAGATGGCGCTGGACAGCCAGCAGCATCTTCACATCTCCTGTCACTGCGTAGTCAAAAAGGGCATTGGCATGCTGCTTGGCAAGCTGCACAGCCTTCTCCAGAAAGAGGTTATCTGCAAGGCAGTGGATCACGATCACAGTTGAGTTTCACTCGACTTGCTCTACAGGAATGCCATGCTTGAGGCCACGACTGTCGGCATCAGTGTTCTGATACCCTGAGACACATCGACTTAGTGGAAAATGCTCCTTTTGGGGCTTCTGGGTTGTGCTCACTAGAAAAAGCACAGCTGGACATTGGCTCACTGACAAATATAGAGGCTGACCTCAAAAAAATCTGTCTACAGTCTGTTCGGGGAAAAGAAATTCAGAAGTTTCTGTTATCTTAAGGGGAACAATCAATCTCCAAATAATGTTAACTGGGTTTTGCCACAATTGTAAATAATCTCTTGGTGAAATAATCCTTCATGGGAGTCTTGAACGACTCTCTCGTTAGGCAAAAAGTGTCAAAAATCAGTCTCTGCCGCACAGATACAGACTCTCCAAGAGCCATTGGTGTTTTTGTAAACTTTGCTTCCTGAAGGTCAACGGGAGGAAAACTGTGGCTTGCAGGTCAAATCCAGTGTGTGGCCTGCTTTTATACGGCCCCCTAGCTAAGCATGGTTGGTACATTTTTGAAGGGGTGTTAAAAAAAGAATATGCAATAGAAACCATATGTAGCCCACAACTCTACATATTTACTATCTTTCTCTTACAGAAAAAGTCTTCCAGGCATAACCTAGGATGACCTAGACCCATGACACATACTCTAATGGGTTCTGGTTCCAAATATGCACTGTCCCTCCTAATCCTAATTCTTCAAAGAAGGCATCAGGATAAAGGGAAAAGTCCTTATTTTCAGGCGAAATTCCACTTCAGTATGACAGTCGAGAGAAGGGAGACTGTCAAAGTTATGCAAACTGCTCTCTCTTATCTGTGGTGGAAATGATTTAGGTTATCTCTCGTGATACCCTAAAACTGCATGACCACGACTGGAGAAGCACATGTAAATTTATGTACTTTATATTCAAAGATAACACTGGGAAAGTGGAAATCCCAGGGTGAATAAAATAACCTGGCACATGCTTTTCAAAAGGCACACAGGGCTCTAAAGAGCACGCTGAACTAGATGTTGATGTATCGCCTTGAGGTCAACAGAAAATAAACCTGTCTTCTGGAAATAGGTTGTCCACCTAGAACTGACCCACGCCCTCACCAAGCAGTACAGTGCAGTCCTCTGTGTGCTCACTCACCCTGGGAGCTGTGCTTCTCCTCCTTTACTCCTACTGAGTACGCCAGATCAGCCTCAGCGCCCCGCTTGCAGGACTCTTTATCTTGCTTGGTGGTCTCTGCTGCCTGCCCGGAGAGATTTATGGCCTCTCTGTCATCACTCTTGTCATAACCTTCAGGGTCATTTTTAGATGAGGTGTCTATGGTTCCTAAGATAAAAGCAAAAATTCAGCTTTTTTTCCTCAGTAAAATCTATTAATTAAGTTATAATTCACTGTTTCAGCAAAGGTCAGATAAAGGTAGGAGGCAGGGTTACTGCAAAGGGAAAAGAAAAACAACAATCTAAAATTCCTTTTAAAATGGTCATAAGTAACACGTTTTGGAGCTATTTTAAAGTCACTTGCAAAAAACTTTTTTTAAATTGAGGTATAACACTGTAATAATTTCAGGTGTGCAATATAATGACTCAGTCCTTGTACACACTGCACAATGATCACCACAGTAAGTCCAGTTAACGTCCATCAGCATATATAGTTACAAATTCTTTTTTCTTGTGCTGAAAACTTATTTAAGACCTTAAAAAATTTTTTTTTTACATTTCTAAAAATGTACACCTCATTCTGTTTATCTGTAAAGGAGAAAAATGAAATAAAGCTCTTCTAGGAATTGCAAGGAAGTGGAATTTTTAAAGTTCTTGAAAACAGAGCAGCTATTTTTTTCCCTAATGCTCAAGCAGGTTGTGAAGATGTGATCTCAATTCATATTCTTTGGTGTGGGAGCTATCCAGTGCACTGTTTCTGATCACAATCTTTCAGGTCCTACTGTGCTACCCGACAGCTACTATGAGAACACGGAGATTTTACAGGCAGACCTGGTTCAAATCCTGGTTCTGCCACGAACAGATAGGTACCTTCAGTGAGTGAATGATCATTTCTGAACCTTGGTGTGCTCTGTCTGTAAAATGAAGACACTAATATTTTCCTTACAGAGGAATCATAAAGATTACAGTTAAAACATGTAAAAGCACCTGACGTAAAACAGGTGTTGAAATACATGAGAAGACCTTGTTGTATTATTTCTTCAATGAGTACACTAAAATGGACATGTAACAGAAGTATGAACACATGATGTGACAACTGCTAATTAGGGGATACATTTTTTGTTGTTGTAAATTTATTTATTAATTTATTTTTGGCTGCACTGGGTCTTCGTTGTTGTGCGCGGGCTTTCTCTAGTTGTGGCAAGCAGGGGCTACTCATCGTGGTGCGTGGGCTTCTCATTGTGGTGGCTTCTCTTGTTGCGGAGCATGGGCTCTAGGCACGTGGGCTTCAGCAGTAGTGGCACGTGGGCTCAGCAGTTGTGGCTCACATGCTCTAGAGCGCAGGCTCAGTAGTTGTGGCGCACGGGCTTAGCTGCTCTGCGGCCTGTGGGATCTTCCCGGACCAGGGCTTGAACCCGTGTCCCCTGCATTGGCAGGTGATTCTTAACCACTGTGCCACCAGGGAGGCCCCCAGGGGGATACATTTGATGAGAAAAGACCATCCCTATAAACCTCTAAGTGTCTTCAAAAGTGTATATTTAAGAAAAAAGAGAGAAAACAGCTAAGTTTGGTGACTTTTTTATGTTTGAATAGTCAAGTCTCTCCATATCCCTATTTAATGTTCTTTTCTTTCCCCTGTTCATGCCACGTACAAAGTAAATGTATAAATTTAAATATAGTATCAGGAATAGAATCTATACTCTCCATAGGAAATAATAATTTTTTGGAAAAGAAGTATCTTCTTAATTTACTGGCATTCATCAATTTTTTTTCAAGATAATGTTGTGGTGAGTAATGATTAAAAAAAAACTTTTTGGCTTTAATTAATTTTTAAATAATTTTTTTCGTTCTTTTCTCAGTACTAAAAAAAAAAAGAAAAGTGTTACTTACCATGCTTCATCCCAGCATTAGATTTAGTGGTTCCAGGGTGGAAGGTAATTCCACCATATGTAGGAAATCCATAGTGTGGGAAGCCATACCCTGAAATGGCAAGCAAAACAAACGAAACCTCATGATGATTTTTTAAATAAAAAGAAACTCAGCAAACGTTACTGTCCCTCCCTCTGGTGAGAACAGGCTTTGGTGTGCCCGACACAGTCCTTCTGTTGAGACTTAGTGATAAGGCACATCACTGGGGGTCCTGGGACGATCAGAATTCGACTCTGGCCAGGTTACATTTTTGGCAACCCAGGCAGACCCCAGGCTCTGGGCAGCGTGGAGGAGCTCATGCTGGAGAAAGTCTCCCACTCCTGCATGGAGGGGAGAGGCTAACGGTGAGTGGCTGCCACCCAGACTCAGACTTGCTGACACAGAAGACAGTAAAGTAACCCCTGGAGGGAAAAACTGAACAAAACAAAATACAGAAACATATACTGGCTCCTCAAGAGAAACATGCCCCCACTGGTTACTCTCACGCATTTCTGCTGGAAGCACAAGCTGGTAAAACTCTGGGAAGCAGTGAGTGTTAGTTGTCATACTCTCTGACGTAGTAATTTCACTTCAGAGAATCTAATTTACAAAAATTATCTGGAATAAAAGAAAAGCAATGTGGATAGAGGAGTTCAGTGCAAACGTTTTAGATAAGAAACAGGAAATAATCTTCAAGTAAGTTATACTACGGTTTGTTCATTTGATGAATTATTACAAGTCATTAAAATGATGCTTATGTAAAATTTCTATTACCGTCGGGAAATGCTTATGTTAAACCGTTAGGAAAAAGCAGCATACATGACTCTATACACAATCATGATAATAAATAGGTCATACGAGTAAATGGATTAAAACACTATGCAAAATAAGGATCACAGCTGTGCTTGGAGAAATGTATAAATATGTATTATAATGTATGTACCTGCCAAAAAACAATAGTTAATCTTTGATGGCAGGATTTTATGTATCTACAACATAGTGCAAATATAATATGAAACCTTTCCAATGTTTCCAAAGAATACCAAGACAACTGTACCAAAAAACAAAAAAAAAAGGAGGGGGGAATATACCAAAATGTTAAGAGGTATCCTTTGGGTAACTGGCCTTCGTGACTTTTTTCCTTCTTACAGTTTTTGGTATTAATCTATCTACATATTATAAGATGAACATGCATTTCTTTGGAAAAAAGTTTGCTGGGAAATTTTAAGTCATGTAATATATCATGTTCAGTAATGTCACAACACTCAACCCATAGACAAGGAAATCTAGGAGAAGAAAATCTGCCCTTTCAGATGTGAAAGAACAGGCTTGGTTCGTACCTGGGCCGGTACTTCCAGCACCACCGCCTCCACCGCTGCTGCCGAACATGCCTCCACCTCCAGCTCCCGCCCCACTGCCGCCACCGAAACTATCTGAGAAATTGGGCATGAGCTTCTGCCGTTTCCTCTGCACTTCCTCTTTATCTGTATTTAAAGGAAGAGAAACCAGAGGAGAAAAGATTGATTCAGCTCCACTACTAGCCACAGAGAGAATACTGATTCTGATGGTATTTTTAAACATCTTAAAGGGAAATAGAAAGCACCCAAGGAGGAAGAGACGCCAAATGTCAAGAAGCATTATATTTATTCCAATAAGCACAAAGACCAAGAGCCAGCCTCAGAGGGACCACAGAACAGTACACACCCAAATTCTCTCTGCCACTGTTTCTTAAGTCCCCCCTGTCATTCAAGTTAGTGAGAGACTAGACTGCCCATCAAAGATGAAGAGACTGCAAATACTGAATGAGAACAGCATTACTGAGCATTTTCACTTGGTCATACAAAACAACCGTTACTAATCAGCTAACATTTATTATGTGTCTACAATGACCTAAGTGCTGAGGATAAAGAGAAGTATGACATCATGTCTTTGCTGTCAAGAACCCTCCAATATAATTTTAAGGTTGTAGGGGAAAGACTTAGAGACGAAGCACTAAAATGCTATATATGTTAAATTCATGGTGCCAACTAGGGTTCCAGGAGTTCAAGGAAGGACTTCTAGGGAGTCTCTGTGGGCTGGAAAATTCAGGAAAAGTCTTCCCAGAATCAACTCTATATCAGGAGAGGGCAAAGGGAGGATGTTCTGGGAAGGGGATGTAGAGGGAAAGTAACGAAGGAACCAATGTGCACTGCGTGCTTATGAGAACAGCAGTGGATCAGCTTAGCTGAAGTCAAAGTTTAGTACGAGGAATTCTTGAGAAATGGGGCTGATTGGGACCACATTGCCAAGCACCTGGATTATGAACCTAAGGGATTTAATTTACAGGCAGGAGAGCCATGGAACGTTTTTGAACTGGGGAATGCCATGCATATGGTGGTATTTTAGAAAGATTCATCTGTCGCTGGTGCATAGGATAAAATAAAGGAGTCAAAGTGAGAGGCAGAGACAGTGCAGACATAAGGTGTTGGAGGCTGTTCCTTGGTGGTCACCACAATAATAAAAACGCGTGCATCCCAGAAAGACAATAAAAGATGGATCTGTAGTCATTGGTAACTCGAGAGTCTAAGACTCATGCAAGTCTAAGACCACTACTTGACTAAAATACAGTGATGCCCTCTGAGATTTTTGATTGGCCAAGTCTAGATACTATTGAGACTTTCCCCCCTCATTCCTCATGTGGTTGCTCTGTTTTTCTTTTGCTTCTCACCAGCTCCACTGCCCCTGTGAGTTCTGCCACTGCCTTTGTGGTCTATTGTTCCTTTCTTGTTTCTTCTTTCTGTTTCCCTTTCTTTCCCTCCTCTGATTTTCCCACCCTATATATTTTTTCTCCCTTCTCTCTTCTGAAATAAAGCACTGAAAGAAGTTTTTGGTTTTTGTTTAAATTAAATCAACAGTCAATATGGTATTCTTTTTTTCAATCAGCAGCCCAATACTTGACAACTGTCCTATTTCTGATTCTTCACATCAGTTCTGGTCACTGTTTATGTTCAGAAAGATCTTCACTTATTTCTAATTCTGTCGTCATTTCAGTCATCTCAGGGCTAGAAAGAACGCTGTTGTGTACTGATTATCTCGTGATCATCTAAGTGCAGTTGAAAGATAAGCAGGGGAAAGTAGGGTAGCAAAGTACCCTTAAAAAAAAATCTTTTAAAAACGGATCCTGTCCAGACTCGCTAGGAAGAAAAAAGCCAGCATGGGTCAACTCTGAAGAAAACATGCTTCCACCAGAAAGGGTGACCTCGAAGTGGAGAAACTTGAGCAATTTCCTTATCAAAGGTTTTGGACAGATAAAGTTTCTCCATCAGTTGTATCATAACTAAGTCACAATTATTACTCATCCTATAAACTGTTGATCTCACATGGGATATTAGTTCATCAGAAATATGAAATACAAGAGCAAGGCAGACAACATATTCACCTTTAGAAATAAATGTTATCTACTGACACGCCTTCTAGCAAAGAGATCATTTGGTATTTGCTAGGTACTCCTTTTGACTTATAAAACAGGGACATTCACTGGTTATATTTCATTGTAAAATGGGAATTTTTAAGACTCAATTTAAAAATATTAACTATCCTACAGCCATTAAGATGTTAATAACAAGAAACTGATATAGAAAATTCCATGTGACAAGCTTTTTTTTTTTAAAATAGAGGTTTCATTTGTTTTGCTTGCCATGGAATTGAACATGGGGATTTTCACCCTGGGTTTACTTACCCTTGTGGTCTGCTTTTGACAGTGGACCATGGGATGTACTATGAAACATCAACCTATTCTAAAAGGGACCTAAGTGGTCACTCACTACAAGTTCTACTTTTACAGAAGAGGAAATCGAAGCTAGGATGTTGAGGGACTTGTATGAGGTCAGGGCTCAGTGACGAACAGATACAAGGTCTAATGAGCATTCCATTATATTAGGTCACCATTTCGGGGGAAACACTCCAACATATCTTTGCTTCCTTTAATAACTGATGATTTAAGATAACAGCTTAGTTCACAAATGTCGATAAAACTTTTAGCCTCTACCACCTTATGCTGTGCATGTGCCTTAAAAGTATCTCATTCCCACTTTCTGGGTTGTAGTTTGCCAGTAAACACGCCGGCATTTATCCTGACCATACCTTTCATAATCTACAGATTATGATTCTGTTTCTCCCTAATCTCCATCTTTTCAGACTGAAAAGTCATTATGGTCTTTCTTTGCTTTTGTATAACAGTTCCTCAACCCTCTTCTTCCCTTGCCAACCATCCCTCTCCTGATTATTTTGATTGTCTTCCTGGACCCAACCATCTCCATGACGTTTTTATGAGACACAACGTCAATGACCATAAAGGATGCAGAGTTCGGGGCTGCATGATTCTGTACAACAAGAGGAATATGATCTATTTCTTTGTCTAATGTCTTAACTGGTGGCACCCAACAAGTTACTAGTCTTTCGGGTGAGGATGGCAACTTGGTTGGTCAAACAATAACTTAGCTCTCAGATATTTAACAAGCATCTACTACGTGACCTACGTTGTCCGAGATGTAGCAATAAATATGAAAGACCAAATCTGTGACCTAAAGAACACAGGTAGGAAGAAGACAATAGACACATAAATTAATAGGTAAGATAATTTTACATATTGATAAAAATAAGTGAAGAATATAAAATGAAGCAATGAGTTCAGGAGTGACTGCAGGGGCTGGGGGCAGTGGAAGGTATATTCAAGGACTTCTGAGAAAGGAGCACAATGATTCCTTGGGTTGTATAGTTTAGATTGATCTTCACATAGCGACTCGGATGCTAAATGGCCTGCTACTTTTCTGGCCAGTCACACAGGCCTGGTGCAATCATTTGTCCTGGTGATTATTTCAACTTGGGATTTTATAATCCAGAAGGTTCTCTAGACTAAGGTAATTTGTTATCTTCAATAAAATTGTTCTAGTCTCACAACAACTCAACCACAATACATGCTGGCCATTCCTTCTGTGGAGCTCAACTACAAACTCTTATTTTTCCAGATGGTTTTCTACACTATTCTTATAGATGGAGCTTTTAGTCAATGACAACCTGGAAGGTAAGTGCCTGACGCATAAAGGTGAGATTTTGAACTTTCAGGAGACCCCATTCTCTAACTCCAGCCCTGGATAGCTCCTACCATAAGAGGGTAGCAAAGAAAGTAATAGTCTGAACGTGTCCCTGCTGTATCAGACTCTTTTCAGGCACCGATACCACTGGGAAAGGGACACAGGCAGCCTAGAAACCAAGCTCAGCTTTGAGTATTTCTAGGCTTACACATGTGTAGGTAATCTGGGTTTCCTTTTTTTTATCTGATTCTCTGTGTTAGAAAAATTGACATTATTTTGAACATGCATTTTAGGAGAAGAAATCTTTTTTTTTTTTTTTTTCCCTCAGAAAGTGCAAAACAATTTTGCTCTGTTTCTCTTCTGGGTCTACTTTTAAAGCAGGGTGCTTAATCCAAAGCAGTGATTTTCAAACTTCACGCCGAAGGCCCGTTCGGAAGCCCTCAGGCAGTTCCTGGGCAGGGAGGGAAGTGCGGAGAGGTAAGCCTCCTTCCTGGACAAGCCAAGTGGGCGGACTTGCCACCTCCACTTCAAGCCTCTCCGGTTTATATACTGGGATTTCGCACGAAATGTCACGTGGAGAGAAAAAAAAGGATCCTCTGCTGACAGTGTTTTCAAAGCACCAATAACGGAATGCACTATACATCTGACCCATCAGTGGAGGGGCCACAAGCTCAGAGAAGAAACAAGAAATCATGGAACCATTTCCTAAATGCTGCTGCCACAACATGAATCCTAGGAAAAGAAAGCCCTCCTCAAAGATCCCCCATCCCATGTTGCTATCACAGGATTAGCAGCCATGTGGATCGCTGCTGCGGCACCTTTGTGGGTTCCAGCCTCAGCCAGGACCTGGGCGCCCTGTCCCTCCCCAGTCTCACTTCCCTCTAGTCCAGGGGTTTCTAATTATGTTTGTGCCACGGCCTCTTTTGCAGTCTAGTGAAGTCTACGGATCTCTTCTTAGAATCACAGTTTTTAGTATGTAACATTCAAAATAGGATTACAAAAAAACCTAATTGTTTTAAAGTACACTTCTAGCCATGGAGCCCCATAGGGGTGAGTGGACTCCAGGTTAACAAACAACTTTTGAGGCCTGTTACCCTCATTCCGAGAGGAGTCTCAGTGTGAATTTCCCACCCTGCCCTCTCTGGAGTTCCAGTCCTGCCTTTTGAATGGCCTGTTAGGAATCTGCCACAGGGACCTAAAATGCAGCATGCTTTAAACTGAACTCTGTCTTTGCCCACCCAGATCTACTTTTGCTCCTTTGACTCTTCATCAGTTCAACCACATCACAGCCTTCCCAGGCTGGGATTCCCAGAACCGTCTAGGACTCCTGATTTTCTCTTTTCACCCCCTACCCCAACCAGCACCTGGGTCCTCTTGACACCATCCCTGCACTGCCTCCTGAATCCACCTTCTCCTTTCACTCCACTGCATTAAGACCTTCACTAACTTCACTATTTCTCACTTGGATTCTTGCATTCCTCCTCTGACTCACTGTCTGCTGCCCAGATAGTCTCTTCAGTGTCTACAGAGAGAATCAGAGGCATCATTCCAAATCCAAACTGGCTTGGTCATTCCCCTTTCCAGAGTCAATGCAAAACTCTTTAGGTGCCAATCACAGAGCCTGGCCCCGGCCTTCCTCACCTGCTGCGGCCTCCAGGAGTGCAACTCAGTGCTCATAATGCTCACTTTTCCCTGAATAAACACTAGCTGTTTTAGCTCCTCACGTTTCCTAAGTCTAGGAGACCCTTTCCTTCTCTGTTGCACACTCAACTACTGAAATACATCGCCAATTTTCAGGACCTTGAAGAAGCCTTCTTCTTGGTGGCTTCTTCAGAATCTAAGGTTCGTTCTCCTTGCATTCTTCTACGTTTTTGTGGACACCTCACTTTTGGAACTTACCAAAGTAATAATTCGCACGGTAACAACTGAAGGAGACTTATGATCTCCCCTTCTCGGTGTGTCCTTTGTGAGGAAGAGAATGCTGCCTTATTCATTTTTATAGCTCTGCAGTGCATGGTGCCAGTTGACAGAGTGGCTGATTCTCCTACACAACAAGCCTTATCTTTTCATCTCAACTACCTGAACCCTGAGGTAGTCAATAAATGATAGATTCTCAAATTCAAAGAGAAAGTTTCAAATGTCTAAATCTCATATAAAACTCAATGGAAATAACATTATTTTAAAAGGCTAGACTTAATTCTGTGACCCCCAAATCATATATTACTTCTTTCTTCTCTAAAAAGAAGCACCATGGACCCAGAAACCAGTTACTAGGAAGCTGTTCAAAGGAGGAGACTACCTGATCTTTTCTAATCAGACCATCCTCTTGTTGCAACAAGCACAAGTGTTTAAACAACAAAGTTACCTTTAATTTCAGGATAGTAGAGAAAAGGTTTTGGTTCACTGGTTTCCAAATCAGATTTCCTCCGAAGCTGGACGAACACAGAGGCTGGTTTTGTAATGTTGACATCTTTATACTTTGGAGTTTTGAAGACGATGGCAAACTGCAGGATACAAAGATCCAAATGTTGGAGTAGGACTACATTTCTTTTCCAGCAACGCTACTCATTAAACACATTCTTTATGCCCAACGTTTAGACACAAGGTACTAAAAAGTATACAACACCTTAGAGAAACTTACAACCTTAGAATTCTATACCCATACATTTTTACTAAATTGCCAATGTGAAACTGAAATATAAGATTATGCCAATGTATTGCAAAACTTCATTAGTTCACTCGTCTAAAATTTCCAATGTCTTTCAGTATAAATAATCACGTGAATAAAATACGTTGCATACATCTTCTCCTTTTCCAAATTAGCCTTAAAATCCTCCAAGATTATTTACAGCAATATCAGAAAGGCTAGTCGTGGAAAGAGAGAGTGAGGAAGGTGGTACTACTACCAGCCTGCCTGCCAGCCAATGAAGACAAAAAACTAAACCCTGTAAGAGAGACATCATGACAGGGTCAGTGTATTGTGAGGTGAGGATGGCCAAGGCTCTAGGCATACACAGGGCATTCGGTAACACCCATAAGACAGCCTCCTCACTGATATCTGGCAGTGCCAGAATAGTCAGGCATTTTCACAGTTTTTAGCTGGATTTTTTTTTTACTTGATCCACAAAATTAATAAGTTCAAGCTAACAGTTATATACAGAACCTTCCACCAAACAAAAAAGAAAGGATATAATTATTTTCAAGTACACATGGAACATTTTAAAAAAACTGATCATAGAGTCACAGAGAAAGACAAAAAAATTTCGAAGAACTTATATCTAAGACCACCTTCTATGACCACAATATAATGTTGAAATCATCAACCAAACATCTTTTAAATGTTTGGAAACTTAAAAATGGACTCCTAGACAAAAAATTTAAAAGAAAATCATGATAGAAATGATAAAATAAGAACCGAGCAATAATAAAAGTATCATGCTATCAAAATGTGATCTCACCTTATAGCTTTAATGCGTTTGTAACAAAACGTATTTTTTTCATTGAACTATGCTTGGGGCCGAATCACCGGTGCTGAGGGGCCCGCTGCTTTGAGCAGCCACGCAGTGTCAGCATTTAACACCCCGCCTCGAAGATGTTTTAGCTGGATTTTTTGACTATGTAATGTATTCACATGGATCAAGCTTCGTAAATATAAAAAGGTATACAATGGTGTACACTGAAAATTCTCCTTGCCATTCCTGTCCCTCCCTGTTCTGTTGTATTCTTCCAGAGTTTCTTTATGCGTATGTAAACATAAACATAGAATCTTTTTTATATACACTTTGCTTTATATCTACCTTTTAAAAAATTTTAATGTTGTATCTTTGAGACTCTTCCATATTAGTCCATAGAGTACTCATTCTTTTTAATAACTGCACAATATTCCATCACATAGATACACCATAATTTATTTAACTGGCCACTTACTGATAGACATTTGGATTGTTTCCAACTTTTTGTGAAAACTGTATTCCTCAATCGTTCAGTGTAATCATTAAGATGAGGATTCAGCATTTTCATCTCTCAGTCGTATACTCAATTGTCACCAGGAGATCTTGATTTATCATGATGACATCAGCCTCAACTAGAAGACTCCTCCTTTCAACACTTTTCAGTAGAATACCCTTTTAACAGGTCTCCGCATATTACACTGGTAGAACATTGTTATGGACTAATTGTGTTCCCCCAAAATTCGTATGTTGAAGCCCTAACAGTGTGGCTGTATTTGGAGATAGAGCTTTTACGGGAAGAATTAAGGTTAAATGAGGTCATAAGGGCAAGGCCCTGATTGGACAGGATTACTGTTTTTTAAAGAAGAGCAGAGAGCTTACTCTCTCTCTGCCCTGTTAGGACACAACAAGAAGGTGCCTGTCTGCAAGCCAGGAAGAGAGCCCTCACAAGGAACTGACACTGTCAGACCTTGACCTGGGACTTCTAGTCTCCAGAACCATGAGCTACAAATTTCTTTTGTTTCATCCACCCAGTCTATGATATTTTGTTATGGAAGCCTGAACAGATGAATACAACACTTAAAACATTTCTACTAAAGGACCTAAGGGCCACTGCCTTGTGGCTAGCTGATCAGGCACCCAAATGAAATGCCTTGCAAGGTCTAATACAGCCTTGCCCATAATTCTATGGTAGGTAACTTTTCTGGAACACCTGCAAGACACAGTGCTCTTTTATGAAAGTTAAATAAATATTTATGATTTTTCCTTGTTTTATATATGGAAACTAGTGAATTTCAATAAGGCAGAAAATGTAGAATCATCTTCATCGCCATCATCATCCACTTACTTGTCTATGAACATCTGTGGGGGAAAAATCTCCGAATCCTTCCCAGATTCCACCATTTTCCTCCTCCTCGTAAAATCGAATCTGGATATCATCTGCAAACAGTCACGTCCAGATGTATAATTTCACATAGTATAATAATATTCAAAAACATGAAAAATAAAGCTGGTTCAAGATTCTACCTATAAATACTACGTACTTAACCTTTTTCAAAAGTAATTAATATAAAATACACTTGAATTATTTAAAATTTTTAGTGAAAATTTTCTATTAGTTACCATAGTAATGGGCCCCAAGATTCATTTACAATGACAGAGTACTAGATTTACCTATTCAATCTGAGTTTTCTCTTAATCAGTCTTTTCCACTTCTTCATCCCTAAACCAATTCACTCCTGAGAAACACGAAGGATAGTGAGGAATATCAGAATCCCAAAAGGTGGTTCACTTGATACAGATTCACATAATAATATTTAACTAATATAAAGTTTACTATATGGCAGACACTGTTCTGAGTGATTTTATATGTATGTATTAGCTGATTTAATCCTCACAACAACTTTGTGATGCAGGTCTACTATTAATATCCTCGTTCTGCAGAAGAGAAACTGGAGGTCAGAGAGGTTAAGTAACTTATCTAAGGTTGAAAAGCTAGTAAATGGAGAGGCCAGGATTTGAACCCAGTGAAGTTTCAGGCTCTTACACATTCTACTATGCTACCTCCCTATAATATTTTATTAGTCCATATTAAGAAACTGCTAAATATATCATGTTGGTCTAGTCCCTTCGGGTTAAGTTAGAACATCTAAATTTCACACTTCAGTCATGGGTTCTACTCCTGCAGAAATATGACAATATAACTCAGGTTGGCATCTCCCTGGCTTCACTTCCTATTTCATAGGAAGGTGTACACTATTGACTTGCAAAAATTAAATTTATATTTCTATTTACATAGAATTTTAGGAATATTAGGGTTGGATAAGACATATTATATACTGGTTAATACCTCTGCCTTCAGGTAGGACTACCCTGGACCTAGTTATTCAGATTCTTTAAGCTAGGTTCAAGACTTCTCTTAATAAGCCATTCCAATGTAATGATAATGATTAAGAGTCACATTTACAAATAAAGGTACTCAGATTGTGTTTACTCATAGTATGCACAACCAGAAATCTAGAAATGCATATTACTTGGATACAATGGGTTGAAAGAATACTGATACCAAAACCTGCAGAGAAAGTGTAAACATTTTTGGGATACAGATATATATTCATACCTTTACCTTAAAATCTTATCTCGTTTTTTCTGACTTTTTAATCTCAGAGCATTTAGCCTCAAAGGAGAATTTTCTTTGTTTTAAGCCATAGTTCTTTTAATAGGGGCTACATTTCCAGCTATGCAGTTGCTTACTTTGAAAATGCTCATTCTTGTAGTGAGTATATCTTTCTTTCTTTTCTTTTTAGTGAAGAAACTACATTATTTTTATTGAAAAATGTGAAAGTGAAATATTATATTTTTTGCATTATTATTTTTTAACATCTTTATTGGAGTATAATTGCTTTACAATGGTGTGTTAGTTTCTGCTGTATAACAAAGTGAATCAGCTATACGTATACATATATCCCCAAATCCCCTCCCTCTTGCATCTCCCTCCCACTCTTCCTACCCCACCCCTCTAGGTGGTCACAAAGCACCAGCTGATCTCCCTGTGCTATGCAGCTGCTTCCCACTAGCTATCTATTTTACATATGGTAGTGTATATATGTCCATGACACACTCTCACTTCGTCCCAGCTTACCCTTCCCCCTCTCCGTGTCCTCAAGGCCATTGTCTACATCTGTGTCTTTATTCTTGTCCTGCCCCTAGGTCCATGAGAACCAGTATTTTTTTCTTTTTTTTAGATTCCATATATATGTGTTAGCATATGGTGTTTGTTTTTCTCTTTCTGACTTACTTCACTCTGAATGACAGATTCTAGGTCCAACCACCTCACTACAAATAGTTCAATTTCATTTCTTTTTATGGCTGAGTAATATTGTATTGTATATATGTGCCACATCTCCTTTATCCATTCATCTGTTGATGGACACTGAGGTTGCTTCCATGTCCTGGCTACTGTAAATAGTGCTGCAATGAACATTGTGGTACATGACTCTTTTCGAATTATGGTTTCCTCAAGGTATATGCCCAGTAGTGGGACTGCTGGGTCATATGGTAGTTCTATTTGTAGTTTTTAAGGAACCTCCATATTGTTCTCCATAGTGGCTGTATCAATTTACATTCCCACCAACAGTGTAAGAGGGTTCCCTTTTCTCCACACTCTCTCCAGCATTTATTATTTGTAGATTTTTTGATGACGGCCATTCTGACCAGTGTGAGGTGATACCTCATTGTAGTTTTGATCTGCACTTCTCTGATGGTAAGTGATGTTGAGCATCCTTTCATGTGTTTCTTGGCAATCTGTACATCTTCTTTGCAGAAATGTCTTTTTAGGTCTTCTGCCCATTTTTGGATTGGGCTGTTTATTTTTTTGATATTGAGCTGCATGAGCTGCTTGTAGATTTTGGAGATTAATCCTTTCCCAGTTGCTCCGTTTGCAAATATTTTCTCCCATTCTGAGGGTTGTCTTTTCATCTTGTTTATGGTTTCCTTTGCTGTGAAAAAGCTTGTAAGTTTCATTACGTCCCATTTGTTTATTTTTGTTTTTATTTCCATTTCTCTAGGAGGTGGGTCAAAAAGGATCTTGTTGTGATTTATGTCAAAGAGTGTTCTGCCTATGTTTCCCGCTTTATAATGTCTGGCCTTACATTTAGGTCTTAATCCGTTTTGAGTTTGTTGTTGTATACAGTGTTAGGGAGTATTCTAATTTCATTCTTTTACATGTAGCTGTCCAGTTTCCCCAGCACCACTTATTGAAGAGGCTGTCTTTTCTCCATTGTATATTCTTGCTTCCTTTATCAAAGATAAGGTGACTATATGTGTGTGGGTTTATCTCTGGGCTTGCTATCCTGTTCCACTGATCTATATTTCTATTTTTGTGACACTACCACACTGTCTTGATTACTGTAGCTTTGTAGTATAGTCTGAAGTCAGGGAGCCTGATTCCTCCAGCTCCGTTTTTCTTTCTCAAGATTGCTTTGGCTATTTGGGGTCTTCTGTGTTTCCATACAAATTGTGAATTTTTTTGTTCTAGTTCTGTGAAAAATACCATTGGTAGTTTGATACGGATTGCACTGAATCTGTAGATTGCTTTGGGTAGTATAGTTATTTTCACAATGTTCATTCTTCCAATCCAAGAACATGGTATATCTCTCCATCTGTTTGTCATCTTTAATTTCTTTCATTAGTGTCTTATAGTTTTCTGCATACAGGTCTTTTGTCTTCTTAGGTAGGTTTATTCCTAGGTATTTTATTCTTTTTGTTGCAGTGGTAAATGGGAGTGTTTCCTTGATTTCTCTTTCAGATTTTCATCATTAGTGTATAGGAATGCAAGAGATTTCTGTGCATTAATTTTGTAACCAGCTACTTTACCAAATTCATTCATTAGCTCTAGTAGTTTTCTGGTAGCATCTTCAGGATCCTCTATGTATAGTATTATGTCCTCTGCAAACAGTGATGGTTCTACTTCTTCTTTTCCAATTTGAATTCATTTCTTTTTCTTCTCTGACTGCTGTGGCTAAAACTTCCAAAACTGTGTTGAATAACAGCAGTGAGAGTGGGCAACCTTGCCTTGCTCCTGATCTTAGTGGAAATGGTTTCAGTTTTTCACCATGGAAAATGATGTTGGCTGTGGATTTGTCATATATGGCCTTCATTATGTTGAGGTAAGTTCCCTCTATGCCTACTTTCTGGAGGGTTTTTATCATAAATAGGTGTTGAATTTTGTCAAAAGCTTTTTCTGAATCTATTGAGATAATCATATGGTTTTTATCTTTCAATTTGTTAATATGGTGTATCACATTGATTGATTTCTGTATATTGAAGAATCCTTGCATTCCTGGGACAAACCCCACTTGATCGTGGTGTATGATCCTTTTAATGTGCTGTTGGATTCTGTTTGGTAGTATTTTGTTGAGGATTTTTACATCTATGTTCATCAGTGATACTGGCCTGTAGTTTTCTTTAATTGCGACATCTTTGTCCGGTTTTGGTATCAGGGTGATGGTGGCCTCGTAAAATGAGTTTGGGAGTGTTCCTTCCTCTGCAATTTTCTGAAAGAGTTTGAGAAGGATGGGTGTTAGCTCTTCTCTAAATGTTTGATAGAATTCACCTGTGAAGCCATCTGGTCCTGGACTTTTGTTTGTTGGAAGATTTTAAATCACAGTTTCAATTTCAGTGCTTGTGATTGGTCTGTTCATATTTTCTATTTCTTCCTGATTCAGTCTTGGCAGTTTGTGCCTTTCTAAGAATTTGTCCATTTCTTCCAGGTTGTCCATTTTATTGGCATAGAGTTGCTTGTAGTAATCTCTCATGATCTTTTGTATTTCTGCAGTGTCAGTTGTTACTTCTCCTTTTTCACTTCTAATTCTGTTGATCTGAGTCTTCTCCCTTTTTTTCTTGATGAGTCTGGCTAATGGTTTATCAATTTTGTTTACTGTCCCAAAGAACGAGCTTTTAGTTTTATAGATCTTTGCTACTGTTTCCTTCATTTCTTCTTCATTTATTTCTGATCTGATCTTTATGATTTCTTTCCCTCTGCTAACTTCGTGTTTTTTCGGTTCTTCTTTCTCTAATTGCTTTAGGTGTAAGGTTAGGTTGTTTATTTGAGATGTTTCTTGTTTCTTGAGGTAGGATTGTATTGCTATAAACTTCCCTCTTAGAACTGCTTTTGCTGCATCCCATAGGTTTTGGGTCATCGTGTTTTCATTGCCATTTGTTTCTAGGTATTTTCTGATTTCTCTTTGATTTCTTCAGTAATCTCTTGGTTATTTAGTAGAGTACTGTTTAGCCTCTATGTGTTTTAGAGATTTTTAGAGATTTTTTCCTGTAATTGATATCTAGTCTCACAGCGTTGTGGTTGGAAATGATACTTGATACGATTTCAATTTTCTTAAGTTTACCAATGCTTGATTTGTGACCCAAGATATGATCTCTCCTGGAGAATGTTCCACGAGCACTTGAGAAGAAAGTGTATTCTGTTGTTTTTGGATGGAATGTCCTATAAATATCAATTAAGTCCATCTTGTTTAACGTGTCCTTTAAAGCTTGTGTTTCCTTGTTTATTTTCATTTTGGATGATCTGTCCATTGCTGAAAGTGGGGTGTTAAAGTCCCCAACCATTATTGTGTTACTGCTGATTTCCCCTTTTATGGATATTAGCATTTGCCTTATGTTATTGAGGTGCTCCTATGTTGGGTGCATAAATATTTACAACTGTTATATCTTCTTTTTGGATGGATCCCTTGATCATTATGTAGTTCCCTTCTTTGTCTCTTGTTTTAAAGTCTATTTTGTCTGATATGAGAACTGCTACTCCAGCTTTGTTTTGATTTCCATTTGCATGGAATATCTTTTTCCATCCCCTCACTTTCAGTTTGTATGTGTCCCTAGTTCTGAAGTGGGTCTCTTGTAGACAGCATATATATGGGTCTTGTTTTTGTATCCATTTAGCAAACCTGTGTCTTTTTTTTTTTTTTTTGGCGGTATGCGGGCCTCTCACTGTTGTGGCCTCTCCCGTTGTGGAGCACAGGCTCCAGACGCGCAGGCTCAGCGGCCATGGCCCACGGGCCCAGCCACTCCGCAGCATGTGGGATCTTCCCAGACCAGGGCATGAACCCGTGTCCCCTGCACTGGCAGGCGGACTCTCAACCACTGCGCCACCAGGGGAAGCCCAAGCCTGTCTTTTGGTTGGAGCATTTAATCCATTCACATTTAAAGTAATTATCAATATGTATGTTCCTATTACCATTTTCTAAATTGTTTTGGGTTTATTTTTATAGCTGTTTTCCTTTCTTGTGTTTCCTGCCTAGAGAAGTTCCTTTAGCATTTGTTGTAAAGCTGGTTTGGTGGTGCTGAATTCTCTTAACTTTTGCTTATCTGTAAAGGTTTTAATGTCTTCACTGAATCTGAATGAGATCCTTGCTGGGTAGAGCAATCTTGGTTGTAAGTTTTTCCCTTTCATCACTTTAAATATATCCTGCCACCCCTTCTGGCTTGCAGAGTTTCTGCTGAAAGATCAGCTGTTAACCTTATGGGGATTCCCTTGTATGTTATTTCTTTCTTTTCCCTTGCTGCTTTTAATATTTTTTCTTTGTATTTTTGACAGTTTGTTTAATGTGTCTTGGCATGTTTCTCCTTGGATTTATCCTGTATGTGACTCTCTGCACTTCCTGGACTTGCGTGGCTATTTCCTTTCCCATGTTAGGGAAGTTTTCAACTATAATCTCTTCAAATATTTTCTCAGTCCCTTTCTTTTTCTCTTTTTCTTCTGGAACTCCTATAATTTGAATGTTGGTGCGTTTAACGTTGTCCCAGAGGTCTCTGAGGCTGTCCTCAATTCTTTTCATTCTTTTTTCTTTATTCTGCTCTACAGTAGTTATTTCCACTATTTTATCTTCCAGGTCACTTATCCGTTCTTCTGCCTCAGTTATTCTGATATTGATTCCTTCTAGAGAATTTTTAATTTCATGTATTGTGTTGTTCATCGTTTGTTTGCTCTTTAGTTCTTCTAGGTCCTTGTTAAATGTTTCTTGCATTTTCTCTATTCTATTTCCAAGATTTTAGATCATTTTTACTATCATTACTCTGAATTCTTTTTCAGGTAGACTGCCTATGTCCTCTTCATTTGTTTGGTCTGGTGGGTTTTTACCTTGCTCCTTCATCTGCTCCCTATTCCTCTGTCTTCTCATTTTGTTTAACTTACTGTGTTTGGGGTCTCCTTTTCACAGGCTGCAGGTTCATAGTTCCCATTGTTTTTGGTGTCTTCCCCCAGTGAGTGAGGTTGGTTCAGTGGCTTGCATAGGCTTCCTGGTGGAGGGGACTGGTGCCTGTGTTCTGGTGGGTGGGGCTGGATCTTGTCTTTCTGGTGGGCAGGACCATGTCCAGTGGTGTGTTTGGGGGTGTCTGTGAACTTAGTATGATTTCAGGCAGCCTCTCTGATAATGGATGGGGTTGTGTTCCTTTCTTGCTGGTTGATTGGCATCGGGCATCCAGCACTGGAGCTTGCTGGTCGTTGAGTGGAGCTTGCTGGTCGTTGAGTGGAGCTGGGTCTTAGCGGTGAGACAGAGGTCTCTGGGAGAGCCCTCGCCGATTGATATTACATGGGGCCGGGAGGTCTCTGGTGGTCCAATGTGCTGGAGTCAGCTCTCCCACCTCAGAGGCTCAGGCTTGACACCCGGCCGGAGCACCAAGACGCTGTGAGCCGCGCAGCAGTGAATGTGGCAGTCTCCGTTATGAAGTCTGATTACGAGGGTCTTCAGTAGCTGCTCAGCTAGAACAGGCTGACTCGGGAGCACTTTGTCTACGAGGCTGTCTCCAGCAGCCCGTGGCTGAAAGAGTAGGTCTTCGCATGCGCTGCCGGAATCTTGAACATTTATATAGAGGTCTTCGCTGGGTTCGGTCACAGGTTTGGTACAGGTGGTCTCAAGAACACCTTACTCTCTCAAGGCTGTGCGCTTGAAACAGCTCCTACACCTGAGGATCTACAAGCTGCAGAAAGACGAGACTGCCTGGGGCCACGTGCAAGCCGTGATTCTTGCCACGTGCCCTGCTGCTGCCGTCGTGGAAGTGAGTGTATCTTTATTATACTATACCTTCTATCATTTTATTTAAAAAATGAGTGAAACTTGAGAAAATAACACAATCTCCTTCAGCTTTTGCTGACTTATCAATCTTGCGCTATATTTAGTGAGAGATAAATGCCAAGAACCTTTCTGAAAGTGAAAATTATGAGAGGAATATGCTCTGAGAATTTCCCTATAGTCCTTATTCTCTTTCTTTTTCTTAAATGACATCATAGTGTCATGTGAAGATATCCAGAGAAGCTCTCTGTGTTGCAATGAAGCATGGTAAGATAAACAAAAAACAATTTTACACTATGTAAAACATTTATTCTGTGTGTGTGTGTGTGTGTGTGTGTGTGTGTGAAGCATGGGCTATTACTCATTTATTTAAAGTTCAGATACCAAAATTTAAAGTATAAAAACCCTGAAACGTCACTGATTCCGATGGTCACTGTTTTCTTATTTATCTTTACTTCTGTTGAAAATTTTAAAATGAATTAGTTGGGTTAACAAAATAACATGGACAACTTAAATTTGGAAGAGAGGAAATGTATAAATTTTTAAAAGGAGTTCTATGGCAAGGAGGGATATTACTGGGCCCACTGACAAAAAGTGACTCAGAAACACACTCAGAATTATACTTCACATCTGGAGATCAGAGCATATATTTACCTTTCTGAACCTTGTCACAGAGAAGATAAATCTCTTCCCCTCCAGTTACGCATCCAGCTGTCCTGTCCATCCTTACTATTTTCAAGTTGGAGGCATTGGGGGCTTCTGTCCACAGGAGAAAAACAACAAACTTCATTATTTATCCTCAGCTTCACATGCTAACCTCCTATGAGGGACCTTAAAGAAAGTTTAAATAGATGCTTTCACTCATACTGCTTTAACAAGGATATAAATAAAACAAAAATGCCTTCTGAAACCCTCAGAGCACTTCTTGGGCATGGCTCATTCATTATCACCAAAACAGATGAGACACAAAGGAGCAGTATTTGTTTCTCCCACTAACACAGTAAGAGAGATTAATAGAGAAAGAGAAAGAAATTTTCTGATGTTTCAGGAAGTTCCAAGCTAATGGATGTGTGGAATTTCAATAAGGTCAAGACTTTAACCCCAAACTTATGTCCATGATACCATTTACAAGAGTCCTAGAAATTTAGGAGAAGCAGTTTTCTAAAACTATTTATTAATTTTTAGTCTACAGAAATGAAAAATGAAGATGTTATATTTCTTTTCCCCAAACGAAATTAGAATTCTGTGTGGTTAAGGGGTAAAAGTTTTGTGTGGTAATAGTATAAGGCTTCCCTTTTTTTTTTTGGCTCCAACAGCTGCATTTTAAAGTGATCTTTGGTATGCGAGTCTACATCAGTTTATAAAGCTTTCACTTCCCTTCAAACATGTTTAAATTAGAGAAATCAGTTAGTTGTTGTACTTGGGGCATGGCGTTCTCTACTTAGACCAAACTCTATAACCTTTCAAGGAGCCTAAATACTGCCCTTGTAGACTTTTTGGAAATATCTGTTTAATAAATCCCATGCATACCAAATTAGAAATTTGCATGGTAAATGCTGAAGACCACTGTAAAACTCTTTCAAAAACTCCAGGAACTACAGACTGAAATAGAATTTTGAAGCTACGAAATATCTGTACTGCTCACTTAGTTAACCTGATGTTCCCAACTTGATAAAGCTATAACATGCAAGAATGAAAATGGATAAGAGGTGTCTTTTACTAACTTCTCTTCAGAGCCCCAACTGAGATACTCTTCTCATCTAAGAGCACCAACAATATATCCTCGTAGTAAGGAATTCATAAATAATAAGAGATTTGGCATTGCACGTAGAAGACTACAACGGTGATCTGAGGAAGATTTATCGAGCACCTCACAGTATTTCACTTTTAATCTCAACATCAAGTTTTAAGCTGAATTTCAGTATTCTCATTTTGTAAGATGATAAACATGAGGCTCCAAGTGATTAGGTTACTGGCCCCAGGAATCAGAGCTAGTCAGTGACTGCCGGGGCCAGGCTGGAAGTCTGTGCTTGACTTTACAGCAAGCTGCCTCCTGTCAGAAGTCAGGTACTCACTGCTATCATAGATGGCGTCCGACACCACGGGTTCCAGGCGCCTCGTGAAGCTGCCGGTGCTGTCTGGAAGGAAGGCTGTAAACATAAGCCGCACCACGCTGAGGTCCATCTCCTTTGTCTGCTGAAGAGCTGCCTGGCGGATGATCTCCTTTTCCCGATCTAGGACCAGACAACATGGGGCATTCATGCCCAGGGAAAGAGTAAAGCGTGAACGTTTTAGACAGGATGCTTTTATAAAGCCCAAATAAAGAACATCAACGTAAAATAAAAGTCTATTTTTTTTTCTTTCGAAATCCTTCATATTGCTAATACAATTTTAAGAATTATCTATTTATGTCATCCAAACGTAAAGGCATCAAAAAAGGGCCTGCATTTTCTCTGGATCACAGTAAAAACTGTCCTGCGTGTGTCAAACTGCCTCTCTCCTATCTTCCCCTGCCCTGTCCCAAGACACAAAGGATGTGATGGAATGGAATGCAGTAGCCTGACCATGCCTCACTTGTCTGGAGGAATGTGAAAATTAAGTATTCCAAAAGCTCTCTGGGCACAGGGACTGTATTCATCCCACAGTGCCCGGCACAGTACCTGGCACTAAGCAAGTACAGCTCAACAAGTGTTTCTAAGGAGCCAAATGACTCCACTGCACTGGGCGCCTTCCCTCCTGATGGAGCTGTCATACTGATGGACATAATCGTACTTAACTTACAATATCACAAGAGGTGATAATTCAAGTGATAAGTACTATAAAAGAGCTACAGTTGAAGTGATATGAAACTTCAAAGGAGGGGAGAATCCAGAGGCTTTGAAGCAGAAGAGGCATTGCTCTGAATCTTGAAAGGATGGTAGAACTTGAACTTAGGAGGAGAATGAAAAAAGGCATCCCAGGAAGAGGAAAGAGCAGGAATGGAAAGAATGTGCCAAAGAGAGAAAGTGAGAAATTGTGCTTCTGTGGTGTAGTTCAGTTTGACAAGAAGGGATGTAGTGGGAAACAAAGTCGAAAATGCAGATTGGGGCCAGCTCTTGGGAGGCCTAAAATGCCAGGGTATGGAATTTGGATTCCGGACGCAACAGGGAGGCACTGAGTAGTGGTGACCTGTAGGCTTCAGTAAGATCCATCTGGCCACAGGGTGTAAACTAGATTAGAAGTGGGGAGGGACAGAGACAGACCATCAAAAAATGGAGTGAGGAGGGGAACCCCAGAGAGCACAGAACAGCTGGACCACAAACTGGAGATGCAGCAGAGGTGAAAAGGAGGACTCAAAGATGATGTGAAGGTTTTGAGGATGAATAGCAGAAGACAGAACATGGCTAATGGGAAAATGATTGTCTCTGGACTGCCTGAGTATGAGCTGGTGACAGGATGGCCACACGAAAGGACAACACATAAAAGCAGAAATGGCATATGTGGTGGAACAAGGATTAGGGTTGAAAGAAAAAAATATAAGTGAAGGCAGGAAAACACACAATCGTAGCATTTTTATGATAAAGAGGATAGCTTACAATGAGCCTGAAGAGCCCAAAGAAAGAAAGATTCCTTATAATAAGGTGAGCGGGGGGAGGTATAACAGAGCAGGTGTTCTTTGAACCATGTCTTGAATTCTGAATTGGTCCTGACAGGTTGAAAAGGGAAGGGGGGGAGGTGTTTTAGGTAGAGGAAGACACATACAAAGGTATGAGTATGCATCAGTGTTCAGGGGGCGGTGATGGGGAGAGGTGGGTACAGGTGGGACCTCCGATAAAGCTGGAAAGGGGGCTGAGGCCCGGCTTTGTATGCCAGTCTATGGGGGTACAGATTTTATTCTAGAAGTAGCAGGATGCCATCAAAGGTTTCTGAGCAGGGAAAGGGTGACAGCAGCTTGGGGTACAGACCAGGAGAAGGAGAAACCTGGGGCATAAGATGAGCACATGGTCTACACACAGGACAAGGAGAGCCAGAGCTCTCAAAGGAGCAAGGCTGGGAGAGTGATACTCACCTGTGAGCTGCCGGTCTCCTCCCCCTTCTGCTTGTAAATAGGCAAGATCAGGATGCACCAAAAGTCCGGGGTTATAGCCCCTTATACATGCATCTGTCATTCGTGCTTCCAGTGTTTCAAATACTTTTTTCTTTGTCACGTGAAGTATACCCAGGTTTGCAAAGCTGGAGAAAAAACAGTAACAGCAACGACAAACCAGAATTAGGCAGTCAATGACTAGAGAGTCCTGTTTTACCTTAGCTATGGATTGAGAAAAAATGCACAGGCCCTCAATCACTGGCCCTCAAACACATTACTATTTCTGCAGTGAAACATACAAAGCAGACTCACCAAATGGAATAATAAAGACTATAACCAGCTGCACATCATGTCAGGCTGGGTTTTGCCACCAAATCAGTCTGTGGTAAAATTAGAAAAATCTTTTCATTTTCAAAGCTTACTAGACTTGCAAATTATGAATAAGGGAGTGGGGTATACATATCTTAATAAGAAAGTTTTACCTAGACTCATTTTAAAGTATTTTTCTAGGAGAGTTGTATGAAAAGAAATTTTAGTTCCAAATATACTAACTTTTCTAACTTTTTAAAAAAGAATATGCAAAATACTATATTTAGAAGATTTTTTTTCTTTTGGCTCATCCCTGGGTTTCTAGACGGGATTTAATGTCTACCAGGAGTCCCATCTCCTCCTGGGCTGTCTCTAAGGTTGGAATTATTTATGACCACTAGAATGTCCAACTCTACATGTACTCAGTCTTGAGGTATACCTTCAATCAAGGATGGATAATTTTTTATATTGTGAAGCCTACATATCCATAAAACAAAATATGTTAATATGCTAACTAAAGCAATTAAAGGGATCTTTAAATATATAAAATGCTCCAGCCATTCATGTTTTAAAATAAAGTACATGAAACAAAGAAGTGTATTCAATAAATGTAATACAACAAACAGCACTTTACCAAGGAGACTCATTCGGTCAACAAATATTTATTTTGCTCCTTAGTACCAGGCAGCGTCCTGGGTGCTTCTGTCAACAGTAAAGGAATCCCTACCTTCATGGAGTTTATATGCTAGTGCAACAACAGAGAGGAAACAAACAAGTAAATTTTATAATTTAAAAGGTAAAAAGTGTTACCAAGAAAAATAAAGTAGGAATGGGGAAGAGGAAAGGCAGTAGTAGAAGGCACGGCACTTAAAAATAGGAAGAGGCCAGACAGGGCCTCACTGAAAAGATGTCAACTGAACAAAGACTTGAAGGAAGTAGGGGGTGAGACATGGATATATGGAAAAAGAACATTTGAGGTGGAAGGAACAGCAAGTACAAAGACCCTGAGGTAGGATCATGCCTGGTGTCCCCAAGACAACAATGGCAAACAGGCCAGTGTGGCTGGAGTGAGATGAACAAGGGGTCAGAAGTAAGTAAGGAGTTCAAAGAGATAAGTGGGGCACCGTTCTTTTAAAGCCTTGTAAGCTTTTGTAAGGACTTTTCTTTTCCTCTGGCTTTTACTCAGAGAGAAAAAAAAATATTAGCAGGAATATTAGAGGAAAGATAGAAATATTATGATAATTGGATCAAATGAAATAAAGAAGAAGATAATGTTGGAAAACTAGATAAACTAGGGAAAGAAAACATAGGAGGTGAAGGCTGAATGAGATGAGCACTCATACAGAGGCCCAGAGATGAAATGATACAGGTGTACAGACAGTGATGAAAAAAAGTAGGACAGCGGAGACAGACACCGAAAAGAAAATACAGAATATAAGCCCCTTGAGAGCAGAGATATCCAGTGACTAGAGACCTGGGTGCTTAATAAATGTCTACTGGATAAATAAATGCATGAATTAATCCAGCACAGAAAAACACGCAATATGACACATTGGTATGCATGGAGGCACAGGGGGATTTTCAGAAACAACACCTCCGTATTTTGGCCTTTTAGGCTTTACTCCTATACAGACACCACCCATAACTACAGGAAAACGAGGCTGATCTTCTAGGTAACAGCAATGATAAACACGTGTGCAGCACTTTACCACCTAGAAAGTGCTTTTCATGTATATTATCTAATTTAATCTCTGTGAAAAGTCATCATCTGTATTTTTCATTATGTGAATAATGGATTTACTCTGGAAATAAATGAACCAATACAGAAGTCAGTCTTCTACCTTAGGTAATGATAGAGCAACACAGACCGATTGAACCTTGCATTTTAAACAACAAAAAACATATGAAAAAATAGTTTTCAGACACTGAACAATAGGTGGCATAGGACAGTGAGCCTTAAGAAAAGGAAAACAAATAAGGTGAATTCTAAAATTATGCTGCCTTAATATCTAGAGCGAGCTTCCAGGCTGCAGTAAGGAAGGGGGAGCCCAAACAGGGCCTGCTGACCTCCCAGAGTTTAGGAGACAAAGGGGGTCAACAAGGGTAGAATTCACAGGCCGATACCTGAGAAGAAAGAACCACATACCGAGAGACACTCAGAGCATGTGTGTGAGGAAATGACCCAAGGCTGGGAAAAGAACAATCAGAAGCACAGGCAAAACAGCCCCTGGAGCACACACAGGGCTGGAATAGTTCAAGAAAGCTTGTGATACACGAAGTGTTAGGGTGTACAGTCAGAAAGGTATTGCCTTTGTAATGGCATCAAGCTAACCCTAGACTGAAGGCTGCTCTGGTCTCCCTAAAAAGGCTTAATAATAAGTCTAGAAAGGATCAAGCTATTCCCAAACTTAACTTCATCCCAATGCTCAAAAATATTTAGATGCATAGAAAATAAAAAATCCAACTACCCACAATCCAAAATTCAAAATGTCTACCATCCAATCAAAAATTACCAGGCATACAAAGAAACAGGAAAATATAACTCATAACGAGGAAAAAAATCATTCAATAGAAACAGATCCAGAAATGAAATGAGACAGAAAACAGAATTTGTAGGTAAGTACATGGAAAAGCTATGAGAGATATACTCCATATGGTCGAGAAGAAAGCATTAGTATGCGAAGGAGAGGCATGGAAGATATAAAAAAGACCCCCCCCTCAAAACCCACAGAGATGAAAACTACAACGTCTGAGAAGAAAAACACACCAGATGGGATTAAGAACATATTAGACAGTACAGACAAAAGATTAGTGAACTTGAGGACACAGTAAAAAAACTATCTGAAATGAAACTGAAAAGATGAAAAAAATTTTAAAAAGAAGAGATCATTAATGAGCTGTGGCATAATTTCAAATGGCCAAATATACATGAGGTTGACGTTTCAGAAGAGAAAAGAGAGGAGTGGATGGAAAAAATATTTTAAAAAATAATGGCTGAAAAGTTTTAACATTTAATAAAAACTATACACCCAGAGATCCAAGAATCTCAGTGAACCACAAAGCACAAGAAACATGAAGAATACAACACTAAAGCTTATCATAATCAAACTGCTGAAAACTAGCGATGAAGAGAAAATCTGAAAAGCTGACAGAGAAAAAAACTGACACACTATGTACAGAGGAATAAAGGTAAGAATGACAGGAGACTTCTTTTTGGAAACAAGGCAAGCCAGAAGACAGTGAAGCAGCATATTTTAAGGACATGAAAGAAAAACCGTGTCAACCTGTATTTCTATACTCCTCAAAAATATCTTTGAAAAACAAAAACAAAATAAAGACTTTAAGATGTACAACTGAAAGAATTTATCAGCAGCACACCAGTGGTATAAGAAAAATTAAAGGAAGTCATCACATGGGTAAGTATAAAATACTTTCTTTCCCTTATTTAAAAGTTTCTTTAAAAGATAACTGACGATTTAAAGCAAAAATAAAAAACAATAAATGGTGGGATTTACAACATATGCAGATGTAAAATATATGACATAATAGCACAAAGGTCAAGAGAGGGGAAATGAAAATATACTGTTAACATGCTATACATAGAGAGATATAATGCTACTTGAAGGTAGACTATGATAAGTTAAAGATGTATAGTATAAACCTAAAACAATGGCTAAAAAATACAAAGAGGTATAAATCTAAAAGGAGATAAATGAAATGACAAATAATCAATTAATCTAAAAGAAGGCAGGGGAAGGGGGAATGAAGAATAGATATGACAAGCAGAAAACAAACAGCAAGAGGGCAGATTTAAACACAGCCATATCAGTAATCATATTAAATAAAAGTCACCTAAACACCCCACTAAAAGACAGCGTATGTGAGACTGAATACAAAGTAAGACCCAAGTATATGCAGTGCATACTTACTTTGAATATAAACACACAAAAAGGTTAAAACTAAGAGGATGGGGAAAAAAATGTTCCAAGCTAACATTATTCAAAAGAAAGCTGAAGTAACTATATTAGTTTCAGTCAAGGTAAATTCCAGAGCAAAGAATATTACCAGCAATAAAAAAGAAGGTCATTTCATAATGATAAAGGAATCAATTAATTAAGAGGACATAAGAATCCTAAATTTTTATGCATCTAATAAAAGAGCTTCACAATACGAGAAGCAAAATCTTATAGAACTGAAAAGAGAAATAGATGTATTTATGAATACTGTCAGATTTTAATACTCTTCTCTCAATAATTAATAGAACAAGTAGAGAGAAAATTAGTAAGGAGAGAAAAGCTTTGAACAAACAACCTGACCCAAATGACATTTACAGAACATGCGTTCAATCTGATCTGACTAAACATTCTTTTTTAAGGGCACCAGGAACATTTACCAAGACAGACCAGGGCTTCCCTGGTGGCACAGTGGTTGAGAATCTGCCTGCCAATGCAGGGGATACGGGTTCGAGCCCTGGTCTGGGAAGATCCCACATGCCGCGGAGCAACTAGGCCCGTGAGCCACAACTACTGAGCCTGTGCGTCTGGAGCCTGTGCTCCGCAAAAAGAGAAGCCGTGATAGTGAGAGGCCCGTGCACCGCGATGAAGAGTGTCCCCCACTTGCCGCAACTAGAGAAAGCCCTCGCACTGAAACGAAGACCCAACACAGTCAAAAATAAATAAATAAATAATTTTTTTAAAAAAAGGACTGACTTAAAAAAAAGACAGACCATATTCCCTCCATAAAACAAGCCTCAATATATTTAAAAGGAATCAAATGATACCAAATATTCTCTTACCACAATGGAACTAAATCAGATATCAGTAACGAAGTTACCTAGGTAGGAGTACATTTAAATCAAGACTGGCCACGCAGTAATTAATTGTTGAAGGTGGGTGACGGGTACAACGAAGGCTCACTATGCTATTCTTTCTACTTTTGTATATGTTTGGAAATTTCTATAATAAAGTGCAAAAGAAAAATGAGAGCAGACATTATTAGGATAAAAAACAGAAAAAAACAAGGATCATAAATGTTAACATGTGAGAATGCAAAATGGCGCAGCCACTTTGGAAAACAACTTGGCAGTTTCTTTTTCTTCTTTTTTTTTTTTTTTTGCCACACCATGCGGCACGTGGAACTTCCCTGACCAGGGATCGAATCCGTTCCCACTGCAGTGGAAGCCTGGAGTAGTCTTAACCACCGGACCACCAGGGAGGTCCAACGATTTGGCAGTTTCTTATCAAGATAAACATATTCTTAGCACACATCCCTACAATTCCACTCCTCAGTATTTACCCAAGCCAAGAAAAATGAAAACTTATGTTCACACAAAAGGTGGCTTTGTTCTGAAAAACTGGAAACAAACCAGATGGCCTTCAACAGGTGGATAAACTGTGATATAGCAACACAATGCAACAATGCAACAGTACTTATTAACTAAAAGGAATTAACTACTGACAGACTCAGCAATCTGGAGGAATCTGAAATACATTATGCTAAGTGAAACAAGTCAGACCCAAAAAGGCTACATATTGTAGGATTGCATTTGCATATCATTCTGGAAAAGGCAAAACCATGGGGGTAGAACAGATCAGAGGTTGCCAGTGCCTAGAGCTGGGGGGGAACCTGACTCCAAAGGGTCACACAGGGATTTTCAGGATGGGGGATGGGGGGAGGGAATAAAACTATTCTACGCCTTAATTGTGGTGATTATATGAGTATTTATCAAAACTCACAGAACTGTATACTTTAAAGGGTGACTGTTACAGTATTTAAATTAATTTCAAAAAGTTTTAGAAAGACAGGTTATCACAGTTAATAATGGGTTAGTAACGGGACTGGGACTACAATCCTGTTTCTTACTCAAAATGCCATATTCTTACACATCAGTGGTTTTCAAAGTATACTCTCCAGACAAGCAGCATCAGCATCACCCAAGAATTTATTAAAATGCAAATTCTTGGGCCTTATCCCAACCCTACTGAATCAGAAACTCAGGGTGGCGCTCAGCCATCCATGGTTTAACAAGCCCTCCAGGTGATTCTGATGGCCCCTGAAGTCTGTGAACCACTGCTCTACACGATGAGACAGGGCAATGAGATCAGGATCTCTGGAAGTAGGGCCTGGCATCAGTATTTTTACAAAGTGACCAAAGGTGACTTTAATTAGCAGCCAGGTTTGAAAACCTCTACACTGTGCCAGATGCTGCCATCATTACGATCGTCTGGGAACTGCCTCTGCCCTTTGGCTAGGTTCAAATCCCCAGGTCCTTGGGCTGGGATTCTAAAGTGCCTCCTCCGTCTGGCCTTTCTTCACCTCCAGACTCAAATATTGACTTCACGGCTGGCCCGAGATTTAAAAGCAGCCCTTGACTCACAATACACACCCTAGGTTTGGAAGTTGGATACTTCCAATCTCAGTCCAGACCTTGCCCATTTTCTCCAAACAGCTCCTTTTCTGTGCATTAAGGTTGAACCATATGAAACTGCCAGTAGCTAACTGTTCTTGCATCTACAAAAATAGCAATTTACTATGATCTGCATTAGTTCATTGAGGGAAGACTTGCTTCTGTTTTGCATTTTTATATTTCTATATCTACTTCGAGTGCTTACCATTGGTATATGCGGGAAATACTAGTTTAAAAAAAAGAAAAACTTCACATCTCTCTAAATCAGGGCTGCCAGGAAGCAAGCAGAGGGTGTGGTGATTATTGGTGAGGAAGGTGGCTTAAAGCAAAGTCAAGTAACAGTTTCCATTGAATGCAAATTTCAGAGAACTAAAATGCTGTTGAAACAAACTGCTGATATTCAGGATAGAAAATAAAACACCAAAGATTATTTTTATGAGGACAGGCACGAAGGACTAACTAAATAAGTGAGTAGGAAATAAAAAGTCAAAATTAAAGCTAACTAAAAGAAGTTAAAAGGACAAGCCCCTCAAATTAAACCAATCAAACTTACAATCATGACTTAGTTATCTAAAACATGAATAGTTTAATATAGATAAGAAAATATCTTCGAAAATATAAATTAAATTTTACTGAGAACTCATGCTGAGAGTAAAGTGAAGAGAAACACTCCAAAGAAAGGTCATTCTTTTGGTTTTGATCATTTAGAAGTTATTTATCTTCTCAATGTCATTTTCCATATACCTTTTTTTTTTCTTTTTGGCCACACCAAGTCCGGCATGCACCATCTTAGCTCCCCAACCAGGGATCGAATGCGTGGCCCCTGCATTGGAAGCGCAGAGTCTTAACCACTGGACCACCAGGGAAGTCCCTCCATTTATCTTTTTTGATGTGGTGGATTGATGCCCAGCTTATGAATTTATACTCTTAACCTAAACTGTATTGAAAACTGCTTATCATGGTTCTGTTTCTAGTATTGACAAGTCTAAGGAATAACTCTGGCTATCTTCCTAAATTTCTCTATATGCTATTCTTACCTACAAGTTAGAACTAAATAAGAATAATCGTTGATATCCTGTAAATACACATGAGGCAAGTTGGCTCATGTTATTTCATAGTATTAGCTAATGTTAGTTCAGTGTAGAATTTGGATGTAAAGGGCCTGGAGGTAGATTCTGTAGCCTAACATTCAGATTTTATAAGGGAAGAAATTAAAGTCCCCAAGAAGTCATGCAAATTGCCCCCAGTCCTACTGTTGTGAGTGACAGAACTGGAAACAGAATTCTGGTTTCCAGACCCCCAGCATGAGACTCTTTCTACTAAAATGCAACAGGTTCTGGCATTAGAAACTTAAAAAAAAATAAGAGAGACAAATGAAATCGTGAAGGAAATACTGCATTTGGGGAAACACTGTACGCAAAAGTTTCTCAGTTAAAAATCGAATTATAAAAGGAGTACCAAGGTTTCACAGAGCACTCTGAATGGGAGAGGCTACTGAGTCTACTGTAACTCTTAGGTGGCATCCTCTTGCTTACATTTCTTGGTGAAACTGCATAGTATTAGAAAACCCCACAGAGCTATGACCAGACATCTTGATGATCACAGGTACAAGTTTAGATGCTCAAACTGTTGAACGAATGAATGAATGAATGAATTCCAACTACCGAACCCCTCATGCCAGCACTAAAAGAGAGTAACAGATTTCCTCACTTTCCTTGGAGACAAGGAATTTACTTTTACTCCTGCTGTAGGTCCCAAATTAAATAACCATTAGTTCCTCCCCAAATCCTCAAAGACTACGAAGGCAAACCACAGAAACACCAAATTACAGATACCATACTGGAATGTTTATAATAACAAATATTGTTAGTAGGGAAACTTCATGTATAATTTCCTCTGAAGGATATGATTATCACACACATTAAACAGGACCAAAGAGAATATACACTTCGTACTGACAGTAGCCTACTCGAGTAAATCTGCAGAGACACTACGTGATCAATTAGGCCGAAACTCTTTGACAATTACCCTGCATTTCAAAGCTCTCATAGGTCAGTCAGGAACTGTAAGGGTATTCCAAAACAAACGATGACCAACTGTGACACACAAGAGGAAACAGGCCAGCCTTTCAAGAGGATGTTGAAACAAGGTCATTTAAAGCATAGTTGAATTTTTCAAATCAATTTAGGCTTCTTCCTCCAATCTAGAGTTTTTTTTTTCTCTGACATCAAAAGAATCAGATTTTAGTGACTTAAAAGAAAGCTCTCTAGGTTTTTCACACTTGAAAATTTTAACAGTCAAACAAAGAAATACCAAGGAACATGAAAGTTCAACCTCCCCAATAACAGCCAACTTGAAACCTGATCAGAATTCAAAGCCTGAAATGTTACCATCAGCTTAATTATAGTTGATTTAAACAATTCCTTTCTTTTGAGTGAACAGTCTAGATTAACTGGGATTTTACTGTAAACTATTTAAACCAGTATTAGGAAGCCCTGAAAGATATTCCTGAAAATTAGACAAATTTAATTAAAAATTTCTTTTGAATTGAATTTATTTCTATAATACTTCATTCATTAAAAATGGCTTGTTTTATCTCTCTGACCAACCCTTAAATGAATATGTCTCTTTGTATTTACATTTCAAGTCTAATGAATGCCAAGACAAATTTATAATCCTTGGTTGTACACACTTTAAAAAAAAATTGAAGTATGGTTGCTGTACAATATTATATGTTACAGGTGTACAATATAGTGATTCAAAAATTTTAAAGGTTATACTCTTTAGTTATTATAAAATATTGGCTGTATTCCCCATTTGTACAATATATCCTTGTAGCTTATTTTATACCTAGTAGTTTGTACGTCTTAATCCCCTACTCCTATATTGCCCCTCCCCCCTTCCCCCTCTCCCCACTCATTTGTTCTCTATTATCTGTGGATCTGTTTCCTTTTTGTTATACTTACTAGTTTATTTTTTAGATTCCATACATGAGCGATATCATACAGTATTTGTCTTTGTCTGACTTACTTCACTTAGCATAATACCTTCCAGGTCCATCCATGTTGCTGCAAAATTTCATCCTTTTTTTATGGCTGAGTAGTATTCTATTGTGTATATGTATATACACACATCTTCATCATATATATATACATATACCACATCTTCTTTATTCATTCATCTGTTGATAGACACTTAGGGTGCTTCCATATTTTGGCAATTATAAATAATGCTGCTATGAACACTGGGGTGCATGTACCTTTTTGAATTAGTGTTTTGGGTTTTTTGGATATATACCCAAGAGTGGAATTGCTGTGTCATATGGTAGTTCTAGTTTTAGTTTTTTGAGAAACCTCCATACTGTTTTCCACAGTGGCTGCACCAATTTACATCCCCACAAACAGTGTTTGAGAGTTCCCTTTTCTCCACACCCTCACCAACATTTGTTCTTTGTGTTCTCTTTGATGACAGCCATTCTGACAGGTGTGAGGTGGCATCTCACTGTGGTATTGATCTGCATCCCTGACACTCAGCGAGATCAAGAATCTTTTCATATGCCTGTTGGCCACCTGCAAGTCCTCTTTGGAGAAGTGTCTATTCAGGTCCTCTGCCCATTTTTTAATCCGGTTGTTTGTTATTTTGATGTTGAGTTGAATGAGCTGTTTGTATGTTTGGGAAATTAAGCCCTTATCATTTCTGTGCACACTTTCTAAGCAACACAGAACTGAAATAATATTTACCTATCCACTTCATGCTCAACATGTTCACACTGTAAATCGAGAATCAATAGTTCATTAAGGGAATCACCAAAGGTATGATATCATCCATAAAGTGTTGATTTCTGCTATAGCCAGTTTTCTTCTAATTTGTCCTTATCCTTATTTCCAGAAGGAAAACATTGCTAAAAGTGGCACACATGTCTCATAGGTCAAGTGACTGCATAATTTATCATCCAAACTGGGCCACTTTTGAGAGTGAAAGGGAGTGCTATAAATAATTAGGCCAGGACAACAGGTACAAAGTGGGTTGTATCAGGGAAATCCAGACAAGTGGGCACCTTACTCTTTGGAGTCCTCGGAGTCCCAGTGAGAGCTCAAATTTTCATTTTCTGGGGCTCTCTGAGGGTCTTGGAAAGACCCTTAATAAAAAGGGCCTGTTCCCTGGCTGCCATGTTTGATGTGCACCTCCCTTCCACCACATCATACACCCTCACTTACCCGACCACCATGTCCTTGGGTCCAGCAGTTACAGTGCAGATGCCATCCTCACAGTGTTTTCCCACCAGGCTGTGTGCATGCAGGTGGATGTTTTTTCCATTTGTGACCAACTGAACAATAACCTTTGCAGGTCCCACATAGTTGCAGATCTATATAAGAAGCACATTTCAAAGTTAGCACATCTGACTATATTACAACATGGGAAAATGCTTAAGACACGCCAGTTAAGTATAAAAAGTGTGATATAAAATTAAGCATATCTGTACATATACGACCACAGCTCGGTTTTGAAAAATATGTGAACAAATGATGAGATGGAAATAAATTAAAATGCTAATGGCGGTTGTTTTGGGTGTGAAACATATTCTGCAGGAAGCAGACCATTTAAAATACAGCACGTATTGTTAACACTGGAAGGAAGAGCACATCTTGGAGGATGCTGTATCCCCTTGCTACTAACCAAGAACACAGTTTCAGCTGCACCTTCATTGCATTTTTGGTCATAAAAGCTGGGTAAAAGATCAGTGAGAAGGGTATTGGGGTTGATTGATTGATGGAAACCAAGAGAAGGAAAGAGGTGACCAGAAAGAGTCCGTCCTAACTCTCTGCCATGAGATTGGGCAGGAGAGAGAGTCTTGCCCAGGGACCTGGCTATGAAGCTTGGCCATGGACGCCCAAGCCCATGGAATTGGCCTGCAGTGATCTGTTTCTTTAATTCAAATAAGTGTACTACCTAAGTGCAAACCCTTAGATCTGACACCTGTTTAGCTCTTGTTTTAGAAGATTTTTCCATTTAAAGTAACTTATAGTTTTTATTGTTATACCTTTAAAATGATGACAATAGCAATAAAAAGAAAACTGCAAGGAGATAATGACATTTTAAGTAAAGAGAGCTTGGACACCCTTTCTCCTCTAGTTGGTTCTCCAGCCCTCTATAGGAGACCACAGATTCCTTCCTTGAGAAAGCCCCAACACTAAAACCATACTCACAGAAAAGACCAATGGCTTTATTTTTAAACTTCCTGAATATTATAAGTCAGAAAGCTGTGATAAATTCAGCCAAACTGTTGGAAATGCACTGTATCTCCTCAAAGGGTGGCCGGCTATCCTCGTTTGCCCGGGAATGAGGGGGTTTCCTGGGATGCAGCACTTTCAGGGCTAACCTAACTCCTTAGCTAACCTAACTCCAGGTCACCCTAACTCCTTAGCTCATATTGCCTCTTTTTAAGGAAGTATATGACCTAAATCCAGGACCTCCCAACTATACAATCGTTAGAAATATTTCAATCTGCACAAGCAACCCTTAGCTCAGAAGAAAGAGAAAGTAGATAGAAATCTCATGTAGCGATGGATCCTTGATGGATGTCTTTCTGAGATATACTTGAGGAAGAACCTACGCTTGCCAGTAAAATTGCTTGGAAACAGAATTCCTTTCCACCAATCTACTTCTACTATAAATACCATCATATGAATTTATATTCCATTGAGGCATGATTTTGTTAGGATTTTTTCAGTATGGATTTTTTTCCCCAATCCAATCTCCCACTCTAAGAGTTGAGGAAAAGTTGATCAGAACTGGGATTATTCCCCAGAGGCTTTCGGGGGAGAGAAGTTTCCTCTCCTGAACAAAGGACAGACTCCCCTCTGTCCACAGTGTAGCTCCACTGGAAACCTTAGGGCCTCTCTGCCTGAACCCAGGCTCAGAACCGCTGCAAAAGTTTGCTTCCCAACCCACTAACACCCCTTCCCAAGGAGCAGGGCCACCTGCGGGAATGTCCTCCAGTCCTTGCAGAGCAAGCTAATCGCAAAGAATGCTTAGGATTAAATTAGCTTCTGACCACCTCAGAGCACAAATAAATAATTTCTTAAATAGGTTAAACACTTAAAAAGCCCCCTGGGCATAAAACCAATTATGAACTTAGTGCTTTCCCTTTTATAACAGGTAGAAAGCCTTTGCCCTTCAGGGTAGGACAGGGAATGAAAAGTTCTGGGTTTGCTCCAAAGTTGGCTGTTGTCCCTACATACTCCCTGGACTGCTGATGTCAGTTCTGTGTCTTGGTGTCAACATCTGAAATCAGCCTTTGTTATGATGACATATTTCACAGGGACTTCTTTGACAGTAAATAAACAGTGAAAGAGCATGAAATAGACCATGTCATTTCACTTTTAAGTGCACTGAGCATAGGAATGCAACAGTGTAAGGCATGACGAAATGCTTCACTTGGGTGAAATCAGGTAGGCTTTCCACTTAAGCAGGACACCAGAAGGAATCCATCCATTAAAGCCCAATCCCTTTGGATATCTGGACCCTTCAACGTTACCACTAGGACGGAATCAGTCACAGGCACTGAAGGAAAGAGGTGGGAGGTCTCCTCAAAAAGTACTCACATCTTTTTCTTGCTATTACTTCATGATCGAAGGGTGGCAAGAATGAGGAACTGGGTAGTCTCTGAGGTAAAGGGCCTGAAAAATGTGCCAATGACTAATGTGCTGTTTGATCCATTTGAAAGAGCTCAAGTCAGCATGGCATCATCTGGTTTTTCACATAGGCCACAGGGCAACGACAGGGAGGCCCCTGGGTTTTGTGGACTTTCCAAAATACTGACTGAAGGAAGAAAGCTGAGGCATGGGGACACACAAAAAAATACTATTTTCTATTTTCAGGCTCTATGGCTAATGAAGACAGTGGAATTCTACCTTAGGGGAGGGAATACTTCATAAAATGCCACAATGACGGAGAGCTATTTGCAACTGACTCAGAAATTCATTTGTTCTACGGAGAATCAGATTATTTTTATTCAGCCTCCCTTTTACTTCTTTGCATAGTGCTTCCCTTGAAAATTAAGTTTATAGAAAGCAACTGTGTCTGCCAGAAAGGGTGGGTTATTTTTTAAAGAGTCTGAGCATAGCAAGCTTTTAATAAACACTATTGGCTTAAATACAAGTTAAGCTATCACTTAGAGCCAAGGAGACAAAGGTGACAATTAGCTACCAAGGGACACAGGGAGAGCATGGACTTGACAGACAGACTAGCTAGGTTTGAAGACAGTTCCACTGTTTACTACTTCTGTGACCTTGGGCAGTGTTCAGCTCATCTGTAAGACGGGGATGATAACAGGACCTCACAGGTTTGTGATGAGGATTAAAGACATTAACGCATGGAAAGTCTTGAGGACCACTGCCCAGTAAATAACAGCAATACACAGTGTTAACCACGATCTTATTACTGTAATACATTCCTCTACCTAGAGACCTTTAAATAATACAACTGCCCTGAGGTGAATGTTTATAAATCCCGTTTCAAGGCAGGTGGCTGGAATAAATGACCAATGCAGGCCACTTCTATTCCTAGGGTAAGATTTTTTTCCAGAGTGACATATTTATTTTACTGGGCTTTGTTATTTATTTATTTATTTTAGTAATAATTATGTTATTGTAGTAATACCTATCATTCTTGGAGGTGCTCAGGTTTCCTTGGCTTCCTTGATGAAATGAAGCCTTTCTTCCAGGAGCTTTATGACTCAATACCTACTGATGACCACAGGCTAGATCTGCCTTTTGAGTAAGAAACAGAAGCCAGGTATCTCAGATAATACCAAACTTAGTCAAATCACCTCCTTTTATTTAAAGCAACTAACTCTGTCATGCTCTGGAAAAGTGCATACTGGTTCTTTAAAGCTGATTAAGAGAAGTAACCTAGAATTTTCTAAGAATCAGATTTTGAAAGGTCCACTTTACTTGCTGAGTTAATAATTTGGACATATCACTTTGGCAGAATGTAGAGTCAACATGAATATGAGACGTGACACATGAAGTAGTTCTTTTCTGCTGAGTTTTTCCTCATGAAGTGACGATGATGATACCTGAAGAAGAGGAGGGGAAAATCCACACTTTTCAAACAGAAATCTACCCTAACTTTACTTGTGTATCTAACTTTGACCTCTACTGCTAAAGCAGCAGAGGAATGTGGTTAAATTCAAGAGCTCTGACGCCAGGCTGCTGTGCTCAAGCCCCTCTGTTGTCACTTAATAGCTGGGCCAGCAGGGAAGGATGGTTAACATCACTGGACATCAGCTTCTCCACCTTTAAAATGAAAGTAATAATACATTTGCTTTCATAGGATTGTTTTTAAGGATTAAATGAGTTAAGTGCTTGGCACCTAACAGGATTAGCAATCTCAAATATAAACCCTCTCTCCTATCCAGGCTATTACCTCACCGACAACCAAAATGTATCCATTTATTCAGTGGGTACTTATTAAGTCCCTTCTATGTCCCATGCACTGCAGTAGGTCAGGGAATGGAGGGATACACAGCTGAGTAGAAAACAGACATAACTCCTGTTCTTACGGGAATTAAAGAGTAGGACCAATACTGCTCAAAAATATCACAAATAAACGTAAGTGCATAACTATGAAGCACTTACACAGGACATGCAGAATAGGGATTTGACCTGGTCAGGAAGTCAGAGAAAGCTCCTTGAGGGAGTAATGAGGACTGAGCTCTCAAAGAAGAGTAAGAATGTAACAAGGGACAACGGGGTGGGTAGGGGTTGAGAAGAGTATTGCTGGCAGGGAGAGCAGCACAAACTGAAAGCTCTGTGGTGAGAGTCCGACTCATCATCTCCTCAGTCGTACTTACTACCACCTTTCAGGGTTTCCTTCCCGTGGTTCCTACCACCTGAGGGTGTCCCTTCCTTCTCTTCCCTGTGTAGAACCATCCATTCTTCAAGGGTACAACCTAAATCTGAATCTTCCATGACACTCCCTTCACCACTTTAGCCCACAAAACTCCACCACTGTCCCTTTTTTGGGGAATGTGATAGGAAGAGGGCAGGAAAATTATACAGAGTTCATTGCAGCAAGAAGATGGTAAAACCAACTAGCAACTGAAGGGTTACTGTCTTACCTCTCTTGCTTGTTCAACTCCCAGAGCACATCTAGCTATACTTCCTCACTTTCTGGTTTTTTTTTTTTTTTTTTTTTTGCGGTACACGGGCCTCTCACTGTTGTGGCCTCTCCCGCCGCGGAGTACAGGCTCCGGATGCGCAGGCTCAGCGGCCATGGCTCACGGGCCCAGCTGCTCCACAGCATGTGGGATCCTCCCGGACCGGGGCACAAACCCGTGTCCCCTGCATCGGCAGGCGGACTCCCAACCACTGCGCCACCAGGGGAGCCCTCACTTTCTGTTTTTATGGAAGGGAAGGGGACTTGTTAACTCGGCCCATCTTCACATCAGCCCTGTGGGATCAGTAGTGCCACCCAATCCCACAGCCAAGGGAAGTGAGGCACATTACGATGAATTAAACTGCCATCATTCCTGTAACTGGAGTGATTGGGCAGCCCTTTGAACTTGGGTCTGTCCACCTCCAAAGCCCGTTCACATTTTCCAGTACACTGGCTACCACTTGGCTTAATCACTTTTTCTTCTGTATATGTCCAGTGTGCACAGTGTTTCATAGCTCTCCTTTGCCTAGCACAGTGTTCGTGACAGTTATCCCTGAAAAAGCTGTTTGTTTGGTTTTGTTGGTGTGTGTTGTGGGGAAGAAGGTCTCAGTGAAAGGTGTGAGGTGGCAGAAGTGCACTTGTCCCCCTGTAAGGCTTCTTTACAAACAAAATCATGCCACAGACATTATTAAACTGTGCATTGATTCTCCTCTGTTACGGTGCAAGTCATACTACAAAATGAAGAAAAAGGAGGAAGAGGAGGAGGACAAGGGAAGGTGGGAGGGAGAGGAGGAGCTGGAGAAGGAAAGAAAAGAACATGATTTTCATAACATACCTCCTCTCAGTGACGCAAAAGAGACTTTACTGTTCTTTATTCTTTATTATTTGTTGAGTACACAGGAAGTACTGAATAACCTTCATCAAGCAAGATAGTACAGAACCATATCTAATAGTTTCTGGCATAGGGTAGGAAGATGCTTGGTAAAGTTAGTTCCTTCTTTTTAAGCCAGCAGACTTCAAGCTAATCCAATCTGGGACCAAATCCCAGCTCTTTCTTCTTCCAGCTCTGTGGGCTTACACAAGATAAATAACCTCTCTGAGCTGCACGCTCTATACCTACAAAATGGGACAATAGTGGGACCTCAGAGGGCTGTTGTGAGAACCACACAGTGTCTGGCACATGGCATGTACTATGGAAGCACCAGTTTCTTTCCTTCTCTTTTATAAAAAGGGGCTGTTTCCCACCTCGATTTCCCAAAGACCCTGTGAAGCAGACAGACTTGGCACTATCATCCCCATTCTGCAGATAAGAAAACAGTTCAGACAGATTAACAAATGACATAACCCAAGGTGAGACAGTCAAGATCTGGAGGATGCTGGAATTCATCCTGAGTCTTCTGAATGTAGGTGCAGTGTTCTTGTAAGATGGGATGACATGAAAATATCCTCTTTGGCCCACTCACTGTTGATAACATGGTTGTTTTTCCAGTAGTGCTCCTGGATTTGCGTTGATTCATTCACATTCTTTCATCTTTTTTATTGCCCTACTTATTTGACCAACAGCACACGTGGCTCAGATGTTTGTCTGGGATTGGAAGGGCAAACTGGCCCATTAAACACAACAAAATAGACAAAGAGGGCTTCATCAACTATGTAGAGAAGTGGAATAAAATCACTATCTATGTAAAACTCCACTTTGCAAGTTTTGAGTTTTTTGTCATACTTTGACCCCTGGTTTTTGTTTTATTTGAATTTTCAGTTTCATTACATCAAATATAGCCACTTATAAATCATACTTTTTTCAGAAAATCAAGTAGCACACTATTGCGGACTTGCACCTCAATAGGTGTCATTATCTCATTAATATATTAAACATAAATGTTTACCCTTTGCATGGCCCAATTGTTCATGGTTACAAAATAATATGTAACTTATGGATGAACTGTGTTGCAAATGTTCATTTATAGGCCAGTTTTTTTGGAACCTGGCTTATAAACCTGGTTTATTCTTTTATTTATTTTTTTAAAAATAAATTTATTAAAAAAAATAAATTTATTTATTTATTTTTGGTTGCATTGGGTCTTCATTGCTATGCGCGGGCTTTCTCTAGTTGCGGTGAGCGGGGGCTACTCTTCGTTGCGGTGCACGGGCTCTTTTTTATTGCAGTGGCTTCTCTTGTTGCGGAGCACGGGTTCTAGGCACGCGGGCTTCAGCAGTTGTGGCGCGAGGGCTCAGTAGTTGTGGTGCACGGGCTTAGTTGCTCCGTGGCACGTGGGATCTTCCTGGACCAGGGCTCGAACCCGTGTCCCCTGCATTGGCAGGTGGATTCTTAACCACTGCGCCACCAGGGAAGCCCCTAAACCTGGTTTATTCTTAAATAGAAAATAAAACAGTAGTATTCTTTTCTACTGAATTTCTTTTCTACATCTCTTTACCCTCATTGCTGCACTACGTGCATTCTCAAATTCTTTTTTTTTGAACAAAGCATAAAATATATAGTATTTAGTCAGACCTTTAAAAGATATCCCCAAACTAACCACTTCTTACCATCTCTACTGCTACTCCCTGGTTTCAAGCTGCCATGATTAGTTTCCAATGCCTCCCCCACTTCCCCATGGCCTGTTCTCCTAGGTGATCCCGTTCAAGTCATGTCATGCCAAGTGTGGACACTCCTCTACTCAAAGTCCTCCAAAAGTGAAAGCTGTTGTAGATGAATGAGTCGTCAAGGGGACTCACTGTAGTGTTCTGGGTATATATGATTACAGTTTTCCATGGTAAGAAGTTAAAAAAAACCCTCAGACCCTCTAATGGCCTTCCGTCTTAAAAGCCAAAGTCTTTACGACAGCACACAGGCCCTGGGCCCTCTGACCCCACTTCCTCTTTGATCTTGTTTCTTACTCCTCCTGGAGCCGCATCAGCCTCCTTGCCAGCTCAGCTCCTACCTGAGAGCTCCTGCCTAGAACACTCTTTCCCTGGATACCTGCATGTTCTTTTACCTCCCTTCAGGATTTGCAGAAATGCCATTTTCTCAGGGGAGCTTTCATGGGTTACCCTACACCCTATCTAAAATTTTAACACTCCCATCCCTGAATTCCTTGCTGCTTTCCCCTGCTTTTTCTCCCTGTGTTAGTTACCATTTAATATACTACATATCTTACTTATTTTGATTATTGCCTAACTTCCCCATTAGAACAAAGGCTCTGTAAGAGTGGGGACAATGGTTTCTTCCCTGTCATATCCCAAATGCCTGCAATAATGTTTGTTATACTGTGGGCATTCAATAATTAATCCTGTAGCAAATGCATGATTAAATAAGGTGACTAAAATGTCAGCTAGGAAGGCGATTTATTAAAATATAAAGAGCTGTGTTAGGTAGGGATGGAAATTAAGAAATTATATTCTTTTGTTATTTTGTCTTTTCAAAAAAAAAAAAGGCTAGATCCTAGTGCAGCCTCTCAATAGGCTATTTAAATTAGAATGTGATTATTTACACCAGAGCAGAACATTAGCGTAAGTTGATTGAAGGGCATCTTGGTGTGGGTTCTATCTGGACCTGCAGTATGGTTAGAGGAATCTAACTGCTGAGGGTCAGGAACTCAGGCAGCTGTGGGAAAGTGAAGGGAAGGTGACTCTTGAATCATCTTGTTGGAAAATCAAGGTAACAGTGCTCCCGAAGTCCAAGACACCCCCTTGGACTTCCCCCTTTCCACCCCAACGGCTGTTACCCATAAGGCATTCTCCTGCTGTACTGAAGAGGCTAGGGACTTGACTCAAAACATTTTCTCTATTCCTTGCCTTACTATTGCCCTCAGGGATCAAGAATTCACATTTCTGGTTCCCCCCAGTTTCACAGTCATGTACTCCCCAAATGAGAGGGCCCTTCTTTGATATTCACTCTGGTGACTGACATGAATAACCACTCCACAGGACCTTACCATAAAGCAGTGCAGGCCTACACCTCCAAGATCTCAAACTACTGGGCTCCCTTTCAATAAAGAGCACAGGCTCTGGAGTCAGATGGACCCGGCTCTGAATCCTGGCTCCTCCCATTACTAGCTGTGCCATCCTGGGCAAGTTACTCAGCCTTTCTGATGTGTTTTCTCATCTGTAAAATGTGAATGCAAATACATAATGTCTGAATTTTCACAAGGATTACAGGAGGCAATTTAAACTGTCTAATACAGTGCTTGATTCATAGCAGGGGCAGAAGAGATGACAGTGATTCTGTTTTGTCTCTTCATGTTTTAAGCAGATATCTGCAGTTGAGATTTCCTCTGACTGTAATGAGAAGGTGAAAAATGCATTGCATGCCAGGCTCTTCAACCTCTCTTCTCCTGTCACCCAGGCTCAAAACATCCCTATTACTTTACAATCCGCTGCCAATTCAGAGAAATGTAGCTCTGTTCCCTTTTCTAGGTCCAACCACTCTGTTTTTGCACTTACTGTCAGACTTATTCCAGATCTCCTCAAATTACTCTCCTCCCTCCCTCTCCAAAGGACGCTTCCCCTTTATCCACAAATCATGTACACTCTTCTCGCTTATCTGGAAAAACTCTTTCTCTGATAATGATGATAACAACTGTACAGGTTAGCATTTATTGAAACCTATGAGCCGGGCACTACAGTAAGAAATACAGAACCATTCTTTCATTTGATTTTCTCTATAATTCAGTAAGAAACATTCTTAAAAGGCACTTATACCTGCTTGAGTGCCATTCTCTTTTTTTCCTTATCAAGTATGCAAGAAAAGCTCTAATCACCAATGGTGAAACTCCAACTTAATCTGTAGTACCTTTGCAAATTAACTAATCCCTCTATGTCCCAAAGAAATAAGTGCTTCAAGGTCATGACTTACTCCATATTTCCAAACTGACCAGCCATTTCTTATTCTTCATCCCACTTAACCTCTCTGTAGCCTAGGATATGTTACGTTCCCTCCTCAAAATGGTCCCCTCCCACTTCACTAGACAGTTCTGCTAAAGCACTCTTCCTCCTCAAAAGAAGTCCTGCCAGAGATCAGTCCTTGGTCTATCTCTAACCATTACCATAATCACTCTCTTGACACTTTTATGCAGTCTCCTGGATTTAATTATCTAGTCCATGCAGGACGACTCCTCAATTAAGTCTCATGTGCTTACCTTCCTTTTAAGAATCTGTAACGTTTCCAGCTGCTTGCAGGGCATCTTCCTGTCCATAACTTATAACTCAATTTGCCCACGACTGAAGGCCCATGAATGGCCTTCCTCTGAAACATACTCCACCTCCTAGTAAGTGAAACCACCACCTTCTAAGCAACTGCACCAAAATTCTCCTATCATCTGGGATTCCTCTGTTGTCCTCTACATGTAATCAATTGATGAATTAACTGATTCAGCCAGGTGGCACTCCCCAAAATCTCTGGCACCTGTCCCTTCCCTCTATTCTCACTCCCCTAGTTTATCTATCTCAGCCTGAACCAGAGTTTAACTCATGAGGAATCACTGCAATTCTTCCCACTTGGTGTCCCTGTGCTTTTCCCTTCTAATCCCTCAGCAGATTGCTACCAGATTTATATTCCTAAAGCACAATGCTCATTATAGCGTATCATTCCTATATTAAAACTTATATAATCCACCCACTTTCTACAAAATGTGGTCTAAATTCCTGAGGCTTGCACGATTTGGCCCTATCATACCTCTCTAGCCTCATTCCCACCTTTCTCTTTCATGTACTCTTCATTCCAGCAGAATTGTTCACTTTTCCTATCCAACCTCAGAGATTTCTATTTTTGAGCCTTTGCTGCTGGCTTTTCTGCTTGTGCTATTTTCTCTAGTTAGATCCATGCTTTCAAATTGCTACCTCTCAAGATCCAGCCCCAAATGCAATCTCTGCCTCGAAGTCTTCTCTGCCCACCCCAACTAGCGGGATCTTTTACCTTAGGGCCATTAGGTCATTCACTCTTTCATCTGAAAAGTACTACTTTATTCTGCAATTCCTACCTGGCAGCTATAGGTGCTGGTTCTACAGTGGTGAATAAAACAAACAATATCATATTTCAGATACCAAGGCATTATTTAATTCTTTCTATTTCCCCAACCCTCAGGATGGAACCAGTAGTATTTAATTAAGAGCTGTTCAAAGAACTAATGACTGAATAAATCATTGGCTCCAGGCTACGCTGAGGAAGGAGCGAGCAGCCAAGTAGTTAACAGCTCCCAGGCACTATTAGGAAAGAATGCTGACAGCAGGGCCCATCAGGCCATCTTGCCTTAAGATCTGTCGAAGGGTTACAGTCACGTGACGCGGTTCATCTCTCTACTGTAACTATGAGGGATTACCCTGAGAAGTTTCTGAAAAGTCCTAGCAGAAGGTGAGTGCATGAAGCCAATTAACTTGTGAAATTCTACTGACTCCTTGGCTTGAAATCTCATTTAGGAAGACCTAACCCTGGCACCATTTTTATTTCTAAGAGGAGTTTTTGAAGCACTTGTACTCCCTTAGGCTTTTCCGCTGAGAAAATAACTTCCGCTTACAGACAGACTGGCTGTAGAGGTGCTAAAACATCTTTAATTTTTATAAATTCAAATTCTCAGGGAGAACTTAACCCGGACATACAATCTCCCCATGGTGCTGGAGTTTGGCCAAGGTGGAAGGATGGGCGGAAGACAGTCATCAAGGGCTGGTTCCAGATAAAATAGAAGTGAGACTGGGAGGACTAGAAGCGCTGCCTTGGCCGCCAAGCCCCATGTAATCTGGAGAGGTGATCTCACATTCATCATCCCAGCTAGACTCTGCCAGGGCAGCTACACAAGGAGGGCTTTCCCCACAAGCATCCCAGAGATGCGCGGGCACCCTCCCACTTGAAAACAGGCCTAACTTCACAGAGTCAGTTTACACTTCTAAATTACTGAAAAATACCCCAGGAGTGTGAAATCAAGACACTTTAACCTACCCCAAGTTGTAATTTATTTTCAAGTGTGATTCCAAGTTTGGAGAAAACAACAGGGATGAGAGCACAGTTTATAGGATTTAAATAAATTGTGCTTAATATAAATGCCTCAACATTCTTAAATTTGTAGAGGAACACTCTCCTGAAGTCTGCACATTTTCAGATAATGTGGGTTAATTTTTAGAGCAGATTTTCAGTGCTCCGGTAAGCGGCCAGAGTTCCAGGTGCCAGTTACCGCTACGATCTTGTGTTAGGCCCCTAATCTCTTTGGGCTTCCGAATTCTTCGTGTGTAGAATCACTAGATAACAACTATATGTCTTCCAGCTCTGAAATTCTATGATTCCTAGTCATATATATATATATATATATATGACACACAGGACAACACCCCAAAGATCACATTTTCAAACTAAAAAAAAAAACAGTTTAAAATCACAGAATTTCTGAGTTGGAAGGATCCTAACAGTAAACTTATTTTTACAATTGTGAACATTTTAAATACATTTAACACAATTACAAACTGAGAAAACATACAATCAACACTCAAATTACCTGTTGCAATGGGGCTTCTGATAGCATGGAAAATCAAAATTTAGAGACAAAGAAAAACCTTTATGTTAGGCAAAGATTTCAACTTTTCTCATTAAAACTGAAATTGAATAACCAAAGTGTTTATTTTCAGTAAATCCAAGAAGGGTCCTGCCCTGGGTAAGTTAAATCCTGATAATAAAGAACCAACTTTTCTGGGGATATGTCAAAAATGCTTCCATTATACAAGTAGGGGGGTGGGAGAGAAACATACAAGCAAACCAAAGACAGAATGAAAACTTTTAATCTACGAAGCTTTTTTTTTTAAATCTTTACAAACTACATAAAAGTAACTAGGAGGATTAGATCCCATGTAAGGTATGACTGAAGTATGTGCAAAATAAAAACTTTAGGTTTTGGATTTATTTATTCTTTGAAAATAGAAATTATTAATATAAGTTTTAAACATCCTTTTAAAATAGTTTTAAAGTCTCTCAACACATTGTGTTTGATGAAAACCTAATTTGATATAATTAAGAGTATCTTCTGACTCTGTGATATTCAAATTTACTTGGGATTAAATGTCATTGATTTCTTTCTGTTTAAAGGCATACAATCATCCTCATGATATATTTTTCTGGCTTAGAAAACCCATCCTATCACCTTCACTGAAATCCACTGGTTAGAGAAGTAATTAAATACTTTGGCTTTTAATGACTGAAAGTACTTACAGATATCACTTAACGTAGAATTTAATTTGTACTATAGTAAACACAGCTGCCTGTACAAGAATTTGGACCACTCTGGGAAGAAGACAATTAACTGTTCCTTTCTTCAGAAGGAAAGTACATAAGATAAAGCATTTCAACTATTCTTCTGTGATTTCCTGTGGAAAACCCCTACAAAATTAGGAGAATTACAAGTGAGTAGAAAGAAATGGGAAATTTTCTTTGTCTGATTTCTTGTTGCCACTTTACTGGTTAATTTACATCCCAGACACTGATAGGGCAAAAGAGAAAACATGATCTAAGTGTCAGACTGAGGTTAACCAACATATTGTACCATCTACATACTATTATGTAAGCAAAAGGAGGAAGGGAGAAACACCAAAATTTCTAACATGGTCTAGGATAACATCAGCCAGTAATCTGGAAAAACAGTAGTGCTTTAAACCTGCAAAAAACCCTACAATGTGATAACTTTATACTGTTCAGCCTATACAGACTAAAACAAAGTATTAGAAATAAATCATACACTTTGATGCTTGGATAAAATGTTCTGCAAGCTATTAATTTCTATTAGTTTTAGGAATTCGCCAGAAAAATTATAACTGCCCTATAACCAAATCTTGATTTTCCCTTATTACGAAGGTACAACTTACTAAGTAAAAAATCTTTTTAAAGGCATTAAAAAAAAAAGAATTTACTTATCGCAAAGGATCTTAACACAAGTTACCTTCCCTGCCCTGCAGTCTTCCAGTTTATTTTTTGAACCAGTCCAGTGACAATGAACTTCATCCTGAGGCTATACATTCCATCCTCAGGCAGCTCTGACTCTCAGTGACAACTGAAACCTCTGCCTCCTGGGGCTTCCACTCAGTGCTTTTTATTTCATCTTCTTTTGACGGCAGGACACACCTCACCCTTCTTTCCTATGACAGCCATCCAAATATTTGAAGACAATCAAATTCTCCAGGCTATAAATATTCTCATGCTCAATGACCCTTTGAGGAAGGTTCGAGTTCTGTCACTATTCTGGTTTGAACACACACTCAAGTTTCTATTTCTCTACAAACAGGGTGCCCAGCACTGTACACAGTTTTCCTGGTGTGAGAGTGAGACCACCGTCTGCTCTTATATACTACTTCTATTAAGGGAGCCCAATGTGGAACTACCTGTTTGGTTGTCACATCACACTGTTGGCTCATGTTGAGTCCATTATTAACTAAAACTTCTAGAGCTCTTTGCATGCATATCCCTCCTACCCTGTACTTGTAGTATTTTGTTTTCTGGATGCATTCAACTCTTTTAAATATCATCGCTTAAGAATTTAGCCCTTGGTTCTGATGAAGATATGGATGTTGAAGTATATTTCTGAATTTTAAAACCCAAAAGTAATACACAAATTTTACATTAAAAAAAGAATTTAGCCCTTTGCCCCAGCTTTTCAAAATTAACTTGAACTTAAATTATTTATTATCTATCACTTTATGTCATTGCAAATGTGATACAGCCTCCATTGAAGACACTGATTAAAATATATATATATATATATATATATATATTTTTTTTTTTTTTTTTTGCGGGCCTCTCACTGCTGTGGCCTCTCCCATTGCGGAGCACAGGCTCCGGACGCACAGGCTCAGCGGCCATGGCTCACAGGCCCAGCCGCTCCGCGGCATGTGGGATCCTCCCGGACCAGGGCACGAACCCATGTTCCCTGCATCAGCAGGCGGACCCCCAACCACTGCGCCACCAGGGAAGCCCGAGAGTGTTTTTTTTTAAACAGAGAATATCAACTAACAAAAATAAAAGGAGTAACAGAAACAGAAAATCACAAATTTATAATCATCAACTACTGATCATAATTGATCCAGGACAGAATCATCCATGGAAGCTAAAACCATTAGAAAAAGATGTTAAGGATGGTGGCATGTACCAGGGTGGCAGCAGTGGTGACAAGTGACTAGATTCTGGATAAGTTTTGAAGGCACAGCCAATAGGATGACCCAATGGTTTAGATGTGGGGTATGAGAGAAAGAGAGGAGTTCAGGATAACTCCAAGGTTTCTGGCCTGAGCTGGAAGGATGAAGCTGCCACTTCCTGAGAAAGGGAAGATATTAGGAGGAGCAGATTGGTAGGGAAGGTTCGGAATTCAGTTTGTTAAGTCTACCAGACAACCAAATGACGTCAATCAAGTGGCTAAGCCTGGAGCCTAGATTTCAGAGTAGAAGTCTAGGCTAGAGAAAAGAATTTGGAGCCATCAGGATATCTATGTTACATAAAGCTCTAAGAGGGAGGCAATGGAGAAAGAGAAACTCTTCTGGGTCAAGTTTTAACTAAACCCTTTTTAACTAAACAAGCTAACTTTCTATTTAAGTTTCCATTTCTAGTTAAGCTTCTAATTGGTGAGCAACAATCGAGTGCCCAAAGAATGAAAAAGAATTCCGTTTAATTCAGCAGATATTTTTTGGACATCTCCCAGCAGAAGAATATCATGAAGAGTAAGACATGGTGCCTGTCCTCAAGAAACAAAGTCTAGAGACGGGGAGACAGGCACGTAAGTGGGTAACTGAAATAACATGAGGAACAGTGATAAGCGCAGGCAAAGATAGCATGGGCCTATTAAGGAGGGACACTCAGAGGTCAACTTACTCGGTTGGGGAAATGAGGGCAATTCAGAGCAGACTTTCTGAAGGAGTTATTACACTGATAAATATGTCAGAAAACTACAAAGGAAATAAATTCTGTGACAAGGAGCTGAAATGACATTCCAAAGAGCTAAAAATAAATTCAGGATAAAACATCCCCACAATGCATAAAAAACATTTATAGAAAAAACCTTCATGGCTATTAAAAGGCAACTTAATGACAAAATACATTTTCTCATTAAGGATCAAGTAGGATTATCAGGGTAGGCTTTTTGAGCTTGTCTTTGACAAAACAAAGTAGCTGGATTCAGATGCTATGAAAGATGGTATGTGTACAAAAGCGGCAGTGAGAAGCTACATATGATCAATGAAATGCCTTACAAAGAATACGGTAGACACCCAAAGCTGGCATTCTCAGAGCACTTACCATGTGCTGGGCACTGCTCTTGACATATACTAACTCATTTGAATCTTCCCAACAACTCTGGGAGGTAGGGACTGTTTTCCTTCCCCTTTTACAGACGCAGAGAGATGAACCAACTGCTTCAAGGTTAAACAACTAATAAGGAGCAGAGATGGATTTGAACCCAGGGTAATGTGCTCTAGAGTCTGCTACTAATTATTTTGCTATATCACTTCCCTAGAGGTCTATAAGCTGCTGAGGAATGTTCATTAAGTTCATTAAGTGAAAAAGGCAAGGGGCAGAGTGTTTTATAGATTAACAGAATATGTGTGTGTGTATAAAGGAATATGCTCTATAGTTTATATGTATTTGGATACACATGTGCTTATACACATAAACATACACATTCATAACAGTGCTTCTCTCTGGGGAGGAGCGGGATCTTAGATAGAAGGGAAATTTACTTTTCACTATATATGTCTTTGTATTATTTGCATTTCTATGAATTTCTTTGTCACACTTTTAAATAAAAAAAAACTAGTTCTTACTTAAAAAATAAAACAATGGGAATGGCACACAGGCTAATTAATGAGGGAGTACACAAGATCACACAATTTCAGTAATGAAGGGGGTTGAGAAGTCTTAATTTGCTCATGGGAGGAGAAATTAATGGATATTTGTTATTTCTGCTCCCTCTTTGAATTTTACCAGTACTCATATTTTTCTCTTGGAGATCCACCTCCCCCATTCGGTCTGCATGTCTGAGGTGCAGCTAACCCCACTACCAGCTCCAGGAGTGGAGCCTGGGAATGGCTGTTAACGTAATCACTTTGTCTTCCACTCCCTGTCCCCAGTGTTACACCTCCAGGAATGGGCTGTGAAACAACGCAGACCACTGAGGGCCCAGAACCCTCAATCTGCGACCCCTTTAACCGGTTTCAGCTTCCAGGAAAGCAGACTTGTTGCTGCAGGACTTGGTGCCCTAACAGATGAACCTGAGGCTGCTGCAGGGGCCACCTTCCGGAGCTGACGACGGGAGCCTACATAAGAGAAGTCAGAGCTGAGAGGCAGAGAGAAGCCAAATGATAGTGTCAGCTCCGAATGCAGTGGAGTTTGAAGCTAGCTAGCTTTTCCTTTGGACTTTTCAGCTTTCTAATCAAATAAGTTCCCATTTTTTGCTTAGTTTTAGTTGGTTTTTCTCTCACTTGACGTGGAAAGATTCCAACAGATAGAGAAACTGAGGCAGAAAAAGCCTATTTCAACCTGGAAAAGTTTGGTGACATACCTAGGGTCTAAGTAATAGTGTCCCAACTCATTGACTAGGACTTGGGTCACCTGATTCGTAGTCAGGTGAGCAGGGGAGGAAAAGGAAAAGAAGGCTGCTGAGACGCGAGGAACAACACGGAGCAGCAGGGGGAGGAGAGCTGTGACGGCGTGCTAGAGACTCTCTGTTTCCAATAAAAACCTATTACTGTTATGTCACGTTATCTGTCTCTTCTTTAGCTACATCATGATAGTACTAGTGCTCATTTGGGGAAGATAATTCTAGCATCTCCTGCACGTTGACCACTGTACAAATAATTACTGGTTACCTACTATACCATGAACTTTCTGGCCAACCCAATACTACATATTATTCCAGGTGCTGAACATCTACTACCAATAAATTGCTTCATGTAAGGAACTTAGCGGGATCTGAGTAAACCCACTAAGTTGCTAAAGTGGAGACATCTGTCCTATAGAAGTTAAACAGGGCTGTGGTTTAGTGAGCAAAATACCATACTTGAAAGTAAAAGCTGGATTTTACTCGAGATTGTGCAATTTACAGTGGCACACCACTGTATTTAAGGCCCACCATCTACTCAATGGAGAAATGTCACAGGAATTACTTTATGAAATAAATTATTCAAAATACTGGCAAACTTTCCAACCTGAAAGATTTTCTACTATTCCCTAAGTATATAATAATGATATATAAGAGATGCCATGGATACGTGTCAATATCTTTCCCAGTGCATAATGGGGCTAAAATGGTCATTGTCACAGACTTTCAGAACCACTGGTTTATAAGCTTAATACCATAATACAATTATAATGGGTTGAATATTGTCCCCCCAAAATTCATGTCTACCCAGAACCTCAGAATGTGGTCTTACTTGGAAATGGGGTCTTTGCAGATGTAATTAATTAAGATGAAGTCAGACTGGATTATGGTGGGCCCTAAACCCAATGACTGGTGTCTTTATAAGAGAAAGGGAGATTTAGACACAGAAAGGCAGAGGGAAGACAGTCTTTGGAAGACAGAGGCAGAAACTGGAGTAGCACAGCTACAAGCCAAAGAATGTCAAGGACTGCCAGCAACCACCAGAAGCTAGAAAGAGGCAAGGAAGGATTCTTCCCTAGAGCCTTCAGAGGGAGCATGGCCCTGCTGACAACTGGATTTTGGACTTCTAGCTTCCAGGACTGTGAGAGAATAAATTTCTGTTGCTTTAAACAACCTAATTTATGGTAATTTGTTATGGCAGCCCTAGGAAAGTAATACAATACTTGTGCAAATTATCATATGCATAATGCCTAAGGGAACACAGTTAAGGAGTTTAAAAAGAATTTAATAGATTCCTTTCTGGCCTCTTGCTACTTATAAGATTTTATAAGAAAGCATGTGTTACATCTAACAGTAAGCTTTTTTTTTTTTTTTTTTTTTGCGGTACGCGGGCCTCTCACTGTTGCAGCCTCTCCCTGTGCTTTTGCGGAGCACAGGCTCCGGACGCGCAGGCTCAGCGGCCATGGCTCACGGGCCCAGCTGCTCCGCGGCATGTGGGATCCTCCCGGACAGGGGCACGAACCCGTGTGCCCTGCATCGGCAGGCGGACTCTCAACCACTGAGCCACCAGGGAAGCCCTAACAGTAAGCTTTTGACATGGCATGTTTTCCATCTCCTACCTTAATAACCCCAGATAGAAGGAAGGACATGGTGTAAATAGAGTGGAAGCAGTACTAATTAGCGAAGTTGTGCCGAAAATAAATTAGTAGACTGGTGACGCTTTTGTGTAGCTCCATGATTCCATAAACCAATCAATAAAACTGCCATTCAATACTCAAATTAGTGTATTTTGGAATACAAAAATAGAAGCAACTACCATTTTTAAGTGCTTACTGTGTGCCATGCACTGAACAACTCAACTTATATCCTATGAAGCAGGTATTAGCTATCTTAACTTTACAAATGAAGAAACTGAGCGTTGGCCAGGTTAAGTAACACTGCCAGTAAGTGGCAAAGCTAGGAATCAACATCATTTCAGCCATGAACTAACTGCCTTCAGAGCCAATGTTTTAAAATCTAAAAGTGTGGTCCACAAGCCACCTGGACCTCACCCTAGACTAGAACCTCTAAGCGCAGAACCAGAAATCTGTAGCTTTATTATCTCCTTCCAGGACTTCAACATAGACCCCTGTTACTCTTTCTCTTGTAACCTGTATCTCACCCTTTCTTTCAAGTTTTCCTTCTCTCTGTGCTACATTCCAGGAAATTACTTCAGATCTATTTTTAAATTTGGTAATTCTTCCATCTCTAATCTTGATTTTAACTCATTCACTGAGTTAAATCACTTCAGTGATTATATTTTAAATTTGAAATCCTGCTTTTTTTCTTAACATTAGGTCATAAGCATTTTCCATGCTGTACAGTCTTCAGAATTAAACAGTAGCATAATATTCTATTCCATGGTTACACCATGATTTACCTATTCATTCTCCTGTTATATCTTGCCATTGTATGATATGAGTCCTTAGAAATTATCAAAGAATTATCACACTGAAAGACCCACTGTGACTTAGCATGTGTGGAGTGGGCCCCTGGCACCTCTGCAGTTAAAATATTCTTGGGTGATTCTGATGCACATCCGTGGTTAAGAACCATCGATTTAAAGAACCCCCAAAGTAGAGACAGACCCTTTATGTTACAATAATTTAACAGTATCCCATGGTGGTTAAGAGTGTGCACTCTTAAATGACACTGCCTGAACTGAAATCTTGGGCTCCATCCCTGAAAGACTGTGAGACCCAGGGTAAGCTTCTTAACTTCTCTGGACTTCGGTTTCCTCATTTATCAAATGAGGATCATAGAACCTATTTCAGTGGGCTGCGATGACTAAATGAGATGATATAAATAAGCACAGCAAGCCATCCTTGTAACTGTTCTGTTGGGTGGATGGGGACCTAAAGGTGAGAGGCATTGTGTGGGAAAGTCTGCTTGCACCTTCCAGTCCACCTTCATGAGAGTTCAGAGAGGTGAATGGAGACTAGAGGATTCTGGTCTGGAATCTACCTGGAGGGTGGGGAGAGGAGACTGAGACCGCAGAGTAGTTTACAGCCTCAGCTCTAGATCTGCTGACAAGTGGAAAAACAGCTTGCCTGTGGAGGAGGTGTTGCACCTTTGGAGGCCGTACTACTGAGGCAGGAAAAAAGTGGGCTTCAAGCCAGACACTTAAATCTAGCCTCCTGTTTGCATTTCCTGAGACAAGAGGTAGGTGGGCTCCAGGGTAGGCATTTACAGTCAGCCTCCTGGTTTGCTCTCCGGAATGGAAGCAATGACAGAGACGGGGTAAATAGCCAGGCTTTGTCTTCTGTGGACACCTTAAGATAACAGTCATGGCAGGAACAGAGAGGGGCAAAACCTTGTTTGAGTAAAGGATCAGGGGATCTCTGCTTCCCCCCTCCCTGGGGCAAGGGAGACACTACACATGTGCAGAAAGGCTCCTTGGGGGTCAAAAGTCAGGGGACAACTCCAGGCCACGGTGACTCTTGCTTCTCCCAGATACCTTCACGTCGGGATCCATCTTGGCTTAGAGGTGCGTGGGCACCTAAGGGGAGGGTCCCGAGACAAATTAGCCAGGGGGGGACAAAACAAGATGACTGGCCAGAAGGAAGACAAAGACCCAGAAAACTGCCCCTTTATAAAGAATTTAAACTTCCCAAAGGCGTGACTCTCTCTCTCTGAGTTCGCCCGTGCGTCTTTCTGCACGTACTTTGTTCTCCCAACAAACTTTTTACTTTTCCCTTTACCTTCTGCCTCCTCGCCTGAATTCCTTCCTGACAAGGCAGGCAAGAAGTAGGGATCCAGGCCCTAGCCACTGACCCCTGTGGTCTAGTGGTTAGGACTTCTGGTCCGGGAACTAAGATCTTGCTTCCAGTTACCGCTCGCTGCTGCATGCGTCTGAAATCAGTTCTCCTGTATATTATTACCTTATCAAGAAGAATAACCAGTATGTGACTTTATGAGACCCGAATCGAATTCCTGAATGGAATGAGGAAAGGCTATATAATCTTCAAACTGAGACTACTGGGGTTTGAAGAAGCCATCAGAGATTTGCTTCTGATTAAATAATAGTCCCAGGAACAATCATGTATTTAAGGAAAAACAGATGGAAGAAAAATGGGACTAGCCAAGAGAGGAAGGTCGCCAAGCCAGGATGGACAAAAATGAAGCTTAAAATTCAGACAATCTGTAAATTCAAGAAGCCTATGGTTCTCCTAATAATTTCTGAGGGTTACATTTCACAGCTATGATCCGTGCTAGAAGTCTCCTCTCATGAGTAGCTTTCTCTAGTTCATAATGCAGACTAGGAATACATATAGTAAATTTAGAGGGCTGTTTTTAAAAACATTCTGTAAGGTAATATTTGGTTCTAGGGGCCAAATGAAAAACTTCTGAACTACATGAAAGAAAAATATCTAGAAGTCTAGATTGCAGTTACACAAGGAAAGGAGTTTTGTCTGCTTGCCAAGAGCAGGACCTGACACATAGTACCCAATGAATATATGTTAAATAAATTTTCTCTCTTTTGGCTTCAACTACTAATGGTTAACTTCATATTTAATCAGCATCCCTATGGAAGAGCAAGGAAGAAAATGCAGTGAAGCCTACTTGCCTTTTTGATACTAAGTCTCCCCACCTTTCCACCCTAAACCCAAAGTGAAGGGAGGTTTTCCTGGGCCTTGTGTTGAGCAACCTTAATTATTTCAACTCACTGAAAATGGACTTAAAAAAAATGGAAAAATGGAAATATAAAATTAAAAATTACAAAAATTTTAAGGCATTTTATATATCATTTTTTATTAGCTGCTTTTTATTAGCAGTTTTTAAAATCAGCTGCTGTTAGAAAGCTAAAGTGACAGGTACCCTGCAGCACTGGTTCTTAACCATGTTTGAGTCCTTCCCTTTGAAAATCCGATAAAAAGTTATACTTATCCCCCCAGAAATATGTATACACATAAAATTCTGCATATAGATTTAGAAGTCCAAAATCCCTCTGAAACCGGTAAAAGGGATCCAGGTTACAAAGCCCTTCTCTTCAACATAGCGCAGAGCTCTGGATTTAGGGGATGTGGTTATTTTCCCTTTTTAACATATGCAAATTGTGAACAGCTTAGGGGTATTGATAAAAATTTCTTAAAATGCTATGAAGTAGGTTTCATGTGCACGCCTAATTGATTATTGGTGATCTTCTTCCCTGCTTTTAGTTAACTGAATCAGATTAAATTACCCAAAACTAGTATTATAACTAGATCCTTAAAATGGCAAACCTCCCAAACCAGACAAGTCCATACAAAGGAAAGGGAGATTACACAAGGATATGTGATATCCCTAAATGCCACAGCAGATCAGCCAGTCTTTATTTGACCTTGACAGAAACTTAACATTTAGGATTTTTAAGTGAGAAGGCACCAAGAGTGGAGACTTAAGAAAGGAAAAAAGCAACCCAATTGTGGGGGGTGGGGACAATAAAAAAGCTGTTGTTGACCCAAACATTTCAACACATACCTTCTGTTCAATATAAAACACTAAGGAAAGAAAACATATGTGAGAATCAGCTTTCAGAAAACATCTAATTAAAAATAGTTACACTACATCAGCTGTGTTTCAAGTTGTAGTCCATTGCATTTGGTATTTATAACTAAAGAGAAAATAAGAATACCAACTGGTCAGCTATTTGTATTTTAGAGTCAAGGTCACTGACAGCTTTCTGGTTGGCACGGAGTGGGCCACGCGGGAGGATGTCACAGCAGCTGAGGATGCGTGCTTTCTGGCCACTCTGGAAGAGAATCGGTGAGGGTTTCTGAAGCCGCATAGGGCTGTTCCTCTTGGGCACCCTTCCACCTCTGTGAAGAGGAAGGTAGTTTGACTAATACAAAAATCTCATGATTAACTTTCGGGAAAGAGGGAAATGAGCCTTCCCTGGCACTCCTTACTGAGTCAAAAACAGGCAGGGACAAGCTTCGCCTCGAGGAAGGTACTTGTGCTTTTCTGCCAGCCTCTCCCATTAGGAGATCCACGATGAAATTAGAACTGAGGAAACCTTAAAGGGAAACTTTGTAGGACAGTATAATAGATTATTAAATGCTGAACAACAGGAAAGCTTTTCTTTAAAAAGGGCAAGATGTAAGAATTAGGCTGCATATTTACCTTCCCTAGATTTTTGAATATTATTATTTTTTCCTGTAGGAGTCAGAATAAACTCTACATTAGGAATGAAGAAATTTTATCTACATGATAAAAAGGAATCAATAGAATCAAAGTGAACACTAATCTTCAAGTGTTTTAGCCCAATTTTAACTCTTATTTGCCCTGAAAAAAAGCCATCATGTATAATAGAAAATTTGAGTTGAAACCAGTAAAAATTAATGTTCTTGAAAATGCCGGTATTCATGGAATCATACTTGTATAGTAAAAATATTAAATATATCACAGATTGAAAATTCAGAGCAGTGGTTTACCTATGAAGAAGAAGAAAAAAGTGAACAATGGGTGGGGCTTTAGTTGTATCTTTTATTTTAGAAAGAGATCAGAAGCAAATATGGTAAAATGCTGATACAGTTGGCCCTCTGTATCCTCAGGTTCCACATCAGTGGTTCAACCAACCACAGATGGAAAATATATTTTTTCAATTCCAGAAAGTTCCAGAAAGTAAAACTTAAATTTGCTGCGCACCGGCAACTATTTATATGGCACTTACATTGTACTAGGTGTTAAAAGTAATCTGGAGATGAGTTAAAGTATACAGAAGGGTTGTGCAAAGGTTATATGCAAAGACTGCCCCATTTTATACAAGGGACTTGAGCATCCATGAATTCTGGTATCTGCGGGGATCTCAGAAACAATCCCCCAGGATACTGAGGGATGACTGTACCTGTTAAATCAGGTGGTGGTATATGGTGTTCTTTACATCAATTTTTAAATGTCCCGTACACATGAAATATTTTATAATTAAAACAATTTTTTAAAAAGAATGTGAAGACTTCCACGGCAAGACCCGTGAAAGCTAATGGATTCTTTGACATGAAAGAAACATGCAGAACACCAGATGGTTCAACAGTCCTAATTCTAGAAATAATCTCAATATTGTAAGAGTGTGTCTAAGCCTAGCATACATCCAGCTTATCAGAAATAGGGTATTAAGCATAGGACAAAACTCCAGTAGCAAAAGGAGAACTGGGGTAGGCTCTTAGAGTTGGTTTTAAAATGATTTAAACTTGAGGTATCACATTTGGACAATCAGCATGAGAGAAACCCAAGCAGGGTTCTATGTTTACAAGCTCTATAAAGCCCAGCTAGAGGTCTGCAGCCCCCAAACCACAGCCAGCCCCTACAGCTTTGGGGCTGGCTCTCAACACTTTGCTGCTGCCTGTGTGTGACCAAGCGCATGCTGAACCACTAGCCTTCCAGGGGCCGCTCCGGGGCGCGTGGTGCGCTCTCCCAGAGGCAGGATGAGAAGAGAATGAGTGAGGCCGGAGGAGGGAGAGGAGGGTAAGAGGCTGTAGGTGAGGAAAAGACAGAGCCTGGAACATTTTACTCTTAAGTCTGAACAAATGTCCTTTAATAAATATGGAGCATACGTAAATTTCAGAAATATCATTTCCTTCCAGTAAATGTAAATGCTCTCCCTCTGAAGTTCCTGTGGAAATGGAATTCGGTGAGAGCGTGGGGCACTGGCTATTACACCTCCCTCTACTGTAAGGGGGAACGAGGACCACTCCATAGATGCCTCTGTTGCTCACACCCAGTGGCTATGCAGGTTTACAGCCTTGACTGAATCCATCTCCACTTTCACTTTCTCTTCTGTAACAGTTTATAACGGAGAACCAACAGAACTCCTATGTTAACTTTTAGGTATGCAGTTATCATAGAATATGGAATGTTTAGGATATGTTTTTTCTTCTCTTTTCTATCTTTCTCCTTAATATCCAGGCACACTAACTCAGAGATTCTATAAGAAATTATAGAGTCGCCATGATCATCAACTCGAAAATAAGTATCTAATAATCAGGAAAAGTACACACGTTTGCAAAATAATATACTCAGGCAATTCTATATAACCTATGCACTATAGCTTTATATAGCAGAAAAGTATGCAAAGGAGAAAGGTTAAGGTTGATTAGACACTGCACCTAGAGCAGTGGTTCTCGGGCAGGCACTTTTGCCCCGCCAGGACACATGGGAATGTCTGGAGACACATTTTGGTTGTCACAACTGTAAGGATGCTACTGCATCTAGTGGGTATAAGTTAGGGATGCTGCTAAGTATCCTACAATGAACAGGAAAACCCTCCAAAGTATAAAGTTTTCTCACCCAAATCCCTGGCTAGTTGTATCTATCTCACCGCTTGTCTTGCAGCCTCACAAGTAGTGCGTGCTTACTGAACTACTGCCAGATACATGTACAGTTGTGAAGATCCTCCTGGTAAAGATACACACTGAGAGCAATTCCTTCCTCTGCCTAAATTTTACAGGCAAGAGAGATTTAAAAATCCATTTGTAAACCAAAAGGTCACCCTCAACTATCCTCTGTGAAAAACACTATATATTAAAAGTGATATTGGGGGCTTCCCTGGTGGCGCAGTGGTTGAGAGTCCACCTGCCGATGCAGGGAACACGGGTTCGTGCCCTGGTCCGGGAAGATCCCACATGCCGCGGAGCGGCTGGGCCCATGGGCCATGGCCGCTGAGCCTGCGCGTCCGGTGCCTGTGCTCCACAACGGGAGAGGCCACAACAGTGAGAGGCCCGCGTACCGCAAAAAAAAAAAAAAAAAGTGATATTGGAAGAGCTCTGGGAAAATTGCCTCATGATTGACTCTTTCCCTCCTCCCCATCCTTCTGATTAAGAGCTTCAAAGATAAATAAAATTACTTCCTTTAACCATTACAAAGAGCAGAGTCATTTAAACTCTGAGTGAATGATGACAGGCTAAGAGAACAATGACAGTTTGTAATAGACTCTCTAAACTATTCTTCATTTTCTTACAACTGGATTAAATGCTTAATAAATACATGTTGAATTAGTGAATAAAAATATAATTCGGTGAAACAGTGAAGCTGTAGCTGAAGTTCAATAACAACTAATCTTACACATTTACATTTTGACTTCCTTTATTATTAGTTGTTTATGTATCTAGATTTCCCACTAAGTATTAAACGCCTTGATACAGAAACTATGAGTTGAGAAGAACATCTAATGTCCATTAGGTTGTTTTATTTCTATTTTGTAAATGTGAGGCAACAACCACTACATGAGAAGGATGTATGAAGACTGAGCATAAATGGATATATAGTTTTTTTATTCGGTAACAAATTTATAACAAAGCTAATGTCATGTAGTTTTTAGTATCAAGAACTGTCACTTAGCCACAGAAGACTGGAGCAATAGGAGTAAGCAGTTCTTGAAAATACTGTAATTTATATTTTTTTGTACAGAGACAGTCTAGAAAAAAACTCCCAGTTTTTCTCTTAATGCTAATTCTTCAGTAATTATAATCAGTGTCAATGCAGATAACATGTATCTTTCAACTATCCTTATTACAAGTACACATGTATAGACACATACAATATTTATATACAGGACACACAGACACAGGTGTTAAAAAGATAAGTGCTGGATCTGACTCCCTAGTATCTGAGTACCCTTTACCCCTGAGCTCCTCTCCCATGTTGTCCAGAGTTGTAATTCTCTGCGCCTTATCTCACCATTGTCCTCCTGTGTCCTGTCCCCTGGCTCCCGGCCCCCAGCACCCCAAATGCACACGTTCCATATAAGAGTTCAATAAGCAAGAGCCTGCTGTAGGATGATGAGCCATGGGTCCTTTGAGGACAGCAAGGCTCCTCTCTAAGAACCTCAGTTTCCTCACAGGCTTTACACTTTCTACCTAACAGGGCTGTTTGAGGATAGAGGACATAATGTACGTAAAGCACTTCGCAAATCTTTGGTGCTTAATAAATACTAATTCCCTTGTTTTATTGCTGAGCCCCTTTCCTCATTCAGATTCTAAAGGACTTGAGACCATAAGACTGTGGCTAAACACATCATAGTTACCCTGCCTAATGACCCTTAACAGGAAAAACATCTTTCATTCCACAGGAGAGCTCGGACAGGAGACTTAAAATGCTAATACAATTGGTAGGACCAATACTACATAATATTCTCAAGAGGTAAAGAATCACAGGATTTTGTTTTAGATCCGGGATAAGAAAATAGAAAGGGCTGGACCTAGAAGTGGGATATGAGGAGAGGGAGGGTATAAAATGCAAGGCTGAAAACCAAAGACAAATTTCCTTGACATCACGATTTTACTGGAGGTCTGTCTTGCTGCCCTTCACCTACTCACAACACCAAACCAATAAGAAGACTGAGGCCAAAAGAATGTTATATCCTAAGAGGCACTCACACCTTAGTGGAAACTGAGTTGATAACCTTTGCCAAAGCCTTGAATCACTGAACAAATGAAAATGTTTATAAATTATGAAATTGCAATTATGGACGGGTTTATGTGCAAAACTGATAGCAATCAGTCTATGAAACAAGACATCACATTATGAAAATAAAAAACTCAAATTACCTCAGCGGAAGATATTCCCAATTAAATAAAAAGAGAGAAAAAGAACCTGAAGGTATAGAAAAGGCTCGGCCAAGCCCACCACAGCATGTCATGAAGTACTACATTCCAAGCACCACCACATGTGGACGCGCAGTTGCTCAAGCAGAGGCCCTATGGTATTGCCAGGCTCTCTGTGGACCACTTAGATACATTTTCTCGTTCAATCTCTAGAGACTTTATGAAGTAGAGACCATTAACATGTCTGCATTTTGCACATTCAGGTACTGAGGTTTAGTAGTGTTGGATAACTCAGGCAAAGGCACAGAGTCTGGATCTGAATTCAGGCACTGAAGTTTTGTTTTTCAACTCAGGTTTGTTTTTCACTAAAACTCCAAAGAGCTGAAATCAAGCACTCTCTCAAAGACTTATTACAGTTTTAGGAAGTATACAACTAAAAAACCCTTTAAGATTATCAAGAAATAATAAAAGTTCTGTTAGTTAATGTTGAGACAATTTGTTGAGACTAAATGGAAATATTAACAGAGTTTTAAAATCTGTCACCTCTATTGCTAAGAGACATTTCTATTTAAATATTATAATAATCACGTGAACACTTCAGCTTAGGCACAGAGGCAAATGGTAGTTATATTTAAATGGTTCCTTTCTTTTGCTCCTAGGACATCAAATCTTCCAGAATTCACATGGAAAGATACCACGAACTTACTTTGACCTGAGGATAGGACTTCTTGTTCTTTTCACTAGATGCACCAGGGAGTCCGCCATGGGAGGGGCCTTCACACACATAACGGAAACGAAATCCTCTCTGCAAAGGTAAACACAAGGTGAACAAGTTTGAGAAATACTTACGAAAAATTATAGGGACAAAGTTATACAAATTTCAAATGCTTGGTGTATTAAAGGAAAAACATAAACTGTGAAAGATGTAGATGAGAACCACTTTTCCCATAACCTTATTACAAACATTGATGGTAATTGATACTTGTGCACCGAGCTGTGGCTTAAAAGCCAGGTCCCTGGCCCTGCGGAACCTCTCCTGCTGTGCTATGTGGACAGTAACCTGCTGCAGAGTTTAAGCCTTAGACTCGACGTGCTACAGCTTGTTTGCATCAGCTTCCTCATCTCGAATTGCTGCTGCCAAGCTCTGAAATGGGCCATATGACTCAAAGTTAAGCTTCTCTGACTCTTGAAGGAATTCCTTTATCGACTCCGATGACAGCTGGTCCAGGAGGGCATACAGAAATGTCTTGTTAAATATATCGCATCAGCGTTGTAGAACACACCCTACGCTAGACCTCACATCTGGTCAGCAACTCTCAACAGCTCAGAAGAGAAGAGTTTTAAGATTATCGCTATTATCAGCTCCAGCTGGACATGTTAACTGACATGAATAAATCCAAAACTAGATAGTCCCTTTATATATTAACTCAAGAACTTTATAGACATAGTAAATCGATTAAGAATTAGCTAGAAGCCTTTACTATGTGGGCTGATAAACACCTAAGTTCTATGTTTTTTTATCTATACAAATAAGGTTAGACTAGACCATACTCAAGATCTATTCCAGTTCTAACATTTTATGACTTGCAAAGCTAACAATTATAACTGTGCATATTTGTATACGAAGAATAAAACAAGAGCACTTATGAGAATGGCTCTCATCATCATATTAAGGGAGCTTTCAACATTTTCCCTGAAAGACTCAACTTTATAACGATGTCAAACAATTTGTGGTAGTGTTAGTAGTTTTAATTATACAGTCACTTGACCAGATGGTTTTCCTATTTTCAAATTCACCCTTCAGTGAAAAGAATATGTTAATGCACTTTAAGGAACATCCTCACCTTTCATTTATGTTATTGTGGGGTTGACTTCATATAAACACTACTGGATCCCTAGGCATCAGAAGCTTCGAACACCCACTACTTGGTGGTGAGGGCTTTCTCCCTTGCACACTGGACAGTGGAGCCCAGCAAACACGAAGGTTTTGACAGCTTCGAGCTCACAGACCAATGTAAAATTTCTGCCCTCCTTAGATTGCACTGCATTTCACTATGCCTCACAGGGTCTTGAAAAGCAGTCTGAGAGGTCCTGGTACCCTGAACTAATGAAAGCACCTGAAATTGTTTCTAAATTCTGTGAGAATTTTCTAATTTCCAAAGAGGATCAGTCTAAAGCATATTTAATGGGACAAATAAGGCCTGAAGTAAATTCCTTAGTCGGGGAAACTGCTTCAAGTCACACATGGGTCTGGTGTGTATGATCAACTCATCAAAGTGGCACCTAAAACAACTCTTGCAAATGGCTCCTCGGGAGATCCCAAACCTAAACACCTGGGAAGCTTTTTGAGGTTAGTCATTTGGAGGCAATTATCCTCTGTTTTGCTTCTCACAAAATTCAAACTAAAAAAAAAGTTACAAATTCAGACCTATACCTTTTATAGACAAAGGCTGTTGACTTTTTTTTTTTTTTTCCGGTACGCGGGCCTCTTACTGTTGTGGCCTCTCCCGTTGCGGAGCACAGGCTCCAGACGCGCAGGCTCAGCGGCCATGGCTCACGGGCCGTTCCGCGGCATGTGGGATCCTCCCAGACCGGGGCACGAACCCGTGTCCCCTGCATCGGCAGGCGGACTCTCAACCACTGCGCCACCAGGGAAGCCCAAGTTGACTTATTTTTAATAATTAAGTGAAATTTCTAGAAGCATGAAAAAGCAACAGCGTGTGTAACAGCCTCCAGAATTGACTAGCCATAAAATAGGGATTTACCTGACTGTTAAATCAATTTAAATACAAGTTCAGTTTTTAAATAATATTAGATAATTAGCACTTAATAATATGCAACAGAACTGGATACGCTAAAAATTAGTAGTCTATGCTGTGACTCATCTCTGTCAGAGCTGGGGAAAACTGTGGCAGAGACCCCAAAGACAAAAGAACATTTTTCTAGATTTTATTTTTTAAACTTAATAAATTAATTCATTATCTTTAATCACAAAATTCCTTCAGGACAATTGGAAAAATAAGTACCTATACATATACTTTTATATCTTACTGGAAGTGGTTTCAAATAGAATATGAGTAAAGAGACATGTCTTAATAGCTTGCTTATCATTTAAAAAACAATAGACATTATTCATGGTTGGATAAGAGTATTAAACTTCCATGCAAAGGAATTTCTAACTTGAGGATAGAAATTTATTACTGTTTTTTTTTTTTGTTTTTTTTTTAAGGAAGCTAGGATGTCTTCAAATGCATAGTCTGGATGCATTTCAGATTCTAAATTTTTGAGATTAAAGGTTTGCCAATCCACAGCCATTCATCTCAGTAACTCCATTTGCTTAAAATGAGTCATCAACCTCAAAGGCAAGGCTATAACCATCCGGTCAGAAAGTCTGACTTAAATACAATCTTCTTACTTTCACTGGAGTCAGACATCAAAATATTATCAGTTTGGTAAGCAAACACACTGATATACTCAGATAAGCTTTTACACATCCACAAATAGCGAATTAAATTTTGAATTTTGGACTTATGTAACCCACCCTTCAAATAAATCATAAGTATCAATTTTTCCTTGTGACTACTGGACCCATAGTAAGAAACTGCATTTAAAAATTCTTATTGTAGTGCTATGCTTATGAAAATGGATATTTGAAAAACACATTTTACCTAGTATGCAAATAAAGTTTAGTTGATTTCTCAGTTTCACAGACTCAGAAAATTTTCCAGGAGGCCAGACTACTGCCTAGAATGTTAAGGGATAACCTTCCACTGGGAGGGTCTTTGAGAGAGTCAGTGGCCTCCTGTGGGAACTCACCACTATGGAATTGGACACGGAGGTAAAACAAAGTCATGTCAGCAGCCTGTGGGGTCAGGGTGTGCCACCTGCAAGCGACTAAAACAACGGCCTCAAGTCTCACGTGGCATTCCTGTCCCCACACCAAAAACGTTAACCCAAGTTCAACCTCGTAAGGATAGTCTATTCGGTCATAGTTAAGATATTTACATCCTTTACATCTTGACCAAAATCCAAATACATATATAAGGCCACGATTAGAGTAACCACAACCATGCTTTATTTAAGTTCTCGACCCAGTTAGCATTTGTTAAGTGTTACACTTACTTGCCTGAGCTACTAAAAACATTTAGGAAAGGTATTGGATGATATAACTCAAGAGAGCAGGTACACTCATCCTCAGTCTCACAAAGATGTGCTAATAAGCACATCCATTTGGAGATTTACCGACTTTGTCCTCATTTTGCAGAAGACTATACCATTATTTCCATCCCTCAATGACTGAAATCTCCTATAGGCAAATATTAGAGATCCTCTTCCCTCCTCTTTGATAGCACTGGTCCCATACAATTTCTAATAACTATTCACCCATGGGGGCATGGTGAGGAGGCCACTTCAAGCCAGGTATCCTCTATAGAATCTAGTAGTAAGAAGAAGAGCCTGATAAAATAAAATGCTCCTCTCCTGACTACAAAGAGACTGAGTCCAAAGCTAACACCAGAGAGAACTCAACCGTCCATTCTAATACTTTCTCTACACCCTACTGGTACCTTTAGTATCTTAGGTTACATGTTTCAAAGACAGAACGGAGAAGGCTGGAGCTCCAAAGGAAGGAGGAAGGCTAAGAAGTACTGCATGTGCAGGGACATGTTGATGGACGTAACTCAGCGTACATGAACTGCATGCATGTGTATTCCCTTATAAATGAAAATGAGTGGAGATAACCTATGCCTCTCCTAGGAGTGGCTGGTAAGCAAAGTTAGTAGAGATCGTGGGATATCAAGGATCTCTAATTAAGTTTTACAGAACTACATACTGAGGCTCAGGAGAGTGTGAAGAATGACTAAGAGAAATGTAAAGTGGATGAATAAAGTTGTCATATAATTTGTCAGGTTGTTGATCTTCTAGATAAGGTACTTCCTTTGTAAAATTCATTTATTATTTTATTTGGTGCTTGAGATATTAATATTAGACTTATGGATCTAACAATTAAAGAGAAAGTCCCACCCCTTTCATCTTCTTACCTGTTTAGGTTGCTCTAATATTTGAAGGTATGGGCCATCTGCTAAAAACAAAACAACAAACAGAAACCAAAAGAAACTGTGAGGCTTCTCAAATTTGGTAAAAAGAAAAATATATACATATAAAAGAAGTAAAAAAACTGAAATTATGTTTTTAAATATAGGCTTCAAATAAATGTTTTAGCTAAAATTCCACAAGGATATATCTTCCTTGTTTGAATATTAAATTTATCCTTATTTTAACAACAGTTTTACACCGTCAGAGAGAACCACACCATATAAACGTCTTGTTGAATGGTGATGGCGCATTGCACAACCCGACAAAAGGCATGATGTCTGGCAAGGATTAAGGCGTCAACAGCCTTCACAATCATGTCCACTAACAAAGCATTTTTTAAATGACACAAATACCAGTTAAAAGCAGCAACCACTTCCTGGGCACTATGAAATTTTCTTTTGCCGTCATATCATTAGACACTGATTTCCATTCTTCAAAGAGAATGTGCTTAATGTGAAATTACAAGAGACTGAGCTAGTGCCTACACGTGAAACACACAGATAACGATCTCAGGCTATCCGCTTTTCCTTACACTAAGTTTTTGGTTCCTTTCCAATACTCAGAATCCATAAGTACTGCCCTCATTCCTTAACTGGCTAGCTTGTTCCTCCTCCCTCCCAAATTTAATTTGGTCTCTCAGACATGGTAGATTCTTATTAACTCACAGCTTTTGATGTTTGTATACAACTTTTGAATACTGTGCTCTCATATAAACTCTGTTCTAAAACAAGCATTTTATAAAATTCTGAAAATAATTTAGATAGGTGCATACCAATTAATTGTTATAAAAACAAAGAATACTATAAGCTTAATCCATAGCCTGCTATACCTGAGTTTGGAAACTCAAAGGAAAATCAGAAGCTCTGACAGTATAAATTCAAATTTGTTCAATATGAGAAAGTGCCTAAGCTTCCCAGCTGGTTTTTATGTCAACAGTAAAATAATCCATAGCTCTGCAATACATAAAGGCTCATGGTGTTTCTCACTTGTTTGAATGTAAATTAAAATGGTACTAAAAAAATTCTAGAATGCTTTGGTGTCCATTTCAACCTTCACTGTCTCTAGGACAGAAGTTCAAGACTTATTTTAGATAAGTATATTTATTAAGAAAGCTAAACTTTCAGGTTGAAATTAAAAATAAACTTTAACTTGAGAGAGGATTTATTTTTACCTTTTCAGTATTATGATCAGTCAGGATAAGGCTAGAAAACTGTAGGAAACTAAGGTATAATTATTTCCTGTTATTATTCAAGAAATTTACAAGGAAGTCAGTTGAAAAATGACTGAATTTGAACTGAAACATACACAAGAAAAAAGGGTAGGGACTGACCAATGTAGTATAATTTAGGTAACTTATCTTCTCTTGTCTGTATGAAATTAATTCCTGGATGTATTTAACTACTTTTAGAAAAGAAACTGTTAGAATTTTAAAATTCCAAAAAATGGCTAGAATTTAATTTCTGATAAGGAGATAAAACTGATTAGAAAAGGAAATATTTTCACACTGCTAATATAAAGCCTGTACAACAATATAATAAATCTATTCATTAACATTCTCTCTAGAAAGCTAAATGAACTTATGAAGAAGAGAAGTCTTTAAGAAAGCAACATTTGACAGCAAGGTCCTACTGTATATGAATAGCACAGGGAACTATATTCAATATCCTGTGATAAACCATAATGGAAAAGAATATAAAAAAAGTATACATATGCGTAACTGAATCACTTTGCTGTACAGCAGAAATTAACACAACACTGTAAATCAACAATACTTCAGTTAAAAAAAAGAAGGCAACATTTGGATGCCATGGAAGATATAGAGGAGTTGGAACACATTTACACCAAACTTCAAGTCTCTCATTTCTTATTAACTCTTCTAAAAATACTTGAAGTTTTGCTATTATTTTTGCTGTATGATTTAATTTCCTTTAAATATGTGAAATTTTAAGGTTTGGGAATTTTATTAGTGAAATGGGGCCATTTTTTCTCTTTCAGGGAACACACTCAAACATTAAATCAACTAGAAAATTAGATTTGATGTGCATATATTTGTTTTAATGCCAATTTTCCTTGGCCGCATTTCTATGCCATGAACTGACATCCTACAGCATAATGTTATAGACCTAGCAGTCGTGCCATATCCGATAGTTTTCCACAAGTAGCAAAACTACTAATGGTTTTAGATTTCAAGAAATATAAAACAGTCTACATGAAAATTACAAATTAATACTGGTTTATATTACCTCTCTATCCCTCTAAAATGTGAATAAAACATCCATACATCTTGGTTTATAAAAACTGAACTATGCCACTGCAATGCAGAGGGAAAGTATGTGACAATAAAAATGATGAGGTAGTAACTGGAAAATATGATTTTGAGGTATAATTATAAAAGTTTTTCTAATGTTATGGGCTAAATAATTCCTACAACATGAAGCTCTGACTACAGAATATTTACTGAGATAGTTCTTTTGATCATCTTATTTCTATCGCCATAAACTTGATGAAATAAAAACACTAAGAAAGCATCTGCATCAGGATATTGTTTGGCATCTACAAGGCATTAAATGGAATATGCTTCCTGAGGTCAGAACCTTTCATGTTTTCAATAAAGTATCAGTACCAAGAAAAAGACTTTGATCCTCAGAATAAGAAGTTCACAGGAAACACAGAAGCTACCAAGACATTTACTTGTTCACAGGAAGCTGACCTAGAGCTTATACTGGACAGCACTTGAGGAGATCTCAGGTACAGTAGCCTACAAAATATGTTTTGTGGGGTAAAGAGAGAAAGGGCTCAGCAGCACACTTCGTGAAGCTAATGAAGGTGAAGGTACAGCAGATTTACTTTTTTCCCTTCCCATGAACTTCTAGAAATAATAGATATAAAAATGCAGAAAAACATCTGATCTAAAAAATGAAAAGTGCCAGAGTAACACCACTAATTTTAAATGACGATGATACAAATTGGATAAAGTCTCCCATTGAGGACAAGCAAATCCATGGTAAATAGAATAGCTGATGCCCACTTCAGTGATCGCACAACTCTCTGTTACATACAACTTCCAAAACTGACTCACATAGCTTGTGAACATCTGGCGAGTCCCCCGGTGAAGTGAGGAGCACATAAAAAGAGCTATCACAACAAGCTTACGTAAGAATCAATAAATAAAAACAGAGACTGAGTTGACTTTCTTTAATCGGCCATATGAGATTAAACAATTTGTTGATGGGGATAATTAATAGAGTCATGTTAGGAGGAAGGATGATCCTCATGAGTTTATCCAACTGGTCAGAACATAAAGCAAAAAGCTTTTTAAAAAGATGATTTTTCTACTGAGATGACTTTTATTATTTTTTTACAGTTTATGTTCCCAGTGTCTGGTATACTGGCTGGCACACAATAGGTACTCAAAAGTGTTTTTGGAATAGATCTGAGGAGTTGAGACTGCCTCATGTTTGCCTGGGACAAAGGAAACAGGAGTTATAAAGACACCAGAGATAACAAGATTGGGTGAAAGGAAAAATCCTACATGGAGTAAAGAAATTCCTTTTGAGCTGTGCTAGCAGATATCAGCAACAACTGTCAGTTATACAATGGGTAACTGGGGTCAAACATGTTTGTGCAAACACAGTCCAAAAAAGTATACTGAAAGATTTTTTTTTTTTATAAATTTATTTTTTTTTAATATTATTTTTATTTTTGGCTGCATTGGGTCTTCGTTGCTACATGCGGGCCTTCTCTAGTTGCAGCGAGTGAGGGCTGCTCTTTGTTGCGGTGCAAGGGCTTCTCATTTCGGTGGCTTCTCTTGTTGTGGAGCACAGGCTCTAGGCGCGTGGGCTTCAGTAGCTGTGGCTCACTGGCTCAGTAGTTGTGGCTCACGGGCTCCAGAACACAGGCTCAGTAGTTGTGGCGCACAGGCCTAGTTGCTCCGCGGCATGTGGGATCGTCCCGGACCAGGGCTCAAACCCGTGTCCCCTGCACTGGCAGGCAGATTCTTAACCACTGCGCCACCAGGGAAGTCCCAAAAGATTGGTTTTTAAAACATAAATCACCATTTCCTTTCCAGGTACCTCACTGACTTTCTAAAAGAATGTACAGAAAATCCTGAATTTAAAGAAAGCAAAAGCAAAATGACAGGGCAACAGAGATGAGGAATTTTCTTACCTGTTGGCAGTGGCATCTCTGGTGGAAATAATTCTGGATTAAATATTGTATGATTCAAAGGATCCAAATGAAACATCTATAAAAAGGAAAATTTAGATATTTCAGTCATTATTTTTCCAACATTGTATTAAAAATTCGAACTTGAAACACCTAAAACTTAACTACAGGAACAAAAACTAAAGCCAAAACCAAAAACCCGAAAACACTTCAAATCAGAATCTAAAAAATACACTCAGGAGACCTAGCTAAGTTCTCATATGTACGGAACTTTACAGGGGGCTATGTGACAAAGGGATTTCAGGAGAATGACCTAGCTGTAAAGTCCACAGAGGTAAGGACATGGTGTAGCTTGCTTACTGGTATATCTGCAGGACTCAGTGTACATTTATCAGAGTGGATGCTTAAATATTTGTTGAATTTATGATTTAAAGCTTATACTCTCTTAGAAATATAAGCATGAGAAGATAATCCTAGAAATCTGTATTTCTTTTATGATGATAAATAAACTCCTCCTCTAGCCATCCAACTTCAAGGCCTGAAAGAATTAGGTAGCAGCCCTAGAACAACTTACAGAAAAACTGAAAATACAACTTAGTCCAAAGAGCAAATAACTGAGCACTGAGCTCCCTCACTTTTTTTTTCCACCTTTATTTACCTAGCACAACACAAAATACCTGGAATTTAGTGGGTGTGGCAGGCTGAATAATGGCTCCTCCACGGACATCCACATCCCAATCCCCAGAACCTGTGAATGCTATCTCATATAGCAAAAGGGATTTCGTACATGTTATTAGGGTAAGAATATACAGATGGGGAGATTATCCTGAATTATCCAGGTAGGCCCTATAGGAGGGATGCAGGAGATCAAAGTGAACTGTAGGAGATGCAACAATGGAAGCAGGAAGGTGGAATGATGGAAGGGGTCGCAAGCCAAGAAATGCAAACAGCCTCTAGAAGTTCAAAAAGGTAAGGAAAGCTTTCGGAAGGAATGCAGCCCTGCCAACACCTTGATTATAGACTTCTGACCTCCAGACTGTAAGAGAATAATTTTCTTTTTTTTTGCGGTACGCGGACCTCTCACTGCTGTGGCCTCTCCCGTTGCGGAGCACAGGCTCCGGACGCGCAGGCTCAGCGGCCATGGCTCACGGGCCCAGCGGCTCCGCGGCATGTGGGATCTTCCCGGACCGGGGCACGAACCCACGTCCCCTGCATTGGCAGGAGGACTCTCAACCACTGCGCCACCAGGGAAGCCCTAAATTTGTATTTTTTAAGCTACTGAACTTGTGGTAATTTGTTACAGTAGCACCAGAAAACTAATACAGTGGGCAAACAATATATTTTGATTGAATTATAATCTAACAATAAGTTACTAATAATTACTTATCCCAAGAGAAACACTTTCTTCCCACTTAGTTCACTCAGGATTTAAAATTCATATTTCTGAGTTTGGCATTTATTTCAACCTAAGTAAGTCATCTGTGGACAGCACAGAAACCAAACATGTTTCATTGTTTTATGATACGCTAGTTAGTAAATATGCTGGAGCTGACATTTTTTTAAAAAACACAAATATTTTACTTCTTTTCTTTACTAGCATATTATTGGACATTCTTGGGTACCTAAGAATCTGTATGCCTAGTTAAATCAAGACTAAGAAATGCAGTGTTTAAATAAAGAAGGCTTCAGATCCAGTTGTGAGGTATGCAAATTTTCAATTGAGGAACAATAAATGTACTCCACTTCAGTGCTTCAGAGTGAAGTTCATCTACACAATTCACCATTTGCTAAAAAGGAAATAAAGGAATGAAAAAACATGTTATTATAAAAATGGGCCCCACCTTACAGAGAGAATTCATCAGTCCCAGAGCAGAAAAGATGACCTAGCAGAAAAAAATATTTCCTATGGTCCTGCAGGTGGCTAAAACGAGTGGTTAGAGGGCCAAAACTCTGATCTTAGGAGAGACACATGCCCCACTTCAGACAAGAAGAGGGAAGCTGTGTTGTGTGCTGCAGCTTGCACTGTGCATTAGGTCAGCGGTGGGGAGTGAATTCCAGAATACATTAAAACACTGAGGACATGCACATTTCAGGAAATATATACCATTAATCTTGAGACAAGGAAACAAACAAATAAACTTCAAGGACCTCTCCCTTCAAAAATGGAAATATCAGAACATGCCCAACTTCTGTTGCTGATGATCACAAAAACGCCCACTTAAGAAAAGCTTTCGAAATGAATGTTTTCAGCAGGTTTTACTCTTGTGTGGCATAAAGGACCATCTCTTGCTGTTAGGATTTCCTGCATATAGACAGGAAAGCATGGTTTAAAACTAAGCTGACCAACCCTAATGCTGGTTAGAGTTTGCCTTTAATTGTTAGAGATAGCATATTAAAAGCGAAAGGTAAAACACAGGTTTTTTATAATATGAGTAGCCAAATGTTTTACATGCTTCAATCAAAGCAAATGGTCTTAGATTTATCCTATATCATCATTTGTACAATAAAATTCAAAAGAAGTATCTTAATGTGAAAAGCAATGCATACTCATTCTTTCTAAACCAATCAGAACATTATCAAGAGTAACGAATGCTATATAAGTCTATTTTATTTAAAGAAGTAATACTAAATCCCTTTGAAAGTATTGGGTTGGGGCTTCCCTGGTGGCGCAGTGGTTGAGAGTCCGCCTGCCGATGCAGGGGACACGGGTTCGTGTCCCGGTCCGGGAGGATCCCACATGCCGCGGAGCGGCTGGGCCCCTGGGCCATGGTCGCTGAGCCTGCGCGTCCGGAGCCTGTGCTCCACAACGGGAGAGGCCACAACAGTGAGAGGCCCGCGTACCTCAAAAAAAAAAAAAGTATTGGGTTGGCCAAAAAGTTGGTTTGGGTTTTCCATAAGATGTTACAAAAAACCCGAACGAACTTTTTGGCCAACCCAATATTTCGCTTTTGGTTTCTGATTCTTTGCATGCATAAATTTGGGAAATACTTGTTTTAGGTGGCTAAAGTTTAAGTGTGAAATGATTACAAAATGCGGACCAGGGTGTCCTGGCACCTAGTGTTCCCTCTCTTTGTCTAACCTAGCAAATTACATCTTTCAAATCTCAGCTTACATAGACTTCTTTTGGAAAGTCTGCCTAACCCTCCTCTTCTTCCCAGGCAGCACGGAGTGATCCTCCTGGACATTTCTGTCCCATACCGTGCAGACTACAACTACAGCATTTATCACCATGTGGAAACTATTCATGTCTCTGTCCCTCCTATTAGAATGGCAGCTGCCTGAAATGTGTCACATTTTTGTACCCCTCCTTAGCCAATGTTCTGGTACATAGTAATGCCCCAATGAACAGCTCATGAATGAATAAATATCAGTATTTTAAATACACTTAATATTTAATTACCCTAGAGTCTGAAAATTGCTTGCAAATGGTTCATTAAATATATATACATTATATAAATAAATCTCTTTCTTTCTATATATATAAATATACATATATATGTATAGGGCAAAATATTACCAACCAACGAAGATTTGTTGGACTATCCAATATTTCTACAGGCTTGAAATTGAAAATTTTCAAGTACAAAGTTAGGAGGAAAAAAAAAGGACACTGGTATCCCTTTATAATTGCAAATATAATTATAATGAACAGTTTTACATTCCCAAAGCACATTCATTGCCCATTAAGTCTTTTAAAGATCCCTGTGAGTGAAGAGGGGAGGGGGGTGGTAAGTAATTCCTCAAGTTTTAAGAGCAGCCAGCACTTGGTTAAGATCTTTGAATTCTAAGTCCTTTTTACTACACCAATCTGCCTCATTAGGTGTGTTTTCAATAAATACTTTGTCTTCTCCCCCAAAATGGTATGTTCAAGTCCTAACTCCTAATACCTCTGAATGTGACTTTACTTAAAAATAGGGTCTTTGCAGATGTAATCAAGTTAAGATGAGGTCATACTAAAGAATGGGCCCTCAATCCAATGCCTGGTACTTTTACAAGAGAATAGAGGAGGTTTGGATACAGAAACACAGAGGAGACAAAGGGAAGAAGGCCAATGTGCTGGAGTGACGAAGCTACAAGCCAAGGAATGCCAAGGACTGCCAGTAACCACCAGAAGCCAGGGGAGAACCACAGAAGAGGTTCTCCTTCAGATCTTCCAGAAGTAACTAACCCTGTCATCATCTTGATTTTGGACTTCTAGGCTCCAGAACTGAGAGAGAATATATCTCTGTTGTTTTAAGCTACCCAGTTTGTTGTAATTTGTTACAGCAGCCCTAAGAAACTAATACAAGTAGTTATCATTTGATCTGAAGCATATATAACTTTTATGCAACAATATGTGACAGCAGGGTTTAAGTTACTCATTTTACATGACATGTCCTCTCAGACCTTACATAGAGGGAAAGGAAAAACAATTTAAAAGAAATTTTTTACCACTTTTAGAGTTTCCCTGATAGTTACTATTGTTGCCTCTGTATATTTTAAAATATGAATACATTTACAAAAAATTATTAGTGAGATTATTAAAATACTTACTTGTTCATGCCCTCCCAAATATGGGTCGTCTTCTGCCATTCTGGAGCTGTACATCAAAAGAATACAAAACTGAACTGTAAAACTGGAAGGAACCTTAAAAATTCCACAATGCAGGAGTAAACTGCTTTATTCCAGTAAGACCAAGTATAACCCTTTTTTAAAGACCTTAGGAGGGGGATATGGTGTAGTTCCTCTTTGGAATCTAAATCTAACAGTAGAAATATTGCGTAATCAAGGAATTACCACTCACATCTAACCCACAACACTGATGTCAACCTCACAGTACTGTCCTGGAGTTTGGTACAACTAGTCTTCATCCTCTGTATAAAAATCATGCCATTAGATTTCTTAGAGGCCATTTCTTTTTGTCACCATCTAGACTTCAAAGATTCACTTAGCTCTTTGTATAGGTTATTTTCCAACCCTTCATGAATTCTGTGATAGTCCTAGAACTATCTCCCCACTTTCTACGTGCCACTTGAGTTGAGCAGCTCAGAGGGGGTCATTTTGCTGTGAGAGGGCCTGATCAGTGCTTTGCATAGCACAGGGTAGGACGGCTACAGTGTGCCGTGCTCTGTCCCCTAGAGCACTCCGCTGCTGCAGGCCACTTCCTCTGTCAGAGTGGTCCAGAAACACTGTAACATTAAACATGCAAGCAAAAGGCACAAAAATAAGAGCCCTTATTATCAAGGCTACAGTCTCAGATTTACTCAACCCCAGCCAGATACTAAAACATCACAGGCCCTAGCAATCTTCTGTTACCCAGAGGCCTTGACAAAAATTAAGAGCCACATGACCAGATAAAAACAGTATCTAAAATCACATATCATTTTGGATTTACTTAAGAAATATCCTTATCATTATTTTAAATATGTATAGGACAACTCTAGTTAAATTTACTTAGATCAAAGTTTAGACATATTGCCTGAAAACCTAGAAGATAAAAAAAAAACAGAGCTGAAAGATTTGAAGCCAATTTTTCTCTTTCTTTTTTTCTCATGAAGTCTATAAAGCATTCAACGGCACTTGAGTCTGGGCCTGTCCCAAAGTGTTAGCTGTCCACCAAAATCTGTTCTCTCCTTTTCCACAGTAATAGAGTTGTAACTGGAAACACACTCAGCCAGAGTATACCCCACCCACACTCCTGTGGGGTTAGGGATGGTCATTAGAAGAAACGCTTGCCAGTGGAATGTCAGAACTATTTATTGTGTGCCATTTCCAGGTCTGGACTTAAGGCCCTTGACATCCTTCCTCCGTGTTTTTGTTTCTTCTCTGTCCCACTGGATTAAAACCTAGGCATGAAGACCTGGCACTTACATGATGATGAATGGCAGCTAAGACTGATGGTGATGTGAGAAAGAAATCAAAGACTGTGTTCTTTAACCGGGAGTACTGTTGGGTCTCTTTGTTAGAACAGTTTAGCCCTCACTCTAATGAATATATCATTTAACATTCCAAAGTCCTCCAAAGAGGATTCCGGTTTCCAATGAAATCCTCTCCTGCTAGTGCCCTCTGTGACTGGGGAGGAGGGAAAGAGCATCGGAGGGCTCCTAGTGGAATGCAGAGTAGTGCTGAATTTCAACAAAAGGGAAAAAAGAGCGGCTCTGAGTTCTACAGAACAAGAATGCCATGCAGATTTGCAAGAAAATATTCGTCTAAAACAAGAAACTATTGATTGAAGATTTACAAACAGCTGTAGTTAAGACAAACAGCTAAAAAAAAAAAGGAAAACAGACCTTTTAGTGAAGAAGAATTAAATCATTAGAAATTCAAGAGTTCTTCCACTGCTGAGTGTGTGACTTTGGATATATAACTAACCCACTGTGGCCTCTGTTTCCTCATCTGCAAATGAAAGACTTTGATAAGGGATGGACCTTTGAAAGGAATAGAATTTTGTTGTGCTCGGAATATGTTAGTTAGCTAATAAATACTTATTCACAGAACAAATCACCTAAATCGTAACTCTTTCTGTAAACTTGGAGTTTTATACGGACTTAAGTATATATCCATATTAAAGAATCATTAGCATAATTTTCACTTATATGAAGGATACCAGTAAATAGTGTTACACTGAAATACAGTGTTAACACTAGTTACAACATTCCATGTGAAAAATTCTTATTCTTAGAACACAGAAGCCCAAAAAGCTTCCAAGAAAAATATTAAGACCATTTTTTTTTGCCTTTAATGTGGGTTGATCATTTGAATCCTCTCAATCTTAGCCCAGTCTTTAAAGGCAAAGGGAGACTGCTGACTTGTTAAACTGACAGAACCTGTTCAGAACCTCTATTACACTGATTTTATGTACATATTTAAACCTGTGGATGGTTTCCTGAACTTTGATTGAATGTAAGGTGGCCCTGACCCTAATTTTAAAGACTCAACTAAATCTACTTTATTAGAACTGATGCAGGGTTATTATCATGATCACCACTGTACAGCACACCTCAATGAAGATCTCTAAATCGTAAGCACAGGACAAAACACCAAATTAAATACAGTCCTCCCTCCAATATCCTCCCCGTGATTTATGCACGACTGAGTGCCCAAAGATCATGGTTTTAAAAGCCTAACAGCAGCCCAAGAGACACTGGGTGACGGTTAAAATCTGAACTTTTACAGCTTCTGTGAGACAGAGTTCACTGTGAAGAGCTGAGGTAACAGCAGGCTGAGAGTGATGTCAATGTTAATTCATGATTTAAAAATAAAATGTCAAACGAAACCAAGAATTATTTGGAAAGGATGAATCACCATAATATTTGCATTAATTGTAAGAGCAGGTTTTATTTCAAAATTTTGAAATACCAACTAAGCCTTTGGAACTGAAGGATTAGGAAAGACCAGGGAAAGCCTCTACTGCCCCCTTGCTCCCCCAGCCCTTCCCCTCACTTTCCCTTTGCACACAGTTCTGTGCTTTTGAGGAAGGACCTTGAAACAGAACGGGAGACACTGGGTTGACTGGTGAGAAGATGGGCCTAAGCTCTGCCATCTCTCTCCCCCAACAGTGAGGCTTCCAGAAAAATGTTCACACCATGAAAATTCATACAGCTAGCTAGCAATAACTAAAATATCTCCCTGAGCGAATTGTTTGTATTTCTCACATGAAAGACATAATGTTGTAACTGGCTAAGTTCTGAATATATGATGAGTTCTGCATGAAACGCCTAATGGATTATTTTCCACACGTCTGTGACAATTCCACCACTGACATCAAAGGCCAGCATAAGTGGTTCTTAGTGAGGGCAGCAAAACCAAGGCCACAGGGTTGGACGATTAAGGGTAGAATTGGTGGCGCTCCCCTCCTTGTAACTGGGGAAATTTTCTAGGATCAGATATATTCACACTTTTTGATCAGGGCCCACTGTAAGAAAATATATTCTATTAGATTTCATTAAAAAAAACAACTACCATTAAAATCCATTAAAATGATTTCATGAGCCACTAATGGGTCACGACCTGCAGTTTGAAAAACAGAATTTTAGGTACCATCTAGAGAATAGAGTTGGGAATCAGAGAGATCAAGTGTCTCCATTTTCAAGTTTATTTTCAGCCACAATGGACATCACTTAGGTGTAATTTTAGTACCTCATCTTGGATGAAATTACAAGAAAAAGAGTGACTTATTACCATCTCTCTGTTGGATAATAAATAAAGAGAAAGAATATACTGGAGTTTCTTTCCACAGAGGAATTTTTTGGAGGAAACATGCTGTAAGGTTTATGCACTACATATGTGAAACACTGTATGTGTACTACATATAATATAAAACATTCAAATAAAGAGTGTCTATTGACTCTGCAATTCCACTTCCAGGAATTTGTACTAAAGAATTACATGAGCAAGTGTGCAAAAAAATAAGTACAAGAATATTCACTGCAGCAAAAAACTGGAAAGAGTCTAAAAGTCCTTTGATAGGAGATTATTTAATTATAATTATGCTACATTCATAGTTATATGTTATGTAACTGCTAAAAATAATAATTCACATCCATATATAGTAACACAGGGACTTTTACTCCCTAAGTTATAAATTTCTGTTTTAATTTTCTAACTTAATTATGTAATTGGAAATATATTTTTTAATAGAAAAAAAAGAGAAAATCAAACACTGTCCTGAATTTAAAGTTTAACTCTGACATCTTTAACGGTTAATGATATACAGTGAAGAAAACATAAAGTATGAATGAATCAAAAACTTCTAAGCACTACTGGAATCCTCTTCGTAATAAATAGAAAAAAAAATTAACGTTAAAGTGGCTATTTATTTACATCTTTCTGATGATATACTGACTTAGTGATGAAAGAAAAGTAAAGTTAATGGTGATTTAGTTACTTTTCTCAGAAGAGCTGATTTTTTAAAGTTTTTGAAAAAGAATGAATATTTGTGTCCTACCATGTTTAGATTTGTATAAACTCATTTTCTATGTTTTTCCACTCCTCCATCCATTTTCAGCTCCCTATTTTTTTTTTTTTTTTTTGGTACGCGGGCCTCTCAGTGCTGTGGCCTCTCCCGTTGCGGAGCACAGGGTCCGGACGCTCAGGCTCAGCAGCCATGGCTCACGGGCCCAGCCGCTCCGCGGCATGTGGGATCCTCCCGGACTGGGGCACGAACCCGTGTCCCCTGCATCGGCAGGCGGACTCCCAACCACTGCGCCACCAGGGAAGCCCTCAGCTCCCTATTTTTTGAGTTGGGTACAATATGTCCAATTAACACATAGAATAGCTACCTAATAAGTACAAATGCATTGTGCTTGGAGCTGGTATAAGATAAGGTCCCTGTTTACAATGGAATACCAATCTAACAACATTCAACTATTACGGCATGCAAAGCTTACTAGCACAGTTAGGGATACATAGCAAATGTTAGCCATTTTATTAGGTAGCACCGTAAACATTATGTTTATAATAAATTACGGGAATAATAGGCAGTAAGAGTATAGGCACTCTGAGAAGAATCAAGTATTTTTCTTCCAAACATTATGTTTATAATAAATTACGGGAATAATAGGCAGTAAGAGTATAGGCACTCTGAGAAGAATCAAGTATTTTTCTTCCCCGTCCTACACATTTACTGATACACTGCCACATTCCCTCCCTATCCTAACCCTTATCACTGCTGAATAAAATGTTTGCATTTTGCCTCCAGGGACATTTGGCAATGTCTGGAGACATTTTCATCTGTCACAACCCGCAGGTGGTCCTACTGGCATCTAGTGCGTAGAGAACAGAAATGCTGCTAAACATCCTATAATGCACAGGATGGCCCCTCACAGTAAAGAAATATCCGACCCCAAATGTCATTAGTGCCAAGGATGAGAAACCCAGTTGCATGCCACAGTGTCATGATAGTATGCTGGTTCACATGGAGAAAGAACTAAACTTTACTGACTACCTCCCATGAGTAAGGAATTAGAGATAGTGCTTCATATATTTCAGTTAATTCTCACAATATTCCTGAGAACACTGAGGTTTAGAGAGAAGAAGCCATTCACTCAGGTTGATAAGAGTAATGCTGGCTGCTCTGACTCCACGGACTATGATTCGAATATCACTTGTCTAAGAGGCAGAATTGATTTTCCTTCTGGACTCACAACTTTATTTTAATACAGCATCTTTGCTCTAGGTCTCCTGAATGTTCAGGCTGGAGGTAGTCTACCCATAGCACACCCTGAAAAGCAGAACAGCACTGTGACAGTACACAAAACTTAAGGGAGTCCTTCCTGAGACAACCAAATGTGAAGTTAAAAATACGAAACAATGTTAATGCAAGTGGTAGTTGCTTTTTGTTTTGTTTTGTTTTAGATGTCTCCATTGATCAAGTTCAAAGGATAGAAAGAGAATAAAGAGATTCTCTCTGAAAGCTGCCCACAGAAAACACCACACTCACTAATGGTATGATAAAAGTACGTAGTACATATTTAAAATTAAGGTATATTGAAATGCTCCTTGAATGCTTTCATTAATTTAGTCATTCATTAAAAAAAATATTGAAACTACTATGTGTCAGTTACCAAAGATACCAAAGTACACAAGAGTGAAGCAGTACCTGTACTCACAGAGCTAACAGTTGTGGCAGACTGAAAGCAATGGCCAAAAATTCTTTGCAACTCCACCTGACAAGAGGAAAAATCTATTTCTCCATCCCTTGAATCTCGGCAGGGCTGTAACTTACTCTGACCAACACAGTGAGGTAGAAGGGTGAGTTTTAAATGCAGACTTCAAGAGGCCTTGCAATGACCAACCATTCTGTTCTCTTGGAACACAGCTGCCATGTGAATAAGCCTGGGCCAGCCCACTGGAGGATGAGAGGCCACATGGTGCAGTGAGGGGAAGTCCTAGCAGAGGGTCCCCTGGACCACACAGCACCAGCTAAGCAGCCGAAAGACTTCAGAGATCCCCAGAGCCAGGCGAGACCAGATGACCTAGACAGCCTCCCCAACTGGGAGAAATAACAAATGTTTGTTTCTTAGTTAGCTTTGTGGTGATTTTTTTATGTAGCCAAAAGCTAACTAATGTAACAGTTTAGTAAGTAGGAAGACAGGCAAAAACAATGCAACACGGTAAGTGTCATGGGAAATGGCAGGTATGTGGGGAATGTGTTAGACATCTTGGTGATTCAGTAATTACACTTTCTTTGTTAGGGTCCTATTTAGAACACTCTTTGTACTCATTTTTACTTTATTGGCCTATTCAGTTTCCAGCGGAACAAAAGAAAGAAGGACAAGAGGCAAAACCACCATGGTATAAACAGAAATAAAATTAGCACTGTTAAAACCTTCAAAATATAAATATTAATGAATTGCTGCTAGCTTTAAGCAGTGATACCATTATAAAACAATAATGTTTTTAATCCTTTCAACTCCCTACTATCTAACACCAAATTCATCACTCCTATGGCAATGGGCCCCATTCCTGACTTTCCAGGTTTTGCCAATATATCATTCTCTCCTGTACTCAGAGCCAAAACTTCAACATTTTCTCCTTTTCCCTCTGCTTATTTCACACCCATCCAGTCAATGATCAATTTCTGTTGATTTTTTTCTTTGTATTATTTCTTGTATCTGCCCCTCCTTTGCACTTTCCGTTCACTGTTACACCCTAGTTAAACATTCATTGCCTTACCTCTGAATAACAATGATAGCCTCCATACTGTTCTCCTTTACTGTGGTATTTCTTCTTCCTTAAGCCTCTTTCACATTATTGCCACATTACTTACAAGACCAAGTCGAAAGCCCTCAACCGTTCACCATATTGTACTATAAGCATCACCTTAATAGGCTCTTAATGCTTAATAGGTGATGCTTATCATATAATATGCTGAGTGGTTGAGGGCTTTCCACTATGTCCTAATACTACATCCTAACCAAAACCTTCTACAACAGGCAGACTGATCATTCAAAAATGCCTTGCTCATTTGCATCTTGTGTATTTGTTCACAGTATGCCCTGCATCCTAAAATGCCACCTTTCCTACTTAAATATTACCCAGTCCTCAAGCCTCTACTGAAATCCAACATTTGCCAAGAAACCCTATATTTCCTCTGTAACCTGCAGCTTTATAGTCCACATAAGGGCTATAATACTTCTGTGTATCGATGACTGCACACTGAACAACATACTGTTCTACTGCAATTTAACTTTATATATTTATCATCTTTTTAACTGGATATAGATGCCTAAATATAATAGAGTTTTACTTCTTTGAATCGCGAAATTAGTAAATAAGTACTTTAAAAAAATTACCTTTGCATTAATGGTAAGAAACAGTGCAATTCCAGATTTGTTCAAATGTGGACTTTTGGTTTCAGTCATGACACTAACAATTATTGAACTTGCCCCATTGCCATACTCAAATGTAAAGCTATACAAAATACTTGAAGCAATAATTTAAGACACTGGACAAGAGACAGTATAAGGCTGTATACCATAAGAGAATGGAAATACTTGAGGTGTGTTCCAAACTCACTTTTTGACTGAGGGCACGTTCCAAACTATGACACAAGGACGTAGAGCCCAAATAGAGAGCAGCAGTCTCACAGGGGAGAGTAGCAGAAAGGAGAGATACACAGAGAAAGAGGCTCATAAATCTCCAGAGGGGTCACTTCTGGGCACTGGCCAAATATAAAACTGTGCTAGTGCAGGACAAGATTCTGCAGAGCCTACTAGAAAATAGCTGCTGGGGATCCAGATCCAGGGACAAGGGGGAACAATGATAAGCTGAACTGAGATTCCAGAAGTTCCCGGAACTTCTGAGAGACACTGAAGTTCTAATCATCTAGGGTGAAGAGACGTCACTTAACAATCTTAACATTCAGTTGTGACCTCAGAAGACCATGCAATGGGAGTAAAGGATATACCCTAGAATAAGGGCTACTCTAAACTCATCTTAATAAAACCAGGTGATCCACCAATAAATTTATTGCCCGTTACCACAAAATTCAACAGTCTTTAACAGAAAACAAAGATCCATACTCTCTACAATGGGGTATTCACAATGTGCAACACAAAATGACAAAACATGCAAAGAAGTAGAAAAATGTGACTCAGAAGAAGAAATATGACACAAATGATGAAATGACCAGCCAGTACCTTTAAAACTGCCAATAGTAACATGTTCACGAATGTAAAAGGAAATATGGATATAAGGGATAAACAGATAGGAGATCTCAGCAGAGAAAAGAAAACTATTAAAAAAGAAAAATAACCAATGGAAAATTCTAGACTGAAATGAAATTTCACTAGGTGTACTTATTAACATATTGAGCAATGGGGAAGAAAGGATCAATAAACTTGAATAATGGCCAATAAAAACTATTCAAGGGCTTCCCTGGTGGTGCAGTGGTTGAGAATCTGCCTGCCAATGCAGGGGACATGGGTTCGAGCCCTGGTCTGGGAAGATCCCACATGCCGCGGAGCGACTGGGCCCGTGAGCCACAACTACTGAGCCTGCGCATCTGGAGCCTGTGCTCCGCAACAAGAGAGGCCGCGACAGTGAGAGGCCCGCGCACCGCGATGAAGAGTGGCCCCCGCTCACCGCAACTCGAGAAAGCCCTCGCACAGAAACGAAGACCCAACACAGCCAAAAATAAAAAAAAAAAAAAAAAAAAAAAAAAACTATTCAAGTGAAGCACAGAGAAAAAAGGCATAAAGAAATTAAGACACCTTCAGTGACTTATGAGACAACATGAAGTGGTCTTAACACATGTATAATTTAGAATCCCAGAAAGAGGGAGAAGAGAGAAAAAATATTTGAAGAAATAATGGTGGAGAATTTTCCAAACTTGATTAAAAAAAAAAATCAACCCATGACCCAAGAATCTCAAAGAACCCCATGCTGGATAAACACAAACAAAACCACAGTTAGCCATATTACAGCCATACTGTGAAAAACTAATAAGAAAAAGAAAAAAATCCTAAAAGCACCCAGGGACAAGGGGAAACAATGATAAGTATGATAGCTGACTTCTCATCAGAAACAATGATGCAAGTGCTGAATGGAAAAAACTGAATCAGTGAACAATTCTATATTCAGCAAAAATATCCTTTAAAAATAAAAAGTGAAATGGACATTTTTCAAATAGACAAGAGCTGAGAGAATGTGTAGTCAGCAGGTCTGCTAAAAGATATGTTAAAGAAAGTTCTCCATGCTGAAGGGAAATGATACTAGATAGAAACTTGGACCTACATGGAAGAATAATAAACACCAGAGGTGATGAATATGTGGGTAAGTATAAGACTTTTTTCTTGTTTGTTATTCAAGAGAAACATTACAATAAATTTTGGGGTTTATAACCTATGCAGAAGTAAACTGTATAACAATAACAACACAGAGGAAGGGAAGAGGACAAATGGAAGTAAAACACTATCGAATTCTCACACTATATATGACATGTTACGGTATTAATTCATGGTAGACTCAAGGATGCATATTATAATCCCTAGAGCAACCACTTAAAAAAGTAGCCGACGAAGGACATAAAATGGAATTTAAAAAGTAAACTTGGTTTATTCAACAGATGGCAGGAAAGGAGGAAAAAATGAATAAAGAACAGAGGGCACAAATGGATAACAATTACCAAGATAGTAGGCTTAAACCCAACCATATCAATAATTACATGAAATAGAAATAGACTAAAGTCACCTATAAAAAAGTAGAGATGGTCAGACTGGACACAAAAGCAAGACTCAGGTATATGCTTTTCATGAGAATTACACTTTAATATTAAAGACTGAGATAGTCTCAAAGTATAAAGATGGGAAGTTATACCAGTTACACCATGGAAATACTAAATATAAGAAAGCAGGCTATACTAAAATATCATATACAGTACACTTCAAGAGAAGAACGATTACCAGGGACAAACGGGAACATTTCATAAGAATGAAGGGTCAAATCATCATGGAGAAATAATGATCGTAATGTGTATGTATATGTTAACAGAGCTTCAAGATGCATGAAGTAAAAAGTGGCAGAACTAAAGGAAGCAGAAATAGCCACAACTATAGTTAAGAGTTTTAACACTCTTCTCTCCATAACTGATAAAAGCAAATCAAGAGAACATCAGTAATTTTCACAGAAAATTAAGGAACAACACCATCAGCCAAATTAACCTAAGTGCATATACAGAACATTCCACCAGTGATTGCAGACTACACATTCTTTTCAAGTGCACATGGAACACTCACCAACATAGACTATATGTTGGACCACAAAACAAGTCTCAATAAATTTCAAAGAAGTGAAAACATATAAAATATATTATCCAAACACAATGAAATTAAAAACCAAGACTAGAAAGATACCTAAAAAATCCTCAAACATATATGATTAAGTCATGTGTTAAACTGGGTGTGTGCCTTTAGAATCAACAAACATAGTAAATATAACTTCATTACCCTGTATGAAAGAAGCATCTAAATTCTTGCTGTACCTTGTCCATTGTAACCATGGGGGGCAAGGATTTTTTAAGAGAAGTGATTAGGATGCATTCTAATGCTTTCTATAAGAAACAAATCTTTGCCTGTGGTGTTTTCTTAATCACAGATGACTGAAATTTATAGGATCAAAAAATATTTTGGACATTTTCTAACCAGATTATAATTGTCATGTATATCAAATGGCAGATTCCATTCTAAGTAACATTTCTTTTTGTTTACACTACAGTAGGATAAAATCTGGTGAATATAAATTTGCATATCTATAAAAGTTCTCTAAAGATTTATAGTAAATTGGCTAAACCTTTACATGTTAGAACTGATGTCACTCGTGGGGAGATTGCTGCCTTCCATTTCCATATAAAAACCAATTCAATACACCTACTCAAAGTTTGAGGTCTTTCACTAAGGCGGCATTCAAAAGGGATTTGACTTACTGGACCTTGTTCTGAACTTTTTGCTTCCACATTTCTACTTCTACAGATTTCTTCCTCCCTAAAACTAGAGTACGATGGTGGGGGAGGATGTATGAATACGCACAGCACAGAGGCCTTTTAGGGCAGTTAAATATACTCTTGTATGATAACCATAACGATGGATACATGTAATTATACATTTGTCTAAACCCACAGAATGCACACCACCAAGAATGAACTGCAGTGTAAACTCTGGATTTTGGGTGATTATGATGTGTCAATGTCAGTTCATCCATTGCAGCAAACACACTGTTGTGGTCGGGGAACACTGATAACGGGGGAGACTATGCATGTGTCGGGGAGGGAGTATACGGTAAATCTCTGTACTTTCCCCTCCATTTTGCTGTGAACCTTAAACTGCTCTAAAAAAATAAAGTCGTAATAAAAAAAGAATATGACCAAATTTTAATTTCATGTCTGACCTTTGTCTTGAGGACCAATTTGGAGTATTTGAATTTTCAGATTGAGGAGGAGGAGACCTCGTGGATTATGAATTAGAGATTAATATCCCTTTTTTTTTTTTTTTTTGGCCGTGCTGCATGGCATGCAGGATCTTAGTTCCCCCACCAGGGATCAAACCCATGCCCCTTGCAATGGAAGCGCGGAGCCCTAACTACTGGACAGCAGGGATTTCCCAAGAGATTAATATTCTTTTGATCAAACATAGAGAAACTGATCACATTCTCTTAAATCTGAATATGATGACTTTAGTATGGATTTTCATTTTTACTAATTCTACAATATCAATAAAAATATATCCTTTATGTTTTAAGAGAAAAGGATTCATCATGTGGACCAGCAATACCTGGTTCTACGTATGTGGTGACAACTGGCCTGGAGGGAGAAAATGGTTTCCTTTAAGAAAGAATCACAACAAGCTTCCGATTACACACACACATAAATAATAATTTGCAAGCATCAAAATTAGGCCTTATACAGAGGACCGTTCAGTCCTTAATCTAGATATGAAGGCCTTTTCACAATGACCATGCCTATAGATAAACCCTTCAATATATGCAGATGTCAATGTATTGGGTTGGCCAAAAAGTGCCTTCGGTTTTTAAGTAAAATAAGACACATTTTTCATTTGCACCAAGAACTTTACCAAGCAATGTATTCACCCTTTTGTTCCATTATCTTCTGTCATTTTTCAGGCAGCTTCATAATTCCATCTTCCCAAAACTTTTTCTCTTTTTGAGCAAAGAACTGATCCTGTGCCTTTTACAGTCTTCCAGGGAATTGAAATTTTTTCCATTAAGAGAATTTTGTAAAGACCGAAATAAATGGAAATCCGAAGGTGTAATGTCTGGTGAATACGGCGATGAATCAGAACTTCCCGGCCACGCTGTAACAGTTTTTGCCTGGTCATCAAAGAAACATGCAGTCTTGTGTTATCCTGATGGAAGATTGTGTGTTTTCTGTTGACTAATTCCAGATGCTTTTTGTCAAGTGCTGCTTTCAGTTGGTCTAACTGGGAGCAGTACTTGTTGGAATTAATCGTTTGGTTTTCCAGAAGGGGCTCATAATAGAGGACTCCCTTCCAATCCCACCATATACACAACTTCACCTTCTCTGGATGAAGACCTGCCTTTGGTGTGGTTGGTGGTGTTCATTTCATTTGCCCCACGATCTCTTCCATTCCACATTATTGTACAGTATAGACTTGTCATCGCCCATCACAATTTGTTTTAAAAATGGAACGTTTTCATTACGTTTAAGAAGAGAATCGCATGCGGAAATATGGTCAAGAGGTTTTTTTCCACTTACCTTACGTGGAACCCAAACATCAAAGCGATTAACATAACCAAGCTGGTGCAAATGATTTTCAACACTTGATTTGGATATTTTGAGTAGGTCAGCTATCTTCCGCGTGGTATAACGTTGATTGTTCTCGATTAATGTCTCGATTTGATCGCTATCAACTTCAACTGGTCTACCCGACCACAGAGCATTGTCCAGCACGAAACTTCGCAAACCACTTTTGACATGTTCGATCAGTCACAGCACCTTCTCCATATACTTCACGAATCTTTTTTTTGTTTCAATTGCATTTTTACCTTTCTTGAAATAATAAAGCATAACAGGCCGAAAATGTTGCTTTTTTCTTTCCATCTTCAATATTAAAATGGCTACACAAAAATTCACCAATTTGGGGCTTCCTTGGAGGCGCAGTGGTTAAGAATCCGCCTGCCAATACAGGGTACACGGCTTCGAGCCCTGGTCTGGGAAGATCCCACATGCAGTGGAGCAACTAAGCCCGTGTGCCACAACTGCTGAGCCTGTGTTCTAGAGCCTGTGCTCCACAACAAGAGAAGCCACCACAATGAGAAGCCCGCGCACAGCAACGAAGGCGCAATGCAGCCAAAAATAAATAAATTAAAAAAAAAAGTCACCAATTTTGATGTCTTTTTTTACATGCACGCTGATATGACAGCTGTCACATACAATCTAACAAAATGGTTTCAAATGAAAATAAAGATAACTAAGTGCTACTAGAGCCATCTTACAGAAAAAAACGAATGAACCTTTTGGCCAACCCAATATAAAGTGAGAAGGAAAAAGGGTGAACCACCCTCTCCTCTATGTCTGGTAAGGTCTGAATACTTCTTTCTCCCGTGTCTCTTTGTCACTGATCTTAACTGCTCGGCAATAAGCAAAATATCTACTCAAACTCATAAATGACAAATTAATGTCAAAATTTAATTTTTAAATATTTTCACTTACATATTTTGTTCGGTGAGGAAAATCTGAGATAAGCTGCCCTTAGGGCTTTTAACAATAGGAGAGTTAGTGCCTACTTGTGTAAAGCTCATTATTAGCACCTTGAAGTAATGAATTCATTCAGTCAACTCTTGATTGTTACGCGGACAAATATGAGTCACGGAACCAACATTTACGTAATCCAAGAGTCATTAGTGAAACCTTTTAAATGAGACTGAAGGGTAGGAATCTTGACTAAGAAGGGGCAGAAAGGGGGCTTTTGCTGTGCTGGTTACGTTCTATTTAATGTTAAGTGTGTTCACTTTAAGATAATTCATTAAAGCCATAATCTCACAATTTGTGTCCTTTTTTGGTTATGTGATTCTTCAATTTTAAAAAGGCTAATATAAGAAAAAATATTTTAAACTGAAAACATTAAATGATCTAATAAGCTCCATGAAATTGTGGATTTCTGTCTTGTTCAGCACTGTATTCCCAGTGTCTAGAACCTGGCACATAGGAAGGACTCAACATGTATTCAAATAAATTAACGGTTAAAAAAAAATCCTACTATGCAAAAGTAGAACAGCTTATATAAAAAGCAAAGGTTCCCCACATCACCTCCCAACTCCAATCCTGCTTTTCCGAGTGATCAACTTTTTAACACTCCTAACTTTCGCTTTTTGGTTTTCCTGGGGGTTCTTTTCATATTCTTAAATACTATGTTTATATCTTTTTTCTTAATTGGTCAATTTAGACATTGTGTTCTTGCTATGACAGATGAGGATTCAGCTCATAAGACTAGCACTTCCCTATCTTCTTCTTCCAAATATAGTTATAATCAGTGAGACCTTGAAGCAATTTACAATCAAAATACTGAATTTTATATTCAATTTCTGTATCATGTGTGCCTTAAATTGCTTCGGAGGTATGAACATGAGTTCATAGTAGAGAATAATTAATTATGAAAAGATGCAACCCCAGAAACACCTGACGTCAGAAAGAAGCTAGACTGGGACCATAAATGATAACTCATAATCCAAAAATGGACAGTTCCTCATCTTATCATATTGATAATCAAGAACTGTCTTTGTACTTTCTTACATGAATTTTCCTTAAGTTGACCTATCTCAACATGGCAAGAAAATCTGGAGTCTTCCAAATAACACTATTATATCAAAGAAACAAATAATTTTAGAGGGAGATGCTCATTTAGTCTGTCTCATTTTTTTTAAGAGAGAAAATGAGACCCAGAGAAGTTAATTAACTTGCCCAGAGTCACACAGCTTAATCAATAGCAGTCTATCAATATTTTGTCTAGTTATTTACTTATTCATTTGGCAAACTTACTGGGTGCTGTGCTGATAAAAAGTAAGATAAAATTCCTCCCCTCAAGATATTTTCTGTCTAGAAAGCGTAAGAAGTCAAGAGCCCATGGACTGGGAGCACATAAATCTTTATGGGGAGGTCAGGGAGAATGGATAGAGGAGGGACAGAGAAATGGTGATGTGTACACCATGCCTGAAGGCCGAGTAGTCAGCACAATGGCTAGGAAGGAGAGCACACTCCTCACACAGGGAATGCATATGCAGAGGCATTCAAAGTGAGAAAATAGGGCAGATAGGAACTGAAAATTGATATGGATGACTTGAGAAATAGGGGATGGGTGAGGAGCAAGGGTGGGGGTGAGGTGTGCAGGAATCAGCTTGTAACGACAATGGAGACATTTCAGAAATATAAAGATCGTGATATGAGCAGATCTTCACTTCAGAAAGCTGACTTTTATGCTGGAATGAAGGATGGAATAGAAGCAGGAGATTATGCATCAGGAGCAAATGAAAAACATGAAAGCTGGAAATTCAGTGAGGAAGGGATGAATGCTGGAGATGAGAGGGGGATGAATGCTGGAGATGAGAGGAGGCTGAATTGATAGAATTTGGTGATGGACTGGAGGAGATAAGTGAGTATGCATGAAGAATGGGTTTCTAGATTTCTGGCATGGGAAACCTACTGAATGGACCACAGTGGGCTAACAACTGTATCCCCTAAATGTGCTGGGAGGAGCAATTTGGTGGGTGGGAATGATGATAAATTTGATATTGGCATACTGACGGGGACATCCATGTAATGATACTTAAGTGCCTCAGCAATAAAATTATTGTTTTCAGTTTAACACATATTTAGTACGTACAGCAAAACTGCCCCCCCTCTCCAGTCATCCATCTATTTCAACTTGGATTAATTCCTATTTGGCTATTATGTTAGACTTTTCAAGAGAAATAGGATACTTTCCCTGCCCATCATAAAAAAGCACTTCAAAGTAAATGACTGTTAAGGCAATGTTTTAAAATATGAAGTATTAAAATCTTCCAAGGTGTGCTTGTTAAATTTAGTTAAATGTCTAAAACGGGAAACTGGGTAAACACATGGAGAAACCATAAAGACATTATATCAAATAAATGCTATGATATAGCAAGAGAGCAAGGAAGTGTATTTAACTGTTATCAGATACCACGCTTTTGATTTTATAATTTCCCAAGTGTACTGAGGTCTGCTTAACACAACTGACTTAAGAATGTGGGGGAAATGACTATTGATTTCAATTAATCAAAAGTAGGATAGGGCTTCCCTGGTGGCGCAGTGGTTGAGAATCTGCCTGCCAATGCAGGGGACACGGGTTCGAGCCCTGGTCTGGGAAGATCCCACATGCTGCTGAGCAGCTGGGCCCGTGGGCCACAGCTACTAAGCCTGCGCGTCTGGAACTTGTGCTCCGCAACAGGAGAGCCCGCGCGACAGTGAGAGGCCCGCGCACCGCGATGAAGAGTAGCCCCCGCTCGCTGCAACCAGAGAAAGCCCTCGCACAGAAATGAAGACCCAACACAGCCAAAATAAATAAATTAATTAATTAATTTTTTTAAAAAGATAAAAAGTTAAAAAAAAGAAAAAGTAGGATAAGCCACAGTGAAATGTCTACAAAACAGTTCTATTCAAGGACAACCTCTCACTCTTTTCATTATGACCCTCCTCTTCTCATCCATGATATACAGAATTTATCCTTTTCTCTGGAATTCTGATTTACTTTCTAGATTATTTTTCTTTTCCACATTTAAGTCAAAAATAAAGTTCAAGATCTGATTTTATAGAGAACTCTCCACTAAAACTTTATCTATACTTTCATTATCCTTTGTTTTGGCCACAGTTTTCAACATTAACTTTAACTTTTATTCTTTACCTTCATGTTTCTTCCTTTCTACTTTAAATGTCCTCTATATGAACAGCCATTCATACTCCTTCCATCCTTCCACATTGTCTGTAACTTTATAAATCATACAGGTGCTTATATTATTCAGAGAGCATTATACTAGATGCTGTAACTTTTTAGGGATTCTTTTCCTCTGACCTCACAACCACACCTAGCCCCCATTTAAAAGAAAAATACACTTTATAAATCAAGTCTTAATGATCAAACACCAATAAATGGTTATATCTTAGAAAATAAACCTATACCTAAGTTAAGAACTGGTAGATAAAGTTCTTCAAACATCAATAAAACGTAAGTCAGGGATTCATGTTAAAACACTAAAAAAAAAAAAAAAATAGTCATTCTCTCCATTCCTAAAATTCTTGTCTTGGAAGGCATATTTTCTAGGACAATTAAGCAATTTATTTTCACTATTTAAATGAATTGCAGGCTTGAACCCAGAACCGATGAAGAGGTAGATTGATTAAGGAATTTGTCATCACTTTTAATTTTTCTTTTTTCAAGCTTAATATTACTAGAATTGATTTCTGGAGATAAAAATGAAGGATACGTATGCCCTGACACTGAAATATACTGTGATATGTTTAGTAAAACCACACAATAAATAATAAAAATGATAATTTTGTAAAATAACTATTTTGACAAACAAAATTCATTATAGCAATCAAGTTATTTATTTAATGTTAATTAAGCTCTCCCTATAGAGGTGTGCTTAACTTTATGTAGGTTTTGTAGTTTTTTAATTCAAGTTAGCAAAAAAAGAAAATCTCATGTACAAATGCTAGTGAGCCTCATATATCAAAAGGCTTAAATCTAAGAAAAATCCAAAGCTTTATTTTCCAGTATGAAATGTTTGAATGGTCCATACATTTTTTGATTCACACAGTGAAGACTGGGACAACATTAGAGCTCTGTGTATTCGTTTATGCCCAGAAGCTATAGACTGAGCTGATTATGTAATGGAACACAGCAAAATTTATCTGTTCTCTCCAAATCTTCTCACAGGGAAGCTATATGCAGAGTACTTGGATTATTTTATTATTCTAACTAACAAACACTGCTGCTATTCACTTTTCAGGTTACTTTTCAACAATGACAGCTTTACAATGTACTTGTTATATAAGTAAACATTTATTTTCTTCCTCAGTTTGTTGGCAACAACAAAAATGATTATACATATATGTATTTGTAAACAACTTTTAAAATTAATTTTTAAAACTTGAATGTGTGTTTGTTAAGTGATTTGAAGAGAGGTCAGGGTCAGAACCAGAATTAATTAAGTCCAAAGCTGAGTGGACTGAAGTTAGGAGTTTTCAGTAAAATGGTTCTGACTCTCCCTGAAGGTATAATACCAGGCCTGGGAGTGTTGGCATTGTACCTTTTTCTAGTGTAGATGGTATATTTCATTTCATAAATTGTGTCCACAGAGAATAAATGGTTAGATTCAGAGTTCCAAGGAAAATTTTCTGAAAATGCTACAAATGAGAAATAATGAACAAAACCCTCCTGTGATGAGGCCCCAGGTTTTACAGTGTTGCAAAATCATTACAGTATGAAGGCAGAAAGTATAGTAAATGTTGCCTGCTGGTTCCTGAGGTTTTCCAGCTATAACCTTTTCCCCCCAATTTTTTATAGGTCATAAGTATTTTATTCCGGATGTCATAAAATATTTTGGTTTTACTTTTTGACTGATTCATTTAGATAGGCTTTAACAATCTTTGGATTACAAAGCAGTGCTTGCAGCATCAGTCAGGCTCCATCAGCCAGAATTTTTTTCACAGCTTAAAGAAATCACCTATAGATTAAATTCATTAATATCTGTCAAAAGTATGGGTCAGAATAAAAGCTGGTTATAAGATTTTTGGCCTAATGGTGAAATGTAAATGAACAGTAATAAGCCAATTTGTAATAGGGAATTAAGCCATCCGTTTCATTATTCTAATTTCAAAAACAGGCAACAAATCAAAGCAGATGAAACTTGTACTACTGATAATTAAATCTATTACTGCAAAAAATATAAAAGAATAACAATGAATTGATTTCTTTTTAAATTTTAAAATGCGATGATAAAATGTTTAAATACAATATTTTCATGATTAATATTGTAAGTTTAACAAATATTTTCATCCATAATCTACACTCTTGAAGAGTCTATACTCTTTAACAAATCACACTTTATATCACTTTTGTGTAAAACTGTTAGGGTTTAAATTTTTTATAGTGAAGCAGTGAGATTTCATTTCACAACTTAGTTTCTAAACTATTAGCTAATATTCAAGGGTAGGTCTACCAGCCTCACCTGAAAATATGAAAGCGTATTAATTTGCACCCAGGAACCCTCTCTAAAACAACAGAGACCAAAGGTATGAAACAAAGTCATCATTGAGAAAAGAATGGTACTTCTTCATCTAACAGTGAAGCACTGGATACTCATTAATGAAATATTGCAAAGATAAGTGTCTTGGTAATATTACCCTAATTATTAACTCTACCAGATTATCTGGTTGCAAATATTAATCTTTTTTGATTAAAAAAAAATGCTCAAGGAGGCAAACTGATTTGCTAAACTATGTCACAAGTCCCAACTTTCCTCTCTGAAGATGAATGAATGCCTCTATCTTTAAAACCCTTAAGGTCTCCTAAGCAGTGACAGGGTCAACTCAAAGGGGTATGTACGCTTCTCATGATTTACCTGCTCACCTCCAAGAACACTGTAGGGGAATTCAGTATTTATGGGAGATACAAGAGAGCAAATGAGAAGTCATTCTCAGAAAGCAGGGTCAATTGCTTCAGTATGGTTTGCTGGTCACCAAGAAGCAGCTGTCAATTAACTCTGATCAGACATAAATGTAGACGTAGGAGCAGCACATCTAAAAGTGGCCCCCAGCACGAAAATTCTGTTCCTTCTCCTCCTCCTTCTCTTCTTAAAACATAAAACAATCATGCCACCTTGTATGATTCATATTATAAACAGAAAACCAATCAGCCAAACGAAACAACCTTCCTACTAAAAGTAAGGGAAATTAATGAGAAATTTTGCATAGCCATTGATTCCTATATATCCACTCCTGTTAATGTGATTGCTGTTCAATCTGTAGACTAGAAGAGCATAACCTGAATATCTATTCTTATTGGTTAAACTACTCTGCATTTCCAGATACATTTTCTGCTGCAGTCATTTCTATGCTCAGAACAGCACTTCTACTAATAGGTTCTAAAAAAGAAAAAGATATTTTGACTACTTTATTAAAAATCTATATAGAAACGCAGATATCATTTTTTTAATTTATTGTTTTAAAATGTCAACTACTGTTCTTATTTCTCCCAAGTTCAAACTAATTGAAGGTTATGAAGTAACCACTTCCCCCAGAAGCCAGAACTTTCACCTCTTCTGAACAGGGGAATACCTCTCATAAATTAGGTAAAAAATAAGGGCTTGCTGATTGAATGATAGTCCAAGATTCCTGTGGCTGCCAATTCCTTATAAAGACCTTCCATCTACCACAGTGAGCAATCCCTGAAAGTCCAGGTAGTCACTTACTTCATCAATTATCTGGAAGTCTGAAAGCAGTGGTAAAAACAGCCTGCGTAAATATTAGTTTCTCAACTAGTGTCAATTTGTTCCAAGGAAAGTGACAAGAGAAATGTGAGGGCTGTGATCTCTAAATCTAAAATTCTGTCTATTTCAGACTAATTGAACTTTTACCAAGTGCAAGTCAGTCATTACAGATGATACTGTTTAAAAGGTAGAAGAAGGAAGTGCAAAGATCAAAGGAGCGCTTACAAAGGGGAACAACTATTTTTGTACATATACTCCAGTATTTACTAACGGGGTTTGAAAACCGGGCGTTTACTCAGCCCATGTGAATGCCAACTGCAGAGCACAAGATAAAATTGAAATTTCAAAACGAACAGATTTTCAAATCACCACCAATCCCTAATTGGATTATATAGAACTTTCTTTAAAAAGTCTTTCAAACAAGGTTAGAAGTGGTTTTCTATTCACGGCAAGCAGTATTTCAGTCCAGTAGGCTGTGGCCCAGGAAGACATTTTATCTAAATAAGCTCCAGAGGGCTTTGAGGAGTTGCAGGTATCAATGTGGATGAGTAAGTTCAGGAGAGCTCATGTTTCCATTGATCATACGTGCTCTTCTCACTTTAGCAATTTAATTACATGATACATTAATCTCTTTTTATTTCCTGTCTTCTCAAGTTCAGAAGCTCAAAAAAATACTCTGCTTTAAGTTATTTACATAACTTCTTTAGTGCCTCAAACAGTAAAAGGATTCATCTCTAGAAAGCACAACATTAAAATCAGGAAAACAGCATGCTTCAGCTGAGGGCTTTATTTTAATCAGATTCCCATTTAAAGTTTTAGCAACAGGAATGCAATTTAAACTACTCAGGTGTATTCAATTGAGGCATTTTGCTAGAAAAATAAGCACTGAACATCTTGATCCTAAGCTTTAGTGTTTACCAAAGATCACCAGTCTGTAGAAGAACATTTCTATGCCAGAGCCATTAAATGGTTTAGTAATACAGTCATTCTCTCAGATTATGGGCTTTATAACAAAATCTTTAAGTTAAATATAGTTATTTAGTTACCTGCAATACTGAAAAACCCGACTTAGCAAAGTCCATGAAAACCGCTTAAATCTTGATAATCAAAGCCAAGCAATCAACCAATCTTCGTACAAATTTCCTAATTTACTACAGTAAATTAATGAGAAATTTTATGTAGCCATTGACTCTTACACACCACTCCTGATAATGTGATTCCTGTTCAACCTACACACCAGAAGAGCATAATATGAATATTTACTCTATTGGTTAAACTACCCTGCATTTCCAGATACACTTTCTACAGCAGTCATCTCTCTGCTCAGAACAGCACGTCTACCAACAAGTTCTGAAGAAGCAGAAGATGATATTTTGACTACTTTATCAAAAATGCATATGGAAGCTCATATATTTTTTAAATTTATTATTTTAAAATGTCACGATAGGCTTTGTTTATATCATTTTTGTTTAAGAGGTCATGCACAACACATGGTACAGCTGTCCAACTGTTTTACATAATCAGGGTGTCTAAAAAGTGTTCTAAGTGGGTAATTTCGCTCTCAAACGCCAGGCAGGCCCTGTAGGATCAGTACCAGGCCCTCCTTATCTTTTGAAAACTAAGGTACAGGTCCTATAGTAGGTGAGCATATCCTGTCCTGGTTGGGGTGTGTGTGTGTGTGTGTGCGTGTGTGTGTGTGTGTGAAGTGGGGGGTTTCTTCTGGAGGTAGGAGACCAGGAATAAGGCTGTCCGGTTCAATCTTGGGGAGCTGGGGAGGGCTTTCCCAGCCCAGAGGACTGACATGCACTTCTGCTTTCATTTCGTGGAACGCCCTTAGGTGAAATCTGCTTCTGCACTGCACCAACCACCTTCCCCTCACTCCTCCGCGCCCAAGCGCCACTCATCCCCCAAGCCCCGACCCCCCGGCAGAGGAAGGGGAGATGGGGATAAAATAAGTTTGCGCGAGTTCCCCTCCGCGCCGCGTTCCCGCCCGGCGGAGGGAAGGGGGAGAAAGAACGGCCCGGGCGGGCAGCCGCGGCCCTCCGGCCGACCGGCCCGTGCTTAGTCCGGAGGTGCCTTTCCCCCCTCGCGCAGAGCCCATGCGCCTCTCCGCTACTGTCAACCTCCTCCTCCGGTCTAGCCGAGCGGTTAGCGCAGGAATGAGGAAGTCCGAGCGGGGCCGGACGGGGTGCGGGGCGGGTGGGTGGCGGGAGTCGGGCCGCACTTCGCCGGCGGGGCCCCCGCTTGCGCGAGTCTGGCTTACCCTGCTGGCGGGTCCGCGCTCGGCCTCCTTGCGCCTGTGGCTCCCGCTCCGGGGCGGCGCGGGCCTGGGGGCCGAGGAAGGAAGAGGCGGCGGCCGGCCGGAGCCGGAGCGGGTCGGATCGGGTCCGGGCGGGCGCGCGGTCTCGCCGGGCCAGTCAGCGCCGCGCCATGGCCGCAGCGCGGGCGGAGGTAACGCCGGGCGCGCGGCTGCGGGACCACGGCGTCGCCGCCTTCCCGGCCGCGGCGGCTCCGGCCTGGGCTGCCCCGGGCTCTCGAGTGAGGCTGGCGGCGGGACGCTGGCGGAGGGCGGCGGTGAGAGGCCCGACCGACGGGAAGAGCAGGGGAAGCTGTCGGCGCGTCGCCGGGCCGCTCCGGTGGCGAAACCTCCTCTTCCTGCCCCGGCTCGCTGGTGCACTTCTCTCTCTTTCTCTCTCGCTCACTCTCTCACTTCCTGGCTGGAAATTCCCACTGACGTCGAGAGAGAAGACAGACAGACGGACACACGCGCGCACGCCGCGGGGGCGGGAGGTGGGGTCGCCGCCGGGGGTGGGGGAAGCCCGCACGCCTGGTGGGGGGGTGCCTTGCGCCCCCGGCCCGGCCTCGCCGGCCAGCTCCGCACCCACCCCTCGGAGCCGCTGCGGGGCGCAGGCGAAGGGGGCACGTTCGGCGCCCTGGACGCCGGCGTCCCCCGCGGGGCGCCCGCTCCTCCGCCGCCGCTCCGGGAGCCCCGAGGGCAGCGGCGGACGGAGACGCCCCCTGGAAGCGCCCGCGGAGCCGACTCTTGATGGGAAGCCGGCGGCGCGGAGGCGTCGGCCGTGAGGCTGTGAGAGTCAGCGGGTCCAGAGCCCCGAAGGACAGGCCCAAGCATCCAGAGGGGATGATGGGTCGGCATGGAGCCAGGCATGCTGTGTGTAAAAATAAGTCTCATCTGTATATTGCATTTAAGTGCTCTCAGTTACTCTCAAATCTCTTTACAGATTAAACTGGAATGTCTGTAGCATAACTGACTTCTGTCCAGGGAAGTCTGAACGTCTACCGGTTTGGGGTGAGGTCTCAAATCTGGTTTTGACAGTTCTTCAGAACTTTCATTTACAGGGCATTGTCAGGCCTTTATGAGAATGCTGGTAGCAATGGTTTTGGTTCACAGCTCGGAAAGAAATACTGACCCAGCAGGTGGGAATTTGTTTTCTTCTGGAGAGACCGCTGCTAGAACCCGCAGATCACCAGTCACTAGCATTTGAGCTTCTTTACGTGCCAGGCACTGTGCTAGGCGGGGCAGGGAATACCTTGGGGTAGATTAGTTCCCCAAACAAGAAACCAGAGCTGAAATAGGTATTTTAGTGCTAATTATCTCAGTACTGAATTCAGTGATAACTGTTTAAATTGAACTTTAAAACATCAGGAATCACCGATTCACCAGGCAGGGTTGCTATGGCATTAGATTGCCCATAGCAATATTCCCTTCGTGCCCACTCCTTGCCATGCCCCCTCCCTCCTCGGGTTATAAGAATCCTCTTGGTGGAGTTTTCAGCAGAGGAGTCGAGATCCATTTGTTTCGGTCTGGGGTGAATCTCTGCAGTGACCTTGGGAGCAACCAACAATCTTCCTTCAAGCCATTTCATTTAGCTCCCAGGGGCTGGTTAAACAGCTGGAATTCAGGGGATTTACAAAGACTGAAGACAATGACTTTTTAGAAACCCTGTGTTATTATTTATGGGACATTATTAGAAATTGTGCCAATATTGTGTTTTTAGTAGATTAATATATAGTTTATAAGAAGTGATTTCTGCCTCTGTCATGAAATAACAAAGTGTTAGGGGAATAGTCTTCTTTTTCCTTATGGGGTAAGTGTGAACATTCACACAGTTCATTCTGCATGGGCTGGTAGCCCATCGCTGAAAGAATCAATAGACAGTATTGTTAGAAGAGAAGAGTCAGTGTGACATATTATGGGAACAAAAATTGAAGAGAGTTAATTACTTAAAAGGATTAAATTTCAAATTCAAAATTATCCCGTACATTGAACTTAAAATTGAGGTGGGCAGAGGGGGTGGTCTATTACGCAGCTGTTTTAGTTTTCTAGGGCTGCTGCTAGAAATTACCACAAACTGGGTGGCTTAAAACAACCGGAATTTATTCTCTTAACAGTTCTGGAGGCCAGAAGTCAGAGATCAAGTTGTTGGCAGGGCCAGGCTCCCTCTGAGGGTTCTAGGGAAGACTCCTTCCTTGCCTCCTCCTAGCTTCTGGTGACTCCTGGCAATCCTTGATGTTCCTTGGCTTTAGCTGCATCGCTCCAATTTCTGCCTGTGTCTTCACGCGGCCTTCCTTCCTGTGTCTCCTCTGTGTCTCTGTATCCAAATCCCCCTCTCCTTTCTCCATTTTAAGGACAGGAGTCTTTGGATTTAGAGCCCACCATAATCCAGTATGATCTCATCTTAGCTTGACTACATCTGTAAAGAACCTATTTCCAAATAAGGTCATGTTCATAGGTATCTGGGGTAAGGACTTGAACATATCATTTTGGGGGACACAATTCAATGCACTACAGTAGACAAAACTATAAAAGCCCTCCATCTACGCTTTTTGGCTCACCAGTTATCCTTCCTGTACTCCCGCTTTGTTTCCCAATACTTTTTCTACACCCTATACATATACATACCTGCTTTCAGGAATGTTTCTTACAAATTCACCTACCCTCAGGTGTCAGAGGGCATTTGCCACTATCAGAACACAACAGAAAAAATGCCTGTGGAATTTCAGTCATCAAGATTGTGGAAAGGGCAAGATGTGTTGTATTTGTCACTAAATCTTTGAAATCACATGAATTTCTCTTCTCATAAAGCTGCGTATTGGAAATGTTGGCGTCAAGAGAATTCTGAGGTTGAGATCTATACAGTGTACACGTCAACAATGAGAAGTTATATAGTGTGTAAAGAGTATTCAAAAATACAGACTCATATATCTGAGGCTTACAAACTCTAAGACCTATCTTGGGGATAGAACAGGAGTGAACTGTATTTCTGTAAAGGGCACAACTTGCTCAACATGCTTAGAAACACCCAGGTCACAGCTCTTGGCTGTGGGAGCCAAGATGAAATGGAAAGACTTCACTAGACTTGAAATCATACTTGACTTAGAGTCCTGGCTTTGCCTTGAATTATCTGTGTAACTTTTGCCAAGTTTATATGAACTTCAGTTTTGTCACCTACACAATAAGCATAACATTATAGTGTATATTATATAATAAGCTGTATACTAGCTTTATATAATGCTTTACATTATATATGTTGTGTTGCTACGGTCTGAATGTTTGCGTCCCCCTCAAAGTCTCATTTTTAAATCCTAATCCCTGAAGTGATGGTGTTACGAGGGTGGTCCTTTAGGAGCTGAATAGGTCATGAGGGCAGAGCCCTCATAATTTGGGTAAGTGTCTTTATAAAAGAGACTCCAGAGAGCTAGCTCCTCCCTTCTGCCACGTGAGGACACAGCAAAAAGTCTGCAGCTGGGAAGAGGGCCCTCACCAGACCCTGCTGGCACTCTGATCTCAGACTTTCAACCTCCAGAACTGTGAGAAATAAATTTCTGTTGTTTATCAGCCACCCAGTCTGTGGTATTTTGTTATAGCAGCCCAAATTAACAAACTAAGACATGGCTATATAATATACATGTAACAACATATGTGTTGTTACATGTATATATACAATAATAACATGTATTTCACATTATGACAACTCTACCTCACGAAGCTCTAGAGACAAAGGGGAGATAAAGAATGTAAAAGGCCTATGCAAATGTAAATAGTTATTCTAAGAAAAAGGACTTGAAATTAATTTCCTCATAGGCTTAAGTGACATAAAATGCTCACACTGTTGACCACTGGGGCAGACACTCATCCTTGTGGCATCTCTCCCTACTGATAGCAAAGTGTTGCATTACACCTCTATTAAAGTACTTGTCATGTTCTATCTTGTGCTTGCGCAGTTAGCAGGTCTTATTGGAAAAGCACTCCATTAGCCTATAAAAGTGGGTACAAAAGAAAAAGGAGATAAAGCTGGGAAGAATTACCTCTTATGTAATAGCCAGGACAAAAGTGATTTGTATAGTGGATTATATCACCAAGAGTAAAACCAACAGGAGAGTGCAAAGAAATCATCTTCCTCTTAAGACTGTATAGAGAATCCAGAATTGTATTCCCTTGACAATGGAGACACACTGAAATGGAGACAAGAAATTTCAAAGAAGAATGTCACTGGTCTTAGAGATACTAGCATCTTTTCTATCAGCTCAAATGATATTTATGCACTACCATCACTGCCATCAAAGAGTTCGCAAAACTCAAAGAAGTGCTTGTAATTATAGTGCTAGGCAGAGTACAGTAAATGCTTTCATGGAGGTATAGTCAAATACTTAGGCATAGGTAGGGAGAGATATAATGGTGCTTGCAGTATTGCCTGGTGGTTAAGCTCTCGAGCTATGGAATCAGGTGCTACCTTCAAATTTGAAGCCAGTATCCGATTGTGCCCTTTGCAGAAAATAATTCACTCTTGTTCTTCCCTGAGTAGCTGTGTGACCCTAGATATAATTGTTTCAAGCCTCCTTTTTCTCACCTGTAAGATAGGATGATAATTACGCCCCACCTCATAGTGGTATTGTAAGGGCCAAATGAGATAAGGTGTGTGAAGCACTGACCAAGTTGCCAGATGTTCAGAAAACTCATATTTATGTCGGTTATTATTAGTAGTACTGCTGTTTCTCAGAGGAACAACTTGATGAAGATGGCCCTTAATGGATGCCACGCATGGTGGATAAGATATGATGGTGAATTGACCAGGAGAAAGAAAACGAATGAGGGAAAGTGAGACTTAAAGACATGAGGTCTGGGTTTAAAACACAGTTTGTAACAAAAAGACTTCGGAAGTGGAATTGTATGTTGTAATAATTAACGTTAAAAAAATTAGAGTTTTTCCCAGACACCCACTTGTCAACATTTTTTGGGTCTAATATCACCTCTCTAAAGCACATTCACTGCACTTAAAATATGTTCAATACATAATAAAGAAATGTTTTAAAAGATTATTCTTTCACTTAAAATGTTATACACATTGTTTCACCAAAGAATGGGCCATAAAAATATATCCCATACACGAAGAGACTCAGGAAGAAGAAGGTGTGGGAGAGCCAGGATTTGGACCCAAGTCAACTTTCAGGAGGATAAGATGCAGGTGGTGGAAGGAAAGTTAAAGTTTGTGTTAGGTGAGGGTGTAGAAGTCCTGGCATCATTTATCCTTTTTTTGAGGCAGGAAAGAAAGGAATAGAGTATCTGTTTTCCTCTTTATGGGAATCACAAAGTAGTAGTCTTTTGCTGCTTCTATACAATAATCATTTGATATTTACCAACAATATAACTGGGCAAAACAAAACTTTTATGGCACAATGTATCTTAAATAAATGAACTACTCAGGCTAGAAAGAGTTGACATTTTATGTTATCTTCTCATAATCTAAGTGAAGGATGATTTGGACTCAATATAGTAGCAGTAGAATACTAATCTCTGTCATTTATCAAATACTTATTACTTGTGGCAGTTTCCAGTGTATTTACATGATGTTTGGGATAAATAAGACTAGCTGCTATTTTCTAAAAACTTAAATCTCAGTGATTCAACACAATAAAAGTTTAAAAGTTTCCTTCTCTCTCACCCAAAATTCACTGCAGAAGCTCCTGGGTGGTGGCACACAGGGGCAGCTCTCCTCCAGGTAGTAACTCAGCCATTCAGAATCCCTCCAGAATACAACTTCACCATCATTATGTGTTGCTTCCAGTGTTGCCTCAGTAAAGGAAGAGAGAGAGCATAGGAGATGTATGTCTTCCTTCAACTCCCTTTGACTGAAAGTGACACAACACTTCTGCTCACATTCCATGGTCCCGCTCAGATGCAAGGGACCCAGGAAATACAGCTTTGCTGGGTGTGTCGGAAGAAGAAATAGGTTGGGTGAGCACAAAATTAATAACTGTTACACATGTATTAACTTATTCAACTCTCAGACAATCATATCAAATAGGTTGTCATTATCTCCATTTTTATAGATGAAAAGTCAAATAATTTTCCTAAGATTTCATAACTAGCAAGTAGCAGGGGAATCAGGATCTGAACCCACTTGATTTGCCTCCGCTGTCCATGCTCTTAATCACTACACTAAACTATTTATCCAGTGTAATGAAAAGGAGAAGGATGTAAGAGATTTTAGAAGATAGGGTCAATAGGACCTGCTTACCGATAATACATGCAGTTCGAGAGAGAGGAAGAGTGAGAGAGGGCTCTGAGTTTTCTAGTCTGGGTACTTAGAATGGTAACATCATAACTGAGAAAGAATCTGTGGAAATATGATGAATTCAGTTTTCATCATGTTAATCATGATAGGCTCAAGGAGATCACGTGGAAGTGACTAATGTTCAGTTGGAAATTCAAGCCTGATGCTCTGAGAGACATAGGATTGGTGATCTAAATCAAGAGGTAACTGCAAAGATGCGGTGGTTGTCATGAGAGTGTTTCTAAAACATTAGTGACCAAAGAGTTGGAAGAGAAGAGAACCAAGAACAGAAATTTGATGAGTAACTATTTCTGGAATTGGTGTGTGTGTGTGTGTGTAGCAGGGGAGGGGAGAGAAAGAGAGAGATGCTTAAAGACTGCTCAGGTGCGATTGAAAGGTAGGAAGAAACGTTGGAAAACCAGAGAAGAGAAAGTTTCAAGGGTCAGAGAGTGCTCAACAGTGTCAAATACTGCAGACAGTTCCTAAAAGGTCAGAAAGAGAAGAAACAGTTGAATTGGGGAATTATGAAAGCCCAAGCATGGCTTCAGGGGATGGGTGTGCAGCTAAGGAAAGAAACCACTTTGCACTCTGTTCACCCTGCTCACTCTGTTCAGAAGAAAAGGCGACTTTACTATAAATTCTCAAAATGCCACTGATACCAGTAGCTCCAGTCCTAGGTTACTTCATAGAGCAGTTTCAATATAATGATGGGAGCCAGGAACCACATGACAAGGGGCTGGCAAGTGAGTGGGAAATGGAGACAGGAAGGCAATAAATGTAAAAGAGTTTGGAGTGAGAAGCAGGAAGGAGAGAGAAATTAGTGTCATTCTTCATTTATCTAACATTTATGGAGTTCCAGGCTTAAAGGAAGTTTGGAAGGGTTGGGAAATAGTTTAATGAGTTATAGACTTACTAAAAGAAAGAAAATTCATGAAGGAGCAAGGTGCCAGAAGGGAAGTGGGATGTGTGGAGGTCACAGTCTAGGTGAAGGAATTGCAGGGGACAGGTCTTTCTGTGTGAGCAGCGAGGAGGACGCGGAAAGAGAAGCTCGCAGAAAGAGATTAGGCTCATCAGCTGAAATGCACACAATCAAAAATAACTATTAGAGGGCTTCCCTGGTGGCGCAGTGGTTGAGAGTCTGCCTGCCGATGCAGGGGACACGGGTTCGTGCCCTGGTCTGGGAGGATCCCACATGCCGCGGAGCGGCTGGGCCCGTGAGCCATGGCCGCTGAGCCTGTGCGTCCGGAGCCTGTGCTCCGCAACGGGAGAGGCCACAACAGTGAGAGGCCCGCGTACTGGGGGCTGAAAAAAAAAAAAAAAAAAGAGAATGTATTTTGTTGTTGTTGTTGTTAGCACTGCCATACCAAAAATACCACAGGCTGGGTTCCTTAAACAATAGAAATGAATTCTTCTCATGATTCTGGAGGCTACAAATCCAAGAATAAGGTGTCAGCTGCACTGTTTCTGTCTGAGTCCTCCCTCCTTGTTTTATAGGTAACTGTCTTTTCCCTGTGTCTTCACATGGGTCCCTCAGAATGTCTGTGTTCTAATCTCTCCTTTTTGTAAGGACACCAGTCACATTGGATCAGGGTCCACTCCAACGACCTCATTTTAACTTAGCTCTTGAAAGACTATCTCCAAACACAGTCACATTCTGAGCAACTGGAGGTTAAGATTTAAACATATAAATTGTGGGTGGGGCGGGTCAGGGGACACAATTCAGGCCACAACAGAAATATCTTCTACTGATCTGCACGAGACATGGAGCTAGAGGAACAACTCACCCCAGTTTTCCCAGTACCGTCTTGGTTTTAGCACAGAAAGCTCTTCGTCCAGGAAACCCTCAGTCCCCAATTAACCAGGATGATTGGTCAGGCTACTTGAAGCCAACAAAATTGGTTTGAGTGAAATCAGACTGGTTGATTTGAGACAGCTGCCAATTACTTGTTTTTATGGGGGGGGTTTCTGTCTTCTGAAAGGTTCTATATCTGGCTGTCAAAGCTATTCATAAGTGATGGTCTGATACTTATATATTGATATATACATATATATCTTTATATATATAAAGATATATATATATATCTTTAATAGGATAAGTGTGCCTTTGCATACATATATCCTGACAAGCTTTTACAGAAACCTGAAAGACATCATCATAATAATACCCATTATAATAGATCTCCATTCATCATATTGGTAGCAAGACTAAAAAATAAAGTGTCAGGACTTACTGAATTGCAAATTCAAACAATGCTACTTCTCTGTTGACGATTTCACTGTTTCAACAATTTTTTAAAAACTTCAGATTCAGGATGCTTTAGAATTACACTCATTTCATGTAAAGAAATTGTTTCAACAGCACTTACATAGTTTTAACAGATAACCTTTTCTGAGTGTGCGTGTGTACGTGCCCACACCCCACATGGCTGCAGGCAGATGTCATTAGATCTGCTGAAGTAGGGGAGCCCTGAAGAGAGTTTGCAGTGAGACTGTGTGAGCAACTAACCCTGGTGATCCTGAGGCTGTAGTGCAGTGAGACCCACAGTTCTTGAAGAGAAAGGGGCTGCCCTACAGTGAGGCGCCAAGCCCTATTCACCTTCTCAGTGGAGTCTTTTCTGAACGCCAAAGTTGCCTAAGATCCTCCTCTTATTTGCTTCTCTAGTTCCTGGGCCATTGCAATTGATTTAGCTTATTGTATTGAATTGTATGATACGAGTAAATGGTTGTTGAGTCAGTGTTTGATTAATTTTAAATTAAAAAATATGTGAAAATTTTAAAATAAATAAAAAAGTAAAGTACATAAAAAGAAAAGCAAAGTTGATAAATATAACTAGTTGAACTTACTCTGTAGAGCGATCTGTGTGGACAGAAAACAGATGGCACCATCAACAAGTCATTAACACGACTTTGATGAAGGAATTATTTTCAGGGCTGGGAGCAGAGTTAAGGGAAACCAATGAGGGATGGCAAAGCATCCTAGAGATAACAAGAACAGGGAAGCTTTACCACTCCTAGGCCTGAAAGGGCAAGGAAGGGGAGTGGTGCCTGGAACCAAGGAAGAGCTTGTAGCTATAGGTGAAGTTTTAGAAAAGGGCGGGGTACTTCACTAGAGAAACGAGCCATGGACAAGTCACCACATGGCAAGCAGGGAGCCAGTAGAATACATTACCTAATCTCTCCCTCCACCATGCACGTCTGCAGTGTTCCCCATTAAGAGGACCCCATTGGAAGCCAGAGGCACAAAGCAGGATGGAGAGAGATGGAGAGTGGATCTGCAGGAGCAAGTACAGAGTATCCAGAACAAAATGCAAATACGAAATAACCACTATTTTAAAAGAACTTAACTGGTCAGTTTCTAGTGGTACATGCAGGCTCATTGCGTAGCTAATCCACCCTGACAGGGACAGAGGCTGTAGGGCCTAAGCATGGTATAATGCCTGGAAACATCTTCATAGGATGGAAGTGCTACAGAGAACACACGGCTATCCTTGCCACAGAGTGTGGCCTTAAACACTCAGCCATCCAGGTCCTTTGAAAAGCCTGTTAGAAGCAAGTCGTAAACGGGGAAGAGAGTCTACCGAATAGGACGTGGGTGCTATTTACTCCATTTCAAATTCTATTCTTGGTGGAGCGGGGATCGCTCAGGCCGCAGCCAGGAGGGCCGGCCGGCCGCGAGCACCGCGCAGACCAGGCCGAGGGGGCGGGCCCGAAGCCTCGGCCTCGGCCTCGCCTCCGCCCGCGCTGCGCCGCGCCGCGCCGCGCCCGCAGCTTCCCGGCCGTCCGCTCCCGGCGGCCTCGCGGGGCCCGGAGCTCTGCCCGGGGAGCGTCGCCAGCATGCTGCAGAAGCGGGAGATGGTGCTGCTCCTGAGACCCTTCCAGGGCCGGACTCTGCGGACCGTGCGGGAGCATTACCTGCGGCCCCGCGTGCCCTGCAGCGGCCCGCTCCGCCCGCAGCCCGCCGTCTGCCTCAACGATGGGAAACTCTTGTCTCGCGACGTGACTCATTACATGATTCCAGATTGGAAAGTCGTTCAAGATTACCTCGAGATCCTTGAGTTTCCTGAATTGAAGGGAATTATTGTCATGCAAACGGCTTGTCAAGCTGTGCAGCATCAAAGAGGCCGGAGACAGTGTAACAAATTGCGAAATCTCCTGAAGGATGCGCGTCATGATTGCGCTCTCTTCGCTAATGAATTCCAGCAGTCCTGCTCTCTCCCTCAGGAAAGCGGGGAGTCCATGGAGAAGCGGCAGAACAGGAGCATCTACAGTGCAGCCGCTTGGTACTGTCACCACTGCCAGGACAGGATGCCAGTCGTTATGGTGACAGAAGATGAAGAGGCGATTCTGCAGTATGGAAGTGAAACAGGAGGAGTGTTTGTGATTTCCTTCAAGGTATTTCCAGCTCAATTACCTGGACAATTTTTGGCCTGATTTAAAGGCTGCGCACGAACTGTGTGAGTCTACCCTTCAGTCTCGACGACAAAGAGAATGAGAGTCAGTAGAGCCACGGGAGAGAGTACCCAGAACATCTACCCCTGGAAGTGTTAGAAGCCGGCATTAAGTCCAGGTGCTACATCCTGGTGAGGGTCATAATGGAGAATCGGCACCAGGACCATCCAGTGTGTTTTCTTCTCTTCTTTACTTGCCTCCTGTCACAGGCCTCTGATTTCAAAGGCTGGCAACAAGACGAGCCTGAGTAAGCCAGGGCCGTCGATGTTCAAAGTGATGTGGGCGTCTGCTCTGTAGACATTGCCCTCCAGTTTGGAGGTACTCTCTAGTGTTCTTAATTAGGTTACATACTGAGCATTACACAAGTAGCCTTTAAATGCCTCCTGTCCCTGGGAAAGAGAATATATTTTTGAATCAAGTTCTGGAGGTTTGGCAAAAGTTTAAAGTTCGGACTTCCCTGGTGACACAGTGGTTAAGAAAATGCCTGCCAGTGCAGGGGACACGGGTTGGATCCCTGGTCTGGGAAGATCCCACATGTGGCTTAGCAACTAAGCCCGTGGGCCACAAATACTGAGCCCAGGTGCTGCAACTACTGGAGCCCACGGGCCTAGAGCCGGTGCTAGGCAACAAGAGAAGACACTGCAATGTGGACACCGAAATGAGAAGTTGTCACACCACCAGGAAGAGTAGCCCCCACCCGCTGCAACTAGAGAAAGCTTGTGCACAGCAACGAAGACCCAACACAGCCAAAAATAAATAAAATAAAAATTAAAAAATGCTCATCCTATCAGAAAGACTCACAGACATAGAAAACAAACTTATAAAAAAATTTGTTTAAGTTGTTGAAATATGCCTTCTTCATGCCTTTGCCATTTTCCTGCCCTTCTCAAGGGCCCCTTTGTGATCCCTCAGAACCCAGGACCCAGGTGCTGTCAGGGTCTTGAGAAGGAATCAAATAAATTATTCAGACTTCAAAAATAAATATATAAATTCTATTCTTATATCAAACTGGATCAGCAGAAAGCCTTCTAAGTACCAGATTACATTTGTCCATGGAAGAACAATTTTTGTTAATTTGAACCTAAATTATTTCTAAAGCATTTTATTTACCTGCTTAGATCAAGTCACAACTCAGTTGAAAATCTTCCAGTGTCTTTCTGATCACTCAGCACAAATACCAAAGTCCTTACAGTGATCAAAAAAGGCCCTTCCACTATCAAACTCTTAGAGGAAAACATAGGCAGAACACTCTATGACATAAATCACAGCAAGATCCTTTTTGACCCACCTTCTAGAACAATGGAAATAAAAACAAAAATAAACAAATGGGACCTAATGAAACTTAAAAGCTTTTGCACAGCAAAGGAAACCATAAACAAGACCAAAAGACAACCCTCAGAATGGGAGAAAATATTTGCAAATGAAGCAACTGACAAAGAATTAATCTCCAAAATTTACAAGCAGCTCATGCAGCTCAATAACAAAAAAACAACCCAATCCAAAAATGGGCAGAAGATCTAAATAGACATTTTTCCAAAGAAGATATACAGATTGCCAACAAACACATGAAAGAATGCTCAACATCATTAATCATTAGAGAAATGCAAATCAAAACTACAATGAGATATCATCTCACACTGGTCAAAATGGCCATCATCAAAAAATCTAGAAATGATAAATGCTGGAGAGGGTGTGGAGAAGAGGGAACACTCTTGCACTGTTGGTGGGAATGTAAATTGATACAGCCACTATGGAGAACAGTATGGCGGTTCCTTAAAAAACTACAAATAGAACTACCATACGACCCAGCAATCCCACTACTGGGCATATACCCTGAGAAAACCATAATTCAAAAAGAGTCACGTACCAAAATGTTCATTGCAGCTCTATTTACAATAGCCAGGACATGGAAGCAACCTAAGTGTCCATCAACAGATGAATGGATAAAGAAGATGTGGCACATATATACAATGGAATATTACTCAGCCATAAAAAGAAACAAAATTGAGTTATTTGTAGTGAGGTGGTTGGACCTAGAGTCTGTCATACAGAGTGAAGTAAGTCAGAAAGAGAAAAACAAATACCGTATACTAACACATATACATGGAATCTAAGAAAGAAAAAAAAAAGGTCATGAAGAACCTAGGGGTAGGCTTCCCCGGTGGCACAGTGGTTGAGAGTCTGCCTGCCGATGCAGGGGACACGGGTTCATGCCCCAGTCTGGGAAGATCCCACATGCCCCAGAGTGGCTGGGCCCGTGAGCCATGGCCGCTGAGCCTGCGCGTCCGGAGCCTGTGCTCCGCAACGGGAGAGGCCACAACAGTAAGAGGCTGGCGTACCACAAAGAAAAAAAAAAAAGAAAGAAAGAAAGAAAAAAGAACCTAGGGGTAAGACGGGAATAAAGACACAGACCTACTAGAGCATGGACTTGAGGATATGGGGAGGGGGAAGCATAAGCTGTGACAAAGTGAGAGAGTGGCATGGGCATATATACACTACCAAACGTATGGTAGATAGCTAGTGGGAAGCAGCCGCATAGCACAGGGAGATCAGCTCAGTGCTTTGTGACCACCTAGAGGGGTGGGATAGGGAGGGTGGGAGGGAGGGAGACGCAAGAGGGAAGAAATATGGGAACATATGTATATGTATAACTGATTCACGTTGTTATAAAGCAGAAACAAACACACCATTGTAAATCAATTATACTCCAATAAAGATATTAAAAAAAAAAGGCCCTTCCTAGTTTGGCTGTCTGCTGACTCTGATTTCATCTTCTGCCACTCTGATGGTTACTCTCGCTGTTCCAGGAAAGGTTGCCTTCCTGCTCAATTTACACCTCAAGCAGACTCACCAGCTGCCCCAGAGGTTATGCACATACCGTTTTCCATGCTTGGAACACACTTGGAATATCCACATGGTTCACTCCCTCACTTCTTTCAAGTCTCTGCTAAAATGTCACCTTATAAAATAGCAACACTAGTCCTTCAATCTCTGGAATAGAGGTACAATTATATCTAAGTACCACTGTCAATTCGAGTCACTCTTTTTCTCATTGTGCCATCTGGCTATATTCAAGTAGCAAATCTTATAGTTCAGAATTTCCTTTAGTATCATTTGATTGTAAGTATCTGTATTTTGTCAGTGTCTTAAGATGCTGTTTCATTGAATATGTAACTTAGATTAGGAGTTACTTTCTCTTTGCACATTGAAGATTTTATTCCACTGTCTTTGATGTTCAGTGTTGCTTTTTAAGAAGTCAGGCTGGATCTTTTCTGATTTCTTTCTTTCTTTCTTTTCCAATTTCCTTGTGGTGAATGTAGATGTGGTCTACTTTTATATGCCCCACTTGGATTTTGTTGTTTCTTTTTGTTTTTTAAATAGGGCTTCCTGGACCTCAGGATTTAATATCTTTCAGTAATTCTGGAAAATTCTGAGTCCATTATTTTTTGCAACATTGTCTCTCCCCCATTTTCTCTAGTCTCTTCTTCTGGAATTTTAATTAGGCATGTGTAAGATCTTATTACTCTAACTTCTATAGCTCTTAATATCTTTTTATCTCTTCAGATTGAATTCTGGTTAATTTCTTTAATTTTTTCTTTGAGTTCACAAATTCTCTGTTCAATTACATCTCACATGCTGTTAAATACATAACTGAGTTTTCAATAATAAATTGTATTTCTTGAAGCTTTATTTTTAGAAATTCTTTGAAGTTTGAGTTGAAGCTGAGTACTCCAAAGAATATTTGTTTCTTTTTGCCTGTACTCTGGGTGCATTATTAACTTGGTAACACTTTAAATTAAATTTCCTACTCAAGTGTTCTTGACCACCCACCACATACAGTGTGAGTGGTTATGAATTCTCAGGAGACAATTTAGTCTCTTTTTACACGGTGACAAGGACTAGACAGGCAGTTCCTCGGCTGTTCCCTCCTGCCTTCAGGTTTGGGAATTCCTGACTTTCATGCAACATCAGCAATGTGTTAATTTTGAAAATATGTTAGCCAGCATATCAATGTTATTTCCATCACTTATTTCACTTTAGTTACTTCAGTCTGGAACAGAACAATATGAGAAACACATGCAGTTATTACATATTTTTAAATGATTTTTTTCCCTCTTGTTATGGCATCTATCATATATTTAACTGTTAATCTTTTAACTTTCAATTATATCTTGTTGAATAATTTATTACTTAAAAAATTTTTCATCTGACTCTTCCAACAGTTCTATTTCAATGAAACACCTGTTTGAAGTGTTATCTTGGTTTTTCTCCTCTGGCTTGCTGGTATTACTAAGGCAAGATCTTATTTTCCATTTCCTGCTCAGACCTCAGGCTCTGCATGCAGTAACCTATAATTCCAGGTCAAGTGATTAGGGTCTCTTGTACAGTGGCAAATCTACAAGGCGGAAAGTTTCCACTCTTGTGGGCTGGTGCTGAACCAACTGGCAATCTGTCAACATCTAGCTGAAGCTTGGAAGTAAGCCTCTCTTCTCCCAGATCTCCCTGGGTAAAAGCCAGGACTCTTTCCTAGCCTCAGGGGCTAGGAGCAACTCATCTCATGGGTGAAAGTCTCCTCCACATTATTTGTCACTAGCTGGATTAATTCAACCTTCGCAAAAGCAAGCAAACAAACACACACATAAACAAGTACATGTAGCTGTTTCCTAAAGGGATTCATAGGTTTCCCAGTACAGTCTTTCACTGGGAACCCTGAAACTGGGAACTTTGCTTTATGCATGCTCAAAACAGGAGAACGAGAGTGCCTTTCCTGTCAGAGACCCTGGAGCCTGCAACCTCAAGGACCCTATGCAGGTGCTTCCACTTACCTGCTCCAACTTTTTTCTTGTTTGGAGAAGTAGTTGAGAGAGGGGGTTGAGAGGGGAAGTTTGGGGACTTGGGCTCAGTTGCCCATCTTTCTCACAATGCCTTTTGAATCACATGTCTACTGTTAGTGACAAGGAGGATCTGTCTCATCCGAAAGACTTGAACTAAGAGTGCCAGAGAGGTGGTTTGCTAAGGGAAAATTAGAGTGCTGTTATCAAAAGGAGGAAACACATATGATGGGAGGGTATAAACATCTGATATCTCCTATATTGTAGGACCTATAAGCCTTACACGCAGTAGATATATATAGATTGAGGATTATTAAAAAATATGTAATTTAATTAAATACCAAGAATAGAATTCCATCTGGTCACATATTGTAAATTGTTAATATGGTTCTCAAATAAGAATATGCTTGTCTTAGTTAGGATGTTTTTCACTGCAATTATATAATCCTAATGAAAAATGATTTACCTACTATGGAATATTATTAGGTCATGTAGTTGAAAATCCTTAGATAAGGAGGACTTCAGATTTAACACAATCACGATTTTGGCTCTATTCCTCTCAGAGGCATTTGTTTCCGCTTTTCTGTCTCTGTGTTAGCAATTTCCTCATGCTGTCTTTCTTCTTGGTCGAAAGATGGCTTCCACCTATAACATGGACAACATACTTTCTTCTTCACATTGAGACATTGAGGTGGGGATGGGGAGGGGGAGAGAGAAAGAGAAAGATCTTCTTATGGCTCTTTAAGATCAAAGAATTTTCTCAGAAGCGTTCAGCAACTTTTTCTTTAATTTTCATTGGCCAGAATTGGGTAACACAAACATTTCTTTTTTTTAATAGCTTTATTGATTTATAATTGACGTACGATAAACCACATATATTTAAAGTATACAACTTGATAAATTTTGACATATGTATACACTATGCAGTCATCACCACTACCAAGATAGGGACCGTATGCATCACTCCCAAACGTTTCTTCAATGACCTTCTGTAGTCCTTCATTCCCAACTCCCACCATCTCTAAGCAATCACTACTTTCTACCACTATAGATTTGTTTGCATTTCCTAGAGTTTTATGTACATGGGATAATTCAGCATGTACACATTTTAAAATCTGGTTTCTTTCATTCAGCATGATTTTCTTGAGATTTGTCCATGTTGTAGTGTGTATCAAAAGTTCATTTCTTTTTATAGTTGAGTAGGATTTTGTTGTATGGATATACCATGACTTACTTATTCATTCCTCTGCTCATGGACATTTGGGTTGTTTCCAGTTTGGCGCTATACAAATAAAGTTGCTAAAACATTTGTGTATAACTGTGTGTATAGATATATACTTTCTTTTTCCACTTTTTTTTTTTTTTTTTGTGGTACGCGGGCCTCTCATTGTCGTGGCCTCTCCCGCTGCAGAGCACAGGCTCCGGACGCGCAGGCTCAGCGGCCATGGCCCACGGGCCCAGCCGCTCCGCGGGCATGTGGGATCTTCCCGAACCGGGGCATGAACCCGCGACCCCTGCATCAGCAGGAGGACTCTCAACCACTGCGCCACCAGGGAAGCCCAGATATATACTTTCTTTACTCATGGGTAAGTACCAGGAGTGAAGTGGCTGGAGCCTATGTTTGGCATATGTATAACATTTTAAGAAACTGCCATCTGTTCTCCCAAACAGGTTACATAATTTAATCTTCCCATCAGCTTATGAGACTTCTAGTTCATTCATATTCTTAAAATGAATGAATTAATTAATTAATTTAAAAAATTTTAGCTGTGTTGGTCTTCGTTGCTGTGTGTGGGCTTTCTCTTGTTGTGGTGATCAGGGGCTACTCTTCCTTGCGGTGCGCAGTCTTCTCATTGCAGTGGCTTCTCATTGCAATGGCTTCTCATTGCAGTGGCTTCTCTTGTTGTGGAGCATGGGTTCTGAGCGTGTGGGCTTCAGTAGTTGTGGCATGCGGGCTTCGGTAGTTGTGGCTTGCAAGCTCTAGGGTGCAGGCTCAGTAGTTGTGGTGCACGGGCTTAGTTGCTCCGTGGCATGTGGGATCTTCCCGGACCAGGGATTGAACCTGTGTCCCCTGCGTTGGCAGGTGGATTGCTAACCACTGCGCCACCAGGGAAGTCCCTGGGAAGCTGATTCGTAACCACTGTGCCACCAGGGAAGTCCCTTAATCATATTCTTGCAACACTTGGTATAAACAGTCTTTTTAATTTTAATCATTCTAAATGATATGTGTGGTGGTATCTCACTGTGATTTACTTCGCATTATCCTAATGTCTAATGATAATGTTAATCTTATCATATGCTTATTTTTCATTTGATGTAATGTATGTTCAAATATTTTGTCCATTTTCAGTGTGTTGCTTTTTATTATTGAATTTTGAATTTGTTGTAATTTCCTTCTAGTTTGTGAAGCTTAACTTTCATCCTCTTTTGAAGAACAGAAGCTTATAATTTTGGTGAAGTCTTATTTATTTATTTATTTACTGTATTGCGGTTTCAGTGTTGTATCCAAGAAATCTCTGCTTAATTTAGACTTACAAAGATTTTCTCCTATGTTTTCTTCTAGAGCTTTCGTAGTTTGAGGCTTTAAATTTAGATCTATGATATATCTTGATTTGAAAAAATATGTATATCCAATTTTTCCAGGATTATTTATTGAAAAGACTACTTTCTCCACTGAACTGCCTTTACAGCTTCTCAAAAATCAATTGTCTCTATGTGTGTGAGTCTACTTCTGGACTCTATTTTTTTTTCCTATCGATCTTTTTTCTAACTCTATGATAATAGCACACTTAAAATTTTTGAATTACTATAGCTTTATAATAAATCGTGAACTGAGGTAGGGTTAGCCTTCTGATTTTCTTCTACTTTTTCAAAGTTGTTTTGGCTATTCTAGTTTCTTTGCATTTTGGTATGAATTTTAGAAGCAGCTTGTCAATTTCTAGAATAAGTACTCTAGGATTCTGGATTACATTAAATCTACAGGTCAATTTGGAGAGAATTGGCATCTTAATAATAACGAGTTTTCTGTCCCATAAATAAGGTATACATCTTCATTTATTTAGACAGTCCTTAATATCTCTCACCAGTGTTTTATAGTTTTCAGTGTTTAGGACTTTAACATTTTTGGTCAGAGTTATCCCTAAGTATTTATATTTTTAATGCTAGTTAAATGGGACAGTATTTAATACATTTTAATGTTTAATTTCAATTTTTCATTATTAGTATATAGAAATACAATTGAGTTTTTATTTATTGATCTTGTATTCTGCTACTTGTTATACTTACTTTTTAGCTCTAGTAGTTTTTTTTAATAGATTCATTGTTTTTTTTATGTAGGTTGTCATGTCCTCTGTGAATAAAAATAGTTTTACTTTTTTCTTTAAACCTGAATGCCTTTTATTTACTGTTCTTGCCTGATTGCACGGGCTAGAATCACCAGTAGAGGGTTGAACAGAAGTGGTGAGGGCAGACATCATTGTTTTTTCCTGATTTTAAGGGAAAAACATCTGGTCTTTCACTATTAACTATGATGTTTGCTGTGTGTTTTGTAGATGTCCTCTAATACACCTTAAGAAAGTTCTCTTCTATTCCAACTTTGCGGAGATTTTGTTTTTATATCATGAATAAGTATCTGATTTTATCAAATGCTTTTTCTGCATCAATTGAGATGGTCATATGGTATTTGTATTTTAGCTTATTAATATATTGAAATACATAGATTGATTTTTGAATGTTAAATGAGCCCTGCATTCCTGGGATAAATTTCACTTATTATATGTCATCTTTTTTATATATTGTTGAATTCAATTTGCTAAAATTTTGTATAGAATGTTTGCATCTATGCTCATTAGAGATATTGGTCTGTAGTCTTCTTATCTTATAGTGTCTTCTTGTCTGGTTTTGGCCTCAGGGTAATGATATCAGTTTAGAGTGAGTTGGTAAACAACCCCTCCTTTTTTTTGCGTGTTTGTGTAGAATTGGTGCTTTAAAAAAAATGCTTAATTGACTTTATCAGTCAAGCCTTCTGGATCTGGAGTTCTCTTTTAAGATTTTAGAGATTGGTTCAAGATGGCAGAGTAGAAGAATGTGCGCTCACTCCCTCTTGCAAGAGCACTGGAATCACAACTAACTGCTGAACAATCATCGACAGTAAGGCACTGGAACTCAACAAAAAAGATACCCCACATCCAAAGACAAAGGAGAAGCTGCAATGAGATGGTAGGAGGGGTGCATTCACAATAAAATCAAATCCCATAACTGCTGGGTGGGTGACTTACAAGCTGGAGAAAAATTATACCACAGGATTCCACCCACTGGAGTGAAGGGTCTGAGCCCCACATCAGGCTTCCCAACCTGGGGGCCTGGCAATGGGAGGAGGAATTCCAAGAGAATCAGACTTCGAAGGGTAGCAGGATTTGATTGCAGGACTTCGACAGGACTGCGGGAAACAGAGACTCCACTCTTGGAGGGCACACACAAAGTAGTGTGTGCATCAGGACCCAGGGGGAAGGAGCAGTGACCCTATAGAAGAATGAACGAGATCTACCTGCTAGTGTTGGAGGGTCTCCTGCAGAGGTGGGGGGCACCTGGGGCTCACTGCAGGGACAATGATATTGGCAGCAGAAGTTCTGGGAAGTACTCCTTGGCATGAGCCATCCTGGAGTCCACAATTAGCCCCACCAAAGAGCCTCTAGACTCCAATGCTGGGTTGCCTCAGGCCAAACAGGGAGGAAACTCAACCCCACCCATTAGCAGACAAGCGGATTAAAGTTTTACTGAGCTCTGTTCAAAAGAGCAACACCCAATTCTACCCACCACCAGTCCCTCCCATCAGGAAGCTTGCACAAGCCTCTTAGATAGCCTCATCCAGCAGAAGGCACACAGCAGAAGCAGGAAGAACTATAATCCTGCAGTCTGTGGAACGAAAACCACATCCACAGAAAGATAGACAAAATGAAAAGGCAGAGGACTATGTACTAGCTACAGAACAAGATAAAACCCCAGAAAAACAACTAAATGAAGTGGAGATAGCCAACATTCCAGAAAAAGAATTCCAAATGATAGTGAAGATGATCCAGGAGCTTAGAAAAAGAAAAGGAGGCAAAGATCAAGAAGATGCAAGAAATGTTTAACAAACACCTAGAAGAATTAAAGAACAAACAAACAGAGATGAACAATACAATAACTGAAATGAAAACTACACTAGAAGGAATCAATAGCACAATAACTGAGGCAGAAGAACGGATAAGTGACCTGGAAGGCAGAATGGTGGAATTCACTGCCATGGAAAAGAATAAAGAGAAAAGAATGAAAAGAAATAAAGACAGCCTAAGAGAACTCTAAGACAACATTAAATGCACCAAGATTCACATTATAGGGGTCCCAGAAGGAGAAGAGAGAGGGAAAGGACCCAAGAAAATATTTGAAGAGATTATAGTCAAAAACTTCCCTAACGTGGGAAAGGAAATAGCCACCCAAGTCTAGGAAGTGTAGAGAGTCTCAGGCAGGATAAACCCAAGAAGAAACAAGCCAAGACACATGGTAATCAAATTGACAAAAATTAAAGGCAAAGAAAAATTATTAAAAGCAACAAGAGAAAAAAAAACAAATAACATATAAGGGAACTCCCATAAGGTTAACAGCTGATTTCTCAGCAGAAACTCTACAAGCCAGAAGGGAGTGGCACGATATATTTACAGTGATTAAAGGGAAGAATCTACAACCAAGATTACTCTACCCAGCAAGGATCTCATTCAGATTCGATGGAGAAATCAAAAGCTTTACAGACAAGCAAAAGCTAAGAGAATTCAGCACCACCAAACCAGCTCTACAACAAATGCTAAAGGAACTTCTCTAAGTGGGAAACACAAGAGAAGAAAAGGACCTACAAAAACAAACCCAGAACAATTAAGAAGATGGTCATAGGAACATACATATTAATAATTACTTTAAATGTGAATGGATTAAATGCTCCAACCAAAAGACACAGGCTCGCTAAATGGATACAAAAACAAGACCCATATATAAGCTGTCTACAAGAGACCCACTTCAGACGTAGGGACACACACAGACTGAAAGTGAAGGGATGGAAAATGATATTCCATGCAAATGGAAATAAAAAGAAAGCTGGAGTAGCAGTACTCATATCAGATAAAATACACTTTAAAATAAAGAATGTTACAAGAGACAAGGAAGGACACTACATAATGATCAAGGATCAATCCAAGAAGAAGATATAACAATTATGAATATCTATGCGCCCAAAATAGGAGCACCTCAATACATAAAGCAAATGTTAACAGCTATAAAAGAGGAAATCGACAGTAACACAATAATAGTGGGGGACTTTAGCACCTCACTTACACCAATGGACAGATCATCCAGGCAGAAAATTAATAAGGAAACACAAGCTTTAAATGACACAATAGACCAGATAGATTTAATTGATAGTTATAGGACATTCCATCTGAAAACAGCAGATTACACTTTCTTCTCACCTGTTCATGGAACATTCTCCAGGATAGATCATATCTTGGGTCACAAATCAAGCCTCAGTAAATTTAAGAAAATTGAAATCATATCAAGCATCTTTTCCGACCACAACACTATGAGTTTAGAAATCAATTACAGGAAAAAAAACAAAAAAAACCCACAACACATTGAGGCTAGGCAATACATTACTAAATAACCAAGAGATCACGAAGAAGTCAAAGAGAAAATCAAAAAATACCTAGAGACAAATGACAATGAAAACACGATGATCCAAAACCTATGGGAGGCAGCAAAAGCAGTTCTAAGAGGGAAGTTTATAGCAATACAATCCTACCTCAAGAAACAAGAAAAATCTCAAATGAACAATTTAACCTCACACCTAAAGGAACTAGAGAAAGAAGAACAAACAAAACCCAAAGTTAGCAGAAGGAAAGAAATCATAAAGATCAGAGCAGAAATAAATGAAATAGAAACAAAGAAAACAATAAAAAAGATCAATACTACTAAAAGCTAGTTCTTTTGAGAAGATAAACAAAATTGATAAACCTTTAGCCAGACTCATGAAGAAAAAGAGGGAGAGGACGCAAATCAATAAAATTAGAAACAAAAAAGGAGAAGTTACAACAGACACCACAGAAATACAGAGCATCCTAAGAGACTACTACAAGCAACTCTATGCCAATAAAATGGACACCCTGGAAGAAATGGACAAATTCTTAGAAAGGTATAAACTTCCAAGACTGAACCAGGAAGAAATAGAAAATATGAACAGACAAATAACAAGTAATGAAATTGAAACTGTGATTAAAAATCGTCCAGCAAACAAAAGTCCAGGACCAGATGGCTTCACAGGGGAATTCTATCAAACATTTAGAGAAGAGCTAACACCCATGTTGCTCAAACTCCTCCAGAAAATTGCAGAGGAAGGAACACTCCCAAACTCATTCTACGAGGCTACTATCACTCTGATACCAAAACCTGACAAAGATACTACAAAAAAAGAAAACAACAGAAAAATATCACTGATGGATATAGATGCAAAAATCCTCAACAAAATACTAGTAGACAGAATCCAACAACACATTAAAAGGATCATACACCATGATCAAGGGCGATTTATCCCAGGCATGCAAGGAATCTTCAATATGCGCAAATCAATCAATGTGATACACCATATTAACAAATTGAAGAATAAAAACCATATGATCATCTCAATAGATGCAGAAAAAGCTTTTGAAAAAATTCAACACCCATTTATGAGAAAAACTCTCCATAAAGTGGGCATAGAGGGAAGCTACCTCAACATAATAAAGTCCATATATGACAAACCCACAGCAAACATCATTCTCAATGGTGAAAAACTGAAAGCATTTCCTCTAAGATCAGGAACAAGACAAGGATGTCCACTCTGACCAATATTATTCAACATAATTTTGGAAGTCTTACCACGGCAATCAGAGAAGAAAAAGTAATAAAAGGAATACAAATTGGAAAAGAAGAAGTAAAACGGTCACAGTTTGCAGATGACATGATACTATACATAGAGAATCCTAAAAATGCCACCAGAAAACTACTAGAGCTAATGAATGAATCTGGTAAGGGAGCAGGATACAAAATTAATGCACAGAAATCTCTTGCATTCCTATACAATTCCTATATACTAAATAGCTAGGAATAAACCTACCTAGGGAGACTAAAGACCTGTATGCAGAAAACTATAAGACACTGATGAAAGAAATTAAAAATGATACCAACAGATGGAGAGATATACCATGTTCATGGATTGGAAGAATCAATATTGTGAAAATGACTATAGTACCCAAAGCAATCTACAGATTCAATGCAATCCCTATCAAATTATCAATGGCATTTTTTACGGAACTAGAACAGAAAATCTTAAAATTTGTATGGAGACACAAAAGACCCCAAATAGCCAAAGCAGTCTTGAGGGAAAAAAACGGAGCTGGAGGAATCAGACTCCCTGACTTCAGACTATACTACAAAGCTACAGTAATCAAGACAATATGGTACGGCACAAAAACAGAAACATAGATCAATGGAACAAGATAGAAAGCCCAGAGATAAACCCACACACCTATAGTCAACTAATCTATGACAAAGGAGGCAAGGATATACAATGGAGAAAAGACAGTCTCTTCAATAAGTGGTACTGGGAAAACTGGACAGCTACATGTAAAAGAGTGAAGTTAGAACACTCTCTAACACCACACACAAAAATAAACTCAAAATGGATTCAAGACCTAAATGTAAGACTTGACACTATAAAACTCTTAGAGGAAAACATAGGAAGAACACTCTGACATAAATCACAGCAAGATCTTTTTTGATCCACCTCCTAGAGTAATGGAAATAAAAACAAAAATAAAGAAATGGGATCTAATGAAACTTAAAAGCTTTTGCACAGCAAAGGAAACTATAAACAAGACAAAAAGACAACCCTCAGAATGGGAGAAAATATTTGCAAACAAATCAATGGACAAAGGATTAATCTCCTAAATATATAAACAGCTCATGTAGCTCAGTATTAAAAAAACAAACAACCCAATCAAAAAATGGGCAGAAGACCTAAATAGACATTTCTCCAAAGAAGACGTACAGATGGCTAAGAGGCACATGAAAAGCTGCTCCACATCCCTAATTATTAGAGAAATACAAATCAAAACTAGAACAAGGTATCACCTCACACTGGTTAGAATGGGCATCATCATCATCAGAAAATGTACAAACAACAAATGCTGGAGAGGGTGTGAAGAAAAGGGAACCCTCTTGCACTGTTGGTCGGAATGCCAATTGATATAGCCACTATGGAGAACAGTATGGAGGTTCCTTAAAAAACTAAAAATGGAACTACCATATGAACCAGAAATCCCCCTATGGGGCATATACCCAGAGAAAACCATAATTCAAAAAGACACATGCACCCTAATGTTCATTGCAGCACTATTTACAATAGCCAGTTCATGGAAGTAACCTAAATGCCCATCGACAGGTGAATGGATAAAGAAGGTGTGGTACATATATACAATGGAATATTACTCAGCCATAAAAAGGAACGAAACTGGGTCATTTGTAGAGACGTGGATGGATCTGTAGACTGTCATACAGAGTGAAGTAAGCCAGAAAGAGAAAAACAAATTCATATATTAACGCATATATGTGGAATCTAGAAAAATGGTACAGATGAACTGGTTTGCAAGGCAGAAATAGAGACACAGATGTAGAGAACAAATGTATGGATACTAAGGGGGGATAGTGGCAAGGGGGTGGTGGTGATGGGATGAAGTGGGAGATTGGGATTGACATATATACACTAATATGCATAAAATAGATAATAAGAACCAGCTGTATAAAAAAATAAATAAAATAAAATTCAAAAAAGAAAAAAAAGGTTTTAAACTACATATTCAATTTCTTTAGTTGATAGAGAATTCTTCAGATTATTTATTACTCTTTGGTAGTTGGTGTCTTGCAAAGATTTTGCCATTTCACCTAAGTTGTCGAATTTATAATCATTATCTTTCTTTTAAAAATTATACTTTCTATTTTGAGAAAACTAGATTCACATAGAGTTGTGAAAAAGAATACATGGAGATCTTGTGTACTTTTTTTTTTAGCTATGTGTTTGCACATAGCTCTTTTTAAAATTTAGTTAATTAATATATTTTTGGCTGTGTTGGGTCTTTGTTGCTGTGTGCAGGCTCTCTCTAGTTGCGGCGAGTGCGAGCAACTAGAGAGATACGTTTTTGCAGTGTGCAGGCTTCTCATTGCAGTGGCTTCTCTTGCTGTGGAGCACCAGCTCTAGGCATGTGGACTCAGTGGCTGTGGCACACGGGCTCAGTAGTTGTGGTGCATGAGATTAGTTGCTCTGCGGCATGTGCGATCTTCCCCGTCCAGGGCTCGAACCCATGTCGTCTGCATTGGCACTCGGATTCTTAACCATTGCGCCACCAGGGAAGTCCTCTTGTGTACTTTTTAAACTGGTTTCTCCCAATGGTAATATACTGTAGCTAGGATATTGACATTGATACAGTCAAGATATAGAACATTTCCATCACCACAGAATCCCTCATATCACTCTTTAAAAGCCATATCCACTTCTCTCCTTCCTCCATCTCTTCTTAACCCCTGGCAACTACTAATCTGTTCTCCATTTCTATAACTTGTTATATGAAGGATGTTATATAAATGAAATCACACAGTATGTAACCTTTTGGAATTATTTTTTTTCTACTCAGCGTATTTCCTGAGTATCAGGTGGTTGTGTATATGTATCAGTAGTTCATTCCTTTATATTGCTGAGTAGTATTCCATAGCATGGATGTTCCAGTTTGTTTACCCATTGAAAGACACTGTCTCTACTTTTTGGTTATTGCAAATAAAGCTTCTATAAACATTCTTGTTTGAGTATTTGTGTAAATATAAATTTTCATTTCTCTGGGATAAATGCTCATAAATGTAATTACTAGGTCATCTGGTAGTTGCATGTTTAATTTTTTAAGAAACTGCTCAACTGCTTTCCAGAGAGGCTGTACATTTTACATTCCAACCAGTAATACCTGAGTGATCCAATTTCTTCACACCCTCACCAACATTTGGTGTTGTCACTATTTTTAATTTTAGCCATTTTTATAGGTGTATTGTGTTATTTCATTGTGGTTTTAGTTTATACATTTTTTAAGGGCTAATGAATTTGAACATATTTTCAACATATACTTACTTGCCATCTGTTTACCCTCTTCAGTTGAGTTTCTGCTCATGTTTTTGTCCATTTTCTAATTTGTTTATTTGTTTACTTAGAGTTTTGAGAGTTCTTTATATATTCTAGACACTCGTCCTTTGTTGCCTGTGTGGTTTGAAAATATATTCTTCCAGACAGTAGCTTGATATTTTCATCCTCTTAACTGAGTCTTTTACAGAGTGAAAATTTTAAATTCTAATGAAGTCCAATGTATTATATTTTCCTTTCATAGACTATGCTTTTGGTGTCAAGTCTAAGACCTCTTTGCCTAGTCTTAGATTGCAAAAGATTTTCTCCTATGTTTAAAGAAAGTTTCTAGTTTACATTTTACATTTAAGTCCATGATCCATTTTGAGTTAATTTTAAACTTAAGACTAGGTTCGTTTTTTTTGCTTATGGATGTCTAATTGTTCCAACACCATTTATTGAAAAGGCTATCTTTCCTCTATTGAATTGCTTGTGCACCTTTGTCAAAAATCAGCTGGACATATTTCTGTGAGTTTATTTCTGGGTTCTCTACTCTGTTCCATGGATTAGTATGTTTATCCTACTGCCAACAACTCACAATCTAAATTGCTTTAGCTATAAAATGTCTTGAAATTGTGTAGACTGGTTCCCCCACTTTGTTGTTCTTTTTCAAAATTGCCTTAACTATTCTAATTCCTTTGCCTTTCCATATATATTTTTAGAATATTTTTGTTCTTTTATTTTTGCTATTTTAGTTCCTTGGCTTTCCATTATATTTTAGGATAATTTTGTTTTTACCTACTAAAAGTTTTGCTGACATTTTGATAGGAATTGCATTAAGCTTGTATATTAATTTTGGGAGAATTGACATATTTACTATGTCTTCCAATCCATGAGCATGACGTATCTCTCCATTTATTAGCTTTTCTTTGATTTCTTTCATCAGCATTTTGTAATATTAGGCATATATGCCCTGTATATGTTTTATTAGATTTACATCTAAGTATTTCAGTTTTTTGAGTGATTGTAAAAGGTATTATATTTTTAAATTCAGTGTCCATGTGTTTGTTGCTAGTGTGTGTGTGTGTGTGTGTGTGTGTATATATATATATATATATATACATATATGATTTTTTAAAGTATATCTTGTATCCTGTGACTTTGCTAAACCCATTTATTAGTGCTTGGAGTTCTTTGAAGATTCATTTGAATTCTCTATGTAAACAATCCTGCCACCTGCAAATAGGGACAGTTTTATTTCTTCCTTTTTGTCCTGCCTTTTATTTGTTTTCTAACTTTACTGCAGCACCTAGAACTTGAAGCACTATGTTGAATAATAGTGCTGAGAGTGGGATCTTTGCCTTGCTCCCAATATTAGGAGGAAAGCAGTCAATCTTTCCTCAGGTATAATAGTAGTTATAGGTTTCTTATTGATGCTCTTGATCAAGGTGAAGAAGTTCTCTCTACTCCTATTTTCCTGAGAGTTTTTAAAAAACCATTAATGGATGTTGAATTTTGCCAAATGCTTTCACTGCATCAATTGATATTCATGTGATTTTTCTTATTTAGCCTTTTATATGGTGGATTACATTGATTGATTTTTAAATATTGAAGCAGATTTGGATCCTAGGAATAAAAACCACTTGGTGATGATATATAACTCTTTTTAGATATTGCTGAATCTTTTTGGTAAAATTTTCACATCTATATTCATAAAAAATAGTTTTCCCTTTCTGCACTGTCTTTGTCTGGTTTTAGCACCAGGGTAATACTAGCTTCATAAAATGGATTACAAAGTATTCCTTTCTCAGGGAGCGGGGGGGTAGAGTCAAAGTGGCGGAGTAAGAGGATGTGGAGTTCTCATCTCCTCACAGGCCAGTGGTTGGGTCTGAGCTCCAGTGGTGGGAGTGCTGAGTCCAAGCTGCTGCACTAACAGAGAACTTCAGGTCTCAGGGAATATTAATTGGTGTGAGGTCTCCTGGAGGTCCTCATCTTGCCACCAAGACCCAGCTCCACCCAACTGCCTGCAAACTCCAGTGCTGGATGCCTCAGGCCAAACAACCAGGAAGACAGGAACACAGGCCCACCCACCAACAAAAATGAGATGACAGAGAAATATGTTACAGATGAAGGAGCAAGGTAACAACCTATGAGACCAAATAAATGAAGAGGAAATATGCAATCTACCTGAAAAAGAACTCAGAGTAATGAGAGTAAGGGTGATCCAAAATCTCGGAAATAGAATGGAGACATGGATCGAAAAAATACAAGAACTGTTTAACAAGGACCTAGAATAACTAAAGAACAAACAAACAGTGATGAACAACACAATAAGTGAAATGAAAAATACACTAGAAGGAGTCAATAGCAGAATAACTGAGGCAGAAGAACGAATAAGTGAGTTGGAAAATAGAATCGTGGAAATAACTGCTGAGGAGAAGAATAAAGAAAAAAGAATGAAAAGAAATGAGGACAGTCTCAGAGACCTCTGGAACAACAGTAAATGCATCAACATTCCCAGAAGAAGAAGAGAAAGAGAAAGGGTCTGAAAAAATATTTGAAGAGATTACAGTTGAAAACTTCCCTAACAAGGGAAAAGAAATAGCCACCCACTTGCAGGAAGCTCAGAGAGTCCCATACATGAAAAGCCCAAAGAGAAACACACCAAGACACATATTAATCAAACTAACAAAAATTAAATTCAAAGAAAAAATATTAAAAACAGCAAGAGAAAAGCAACAAATAACATACAAGGGAATCTCCATAATGTTATCAGGTGATTTTTCAGCAGAAACTCTTCAGGCCACAAGGGAGTGGCAGAATACACTTAAAGTGATAAAAGGGAAAAACCTACAGCCAAGATTACTCTACCCAGCAAGGATCTCATTCAGATTTGATGGAGAAATCAAAAGCTTAACAGGCAAGCAAAAGCTAAGACAATTCAGCACCACCAAACCAGCTTTACAACAAATGCTAAAGGAACTTTTTTAGGCAGGAAACACAAGAGAAGAAAAAGACCTACAAAAACAAACCCAAAACAATAAAGAAAATGGTAATAGGAACATACTGTATCAGTAACTACCTTAAATGTAAGTGGATTAAGTGCTCCAACCAAAAGACACAGACTGGCTAAATGGATACAAAAACAAGACCTTTATATATGCTGTCTACAATAGACCCACTTCACACCTAGGGATACATACAGACTGAAAGTGAAGGGTGGAAAAAGATATTCCATGTGAATAGAAATCAAAAGAAAGCTGTAGTAGCAATACTCATGTCAGATAAAATAGACTTTAAAATAAAGAATGTTGCAAGAGACAAGGAAGGACACTACATAATGATAAAGGGAGCAATCCAAGAAGAAGATATAACATTTATAAATATTTATGCACCCAACGTAGGAACACCTCAATATATAAGGGAAATGCTAACAGCCATAAAAGGAGAAACTGGGCTTCCCTGGTGGTGCAGTGGTTGAGAGTCTGCCTGCTGATGCAGGGGACACGGGTTCATGCCCCGGTCTGGGAAGATCCCACATGCCACAGAGTGGCTGGGCCCGTGAGCCATGGCCGCTGAGCCTGCATGCGTCCAGAGCCTGTGCTCTGCGATGGGAGAGGCCACAACAGTGAGAGGCCCACGTACCACATAAAAAAAAAAAAATGGGGAAAACGGACAGTAGCACAATAATAGTGGAGGACTTTAACACCCCACTTACACCAATGGACAGATCATCCAGACAGAAAATTAATATGGAAACCCAGGCTTTAAATGACACGTTAGACCAGTTAGACTTAACTGATATTTATAGGACATTCCATCTGAAAGCAGCAGAATACACTTTCTTCTCAAGTGCACATGGAACATTCTCTGGGATAGATCACATCTTGGGACACAAATCAAGCCTTGGTAAAGTTAAGAAAATTGAAATCGTATCAAACATCTTTCCCAACCACAACACTATGAGATTAGAAATAAATTACAGGAAAAAAAAACTGTAAAAATACTCAAAGACATGGAGGCTAAACAATATGCTACTAAATAACCAAGAGATCACTGAAGAAATCAAAGAGGAAATCAAATAGAAACAAATGATAACAAAAACACTACAACCCAAAACCTATGGGATGCAGAGAAGGCAGTTCTGAGAGGAAAGTTTATAGCAATACAATCTCACCTCGGGAAACAAGAAAAATCTCAAATAAACAGCCTAACCTTATACCTAAAGCAACTAGAGAAAGAAGAACAAGCAAAACCCAAAGTTAGTAGAAGGAAAGAAATCATAAAGATCAGAGCAGAAATAAATGAAATAGGAACAAAGAAAACAATAGAAAAGATCAATGAAACTAAAAGCTGGTTCTCTGAGAAGATAAACAAAACTGATAAACCTTTAGCCAGACTCAACAAGAAAAAAAGGGAGAGGACTCAAATCAATAAAATTCAAAAAGAAAAAAGAGGAATTACAACTGACACTGCAGAAATACAAAGGATCATAAGAGACTATAAGCAACTCTATGCCAATAAAATGAACAACCTGGAAGAAATGGACAAATTCTTAGAAAGATACAACCTTCCAAGACTGAACTGGGAAGAAATAGAAAATATGAACAGACCAATCACAAACAATGAAGTTAAAACTGTGATTTAAAATCTTCCAATACGGACTTCCCTTGTGGTGCAGTGGCTGGGAATCCACCTGCCAATGCAGGGGACATGGATTCGATCCCTGGTCCGGGAAGATCCCACATGCTACAGAGCAACTAAGCCCGTGAGACACAACTACTGAGCCTGGGCTCTAGAGTCTGCAAGCCACAACTACAGAAGCCCGTGCACCTAGAGCCCCATGCTCTGTAACAAGAGAAACCACTGCTATAAGAAGCCCACACACCGCAATGAAGAGTAGCTCCCGCTGGCTGCAACTAGAGAAAGCCCATGTGCAGCAACAAAGACCCAACGCAGCCAAAAAAACAAAAACAAACAAACAAAAAAATCTTCCAACAAACAAAAGTCCAGGACCAGATGGCTTCACAGGCAAATTCTTTTTTTTTTCTTATATACATGACTGTTTATTATTACTAAGGATACAGAAGAATTTTCTATGTTTGAAAAGCAATGAGAGGTAGGAGAAATATGACCAACTGATAGATTTGACCACTCACAATTTATAAACTCTCATACAATCCAACAAATACATTATACATGCATACAAGAATTAAATGGCAAATAGCAAACTTCTTTAAAAAATATAGTTCTTTGTTTGAAAGAATGCAAAAAAACAGGAATAAAGAGAGACAGGGATAGGGAATCTGGGTAGGGGAAGTGGTTGCCGCTTAACGCAGTTTTGGGCGAAATAGTGCCACATAAATGGTGCCTGACACACCTGTGTGGGGGAGGAGAAGAGTGGGGAGAGTGAAGCTGCATGGATCTCTATTTTCAGCATAGAGGAGTTGTCAAGGTATTTAAAATACAGCTCATTCTTCCCTTCTTCTACATGTTGGAGAGCCGTTCCTGGCCTTTTCTGAGCTGGATGTGAACTCTGAGAGGAAAGTCTCTGTGTGGAAGTCCAGATTCCTCCCTGGAACAGGCAAATACTATCAAACATTTAGAGAAGAGCTGACACCCGTCCTTCTCAAACTCTTCCAAAAAATTGCAGAGGAAGAAACACTCCCAAACTCTTTCTATGAGTCCACCATCACCCTGATACCAGAATCAGACAAAGATATCACAAAAAACAGAAAATTACAGGCCAATATCACTAATAAACACAGATGCAAAAGTCCTCAACAAAATACTAGCAAACAGAATCCAACAACACATTAAAAGGTTCATACACTATGATCAAGGGGATTTATCCCAGGGATGCATGGATTCTTCAATATCCACAGATAAATCAGTGTGATCCACAATATTAACAAATTAAAGAATAAAAACCATATGATCATCTCAATAGATGCAGAAAAAGCTTTTGACAAATTTCAACACCCATTTATGAGAAAAACTCTACAGAAAGTAGTCATAGAGGGAACTTACCTCAACATAGTAAAGGCCATATATGACAAACCCACAGCAAACATCATTCTCAATGGTGAAGAACTGAAAGCATTTCCTCTAAGATCAGGAACAAGACAAGGATGTCTACCCTCACCACTCTTATTCAACATAGTTTTGGAAGTCCTAGCCATGGCAATCAGAGAAGAAAAAGAAATAAAAGAAATCCAAATTGGAAAAGAAGAAGTAAAACTGTCACTGTTTGCAGATGACATGATACTATACATAGAGAATCCTAAAGATGCCACCAGAAAACTCCTAGAGCTAATCAATGAAATTGGTAAAGTTGCAGGATACAAAACTAATGCACAGAAATCTCTTGCATTAGTATACACTAACAATGAAAGATCAGAAAGAGAAATTAAGGAAACAATCCCATTCACCACTGCAACAAAAAGAATAAAATACCTAGGAGTAAACCTACTGAAGGAGGCAAAAAGACCTGTACTCAGAAAACTATAAGACACCGATGAAAGAAATCAAGGATGGCACAAACAGATCAAGAGATATACCATGTTCTTGGACTGGAAGAATCAATATTGTGAAAATGACTATACTACCCAAAGCAATCTACAGATTCAGTGCAATCCCTATCAAACAACAAATGGCATTTTTCACAGAACTAGAACAAAAAATTTTACAATTTGTATGAAAACACAAAAGATCCAAATAGCCAAAGCAATATTGAGAAAGAAAAATGGAGCTGGAGGAATCAGGCTCCCTGACTTCAGACTATACTACAAAGCTACAGTAATCAAGACAGTAGAGTACTGGTACAAAAACAGAAATACAGATCAATGGAACAGGATAGAAAGCCCTGAGATAAACCCATGCACCTATGGTCACCTAATCTATGACAAAGGAGGCAAGAATATACATTGGAGAAAAGACAGTCTCTTCAATAAGTGATGCTGGGAAAACTAGACAGCTACATGTAAAAGAATGAAATTAGAATGCTCTCTAACACCAAACACAAAAATAAACTCAAAATGGATCAAAGACCTAAATGTAAGACCTGACAGTATAAAATTCTTAGAGGAAAACATAGGAAGAACACCCTTTGATATAAATCACAGCAAGATCTTTTTTGACTCACCTCCTAGAGTAATAGAAATAAAAACAAAAATAAAGAAATGAGACCTAATGAAACTTAAAAGCTTTTGCACAGCAAAGGAAACTATAAACAAGATGAAAAGTCAACCCTCAGCATGGGAGAAAATTTTTGCGAACAAATCAATGGACAAAGGATTAATCTAAATATATAAACAGCTCATGCAGCTCAATATTAAAAAAGCAAATAACCCAATCAAAAAATGGGTAGAAGACCTAAATAGACATTTCTCCAAAGAAGACATACAGATGGCCAAGAAGCACATGAAAAGCTGCTCAATATCCCTAATTATTAGAGAAATACAAATCAAAACTACAATGAGGTATCACCTCACACCAGTTAGAATGGGCATCATCAGAAAATGTACAAACAACAAATGCTGGAGAAGGTGTGGAGAAAAGGGAACCCTCTTGCACTGTTGGTGAGAATGTAAATTGATACAGTCACTATGGAGAACAGTATGGATGTTCCTTAAAAAACTAAAAACAGAACTACCATATGACCCAACAATCCCACACTGGGCATATACCCTGAGAAAACCATAATTCAAAAAGACACATGCACCCCAATGTTAATTCCAGCACTGTTTACAATAGCCAGGACATGGAAGCAACCTAAATGTCCATCAGCAGAGGAATGGATAAAGAAGATGTAGTACATATATACAATGGAATATTACTCAGCCATAAAAAGGAATGAAATTGTGCCATTCACAGAGACTTGGATGGACCTAGAGATTGTCATACAGAGTGAAGTAAGTCAGGAAGAGAAAAACAATTATCGTATATTAATGCATATATGTGGAATTTAGAAAAAATGCTACAGATGAACCTATTTGCAAAGCAGAAGTAGAGACAGACGTAGAGAACAAATGTATGGACACCAAGGGTGGAGAGGGGTGGGATGGATCGGGAGATTGGGATTGATGTATGTACACTACTATGTATGAAGTAGATGGCTAGTGAGTGCCTTCTGTAGAGCACAGGGGGAAAAAAAAGAGGTACAATGTGTTTGCAGGACATATATTAAGTTAACCTTAAAAATGCATTCCAGTATACAGTAGGTGCAGACAAATACTGTTTGATTCCACTTATATGAGGTACCTAGAACAGTCAAATTCACAGAGTCAGAAAGTACATTGGTAGTTGCCAGGGGCCGGGGGGTGGGGAGGGGGGAAGCGGGGGAATGGGGAGTTAGTATATAAAGGGGACAGAGTTTCAGTTCAGGAAGGTGAAAAATTCAAGAAATGGTTGATGGTGAGAGTTGCACAAAAATGTGAATGTACTTAGTGCCTCTGAACTGTACAGTTAAATATAGTTAAAATCGTATGTTTTATATTATGTGACTTTTACCACAATAAAAATTTTTTTTAAAAAAGTTGAATTACATGAGTGTAAAAAGAAAAAGTATTCCTTTCTCTTCTATTTTCTGGAAAAAAAATGTGTAGAATTGATATTAATTGTTCTTTCACCTTTGGCAGAATTCTCCAGAGAAATTCTCTGGGCTTGGTGATTTCTTTTTTGAAGTTTTAAAATTATGAATTCAATGTCATTAATAATGATATGGCTATTCAAACTATTTCATAGTAGGTGAATTGTGGTAATTTGCATTTTTTGAGGAGTTAATCTATTCCATCTAAGTTGTCAAGTTTATGTATGTAGAGTTGTTTCCTTATTACCTTTCTATGTCTTCAGGGTCTGTAATGATATCTCTATTTTATTCCTGATGTATCTATTTGACTCCTTTGGATTACAGTTTTGCCATGGGTAAAATGAGAGGCTTTAACAAGTTCAGATCCCTTTATCTCTAAAGACCTACCATATTGTAAGCAACTGTGACTCAGAACAACATATGCTTATACTCATTTTAAGTGGAATATTTATTTCTAGCCTAACTCTTACAGAGCACAAATGATGTATATGAAGTTGGAATTCAAAGTTTTACAACAAAACTTTAGAGGTCCTTTAGAGTTTAGATTTTAATAACAAAGAAGCGCTAAAGAGTTTAAAGGCTTCTTCTTTTTTTTAATGGATAATGAAGGGGGATTTAAAAATATATATATTTATTTTTTATTTATTTTATTTTTGGCTGCATTGGGTCTTCGTTGCTGCGTGCGGGCTTTCTCTAGCTGTGGCGAGCGGGGGCTGCTCTTCATCGTGGTGTGTGGGCTTCTCATCGCAGTGGCTTCTCTTGTTGCCGAGCACGGGCTCTAGGTGCACAGGCTTCAGTAGTTGTAGCACATGGGCTCTAGAACACAGGCTCAGTAGTTGTGGCGCACGGGCTTAGTTGCTCCACGGCATGTGGGATCTTCCTGGACCAGGGCTCGAACCCGTGTCCCCTGCATTGGCAGGCGGATTCTTAACCACTGCGCAACAAGGGAAAGGCTTCTTTTAAAAACAGTTATTTTACAGAATAATCTATTTTACAGTTTTATTGAGATGACTCAATCATTTATTTCCAGTAACTCTAAATCCAGGCTTTAACCGAAAGGACGCGAATAGTAAGCTGCACTCCCTCAAACAATTAGCATCTTTTTCTGAACAAGCTTAAATCCTGCCGAAGGAAGGAAGTTGAATACAGGAAATAACTCATTTAATGACGTGATGCATTGAAAAATACTATCTCTACCATCAGAACCAGCATCACAGACTTTGATCAAGCATTTCTCTATGCAGCCACTAATGCCAGATCAAAAACTTTGTGTTGATTTACCTGAATTGGTTTACTATCAATTGCTTTCTCTTTTTCTCCCATACATATTACTAGTGAGATTCGTTGGCAATTTGTGTGGGCCAACTGTAAAAATGCTTGTTATAGTAAAATTTACGTGCAGGAAAAGTCCAATTGTCGTGGTGGCCGTGTTCATATAACCATAGGATCCTTTGCTAGATGAGGCATCATGATGAAAGAAAGAGGATCGAGCTTGGAGTCAAAGCCATCTGATTATGAAACTTTTTGCTACAAGTTGTTAACAGTATGATTTGGGCAAGTTACTTAAACTCAATGAATTTCAATTTCTTTACCAAAAATGAGATTAGTAGTAATTATCTTATGGTGTCATGAGACCTAGGAAGTGCTTATATAAAGTGCCCACTATGGTGTCTGCCTGATAATAACATTCAATAAGTGGTAGCTATTAAAATTGCTCCTCAACTAAAACAACAATAATAATGATAAGAAGAAAAAAAAGAAATACAGTAAATTAATTTTTCAGAAGTGCTTTAAATTTTGAACTAGGGTTTTAAATTTAAATGACATCTGGCTAGCAGGTACTGTTTCAGTAATTCTCTCAATTCCTGACAAAAATATTTAAGAAGGCCCAGAAAAAGGATGAAAACTCATAACAATGAAAACTAAAACTGACAGCTTTTTTTAGGTTATTCAAAGAACAATCACAACTTAGTCATGCTCAGAATTCATGGCCAAGTGGGTGGTTTTGTTTTGTTTGTTTTTTATTCTTTTTCCCTTGAACTGGAATAAACTTACTGTCTTGAAAGTAGTTGGAGAAACCTACCATTTGCTCCACTTATGTTATGTATCAATAGATAAAAGGTGGGCAGGAGTGTTTCTCCATGACCCAGGCATTGTCTTTGAGGCATTCAGAGCCTTGTTCCTACCCTGATCCCAGCCTCCTTCCTGTTCCATTGGTACCTGTCTTTATATAACCACTTTGAAACTGCAACCTTTACATATCCATTTAGAAACAACAAGACAGGATATATGGAGTTCTGGTGATTGTTATAGGCCGAGGAGTAGTGAGAAAAATAGCGGCTCATTGTATACAGAGAAATGTAATCCTGAAGGGAAATGACTGTAGTTAGGGTAGATATTGGGAGAGCAGTGGGCTGTGGATTATGTATATTCCATGGGATTAGAGGGTCAATGAAATTGGTAGTCTGAAGGTAGTCCCACTCAAACTCATAAAATAAGAAAATAAAAGTAGTACATTTGCATATCAAGTAGTTTCCCAGAAATAGCACAAGGGGAATTCTCTTAACCCCAAAGAAGAGACTGAGGTAGGACTATGAACAAGTAGGACTCTGACAGTTGGCATTTATAATTACCAGGGTAGAAAATTTCCTTGTTCAATGGAATTACAGAGGGAAAAGAAAAAAGAATTAATATGTGCTTTTAAGAAGAAAATAAAGACAATAAGAAGCCATTTTTTTCCCCGAAGATTCAGAAATATTGCATATTTTCAAAATGATTTACTACTAGAACCCAGAGAATGTTTTGGAAAACTTTTTGATAGAGTCATTAAAATGCCAGGAAAGATAGTTTTTATGAAACAGCAACATAAAACTGAAGAAGAGAATACAAATTAGCCTGAAGAGATAGCAGCATGAAATGTGCTAGAGAAACATGCTGGAGATAAAATCAGCTGCCTATGATAGGAAATTGTCAAGAAAATGAAAAATCCAATGGAATTAAAAGCAACAGTGCAGTTAGAAAAGGCAGACTTGATTTAACAGAAAATTTAATCAGTGATTTGGCAGAATTGCTTGAAAAAATTTTCCAGAATGTAAGAGAATAGAAAATATAGAGGAGAAGATGGTAGGTATAAAGGATAGAGAACAATGATCCACATTTTAAATTATAGGTTTTCAGAGTAAGAAATCAGAAGCAAAAATCAAAGGCTAAAAATGAGAAAAAAACCAACCAACCAACACTTTTCTGAACAGAAAAAAGAAACCCTAACGCTGTGCTACGTTGGTTTAAAATACTTACCATGTTGCAAAGAACATTAGCAGGGAGAGAAGCATGGTAAAAATTTCAAAGTTAAGGATAAATAAAAATAATCTTTAAATCTTTACTATAATCATTTTGAAATAAAACATGTTACCAATAAAACAAAAGTTGGCAGACTTGAGAATTTTCTTTCATAGTAGTAAATATCAGTTTACAATGTAATATTTTCTACAGAAATTTAAAGGGATAAAACCGTGCCTCAAGAATTCTCATCCACTTAAGTTTTTATCTGCAGAGTCAATATGAGGACACTTAAAAATATATAATGGCTAAGAAAACACACCATCCACATGCTTTTTGTTTAAAAAAAATACTTGACATATTTCAGATGACTATGAATTTAATCAAAATCTTAAAACGTGTTGTTATGCTATAAAAAGACTTACAGTGTGCATTGAAATAATTCAAACATAAAACTAGGTGTATTAGAATTCTCCAAAGGGGGGGAAAAGCCAGTAGTATATATACATATATATATAGATAGATAGATGTATAATGAGGAATTGGCTCATGCAGTTTTGAAGGCTGAGAAGTCCCAAGACCTGCAGTCAGAGCTGGAGACCCTGGAAAGCCATGGTATAGTTCCAGTCTGAGGCTGAAGGCCTGAGAAACAGGAGGGCTGATGGTGTAAATCACAGTCCATGGCTGAGTCCTAAGGCAGGAGAAGACTGATCCCCGTTTGAAGACAGTCAGAGAGAGAGAGTGAATTTTCCCTTAAATCTTTTTGCTCTGTTCGGGCCTTCAGTGGATTGGATGAGGCTTATCTGCATTGGTGAGGATACCCTGCTTTACTCAGTCTACTGATTCAAATGTTAATTTTATCCGGAAACACCCTCACAAATCCACCCAGAATAATGTTTAACTAAATATGTGGGCACCCTGTTATCCAGTCAAGTTGACACATATAATAAACCCTCACGCTAAGTTTAAATAATTGTTGTATGTTTGGTGTTTAAAAAATGAATGCAAATGTCAGAAATTGTTCTTAAAAAAGAATAATGTAAAACTTACATATAAAAAGAAATCACAATAATGTGAGTCTAAATGTCCAGATAATATGAATAAAAACTGTCAGTTAGAAGAATGTGAACTCAGAGAAAGTTAAAAAAATATCTGATAAAAAAAATTTATGTGAAAGTGAGTAAAGAATGGAAAACAAGGACTTTTAGATAGTGAATAAATAGAACTTACAACAGGATTGAAATCTTCTAATTGTAGAAGATAAAATCAACCCAATCAGCAAATGACAGAAAACAGAGGAAGTGGCATAAAAGCCTAAAAAGAAAAAGCACAACCCAAGATAGTGTGAAATGTTATATGAAATATATCAGTTCTGATAATAAACTTAGATGCGTTATAAAGTTTGCTAAATAAGGAATATGAAAACAGTATCTCTATGCTATTCTCAAGGGGTATTTCTAAAACAAAGCACAGATTTTAATAAGAGGATGGACAAAGATTTATAAGGCGAGTTGAAAAAAGAGATGGAATTAATAATTTTAGACAATGTAGCTGTCAAGGGTCAAAATATTAAAAGGTTAAAAAGAAGGTCGTTTTTATCATGTACACTATACTGCACAACCAATTTATAACAATCATAACCCTTTATGTGCTGACTAAAACAGTATCAACATACATAGTCAAAATTTATTAGGAGAAAAAGAAATGTACAAAAATACTATAGTTGCAGGAAAATTTAACATTATCTCAGGCTTTGTAAGGGAGACTGGTCACTTACTTTGTCTGCCCCATGTCATTTCCTTTGGGAACTGGCCTCCCCACACTGGTCAGACCCTTTTGGCGGGGTCAGTCAAGAGGCTGTTTCTTGGCTATCACAGGACTGGGAACACTTAGCAGATGCTTGATGCTCCACTCAGATTCCTTTGGCTCCCTTTTTACCAGTTATGTGAGTCCTTCCCCAGCTTTTGTGACCTTAGTTGTTAAGGCTTTACACCTTAGCCCTTCAGAGGTCGGCCTGTGGGCACTGGTGCTGCCTTGTCCACATGGAGAGCTGAAAGTGTCTGGACATTTCATGGCCTCCAATCTCTCCAGACCCTGGCTCCTTTATTGGATAATTACACCTCCAAGCTTGGAGGTGTAATTTATCTCGAGCTCCCTTACTAGGCTTTGGGAATTGGAGGCTTCTTCCCCTTCCCATACAGCTTTCCCCACTCTCTTACTCTTTTCTCCTGAAGCATGTCCTTAATAAATTGCTCTCAAAGCAGTTCTTGACTCAGATCTGCCTCTGTGAAATTCCAGCTGAGATGGCGTGTGACCTAAACTGACGGATCAGAGTGGCTTATCTGTGTGACCCAAGGATTGGGCCTAAGTGGGTAACTTACCTAAGCTGGATCAGAGTCCTTTATTTTGACTTGACATGATGCTGGGAGAAAGAGCAGTCTATTTCCTGTGATTACAGCATGCAAAGACCAATCAGCCTGGATTCCCAGGCACTATCTTGTTGCCATGTGGATAGGGCCTGCCTGAGAAATGAAAACAGGCAAGCAGAGCTAAGGGATGAAGAAAGACAGTACCAATTCCATCATTTCAACCCCTAGACCCAGCCTTTGCTGAAGAAGTTTATATTTTAGAAATCCCAGTTATATTAGCTCACAAGTTCTTTTAATGAATTATGCTAGTTTGACTTGGGTTTCTGTTATTTGCAATGAAAATGTCCTCAACAACATAGTTCAAGCAGGAAAAAATAATAAGGTTTCAGAGAATTTGAATAATATAATTAATAATGGATTAATAGTGCATAATCTCTGGAAATGAGTTGGACTGTACATCTTTAAAAATAAAGAATTTACTAGTTAAAAAACAACCTCACTTTATTCCTCAGAACATAACTTCTAAAGAACACATTCTCTAAAAAGTAGCCATCCTAGAAATTAATTTTAAAAGATTAAGGAAATACAGTGGTCCATATGGAAATTAGAAATCTTTCTCCAATAACTATGGGATAAAAGAAGAATCTAAAGTTAACAAAAAATAAAAATGTTAGTACTAAGGGGATATGATTTTAGACACAGTTCCTCCTTCTGACCCGTACTTCCTTTCATTCTCCTTCATTGGTTCAATATTCAAACATCTAGGCCACTCTGCATTCCTTGACTCAGGGTAGAAAGAAATAATTTTTTCTTATGGTTCTGTAATTTGTCTTTGAAAAACTTTAGGGAAATATTAAGGTATAGAGAAAATGTTTGAGCACTGATGGTAAGATATTTTCTCCTACTACACTCAGAGGACAGAAAAATATTTCTAAAGTTGGAAAGACAGTAAGCACAAGTGGAGGAGCCATCACCATTGGAGCTCTGTACAGGGCCCTTGGATCTTGCCTCATAAGCTCTGGGAAACGGCATCTGCCTAGAGAAGGAAAGACTGACTAGTGAGTCCAGAACGACAGGGATCATAGAAGGTGAGCACAGCACCTTCACCTTAGGGTGGTGTCACATCTCAGTGTCATCTTGTTTGGACTGATGACAGTCAAGCCCTGAGGACCAGATTGGATGATGGATGTCTCAGCTGGTACCCATGTGGATGGTTGACAATGAAGAGCAGATGCCCTGCCTCTCACCTTGGTGCTACAATAAACAACCTGGCTCCTGGTGGAATGGGGTTTGATTTGTGGAAATATAAAGTAGGTTGGATTTCTGATACATTTGAGTTTGTGACTAAAATTTAAACTCACTACACTTCGTATTAACACTTGTGGGATGTGGTCAAAGGAGCTTGGGAAGCAGAACTTCACTTCTACAACTCCAGTCCCCCAACCACAAATTCAGTCTTTTCATGTAACTGGGGCTCATAGAGCTAGTTTAATATTTATTTTTATCTTTAGAAATACAACAGTTTTGATTTCCAGGGTTCTTTTTGCTTTTTCATTCTTTTTTTCCCCAGGGTTCTTTTTGCTTTTGCATTCAATTTAGTTACAACAATAATATATTACATATTACAAAAATATTACAAGTTACTACAATAATATTTCTAATATAATCTTGCTCTTTTTGCCTTTCTTTCTCCTCCTTTTTCCCCAGGCTCAGAACTTTTGCTTTTTTTGATGTAAAATCTTATGATCTAACTGACTTACAAAGCTATTTATTGTCTTACCACAAAATTCTATGTTGGTATGAAACTTGATATTACTACAGTCTTTCTTTTTGCATTTTTTTGTAACCCAGGAAAACAGTTCCTTAGGAAAGGCTAAGGTGAAAGGCTTTTCTGTATCTCAAAAGAGAAAGAGAAAAGAAAACTGATAATTTGAAAATGCTAATTGCCCTTTTACAGAAATTATATCTTGAAATGTAAAAATACATTTTGTCTTAAATATATGTATTTTTATATCTCACTTTGGGGTCCACTCCCTCACTTGTGGTCTAGAGTGTGGTGGGAGGTGTCAGACAACTCTGTGTTTATGGATTTGGGGAATGTGCATGTGTTCTGCTACTACATTTTGAAAAGAGGTGAAGTCAGCTGAAGTATGAAACAGAAGGTGAGTTGAAGTACCCATCTCCATCTGCTTCAGGACTGTTTGGTTTTAGTTCAGAGGGTGGGAGAGTTTGATATCTAGTGCAACCATCTCCCTTGACACTATCTTTAGTGAAAAAAAATTCCACCCCCAATTTGGCATAAGATCTTCTGCATTTACAGAACTATTTTGAGTTTATAAACAAAATCAACTATATTCATGGGTATGTTAATGGAAAGTTGGGAAGAAGCATATTAGGCAAATTGAAACTCCTAAAGTCCTGAAAAATTCTGTCTTTAATTTCCTTCTGGTGACCCACAAAATACAGAAGTACTTTTCTCCCTCTCATTTCTTTTTTCCCTCTAGTTTTATTGAGATATAATTGACATACTGCACTGGATAAGATTCAGCTGTACAGTATAATGATTTGATTTACATACATCATGAAATGATGACCATGATAAGTTTAGTAAACTTGATAAAGTTTAGTAAACAAATATCTCTCATATAGATACAAAATAAAAGAAAAAAATTTTCTTGTGATGAGAACTCATAGGACTTAACTCTCTTAACAATTTTCATATGTAACATACAGCAGTGTTCATTATACTTGTCATGTTGTCCCTTATATCCCTAGTGCTTATTTACCTTATAACTGTGAGTTTGTATCAATACCTTTGACTGCCTTCACCCCATTCCCCATCGCCCCACGCCCTCCTCTGGTCATCACAAATCTGATCTATTTTTCTATGAGTTGGTTGGTTGGTTGGTTTTTGAAGTATAATTGAACTACAACACTATGTTACCTCCTGGTACACAACACAGTGATTTGCTATTTCTATATATCACAAAATGATCACCACTGTAAGTCTAGTTATCATGGGTCACCATAAAAAGATATTACATTATTATTGAATATATTCCCCACATTGTACATTTTATACCCGTGACTCATTTATTTTGTAACTGGAAGTTTGCATCTCTTAATCTCCCTCACGTATATCACTCTTCTTCCCCCACCCCCGGAGAACACATGCTTGTTCTCTGTATCTATGACTGTTTTTGTTTGTTCTCGTTATGTTTATTCATTTGTTTTGATTTTTAGATTCCACATGTAAGTGAAATCATATGGCATTTGTCTTTATTTGTCTGACTTATTTCACTTTGCATAATACCCTCTAGGTCCATCCATGTTGTTGCAGTGGCAAGATTTCATTCTCTTTTACGGCTGAGTAATATTTCATTGTATATAAATACATACCATATCTCCGTTATCCATTCATCTGTCGATGGGCACTTCGTCTGTTCCCATATATTGGCTATTGTAAATAATGCTGCAATAAACATAGGGGTGCATATATCTTTTCTAATTAGTGTTTCTGTTTCCTTTGGATAAATACCTAGGATTGTAATTGCTGGATCATATGGTAATTCTATTTTTAATTTTTTAAGGACCCTCCATACTGTTTTCCATAGTGGCTGTATCAATTTACATTCCTACCAACACTGCACAAATATTCCCTTTTTTCCACATCCTTGCCAACACTTGATGTTTATTGTCTTTTTGATAATAACCATTATAATAGGTGTGAAATGATTTCTCATTGTAGTTTTTTTTTTAACATCTTTTTTGGAGTGTAATTGCTTTAAAATGGTGTGTTAGTTTCTGCTTTATAATAAAGTGAATCAGTTATACATATATATATGTTCCCGTATCTCTTCGCTCTACGTCTCCCTCCCTCACACCCTCCCTATCCCATCCCTCTAGGTGGTCACAAACCACCTAGCTGATCTCCCTGTGCTATGTGGCTGCTTCCCACTAGCTATCTATTTTACGTTTGGTAGTGTATATATGTCCATGCAACTCTCTCACTTTGTCACAGCTTACCCTTCCCCCTCCCCATATCCTCAAGTCCATTCTCCAGTAGGTCTATGTCTTTATTCCCATCTTGCCCCTAGGTTCTTCATGATCAGTTTTTTTTTCTTAGATTCCATATATATGTGTTAGCATATGGTATTTGTTTTTCTCTTTCTGACTTACTTCACTCTGTATGACAGACTCTAGGTCCATCCACCTCACTACAAATAACTCAATTTCCTTTCTTCTTATGGCTGAGTATATTCCATTGTATATATGTGCCACATCTTCTTTATCCATTCATCTGTTGATGGACACTTAGGTTGCTTCCATGTCCTGGCTATTGTAAATAGAACTGCAATGAACATTGTGGTACATGACTCTTATTGAATTATGGTTTTCTCAGGGTATATGCCCAGTAGTGGGATTGCTGGGTCATATGGTAGTTCTATTTTTAGTTTTTTAAGGAACTTCCATACTGTTCTCCATAGTGGCTGTATCAATTTACATTCCCACCAACAGTGTAGGAGGGTTCCCTTTTCTCCACATCCTCTCCAGCATTTATTGTTTGTAGATTTTTTGATGATGGCCATTCTGACTGGTGTGCGATGATATCTCATTGTAGTTTTGATTTGCATTTCTCTAATGATTAATGATGTTGAGCATTCTTTCATGTGTTTTTTGGCAATCTGTATATCTTCTTTGGAAAAATGTCTATTTAGGTCTTCTGCCCATTTTTGGATTGGGTTGTTTTTTTGTTATTGAGCTGCATGAGCTGCTTATAAATTTTGGAGATTAATCCTTTGTCAGTTGCTTCATTTGCAAATATTTTCTCCCATTCTGAGGGTTGTCTTTTGGTCTTGTTTATGGTTTCCTTTGCTGCGCAAAAGCTTTCAAGTTTCATTAGGTCCCATTTGTTTATTTTTGTTTTTATTTCCATTTCTCTAGGGGATGGGTCAAAAAGGATCATGCTGTGATTTATGTCATAGAGTGTTCTGCCTATGTTTTCCTCTAAGAGTTTGATAGTGTCTGGCCTTACATTTAGGTCTTTAATCCATTTAGAGTTTATTTTTGTGTATGGTGTTAGGGAGTGTTCTAATTTCATACTTTTACATGTAGCTGTCCAGTTTTCCCAGCACCACTTATTGAAGAGGCTGTCTTTTCTCCACTGTATATTCTTGCCTCCTTTATCAAAGATAAGGTGACCATATGTGCGTGGGTTTATGTCTGGGCTTTCTATCCTGTTTCATTAATGTATATTTCTGCTTTTGTGCCAGTACCATACTGTCTTGATTACTGTAGCTTTGTAGTCTAGTCTGAAGGGCGGGAGCCTGATTCTTCCAGCTCCATTTTCTTCCTCAAGATTGCTTTGGCTATTCGGGGTGTTTTGTGTTTCCATACAAATTGTGAAATTTTTTGTTTTAGCTCTGTGAAAAAGGCCAGTGGTAGTTTGATAGCGATTGCATTGAATCTGTAGATTGCTTTGGGTAGTACAGTCATTTTCACAATGTTGATTCTTCCAATCCAAGAACATGGTATATCTCTCCATCTATTTGTACCATCTTTAATTTCTTTCATCAGTGTCTTATGATCTTCTGCATACAGGTCTTTTGTCTCCTTAGGTAGGTTTATTCCTAGATATTTTATTCTTTTTTTTGCAATGGTAAATGGGAGTGTTTCCTTAGTTTTGCTTTCAGATTTTTCATCAATAGTGTATAGGAATGTTAGAGATTTCTGTGCATTAATTTTGTACCCTGCTACTTTACGAAATTCATTGATTAGTTCTAGTAGTTTTCTGGTGGCATCTTAACAATTCTCTATGTATAGTGTCATGTCATCTGCAAACAGTGACAGCTTTACTTCTTCTTTTCTGATTTGGATTCCTTTTATTTCTTTTTTTCTCTGATTGCTGTGGCTAGGAATTCCAAAACTTTGTTGAATAATAGTGGTGAGAGTGGGCAACCTTATCTTGTTCCTGATCTTAGTGGAAATGATTTCAGTTTTTCACCATTGAGGACGATGTTGGCTGTGGGTTTGTCATATATGGCCTTTATTTTGTTAAGGAAAGTTCCCTCCATGCCTACTTTCTGGGGGGTTTTATCATAAATGGGTGTTGAATTTGTCAAAACCTTTCTCTGCATCTATTTAGAAGATCATATGGTTTTTCTCCTTCAATTTGTTAATATGGTGTATCATGTTGATTGATTTGCATATATTGAAGTATCCTTGCACTCCTGGGATAAACTCCACTTGATCATGGTGTATGATCCTTTTAATGTGCTGTTGGATTCTGTTTGCTACTATTTTGTTGAGGATTTTTGCCTCTATGTTCCTCAGTGATATTGGCCTGTAGTTTTCTTTCTTTGTGATATCTTTGTCTCGTTTTGGTATCGGGTGATGCTGTCCTCGTAGAATGAGTTTGGGAGTGTTCTTCCCTCTGCTATATTTTGGAAGAGTTTGAGGTTAGGTGTTAGCGCTTCTTTAAGTGTTTGATAGAATTCGCTTGTGAATTCCTCTGGTCCTGGGCTTTTGTTTGTTGGAAGACTTTTTTTTTTTTTTTTTTTTTGCAGTACGTGGGCCTCTCACTGTTGTGGCCTCTCCCGTTGCAGAGCACAGGCTCTGGATGCACAGGCTCAGCAGCCATGGCTCATGGGCCCAGCCGCTCCGCGGCATGTGGGATCTTCCCGGACCAGGGCACGAACCCGTGTCCCCTGCATCAGCAGGTGGACTCTCAACCACTGCACCACCAGGGAAGCCCTGTTGGAAGATTTTTGATCACAGTTTCAATTTCAGTGCTTGTAATGGGACTCTTCATACTTTCTATTTCTTCCTGGTTCAGTTTTAGAAGGTTGTGCATTTGTAAGAATTTGTCCATTTCTTCCAGGGTGTCCATTTTTTTTTTTTTTTTTTTGCGGTACGCGGGGCTCTCACTGTTGTGGCCTCTCCCGTTGCGGAGCACAGGCTCCGGACGCGCAGGCTCAGTGGCCACGGCTCACGGGCCCAGCCGCTCTGCGGCATGTGGGATCTTCCCAGACCGGGTCACGAACCCGTGTCCCCTGCATCGGCAGGCGGACTCCCAACCTCTGCGCCACCAGGGAAGCCCCACAGGGTGTCCATTTTATTGGCATAGAATTGCTTGTAATAACCTCTCATGATCCTTTGTATTTCTGCAGTGTCAGTTGTTACTTCTCCTTTTTCATCTCTAATTCTGTTGATTTGAGTCTTCTCCCTTTTTTTCTTGATATGTCTGACTAATGGTTTATCAATTTTGTTTATCTTCTCAAAGAACCAGCTTTTAGTTTTATTAATCTTTGTTATTGTTTCTTTCATTTCTTTTTCATTTATTTCTGATCTGCTCTTTCTGATTTCTTTCCTTCTGCTAATTTTGGGTGTTTTTGTTCTTCTTTCTCTAATTGCTCTAGGTGTAAGGTTAGGTTGTTTACTTGAGATGTTTCTTGTTTCTTAAGGTAGGATTGTATTGCTATAAACTTCCCTCTTAGAACTGCCTTTGTTGCATCCCATAGGTTTTGGGTCATCGTGTTTTCATTGTCATTTGTTTCTGGGTATTTTTTGATTTCCTCTTTGATTTCTTCAGTGATCTCTTGGTTATTAAGTAGTGTATTGTTTAGCCTCCATGTATTTGTATTTTTTACAGATTTTTTCCTGTAATTTATATCTAGTCTCATAGCGTTGTGGTTGGAAAAGATACTTGATATGATTTCAATTTTCTTAAATTTAGCAAGGCTTGATTTGTGACCCAAGATATGATGTATCCTGGAGAATGTTCCATGAGCACTTGAGAAGAATGTGTATTCTGTTGTTTTTGGATGGAATGTCCTATAAATATCAATTAAGTCCATCTTGTTCAATGTATTATTTAAAACTTGTGTTTCCTTATTTACTTTCATTTTGGATGATCTGTCCATTGGTGAAAGTGGGGTGTTAAAGTCCCCTACTATTATTGTGTTACTCCTGATTTCCCCTTTTATGGCTGTTAGCATTTGCCTTATGTATTGAGGTGTTCCTACGTTGGGTGCATAAATATTTACAATTGTTATATCTTCTTCTTGGATCGATCCCTTGATCATTATGTAGTGTCCTTCTTTGTCTCTTGTAATAGTCTTTATTTTAAAGTCTATTTTGTCTGATATGAGAATTGCTACTCCAGCTTTCTTTTGCTTTCCATTTGCATGGAATATCTTTTTCCTTCCCCTCACTTTCAGTCTGTATGTGTCCCTAGGGCTGAAGTGGGTCTCCTGTAGACAGCATATATATGGGTCTTGTTTTTGTATCCATTCAGCTGGTCTATGTGTTTTGGTTGGAGCATTTAATCCATTCACATTTAAGGTAATTATCGATATGTATGTTCCTATGACCATTTTCTTAACTGTTCTGGGTTTGTTATTGTAGGCCTTTTCCTTCTCTTGTGTTTCCTGCCTAGAGAAGTTCCTTTAGCATTTGTTGTAAAGCTGGTTTTGTGGTGCTGAATTCTCTTAGCTTTTGCTTGTCTGTAAAGGTTTTATTTTCTCCATCAAATCTGAATGAGATCCTTGCTGGGTAATCTTGGTTGTAGGTTTTTCTCCTTCATCACTTTAAATATGTCCTGCCACTCCCTTTTGGCTTGCAGAGTTTCCGCTGAAAGATCAGCTGTTAACCTTATGGGGATTCCCTTGTATGTTATTTGTTGTTTTCCCTTGCTGCTTTTAATATTTTTCCATTGTATGTAATTTTTTTTTTTTTTTTGTGGTACGCGGGCCTCTCACTGTTGTGGCCTCTCCCATTGTGGAGCACAGCCTCTGGACGTGCAGGCTCAGCGGCCATGGCTCACGGGCCCAACCTGTGCGCGGCATGTGGGATCCTCCCAGACCGGGGCAAGAACCCATGTCCCCTGCATTGGCAGGCGGACTCTCAACCACTGTGCCCCCAGGGAAGCCCTGTATTTAATTTTTGATAGTTTGATTAGTATGTGTCTTGGTGTGTTTCTCCTTGGATTTATCCTGTATGGGACTCTCTGTGCTTCCTGGACTTGACTAACTATTCCCTTTCCCATATTAGGGAAAATTTCAACTATAATCTCTTCAAATATTTTCTCAGTCCCTTTCTTTTTCTCGTCTTCTTCTGGGACCCCTATAATTCGATTGTTGGTGTGTTTAATGTTGTCCCAGAGGTCTCTGAGACTGTCCTCAATTCTTTTCATTCTTTTTTCTTTATTCTGCTCTGCAGTAGTTATTTCCACTCTTTTATCTTCCAGGTCACTTATCCGTTCTTCTGCCTCAGTTATTCTGCTATTGATCCCTTGTAGAGAATTTTTAATTTCATTTTTTGTGTTATCATCATTGTTTGTTTGCTCTTTAGCTCTCTAGTTTCTTGTTAATCGTTTCTTGTATTTTCTCTATTCTATTTCCAATATTCTGGATCATCTTTACTATCATTATTCTGAATTCTTTTTCAGGTACACTGCCTATTTCCTCTTCATTTGTTAGGTCTGATGGGTTTTTGCTTTGCTTCTTCATCTGCTGTGTGTATTTCTGTCTTCTCATTTTGCTTAACTTACTATGTTTGGGGTCTCCTTTTTGCAGGCTGCAGGTTCATAGTTCCCATTGTTTTTGGGTGTCTGTCCCCAGTGGCTAAGGTGGGTTCAGTGGTTGTGTAGGCTTCCTGGTGGAGGGGACTAGCACCTGTGTTCTGGTGGATGAGGTTGGATCTTGTCTTTCTGGTGGGCAGGTCCACATCTGGTGGTGTGTTTTGGGGTGTCTGTGGCCTTATCATGATTTTAGGCAGCCTCTGTGCCAATAGATGGGGTTGTGCTCCTGTCTTGCTAATTGTTTGGCATAGGGTCTCCAGCACTGTAGCTTGCTGGTCGTTGAGTGGAGCTTGGTTTGGCGTTGAGCTGGAGATCTCTGGGAGTTTTTCGCCATTTGATATTTCGTGGAGCTGGGAGGTCTCTTGTGGACCAGTGTCCTGAACTTGGCTCTCCCACCTCAGAGGCACAGCCCTGACACCTGGCTGGAGCACCAAGAGCCTTTCATCCACACGGCCTGCCCATGGTCCCCAGGACTGTCACGGCTTCAGCTGGTGGGGCCCCTCCATAGCCAGCAGCCTCAGTGAGGCCATCCTCCCCTCGGCCTCCGGGGCAGTTCAGTGATGGTGGAGGGAAGATACCCTGAGCCAGGAGTTCCAGCTCTGCGGAAACGCGGGCTCCATTCTGGGTGCAGGGGGTGGGACAGCTCTCCCCCTAGGCCTTCCAGGAGGGAGCGGGGCACTGGTGGAGGGACTCAGTGTAGTTTTTTTTTTTTTGCGGTACACGGGCCTCTCACTGTTGTGGCCTCTCCCATTGCGAAGCACAGGCTCCGGACGCGCAGGCTCAGTGGCCATGGCTCACAGGCCCATTCGCTCCGCGGCATGTGGTATCTTCCTGGACCGGGGCACGAACCCGTGTCCCCTGCATAGGCAGGCAGACTTTCAACCACTGTGCCACCAGGGAAGCCCTCAGTGTAGTTTTGATTTGCATTTCTCTGATGATTATTGATGTTGAGCATCTTTTCATGTGTCGGTTGGCCATGTGTATGTCTTCTTTGGAGAAAGTTCTGTTCAGGTCTGTGCCCATATTTTAATCAGACTGTTTGTTTTTTTCATATTGAGTTGTATGAGGTCTTCCTATATTTTGGATATTAACTTCTTATCAGATGTGTCATTTGCAAATATCTTCTTCCATTCAGCAGGCTACCTTTTCATTTTGGTGATGGTTTCCTTCACTGCGAAAAAGCTTTTTAGTTTGATGTGGTCTCATTTGTTTATTTTTGTTTTTTTCCATTGCCTGGGGATACAGATCCAAAAAAACATTGCTAAGACTGATGTCAAAGAGCATACTGCTTATGTTTTCCTATAGGAGTTTTATGGTTTCAAGTCTTACATTTAAGTTTTTAATCCACTTTGGTTTATTTTTGTATATAGTGTGAGAAAGTAGTCCAGTTTGATTTTCTTGTGTGTAGCTGCCCAGTTTTCCCAATACCATTTACTGAAGAGGCTGTCTTTTCCCCACTGTACATTCTTGCCTCCTTTGTCATAGGTTAGTTGTCCATATAAATGTGGGTTCATTTCTGGGCTCTCTATTCTGTTCCATTGATCCATGTGTCTGGTTTTGTGCCAGTACCACACTGATGTAGTATAGTTTGAAATCAGGGAGAATGATACCTCCAGCTTTGTTGTTCTTTCTCAAGATTGTTTTGGCTATTTGGGGTCTTTTGTGTTTCCATACAAATTTTAGAATTATTTGTTCCAGTTCTGCGAAAAATGCCATTGGCATTTCTAATATTGAATATTCTAATATCTAGAATTGGTATTCTAATTTCTAATAAGTGACAAAGGAGGGTTTTGTTTGCATTTCATGTTGCCACAAAAAATGTATTATTCTATCTTCATTTCTTTTCTTCTTGCTTTTCCAAATATTTGTGTTACTCTAAGCATTTTATCCTCTTTTCAAACTACACAGGTACATAGATGTTAGTATTATCTCTTTTTAAGCTTGTTATTGTTAAGTGTATGCCAGGCTGAGCTAGATAGAATCTCATGAAATAGCCGTTTCGTGTAATGAAACATATGGCTGCTTGCAATTCATAGTTTACATGATTAGCAGTAAAGCGTTTTTTTCTAAAAAGAAGGAAGGCTTCAAAACCGAATACTTTAATTTCATATATACATAGTCATGACTATTTCAAAATAACATTCTTAAAATTTAAAAATATAAATATTCTTGATTACAATTTTTTAAACGTCTCATCTGTGTGTAAAAATGTTGGATTACATTATCTCTACATATCCCCTCTAGCTCAAAAGTTCCCTTTTGAAACCTTAGTGTTAAGTAGAATTTGGTGGATTTTTATAAAACAGTTTGGGGGGACTTCCGTGGTGGCACAGTGGTTAAGAATCCGCCTGCCAATACAGGGGACACAGGTTCGATCCCTGGTCCGGGAAGATCCCACATGCCACGGAGCAACTGGGCCCGTGTGCCACAACTACTGAGCCTGCGCTCTAGAGCACGCGAGCCACAACTACTGAAGCCCAAGCACCTAGAGCCTATGCTTTGCAACAAGAGAAGCCACTGCAGTGAGAAGCCCGTGCACTGTAACGAAGAGTAGCTCCCGCTTTGCAACTGGAGAAAGCCTGTGCGCAGCAACGAAGACCCAACCGAGACAAAAATAAATAAATAAATAAACAAACAAATAAATAAATAAAAACAGCTTGGGTCACAAACTTGCACATATTTGTTCTGGGAAATAATATATAAGAATTAACCTGTCTAACATTATATATATAATAATATATAGGAATTCACCTGTAAATACATGGCTTGCTGTCTGTTGTACCGTGGTAATGTGGTTCCCAAAGATGTCAGTGCTGCCATTGCCACCATCAAGACCAAGCATACCATCCAGTTTGTGGACTGGTGCCCCACTGGCTTCAAAGTTGGCATTAATTACCAGCTTTCCACTGTGGTACCTGGTGGAGACCTGGCCAAAGTACAGTGAGCTGTGTGCATGCTGAGCAACATCACAGCCATCGCTGAGGCCTGGGCTTGCCTGGACCACACGTTTGACCTGATGTATGCCAAGCATGCTTTTCTTCACTGGTACGTGGTGAGGGCATGGAGGAAGGAGAGTTTTCTGAGGCCCGTGAGGACGTGGCTGCCCTTGAGAAGGATGATGAGGAGGTTGGTATGGATTCTGTTGAAGGAGAGGGAGAGGAAGAAGGAGAGGAATACTAAAGTTAAAATGTCACAAAGGTGCTGCTTTTACAGGGAAGCTTATTCTGTTTTAAACATTGAAAAGCTGTGGTCTGATCAGTTAATTTGTATGTAGCAGTGCATACTCTCGTGTACAATCATTGACCTATGCTTTAAAACACGACACTTTGTTATAGACCCAAGCTATCCATTTCTCTGATAGGTTTGAGTAAAGTATTCCCTGTCTTAAATGAAAAAAAAAAAAGAATTAACCTGTCTATTCTTTAGAATTTTGAGTCATTCCAAACCATGCATGATTCGCTTGTTTGTTCATCTTTAGTTCACTCTAGATGAAGGATTCACAAGTTGCAAAAAAAGGGAGACATTACCCAAGAATAAATTTTAGTCTTTAAACTTTTGATGTCTGTTTTATTAGAATAAAAATATTACACATTGATGATAAGGTAGAATTTTGTAGGGAAAGAAAAATAGTAAGGCCTTTAATCTAACATATTCTCAAGTCTTAAGAGTGTATCTCAACAAGATAAACACAGGTCACTTTTTTAAGCTAAGAAAGAATTTCTTTTTTCTAAGTTACTCTGTTTATAGATGAAAGCAATGATACATATGGTGAATACCTTTCTGCATAGAAGCATAGTTTAAGAGGCCAATTAACGATAAGAAGGGAAGCCTTTAAAACTGAGCATCGATCTGGGGCTGTGGCAACTAGAATAATCACATTTATGATGGTTATAATTGTGATTATTCTGTAGAATTATTGTTGGCCTGAAACCTTGCTCAGAAAGAAGCACTTCATTTCTGACTATCTGTCTGCCAGATTTCTCTGCTACTATTTGCCAGACATTCATGGCTATTATATTTGTAATGATTTTCCTATGGGAAAAGTATGAGAAACAAAAATAGAGCTCCTAAGGGTTGGTGAAGGAACAGTATCCTGGGACAAATCTCCTGCAGTAGTGAGAATAGATTAGGAAAAGGAAATGAATATTTGCTGAGTTTTTGTAGTCTGTACTTTGGCACCATGACAAATCCTCCACAGATATAATGTGTGAAGCAAATTGTTCATGGAGACAGTACTGGGACTACACTTTAGTCATATGTCTTTCAGTTGGAATCTATTCTCTCCCTGGGTCCCTCTTCCTGTCCTTTGAAAATTGCAATAACTTCTGTTTATTCCCACCAGCCAAGATTTTTGCTAAAGAACACCCTGTGAAAGACAAATATCATATGACATCACTTATATGTGGAATCTAAAAAATGATACAAATGAACTGACTTACAAAACGGAAATAGACTCACAGTCATAGAAAACAAACTTATGGTTACCAAAGGGAAAGTGTAGGGGGGAGGGATAAATTAGGAATTTGGGATTAACAGATACACACTAGTATATATAAACTAGATAAACAACAAGGACCTATTGTATAGCACAGGGAACCATAATCAATAATTGTAATAACCTATAATGGTAAAGAATCTAAAAAAGTGTATATATATATATATGTAGATGTAGATGTAGATGTATAACCGAATCACTTTGCTGTACACCTTCAACATTGTAAACCAACTATACTGCATTTAAAAAAAACACACCCCATGACACCGGGTTTGTTTCACTTTCAAGTACAAAATTACGTTATCGTCCTGTCCCAATGCCTGTTCAATCTAAACAGACCGCTGCCACCTTATCCTTGTCACCACCCTGCCCCTTCCAATCTAATGCAGTAGAATAGGTTCCCTCTGAGATATTATGCTTTAATTCATGCAATCCAACCAGCTGTAACCAATGCTGCCACCTCCTGGCAGCTTTTGAAGAGGTGAAACCTGGTAAGCAAAGGCTTGCCCTTGGTTCCCATGCTATTTGCCACTCCCCTCCTCAGACATGGCTCTTTACACATTCATTCTCTTAGTGCTTAGAGCCATCCAGTTTTGGCTGCTTGTGAGAGAACAGAAAGAGCTTGGGTAGGTCATCTCTTCTACTACGTTCAACCTGATGGAATTTGAAAACCTACTTGGTGATTCTATTTTGCCATTTAACATGCAGCAGGGACAATACTTGATGCTCATGAAAAAACGGTAAAATCTTTGATGAGTACAAGCCTTCCTACTGTTTATACTATACATAGAAGTTTGAGGTAGAGGCCAGGACTTTACCCTGGAGCATTTGAGCATATTAACCCAAAATTAGATGAAAACTTTCTTGCCACATAACTATACATATTTGCTTTAATTTTGATGGATATGATCCACTAACACTTGTAATAATGTTATTGCTAGTAAACTGTGCCATGCATACAAAAACCTTTAAATTTTTATGACTAGTTCATACAAAACAGAACAATGCTAGTTCATGGGATTAAACTGCCAAGTATTTTCAACATCTGATATCTAAATAACCTGATTGGCAGGATTCCTAAAAACATTATGTCAAGGAAAAGTTAACACAAGGACCATGATGGATTCGTTTTGATTTGTGAATTATGAAAGGTCATTTTAATCCATGTTCCTATTGTTATTTCGGGGGAACAGTCAAAAGCAGATTTATCAAAGACGCTTACAATTTTTAAAATATATTTATTTATTTAAAAAATGAACCCATTACACGATAACATAAATAACGTATTTATGTAAAATAACTATATATTCCAAACACATTTTTTCCCAAATGAAACATTTAGTGAGAAAAGTGGCATTATTCTCCAGTTTTGCTGTTTCTTTAATGTCTTGCTTAATGCGGATGGCTGGATGCTTATATCTGCTTCTGCGGTCCATCTGCTGAAAATATATTGTTTGAAAGGCACTTGATTTAGTTACTGTTGAATGCCTAGGACCTACCAAAAGGCCTAGGACATAAAAAGCTCAACAATGCTGATTGAATAAATGATTAATGCCTAGCCTTTTTATTTGTACAAGTGCCTGAATTCTTCAGATTAATTTATGAGATTCTGTTTAAACTTAACAGCGGATATGGCCTTTACAATAAGCAGATTCATACTCTGTACATGTTGCTGGTTGAAGTGTGCTTCAGAGATTAGCACGGAGGGAATCACCAAGGAGCTTGTGAGAAATGCTGAATATCAGACTCCACCCCAGACCGGAGGAATCAGAATCTGCATTTAAACAAGATTCCCCAGGTAACTGAGATGTACATTAGAGTCTGAGAAGCACTGTTTCAAAGCATTTTAGTTGCCATTATTATTTCCATGTAGCGATAGAATCCATTTTCTTCCATAGATTTCTGCTTTCCTAAATAAAATTATTCTATGACTAGACTTTGCACTGCTTTCTAATTGAGTCTTATGCAAAATAAGTTTTCACATCTTTGTTTCCCTCTTTCTTTTCTAAGCTTTGCTCAAGCTTAGAAACTGTGTGAAGTCCTTCTCCTGAACTGTGAATCGGGGGGGGGCTTTCTATAAGGGAAACTCCCTTCTAGGGCCATCTGATTGAAAATTTTAACTTAATGAACTGATGGTTGGCTATTTAGATAGAGCTACTTACACAGTTTTCTTCTTTTAAAAGAATGTTGGTTCAGTGTGCTGCAGACCGGCAGGGATTTAAGGGAAGACTTCCTGCCACAAAATATTTGTAACAGCTCCTGAAGGAGAAACTAATTATTACACGTCAGGTCTTTAATTTAAAGTTGTTGTCATTGTTGTTTTTCTAAGATTGCCCATGTATGAATTTATAGACGGGGTTGGATAACTTACTTGTTAATTTGTTATTGGCTTTTCACTTAATTAACTCAACAGCTTAGTTTTTATTAGAAGACAACTTTGGCCATTTTTAGCTTGCTTAAAGTTATTAAGATTTTCAGTATAGAAAAGTAGTTACAATAGTGGTTGTTTTACTTTTCAATTTAATGAGATGCTTAAGTGTGTAGTTTCAGAGTCAGTTTCAGCATACAAAGCAGCCTGGGCCAGTGCCAGCTGCAGGTATGCTTTGGGGTGAGGCCATCCTTTGTTTGAGAAGAGGTCCATGTGCAGGTCTCATTATGGTGGGAATCACTCTCTGTAGAAATGATCTGTTTGGGGAATTCCCTGGTGGTCCAGTGGTTAAGACTGTGCTTTCATTGCCATGGGCCTGGGTTTGGTCTGGGAACTAAGATGCCACAAGCTGCGCTGGGCAGCCAAAAAGAAAAAAGAAAAAAGATCTGTTTATTAGCAGTTTGTATAGGATCCTAGAAGGAGCCTGGGCCTGGGACTTTGTGAAGTCAGACAGACTCAAGTCCTGTGACATCATGGGTCTCCTCAAACCTCTGGATCACTTTTTTTTTTAAAGTTAAGTGCTACATATGGTCACTTTATCTTTGATAAAGGAGGCAGGAATGTACAGTGGAGAAAGGACAGCCTCTTCAATAAGTGGTGCTGGGAAAACTGGACAGCTACATGTAAAAGTATGAGATTAGATCACTCCCTAACACCATACACAAAAATAAACTCAAACTGGATTAAAGACCTAAATCTAAGGCCAGAAACTATCAAACTCTTAGAGGAAAACATAGGCAGAACACTCTATGACATAAATCACAGCAAGATCCTTTTTGACCCACCTCCTAGAGTAATGGAAACAAAAATAAACAAATGGGACCTAATGAAACTTCAAAGCTTTTGCACAGCAAAGGAAACCATAAACAAGACCAAAAGACAACCCTCAGAATGGGAGAAAATATTTGCAAATGAAGCAACTGACGAAGGATTAATCTCCAAAATTTATAAGCAGCTCATGCAGCTTAATGACAAAAAAACAAACAACCCAATCCAAAAATGGGCAGAAGACCTAAATAGACATTTCTCCAAAGAAGATATACAGATTGCCAACAAACACATGAAAGAATGCTCAACATCACTAATCATTAGAGAAATGCAAATCAAAACTACAATGAGATATCATCGCACACCAGTCAGAATGGCCATCATCAAAAAATCTACAAACAATAAATGCTGGAGAGGGTGTGGAGAAAAGGGAACCCTCCTACACTGTTGGTGGGAATGTAAATTGATACAGCCACTATGGAGAACAGTATGGAGGTTCCTTAAAAAACTACAAATAGAACTACCATATGACCCAGCAATCCCACTACTGGGCATATACCCTGAGAAAACTATAATTCAAAAAGAGTCATGTACCAAAATGTTCATTGCAGCTCTCTTTACAATAGCCCGGAGATGGAAACAACCTAAGTGTCCATCATCGGATGAATGGATAAAGAAGATGTGGCACATATATACAATGGAATATTACTCAGCCATAAAAAGAAACGAAATTGAGCTATTTGTAATGATGTGGATAGACCTAGAGTCTGTCATACAGAGTGAAGTAAGTCAGAAAGAGAGAGACAAATACCGTATGCTAACACATATATATGGAATTTAAGGAAAAAAATGTCATGAAGAACCTAGGGGTAAGACAGGAATAGAGACACAGACCTACTGGAGAATGGACTTGAGGATATGGGGAGGGGGAAGGGTGAGCTGTGACAAAGCAAGAGAGAGGCATGGACATATATACACTACCAAACGTATGGTAGATAGCTAGTGGGAAGCAGCCACATAGCACAGGGAGATCAGCTCGGTGCTTTGTGGCCGCCTGGAGGGGTGGGATAGGGAGGGTGGGAGGGAGGGAGACGCAACAGGGAAGAGATATGGGAACATATGTATATGTATAACTGATTCACTTTGTTATAAAGCAGAAACTAACACACCATTGTAAAGCAATTATACTCCAATAAATATGTTAAAAAAAAAGTTAAGTGCTAGGTTTGAGCTCTAGTTTAATGGAAAGAACGTGCTCTTTGCTATCCTAGATTGAGAGCTCCTTGAGGGCAGCAATTGGTCTTTAAAGCGTATACTTCCCTGGCTTAGAAGAGGGCCAGCACACAGCAGGTGTCCAATAAATGTTTGTTTTCCTTTTGTGGTATATTTATTTACTGGCTTATTGTTTCATTTTCTCATGGAACATGATTAGTAAGGACAGTGACTTGATTTTTTTGCTGGTCTGTGTGCCTCGGCCTCATATGATGCCTTGCACCTAGTAAGTGCTCAATACAAGTGAGGGCAAGAATGAAGTAGTGTCTAGGTGCTTGCTAACAGTTCAGGCACTACCCATTCATATTTTCTCACTTAATCCTTATGATATCCTTGTGATGCAACAGTAACTAGCATATATTAGCCTAGACAATGTTCTAGGATCAAAGTTCTTTACATTTATTCTCTCACCTGATGTTTGTGATAACCATTTGATACTTGAAGGTAGGTATTACTGTTATACTTTTCATTTCCTTATGAGAAAACTCAGACAACAGAAGGGTGAAGTAAGTTGCCCAAGGTCACGCTCATAGAGAACCAATCTAGGTTTTGAACCAGGTGGTTTGGCTCCAATATCTGTGCTCTTAACCACCAAAATAAAGTTGCTCATCAATTGTCCCATTTTGTGAGTGAGGAAGTTGAGATTATAATACAGCTCACCCTTGGACAACATGGGTTTTAACAGCGTGGGTCCACTTATACACGTATTTTTTTCAACAATAAATACACAGCACTACACAATCTGACGCTGATGTGGAACCACGGAGATGGTTGAACAGAGGATAGGGAGGGCAGGGCAGGCTATAAATTATTCATCAATTTCTGACGGCATGGTGGGTCAGCACCCCTAACTCCCTGCATTGAGGGTCAACTGTACCTAGTTACCCCTTAATTGCACTTCTGTAAATTACCAAAGCAGGGAGTTGGATGTGAGTTGCCTACCTATAGGCTAGGGTTCTTTCCACTACACCACAATTCTAGATGTTTCATTATGACCCTGGAGACAGGGATTTCCAAAAAGACCTAATATGTATTCCCATTGCCAAAAAGGTCAAAAAGGTTCATCATAAGAGGCACAGTAAAAACAAAACTCCCCTGCATTTCAACAAAGCCCTTTTAGGTGTAAACCTGTAATATTCTTTGTGGCTCTAGTCAATATACTTTAAGAAAAATATGTAAAGATGTTGGGGAAAGTCCAAGGATTACATAGAAAAGGGATGGCAGAACTGCTGTGTGAGTGCATATTAGGAAACGAGGGTGCTTCAATCTAGGAAAACAAAACTGACAATGGATTTGCCTGACATCTAAGAATTAGAAAACATATGACTGAATTTTTTTAAATTAATTAATTTTTATTTACTTATTTATTTTTATTTTTGGCTGCGTTGGGTCTTCGTTGCTGCTCATGGGCTTTCTCTAGTTGTGGCGAGCAGGGGCTACTCTTCGTTGCAGTGCGAGGACTTCTCATCGCGGTGGCTTCTCTTGTTGCCGAGCACAGGCTCTAGGTGCACGGGCTTCACTAGTTGTGGCATGCAGGCTCTAGATCGCAGGCTCAGTAGTTGTGGCACACGAGCTTAGTTGCTCCACGGCATGCGGGATCTTCCTGGACCAGGGCTCGAACCCGTGTCCCCTGCATTGGCAGGCGGATTCTTAACCACTGTGCGACCAGGGAAGTCCCTGACTGAATTTTAAAACAAATCCCAAGATACCATTGAAGCTTAAGGAATTAAGATTTTTAGCGTTTAGTCTAAATAAAAAGTTTTAGACATTGGATTCTAAGCTAAAGGAAGTACCTAAACCAATTTGGATGAATATATGAATGTGCTTTTAAATGTTTAAATAAGTCAGTGGACATATATTCCTAACATGGCATTGAGGAAAATTTGGCTTTAATATCTATTATCCTTGAGTTAGACATCCAAGAGACTGGCGTCTGGAATCACCCAGGCCGGGGCTTGAATCTCAATTCTGCCTCTTACTTGTTATGTGACCTTGGGCAATATTTTAAACCTCTTGGTTCCTCATTTTCCATATTTGTACAGTGGGACACTAATGATCCTCACTTCATAGATTTAGAGATCATTAATTGATTTAATTTTGAATTGCAGTAAACTCATTGAATTTAAACACATGAAAAGGACTTAAAAGAGAGACTGGGAGATCAGCTCAATGCTCTGTGACCACCTAGAGGGGTAGGATAGAGAGGGTGGGAGGGAGGCTAAAGAGGGAGGGGATATGGGGATATATGTATACATGTAGCTGATTCACTTTGTTGTACAGCAGAAACTAACACAACATTTTAAAGCAATTATACTCCAATAAAGATGTAAAAAAAAAAGTTAAAAAAAAAATAAAACAGAGACTGGTACAGTGACAAGGTTCAATAAATGTTAGCTAATGTCATTAGCTTTTATGATGAACTACCTGCTCTTTGTACCAGTCAGTAGTTCTCAGTTGTAAGGAGATAATGCAGAGGTATTTCAGTAAAGGAACAGGATATATTATTTTCCCACACTGCAGAACTTCGCTGTGGAACCCTCTAGTGGTATGCTGGATTCGTCTGAGTAGGGTAGAGTGCATTGTCATTACTGTTCCCATCTGTTTGTATTTTCTAACAGAGAAGATTCGAAGACATTATGTCTCACAAAGATACTAAGAACTCTCTTATTAAACCTGAATCTTCTGTGCTGCTTCAAGTTGATTATATATAAGGCATGTGGGAAGGGAGCTCAATGAAGAAAATGACCAGGTAAATACCTAGTGAACGGTTCAATAAGTGGGCAGAAAACTCCCATGAACAGTGGACTGTGGCTGAGAAGTTAACTTGTTCCTTGACTCAGAGAGAAAAAAAGTCATACAGATACTGATACTAGGAGGCTAATTCTTTTTTCGTGTAGCAGTGGTCTAGCTTTTAATGCAACAAGTGATTAGAAAGTAGAAACCATCTCATCTGCAATAAATTCCAGTGTGTACTTCAGAAAGAAAGTACACACTTGAAAGTACAAGTATGACCTCTGTTGTAGAGATGCCAGCCACAATCCCAAAAAGGCAGGTTTAACAAGGAAAACATTCAATTTTGGTAATAAAACACAAAATTAGATGATTGTGCATAGGTATTTGTTTTTCAGGATGACTGAAGGATTTTAGATAATTACACATATTAAGAATTGGTCAAAAGAAAACGCTGTTAAAAAATTTGAGAAACTTGAACACTCATGTAGTTGTGTTGTAAGTGGGTTCAATTTTTTCAAAGAGCCATTGATACTGTGTAACAAGAACCATAAAAAAATTCATGCATTTTGACTGAAGTCCATTATTGGGAATTTGTTTTAATCAAAAAATTCCCCTGGGGCTTCCCTGGTGGCGCAGTGGTTGAGAGTCCACCTGCCGATGCAGGGGACACGGGTTCGTGCCCCGGTCAGGGAAGATCCCACATGCCGCGGAGCGGCTGGGTCCGTGAGCCATGGCCGCCGAGCCTGCGCGTCCGGAGCCTGTGCTCCGCAATGGGAGAGGCCACAACAGTGAGAGGCCCGCGTACCGCACAAAAAAAAAAAAAAAAAAATTCCCCTGCCAAATACTCTTTTTGATCAAACTTTAGTCAGGCTCCTCTGAGCCCTCTTTTCAACTAGGCTTTGACCTTGGCCTTCCATGTCTGTCCTGTCCTCGCTGGGCCTGCATAGCCTAGTTTAGCAAGAATCCCCTCACCCTTGATATCTAATCATTCTTGATATCTGATCAAGTTCCGTATTCCTCACCTTTGATGTATAAGTCCTTGATCTGCCTTTAGGGAAAAATCCGTGAGATGAGTTTAGCAAGAATCCCCCTACCCTTGAAGTCTCCTCTTAGTAATTTTTCCATCCATTGACCCCTCACCCTGCTTCTTGGCCATAAATCCCCACTTGTCCTTATTGTTTTCAGAGTTGAGCACAGTATGTCTTCCCTACTGCAACATTCTTGGATAAATTTTTCCTTGCTTTAACAAGTGTCGGATAATTTTTCTTTAACTCTGTCTATCCATCTTTGCTAGAGTAGAGAATTGAAAACAGGCTAAATATTTATTAGTAGGGGGTTGTTTTAAATAAATTTTAAAACATAATCTTTGAAATAGCACGCTGGCATTAATAAATAAACAGTGGCCAACATTAACAAGGCACTGTTATCTGCTTTGTATAGGTGCTTTATCCGCCAGACTTCCAAAAGAAACTGAGTCAGCAGGAGCCTAAGGGTGCAGCTTCTCCATTCTTTGCTCCATTCTTCTCTTCAGTGGCTTCCTCTGCTCCTTAGACCTCATGGCAGAAACCATGGCTTCTGCACCACTGCTCACCTTCTTATTGTGGAGCAGACCCCTCTCCTTTTCTCCCTACAAGGGAGTAATATTGGAGGAAACAGTTCTATCCTTTGTTCTATTCCTGTGGCGTGCTCCTCCTCACAGAAGGAAGAATTCACATTATTTAAAACTATTCCATGAAAAGTACATTTTCACAGACCATTTTTTTCTTTTTAACTATAATAGAGCTAAAAGATTAATAAAGGTCTAGTTACAATTGATTGATTTAAACTGTAATGTAATGGAAAGATTTTTTTTCTGCTTGTTTTTTGGTAATGGCAAAATTTCTATGTAAAATGAAAATATGGCAAAGAGAAAATGCCATGATGTTGATAATATTTTATTTTACTTAGTCCTAAAAGAGAGTTCCCATGAGCAATTATGATCCTATTGAGTAGAAACTCACAAAAGAAAAGCTTATTTCATAACCTACTAAGTTCCCTTATAGGGACAGTATTAACTCTTTCCTGTCAATTTAAAAGCTTTCTGAAAGAGAATCTATAAAGTGGGAAATTCAGGAAGCCCACGATTTTATCTAGCTATTCATCATTCTCTCTGAATTTCTTGCACATGGCCTGTTGAATGATAATTTAAAGCAATCTTTACATGAAATCTTAAAATTATATATGATCTTCCAAATCAAACTGTGAAGCCATTATATGGGATTTTCACTATATAACTGTACTGTTGGCAAGAAACTCATGAAGTATCAAGTGCTATTCAAACATAGTTCTCTACAAGCCAACATTCAGAAAAACAATGCAGATAAACAAAAAGGATATATGTTAATAATGATATTATGAGGGACCACAGTAAATTTTGAAGCAAGCTACAAATTCTTTCCCTTTAGAACCCCGAGTCCCAATATTTTCATTAAGCCAAACCATTAGCTGCTAATAAATTTTAATCCCAAAATAAACCTTCCCTCCTAGACTAATGGCAAGAATTTAAAAAAATTTCTTTTTCAGTCAAAATTCTAGACTGAATCAAACGGGAAGGAAAAAAAATTCATCCTCCTTGCCTTTTAGTAAGATTCAGAAATCAAGAGTAAATTAAGTCTGATAGAAAGATAACTTTATAATTCCTTCTTTCCAGATAAGGGATCAACATGTCAGCACTGGCTTCCTCCAAACTTGACAATGCCCAGTTCTTTCTGAGTGTGTGAGTGGCCGTGTTGGTGTATGTGGTCAGTCTGAAGGCTAAGCAAATGATTCACAGATGTATTCTAGCCATCTGCAAAATTGGAATGAGTAAATCATGACTCTGCATTTCCATAATGCTTGTCTTTATTTGCAAATGTTCACTCTATGTTTTCCCTTCCATGAACCTTTTGAATATAGCTTCATCTTGATTAATTTTCCTTAAAGTCACTTATGTTAACCGTAGAAATTATTAAAATCTGAAAAAAATACAATGCTATGATTCTTCAAGGTGAATTTGAGCTTAGAATATTTTAAATTAATGAATCTCTCTGGTAAAAATGAAATATTTCACCTCCCAGACCATTTGTTCTATAGGTAATTATTTTCATGATTTCATGTTATGCTTCCTGAGATTGTTAAAGCTTTAAAAATATTCGTTTAAATATAAATAGAAAACAATTGTATTTTGAGTTTAAAATAAATGACATATTAGAAAGCAAATGAATTAACAACAAAACAGAAACAATTTCATAGATACAGAGAACAAACTAGTAGTTAACAGTGGGGAGAGAGATGGGGAAGGGGCAAGGTATGGGATTAAGTGGTAAAAACTACTATTTTATACTATGTATAAAATAAATAAGATACAAGAATGTAATGTATAGCACAGGGAATATTGTCAGTATTTTATAATACCTTTAAATGGAGTATAATCTGTAAAAATATTGAATCATTATGTTGTACTCCTGAAACTAATATAATATTGTAAATCAACTATACTTCAATTAAAAATAAAGTAAAATAAATGATATATTGAAAACTCTTTGAACTACTTTACAGATTTTTCAAGCTGTTAATAAAGTTTACTTGTGCTAAAATGCCCTTTCTGTAATAAGGTTTTATTATAGAATTAGGTAGGTATCTAGTCAGAATGTGAAAAGGCAACTTTAAAATCTAAAATCCTCTCTTGATTATTAAGAAATCTTCCTCCTTCCTCTCTTCCTTCCTTCCATCCTTTCCTCCCCACTCCCTCTGTCTGTCCGTCTGTCGGTCTGTTTCTTTCTTTTTCTTTTTTTTAAAGATGATCTCATTCTGGAATAAACATTCTTGCGAAATTCGCCAGGATTTTTGCCAAGCATAGTGCGTATATGTCAGCTGTTTTCTGGAAAATAATCGCACCGTGTAACAATGTGTATTATTTTAATTAGTACTGAGGAATTTCTCCAAGATATTTCATCAGGTCAGTCTTTCTGACACAGGCAATGGCTTTTTACTTCCTGAAATGCTGATTAAGCAGATAGGTGACATTTGACATTTTATATAGGTGAACAAAATAATTGTTAAAATTAAGCCAGAACTCACAGAAGTAATAAATCACTTCCCACGTATACAAAAGGCTTTAGGACCTGCCTCTTATGAGAACAGGGCATCTTTTATAGTGCAGTGTTCAAATTACCCAAAGGAAATAGTAACCAAACTCAATTTGTGGGAAGGCCACTCTCTGGGAAGGCCCTGGCACGCATGGGGAGATCAAAGTGCTTTGTCATAAGCTTCCAAGGCTTAGTCAGTCATCTGGAGCTGTTGTATTTCCAGGATACTTGCCTGTGTTTCTGTGTTAAATTCAAGAAGTATTGATTCCAAGATCTGAAAAAAGAGCACTTTGTGAAACTGTGTTGAGAAATTAAGAAACCCGTAAACACAGTTTTTAATAGTGCTGGAGAGGGGGACAGAAACTTTATTTCCTCTTTCCATCACTGTTCCTCAACATCACTGTCAGATGAACTAAAGATTAGGAACAGAAGTGTTCATCTGAAAAGAAAGACATTTTGTCATCAACATGCCGTGTTACACAGTACCAATGTGATTTTCTAATGTAACAAAGCACACATTTGCATATTGGTTTTATATGTCTTCTGTGTGAATAAAGGTGAACACAGGTGGTTAGTCTGTTTTATTGTGAGGTTTTGTGGAGGCTGGCAGGCCACACGCTGTGGGTGAACTTGATCTCCTGTCAAAGAGGTGGTAATCACTGAGGTCAGTCCCTCTGGGTAGAAGAGGTTTTCAGACTGGAACTGGACTGATATTGGTTGGAGGAAAGGATTCTCCTCCTCTTCTAGGTCTTCATCTCTTAGTCTAAATAAATTAGGAGACATGGTCTGTGCTTGTAGGTGGCGGGTTCTGAGACAGTGCACAGGCACTCAGACCCTGGAATCTACGTCAAGCCAGGCTTCAGAAGTGCACATCATAGTTTGCAAGCTTTATAATCTATGTAGAGGATTGACTTTGTTCTGCTTCCACTTGGTTATTTATTTATTTATTGCCCTGTGGCATGTGGGATCTTAGTTCCCTGACCAGGGATCGAACCCATGCCCGCTGCACTGGACATGCACATATTCTTAACCACTGGACCGCCAGGGAAGTCCCCCACTTGGTATTTAAAAATGCTGTATTTTCCCACTTTCTATCTGGTTCATCCCTCCATTTCTGAGTGTGGACAAGAAAATCGATATTAATAACTTGTCAGGACATGCTTTGCATTGCATAGGAATCCTGGGCTTTATTCAGTCTGGAAATTCAGGGAAGGCTGCAGTTTCAATCTGCACTGTTGTCGCAATCCCTTTTCATTGCCTGGTCCTACGGTACATTCAAAGTGGGGAGGCTCTACCTGTGATTTCCTCTCTTGTGCTCAACTCAGTGACAGATACCCTGCTGAGACCTCCAAGGCCCAATAACAGGGCCCAGGCTCCCGCAGCATGTGCTATATGTGAGGCTCTGCCACATCTGGGGGGCTGCGTCTGGGTGCGGTCTTGGTCTCCAACTGTGCGGGGGTTCTGTGGGAACATGCAGCCTGGCCCTCCCTCTTGCTCTCGGGGGACTCACCTACCAGGGCTCAGCCAATTTTTCTTTCTACCCAGAGTGGCAGCATTCTTTTTGAGCAATTTAGCCTAATTACCTGATACACCTTCCAAATAAAGGCCTGACTTTTTTTGGGGGTGGGTGGGTTAGGGGAGGGTTATTAGTGAGGATCAGTTCTATTTCTTTTTAGTTCCAAAACACAAAAAGGTCAGTTCCTTGCTACACTCCACCCCCCAATGCTATCTCCAAGGGAATCCATTAGGATTTCTTCAGGCCCCAAGATTACCAAGCTCTAGTCTTTTCTACTGGAGAATTAAAATAAGGGCGGGGAAGGGATAATGATGGTTTCGTTTAATTTCCTCCTGTTGACTATTCAAAAACCAAGGGATTAGTTAAATATTTTCACCTATTTACCCTGATGGAGCTAGTATAATTTTGTTTCCATCAAGCTCCCTTTAGTTATTTCTTTTTATTTAGTCAAGTCTTGTTTAATATGTTAGCCCTTTTGTAGTTTTACTTGTTGGCATTAAAGAAAGGCTCTGTGTCCAAAAATAGGCCAGGAGGTTAAATGTGAAAGGTCACTCCATTTTTCCTCATCTTAAACCAACCTAGTTGTTGTCAGAAGTAAGATCCCTAAGGAGAAATTAATCTGTCAACTAGAGATGGGGCTTCAGGTGCCTGCTATCCTTTCTTTGTGTGACAATCCTTTGACAGTTTAGGAAGATCTGGATTTTATGTATATTAATGAGAAGAAAAATTTCTATACAAAAAGCTACAGCTGTGTTGGATTCCTATGCATTATGTGGCACTTACTGTTTTCAACTAGGGAAACCTCCTAAACCATGCATCTTGGGGCTGTGTTCCAAGGTGGCATAGTGTTTCTTTCTGATTGGCAGGAGAAATTAGGAAGAATTCTTAGCCTCAGAAGCAGGATGGAAGGGAAATGGAGTGATAATCACAGGGTTCCATACCCCTTTCCAGCCCCCATTTCTTTTTTTACTTGTCAAGGCAGTATATAAATGAACATAAGTGAGCTGCACAAATTTCTCATTGGTTTTCTGCCTCTAAATCTTGACTTAGTAAAGTTTTGTTAATTAGTGACTATATATAAAGATTTGTGTGTGTGTGCCAATCATAAGTAGAAGCAGCGAAAAAATTAGTGAGATTCTGTTGACTAGGCTGGGCATATTAATATAGGAAACAAACAGTTATTTTAATATTTTGCCTCTTTTTGAGAATGAAATGATTAAAATACAAGAAAGTATACAGAAATTAACTAAATACTTTAAAGCAGATATTATAAATATGTCTAAAGAACTAAAAAAACTACACCTAAAAGAATAAACGGAAAGTATGAGAATGTCTCACAAATAAAGAATATCAGTAAAGAGATAAAAATTATTTTAAAAAAACAAGCAGGGCCTTCCCTTGTGGTGCAGTGGTTAAGAATACGCCTGCCAATGCAGGGGACACAGGTTTTGAGCCCTGGTCCGGGAAGATCCCACATGTCGTGGAGCAACTAAGCCCGTGTGCCACAACTACTGAGCCTGCGCTCTAGAGCCCACGAGCCACAACTACTGAAGTCCGCGCGCCTAGAGCCCGTGCTCTGCAACAAGAGAAGCCACCGCAATGAGAAGCCTGTGCACTGCAACAAAGAGTAGCCCCTGCTCGCCACAACTAGAGAAAGCCTGTGCACAGCAATGAAGACCCAATGCAGACAAAAATAAATTAATTAATTAATTTTTAAAAAAAAAAAAAAGCAAAAAAATGTCTGGAGTTGAAAACTACCATAACTGAAATGATTTGAGCTGTCCAAAATAAAGAATTGGCAAACTTGGAGATAAGTCATTGTGATAGCCAGTCTGAGGAACAGAAGGAGAAAAGGATGAAGCATTATGGAGGAAGCAGAGAAATCAGAACCTTCAAAATTGTTAATTAGATGTAAAATGATGCAGCCACCTTGGGAAAGTTTGGCAGTTCCTCAAAATGTTAAGCATAGCTTTACTACATGACCCAGCAATTCTACTCCTAGGTATAAACCCAAGAGAAATTAGAGCATACACTTGCAAATCAACTTTTACAAGGATATTCATGACAGCACTATTCATAATGGTACAAAAGAAGATACTGTACAACCCAAATGTCCCTCAGCTGATGAATGGATAAATGAAGTGGCATAGCCATACAATGGAATATTATTTGACAATGAAAATGAAGTACTAATAAATGCTACATCATGGATGAACTTTGAAAACATTATGTTAAGTTAAAGAAGCCAGTTACCAAAGAACACGATTGTACAATTACATTTATTTGAAATTTCCAGAATAGGGAAATACATATGGAAAGTAGATTCATGGTTGCCAGGAATTAGGGAGAGGAGGGGATAAGAATTGACTGCAAATGGATATGAGGTTTCTTTGTGTAGTGGTCCATAGACTCTGGAATTAGGTCATGTGACGGTGGCGTATCTATGTGAATATACTAAAAACACTGAATTATACACTTTAAAGGAAGACTTTTATGCTCTGTGAATTTATCTCAATAAAACTGTAATTTAAAAAAAGAAAGTGGTCATTTTTTAATGTGATCAACCTAGGTTGCACAGAATATTGTAAAAAAAAAAACCCAACCCTGCAGTATATTTTCCTTTCTTTTGGAGTAGGTTATAGCTATTCTAATTTTTTTTTTAATGGATGAATAATTGCCCTCGAATGAGAGTAAACCATTTCTAACTCTTCATCAAAGTTCTCAAAGCCTCTTTAAAGGGAAATCTACTGCCACCTAGTGTCTAACTCCTAGAATAACTGAATTACTCTGCTTAGAAGTATTTTTTAAAATTGATAGAACCGCTTGGTGGCACTATGGACAAGTACATTAAAGGTACAACTTCCAATTTATGGACTAGTTGTTCTATCTCTGTTCATAAGAGTTGGTTAAATGTGACAAATACATTGCCTTCTTTTTCAGATTATCAGTGTTATATTTTCTAAGAAAATCTGGCATATCTTTGGAACTAAACCCTTATAAGTGATGAGAAACCTGAATATCTTCAGATATAATTTTTTTAAAGGTTTTTTTTGATGTGGACCATTTTTTAAGTCTTCATTGAATTTTTGTTACAACATTGCTTCTGTTTTACGTTTTTTGGTTTTTTGGCCACGAGGCATGTGGGATCTTAGCTCCCCAACCAGGGATCGAACCTGCACCCTCTGCACTGGAAGGTGAAGTCTTAACCACTGGACCGCCAGGGAAGTCTCCAGATTTGATTTTTGATTTTCGAAGATTTAAGGCTTTAAATAGTTCAGACTAGATTTTCTTTTCCTCTCTGTTCTCCCCTTTTAGCCGTACAAATGTAGTACAAACCAATTTCAACACAGGAAGAGAGGTTTAAAACATTTGTGCAAATATTAAATGAAAATATGAAAGAAATTTCCCAGATAATCCAAAAGAAGAAAGAAAAACAACTTAAATGAAACTATTTGATAACAAGGGCTCTTTGTATTTAGAAAGTGTGTTGCCGGGTGTGGGGATAACTTGTTTTAAGCATTAAATCTAGTGGGAAAAATTTACCTCTTAACAAGAACATCTGCCTGAGATGATGCTTCATTATAAAGTGACACACAGCTTGGATGCAGAAAAATCAAGAATTCTACCATGAAAATTTTTGTAATTTATTATGTGAGCGTACTTCCCATATTATTATTATTATTTTTATGCCATCAAATTTGGTAGTTGTAGCAATGGGAAATGAAATTAATTCCATTTCCTATAATAGGCAGATTCTTGAAGAAATTAGTCTAATAAGATTTCTTCATGGTTACACAAGGAAGAGAAGGATAAAACAAATCAATGTTTGAAAACGTAACACCTGGTTAAAATAAACATTGTATCTCAAGCACATGAAATCATCAAATAAAATTTTGGTACTTAGTATCATGTAACATATATGTATTCATGTATCTATCCATCATATAGATATAACATACATCCATAAGGTCTACTATTGCTTTTACAATTCTGTAAGTCTAATATATTACAGGTAAAGATATAACTACAATGACCTCATCTAAATACTGTTGCTAGTGAAACAGGAAGACTAACTGCCAACATACATTTTCGGTATGTTCTGGTAATAATGATTATTAAGATTTTAAAGGCTTACAAGAAATGAGTTCTCATAGCTTATCACAGAGCAAGAGCTTTTTACTTGTTTGATTAGATTTCTTTTTCATCCCTTTTGGTCTCTATTCTAAATCACCATCATTCTCCTAAACATTTAATTCACAGTGTTCTCCAAGCCTTGTCTGTTACTTAACTGAGAAAGTTGTGATCATCTGTCAATTGTCAGCCCTACCCCACACTTACTAGTATGTAAAGCATCTCCCTTCTTCCTTTCTTCATACACTGAGGACAACGTACTCTTCCTGCCCAATACTAAACCCTCTCCTGGAGCCCTCAGTCTCTTTTTCCTTCCCCATCTCCATTGGGTGAACATTGCTTCTTTAATCATTCCCACACTGTTCCCCATCTTCCACCTTAATCTTTCTATTGGCTCTGATCCTGGGCCCATCACAAACCTAAAGTCTTTCTCTTCCTTCAGAAAGAAAAACAAAAAAAATACCACCAAAATAATAATAAAAAATTCTCAGAAACAAAAAACAAAACAGACACTACAAACAACAACAATAGAAAACTACCCTTTTGTGACCTGAAATTCCCCTTTATCTTGCATTCCGTCTTTTCCCTCCCTTTCTTTTTTTCTGTGTGTTAGTTCTGCTTTATGTCAAAGTGAATCAGCTATACATATACATATATCCCCATATCGCCTCCCTCTTGCGTCTCCCTCCGACCCTCCCTATCCCACCCCTCTAGGTGGTCACAAAGCACCGAGCTGATTTCACTGTGCTATGCGGCTGCTTCCCACTAGCTATCTATTTTATATTTGGTAGTGTATATATGTCCATGCCACTCTCTCATTTCGTCCCAGCTTATCCTTCCTCCTCCCCATATCCTCAAGTCCATTCTCTAGTAGGTCTGTGTCTGAAGTGGGTCTCTTGTAGACAGCATATATACGGGTCTTGTTTTTGTACCCATTCAGCTTGTCTATGTGTTTTGGTTGGAGCGTTTAATCCATTCACATTTAAGGTAATTATCGATATGTATGTTCCTATGACCATTTTCTTAATTGTTTTGGGTTTGTCACTATAGGCCTTTTCCTTCTCTTGTGTTTCCTGCCTAGAGAAGTTCCTTTAGCATTTGTTGTAAAGCCGGTTTTGTGGTGCTGAATTCTCTTAGCTTTTGCTTGTCTGTAAAGCTTTTAATTTCTCCATAAAATCTGAATGAGATCCTTGCTGGGTAATCTTGGTTGTAGGTTTTTCTCCTTCATCACTTTAAATATGTCCTGCCACTCCCTTCTGGCTTGCAGAGTTTCTGTTGAAAGATCAGCTGTTAACCTTATGGGGGTTCCCTTGTGTGTTATTTGTTGTTTTTCCCTTGCTGCTTTTAACATTTGATCTATGTATTTTATTTATTTATTTTTTTTATGTATTTTATTTTTGATAATTTGATTAATATGTGTCTTGGCGTGTTTCTCCTTGGATTTATCCTGTATGGGACCCTCTGTGCTTCCTGGACTTAACTATTTCCTTCACCATATTAGGGAATTTTTTCAACTGTAATCTCTTCAAATATTTTCTCAGTCCGTTTCTTTTTCTCTTTTTCTTCTGGGACCCCTATAATTTGAATGTTGGTGCATTTAATGTTGTCCCAGAGGTCTCTGAGACTGTCCTCAATTCTTTTTATTCTTTTTTCTTTATTCTGCTCTGCAGTAGTTATTTCCACTATTTTATCTTCCAGGTCACTTATCCGTTCTTCTGCCTCAGTTATTCTGATATTGATTCCTTCTAGAGAATTTTTAATTTCATGTATTGTGTTGTTCATCACTGTTTGTTTGCCTCTTAGTTCTTCTAGGTCCTTGTTAAACGTTTCTTGTATTTTTTCCATTCTATTTCCAAGATTTTGGATCACCTTTACTATCATTGTTCTGAATTCTTTTTCAGGTAGAGTGCCTATTTCCTCTTCATTTTTTAGGTCTGGTGGGTTTTTACCTTGCTCCTTCATCTGCTGTGTGTTTCTCTGTCTTCTCATTTTGCTTAACTTACTGTGTTTAGGGTCTCCTTTTTGCAGGCTGAAGGTTTGTAGTTCCTGTTGTTTTGGTGTCTGTCCCCAGTGGCTAAGGTTGGTTCAGTGGGTTGTGTAGGCCTCCTGGTGGAGGGGACTAGTGCCTGTGTTCTAGTGGATGAGGCTGGATCTTGTCTTTCTGGTGAGCAGGTCCACATCTGGTGGTGTGTTTTGGGGTGTCTGTGGCCTTATTATGATTTTAGGCAGCCTCTGTGCTAATGGATGGGGTTGTGTTCCTGTCTTGCTAGTTGTTTGGCATAGGGTGTCCAGCACTGTAGCTTGCTGGTTGTTGAGTGGAGCTGGGTCTTGGCGTGGAGATGGAGATCTCTGGGAGATTTTCGCCATTTGATATTACGTGGAGCTGGGAGGTCTCTTGTGGACCAGTGTCCTGAACTTGGCTCTCCCACCTCAGTGGCACAGCCTTGATGCCTGGATGGAGCACCGAAAGCCTGCCCTCCACACGGCTCAGAAAGAAATGGAGGAAAAAAAGAAAGAAAGCAGAAGATAAACAAAATAAAATAAAGTTATTAAAATAAAAAATATGAAGAAAAAAAATTTTTTAAGTAATAAAAAAAGCCCCAAAAATAAAAAAACGGCCAGACATATCCCTAGGACAAATGGGAAAAAGAAAGCTACACAGACAAAATTACACACAGAAGCGTATACATACACACTCACAAAAAGAGAAAAAGGGGGAAAAAAAGTGTATATATATATATATATATATATACATATAGTTGCTCCTAAAGTCCACCTCCTCAGTTTGGGATGATTCGTTGTCTATTCATGTATTCCACAGATGCAGGGTACATCAAGTTGATTGTGGAGATTTAATCAGCTGCTCCTTAACAGCTGCTGGCAGAAATTTCCCTTTCTCTTCTTTGTTCTCACAGCTCCCCAGGGCTCAGCTTTGGATTGGCCCCGCCACTGCGTGTAGGTCGCTGGAGGGCGTCTGTTCTTCGCTCAGACAGGACGGGTTAAAGGAGCAGCTGCTTCGGGGGGCTATGGCTCACTCAGGCTGGGGGGAAGGGAGGGGCACGGAGTGTGGTGCGAGCCTGCGGCGGCAGAGGCTGGCGTGACGTTGCACCAGCCTGAGGCGCGCCGTGCGTTCTCCGGCGGAAGGTGTCCCTGGATCACGGGACCCTGGCAGTGGCGGGCTGCACAGGCTCCCGGGAGGGGAGGTGTGGAGAGTGACCTGTGCTCGCACACAGGCTTCTTGGTGGCGGCAGCAGCAGCCTTAGCGTCTCATGCCCGTCTCTGGGGTCCGCGCTGATAGCTGCGGTTCGCGCCGGTCTCTGGAGCTCCTTTAAGCGGCGCTCTTAATCCCCTCTCCTCGCGCACCAGGAAACAGAGGCAAGAAAAAGTCTCTTGCCTCTCCGGCAGGTCCAGACTTTTTCCCGGAGTCCCTCCCCGCTAGCCGTGGCGCACTAGCCCCTTCAGGCTGTGTTCACGCCGCCAACCCCAGTCCTCTCCCTGGGATCCGGCCTCCGAAGCCCGAGCCTCAGCTCCCAGACTCCGCCCGCCCCGGCGGGGGAGCAGACAAGCCTCTCGGACTGGTGAGTGCTGATCGGCACCGACCCTCCGTGCGGGGAATCTCTCAGCTTCGCCCTCCACACCCCTGTTGCTGTGCTCTCCTCCGCGGCTCCGAAGCTTTCCCCCTTCGCCACCCGCAGTCTCCGCCCGCGAAGGGGCTTCCTAGTGTGTGGAGACCTTTCCTCCCTCACAGCTCCCTCCCACTGGTGCAGGTCCCGTCCCTATTCTTTTGTCTCTGTTTTTTTTTTCTTTTGCCCTACCCATGAGGTCTTCTGCCAGCATTCAGTAGGTATTCTGTAGGAGTTGTTCCACGTGTAGATGTGTTTCTGATGTATTTGGGGAGGAAGGTGATCTCCACGTCTTACTCCTCCGCCATCTTAAAGGTCTCCTGTCCCTCCCTTCTTTGTCCAGAAGTTTTCTCCACTTTTCGCCCTCATTTCACTCAACTTACTAAATTCTTGTTTCTTCTCCCACCACTAGCCTTGTGATTTGTTAAAGTTGCCAGTGATCATTTTAACTCTAATTGGACCTATTTGCCAAATCTGAGAGAATTTATCACAGCCTTCTTCTTGAAACTATCCTATGTTCTCTTTGTAGCTTTTTTGTAATCCCTTCTTGGTCTTTTCTTAACCTGATCATTCCTGAAATGTTGATTTTCCTTTGTTTGATTCTCAAATTGTCTCTCTTCTAACTCTGCATCAAGAATTTTTAAGCCTAGGGTTCTTTAGGGGTCCACAGACCTCCTGAAATGGTGTGCAGAATTTGGGGTGTTTCGTTATGTGTAACTTTTTAGTGAGAAAGCTTTCTCAAAGGCATTCATGTCTCCCCAAAAGGTTAGTAACCACCATTCTACATGGTTTTCCAAGGTAATCTTAGCAATTAATTTAGTTTTTAAACAACTAATATACACGAAGTCCTAACCATATGCAAGTATAATAATTCTCGTTACTTTCAAAACAGTTGTATAAAGTAGGTGCGATAATCCCCATTTTACAGACTAAGGAGACACAGTTAGTAGGTAGTTGTCATGGTTTTAACTCCTATTTATTTGCTGATGATTTTCAAGCTCACATTTCCAGCCTAGATCTCCGAAGCTTCAGATAACTCATTAAGTCATTTCTGTGGATGCTCCATGGGCTGTCAAGCTCAACATTTCTGACACTGAATTATCTTCTTTCCCTGATCCATTTCTCCTGTATTCTACATTCAGGGGCCATGTTAGGGAGTAATCTTCATTGCTTCCTTTGCTCTCCTACATTGGACCAATCTTCAATCCTACCGAATTTAAGTGGAAATTATTGCTACTTCAGTTCAGGTCCCGATCATCTGGCTTTATGTATCAGTGTCCTACCTGCCTAAAATGCTTTGATGACACAGCATTGTGTGGTGACAGGATAAATGGGATATGAGGCCTCCCATGATCCAAACCCTACCTACCTCTCTACAACCATCTCCAGCCTCTCCCTTCCCATAAGTTACCCTTCAGTTACACTGAATTACTTGGTGTTCCTCCTAGATGTCCTTTTATTTCTCACTTGTATGCCTGTGCTCATGTTGTCTCCTCTTTCTGGAATGTACTTCACTTTCTTTTTCATCCAGCTAAGTCCTATTCATCCTCAGGTGTCACTTCATGAGACTTGAAGGCCTCCTTCCCTGGGCTAACATGATTTGCTGAAAGGATGAGAAGGAAAAGAAATGAAGATGACTTCAAGGTTTTGGCCACAGCAACTAGAAAAATGGGATTGTCATTCTTTGAGACAGGAAAGACTGAGGCTTTATGGGCTAACATCATGATCTGGTTTTGGACATTTGGAGTTTGAATGACAGTTAGATTTCTGAGTGAAGTTATTGATTAGACATTCAGCTAGATGAGACTGGAATTCAGGGCCAGACTGAGATGTACATCAGCGTAGAGATGGTACTTAAAACGTCATGAGACTGAGTGAGAGTACCAGGGGAATGAACAAAGACAGAGGAGAATAGACCCAAAGACTGAGTCCCAAGGCATCTGTGTAGTAATAATCTGTTTATGGTATGTGTCCCCACCAAATGAGATCATGGTGCTCCTGGGCTGTTTTAGTTACCTTTTCCTTCTAAGTACCTTGTATAATATTGCATGTATAAGCTTTGCTTAGTAAATGCTTTTTGAATAAAATGAATGAATTGATAGATGAGCTAAAATGGGTGATATTAAACAGAGGTCACCAAGTCAAATATCTACAGGACTCAAGCAACAATGCAGGTAAAAGAAGCATCTTCAGTGTAAGTAATAGGGAGTGGTACAGGTCATGGGAAATTGAAAAGTACATGCTTTGGCGAAAGGGGGAAACCTGGACTTAACTCCATTTGATTGCTACCATGCACAATGTGGGTCAAAGGCAGCCAAGTTTTCTGATTTCAAGAGAAGCTGGAAATCTTTGACTTTTTTAATGTAAGATTTTCTGTGAGCCAAGATTCTGCAGGTCAGATGAAATTTGTCCTAAATCTGTTCATTATCCTGACAGGTCATAACCTCTGATCAAGTAGTTCAACATTATTTTATAGGTGAAGAAAAGCAGGTTTTTCTATTATCTCTTACTAGATAGGGAGCTAAACTTTACAGGCAGCAAATTACTTTTTCACCTTTTGGCTAAGATTTTAGGCTGCCTTTTAGCTCCAACAGAAAAGCAGAAAAACTGTAACCATGAAGGCTGCTCAATAAATATTGTTATATGTATTCTTCTGCTTTAACTCGATTGCTTAAATCACTCCTTTAATTTGGATTCCGGAGATTTAATTACCACATATATCGGTTTTCCCATCTGAAAAATGGGGATACTAATCTTTACCTTAATTATCTAACAGGGTTATTATGAGAATCAAATAAGATAATCTGTGTTTAAGTGATTGAAAGGCTTAGATAGAATGCAGCTGTGATGTGCTAGCACACCACTCCAGAGGTTAATCCAGGATAAGGCATAAATAGCTGCCTAAGCTTAATGATCTTGGCCAGTTTGATATCATATAATGGGCTCCTTCCCAGGCACTTAATTGTTTTTCCCTCTAATTTTAAATTCTTATTAAACTTTGGGATCAGAAGATTATAGAATATTGTAATATGGAGTGTCTTGTTAATGGAAATTTAAAAATATTTCTTTCACTGAATAAGATATGAGAACCAACTGATACTCAAAGCATTAAAAATCCATTACATCTAGTTTAAGGAGATGTGACATGATACATTTCTTAAAGCTTTACTAGTTTTTCTAAGTGTTGTTTATTTTCTGAGGAGGATTTCACTCTTAAAATTGTTTTCAGCAACCTAGTCATAAGTACTTCCACTTCTACATGATTATGGTTTTCTGAAGTTCCAGTTCATACCTTGTATCATTCTATGTCACTTTGTTATTAACAGAAAGTTAAATGGCTTTTAAAATCAACGTGGTTAAAAAAAACTCATATTTGCCATCTCAGTATTAATTTAGTATTGTTAAAAGTTGATAGTGTATTATTCTTAAAATATAAGAAGCATTTGTTGTCTCTTATTTTCCTTTCCATTGTTTTCTTCTAAAATTTCAGAAAAGATTGCTTGAGCATCACTTTTAGACAATTGAAATCATGTACAGATTTTGGTGGTTTTTGGTGGTTTTATTTTTATGATAGGGTCTCCAAGGTAGAAAAAACCTTTCCCCCCCCTATTTCCTGGATTTTATTAAAATTTTAAATTGAAGTTTAATTGACTTATTATATTAGTTTCAGGTGTACAAGGTAGTGATTCAATATTTTTATACACTCCAAATGATCATCATAAGTCTAGTTACCATCTGGCACCATACAAAGTTATTACGTTTATTATTGACTACATTACCCTTGCTGTACGTTTCACCCTTGTGACTCATTTATTTTGTAACTCGAAGTTTGTACCTCTTAATTTCCCTCACTTATTTCACTCATCCCACCACCCCCCTCCCCTCTGGCAGCCACCTGTTTGTGCTCTGTTCTCTTTGAGTCTCTTTTGTTATGTTTGTTCATTTGTTTCATTTTTTAGATTCCACATATAAGTGAAATCATATAGTATTTTTCTTCCTTTGACTTACTAAGCATAATATCCTCCTGGTCCATCCATGTTGTTGCAAATGGCAAAATTTCATTCTTTTCATGACTGAGCAACATTCACATCTTTTTAATCCATTCATCTATAGATGGACACTTTGGTTGCCTCCATACCTTGGTTATTGTAAATAATGCTGCAATGAACATAAGGGTGCATATATCTTTCTGAGCTACTGTTTTTGTTTTCTTTGGGAAAATGCCCAGGAGTGGAATTGCTGGATCATACGGTAGTTCTATTTTCAGTTTTTTGATGAACCTCCATAATGTTTTCCATAGTGGCTGTACCAATTTACATTCCCACCAGTAATGCACAAGGGTTTCCTTTTCTCCACATCCTCACCAACACTTATTTCTTGTCCCTTTGATTCTGACAGGCGTGAAGTGACATCTCTCAGTAGTTTTGATTTGCATTTCTCTGATGATTAGTGATGAGCATCTTTTTGTGTGTCTGTTGGCTATCTGTATGTCTTCTTTGGAAAAATGCCTGTTCAGGTCCTCTGCGCATTTTAAAATCTGGTTTACTTTTTGTTGTTGTTGTGTGAGTTCTTTGTATGTTTTGGATACTAACCCCTTATCAAAAATATGATTTGCAAATATCTTCTCTCATTCAGTTGGTTGCCTTTTCATTTTGTTTATGGTCTTCTTTGCTGTGCAAAAGCTTTTAAGTTTGATGAGGTAGCATTTGTTTATTTTTGCTTTTGTTTCTCTTGCCTGAGGAGACATTAAAAAAATATACTGGTACAATTTATGTCAAAGAGTGTTCTGCCTCTGTTTTCTTCTAGGAGTTTCATGATTCCATGTCTTACATTTAGGTCTTTTTTTTTTTTAAGAATCAATTTCATTTATTTATTTTTGGTTGCATTGGGTCTTCGTTGCTGTGCACAGGCTTTCTCTAGTTGCGGAGAGTGGGAGCTACTCTTTGTTGCGGTGTGCAGGCTTCTCATTGCAGTGGCTTTTCTTGTTGCGGAGCACGGGCTCTAGGCACACGGGCTTCAGTAGTTGTGGCGCATGGGCTCTAGAGCCCAGGCTCAGTAGTTGTGGCACATGGGCTTCGTTACTCTGTGGCATGTGGGATCTTCCTGGACCAGGGATCGAACCCGTGTCCCCTCCACTGGCAGGCAGCTTCTTAACCACTGTGCCACCAGGGAAGTCCCTACATTTAGGTCTTTAAAACATTTTGAATTAATTTTTATATATGGTATGAGAAAGTAGCCCAGTTTGATTTTTTTGCATGTAGTTGTCCAGTTTTCCCAACACGATTTACTGAAGAGGTAGTCTTTTCCCCATTGTATAGTCTTGCCTCCTTTGTTGTAGACTAATTGACCATGTAAATGTGTTCATTTCTGGACCCTCTATTCCATTTCATTGATCTATGTCTGTTTTTGTGCCAGTACCATGCTGTTTTTGATAACTGTAACTCTGCAGTATAGTTTAGAATCAAGGAGCATGATACCTTCAGCTTTGTTCTTCTTTCTCAAGATTGTTTTTAATCTTTGGGGTCTTCTGTGTTATCATACAATTTTTAGGATTATATGTCCTAGTTCTGTAAAAAATGCCATTGGTGTTTTGATAGGGATTGCACTGAATCTGTACATTGCCTTGGGTAGTATGGTCATTTTAACAATATTCATTTTTCCAATTTATGAGCACAGAATATCTTTCCATCTGGTTGTATCATCTTCAGTGGCACTGGGAAACATGACCATTTTAAATTGAGGCAAAATAACTGAGATACACTACAGTGTGAATGAAATTTGCAATTTGACTATACATCTCCATTTCTACTTTTTATAGCTTAGAAACTCATTTAGGATTAATGTTTCTTTGTCACATTTCTGCTAATGAAGCTTACCAATTCTGAGCAAGAAATCCTAGAGTTTTCAGGATTTTTTAAGATTATTATTCAGAATAAATGTTTCAGTAGAAACATTTTTTTAAACTGTAAGTTGGCTTCCTTTTAAGATCTTATATTATTGTTTTTATATAAATCAGATCATGGCTTGTAGTAATTTTTCATTTATTTAAAAATATGTGATACCTTCAGGGATTTCTATTATGAACAACCCAGCAGTTCTTTACCAGCTGTCTCTATTCTGCTTCTTAGCAAATCCTACCTACCACACATATACTTAGAAAGATTTCTTATCACAGGATTATGATTATTTATTAAATTATAACCTACTTCCTTTCAAAAAAGATTTGAGATATCTTACTGGATTGCACACATATCATAACATGAAAATTAAAGACACTTATTTACAGGGGAAAGAAATTTAGAATGTTGAGATACAACTAAAGAAAAAAGTTAATACACATAAATATATGCCACAAGGTCCCACACAACTCTTCAAAGACAACTACATATTTATACTTAGTTCTAAACTTCTGATAAGCCAAAGCTAAAAGGACAATATTATCACATAAAAAGAAATACTGTCTTAACAATATCAGTAATAATAATAGTAGCATAGTAATAGTAACAAAAATATTAATAAATGTAGCTAAAACTAAATAAGCTAACATTTTTCTGGTTATGAAATTTGAGAAAATTTTCTTCTCAAATTTAGTATTTTGGATGCTTAAGAGTAGGACATGGCATCCTTAAGAATAGGACATAGAGTCATAGAGTGGAAATATTATCAACAATATTCTTAAGATCAAAACAACTAGTTTTGTATAGCTGTTGCCTATAGTATCCTTCAATGTAAATTGAGAGCCTAAGGCCAAAGCACAATGCAGTAAATGCAATTCTCTGTAAGTAGGTAGTACAAAAAACCAGAACTATGAAATAAGCTTTCTTAATGTCTAGATTGGTCCAGGCGTAAATATCAAAACTATTTATTAGGCTGGGTGAACTTTATGCCCTTTAATTAGTCCTTCATGAATATTATTTCTTGCACTTTGACTTTTTCAAAAATTGAAGTATAGTTGATTTACAATGTTGTGTTAATTTCTGGTGTAGAGCAAAGAGGATTATTCATATGTGTGTGTGTGTGTGTGTGTGTGTGTGTGTATATATATATATTTATATTCTTTTCCATTATGGTTTATCCCATGATGTTGAATACAGTTTCCTGTGCTATACAGTAGGACCCTCTTGTCCATCCATTCTATATGTAATAATTTGCATCTACTAACCCCAAACCCCCAGTCTATCCCTCCCCACCGCCCTCCCCCTTGGCAACCAGAAGTCTGTTCTCTTTGTCTGTGAGTCTGTTTCTGCTTTGTAAATAGGTTCATTTGTGTCATATTTTAGATTCACATATAAGTGATATCACATGGTATTTGTCTTTCTCTTTCTGACTTACTTCACTTATCTTGCACTTTGACTTTTGATAAAAGTTGGCCAGTGATGGACAACTGATTATTTGACAAATGTTTTGGAATAATTATTTGGTTTTACTAATTGAAATACATGTATTTTTAAAACTCATATACTTCAAAAAGTATATATTTTAAAAATCAACTGAGCAAAGACATACAAGTGAATGTCACCTGATGAAAATTAAGATGCCTAACTTAGACTTTGTCTTGAGTTGGAACTGGTCTACCTCTGAATAGAGGAGGTCTGGGATGACTGTAGACAGTATGAAGATTTTTCTCAGAAAACAATTCTGAGTCTGCTCCAGGATAAGGGCAAATCAATAAACAAAGTTCCAAAGTTCTATGCTCTAGACCATGGCTTGGACAATTTTAGCCTGGAAAATTTTCAAAGCAGAATTACCCATAGAAAAATTTCAGAAATCCATTTGTGAAATGTCTAAGTTTGACAGCTTTCTAGTCATTCTTCTGGGGAAAATGACTTGTGAAATGTACCCCATACTAATAAAAATGATTGACATGCTGTTTAGAATTGTTGGACATAAACCAGTTAAACCTTGGAGGACATCTGCCAGAAATATGAATTTGAGTTTACAGATAATTGACCTTAAATGAACTCATTCTATTACATGTTAGGAATATTGTGTATTGAGCCCAGTACTACCACAGAATATTTCTCTTTTTAGTCCCCCCACCCCCAAGGGGAATTATACTCGGGTTATAATATTGAGCTTGGTTTCTTTCAATTTCTAACACTCTTAATAATAAGACTGCTGTTAACTGGGTATTTGTCGACGAGTTAGCAAACTGTAAATGTCACAATTTTCCACACAACTGCCAAGAAAGGTGGATAATTAAAATAAGTACTCAGGGCTTCCCTGGTGGCGCGGTGGTTGAGAGTCCGCCTGCCGATGCAGGGGATACGGGTTCGTGCCCTGGTCCGGGAGGATCCCACATGCCGCGGAGCGGCTGGGCCCGTGAGCCATGGCCGCTGGGCCTGCGCGTCCGGAGCCTGTGCTCCGCAACGGGAGAGGCCACAACAGTGAGAGGCCCGCATACCGCAAAAAAAAAAAGAAGTATTCAGAGGCCTTCTGAATTTCCACTTACTACCATGCACCAAAACTTTACGTTTTAGAGGTGCTCTCAGTGACTGAACTTGTGTATATATCATACTCGGTCACACAAAATGGCTCCTTTTCTCTACCAATGACCTCACACCTCCTTTATTAACATTTCTAATTTAACTCATGTGCTATATAGCATAGAGAATTCTAGGAGTAGATCAACAGACATCACCGTGGGAGGCTGGGGGTATGGAGGAAGGAAAAAGAAAGTTAGCATGTTCTAAGGCTTTAAAAAAATAACATTTTCCCTTTAACTTCTCTTCAAAAATTGCAAAAATAATATGAGTTTAGTGAGAGTGAAATAGAATAAAGATAAAGAAAAAAATGAATGATTAATATTTTTTCTCACCTCCTCTCCCTGCCACCAACCTGGTGTATATCCTTTCGCACATTTCTACATGCTCATTCATTCACAAACTGACTGGTACATATTAAATTCCATGGGTCTTGAATTCAGCTGCTCCATTCTCTCCACGGATCTGGCCTTGGACTCTGTGTTTCCTTCTGGATACCAAGCGGTTGCTGTAACATCTTGGGTTATGAAATGAGGTGTGTTAAGAAACATCAAAGAGCGCAACACAGATGGCTCTGGGAGCTCAGCTAGTATGACTCAGATGGCTGCGGATGACTTTACTGACTGGGGCTGGAGATGTAATTCTAGGACAGCTTCTGCACACATCTCTCCTAGGTGGAGATGGCTGAAGAACCGGCTCAGTTGAGATTGTTGGTGTTGTGTCTGTGTGTGCCGCTACGGCACGGTGGTCTCAGGGTAGTCAGACTTCTGTGGTGGCTCAGGTGGTTTCAAGGATGAGCAGAGCAGAAGCTCCACGGCTCTTTATGACCTCAACTTAGAAATCACATGGCAAGCTGCGCTCGCTCCTTGGCCAGGTGCTCCGGCTCGCGTTGCAGCCCCAAGCAGCTCAACTCCCTGAGGTAGCGGCCCATGTCAGGCTGCTCCCGCCACTGGACCTCTGGGAAGCAGTCTCGGAACAGCGACGCCAGGTGCCCTTCATCCTCTACCTCCCCAAGAGCAGCGGTGGTGGCCGTCACTGTGGCTGAGGCCGTAGCTGAGACGCGACTGTAGCCCTCGCCGCCATCTTCTCAGCAATAGCATCTCTTCCCCTCCTCCTCACCCAGGGAACCAGTTCCGAATCTCGGATGGGAAGCATCCTGGGTGCACTTCCGGTCTCTATGGTTCTCGCTAGGCCGGCTTTCTTTCCCCGATGGTCCTCCAGGCTACAGAGTGTTAGTGTGGGGAACGACTGGAAAACGGCTAGAGAGGCGGGGTTTGAAGCTGCCAAGAAGCGGCTGGGGGCTGACCTTCTGTTTCCGGTGACTGAGGCACGAGGACCCCGTGTTCCAACCGAGCTGGGAAATGCGGCCTCTGACTGAAGAGGAGACCCGTGTAATGTTTGAGATGATAGCAAAATCTTCAGCTGCTGGTCGACAAGCCCGATGACACCTGCTGTTTCAGGCTGCACAACGACTGGCTGTATTACGTGAGTGAGAAGATCTTGAAGTTGACTGCCAATATCATCGGTGACAAGCAGGTATCTTTGGGAACGTGCTTCGGAAAATTCACTCAGACCCACAAGTTTTGGTTGTACATCACAGCTCTGGATTACCTAAAACCCTATGCCAAGTATAAAGTGTGGATAAAGCCTGGAGCAGAGCAGCCCTTCTTGTATGCTAACCATGTGCTGAAATCTGGACTAGGTCGAATCATTGAAAATACTTCTCAGTACCAGGGAGACATGGTGTACTCCATGACAGACATCCCTTTGGGCTTTGGGGTGGCAGCAAAGTCTACACAAGACTTCAGGAAAGTAGACCCCGTGGCGATTGCGGTATTTCATCAAGCAAGCACTGGGGAATATGTGTGGCACGAAGAGACATTGATTTAAAACAAAGTCATCACGAGGACTTAGGGCTGTGTGGAAGGGCCTAGCTTTGGTTCCTTTGTCTGTTTAGGCTCCACCGTCATGTTGAATTTTGTCAACTGTGACCTCTTCAGGGACTTCTTAGTTTAATATTCTCTCTATCATGGAGAAATGTAGGCTACATTCTTATAATGCAGAAATGGCTCAATAATGGAGTTTCAGATCGTTGTGATTGTGGCTAAATAGAATACTGTGTTTTCTGTTTGAATCAGAGGGCTTCTTGTTTTGAGTAACAGTCTAAATTGTTGGAATGGAGAAAAAGAATATCTTATTGTTATCTGTGATCACACTGTTTTCCAAACACATGATAACATGATGGATTTTCTTAATTATTTATTAATACTATGAAAGATAGATATTGCCATATCAGAGTAGTAGGCCATGTCTGGGATTTTACAAATGAAATTTGGATAAAATAGTAAGATAAGTTTATTCTGCTGATTTTCTATATGGTAGGTGCTGTGGGTGTGGAAGAAAAACTTGGATTCAAACACCAGTTCTCACATCTACCAGCTGTATGGCCTTAGGTGAGTCATTAAACTTTAATAATTTTCATTTCCTTCTTCTGTTTAAAAAAACAACTTAACCATCTTCCTAAAAAAAGTTTTTAGAATTAGAAATCATGACTTTAAAGCACCTAGCACTGTGCCTGGCAAATGATAAGTGTTGAATAAGTGGTAAGAATTATTTTTATAATGCTTACACTAAGTATTTCTGCAACTAAGAGTAGGATCATATGAACAGAATTTGATTAGATCATCTTGACTTTTACAAGCGGTTTTCTCAATCTTTCTTTTTCTTGAATGGTATAATCCCGGGCTGAATGTTATTTTTATCACCTTGATTTCCTAAAACATAATTTCTCTTACAAATCTTTTGTTTTTTTAATTAAAAGAATTTAAATTGAAGTGCAGTTGATTTACAATACTGTGTAAGTTTCAGGTGTAGAGCAAAGTGATTCAGTTTTATATATTATATATATATTTTTTTCATATTCTTATAAGTCTTTACTTATCTGACTGGGCTGGACAAAAAGCACTAATCAGAGATCCTGAAATAATTCAGCTCTTCCATCTTTTCCCCATACCTTCCAAAATTATTTTTTAGAATTATTAAAATATTTTTTAATAAAAAACATATCACAGACAAAAAGTTTTTAAACTACCTGTATTGTAAAACAATTTCTTTAGTGAATGTACTGCTTATTTTAAATTCCAAAGATGACATCTCTAAAAATAAAGCATTTTTCAATTACCAAAAAAAAAAGAGAAAGAAATCATATGGTATTGCCTCTTCTGTACCCTATTGGTGGACAGAGTCACAAGCCCAGTGAGATCCAGGGGATGGGCACATGTGCTTACCTCTTGATGGGATGATGGGTACAGAATTTGTGGCCACTCCCAAAGAGTTTTCCTGTGAAATATTTATCTAAGAAGCTCATATTCGCATTATATCAAAGTAGAATATGGAAAAGCTAATAGGCTGATCATTTGTTTTGCTCCTTTAAAAGTTGCTGTTTTAAAAATAGGCCTGACTGTATTCTGAGTTTAACCAGGCAAGACCAATAGACTGCAATAGAGATTATAAGTGTCAAGGTCAGCCTGTCGGAGAAGACCTTGACTAAATCATGGCAAGAATTCTTTATTAGATACTTTATTTAGCTTAAGCTGTTAATCAGCTCTTCTAAAGGTGCAAACTTTCCTGAGAGTGAGGTAGAAATAGGCCTGGGTCACAACGTTTAGGGTCATGGCCCTAAAAATAGAGCTGAGAAAAGCAAGCTTCTCAGGTGTCATGTGTGACTTCATGATCTCACCCAACACAATAATACTATTGGATTTTCCGTCTCCAAGTTTGCCTTCATTAGTGGTTCCAACAGTGAAACTCAGGCCCTGCACAGTCATTTATTATACCTAAGGTTTTATAGTGCAGCAAAAATTTATAGTAAAACCATGACTAAGTGGTGGCCATGGTACTAAATGCCAGATATAACAATGATTAAGGTAGGGTGGGGCTTCCCTGGTGGCGCAGTGGTTGAGAGTCTGCCTGCCGATGCAAGGGACATGGGTTCGTGCCCTGGTCCGGGAAGATCCCATGTGCCGCGGAGCGGCTGGGCCCGTGAGCCATGGCTGCTGAGCCTGTGCGTCTGGAGCCTGTGCTCCGCAACGGGAGAGGCCACAACAGTGAGAGGCCCGCATACCACAAAAAAAAAAAAATAAGGTAGGGTGGCTGCCTTCAAAGAACACACAGTCTGGTGGGTGTTTCAGGCACATGAACAGATAAATTGCAACATAAGACATTACTTGTAAATGAACCATGTGATCTCAGAGGGAGAAGATTTACCTGCCTGGGTGTTCACAGTGGATTAGCACCTATAACCGCTCCATCTCTGTCCACACCTGAGCCTTTGAACCTTCTCTCCTATCTGGCCTACTAGGATGTCACTTTGATAGACTTCAAACCTGGTTTTTCCCTCTGCCTAGAATTTTTGCTTTTATGACTGACTTGGATATTTGTCTTTTGTCCTAATATTCCTCCTCCCTGCAATACTTTGTCTCAGCCCTGTTTTTATGGTCTCTGTGCTCTAAAGGCTGAAGGTAAGAGATTCATTCATTAAAATATATAAGTTGAACAGTATTCTATGCTGGGCAAAATGTTAGATGCTGGGGATACAGTGGCCAGCCAGTTAGAGTTCCTGTCTGTTGCAAGGATCTTACTTCTAGTAGGATGCCTCCTAGACTCTTGGAATTAGGAGTCTGGGCTGGTCAAATGTGGGGTGGGTTAGACCCGGAGAAACTCAAGGAAACCTTTCTAACCAGGTGCGATTTGATCTATTATTATTATTATTTTCTAATGAAAAAAATAGAAGTTTTCCAGGTTGGGGTAGAGGTAGAGTAGGGGAAGGCCAGACATTTCATGCAGAGGGCATAACACATAAAAAACAGGAAGGGCATGGTCAATTTGGGAGTTAAAGAGAAATTCATTTGAGGGTGTAGTGAGGCATATCAGAGATTGAAGCTAGAGAAGTAGGTTGGGGTCATATTGGGAAAGGTCTTGAATGGCCCTTCTGGTTAAATTTTGATTTAATCCTGTAGGAAAGGGAGAGTCAGCAAATATTTAGAAGCAGGATCATGACAAAATTATATTTGTTGTTCTTTAAGACGATAAGCCCAGCAGGATGGTTGCAAGAGTGGAAAAAAGACAAGTAGCAGGAAGACCAGTTAGGAGATTACTGTGTTAGCCTAGATGAGAACGTGTGAGCGCCTGAGCGAAGAGATCAAAAGAGGGGACAGAGGTTAATTCTGCAATCGGGCTTTAAGGTGGAATCAAGACCACCTGGCAACTCATTAGAACACTTGATGGATGGTAAGATCATGAGTCTAAGACGGAAAAAGAGGGAAGAGGAGCAGATTTGGTATGTAAGGGAACACCAGGTTTTGTTTTGGATACTTGGCTATTCAAGTGAAGATGTTCGGGAGGCAGCTGGAGACTTTGATCTGAATCTGAAGAGGGAGAGAAGATGGGCTGGAGACCCAATTTTTTGGAGGCTGTAAGAGAGGCAAATGAACAGAAGTTAAACAAATATTTGAGAAAGGAGAAAAACAGTCAACAAAGATTGTGGAATCAGTGAATAAGGAGGAGAAGCAGCAAAGATTAGCCTACTGGAAGGGAGGAAAAGTCAGATAGATGATTGGTGTTGCTTGACCAAAGTTCTTTGGGTGCCTGGTGCAAGTGTTGGCACATATGATGATGAAGGTGTAGTAAGGAACAGTTGTTGGCTCTGCTGCTTAGGACGTTGCCACTGATGGTTGTACCAAAGGTGATATCCTATATGGTTTTGGGCCCTCCCTCTTGGTTCTTGCCAGTCAGGAGTCAGAATAGAGTTAGAACACTTCCCAGGCTGGTCTCACTCCTGAGAAAAAGAGGATCCTAGAAACTTGGTACACTACTTTCCAAAAGTTGAAAAACATGGGAGATATAATCTGCCTCTTGGGAGATAATAGCAGTTTAGCTTTAACTCTAAACCAACTTCTCCGTTTCTGTGCCTGAATCTCATCTGCACGATGCATTTGGTTGAATATCACTTATGTTTTTTATTGTACTAGAGATTTTTTTTTTTTTTTTTTTTGTCTGTGTTGGATCTTTGTTGCTACGTGCGGGCTTTCTCTAGTTGCGGCGAGCAGGGGCTACTCTTCCTTATGATGTGTGGGCTTCTCATTGCAGTGGCTTCTCTTTGTTGCAGAGCATGGGCTCTAGGTGCATGGGCTCAGTAGTTTGCGGGCTCTAGAGTGTAGGCTCGGTAGTTGTGGCACACGGGCTTAGTTGCTCTGCGGCATGTGGGATCTTCCCGGACCAGGGCTTGAACCCGTGTCCCCTGCATTGGCAGGCAGATTCTTAACCACTGCGCCACCAGGGAAGTCCCTGGAGATGTTTTTGAGTTGGCATGTTATGCAATTTTATGCTGGGAAATATTTCAAATTTTCTAAAAACATCCTCCCCAAGGAAGTGTGAAGAATTTTCTCTTTCCTCCTCAAACATAAATATACAAGCTGACTACAAGAGAAGACTTTTGCCCAAATGTTATTTGTTTCCATAGTTTATGGAAACATTTACTTTCCATTGGGAAGTTTCTCTGGTTTCTCCTTGGATCACGTATCTGTAATTGATCTGATGCTCCATATCCTAGGCTAGCTTTGGTTACTGTTAGACAGGGTTTTAGTCTTCTAGGGCTGCCGCAACTAAATACTGTAGACTGGGTGGCTTAAACAACAGAAATTTATTTGCTCACATTTATAGAGGCTGGGAGTCCAAGATCAAGATGCTGTCAGGGTTGGTTTCTGGTGAGACCTCTCTTCCTGGCTTGTAGATGGCTGCATTCTTGCTGAGTCTTTATATGGCCTTTTCTCTGTGCTTTGCAACCCTGGTGTCTCTCTCTCTTCTTATAAGGACACCAGTACGTATAAGTTAACCAAGTTAAGACGTCCACCCATAGGACCTCATTGTCGAAATAAATTTTTAGGCTCAAGATGGAACTGCTCCTGCCTGGGGTGCCAAGTCAGCACATTGAAACCTAGAAAACTTTCATGTCCCTGTAAACCCTCTGTTTGACCGGAAACACGGTATATCCAGCCAGCCAATCCCCAAACGCCAAGCCAACTCTGGGCTCTACACTTATTTCCTCATTTCTTATTCATTTTCTATTTTTCTCTGCCTTGTTCCTTCTTCTTTATCCTATAAAACTTTCTTGCCTTCTGCTCCATTTTGCAGTTCTCTGGACCCTTGGGAATGGAGACTGCCTGCTTCATGAAATGTTAAAGTTTGTTTGTATCACCTAAATTTTCTTCAATCATTTTTAACACTACAAAAAAGAGTTTTTCTCTCCGATGTCTTCCACGTACACTACTGCCTGAGTGTGTTGTGAGAATGTGAAATGTGACAATTCAGCCTACCTGATCCTCAGTTTCCTAATCTTTAAAATGGAGATAAGAATAACAGTCCCACCTATCTCAGAATGGGATTTTTTCCTTTTCCTCTTCTCGGTATTAAATGCAATAATATTCAGAAAGTGCTTTACCAGCTGAAGGTGCTATGTCTGAAATGTCCTTTCCGCAACTGCCTGATAAATGTTGACTCATTCTTAAGACCCAGACTAAATTATCACCTCCAGTGTGAGCCATTATTTTTCTTTATCATAAGTGTTGACTGGTGGATGGGTGAAGTTTTTAACACCCCAGGGTCCAAATCTAATACAGGTAGAATATAAAAAGAGCATAGGTAATTTGCTGGAGTCTTGTAAGTAACCAGCACTAACTTGGGACGATACGGTCCTAAGTGTGTCCAGACACAGAGCAGACTTCCTGTCCCTTCCTTCCTTCTCGGCCCACTTCTTATCAATGTGGTATGGAAAGAGCATAAGATTTGAAGGTAGACTGATCAGGGTTTAAATCTTGATTCTGCAACTACCTACATATTTGACCTTGAGCATTTTACGTCCATGAGCCTCAGTGCTCTACGAGTCAATCTGATACTTCAGATTTGGTTGCTTCCTCTGCATGGGCATGAAGTGCAGGGTCTGTGGGTACAAGGGAGGGAAGAGAGGAGTGGTGGAGAGGGAGAGGGAGAGGTAGGAGTATTGAGAACAGTGAGGACAAGCGGCATTTGTGCCAATCTTTGTGTTTTAATTGCCACAGCTGTTCCCAAATTGGGATCTAGCTCTAAAATTGATAAATCTTTTACGTTAATTTCCCACTAAGTTAAGTCAGGCTTCTATTATCTTTTACAAGTGGTGCTTTTTGTATTTTGAGGAGACAGATGTCACAGTTAATGCACAGATTTCTGGGAACTAGAGGAGGAAGCAGAAGGCCCATCTGGTAAAGCAGGTGGGCAGGCCATGGATGACCGTCAAGCATGTGTGTGTTGGGTGTTGATTATTGTGTCGACCTGGTCTAGATTACAGGAGAGCTTGAATGTTCCAAGAAGGAAAAAAAATTTGGGGGGGGGCACTTGGGACTGAACAAAATAAATTAACCATCTCTGATTCGTTTCAGATTTGCAGATCTCTGAGGAATTTGAAAAGGGTCTGGCAATTAAGCAATAGTGGAAGCTCCACACACCGAATAAACTAAGTATTTTGAGACTTGCACAAGTTCTGAAAATGGTCCAGGCATTTTAACTAAACATCTTTTACATTTCTCAAAACTGAAATGGTTGAAGGAAAAAAAAAAGGAAACATCTAATGAGAAGAACGAACTAATTTTTGAAAGGACAGAAAAGTTTTTTTATCCTAACGCTTTCAGTAAATGCTCTTTTATTCACGGATGATCTGTAATGCCAGTAGTGACTTAGAGGTTTTCTCTCTCTGCCCTACCCAGCTGTGGAATACAGATTCATTCTTTTTATTAGAGTGATATTTTGTTCAATGGACAATGTTTATCCGTATCCATATCCAGTGATAGATTTAAAATATAGGTAATGTAGAAGTGGTTTGAGAGACTCCAGGGAAATGAATTGACAGGTAGCTAAGGGCAAAGTACTGTAGTCGTGACTGGGTTACAAACTGCTGGAAAGGGTGTAAAGATTCAAAGCAGACTTACAGGACTTGACAGCCTGTTCTTGTTCCACTGTCCTGGCCTTGATAATGCTGTGCTGTCTCCTAGTGCTGGAATGAGGATTCAAGAGTAGCATGCCATTTGTAAAGTTGGCACACTGTAGGTATTTTTCAAATGTTAGTTCCCTTTCCCTTAACTTCAAGTGCCAAAACCCTGCCCTTATCAAAATTACTTCCATCTTCAAGATGTGTGCGTGTGCATGTGTGTGTGTGTGTGTGTACGCATATATGAGATGGGGGTGTTCTTAATAAAATACACGTGTTGGTGCAGTACCCCCAACGATTAATCAATCTTGAAAACGATGCTCAGCTCTGGATCATTTTGTTTTCATTTATTTAAGGGGCAATAAGTTTCTATTTTTTATTGTATTTTGGGCATAGATATAACGGGAGGCCTAAAAATTGGGGGGTTAGGGGAAGAAACGTATGTAGAATGGAAACTGTGGCACCATGTCCAGTATATAAAGGGGCAGGCCAAGGGCTTCTTTTGTTGGGTTCAAAGAGAGGCAGAAAGTGGCTGATGTGAAAAGCCTCTTTATTGGGGAGTTCAAAATAAGCTGAGTGTTGCAGGACAAGGCCTCAATAGGCTGCTGTGAGATGAAAGTTTCATCATAAGGACCATAGTCCTTGGACTTGGAGGCCATAGTCTTATTGATGTGGCAAGATTTTTGATTTGAAGCAAGGGCATACTTTGTAGGGAAATGGTAATAAGGCAAGATTCCTCAGGGTCAGTGGGGTGACTTAGCAACCCAATAATGTTGATGGGCATCTAATCTCTGAAAGGTCTTTGGCCATACCTACCTAATAGTCTAGCTCTGATAATTCTGAGGTGGTGTGCTGACTGATATTCTCTTTGAAGAGAACTTTGAACTATAGTTTCAAACTAGAAAGAAAAAGTAATCAAGAGTTAAAGAAAAGCAAGCCAGGTAATGAACCCTGGTTTAGGTGTTGAGTAGTTAAATGTACTGCAAATATATGCCAGGAATTTACACTGCGGAGTGAACTGGAAGCTGAACCTTCCCGGAAAAGATTTCAATAAAGACTCTTGCTTCTTTCTTTGGTTCTTGCGGGAGACTATTTCAATTCCCCTTTTTACAGGATGGAAAAAATAGTGCATGAGCAGACAAAGATAGTCAGAGTGACACTTGAGTTATGTGAAGCACAAAGTATCACACACGTTTCCCTGCTGCAGGCCAGCACACCAGTGTGGACCCCAGCTCAGAGTTTTGTCAGAGGTCTGTCAGTCCTGCTTAGTCAGGGAAAGAAGTTTGGCTTAACATGTTTCTCTTTTCCCCACATCACACACTACAGAAACCAAAACTAAACCAAATAAGACACAACAAACAAAAGCAAAATCCCATACCAGACAATACATGATTTACCTCCATGGGGATTAAACATTACAGAAGCTGAACTCATGAAATAGTGAGTGTCTGATTAGCTGTCGCTGTGAGGTTACCATTTTGTAGTCTGGCCCAGACATGCTGTTCAACTGAAGAAGGTACTAAATCCAGGGATTTGGTGTTGGGAACTAATTATGGATCATAATTACTTGTGGGCTTTCAATGTGCCTGAAGATATAGTGACTGATGCAGGTCCAGGGCTCTGGACCTTGGCTCCTGGACTCACTATGGCCTCTTGCCTGAGAAGCTCTCCCCAAAGGAAGCTTCCTCACACATTTCTCTCAACTTCTACTCTTTCTGATCCAGGAAAGAGGCCAAGTGTTGTATATGTAATTCTTGAATATTTCCTTTGAAATTTGCATCTTGGTGGTCTGTCTCATAACTCAATTTTATATCTGATATATTTGATACCTTGGGTCTTCTAGTTGCAACTTCCAATTTAAGGTTCTGGGGTATGGGAATGGGGGTAGAGACAGATTTGGTGATCCTTATTTTCTCCTTTATGCTTATCTGTATTTTCTTAATTTTCTGTAATAACCACATATTAATTTTAAAATAAGAAAAATTCATATGAAAATGTTACTCATTAATTTATCTTTTTACCTCTAAAATGCTCAATGATAACTTGGACAAATTTGTAATTGATACTACTCGTGTATAGAAACATTGTGTACGTAAACAAGGCAAAACAGTAATTCTTTTTTTCTTTTTAAGATTTATTTATTATTTATTTTTGTCTGTGTCGGGTCTTAGTTGCAGCACACGGGATCTTCATTTCAGCGTGTAGGCTTCTCTCTAGCTGTGGTGTGTGGGTTTTCTCTTCTCTAGTTGTGGCACGCAGGCTCCAGAGCGCTTGGGCTCTGTAGTTTGTGGCTCGCAGGCTTTCTAGTTGAGGCGCACAAGCTCAGTAGTTGTGGCGCGTGGGCTTAGTTGCCCTGCGGCATGTGGGATCTTAGTTCCCTGACCAGGGATCAAACCCGTGTCCCCTGCATTGTAAAGCAGATTCTTTACCACTGGACCACCAGGGAAGTCCCCAAAACAGTAATTCTGTTGCAAGTAATTCTCATTGTATCCTATCAGGTGACACACCATGGCTAATTGTCCCTTTACTGATGGAGCTAACATAGATCACTTTATCAAGATGTGTCTGCCTGGGTTTTCTATTGTAATGTTGCTTTTTCATTTTAATTAATAAATACTTGTGGGGAGACACCTTGAGATCAGGTAAAACCTTGTTTCTTATCCCACCTTCACCCATCAATTTTAGCATCTATTGATAATATTTGTGTAAATTTATTATTACCATGATGATTGACAACTTGTGATTTTTCTAATTTCATCGTTCATTCTACACTTATTAGATGGCATTCTATGCTAAGGAAGAACTTTCTTTTCGCCCATTTATTTATTCATATATTTATTTATAGTCATGGTCCCTTGGATCCTTATTTTATCAAATGGGTTATAACTTTTTACTATTATTACTTATTTTGATACTCAAATTGCTCCAGATTCGGCAAGTAAGAGCTCTTTCAAATCGGTTACTGAGTTTGTTTGACATGTCACTATCATTTTTTGGACATGTTCTAGGTTCATCTTGTTCTCTCCCTATTCAAGTCCTGGAATTAGGCACTAATTCCAAGTGCCTTGGTTCCATTTAACATAGAGTGATATTTAGAAGCCAAAGACCTGGGTGATCACATTCTCTCATTTCACATATATGCAATAGATATCCAGAGAGGATAAGTTGCTTGGAAAGGTCACATAATTAATCAGAAGCCACAGTCTGAACAAGAAGTCAAGATATCTGAGTCCCTGGAAGGTTCTGTCTTCACTGGGTCTTTCTGGTGCATTAGAAAATGGTTTATTTTTTAAAGTATCAAATTGAATTCCCATATTACAGTGGAGATTTGTTACTTTTCCCTCCTCAATATACCATTTCTTCCTTTTGGGAGACATCCCATTGTCACTCTTAGTTCACCCTCAGCCATCACCAAGTGTGGGACCAACTCTACTCTCTGGCTCCAGGGTTGGTCATGGACTCACGACTGGCTAATATGAGTCCCTGGGGCATCTGTGGAGCCATCAAGAAGGAGTCTTAGTCTCTGCTGGGACTGTTAGACTGGTAGGAGGTAAACCTGACATTGCTGTGGGCAAATACAGCCCAAAGATGGGCTTGATTACAGTTTAGGAAAAGTTTGACTATTAATGTAGCCCAGACATGAAGAGTTTCCTGAGGACGTCCTTAAGCCCTGGATCAATTTGTGCGTGAAACCATATTGCATCCCTGAACTTCACTGTTGTGTGGTCTAGTAAATTCTTTTGTTTGTCTAAGGCAATTTGAATTGGGCTTCTCTTACTTGAAACCAAAAGAGTAATATGTTCTCCTTAAAATCTTAATTTCTAAATCTGTGAAGCAGTAAAAAGCATAGCTAGATTTATTTTCTGTTCAATTGATGTCAGGAAGTTTATTCCTTAATACTTTGATATAGGAGAAAGGAATGAGAAGTATTTGTTGAGTGCCTGGTCTATCAGGAAGAAAACCAGTCTCTTTGCTTAGTTAAATAACCCCAATTTCACCTATTTGAAGTTCCTAAGTGGTAAAGATTATTACTTAACCACATAGATCACCAGTGTAAACCACGTCATTTTTCAACAGAATTTATCTTTTTTTTTTTTTGCGGTACGCGGGCCTCTCACTGTTGTGACCGCTCCCATTGCGGAACACAGGCTCCGGACGCGCAGGCTCAGCGGCCATGGCTCACGGGCCCAGCCGCTCCGCAGCACGTAGGATCTTCCCAGACCGGGGCACGGAGTATAGTTATTGGAGTATAGTTACTTTACACTGCTGTGTCAGTTTCTGCTGTACAGCAAGCCATATGTATACATATATACCTTCTTTTTCCAATTTCCTTCCCATTTAGACAACTATTGTTTAATATCTCAATTATAAAATATAAAGAAAGCTTAATATATTTTAAGTAAATTAATGATAATATTTATTCAGCACCTATGATATGTTAGACATTATTAATTAACTCATTTAATGCTCACAATAATCCCACTAAGCTGAGCAAATTTTATTCCTATTTTTGGAGGTTAAGAAATCAGTAACCTTGGACTTCCCTGGCAGTCCAGTGGTTGAGACTTCGCCTTCCAATGCAGGGGGTGCGGGTTCGATCCCTGGTCGGGGAGCTAAGATCCCACATGCCTTGTGGCCAAAAAACCAAAACATAAAACAGAAGCAATATTGTAACAAATTCAATAAAGACTAAAAATGGTCCACATTAAAAAAAAAAAAGAAATCAGTAACCTGGTGTCCAAGATCACACAATTATAGGAGGTGGATTTCTACAGAAGTTTACCTATCAAGTTAAGTTCCTTTGATCCTCCAAACAGTACTAAATTTTACTAAATTTCATGTGCTAGTGATGATGGTTAATTTTATGTGTCAACTTGGCTAAGGCACTATACCCAGATATTTGGTCAAACATTTTTCTAGAAGTTTCTGTAAAGGTGTTTTTTACATGAGATTAACATGTAAATCAGTAGACTTTGAGTAAAGAGTTTCAATTATTTGATAATAAAAGACACGTGTATTAAAGGAGGTTAACACTTTTGTTACTCAAGTAGAGTCACAGTTCAACATTCTGCCAAGTGGATCAATTAGTCTTAATAACACTCACTGAAGGAGCTTGAGATAAGCATGTAGGGAGTCCTTACTTGCTCTCCAAGTTTCCATTAAAGGAGTCCCCAAAGTACAGTTATGTGCGTAGAGAAAGAAGCAAAAGTCCTCATAACACGAAAACGTTTACTAATGAACTTCTACTTACAAAATTAATCTCCACTTACGCATCCCTTCCCTTTAACACCACTAGACATTATGAAGCCTACAGAGTGCCTTCTCTATCAGCCCCTGACTGATTTTTGGATGCCAGGATAAAAGGAAAGTCAATTGCAAAGTGAAATGCCAAATCTTGCAAAAAGGTAGGATTACATGCAGTATTGAACACAATGTTGAAGAACTTCTCAGCCTTTTTACTGCAAAAGAACATTAGGCACAATTAAATCAGTTAGCAATAGAAGACAAAGGAAATCTACCCAGATGACAGAGTTTTTAGTTCTTTTTATTTTAATGAAAATTTTACATAAAACGAAATGCATAAATTGCTGACTTCGACAAATACTTCTGCCTGTGCAACTCAAATCCCTATTGAAATATAAACCTTTACCATCACACCAGAAACCTTGTGCTCTTTTCCAATTAATATTCATACCCACTGTTCCAGAGAAAACTATTATATGCATTTTTTCCCACCATAGATTAAAGTAGCCTGTTGTAGAAGTTCCCATAAATATATTCGTGCAGTATGTGCTCTTTTGTGTGAAGTGTCTTTTCATTCAAGACACTCTATAAAATTCACCCATGTGATTACATGTATCAGTAACTTATTCCTTTTTATTTTGGAGTCATATTCTATTATATAAACATAGCACCGTTTATGATGGACATTTGGACTGTCTGCAGTGTTTAACAATTATGAATAAAGTTGTGAAGAGAATTCATGTACAAATGTTTTTATAATCATATACAGCTGTCCCTTCATATCCCAGGAGATTGGATCTAGGACCCCTGTGGATTCCAAAATCCGCAAATTCTCAAGACCCTTATGTACAATGGTGTAGAACAGTCAGTCCTCTGCACCTGCAGGTCCCACAGCCATGGGTATGGAGGGCTGACTGTACTTTCATTTCTCTTGTGCAAATCCCTGGAAATGGAATTGATGTGTCTCAGACCACGTGTGTTTTGCTTTACAAGACACTAGCAGACCTCTTCCTTAAGTGCTCATACCATTCTCATTTAGTTTTAAAAAATGACCATATTGGTTGTAATGTGGAGAGGATTGTAAGAATTCAGGAATAGAAGCTGGGAAGCCAGAATATTCACAGCTGATAGCCAGAACCTAGGTGCAGGTTTCACACAGAATTTCTGTAAAATATTTGTATGATTTTTAATTGTTAGTAAAGCTGATATCAGACTCAGAATGTGATAACTAACCACAGGGCCAGTCTCAGCTGTGTACTTTGGAAATATGTAAGGAATTTAAAACTCAAGTCCTACTTACGGCAAAGAGTCCTTCATTTTAGAGATGGTAATCCTCGTAAATCACGCAGGGAAGATATTCCTGTGAGCCTCTGTGCCATTTTCCAAGTGAGTGAGGAGGTGTCAAATAAAGCTGTATTAGTTTTTTTTTTCTTCCCATCAGAAGGCTTATATACTTTTTCTTTTTTATTACAAAATAAAAGCAGATCCAGAAAAACCACACAAAGGAATTATATAACTCTGAATTTTTATAAGCTGAACACTTAGCTACCACTCAGGCCAAAATATAGAGTTTTGCCAGTCATTCCAGAAGCCCCTCCAGGTGACCTGTCCCACAGACCTGCCCCTCTTTCCAAAGGTAATCACTTTCTTCTTTGTGATTTTATCACTTAAGTATGCATCATTTGATACTACAGTTGATTTTGCCTATTAAAAACTCGATATCTTGTATGTCTCTTTTGATCTATGGGCTTATCCTCCATTCTAGTCTCTGCCTTACAGTTTGTGGAAGAACCTCGACCATTTCACTAAAGTGTTTCGCAGTCTGGACTTTGTCGATCACATCCTCATGGTGAAGTTCAACACGCTGTTTTATCCTCCATATTTCCTGAACATTAGCAGCTGGATCCAGGAGCTTGGTCAGACTCAGATTAATTCCATGGACCCATATGTCTGAGTGTTTTTCTGATGTTAGCAGACATTGACACTCATTGCCTCAAATCATTCATTGGGGGTCACTAAAAGGGTGATGCTCTAATTCTATCATTTGGTTTTCAATTATTAGCTGAAATACTTTTATTAGAGATGACTCTTTCACCTACTGTTGGGCTACCTAGTAGTACGATTTATATAGGAAAGGCAGGATACATTTGTGATTAGTGTTCTTTACTCACCTGTTTTTATGTAAAAAATTGGAATTGGTTTCATAGCATCCTCTGAATGTGAGTGATTAGTTTTATAGATGTACAGGGTGAGGGAGTTGGAAAAAGATTTTGAAAAATTCTCTTACCTGGAATGCTAGCAATTGTGCTAGCATTCGAAAGGAATGACTGTTTTGTCAAGTTTTATATTGTGTGAATGTAATTGTGTGTGTGTGCATGTGTGTGTGTGACAGGAGAAACAACTGGCACAATAAAAATGTTGATGAATAATTGTATTTTGGCTAATACAACTAGCACTCCTCATTTGCTACACAGAAAGTTTTCTGTAAAGCAAGACAAATTACCACTGTTTGTTTGTACTATGACATAACACACTGCATTCAATCACCACCTGTATGGAAGTTTCTGTTCTTATATTTATATAAAAAATTTTAAGTAGCCATTTTACTTACTTCACACATTCTTACTCACAAAAGTATTCTATTGCAGGACGAAGGAAAGTTAGGAATCATAGAAGTACCTGGTTAAGAGTTAATATGGGAAGATCTAAAGTTGATCTGACTTATATAATCTCACTTTATTTCTTTCATGCAGGAAGTAGAATAACTTCGCCTCCAAAAAATAAAAGAGAAGGGCCACACTTCCATGAAAAGGCTGTCCTTTGGAGGTCAGACATTTTGGGACATGGGATCGTAGCCCTAATCTGGGCACAGTGTCTGTGGCTCCCGTTCAGGTTGGGTGACTCCTCTGCACTCAGCACACCACTGCTCCATGTCTTTAAAGAGGGACAACCATAAGGTATCTTTGTTTACTCTCCAGAGGTGAAAAGGCAATTAAGTAAATCTGCATATTTTTTTTCAAGCCTCAGATAGAATTGGGAACACACCTAAGTCTGGAAAATCCTGTCCCCGGGGCTTTTTCAGCCGATGTCCTCTCTTTAGGCTAGCCGATGGGTCTGTTGAGATTTAAAATCATTATTCTATATGTCCTGTGCAATAATTAAAAGGTATTATGAAATCTCCAGTGGCGCCCTAGCCCAGTTTTAGACTTCATTTCTCAGATATCTCTCATTCTCTACCTTATAAGGACTTCTAGTAGAAACTTGCATAATTGCTTGTATTTCAGGGAAGGGAACTTTAAAAAATATTTTTCAAATTCCCCTCCCCCTTAAAAATAGGACTATGCTTAAGCAACACTAGGAAGTACTTTCTGTAAATAATCTATGAATTGTGTATCAAAGTTTAACACTGAAGTTGTTGCTCATTTCAGAGCTAAAATGGTTCTGTCTCTAACTCTGGCTTTGTTTTGATTATGTTATTTATTTTGTAAGTGATGTCATTCTTTTAATGGGGTTAAGGTGTAAACTGGTGAAATGGAAAACAGCATAGTTACTATTTAATGTAGAGGAATAATTAAGAGTGCCATTATGAACCAAGGCCCCCCCCCCCCCCCCCCCCCGCCGCCGCCGTAGATTACTGATTAGGATAAGCTGATTTTAGCCAGTTTCTATACCTGAGTTCTGAATCCTGGTTGTTTGAACTACGTATTGCTGAAGCTGCCATCTGTGAGTAGGTTGATTGACCCAACTTAATCAGCAATCAATCTGTGCTAGCTGTGGCCACTCTGTGCTACCTGAGGAGGTATAAAGGTGAACAAAACATGCCCCCATCCTTGAGGAACATATATCCTAAAGCATTGTTACCCAAAGTGTGGGCCATAGACCAACCCCAGCCCGCAAACTGTTTCTTACCTAGTCAATTATGAAATAAGTACAGCAGTTGAGAGAAAACGTTTAAGAAAGATGACAGAAATTTAACAGATTAATTTTGTGTGTTGATATCATTCTGCTAGTTATTTATTTTTATTGTATTTTTTAAAAGTATTGGTCTGAGACAGACTGGAAATTTTAAAATATTGGTTCTATGCCACTGATAGTTTCAGAAGCACCAGTTAAAGGTGTAAGTCAGACATGTTAGTTCAAACTTTTTGATAATGAACATCATAAAAAATGCCTTTATATGTTTCATATGTAAGTACACATACATATGTTACACATACATATGTAAAACAGAAATGAAACTCCTAAGAAATATTTACCTTTAGTCTAAATGATTCTTGCCTTGATATTTCTATTTACTTCTCTTTTATTGTATAAAAAAATAAATTGGTATTAACCCACAAAGTGGGCTGTTATGACCAATTTGAACACTATGTCCTAAGGGGTATGATTTAAAGGTATCTTTTCCTAAACCCTCTTATGGATGTTGCATTTCTAGAATTGGAAGTTGAGGTTTTTGGTTCTCTGTTAAAGCAAACATCTTTGGAAAGGAGCTAAATATTGCCAGCCTTATATCTTAGAGTGAATGATTTATTAATTTTTCTGGAAAGTCAGTTATATTAGAGGAAAGAATAGAGGAAACATAGAAGCCTGAAATGTGTGCCTGAAAGGGACCAAAGGTGAGAGAGATTTCTGAGAAAGAAATCTTACCTTTACCATTTTACCTAGAGGGTACCACAATAAGTAGAAAATAAAATTGATATTTATTGCTAAGATAAGACCTTAGTAGTTCATTCTCTGAATGAAGAAAAAAGAATCTGGAAAGGAGGTTAAGCCAGGACTGGCAAAAAGGACAGTAATGCATCATTTCTTAACTCTGTAGATAAGATATTAACCAGTATTTCTGGAAGGTGGAAGACTGGAAAGGGAGTGGTTTGGACCAGAAGAGGAAAGGCAGGAGAGTGTGGGGTTTACCTTTCTTTAAGCAAGGTGTGACAATGGCCCATAATAAAAGTGACTCAGGTCCTCAGGTTTAGGCAAGGTGCCTAGTCTGGGTCTTCTATCTTTTGTTGCCAAAACTCAGTCCCACTAGAATTATCTGTCCAAACAAGTCAATGCAGAGGGAATTAAGAAAACTGGCTCAAAGCTCATCAGTGGTATTGTTAGGAGGACAGAAGAGTTCAGGCAGCTGGTGTTTTCCTGGTGATTCTAAAGATTGAAAAAAAAAGATCATATCAGAAGAGTGGCTTAGGGCACATGCCTAAATTAGTGGGTGTGGAGAAGGACTCTTTCTAGTTTGTTGTGAGAGTCCCAGGTTGACAGCTGGAATTTCAATGTGTTGGTATGTTCTGCACCTCCATGATTTTGTCTGGGCCGAGGGGTTATTTATTAACACTGCAGGGTTATTTTGTACCAGGTCACTTTGTCAGTATGTAGAATATGGCAATTTCACGCTCAAACCTGAGGTGTTAATGAAGCACAAACAGTAGTCAGTGAGTGAAGTCAAATAATCTAAATAGGGCACAATGGCTGCATTAAATTGTATCGTAGCCCATCTGATCTCTTTTACCAGTTGCATGAGACTACTTTTCTCTGAACGGACCAATACCCTTAAAAGAAAGATCAATTTTCTCTTATTTAATAGAGGCATGAAGTATTATTTGCAACTCAATCCTCAAAAATTTGTAACTGAAACGTTCTCCTTAATTCAGAGTCAAGTCTGTGGAACTGTAATAACCAGATGAGATCATCCATTTTCTCTTTGTCAGCTTATAGAGAAGGAGTCAGATGAACAGGTATGGCCACACTGCATTCTTCCCACAATAGCAATCACTCAGGTGCTGAGGAGAAGCCCAGCGCAATCTCTGTTGCGTGAGAGGAGGCAAGTGGATCTGTCCTCACCTCCTTGAGACTGAAGAGGAGGGGAAGGTTGTGTATGACTTTGATATTAAAGCCTTGCATTATTCCAGGAGTCCTCACTTGCCCTACACTAGAAGCAAGAGAATTTGGCTGGATGGTGGGATCAGGAATCTCCCTGGATGTCATGCCCTGAGGAAAACTTTGCCATTTCTGTAATAGTGTAAAATAACTCAGAACTAACACATGGATGTGACCCCTACCCCTCAATGCAGATGCTCCTCACTCTCTACTCCCTCTCAGAGATAGAGGGAAATTCTAGCTAAGCCACACCTTGTGATGCTACTGGCCTGGGGCAGAGATGAGAGCCTGCGGAGGCAGCAGTGGACCATGGGATGGATCTAGAAGCTCTGAGCCTCTTCTTGTCGAGGAGCAGTGAGTACCTACTTGAGATCATTGGGGAGTCACGACACCTGCCTCCTCTGGCACTATGCTATCATCACTTCATTGATTCTGCAGTGAACCGTATTCTAAAGGTTTTATCGGGAGATTTGTTCTGTGAACATACACTCTTAGTTCTGTTTCACAGGAAGAGATGTGAGAACTTTAAGGGCATGAACAAGTCAAATGACCACCTTGGAAGACTAATTCACTGTCTTCAAGACATTAGCATTTGAACATTTCACATGATTTCACAATCACGATAAATAACAAAGAGCAGCGTGGAACATGGGACCAGCCAACGGCTCGAGAATGGCTGACTTCAGGAGATGGACGCTCCATCCTCAGGAAGTCCAGGCAGAAGAGTCTTGATTATTATAGCACATCCCTCCCCATTCCTGGATTGCAGTTGGGTAAAACATTGGGCCATAGACCAGGGATTCCCAACCCATGTGGGGCAGGCGTTCACAAGGGCACGGTGAAATGAGAAAAGTCGCAAAATAGAGTGGGTTTTTCATAAGACCAAGTTTATTGCATTTAATGGAATTTTTCTTACTTTAAGATTATGCTTTTACATTCTGGGTGATAAAATGTCCCTCCTTTTTAAGGGCTATTGTGGAAAGAGTGAATGTGTGTGTATGTGCACACACATATGTGCACACACACATATAGATTTAATATGCTTACTTGGCAAAAGAAAGTGGAAAACTCTTTCTTTCTGACTCTCGGGGAAATTGTACTGGTCTCTGAAGTTCCAAGGTCTGGGAGCCACAATTTTGTACAGTGTTTTGTACACTGGAAGGTCAAAGATGGAGTTCATTATAGCCCATTGCTTAAAAAAATTAATAGATTTATTTTAAAGTAGTTTTAGTTTTACAGAAGAATGAATGGAAAATACAGAGAGTTTCTATAAATCCCCTCCCATTCCCCCAGTTTCCTCTATCATTAACATCTTACATTAGTGGGGTGCATTTCTTATAATAGATGAGTCAATATTGATACATTATTATTAGCTAAAGTCCATAGTTTACATTAGGGTTCACTACTTGTGTTGCAAATTCTATGGGTTTTGACAATATATAGTGACATGTATCCACCATTATAGTATCATACAGTACAGTTTCACTGCCCTAAAAATCCTCTGTGCTCTGCCTATTCATCCTTCCCTCTACCTGAGCCACTGGCAACCACTGATCTTTTTTCACTGTCTCCAGACTATTTTCCACTTTCCAGAATATTGTGTAGTTGGAATCATATAACATGTAGCCTTTTCAGATTGGGGCCTCTTTCACTTATCAGTATGCTTTAATATTTTTCCATGACTTTTATGGCTTGATAGCTCATTTCTCTTTATTATTGGATAATATTCCATTGTCTGGACGGACCACAGTTTGTTTATCCATTCTGAAGGACATCTTGGCTGCCTCCAACTTTTGACAATTATGAATAAAGTTTTATCTTAGCCTAATTTTTGCATTTAAAATACATAATGTTATATTCATTTGCTACTATTAAAAGAGTATTCAATATGAGATTTTAGAAAGTACAAGAAATATAAAAAAGAAAAGTATTATTGGTAATCTCATGCCAAAGATAACACTAGTAACTGTTAGTGTATATCCATACTCTTTTTTTAACCTAAATCTATATCTAGCTATATCTAGAACCTATATCTATGTCTACATATGCTTCTATTAATTCTTTAAAAACTTTGGTATCATACATATACATTATGTATGTTACTATATATAGCATATATGGTTTTGTATCTTAGTTTTTTCCCATGTAACATTATGTGTACATATTTTCAAATCTTTAAATTTTATTTTTGAGGAATATGATATTTAATAACTACACAGTGACTCATTATATGATAAGTGTTTTTAAAAATGAACTATATGTTCATTCTTCTCCTAGTAAAATATGAACTCTAAGAAGATAAGGGTTTTAGTCTGTTTTGTTTACAGGCAATCCTTCAGTACATAGAAGAGTGTCTGGCAGGCACATAAAAGGCACTCTAAAAAAAAACTTTCGTTGAATAAATGAAAGAATTGTGTTTTTGAAATTTGTATGATTTCGTTAACTACTCCTTAGAATCAACCCAGCACTTGGTTTTGGTGAAAGTTATTGCCTCCTAAATTGAGGATCAAAATAATTGTGCAGTCTCAAATATAGTGTTTTTAAGGAATGGTTTACTATAGTGGCTTTTTCATATAGTTAGTGATGACAATATATCTACAACTGAGTGTTTTTCAGTGATGCCCTATCTCTTCTCTTGAGAACAGTTAAACATTATTGTTAAGAGACTGGTAAGGAATAAAGCTTTGTCTTGAGCAGAACAACTCTACCTGGATTATGCTGGAAGCAACTCTTGGTTGCAGTGATGCCCTGATGATAGGGTCTCAGCTAGGAAGTGCTTCTTGATACTTCCTGGATGGGAACCACTTACCCAGAGTGATTGGTGAGGTTACACATATTCCTGTAGATTGCCCAGGAAACCAACTTCTCCATTTTAGCTGATTGGAGATTCTTACTGATGTTCTCAAGTGTTGGCATTTACTTGTCCAACAAGACCAAGAGGCGTGGATTGGCAGTGATTACACGTTGTTTAGATAGTTGATAGCTGGAAAGGGCAGTTCACCAGGATATCCTGGCAATATTCTTAGATTTAGCAAGGGGCAGGGCAGTGAACAGACATAGGCGGCTTCTGATTTCAGAGCAAGGACTTGAGGTGGAAGCAGCAAGAGGAGAAATCATGGAGTCAAAGGCCTGGAACAGATTTTACTTCTCAGCCTTACTGAGAGGCTAATTCTGTTTAGCACCTCATTGTTTCATTGGGTGAGGTCTTACATTAAAGCTGTGTCATTAAAAGTCATTTAAAAATTTACTAATTTATGGGATTGACTTAATTTTCCATTTGAAAATGCCTGCTTTGTATTACAAACATTTAAAATTGCTTTCTAAGTAATAGATTAAAAGAGTCTGAGTAGGCATGTATCCATGGTTACAGCAGTAATGGTATCAAAGATTTCTGAAGATGGCATTTTTGTCCTAGATTTTTATAGAGTCTATTTATTAATCTTCCTTCTGGTTTGCTTCAACACTTTCTATATGATTTGAAAACTAGTTTGCCAGTCTTTTTGTTATTAAAAATCTTTAGTAACACTATTTAACAATTTTACTTGTATTCATTAATTCATTTATTTTACCAATATTTATTGAATACCTAAAATATGTGAAGTTCTTTAGACACGGTGGGGAATAAAAACCCTCAAAAAGTAGGGCTTCCCTGGTGGCGCAGTGGTTGAGAGTCTGCCTGCCGATGCAGGGGATATGGGTTTGTGCCCCGGTCCGGGGAGATCCCACATGCCGCGGAGCGGCTGGGCCCGTGAGCCATGGCTGCTGAGCCTGCGCTCCGCACGGGAGAGGCCACAACAGTGAGAGGCCCGCATACCGCAAAATAAATAAATAAATAAAAAGTATATTGATTGTATGACCTGAACAAATAAACAGGCAATTAAAATATAGCATAATATGTTTTAGGAACACATAGGAGAGGCACCTAATCAAACAATTAACATCAGAGGTTTTCGAGGGTAAGTGCCAGCTAAACTAGGAAGGGTAAAGATGAGTGGTAGTGGTGACGAGGAGTGGAGAAGGACATTTCAAGAGGCAGGAGCCGCGTGTGCAAAGGCCCTGAGGTGAGAGATCGCATGGCTGGTCAGAGACCTAAAAACAGCTTAATCGGACTAGTCTAAGTGAAAAGTGAGAGACGAGATTGGGGAGGAAAACTAGGTCTAAAAGACCTTGCAAATCATGTTAAGGACATGATGCTAGAGACAATGGGAACTATTTGAAGGTTTTTATGAGTAAGTAGGATCAAATAGTCCATTTAGAAAGCACACACTGACTTCCCTGTGGAGAACAATTTGGTGAGGGGCAATTCACAAGGCAAAGAGATTAGTTAGAGATTGTAGTATTATCCAGGTCATAGTTGATGGTGGCTTGAACCCAGGATAAAGGCAGTGGGCTTGGAGAGAGTAGATTAATTTGAAAGCCGTGGTAGAATCACCAGAACTTAATAACTGATGGCCAGATAAAATGGATAAAGGAGAAAGCTAAGGGAATGACATTGACAGTCTTAGTGCGGGATCCCCTTACATGCAAGTCTGAGACAAGGACTGGGGTTCAGGAAGTTTATTTTAGAGGCAATCCCAGGAAGTAAGACTGAGGAAATGGAGAGAGTGAGTCAGGAAAGGAGAAAAGCCAGTTCTGCGAAGGAGGAAAGCCAATCAAGTGTGCCCTACTGAACTCTATTGCTGCAGAAACTGGAGCACAGTCTTTTAGGGGATCTTCTGAGGAACCATACTGAAATCTCTCAGAAGGGTCTCTCTGGAAGACTGCATACGGGTTCTTTATTCCCTCCTGTCTCTTTGGTTTGTTGCCTCCAGGGACGTTAACTCCTAGCTGCTGAGCAAGTTCTTAGAACTCCGGAGAAAACCCTGAGGCAGAAAATCTGAGAGAACTACTTGAGGTGGAACTGGAGTTAGAGATGGGCTGCGGGGATTTGACATGGGGCTCAAGTAGGGTCTACTACAGTGACCATGTTTTTGGTTCAGGCAACTAGATGCACTGGCATATGTAAAATTCTTGAAATGTTTTTGAGACGTCCGTGTGGTGAGACCCAGTAGGCAATGGGATGTGATTTAGTGATTAGACCTGACACCACAGTGGTGAGTTGCGGAGCCATAGCCTAATCACAGGTCGTGTATTAGTTTGCTAGGGCTGCCAAAGCAAAGTTCCCCAGACTGAGGGGCTGAAACAACAGGAATTATTTTCTCAGAGTTCTGGAAGCTAGAAGTCCAAGACCACAATGTTGAGAGGGGTGATTTCTTGTGAGGCTTCTCTCTTTGGCCGTCTTCTCCCTGTGTCATCACCTGGTCTTTCCTCTGTGTCTATCTGGGCCCGAATCTCCTCTTCTTATAACAACAGCAGTTATATATTGGATTAGGCCCACCTCAGTGATTTCATTTTAATTTAATTACCTCTTTAAAGACCCTAGCTCCAAATGAAGTCTCATTCTGAGGTACTGGGGGTTAGGGCTTCAACATATGGATTTTGATGGGACACAGTTCAGCCCATAACAGGTAGTAATCGACACGAGGGGAACAGATAAGCTTCTTCAAGAAATATGAATGAGAAAAAAAGGGCCTTGAACAGGGTTTGGAGGGAAACCATCAGGTAACAGGATTAACACAAACACTAACAGGACTAACCTTTAACACTAACAGAACAGATTGAAAAGGAGTTTAGAAAAGTAGGAGGAAACCAGGAGATTGTGGCTTCATGAAGGACAGGGCCGGATTGTTTCAAGAAGAAGAGAGTAGGCAGCCAATGCCAAAGGCTGCTGAGAGACATAGAGGAGGGAAGCCAGGAGGTTGCTGAGCCCGTGGGTTGATCATTGAAAAGAAGTTGCAAAACTTTGGCCAAGAGAAGAGTGAAATAGTGCGGTGGCTCCAGTGGAGCCTGGAGTAGGGGGCTGGGTTTGAGTACTACTACTGGGAAGAACCACCAGGGAGGAAAGGGCTGTGGGTGGAAGAGAGAGAGGTGAGTCATGCCTGAGGTGGAGGAAGAGAAAAGGATTCATAGCTCAGTTACAGGACTGGCCTTAGATAAGTGTAGGGACGCCTCTTCTCTTTGTCCAGGGTGGAAGGAGTAAGTGATGGGAAAAATGACTGGAAAGTAAGGAGTGGTTATGAAGGCAGAGTTTTGGGGGAGAGAAGATAGTTTGAGTTAAACAAAGAGTTGAAGTAAGATCTCATAAAATAGCATGCAAATGTATTTTTATAAATATTTTTATGTTGTTCAATGTAGTATCACTTTCAGTCTTGAAATTTCTGGAGTCCATTTTCTTCATGAAATCAGAAAGTAGATGTATTTTGTCAGAGATGACATTAACACAAATATGATACACAGTGTCATAGAATTTTTGTTATTGTGTGTATACATGGATGATTAAATGGTATTGTTATATTACTCTAGTCCAAAAAATAGCTTGAATAAAATACATAGCGCTCTTCTTCTAGGGAGGCCTTGATAGGAAGTGAAACAATGTAGCCCTGATGTCTGCAGTTAGCAAAGTTTCAGTATGTTTAATGTGCTGCCTTATCTTGCTGTAGAGCTACTCTTTACTACTGATAAGGAGGGTAGTGGAGAAATGGAAAGACAAGTTTATGTGGATATAGATGGTTGATTACTGTGAACTATCACATCATGGACTAATGTGATGATAGTCCTGTTCACACTTTAGATAATGCATTTTATGAATACGTTTAACAGCGCTCCTTAATTTTCGGTTCTAACCCAGTTCATTGTGCAAAACTTCTGCTTCTCTTCAGAGCATTGAACTGAGCAAGGAATCTTTATTAATCGCATTTGTTTGCATAATATCTCTGATTTCATATTCCTCATCTATAAATTGCCTTAATATCCAGGAGGAAGTTATTTTTTCTCATTTAATATAATTAAGATAATAATTTAATATAATTATAATATATTTAAGATAATCTTAAATGACAATGAAATTATAAGGTGGGGTTAGTAATGAGGGATTTTAGTGGAAATTAAACTGATTTGATAGTGAAAAGCTTTTATCCAAGTTTGCATTTTATCGTTTGCCCACTTAGATGTCACAGGACAGCCTTTTGGTTCTTAAGTCATTTAATTTCCAAATCTGTAAGATAAAAGTTAAAAAAACTCCTTTCCCTTAATACATAGGATGAATATGAAGATTAATATCTGCTAATAGCTTTGGAAGTTATAAAATAAAGACATAACAGTTTACCTTAGGGTAAAATATTAGTGGTAACATATGCTTGCAAAACATAAAAACCCTTTTTATTAGTAACCTTCAAATTCTTGAAAAGTTATTACAAAATACTTGCAAAATTTATTGCATCCATAAATAAAGAGTGCTTTAAATCCAAGAGGAAATTTTATGTATCACATGTAATTAATAATCTAAAAGCAAAAGCATTGCACTGTTCCACAAAATTTCACTAAGAACCTACTGAGTGCCAGGGCCTGGAGCATAGTAGTGAAAAAATACATCAATTCCCTGTTCTTTTGGAACTTAGAGTCCAGTGAGGCAGATAGACAATAGCGAAATTAAGAAATAAACATACAATATTATTTGTTTTGAAGAAAAACAAAGTACAATAAGTTACTTTGACAAAAGTGGTTTTGAGGAGTGGTGGGAGGAGGTGGGGATCCTGACCAGAATAAGTGGGTTAGAAAATGTGGGGGGGGGGCAAGTGAGGACAGCAATTGAAAGTAACTCTTAAAAATATTTGCTATAAAAAGGAAGCAAAGGAATAGGATGCTAGTTTAAGGGAGTTTTAGGGTCAAGGGAATTTTTAAGTGATAAGATAATGTTTTCTGCTCATTGGGAATAATTTAGTATGAAGTGGAAATGATGTATTAGTTTCTAGGGCTGCTGTAACAAAGTACCACAAATTCGATGGCTTAGAACAACAGAAATTTATTGTCTCATGTGCAGTTCTGGAAGCTAGAAGTCTGAAAACAAGTTGTTGGCAGGGCTATACTCCCTCTGAAACCCTTAGGGGAAACTTTTCTTGCGTATTCCTAGCTTCTGGTGGTTTGTGGGTAATCTCTGACATTCCTTGGCTTCCTGTTGCATAGCTCCAATATCAGCCTTCATCATCCCAAGGTGCTCTTCTCTGTGTCTTCAAGTGTCCATCTTCTTATAAGGATGCCAATAATATTGGATCAGGGCCCACCCAACTCCAGCTAATTTCATCTGCAGTGATCTTATTTCCAAACAAGGTCATGTTCTGAGTTACTGAGGATTAGGACTTTAACATATCTTCTTTTGAGGAACACAATTCAACCTACATCAAATAGAGTGATAGCTCAAGAGGTACATAGTGGGAAAGGAACTTTTCAGACATAAGAGATAATGTTTTTTTTCTTGGGAATGATGTAGTACCAAGGGAAAAACTGATGATATTGTAGGAGAGAGAAGGTATAATTGTGGGAACAAAGACCTTGAGTAAGCAAGAGAGGATGGGAACCATTGTACCAGTGGAGGACTGGTCTTGGAAAAATGGATGGGAAGTTCATTGGCTCTAACAGAAGAGAAGGCAGAGCTTAGGGATTCAGGTAAGGGTGGACTGTAGATCTGTTGGTGGGAAAAGAAATTTCTTTTCTGAGTGTTTGTATTTTTGCAGTGAAAAACAAATGTTTCTGACTTGAACTTCGGATCAATATAATAATCACAGTTAGTATTGTTTTAGGGAACTGTGGGCCATGTGAAAGTACAGTGCAGTGCTTGAGACAAACGCACACAGACACACACATTCTTATGTCTTTATGCTAGATACTTTACATATATTATTTACTTTAATCCTCACAACATTTGACAAAGGAATTTTCTGGCAAAAGAACTTTTTGTATATACCATAAAGGTTTAAAGTATTAAATATGTTTCCATAGTAGTTCAGAGGTTATCTAAGAGCACATTGTCAGTAGGTGCTTTGAAGTTTGAAATGTAATCAGTACAAAGTTCAGAAGAATAGTTTAAAAAATTCAATAGATTAAAATATAGATTTTTAATAGATTAAAATATGGGATATAGATTAAAGATAATTAGTGAGGGCTTCCCTGGTGGTACAGTGGTTGAGAGTCCGCCTGCCAATGCAGGGGACATGGGTTCGTGCCCCGATCCGGGAGGATCCCACATGCCACGGAGCGGCTGGGCCTGTGAGCCACGGCCGCTGAGCCTGCGCGTTCGGAGCCTGTGCTCCGCAGTGGGAGAGGCCACAACAGTGAGAGGCCCGCATACAGAAAAAAAAAAAAAAAAGATCAATTAGTGAATATTTACCCAAAACTAAATCATTTTATTAATATCACTGTTAATCAATAATCAGTTTTGTGTTAGCAGTAACAGGACCAAGAGACCTACAAGCAAACCAAACCAAGTCTTTTGTCATTTAAAACTTTTAGGGAACTCTATATTGCTTGTTTGTCATGTATTTTGGATAATAATTAGCCGTTAGAAGAATCCAGGCTGAGAAAACCATTAGAAGAATCCAGCCATTAGAAGAATCCCCCAACACAAAAAACAAATGAAATGAAATAAACCAAACCCATGTTAACACCTGTAAAAGAGTTGCAAGTAGAAATGCAGTGTGAACAAGCACACTTAGGGTCCTCATAACCGATTTCATGGGCTGATCAAACACCAAAGCCTCTTTGTACTTTAACCTGGCTTCTTGGCCAGAAGCCCAGTCTAGGAGGCATTCTCTTTCTGTTTTAGGTTCTCAAACCTAGATCCATTGTTAGTAGGTAGTGGTCTTTACCATCCTTATCAGTATTTATATCAAAAGAAGATTACAAATTTAAAATGTATACTGTTTATGATTTTTAGTGTTAGCTCTCGTTTCATTTGAGTCAATACTTAAAAACCAGTTTACTTTTCTGTATTTAACCTACCTTTGATTTATAGTCACTCCTAATATTTAAGAATATAAACTATATGTGAAGCGTTCTTGTCTGATTAAGGCAATGAATTAATGTTCCAAATGTTCACACACTAGAATTAAAATTCAAGCCAAGATTATATAAGGAAAATAACATCTGTAAGAAAATGATGGCATTTAAACAACTACACATTAATCTGGATGACAGAGTAAGAATACTGTTATCTTCACTGTAGGCTTTCCCCAGACCTACTGCATAGACCGCATTGTCCCAGAGAGATCATGTCTTCATACTCACTGTGGATTGGAGAGAGTAATTACAGATATTAGTTTTGTTGATGGCAGTGGAGCTACAGTTATAAATATTGAATTCTATAGTGTCAGCGGAGTCATAGATGAGTAAAAAAAATGACAGTGATGTAAATGTTCTCTAATTATCTTAAAACCCAGGCATCTTTGAACCTACTCTAGAAAGTGTGTTGATATGATCTGATCTGTGATGACTCCCAGCCCTATTCTTTAGTTCTTAAACCTATGGCGCAGCCAGGCGCAGAGTATGCTGATGGTAATGCTGTGCACACCTCCTTCTTTTCTAATCCCAGTCACTTTGCTTATCTCACTCTCCAGGGATGGCCAAAACAGAGCATTACAAACCTCTCTCAAGATAAGAGAGCAGAAAGGACACTAGGGTACAACTTTGAGCTTCAACTTTCTGTCTGAACTTTCTGAAAGACAAATTTATTTTGACTCCAAGTTTGTTGCAAGATTATTCTATGCCTTCTTTAAAAATTCATATCCTAGAATCACAAAATGGTGAAGAATAAAATAGGCAGGGGCCTAATAGAAATAATTTTGCATTACAAAGATTGAAAATTTAAATGTAACATTGGCAAAAACTTGCTTTGTATTACCTTTCAGTGGATTAAGTAAGAAACAACTTGAGAAGTTACTTGTTCCTATTTTAGGTACTTTAGATTAAATTTTTAGTTTTATTTGGTTGTTTTAGTATTTATTTAGTAATATTTTAGAGTAAAAATCTCTAAAATATTAGTCCTATGCAATGTTTTAGATGAAAACTTGCAAAGTGGTAGCTACCCAGAATGTATTGGACCATTTATTGTATCTTAATCCTTTGGATTTTAAAGTTTTAGTCTACCTTTTATGTAGGAGGGTATAATTGCAGTTGGAAAGTTTCATGGAGCATAAAAATTCTGGCGTTGGGGGACTTTTTTCCCTACTAAATATTGAGTTTGCTGACTCAATTCTTGTTCTTGCCGTGAGTCTGTAATTAACCACATAGACAAGGAGAAAGCAGGGTTCTTTCCTCAAATTAAAGGAAATCCCACAGGCATGATATTCAGAGGAAATTTTTAATGGCTTTTTTAATGAAAAGCTATTTATATCCTCATTCTACTTAACTCTCTAACTTTTAATTTTGTTGTTGTTGCTAGTTTAAAATTAATAGTAAAAACTTAATTGTGAAATCATTTTTCAGAAGATTTAGAAAATATAAAAAATTATAAAATTTTCATATTACAACCATCCGGAGATGATCATGTTGATGATTTTGTTCATTAAGTTCTTTTCTTTATGCATCTTTATTTTATTTCTTACAAAAATGAATTCAACATCACTTAAAAATATTATGACTTTATCAGCAACGTTTCTTCATGACATTTAAAACAATGAAAACTGTATTTAAAGAACAACTACAGTGGGAGAGTGAGAGGTCAAATATATAATAAACCCTCAAGCTAGTTTGGAAATTACAGTTTGGAGACGTAATTTCATTTTTAATAATAAAACTAACTGGGAAATGTCAAAGGAAATATGAACTTAATTCAGTATATGAAACATATTATCAAATTCATACCATTATAGAACATTTCCTTCTACCCTCCTTCTTTCTTTTTCCTTCCCTCAAATTCATAAATGATAGATAATAAAGAAATGAAAAAAAAATCCATCTGAACTCTGTATTTTCCCGGAATTAACTCCATTATACCAATTCTTTTCTTTTTTTTAGATGAGAGAAATCTAGGCGATAGTCCTGGGAGTTTGGAATAAAGCAACTACTTATTCCTCCTTATTACTTATTCCTGTATCAACCTTAAAAAGACTCACAGTGTTTTTGTTTGAGCAAATATTTAGGCTTCTTTTAACACGAATTTTTTTCATATCTAATTTAGTTTCCAAACTGCAGTGGAAAATAGATTTTTCACTTGTGAGAACAAACATGTTTTGGGTAACTTGAATTAAGAATTAGGCTGGGTTTCTAGAAGACACCCAAGATCTATTAGTTGTCCATAGACTTTAAGAAATACACATGTACCAGATGAAGCATTTCTAGAGATTGTGCCTGGAACATAAAAATCCTGGACATTAGTAAATCCATCATTTTCTCAGTGGCATCAGATTTTATGTCTGAGGAATATTTCTTCTTTCACAAATACAAGCTGAACATTTCCCTACAGTTTCTAGGATATTAAGATATTTTTTTTTGAACATTGTTTCCTGTGTTTTCGAATTAATATCTTTCCCTGTAACATCTATCCTGCTTTTACTTTACATTTGTGTACATTTTTATTCCAAGTACATTTATCTATGTTAAGACTTTCCCATAAGAATGGCTCATATTTAAGTGTAAAGCTGCAGGTACCAAAGCTTGATTTTTCATTTGCGTATGCCAAGAATAATTTTCGTCCTTCTGAAATGTACCAAACAAAGGCATCAGAATAAGAAATCAAACTAGAAAACATTAAAGTTTTATGATTAAATGACAAATTCCATCCAAGTTAAAAAAAAAAAGTGTTTTTGAAAATGAGCTCTCTGGACCATGCTGTGGCCCTACAGACCAGTAATTTTCCAGTCTAGAGAGGATGAGCTGCCTGGCCTGTTTGATGTTGTTACATGTGTCAGACAGACAAGTTGTCACAGTGCTGTCAACCGTGCTCAAGAGGATATCTCAATCTGGTTTGGCTAGTTTGAAATTTTAGTCTTCCTTGGCTTTGTAGATTATAAAATACTTTAATTTGTTTATCTCAATGAACTATCAAAACAACCCTGTGAGGTATACAAAGAGCTGAGGGACTCAAACTACACAGACTACAAAACTGTTCACGCCGTTTCCGTTAAAATGAGAACTCAAGTCTTCTGATTCTTACTCCATTGTTCTTTCCCCATTACTGCACTGCCGGACCTTGGGTTGGTTAGTCTATGGTGCCACGCTTAGAGATCACACACATCTTTCAAACAAGTCATAGATGAATGCTTCATATAGTCAGAGTTCTTCTGCAGCAAGAATGTGGTATGAATGAGCCTCAGGGAAAAGACTAGAAGTGAAGCCGGTCAAAAGGATTCTTGGTTAGATTTAAGCTCCTCATACGGCACACATGCACTGTAGGGAGAACACTCGCTCTGTTTGCTTTTTTACTTCCAATAGTCTCATTTAAACTCTTAAGTTAAAAATGCTTTGTGAACTATCACTGCTTTATGCCAGTGATAACGTTGGCATAAAAATATTGCAAATAGTGCCTGGGTCAGTTATCACTTTTTAATTCTTAATCTTTTGTATTTTAATGTGAATGGAGATATTTAATGTGAGTGGAAAATAAAAGATTTGCAGGAAGGGAAGGCAAGGGAAGAGGATGTGGGCCCAGGTGTTAAGAGGTTGAGAAGTCAGAGGAGAAAACAGTTCCTTACCACAGTTTCATTTCATAAATTTGCTGGAGGCTAGGCTTTGTACTAAGATCTTATCTTGAAAACAAAATTCTTAACTGTTCTCACATGATGCAATTTCCTAGCAGCTCCATTTCACTCCAGCTTTGGGCCTCTGACCCTCAAGTGTTGGGAGAGTTGAGATACGCGAAGCCCTCATTCCAAGGAGAATTATTCATGCCTATGGTTCAGCTGACCCCATCCGCCATCAAAGACTTGGGGCTGTTCCGGATTCACAGAGTGAAAGGAGTTGGATGCCTTTCAGGGCTATTTTTATAAACCCATGCTATTTTTGTTAGCTTTCTGTGATGAAAAAGCACGTCAACCCCACAGCAGGGCATCTCCGTGCCGCTCAGGACTCTCCTCCCTGGGCTCATGGAAGCACCTTGATTCTAACGCCTCGAGTGTCCACTTTAGAGGCTGCCTAGAGTTCTAACACCATCTACATTTCGACTTTTTTTTTTTTTTTTGCGGTACGTGGGCCTCTCACTGTTGGGGCCTCTCCCGTTGCGGAGCACAGGCTCCGGAGGCGCAGGCTCAGCGGCCATAGCTCACGGGCCCAGCCGCACCGCGGCATGTGGGATCTTCCCGGACCGGGACACGAACCTGTGTCCCCTGCATCGGCAGGCGGACTCTCAACCACTGCGCCACCAGGGAAGCCCTCGACATTTTTTTATTCTTTTAAAGTAAGACATACCTTTTGAGAAATCCAAACTCCATAGAAGTGTATAAAGAAGATACACTAAAAAAAAAAAAAAGAAAAAGAAGATACATTTTTCTCATTCTTCCCTCCACAGAAAGGTATTATTCTGCCGTCGGAATCCCTGCTCCCCAAACCTACTCTTTAGGAGGAAGACGTTGTAAACAGCTTGGTGCATAAACCCCCAGACATTTGATATTGTAAGTACAAACACACACACACACATATGTTGTTTATATTGTTTTACAACATATTCTGCTTCTACTTTTTTTCATTAATTTATTCAACATCTTCCCGTGAGCGTGCATAACATTTTCCAAAAATTCTAAGAATATCTTTAAAAAATTGTATGGTATTATAGGTATTATAAAGCACAGAAAACATGGTGAGGTCATGGTGAGTGAGCTGAGCTGAATGGGAACAAAAGACCAATAGCAGGGATATTGGTCCATTACCAGGAAGAAGAGCTAGGAAGAACATAGGCTGCTATAATTTTCAGTTTCATTTACTCAATTAAATTAAAGTCACATGCGTAATGCTCTCCAAACATTGACAGGTGTTTACTTTTGGTGGTAAAATGGAAAGAGGCAGATTTAGGCCTAGCGTTACTTACCCATGTCACTCAACGCTCCTGAGTTTTCCTTTCCTCACTCAAAAATGACCAGATTAGCGTCAATGATATCTATGGTTCTTTCCATTTCTGATTAGCACTTTAATTTCCTGGAAAAAACCTCAAGAATTTAGTTAGATATAAAGTAGTCTTTGTTCCAAGGTTCTGGGTTGTTTTTGTCCATTTTCCAAGAGCAGTTCACTAGGCTGATTACACAGGTCACATTACCTTACCATTTTAAAAAGCTTATAATAATACCGACATTCTGTTTTACAGTTTATAAAGAGTTTTCACACACCTTACCATATCAGATTTTCACAGTTATTCAGTGACATAGATTGAGCGGATATGACTTTCATCCACAGTTTATAGACTAAGAGTTAAATTCAGAGACTTGCAGAAATCTGATTCCTACCTACGTTGTTTGTAGCATTGGTGGCTGAAGAGTCATACAATCTGGATGGAGTCATTATCTTGCTGCCATTTGAGAATTTTATGTGTGGCATGTTTGTAATAATAATGAATGAATATTATTTGATACTCGTCGTACGGGGAAAAAGGAGGTTTAAATTCGCTGAGGAGAATTTTACCACAGATGATCAGCAGGAAAGTTTTGGAGCATCACTAGGGGAGGACCTTTTTGACCCATTGGAACCTTGTGTTCCTGCTCCAGACTCTGCAGTTCCAAAGATCCTTTGTAGCTCTCCTTGCTTTTCAGGTCTCTCAGGGCTTTTTACTTGGCACTTCTTTGTCCTGGAATGTGCTTACTCCTGTCTTTCTGTCAAACTTCTACTTGTCTTTCAAGCTCAAGGGTTATTGCTCTGTGAATTATTTGCTCAGCATCTTCTGCAGACATAAGTTCTCCAATCTCTCTCCACCGCAACCTTTAAAATCTCCGTAATAGCAACCATCTCCCTTCTGTCTAACTTGAACTACAGGCTTCTTAAAGGTAAAACAAAATGCATGTTTTCATTTTTGTTTTCCCGGACATTATGGACTATGACACAGGTGCCAAAAATATGTCTTGAATGAGTCAATTAATTTTACGGAATATTATCAAGTTGGGATTTTAGCAAAATTTTAGTATTAATTTCTGTGTAATTTGTTGCAGGAACGTTCTCCTTTCCTTATTCATACTCAATATTTTATTTTTAAAGATTTGATGCAATTACAAGCTTACAGAAAAGTTGCAAGCACAGTACAAAGACCTTTCCCCTGCAAACCATTTGAGTGTAAGTTGCTGCTCTGATGCTCCATTATCTTGGAATACTTTACATGTATTTCCTACATTTTTTGACCACTTCCTTGTTTTTAGGCACAGCAGCAGATTCCAGGTCCATCTTGGTCTTGGCCTGCTCAGTCCTGGAACCAACCCTTTTTCTAAGGAGCTCTGATTCCCTACTAGTGGAGAATAGTTCTTAGAAGCCAAGCTCAGAGCCCTGTATATGCTTATTGCTATTAGGGCATCACCATTTCCAGCCCTTCCTGGTGGACAGAGCTAGGGGTTATTTACAGCAATATCTATTTTCATTTGTTTATATACTGAAAACCATGAACTAACACTGGTATCTCCAACACCTAATCATGGGCTCATTCTAGTTTTCTCCCTCTTGATGTTTGCAACTCCCTTTTCTGACAGTGAAAAAACTGGCTACTATTATCTTTAATATATTTACTTATTTAATGGATCCCTTTATACATGACTAATCTTCTATTTCTATGCCATCTCCTTTCCTCCTGAATCCCTCCTTCTCGTCCTTGGGTCCTCCTTCTATAATTCTGAAATTCCAAATTTCAATTTGGGGGATGGGTTTCCACACACACCCAAGCCATTCTCAGATACCAGCTGGGTGTCCTACAATTCAACTCAGTGCTAACACTATCTGCCTGGAGATAGAGTCAGAGCTCACAGTTTAAGGGCTTATTCCTACAAGACGGTCCCCCCACCCATGTCAGTCACAAAGTCCAGGTTGCCACTCGTGCTTCTGATAAACTGGCTATAGATCTGAGATTCCAATGACGCAGAGAACTCAAGAGAAATGTTTTACTTCCTCCATCCCCAGTTTATTATAAAAAAAAAAACTCAGGAATAGCCAGATGGAAGAGATGCAAGGGGTAAGGTTTGGGGAAAGGGGGCGGAGCTTCTTTCCTCTCTGAACACACCACTCTCCATGAATCTCCACGTGTTCACCAACCTGTACTCTCTCCCAACCCAGTCCTTTTGGGTTTTTATGAAGGCTTCATTACATAGGCATGATTGATTAAACCATTGACTATTAGTGATTGATTCAACCTCCAGCTGCTCTCCTCTCCCCAGAGGGTCAAGAGGGTGGGATTGAAAGTTCTAAACTTCTTATCACATGGTTGGTTTCCTTGGCAACCAGCCCCATCCTTAGGTGGGGGTCCAAAAGTCACCTTTAACACTTGCATCACTTAGGAAATTCCAAGGGTTTTAGGAGCTCTGTGCCAGAAACAGAGATGAAGACCAAATATCTTTTTCTCATTATAAATCACACTAGCACACACCCCAGGTCAGGCTGCCCTCCTCACTGCACAGACCCTGGTACCTCGTGTTGCTGCTTGGCAGGGTCTGCCCCCGCACCCTGTCCATCTCAGACATTCTGTGCAGGGCCACAGTCAAGCACCAAGGCCCTCCTCACCCACCCAGCCTCTGACTTCACAATTGGCTGCTTCTCTTTCTCTCCTCTGACCCAAGGATGCCCTCCAATCTTTGCTCTGACTCTTGACACCTCACATCAGGGCACTGCTTTGTGTAGATGCCCTCCTTTCCAGCTTGGGCTCTGACAAACTGTACTAGGAAGGAAGCTTCACTCATCATACTTGGGTGCTGACATTCTGTGCTAGGGTGCATGAATATACTCTTACCTCATTAGGGATGCATCCTCTGATTTCCAAAGTTTCCTCCCTCAATCTTGACACCTTCGTCACCCTGCTTGGGCTCTAACAGCTCACGCTAAATTTCCCTCCCACTTGGATACCTTCTTCCCTTGTTCAGGTTCCAACACCCTTCTTTGGGCCACTGTGACTGCCCACCACACAGACACTATTTAGTATGCTATGCTTCCCCCTGATGGCTTTAGGACTGGGAGAGAGAGAAAGAGAAAAGGGGAAGAAAGGAAAAGACATACCATTTCCTAGGTTTACTGTTTAGTCCTTCCAGATGAAAATGAATGCATGGAAAAGTTTAAAAGTGGCCAATTTGCTCCTTATTTGCAATAGTACAAAAAGATTTGGACTTAGAAAAATTTGAAAGAGATTAGAAAAATAACATTTGATGTTAAATGCCCTTTCAAGTGGAGAATTGAACTTTTATTTATCTTCTAGGTGTTTCATGTTTTGTTCTGATAGATGACTTCTAGATTAGACATTTAGAAATGAAAAGGCTGGAATGAATATTTGTGCTTCTATCCCAATTTTTTTTTCATAGATGAGGGAATTGAGTCTTGGTTAGGTCAAATGACTTTCCCAGGTTTCCCAGGTGACATAGTCAGAAAGGAAAAGGACATGTTTCTACATCCTGGCCAGTGTTCTTGGCACTCTCCCTTCATTATGATCATTTAAAATTAGTTGACCTTTAAGGCAAATTTCTGAGAAAAATCAGTTTTTACATTACACCTTATGTTTTTAATTGGAAGTCCTTTTCTTCAGTAATGATATTGCTGGTAGAATGCTATATTTTTTTGGCCCTAAAACATTATCTAAGTAGTACTTTGGTGATTATATCTCACTAGAGTGGAAGGAATTAGCCTCACCAATTTGGTAGTTAGTAACTTGTAATTTTCTGAATACTCTCTTTTAATTGCATGCTTACATTATGTTAACTGTTTTGGTAAAGATGCCAAGCAAGAAGATTATTATTTATTTTACTATTTATCATCTTGTGGCGTTGATGGACTGGCAAAATGTATATATATATAGACACAAATGGCTGATAAATAAAATTTTATTTGGAAAATCCACAATATAAAATTTGAAACCCATTTACATTTGTGGAAAGTCCAACATCTTATCAATGTTGCAGTTCAACCTGGGAAAGAATAGCTTGTTGGGTGTAGGTGAACCATCTAGAGTGTTCATTGATTTCCAAGATCACCTTGAGTTGCTGGGGTCAAAGGAAAAATAGGCAACAAACTATATTTAAGGATCCAAGAAAAATCTTGAAGAGTCCCCATCAGTTGTGTAATTTAAGAGCTGAAGTGTGACATGAACTTATTTCTGGCCCTTGGGTGAGATACTTGCCCTTTTTGCACCAATGTAATTCTGTAAATTAGTATCAACGAATACACAGATTTTATAGTTGGAAAGGACACACCATCAAGATCATTTTGTTGATCTCCCTCCAAGGCAGGAATCCTACATACCCCTGAGTTTGAATCACTTTCAATCATGGGGAAATCACTACCTCCCAAAGAAGTTGTGCCTTATTTTCTGCAGAAACTTTCCTCTTGGTAACTTTGCCTTGTTACTGCTGCCTTCTGCCCTCTGTAGTTAAAACACAGTTAAACCCTCTCCATATGACAGCCCTGCAGTTATGTCCCCCTTGGATGTTCATCCTTCTGGAATTTTCTCTCCCTGTCTCTTTCTTCCATCATCTAAGTTCCTCATGGGAAATGAGATTCTTTCCCCTGCCTTTTGTCTGGACTAAGTGCCTCTTTTAAAATGTGCTATTTTAGGAGGCTTGTGCACTCTCCCCCATGACAGACAAGAAGAACGCTTTGAGTTCCTCTTATTGTCCTTAGCCATGTAACAGTGATTCGTGGTTTCACTTTATTTCTGGACAGTTGTAGCCACTAGACACAACCTTTGCCCTCAAACACTGCATTCACTTTGCACAAGCTTGCTGACCTCACACCTAAGTCAGCTTTTCTTGAACCCTCATCTGAACAAACAAACATTCATTCTGATCTGCGGATATCCCTTGCGGCGTCAGGAAGGGCCGGCTTGAGCAGTGCCGGCTCAGAGAGCTCGCCACCACCGCTACAGATTTGGTTTCCCTTTTCTCCTGATGTTAAGTAAGACAAAAAACCAATTCCTGCTAATCTCTTAGACAATGCAAAGGGTTCCAGACTCTATTCCAGGAAGTTGGTTTCAACAAGCTAACAAAGAGACCATCGAGACCAGAAAGGAGGCTAGGAATACGGACCAGGAGGTGGCATTCAGGTAACCCCCAGGGGGGACGGCGGGGAGCTGGCTCTGCCGAGGGTGGGAATGCGCCACGGCAGCCAAGAGAGACGGCCAGAGGCTGTGCGCCCCGGCGTGGACGCGCGCGGGAGTTCAGGCCGGAGAATGTGTCACCACGTGCTGCAGGGAGGCGGGGACAGAGCCTCCAGTTATCAGTAAAGAGCGCAGGGCAGGATCTCGGAGTTTCACAGCGGGCTTGCCTGGGATAGTGAGAGAGAGAGAGAGAGAGAGAGAGAGAGAGAGAGAGAGAGACTGACTCACGTGGACATAAACAGACGGAGAAACAAACAGACGAGGTGAGAGCTTAGCAGGCTAGCTAACCTACTAGCTTGCCATTGCAGAGAAGAGATCTGGGAGAGGGAGGGTCCCGTTTAGACACTCAAACCCCAGGACACCGGAGGGGCCATTTCCTGCAGCTTCCTGGGGGCTACACGTCTCACCCCTTCTAAGTTTGCTGTGAGGGAATTAAGCAGAAAGAAAGAAGAGGAGGTGGGGTTCTACAGCCCATGTACTTTAAGTTCTTCCTAAGAAGTGGCGCGGTGTAGGGCTTTCTATCCGGAAAGAGCATGTGTCATCACACTGCACGCTAATCCTGGGACGTTTGCGAACCCGGCTCCGGGGCAGTTGGCCCCATGCCCGGCCGGGCGTTCGAGGGCTCCGGCCTCGCAGTGCTCCCGGGGACGGCCGGCGGTAGCCGGGTGGCCTTTATCTCTGTCCCCCTTTGTCCTCTTTATCTCAGGCTCTCCAGGAGGCCCGGGGGCCCGCTCTGTCTATCGCTCCCCACCCCCAGCGGCACCGCCACTTCAATGCCCGGCAGGTCGCGGGCTGCTGCTCTTTCGAAGGCGGCGGAGGACCAAGGGCGCCCCGCGCCACCGCTGACTCGGACCGGCGCCGACGCCTGACCCGCGCCCTTGGGCACCGACTCGGGTGCGCCCGGCGCTTCCCTGTGCGCTCCAGTCCGTTTCAGGCCCGCGAGGGGCAGCCCCGGCCAGGATGGCCCCGGGCCGGGCGGTGGCTGGGCTCTTGCTCCTGGCGGCCGCCGGCCTCGGAGGGGAGGCGGCGGGGCCCGCGCTCGCCTTCAGCGAGGATGTGCTGAGCGTGTTCGGCGCGAACCTGAGCCTGTCGGCGGCGCAGCTCGGGCGCTTGTTGGAGCAGCTGGGAGCCGCCCCTGTGGAGGGCGACCCCGAGCCCGGGCAGCTGCACTTCAACCAGGTAGGGCGCGGGCCCGGCCGCCCTTCCCCGCCGGGGTTTCCGGAGACGTCCATTTGCCCAGGAACGCTGTTTAATCGGGAAAAGTGCTGGAGAAAGAATTTCGTTACGTTTCTCCAGTGTGAGGCGGGTCCTGCTTTTCACTAGACCTGGCTCTCTGGCCGGGGTTAAAGTGCTGGCGGTGACGAGGAAGCCAGAAATTGCAGTTTTATGCCCGATGAACTGAGTCCTCAGACGCTTGTGGTTATAAGGTTTTATGCAAAAGTTTATGAAGTAGTCGAGAGCGGGAAGCATCTTAGATAGGAATGGCGTTTTAGATAGGAATGGCGTCGTGAAGTCTTCCCGGCAGAGACAGTGGCTCACAGGCCACCCTCGTTAACAGTAGCTCGGTGGGTAACGACTGCTATCGAGATGTAATGTAGTTGTGTCTTTCTGGTGTACGTTACCCGAGGCATTTGGGTCTGAAGGGCCTACTGTATAGAGATAGGGAGGCCGAGGGGGGCCCTGAGACCAAGATCAAGCATCCAGTCGGTGGGTCGAACTGGGTTTAAAGCCATAGCTTTTAGTCATCTGTCAGGTCAAGGGTTTGATTCGAATTTTCATTCATTCATTCAAAAACGAACAAACAAACCTATCTTAGGACATATTCACAGTATTATACAGGCATTTGGTAATTCCTAAAATTTAAGGGTCACCATGAGTTACCTAGGAGCAATTAAGACCATACCTGCTAGTAAACTGCAAAAAGGATGATATTATAGATTCTTCGTTATTTCCGTCATAAATATTCTATGATTATTTCTTAAAATTGTGAAGTAAGCGAAGTGTGCTTTTGGCATCCTCCCCCAAACTTCTCTCTACTTTTAAAAAACTGTTTACTCAGTGCTTTGATTTTTTTTTTTCCTTCTGCTCTGGTTCCAGTGACAACTGATGATGAATGGCAGTGTTCAGTATTTTCTGTATTGTCACTTCTGTGTGATATTAGTTTGTGTTACAAAAAGTTTTTGTGGTCCAAGATGCTTGGGAAATGCTGCATACTATACTCCACTCTTGGAAATCTAGCATTTCCCGATGTATTTGACCTTAGATTACAGTTAGGGAAACTTTAATCAGATAAATTCCTTGTTAATAACATTATAGTTTGGCATTCTTTTTGTTAGAAATATCTTACCTCATTTAAAACATGCAATATTCAAGAAGTATAAGGCTCTGATGCCATGAGGGATCAAAGTGACCTCCCTTTGATCTAGAAGGGTTTTGTGGTCCGCTTATGCATGTTCTTTAGTAAACTATAGATCCAGTTCTGGCATGGCATTACAGTTGGTTCAATGTCTAAAAAATGATACATTGGAAAAACTGAAATGACCCCATGTTATACTGATATTTTAGAAAATAAAGCAAACAACTTCCTAAGTATTTTCTGTCGAGCTGCAGTCTCTTCAAGTGGGGGAAACAGCTGACCTGACTAAAGCATTTCTAGGTAGGAGTAGGGGCGGTCATATGCTTGGAAAGAAGCTTGGGGACTTGACTTGCAGCTGCGTATCTGTAGCCCACACATTGTTTTGACTTAAATTATCTCCTTATGTTGCAATGTCTGGAGGTGTTGATGAATTATAAAGGAACAAAAGACCGCTGAGCCACGCAATGTCTGGAGGTGTTGATGAATTATGAAGGGACAGTAGACCGCTGAGCCACGCCTTGGCAAAGACACCGGAAAATATACCTAAATAATTTAGGAAAATTGCTTAAGTTTATTAGCAGTATGAGTCCCAGTTTATGAGTAAGTAGGACACCTCAGTAGGTAAATTATAAGTATGTTGACACCTTGTTTCTCACTCTTCTGTTTGCATATTTAACTACCCTCATTATGGCCTCTGTGGGCATCAAAAAGAGATGGGAAAAAGCCCATGGTTTGGAAATAAAGGGAAGCCGTGGAAAATTTATCACTTAATCAGACCTAGCGAACATCTGTTGGATGTTCTAAAAAGTCCTAATGAAAACACCAATCATCAGTTAAATGGTGTCGAATGAAATGCCATTCCAGAAGAATCTATTAATTTGCTGACATTTATTTCTGCTCCAGTAGGAAGTCATCCAGTTTGGAGGAAAATTTAGGGCTGTTAATATCTCCATACCTTAAAGAATGCAATTTTAGTTTCCTTACCTGCAGCAAAGTAGAATAATAATATATGTGAAAAGCTTGATTTTCTGACTTTGCAGAAGGTTGAAAAGATAGAATTAATTTCTTTGGGCCAGGGATTTATTGAATCTTCTATGATATCTGTTTACAGATGACATTGTTCCTTTGGATGAGGGCTTAGGTCAGCTTTTCCCATGTAATAGGACTATTGTACTAAAAATTGAGACAATTTTGGAAGGTCTTCTAGTATTTTTTCAGTGTCCTTAAGTACTATTAAAATAACTTGTTGCTTTGGGATATCAAAGTGACCTGAGTTCAAACTGGAAACAATAGAATAACTGAGTTTACTGTTTTGCTTCTTATGGTTTCTGAGGGTACAAAGAGCAGGTAGAAGAAGCAACCCAAACAAGTGAGAGGAGGGAGTTCTTTTATCTAAAGGGGTCTCTGGGGCCCATGACTGAGTGTAAGTCTGCTGTATCTCAGGGAGTTTCTAAAATACAAAGGGAAGCCCCAGCTGAGTGAATGCCCTGAGTGATTAATTTAGGGGATTTAAGAATGGGCTCAGTGCCACCTTTTGTTTGTTCAGATGTTCCTTTCTCATTCTCCAAGTGGTCTTTTCTCTTAATTTCTCCTTCAGAACACCTCACCTCTAAATGATCACACTAAGCTGCAGTGGAAATGGCTCCATTTAAATAACTCAGTCTCCTGAGGAGGCTTAGTGGGCGTGATGGAGATGTGGGTGTGGGTGTGGCAGGTTGGCATGTGCGGCAACCTTTGTTTCCCACCATCACTCAACCTTAAGACTTTTGCTTCTCTCTCCTAACTTTATTTTTTCATTTGATACGTATCCTGCAGCGCATCTTCTTTTTTTCTTTCACAGGTTGCCTGAACTTTGTTTTTAAATCCCTTTCAATTCACCTTCAATCTTCCTAAAGCAATACTTGGAGTATGCCTCTCTTCTTTCAGATCTCCTCCATGAACTGTCTCTTGGCTGGTGAAATCTAAATCTGAAGGCTGACTTCTGAGGCTCTGCACCGCAAGGTTGACCCTGAGACGTTAAGCTGCCTGCCCAGACCTAGCACTCACTCAATTAAATTATTCATTCTTCTATGAAATCACTTATACTTCTACTCAACCACTTTTCTACCTCATCATCTTCCTTGCACCCTTCCTGTTTCCAACTGCAATGTCCTATTTTTCCTTGAATTGCCCTATCAAAATCTTAAATTTTAAAAAAACCCAGCTAAACTCCATAAAACCTTTCTGGGGCATCACAACCACCACTGATTTGCTGTCTTTTTGAATTCTTGAAATTTTTTATTATGCTAACGACACTTAGCTATTCATGTGTTCAACAAATATTTCAAATAACTACTATACTCTGATTAGAGTGGTCCCTTAAAAGTACAAATCTAATCATATTGCTCATTTTATTAAAACAATTAAATGCCTTCAAGATAAACTTTAAACACTTTAATGTGGCTTAAGCCTTTTTATGATCTGATTCCTGTATATTTCTCAAGCTTTATCCTTTGCTATTATTCCAGTCTTCATGGACTGCCGGTAGTTCCTGGTTCGCCATATATGTGTGCTTATGTTTTAGGTATCAGTTTAGACATGACTTCTTCCGAGAAGCCTTTCTCAGCCTGCTCAGGGGTTTAGTAGGAGCCCCTTTTTATGTGACCCTATATTAATTGGTGCCTATGAAATCATAACATATTGTATATTGCAATTATAATATGGACATAATTTTATACATATTATAAATTTCTGTTTATATGGCTTCTCCTCGACCCCAACACACACACCCAATATGATTTTGAACAGATTGAAGGGATTGATCTGACTCATCTCTCTAGGGGCTAGTGTAGTGCCTGGTACATAACATGTATTCATTATATATATTTTTGAATGAATGAGTGAAGATGGTTTAATATGAGTAAGGCAGTTTGAGCCCTCACATGACTTTACAGTTAATAGGTAGACGTATGACATGTGCACGCGTAACTATAATGCACGATAGAAGGATATGTCTGATTAAAGAATTTCAGAGACAATGGAATGGGATCAGGCTTGTGTTTTTGGAAAATTCATCTGCATGAGGGTGTGGAAAGTGTCGGAGTGGGTCCAGAGAGGAGCTGAGGAGGAAACTGCAGTGGTTTGTAGGAGATGTAATGATTGCTTGATCCTGGAGGCCGTCAGGAGGTACATAAAAGCTCTGCCTTCTTCTGGAAGAGCAGCCGTGACTGAAGAGTAGGCAAAAGCCCCAAAGGTAGATATTTTCTACTTCAGTCTTTTGCCTGTAGCAGTCAGTCATTTAACTATTGTTAGATCTTTCCTTTCATTAGTTTATGGCCCAAGGATGCCAGAGGGAGAGGCAGTGAGGTAACTCTTGGCTTATTTCAATGGATGGCCAGGCTAGCTGTCTGTAGCAAACAGAAGGGGTGTATGTGTGTGGTCATTACATGCATGTTGTGCGCATAGCTTGTTGTTGCTCAGTGTACTTTTTCTTGGGTTGGGGGGTTAACGGTGCATTAGATGAGGGAGGTTCTGGGAAGCACTGATCATGGAAGGAGGGGAGAAAGAGCATCTCTCTCCCTCTTTTTTTTTTTTTTTTTTTTCCTTTATATTCTGAGAAATGGGGGGGTAAATCTTCTAGGAATGCCTTCCAACCTGCTCGTTCAGGTGAGAAACTGGCAGGAAAGGCCGGACCGAAGGGCCAGGTTGTGCTTAGGTCTCCGGTGGCTTTTCCTTCAAGACAGTGGATCTATTTTGATATATTATATCACTCTCATTTAAGTTGACTGTGTACAGTGTGATCATTGTTTCCAGAAGGTTTTAGGAAAATGAGAGACACTCATAATTCATTTAACTGTGACGTCAAGAGCTTAGTTTGCTTTCGTGCCAGGGATGACTGGGACCCATATGAGAAAATACCCTTCATTCTTTCCATCTCTAACTCCCAAACTTGCATCTTTACCCACTACCCTAGGAGTCACATAGACCCTTTTGTCCATAACATAATTATATCTAGGATTTATTGGATTTTTCCTGTGCGACATAACTCTTAACCACTTTATCTGTATTAACGCATTTCAAAATCACAACAATCCTGTGATACAGATACCATTATTAACTTAATTTTACACATGAGAAATATGTGATGCTGAGAGATTAAGTACTTGACCAAAATCACACAGGAAGTGGTAAAACCTCAGGCAGTCCTAAATCCTAGAGTGGATTTTTTGAATTATAGTTTAGAAAATCATACTCTCCCTAGCCAGGGCAACTGTTAATCTCAGATTTTGATCTATGAGTAGAAGTTACAAATCATCAATCGCTTATGTAGCTCCATTGCTTAGTCATGTTAAGGGAACAGTATTAAGACTACAGAAACTACAATGATGATAACAGGTCCTTGTCCTCAGAGAGCTTATAATCTAATTAAGAAATAAGGTGGAGGGCTTCCCTGGTGGCGCAGTGGTTGGGAGTCCGCCTGCCGATGCAGGGGACGCCGGTTCGTGCCCTGGTCCGGAAGGATCCCACATGCCGCGGAGCGGCTGGGCCCGTGAGCCATGGCCGCTGAGCCTGCGCATCCGGAGCCTGTGCTTCGCAACGGGAGAGACCACAACAGTGAGAAGCCCGCGTACCGCAAAAAAAAAAAAAAAAAAGAAAGAAGGTGGAAACTTGTGAAAAGTATGCAAGGCAAAACTTCAGTAGTTAAGTAATCACTGAAAGAAATATTACAAGACGTATCACTAGGCTGTGGGCGATTAATTGCCAAACAAATACTTTTGGGAGCCATGTTCTGTGGGAGGCTTCTGGGAAACACCTTGTGGAGGAGTTACAAGTCAGTCAATTCTCCTTTTGGAGGATTTTGCTTGTTTGTTTTGGTTTTTAAAATACTTACTGGATGAACATCTGCTTGTGCCAAATGTGTCTGTGCTATTAATCACAAGAGGAATTTTCTTGTGGGTTACATGAATTCTCTTTTATAGAATGAAAATGTCTTTAATTCTTTCTTATATAATGAATTTTTCTTGGAGAAAATATTTTGGCAAGAATAGTTTTCCTAATTCTGAGTTTCAGAAGTTTTCCTGGAGAAAGCCATATTAATCAGCTTCTTCTTTCTTCTATGGATAGACTGCAGGTAATGGGAGAAACATCCATGTCTAGTGTTAAATTTTTCAGTCCTGTTCTCACTTTTACTCTAGAAGAATTCTGCCAATGAATTCACTCTCTCTTCAGGCAGTTTAGAATGTAAGTCCTCCTTTTTTTTTTTTTTTTTTTTTTTTTTTTTTTTTGCGGTACGTGGGCTTCTCACTGTTGTGGCCTCTCCCGTTGCGGAGCACAGGCTCCAGACGCGCAGGCTCAGCGGCCATGGCTCACGGGCCCAGCCGCTCCGCGGCATGTGGGATCTTCCCGGACCGGGGCACGAACCCGTGTCCCCTGCATCAGCAGGCGGACTCTCAACCACTGCGCCACCAGGGAAGCCCAGTCCTCCTTTTTTAAAAAAAAAAATTCTGCCATCTTCTCTCTGGCAGATAATCCTGTTTTTTGTTGTTTTTTTTTTAACGTGTTAATTATCTTTTTTCTTTTCTTTTTTTTTTTTTTTTTTTGCGGTACGCGGGCCTCTCACTGCCGTGGCCTCTCCCGTTGCGGAGCACAGGCTCCGGACGCGCAGGCTCAGCGGCCATGGCTCACGGGCCTAGCCGCTCTGCAGCATGTGGGATCTTCCCAGACCGGGGCATGAACTCGTGTTCCCTGCATTGGCAGGCGGACTCTCAACCACTGTGCCACCAGGGAAGCCCCTCTTTTTTCTTTTTTAATTGACGTATAGTTGATGTGCAATATTATATAAGTTACAGGTGTACAATACAGTGATTCACAACTTTTAAAGATTATACTCTATTTATAGTTATTATAAAATATTGGCTGTATTTCCTGTGTTGTACAATACATCCTTGTAGCTTATTTTATACATAATAGTTTGCTCCTCTTAATCCTGTAAGTCCTCCTTCTTCATGCCTGTGAAGCAGCTGCATTGCTGACTGCACAACACTGGAGAAAGCGGACTGTGCATTGGTGCTAGGGAATGAGTTGAAGCAATGAGGGAAGAGTAGGTGAGCAGATTACTTTAACAGAATTACTAACCCTAACAGAGTACTAACTCTAACAGAATTACTAACTCTTAGAATCTCATTGCTGCTAGATGGGAGTTTGAGCTCTCACACAGTTACCAGGAGAGGGAGTGGTAAACTTTTCCCCTTCATTGAGATAGATCTTTATTTCTCTCTAGAGATATTCAAAGTAGAGTAGCTGGGTGGGAGATTTTCAGCTTCTATGCTTTCCATGGTTCACACCATCTCTCTGTTTCCAGGTGATGTCCACATTGGGAGATGTTGATGGTCAGGGACTTCTTTTCCCCATCATAAGAACCCATTGCTTCTCAACTATGACTGCAGTTTAAGAGTTTTTTCTTTAAATTCAATATACATTTGAAACCTCTATGTTAAATTTCTTTTGGTGGTAGTAGAGGTCGGGGGAGGAAAATAGGAATGTAAATAGGCATGGAAAACAGGCCTGAAGTTGAGAAGGAATGGCATTCCTCAGGGTAAAGAAAAGCAACCCCCTAATGAGGGTAGCCTGATGTGATTGGTAACAAGAGTTTGCCAGTTATTTGGATTCACAGTGGCATGTCCTCAAGCGACGGTCCATATTACTAAGTGCACACAGTTAATATTAGGATCATTTACAATGCAATTTATTTAAAAAAAAAGAATGTTACTAAACTCTAGACAACCTAAGACACTTGTAGTTTTCAGAGAGTGTTCCCATTTCCAACTTCAGATGATGGTAGGATTCCTGTTTGTAATTGAAACTAATTAATTTATTCTCAAACTATTCCCAGTTGTCTGTTTCAGGAGCCAAATGGGTTTGCCGGGCCTTGAGGTTTATTTTATAAAGAAATGAAACTATCACTGAATTACCTTTGTGATGATGGGATGTGGGAACATAGAAAATCTTCAGAATGGAGCCTTGTTTAGTTTGGTTTCTGTCTCCTTCCAAAAGTCCTCTGTTGTTTTTCTTGGCCTGAAGCTTAAGGAGAACAAAAACAAAAATCTGTGAATCTAGATCAAAGGTGTTAACCTGAAAAGTAGTATTATGCCTTTGAAGTCCAAATATTTAATACCTTGACTTTTTTTATACTTAACTAAATAGTTAGAGAAATAAAAAAACCAAGTGAGCATTGATAAGGCCTCTAAGACTTTAGTTCTGTTTTAGTTCTATTTTTGAACCTATTCAAAAATAATACACTTGTCATTGGTATATTCAATGGGCTTCTTAGGTCTCTAACTGTAGTAGGAATACAACATAATGGTTAACAATTTGTCCTTGGGGTTTAAACAGACCTGTGCTGAAATTCTAATCACTTATTAGCTGGGAATCACAGACAAATGACTTAGCCTCTTTAATCCTCAGTTTTCACGTCTTTGAATTGAAAAAATGAACCTTACTCATAGGATGGTTGTGAACGAAAATATAAGAACAATAATAATAATTACTGAGTATCGCTGTATTTTAGGCACTTCTATATTTACTACTATGTGTATTACATGTAGTAACTCAAACAATCTGTTTTTTCCCATTACCTGTATTACTTAAAAAAATAATAACAAGAAAGACAATGCATGTAAAATACTTAGCATCATGCCTGGCTCAAACTGTATGCTCAATGCATAGTTATTATATTATAATACTGTATTAGTTGATATAGCTTAACAATAGCTTAACTACCCTTAACAAAATTGTCTTTCACTGGAGGCCTGAGCACCTTAGGGTTACTCAACTTTGAGGAAAGCAAGGCTATAAAAAGACAGTAAGGATTAATGAAATAAAAAGTTCAGTGAGAAATACATCAGTCCAGTGACTTTGGTTTCAGTGGTGACTCATCTTGAGAAAGGCTTTTACCATTTGTCTCTTCCTCCCTTTCATCAAGCACTAGTAATAAACTCCTGAAAAATGTGAACTCCTGAAAATGTAAACCTTAGGTCCTCCCAGAGGACTTCTGAGGCTATATTTAGGAGTTGGCTTTGTTTTATTATTTTTGTCCAAATTTTACATCAATACTGAAATGTGAATGATTGGAAATCCATATTATACTTGTAGAAATTGATGTAATTGTGCTTTTTTTTTTTTTTTTTTTTTTTTTTTGCGGTACGCGGGCCTCTCACTGTTGTGGCCTCTCCCGTTGCGGAGCAACAGGCTCCGGACGCGCAGGCTCAGCGGCCGTGGCTCACGGGCCCAGCCGCTCCGCGGCATGTGGGATCTTCCCAGACCGGGGCACGAACCCGTGTCCCCTGCATTGGCAGGCGGACTCTCAACCACTGCGCCACCAGGGAAGCCCTGTAATTGTGCTTTTAAATTTAGATTTACCTCAGGACCTCTGTATGGGTTTTGCAGGCCAGAAGAACCCAGGGTCCTCCACATTCAGCTGTGACCTTATTAGTTGGGAGGCAGGTAAGAGGACAGGAGCCACTTTGGTCTGACTATGATAAGTCAGGGACAGGGACAGGGAAAGAGAAGTTAGTCCAAACTTAAAAAGAGAGAGGTAAAATCAGTAAGACGATTCTGAGTTGAGTAACAGATCCTGCCTTAAATGAATATTGAACACATATGCTAGAAAACACATGGACCCTTCTGTTAAGGGATGCACCCCACTGATGATACCAGGTACTTGAGTTTGAATATCAAATCATGATGCCCTGCAGTTTTCTTTAGGAGCAGGGATCTCAGAATTCACGTATATTCTTTGGTTACTTTACCTACACATCTTTTGAGAAAGTCTAGACACTGGCTCTGTCCCTAATCTTGGGATGAATGCCCTTTAAGTAAATGTTCAGGTAGGACCTTCACTCCAGCAGAGGGAGCAGGTCCTATCCTAATAGTAGTGATAGTTAACATTTATGGAGTACTTATCATGTACCAGGCATTGTGCTCAGTACCTTCTTATATACCATCCCATTAAGCCTCTTAATCTCACAGGGTGAGTACTCTAGGTATTCCCATGAGGAAACCCAGTCTCAGCGAGGTTGAATACCTCCCTCAGAGTCATAGCTCAGAAGTGGCAGAGTGAGGATTCCAGTCCAGAGTGACTAGACTTCAAAACCCAGGCTGTCTCTCCACCGTTGCTCCACATATACCGAAGAATATCCTCCCACGGAGGGGCTGGTTTATTTTCCAAAAATCTTAGTGCCTCAGATGTCATCCAAGTGCCTCGGTGTCAGAGTAGAACTGATGCTAGTTTCCTGAAGCCACTGGGAACAGTACAATCATTGAAAGCAGGAAGGTATTTTCTGCTGAGATTTCTTTTGTTTCAGGAAAACAAGAAAAAAAAATTATTATTACTATTTTTCCTGCTGGAGCTGTCTCTGCAATAGTGAGGTTTAGCTCTAAAACAAGATTATTAATGTCTTCACAAGCTATTTTTCAACCTTGCAATGTTATTTCCTGATCATTGACATTTGATACTCCAAACAGTGTTGTGTGAGAGAATTGGGACATAGCAGTTTCCCCAGAAACTGAGGCACAAAGAAGTCTTTGGCGGAAGTCACCAGGTGCCCAAATTTGACTGGGAGAACAGAGGTGCCAATTTTGAATCCTCAGTTCTTCTCCATTGTGCTGGTTTTAGGCAGGTGCTGCCTTAGCGTGGCCCCTGTGCTATGAATCCCCTGAATATCCCATGGTCTTCGTGCGTTACTTTCTTTATATAACTGGGTGGTGGACATGTATGAAGTCTATTCCATTTTCTCACCTTCCAGACACTGCTCAGCACATTGCGGTATGGCTCTGTCCCCAATACTTCCTTAAAATTGCTCTATAGGACGTCACCCAGACCTTCTTATTGCTAAATACAATGAGAGATTCTCAGGCTTTACCTCTGTGTTAATTTCAACAGTGTTGAACACATCCTACTTGACACACATCCTCTCCTTGCCCACAGCTGTGTCTACCTTGGTTTGGTTTTCTTACCTCTCTGGCTGCTTCTTTTCAATTTCAGTGTCTTTTGCTCATCCTTTAAATATCAGTGTTCCTTGGGGTTCTATCCTAAGCACTCTTCCTTCTGATTTTGCACACTCTCTCTGTGCAACCTCATTCGCTCCTCTGGCTGCAGTTATCACCTGTCTGTGGGTGCTTTCTGCTTAGGTTGGCTTGGTTCACATTTCTCTCCTGAGGCTTAGCCATGCACATCCTGGTTGCCGACTGATGTCTAACTCTCTCCCCTCTCCAACTCAGCAGGTCTAAACCTGTCCCAAATGGAACTCATCAACTCCATCCTTTCTCCATCAACACCTTCTGGTACAGTAAGTCCCCTACATACAAATGAGTACTATTCCAGGAGCACGTTTGTAAGTCTGATTTGTTCGTAAGTCCAATAGAGTTAGCCTAGGTACCCAAGTAACACAATCGGCTATATAGTATACTTTTCACACAAATAATACATAAAAAAACCAACAAACACACAAAATAAAGAAAACATTTTTAATCTTACAGTACCTTGAAAAATACAGTAGTACAGTACAACAGCTGGCATCAGGGGCTGGCATCCAGTGAACAGGCAAGAAGAGTCACTGACTGGAGGAGAGAGAGGAGGTGGGAGATGGTAGAGCTGAAGGATCGTCAGCAACAGGAGATGGAGGGCAAGCTGCAATTTCACTCACGCCTGACACTGAGGCCACAGGTTCTGGTTCCCTGTTGGATTCAATTCTATCTACCCTCTTGAAAAAGCGATCCAGTGATGTCTGGGTAGTAGCTCTTTTTTTCTCCTCATTGATGACATGGTAGCACTGGATTGCATTTTGAACGGCTGCTGCAACCTTTGTGCACCATTCTAAATTTGGGTCCTGTGCCTTAAAAACTAACAGTGCCTCCTCAAATAAAGAAAGTCCCCTTCCCATTTCCCGTGTTGTGAATCTCTTCGGTTCTTCAGTTACTTCTTCCTCTCATCTCTCTTTGTCCTTTCTCTGGGCCTCCAGTTCCGTCAGGTCTTCATTAGTAAGCTCCTTGTGTTGCACAGCAGGGAGTTCAGTGTTATTAGAATGCGCGACATCTACCATCTTGTAGCCTCACTCCACTCTCTCAATTATTTTCACTTTTGTTTCCATCGTCATCGCTTGGCGCTTCTTAGCAGCACCAGCTACATCACTGCTGCTTTTATGCTTGCTTCTGGACATCCTGGGCTTGAAATAAGGATACTGTACCACTGTATTCTATACAGTACTGTACAGTAAAGTACACAAAAGCACAGCCACTTGTAGAGGATGCACGCACATGACAATGTACGCCAGACACGTGAACTAACTTATGTGATTGGACATGCGAATGCACTTTCGCATCTTTGAAAGTTCGCAACTTGAAGGTTCGTATGTAGAGGACTTATTGTAATCCTGTCTTGTCAGTCTCATTGATCAGTGTCACCATCCACTCCGCTGACTAAGCTGAAACACGGGATGTTATTCTTCAGTCCTCTCTATCTCTACTTCCCATTTCAAACGCGCATAAGTCGTGTCACAGTAGCTTAAATACTGCTTACTTAATATCTCTAAATTCCAGTGTTCTCTTTAGTGTAGGGGGGATCATTTTATCTACTTTATGGGATTGTTGTGAGATTTAATTAGATACAGATCTTGCATTCTGTTTGTGCCTGGTGTTATGCTGCCCATGGCATTCCGTGCTGCCCCGTGTCCTATCTTTCACATTGCTGCCAGATTTATATCCCAAGTACGTGAATCTGATCATTTCACCATCTTCAAATGGCTTCTAATTACTGTTAGAATAAAATCTAAACTTCTTGCCTGGTATTTAAGGCCCTGCAGTACCTACCCTTACCCCCCATATTTATCCAACTTTATTTCTCCTTTTTTCTTCACATCTCATCTTAGATGTTGTTTTCTCCAGGAATCCTTGGACAATCCCATTCCTTTAGGGTAGGTTAGTTATTCTGTCTTCTTCACATTCATGGATCCTACCCTAGCACTTACTGAGCCATACTGTAATTACTATTTTAAAAAAATCTGAACCCTGTACTAGTCTGTGATATCTATTGTGAGGTTAGGGACTGGGTTTATCTCAGTCACCTTCTTTATTCCTGTAACTAGCATAGTGTCTAGCATATAGTAGGTATTCAGGAAATATTTGTTAAATGAATGAATAACTTCAACGTTTTACAAGAAATTTTATACCAATATAACTTCTAAAATTATTTCAGTCAACCTAGATGTCTCATTTAGTTCAAAGTAAGCCAGCAATCCATTTATTTGATGCAGACACATTAATAAAAAAATAGTAGAAAAGAAATAGTATGTTAAAATTGAACCTGTGTGTCATATCAGCAGAAGGAAATAATTAAGTTTTTATTCCTTCTAATTTCTGAAATTTTTAGAGTTCTTTGGTCATAATTTAGACTCAGATTTTCTCCATAGCCCATAGCTGTAATTTTTATGGCAACTTGGAAACATTGATGTCAGTATTAGTTTATTTGTAGTATCAGGGCTCTACTGAATTGATGCCGGGTAAGTTTTATAGAATGAACAAGGCAACTTGTGACTAGAAAATTTGATTCTTCAGAGTTCCTAGTAAATAAGTCTCAGGTTATCAATTTGTATTTCTCAGAATTATATTCAGTCACTATGTGCTAGTTTCTAATCTTCTTTCATTCCCTGCCCTTTCCTTAATCTATCATGTTAGTGATTGTTGTAAGTTGAGTGACTTAATGTGTCTGAAGCTTGCTAGGAGTTGAGGAAGATATGAAATAATACATCCTTCCTCTCTAGATGTTCATGATCTTATTAAAGAGATATCCATTTTAACGAGCAGATGGTAATACGAGGAAGCACACGGTAAGTGCTAAACATGTAAATCCTATGGGTAGGGGAATCTGGAGAGCATAGCAATATTAAGTAGAGGCAGTGGGGCCAAATATAGGACAGACAGAAGTGGATACTTTGAGAGGAGGTATCTCAGAATTCTAGGTAGGGCTCATGGGGCATGCAAAGTCAGAGTGAAGGTAAAATACAAGGCATTAGAACTGCTTGGTTAAAACAGAGAGTTTAAGGATGCTTTTGGTGGAGGACAAAAGGAGGAAGGAAGGTTGGGGACAGATAATTCTTCAGTGTTAGGTCTTTAGACTCTTGGCAGAAGGAAAGATTTTTTTTGGCGTGTGTGTTGGGGGCCAGTTTGAGCAGAAGATTGACAACGGCAATATTTCAGTAGAAATAGTCTTGTGTGTGGGGTGAGTAAGGATAAACAAGATGAGCCATGTATTGGGTAAGGTTAGTTAGAAGTTCCCAGCTTGTCAGTTAAATGCAAGGGCCCATCTGTCATTCTTATGCTCTAGGCCAAACCTGTTGGTCTCAGGACCCTTTTTTACTCTTAAAAATTATTGAGGACCCCAATATACTAAAGTACATGTGGTTTATATCTATTGATATCTACCATTATAGAAATTAATGTTAAGAAAAATTTAAAATATTTGTTTAACATGTAAAAAATAACAGTAATAAGGCCATGTCACGTTAACCTTGTTTTTCAAATGAAAAATAACTGTATTTACCATGACAAGAAATTAGTGAGGAGAATGGCATTGTCTTACATTTTTGCAAATCTCTAATGTCTGGCTTAGTAGAAGATAGTTGAATTCTCATATGCTTCTGTGTTCCATCTGTTGTGACATGTCATTTAGCCTCTGGAATATCCGTTGTTCACTCATGAAAGAATGAGAGTGAAAAAGGAAAATGCAGTTTTAGAATTATTATGAAAATCATGTTGACCTTGCATTTTCTCTGGCAGGTTCTTGGTAACCCCTGGGCGGGGCGGGGGGGTGGCCTTGGACTGCACTTTGAGAACCACTGTGCCAAAGGGTTGTGATATGATTGGGTCTGTGATGGACAAGGTCATTCCATGTACGCAGAGGTTAGATGACTTTGAGGATGAGCTCACTTCTTGTGGCATCTGCCCCAGCCTTGAGTTGGAGAAGGGGCAAGCCTTCCACACTTTATCTCCCAGGGGACTTAGTGGGGAGCCCTTGGCGAGAAGCAAGGCCAAAAGACCTTTTAGTCTTGGCAGCAAAAGGGAGGAGGCCTAGGGGACTATCTTGCTGGTGATGGAAAGCAGAGTGGCCCCAGCCCCTGGAGCCAGGTCAGGATCATGAAGTCAAAAATCCAGATTACTTGTGCTCTGACACCACACCAGGCTCCTGGGGGTGAGAGAGCCTTGGAAACTGCACGTAGAGGGGGGGCAGGGCTGAGAACCTTGTCAGTAGCTGTGGTCATCAGAAGATGTTGTAAACCTCTTTTAAAGAGTGTATCACAGCTTTTAAAATTTCTTTTTCTTTAGTAAAAATTAAAAAAAAATTCCAGCCTGTCTTAATTGTGTTTGGAGGAACCTGTACAAAGATTGGAAAACCCTCGTGATTTAACTTTATTTTCTTAATTAAAATAGGAATACATGCATATTGCCTAAAACTTTGGCAAATACAGAGAAGCAGAAAGGAAAAAACAAAAAAATCTTTCATAATTTCACCACCAGAGGTAAACACTGTTAACATTTTGAAGCATGTTATCTCCAGATTTTTTTTTTTAACATCTTTATTGGAGTATAATTGCTTTACAATGGTGTATTAGTTTCTGCTGTATAACAAAGTGAATCAGTTATACATATACATATACCCCATATCTCCTCCCTCTTGCATCTCCGTTCCACCCTCCCTATCCCACCCCTCTAGGTGGACACAAAGCACCGAGCTGCTCTCCCTGTGCTATGCGGCTGCTTCCCACTAGCTATCTATTTTACATTTGGTAGTGTATATATGTCCATGCCACTCTCTCACTTCGTCCCAGCTTACCCTTCCCCCTCCCTGTGTCCTTAAGCCCATTCTCTACGTGTGCCTCTTTATTCCTGTTCTGCCCCTAAGTTCTTCAGAACCATTTTTTTTTTTAAGATTCCATATATATGTGTTAGCATACTGTATTTGTTTTTCTCTTTCTGACTTACTTCACTCTGTATGACAGACTCTAGATCCACCCACCTCACTACAAATAACTCACTTTCGTTTCTTTTTATGGCTGAGTAATATTCCATTGTGTATATGTGCCACATCTTCTTTATCCATTCATCTGTCGATGGACACTTAGGTTGCTTCCATGTCCTGGCTATTGTAAATAGAGCTGCAATGAAGAAAATATTTGCAAATGAAGCAACTGACAAAAGATTAGTCTTTAAAATTTACAAGAAGCTCATGCAGCTCAATATGAAAAAAACAAACAACCCAATCCAAAAATGGGCAGAAGACGTAAATAGACATTTCTCCAAAGAAGATATACAGACTGCCAACAAACACATGAAAGGATGCTCAACATCGCTAATGTGATGCAAATCAAAACTACAGTGAGGTATCACCTCACACTGGTCAGAATGGCCATCATCAAAAAATCTACAAACAGTAAATGCTGGAGAGAGTGTGGAGAAAAGGGAACCCTCTTGCACCATATCTCCAGATTTTATTTAACCTTATTTAGAGCAGTGGTATCATTCTATACATATTGCTTTGTAATAATCTGTTTTTTCCCTTATCAATGTATCATAAAATAAAGCATCTTTCTCCTTTAAATAATATATCCAGGAAAGGCTCTTTTTTTGGAAGAGCTTTGAGAATGTGTATAAGCTTTGGAAGAGCTTTGAGGAAGAGCTTTGAGAATGTGTATAAGCACGTGTGCGTGTGCACGCCTGTGTACATTGTGGGAGGGACTGCATCAGCACCATAGTGGCTTCAGTAAGAACTGTAAGGAAATCTGCAGGAAAAATGGAAGACCAAATCTTGGGGAAACAGAGCTGGGATCACTTGATTAGCCACCTTTTACACATTAGAAGATCATCTTTCTAGAATGTTCTTTGCTCAAACCTTAGAAAACTCTTTTATCATGGTGTAATAATCATGAGTAAACTTTAAAGAGGAAATTAATTGGGAAAAAGTTCAAAAGAAAGTTGGTAGGGGGTGATTGAGCACATATATATGTTGTGCAAGAGCCAGGCGGTTTGGAAGTGGTATGCAAGTTCCTTGTAACTGCGGTTGGGTAGTTCCATTGTTGCGTCAGGAACAAACCTGGAAGCGATGCCCATGGTCACTCCCACTTTGCCGCTTCTGCTGCCAGAGTGGAGCATTTAAATCACCAGTTCCTTGACATTGTGCGGTCACCCCTGAAGGGGAAAGTTAATGGGACTGTTCACTGGTTTCAGGGTCAGAAATGGCCTCCCAATTGTTAAACTCAAACCACCCTTTTAAGCTTTAAATATTTACATTCTTCTCTTGGGATATTTGTCCAGTTGCCATATTTGAAACATTCTTGTATATACTTCATCTTCTTTTGCTTTTATACTTGTTTTGCTTTTATATCATTTTGTTTAGGTTACTACTATGAACAGGTTTTGCAATTGGTTTTAAAAATTACTGTGAAGACAAGTGAGGGGTTCATTCATTCATGTACTCATTTGTTCATTCAACAAGTATTTACTAAGCCCTGCTGTGTGCCAGGCATACAGTATTATATTGTTAGTATTAGCATTAGTAAATACTAAGGTGGATGTGAGCTCAAGGATTCCAGAAGTTTCTTTCCCATCACATAATGATTTTGGATCTTCATCTTTTCCTCTTCCTAATACACTCTTAACAATCTGAGACCAGTTCCTGGCCTCGTAGTTGTATGGTTATATGATGGTAGCTTAGAAGGATGAAGCAACATATTGGCTTCTCTGCTTGAAATGCAGGAATACTGGGTTTAAAAAAGTTTGTGTGACTCAATTACTTGACAACCCAGAAAAACTGACAGGACTTGATATTTCATTCTAATTTTGATTGTCACTGAGTCTAAATGCATCAGGAGAGCTCTCTCTCCCTGCCTTGAGAGCTCAGCCATACCTGTAGCCGTGGCCTTATTAGGAAGGTGAGCTGCTCAGCTTCCACAGAATCACAGGCCGTGCAAAACAGAATCTGAAACCACCTCTGGGGTGACCTTTGAGTGGGATGATATTTCATTTGTGGCATAGTGTGAAGGCCTAGGCTTAATGGGTACGGGATCATATGGTCTTATTGCTTTGTATTATTTAGTGGATGCCATTTGACTAGACAGCCAAGTAGAGAAGACAGCCCATGTGTTGGGAAAAGAAGGGTAGAGAAGCTTATCTTTTTGTTTTCACACAGGTTCTGGACGTAACATTCCTTTGCTAGCTTTAAAAATGTCTTTTAGGGCTTCCCTGGTGGCGCAGTGGTTGAGAGTCCACCTGCTGATGCAGGGGACACGGGTTCGTGCCCCGGTCCGGGAAGATCCCACATGTCACGGAGCGGCTGGGCCTGTGAGCCATGGCCGCTGAGCCTGTGCGTCCGGAGCCTGTGCTCTGCAACAGGAGAGGCCACGACAGTAAGAGGCCCACGTACCGCAAAAAAAAAAAAAAAAAAAAAGTCTTTTAAATAATTACTTTATGTATCGGTTAGGACTCTTTCATTTGTCAGTAAAAGAAGCTTAAGTGAAATTAGCTTAAGTCAAAAAGGAAATTCATTGACTCAGGTAACTGAAGATTCAAGGGCAGAAGCAGCTTTAGGCACAGATGTATCCAGGGGATTAGTGATGGTATTGGGTACCTGCCTTTCTCTGCTTATTAGTTCACCTTCTTTCACATAGTGGAAAAGTGGCCTAAGGAGCCCACAGACTCGTAGCAATCCTAGTGGAAGAAGATTTCTTCAAATAGCTCCACCAGAGAGTGGACAAGTGTGGGTCCTATGTTCCCTGGTCAGCCCCGACTAAATCACATAGAGGGAGGCTCCCATCGCAGGCAGGTGGTCTGTTACTGGATGATGGGGAAGGAGTCTCAGGCAGGCAAAAATGATAAGCATTCACTGGCCTTAATTATTTCTTATGTTTTGGGCTTTTCTCGCTCTGTCTTATTTTCTGTCTCCCTTTCCTGCTTTTGCACAAATTATATGTGTATTCCCAAAGTTTCTTTCCTCTTTCTGTACTCTCTCTCCTGATGATCTCCTCCACTCCCACTTAACTGCTATCTCCTTACAGAAGACAGCCACATCCTTCTCTCCGGCCTCTAGCTGTCTCAGAGAAAGCTCACTCATCATTTCCATCCGGTGTCCCACAGGCACCACTGCAACTTTAAATGTCTAAGATGAAACTTGCCACCATCCTCCGAAATGCCTTTCTTTTCCTAGGTTCTCTAATCACACCAGTAGCAGTATCCTCTTTCTACTTTCCCGGAAGTCTAACCTCAAAGTCGTTTTTGACTATTTCCTCTGCATATTATTTCTGCTTTATATGAACTCTCATAGTTCTTTATAATTACTTTATCACTTTCTCTCTGGTTTTATAGATACTGGTGTATCTGATTTCTTTCTGCTGAAATTATTTTGGTTTCTTGATGGAAGGTATGACAACTTATTTTTCTCTGTACTATTTCCTTCTCTGTTGTCACCCTCCACCTTCCACTCCTTCCATCAATGTCATACACAGAATTTTATGATGCAGTAAATACTTGTTGAATGAAGGAAAGAATTTATGTGATGTGTAGTATAATTACATGGTTATTATACTTGGTATTGTCAAAGAAAACCAGAGTCTGACAGTAAGGTAATAAAAACAGATTTTATTCAAGAACTATTGCAATAGGGGAAAAGGGACCTCAGTATAGAACTGGGCTCAGTTCTGAATACATCATGGACAAGTGGGGATGTATAGCCAAGGAACAGAGTGGGGGTCAGTGGATGGGAAGTTACTAAGAGGAAACATCAGGGGTAGGGAGGGAGTTTGGTTAAATAGACCTAACAGGATTCCTGCTGAAGCCAGGGTAATCAGATATCAGGGTGAGGAATGAAGAACTTGACCAGACATTGAGGATATTAAGATAATATCAAATATTAAGGCTAGGGGATTCTCTCTAAACAGACTTGGCAGGATTCTTGCTAAAACTGGGCAGTGCCAGCCCTACAAGGATGGACGCAAGGCTGAAGCCTAGAGGACTTAGAAGAACCTGACTAAAGTTTAGTCAAGTAGAGAGCCTGTGTAATTGTCTACACTGTGTAATCTCAAATCTTGCCTAGCTCCTTGGCATTTATTATAAGCAGATTTCCACTGTATAAAATGTTGAGGGAGGAATTTGCCCTAATCATTCAACCTTCCCCCGTCCTCACTGTTCAGGCCCTGGGCGCTCATCCTGTTTGTCTCTGCTCTGGGAAGCACTGCCCTTTCTTAGACAACTGCTTTCTTTGTGTCAGGTTCAACTCTGTTAAATCAAAGCATAATAAAAATCAATATTGTTTAAAGCCAAATAGGGTGCAGTATAAAACTATTTGCATTCCACTTGCTGGTAGATAGCTATTTAATGAAACTAATTAATTAATTAATTTTCACTCATAACTTCACTCCTTTATTTTTATTTATTTTTTAAATTAAAATATAGTTGACATACAATATTATGTTAGTTTTAGGTGTCCTATGTAGTGATTTGACATTTGTAGATGTTATAAAATGATCACCTTGATAAGTAGTAACTATCTGTCCCCACACAAAGTTATTACAATATTATTGACCATGTTCCTTATGTTGTATATTACAACTCCATGGCTAATTTATTTCATAACTGGAAGTTTGTACCTCTTAATCCCCTACACCTAATTCCCGCCCCCCCCCAGCCCCCTTTCTGGCAACCTCTGTTTGTTTTCTGAAGGTAGATTGCTAATTTAAATAAGGCAGGCCTGTCGTTAATTCAGTTTTGTCACACTGTTAGTAGTCCATCCTCATTCTAAAATCATAAAGCAAGGCCTAGAGTTTTGTCATCTCTGTACCTTTTTGTTCTTTCTGAACAGATCATCAAGACTCTCAGCTATCTTTCAATATTGAGTATATATTCCTTGATTGCATTGTTTTTTTTTTTTTTTCCCCTAACTGTATGTAGGACAGTGTCTTTAATGATGTACAATGGGCAGTCTGGGCATCCTAAAGGACAGTGACTTTAAAACTCTTGACTGCCACTTATAGTAAAAAATGAACTTTATATTGTGGTCCAGTATACATGTGCATGGTATGTATAAAGTGTAACTGAAGCAAAAGTTTGACTAAGCAATACTTACTCCTGTTATGTGTGGTACACTCTGTAGTTGCTATTATATTGTTTTTTACTTACTGATAAAATGCTCTCTGTGATGTTGTAAGTGGATTTTCTGATCCACTAATGGGTCACAATTACAGTCTAAAAGGAACTGCTTAACAGTCATCAGGTTTTAGGAAGTCTTAGATTGTTCATTCTGAGAAGACTTTTGCAAATTATCTATGGGCAGCATCCGTTTTCCTCCTATTTTGGAGTTGGAGGAACTTCCTTGCAGAGAAACAGTGCTGCTTTGTATTTTCACTTCTACACCTATTTATTCCTGGAATCATGCAGTGGGGCAGTCGAGCCACATGGACTCTGTAATTTTATTTTATTTTTTTTGCCAGCGCTTCACAGCTTGCGGGAATCTTAGTTCCCCAACCAGAGATTGAACCTGGGCCCTCAGCAGTGAAAGCACGGAGTCCTAACCACTGGACCACCAGGGAATTCCCTGGACTCTGTAATTTTTGAGCCTAGCATTTATGCTTCTGGGGGTCTTCACAGTAATGAATAAACTATACCCACTTTCTCTCCCTCCATTGGCTATCAAGCTATTTTCTCCCTCCGTTGGTTCATTATCCCTTATTCTTGGTCTTAGGGAAGACTGTTAACAGAGCATTGAGTGTTGTCTCCTATTCTAGCGATGGCACACAGCTATCATTGTCACGAACCCAAAGGAGAGTTTAGGTTCAGTAAAGAACAGTTTTAGGCACATTCTTAGATGTTACAAAAATGGTGTGTACATGTGCATTTTCTTTAAGGCAATTGAAGTCTTACTTTTTGACAACTCCATACAATTTGATGTATTTGATGTTTTTCATCTTTCCTTCATAATCAATAGTGATCTTTTACCAAATCTTACATTTTTAATTTGATTGTTTCTGTTGTGAGGGGAATTACAGCACTTTATGATGAAACAGTTAACAACAACTTTTGAGTTCTTGGTACGGTTCATAGTGTATCAGTGACTTTGGGCTGCCATAACAAAATACTGTAGCCTGGGTGGCTCAAACAAGAGAAATTTATTTTCTCACAGACTGGAGACTGCAAGTCCAAGATCAAGGTGCCAGAAGGGTTGGTGTCCGGTAAGAGCTCTCTCCTTGGATTGCAGATGGCTACTTAAGACAAGGTGTCTCTTCTTATGAAGCCACTAATCCAGTTGGAGCAGGGCCTCACCCTCATGACTTTATCTGACCCTAATTACTTTCCAAAGGCCCCATAACCAAATATCATCACATTGGGGATTAGAGCTTCAATATATACATTTGCGGAGGACACAATCCAGTCTAGAGTACAAAGCTAAGGTCTTAGTGGGGTTTAAATATTGGCTGAAGTGTGCAAAGAAATGTTCTTTGCAGTTATTAAAGATAGACGTTTTTCTTTGAGTGAATGGGTATTTTTCATACTCTATAATTCTTATAACATTTATTAGCAGTAGTAACACATTTAATTTCTTTTATAGTCTTCTTAATAATGCAAGTATATAGTAGAAAGTTTACAGTTAAAATATGCCCAAGAGTAAAACGGTACTTTTAAAATGTTATTTCTGCAGAGAACTTTTTTCTAATGCAGATTCTATTCCTTATTAACAGTTAAATGAACTTCTAAACAGCCTAGCACCATTATAATATAGAAATATTGTAATATAGAAAAGCTACCCGCCATCATTGAGAATAATAGATATTTTAGCAAGCAACAATTTGTTCTAAAGACAAATTGTCTCTCTCTCACTTCTATATTTTAAAACAACTTTTATGTATTGAGATTATTATTGCAGTCCAGGATGGATGAACTTCTTAACCATGAAGTTGTAAGGGAACCAGGTGTGTTTGTCTACAAGAAACGGTATACAGAGGTATTCCAATAGCCTCCACAAAATACCTATTCAAACTGAGGAAAAACAGAGATGGGAGATTGACGACATAGAATTGTTTTAAAGCTCTTTGTGTGAATTGGTGTTGGTCCACTGATAATATATATTTTTTAACATTTTTATTGGAGTATAATTGCTTTACAATGGTGTGTTAGTTTCTGCTTGATAGCAAAGTGAATACATATACATGCATCCTCATATCTCCTCCCTCTTGCATCTCCCTCCGACCCTCCCTATCCCACCCTTCTAGGTGGTCACAGAGCACGCAGCTGGTCTCCCTGTGTTATGCAGCTGCTTCCCACTAACTATTTTACATTTGGTAGTGTATATATGTCCATGCCACTCTCTCACTTCGTCCCAGCTTACCCTTCCCCCACCCTGTGTCCTCAAGGCCATTCTCTACGTCTGCATCTTTATTCCTGTCCTGCTGCTAGGTTCTTCAGAACCATTTTTTTTTAAGATTCCATATATATGCGTTAGCATACTGTATTTATTTTTCTCTTCCTGACTTACTTCACTCTGTATGACAGACTCTAGGTCCATCCACCTCACTACAAATAACTCAATTTCGTTTCTTTTTATGGCTGAGTAATATTCCATTGTATATATGTACCACATCTTCTTTATCCATTCATCTGTTGATACATTTTTATAGTGACTTTTTGTAGAAGAGGTAGTGTTGGGCTTCCCTGTTGGCGCAGTGGTTAAGAATCCGCCTGCCAAGGCAGGGGACATGGGTTCCAGACCTGGTCTGGGAAGATCCCACATGCTGCGGAGCAACTAAGCCTGCGCGCCACAACTATTGAGCCTGTGCTCTAGAGCCTGTGAGCCACAACTACTGAAGCCCGCATGCCACAACTACTGAGCCCACACGCCTAGAGCCCGTGCTTCGCAACAGGAGAAGCCACTGCAATGAGAAGCCTGCACACCGCAACGAAGAGTAGCCCCCACTCGCCGCAACTAGAGAAAGCCCATGCGCAGCAACAAAGACCCAACGCAGCCAAAAATAAATAAATTAAAAAAAAAAAGAGGTAGTGTTGTGTGTCTAGAGGAAGTAGTCCATGCCTCTTTACAGTATCTTTGCTTGCAGCCTTTTACTCTGTTGACACATATATGGTTACTTTGTTTCTTCTATTTCAGTGTTTATCGGCGGAAGAGATCTTTTCGCTTCATGGATTTTCAAATGCTACACAGATCACCAGCTCAGACTTCTCTGTCATCTGTCCAGCAGTCTTACAGCAATTGAACTTTCACCCTTGTGATGATCGGCCCAAACACAAAACAAAACCAAGTCTTTCAGAGGGTATGTTGCAAGCTTTTTCTCCCATTTGTTTGAAAACTCTGTGAGCTAGTCTAAAATGAAATTAAGATGCTTCTTTTTCTGCTTTATTGCTCTTAATTAATCTACATAGAATCCCTTGGTAAAAAAATACTTATATTCTGGAAGTCTTTAGAATAAGTATAATTAGAACTCATTTAAGCTTCAGAAGTTATGCTCTTTTATTTATGGAGTCAAAATTTTACTTGGTACCAATGGAAAATTTTATACAGTTCAGTCCTTGATTTTAAGCAATACATGTTTTATGTTGTGTATATGGGATGGCACATTCACTATTTGGGTCATAATTGATCAATTTCCATTGTGTTGTACTTATATTATTTTAAAACCTGTCAATTTATCTGTCATTGTCAGTAAAGAGATAAGGAAACTAGTGTGGTTCTAGATTAAATCTTAAGGTACTGAGTTATTACTGCTTTAATTTTCATAACTAAAAGAAATGCCAGTGACTCTTTTAAGTGCCTATAGTGGTGTTGCCATAGGTATTGTAAAGAAAATTTTAAATATAAGAAAGTAAGTGTATTCTTACTGTATAGTCCACATACTTAATTAAACAGGTAGAAGAGTTCTTTCACCAATGAGATAGATCAGTTGCTGAGGGGCAATTTCTTGGTATTCCCAAATTGTTACCTGCCCCACATGAGTATTTTAATTCTCATTTTTTTGGTTCCTTTATTTTCTGTGTATTAAGCATTCAGTAGTGAACAGGAAGAAAAATTCCCTGCCCTCTTAGGGCTTACAATGTAGCGAAGAAAAGAAATAGGAAACATTTATACAAACAAGCAAATAAATTATATAATTTCAGAGTGATAAATGCTATGAAGAAAATAAAGTAGGTAAAGGATAGGAGATGGTGGGTGAGTGTGATTTTAGATGGGTCAAGGGAGGCCTCTCTGATGAGATTACATTTGAACAGAGTCCTGACTGAGGAGAGGGAGAGGGCCATGGCTAGATCTTCTCTGGGGGACAGCATTCTTGGTCCAGGGAACAGCAGCATAAGCTTGGGGATGAGCTTGACATGTGTAAGGGACAGCGAGAAAGCGTGTGTGTCTGGAGCACAGTGAGCGGGAAGCAGAGTAGGAGATGGTAGCCAGGGGCCAGAAAGGGAGGGCTTGTACGGTGTGGTAAACGGATTGAATTTTATTCTGAATGTGGTATGAAGACACTGTAGGGTCCTAAACAGGGGAGTGATGTGATTTTATTTGGATTTGTAAAAGATCATTCTACCTGCAGTTTGAAGAATAAATTGTTAACAGGCAAGAGTAGAAGCAAGGAGATGGGTCCGGGGACTACGGCCAGGGCTGGTGCTCAGCTTGACGGGGGCTTGGTCTAAGGTGGGAGTGGAGGAGTAAGGAGATCTGGTCAGATTCAGGATGGATTTTGGAGACTGTGCTAATGTGGTTCGCCTCTGCACTGGATGTGTGGGAGGGAAAGATGAATCCAAGTTTAAGCCAGAGAAACTGCATAGATGGTTGCACCATATCCTGGGATGGACAAGACTGGAGAAGGAGCACTTTGCTGTGGAGGAAGCAAGTGGTGAGGACCAAGAGTATAATCTTTGATGTGGTTAGTCCGAGATGTCGATGTAGACCCACAAGGGGGCGTGTCCAGTAGGCAGCGGCACACGCATATTTGGATTTCAGAGAATAGTGGAAGCTGGGGATTTGTCATCTCAGAGATGGCGTTTGGAGCCACTGGTCTGAGTGAGCACATCTAACGTGAATATAGATGGAGAATATAAAGAGAGGAAAGATGAAGAAGAAAAGGGAAGCCTCAACAAAGGGAGTGCCTGTTTTATTGGGCTGGCCAAAAAGTTTGTACTGTAACATGAAAAACCTGAACGAACTTTTTGGCCAGCCCGATACTAACTTGTGGATTCCTTTTTGTATATATGAGCATTTTAATCTCACTATATATGAATAAAAGGGGTAACAACAAAGACAAAAATAACGACAACAGCCAACTTTTATGTAGTCCTTTCTATAACCGATACTTTTCCAAGTTCTTTCATATGTTAACTCAGTTAATCTTTGCACAACTGTATGATGGAACAACTATTCCCATTTTACAGCCAAGTACACTGAGGTGCAGAGAGTTCAAAGTCATTTGCTCAAGATTTATACAGCTTGTACGTGGTAGAGCCAGGTTCAAACCCAGGCTGTCTCAGCTTCAGAACTCATGTTCTCTTTTGTATTCTATATTTACATATACAAAGAATAGAAATTACCAACCATAATTTATCAATATAATTAGAGATTTTGTGAGTAACAATAATTTCAGAGCTCATTGTTCAAACAAATATTTTTTCTAGATATTTGCTATTTTAAATGATATTTTAAACAATGAAATGCCCTGGATTCTTTATATAATAGTTCACTTAATATAGAGTCAGTTTTGAGCTCATTCAAGGGAATGGAAAACCAAAATAAAAGCAAGCCAAACTCTGATATTTCAATGGGCAGATAAAAGAATCTCACTTACCTGAGACCTTACAGTTTGTGATTTTGAAATTGCCTCTCAGGTACTTTATAAACTCATATTGATGAGTGCAGTAAACTGATGGTACATTAAATTCTCTAGGAGATTAATTACATTTTAGCAATAAGTTAATGGTCCAAAGTTGCCTCATTTTTTTTTTAAGATCACAGAATACCATTCAGTTCAAATAACAGATAAGAGTAATAGTATCTTATCCTTAATAGTATCCCTGAAAATCACACTGTCCAACTCTGTAATACAGTTGATGACATAAGTCTATGTTCCAGAGAGGTTAAATGGCTTCCTCTAGGTACATACCTGAGGGGGGATGAGAGCCCAGGGCTCCTGACTCCTGGTTTGCTGATCTTTCATTGTATAACAGTGAGACAAATGAACTAAAATTTACATGATGTCTACTTACTAACTTAAAAAATATATATAATGGCATTTATTGAAGAGTTACTATATTACAGGGTCTGAATTAACTGGTTTTATTTCAATTCTTCTAGAAACTCTATGAAATAGGAGAATTACATTTGCTCAAACAGGTGAAGTTCTTAGAAGAATCTTAACACACTGTGGGCATTCAATAAATGTTCGCTATTGTTACTAATATTCCTTGAAAATGTATTAAAATTCTTCAGAGTTCACTAAGAAGCGGAGAGAAAGGATTTTCTCTGAAACAGATCATTAGAGGGAGTCCTATGTGTATATGGAGAGGTCCAGGGAGTATTCTTATACTAATTCATTCTTTGGTGCTCAGATTGAGTGGATGAATGAACCTTTTTTTCCTGAATAATGTGCTAACAGTGCAAGAAGGGGAGACTATGCTGTGTGCCTGGAGCATGATGGTTCCCACTCCCACAGTTCCCCAAGTGGTTCTGATGTGCACAATAATAGTAAGGAAGGTTAGAAATGTTGGACAAGCAAATGAGTTGGTACTTTTTTGACAGAGTTCTGGACTGCACCTTGAAAATATGGCATTCATTCATTGATCAAGATATGTGTGCTATTCGCTGGGCAACATTCTAGGCTCTGAGGAAGAATAAAACATAGCCCCTGTCCTTGAAAATCTTATAATTTGTATCTTGTAGACGAATATATAAGTGATAAAATGATGGTAGCACACAAGAAATGGTAAGTGGTCTAAATACCTTCAAAGAACTATGGGAAACTTGATGAGCAAGGGATTGCTGCCTGGAAAATCCAGAAAAGTTTCATGGAGGAGGTCTTTGCATTGGCTTGGAGAGCCGTGTGTAAGTTCATCAGGCAATGAAGATAGAAAAGGTGTTTTCAGATAAAGAACCACAGTGCAAAGGTAATTCTATATTTGGAAAACGTTGTGTTTGCATAAAGGCCACGTTGATAAGGGGGTAAGTAACATTGGAGAGATTGTGTGGCAGTCCGTTGATGAAGGGCAGCTGCAAATAGGGGCACGAGATGATCAGAACTGTGTTTTAGGATAATAAGATTGGTGTCCATGTCAAGTAGGGGGAGGAAGACCAGACAGAAAGCTGTCAGTGCACCAGATGAGAAGTGGGAGGTGATGGGATGGAGAACGTGGAGTGAGATATCTCAAGCAAAATTCATAGAGTTTGGTCACTAATTGTCTTTGGAATTGACTGTGGAGTGTGAGACATTGAGATCCTGATGTTTCTGCTATTTACGGAGACAGTGGACAAGGGTAGTGAAATAGGATTTCTCAGGGGAAGCTGATGAGTTTAATATGCGTGGTGGCTTTGCCTCTGTTTGGTACTCAAAAAGTTCTTTGCATTTCGATTTTAATTTCCAACTTGTATATATCTTGTCTACCTAATTAGATTATAAATATTTGTTGAATGAATAAACACATGTAGGCTAGCGATGGGTTAGAAGACTGTTTGTTTTAAGGGCAACTACACATAGATTATACCATGGAGGAAGAGGTGGGGTTGAGAACTTCTTCGAAGTGGAAATGCTAAGGGGAGTGGGTAGTATTGCTTTAGGTGATAAGGAAAGAAATGGGAATGAGGTGGACCTTTGTGAGTCCCGTGAGATGACTCTGGGGCATGGTTAGGGGCCTGGAACTGATAGGAAAGTATCTGCAGAAGATAAAGGCATGGTCGGTGCTGCGATGGTTCTTGTGGTAACATTGTAATGTGTATTATCTGTCCTTTTCATGTGGTACTCAGCACAAGCTACCTTGTTTTGCTTTGTGTATGTGTGTGCCCTCTAGCGTCCCCAAGCCAAAGGTCCAAGCTCCTTGTTGGCAGGAAGCACGGTTTGGTCTACAATCTAGGCTCCATAAATGTTTGCTAAGATGGCTTATTTGTAGTTAGAATCACAAGAATAATGGTGAGCAATCCTGTATTCATGAAGCACAATATAAGATGTTCACAGTTTTGTTGAGTCTCTTGAGCTTTTTAAAAATTAGATTACCTCTAAGGGGTAATGAAACATATTGCTAATGAATGTGGGCCCTGGAGCCAGACTGGGTTCAAAATCTTGCATTCTATTCACATGACTTGGGCAGCTGATTTGATCTCCACGTACCTTGGTTTCCTCAACTGCATGAAGGAGGTAGTAGTAGTACTTGCTTCGCAGGGTTTTGTGAAGATCCAATGAATTAATACAGGTTAGTCACTTAGTATGGCGCCCGGCACATGGCAAACACTCTCCAAGCATTTGGTGTTACTACGTACTCCACTGACAGTGTCAATGAGGAAAGTGCCCCGACATTTAAAAATGTTTTGTGGGCATTTTAAAGAAGTGACAATGCAGAGGCAGCTTTCTAACCTTTCACACTGTCCTTAGTGCACAGTCAGTGAGGCTGCAGGCAAAGCCAACGTCACACAGTTCTGGGGGCAGTTTGTATCTCAGCCTGCACTGCCACCTGCCCCTGTACGGTTCACAGTCTGTTTCACTCACATTCCCATGTTTTTGTTTTGTTTTGTTTTGTTTTGTTTTGTTTTGTTTTTGCGGTACGCGGGCCTCTCACTGTTGTGTCCTCTCCCGTTGCGGAGCACAGGCTCCGGACGCGCAGGCTCAGCGGCCATGGCTCACGGGCCCAGCCGCTCCGCGGCATGTGGGATCTTCCCGGACTGGGGCACGAACCCATGTCCCCTGCATCGGCAGGTGGACTCTCAACCATTGCGCCACCAGGGAAGCCCTCCCATGTTGTTTTTAAACCATCCCCTCTAGGATAACCGGGGAGATATTGACCTTAGGATGCCATCCCTTCATTTCATTTTAAGGAACATTTATTAAGCACCACCAGGGGGCCAGGCCCTAGGATGGAGACATGAAGAATGCTCCACGACCCTTTTCACCACTGTCTCCACCCTATGGGATATTGTTGCCTTTGTCCGAGCCTGGTAGGGTGAGTTGTGCAACATATCCACTCTCTGCTGTTGCCATGTGCTCCCTTCTTGAGTGCTCACTGCACTGGGGCTCCCTGGAGGCCCAGGCAGGGGGCTGAGGTGCTGTCTTCCCGGAGGAGGTGCTGTCCACAGGGCCTGCAGACAAATGATTATGACGAGCTCAGTGTCAGCAACTATGGTCATCTTGAAGCTAACAACCCCACCCATCTGCTTGCCCTCGTCACCCCATACCTTCTCCCCGAAACCCACACTGCCTCTGTTAGTCCCCTGAAAGGCCTAGTTTTAAACTGGGCTTTGAGCCACAGATGCAGCTAGGTAGCTCGGAGCCTGTGGGCCTCGGGTGATCACTCTGCTAGATGTTCTTCAAATTCCCTGCAAGCTATAAAAGTCTGTAATCCCATAATGATGACTTAGGACTGAGGAAAGCATAGGCAGTGTTACTATTAATATTTATATTCTCAGTAATTTTCTATGTAATTTTCAGTGAGAAGATTTCGTTGTTTTAAAGAGGATACCTGTTTCAAGCTTTTAAAGGTGAAATGTGTTTCAGACTTAATGTACAGTAAGATGTCATTTGGCTCCTATGCTCTAATTAACTTCTACTCTTTTCCCTCTGATCCACAGTTTGGGGATATGGCTTCCTGTCAGTGACAGTTATTAATCTGGCATCTCTCCTCGGACTGATTTTGACTCCGTTGATAAAGAAATCTTACTTCCCTAAGATTTTGACCTATTTTGTGGGGCTGGCTATTGGGACTCTATTTTCAAATGCAATTTTCCAACTTATACCAGAGGTAAGGAGGTTGGCTGTTCGTTTCTGTGAATAATTGGTTCTTTGAAATGTTTCAGCACTTTGTACATTTTAAGCCTCCATAATTCTTGCAGCATTTTATGGTCTGGTTTATAGTGTTTTGGATAAGAGAAAGCTGAATCACAGCAAATGAAGAAACTTGTCCCAAGCTGCAGGGGAAGTCAGCGTCAGAGAGAAAATTAATATTCTGGGAGGCCAGGCACCAGGACGTGCTCAGACAGCTCTGGGACACCTCGGAAGGCCTTACAACTCTATTCTGTCTCACATTTGGCAAATTTAATTTTTCTACACTCTTTTTATTATTTACTTATTTATTTCTGAAGTGCACGCAGTGTCAAATTTACTAAGATATACAACAGAATTCCTCCATGGATCAGTTCGGTGCTTTGTGACCACCTAGAGGGGTGGGATAGGGAGGGTGGGAAGGCAACGCAAGAGGGAGGGAATATGGGGATATATGTATATGTATAGCTGATTCACTTTGTGATAAAGCAGAAACTAACCATTGTAAAGCAATTATTCTCCAATAAAGATGTTAAAAAAAATTCCTCCATATATTTACTACAGCTAAAGAAGACTAGAGGGTAAATTAGAACATGGTTGACAAACCTTTTCATTCTTTTTGATTGTGGATAAAAATCAATCGAGGGCCGATAAATAAACAGCAGCTTATTTTTTCCTTTGGTAAAATGTATTATTGATCTGCCATTGACTACAGTGTGCTATTCAGTTTGTCAGCACATGATATATATATGTTTTATTTCAAATCTATAGTGTGGCCATATAAGGAAGAGAGATGGAGTGAGGAGAATAAGTGAGAGGAAAAGAGACAGGAAGGAGAAAGAGATATTAACAGGAGGGAGTCACAAAGGGCAACTAGAGAAACACATATACACGTGGACAGTATCTCCCCATTCATGCACACACAAAGATGGAAGGGCAAGCTCTGAACAAAAGGAAAACATACAGTATCACCTTCAGCTCATAAGTTTTAGAAAATTATTAACTAAAGCTCCTTTTAGTTTTCGCAGCTATATATGAAAGTGGGGCTGTAACTTCTTAAAGTCATAGTTTTTTTAATTATTATTATATCTAGAAAGGACCTAGGAGAACATCTACTTCAAAGCCTCAATTGTAGAGATGAAAAAACTAAAATCCAAGGGGATTAAATGACTTGATTACAGCCTTATAATCAGCTAGTAACAAAGCTAGGATGACAAAACAGATTTTCTGATTTTAAAAATTATATGTAATATATTTGATGTAGTATTATATATATTAACTCACCTGATTTGTGGTGAGTCAAATTAAATGAAACAAACTGACATGGTACGTGGACTGAGGATTGTACATTTATGATTTTGATGTTTCCTGTTTTATTGAAAATGTAATAATACATTAAAATGTCTATTAGGAAAATAAGAAACTTCTTCAACAGCACTTATAGAGGTTCTTTTGCCTTTCTGTGATAATTAGGGAATTATGGATGTGAGCAGAGAATTATGTAAACACTAGAGAATCTATCTTTTTAATAATACCCCCAATTTACATAGTTATTTCTTTTTTAAAATTTTTTTTTAAAATTTATTTACTTTTTATTTTTGGCTGTGTTGGGTCTTGGCTGCGGTGCATGGGCTTTCTCTAGTTGCAGCGAGCGGGGGCTACTCTTCATTGCGGTGCACGGGCTTCTCATTGCGGTGGCTTCTCTTGTTGCGGAGCGCGGTCTCTAGGTGCCCGGGCTTCAGTAGTTGTGGCACGTGGGCTCAGTAGTTGTGGCTCACGGGCTCTAGAGTACAGGCTCAGTAGTTGTGGTGCATGGGCTTAGTTGCTCCGCAGCGTGTGGGATCTTCCCTGACCAGGGCTCAAACCCGTGTCCCTTGCATTGGCAGGCGGATTCTTAACCACTGAGCCACGAGGGAAGTCCTGATAGTTATTTCTTTTGTGGCAAAATTATTTCCCCTTTGCTATTTTATTTTATAACCACCGTGTTCGTTATATAGAGTACGTATTTTTATGCCATTTTTGCACTGTGTAAATAGGTCCGGAGAGGTCACTGAAAAGAAGATGTGGCATGAGGTCTCCCCAGAGACAGATGTAGAACAAGAACCCAGGCATTTTCTATTCTAGACTGCTGTTCACAGGGGACATTGACAATGTGTGGAATGGTATAAAGCTGTGGCTTTTCACATGTTATGCTCCCCTGCTATTTTACTTATTTTAAGTTTGTATTTCTTGTCTGCCTAGAACATCATGACTCTATAATTTCAAGCTCCAGCTCTTGTCCTGTGTCCTTTAAACAATGAATTATTTCATTCTCATCATTTGTGAGTGTGTGTGTATGTGTGTGTGTGAGTGCCTGGTACCTTATATCTTTTCTTCCTTATTCTGGGGCTCAGTCCTCGATTTATTTATCTCTTTAGGACTTACTAGGACCCTCTAAGTTCAAGGGGCTCTCTCTTGGGAAAACAGTAATCCAAGTGACCTACCATATTTGCTTTAAAAAGTTGACTCTGGAAATTATGGGCAAATATATTACTTTTAGAAAAAGTGGATAATCAATGTCTCATTTGTCTTAATTACCCATGTCTAATATTATCTTATAAATATAGGAATCAGTGCTGCTTTTTTATTGATAAAAGTTTACTTTCTCAAGGCAAGTATCGCTGAAGGTGTTATAGCTAGGAAACTATAAGGTACTCTGGGGGCTTTATTTAATAGGACTTCCTCTGGTTATAAGACTTCAGTGCTATCTCTTACAGTTTGATTACTCAGATTTCAGAGTTTTTGTTTTATGATTTTGGCAGGTAAATCCCCAATATTAACTGGATGTGAAGGATGGACTTAGGACTGTGGTGAAAATTATTTACTGAATCAAATTAAATTACTTGGTCTTACCTGAATTGCCTTTTTTTTTCTCCCTTAGGCATTTGGATTCAATCCCAAAATTGACAACTATGTTGAGAAGGCAGTTGCCGTGTTTGGTGGATTTTACATACTTTTCTTTTTTGAAAGAACGCTTAAGATGTTATTGAAGACGTATGGTCAGGTAAATGGACTTTATTTAAAATGTTTGATGTTTTACCCACTAAAGCTACTTTATATAGGCAAATAAAGGCAGGAATTTTATTCTTACAATTATGTGAACAGTTCAGTTATTAGACTTGTGAATGTGAGGAGAGAAAGAAAAAGATCAATATATTGATAAGTATAAGAGGAACACTTGATTCTTATTGTAGAATTTGGAGTAAATACTAACAATTTAATGTCCAATAACAGATGCACATAATTTGTATTCCATTCATATCCATCAACATAAGAAGGTATATGCACCCTAACATGAAAAAACAAAAACAGGAGAATCTAATAAATGAAGATACATTTAAAGGAAGAGAAATTTTATAAATCTAAAAAGATTATACTACATACGGAATAGATATAAAATTTTTCTCTTATAAATAAAAACCATTACATTCTCTATTTTCTTACCTGTATGAGCCATCTTTGTTTCTTCTTATAACCTTTTCCTCCCTTATTTTTCTTGTAGGATGGTCATACCCACTTTGGAAATGATGACTTTGGTTCTTCTCGAGAAAAAACTCATCAACCTAAAACGTTACCTGCCATCAATGGTGTGACATGTTATGCAAATCCAGCTGTCACAGAGCCTAATGGGCACATCCATTTTGACAACGTCAGTGTGGTATCCCTACAGGTATTGTAATTCTCTTTACTGCGTCCTTCACATTATGTGAAGACTGCTGTGCATGCAGCCAGTCAGTATTTTGCACATTTAATTGTATCAGACTTATTCCTGCATGTGTGGGATAAGTGGAATGTAAGTTTGTTTCTTTGTCCACTTTCCCTCTGTCAGTTTACTGCAAATATGCGAGTTTAGCAATAAATTGTAGGCTGCTGGGTTGGAGGCTTTAGTATTCTCTAAGATTGTTTAACTATGTAAGAATTACTAAGATTTATACAATGATATGTTGCAAAATTAATTTAGAGCATTTCTCTTATTTTGCAATTCTTTCGAGATACAAAACCAAAGAATCCCTTTGGGTGATTTTGAAACTGAAAGAAGACTTGTAAGCTATTAAAATTGTGTTCATTAATTGATTTAGAATTTTCATTCCCATTTTCTAAATAATGTTAATAGGTATTATTTCTTGAGCAAGTATTATATGCCAGATAATAAGCCAGCACTTATTTTATCTCATTTACTTTTTTTTTTTTTTTTTTGTGGTACGCGGGCCTCTCACTGTTGTGGCCTCTCCCGTTGCGGAGCACAGGCTCCGGACGTGCAGGCCCAGTGGCCATGGCTCACGGGCCCAGCCGCTCCGCGGCATGTGGGATCTTCCCAGACCGGGGCACGAACCCGCGTCCCCTGCATCGGCAGGCGGACTCTCAACCACTGCGCCACCAGGGAAGCCCTCATTTACTTTTTATAACAACTATTAAAAGTAGGGATTCTTTTCTACATATTAGAACTACATATTAGAACTATTAGAACTAAAAGTAGGGATTATTTTCTATGTATTAGAATTATTTGGAAATCAAACCCAAATTATGTATGCAAAAATGAGAAGTTATTGGTAAGATAGTGGCTATCTAATGGGATAACCAAGCTATAGGAAGATCAACAACCCTGGAACCATTAGAATTATTAGGACTCCCACTCCCTTCTCCTCTCTGCATCTTAGAGTCATTCTCTTTTTTCACTGTGGACGGGCTCCTTCATAAACGGGAAACATAGCCACTAGCAACTCCTGGGATTTATGATTTATAATTTCGGCTACTAGAAGGAAACTGACCTGCCTCCTTAAGTCCTAAATCCAAAATTTCTGGCGAGTGTCTCCTTGGTCCAGCTTGAATTAGATGTCCACTTCTAGACTAATCTAAGTGCTTAGAGGGTTGGGCGCTTTGTATGGCCCCAAGGGAATATGGATGCGGTAGAAGAGTGGTCATTAAAAGGGAGACTGGGATGCTAGTGTCATGGGTGTCCACACACGTCTCATTTGACAGATTAAGAAAGTGGAACTTTGGATGCCAAATAACCTCTCCAGGGTCTCTCAGCTCATAAATGACAGATCCAAAAGCTATAAAGTTAAATACAATATAAAAGATGATAATTAAAAATAAAATCAGAAGGAAGTCAGCTAAGAAACAAAAGCAGAGAAAAGATATTTGGAAGAGGTTATTAACGCAAATGATCTGAGTTTCCTTCTGGAAAGAAAATATGATTGGTCCTATACTTCTTCCCACCCGATTAAGGAAAATCTCAGGAGGGATTGAAAAGGCAGTTTTATGTGAGCACTAAGCTAAGAGAGGAAATTATTTCATGCAATATAATGAATGATGCTTTTAGGCAAGACTTTGCAAAGAATAAGTAAATGTTCAAATAGATAATTTCCTTTAATAATTACAGCTAACCTTTATTAAATGTTCAAGGACTATGCCTAGAACTTTAGATGAGTGATCTCATTTGATTCTCATAGTAGCCTAGGAGACAAGCACTCTTATAATTAGGAGATTGTGGCTTAGAGAGGTTAAATAAACCCAAGGACACACACCTCCTAATGACGAAGCTTCTATCAGGACTGAGGCCATCTGATGCGGAAGCTTGCACTTGCCTTGCTGGATTGCCTTCATTATGTCACTGCTCTGCTAGGATCAAGATGATAACATTAACTCTTAATAAATATTAAGTTTTGTAGAGGGAAGAAGATAATTTTGGCCCATGGTCAGTGCTTTCTGAGAACAAATAAAATTGATCTGCTCAGAAGTTTGACTTTAGTTTTAAAGTTTTAGGACTCCTGGTTTCTGATTCACAGTGGCCAGAAGACATGTTTGCTGTAAACACAAACACCGTGGCAAAGATGGGGTCCTAGACGTGATCCTGTTTTACATAATTTAGAAATATCAATCAAATGGCCCTTCTTTCTCTGCTTCTGGTAGTAATGCTAATATACAGGCTTTCATTCATTTATTTAATAAACATTTATTGAGTACTTGCTCACTGTCCTAGGCAGTGGGGATTCAGAAGCAAACAAATTCTTGTGAAGCTTATAGTTTATTCAGCAGAAAGAGATAATATAGAAAAGAGTAAAACAAGAAAATATCAGGTAGCATTAACTATTTTGATGAAAATAAAACATGGTGATGTGGCAGTGACATGTGGAGGCTTCTTTGATCTATCAAGAACGATCCCTTAAGAGGTCAGCGGAGAATTGGATAATGAGAGAGAAGAACCAGCCATGAAAATATCTGGGAAAATAATGTTCCAAAAGCTTTGAGAATAATCAGATGGGTCCCATACAAGGGAACTGGAAGCTGAATGGCGTTGGATTTCCTGACATCAATGCTGGAGACCAGTGGCACAGTACCTTCAATATTCTGAACAGAGGCAACTGTGGAATTGTAAACCTGGGTAAACTACCAGTCTAGTGAGAGAGCAGAATGAAGCTAGGAGTCTTGAAATCTACTTCTAGGAATGAGAAGTCCACCTGAAGTAGAGAAGGTGTGTGCCAGGATGACAGCCATGACCAGGCCTTGACATGAGCCACATAAAAAGTCCTGATGCTAATTTCCTCTGGGGACTATTTTCCGGCCGTTTTGTTTGTAGGTATAATCTCTAGTGAAGAGAGATTTAAACAAATTGAGCAACGCACTGTTGTTTTCAGTTTTCTCTTCACATCGCATTAAAAACAACGGAAAGAAGAGACATTTAAGAAATGCTATCAGGGTCCAGATATTGCTTTAAGAGACAATAGGTAGAGAAATATGAGTGATATTGATTTTAATAATAAAATTAGAATATTTTCTAGTATTTTATATGATGAGAATATAGTTAACCTGGGTGACCCCATTACAATGATTGAACATGACGTGTAAAATTCATGGTTTGTTTCGAAGCCCAAGCATTGCCCCGAGAATTTTGTTGACGATTCCTGTTTTTACTGTTTTGACACAGTGAAGTTTTTTCCAAATTGAAGATAATAAGAAACCATCTAAGAATGAGTTAAGAAAAGTAGCTTAATTTGACATTGCTATCAAAAGAACACAAATTATATGACAATCTGGATTAAGACAACATGATTCTTGGTTTTTCTGGAATATAGGAAGAACAAAAGAAATGTTATAGAATAATTAAAATGCATGACTTAGGGATGTCTTTATCAATATTCATCCAGACAATTTTGGTTCATCACCGAATACTCAGAAATGCAATAATGTTTAAGTTTAGTTGCCTTTGGTATTTTGTCTATATTCACTCATATAAAAACTATAGTTTTGGGACTTCCCTGGTGGCGCAGTGGTTGAGAGTCCGCCTGCAGATGCAGGGGACACGGGTTCGTGCCCCGGTCCAGGAAGATCGGGCATGTAGGAGCATTCATGTTCTGGGGGGAAGGTAGCAGTGATAGAGGCATAATAAGGAAGCAGTTATGAGGGACAGACTGGAGCTCAGGATTCCATTTCTCCAGTTATCCCGTTATTGCCTCTAAGTAATGTTTCACATCTCACCCTGTGACACTTGCTGTGTTCCTTTCTCTCTCTGACTACTACGCAAACACAGGGAAAAGTCATTGCAGTAACTCTGCAGCCGGGTGCGTCTTTTCCACCTGAGTCTACAGCTTCAGAAAGACTGTGTTTAATAGACGTTGATTGCTCAGGAATGTCAGGTACTTCGGAGAGTTTTAGCTCTTCAAGGCCACTAGAGGGCCCATCTAGCTCATTCCTCCAGTAATACAAAATCAGTGTCTTTTTCTAAATGAAACCTCCTGTGCTTTCATTTAAGAATGAATGTTATTAAATATGAAGTGATATGAGCCACTTATTCTTCCTAGTAGAAGAACAATTAATATCAGCCATTTTTAGAAACTGACTATTGTGAATTTTATGTTTAAAATCGAGGTGCAATGAAGTGGAATTTAACTGCGAAGTGTGGTGATGTTATTACTTTGTCAATAACTGAAAGGAAGTGATGCTCTACAAATATAAAGATAACATCTTTGAGGTGCTTGGGGTATCCATGAGAGAATCCAAGAGATTTTAAAAACACTTCATTCATTCAAGTATTTATTGAGTACCTAATATGTACTTGGCATTATTCTAAGTACTGAGAATTCATCAGTGGGGCGGAACAAACTTTCTGCCCTTCCATAGCATAACTGAAGTATTGTATAATATACCAAAATATTATACACAAAAGTGGAAAGCATCCTTTTTTCAAGTCCAAAAAAAGCAAATCAGAAGCTCTGTGTATATGTATGGGGCTGGCCTACTGCTCTTTTCTCTTGCGTGATGGGTTTTTCTCCATTCTTGCCCAGAGGTGGGAAGGATGGTGCCCATATTGGGAAGGAGGGTGGGAGAGGAAGGGGTTGAAGCACTGTGAATATCTGACTTGATACCCTTGTCTTCAGTGCTTTGTGTCCTTGAATCGAGGCCCTCTTCTGGTTCAGTTTCCCCAGTGGGTAAATCTCTAGTCATCATTTGGAGTGGCTGCCTTGCTGAATTGGTTTGGGAGCAATAATCTGGGGTTTTTATTGCTCCCCGAATAAATGTACAATTGATTTCCTTTTTCTAGTTCCGCTCTTTCTCTCGGAGGCAGTTGCCACCTCCATTCTCTAAACTTTTCTGATGTTTTGGGCCCTGCATCACTTCGTTTCTTTTGACTTTCTTCCTCTGTGGAGTCAGAACTCATCCTCCTCTTTTCATCCTCCAAAATAAATATCTCGGCGCTCTCGTCTTCCGTTCTTTCTGTCCTTGTGACTTATGTCATTTTTAGTCTTTAATTTTAGGAAGTCTCAGGAGGGACTAGAGGAAAATATGTATGTCTAGTGTGCCATGTTTCACCAAAGACCTATTCACTACTTTAAATCATATAGTTATTTTTTTAAATACATCTCTATTGGAGTATAATTGCTTCACAATACTGTGTTAGTTTCTGTTGTACGACGAAGTGAGTCAGCCATTTGCATACATATATCCCCATATCCCCTCCCTCTTGCGTCTCCCTCCCACCCTCCCTATCCCACCCCTCTAGGTCATCACAAAGCACCGAGCTGATCTCCCTGTGCTGTGCGGCTGCTTCCCACTAGCTACCTGTTTTACATTTGGTAGTTTTTGAATATCACAAGATTTAAAAACAGAAATCAGTTACTTCCTTTTATGGGGTTATACTAACAATTAGTTAAAATTGAAAATGATACCTGTAATAAATTATGTAAGAAGTGGTTTTCATTGGTCCTGATTGACAGATGCTTACAAAAAAGCTGGTTGAGTTAGAGGCAAACACTGCCCTACACAATCATGAGGAGGAACTCTGAGTACACCTTGGTTGTTGGTGGCATTTGTTTTCTCACTGGATCCGTCTCCATGCTTCCTTGCACCCCACAGACTATTTTATCAAGCTGCAGTCTGTGTGTTTTGAAAGTCATAAAAATTTGTACTTGAATCTGCTCTGAGTTTAGCCCACGCTTTACTAAGTCCACTTTTATTCATTTTTAGTGAACACCTTTTCACATTTTCAAGAATAACTGTTCCAAAAAATTTTTCATTACTCCACAAAATTCTCACTACAACCTTTTCTTCCTTTAAGGAGGAGACTGCGAAGATTATTTGGAATCTCTGTGAACTTTGCTGTCTCACCCCATCTGTTACTTCCTGAAAAGTGCTCTGTGCATCTGCTCTCTACCTTCCCTTTTGTGTCAGAACTTGTATCCTTTCTCTTCTTTTAAGGCCAGTTCCTCCACATGCACTCATCTTTCCCATGGCCTCTTCCTGTTTCACTTATCTCTCCTGAATCTTTCCTTCTCCCCGTGTCTACAAACATTGAAAGTCTGTTCTTCCTGAAACTATTCTTTTTTCCTGACTCTGCTGCTCCCTAAGATTTCTCAAATCTTCTCCTTCTCTACACTGTCCAACTCCTTGAAACATCAGCTAATACTGAAATAAGAATATGTGTCAGACATTGTCTTAAATGCTTTACATATATTAACTCATTTACTGCTCAGAGTAACAACTGTATGAAGTGAGTACAGTAACTATCTCCATCTTAAGGTTGTGAAACTGATATACAGAGAAGTTGAGTAACTTAGCCAAGGTCACATGGGTACCAAGTTAGGATTTAAGCCCAGGCTTCCTGGCTCCTGGGATGGTTAACCATTACCCTGACTACACTGCCTATTATTTCCATTTGTTGACTAGTTTTTATGTGCTCCCTGCTCTTATTCATCATCTCCTGAAATGTTTGTTGTAATTCAGAAATTCACTACCTATTCTCTGAAATTTCTCTCTGGAATGATACAAGTGATTTTTCTAGGCAGCAGGCTGTATTCTTAACACTCATTCTCATCCTTTCTGAGGCATTCCTGTAGTTTAGCACACATCTGAGTACCTATTATTGGCTAAATGCTAGGAATATAAAGGCAGATTTTTTACTGGAACTTACTTCCTCCCTTTTGGAATTACTCATTAGATAGTTTCTGTGACACGATACTATTTTTCTCCTGCCATTTTAGCTACCATTTTCTTGGTGCTTTCTCAGAATCTCCTTTTCTTGGCAGGACAGCTGGGAGGAGGGAGCAAGGGTTTTGGAGTTACATGGGGCCAATGTTAACGTCTCGGCAATAAAATACGTTGCGTGATTTGGGGAAAGTTAGTTAACATCTCTGAGTCTTTGTTCACTCATCTGTAAAATGAGGAGCAAAAATCCTTAAATTAATAAGTTTTTGTGAAAATTATTTACTATAGGCCAACTATGTAACAATGTGTCTGACATTATATGTGCACAATCAATGTATATTTCCCTCCCTCTTCCATTCACCAAATTTTTTTCTTCGCTTTCCTACATTTTTAATCATAGTGATCTCATCAGATCCTATCGCTTCACTTTTCATTCCTGTGGGATTAACTTTTAAATCTATGTGCATAATTATTTGCAGATCATCATTTAGAAGAGGGCTTCTTATACTAAGCCATAAAGGCTTTTGTATTGATTTGTATTTTTTTCAGTGGGATAGAGTACCACAATGAAAGGATAAAAACATATAGAATTCCATGCTTTCTCATCTTTATTATTTACCCTTTAAAACATTTGAGTGCCTTTTCTAGAAATTAAAGTTTGATTTTTAAAACTTGAAGGCTGTTTGGTAGTAAAGAAAACTTTCCGAATGCAAATGCCTGCAAGGTTGCCACTGACTTCTGTCAGACTAAGAGAACTTGAAACATTTACTCACCCTGGAATAAAACTTTAAAGCCCAACGTAACTTGCCACTGGAATGATATTATCAGTTTTTGCATTGCAGATTCTCTATCCGAGTTGTTCAGCTACACACTCATCCATCCAGTTGTATCTGTCATACTCTGACACATTCAGTTCATTTGAAAGGACATGAAAGTAATGGCACCTTAATTATGCAGGGAAGATATTTGATTGTCGTGTTATTGAAATAATTGGGCTGCATAAAATCTTTTAAAATTGAGTTAAAAGTTGTAGTTAGTGCTGTTAACTTTTTAAATCTGGATACAGACATTTTATACAGATAAATTCTAAAGATGAAAAATTTAGTGATACAAAATGTAAAAATGATAATTTGAAAGATGAGATAGAGCACCAGTGAATCAAGTCATGTGACTAGAGATGGTACCTGCAATCTAAATTAAATCAGAACTAAAGTGGAGAGGTTCGGAATGTCAACCAGAGCAACTTGCCAGAAAGGGGAGCTATCCATTAAGTACCACGTTTGCTCTTCCAGATAAGACCATGTCCCAAATACGTAAATTTGGGGCTTCCCTGGTGGCACAGTGGTTGAGAATCTGCCTGTCAATGCAGGGGACACGGGTTTGAGCCCTGGTCTGGGAGGATCCCACGTGCCGCGGAGCAACTAGGCCCGTGAGCCACAATTACTGAGCCTGCGCGTCTGGAGCCTGTGCTCCGCAACAAGACAGGCCGCGATAGTGAGAGGCCCGCGCACTGCGATGAAGAGTGGCCCCCACTTGCCGCAACTAGAGAAAGCCCTCGCACAGAAACGAAGACCCAACACAGCCAAAAATAAATAAATTAATTAATTTTTAAAAAAAAGCACCAAATACGTAAATTTGGCAGAAACATTTTAGTTGATACCAAGTGTAAGGAAGGATTTAGGGTTATCTGTTGTTCCTTAAATTAGCCAGTCATTTGGCCAGCTAAGACATCCCTGTTTTCACACAGGGAGGCTGGTAGCATCACCATTGACACAGCAAATTCATAGAGAAAGAGTCTGTACTACCGACTCTTAGGTCAGCTGGGAGAATTGAATAAGGTAATGTACAGTACGTGAAAGTGCTTTGAAATGTACCCAAATCTGTACTATTTAATCTATTTGAAGGACAAACAGTTGCTTAAGGGTCTCAGTCAGGGACTGCTATGATATCCAAATGAAAAGGGAATATTTTAGTTACTCATAAACATTTATACGGTTAATACTTTTTGTAGAGTTTATAATATTAACCATTTGTATGCAAACATAATTAAAATGTTATGAAATTTTGAGTTCTGGGTATAACTTTTAGAGTTTTAGGGTTTTCTTTTGCCTTTGTAAATGGACCACACACACAATTTAATTTCTGTTAAATAATGAATATCTTAAAGTAAAAAAAAGAAAGAAAAGGCATTCAAAAGTGAGACATTCCCAGAGAAGTCTTCTCAACCTCCCTAGAAATTGCCAGAGAAATCCTGACTGATTTCTGTCCCACATACTGTTTGCCAAAGAATCATTAAAAATTCACTCAAAAAGAGTACTACTCATAGTGGACAGAAACCTTTTATGACTTATCAGGATAAGATGCCAAAAACTGCTTGGTTTCCAACTTGATTTACAAAATGCAGAGTGAGAGAGAAAACAGAAGATCTGTTTGATGTTGGTGGGAAAAAAAGAAAGACATATTTGATAAGAGTTCCAGATAGTATTGGCCTGTCTTGGCAAGAGTTGGTCTTCTGGGATGGAAAGACCGAAAATGAGTGCATGAGCCTGTGTTTCAGAAAAAATTATAGTGTGATTAACAGAAATGAAGCAGTTGGAAAGAGAACTCTGGAAGAAGGAGGGGAGGAGGAAAGATGATTACTTCTTCTCTAAATGAAAACATTTTTATGGAGGCAAAACATATGTATGGAAAAGTGCACAGAAAAGAAAATAATTTATTGTTATATACTATGGATGCCTTAAGGCACTAGTGTTTAACTGTCTCACAGAAACTCTGTGAGAAAGGTTGGGGTACATAGCTAGACTTGTAAGAAATGGGTCATACAGTACACACATATGTAATTTTATTGAAGAACAACAAGTTGCTCTCTAAACTGTTATGCTTATTTACACTCTCAGCAGCAGCACAATTCACATTTTCTCCACCTCTTTAGCAATTGTTGGAAATTTTAGACTTCAAAAAATCTATTGCTTATTTAATGAATTTGGAACGGTATCTTTCTGTGATTAACCTTTGTATGTTTCTGATTACTAGTGAAGTTGAGCATCTCTTCATATGCTTATTGGCCATTTTACTTTTGTGTTTCCTGTTCATCTATGTCACAGATTTTTAGTTGAGTAGCTTATCTTTTTTCTTATTGATTTGTATGAAAGAAAATTTATTCTGAGTCTTGTTAAAATGGCAAGGAAGACTTTATTCAAGATTATAGAGATAGGGGTCAACTCTATTACAGTAGAGTAGAGAGATGGGGCTCAACGCGGAATATAGCAAAGACAGCTGAGGATTTATGGCTAACAAGCAGAGTGAGGTCGTCAGTGGATAGAGAATTACTAAGAGGAGACATCAAGAGTAAGAGGGATCCTGGGCTTCCCTGGTGGCGCAGTGGTTGAGAGTCCGCCTGCCGATGCAGGGGACGCAGGTTCGTGCCCCCGTCTGGGAGGATCCCACATGCCGCGGAGTGGCTGGGCCCGTGAGCCATGGCCGCTGAGCCTGCGCGTCCGGAGCCTGTGCTCCGCAACGGGAGAGGCCACAACAGTGAGAGGCCCAAGTACCGCAAAAAAAAAAAAAAAAAAGAGTAAGAAGGATCCTTGTTAAACCAACTTGACAGCATTCTTGCTAAAGGCAGGCCAAGATGATCAGATATCAAGAATATGGGGATTCTTACTAAATTGACTTAGCAGGATTCTTGCTACAACTGGACTCTGGAAGGAGGGGCAAAGAAGCCCATGAATGAGGTCTAGTTGAGAACAGGGCTCAGAGGATCCTGACTAAAGTTTAGTCAAGGATAATCTTTGTCATTTGTAGGAGTTTTGTATGTATTCTGGGTGCTAATCTTCATTGATTAAATGGATTACAAATATATTCTCAAAGTCTCTGACTTCTCTTTTCACTTTGTTTATATTTTATTTTTTAAAAGTTTTAATTTTAATGTAGTCAAACATATCAATACTTTTATTCACGCTTTCTACTTCATGTATTTTGCTTAAGATAGCTTCCCTTTGCCAAAGTAAAGAAGATATTCTTCTGTACTTTATTCCAAAAGGTTTAATATTCCATGTGGAATTTATTTTTGTATATAAAAAAGAGACACTTTTTGCTTAGCCTAGCTTCTTTTATTGAATAGATCATCTTATCTCTGCCATATGTCAAGTTTCTATATATCAATGTGTTTATATCTAGACTTTTTATTGTCTTTCATTTGTCTATTAAAAAATTTCTGCCTTATGACCACAGTACCTTAATTATTATAATTTGTAGTGAACATAGAATGCCCCAAGACAAGGCTCTTCACCTTGTTGTTTTCACTGAAAGTTATCTTTGTTCTTCCCTATCAATATTTTGGGGATTTTTATTGACATTGCATTGAACCTAGAGATCAGTTGAGGGGCAGCTAACATCTTTATGAGATTTCAGATTTTCTTTGTTTTGTAATTTTCTATAAAAATGTCTTTAGCGTGTTCTGTTAGATTTATTCCTAATTACTTTGTAGCTCTGCAAGTATTATACAAGGTGTTGTTTCCTATTCCATTTTCTAATTAGTTGTTATATAGTAGTATATATTGAATTCAGTATATTGATTTTAAACCTGCAGTATTGCTGAACTCTCCTGCAATTCTTTGTATTTTATTTATTTACTCTTTTGGATTTTCTGTGTAGATGTCAATGAGCAAAGAAGCAAATTTTTTCTTCTTTTACAATTGTTACAACTCTTTTTTTCTTATTACAATGGCAAGGATTCACAGGATAATGCTGAGTAGAAGTAGTGATAGCTGGTGTTTCATCTTGTTTCTGACTTTGATGGGTACACTTCTAAGTTCAGTAGGTTGCTGGCTTTAGTTTTTTTTTTTTTCAATAGATACCATTAATTAGATCAAGAAAGTTCTCTCATATTCAGAATTTACTAAGAGTTTTTCTCAATGTTGAATTTTATTGGCATTTTTTTCTTTTTCTGTACTATAAAGTATGGATAATCTATACTTAGTTAATTTTTTTATTTTATAAATTTTAATTAAAAACTTAAAAAAATGTTTGTTATTTAAAAATTTTCAAAATCCAGGAGGAAAAATGTATCTCTGTTAAGAACCTACAATGCTTCTCTCTTTCTGAGAAGAATGGTTTTTTTTTACTTTTACAATTGAGGACTCTTAAAGCAGAGTGAAAGACTAAATGAATAAATAAGAATATTTTCTGGCAAAAATTGTGTCGTTTCCGAACTACAGTATTATTCGGTAGGTGTTAATTGATTAGTAACATGAAAGTTAGAGCAACTTTGTTTTGTCAGAAGAACTTGAGTCAAAATAATGCCATTTGCAGCAACATGGATGGACCTAGAGATTATCATACTAAGTGAAGTAAGTCAGACCAAGAAGGACAAATATCATATATCACTTATATGTGGAATCTAAAAAATGATACAAATGAACTTATTTACAAAACAGAAATAGACTCAGAAACACAGAAAACAAACTTATGGTTGCTAAAGGGGAGGGAAGGGAAAGGGATAGGAGTTTGGATTAACAAGCACAAACTACTATATATAAAATAGATAAACAACAAGGACCTACTGTATAGCATAGGGAACTATATTCAATATCTTGTAATAACCTATAATGGAAACGACTTTGTAAAAGAATATACATATATGTTTACACACACATATATCTGAATCACTTTGCTGTACACCTGAAACTAACACATCACTGTAAATCAACTATACTTTACCACTAATCAGGTTACTTTACTTTTCTAAAACTATTTCTTTTCATCTTTAAATTGGCAAAAGTCTCTACCAATCAGGATTATTACAAACAAAATGAAATATTTTAAAAGTAATGAAAACGTACAGCTATGAAGTAAATATTAAATCTTATTACAACCACGTCCATACTACCAAACATGACCATCTTCCTGAGAAGCTATGGGGATTAAGTGAGAGCAGCAATAGCCAACCTTGTGTGTGGCCTCAAAGCCACAACGTTCTCTATCTCAGTGGCAGAATATTGATTGGGCAGCTCCTGATTTCGAGTAGAAGCTTGGTACAATGTTGTGGGCTCATATGTCAGGTGTATAAGCACAAGTCAACTGGAAGGAGGAAAGCATTTTAGGCAGTGGGTTTTCTGTGGAAATATGGTGGGGTACATTTTGAAGGTTCAAAAATAGATGGATTACTTCAGTGCAGGAGCAATTTATAGTCAAGAGTTATATTAATGAAGGTTTCCAGAAGAGTTGAGAACAGGGTCTTCATGGAAGTTTGCAGAGAATAAAACCAAATAGCAAGTTTGAATAAAGGATAAGGAAGGCAGTTGACTTTTGAGGTTGATTTGCTTTCATTTTAGACCAAAACTTCTCAGCGTCGAAGTTCATTAGAAGACACTTTGGTGCACAAAATCCCATGCAGTAGGCAATGCTGTCCTCAGGGACATTGGAGAAGAATGTAGAAGAAAATGGCCAGGGGCTGGGGTGGGATGCAGTGGTGCTATGTTTCCAGCAGTAAAGAGAAGAAACCTCATAGACCTTCAGTATACTGCAGACTCTCCTTGATAATATGTCTTTGTTTGCATTGCCCCAGCACAGAGTAGTGATTGAGAATAATCAATCAGCTTCCATAATAATAAGTTTATCTGAAGATGGAGAACTGCTGTGTGTGGGGGGCGGGGGAGAGAAAAATTGGGAAGAATTTTCAAGAAAGTAGAGATTGGAGGTTCTGCCCTGACAGCTGAAACTATGGCCAGGAGGAGAGGTCTGGAGGGTATTTAGAATGGTGCTGTGTGTACTAAGTAGTCTTTCCTTGGTGTTTTCAAAAAGTTCTTAGTAAAGAATTTATAAATTTTCAATGCTTCTGAAGTCAGATATAGCTACTTTTTAGGGATTACTTTGCTGCAGTAGGTTATAAGGAGAGGAAATGCCAGATTTAATAAATAGATGCAGAAAAAGACTAGAGAAGTGAATTATTTCAAGGAGTTTGTCATCAAAGGGAAGAAGAATGAGGAAGAACAGCAGTTCAGGGGAGGATGACGATTCAGGAATTCATTAATCTAAAGGAGATGCAGACAGAGAGGAAAGGCTGGAGTGGACAGCCAGAGGTTGGGGAAGCAGAGAACAATGGAAGTCCTGGCAAGAAGGTCTGATGCAGCAAATTCTTAGAGAAGAAACTAAAAGGGGATTAGAACACGAGTGGAACTGCTGATCTTCAAAAGGAGAAGGGATTTTATGCTAAGATCTAGCGGAAGGTGGAGAATGTGTTTGTGGGCGGAGGGGTGTGTGTGTGTCAGATGCCTCCATCTCAGGCAGGTGGGAAGTAGCAGTAAGGAGCATGGGGTTGGCGAAGAGAGGAAAAGCTTGGAATAGGTTCTCTGTTAATGTAGTTAAGAGGGGATTAGAGATGATAACAGATTGCTGGGTAGAAAGGCAGATTTCTCAACCCTGAGCCTGTGTCCTTACTTTCAGGGGTGGAAATGTTGACCTTTACATCCTGGACTCACAAACTCAAGCAATACTCTGCATAGGTGCAAGGCGGAGACGGTGATACTCCACCTGGGTAGACTCCCACACTGTTGCAGACCCCGAGAACAGCATGCCTGCAACCTTTGGAGGGTTCTGGGAACCAGGGGGTCACATATGAAAGTAGCCTGCTCCTGTGTATGAAGTTCCAAAAATATCATTTTGTGCTCCGCCTCCTGAAAGCTGTCCCCGCACAGATTTTCTTTTCTCTGGTCTGTGAGCCATAGTCAGTGTCAGGTAGAGCAATTCATCAATAAGCATGTTAGATTTCTGTTACCTGTCACTCCTGCATAATTAACAGCAATAATTGTGATGGTGGTAGTTAGTGGTGTGATGTTGGTGGTGTAGATCTTGTGCAGGGAATATACTCAGTACTAGACAAATGTTATTCATGTACAACCTCGATTGGTAGGTGTGATTATCTCCATTTCACAGATGAGGAAACTGAATTTCAGAGAGGTTAGGATTTTTTTGAAATTAGATCTGTCAAACTCAAAGTTCTTTTACCAAAGCCATGTTGCTTTCTGATGTGCATGTTTCTCATCAGTTAAAATGACTACTTTTTAAAAACAATTTTTTTGTTGAATGAAAGGTTCTTTAAATTCTATAGTGCTTTTTAATTTTCAAAAGTTTCACACAGATGTCTTCATATAATCCCATAATAACCCTTTTTTTTGTCTCTTACCCCTATTATATTGCCCCTCCACCCATTCCCTCTCCCCACTGGTAACCGCTAGTTTGTTCTCTGTATCTGTGAGTCTGCTTCTTTTTTGTTATTTTCACTAGTTTGTTGTGTATTTTAGATCTCACATTTAAGTGATCTCATACAGCATTTGTCTTTCTCTGTCTGACTTATTTCACTTAGCATAATGCCTTCCAAATCCTTCCATGTTGCTGCAAATGGCAAAATTTCATTATTTTTTATGGCTGAGTAGTATTCCATCATGTGTATGTATGTATGTATGTATGTATGTATGTATGTATCTGTCTATCATCTATCTCACATATTCTTTATCCATTCATCTGTTGATAGACATTTAGGTTGCTTCCATGTCTTGGCTGTTGTAAATAGTGCTGCTATGAACATTGTGGTACATTTACCTTTTTGAATTAGTGTTTTTTGACTACTTTTAATGAACAAATATAAATACATTGTTTGTGGGAAAAAATTCTGTCCACTTATTATGAATCTACCATGTACTTGGAATTCCTTAAAGGTAGGTATATCCATGGAAAAATAGTTATAGTGTGGTGTGATGAGTACTCTAGTAGATGTATACACAAGTTGCTGTGCTGAGAAAGATGTGGCACATGTTGGAGTGGGAAGTGATGCAGATGAAGTGGTCCCAGATGCTTTCCTGAGAAGATGATGCTTGTACCAATTGTGAAGGATAGGTGTGAGATTGCTAAGTAAATAAGATAGGATGAAATAGGTGCGGAGGGTACTACCAATTATTGTTTGTAAGCATTTGGCCATTTCTAATTTTTAAAAATTTAAGCAAGTACCCCTGTAGAACAGGTCTTAAGAATCCCCCTTAGGAAGCTGTTTGATGAAATGCATGAACTTTTGCAACAGAAGAATGTACAGACCCACCAATTATTACATCCAATTTAAAGTGTGTACACCCCTACAACTGAAACACCCTTACAACCTCCCAGCTAATCGTCCTGATATAGAGAGATACTTGATAAAAGAAAATAAATGCCCAGGGGTGGGAGTAGAGAGCACTGTAGTAGGTGCCTTACAGCTATTATGTTTAATTCCTACAGAAGTCCTGGGAAATAGGTATTAAGTCTATTTACAGATTTAATTAAGACTCAGTTAAGTTAAAAAAACTCACACAGGTTCACACAGATAATAAATGACAAAGTTATGATGAGATCCCCTCCTGGGGTCTTGAGTTCCAAACCCATGTTCCTTCCGTATATAGGCATGACAACGACCTTCCTAACGGGAACGTTGCTCTAATCGGTTCTGATTTCTAACCATGAACTTACAAATGAACTTTTGCAGTGCAACTTGAGGATTGCCTGCAGAGTGAAACCTCATTAAATTTGACTCTGCTAACCTGTCATAGTTAATAATGTATGATTTGTTATACATTTTGCTTGTAGACTGGGCCGTAGAGTACTTTGGCATCCTCTATAAAAATTGCTTTTGAAATAATTTGTTAGGAAGATGCACCTAAAGTTTTCAAGTTATCTCAAGAAACACCAAGTTGTTATTTGTAATTGAGATGCTACATTAATCTTATCCATACAACGTGGCAGGTTTTCTGAAGGCCCTCTACCACACCCCGTGCTTGCTGTGGAAGCTATTTGTGAGTGTGAATTCTGGAAAGCTATAAAAGCGTATTTATCTAGACATGTTCTATACTAAATTGCTTTCACTAAACAGGCAGGACTTATCCCTATTTAAAATTAGTGAGGTTTTACTCAATTAGGCTTGATGTCAAGTTAATTTTTCCCCCGTTAGTATAATGAAGAATTGCTGTGTTGCTTTGTTGTGCATATGCTGATTGATAAAAAAAATTGAGGATGAATGCCAATACGTTTTTCTTTTGAAAAATGAGGGAAAAAATTACGAGGTTCAAGTAAATTATTCCGGGCATCAGAAAGAGTTGCTTAATTTTATTATGCAAACTAGCATAAGCAATGGAAAAATGTAAATATATATTCTATTGCTGGTGTCCCTTTAACATCAGCTTTTTCAGGCTTTTTTAAAGGTTGAATTATAAAAGATGTCCATGTCATAAACACTGGGCTTGCCAAAATTGGTCTCTTTTTAAAAAAAATTTTGCTGTTTGCTCATTTGAAAATATTTATGTGGTGCTGTATTTTTTACATGCTGCATCTTGCAGTTTGGGAATACTGGATCAAGACCCGGTGAGTAATTTTTACTCAGTGGATTGCATGATGGAAAATTTGCCAAAGCATGAGATGTTTTATTGTAATAAGTAAAATTCATGTCCCGAGGAGAGGCTATTGGGGAGGTAGAATTTATTCTATATTCTAGTATTCCATATTATATTTATTCTATATATTTCAAAAATAAGAATCCTAAATTAGAAAGATCACAAAGCTAAAGTATCTTGCAAATGAAGTGTGGTCTTGCCAAGATTTTTTCTGAGTTTAACACTACTACACTCTGTAGTAGAGCATTAGCAGATTGTCACACACACACACACACACACACACACACACACACACACACACACACACACACACACACACACACACAGATGTTTATCTGCCTATATATTCCTATCTATTCAGTTTTATGTCTGAGGCAAATGTCCAGATCACACAAAACACTTTTATAACTAGAAATACTTCACTGATTATCTTAGTGAACAGAAAATAATTGAAGGTGTTTAAAGACCAAATTAGGTGTTCAGTCTTAATAAATTACCATCAGGTTGCAGTCAGATCATTGATTGGGTGGTGGAATTTGATGTTACCGTGTGCTTGCTTTTTAGATAGGGGATTTCAGTCCCTTTTTGAGGATCTCAGTGCAATTAAGTTAATGACTCTTCATTTTTGTTAATTAAGTGGTGACTTTCTCAAACTGTCTTTAACTTTGTTCACCGTGTTGATCAGTGGCCCAATTTATTCAGATCTATTGTATGTTTGAGTTCTTATCAGTGAAAAGGAAAAACCTCAATGTGTGAGCACCCATTTCTTTTTTTTTTTTTTTTGCGGTACGCGGGCCTCTCACTGTTGTGGCCTCTCCCGTTGCGGAGCACAGGCTCCGGACGCGCAGGCTCAGCAGCCATGGCTCACGGGCCCAGCCGCTCCGCGGCATGTGGGATCTTCCCGGACCGGGGCACGAACCCGTGTCCCCTGCATTGGCAGGCGGACTCTCAACCACCGCGCCACCAGGGAAGCCCCCCCATTTCTTTTTAAAGTGGTTCTTTTTGCTTCTTATTTCTGATATCAGGTATCAGAGCATTAAAAGTAAAAAAAAGAACAAACTTTATTGAATCTTCTTCTACTGAGGATATCAAATTGCTTAATGAGCATGACTTTATTAAACCTTTATAGCAACTCAGTGAAGGCAGATTAAAGAAAAAAATTCAATGGCCGAGAAAGCACCAATAAAGATCACCTTTGAAGTTTCAGTAAGCCATGCAGGTCTCTGGTTTGATGCTTTCTAGTTTATCTACTTTTATCACTAGGTTATAAAATACATATCAGAAAAACTGAAGTGAGGGATCATCAATAGTTTTCTAGGCTGCAAAACAAACAAATCTAGAGATTGTTTTACATTTGGAAAGTAAAATTTCAAAGATCCTTTACTGGGAGGGCATCATTTTGCAGAAAATTTCTCTGGATTCTTTGTAGTTTTTCTGACTTGGACCAGAATTTCAGTCATGCAACTTATATATTAAAACAATAAAGGCAATCTTAAACCGAGCCTTCTTTTGTGGTAACATTTCACATTCTGAATGACATCCTGGTCTGTAGGTCAAATCAGTAAAGCTGTATTAATGGGCAGGAGTATGGTATTTAGTTTTTCATTCTGTCACTCATTCACTTGTCATGTATCCTGTGATCATATGCCTAATGCCAGTCTCTGTTCCACGCCCTGGAGATATTGTGGCAAATTAGACAGAAAATGTCTCTGATCTCTGGCACTGTTTTTGTTCCAGTGGGTACATAGCCCAACATTATAGGGTTACAGATGCTGTGCAGGGAATTGAAATGTGGTGATGTCTGGGCAGCTCGTTTGGGTGGTCAGGAACATATTTAAGCTAAAATCTGAACTGTAGGAAGCAGCTCTCTATGCAAAGATCAGGGAGAAGACGGTCATGGCTGTGGAAACAGCCAGCACAAAGTCTCCAGGGTGGGGAAGAGTTTGGTGGGTTTTAGGAATTGAAAGAAGATCAGAGTAGCCAAGGCACAAGGGATGCTGGCATGAAATGACATTGGAGAAAATTTTAGATGGAACTCCTTCAAAGTAAGTGTTACTGTGTTTTAACGTTTAAATAAGTATCGATAATCTCAAATAAGCCTCTGGTTCTAAAATTACATTTTATTAAATTAAATGTAACAGACTCAGGAAGGGACAGTCAAAAAACAACTGTATAGTTCCTATCCATACTGCAGTCTGTAAACAACAGATTATATGGAGTAGATTTGAAAGCCCGAGATGGTGTTTTATTCCCTCAGTGATTGGAGGTATTATTTTAAGTGTGTCTGAAGTGTTAGCAAACCCCAAAACATCAGCTTAGCGTATTCTACTCAAAACCAGAGGTATGGGCTTCCCTGGTGGCGCAGTGGTTGAGAGTCCGCCTGCCGATGCAGGGAACACGGGTTCGTGCCCCGGTCCGGGAAGATCCCACATGCCGCGGAGCGGCTGGGCCCGTGAGCCATGGCCGCTGAGCCTGCGCGTCCGGAGCCTGTGCTCCGCAACGGGAGAGGCCACGACAGTGAGAGGCTCGCGTACCACAAAAAAAACCCAAAAAACAAAAACCCAGAGGTACTTGAATTACTGGCACCCTCCATGATGGAGACTGGCAACAACAATAAAATAACCCACTATCATAGGAATAAATTACTGAACACAGAATTTCTTATCTGGAAAAACTCAGTCCTTTTGAGCAGTCTTCTCTGCCTTTTATTGCATGGGCTTAGGAGTCAAATCATCTGGGTTCAATGGCTTTTCCATCTCTAGCTGTGTGGTTTTGGTCCAGCCCTTACCTCTAGTACCTGCATTACTGCATCTGCGTTTGGATGTTAGAGGTGCTCAGCTCACGGCGTTTAGCAGAGTACCTTGCAGATGGTAAGCACTCAACAGTGTTAGTCACCTTTGTTGCTACTATGATATTTTGCCCCCTTCCTCCAACAATCTTCTGAAAAACGTGTAAGTATCCTCGAGTTAGATGCAAGGCGGCTGCTGGTAAAAGTCTTCTGCCCTTTGGAGGTCACCGGGACGGATGTGGAGGCACTGATGTCTGCTGACTAGGATGTGATTTGGCATCCCATTACTCCATCCAGTTCAGCAAAACAAGACCCCCCCCTCCCCTTGATTTATTTAAAAGAAAAATTTACTGAACACCTACTAGTGTTAAACTTTGGGCTGAAATGAAAAAAAAAAAATCCTTGTCCACAAGGAGCTTTTGATCTGGCTCCACGACGTTAAAGAATTGGTGACAAAGCAAGCAAAGAACAACAAAAACACTTCTGCACTTTCAGAGTGTTTTTTTTTAATGTAGATGAACCAATTTGGAATTGATTAATGAACATTTTTCCATGCACCCTTTACCCATGTTGTGTAACTGCCCTTATGTTTGTTCTTTGGAAAGACTGGAATAGATGCTTCATGTGACAATGATTTGTGAACCTGTCATGAGAGAAAATGTACTTTTACTATTACTTGACCTTCATTTATTCAGACAACAAATGTTCAGAGTGCCTGCAGTGCTAGATACTGGAGGAACAGGAGTGAATAAGAGAAAATAAAACCCCATATTTTCTGGAGATCACAGGTGTAGTTTGTTTGGCATAGAAGGTTAAATCCTGTCTCTGCTCCTTTCTAGAGGTGTGACTTTGGGCAAGTTACTTAATTAACCTCTTTATAACTCAATTTCCTCATCTATAAAATGGAACTAATAACCTCATGGGGTTATTGTGAAGATTAAATGACTTTACTACTAATGACTTGTGCTACTACTATTATCATTTTACTGTTCTGAGTTCCCTGAGTACATCCTGTGTCTTTCATGCTCAATTCCTCACTATCAAATTTCTTTTCTTGAATATAAAAAAAGAATGTATATATATATATATATATATGTATAACTGAATCACTTTACCATACAGCAGAAATTAACACAATATTGTAAATCAACTATACCTCAATACAAATTTCTTTTCTTAAACTGGTGAGCAAATCTTCAGAGTATCCATTTGCATCTTTAAGAGGGAATGAGGTTCCGGTACCCTTATCCCCTTTGTCGTTCTCACCCCTCACTCTCCACATACAAAGTAGAGATGCTCTGTTTTTCTAAACTGTTGAAATATAGACCGGGGCCGGCTGCCTCCTCAGAGAACAGGATTATTTCTAACCCTCTGTTGCTCACCTTCTTCTCTACTGGCAGACTGCCTGTTTCTTGGTGGCCCGCCTGTGGTCCTCATCACCTCTTCTGTCGCGGTGACTGCGGTTGGTACTTGCTCTTGTCCCTCTTGTCACCTGTCATCCCTTGCCTCTTATCACTTTCCCAAACTTCTTGCTCTAAGAGGCTTGCATTTCTAGATCTCTGCCAATCAGACGGCCTGCCCTCGTCTTTTGCAGGGCTCGATAGTCAATCACTTGTAGTACACTGGGTGGGATCTTCTTTATTTCAGTTCTTTTCACATAATTCATGTCAAATGGTAATTACAACACAGGCAGCTGCTGCATGGCGTTGGTTCCTCTACCACATCCCACCCTACTCCTGTTTCCTCCTCTGAATTATTCTGGGAGACTTGATGCTGAGCAATGTAGATATCCCTGGCGTTGGGGAACCCCATTTTTCAGGAGCCCCGCAACAAATTTCTCCAACTTAAATGAAAATTTAACCAATTTCCTGGTGCTCTGACTTCCTTTAAGGCTTCTCAGTAACAATGAGAGTTGCGCGGGCTGGGGAGTACATCATGTAAGCTTTTTCTAAGAAACGATATCCTGCTTCTCAAATGTATCAGAGCACTAATGCCCTCCTCCATCTGTAGTAACAGTAGGCATCCTTTTAGAGAGGCGTAAGTAGTCCATTAGGGTAACTGTAAATACTTAATTAGTGTATACTCTAAGTTCCATTGGCAAAATAGTAACATAATTTCTTGAAAACCCCTCAGATTTCTCCTAAATTATTTTTGTCAGGACAGTAAAATGATATGGTCCCAACTGCAAATGAAAGACAATTATTTCAACTGCTAAAGAGCTAAATAACTTCAATCACCTCTCACAGAAGGGATGGAGGGAAAGGAAACAATTTTCAAGCTTTCGGGAAATTATTATTTTCTCGTTAATGGTTATTTTCATTGGCAAAGAGAGTTTTGAAAATAGTTATGAGGTTTGTCTTGAAACCAAATGACTAGAGACTAAGTGCATTTGAATTATATTTGGTTATATGCATTAAAGATAAAATTAATTTCTCTTTTCTCATATGAAGTCTGATTTTGGTTATAGCGAGCTGAGACTGACTCTTAAGGGCTAGAGGAAGGACAAAGGAACCACCAGCTATAAAGTCCATTGAAATCTCTTGAAAATACAGCCATAAAAGCAAAGCCCATCGAAATTTTATACTTGTATAGTGCCTTTAACTCTTTATATCTTTGTGTCTATTTAATCCTTTTCGTAAGTTTTCCTGTTCAAATATACATGATAGTATATAAAGAGTCTGTGAGTGTTGTGTGTGAAGTGAGCATTTAACTTTGAATCAGTCGTGTCCTTTCCAGAATGAGGTGGCACTTTCAAGGATAAATAAAAAATAGAAAAAGGGCAGTTTACAAAACTCTGGGCAAGTTGTGGGTGAACCACAGGGGAGAGTACAGTAAACCTGGGGCTTGAAATGGTGGAGCAGTTAGCAATCTTATGTCCAAAGGGAAAGGGGAAGGAAGAAGCTACTAGAACTGGGAGGGAACTAATCTTGGACAGAAAGCCACTGTTCAGTGGAGCAGTGACCTTTAATTAGGGACATAGCCAGCCTAAGTTGCCCCTCAAGGAGGGAGCCTGGGGGATAAATTAAGCAAACATTGGGATGGCCAATGAAAGATACCAAGTGACATTTACAGTCAGGTCTTCTCACTCACTTTATTACTGAGAGCATCCTCAGTGATAGGCTCTTATGAGATTTAATGGAATAGAGTTGTCTTCATATTCTGTGCCTTTTACAAGAGGTCCATCTATATATTTTTTCCAGATCTCTGCCAGCAGTTTCCAATTTTGTTTTTTGAAAGTCTCTGATCACCTGGCCAACTCTTTTAGCACCCACCCATGAGTTAGAGTAGATGTATATCTCAGGCCATTACTTCTACAGGAAGTTCAACACAACACTCAAAAGTTCTGCCCACTTGGAGGATTTATCTTTATTGTTTTAAGTTCATTGTGAGTAAGATTGTATAGCTGGTTGGTGCTGGAACACTCACTATTCACAGTTAACTGGCTATAGGAAATGCCCCATGTAGCCTTATTGTTGTTAAGGGAAAAGAGATGAACTATGAGGTTTAGATTATGAGAGTCTGAATCGACTGCCATTGCAATCTGTGTCTTCAAGACTGGTGTGGGCTTGTACTCGTATATACAATTTAATGATGGAATGCTGGTGGGAACAGCTGATTTATGGCTTGCTGGGAATGATCTCAGGGCCACTAGATGTTCCATGGGCACAAGGTAAGTCTCTAGAAGGACCTAGGAACAAGCAAGGAACTGCTTTCGAGATAAAGAATAGTTTATGGCAAAAAAGGTCATGGCTTTAACCTAACATCTTAAGGGTCTGCACTGTGATTCTCTGATCAGGGATTGCCAGAAGGCTCCTTTCAGCATCTCTGTCTGCCGCAGATTATCCCAATTCCACTGGCTCTGCTGGGTCCTAAGAACCAACTGGCAGGAAAGCTTGCAATATAGCCTAGAGCTTGCAGAGTCCTTTCATGTTCTGGGCTTCATTGAAAATTGAAGCCCACCCATGGGTAACCAATGTCCCACTTCCCCATACTTTGAATATATGCAAAACCCAATTAAATTCCATTTTTGGGGGTCTGTTTTTTATGGCCACTTCCAGTACCAGTGATTCTATCAGGATCCCAATGGGAAACAGATGGATTACTCAGATAAGAATAATTTGAGGAAGATTTATTTATAAGGTGTGAGTGGGTTATAAGAGTAGCGCATGAACCAGGGACCAGTAATGGTAAAGTTGTTACCACCCCTGGGCCCAAAGGATGGCGAAGAAGGAGCAGTTACTAGAACCTGGGAAGAGAGTTGTCTTGAGAAGAGCTGTATTCTCCATTTGAGGGTCACTGACAGCTTGAGGTGACCACACAAAGGGGTATCAGAGGAATAAGTACCCTGACTTCTCCTTTCTTTCTCCCCGTAAGCTCCCTCTGGGGCTTCCCAGTGGTCTATCTCAAATGGAAACCAGAGGATAAGAAGCCTGTAGCAGTGGCCCATTCAGGAAAACAGCTTCAGGACAGAGAGCGGGGCGAGAACGTGGAGAGTCATTCTAAAAGGGCAGAGGGGAATTCATTGTCATGGGCCTGAAGTTTGAGTTTGGACTATAAATTCCAGCAACATGGAGATTCTTTTATTTATATTTCTGTCCTCGGTTCCTAGCACCATTCCTGCCTGCTTTAAAATAGGTGTTTGGTAACTAATTAAGGAGCCTAATCCCAACACCTCCTGTGTGATGGCGAGCAAGTCATTTATATTCTTAGACAGTCATTCTCCTCATCTCTAAAATTAGGATACTACTATCTGTTCTGTTTTACTCATGAGGATGTTGTAAAGGTCAACAGGAAACGAAGACACTAATATATGCGAGTGCTTTGTAAACTGTGAAATGCTGAATACGCAAGATACTACTTTACATCTTAGAGATTCCTTTCTTCCTATACCAGTCAGTTATCTGACTCATATAAACTTACTAATTTAGATTGCATACATTTCACAGTGGGTTTTACCTTCTGGCTAATTAACCTCCTGACTCTTTCATACACCTTGAACTCCAGTAGTTGAAAGCTCAATAGCTTTCTTCAAGTGTATATTTATGTCCAAGCTCAAGCATCCTTGTTAAAAGTTTTCCTTGTTTATTTTTAACACGTGTCACTGCACCCTCTCACTTCTCTAAAGCTCTTTTTTGGGTAGATTTACTTTTTCTCCTATTTTCTCCAATCATCTTGATCAGTATGCTCCTAAATTTATTCAAGGATCATATGTGAGCAATCTTCTGTCTTGCACACTTTTCTCTTAGGCAGTTTTTGTTTTTCTTCCTTTTAATAATGCTGTGTTCATCTGTACTTTGTTAGGTAAAATGATCTGTGTGACACAGTAATAACTATTCACGGAGCACTTAGCAGTTCATAAACATCTTATTTAATCATCACAACAATCCTATGAAGTTAGTAGTAGTATTTTCTCCATTCTACAGATAAGGAATCTGAAGTCAGATTCCAAGTAATTTTTTTTTAAGAGCAGTTTTAAGTTCATAGCAAAATTGAGAAGAAAGTACAGAGATTTCCCATATATCCCCTTCCTCACACTTGCCTAGCCTCCCCCATTATCAATATCCCCCAGCAAGTCAGTACCTTTGTTACAATTGATGAACCTGCATTGACACATCATAAGCGCCCAAAGTCCATAGTTTATAGTTCACTCTTGGTGTTGTACATTCCATGGGTTTCGACAAATGTGTAATATAGCCACCATTGTAGTATCATATAGAGTATGTTCACTGCCCTAAAAATTCTCTGTGCTCCACCTATCCATCCCTTTCTTTTTCCCCAGCTCCTGGCAACCACTCATCTTTTTACTGTCTCCCGTTTTGCCATTTTCAGAATGTCAAATAGTTGGAATCATAGAATGTAGCCTTTTCAGATTGGCCTCTTTCACTTAGTAATATGCATTTAAGATTCATCCATGTCTTTTCATGGCTTGATAGCTCATTTGGGGGTGTGTGTAACAAGATTCCGTTGTCTGGATGTACCATAGTTTATTTATCCATTCACCTAATTAAGGAGATCTTAGTTGCTTCCAAGTTTTGGCAATTAGGAATAAAGGTGCTGTAAACAACAGGTTTTGATGTGGACATAAGTCTCCAACTTCTTTGGGTAAACACCAAGGAGCATAATTTCTGAATCATATGGGAAGGGTATGTTTAGTTTTATAAGAAACTGACAAAATGTCTTCCAAAGTGGCTGCACCATTTTGCATTCCCTCCAGCAATGAATGAGAGTACCTGTTGCTCCACATCCTTGCCAGTATTTGGTGTTGTCAGTGTTCCTGAGTTTGGCCATTCTAATAGGTGTGTAGTGTTATCTTGCTTTAATTTGCATTTTCCTGATGACATATGATGTCATATCCTTATCTGCCATCTGTATGTCTTCTTTGATGAAGTGTCTGTTAAAGTCTTTAGCCCATTGTTTAATAGGGTTTTGTGTTTTCTTATTGTTTAGTTTTAAGACCTCCTTGTATATTTTGTTTAAGTCCTTTATCAGATGTGTCTTTTACAAATATTTTCTCACATTCTGTGGCTTGTCTTCTCATTCTATTGACATTGTCTTTTGCAAAGCAGAAGTTTTAAAATTTTAATAAAGTCCAGGCTATCAATTATTTCTTTCATGGATTATGCTTTTGGTGTTGTATCTAAAGAGTCATGGCCATACTCAGGGTCATCTAGGTTTTCTCCTGTCTTATCGTCTAGGAGTTTTAGAGTTTTGCATTTGCATTTAGGTCTGTGATCCATTTTGAGTTCATTTTTGTGAAGGGTGTCAAACCTGTGTCTAGGTTTATTTATTTATTTTTATTCATGTGGATGTCCACTTCTTCCAGTACTATTTGTTGAAAAGACTGTCTTTCTCCATTGTATTGCTTTTGCTTCTTTGTCAAAGACAAGTTGACCGTATTTATATGCGTCTACTTCTGGGCTCTCTATTCTGTTCCATTGATGTTTGTCTACTCTTTCATCGGTACCACACCATCTTGATTACTGTAGGTTTATAGTAAGTCTTGAAATCAGATAGTGTCAGTTCTCCAAATTCGTTTCTTTCCTTCAATGTTGTGTTAGCTGTTCTAGGTATTTTGCGTTTTCATATAAACTTTAGAATCACAAAATATCCACAAAATAACTTGCTGGGATTTTGACTGGGATTGTACTGAATCTATAGATCAAATTGGGAAGGACTGACATCTTGACAATTCTATGTTGAGTCCTCTAATGCATGAACAGAATAGTTTTTCTTTGGTTTCTTTCATTATAGTTTTGTGCTTTTCCTCATATAGATCTTCTACATATTTTGTTAGATTTATACCTAAGTATTTCATTTTTAGGGGGTGCTAATGTAAATGGTATTATGATTTTAATTTCAGATTCCACTTATTCATTGCTGGTTTATTGGAAAGCAACTATTATATATTAACCTGTGTCCTGCAACCTTGCTATACTTGCTTATTATATTCTAGGAGCTTTTTTTAAAAATTCTTTTGCATTTTCTACATAGACATATGCCAACAAAAACAGTTTTATTTATTTCTTCCCTATGTGTGTATACCTTTTATTTCCTTTTCTTGTCTCATGTTAGCTAGGACCCAAGTAACTTTCCAAATGACACAGAGCTGTTAAGTAGCAGAGCCATTACTTAATCTCACACCCATTTTGTGCCAAAGCCCATACCCTTTAATCATTAAGCTAGCTTGCATTCAGTGCCCCTTTGTTTAACTCTCACCTCTCTTTATTTGCAGCCTCTTAAAATAATATTTTATTGTTTTTATTTATATTACATTCACTTCTCTTTTATGGGCATAGATTTTATGTTCCTTTGCATACAATTTTCAGCTCTTGTTTGTTTACTTATACTTCCTTTTGCCATCTTTGATGTTTTTTGAAGTGTTTCTACTTTCCTTTTTGACTTTTTTTTTTTTTTTTTACCAGAGTTCTTGCTCTGCAAAATTCTTTCAGCATGGGATGTAGAATTTGAAATTTAACTTTCACCTGCAGTGGTTGCTCATTTTTACCTTCTTATCAAGAAAATATATAGACAATAAACCACAAAACCATTTTTATTAATCATGACTCACCTTGCCTCCTCCAATGCACAGTGAGGTCTGACAGTGCTCATGCCATTAACTTAACAAAAGAAGTTGCACTTAGTGGGACAATACACCCTCTTTTTAATGCAGACCAAACCGGCCAGGCAGCTTGCTTCTCCAGCTTTACCTTGTTCGATGATGATAACTCCTGAGTCATCACAGGTTCACTTTTCCCTCTCCTGAGGTTCTCACCCCATGGCTTTAATGTTTTGTTTTCTGAGTATTGAAATAATATATAATAAGTGCAAAAAAAAAAAAAATCCAGGACACCCATAAAAGATAAAAGAAAAACACCAAGGATTATCCACAGTATTATCTCCTAGGGAGAACCATGATTCGCATTTTTGTATATATCTTTCCAAGTATGTTTGTGCTTTAGACCATCATGAAATTATATTAATAACTTTTACAAAAAGGTGCGTCCTATGCAGGAGAGCTAAATTCTTTTTTTTTGCGGTACTCGGGCCTCTCACCGCTGTGGCCTCTCCCGTTGCGGAGCACAGGCTCCGGACGCGCAGGCTCAGCGGCCATGGCTCACGGGCACAGCCGCCCCGCGGCATGTGGGATCTTCCCGGACCGGGGCACGAACCCGTGTCCCCTCATCGGCAGGCGGACTCTCAACCACTGCGCCACCAGGGAAGCCCCTCGTCTTCCTCTTTTGATTTCTCTTCCTTTTCCTCCCAACTCGTGCCACTCCTCCTTCTCCTTGTGTCCCTCTTTGGTCTTCTTCCTCCTTGCTTAAACTCAGACTGCTCTGCAATACGCATACCTGCCTTCTTCCATTTGATTTCTTAGTACATTTTTTCCTTTTACTTTGTGCTTCTTCCCCTCCGTACTTGTGTTGGGATTCTACTCAGTGTCCTCTCTCCTCTCATAACTTTGTTCCATGCTATTCTTTCCCCCCCTATTCTGATTAGTCTGCACTTTGCTTTGACTTTCATTTTCATTAATTACTAAGGTGAGCAATGTTAAGAGCCTTGCTGATGATTACACAGTAATTCTTGTCAGAGCCGAGCGAGAACTTGGTTCTCCTGGACCATCTAGTGATGGTCTTTTCACTAGATTGAGTTGCCTTATCCTGGCTGAGGTTAGAAAGAGCCTCACATTTAGTATACAAGTCAAACAAGGAAGAAAGCAAGCAAGCAACAACAGCAAAGAAAAATAAAAAATAAAGGGAAAGAGAAGAATAGTCCCTCATTTAACTAAAGGGACTTGACTTAATTGTCTCTCTGCACAGTGACTTTGTTCCAGCTGAATTAAAAGAGAACTGTTTGTGAATGTTTGCCTTCTTTCATTTGTTCTAAGACTATTAAAAATGTATAACTGTCAACCTACCCAACAGTGTCATTTGAGACCTAAGATTATAAGGCTAAAAGGAAGCATAATAAATAGAGTCAGTAATATCTGTACTCAGAGGTAAGAGAACCATGCCTGATATATTAATTTAATTTCTTTTTCCAAATTAAAGGAGTTTGTGTACAGACTCTGTACAAAATATCAGGCAGTCAAGACTTGGTCTTATAATCTTTCCCCTAAATCATCACAAGTAAATAAGGAAATTATAAATATGTGATTAGGTAAACCAAGTTGGAAGAGGAAAACAAGTGGTCTTATTAAATGTATCTTGGCAGTAGGTTTTTGCAAAGCCAAGGTCACTTCCTCTGTGGCTTTTTCTCATGACTGCCTTTGTTTCTCTTTTGGCAATAATTGCTTCCTGATCCGGAGCATTTCTTATCCAAGCTACCCATTTGACATGAACTAAGTCACTGTTGTTTATTACGTTGTGCATTTAAGATATATCAATTAATTAAATTAATTAAACAAGGAGACAATTAAGCTGAGGTGGCTGTAATGTCATATACAAGCAATCCAAAATCTAAGCCTGTAAATGTCTCAATGTTACAAAATCAAAACCTAAGGACAATCCATTGCAAACAGCCATCTAGGCTTTAAGCCGTAGCCAGTCAATAATTTTCTTGCTTTGCTTCCGTCTTTTCTCAGTAAAAGTGTCTCCCTGCGCTTCCTGTCCATGGAATGCTCCTAACCACTTCTGGTTTGACACTGCCAGATTGGAATCCATTCTTGATCAAATAAGATCTTAAACTTATTCATTTGCCTCAGTTTATGTTTTTAACACTATATAGTAAAAAGACCACATTTGAAAACCAGATGGAATTCTTTTTATGCGGATGAGAATTGCCTTTTAAAGTAAAAGGAGGTTAAATACTTATTCCAACGTTGCTTCCAGTGTTTTTGAGAGAAAGGGGGTGTTCTCCTTGCAAATTGCCTTCAGACTTTACCACAAACAGGAGGTGTTCCCTACCCCCCACCATAAGTTTGGAGTAGTAGAACAGTTACTAGAAAAAGCACACTTCTTTCTTTTGTATCCCTAGGAAGTTCACCAGCCTTTCTGTGCTTTAGTGTCCTCAACCATAAAATGATGGATAATAGCAGTACTTAACTCATAGAATGGCTCTAAAGGAATTAAATATCTAAATTGCTTAGTACAGTGCCTGGCACATAATAAACACCATATGCCTTTGCTATTACTGTTTCTACCGCTACTAACAGCTAGCAACTACTACTGACAATCCTCCCTCCTTTCATATTAATTTAAGAATTTATTGGCTCCAGGGCTTCCCTGGTGGCGCAGTGGTTGGGAGTCCGCCTGCCGATGCAGGGGACACGGATTCGTGCCCCGGTCCGGGAAGATCCCACATGCCGCGGAGCGGCTGGGCCCGTGAGCCATGGCCGCTGAGCCTGCGCGTCCGGAGCCTGTGCTCCGCAACGGGAGAGGCCACAACAGGGAGAGGCCCGCGTAACGCAAAAAAAAAAAAAAAAAAAAAAAAAAAAGAATTTATTGGCGCCAAATGACTTTTGGCTGTGTCTACAGACAAAAAACATCCCTCAAAGCTGAAGATTTGCCACTAATGAAACAGTGAAAAGATGTGTGGCAGGATCTACCTTCAATTCTGAAAGGAGGTCCCCAAACAGTTTTGAGCGATGAAGTGACGTCAGAGTACTCGCACAACCGCGCACATGATTGCTCTGAAGGAAGCCCTTTTCAGCTGATATATATTGCACATTTTTAAAAGAGTCAGTCGTATACTTTACATCTTGTTTCTCCAAGGTAAATACGCTTCTTGCAGATAGAAGCTGTATTTTCCACTTCTGTGCACTTTGCATAGCATACAGTACACTGTTGTACAAATTGCAGGTATTCAATAAATATGTTGATTAGCTGCTGAGGTAGAGTTGCAGGAAGGAGAAATAGGAATAAAATGTTCTCCAGTTAATTGCAAATTGCTTCCCTGCTTAAAAATGAATTTGCCTTTTATTATCTTTTTCCACAGTTTCTGGAAGATGTTACAGTTGGCATTTGTCATTTGATTATATACAATTTTGTAAATTTGATTGAAATTTGAATTCTTACAACGGGTCTGTTGTAGGGTTTTCTATTTTTATTGTTGTTTCAAAGTGGAAAGAAGTGTTGTGTAAAAGCAAGCCTGTTCCAATCACACTTCATGGAATTTGTTAAGAGAATCATTGAAATTTAGAGCTTGTAGGGACCACGTTGTTACAGCCTAAACACGCAGCACACTACCTGAATACCGTGGAAACTTAATAAGTCATTGAAAAATAAATGAACCATTGAGTACACTCTCTTCACTTCACAATTGAAGAAACTGAGGCCCAGATTCCTTGCCCGCAGTCACACAGTGGCATAAGATAGATTAAAATAAATGTTCCTTGATATCATCATGCTTTAAATATGGATCTCACATTTAAATTGTAACATGGAAGAGACTTTAAATTTAGTCTTTGACAAACTTCTTTTACTTTAAAGAATGTGAATAAATCAAATTCTTGGTTAGTATCAGTTACACTTTAGGAAGGCAGTCGTAAGAATTTGTTCATACAAGTCGAAAGGATTGTTTGAAGGTGAAACCAAAGCGAAATGTTTTTCAAGTGGTTTGTTCAAGGCCTGTCAATCTCTTCCTTTCCTTTCTCCCTCCCATAAGTTTTTTTCTCTGTTTTTATATGATTAGGGGTTCCTATCTACTATGAAAGACTTTCTGGTGGAGACATTTGTCTCTCTCAACACGTAACACATCCACTTCTGTGCATCACTTAGACTTTCAAGAAATATTGGTGGTATCCTGTTGACTGATTTTCTGTTATTTCGCAGGATGGAAAAAAAGAGTCAAGCTCATGTACCTGTATGAAGGGGCCGAAGCTCTCAGAAATAGGGACCATTGCCTGGATGATAACGCTCAGTGATGCCCTCCACAATTTCATCGATGGCCTGGCCATCGGGGCCTCCTGCACCTTGTCTCTTCTGCAGGGACTCAGCACTTCGATCGCCATCCTGTGCGAGGAGTTCCCTCATGAGTTAGGTAAGGGACTCTGCTCTTGTTCTCCAAGTCCGGTGCTTCTTGGTTTCAGGGGAGGGAGACGTTTCAGGTGACACACTCTTAAAAATCCTGCTGATGCCTCAAAAAGTCGGAGCCCTTTTTTAGACAATGATGATTTTCTTTTATTTCATCCCCAAATAGGAAAGTACCCCTACCCACTTGATGTGTTCTTCTTCTTTTAGGGGACTTTGTGATCCTACTCAATGCAGGAATGAGTACTCGACAAGCCTTATTATTCAATTTCCTTTCTGCGTGTTCCTGCTATGTTGGGCTGGCTTTTGGCATCTTGGTGGGCAATAATTTTGCTCCAAATATTATATTTGCCCTTGCTGGAGGCATGTTCCTCTATATTTCTCTGGCGGATATGGTAAGAAATTTTAAGATTTTTGTCTTGTTTTAATTTAAATTTGGAATGACACATCTGGGTTATGAATTGACTAAGGGTGACCTTTTGCTTTCCACAGTGTGGAAGGCCTTTCTGTTGTAGTTTAAAATATTCCTGGTCCAACAGATAACTCTTTTTCAGTAGTTTGTACTAATAGTGATCTGAAAGTGATTCTCCTTGATTGTTTGATCTAGGATCTCCTTGACAGAGGATGAAATGACTTATTTTTGCTGAAGGAGAGATATCTTCCTGGGTGTTTTGCCTTGTGGGTAAAGCTTGTATTCTATAGTATGTCTCCATGGGACTTTCCTCTCTTCTTTTGTTAGGATGTCACATTCAGAAGGGAATAACTTGTTAAAGTAAATAGCATTTTGTTATTTCAAAGTTCTGAACAGTGAGAGCCTTTTGAGTTAAAACTAAAACTGGTAAATTAAAATTGAACGGTATTTACTTGGGACGGTATATATTTGTATCTATGTTTATGTCTATGCTGTGTCTGTCTTTATGTCTGTGTGTGTGTAAGAGAGAGAATACCAATGGTCCTGTGCATTTTCAAATAAATCGTGGACAGCTTTCTAGAAAATGAAAATGTGCTAAGTGGATGCAACTCAAGGAATGTTTCTTTTGCATTTGGAACTGAGGATGTATTACATACATAATTTAATAATTTAATGTCCTTCATCTGCGTTCTTAGTTCCAAATGATAACTGTCTAGCTCTGTTCATTGTTCTGTGCAGGCCCTTAGAAGTGCGAGGATTTCATCTCTTAGAACCATCACTGCATTTATGTTTTTCTTCACAGAATTAATGGCTCATAGCGTATTTTATGCTAGGTCATCACTTCTCCTTTCTGTAATGTAAGAACAGAATCTATTAGAGTTATTCAATTTAAAGAAATAATACTAATAAATGATGCTGTATATACTTACGTGCTTTTTTCAGAAAGCATACTTGCTTCTTTCAGAGCGGTTTCATAAATGTCATCCATTTTATCCCAGTAAGTTTTCTCAAATCAGGCAGGTGGATTGACAGTGGATTCTGGAGACCTCTTGGATGCTTCGGGACAATGCACCGCTGTATGCATTGCATGTATAGCAAATCAATGTGTGTGTAGCAGATCACTTTGAAATATGTTTTGAAATGATGGCATTTACAGATCTCCTCATGAAGCCTTTTCAGTAGAAGTTATATGCTGAGAAAGGATAGCTTTTAAGTACAGAACTTGGGGTTTTAATTGCTTTCACTGCAATAAGATTGTTTTAGTCTTCATTTCAAGAACAGAGCACAGTTTATTTAAAAACCTTATGATTTTGCAAGCAAAAGGAGACAAATTGAAGAGAACAGGAATTAAATATATAGTGATTTCTAAAAATGTATTTAATCAGCTACTATTGATTGATATTTTTGTATCAGGCTTGGAAATTGTGGACCCTGGAGGGAGCAAAAAAGGCACAGTCCCCGTGTTCCTGGGGCTTCTGTCTACAAAGAGGGGAACCTGAAATTCAACAAACAAACAAAATCACACACGATTACATAATTACAAATAAAAAACTGTGAAATGAAAGGAAAAACAATATATAGGATGAAAGATGATAATAAGGGAACCTAAATTAGGAGGACCTAAGAGAAGCCTTCCGAGGAAAGTAAGATTTAAGCTGAAACTTCAAAGATTTAGCTCATTGAACATTTTGAGGGAAAAGGGTTCAGATAGAGGTTTTGGTGGGTGTGAAGATGTTGAGGATGGAAAGAGGCTGGATGCATTTGAGGTCCAAAAAGAATGGTGTGGACGGAGCACAGAGAGCAAAGAAGAGAGCTGGGGAAGAGAGAGAGAGAGAGAGAGACATAAAATGAGGTACATCCCATCCCACTGTATTGACTCACTTGGGGAACACTATTTTCGTACTTTTCTTCTTGTTGATGTCTAGTGGGCTGGATATCACTGTTATGCTGTCTATACTAAAACATCTAAACAACTCAGAGAAATGCTCGTCCCCTCCCACCTCCACAGGAATCTATCAGTGACAGTTTTATGTTCTCCCACAAGATGGCAACAGTTATCTAACAATATATCTTTCCTCTAGTTTCCAGAGATGAATGATATGCTGAGAGAAAAGGTAACTGGAAGAAAAACCGATTTCACCTTCTTCATGATTCAGAATGCTGGGGTGTTAACTGGATTCACAGCCATTCTACTCATTACTTTGTATGCAGGAGAAATTGAATTGGAGTAATGGGAAGTGAAAGATGGTGTTGTTAACGAAGGCATTTAATAAATAAAACAGCTCCTATTTAGTTAAAAGATAATTTTGTTTTCAGCTGTAGGTCAAGAAAGCTGATTGTTGGTTTTCTGATCTGTGACATAGGCCATTATTTGTTGTTAAAAATCCTTCAAAAAGCTTTTCAGTTCCAGCCTGAGAAGCCTGATACATGAGGTATTTGTTAAATACTCACTTTTTTTAATGTTTCATGCACACTAAAAATCATCACAGAGCAAGAAACGACGCATTCTATAATCATTTTGACACCAAGACTTGGAGAAAAATACAGACTAGGCCGTATAAGCCTTTGAACCTCTATGGTTGTATCAAATGTTCAAGTAGTTTCAGAGTGGTTTTCTTTGAATTAATTTGTTTTAGTGCTTTCACAAGCAAGTACACAGATACAAATGATTCCAAGGCCTTAGTGAACCCAGGAGAGAAAGATTGCTCATAACTTTTGTTTTGTTTTATATTTCAGTTAGGGACTTCTAGGATTGTTTTGGAAACTATCCTGAAATAATATGAATTTTGAAATCAGTAAAGTTTTGTTAGCCCTACTAAGTCCAGACTCAGTGTAAACTCCACCAGATTCCGTAAAAAGCCAGAATTGCTTTCTTATGACTTACGTTATGGTTGTACCATGGCAAACGGCAGAACAGTATGTAAAGCTGGTGACAACAACGTTTCAGTATCCAATGTGTTTGCTTGTGAAGGTGAAGAAAATGTTCGTTTACAGAAAGAAATTGAATGTAATTTTAAGCAATTTACTTTTAAAGATGAACACAACTATTTAGCAGAGGATATTTTAAGTAAATGCGAAATAACAGCTGGACGGCTGTATGCCAAAGACTGATTGGCTAGGAAATCTATGTTCCTTATGGGTGATTGAGAGACATTCAGAAAATACTTCTTTTGTGTTCAGCCTACATTTTTCCTGTATTGTATACCTTGCAAAATAATTCCACACACCATGGTTATTTTTCTACCCTTTATAAAAGATAGAGCCTGTTTATTCATTTAGCAGATACAAAAAGTTGGTCTATAATTGAACCTTCTAACCCCAATTCACACTCCCAAGTCGTTTAAGGAAAGATGATTTGACAGTGAGGAAAATGATTGAAAGAAGCCAACAATGATCTCAGGAATTATATTTTTCTACAGACCATAAAATGATGTCACATAGCAATAATGCAGATGGGATGAATATTTAACATGTATGTTAATGTACATTTCACTCTATGACTGACAATTAAAGAATATTGTTTGACCAAACAGTAAACGCCGTTGAATCCATGTATTGTGTCATTCATTATTCATTTTAATATGTATTTTTTGTGTGACTTCCATGTACTTGGTATTATGAGGGAGAGAAATAGCTATGTTTATTTCAAAGATATTCAGCAAATAAATACTGTAAATATTAATCATTGTTCATTAAAATCAGTAAACATAGAATATATTTTTATCATTTCACCTGTTTACATTCAATCTTTTGTTTTTTGGTCTCTCCCCTTGCAGAGCACAGGCTCCGGACGCGCAGGCTCAGCGGCCATGGCTCACGGGCCCAGCCGCTCCGCGGCATGTGGGATCTTCCCGGACTGGGGCACAAACCCGTGTGCCCTGCAGCGGCAGGCAGACTCTCAACCACTGCGCCACCAGGGAAGCCCAAACTGTCTTGTTTTAATATCATGTTGCAAATAGCTTCTTAACCCAGACATACAATCTGCTTTAAAGAGGTAAAGGTTATTTCTTAAGATTGAATGTAGGGCTTCCCTGGTGGCGCAGTGGTTGAGAGTCTGCCTGCCGCTGCAGGGCACACGGGTTTGTGCCCCAGTCCGGGAAGATCCCACATGCCGCGGAGCGGCTGGGCCCGTGAGCCATGGCCGCTGAGCCTGCGCGTCCGGAGCCTGTGCTCTGCAAGGGGAGAGACCACAGCAGTGAGAGGCCCACGTACCGCAAAAAAAAAAAAAAAAAAAAACCAAGATAGTTTAACAAACTCTCATTTGGTGTAGATCAGCGTATATGTGGACTGTCTGGGTGCTTCATGTTACTCTCTCCATGTGTTGATCTTTTGGCCATTTTCCTCAACTCTGAGGAGAACAGAGGCAATAGGGTATGAAGACCAAAAAAGCAAAACAGAAAATTGCTACTTATTAGAGGCTATGGTTCCAGGTAGAAGGTAGGATATGGGAAGCCGTGCTTAAATTTAAATTATCCTAGATAACAAAATGTAAACCTATCAGTCAACATACCTTATCCTGAGACATTCATTATACCAGTTGAATATTCTATACTTTCAGGCTTTAAAGATGCTAGTATGGCAAACCAAAAATGATTTCAATGCGTTATATGGGCGTGTATACTTTTATTTTTGCGTTATTGAACTTTATAACAATGATTACTAATTTGGCATTTTTTGAGTACTGAATCAGACCCTGTCTTAGTCTGTTTAGGCTGCTGTAGCAAAATACCATAGACTGAATAGGTTATAAACAACCGAAATATATTTCTTACAGTTCTGGAGGCTGGAAGTCCAAGCTCAAGGCACAGGCGGGTTTGGTGTCTGGTTTGTAGATGGCGCCTTCTAGCTGTGTCCTCAGGTGGTGGAAGGGCAAGGGATCTCTCTGGAGCCTCTTTTATAAGAGCACTAATCCCGTTCATGAGGGCACCACCCTTTTGATGTAAGTATTTCCCAAAGCCCTTACCTCCTAATATCATCATCTTTTGGGGGTTAGGATTTCAACATATGAGTTTTGGGGGGACGTAAACATTCAAACCATAGGAGACCTCTATTACCATACTCATGTGGAGTAACAACCAACCCGAAGAATCTGAAGACCCCAGGCTCACCACGACAGGTTATTCTCATGCCCACGGGTCTGATGAGCAGATCCAGCCTGGGCTCTGCTGGGTCACTCCACTTCAGGCTCATGTCGGTTGGGCCAGTGTAGTAAGAGGTGCTGCAGAGTCAAGTGGCAAATAGACATGCAATTCTAGCGCAGGAGGAGAGTGAAGAGTGCAAATGGGTTCAATCTACCCTATGTAGATTTATTATTTCATTTTCCTTAGAAAATATCTAATACAAATTCACCCAAAGTTTCCAGAACTACTTTCATGTTTGAACTTAGTATTTAATACCAACTCCTTTTTATGAGAATATTATTTTGTTTCCCTTACCAGTGTAAGTTATTGTGTGTAGATGTATGGATGTCACACTGGTTTGCTGTAAGTCAGGATAATCTGTGTTTCTTCAGTTTGCAAGTCTGACCCTGTGAGGTTCACTTCTATAGCAGTTGCTTAGCAGTGCCCATGTGAGAGTCCAGTTGTATAATAGCCCCTGAATAGCATTTCATAATGACCTCTAGATGTTTAGTATTTCCAACCTACCAACCCAACATCTAAGAGGGTTTCTTTAACTAGGAGCTTAAATTTTTGAAAAATGAATTAATTGTGAAGCACCAGAGCGCGCTCTGATTTACCAGGTAATTAGTGTAGGTGTATTAACAGAACTAGTTATTGATGGTCTGTGCCAGGGGAACATTAACTACCAATGTGTCCTCCATGCTCTGATTGGCATTGTCTTCACTTTGGTTCTTAACAGTAGGCTACCGTGATTTCCAGACTCCCTCTGTTTTATTTAAGGTCCACCACAGTACAAGAGGTTGACAATACAAGAGGTTCTAACTCTGTGATAAATAAATTCCTTAGCACTGATGTTGCTGCATCTGCTTTCTCACTGACACTCTGCCTTCCCCCAACTGTGGGTTGAAATACCTGTGTAAGATTGCATTGCCCTTAACTTCCTTTCTGTGCTGAGTGCTCACAGAGCCTTCTCTCATGGTCATTTAACTCCTTATACTGGAGGCTCCCAATCAGGGACTTTACTAGTAAAATTTCAGGTAAGCTAAGGCAGCGGGATAAACTGAAAACTCCAAATTCCTGTTCCATTAATTCTGAGACATTGTTGAGGAACTTATAGCTGTGTGAAAAGGAAAATCGTCTGTTGGAATCTGGTAAGACCAAGAAAATGCCAGCATCATTGCATTTAGGATTCGCTAGCATAGATTAACAGGCGTGTAAACATGTTAGGTTCACTTTCCTTCCTATAAAAGGAGTGTGGAAGAAGCAGTGCAGGGCTGGCATTGCGGGTCCTTGGTCATTGGGAATCCCGGCTCCTTTGACTTGTAATCTTTGGCTTCTGACTTTAAGATTACTTTATATGCTAAAGTGTTTGCTAGAGAGATCCCACCTAAATTCCACATAGCAGGAAGGAGGAAGGGGTAGAAAGGCAAAAAATTCACACCTAGCTCTTCATCCCCCTTAAAGGAGCTTTCTCAGAAGTAATATACAGCAATCTCCACTTATAGTCACGTATCAGATTTAGTCGCAGGCCACACCAACTTGCAGGGGAAGCTGGGAAATGATGCTTTTAGCTGGATATACTACCACCGATAAAGTCAGGGTTCTGTTTCCAAGAAGAAGCGAAGGATGGATATTGGGTAGCAGAGTGACTGCCAGGTAAAGACAGGCTTGCATCTGGTTCACTTGGGGAACTTATCATTCTAGGTAGTTCTGACACAGCCAGCTCAGGGAACTGCTTCTTTTAGGGATTCTCATGACTTCTTTCAGATTAATTCCTTGACACTTTGACCATTTTAATTATACTGGGCCACCTGACCAATCTTACCTTACAAACAGTATTGTTCATACACACTTGTACTTTCTAGTTTCTCTATCGCAGCCTGTTGTATTATTTATTTACCTTGAAGACATCTTGTGTTTTTCACAGGACGGTCTACCTTCTAAGGAAACAAACAAACAGAAAACCAGAAACCCCAAAACAAAGAAGAAACCTCTTTTTTTCTATGGACGTTCATCTTTCTATTTGAAACTCTTCTGATTATGGGGCTCAAACCCAGAACTGTAAAACTAAGTACTGTCAGTAGAAATTGGCAAAAACAAATTTAAAAAGTCATTTGTTTTTTTCCTCTCTCGTTATGGGTCATTACAGCTATGTAGCATAAGCTAAGTTGGATCAGAAATGTTATCTGATTTTTGTAGATAATTAAATGAGCTACTGGTGGCACCGGGAAATTACCGGTGCCGGAAATCTTACATCGCTTAGTTTGGATATATACAGCAAGACTATTTTTCATGGGTAGGGCTTGCATGTTTTAAACTTTATATAATGGTTTAATTCCTGTTGCAGCGGTTGTGCATGGGAGCCCAACAACTGTATACACCTATCTGTGGGAAAACCCCAATAGGGCAACATGTGGATAATTTATGACCATGATTGTGGTCACCAAAGGGATGTTTGATCAGGGGTCATGGGAGAGAAAAATAAAGATGAAATATTTTGAATTACAGGGGCAGGTCTTATAGGAAGATTTCAAATCAGAACTATTTCCCTCCCTCACAAAGCTGAGGAAGTTTACAAAACCTGTCTCCTTCTGGATTTTGTGGTAACTCCATCAGAAGGCCCTGCAGACAGCCCAGGAGGGGCCACTGCAGTTATGGACACAGTGGACTGGTGTCTGACTCCCTTCCTGGAAACAGAGAGACTGAGAGGAGGCTGGCAGGTGGCTTTGGCGGCCACTCTCTCAGGTGAGAGGTGTTGGTGCATTCAGCTTGAACTTCAGCCCTAGAGTTTGTTGGGACAAAGGACGCATGAATATCCCCTTGGCCTAGTGTGATCTAATGGGAGATGAGAGATCTGGTCTGGAACAATTTAAAATCGTGTGTAAGAAGGGTGCCATGTTGAGGACAGAGAAGGTCGGTACTGAGTGGACTTCTAGAAAAGCCAAGGACTGAATTTCGTGGGACAACTGGAGAATTAGGATACATCATTGGGGAGGAGACCCTCTGAAGAATCCTAAACGTGCCAATAAGAAAAAGGGTTAGCTTTTAAGTACTCAGACAGCTTTAAGTCAAACCAAACGGCACGGAGTCATATTTTGACTGTACCCATCAAATAAGAACTTTTCTGTGCCTCCTTTCCCCGGGTCCATCAAAGCACTTAACCTTTGTGGCGCCAGATGCCATGTTAGCAAACGGGGGAGTAAGAGAGAAGAAAGAAAAGGATTCCTTCCTAAAAGTCTTATCTTTGAATAAAGGTTGAAGTACTGATTGGTATATTGGACTGGATACTTTCAATAATCGACCTGACACTATATATATTTTTTAATTTTTCAAAAATTTTTATTGAACTATAATTGATTTACTGTGTTGTGTTAGTTTCAGGTGTACAGCAAAGTGGTTCAGTATATATATACACATATACATTCTCCTTCATTATAGGTTATTACAAGATATTGAGTATAGTTCCCTGTGCTGTACAGTAGGTCTTTATTGGTTATCTATTTTATATAGAGTACTGTGTATATTTTATGATCTGAGACTATATTAAAGCGATTGTAGGACTTTATATTCCTCCAGAGTTTTGTGTCAGAACAGTCATTGTTCCAGATCAAGTTTCATTCAGGGGTAGAAAGGCTACCTTGTCCCATCCCCCAAGCAAGTGGGGAATAAAATCAAAGTTGTTACTGGTTTACCCTGAGAGAACTGCAGGTCAATATATGGATTACACATGCACTTTTAAAACAGCCCTGTGAAATCGGTTCTAGTTTTAATACCAGGCACAGCTGGGGCTGAGCCCTTGCAGAGGGACCACATGCTCTGGGTGTGTGGTTGGAGCAGAGTGTGACCAAAGTCCTCCCACTCTCACTGCTGACCCCATGCAGCACCTGCAAACAAAAGGAGAGCCCCTTCCTCTTGCTATATCCCCCAGGGCTCTCTGGTGAGAAAGTTCAATGTGCTGTTCACTGCACAGGAGAGATGCTAAGGGAATTCTGTCTGTTAGGGCAGAGGATGTATTGAAGGGTGAATCTGGAGCTGAGAGGCAATACATTGATAAGTGGTACACAGAGTGTGACCAAAATGACATTCTCTGTGATGATGGGACTTTGTGCATTTGCTATGTTTGGGCCATAAACTTTTCAATTGCACAGAAAAGAGATTCACTCTCCGCCCTTCTGTATCCTGCTCTTTGTCCCAGAGGACTGACCTATGTGGACCTCAAAGTGTTTAGACAATGGGGAACTTAACAGGAGATTGGAGGGAGAAAGGAGAGTGAGGGTAGGGCATCAATTTCCTTGACTATCTTTCCACTGGGTTCCCTTGGGCTGTCTGTTGCTCAACTGAAGGGCAGCTCCTCTCCAGAAATCCTTCTCCAGAACTATCTTTGGTTCTGGAGATCCAGATCTTCTACTCTCTGTGGTGAAGGGCCACTTTCTTATTTCCAATTTGCCACAAGTTGGTACTTTTGTAAATAGAATGCAAAGGAATTACTAGAAAAATGAAATAAAATTTAAAATAAAGACATAATCAAAACCATTTTTATTATGGGAAACATCAGACATACAATTATTTTATTGAATTGCTATTGAAAATTATAAATGCTTACTCAATTTCTATACCTAGCTCATCTAACCAATAGTTGCTGGACCAACACCAGTCTATGGCTCCTTTCCTTTGCTTCTGGCAATTATGCTCTCTCCATCCCTTTGACCCAGGGGTAGTAACCGTTCTGCTGCAGTTTGCCCTAGATTCATGCTGGGGTTTCCCCAAGTCCCACTTGAATTTTTTATAATTAGATCATTTGTAAGTAAATGGACCTGTCTCACCTTATCCTAGTTTGAGTGGGCCATTTGTTTTTGTTGTGACTGACTGATGAGCAGTAGATGTCTTATTGTGAAATCGGAGGAGAGAGTAAGACACTAAAGTGGGTAAATGGAAGTAGAGTTAGTATGATTTGAGAGCAAACTGAAAATTTGTAGGAACTAAAGATGATTGGAAAATATGCATTAAATGCTCTTAAGTTAACTGGATGGAATTAGGTTAGATTAATTTGTATGAGTAATTATTCAAACAAAGAAAAATATCTAGGATTTTTGAGAGACTAGCTATGAAGTAGATTTATACTTCCGGCAGATACATATCTTTAAAATTGATAAAAGATTCCAACTATTTATGAGGCAACAGTTCCTTAAATATCACTTCTTTTAAAACAAAGACAGATTCTAGGTAGGGAAGAGTGAATATATTTCTATAAATGCTTACTGAATAAACAGTTTGTGACTTATGAGATTTTTTCCCATGTAGATGTAACATATTCCTTCCCTTAAAATGTACTCTGGGGCTTCCCTGGTGGCTCAGTGGTTGAGAGTCCGCCTGCCGATGCAGGGGACACGGGTTCGTGCCCCGGTCCGGGAAGATCCCACGTGCCGCGGAGCGGCTGGGCCCGTGAGCCATGGCCGCTGAGCCTGCGCGTCCGGAGCCTGTGCTCCGCAACGGAAGAGGCCCCAACAGTGAGAGATCCGCATACCGAAAAAAAAAAAAATGTACTCTGAATTATTATGAGGCATATCTGAGTGATAAAACAGGGACCCAGCTTATAACCGTAGAGCTGAGGGGAGGCTCCTCCTGCTTGCAGCAGACACCTCTGAATAATAGTTTTCCTTTGGGAGTCATTCTGTTAGCCTTAACGTTGTTATTCTTATAATGAAATGTGGGGTTGTTAATGAACTTAGAAACACTGATTTTGGAAATCTTAGAAATGTTGGGAAGGTATGTCATATACATTTTTCTCCTTTCTCCACCTTTGCTTTTTGTCTTTCAATAAAAAATCTTCTAATTTGCAAAAACTAAACCTCAGAATTTTACGTAAGCATTTTATAGAAGGACACATGGGAGAACAATCACCTGTGCTATCATAGCAAGTCCTTGGTGTTTTAGGGTGAAAAATGTTCAAAACATTTTAGAATAGTGAATGTTAGAGACAATATTTATAAAATAAGGGTGGAGTTGCCCTCTACCTTTGCAGTGACAAAACTGGTGAAAGTGATATTAAATTACCAACATGTTTGGAGTCAGGGACTTCTGTTGATTTTCTTACTCACGTTGACTCTGCCTTTCTTGTAATGGCTTCATTCTTCCTCACAGAATCTGGCAGCTCCATCCTCAGTGGTTCCAGAGGGCCTTCCAACCACTGCCCACCCCCCCGGCCCCGCACGAGCTAGGAGGTCACCTAGGCTAGATCAATCATAACCTTTCCGCAGAACTTCCCACATTGGAGGGGAACAGCCAGAGCTCTTGCCTTTGAATGTGGCTCCGGTGCTCCTTGGCATGAGGAGAAACCTGGGAAAATGAGACTGAAGCTCAGAGAGAAGATGACAGGGTAGAGACTGGGGCAGAGAGAGAGAGTTGTCATTAAGTTGTCCATGGTTGTAGTCTCTGACATCCCCAATGTGTTTCTATTTTCTCTGCAGTTCCTTCAATTTTGTGAGTTATCCAAGTTATTTCAATATTAAGTCCTTTTTTCTTTTGGCTTTAGATAATTTGAGTTTGTGTTACTCGAAATGAAAACTTCCTTTTTTTATTGAAGCATACTTGATTTACAATGCTGTGTTAGTTTCTGGTGTACAGCAAAGTGATTAGGTTATTGATATATATTCTTTTTCATACTCTTTTCCATTATGGTTTATAACAGGATATTGAATATAGTTCCTTGTGCTTTACCAAACTTTCTAACTAATACAGCAGTTAAATATTGAGATATTTATTTTAAACACAATTTCTAGCACTTAAATTTAGCACAGTCCCTAAGTACTTTTTGGACAACATCCCCCCTGCCCCCTGCCGTCAAGATTTGGAGTCAACTTCCTATTTGGGGCAGAATATAGCAAAATCTCCATTATGATCCTCTAGTGGTGAACAAAAGTCCTTCAAAACTTGCAGATAACCTCGTTCATTATTATTTCACTTTGGAATACAGAAACAGTGTAGATATTTTAATTTTTGTGTTTAGCACTGCTAGTCCGTCAGAAGCCGTGGTTGTTCCTCAGTGGTGACCAAAGGAGAGGGTAACATTTGATGTCACTGATATGTTTGGAGCTGAAGAGGGCCTTAGTCTGTAATATAAACAACCTGGAGTCCAGAACAGGTCATGGTGATGAAATAATATTCTATGTATAGAATCATGATTTTTAACAGCAGGAGCAGGACAGCAGATAAAGTCACTTATATGCCTTGACAAGCCATGCAAAATGAGACTCTTTAGATAACTCTGAGGAAGATGTTTTATGTAGGATATGAATCTAGGCCATACTTCATACACCATGTGTTCACAGAAAAATGCAGTTTCTTAGCAACCATCACCTGGTTGTCAAGTTATCACTTGATTTTTATAGACACCTGGCTTTTTTAGGCACATGCATCACTAATACTTAAGCATAATATCCAGGTTAGTGTTGGAATAATTACATTTCACTTTTTTCCAACTAAAACTTTAAAAGTTTACCATTCAAACTTTAACTGTTTTTTTAAAAATAAGGTAGACCATTGCAGGGAATGAGAAAAAAATTTCTGAGCTTGTCCTGTGAATGAAAGAATTCGTTCATTTGTTCAATAAAACATACATTCAAGGCCCAGAGGATACAAAGATGAATCATCTCATGTTTGCTCTCAGGAGGATCGTGAGGGAATAGTCACATAAAAACCAATGATACCACAACTCATAGGTGTTACGATAGAGGACACCAGCAATCAGACAGACAGACACGCAGCAAATAGTAATTGAGCACAAGTGGGAGAATTCTCTTTAGGCTGGAGTGGGAATCAGTCAGGCAATTCTTCACAGAGGACATTGTGTTTGACTATTTGACTTTGGTTTTAGTGAATAAGTCTAATTCCTTTCTGGCTAGACCGTTTTTCCCTTCCCATCACTCGAATCAAGAACTTCCCTCCGTGACTTAACTTGAGATGGAACACTTTTGCAATTAATGATACTAAATGATGCTTTTGGGATCACCAGAATGATACTTTTGATATCAATACACTGCTGTCATTTACACTGTATCTACTTAATTGATTTCCCTTGATCCCAAGTGCATATATTTTGGTATCATTTACACCACTGTAGAGTGTAAATATACTGGAAGTGGGGTGTTTCTAGATAATACGACTACTTCTAATACACTGAGAAAGGCAATGTAAACAATTAAATTAATATTAACTGAAAAAAAGCAGAGGCTACTCAGCAGTATGCCCTCTGTAATCCCAATTTTTCTTTCTATATGGATGTATGTATAGTATATACAGATGGGAAAGATATTTTCTAATGCGTTAGTAGGGGGTATCTCTGTTTGTGGGATTATGAGCTATTTTAAATTGGTTCTTGGTAAAATATTAACATTTTCTCAATTTTCTTCAATAAACATGCATATATATACCAGTGTTTTAGAAGAAGAAATCTCAGCTGGTGGGATATGAATCATTAAAAACTTTTTTTTTAATACTTTCTCAATTTTCTTCAGTGAACATTTATTCTAAAAAAAACCTAATAAATGCAATCAGAAAAAAAGGAGAAAAGTTCATAACTCAGAGGACAGAAAAATTTAGGAGAACATAATAACTGACATGCTTAATATCTTGTGATGTTACTTCCCTTTGGCTGTCAGTCAAAGTGGTCATTGTATTCTCTGGAGCATCCCACCTCCAAGTCCCAGCAATTCCAACCACTTCACCAGTGACTGTTTAGGCATATGACACAGTTTCTGATCCCTGAGACAGGACAGTGTGTGCTGGGAAGTTTCTTAAAAAGAAGAGATACCCTTTACTTCTTTGAGACATTGTGTGTAGATGTGATGTCTGGAGCAGCTGTTTTACTACTGTTACAAGTTGAATTGTGTCCCCACAAAAAAAAAGATACGTTGCAGTTCTAATCCTCAGTATCTCAGAATGTGATCTTATTTAAAAATAGGGTCATTGCAGGTGTAATTAGTTAAAATGAGGTCAGACGGGAGAAGAGTGTGTTCCTAATCCACTATGACTAGTGTTCTTATGAAAAGGGGAAATTTGGGCACAGATCCGCCCACAGGAAGAATGCTAAGAGAAGATGAAAGCAGATTGGGGTGATGCTTCTACAAGCCAAGGAATGCTGATTGCCATCAAACCACCAAAAGCTAGGAAAGAGACGTGACACAGATTTTCCCTCACAGCCCTTAGAAAGAACTAACGCTATGCACACCTTGATCTTGGGCTTCTAGCCTTAAGAACCGTGAGACCATACATTTCTATTGTTTAAACCCCCTAGTGGGTGGTACTTTGTTATGGCAGCCCCGGCAAATGAAAACAGTTACCTTGAGAGGTAATAACATGAGGACCCAGGTGATGTGCTGAGGATGCAAGATAGTATATGGAACTATGGTCTAGCATGACATCCTTAGCAGCTGAATTAACAAACCTCCTTGGAGTCCCATTTCCTTGGGACTTCCTGACATGGGTAACAATCACTTTTCCTAGTCATGAAAACCCTTTTGAGTTGCTTTCGACTGCTAACAATGAAAACAAACGAACTGATTCAGCCCTCCTGTGTATTCCCTTTTGTAATCCAAATTCTGATGTCCAACTCTGCCTGCGGGCCACCCTCCTCCACTAGTCCCCAGATGCCTCTCTATATGTCTAAACTCAAGAGGAATCGTGTAGCACTTGTCTTCTGCGACAGGATGATTTCACTGAGCATATTGTCCTCCGGGTTCATCCATGTTGTCACAGATTGCAGAATTTCCTTCATTTTTCAAGGCTGAATAATATTTCATTGTACGTATATAGTGTATTTTCTTTATCCAGTCACCCATCAATGGACATTTACGTTGTTCTCATATCTTGGCTATTGTGAATAATGCTGCTATGAAAATGGCAGTGCTAACATCTCTTCAAGATCTTGATTTCAATTCTTTTCGATAAATACCTAGAAGTGGGATTGCTAGATCACAGTAATTCTATTTTTAATTTTTTTTATACAACAGGTTCTTATTAGTTATCTATTTGATACATATTAGTGTATATATGTCGATCCCAATATTTTTAATTTTTTGAAGAAGTTCCATACTCCTTTCCAAAATGGCTGCACCATTTTGCATTCCCAACAACAGTGTACAAAGGCCCCAATCTCTCCACATGCTTGCCAACACTTGGTGTCTTTTGTTTCTGCATGATTCCATTTATCTAAAAGTATCTTATCTAGAGGCATCTAAAATAGTCAAAATTGTAGAATCAAAGAGTGGAGAGGTGGTTGCCAGGGGCTAGGGGGTGGGGGAAATAGGGATTGTTTATCAATGGGCATAAAGTTTCAGTTAAGCAAGAGGAAGAAGTTCAAGAGAACTGCCGTACAACGTTGCACCTAGAGTTAACGATACTGTACACTTAAAAATTTGTTGAGAGGGTAGATCTCATGTTCATGGTTCTTACCACACACACACACACAAAAAAAAATCAAGAGGAAAAGAGGGCTAACTCATGTTTTTTCTCCCAAGATTTCCTACTTCTGTGAAAACCAGAAGGAAGTGTGTTATCTAACTCTTGTCACCCGTAGGAGCCCAGCCAGCCATGACCCCTGTCATGACATTTAAATAGCTAAATTTTATGAGAAAAGCCAAACAGACAGACCGGTCTGTTAGTTTTCTCATAGGTTTCCGGTCTTAATGGTGCTTCAGGGATTGCCTGATTGTTCCAGGGTAGCAGAGGAAGAAGCAGTTTCTGGCTGATGCTCTGGCTTCTCACTTTTTGGAGTTGGCTTTTGGGACTGGAATCTGGAACCAAAGAAACATTGCCATTTCCAATCTCTGCTTTGGTGGGGAGATGCTTCGGTGAGGATGAGAGGTTGGGATCATCTCCAAGAGGAAGAGAGAAAAGGAAGATGCTTAATACCAGGAGGCCTGGGAAATCAAAGAGGGTGGGATTTCCTGGACTTGGAGGTGGGCAGTGGGTGTGAAAGCTGGCCCTGTGGAACTTCCTGTCCTTGAACAGCCCCACTGCCCATGGAGCTGTCCCTGTGCAGGCGCTGCATCCCCCTGCCTTCTGCTGATGGGGTTAAGATTCCCTCATCTTCATGGGGGCTTCCCTGTGTCTTTAAGCTGTTAAACTAACTCACACCTCCACTGGGGAATGGGTTATGGACTTGGGGGAAGAGGATAATTCATTATACTCACATAAGCTACCTAGCTCTTAATTTCCAGGTGGAAATCCTAACTGGCTGTCCTGCTTCCATTTGCATTGTGAGTCATGGGCTTGAATGATCTCCTCACAACACTTTGGAGTTTCCAACCTGTGATGCTGGTATGGAATCTCATTTACTCATTCATTGGAGAAATGGTGGTGGATGGATATTCAGGGAAAGGTATTTTTGAAGGTGGTGTTTCTCTGCTGACAAATAAAGAATGGGAAGTGTCTTCCTTGAATGGTTTGTTTATCAAACTGAAATAAATGATTTGTGAGTTACCCTCACAGAACTAGTGAAGGTAAAAAACTTTCTTAAGAAGGACTCAGGGTGCAAAGAAACTAGATCATCCTTCAACCTGGTTTTAAAATACAGAACTTGCCATTGCTATTTCAAGATCTGTATAAAAATAGGTAATATTGAGCAGAGAACATTTTATTAAATATAACACTTGTATGTTTTTCAGTGCTGGTCTATTGCCAATCAATCAATAAATACTAGCCATTAAGCGCTTCTGCTGTTTTAAATTATGTTATATTATTTCTTTCATTTACCACTTATACTGCCACTTACTATGTGGTACGTCTATTAAAAGTAATTTTCCTTTTGAAGTTTCTCCTATGGATGTAATTATAAAAATAACTATAGAAATATTTCCTTATTAAAAATTTACTGTGAACTTATTTCAGGTATTTAAGTTTTTAGATTTGATCTTATATCACTAAAAATATTTCTCTACAGTTTATTTTTTAGTTTATTAATTTTAATTATTTAGTTTTTAAAAAATCATAGAAGGAACAGATGCGTTGAAGGGGAAAGGATTTTGGAATCAGAGAGATCGGACTTTTACTCTTACCTCTGATATCTACCTGCTATGTGAGCTTGGTTATACCTCTCTGAACTTCAGTTTCCTTATCTGCAAAACAGGGATAATAATTTCTGTCTTGCAGGGTTAAAAGTGGCCATGCATGAAATATGTCTGGTAAGTGGTAAACACTCAACTTGTATTATTTTATCAGCTTCTCCATTTTCCAAATATCACCTAGAGATAACAAATAGTTTCTATTTCATGGTAACAAGATCATAGAGCTTATTATTGTTTACAAAGAATTTTAATGGTTTAGCTATTACCCTAGATTTGCTTTCTTTGAAAGTATATACGTGTAGCAGGAATATTACTAATATTATTTTAGAAGAGAAATACTTAAATGTTATTTTCACTTAAAATGTTGGTGTTTTGTAATAGGTACTTAAGATCAGTGGAATTCCTGCCTGGATTCAGATGGATTCATGAAATGACTTAATTGTCATGTTGACCTTGCCTGACAGAGAACTTTGCTTTGGTTTTAATTCTTCTTTGATAATTTCCTATTTCTTTGTAGTTTGTGGTGGTTTTCAGACGCACATTACTCAGAATGCTACAGATTTTTTTCCTTTCCTATACTGCCTCTGATAGAGGAAATATGATTCAATGTTATAATAATAATAATAGAAGCACTTTATGCTCATCAAAGTTTGAAACATATTCCTGTGTCTTCTCATTTTGTTTAACTTTCTCTGTCTCTAAGAAATTACCTGAAACAGTTACCTATCCCAGTCTTGACGCTTGTGTCCTTGTGTGGGAGTGTCCCTGTGTGGGAGTGTCACACAGACTGCATCTGTGTGAGCCCAGTGACTGTGGTGGACGAGCTGGATGTGGAGTGAGCATGGGCTGTGTCTTCCCCTGGGATGTGCCGGCAGCTACCGCCTTGGTGGAAGTCACAGCTGGAACTGGAGGGGCTGAGGCCAGAGCCAGGGGTAAGCCAGGGCTTCTCCCATGCTCAGTGGTTGTCTCAGCCCTATTGGGGAAGAGATCGGGGCCTGAGGGGCTGGGCTAGGAGCCCTGAGGGAGTTGGGCTTCTCCTGGGTGGGACGGCAGTCTCTGCCTTGGTTTTGGGCCATTGCCAAGGCCTGAGGTTTCGGGGCTGCACTTCTGCGCTGGTTTCACTTTCCCCGCAGTGTGCGTGCCTTAGCTAGAGGCGGGGCTGGAGCCAGAGGCGTTGTCCTCACTTCCTCCCAAATGTGCACAGGGAGGCACTCACCTGCGAGGGTAGTCTCCTCCCTGGAGCTAATTTTGCCCCTCCCCATTGTGCACAGTGACGTGCACGCTGACAACGGCTGCCTCTACTGTGATCAGAGGCAGGGCCGGGGTCTGAGCCGGCCCTGTTCTCTCCAGGCGTGCACAGTGTCTTTGGCAATGGCGGTCCCTGCCTCCGTGGGGTGCAGTAACGGTGCTACAGGGGCTGGAGCACGAGCCCTGAGTGGGCTGGGGGAGGGGCCCCCTGTGGCAGTCCTGACAAGCCAGCAGAGCCCCACGTAGTCTTTTATCTTCTGCTTCCATGTTGTGATTGGGAGTAAGCAAGTCTACGTGTGCACGCTTTAAGAGCCGAGTCTTGGGTACTTACAGCTCTCTAGTAAGCCCCACTGGGTTTCAAACCAGCTGAGGGCATTCGTCTTCCCAGTGTCAGACTCCAGGGCTGGGATGCCTAACAAGTGGCTCTCACCCCTTGCTTCCCAGGGAGGATGCCCAAGCCTATGGTATCCCCCGTTTCTTCTGGGTCCCCTGGTAAGGGTGGGTCTTGGCCAGATTGCTTCTCCTCCATGACTATCTGACTCCATAGGGATCTTTCTTTACCGCCTTGGTTATGGAAGAGCTGATCTGCTAGTCCCCAAGTTGATTTTAGTGGGAGTTGTTATATATGCAAGTTGTAGTGTTTCATGTTTGTGAGGGTAGGTGAGGCCAGTATCCTCCTACTCCGCCATCTTGATTTCGGCCCTCCTGGGATTCAGTGTTAACATCACCTTTGCAAAGATTATTTTTACTAGGTAAAGTACAGTTGGTTCTTAAACTTTTTTGGATCCTGGAATCCTTTGAATTTTGGATGAACGTGAGGGCACCTCTCTCCATATACAGCAGAAATAATACATACACGCATTGTCTACAGTTAATCTCCCCTTCCCAACTCAGCTAGTTAAGAGAACCTCTAGATTCAACGGTACTGTTTATGGATCACATTGCAGTGCACCTGATGGATCACATTGCGGTGCAGCTGGTTTTGCTGATTTATAACACTAATTTACATGTCAAGTGTGTGTGGATGTGAACACCTGGGACACACAGCACAAAGCCTTCCCCCAGCAATGCACTCTGATAATTTCACCACAGAGAGAGAATAAAGGTTGATTAATCATTCAAACTGTGTTCCATGGAAAAAAGGGTAAGCTACAAAATGTTAACATCTGTTTCTAAGAAGAAAGAATTCTGTGTTCAAAAGGTTTAAGAAGTGTTGCATATTGTAGTCATCCCATGGAGTTTCACTTGAGTCTATGAAAGACTCTAGAAGTCCTGCAGTAAAGAAGCCAGGGTAAGTAACTCTTTTTGACCCAGCGTCTCCCCATATTATCAAACCACATAGCCTTTTTCTTCCCCCCATATTTGGATAATTCTTATTAGGATCACTTAGAATACACCTTTGGAAATGGCGACTACTTTCATTCATTTTTTTGTGATTCTTATAACATCTGCCACTTATCCCGGTGCCTATTGACAATGCTGTGGTTGGATCAGCATTTGGGAGGAACCGCTAGGTCCTTAGCGCTTGCCCTTCTCGTGGTCATCCCTTCCACGTAGGCCAGATCTGAGGACTCTGGCCCTCTTCGTCTACTGGACCAATGTATTGAGACTGATATCGAGCTCAGCTTTCTGGTTTTTATTCTAGAAGCTTTTGAAGATAACAGAGGTCAAATGCACCCTTTGTAGTCGTTACCTCCTATTTCATTCTCAGCAGTTTCTATTTCTTTTTTTTTAGCTGTTCTTTTCAGTGTTTCAGTGACAGCTAAGACTAGAGCTTATCTTACTATAATCTCACCTTCCATCATCAGGCAGGTTTGAGAGGCAAAAGAATGTCATGGACGAGCACCCTTGTGGATGGCTCTGGGATTAAGAGGCCCAGGCTCAAATCCAGCTCCATGAGCATGGCGATCTGCTAAACCACATCTGTAAAATGGTGATAATAATGGCATCTACCTCATTGGTGCCATTACCTTGAAGCAGTTAATACACACAGTGGAGTTAGAACAGGGCATGGTTATAACAAGTGAGTGTTATTATTATTGAAAGTCAATCGAATCTGGTTCTCATGACCTGTTCATGGCCTGCTATACAGTAAGCACCCAAACATTAGTTATTCTTGCCATTATCATGTTACTCTTTTGACAGCTTTATTGATTCTGTTCTCATTGTCTTGACTTACCTGATTCCAGAATGAAGATATTTGATATAAACTGATTACAGAAATTTAAATTCTAGTACCCAGAGTTCCTGTTATGGAACTGATACGCGATTTTGTTGTTGACTTTCAATAGCATGAACCCAGTAAAGAACAGACTATTTTCTTTCTTGCTTAGTTGAAAGAATTTCTCTGCCAAACTGCACCCAGAGGGTAGAAGAGCTATGCGTGTGGGAATGTGTCAGGATGTATCTAAAAGAGCTTCAGGAAGGGAGAAGAAGCAATTATGTTAAACCTTCTGGAAATGCACAATCATCAAGAAAGTCACAGTTAATGGAAAAACTGTCCAGTCCTTATTCCTGTGTTTATTTTTTCGCTCCTAACCATTGCATTACATTTTGCCACAGAGAGAAGGAACAGCGTCAATGTAAGTTTATTCTCACAGCCTAAATAAATGGCTCAGAAAACTGAAAGAAAGTTAGGCTTAACATTTTCTGTTCTGTGCTTATTCGCTCCTTGTACATTCTATCTTGCCTCCCTTGCTGTGGGAATAGTTGCTTAACAGTTTTAAGTGTGAAATAGTTTGCGTGAATCAAGATTAGTCTCCTCCTGAAAGGAGAAAATGTGACTAGTACTAATTTAGACTTATTTGCATTGATCATTAGTTATTTTATCAATCAGAAATATAACCACTTAAGAAGTGGAGCAGTTTGATATGCAAGCAGGTGGGCTGGGCCTGCTGGGAACTGTCTCCTGTCAACAGGCCCTAGATGAGAATACACAGAAGCAGCCTGTGGCGTAAGTGAAGCCCTGTTCCGTATTTGGAAGCAGCTTTCAGACTCTTTTTTTAAATAGTGAGATTAATTTTTACATGAAATGTTATTTGGGACCCAGATGTGAAAGAAAAGGCAATAGAAATGGTTCAAGTACGGGGACTTGGCTTCTCTTGCCCTCATTTTCCTCCTGAGATCGTCTCTGGGACACCTGAAAACTGCAGGTTTGGAAAGTACTGACATCAGAATAAACGAATGCCCTTGTTAAATTTGTCACTCTAGTATATTAGGTGAAATACTTAAAAATATATTTAAATTTTTGTATTTTTAATGAACACTCTAGACGAGGGGTTGACAAATTTTTCTGTAAACAGCCAGAGAGTAAATATTTTGCACTTTGTGGGCCAAGATACAAAATTGAGACGATTACATACTTATATAACATGAGAGAAAACAAATATCCACAAAATATCTTTTTTTTTTTTTTACAAAATTCAAAATATAATGATAAGGATTATTGAGTACATACAAGGTTTTGTAATACAGGTTGGCTAATGAGAAGAATTGAATTTTTTCCAGTAATATTTTGCTGAATTGGAGTTCAAGGTAGCATTTCCTGTCATCAAATGAATTGCAAATGCTCATCTGTAAAAACAGGTCTTAGCTTGTGGGATGTACAAAAATAGATTGTGGGTTAGATTTGGCCTGTGGGCCATAGTTTGTCGATTCCTCCTCTAGAATAAACTTCAACTGGAAAATAGTAATTAGGAGATTTCAATTAATATTTAAAGAGCTTTCGTTTTTTAGTGACAGCAGTGAACGACTTTCTCATTGCTACGATATTGGCAGTGCTTTTTCTCTTTGAAAGTAAAATTGCAATACCCAGTGTTGTGGACAGTTTCAGAAAAAGTGAATTTCATGTATTCTCAATGAGAGGCTTTTCTGCGAGAGAATTTGTCATAATGTGTCAAAAAATCTAAAACAGCGCACGTACACTTTGTTTGACCTAGTGATTTCACTTCTAGGAATTTAACCCAGTGAGGATTATACTGAGGTATTTATGTGCAACAATCATGGGATTGTTTATCATGGCAAAAATTTGGGTGCATCCTAAATGCTTAGCGTTAAGGGGATCAGTGAAATAAATGATTGCAGATATACAAAAGAGATTATTATGAAGCCACTGGAAATTGTATTGTGAAACTTTATTGACATAGAAAGATTGTTTTAAAAAAGCAAGCTGCAGGGCTTCCCTGGTGGCGCAGTGGTGGAGAGTCCGCCTGCCGATGCAGGGGACACTGGTTCGTGCCCCGGTCCTGGAAGATCCCACATGCCGCGGAGCGGCTGTGCCCGTGAGCCATGGCCGCTGAGCCTGCGCGTCCGGAGCCTGTTGCTCCGCAACGGGAGAGGCCACAACAGTGAGAGGCCCGCGTACAGCAAAAAAAAAAAAAAAAAAAAAAAAAAAAAAAGCAAGCTGCAGGCATTAAGCATACTATGATCTCCATTATTGAATAAAACATATGGGGAGCTTACACATAGAAAACTAAATGAAAGACTACATGCTAAAATGTTGACAGTGCTTCTTTGTGAGATGCGAATATAGGTCATTATTGGTGGTAGCATAATCGTAAGTACTATTTCTTGAGTGCTTACCAACTGCAGGCACTCTGGGAATGCTTTACATACATAATCTCGTGTGATCTTTAAATCCATGCTGTGAAATAGGAACGCTTATCTCCGCTAACGTACAGGGAGCACTGAGGCTTGGAGAACGTAAGTAGCTTCCCCAGTAGACACAGTAAAAATGGGGAGCCTGGGTTTTGTACTCAGATGGGTCTCATTTCAGAATTTGCACTGCTGTCTCGCATGCCATACTGACTCTCTTCTTTTCTCCGTGCTAATTTATATTTCTAATCTTGCTCTGAAATGCCAGTGGGTGTTTTTTAAGAAAGTTGAAGATGAGATCATTGGGTGTAATTACATTTAAAACACTGAATTGCCATGTAGAAGGTTTAACCGTTTCTTGTTCCATTACTGCTGATTCTGCCTGTCCTTTCTACTGGCCCAGATGGGCTTCCATGAAGATTTGGAAGGGCAGAAGTCATTAATCCAGGCTACTGCAAAGAATGGGCATTCCAGTTGCCTCTAAGTCTGTAACCTAGCCAAGAAATATTTGTTTGCCTCCAAGGTGAAGAATAATCTTCCATATTTTAATTAAATTCCTTTGCTCCAAGAGACAATCTGACTCTAAGAGCTTTTTAGAATCAGTGCCAAAAGAGGGTGTGGTTATCAGTTGATGACCAAAAGCCTTTCTCTCACTCCCCCACTATCCCTTGCCCTCACTCTTTACCACATTCCTTCAAAAGGGAACAGGGATAGTATGGGTCCAGGAGGGGAGTGTTAACTTATTCAAATTAAAATGAAGTGCTTATTTAATAATGTGTTTACCAGAAATAAATTATCACCTGGATTTAAACTTCATGATTCTTTTTTCTGTATGCTAGGCTACAGATGCTATAAAAATGATGGCTTTTAAACTCCGACAGTTTCCATTCACTGAACAAGATGAACTGTTCTGTCTTGCTAAATTGCTCTTTAAGATAATCAGTCCTGTCGCCAAAGGCCTGTGATCATCTCGCCACTTTGGTTTGTGTGATTACTGTGTTACAGAGCACCGTCAACATGATCAATTTTTTTTTCTGACCTGTTTTGTCACATCTTTTGTTCCCAGCTCCTTGAAAACAGCATCATGGGTAAATTCATCTTTCTTAGAAGTTGTGAAGAACCATAGTCTTATTTATTGAATGTAGTTAAAATGACCTATTGTAAAATGATGCCAGCTCACAGATAGACAGGTAGGGGCATGTAAAGTTATTTCAAAAAACACATGAAAATTTTTGAAACACTGGTAAAAGTGACTGTAAGTGTAAATCTAGGTATTGAATTGGGATTTAATGGTCATGATTGACAGAATCTTTTTGGAGTAGGCAAAAATCAGGTTGTACAGTGAAGATTCATAAATAGTTCAGTACAATAATTGGGTGTGGGGTGAGGGATAGAGGGAACTAGTATTTAATGGTAGCTCTGACTTCTTTTTAGCTCCCATTCATTCATCCCATTCGTTCACCCATGAACAAATATTTATTGCATTCTCAAGGCAATGAGGACACAGAGGTAAGCAGGACAGATCCAGTCTCTGTTCCCATGGGGCCTAGAGTTTCCAAGTTGCATGCTAAGATTCTTGCAGTGCATGTCTTCCACATATCATGAGAACGTATAGCTGTCCCACCTCTCACTTACATAGACACATAGTCATGGTGAATTTGAAAATGAAAGGGAGAGAGCAGTGAAAAAAGTTGAGCTTTTCTAGCCATGTAAAATTTAGATTAATTCATAATTTAAAAATACCCCAATGTGACTGGTTCAGACTAAAGGGGAATACTAGTCTGATAATTACTATCTTTTCATAATATTTTTAAGCTGGAGTTTTAATTCTCAAATAAAATGGTGCCAAATGATGGCAAGGTGCTGTCGACAGCAGTAGGGCTACCCTGTCTCTGCTGGTTTTGCAAGAGATCATAGTGACTTATTGTTTGAATTCTCTTTGTGTAAACAGAAAATGTTTCCAATTCAGTATATTCATCTTATTATACAAATAGCATTAAATAGAAGAATAATTTTCAAAGATAATGCTTTTAAAAGGAATTAAGAACAATTTATATTACCTTTCTCACTAATATGAACATTTCCTTTATCAATTCTTCAAGAATCCTGGTCTGAAATCATACATTTTCCCCAGTAATTTGCTCTTGATCTTCTTGTAGCTGAGTGTCCAAGTGATCTAGGTTGTTTGTCTTTCAGCAATTCTTTTACATTAATTTCTGTATTAAGAACAATTAGTCTCTGATTTCAGAAGCTTTGTTCTCTTATTTTGTGCACAGTCTCAGAGGGGAGAAAGAAAAGGAGTTTACTCTGGAGAACAAGATGGCTGCAGGAGCTCCAAGAATCATATCCTCATATAACAGTATTTGAAAGAAATGACTTCTTTCTTGTATGTATTCCTTTTTCCACAGCTCTTTGTAGACTCACCTTCATGTTCTTTGGTCTACACCTAGGCCAGTCACTGCAAAAGGGAGTGAAATAACTATGTTTGGCTTTAAGCCAATCATGATTCACCCCCAGGCTCTGGAGAGTTCAGCTTCCTCTGTGGCCATGGTTTCTTGAAGAGGATGGACACAATTTAGTTTTATTGGCACAAAGGTGAGCAAATGACTGTTGAGTAGGCAAGCTATGGTGTGTGCCAAAGTTGGTTTTGGCAAGTTAATGTTATCAATTCCGATAAAATGTTTTTCCTCTTATATCTGTTTAAATTTTTTCTCACTTCACAGTATTCTGATTCTTTTTTTTTTAAATTGAGATATAGTTTATTTACAATATTGTGTTAGTTTCAGGTGTACAGCAAAGAGATTCAAATATACACACACACACATACATGTATATGTATGAATGAGACTGTATTTGGAGATAGAGCCTTAAAAGAAGTAATTAAGTTAAAATGAGGCCATTAAGGTGGACCCTAATCCAAGCTCACTGGTGTCCTTATAAAAAGAGATTAGGACACCCAGAGAGTCACCAGGATGCTGTGTGTGCACAGAAGAAAGACCATGTGAGGACATAGTGAGAAGATGGCCATCAGCAAGCCAAGGACAGAGACCTCAGAAGAAACCAAACCAGTCTGTGGTATTTTGTTACGGCAGATCTAGCAAACGAATATAGATAGTAATTAGTACCACCTTTTAATGAATACCTATGAAGTGTGAGGGACTATATTAGGAGGTCTTTATGAATTACCTGAGGTAAGAATTATCCCATTTTAACAACTGAAAAACTGAGTCTCAAAGAGGTTAAACAACTTGTAAGTGGAAGAATTGGAATCAACCCATTTTAAATACTTCCCATATACCAAGGCAGTCTGGATAAAGTAACGTCTATATATATATATTATATATATATATATAATATATATAAAATACATATACACACACATATATATAATTGCATTATATATAATATGTGCATCTATAAAGTACATTTATAAATATATAAAAACATATAAAACTTATTGAATTCTTCCTATTTATTAGGCATACAGTGCTAAGCATGTTACATGAATTAGTGTGTTTAATCCACACCATGACATTATGATGTGTTCATTATTATTATTCCATGTAACAAATGAGGCTCATAGACTTTGAGTCAATTTCCTAGGATCACACAGTGCTGGAGCCAGGACTGAAGCTTGGATAATCTGACTCTAGAGCACACTCTATCCAGCATCTAAGCTACTTTGTGTTTGAATGGATCATCAGAAAGAAAGGTTTATGAATGGAAAGTTAAAGTCAAAGCGACACAGAGCACCCACAACAGAGGAGAAATATAAACTCGATGATATGTTAATTGGTGAATGGATCTTGAAGAGATTTTAAAAATGCAAATATGAAGTAATATTTATTAAGAAACTAGTATATGCTTGGAAATATTTATTTCTTGTTATAGCACATCACCATAGACATAGGCCAGTCTTTTAATCAATTAGCCAGTTAACTAAAGCATCAACAAAAGAGACACAGGCAGTCCCTGAAACGGCATCGTATTAACAGAGTGGCAAGGCGAATTCCCCTTTTCCATAAGGATGCGCTGTAATTAGGGCTCGGAAAATAAATACCCATTATCAAATGACTACATATGTGATCAAAATATGCCACAAACAAGCATATTCACTTGAATATAAACTTGTAAGATATCTTAAAATGAAAAATATATATATTGAAGTCCTGTAGGGTGGGCATTGATATTATTCCCTCTCTTGCCAATTTTATGTTTCAATAAAGTGATATTAAGCACCTGAGGTATCAATGTGGATAAGACGAGGAAGTTCCAGTTGTTCCTGGTGATGGCAGGTGGTGTCTATGAAATCACAAAGCGGCTATAAGTCTCGATTTTTTTTTTCTAAATGCCAACTATACCTCTCTCACAGCTTACTTGAGTCACTGCCCAGCAACCAATGGATGAATGGGAAATGCAGCAAGATGTGAAGCAGTGTTAATTAGAAGCAATGAATGGAAACTCATGATTTGTGAAGAATGCAGAAGCGGGACTGACTATAGGAATTCCTGTGATTCATAGAAAATATCCTGACTTTTTGAGCTGTAAAATCCTTTCTTGGTTAATCTGAGTTTGATTTCTTTTGCCATTAGTAAATTATATGTAATATGCCATATGGTTTTGAACTAAAATTAATTCAGCTCTGGGAAATTTTACATCATCCTTTGGTATAACTATCTAAGTCTTCAAAAGCTCAAGATTGAGAGTGATTTCCTCTGATTTGCATTTAGCATAGTATTGGTAGGAATAAACTTAGAAAGTATGTTAGTCTAAATCACACCATAGAGATTTTTATACCATAGAATAAAGGATGGAGGTTGGATTGAGTGAGGTATTTAAAAACTATTCCTCACTGTCTTATAAAGTGAAAGACTGATAGATTCAGCAACAAACCCTCCAAGATTCACATCTAGCAGGCAGGGGTAATAGTCATGACTCAGCACTGCTGAGGAAGAGTGAGAAATGCTCAAACTGATTTTTGTCAAGATTAAAAGGAGAAATTTCTTAAGTGAATTGGAAAGCTTTTTATGATGGCTAGTTCAGATTGTTGTTTTTTGTTTGTTTGTTTTGCAGTACGCGGGCCTCTCACTGTTGTGGCCTCTCCCGTTGCGGAGCACAGGCTCCGGACGCGCAGGCTCAGCGGCCATGGCTCACGGGCCCAGCCGCTCCGCAGCATGTGGAATCTTCCCGGACCGGGGCACGAACCCATGTCCCCTGCATTGGCAGGCGGACTCTCAACCACTGTGTCACCAGGGAAGCCCTTTGAAATGAATTTTTTGTATTGGTTCTCTCCAACTCCTCTTCTCCTATTCTCTCCCAAATTCAATGAAATCAGGATTTTAATCCCACAAGTACATCGAACTGCTCTGGTGAAGATTAGCATTCATGTCCCTGTTGTGAATACTGATGGTCAATTCCCAGTCCTCATGTTACTGATCCCTAAGCATTTGACATTGCTGATCATTCCTACCTTTTTGAAATGTGTTCATCACTTGGCTTCAGGGACACTCCTACTACCTCACTGGTCACTCCTTCTCAGTCCCTTTGATGGCTCCTATTCAGCTCTGATCTTTAGATGTTGAAGGGCAGCAGTATTTTGACACTGAACTTCCCTTTTCTATTTACACTTACTATGTAGTGTATATCAACCAGATTGGAGATTCACACATTTATACCTCCAGCCCAGGTATCTCTTCTGAACTTCAGATTCATTGATTCAACTGTCTACTTGACATTGCCACCTGGATGTCTAAAAGATGATTTAACATTACCATGTCCCAACACCTGCTTCTCTCAGTCTTCCATATCCAGTAAAATGCAGCTCCATTTTTTCAGTTTCTCAGATGAAACCATGACCCTTCTCTTTCTTAAACCCACGCCAGATTCTTCCATAAATCCTTTGGGCTCTGCCTTGCAATTTTTCCAGAATCTTACCATTTCTTTTACCACCACAACTGCCATTCTAGTCTTATCCAGCATCATTTCACCCCTGGAATACCTTCTACCTGGTTTCCTTTTTTCTGTCGTTGTCTCTCCTACAGTCTATCCTCAGATCAGATGCCAGAATGATCGTTTTAAACCTAAGTCAGCTCAGGTAATTTCTCTGTGCAAAATCTTCCTGTAGCTTCTCTCCATCTCATTTGGCATAAAAGTCAAAGGTCATGATATCTGCCTCTTCTGCTTGAACGATATTATGTTTCACTTCCTCTTCTACTACTCTTCCCTCATTCACTCCCTTCCAGCCACACTGGCCTTGGGGATGTTCCTGAGAGGCCAAGTATTCTTCTGCCTCAGGGCTTTTGCCCTTGCTATTTCTTCTGCCTTGAACATTTCCCCCCAGTATTTGTTAAGACTTGCTCCCTCATCATGTTTGGATTTTTACTCAATTGTCATCTTTTTTAAGGTTTTGCATACCAGTTATTAAAACCTGCAACCATCTCATTCCTGGCTTTATTTTTTTTGGTAGCACTTTTCACCATCTGACATGGCAGTTATTTTACGTAACTGTTATTGTCTTTCTTCCTAGAATGTAAGCTCTATGACGGCAGGGGTTTTTGACTTCCTTTAACTCCAGCACATTGAGCACTGCCTTGCATTTAAAAGGTACTTGGTAGACGTTTGAATTTCTGAATATATCAATACAATTGGATGGGCATCTAAATGTAACTTGTATAATTCTTCAGAAGGTCTGAAATAAGTTAGTGATTTACAGCACTAGGTTTCTGTAATTTAACATAAGAATTCTGTGTTATAAAAAGGAAAAGATATTCTGTATGCTAATTAGATGGGCATTACTATAATTGGTGTGGTGATATAGGGAATTAAATAAAATTAGTGAAGCCAAAGTTTATGCTTTTCATTGTGAGTTTATGGCTAGTTTTTCCAAAACAGATTTTTGTTCTCTTTCACTTCAGTGGTTTTGAATGCTTCCCTATGTTGTTGTTGTTGTTGTTTTTTGTCTCAAAAATGGATTATCTCTGTAGGTCATCTATAGAAAAGTAGAATCTGTCCCATTTATAAATGATCTTTTGAATGCCAACACAAACAGCAGAGGGAAGGAAAGTTAGCTAAAGTTAGATTTTTGAGTAACTCCCAAGATCTACATGAGTGGTTTCCAAGTGTAGGATGCATAAGGACCCCCTGAGGCTGCTTGTTCAATTCAGCTTCCTTGGCTCCACGCCAGGCTCACTCTGCTAGAATCTCTGATGATCGGCCCTGGGAATCTGTGCTGTAACAATGCCCCCAGGGGTCCTGAGGCAGAGCTCCATGGGTCTGGCTTTGAGATGCAGTTCTGATCATTCAAAAGTTGTTCAGCATCTTTCCTAGAAATCAAACGAAGGCTTACAGTAAGAAGAAAAGTATCGTGAATTTCACTCCTGTGGAGACCAGTCATCCTGCTATGAATTGTGGCTTGTCTGCAAACTGCCCCCCATCCCCAGGGTGCCATCTTTCATACGTGCTGTGGCATACAAGGTGGGGGGGGAATGAGTAATTTCAACTAACCTCTGCCTGATCAATAGCAACCTATCATCCTCAGTGAAAGAATAATTCTAAGGAAATGTCACATAACTGTAGGTGGTTAGAGTCACCTCCTGGCCATGTTTGTGGACTTATCATCATCCATTCCACAAATTGCAACCTTTTTTTTTTTTTTTTTTTTTTTTTTTTTGTCTTGGCGCTTTTGTCTCCTTGCTCCTTTCTTTATCCTAAGGGAATTAGGTGGTTAAAAGGATCAGAGTATGATACACTGCTACTGTGGAGACCAGAAGCTACTCAGCTCCTGTACAGGCTGTTTCATTCCCCTCTCTAACCAGCTGTTATTCCACCAGAGTAAAGGATTTTTACCATGTGGAAATATGAGCCTTTGAAATCTTTCCTTTTAGCTCTAGTTTGTGTGCGAAAGGAATGCCACCAAACACTTTGCATTAGTCTGAGACAAAGTGCTAAGAAAATGTTGGGTTTGGAGTCGTGAAATTTCCTGTCACCATGGTGTTTGGTTTTTGGACTTGTAGTTATTTTGTTTTAAGCTTTTGGTTAGCGTATTGTAATCATGAGTGGGAAGACATAGAGTGATTTTTTTTTTTTTTTTTTTTTTTTTTTTGCGGTACGTGGGCCTCTCACTGTTGTGGCCTCTCCCGTTGTGGAGCACAGGCTCCAGACGCGCAGGCCCAGCGGCCATGGCTCACGGGCCCAGCCGCTCCGCGGCATGTGGGATCTTCCCAGACCAGGGCACGAACCCGCGTCCCCTGCATCGGCAGGCGGACTCTCAACCACTGCACCACCAGGGAAGCCCTAGACTGCTCACTTTTAAGTCTATAAAATATTTTACCAATTTAATAAAACTCTGACTCAGAAAAGTATAAAAAAATACTAATAAAGTACCTGCTTTTTTGGGCTTCAGAGTAATACAAATATTTTGAAAAACTCCATACTTTTTAGGATGAAAGTAGAGTTTTTAGAAAATACATTTCATATTTATCATATTAAGTATTCAGAATCTAATAAGAAATTTCTTTTTGCCTCAAAGCTGTAATCGTCTTGAATGAAATCTGAATAATTCTAAAATCACTTGTATACTAGTGTTGACCTAAACCAAATAGACTGCCATTTATTTCTCTAGCAAAAATGGGTTTACTTGGTATCAGCAGAGAATTGCATTTGGGGTCTATAACCATGGTGAGCCACATACAATTCTCTGCAGGGCAAGGGAAGGAGAGCTCTTTTATAGAGAGGAAAGGGAAGTTGGGAGGGCTATAGAAAACAGCATCTATGGCTTCTCAGTGGCTGAGTCCTTGCCAGGAAGGAGTCTTTCTTCTTCCTCTTGGGCTCTGCTATCATTGTAGGGTGTGAGAGCTATACTTCTACTCTCCTGACTCTCTTTAATTGAGGTTTCTTATTATTAATTTTTTTAGACCAGTAAAACCAAAATGAAAGGTTTTAAGAAAACAAAAATCAAAAGATGGCAATTGCACTCTAGATTGATCTATTTATTCATGTAGTTTTTTCTTGTTTGCTTTCCTTTTATGCCTGCTGTTGAATATAGGTGTTACTATATTTTGTCTTAGTATTTTCAATTCATGAAGCTAATAATATTTGACATGAAGAAAAACAGGCTTATCATATATTATTTCTATACCTGTACCGTCTATATGTATTTTTATATAAGGAAATTCTGAAAATGATGTACCGGGTGAGAAGCACTTCCAGAAATATGGAATAAGAATCTCCAAAACCCTGTTCCTTATAAAAAGCAACAAGAACACTGGAAAAGAATGATCAAAGTCAACTGTTTCAGAACTCTGAAAATTAACTAAAGGCTTGCCACAATTTGAAGGACATTTATTCTTGAAACTTGAATAATGAAACTTGGTAAGAACAGTGAGCTTTGTGGCTTTTTAATTTGCCCTATCCTATCCCCCCTCTTTCTAGCCCTCTCTCTGGTTGCAATGTTGCTGATCTTCAACAATTCCAGAGAATTGTCACTATGTGACCTGTCTTTAGCTTGCCTACCAGCTGCCAGGCCAGCATTAGCAATAGGTAGTTGGGTAACACCACGCCTAGCTGGGGTAGAGAGAGATGAACAGTAGGTGCAGATCCCTTTAACTGTGGGAGACTGCAAATGCAAAGGAACAGTGCCAGGACAGAAGTACAGTCCATAACAACACCGTGAGGGTATCTTCCTCTTTCCCATTAAATAAAGGCCCTGGACTCACACCTCTCCTCTGAGGCATCTATTGCTAGATGAGGTCTGTAGCAACTCTTTCTTCTAAGGGATGACTTTCTAAGACATTTTAAGTTTGAGAACATTATTAAAAAATACCACAAATTTAAAAAATACACCAGATGAACAGATACACGGACCAAACAAAGAATTTTTTTTTAACATCTTTATTGGGGTTTAATTGCCTTACAATGGTGTGTTAGTTTCTGCTTTATAACAAAGTGAATCAGTTATACATATACATTTGTTCCCATATGTCTTCCCTCTTGCGTCTCCCTCCCTCCCACCCTCCCTATCCCACCCCTCCAGGCTGTCACAATGCACTGAGCCGATATCCCTGTGCCATGCGGCTGCTTCCGACTAGCTATCTACCTTACGTTTGTTAGTGTATATATGTCCATGCCTCTCTCTCACCCTGTCACAGCTCACCCTTCCCCCTCCCCATATCCTCAAGTCCGTTCTCCAGTAGGTCGGTGTCTTTATTACTGTCTTACCCCTAGGTTCTTCATGACATTTTTTTTCTTAAATTCCACATATATGTGTTAGCATACGGTATTTGTCTTTGTCTTTCTGACTTACTTCACCCTGCATGACAGACTCTAGGTCTATCCACCTCATTACAAATAGCTCAATTTCGTTTCTTTTTATGGCTGAGTAATATTCCATTGTATATATGTGCCACATCTTCTTTATCCATTCATCTGATGATGGGCACTTAGGTTGTTTCCATCTCCGGGCTATTGTAAATAGAGCTGCAATGAACATTTTGGTACATGACTCTTTTTTTTTTTTTTAACATCTTTATTGGGGTATAATTGCTTTACAATGGTGTGTTAGTTTCTGCTTTATAACGAAGTGAATCAGTTACACATATACATATGTTCCCATATCTCTTCCCGCTTGCGTCTCCCTCCCTCCCACCCTCCCTATCCCACCCCTCCAGGCTGTCACAAAGCACCGAGCCAATATCCCTGTGCCATGCGGCTGCTTCCCACTAGCTATCTACCTTACTACGTTTGTTAGTGTGTATATGTCCATGACTCTCTCTCGCCCTGTCACAGCTCACCCTTCCCCCTCCCCATATCCTCAAGTACGTTCTCCAGTAGGTCGGTGTCTTTATTCCTGTCTTACCCCTAGGTTCTTCATGACATTTTTTTTTCTTAAATTCCATATATATGTGTTCGCATACGGTATTTGTCTTTTTCTTTCTGACTTACTTCACTCTGTATGACAGACTCTAGGTCTATCCACATCATTACAAATAGATCAATTTCGTTTCTTTTTATGGCTGAGTAATATTCCATTGTATATATGTGCCACATCTTCTTTATCCATTCATCCAATGATGGACACTTAGGTTGTTTCCATCTCCGGGCTATTATAAATAGAGCTGCAATGAACATTTTGGTACATGACTCTTTTTGAATTTTGGTTTTCTCAGGGAATATGCCCAGTAGTGGGATTGCTGGGTCATATGGTAGTTCTATTTGTAGTTTTTTAAGGAACCTCCATACTGTTCTCCATAGGGGCTGAACCAATTCACATTCCCACCAGCAGTGCAAGAGTGTTCCCTTTTCTCCACACCCTCTCCAGCATTTATTGTTTCTAGATTTTTTGAGGATGGCCATTCTGACTGGTGTGAGATGATATCTCATTGTAGTTTTGATTTGCATTTCTCTAATGATTAGTGATGTTGAGCATTCTTTCATGTGTTTCTTGGCACTCTGTATATCTTCTTTGGAGAAATGTCTATTTAGGTCTTCTGCCCATATTTGGATTGGGTTGTTTGTTTTTTTGTTATTAAGCTGCATGAGCTGCTTGTAAATTTTGGAGGTTAATCCTTTGTCCGTTGATTCATTTGCAAATATTTTCTCCCATTCTGACGGTTGTCTTTTGGTCTTGTTTATGGTTTCCTTTGCTGTGCAAAAGCTTTGAAGTTTCATTAGGTCCCATTTGTTTATTTTTGTTTTTATTTCCATTTCTCTAGGAGGTGGGTCAAAAACGATCTTGCTGTGATTTATGTCATACAGTGTTCTGCCTATGTTTTCCTCTAAGAGTTTGATAGTTTCTGGCCTTACATTTAGGTCTTTAATCCATTTTGAGCTTATTTTTGTGTATGGTGTTAGGGAGTGATCTAAGCTCATACTTTTACATGTAGCTGTCCAGTTTTCCCAGCACCACTTATTGAAGAGGCTGTCCTTTCTCCACTGTACATTCCTGCCTCCTTTATCAAAGATAAGGTGTCCATATGTGCGTGGGTTTATCTCTGGGCTTTCTATCCTGTTGTATTGATCTATGTTTCTGTTTTTGTGCCAGTACCATACTGTTTTGATTACTGTAGCTTTGTAGTATAGTCGGAAGTCAGGAAGCCTGATTCCTCCAGCTCCGTTTTTTGTTCTCAAGATTGCTTTGGCTATTCAGGGTCTTTTGTGTTTCCATACAAATTGTGAAATTTTTTGTTCTCATTCTGTGAAAAATGCCAGTGGTAGTTTGATAGGGATTGCATTGAATCTGTAGATTGCTTTGGGTAGTTTAGTCATTTTCGCAATGTTGATTCTTCCAGTACAGTAACATGTATATCTCTCCATCTGTTTGTATCATCTTTAATTCCTTACATCAGTGTCTTCTGGTTTTCTGCATACAGGCCTTTGGTCTCCTTAGGTATGTTTATTCCTAGGTATTTTATTCTTTTGGTTGCAATGGTATATGGGAGTGTTTCCTTATTTCACTTTCAGATTTTTCATCATTAGTGTATAGGAATGCAAGAGATTTCTATGCATTAGTTTTGTATCCTGCTACTTTACCAAATTCTTTGATTAGTTCTAGTAGTTTTCTGGTAGCACCTTTAGGATTCTCTATGTAAAGTATCATGTCATCTCCAACAGTGACAGTTTTACTTCTTCTTTTCCAATTTGGATTCCTTTTATTTCTTTTCCTTCTCTGATTGCTGTGGCTAAAACTTCCAAAACTATGTTGAATAATAGTGGTGAGAGTGGGCAACCTTTTCTCATCCTGATCTTAGTGGAAACGGTTTCAGTTTTTCACCATTGAGAAAGAGGTTGGCTGTGGGTTTGTCATATACGGCCTTTATTATGTTGAGGTAAGTTCCCTCTAAGCCTACTTTCTGGAGGGTTTTTATCATAAGTGGGTGTTGAATTTTGTTGAAAGCTTTTCCTGCATCTATTGAGATGATCATATGGTTTTTATTCTTCAATTTGTTAATATGGTGTATCACATTCATTGATTTGCATATACTGAGGAATCCTCACATTCCTGGGATAAACCCCACTTGATCCTGGTGTATGATCCGTTTAATGTGCTGTTGGATTCTGTTTGCTAGTATTTTGTTGAGGATTTTTGCATCTATGTTCATCAGTGATATTGGCCTGTAGTTTTCTTTCTTTGTGACATCCTTGTCTGGTTTTGGTATCAAGGTGATGGTGGCCTCGTAGAAGGAATTTGGGAGTGTTCCTCCCTCTGCTATGTTTTGGAAGAGTTTGAGAATGATAGGTGTTAGCTCTTCTCTAAATGTTTGATAAAATTCGCCTGTGAAGCTATCTGGTCCTGGGCTTTTGTTTGTTGGAAGATTTTTGTTTGTTTGTTTGTTGGAAGATTTTTAATCACAGTTTCATTTTCAGTGCTTGTGATTGGTCTGTTCATATTTTCTATTTCTTCCTGATTCAGTCTTGGCAGGTTGTGCATTTCTAAGAATTTGTCCATTTCTTCCAGATTGTCCATTTTATTGGCATAGAGTTGCTTGTAGTAATCTCTCATGATCTTTTGTATTTCTGCAGTGTCAGTTGTTACTTCTCCTTTTTCATTTCTAATTCTATTGATTTTGAGTCTTCTGCCTTCTTTTCTTGATGAGTCTGGCTAATGGTTTATCAATTTTGTGTATCTTCTCAAAGAACCAGCTTTTAGTTTTATTGATCTATGCTATCGTTTCCTTCATTTCTTTTTCATTTATTTCTGATCTGATTTTTATGATTTCTTTCCTTCTGCTAACTTTGGGGTTTTTTTGTTCTTCTTTCTCTAATTGCTTGAGGTGCAGGGTTAGGTTGTTTATTCGAGATGTTTCCTGCTTCTTAAGGCGGTCTTGTATTGCTATAAACTTCCCTCTTAGAACTGCTTTTGCTGCATCCCATAGCTTTTGGGTCGTTGTGTCTCCACTGTCATTTGTTTCTAGGTATTTTTAAATTTCCTGTTTGATTTATTCAGTGATCACTTTGTTATTAAGTAGTGTATTGTTTAGCCTCCATGTGTTTGTAGTTTTTACAGATATTTTTCTGTAATTGATATCTAGTCTCATGGCGTTGTGGTCAGAAAAGATACTTGATACAATTTCAATTTTCTTAAATTTACCAAGGCTTGATTTGGTAAATTTATTCTTTGGTAAATTTAGTCTTTATTTTAAAGTGTATTTTGTCTGGTATGAGAATTGCTACCCCAGCTTTCTTTTGGTTTCCATTCGCATGGAATATCTTTTTCTATCCCCTTACTTTCAGTCTGTATGTGTCTCTAGGTCTGAAGTGGGTCTCTTGTAGACAGCATATATATGGGTCTTGTTTTTGTATCTGTTCAGCCAATCTGTGTCTTTTGGTGGGAGCATTTAGTCCATTTACATTTAAGGTAATTATCAATATGTATGTTCCTATTCCCATTTTCTAAATTGTTTTGGGTTCGTTATTATAGGTCTTTCCTTCTCTTGTGTTTCTTGTCTAGAGAAGTTCCTTTAGCATTTGTTGTAAAGCTGGTTTGGTGGTGCTGAACTCTCTCAGCTTTTGCTTGTCTGTAAAGGTTTTAATTTCTCCATCAAATCTGAATGAGATCCTTGCTGGGTAGAGTAATCTTGGTTGCAGGTTTTTCTCCTTCATCACTTTCAGTATGTCCTGCCAGTCCCTTCTGGCTTGCAGAGTTTCTGCTGAGAGATCAGCTGTTAACCTTATGGGGATTCCCTTGTGTGTTATTTGTTGTTTTTCCCTTGCTGCTTTTAATATGCTTTCTTTGTATTTAATTTGTGACAGTTTGATTAATATGTGTCTTGGCGTATTTCTCCTTGGATTTATCCTGTATGGTACTCTCTGTGCTTCCTGGACTTGATTAACTATTTCCTTTCCCATATTAGGGAAGTTTTCAACTATAATCTCTTCAAATATTTTCTCAGTCCCTTTCTTTTTCTCTTCTTCTTCTGGAACCCCTATAATTCGAATGTTGGTGCGTTTAATGTTGTCCCAGAGGTCTCTGAGACTGTCCTCAGTTCTTTTCATTCTTTTTTCTTTATTCTGCTCTGCAGTAGTTATTTCCACTATTTTATCTTCCAGGTCACTTATCCGTTCTTCTGCCTCAGTTATTCTGCTATTGATCCCATCTAGAGTACTTTTAATTTCATTTATTGTGTTGTTCATCGTTGCTTGTTTCATCTTTAGTTCTTCTAGGTCCTTGTTAACTGATTCTTGCATTTTGTCCATTCTATTTCCAAGATTTTGGATCATCTTTACTATCATTATTCTGAATTATTTTTCAGGTAGACTGCCTATTTCCTCTTCATTTGTTAGGTCTGGTGCATTTTTATCTTGCTCCTTCATCTGCTGTGTGTTTTTCTGTCTTCTCATTTTGCTTATCTTACTGTGTTTGGGGTCTCCTTTTTGCAGGCTGCAGGTTCGTAGTCCCGTTGTTTTTGATGTCTGTCTCCAGTGGCTAACGTTGGTTCAGTGGTTTGTGTAGGCTTCCTGGTGGAGAGGACTAGTGCCTGTGTTGTGGTGGATGAGGCTGGATCTTGTCTTTCTGGTGGGCAGGTCCACGTCTGGTGGTGTGTTTTGGGGTGTCTGTGGACTTATTATGATTTTAGGCAGCCTCTCTGCTAATGGGTGGGGTTGTGTTCCTCTTTTGCTAGTTGTTGGCATAGGTTGTCCAGCACTATAGCTTGCTGGTCGTTGAGTGAAGCTGGGTGCTGGTGTTAGGATGGAGGTCTCTGGGAGATTTTCGCTGTTTGATATTATGTGGAGCTGGGAGGTCTCTTGTTGACCAGTGTCCTGAAGTTGGCTCTCCCACCTCAGAGGCAGAGCCCTGACTCCTGGCTGGAGCAGTAAGAGCCTTTCATCCACACAGCTCAGAATAAAAGGGAGAGAAATTAGAGAGAATTAGTAGAAGTAGGAAGAAAGAAAGAAAGAAAGAAGGGAAGGAAGGAAGGAAGAAAGAAAAGAAGGAAAGAAGGCAAGAAGGAAAGAAAGGAGGGAGAGAGGGAGGGAGGAAGGAAGGAAGGAAGGAGGAAAGGAAGGAAAAAAGACAGAAAGAAAGAAGATACAGTAAAATAAAATAAAGTATAATAAAGTTATTGAATTAAAAAATAATTATTTAGAAAAAAAAAAGGGACTGATAGAACCTTAGGACAAATGGTGGAAGCAAAGCTGTACAGACAAAATCTTACACAGAAGCATACACATACACCCTCACAAAAAGAGGTAAAGGGGAAAAAATCATAAATGTTGCTCTCAAAGTCCACCTCCTCAATTTGGGATGATTCGTTGTCTAAAGGAGGGAAGGAAGGAAGGAAAGAAAGAAAGAAAGAAAGAAAGAAAGAAAGAAAGAAAGAAAGAAAAGTATAATAGAGTTATTAAAATTAATTATTAAGAAAAAAATTTAAAAAAAAACAAACAATGGACGGATAGAAACCTAGCACAAATGGTGGAAGCAAAGCTATACAGACAAGATCTCACAGAGAAGCATACACATACACATTCACAAAAAGAGGAAAAGGGGAGAAAATCATAGATCTTGCTCTCGAAGTCCACTTCCTCAATTTGGGATGATTCGTTGTCTATTCAGGTATTCCACAGATGCAGGGTACATCAAGTTGATTGTGGAGCTTTAATCCGCTGCTCCTGAGGCGGCTGGGAGAGATTTCCCTTTCTGTTCTTTGTTCGCACAGCTGCCTGGGTTCAGCTTTGGATTTGGCTCCGCCTCTGCATGTAGGTCGCCAGAGGGCGTCCGTTTTTTGCTCAGACAGGACGGGGTTAAAGGAGCCGCTGATTCGGGGGCTCTGGCGCACTCAGGCCGGCGGGGAGGGAGGGGCACGTATGCGGGGCGGGCCTGCGGCGGCAGAGGCCGGCGTGACGTTGCACCAGCCTGAGGCGCGCCGTGCGTTCTCCCGGGGAAGTTGTCCCTGGATCCCGGGACCCTGGCAGTGACGGGCTGCACAGGCTCCCCTGAAGGGGGGTGTGGATAGTGACCTGTGCTCGCACACAGGCCCCTTGGTGGCGGCAGCAGCAGCCTTAGCGTCTCCCGCCCGTCTCGGGTCCGCGCTTTTAGCCGCGGCTCGTGCCCGTCTCTGGAGCTCCTTTAAGCAGAGCTCTTAATCCGCTCTCCTCACGCACCAGGAAACAAAGAGGGAAGAAAAAGTCTCCTGCCTCTTCGGCAGCTCCAGACTTTTCCCCGGACTCCCTCCCGGCTAGCCGTGGCGCACTAACCCCCTGCAGGCTGTGTTCACGCCGCCAACCCCAGTCCTCTCCCGGAGCTCCGACCGAAGCCCGAGCCTCAGCTCCCAGCCCCGCCCGCCCCGGCGGGTGAGCAGACAAGCCTCTCGGGCTGGTGAGTACTGGTCGGCACCGACCCTCCATGCGGGGAATCTCTCCGCTTTGCCCTCCGCACCCCTGTTGCTGTGCTCTCCTCTGCGGCTCCGAAGCTTCCCCCCTCCGCCGCCCGCAGTCTCCGCCCGCGAAGGGGCTTCCTAGTGTGTGGAAACGTTTCCTCCTTCACAGCTCCCTCCCACTGGTGCAGGTCCCGACCCTGTCCTTTTGTCTCTGTTTACTCTTTTTTTCCTTTGCCCTACCCAGGTACGTGGGGGAGTTTCTTTCCTTTTGGGAGGTCTGAAGTCTTCTGTCAGCGTTCAGTAGGTGTTCTGTAGGAGTTGTTCTACGTATAGATGTATTTCTGGTGTATCTGTGGGGAGGAAGGTGATCTCCGCGTTTTACTGTTCCGCCATCTTCCCAGCACCCCCCAAACAAAGAATTTAAAATAAGCAAACAAAATCTCAGAGAAATAAGGATTGTGGCAGATACTGTGCATTGTAGGCTCACTCAGTATCCTTTGTGACCAGCTTTTGTCTTACCTTCCTCTACTATTAGAGTCTGGGAAGCCAAAAACCTAACATTAAGATGGCCTTGCAGCCTGAGTTGGATATGCAACACAGTGGTAGCTAATCAGATAGAAGAAGTCCGCTGAGGAATTCTGGGAAAGTCTTTGCCTGATAAAGGTATTGCTTCTTCTTCCTTCTCCTTGCCCTCCCTTCTTCCAGCTACCTTCCAGCTGGAAGATGTCTAGAGGCATTCACCATCTGGCCACCATGAGGGAAAGACAGTGGGAAGAAGAGATCTTGACGCTAACACTTTGAAGTTCTAGCAACCATTTACTTCCAAACCTCTTGCTATTTGTGAAAAGTAAACAGCTTAATTTGTTTAAGCCCTGCTTAATCAGATTTTATGTTACACATAGGTAGAGTAATTTTCCTCAAATGCAGATAGGAAATTGGACATATGAAGGAGAAAACAGTCATGTATACAATTCAACTGGAAAGGCTTAGTATGAAAAATATGATAGCTTAAATCAAGGACTCAATAGAGGGACTGAGAAGCTATATGGATACAATGGAAGATAAATGAGAGAGCTGGAAGATGAGGTCCAGGACCTTACTCCAAAGGCATCAGAAAGGGATAAAGTGAAGGACCACATGACAAAAAATTAAGAATTAAGGAAAATAGAAGTAGCATCGATATTTGTTAAGAGGTGTTTCAGATGGCGAGACAAACAGTGAATAGAAGGAAATAATTTAAAAACAATGAATGTTTTCCTTAAGCGAAGGAAAGATATTCATGCAATGAATTGACAGATTTTATGCAGTGGGAAACAATAGAAAAATGATAACTTATACCCATGCATATGCTGGTGAAATGTAAGAAAAACTAAGTCTAAGAGAAAAATTCTAATAGTTTCCAGAGATTAAAAGCAGATCCTCTCCATCTAACAAGGATTTCATTGTTATCAGATTGTGCAATAGCAATGTTGGATAATGGAATACTATTTTTAGAGTGTTGAATAAAAAGACATTTGAATCTAGAATTTTTCCCAGCTGGATTATTTAAAGGCACATAAAGAATCATGACATACACAGTGCTTCAGAATATTTACCACACAATGAGCCTTTCTGAACATACTCTAGGACAAGAGTCAGCAAACTATAGGCTATGGGTCAAAACTGGTCCAACACATGTTTTCGTAAATACATTTTATTAGAACCCAGTGCCACTCATTCGCTTGTGTATAATCTATGGCTTCTTTCCTGCCATGATGGCAGAGCTGAGTAGTTACGACAGAATGTATGGTCTACAAACTTAAGATATCTGCTGTCTGGTCCTTTACAGAAAAGTTTGCCAACTCCTGCTCTAGGACAAAGTACTCAAACAAGAAGAGAGATAAATCTAAGATACTTTGAGATAAGGGAAGTTAGCATGAGTAACTAACTTGGTAAGCTTCACTGTTTAAACAATGAAGGATGAAAACAAGCTAAAATATATGCCAAGCAATCCAGACCTAAAGCATTTTATATGCTGACCACACTGTTGTGGAGAGGCCAGAGGTGGTAAGTGTATGCTGAAGCTTTCGCCTTGTTCAGGCAACCCTACAGCATAGGGAGCTTCAGGTCTGTGCTGCTTTAATGGCATCACACCAAAGAGGCATCATTTACATTACAGAGACTTCTCAGAGAGAGAATTAGGGCCAGAGTTCTAGCCCTCACGTGATTGTCTTACTAGCTAATAGGTGGGATGGAGGTGAGATCTGAGTTGAATGGGTCACTTGAACTGCCGAGAGAAGTACGTACACGTGTGCATATAGGGAGGTAGGTCTGCTTGCCTGGCAGGGCTCCAGAAAAATCCCCAGGCTAACTTAAAATGATTTTTTTCCTCAGGGAGAGTTACCTTTCTCTAATTCACACAAATCTGCCCTGTGAGCTAGCTCTTGACATTTTAAAAGGGAAAAATTTAGCTATGGATAGGCTTAAAAGTGATAAGAGAAAGTAAACATATATGTGCTATCAAAAAAATTAGTGGTCACCACCGGAAGTATAGAAATAAACCAGCAAAAGGATAGTTCCTTCATCCAATGGAATATAGGAAAGGAGAGGGTGGAAAAAAGAAAATATGGTAAATAGGGGTGTAAAATAGTCTGTCAGGAATAAATCCAAATGTAACAGTAGTTACAATAAATATAAATGCATAAAACTGATTGATCCAAAGACATAGATGCTCAGGTTAGATTTTAAAATGATGATTATTAGGCGAGAGAATCAAATAACTATCTCCATGGAAACATAGACACGACACGGTAGTTGTCAAGTGATGATAGTTATTACTGTGCTTTTTTTTTCTGTGTTGAGTTAATTATTTAGAATCAAAGCAATATCAAATATCGTGGAGTCAGAGGTAGGCATCCTAAGGTTTTACCTTTCAATTAATGATTTGTTCCAGCAGTGACTCTGCTTAGCAAAGCTTTAATATGACTTAGTGGTAGAAAAGAGAGCTCAAAGGATAATTTTCAAGCGTCTTCTACATGTGAAAGTTTCTGCCTTACTAAAAATAAAACTTAATGAAACAATACCAAATATCATAATTCTGGAAGTGGAATTTTGATTAACTTGCTCAGAACCAAATTTTTCAGAAAAGAGCTGTCAGCTGTGATACAGGGATGATTAAAATGGGTGTTGAGTCACGGAGAAATTCAGTCTCACCTGTTTTGCAGAAAAGTTGACTAGTTCCTTACAAAGAACAGAGAAACTATAATTCAGTGAGTCCGTTATTACATGACTGCTTGTTTAAAAGATTGGTAGATTTCTTTTATAAACTTGGTTTTATTCTGCTTAATTTTTTGTTATTAGGTTGCAAACTACTGAATATGATGTAGTTTTATTCCAGACAGCAGGAACTGTAAACTTCCCATTTCTATGATTAAAAACCACATAAAAAAGAATGAGAACACACAATGTACAATATATGATTGGAGAATAATTATTAACTTCCAGTAGCAATAAGCATTTAGTTTCTTGGTGCTAAAATGTAAAGTCATACAGAGGGCACATTCTGTTTTTCGGAGCCATTCTAAACAGTACTTAACTGAGATTGATCACCACTTTGGTCCTTCACAATGTTGTCTAATATCTAAGAATGTTTACACTGCAGAACTGCAAAATTTTCCACTGCTTTGCTATATCTGTACTGGTAATGGGAGGGAAAGATCGCATTCAGGGAATAGTCACATTATTTCAGTATCCTGTTCATCTGCAAATGTTTTCTACAGTCAAATTATTAAATTTCCAAATATCCCAGTGTCATGAAAATTTATAGCTGGAGAAATGAAAAAAACTAGTTTTGTGACTTGACAAAGGACATTTAACTAGAAGCCAGATCAAGCTATTCCTATTGGTTAATACAAGTCAAGATGGTAAAAGACAAACCTGTTAGATATAATGTCAACATCTTGTGTCTGATCATGAGTTCAATTAAGCCTAGGGGAATGGTAGCACCGGAGAGAGGAAATTTATCGTAGAAAGCCTGGCTGGTGAGGGCAGAGCACCTGGTGAATTAAACCCTCAGCAGAAGTGGGAAGAGGGAAGAAATTGTGAAGTCCTCTTAGTGATATGACTAGCATTTAGCACTGTTTACTGAGGAAACAGCAGGAAATCTTAGGATTATTGGTTAATATTGCTGAGGCCCGTTTGAAAAAGGTAGCATTAAGTGCTGTATACTTATTTGACATTTGGCTGAGGATAAATAACTACAAAATTTCTAACAATGCTGGCTTCTTAGGCTAAATTTTGGTTACCTCATTCTAGCAAACAATATCAGCATTTAGTCAGATGGAAACAGTGAATTCTGTACTTTTTTCTTTCCAAATATATGTTATATATTTTTTACCTCTCATTTGCAAAACATTTATCAAAAACCAACTACATGTCAGGCATTTTGCTTGGTGCAATAGTTAACTTTGATTAGAATAAAGTCCTTTCATTCAAGGAGTTAACATTTTAGTGTGGAGACAGGAAAACAAAAACGCAATTACAATATGATATATGGTTATAGGATGTTTGGGGAGCCCATAGGAGTGGCATTCAACTTGATTTCTAAGATCTAGGAAGGCTGTGTGGAAAACCTGCTATTGTTTGCTGAGATCTGAAGCATGCATAAGATTAGCCAGGTGAAGGCCATTAGGGGAAGTTAGAGGGCGTAGTCCGAGCAGAGAAAACTACCTACGCAAGGATCGGTGGCTAGAAAAATTGTGGTGGATCCCAGCCACGATATGGAATTTGTTATAATTCAGGAAAAGGGTAGCAGGTTGGGGGAAGGAGAAAAATAAGAGGAAATTATTAGAACTACTCTATAATCTATGCTAAGGAGTTTGAACTTCATGACAAAGGCTCCAGAAGCCCCTGGGGGATTTAACTAGGGAATATGTGGTTCTATTTGTGCTTTAAGAAGATCACTTCAGAAGTCTGAAGAATGACCTGGAAAGGGGAAGCCTAGGGGCCAGGGAAGAAGTCAGGAAGCTTTGGAGTAAACTAGGTGAGAGATGGAGGTGGTCCAATCCAGATGAACACCTGTGAGAATAGAGAGAGATGAGTGAGTTAGGGTGACCGGAGTTGATGATGGATCCGATACTATAAGAGAAGAGGGAGAAGATAAAGCTGATGCCAGAGTTGATGATTTGGGCCACTGGTGGATGATGATATGATTCTCTGATACAGGGAAAATCCAAAGGAGACTATAATCTCATGCAAGTACGTAGAATTTTATGCTTGCCTTGTGCCTGAATTGCCTTCTGTTTCAAGGGTTCTCTGTTCCCCCTTCACATTATACAGTTTGGTTATTTCAAGACTTCTGCCATTATTTGCTCATTTTCCCTTTCTCGCATCGTGACGTGTTTAGCTTTTATTCCAATGAAGTATATCGCTGGTCCAAACTTCTTTTGTTGTTAGACACAATTCTGTAAGATTTCAGATGCCCCAAGAACATGAGAAAACTATTATTAACTGCTCTCTCAAATCTCTACTTTGAATTAACATTTCTAATTCACTTAGGACTTTGAGAGGCCTAGCAATAATTGTTTTCACATGGGGCTTTTTAATCGTCGTTATGCATCAGTTGCTTGGAAATTTGTAATTTGACTTTAGACTGATTGTGAAAAATTAGCGTCAGCCACACTAAACCACAAATACCTTTATAGTTTAACTGTGACAGCCATGAGGTCTTAAAGCCTGAAAACTAAGAGAAGGGGATGGTACAGTGAACAGCTTTCTTACTGTATTCGTTTTCTAGAGCTGCTACAAAAAACTACCACAAACTTAGTGGCTTAGCACAACACAAGTTTATGATTTTACCGTTCTGTAGGTCAGAAGTCTGCCAAGAGCCTTGACTGGGCTAAAATCAAGGTGTTGGCAGGGCTGTATTCTTTTCTCAAGGGCTCTAAGAGGGAATCCATTTGTTTTTGCCTTTTCCAGCTGCTGGAAGCCACCGGCATGTTTTGACTCATGGCCCCCTTCCTCCGTCTTCAAAGCTATCAAGGGTGAGTCGATCCCATTGCATCACTCTGATCTCCTCTTCTGCCTCTCCTCCCACTTTTGAGGACCCTTGAGGTTACACTGGGCCCACTGAATAGTCCATGATAACCTCCCTATTTTATTTTATTTTATTTTATTTACTTTTTTTTGCGGTACGCGGGCCTCTCACTGTTGTGGCCTCTCCCATTGCGGAGCACAGGCTCCGGACGCGCAGGCTCAGCGGCCATGGCTCACAGGCCCAGCCGCTCCGCGGCATGTGGGATCCTCCCGGACCGGGGCATGAACCCGCGTCCCCTGCATCGGCAGGCGGACTCCCAACCACTGCGCCACCAGGGAAGCCCAACCTCCCTATTTTAAGGTCAGCTGATTTGTAACCTTAATTCCTTTTGCAACTTTAATTTCCATTTGCCATGTTACAGAACATATTCACAGGTTCCAGGGATTAGGACAGGAGATCTCTGGGGGAAGGGTGTGGGGGGGAATCATTATTCTGCCTATCACACTTACCAAATCCAATTATAGTGTTTTAATTGTTAAGGTTTTTCTCCTGTTGTTTGAATTTAGTATCATCAAGGTCATCAATAACTTCACACTGCAAAGTGCAATAGAGAGTTCTCAGGTTTTTTTTAAAAACATCTTTCTTGGAGTATAATTGCTTTACATTGTTGTGTTAGTTGCTGCTGAATAACAAAGTGAATCAGTTAGACGTATACATATATCCCCATATCCCCTCCCTCTTGTGTCTCCCTCCCACGAGTTCTCAGTTCTTAATGTGACCTAAGAGCAGCTGTGACTCATGAATGATTTACTTCTCCTTAATGCCCATTTTCCACCTGTTTTTCAAGACATCACACCGTCATGATTTCCCTCTGTCTCATGGACTACATCTTCTCAGTCTCCCTTGCTGGGTGTTGCCGCTTTCCCTGAGCACATAATATTAGAATGTCCCTTAGAGTTCTTGGTCCTTTTCTTTTCAGCATCTGTACTCACTTCCTTGACAACCTCATTGAGTCTTAAGACTTTAAATATCACTTGTATGCTGACAATTTTCATACTTTTATCTCCATGCCTAGACGTCTCAAATTCCAGACTTGTATATTCAGCTGCCCCCACTACATCTTCACTTCAAAATCTAATAAGTGTTTCAAAGTCAACATATTAAAAACTGAAGTACTGCTCTTCCCATCCAAACCTGTCCCATTTCTGGTTTTTCCTACCTCAGTTGATGTCAACTCCATAATTCCAGGTCCTTAGGACAAAAATCTTTTAGTTGCCCTTGAATTCTTTCTTATCTTTATATCTCATATCTGCTCTGTTTGGAACTCCTGTGGCTCTCCCTTTAAAATATATTCAAAATTCATCATTTCTCAACACCTTAACTGCTATCACCTTGGTCTGTAAACTATTTTCAGGACCTCACGATCCAGACAGTACTGATGAGAGTTGTTTTGCAGTAAGAAGCACCATACTCAGCATGATGTATAAAAATGGAGGAACTTGCGATTCTTTATCTTTTATTTTATTTTTTACTGAAGTAGAGTTGATTTACAGTGTTGTGTTAATTTCTGCTGTACAGTAAAGCTATATATATATATAACTTTATATAAGTATATATATATAACTTTGTATAAGTATATATATATATATATATATACTTTAAAAAAATATTCTTTTCCATTATGGTTTATCACAGGGTATTGAATATAGTTCCCTGTCCTATACAGTAGGACCTTGTTGTTTATCCATCCTATGTATAATAGTTTGCATCTTCTAACTCCAAACTCCTACTCCATCCCTCCCCCACCTCTCCTCCCCCTTGGTAACCACAAATCTGAAGAACTTGCTGCTCTTCACGCAGGCAAAATCTTAATGCTTTTATCATATCCTTTATATACCTTACAGACTCTTGGATAAACGCACTTTAAAGTAAAAAATTTTCTTCAATTCCATTTTCTAAGATGTTTCATTTTTTAAGAAGAAGGGAAAGTCACCTGCCTTTGAAAATTATAGCAGCATTTCATTGCTTTCCATGGCTGGCCAAATCCAGAAAAGCCCTGGATGTGTTTCTGGCCAAGGTAGATGCTGTTATGCGTGGATTTAGATTGTATTTACTTCAACCTTTATCAGACTATATTAACACATCTCTAGTGATTTGAATAAGAAACTTAAAGTACTAGATCCTGATGATATAGGCAGGCAAACACCAACCCACAATATTTTATGTACTCCTTCATATTCCTCCCAAATAGCTAGATAATTCCTGACCAGAGTAATAGCATTAGGTTAAATTTGATACACTGAAATCATTTTTAATTACAGAGAAGACTGCTTTTGACTTCATTATCAATCTGATCTCCCACAAAGACGGAGAAAAGTGAAATTTGCAGCCCAGGTAGTGATTGTGTCAAAGTTCCTACTTCAGTTGATGTGATGAACTGTGTCTTGAGGTTTTCTTTACTGCTACAAAGTTTTGTATTTCTAGTTGCGGGGTGGACCCATCCAAAAGAGTGTGTATTTCCTTCTGCCAGCCACTCTTGGACTAGCTGAGCATCTTTTTAATGTTACACTTTTCAGCTTGGTGACTTCTGTACCATGCAGTTAGTATAAATTCAAACTTCACACACATGGCCAAAACATGATTACACATTTTTTTCCACAAAAGAACTAAATAGAAATATATAAGCTTCCTCATTGTCTCCTATCTTTACAAGTAGATTTTTTTCTTGTTCATACTTTTACCAGGGATTCAGCTTTTGGAGACGTCTCAGGTCCTACTCTGTGTTGTTAAAGTCAAAGCTCCATTTCCCTACCTCATACAGCCATTAAATCCAAGTCTTCTAATCACTTTGACACCACAATATTAGCTCTGTGTTAGTTCATTCTTTGCTTTGGCCATACAGTAGTCACTAAATTTCCTATAAATTCAGTTATGAAACATTCAAAACATGTTTGTTACATCTTAATCATAATTTCTAACTGTTGGTTGTAGGCAGGTTTTCAAGTTATAAATAAAAATAAAATTGAAAATAAAATTAATGATGATATATGTATGATTGCACATTATAAGTATCTTCCTTGCAATCTTCTCCAATATCCTTTCATTTCCATTTTCTAAATATAATATTGTTTGTGCTGTTTGGTGTGTGGTTTATGTAAGTTCATGTTAGTTAAATGTGTGATCATTTTTAGTTTTCACTGTAATTCAAGGAAAGATAATAACCCACTTTTCAATTCTAATTCAACCTAGTGAAATGAATGATGTGCATAAAGGCACATTCCTAAGAATATTTACATGTTATTAATACCTTAAATTCTCATAACTCTGTGAGATGAGTACTGTTACTAACCTCCATTGTATTTTTTTTTGAATTTTTGAGTTTTATTTATTTTTTTATAAAGCAGGTTCTTATCAGTTATCTATTTTATACATATTAGTGTATATATGTCAATCGCAATCTCCCAATTCATCCCACCACCACTACCGCCGCCACCACTTTCCCCCCTTGGTGTCCATATGTTTGTTGTCTACATCTGTGTCTCTATTTCTGCCCTGCAAACCAGTTCATCTGTACCATTTTTCTAGGTTCTACATATATGTGTTAATATACGGTATTTGTTTTTCTCTTTCTCACTTACTTCACTCTGTAGGACAGTCTATAGATCCATCTATGTCTCTACAAATGACACAATTTTGTTCCTTTTTATGGCTGAGTAATATTCCATTGTATATATGTACCACATATTCCTTATCCATTTGTCTGTCTATGGGCATTTAAGTTGCTTCCATGACCTGGCTATTGTAAATAGTGCTGCAGTGAATATTGGGGTGCATGTGTCTTTTTGAATTATGGTTTTCTCTGGGTATATGCCCAGTAGTGGGATTGCTGGATTATATGGTAATTCTATTTTTAGTTTTTTAAGGAACCTCCATACGGTTCTCCATAGTGGCTGTATCAATTTACATTCCCACCAACAGTGCAAGAGGGTTCCCTTTTCCCCACACCCTCTCCAGCATTTGTTGTTTGTAGATTTTCTGATGATGCCCATTCTAACTGGTGTGAGGTGATGCCTCATTGTAGTTTTGATTTGCATTTCTCTAATAATTAGTGATGTTGATCAGCTATTCATGTGCTTCTTGGCCATCTATATGTCTTCTTGGGATAAATGTCTATTTAGGTCTTCTGCCCAATTTTGGATTGGGTTTGTTTTTTTTTTTTATATTGAGACGCATGAGCTGTTTATATATTTTGGAGATTAATCCTTTGTCCATTGATTCATTTGCAAATATTTTCTCCCATTCTGAAGGTTGTCTTTTCGTTTGTTTATAGTTTCCTTTGTTTTGCAAAAGCCTTTAAGTTTCATTGGGTCCTGTTGGTTTATTTTTGTTTTTATTTCATTACTCTAGGAGGTGGGTCAAAAAAGATCTTGCTGTGATTTATGTCAAAGAGTGTTTGTCCCATGTTTTCCTCTAAGAGCTTTATAGTGTCCAGTCTTACATTTAGGTTTCTAATCCATTTGAGTTTATTTTTGTGTATGGTGTTAGCGAGTGTTCTAATTTCTTTTTTTTACATGTAGCTGTCCAGTGTTCCCAGCACCACTTATTGAAGAGACTGTCTTTTCTCCCTTGTATATCCTTGCTTTCTTTGTCATAGATGAGTTGAACATAGGTGCGTGGGTTTATCTCTGGGCTTTCTATCCTGTTCCATTGATCTTTGTTTCTGTTTTTGTGTCAGGACCATATTGTCTTGATTACTGTAGCTTTGTAGTATAGTCTGAAGTCATGGAGTCTGATTCCTCCAGCTCAGTTTTTTTCCCTCAAGACTGCTTTGGCTATTCGGGGTCTTTTGTGTCGCTGTACAAATTTTAAGATTTTTTGTTCTAGTTCTGGAAAAAATGCCATTGGTAGTTTGATAGGGATTGCAGTGAATCTGTAGGTTGCTTTCGGTAGTATAGTCATTTTCACAATATTGATTCTTCTACTCCAAGAACATGGTATATCTCTCCATCTGTTTGTGTCATCTTTGATTTCTTTCATCAGTGTCTTATAGTTTTCCGAGTACAGGTCATTTACCTCCTTAGGTAGGTTTATTCCTAGGTATTTTGTTCTTTTTTTGCAATGGTGAATGGGATCGTTTCCTTAATTTCTCTTTCTGATCTTTCGTTGTTAGTATATAGGAATGCAAGAGATTTCTGTGCGTTAACTTTGTATCCTGCAACTTTACCAGATTCACTCATTAGCTCTAGTAGTTTTCTGGTGGGATCTTTAGGATTCTCTATGTATATTATCATGTCATCTGCAAACAGTGATAGTTTTACTTCTTCTTTTCCAATTTGGATTCCTTTTATCTCTTTTTCTTCTCTGATTGCCAAGGCTAGGACTTCCAAAACTGTGTTGAGTAATAGTGGCAAGAGTGGACATCCTTGTCTTTTTCCTGACCTTAGAGGAAATGCTTTCAGTTTTTCACCATTGAGAATGATGAAACTGGTTCTTAACATCAACATTTTCTGTAAAATACAGAATGAAGGAAAGAGCAGTGAAAAATGAATTCAGCATATACTTCTTTTTTTTTTTTAAACATCTTTATTGGAGTATAATTGCTTTACAATGGTATGTTAGTTTCAGCTTCACAACAAAATGAATCAGTTATATATATACATATGTTCCCATATCTCTTCCCGCTTGCGTCTCCCTCCCTCCAACCCTCCCTATCCCGCCCCTCCAGGCAGTCACAAAGCACCGAGCTGATCTCCCTGTGCTATGCGGCTGCTTCCGACTAGCTATCTACCTTACGTTTGGTAGTGTATATATGTCCATGCCTCTTTATCACTTTGTCACCGTTTACCCTTCCCCCTCCCCATAGCCTCAAGTCCATTCTCTAGTAAGTCTGTGTCTTTATTCCGGTTTCACCCCTAGGTTTTTCATGACATTTTTTTCCCCCTTAAATTCCATATATATGTGTTAGCATACAGTATTTGTCTCTCTCTTTCTGACTTACTTCACTCTGTATGACAGACTCTAGATCTATCCACCTCATTACAAATAGCTCAGTTTCGTCTCTTTTTATGGCTGAGTAATATTCCATTGTATATATGTGCCACATCTTCTTTATCCATTCATCCGATGATGGACACTTAGGTTGTTTCCATCTCTGGGCTATTGTAAATAGAGCTGCAATGAACATTTTGGTACATGACTCTTTTTGAATTATGGTTTTCTCAGGGTATATGCCCAGTAGTGGGATTGCTGGGTCATATGGTAGTTCTATTTGTAGCTTTTTAAGGAACCTCCATACTGTTCTCCACAGTGGCTGTATCAATTTACATTCCCACCAACAGTGTAAGAGGGTTCCCTTTTCTCCACACCCTCTCCAGCATTTATTGTTTCTAGATTTTTTGATGATGGCCATTCTGACTGGTGTGAGATGATATCTCATTGTAGTTTTGATTTGCATTTCTCTAATGATTAGTGATGTTGAGCATTCTTTCATGTGTTTGTTGGCACTCTGTATATCTTCTTTGGAGAAATGTCTATTTAGGTCTTCTGCCCATTTTTGGATTGGGTTGTTTGTTTTTTTGTTATTAAGCTGCATGAGCTGCTTATAAATTTTGGAGATTAATCCTTTGTCAGTTGCTTCATTTGCAAATATTTTCTCCCATTCTGAGGGTTGTCTTTTGGTCTTCTTTATGGTTTCCTTTGCTGCGCAAAAGCTTTTAAGTTTCATTAGGTCCCATTTGTTTACTTTTGTTTTTATTTCCATTTCTCTAGGAGGTGGGTCAAAAAGGACCTTGCTGTGATTTATGTCATAGAGTGTTCTGCCTATGTTTTCCTCTAAGAGTTTGATAGTTTCTGGCCTTACATTTAGGTCTTTAATCCATTTTGAGCTTATTTTTGTGTATGGTGTTAGGGAGTGATCTAATCTCATACTTTTACATGTAGCTGTCCAGTTTTCCCAGCACCACTTATTGAAGAGGCTGTCCTTTCTCCACTGTACATTTCTGCCTCCTTTGTCAAAGATAAGGTGACCATATGTGCGTGGGTTTATCTCTGGGCTTTCTATCCTGTTCCATTGATCTATATTTCTGTTTTTGTGCCAATACCATACTGTCTTGATTACTGTAGCTTTGTAGTATAGTCTGAAGTCAGGAAGCCTGATTCCTCCAGCTCCATTTTTCGTTCTCAAGATTGCTTTGGCTATTCGGGGTCTTTTGTGTTTCCATACAAATTGTGAAATTTTTTGTTCTAGTTCTGTGAAAAATGCCAGTGGTAGTTTCATAGGGATTGCATTGAATCTGTAGATTGCTTTGGGTAGTAGAGTCATTTTCACAATGTTGATTCTTCCAATCCAAGAACATGGTATATCTCTCCATCTATTTGTATCATTTTTAATTTCTTTCATCAGTGTCTTATAATTTTCTGCATACAGGTCTTTTGTCTCCTTAGGTAGGTTTATTCCTAGGTATTTTATTCTTTTTGTTGCAATGGTAAATGGGAGTGTTTTCTTGATTTCACTTTCAGATTTTTCATCCTTAGTGTATAGGAATGCCAGAGATTTCTGTGCATTAATTTTGTATCCTGCTACTTTACCAAATTCATTGATTAGCTCTAGTAGTTTTCTGGTAGCATCTTTAGGATTCTCTATGTAGAGTATCATGTCATCTGCAAACAGTGACAGCTTTACTTCTTCTTTTCCGATTTGGATTCCTTTTATATCCTTTTCTTTTCTGATTGCTGTGGCTAAAACTTCCAAAACTATGTTGAATAAGAGTGGTGAGAGTGGGCAACCTTGTCTTGTTCCTGATCTTAGTGGAAATGCTTTCAGTTTTTCACCATTGAGGACGATGTTGGCTGTTGGTTTGTCATATATGGCCTTTTTTATGTTGAGGAAAGTTCCCTCTATGCCTACTTTCTGCAGGGTTTTTATCATAAATGGGTGTTGAATTTTGTCAAAAGCTCTCTCTGCATCTATTGAGATGATCATATGGTTTTTCTCCTTCAATTTGTTAATGTGGTATATCACGTTGATTGATTTGCGTATATTGAAGAATCCTTGCATTCCTGGAATAAACCCCACTTGATCATGGTGTATGATCCGTTTAATGTGCTGTTGGATTCTGTTTGCTAGTATTTTGTTGAGGATCTTTGCATCTATGTTCATCAGTGATATTGGCCTGTAGTTTTCTTTCTTTGTGACATCCTTGTCTGGTTTTGGTATCAGGGTGATGGTGGCCTCGTAGAATGAGTTTGGGAGTGTTCCTCCCTCTGTTATATTTTGGAAGAGTCTGAGAAGGATAGGTGATAGCTCTTCTCTAAATGTTTGATAGAATTTGCCTGTGAAGCCATCTGGTCCTGGGCTTTTGCTTGTTGGAAGATTTTTAATCACAGTTTCAATTTCAGTGCTTGTGATTGGTCTGTTCATATTTTCTATTTCTTCCTGATTCAGTCTTGGCAGTTTGTGCCTTTCTAAGAATTTGTCCATTTCTTCCAGGTTGTCCATTTTATTGGCATAGAGTTGCTTGTAGTAATCTCTCATGATCTTTTGTATTTCTGCAGTGTCAGTTGTTACTTCTTTTTCATTTCTAATTCTATTGATTTGAGTCTTCTCCCTTTTTTTCTTGATGAGTCTGGCTAATGGTTTATCAATTTTGTTTATCCTTTCAAAGAACCAGCTTTTAGTTTTATTGATCTTTGCTATCGTTTCCTTCATTTCTTTTTCATTTATTTCTGATCTGATTTTTATGATTTCTTTCCTCCTGCTAACTTTGGGGTTTTTTTGTTCTTCTTTCTCTAATTGCTTTAGGTGCAAGGTTAGGTTGTTTATTCGAGATGTTTCCTGTTTCTTAAGGTAAGATTGTATTGCTATAAACTTCCCTCTTAGAACTGCTTTTGCTGCATCCCATAGATTTTGAGTCGTCGTGTCTCCATTGTCATTTGTTTCTAGGTATTTTTTGATTTCCCCTTTGATTTCTTCAGTGATCACTTCGTTATTAAGTAGTGTATTGTTTAGCCTCCATGTATTTGTATTTTTTACAGATCTTGTCCTGTAATTGATATGGAGTCTCATAGCGTTGTGGTCAGAAAAGATACTTGATACAATTTCAATTTTCTTAAATTTACCAAGGCTTGATTTGTGACCCAAGATATGATCTATCCTGGAGAATGTTCCATGAGCACTTGAGAAAAATGTGTATTCTGTTGTTTTTGGATGGAATGTCCTATAAATATCAATTAACTCCATCTCGTTTAATGTATCATTTAAAGCTTGTGTTTCCTTATTTATTTTCATTTTGGATGATCTGTCCATTGGTGAAAGTGGGGTGTTAAAGTCCCCTGCTATGAATGTGTTACTGTCGATTTCCCCTTTTATGGTTGTCAGTATTTGCCTTATGTATTGAGGTGCACCTATGTTGGGTGCATAAATATTTACAATTGTTATATCTTCCTCTTGGATCGATCCCTTGATCATTATGTAGTGTCCTTCTTTGTCTCTTCTAATAGTCTTTGTTTTAAAGTCTATTTTGTCTGATATGAGAATTGCTACTCCAGCTTTCTTTTGGTTTCCATTTGCATGAAATACCTTTTTCCATCCCCTTACTTTCAGTCTGTATGTGTCTCTAGGTCTGAAGTGGGTCTCTTGTAGACAGCATATATATGGGTCTTGTTTTTGTATCCATTCTGCCAATCTGTGTCTTTTGGTGGGAGCATTTAGTCCATTTACATTTAAGGTAATTATCGATATGTGTGTTCCCATTCCCATTTTCTTAATTGTTTTGGGTTTGTTATTGTAGTTCTTTTCCTTCTTTTGTGTTTCTTGCCTAGAGAAGTTCCTTTAGCAGTTGTTGTAGAGCTGGTTTGGTGGTGCTGAACTCTCTCAGCTTTTGCTTGTCTGTAAAGGTTTTAATTTCTCCATCAAATCTGAATGAGATCCTTGCTGGGTAGAGTAATCTTGGTTGCAGGTTTTTCTCCTTCATCACTTTCAGTATGTCCTGCCAGTCCCTTCTGGCTTGCAGAGTTTCTGCTGAGAGATCAGCTGTTAACCTTATGGGGATTCCCTTGTGTGTTATTTGTTGTTTTTCCCTTGCTGCTTTTAATATGCTTTCTTTGTATTTAATTTGTGACAGTTTGATTAATATGTGTCTTGGCGTATTTCTCCTTGGATTTATCCTGTATGGGACTCTCTGTGCTTCCTGGACTTGATTAACTATTTCCTTTCCCATATTAGGGAAGTTTTCAACTATAATCTCTTCAAATATTTTCTCAGTCCCTTTCTTTTTCTCTTCTTCTTCTGGAATCCCTATAATTCGAATGTTGGTGCGTTTAATGTTGTCCCAGAGGTCTCTGAGACTGTCCTCAGTTCTTTTCATTCTTTTTTCTTTATTCTGCTCTGCAGTAGTTATTTCCACTATTTTATCTTCCAGGTCACTTATCCGTTCTTCTGCCTCAGTTATTCTGCTATTGATCCCATCTAGAGTACTATTAGTACTAGTACTAATAGTACTAGAGTACTATTCTGCTATTGATCCCATCTAGAGTATTGATCCCATCTAGTTCTTCTAGGTCCTTGTTAACTGATTATTGCATTTTGTCCATTCTATTGTCCATTCTATCTCCAAGATTTCGGATCAACCTTACTATCATTATTCTGAATTCTTTTTCAGGTAGACTGCCTATTTCCTCTTCATTTGTTAGGTCTGGTGGGTTTTTATCTTGCTCCTTCATCTGCTGTGTGTTTTTCTGTCTTTTCATTTTGCTTATCTTACTGTGTTTGGGGTCTCCTTTTTTGCAGGCTGAAGGTTCGTAGTTCCTGTTGTTTTTTGTGTCTGTCCCCAGTGGCTAAGGTTGGTTCAGTGGGTTGTGTAGGCTTCCTGGTGGAGGGTACTAGTGCCTATGTTGTGGTGGATGAGGCTGGATCTTGTCTTTCTGGTGGGCAGGTCCACGTCTTGTGGTGTGTTTTGGGGTGTCTGTAGACTTATTATGATTTTGGGCAGCCTCTCTGCTAATGGGTGGGGTTGTGTTCCTGTCTTGCTAGTTGTTTGGCATAGGATGTCCAGCACTGTAGCTTCCTGGTCGTTGAGTGAAGCTGGGTGCTGGCGTTGAGATGGAGATCTCTCGGAGATTTTTGCTGTTTGATATTATGTGCAGCTGGGAGGCCTCTTGTGGACCAGTGTCCTGAAGTTGGCTCTCCCACCTCAGAGGCACAGCACTGACTCCTGGCTGCAGCCCCAAGAGCCTTTCATCCACAGGGCTCCTTAATTTGGGATGATTCGTTGTCTATTCAGGTATTCCACAGATGCAGGGTATATCAAGTTGATTGTGGAGCTTTAATCCGCTGCTTCTGAGGCTGCTGGGAGAGATTTCCCTTTCTCTTCTTTGTTGTCACAGTTCCCAGGGGCTCAGCTTTGGATTTGGCCCTACCTCTGTGTGTAGGTCGCCGGAAGGCGTCTGTTCTTTGCTCAGACAGGACGGGGTTAAAGGAGCCGCTGATTGGGGGCTCTGGCTCACTCAGGCCAGGGGGGTAGGGAGGGTCACGGAGTGTGGGGCGGGCCTGCGGCGGCAGAGGCCGGTGTGACGTTGCAGCCTGAGGCGCGCTGTGCGTTCTCCAGGGGGAGTTGTCCCTGGATCCCGGGACCCTGGCAGTGGCGGGCTGCACAGGCTCCCCGGAAGGGCGTGTGGCTAGTGACCTGTGTTCGCACACAGGCCTCCTGGTGGCGGCAGCAGCGTCTGCAGTTATTCTTGATCACAGCTGCAGTCCCAGGGAGGTCCCCTCTCCAGGGGTGTCCCTTTCCAAGGTTCCCCAAAGTCTCATTCCACCGAAGCCTCAACTTGAAGTCCTGGGTCTTGTCATCTAATCAGGTCCAGGTTCAGATGAGGCTTTGAAGGAGCCTTTTTTGACTTTCTCAAATACAGCTCTTCCTGTACAGTTCCTCTTGATCTGTAGGCCAAAAGCCCCGTCACCAGTGATCTCAGCTGCCTGGAGCCCTGATGTAGGCGATTCATAGGGGGACGAATGGAAGCTGCGGCAGAACCCCTTACCAGCACCTGCAGAAGCTGGCTCGCCGGCCTGTGTCTGGGGCGAATTCAGCATATACTTCTAATGCAGGATATAAACATTCTGGGAGGCTCCTGCTTCCCAAACGAACTAGATTCATTCACGTTAAAAAACAAGTCAAGTAGGCAACATTCACCTTAATACTCTGCTTTAATTATTCAGGAAGCTTTGCTGGTTGTTATGGTCTGCTGAGGCAAATTCTCCCACAAATTTTATGTTAAAAGATGTCAGACCAGCCCTTCCTGGCTTGACATTTAAATTTTCTTTTGCCCTTGCAATCTATCTTGATTCAATTTTGTAGTTCTCAGCAAAAGCTAATGTAGCTGCCAGAATTTTTCACAAAGTATCATCATGGGTTCTTTTTCCAGGCTTGGTCTTCCATTCTGTGTTGAAAAGCATAAATCTATCTCTGCTCTGTTGATGGTTGTGCATTTTATGTACATTTTTAAGGGTGTTGATCGAAATCCTGCATCCTTAAAAAGGGTCATGGAAGTAGACTTTTTGATATGTACAGGTAAGACTGTGGGTGTCAGGGATTATTGCATTTGAAAGAATAGAGAAGAAGGTAATAGTCCTATTTTCCCTTCATTCTCTGGGGAAATTGAGTAGTGGATATGGTGTTTTGTTCTACTGTCCCTCTAGGTACAATAGGAAGAGTCAGCTTTATGGGTAGATGAGAAGGCAGAGAGCTCTATGCCAGTAATTTAAGGGCCCTGCAAAGGTTTTGTCACATTGCCTGAGTGCTACTTTTGGAGGTCTAATAACTTTGGGATCGGATTTTATTATTCTTTAAGAGCTTGCAATTCAACTGTTGGTAATGCTAGAAATCTATATCATATGATTTTGGAGTGCTGAGTACTGCATTTAGCTGAGCACAGAGAGGTGCAAAAAGAAGATATAGCATCTTTCTGGTAGGAAGTCAGAATGGGTGAGTGAAGTGGGTGGAGAAAATGGGAGAAAAACAAGGAGGAGCACAGAAGAGGAGTTATGTGAGCTCTACATTAGTGTTTTGCCTTTTGTCAGACTTGCCCATAGGCCCAGAGGGAGTATACTAAGAGAGGATGGCCAGGGAGACTATTTTTATTTATTAATTTTTTGCATGTATTTGGGTGTGTATGGTTATATGGGGCCATGTGTTCATATAATAAACAGATCCTTACAAAGGAATGTTTGATCTGAGGAACTCAGTGAATCATCAAGAAACAGAATGATTTCTTTTTAATAAAATGTCAAATGCACATGAAATTACCAAAGACGGAAAGTTATAAGAATATGAAACCTTTTTTCAAAATCAATCTTTAAAATAGAATCTAGATAATGAATAAGGATTTCATGTTAGATGCCGTTTAACAAAAGGGCATCAAGAAAAGTTGATAATAAAACTTTCCTGGCAGTCATCTTCTTGGAATTCTACTTTATATAATTAAACTATAGTGGGGAAAAAGAGAGAAAAGTAAAGAAATATAATACAGTATCTTTTGATCTCAGTTCTAACTTAATTGATTCACACTGGCAGAAATGCATCCTAGTGTCTACATTATTGTAATGGAACCACCACTTACTATTTTTATGCTTATTCAAGATTCTGGTATATGCTTATTCATTCCTTCAAAGGAAACGTTTTATTATAAAATATGAATATGATATTTCAAAATAAAAATAAGGGGCTGATTTTACACATACCCATGTGTGCTTATACATGCTCTCTCTCTTTGTCTCTGTGTCTGTCTCTATATATGTATGTATTTATGTCCACATAATACATACCTTGATAAAAGGCCCCTTCCCCTGTGAACTTCCCTTAGGGGTGTGTTTTAAACTGAACTGTGTTCCCTTCCCAAATTTATATGTTGTAGTCCTAACCCCCAGTACATCAGAATATGACTTTATTTGGAGGTGGGATTTTTACAGAGGTAATAAAGTTAAATGGACGTCATTAGGGTGGGCCCTAATCCAATATGACTGATGTCCGTATAAAAGAAGAAATTTGGACACAGAGACACACAGAGAGGGAAGATGACGTGAAGAGACATAGGGAAAAGACGGTCATCCATAAACAAAGGAGCAAAGCCTGGAATAGGACCTTCCCTCACAGGCCTCAGAAGGAATCAACTCTACCAATACCTTGATTTCAGACTTCCAGCCTCCAGAACTGTGAGACAATATATTTCTGTTGTTTAAGCCATAAATTTGTTATGGCAGCTATAGATGACTATTACAGGTAAGGGTGGCTTTTGTAATTGAACCTACATTACGTGAAGTGGTGTGTGGAAAGAACACTGAATTGTATTAAGAAAATTTATTTATGTACTTGGTTTTGTCACTTTCCAGTTATAAGACTTTAGTAAGTCATCTAACCTTGCCAGACCAAGTGTTTCCTCATTTTTGTAATCTATTCTCAGGATTTGATCTTAAGCCAACAGAGTGCCCTAATCAGCCCTAAACAAAATGCTTATAGATGACACTATTGACGCCCTGCCCATAGGGTAACCCTAAGTCCCAGGGTGAGTGGGACAGTACTAGTCTGCATCTTGTCTTAGTGGAATTCTGATGTCACACCCTTTCATTCTCAACAGTGTTCCAGTTGTATGATAAACTATATCCTTACCTTTTGCCCTCTTCTTAATGCCAGTTTTGCCCAGGTATTCATCCTACCCCCCAGCTTCAGAGGTAGATTCTGATTAGTTGATGTCAGTTATGCTAATCTCACTCCTTGCTTGTGATTGGTTCAAGAACACTTGCTCAAGTTAATTAGAGAATAGCTTTCCTGAGTAGTTATGAGCCCAGGAGTGAGTACGTGCCCTAATCTGGCCAATTCATGTTACAAGGCAGGATTTACAGGCTATGACTGAGTGATAGTTTTTTTTTTTTTCTCAACGAATGAGATAGTATATTGTCCCATTGTTGCTGGAAGCCGTCTTGGGAGCCTTACACAAGCAGGCTCAGGAATAAAACTTCATACAGATTGGGCATAACACAGAGAAATGGGAAGAAGCCAAAGCCTAAAATCTGCCCTAACTCTAGATTTGATATGTGAAATGATACTTTCTTATTGTTTCAGTCCATTTGAGTCTGAGATTTTAATAACTTATAGTGAAGTGCATCCTAAGAGAGATAATGTGTACTCATATACTATGGTTGCTGTGACAACTTAACACAACTTAGTGGCTTAAAACAGCAAAATCGTATTCTCTTATAGTTCCAGAAGCTAGAAGTCTGAAACCAGTTTCACTGGCCTAAAGTCAAGGTGTAGGCAACACTGATTCCTTCTGGTGGCTCTAGGGGAAAATCTGTTTCCTTGCATATTTTAGGTTCTGGAGGCTGCCTGCATTTCTTGGTTCCTGACCCTTTCTTGCATCACTCCAACTCAGGCATCTACCATAACATCTCCTACTTCTGAAGTCAAATCTCCCTCTGCCTCCCTGTTATAAAGACATTTGTGATTATGTTTAGGGCTTACTCAGATAATGCAGGAAAATTTTTCCAGTCATGATACTCAATCACCCTGCAAAGTTCTCTTTGCCTTTTAAGGCAACATATTCACAGGTTCTGGGGTTAGGATTTGGATACCTTTGGGAGCCATTATTCAGCCTACTACACAATGCTTTTGACTTTAAGGCAGAGTGACAGATTCTGCAACAGCGAGATAGGTGACACAGGATGTTAACTAGGGTTTTTTTCTGGTGTCTTAGAATTTCAACTGAGGACATAAACCTGAGAAAGGTAAGTATATTCACAGGTTAAAGAGAGATGCTTTACAACATCCATAACTAAATTACTGAAAGAAAGCAGAACCTCTCTAGGGACTACGAATACAACTATTAATTTCTATCTTGCATAAAAGAATAGGAACTTTGAAGAGTGATTGGAGAGAAAGTAGCAAAACTAGGTGTGTCACAGAGTTAAGAGTATTATGGCATTTTCTCTCCCCTCCCAAGGAAGTGGGGAATGGGTCTCTGGCACTTATCTCAAGCCAATTGAATAAGTCTTAGAGACTGGAGACGCCAGGAAGTAGAAGAGACTAGAATCTTACTTCCTGGCTGAATGCTTATGTAGCTGTAGAAAATTTTAAGCTTTCCTAATGTTCCCACCAGACTGGAATCTGGCAGGAAAATTCTTTAGAGACCTTGACAGGTTCCCTAGAGCAGAGACATACATGAACTTAGAAAATGGTGTTTGCTTTCTGCCTGCTTCCAGCCTGGAGAATTCTTAAGCCATGAAGCTGGCTGGAACAACTTGCAATTATAGAACAAACAGAGAAAAGAAAAGAAAAAAAAAGAGAGAAAGGCCTAACAAATGATATCCTACGATTTGATGGGTTAAAAATGCACTAATCTCCCATGGTCCATGTGCCTGCCATGGAAGGATTCCTGCTGTCTCACTGAGCCCTTATCCAAGAAAGAAGTGTTCTGGGGAGACGGAATCCCAGGGAGAGAGGCCAAGAGGTACAGCAAAGAGGGCAGGAACTGAGGGCAGTTATAACAAGTCCGCTGGACATGTGTCACTCATATGGTGAAAATTCACGTGCTGGAGGTCCTTTAGTGGGGTCCCCAAAGAGAGCACAAATGTGCCCCTTGAGGGCATTACTATGGCTAATTATATTACACCTGTTATATAAGACATTCTTATTTTCATAATCTTCCCTATCTACTACCTTCACCCAGGGAGAACCTGCAGTGGAAGGTAGTGCAGATGCAAAAGGAAGGAGGAAACAGCGAAGATCACTTTGTGATTACAGTTACCTCATCCAATGGTCAAGTCTGAACCGTGGGAAGGGGTGAAGCTTTGGAATGAAAGTCAGATTGATGTCCTAATTTAGACTGGATGGGATTTTTTTTATCCTCTTAAAGTGAATCACAATTACTTAAGTGAAATTATTTTTGAGGCTGAAAGAGATTGGAAAGGTATGGGATATGCTTGGGATTATTATCTTGGAGCAGTGAAGGGAGCTTGCAGCAGAGAGTACTGGTTAGCAATGGCTGGAGAAAGAAGTTTTACTACCTTTGATAATCTGCTATGCAGGTGAGAAGGTGGCAAGAACAGAGAAGAAAAAAAGTGTGGCTGTGTGGATATGGATTAGATCCACTAAGTATGTTTGGAAGTTAAGAGAATGATCAATATTAGAATAAATCTCTAGGTCTCCTAAAAAAGCAAAGCGAAACAATAAACCAAATCAAATTACAACCAGTGTGACCAAATGCTATTTTTCACTGAAAATTTGAATAACATGGTTAGTTATTTACTGACAAATTTACACCTCCAAGCTTTACCAAAATTGTGTTAGCAATTAAAAAAATTTTTTTGGTTCTTTTGCAATTAGTCATTAAGTGTAGACTGGCATTTCTGATTTAGTTGAAAAAATCATATTCCACACTTTTTTTCTTACCCCAATACATGACTCAAATGAAGAGGCAGCATTCGTAGAAAGAAGAGCAAAAATATGGAAAGAATACCGTGCGTGGTATTTTTCTGTTCATCTTACCTAATAGAAATGTTAAAATAAGTCTTTCATGTGACAGATTAGGTAACAGCAAGCTAGAAGACCTTTTTTCACAGCTTGCTTTTACCATGCCATTTCCTTTCGTTTCCTATAAATGTTTGGCCCACAGACCTCCCATTAGTTTAAAAGGGGTTCAGTGTCTAAATATACACTAGAACATGAAAATGTGTCCTAGTAAGGAAAAACCTCTATTGCCTCATGCAATAATGCCTCAGGGGAATCCTGAAAGATTAGCCATTAATTCCACTTCCTGTCCCTGTCAATAATTAGACAAGGAAATACATGGCTTTAAAATGAATCAACTACACAGAGGACATTCATTAAACCGCCAACTCTAGAAAATAATAAAAGATTTTTTCCTTCTTAAATCTAAGTGTAAAGAATCAAAATGCAGGAGGAGACTGTATTGAAATGCCAAAGTAAAGCAGGGTCAGTCTTTTTTTAAAAATTTTTTATGGAGTAGAGTTGATTTACAATGTTGTGTTAGTTTCAGGTATACAGCAAAGTGAATCAGTTATACATATACATCCACTCTTCTCTTTTTTTTATAGATTCTTTTCCCATACAGGCCATTACAGAGTACTGAGTAGAGTTCCCTGTGCTATACAGCAGGTTCTCATTAGCTATCTATTTTATATATAGTAGTGTGTATATTGTCAATCCCGATCTCCCAGTTTATCCCTCTCCCCCATCCCCTGGTAACCATAAGTTTGTTTTCTACATCTGTGACAGAGGCAGTCTTTTAAATGATGAAGGATATGTGTCTGTTAAAAATATGAATGTGTACATTATATCGTTCAACTAATGATTTTGGGGACTCAGCTACTGCTAGGCACTGTTGTAGATTATGGGAATATGAACAAGATGTACAAACTATTCACATAGTTTACATTCCAGAGTGCAGAGATAGATAATATGTATAATAAATTTTATGCATATGTATTGCATATTTACAAGTACACACACACACATATAGTGTTACATTCTATGGAGTACATATAACGAAGGAAGTGAAAGGAAGGAAAAAAGAGCTATTTTAAAAGGGTAGTTCCAAAATTCCTTATCAGTTAGGTAAATGAGTAAATAGCTGAAGGAAGTGAAACATGGCAATAACTAGTGGAAGAGGTTTCTAGGTAGAGGGAGAAGCAAGTGCATGTTCTGTTTGGTGGATATTAAAGAAGCCAGTATGGCTGGAGGAGAGAAAGAAGGAGAGTGGTTATAGATGAGGACGGAGAGGTTGCAAGATGTAGATACCCAGGACCTCATAGCACATTGTAAGGAATGAGGCTTTTACTCTGAGTGGAATGAAAGGCATTGGAAGGTTTTCAGTAGCTGCATGAACTTGTCTACAGTTTTGAAAGGATCACTCTGGCTTCTGGGTTGAGAATAGACTGTCTGTGCGGTGAAAGAAGACCAGTTAAGATGCTATGGCAAGTATCCAGATAAAAGACAGTGATGGCTCAGAGCAGGGTGGTCGCAGTTGAGGTAGGGAGAAGTGGTTATGTTTTGAAGATAGATCCAGTAAGATTTGCTCATGCATTGGCTGGGAAATCAGAAACAAGAGAGGACTTAAGGAAGACTCCAAGGTTTTTGGTCTGAGGAACTGGAAGCATGAAGTGGTCTTTACTGAAGTGGGGCAAGCAGTGGGAAGAGCAGCTTAAAAGGAAATTCTGCTTTGGACATGTATTATACATTATGCATTCACGTGGATCTGTCTAGTAGGCAGTTGATATATGAATATGGAGTTTGGGAGAGAGATCTTGGTTATTTATATAAATTTGGGAAGTAGAACTATATATATACATATATGTATGTATATGTATATATATAAACAATATGTGTGTATATATACAATATGTATATGTATATACACACACAGACACACATATACATATATACAAAAATCTAGGAAGTGAGCATGGTTAAAGATTGAGACCTAAGGGACCCCAAAGTTTAGAGTGTGCATGAAACAGAAAAGATAAATGGTCGGTGAAGCTGGAGGAAAATCATAAGAGTATGTTATTCCAGAAACCAAAGGGTAGAGGTTTTCCAAGGGAGCATGGCTGACTGGTCAAGGCGTTGGCCAGTGAATTGGTCAAAGAGGAGTCCATTGGTGTCTTTGATGGGAGGTGTTTTGAGTGGAGTGGTGATAGAGGGTTAAAGTCTTATTATATTATAGTGGGTTCAAGACAAAATGGGAATAAATTAGAGATGGTAGGTAGAGGAAAATTTTAAAGAACCTTGTAATAATACAGGAGCAGCTACATGGAAGGGGATGTGAGGTCAAGGAGAGAGATTTTTCCATGGTTTTTAGATGGTAGAAATTATAGCAGTTTTTGTTTGTACACTGGTGGGCGTGTCACAGTGGGAAGCAGAAAACTGATGATGGAAGAGAGATGGAGGAATTGCTGAACAGATGATTGTGTAGGCGAGAGGCAATAGAATTTAGAGCACAAGAGGGATTGCCTTTAGACGGGAGCAGGGGTAATCTATCTGAAGTAATGGGTGGGAAGGCAGACTATGTGGGTGCAGATGTTGGTAGTAGAATAATTGTGGTGTGGGCACCTCTGGAGATTCCTTTCTGATTAATTTTCTCAGTGAAATAGGAAGCACATTATTCAGCTGAGAGTGAGGATGGAGGAGGAAGGCATGGAGGTTTTTTGTTTGTTTGTTTGTTTTTTGCGGTATGCGGGCCTCTCACTGTTGTGGCCTCTCCTGTTGCGGAGCACAGGCTCCGGACGCGCAGGCTCAGCAGCCATGGCTCATGGGCCCAGCCGCTCTGCGGCATGTGGGATCTTCCCGGACCAGGACACAAACCCGTGTCCCCTGCATCGGCAGGCGGACTCTCAACCACTGTGCCACCAGGGAAACCCTAGGCATGGAGGTTTGAGAGAGAAAAGAAATTGGGGTGTAGTTTTCTAGGAGGCTGGAACCGTGAATGGACTGGAGAAATACAGGAGGGTAATTGGTCCGCACCAAGGGCTGACAACTTGCTTGCTGTGGCCGACCTGTCATACGGAAGACCTGTTTTCTATTAGATACTTTCTATTAGATAATTTAAAATGAGGCAAATCAGCCTTGTTTTATATATTTCCTCAGTTTCCATTATGTACATGGGAACAGGCACAGTATGGGTGGAGATATGGCTGTTTTCAGATTTAGGGTTTTGCCAGATGAGTATGATTCAGTGAGAAAGGAATGAGAGAGAAGTATATATAAGCAAGGGAGGGCTCTGATGATGGGTTATGGAATTTAGCAAGGGCAAGTAGGGAAGTGAGACATGAAGGAAAGGGGCAGTGTAAAATGTGTTTGATTCATGACTTTTAGATCTTGGTGAAGCCGGGAAGTGTTGGAGGTAGGTGTGATGGTCTGAGAGTGTGATGCTTAGTACTGGCTAAGACAAGGTCTGGACTCTAAAGCATGACAGTGGGAAAGAATGGCCAGGCTAGGAAGATGTGGTCTTTGGAGGAGAGAAGGATGGAGGAAGCGAGAGGCAAGGCAGGGTGTTTGTAGGTTCATATACACTGATACTGGAATCTCCAAAAATTATGACCAAGTTGTGCTGGAGAGAGAAATGGTGAGTGAAAAGCTAAAAACCTCAAGGACTCAGTGAGAGTAATAGAGTGATTCATTAAAAAAAAAAGTAGTATGAATATATATCCAAGAACATTCAATGAAGTAGCACCTGGAAAAGCAAACATCAGAACCAACTTAAATATCCTTCAGTAAGTAAAAGATTAAATAAATTATGTCCTATCCATACAATGGAATGAGGTGCAGGCTTTAAAAATAAGGTTAATAAACATATACTCACCAGGGAATATATTTACGATATATTAAGTGAAGAGATAATATTCACATATTAATATGAATAGTAAAATTTATTTTAAAAATTAAAAAGGTGTGATATACACAGAGATATGCATACGGTATATTCATAAAGAAAGAAGTACCCAACAGAGGTTCCCAGGAGTTGGACGTAGCCAGGCTGTTATGTAAAGAGGAACTTTCACTTCTTTAGGTAAGGAGAAACTTTCATTTATTTTCCTAGACATATAGCTTTCTTTAAACTTTTTCTTGTATGAACTACTTGTACTAGAAAATAAATAAATCAGAGGGATGTAATGTACGGCACAGGGAATATAGTCAATAATATAATAACTTTGTGTGATGATGCATAATCTAGAAAAATATTGAATCACTATGTAATACACCTGAAACTAGTATTATATTGTAAGTTAACTATGCTTCAATTTAAAAAAATAAATTTTTCTTGTAAAACGTAACACAGATAAAAATGAACAAACCTTGAAGTAGAGGTGGATTTAGTCTCAAACCAACATTAAGTACCACCACTTAGATCAAGAAATACAAAATTGCCAAACTCTATAATCTCCCGTGGTGCACCCTCTTCCTTACTACTCCTCTCTGTTCCAAAGTTAAAAACTATCATGACTTTTATTGTCACTACATCCATGCTTTTCTTTAGAGTTTGCCATGCACACATGCGTTTTCACACATTGTAGTATTGTCCTGCCTGTTTGTGAACTTCATATAAATAGCATAATCCAATATGAATTCTGTTGTGCTGACTTCTTTTTTTCAATGTAAAATTCATCCGTATTGCAGGATGTGGAATTTTTTTTTTATTTGCCTTTTTTTTTTTTTGGTGAGAACATTTAAGTTCTACTCTCTTAGCAAATTTCAATTATATAATACAGTGTTATCAACTATAGTCACTATGTTATACATTAGATTCTCAGACTATTACCAAACCAAACTTGGGTCCACTCACCTGATGAGGAGAAAAGCCAATCTACAGCACCAGATTGTGGTGAAGGAAAGTACAGTGTTTATTGCAGGGCCAAGCAAGGAGCATGGGTAGCTCATGTTCTAAAGACCTGAACTCCCTGATGGCTTTCAGGGAAGGGTTTTTAAAGGCGAGGTGAGGGAGAGGGTCACAGGGTGCCTGGTCAGCACATGGACATTCTTCTGATTGGTTGGTGGTGAGATAACTGGATGGTATTTTGGGAGTCAGCATCATCAACCTTCTGGCTCCAACTGGTCTGGGATCTCTGTGCTTGTGGTCAGCATGCAGTTAACTCTTAGAACATGGTGAGGGTTTTAGTATCTGCAAAGCAGCTCAAGGATAGAACTCTGGATATGATCTGTAGCCCTTGAGGAGGAACTAAAGATCCTTGACTTTGTCTTATGACTAAACTATTGTTATTTTTTTCTTGCTTGACTACTTTCCTTTGTTTCTGTATTTTTTCACTTCTCTGATTAAATTTGCTCTTTGGAACTTGGGGAAGGCCTAGGAAGTTAAAGTTTCTACAAACAAGAGGCAGGGGACACAAGGGGCAGGGGTTCTGTCCCTGGGAAGGCTTGCAGGGTCCTGCTTTGAGTCAAGATCTTATTCATTTTATAGCCTAAAGGAGGCAGTTTATTTTTATATAGTATTCTGTATATAAATATACCAAAATTCATTTGTCCTTTTACTATTAATGGACACTTGGTTTATATCTAATTGTGGATTGTCATGAATAACACTGCTATGAACATTCCCATGCATAGTTCTTGGTGGCCATGTGCATGTATTTCTGTTGAGTACATTTCTAGTAGTTGAATTGCTGAGTAATAGGGTTTGTGTAGTTTCAAGTCAAGATGATGACAAACTGTTTTACTCCTACCAACAGTAGTATCCGTTTAGCTTCATAGCCTTTCCAACACTTGGTATTGTCATTAAATATTTTTCCCAATGTCTAATAATGGGAGTATAGGGATCTGACTTTGTGGTTTTAATTTGTATTTACATCATTATGAATGAGGTTGTTTACTGGCTATTTGAATAACCTCTGACAAATTGCTTGTTCAATCTCAAGAGCATTTTTCCTACTGAATTGTTTGAGCTTCTCTTTTGATTTTCAGAAATGTTTAAAAAGATCAATTCAAGATATGAGCCCTCTTTTGGCTCTATGTATTTCAAATACTTTTTCACTGTCTGTGGTTTGCCTTTCTGCTCTGTTAGTGGTGACATTTGAAAAAGAACTTTGATATAGTCAGATTTATCAATATTTTCTGTGGTTCAAGATTTTTGTGTCCTGTTTGAGAAGTCTTATCCTAAGTTAAGGTTGTAAAGATATTCTCTCTTATTAATTTTTAGAAATTTTACTGTTTTTTGTCTTTCACACTTAGCTTCATAATCTACTTGCAATTGATTTTTGCGTTTGGCATGAGGTAAGGTTCTAGTAACATTTTTATTCCTATAGCTATCCATATGGCTATCTATTTGTTTCAGAACGATTTCTGGAAAGACATGTTCTTTCTCCACTGTTGGGAAGTGCTATGTTTGCAGAAATCACATGCCCATTTGTGATAAATTCTAGGATTTCTATTATATTCTTTTGAGCTTTTATTTTTATTCTTATGCCAATACCTTACTGCTTTAATTACTGTAGCTAATATTCAATGGAGCAAATTCTCCCATCCATTCCTTCTTTAAGAATGTCTTGGCTAAGTTTATCCCTTCACCTTTTTACATTTCTGTGTATGTTTTACTACTGGTTTGTCATGTTCCACATATAGAGCATTGGAATTTTTATGGAATTGTATTAAATCTATAGATCAAATTGGGGAGATTTAACATCTTTATGATATTGAGCCTTTAATTCATATCCATGGCATATTTTCCCATTGACTGGGGTCTTCTTTGATTTCTTTTAATAACATTTTATAATTTTGGGAGTTGAGAGCTTCTACATGTTTTGTTAGATTTATGATGTTAATACACATCTCATCAGCGCGGGTGCCATGGTACACCACCCAGCTCCTCCCTCTGGGACTGGAGCACTTGTTTCTTAGCTGCTGGGGGTGTTAGAGGTTGATGGCACTCAGCTGAGTCTCCCTGGAACTTCCCCTCAGCTGAAGAGAGCTGCCTGGCCTAAGGTCAAGCTCCCTTCTAGGGGCAACCTACATTCCATGATTTTTTGATATGAGATTAAAAGCCTCGTAGGCCTCCAAATAAAACTGCAGATGTTTCCCTCTGTAATAGTCATCTGTTGCTGTGTAACAAATAAGTCTGAAAGATAGTGAGTTAAAACAACAACGTGTATTATCTCATAGTTTCTGTGGACCAAGAAAGGCTTAGGTGAGTCTTCTGATTCTCAGACTCTCACAAGTCTATAAACATCTCAAGCCTTGACTGGGAAAGGTCCACTTCAGGCTCACTCACACGGTTGTTGGCAACATGCAGTTCCTTGCAGGTTGTTGGATTAAGGTCTCAGTTTCTCCTAAGCTGTTGGCCCACTCTCAGTTCCTCTTATGTGAGCCTCTCCATAGAGCAGCTCACGAAAGGACAGCTGCTTCATTGAATTGAGTAAGGAGAGAGAGAGTGCCAGCAAGAGAAACTAGGATGATGGAAGTCACAATCTTGGTAACCTAATCTCAGAAATGATATCCCATCATTTCACTATAGTTTGCTCATTAGAAGCAAGTCACTTGGTCCAGTCCACACTCAAGGGGATAGGATTACTCAAGGTGACAATACCAGGAGGCAGGGATTCTTGAGAGTCATTTCAGAAGCCTCCTAACACACCATTGTTTTCTAATCTCTGGAAATTTTGTGTAAAATTTGTGTATTTCTTCCTATGTATTTCCAGTTATCTGGTACAAATGAATTTAACTTTAATATTCTTAAATTGTGGGAAGATTTGTATTCAATTTCTTTAATGGGTAAAGGAATATTACATTTATTTTCTGCCCAGTTTTGGTAAGTTCTGTTTTTCAAGTAACTTGATCTATCTACATGTTTAAATTTATTAGCTTAAACCTGTTTACAGTATCCTATTTTGGTATTTCAGGGTCTGTAGTCATGTCTACTCTTTCATTTCTGACACTGGTTATTTGTGCCTTCTTTCATTTTTCCTTGAGCAGTCTCATTTGACATGAGTTTTACGTTTTTTTTCCAAGAATCAATTATTGGCTATGCTGACCTTTATTTTCTCTTTTTTATTTTATTTTTAAATTTATGCTCTTTCCAGTGTTTGAAATACATATATATATGTATATATATATATACACACATATATGTGTGTGTGTATATATATATATACACATATATATGTATTTATTTCCCTTTTACTTTTCAAGTTTCTATAGGATTACGTTTTAGATTTGTCTTTCATAAACATCACATAACTGAGATTTTAATAAAAATTTGGGTTTAAATCTACAACTTACTAATTTCTTTCTAGCTCTCATATTTCTTTTACTTGTCTTCTTGTGGTATGAGATCTTTTTAAAAAGTCAGGTTTATAGGGATGTAAGTTATATATGGCAAAGCTGTACAATTTAAAATTTGAGTTCGGTGCATTGTGACAAATGAATATTAATTATACCACCATATAATTGTGGTATATTAATCTTACTACAACTGTGACATAGAACATTTCCATCATACCTAGAAGATGCCTTGTGCCCCACTGCAGTCAATCCCTTCTCCAGTCCTCCAGACTATGGTAAATATTACCTGATTTCTGTCTCTAAGACTTTGCACTTTTTTGAATGTCATATACATGGAATCATATAGCATGTAACTTTTGTCTGTGGCTTCCTTTGTTTACTGTGCTTTCAAGATTCATCGATGTTGTTGCGTGTATCACTGGTTCTTTTTTCTTGAGGAATAGTATCGCACCATATGGATACACCACAATATTTTTATCCTTTCTCTAATTGATGAGCATTTGAGTACTTTTCAGTTCTGGGCTGTTATGAATAAAGCTGCTATAATCATTAGCAGACAGGTCATTTGTTGACCTGTAGTTTAAGTAATCGTAGGTAAATATCCATAAACAGAACTTGTGTATCATACAGTAAGGGTAAGTTTAGTTTTATAAGAAAATTCCAAACTGTTTTCCAAAACCGTACCATTTTACTCCACCACCAGTGTATAAGAATTCTGGTTGCTTTGCATTCTTGGTATCTCTTGGTATTGTCAGTTTTTGAAAAAAATTTTACCCATCATGTAGGTATGAAGTGGTATCTCATGGTGGTTTTAATTTCCATTTCCCTAGTGACTAAGAGCCCTTTCCCGCTAACTCCCTTTTCCAAGGAAAACAGCACCCGGCCAGTGCCACCATTCTTTTGTTGCTTCACTGCCCAGCTGTCCTATGAAGCTAACTGGCATATAGCAGCCCAGGACAATCAAAAAGAACCTCATATGTCTAGCAGGTGCTGAGAGGAGCTCCCCAAGCTGGGATAATAGGGGCAGCGCCAACATTGTTACACTGAAATTATTGTATTTAATCTTCCAATGACATAGGTATTTCTATTTTACAGATGAGGAAGTTAAGGATCATCAACTTTATGCAATATGCCCAAACCCATAAAGCTGGTAAGCAGAAGTGTCAGAATTTAAGTTTGGGTTTTTGTGGTTCCAAAGCTAATGGTTGAAATTACTCTGAAATTTATAGCTGATAAACATCCCCTCAGGGTCCTTTTCTCTAGACTGGATAACATCTCTTTTAAATTCTTATTTTCCAAACATTTCATCAAATTCAAGGTTTTGTCGGATCATTTTTTCTCCCCAAACTCCCTATGTCACTCCTTGTTTCCACACTACAGTGTTGAATAAATAAATCCAAATTTGCTCCCTGGTGACAATTACTGTCACAATTATGTCCAGCTATTCTAATTGAGCCTACTGACCCTGAGTAAATGGAACCTGGGACTGTTGGCAGGGGGTGGCATAGGCTGTTATGATGTAGCTTAATGCACCCTGAGGGTTCATGGATGGATAAGCTGCACCTAAGTAGGCCAGCTACTCTTCATAGCCTGTCTTTTCCAAAAGAGATGCTGAATGTACTGTAATATGATGATGCACCTCCTATAATAATTTAACATTTAGCCCTCACAAATTGCTGTTCAACCTTCAGTGTTCTAGACAAACATTGTTCAATTTATTTATTTATTGAATTTTTCTTTCTTTTTTTATTGAAGTATAGTTGATTTACAATGTGGTGTTAGTTTCAGGTGTACAGCAAATCAGCAAAGTGATTCAGTTATACATATATATGTGTATTCTTATTTATTTATTTATTTATTTATTTATTTATTTATTTATGGCTGTGTTGGGTCTTCGTTTCTGTACGAGGGCTTTCTCTAGTTGTGGCGGGGGGGGGCCACTCTTCAGTGCAGTGCGTGGGCCTTTCACTATCGCGGCCTCTATTGTTGCGGAGCACAGGCTCCAGACGCGCAGGCTCAGTAATTGTGGCTCACGGGCCCAGTTGCTCCGCGGCATGTGGGATCTTCCCAGACCAGGGCGCGAACCTGCATCCCCTGCATTGACAGGCAGACTCCCAACCACTGCACCACCAGGGAAGCCCATATGTGTATTCTTTTTCAGATGCTTTTCCGTTATAACTTATTACAAGGTATTGAATATAGTTCCCTGTGCTATATGGTAGGTCCTTGTTGTTTACCTGTTTTATACATAGTAGTGTGAATCTGTTAATCCCAAACTCCTAATTTATCCCTCTCCCCTTTGGTAACCATAAGTTTGTTTTCTATGTCTGTGAGTCTAGAAATGTTTTGTAAGTAAATTCATTTGTATCATGTTTTTAGATTCCACATACAAGCAATATCATATGATATTTGTTTTCTCTATCTGACTTCACTGAGTATGATAATCTCTAGGTCCATCCATGTTGCTGCAAATGGCATTATTTCATTCTTTTTTATGGCCGAATAATATTCCATTATGTATATAAACCACATCTTCTTTATCCATTCCTCTGTCAATGGACATTTAGGTTGCTTGGCTATTGTAAATGGTGCTGCTATGAACATTGGGATGCATGTGACAGAAGGTATTTTAAGTGGTACACACTCTCAAGGGAGCACCTTTCAGAGATTCTACACTCCATGTCCATAGTCCTGTTGGAAGAGCAGTGATTCAGCGTAACTCAGCCTGCACAAGACTTGGTTTATCAGAATTGAGCCTGCATTACCAATATTCTGTTGACATCTACTTTCCACTTGCATATTAAAACGTTATTCAGTTTAGAGGGCTACTGTTATATATGGTCAATCCTTACCACTATAAATTAATAGTGGGGGTTGGTATGTGGTTATGTTCACTGACCATTACAACTTACTCCTGAGTTTTGAGTTACATTAAGGATTTGCAGATTTTTTACTGTTTCCTTTCTATTTAATACCACAATTAGCCTTATTGCTTTCAGCAAGAGTTAAATAGTCACAGTATATGGTATCTGTTGAGCTCTTTTGTTATTCTTTGATAATTTGTCCAGAATAAGTCACTTTTAAGGAAACATCTAATCATACAGAGAATATCTTGAGGGAAAAAAGTAAGAGACAGTTTAGAATATATGCATATTTTGGCACATATTATTGGCAACAGATGAGACTGCATTTACTGAATTTTAAACTGAAGGGTGTGCTGTACCAATGCTAAACTTGGTAGGTTGGAGAAATTTGAAGATAATTCTGATTATTTGGTCAGCTTTTAAGGTATAGAGGGAGAGTCTGGGAATATAAAGGAAAAGAACTAGCATTTAAAGTGTCAAATGTGCTGTTCTCTTTTGCCTTCCAGAGACCTCTGACCTAAATTGCCTGGGCATCTAATTACCTGGAGGATGGGTGTGGGTAGGTGGGCAGAGATTATATGGGGTTGGCCAAAAAGTTCGTTCGGTTTTTTTCTGTAACATGTTTTGGAGAACCCAAATGAACCTTTTGGCCATCCCTATAATTTGCTAGGGAAGGAACTCCAAGGAGAGACCAAGAGAATGTTCAGTCTCCATTATGCCATCATACTATCATGCAGCAGGATCATAGTTCTAGACTTTTGCCTTGAGAGAGACCTTTCCAAGTTCCCCTGTCTCCTCCAACACCCCCACAACCAAGTGTGGAGGATTCAGTCTGTCGGTCGAGCTCTCCGGTGGCGTAGAGGAGATGTAACAGCTGCCATTAGGATTGGCTGGAGTCTGGAAGAGGCTATCAGGAAATAAAAGCCTTCTTCTTTTTTTAATCACAAAAATTCGTGAGAAGGAAAAAAAAGTGTTAACTTATTAAATAGCATCTATGCATTTGGTTCTGTTCTAAGTACTTCTATGTATATAAATATGTATCAGTTAATTCAGTCCTCACAATGACACTGTGAGGTAAATACTATTTAATTCCCATTTTACTTTTGAGGAAACTGGGACACAGAGCCAGTACATAACTCACCCAAGATCACGCCTCCAATGAGTGGCAGAGTGGCACTGGGCTGTCTACCCCACTAACTCCTAAGGAGATGGGTTATTGAGGATAATGCCAAAGGCAAAGAGGCAGCTTTTCTCTCTGCTACTCGTTCAGGACTAGGAAATCACCTCTGAGCTTCGTCTTGCAATAACCTTGGGCCTGGCTGAAGCACTTTAGCTACCCAGTGTGGTGGTCAGAAGAGGGAGACCTTACAGTGTGACCTTCCCGAACTGCCTTCAGGGGCCTGTAGTGAGAAACTAACCCGAGAGCCAGGCAGGGGCCCACCAGGTGATTCTGCAGGCAGAGCAGGGCTGGGACCACCTGGCCGATGGACTGGAAGGAGGCTGTAGGTCTCATGCAGAAAGCTGTGGCCAGTGGGAGCAGGGGTGAGACAGGGTGAGCCAGGATATAGTACTAGGGGTTGTCAAAGCTAGGGGAGACTGAAACCAGAGTCCCACTGACACAGAGTGAAGCTATGCAGCTTAGCAGCAGGGCAAACAGCACCCAGGAGCCAGGGGTGTTGCCATGGAGACCTGGGAAAGCAGAGAACATTGCACTGACGACTCCGACTCCTTATTTTTCCAGGAGGACTCAAAATCTTTATTCCTCATACCCACCATATTCCACATGTCATCACAGGGGGAAGTGCAGGGAGCTGGGCTAGCTCAGGGACTAAATGATTTTTTTTCAAACACTGAATATTTTATAGGGGCAGTCAACACTACTGGAAGAGATTAAGTTTTAACTGAATTTAGTTAATTTGTTGTCTAGCTACCCAGTGGGGAGGGGGCTAAAACAGAGAACCAGATTAAGTAGAGAACCCTAAAGAACTTTCATTTTCTCTTCACATCTCAGTTATAGAGGGAGTTAAATTTTATAAACCTGCTACAAAATTTGGCTAATCAAAAAAAAAAAAGAAAAGAAAAAGAAAAATATATGTTGTCAGCTGTATAGGCAATGGAAACAGCACACATAAAATAATCAGAAAAGTTAAAGAGAGAAGTTGGACTTACAGAAGGAGGACAACAGGATAATAATAACCTTCTTGATGGTAGCCAGTTATAGTAGAACCTAGTCTGACAAAGAAGAATTTGCAAGGTATTTAATTTCAATGCTACCTTGCTGTGACAGAAATGTACATGGTTGCAAAAAATAATAAAAACAAAAACAAATACCTAAATACTGTGAGTAGGATGGAAAAAAATGTAAATTATAGGGAGAGAACCACAATTTCAGTATCTCGATAGGTTGTTCCGGGCCCACCCACACCTTTATTTGTCAGACTGTGCTGTTTTTCCTCCTCCTTGCACTCCTGGGTCTGGTCCAGAGGGCAGTGGGTGGAGGGAGAAACATCTTTTGCGGCCTCCGCCCCGCTTTTCTTCTTCTCACTTCACCCTGCCTGTCTGCGCCCACTGCCTCACTTTGCTGAGGCCCTCATTTTCTCTTACTTGGGCCATTGTGAAGGCTTCCCAATTGATTTTACCTCCTACAGTCTCTCCCTCCTCTAATTCATCCTGTAAAACTTTTCCAGATTCATCTTACTGAAGCTGGTTTTCATGGCATCTCCCCTGCACAATATCTATAGAAATCCCTGCAAAGAGCTCTCATTTGGTGACCAAATTGGGTAAAAAATTCCTCTCTCCAGGATGCAAGGTACTTCCCAAGACCTTAGCAACACAAGACTGTAGCAACTCTGCTGCCGAAGGTCCAGATATTTTCTTGGAAACATTACAGTTACTACGAGGCTTGTTCCTTCGCTCCTAGAGGATCTATAGCTTTGATCACTCAGTAATTATATACAGATAGATAATCAAATAAACAGGTGGAGAAAGAAAAACAATGAAGAATGTAACCATGTGATCAGGTTGGGTAGAAGCAAGGGAACCTAGAAGAAGAATTGTATTATGAGAGAGGAGATCTCTTGGGGTTTCCGGAAGAAGAGACCCAACCAAGAACTCTAGCTCATTTGAGAGGCCACGGAAACACACAAGGGCTAGTGAAATGGAGGATATCCTATTCAGTCTGCACTTCTAGTAAGACAAATGCGAATATTGCACTGTGAGTAGGGAGCTGTAAGCTCATACCACCCACACCTCTGATACCTTTGACCACCATTTTTGGGGGCCATATCAAAGATCAGCTGATGGATCTATCTATCTATCTATCATCACCTCTGTATCTATTTATTTCTTGTCAGTTTTATTGAAGTATAATTTATATACAATCAAACTTATCAATATTAGGTGTACAGTTCAATGAGTTTTAATAAATGAACTCAACCAGATAATTACCAGCACAATCATGACAGAGCATTTCGATCACCCCTAAAACTGCCCTGCCCTTCTGCCTCTTTGCAGATAATTGCCTCACTGATTCCTCCCTCCACAACCACTGGTCTGCATTCTATCACTCTAGTTTTGCTTTTTGTATTGATAGAATTTTATACACATAGAATCATATTGTATACATTCTTTTATGTTTGGCATCTTTAACTTGGTATAATGCATTTGAGGCCAGAGAACTTTGTTTTACATAGGTCAGTAGCAGCTGGAACCAGGGTTGTGAAAGAACAGGAGCTCTGAACTCAGAAAACGGTGACTTTGATTCCAAGATTTGACATTTACAATCTGTGTGGTTGTGGGCAAGTTAAATACCTCTCTGAACATTAGTTTTTTAACCATTAAAATGGGGGCAGAAATACTGACTTCAGAGTGTTATTGTGAGGATTAATGTTGTAAATGTAAATATTTAATAAATTAATAAGTAAAAAGCCAAATGGCTGCTAACTACATGGCTCATACATGGTACCAGTATTATTAACAGTAACAGAAACTGCTTACTGGTCCCTGATATCCGATCTCCCTAAGGTGACCATATGTCCCTGTCTATATGTATTGTCCTGGAATGATTATTAATGGTGCCCTCTTGCAACTCAACAGAGTTTCAGTTTGGAAGATAAATTTCATGGTCACCACAGGTTTCCCCTTCTTCCTCAGTAATGGAATTTCCAAATTTTCAGTGGGTGTTGGGTTATTCCAATCAGAATAAAGGCTATTTTTTCCTTTGTAGCCCAGTAGTCATTTGACTTAATTTTGGCCAATGAGATGTAAGTAGAGAACCGTAGAGAAACTTTTGGGAAGTGTTTTTTTGAAAGTCATGAAGTGTTTTATACAAATAAATAAGAGTCTCACTCAAATGTAAACAATGCATCATATTTTAAATTCTCTCTCTCCAACACTTGTGACCGTCCATCATTTTGCTTATACTCAACTTAGTGGGTGTTAACTGGTATCTCACAGTGGTTTGGATTGTTCTCCTCATGGCTAATGATGTTGCTCAGCTTTTCTTGTGTTTATTGACAAGATATTGTTTGCAGAATCCAAAGATTTGGATTCTAATCCTTTGCCCAATTTTTTATTGTGTAGTCTCTTTATTGTTGAGTTGTAAGAATTCTTTATATATTCTGGACACTAGACCATTATCAGGTATCTGATTTGAAAATATTTTCTCCCATTCTGTGGATTGTAGTTTCACTTTCTTGACAGTGTACTTTGAAACACAAAATCTTTTAATTTTGATGAAGTCCAACTTATCTATTTTTCCTTTTTAAAACATTTAGGTATAATTGATAATAAAACATTATGTAGTTTCAGGTGTACAACATAATGATTCCGTATTTGTATATATTGTGAAATGACCACCACGGTAAGTCTAGTTGACATCCATCACCATACATATTTAGAAAAAAAATTTTTTGTGACAAAAACTTTAAAGAACTTATGAAAATTTTTAGTGTTTTTATGGGTGAGGATATGCCTTTATCCTTCCTTTTTCTTACCCCTGTTTACTGGAATGGAATATCATGGCTGGAGTTGGAGTAACCATCTTGGACCATGAGGTGAATTTGACAATGGAAACCAAACCAGTGGGCCACAAACTAGAAGGATTTATTGTACTTTGCTTGAGAGAGAAAGAAACTTTATTTGTTTTTAAAGTTAATATTATTTTGTACTTTTTATCATTCGTAGACAAACTTAATTCTAATTACTACCTTAATCCTTTCTCACATGCTACCCTCAAGCCTCGAAACTCTAGCATGTTTAGAACAAAGTGCCTCAAAATGAAGTACTGGTAGAAGATAATTTCCCCTTTTGTTGCCTGTGAAATATAGCAAACGATAAATATCCTTTATCATATTTCTGTTCTGCAAGTAATGTATTTGCCAGTTTGTGGCAATTTTATTTACGTAAGTGGGACCCACTTGGTTGAATTAATATGCATGTAGATTCCAAATACCTCTAGTTTCCGTGGTTTGGAGCAACACTCAGATAAATCATCTAATGAAGAGATTAGGATTGAATAGTCAGAGTCTTCCACAAAGGAAGTCCCAGGGCCTGTCTCCTTTTGTTTGCACATATACTCTATCTTTCAGCTGACCAGACATTCAGTTTGGTGGCCACGGTTATTGTCTCTCAAGCATAAGATTATTTTTCCTCTTTACTTGCTCTTTATGTCAGTTACCAACGGCTATATTGTTAGAATCAATATGTTTATTTAGATATCACTGGGTCTTAGACTTTCAGAGCAGGAAGGTATGTTAGCTATAACCTGGTTCAAAGATTTATTGAACTTTTAATTGTTTTCCTTCTTTTCCTATTTGTCACAACTGAAGACTCTTCCATGTCTGTAATAACTAGTCAGTTTGGCACAAGTTAACTACATGAAAAAAATTTCAAGTAGTCAAGTTACAATTCACAAGAAGTAAACAGTAAGCAGAAACACATAATTAAGAGCACTATGAAAATGAAATCTTAATTCAGAAGACACTTTATCAACATGCTCATTTAAGCTGGTGATGAGTTAAGTACAGACTGATCATTAGGGAGGTACAGTGAATTCTTGGTTTGTACTTAATTGTAGAGGGAACATTAATCTCCATCAAAACAAGTATTTAAGCCTCATAAAAATGCAGAGAAAGAAACTCTTTCCCAATGGCCCATGACTGTTACCTTAAATATGGATGCCTACATTTTTGCATGCAGGCTGGTTCTCACTCTTTATAAAATGTAAGCAATATAATTAAAAGATTAGAATTGTATAATGGAGACACAGTGGTTTTTCAGCGTTTATATGTGCACAGAGAAGTATGGTCTTATTCAATTCATTCTTTCAAAGTATGTTCGTAAGGATATTGAATTTACTCTATTGGTAGGGGAAAGACTTGCTGAAAGACAGTGTTTTATAAATATTTATAGCAACAGTTTAATACTGCAGCTGAGGTTTCAGAGGGATGGTATAACTTTCTAGTTTATTTCCAAATAAACATACAGAAGAAGCTATATGACCTTGAACTACAGATCTTGAAAAAAAAGACTTTTATATGATTCTAGATTTTTATACTTTAACAGAATGACAGAAGTCATGCAGTACAGATGTATTGCACTGCTGTTGGAGACCCAAACACTAATTTGACCAGCACTATCAGATATATACTGGTGAGATTTTTAAAAATAGAGACCCCTAGGTTTTATTCCTAACTATTCTAATTTAGTGGAATGGGGCCAGTAGTATCTAATTTTTAAAAAATGGATTCCCAGATGATTCTGATGGACCGAACTGTAAAGTACTGAATTAGTGTAACCTCTCACCCAGTGTATCCACTCATCCAAATATGTGTATGGGGAGAAAATGCATCATCTCTAGGATTACCAACTTTATTATTGGAATGGCTATAATGCTCAAAAATTCATAGCTACATTAAATAAAGTTTTAACCTTCTTAAACCTAATACTCTCATAACCAACTTTTGGTTCTGGTTCTGCTTTGTATATAGTAAAGTAAAACAAATCTCTATGTTCCTCCTTATGGCAATTTTTTGCAGTTTTTCCTACCCTTTTTTCTGAAGGTTACGTATCTATAATTTGGTCAAATGTTCACTTAAAACATGATTTACAGACCTTCTACGTCCAAGTCATATTCCCATTTTTCAAAGTTCTTTTTTTACTATCTGGAGTTCAGAATTGAAAATGATGGTCCATTCAAGTTTAGAAATATGGCTATCGGACATTTATTAGTGCAACTTGAGATTTTATTGGCTTTTTTTTAAAAGAGCATATTGCAAGGTCAGATCATACAAAACTTTCATCAGCCAATTTTCCTAAATCTTTTGTATGTATGTGCATGTATGTGTATGTATGTATGTACGTATGTGTGTATAGGCTTAAAAAATTGGAGCCCAGGAAGTTGGTAACTGTAATATAGGAATCATAATTTCATATATAGACATGGGGCTGGCAGGTGAAAAATAAATGAGAGAATTAGGCCAGCTGTAAATAATTGGGACTGGTAGTGTCTATAGCAAGCTGGAGAGAGCATTTTCCACCTAAGAGCTTTAAAAGTTTTAAAAATTAAAAAACATATGGCCTTTCCCCAAATTGAAAATGAACTATACCAAATCAGAATCTTATCAGTGGGCCAAATGACATCATTTTCAGCTCCTGTTCCTGGGTCAAAAAGTTGAGAGTCTTGGAACATGTTTCCATACATAGGTTCCTAGGTTTTTGTTGATATTTTTAAAAGAGACCTTTAGGAATAAGATAACAGAGTACCCTTTTACCATATGTCTTTTGAGATCTCCAATTTTTGAACACATGCTAATAAGTTTAGTCTGCCGTCCCTAATGAGAATATGTAACACAAGCACATTACTCTGACACTCATTTTCCCCTCATTTATACAAATAATGTTGTTATATAAAACTAAGAATAAGAAAGACAGAAAGAGTAGGAAAGAAAGATGGAGTTTCTCCTGTGTGATTTCTCCAGTAGGCATCAACCTACAGTGTAATTGAAAGTATATTTCTGTGTTTCCAGCACTTGCGTACCTACATTCATTTTTATATTTATTCTTCCCTTATTTCCCAACTCATAAATTAAAATTGCCCTTAGGCAAGTGACTTTTTTTTTTTATTACCCTGTAGTCTTTCCATAATGGATCCCATGGTGTTGTATTACACTGGGCACTTAATGTTTTCTGCTTACTGGATTCTAAATAGATTTGTGAAATCTATGACGATGGTCTTACTCTTACCTTTACATTAGAGTAAAGGCATTCCAGCTCTAAATTTTGCTTCAGCCTTATATTTGCTACGATCTGATCTTTCCTCTACAGTTTGTACAAGTCCTTCTTGGGATGGATTACAGAAAGTTGAAAGGCTTCTTCCAGACTGTTTGTTTATTCTTTCCCAAGCACACCCATATTCTTGCTTAATACCATTGTTTCTTACTTAGCTGGCTGCTGCTGTGGCCTCTCCCGTTGCGGAGCACAGGCTCCGGACGCGCAGGCCCAGTGGCCATGGCTCACGGGCCTAGCCGCTCCGCGGCATGTGGGATCTTCCAGGACCGGGGCACGAACCCGTGTCCCCTGCATCGGCAGGCAGACTCTCAACCACTGCGCCACCAGGGAAGCCCCTTAACTGGCTGCTATTTTCAGTATTGAATTTAGTCCCAAAAAGATTTCTGAGTAAATTGTTATTAAGGCCTTTACCAGTGTTAACTTTTCAACTCTTCTGACCTTAATTTTTACCTTTAGGGTCTAAATGTAATTTTTGAGCTTATTAAACTCTTAGATCCTTTACTAGAAAAGTAAGCCTCATTGAGTTAGTGTTATAGCAACCATAGCTTCATAAATTGTTTTCTTTTTTTTACAAAGCCATTGTCTTTGGCCAAAGCTGCTTCTGAAGGATTCCCGTCTATATTTCTGACTTAATTACAATTCTATATTCCTGCCTAGAATTTCCTCAACTGCTCTTATTTGATTAGGGTTTTCTGTCAATGAAGTCTGCGCTATACTATATATGGCAACTACAGTAAATCCAAGTCTTTTGCAGAGAAATCTGGAACAGCCTTAATTCAGGAGAAATTAGACAGGCGTGTTAGCGGTCAGTGGAAGTACAGACCTTATATTAGCAGAGATGTTGATGCACTTTCTTATCTCAGTTGTGGCGGTAATTACAGCAAGGCAGCCTTTGATTTAAGGCAAAGCCCTAATTCAAACCTTTCTCTTCTTTAGCGGTGCATATCTGCAGGAGTTTATGCATTTATTTTGGTACCTGCTGTAGAGGATTTGGGACTACATAGAGCTTGACAAAATCTGGTTTTAAAGCCTTAGAAAAACAAGGTGAAAGCAACCTGATGATTTTGTGTATGAGAAGCCAGAAGATGGCTCCGTGCTGGGCTTTTATTCCACTAATTGGTATAGTAATGGGAGCATGACAAGTAGCTTTCAAAACTCTGCACTCCCTGAATCCTCTTTGCACGCTTAAAAAAGGGCACAGTTGCCTCAATTACTTGTTTTTGTTGCAGTCAAGAAAAATTGCAATAATTTAAATCTTTTGGGGAGCATCTTCCATCCTGGAATATTAGATTATGGAGTGAAAACTAAAGAGAGGCATGAGGAGTAGTTGCCTACAAGACGCCTACAATTTATTTTGAATAAAATTGGAAATGGAGTACTAGAAAATACATTCGTCTTTATGCCATTTAATCTATATGAACATCTGTGATTAATGTCTCTTGAGAAAGCTGTAACGATTTTTAATGTAAATGAGTTTAAAGAGACTCAGCAGGGCAGGAATTTTTTTTTTTTTTTTTTTTTTTTTTTGCGGTACGCGGGCTTCTCACTGTTGTGGCCTCTCCCGTTGCGGAGCACAGGCTCCGGACGCGCAGGCTCAGCGGCCATGGGTCATGGGCCCAGCCGCTCCGCGGCATGTGGTATCTTCCCGGACCGGGGCGTGAATGCGTGTCCCCTGCATCGGCAGGCGGACTCGCAACCACTGCGCCACCAGGGAAGCCCTTTTACCGTTTTTTTTTTTTTTTTTGGTTGAGTATATTTTAAAGGACTGGTCTGAGTTGCAGGCAGTAGTGAGGTGGGGAGGCGACCGGTTGCAATCTAGTCCCAATATTATCACTGCCCAGCTCTGTGATCTTGGGCAAATCAATTAAATCTCTGTATGTCAGAGTTTGGAATTATCAAATAATGAGTGGAGAGTTAGCTTACACCTAATTTAAGTTCCTTTATAGAGACAGTGTTGTATAAGCAAGTTGTCACCCAATGCAGATGGCCTACTGAAAAGAGGAGAGGGATTGAAGAGTATTTCATAAACCTCTGAAGGATCTCACAGTCATCTTTACACTAATCAAGAGCTACTCCTCTGCATTTGACTAGAAAAAAACAAACAGTAAACTGGTTATTGTATGAGAAAGAGGGCTGGTTATGGTTTGGGGGTTGGTTGGAAAGGATGATTTATTCCACCAATATTCTTCAGCTACTAACAGCCATACTTAGAGAGGCGTGATTTAAAGATCAGATTCATCAATTAAAAGGAGAGCTGTGACTTCTCAGCCAACATTTGCAATTTATTGGAACCATGGATGGAAGAGTCAGACTGTAGAGATATAAATTGGAGAGACTATAGTTCATTTATTCAACTACAGCTGTTTAATTATTAATGATTTCATACTGAATCCAAATCAACTTATTCATGGATTCATTCAACAACAAACATTATTGAGCCAGGCATTTATGTTGTCTTGGTTTTTGAACCCAAAGGCACGCCTTTATTTCATACTTTTACACGACCAGTTATATGCACCATACTTTTATTGGTGAATGTGTTTTATTTTTTTTCCCAGCCTCCACTTCAATTGTGAAAGGTTGAATCCCTCTTCCCCACTGAATAGTGAGTTCTTTATTGGCATCTTGGGCAGATTTTACAATTCTTCAGTTATTTTTTTGTCCTTAAAGCTCAGTCCAGTGCCACAACCCATATGTCGATTTAAACCTCTGTACATTTGCTTCTTCTAGGCTTCCTTTACTGTGCTGGAGTGGGAAGAAGGGATAGGTGACAGGGTGAGCATCTCATAATTCAACTTGCCCCATTCTTCAACAATCATTGCTCCTATGATTAATACTACCTGAGAATTGGTGCTCTCGGTGGGGCAAGGATCCAAAGCCAGGTTCACTCATGAGGGACAGATGTGGGTTATTGGAGGATCCTTCAGGCTTTTCCCAATGCACAGTTCCTGGCCTGGGGAATCCAGTCTGGCCAACCTCCTCCACCCTCTCTCAGCTCCTGCCATAGGTGGTCCACCCCACAGCCTCTTGTTGCTGAGATCACCTCACTGCATAGCTGGGCCTCTTCTGTAAAGGCCCCAACAAGACTTCTTAAGCCCAGCCACCCTTTCCACAGTTCAAGTGGAGGTACAGGCTGCTCTGCTGCTGCCCCTCTTTCCGACTCTCTTTTCTTTGGCTAGGGGAGGTTCAGGAGCAGGTCAGAGAGTCTTCCTGCCTTAGCAGACAGCCAACAGAGGAATGAGATGACAGTTTCACTCTGATGGAATCACTCAGAGTCTTTACAGTTTTAGCCTTAGGGAGAAGAAGGAAGCTTATGGGAAAAGGAAGAGAATTGTTCTTTACTAGGCAACAGAACTGGCAGGCCTCTGAGGACCCCAAGGTCTTTCCTCCCTTTCCCAGCCAGTTGATTTTATAGACTTGGGAGAGGAGGGTTGAAGAGGTGGGTGACTATACTCAGCAGTTCTGTGATCTCTTAGAAAATCCTGAGGGGGGCTCCCTGGGCCCCATTTTGGTGGTTCTCTTTATAAAATGTGGTACACAACACCCTGTTTTCAGTTCTAGGACATAGCTGCAATTCAAGGACAAAAGGGAAAGTTTCAGCCAACAATCTGCTACAACACTTGTATTAAAGGAATCTGGCTACATTTAGAGTGAATTTCTTCAGATTTTTGCAGAACATACAGAGAGAGATTCAGATTACAGTTTTAGCTATCAAAGGAGAGAACACTTTAGAACTTAGTGGTGAAATTCCTTGAGCAGATATTCACAATAGCCAAAACATGGGAGCAACCTAAATGTCCATAGACAGTTGAATGGATAAAGAAGATGTGGTCCATATATACAATGGAATATTACTCAGCCATGAAAAAGAACAAAATAATGCCATTTGCAGCAACATGGATGCAGCTAGAGATTTTTGTACTGAGTGAAGTAAGTCAGAAAGAGAAAGACAAATACCATATGATATCATCACCTAAATGTGGAATCTAAAATATGGCACAAATAAACCTATCCACAAAACAGAAACAGACTCCTAGACATAGAGAACAGACTTGTGGTTGCCAAGGTGGCGGGGGAGGGAGAGGGATGGACTGGGAGTTTGTAGTTGGTAGATGCAAACTAATACATTTGGAATGGATAAACGACAAGGTCCTAATGTATAGCACAGGGAACTATATTCAATCTCCTGTGATAAACCATAATGGAAAGAAATATAAAAAAAGAATGTATGTATGTGTATAACTGAGTCACTTTGCTGTACAGCAGAGATTGGTACAACATTGTAAACCAACTATACTTCAATAAAAAGAAAATCCGGTTTTATCTGCTTCTGGTTAAGCAGATAAACTTAACCAGAAGTCTGAAAACTCTAAAAGGTTAGGCTTAGTTGCTCATCCCTTGCAAACTGACATTTTATGTTGCTTCAACAGGCTGTCTTCTAGTAGAATCCAGGGATCAACTGAATAGAAAAAACCTCTACTTTTTAGTTAGTCTCATAATTCCTCAGCAATAAGGAACACATAATTTTCTGCATATAAACTTTCAGTTTATAACCGTGGAGTTATTTTGCATCTTAGATCCCTGTGGTATTTCAAAGTTTCCCACAGCATATGTCATGGAGAGAGAGAGACTATATGGCCAGTTTGTTAGAAGATTTTTTAAAGAAAAAATATCATGCTATAAATTTATGTAATTAGTAAATGCTTAGAAGAAAACATACTCATCCCCCCCAATACTCCATATCTCTTTCCTTCTTTTATTTTTTTCTTAGAAATTAGTCCAGCATACTATATCATTTCCTTACTTATCTTGCTATCTTCTGTCTTCCCCCATTAAAAGGTAAGCTTCACAGGGCCAAGGAATATGTTTTGTCTGTTGCTGAACCCTACACCTAGAAAAGTGTAATCCCTAGAAGGGATTAATAAATATTAATGAATGACAAAACTGAATGAATAAATGAGTAGCACATTTTAAAATAACCCACTTGTCTGTGTATCTATAAAATATACATATGTTCTTACTACCAAATCCAAGAAGCATACCAGAACATTTTAACCATTTTATCACAGTCTGCATTGGATTACCTTTAATACAGAATACTTTGGTATCAGAAAAACTTTTTAATGTGGGAATTTGCTATAGTTTTCCTGTGATCATAATCTAGGCCTTTAACTTCTCCCTGAGTTTCATGGAAGCAAAGCAGGAACAGAATATCTTGTTTTTCAGTTCTTAATGATATCAGTGGTAAAGAAAGAAAGGATGAAACTATTCTACTAAAAAGAAGCTGTATCCTTGGCTTTTCCAGAGGCAGGATATAGGCCTAGCATATAGGGTTGGGGCTGAGGCTGTCGAATCCATTATTTTCTGTCACTCAGGAATCTGAGCTAAGAGACATGGAGAGAGACTCTACGTCAGTGGAGGTTTGCGTTAGCTGAAAGCACAGTGCACGCATGATACGGCTTGCAGGCCGAAATGATCCAGGAGTCAACCAGCTAAATGGGCTGAGGAAGTTAATTGCCAGCAAGAGACCAGGGCAGAGGGGCAAGCTGGAAGTATTTCCCCAAGAGCGTATTTGGATGAGAGTCAATGTATCAGACCTCATAAAATCTTCATTTTAAAATGCACGGGGAGGGCTTCCCTGGTGGCGCAGTGGTTGAGAGTCCGCCTGCCGATGCAGGGGACATGGGTTCGTGCCCCCGGAGCGGAGCGGAGGGCTGGGCCCGTGAGCCGTGGCCGCTGAGCCTGCGCGTCCGGAGCCTGTGCTCCGCAACGGGAGAGGCCACAGCAGTGAGAGGCCCGCGTACCGCAGAAAAATAAATAAATAAATAAAATAAATAATAAAATAAAATGCACGGGGAGAAAGATCAGTTACATTCAGTGATTTTGATGGGGAGGTATTCTTATTTTTAAGATAATTGTTTGATCATGGTCATTTCTGAGTCCTGATAGTGAAAATGCTGGGAGACATAACAGATATTTCTTTTCTGGAAAGCGTTGGCATTTCTGCTTTTATGAATAGTTCTTGAGTCCTGAAACATGACAGGCTCCACTTAGAAAGGGGGATTGCTGAAACACTTAATCTTGATTTCTACACTCACAACATATGACTAACAAAATCCAGTGTTGCAATACTTAGCAATTCAGAGTTGACTGCTGGTGGTTATGTTGTTGTTAGTTTATTGATTGTTTATGAAAATAAAATTTTGGAAGAACTACAGATTGATTATACAGTAAAGAAATGGTAACTTGGGGATGTTGAAATGTCCTTGCATTGGGATTCTGGAGGACCCAGACAGAATGAGGAAGGATTTAACTTGATAAGAGACTTGGCCTTATTCGATAAGAGAATAATACACTTTCCTTTATATTGAAGCTACTGGAAAAACACTTCTGAATATAAAAATTATACATCAGGATGCTATTATGTGAATGCGAACATATTCAATTTACTTAAATAATCCTTCTTTCTCCAGTTCTGCCAATTTTGCATGCTTATTTCTAGTTTGTTCTATTGCTTCCACTTATTTTCAGATTCTAGTTAGTATTTACTTATGTTTGAAAGACTGAGTTGAAAATGTCCGTCCATCCCCTGAATGGAAGGTGAAATAATAAAGCCATCAGGGGCTTCACTGTGCCTCTTTCACTGTTCCCTCATCCTCTGCTCAGCATCTCCATCTTTTTAGGAAAACAATTGCATTTATTTATTTTTCTTGAAACTTTCTTTCTTAAACATTTTATTGTCTGAAGCACACTTAATTGATTCTGGTCACAGAGAAAGCCACTTAGGGTTTGGCGTCCAGCTGGTATAAGCCTAGTGTCTAGTGAACTAGAAGAGAGTTTCCTTTACTTGTTTTATATCTGATTAGTTGTAGAATTACGCTTAATTAGAAAAAAAATCTAACAGAAGGGATTGATGTTTTCACCTTCTTTAAGCATAATATAATTTAAATACTTGAAAAAATTGTATTTCTTTGGTTGGTAGTGTGGAGTGGTCCACTGAATGTGGAGGTTGGAGTTAGGCAGATCTGAGCTTTAATTCTGAGCACTCTTCTTACTAACTCTCCAAGTGCCTTCCCTGTTCTAAGCCTCAGGGTTCTCATTGGAAAAATAAGCTCTGCGGGTACTTAGGAGTGTGAGCTCTGGGAATTCCCCAGTGGCCCAGTGGTTAAGACTCTGTGCTTTCACTGCTGAGGGCCCGGGTATTGATCCCTCGTCGGGGAACTGAGATCCTGCAAGCCGCGTGGCACGGAAAAAAAAAAAAGAGAGAAAGAAAGAAAGAAAAAAAAAGAGTGTGGGCTCTGACCTCAGATTGCCTGCATTCATATTCCAGCTTTGTCACTTAGCTGAGCAATCTTGGGCGACTCATTTAGTTTTTCTGTGACTCAGTTTTGTCATCTGTAAAATGGGATAGTAATAGAATTATTGCACAGAGTTGTGAAAGCTAAATGACTATTAAATGACTTAATGACAATAAAGCACTTAAAACAGCCATGCGGCACATAGTAAGCTCTCAGCAAATGTTAGCTATTATTACTCACAGGACTGATGCAAAGGTAAATAAGATACTGTACTTTGACATTGCTGAGGGTATTCAACAACCATCCGTTCCTTTTCTCCATTTCTTTTATATTTACCAAATTATTTCCTGCATTTAATTTTTTTTTAGTGCAGATCCCTGTTAACGTCACTTCTATGTCCTAAACCATTGGCATGTGCATTGCAGTCTGTATCCTACTTGTAATCGTTGTTATAGCAGAGTAACATACGTACTATGATATTCCAGAGTTGGATGGTTGACTTTTGGTGGAAGGCAAAATTGTCTTTTAGTGCCTGCTAAATGGCATACACTGTACCAAATTCTGAAATATCTTCAGCATGTTTGCCCTTGGGAGCTTTCACTTTATTTGGGGAGTTACCTGATTGAACAATGCCGACTTAGCATTTGATGAGCAGCCAAACTCAGAAAGAGAAAGAAACCGAAGAATGAATTCATTGGAAGACAGGCGGGCAAGGGGAAATGGCAGCTCAGGGATGGCTTAGCTTAGGGCCAGCTTAGGGAGGGCAAATGTGTTCCCGTGGCCCTTCCCTGAGCCCATGGGAGTCATTGCCGGGCCCACATACAGCTTTATAATTCTTTCAACATAATTCTCTGTTAATCTACAACCACCGCTTTGGCATTCCAAGTTGTCACCCCTTAGCTGGAGATAAAATCTTGTGGTCAGTTTTGCTTATCAGGATTGGATGAATGTGACCTTTTGGAACAATAATTAGCTCTTTAAGTATCCTCAGTCTTTTCTGAACATGGAAATAGCCTTATTTTTTCAAATTCCAAAGCTGGTCTTTTTTGAACTAGAAGTTTATTTACCCTAGGAAAATTTTAAAGGTTTTACGCGTGTACAAAAGCATGATTTAGGCAATGAACTCATTTTACCTTTATGTTCCTTTGTTATAAAAAACTGTCAAACTATCTTATTTTTGTGAGAAATAAAAAATCCCTCATTTATGCTGATGCTAGTTTTTAACTAGTTATATAGTGTTCATCTGTACCTTTTTATTCAGTGGAGTCTTAATAAGGATCATATGTAGTGGGACCAAGAATCTTGGTACAAATCATTTAGAAATAAATTATTTGCCCACTGTGTTCAAATACTTTTATGTTTTAGAAACTTGGATCAGATAGCTCTAGTGGTGTACATGGAGGAATTCATTTCCTCTTTATAATGTATTTCATTATTTTTACAAAAACTTGGTGGGACAAAAGTCACATACAACAACTAAACGTATTTAAAACTTTTATTTTATTTTTACCATTTTTCTAAGAAATATTTCTAGGTCTAATATCACTGCTCTGCCAGTGATCCATAGGCAACCTGAAAAAAAAAAGGACAGATTGCTCTTCTTACCATCAAATCTGCAGAGATCATTCACAGTTCTAGAAGTCCCTCGACTTGGATGGCCTTGTTGCTTGGATGGATCACTTGCTTTCATTTTTGACAATGATTTAGGTGGTGCTGACCAGAGGATGAATATAAATGTAATGGGAGGCCCAGTCCAAATGCAGGAGCAGACATAGGTAGAAGCTGAGGTACAAGGAATGTCATAGAAGAGATGTATTTCATGCAAGTTTCAAAGCAGTAAGCAACTCATTCCCAGCACCAGTTCTGTCTTGTCCTCTCCAACTAAGGAGCATTTCTAACAGCCCTGCCTTTTCTAACAGTCACCACAGATGCTCTAGATTTAGAAACTTCACTTTCAGAAAAACTTAGTTCAATTATTCTTAAGGTTTGTCCTACTTCTATCAAATCTTTCACCACCTCTCCCCCAACTCCCACCACAACCACTGCCAGCATCCCAGAAAAAAATTTTTCTTCCTGAGAAACTTGACAGGCATGACTGAAAATATGGGGCTAAACTAGCCTTTGCACACTACACCCACCACCTTAACTCCCTGGGCTTAGCTGCTCTCTCCTGCCTTTGCACTTTCCATATTCTGTCTCTACAATTCATTTTCCCCTTAGTTTGTTGCCAAATTTCTGCTCGTCTTTCAAGACTCAGCTCATGGCACTTCCTTTATGAAGCCTTTCTTGGACTTCCTTTCATGTCCTGGGAGAAATAAATTCTACAGTTTGGTTCCTGTAGCACCTTGCCCATAATGCCACTATCTTGTGGTTGACAAAGAAAGGTCTACTCCATCATGAGGATGTGAAGTCACCTTTGTAACCCTGGGACTAAGTGATGTTTAGTACACAGGTCTTCTTAGGAAAGTTTGTGGATGGAGATTACATACTTAACTGTCAACTCTATATGAAAATGAAAGTGCTTTTCTAGAGGCACGATAGAGGTGGGATTTGAGGGTTATTGTAGAGTTGGGTTCTGTAATTGCTGATCAACTTGCCTTGGAAAACATCAACCATTCTGCGTCATTCCAATATATTTTCTCTGTAATTTGTCCTTCTTTTCCTAGCATAGCACTCCTGGCAACAACAATGGCATAATGCAGATACCTTAGCTGCAGGTAGGTGTGATTGGTAATGGATGGAATTGGATTTAGAGCTATCTCAAAGATTTACTTTGGACCCTCTCTCATGTTTCAAGCTCTTGGTTTTGGCCAGCCTGTCATTTGCCAGTTGTCAAATAAGTTGAGTCATTAGTCTGGCTTTGTCATCTGGGAGCTTCCAAATGATTGATATGGCTCTGCTACACTTCCCAGCAGGATAATTAATTGTCTACTCAGCTCTATGTGCCTGGTTTTATAAAAGTAAAATGAAAGCAGTTTTGCAATTCCTTTTTCTACCTGTAAACGCAGCAAGCTGGGGAAATGCATTTGAACAGGCTGTTTACTCTCTAATATTCAGTCTCTAAAGGACAAATTTCCTGTTGACAAAATTGAAACTTGCAATTCTTTTCAGGCTAACAAAATAATCTCCTCCATTTGTCTGTTTTGCATAGTGATTTTGTACACATTTTTCTTTTTTCTTCACAACAACACTGTGAAAAAGACGAGCATTATTGTCCTCACGTTACAGATAAATATCCTGAAACTCAGAAATCATTTTAAGGTGATATTCAATTCCTCTGACTGTTTTATTAACCTCCTGCCCTACTGTGCTGTCAAACATCCTATTATACAAAAGGGATGTCTGAATATTGCATCTACCTCTGTGTTGTTCTCCCATCCAGAGTCTATTTATAAAGTATATAGTTTTTGACAAACTTGTTTGCCAAGATCCTGGGATCCCTTAGGGGAACCTGTGGGGAAGGGGAGTAAGCAAGTGGGTCATCCCATCCCAGAGTAGAGAACTTGTCTCCGAGATAAGGCAACCAACGGCCTAAATTGCAGAGTAGGATGGAAAGTGATAACTCAGCCCCAGAACTGATGAGAAATCTGTGAGACATTCCCTACTTGCCTACACAAATGTTTCCTTTCAAAGGCAAGGTACTTATTGTCTCCAACATAATGTGGCTCTTGGATGCTGTCCAGTCAGCAGAGTAGAACTCATATTTGGCCAAGCGAACCCGGCCATGATTTCCTGGTGTGCTGAATCAATAGGAAATGACTTTGGAAAAATACAGCAATGGCAGCAACAAATGGCTTTGAACTTTTTCAGCCAAACATAAAGTGGACTGCCAAGCATTTCCCCTGTGATATCCCTTTTCAGATGATAACATATAACTTCAAACTTTTGCCCTGTATATACTATATGGCGTTCATTCTTCAGACTTGATTAAACCAAAATTCTTTCTAGAGCTGAAAGTTCATTCCTCTAAGGACCTTTGGTTTTCTTCATTCTTGGCCAATCAGGTCCCGTATCCCAATGATATTGTCAGCATCTTGGCTCCCATTCCCATATTATCTTTTCTCTATGCTTCTGTTTTTTTTTTTTCTTTCCATTTTGAATATCAAGATAAATCTCAAAAGATAGTTACCATGTGATTCCTCACTCATATGGGTAGCCAGGCTGTCAGTGAAAAGGAGTGGGTAATGATGGAGGGAGGATGAAAGACTGATTGAACAGACTTGGGAGCAGCAGGCTTTGGGGTGGTGGAGTAGGTCATGGAGAACTGGCAGAGAGGAGTTGTGGAGGTCAGAGCTTCATTCTATGGAAATGGTGGGGTTACAAGGGGTCATTTTATTGGTGGTGGTGGTTTCCTTTTCCATTTGTTTTACCATTTCAGCTTTGAGGTGGTAGTATTTTGATTTGTGACTATCTTATAATGGAGAAACGCTTCCAGTGTGAAAAAAACAGACGATTTGTAGCAGCATGCTGGGATTGGCTCTCATGTACATGTCTAAGATCAAGCTTTATTCTTGTTGCTTGGACACTTCTGGACAATTCTGGAGAACACTTCCAAGCCATGGGCAAACTTCTGATGGACTCTGTTCCATTTTTGGGTTATAAAGGTTAAGTTGTCAGGCAAAGCTCAGTAGAATATACCAAGATCTAGACATTCTCACACTTTCTCTTCTCTTCTTGTCTCCTTTTTCCACCAGATCAATGAATATGAGTATTTTTAAACACAGTCTAGATTCAGCTAAAAACAAGTAACATCGAAGTGTCTTGCCAATCAAGACCTACTCATATTTCCTCAGTGTTGATGTTGATGACAGAGAATATTTATTGGGCACTTACTATCTGACAAGCACAAGGACACTCTATTACATGTATGTATTACATACACTATTTCATCTACTGCTCTCCACAATCTGGGGTAATAATTACTCCCAATTTAAAGATGAGAAACTTGAGGTTTAGAAAGACTAACCTGCCTAATAGTATCCCATAATTTAGTAGTGGAGTTAGGAGTGGAACACTGGTCTGTTATTTCAAAGCTCATAATCTCATTCTGTTATGCATGAGGTGTTTTTGTTATTGTTGTTTTTCTTTTTCCTAAGGGGTGTTACCAGTAAAATAATATTCCACAAAAAGGAGAGTTATCACTGTATTAGGCATACTCAGCAGTCATCTCGAAACACTGAGATGACTGCTGAGTATGTGCAAAAGAGGACTTCTAGAGTTGAGGTTATGGTCCCTTTCTATGCAAGCCTCAGAGAACTCCACCAATCATCAAATATAATGGAGGCTGACTACTGCACTTCTTATTTTATTCCAGGATTATCCATTTTAGCTGATTGAGATGGTTATAATTGCATGTCTATACCTGTTAATATGTTTCATTTGCCTGTTGTGATGATTTGAAAACAAGCTCTAAAACGTTCCACGATCAATTCTTGATATCCGAAAGAATCAAAATAAAAATAACACCAATTATTGCACGCCTATGATACCAGACACTGCAGTAACTGCTTTATGTGCCATCTTATTTTAATTCTAAGATGATATAGAGTAGATGGTATTATTTTAACTTTACCTAGAAAGAAACTGAAGCTCCGAGGAGTTGAATAACTTGGACAAGAACTCTTAGCAAGTTGTAGAGTCAGGTTTAGAACCTGCTCAACACACATTTGATCAATTCCATAAATGTTTATTGAGCATAAACCCTGTGCCAGGCACAGAGCTATGAATGGGGACTCTGCAGGGCACAGGACAAATGTGGTCTTGAAGATCCAACGAGCCAGGATGGTATGGCTCTCCTGTATGCTGAGTGCCTCCAACCATGACGACAAACCCTGTATATGTTTATAGTCTGCATTTCTAGTCTTTGAGCCTATCATTTATAATCATTGTAATGGAAAAATCACACCTATTAAGAAATACTTTGCTCATGTTACTGCCACTGAGCTCCACATGGTATTCTTGATATAATTACAGACTTTCTGATAGAAAATAATTTACCACGGTCAAGAGACTTTAGGGCAGAGAGCTTTTCCCAAAACAAAACAAAACAAAACAAAATAAAAATAAAACCATAACAACAAAAGCCAGGGTGAATTTAAGCGAAACCCTCCTCAAAAGCGTTCTCAACTGCAAGTCCCAACATATAACTTTGGAAAGAAACCGGTCAGGAAACTTGTCCTTGGAAAGTGTATTTCCCTTCCTTGAATATCGATAGAGAAAGAGCTCTTAAGTCAGGTGGTAGCTGTTCTAACTTGGGCAGAAAAGGCCAAGAGAATTCCACTTTGACGTTCCTTGAGGCTGTCATTTAAAACTGCTGTCTCTTCTGAGAGAGGAACCAAGATGGCGGAGTAGAAGTATGTGCTCTCACTCCCTCTTGTGAGAACACCAGAATCACAACTAGCTGCTGGACAGTCATCAACAGGAAGACACTGGAACCCACCAAAAAAGATACCCCACATCCAAAGATAAAGGAGAAGCCACAATGAGACGGTAGGAGGGGTGCAATCACAGTAAAATCAAATCCCTTAACTGCTGGGTGGGTGACTCACAGACTGGAGAACACTTATACCACAGAAGTCCACCCACTGGAGTGAAGGTTCTGAGCCCCACGTCAGGCTTCCCAACCTGGTGGTCCGACAATGGGAGGAGGAATTCCTAGAGAATCAGACTTTGAAGCCTGGTGGGAATTGATTTCAGGACTTCGATAGGACTGGGGGAAACAGAGACTCCACTCTTGGAGGGCACACACAAAGTAGTGTATGCATCGGGACCCAGGGGAAGGAGCAGTGACCCCAGGGGAAACTGAACCAGACCTACCTGCTACTGTTGGAGGGTCTCCTGCAGAGGTGGGGGGTGGCTGTGGTTCACTGTGGGGACAAGGACACTGGCAACAGAAGTTCTGGGAAGTACTCCTTGGTGTGAGCCCTCCCAGAGTCTGTCATTAGCCCCACCAAAGAGCCCAGGTAGGCTCCAGTGTTGGGTTTCCTCAGGCCAAACAACCAACAGGGAAGGAACCCAGCCCCACTGATCAACAGTCAAGTGGATTAAAGTTTTACTGAGCTCTGCCCACCAGAGCAACAGTCAGCTCTACCCACCACCAGTCCTTCCCATCAGGAAACTTACACAAGCCTCTTAGATAGCCTCATCCACCAGAGGGCAGACAGCAGAAGCAAGTGGAACTACAATCCTGCAGCCTGTGGAACAAAAACCACATTCACAGAAAGACAGACAAGATGAAAAGGCAGAGGGCTATGTACCAGATGAAGGAACAAGATAAAACCTCAGAAAAACAACTAAATGAAGTGGAGATAGGCAACCTTCCAGAAAAAGAATTCAGAATAATGAGAGTGAAGATGATCCTCGACCTCGGAAAAAGAATGGAGGCAAAGATCAAGAAGATGCAAGAAATGTTTAACAAAGACCTGGAAGAATTAAAAAACAAACAGAGATGAACAATACAATAAATGAAATGAAAGATACACTAGAAGGAATCAGTAGCAGAATAACTGAGGCAGAAGAGTGGATAAGTGACCTGGAAGACAGAATGGTTGAATTCACTGCTGCAGAACAGAATAAAGAAGAAAGAATGAAAAGAAATGAAGACAGCCTAAGAGACCTCTGGGACATTAAACGCAACAAAATTCGCATTATAGGGGTCCCAGAAGGAGAAGAGAGAGAGAAAAGACCTGAGAAAATATTTGAAGAGATTATAGTCGAAAACTTCCCTAACATGGGAGAGGAAATAGCCACCCAAGTCCAGGAAGCACAGTGAGTCCCATACAGGATAAACCCAAGGAGAAACATGCCGAGGCACATAGTAATCAAATTGGCAAAAATTAAAGACGAAGAAAAATTATTGAAAGCAACAAGGGAAAAATGACAAATAACATACAAGGGAACTCCCATAAGGTTAACAGCTGATTTCTCAGCAGAAACTCTACAAGCCAGAAGGGAGTGGCATGATATACTTAAAGTGATGAAAGGGAAGAACCTACAACCAAGATTACTCTACCCAGCAAGGATCTCATTCAGATTCAATGCAGAAATCAAAAGCTTTACAGACAAGTAAAAGCTAAGAGAATTCAGCACCACCAAACCAGCACTACAACAAATGCTAAAGGAACTTCTCTAAGTGGGAAACACAAGAGAAGAAAAGGACCTACAAAAACAAACCCAAAACAATTAAGAAAATGGGAATAGGAACATACATATCGATAATTACCTTAAACATGAATGGATTAAATGCTCCAACCAAAAGACACAGGCTTGCTGAATGGATACAAAAACAAGACCCATATATATGCTATCTACAAGAGACCCACTTCAGACCTAGGGACACATACAGACTGAAAGTGAGGGGATGGGAAAAAGTATTCCATGCAAATGGAAGTCAAAACAAAGCTGCAGTAGCTATACTCATATCAGATAAAATAGACTTTAAAATAAACAATGTTACAAGAGACAAGGAAGGACACTACATAATGATCAAGGGATCAATCCAAGAAGAAGATATAACAATTATAAATATATATGCACCCAACATAGGAGCACCTCAATACATAAGGCAACTGCTAACAGCTATAAAAGAGGAAATTGACAGTAACACAACAATAGTGGGGGACTTTAACACCTCACTTACACCAATGGACAGATCATCTAAAATGAAAATAATTAAGGAAACAAAGCTTTAAATGACACAATAGACCAGATAGGTTTAATTGATATTTATAGGGCATTCCATCCAAAAACAGCATATTACACTTTCTTCTCAAGTGCACACGGAACATTCTCTAGGATAGATCACATTTTGGGTCACAAATCAAGCCTCAGTAAATTTAAGAAAACTGAAATCATATCAAGCATCTTTTCTGACCACAACACTATGAGATTAGAAATGAATTACAAAGAAAAAAACATAAACACATGGAGGCTCAACAATACGTTACTAAATAACCAAGAGATCACGAAGAAGTCAAAGAGAAAATAAAAAAATACCTAGAGACAAATGACAATGAAAACACGATGATCCAAAACCTATGGGATGCAGCAAAAGATGTTCTAAGAGGTAAGTTTATAGCTATACAAGCCTACCTCAAGAAAAAAGATATATCTCAAATAAAAAATCTAACCTTACACGTAAAGGAACTAGAGAAAGAAGAACAAGCAAAACTCAAAGTTAGCAGAAGGAAAGAAATCAAAAAGATCAGAGCAGAAATAAATGAAATAGAAACAAAGAAAACAACAGCAAAGATCAATAAAACTAAAAGGTTGTTCTTTAAGAAGATAAACAAAACTGATAAGCCATTAGCCAGACTCATCAAGAAAAAGAGGGGGAGGACTCAAATCAATAAAATTAGAAATGAAAAAGGAGAAGTTACAACAGACACCACAGAAATACAAAGCATCCTAAGAGACTACTACAAGCAACTCTATGCCAATAAAATGGACAACCTGGAAGAAATGGACAAATTCTTAGAAAGGTATAACCTTCCAAGACTGAACCAGGAAGAAATAGAAAATATGAACAGAACAATCACAAGTAATGAAATTGAAACTGTGATTAAAAATCTTCCAACAAACAAAAGTCCAGGACCAGATGGCTTCACAGGTGAATTCTATCAAACATTTAGAGAAGAGCTAACACCCATCCTTCTCAAACTCCTTCAAAAAATTGCAGAGGAAGGAACACTCCCAAACTCATTCTATGAGACCACCATCACCCTGATACCAAAACCAGACAAAGATACTACAGAAAAAGAAAATTACAGACCAATATCACTGATGAATATAGATACAAAAATCCTCAACAAAATACTAGCAAACAGAATCCAACAACACATTAAAAGGATCATATACCATGATCAAGTGGGATTTATCCCAAGGATGCAAGGATTCTTCAATATATGCAAATCAATCAATGTGATACACCATATTAACACATTGAAGAATAAAAACCATATGATCATCTCAATGGATGCAGAAAAAGCTTTTGACAAAATTCAACACCCATTTATGATAAAAACTCTCCATAAAGTGGGCATAGAGGGAACCTACCTCAACATAATAAAGACCATATACGAACAGAGCAAACATCATTCTCAATGGTGAAAATCTGAAAGTATTTCCTCTAAGATCAGGAAAAAGACAAGGATGTCCACTCTCACCACTATTTTTCAACATAGTCTTCAAAGTCCTAGCCATGGTAATCAGAGAAGAAAAAGAAATAAAAGGAATCCAAGGTGGAAAAGAAGAAGTAAAACTGTCACTGTTTGCAGATGACATGATGCTATACATAGAGAATCCTAAAAATGCCAGCAGAAAACTACTAGAGCTAATCAATGAATTTGGCAAAGTTGCAGGATACAAAATTAATGCACAGAAATCTCTTGCATTCCTATACACTAATGATGAAAAATCTGAAAGAGAAATTAAGGAAACACTCGCATTTACCATTGCAACAAAAAGAATAAAATACCTAGGAATAAACCTACCTAGGGAGACAAAAGACCTGTATGCAGAAAACTATAAGACACTGAGGAAAGAAATTAAAGAAGATAACAACAGATAGATATACCATGTTCTTGGATTGGAAGAATCAATATTGTGAAAATGACTATACTATCCAAAGCAATCTACGGATTCAATGCAATCCCTATCAAATTACCAATGGCATTTTTTTACGGAACTAGAACAAATAATGTTAAAATTTGTGTGGAGACACAAAAGACCCCGAATAGCCAAAGCAGTCTTGAGGGAAAAAAACCGAGCTGGAGTAATCAGACTCCCTGACTTCAGACTATACTACAAAGCTACAGTAATCAAGACAATATGGTACTGACACAAAAACAGAAACATAGGTCAATGGAACAAGATGGGAAGCCCAGAGATAAACCCATGCACCTATGGTCAACTAATCTATGACAAAGGAGGCAAAAATATACAATGGAGAAAAGACAGTCTCTTCAACAAGTGGTGCTGGGAAAACTGGACAGCTACATGTAAAAGAATGAAATTAGAACACTCCCTAACATGAAATAGAAAAATAAACTCAAAATGGATTAGAGACCTAAATGTAACACTGGACAGTATAAAACTCTTAGAAGAAAACATGGGAAGAACACTCTTTGACATAAATCACAGCAAGATCTTTTTTGATCCACCTCCTGGAGTCCTAGAAATAAAAACAAAAATAAACAACTGAGACCTAATGAAACTTAAAAGATTTTTCCTTTAGCAAAGGAAACCATAAGCAAGACGAAAAGATGACCCTCAGAATGGGAGAAAATATTTGCAAACGGACAAAGGATTAATCTCTAAAATATATAAACAGCTCATGCAGCTCAATATTAAAGAAACAAACAACCAAATCCAAAAATGGGCAGAAGACCTAAATAGACATTTCTCCAAAGAAGACATACAGATGGCCAAGAAGCACATGAAAAGCTGCTCAACATCACTAATTATTAGAGAAACGCAAATCAAAACTACAATGAGGCATCACCTCACACCAGTTAGAATGGGCATCATCAGAAAATCTACAAACAACAAATGCTGGAGAGGGTGTGAAGAAAAGGGAACCCTCTTGCACTGTTGGTGGGAATGTAAATTGATACAGCCACTATGGAGAACAGTATGGAGGTTCCTTAAAAAACTAAAAATAGAATTACCGTATGACCCAGCAATCCCACTACTGGGCATATACCCAGAGAAACCATAATTCAAAAAAACATATGCACCTCAATGTTCATAGCAGCACTATTTACAATAGCCAGGTCATGGAAGCAACCTAAATGCCCATCGACAGACGAATGGATAAAGAAGATGTGGTACATATATACAATGGAATATTACTCAGGCCTAAAAACGAATGAAATTGAGAGATTAGTTGAGACGTGGATGGATCTAGAGACTGTCATACAGAGTGAAGTATGTCAGAAAGAGAAAAACAAATATATATTAAGGCATGTATCTGGAACCTAGAAAAATGGTACAGATGAACTGGTTTGCAGGGCAGAAGTTGAGACACAGATGTGGAGAACAAACGTATGGACACCAAGGGGGGAAAACTGCGTGGGGGTGAGCATGGTGGTGTGCTGAATTGGGCGATTGGGATTGATATGTATACACTGATGTGTATAAAATTGATGACTAATAAGAACCTGCTGTATAAAAAGAAAAAAAAATTGCTGTCTTTGTTACACACCTCTTCCCATTTGTAAATTTAAGCTTAAATTCTATGCTAAGAAGCTGCCACTATTATCGCATGATAAAAAATGGTCTCTTTAAACCTTTGAAAAGGAGTTTGAAGACATCAGGTACTGTGAGCATGGACATATACTTCAAAATCTAGTTTTCTTTGGGTTTCTCTCCCTGTGGAGGATTCAATGTCTCTATTTATCCTACCTCTACTCCACCCTACCCCATATTTTGTATGTTTTTGCTTTAACCAAGACTCCTTGTAGCTTGTTATTGTTTGAAACCAGAGAAGAGATAACTGTTATGAAATTAAAAAGCACAAACCTGCTCAATGAACCTCCTTAAGGAAAATTTAAAGAAGGACCATGTACTTATAGTAACCTCTGTACTTGATGAGTTAAATGGACACTGCTCATAAAGTAGAGAAATACCCTTAAATCCAACTTTAGCTATCTCTAATAATATTCCTATCAAAAACTACCATGCGGGCTTCCCTGGTGGTGCAGTGGTTGAGAGTCCGCCTGCCGATGCAGGGGACGCGGGTTCGTGCCCCGGTCCGGGAAGATCCCACATGCCGCAGAGCGGCTGGGCCCGTGAGCCATGGCCGCTGAGCCTGCACTCCGCAACGGGAGAGGCCACAACAGTGAGAGGCCAGCGTACCGCAAAAAAAAAAAAAAAAAAAAGAAGGAATTTCATTTACCTACGACTTTCCAAAAATTGCATAATTACTTGTATTTATACGTGTGTAGGTAGAGAGAGAGAGAGGGAGAGAGATGGGAAAAGTTTTAATGCAAACTTTGAGAATAATTTGGCACAATTGTGATGCTAATTGCTGTGTGTTAGAGTGCAGAATGGCTGTGCAAAGGACATGGTTTAGAGATACTATTTGCTCATTACTCTTTTCCCTACAAATTGTCATCTCTTGGTTATTGCTAAAATAATGTCACTATTAGTAAAAGAAATGTAAGAGCCACATTTGAAAGAAGAAAGATTGCTAACTAAGAGCTGTGGGCAGGGTTCTAAGCCTCTCTGTCTTTGTCAGTAGGAGTATGCATTTGTCATCCGTATGTCCTGTGAACTGTTTTTCCAATATTGCTCCTCAGTGTTTGATAACAAGCTAGAAAGGTGGCCTGTAGTGTCGGAGTCAAATGGCTAAAATGCTGGGGCAGAAGTGGGAGGAGTTCAAATGCTGATTCTAGGATAACTCTTTTCTTAGATAATTTCTCTGAGGTTAAATTATACTTTCCAAATAATATATTTGATTCGAGTTTCAAATAAAAACAAGGACTGTTCCAGTTCTTTGATTAGCCAGTCACTTTTACCACTTCTCTCTTTAACGTCTTACAAATTCTATATTGAATTTGAGAGAGTATTAATGCAGGGGAAAGGAATTTTGACCATAACGGGTAAAACTCATGGACGAGGGAGCTATTTCTTCAGTATTCTTTTAACTGCACATTTGTGAATCTCCTATTGGCTTGAGACAGAACTTCATTTTATTTATAGTTGTTCACTTACAAAAAAGAGGCTCTTGGGTCCTAAACTTAATAGTGGCTTGACGGCATTCAAATGGTACTGGCTATTGTCACTGTAACTCTTATAGTTATATACCTGTCATCATAATAATAACTACTGGTTCTTGAGATGCACCAAGAATTTAGAGCACATTATTTATGGTTCTCTCAACAATCTGTGAGGTAGATATTATTATCCTCACTTTACACTGAAGGAAATATCCCAAGGGCACCCAGCTATAAACATCAAAGCTAGGATTCAAATCGAGACCTACCTTCAGTGCCTCTCATCACCTCATCCACAATATAAAGCCTGTCTTTCCTGTGTTGATTCGTTGCCTGTATAAAAGTCCCTTTTGTCTTTATCCCTTGGTACCCTGTCAGTCAGTGCCTTGGTTATGAGTAGTTTAAATGTTGAAATCCTGTATGAAAATCTGTGTTTTTATTTTCAGAGCACATTTAACATTCAGTAGTTCTCTAAGTAAAACATTTCCTTGCTCAATAATTTGGAGTGAATTCAGACTTGTATCAATTTACTGTTGGATTGGAGGTGGGAGGGCAGGCATCATGTGCAAACATAAAGCAAAACTATTCATTTACTTTTGTATTTTCCAGGTTCTTTTTGTTGACATAGCTAATCTAGTAAAAGAATTATGCCTTCAGTCCTATGTAACCCACTGATGGATTGCTACCAGAAAGACATCTATAGATTCAATCCAGATAGGAAGCTGACTTCGATCTGGCTGAATCATCTGATGCCTTTTCCCCTGGTACTACACAGTGCCTGTAATGATTAGTTCCCTGGGATGTCTACAGTTCAAAGGCTAATTTATAGCTAAATCAGATAATATGGTTTATAGCACCAAGGATCTCTGTCCATTCATGTACTGTCCAACATGGTAGTCACTTGCCATAAGAGACTATTTACATTAAAATTTAAATCAGTTAAAATGAAATAAAATGAAAAATGAATTCCTCTGTCACACTAATCACATTTCAAGTGCTTAATAGCCACATGTGGCTAGTGGCTACTGTACTGGACATTGAAGCTATAGAACATTTCCATCACTGCAGAAATTTCTGTTGGACAGTGCTAACTTATAAAGAAGACAGAAATGTAGTTAAGCATAATTACTTCACAGAGCATGCTGGTTAGCATCACCTGAGTTATAGAATATAATGAGTCATGATGCATTGCAATTCCCTCTGTATTTATCTGTCTTCCTAGATATCTATTGGGAAGAAGGAATTCATCCTGTGTGTATGGTATCCCTGTCATGTAACACAGCGATTGACTCCCGGGGGCTCATAAATATTTGTTCGATTCTCTGTGAATGAGATCAAGAAAATAAGATGAATTAAGAAGAATTCTTGGAGGTTATAGAGTGACTATTTGGGCAGTATAAATAAAATAAAATAGCCATTTTTTCCAACGTGAAGTATGTCAGCCTTTGAAATGGAATAGTTGATCAAGGAGTGTTTCAATGTAGAAGAGATAACAGTTGTCCAGACTCCAAAGCCTAAAGCCACGTGTCACCAGAAAAGAAAAAAGCCAGAGCTTAATAGATTGTCAAGTCCAGTTGACTCTCATTTGGATGGGGTGGCTGCCAAGTCATGGTAGAACATTTTGCTTCTTCGAGTTGAATGGGACTCTGAAAAGGAAAATCACTTTTTTAATCAAAGTATTTTAATTTACTTCCTCTTCTAGAGCTAAGTCAGGAATAAGATTGGAGAAGTGATTGGAAAGTCATTTACAGAAGATTTATCATTTAGGTTATGAGAAAGCCATGATAAGGGAATCATTACGCCTTTGAAAAATAAAGAAATGTTTTAGATGACAGCAAAATATGGTGCTGCTGTGCCTTTTCACATGTCACATATTTAGTAAGTGTATTACATGTAAATAAAAGGAATGAATTACAATTGTGGTTGCAATTGTAGAACAAATGAGTTTTTAATTTTGTTGTTGGCACAGCAGCTAGTGAAGTGTGAGATGTGAAGTCATAAGATTCCATTTGGCATGGTAGAATAGAATTGAACTTGGGATTCAGTTGACATTTCTCTTGCCTATGATTTACCACGTATCTTATGACAGGCAATGTTTTGTATGGTCACTTAGAAAAACAACAGCTAAAAATGTGTGTAATCACCTCACAATGTAAGTGACATTTGTGTTCTATGGATTGTATTCTTCTCAGTGGCTAAGTCATTCCATGGTGTCACAGCACGATTTTTTCTCTTCCCAGAGCTGCATCTGCTGACCCCTGTCTGTGGACATGCTCTGGAGTTGTTCTTCCACTGAGAGTGGAGAAGTTTTGTGCATCTACTCACATGGTCCTCATTTTACCTGGACAAACATTTCTGATTTAGCAACCTACAGCTATAGTACTGCTGTAGTACAGAATGGGGACACCTGATCCCAACATGGATTAGACTTGACTTCTAATTTTGATTTCCTTAACTGGATGCTCTCAACAACTGAGAAGAATAGGTAGTCAAAGTCATGTTCCTTAGGCTGATGATATAAACTTCACCTGTGACTGTGGCAGGGAGGATGGCCTGAGATGAGAACATAGTAATATTGTTTTGCTATGGTCTCCAACAATCATGAAGCTAGATGTAGGAACTGGGAAGGTGCTGGCTCCAGGTTTCCTGAAACTCTATTCCCTCAAATATACACAAGAAAGAGAGATGGAAAATGCAAGGAAATTAATCTGCCAATTGTTCTTTTAAAAATAATTTCTGGTTATAGTTTTTTAATCTAAGTATCTAAGGACCGTATCTTTTTCTCTAAGTACTCTATAGCTTTGTGGAATTCCAGGGAAAAGTATATCTTTTTTTTTTTTTAAAGAACCTTTTTTTTTTTGTATTTATTTATTTATTTTTGACTGTGCTGGGTCTTCGTTTCTGTGTGAGGGCTTTCTCTAGTTGTGGCAAGCGGGGGCCACTCTTCATCGCGGTGCGCGGGCCTCTCACTATCGCGGCCTCTCTTGTTGCGGAGCACAGGCTCCAGACGCGCAGGCTCAGTAGTTGTGGCTCATGGGCCTAGTTGCTCCGGGGCATGCGGGATCCTCCCAGACCAGGGCTCGAACCCGTGTCCCCTGCATTGGCAGGCAGATTCTCAACCACTGTGCCACCAGGGAAGCCCAAAAAGTAAATCTTTTTATACCCTAGGAACACCGTTTAATGTCAAACTGATTGGAAAGAAGTACTTGGCTATCCACGTGATTAGATATGTTAGAATAGTGATAAAGTGCTCATTGTACAGTTTCATTCTTTCTTATTCCTTCACATACTTTTTCTCTTCCTCTTCTACAACAAATAATGTTTCTCCTTGCAACCCTGCCCCACCTGCCAGTCGTATAAAAAAAGAGACTCCAAATCACTTTCAGCTCCTTGGGAGTCAGGAATAATAAAGAACTGGAACACAGCTTGTCCTGCCATCGCACACATAGTAGGAAATATTTGGAGTTAACATTGTTGGGAACTTGCAAAATCAAAAGATATATTTCCCTTTGTTTTAATGAAAAACAGATATTAAGCTAGGAGTCGGGAAAAATGTCAAGCTTCTGAGCTATAAAAAAAATCTAAAGAATAACACTAGGATATTGAACCCAATTTAAGCAAGCTTTGGCCACTTGCCTGACTTGGTATGTCAGAGATGGGCAAAAGAATGGTTTTCTCTCCTTCACTTCCTGGCAGCATACAATATACTCTCTTCCTATGAAGGCTGCATCGTCAAGAGCTCCAAGTATGTCCTGAGGATGTTAGCTGAGATGCACTCTGGCAGACAGCCCCAGGAAACTCAGCCAGGAAGCTCTGATTCAGAAGGGACCTTAAAGTGTTTATGACATGGCTGGAATATGTCAAACTCCATCATAGACCTGGAGGTCTGGGGGAGCGGTTGTTTAAAGCTTTACAGTCACACTCAGATCAATGCCTTTCTAGAGCAGGTAATTCTCTTGTCCTGGCAGGTGTGAAAGGGTACTTGCCACTCTCAGAACAGCACTAATATCCCATTTTAAACCAGGGAGCCATGTAGGGAACACTTTTAATTTAGTTTTGTGATGAGTTTTCTCTAATACATTTAAATCTATATATTCTGACAGCAAAAGAATTCAGGGTCTGTGTGAAAAGAAGCCTGAGTATAACAGGTCAATGGCACCAGCTTTGAGGTACCAATTCAGCTGCTGTCAGAGAGCACAGGTCTCTAACCATTTAAGTCTTATCCTTTAAGTCAACATTGCAAGCCACTGTAAGTCTCTGTAGGTAAAGCAAATCACTTCTTCAATCACTAAAAGGTTTTTCAGGCACCTGGCTGTTTGGTATTCTCCATAGGATGGTAAAACTATTTAGAAAAGAAAAAAGGAAATAGAAAAAAAAACCCAAAAAAGATGCACCCCTTTGGAGAAATACTTCCAGAGCTATGTAAACAGCTGAGAGGTTTCCTTAGTGCTGTTCTGAGCAATTTTCATAGGTATGTTAGGGAATCTATGCACTCTGAGTCCCTCTCTTCAGTCTTGACAATTGTCTGTAGACACAAGTATGCTAAAAATGTTGTACCTTTGGGCCTCATTTCCCATTGCTTCTAGAACCAGCCATATACATGGACCACTTTTCCCTACCCCTGCCCTGAAAAGAGCTGCATTTCTCAACTTTGAAGCATCCATGTAATGTTTAGACTCTAGGTGAATTGGCCGGTGAGATGATCCTTCACCCTGATGATCGGGCTACACAGTTATTCTCATCTGGGGGTAATTTTGTCCCCCAAGGGGACATTTGGCAATGTCCAGAAACACTTTTTGGTTATCAGAACTTGGGGGTGCTATGGGCATCTAGTAAGTAGAGGCCAGTTAGAGATGCTGCTAAATATCCTGAAATGTGTAGGACAGCCCTCACCACATCATCTGGCTCAAAATGTCAACAGTGCTGAGGATGAGAAACCTGTGCTACCCTGTATGATGGTGACAGACCACGTGGTCCATTCCTCTGCCCAGATGATCCACTCACATGGTAGCAAGAGTGCAAAGGCAACAGGGGCTGCAGAAGCTCAGCCAGCGAAGTGAGCACTTGGAAAATCAGCTATCCTGTGATGACTATCTCCCTGAGACTTGCCTCCTTGTCTGGAATGTTTCAACCCTGGGAGAATGTGCTCAAGAAGAGCTGTACTTTCTCTCCCCATGAAAGAGGGGTAAATACATGAGTGGCTATCTAGCATGCCTCCCTTTACTTCAGAATCATTTATTATGTACTTTCTATTTTGTATTAGCTACAATTTACTGATTACTTAATTTGTGTCAAGCGCATGGTAAGTGCTTTACGGAGGTAAATTTATTTCACTCTTACAGGCTGAATTGATGTTGTCATTATGAGCTCCATTTGTGTATATGAGGAAATTGAGACAAACACAGGTCACATTGTTTGTAAATATCGAGCTAGGACATGAAGTTGCGTCTAGTTTGACACAAAAACACATGCTCATAGGCTGCCTGCTAAATTAGTGAGTACCCAACAAGGTACTATGGAGAATATTAAGGAAGACAAACACATCTGCTTGTCATCCTTGAATCACTGATATTTAGGCATAAACACCACGAAAAAAAGAATCAGGCTTTTATGTAGTCATCTGGACCAAATGTCAGGAAAAGAGTTGCTGTGCAAGAATTCTAGAACATAAACTCCATGAAAGCAATTAATTGTTCTGTTTAGTATTCCCCTGTATCATCAGTATGTGGAATAGTGCTTGGTACTCAGTATGTGCTAGGTTTACACTGCTGAATCGGTCAGTGAGACTACCAGAGTCAAGGATTTCCATAGCTTTTTTTTGTTTTTTTTACAACTTTATTGGAGTATAATTGCTTTACAATGGTGTGTTAGTTTCTGCTTTATAACAAAGTGAGTCAGTTATACATATACATATGTTCCCATATCTCTTCCCTCTTGCGTCTCCCTCCCTCCCACCCTCCCTATCCCACCCCTCCAGGCGGTCACAAAGCACCGAGCTGATCTCCCTGTGCTATGCGGCTGCTTCCCACTAGCTATCTGTTTTACGTTTGGTAGTGTATATATGTCCATGCCTCTCTCTCGCTTTGTCACAGCTTACCCTTCCCCCTCCCCATATCCTCAAGTCCATTCTCTAGTAGGTCTGTGTCTTTATTCCTGTCTTACCCCTAGGTTCTTCATGACATTTTTTTCCTTAAATTCCATATATATGTGTTAGCATACGGTATTTGTCTCTCTCTTTCTGACTTACTTCACTCTGTATGACAGACTCTAGGTCTATCCACCTCATTACAAATAGCTCAATTTCGTTTCTTTTTATGGCTGAGTAATATTCCATTGTATATATGTGCCACATCTTCTTTATCCATTCATCCAATGATGGACACTCAGGTTGTTTCCATCTCTGGGCTATTGTAAGTAGAGCTGCAATGAACATTTTGGTACATGACTCTTTTTGAATTATGGTTTTCTCAGGGTATATGCCCAGTAGTGGGATTGCTGGGTCATATGGTAGTTCTATTTGTAGTTTTTTAAGGAACCTCCATACTCTTCTCCATAGTGGCTGTATCAGTTTACATTCCCACCAACAGTGCAAGAGGGTTCCCTTTTTTCCACACCCTCTCCAGCATTTACTGTTTCTAGATTTTTTGATGATGGCCATTCTGACTGGTGTGAGATGATATCTCATTGTAGTTTTGATTTGCATTTCTCTAATGATCAATGATGTTGAGCATCCTTTCATGTGTTTGTTGGCAATCTGTATATCTTCTTTGGAGAAATGTCTATTTAGGTCTTCTGCCCATATTTGGATTGGGTTGTTTGTTTTTTTGTTACTGAGCTGCATGAGCAGCTTATAAATTTTGGAGATTAATCCTTTGTCAGTTGCTTCATTTGCAAATATTTTCTCCCATTCTGAGGGTTGTTTTCTGGTCTTGTTTCCTTTGCTGTGCAAAAGCTTTTAAGTTTCATTAGGTCCCATTTGTTTATTTTTGTTTTTATTTCCATTTCTCTAGGAGGTGGGTCAAAAACGATCTTGCTGTGATTTATGTCATAGAGTGTTCTGCCTATGTTTTCCTCTAAGAGTTTGATAGTTTCTGGCCTTACATTTAGGTCTTTAATCCATTTTGAGCTTATTTTTGTGTATGGTGTTAGGGAGTGATCTAAGCTCATACTTTTATATGTAGCTGTCCAGTTTTCCCAGCACCACTTATTGAAGAGGCTGTCCTTTCTCCACTGTACATTCCTGCCTCCTTTATGAAAGATAAGGTGACCATATGTGCGTGGGTTTATCTCTGGGCTTTCTATCCTGTTCCATTGATCTATCTTTCTGTTTTTGTGCCAGTACCATGTAGTCTTGATTACTGTAGCTTTGTAGTATAGTCGGAAGTCAGGGAGCCTGATTCCTCCAGCTCCGTTTTTCGTTCTCAAGATTGCTTTGGCTATTCGGGGTATTTTATGTTTCCATATAAATTGTGAAATTTTTTGTTCTAGTTCTGTGAAAAATACCAGTGGTAGTTTGATAGGGATTGCATTGAATGTGTAGATTGCTTTGGGTAGTAGAGTCATTTTCACAATGTTGATTCTTCCAATCCAAGAACATGGTATATCTCTCCATCTATTTGTATCATCTTTAATTTCTTTCATCAGTGTCTTATCGTTTGCTGCGTACAGGTCTTTTGTCTGCTTAGGTAGGTTTATTCCTAGATATTTTATTCTATTTGTTGCAATGGTAAATGGAAGTGTTTTGTTGATTTCACTTTCAGATTTTTCATCATTAGTGTATAGGAATGCCAGAGATTTCTGTGCATTAATTTTGTATCCTGCTACTTTACCAAATTCATTGATTAGCTCTAGTAGTTTTCTGGTAGCATCTTTAGGATTCTGTATATATAGTATCATGTCATCTGCAAACAGTGACAGCTTTACTTCTTCTTTTCCGATTTGGATTCCTTTTATATCCTTTTCTTTTCTGATTGCTGTGGCTAAAACTTCCAAAACTATGTTGAATAAGAGTGGTGAGAGTGGGCAACCTTGTCTTGTTCCTGATCTTAGTGGAAATGCTTTCAGTTTTTCACCATTGAGGACGATGTTGGCTGTGGGTTTGTCATATATGGCCTTTTTTTTTTTTTTTTTTTTTTTTTTTTTGCGTTACGGGGGCCTCTCACTGTTGTGGCCTCTCCCGCCGCGGAGCACAGGCTCCGGACGCGCAGGCCCAGCGGCCACGGCCCACAGGCCCAGCCGCTCCGCGGCACGTGGGATCCTCCCGGACCGGGGCACGAACCCGCGTCCCCTGCATCAGCAGGCGGACTCCCAACCACTGCGCCACCAGGGAAGCCCCTATATGGCCTTTTTTATGTTGAGGAAAGTTCCCTCTGTGCCTACTTTCTTTAGGGATTTTCTCATAAATGGGTGTTGAATTTTGTCGAAAGCTTTCTCTGCATCTATTGAGATGATCATATGGTTTTTCTACTTCAATTTGTTAATATGGTTTATCACATTGATTTGCATATATTAAAGAATACTTGCATTCCTGGAATAAACCCCACTTGATCATGGTGTATGATCCTTTTAATGTGCTGTTGGATTCTGTTTGCTAGTATTTTGTTGAGTATTTTTGCATGTTCATCAGTGATATTGGCCTGTAGTTTTCTTTCTTTGTGACATCCTTGTCTGGTTTTGGTATCAAGGTGATGGTGGCCTCGTAGAATGAGTTTGGGAGTGTTCCTCCCTCTGCTATATTTTTGAAGAGTTTGAGAAGGATAGGTGTTAGCTCTTCTCTGAATGTTTAATAGAATTCGCCTGTGAAGCCATCTGGTCCTGGGCTTTTGTTTGTTGGAAGATTTTTAATCACAGTTTCAATTTCAGTGCTTGTGATTGGTCTGTTCATATTTTCTATTTCTTCCTGATTCAGTCTTGGCAGGTTGTACATTTCTAAGAATTTGTCCATTTCTTCCAGGTTGTCCATTTTATTGGCATAGAGTTGCTTGTAGTAATCTCTCATGATCTTTTGTATTTCTGCTGTGTCAGTTGTTACTTCTCCTTTTTCATTTCTAATTCTATTGATTTGAGTCTTCTCCCTTTTTTTCTTGATGAGTCTGGCTAATGGTTTATCAATTTTGTTTATCTTCTCAAAGAACCAGCTTTTAGTTTTATTGATCTTTGCTATCATTTCCTTAATTTCTTTTTCATTTATTTTTGATCTGATTTTTATGATTTCTTTCCTTCTGCTAACTTTGGGGTCTTTTTGTTCTTCCTTCTCTAATTGCTTTAGGTGCAAGGTTAGGTTGTTTATTCGAGATGTTTCCTGCTTCTTAATGTAGGATTGTATTGCTATAAACTTCCCTCTTAGAACTGCTTTTGCTGCCTCCCATAGATTTTGGGTCTTTGTGTCTCCATTGTCATTTGTTTCTAGGTATTTTATGATTTCCTCTTTGATTTCTTCAGTGATCACTTCGTTATTAAGTAGTGTATTGTTTAGCCTCCATGTGTTTGTATTTTTTACAGATCTCTTCCTGTAATTAATATGTAATCTCATAGCATTGTGGTCGGAAAAGATACTTGATAGAATTTCAACTTTCTTAAATTTACTAAGGCTTGATTTGTGACCCAAGATATGATCTATCCTGGAGAATGTTCCATGAGCGCTTGAGAAAAATGTGTATTCTGTTGTTTTTGGATGGAATGTGCTATAAATATCAATTAAGTCCATCTTGTTTAATGTATCATTTAAAGCTTGTGTTTCCTTATTTATTTTCATTTTGGATGATCTCTCCATTGGTGAAAGTGGGGTGTTAAAGTCCCCTGCTATGAATGTGTTACTGTCGATTTCCCCTTTTTGGATGTTAGTATTTGCCTTATGTATTGAGGTGCTCCTATGTTGGGTGCATAAATATTTACAATTGTTATATCTTCTTCTTGGATCGATCCCTTGATCATTATGTAGTGTCCTTCTTTGTCGCTTCTAATAGTCTTTATTTTAAAGTCTATTTTGTCTGATGTGAGAATTGCTACTCCAGCTTTCTTTTGGTTTCCATTTGCATGAAATATCTTTTTCCATCCCCTTACTTTCAGTCTGTATGTGTCTCTAGGTCTGAAGTGGGTCTCTTGTAGACAGCAAATATATGGGTCTTGTTTTTGTATCCATTCAGCTAATCTGTGTCTTTTGGTGGGAGCATTTAGTCTATTTACATTTAAGGTAATTATCGATATGTATGTTCCTATTCCCATTTTCTTAACTGTTTTGGGTTCGTTATGTAGGTCTTTTCCTTCTCTTGTGTTTCTTGCCTAGAGAAGTTCCTTTAGCATTTGTTGTAAAGCTGGTTTGGTGGTGCTGAACTCTCTCAGCTTTTGCTTGTCTGTAAAAGTTTTCATTTCTCCATCAAATCTGAATGAGATCCTTGCTGGGTAGAGTAACCTTGGTTGTAGGATATTCTCCTTCATCACTTTAAATATGTCCTGCCAGTCCCTTCTGGCTTGCAGAGTTTCTGCTGAGAGATCAGCTGTTAACCTTATGGGGATTCCCTTGTGTGTTATTTGTTGTTTTTCCCTTGCTGCTTTTAATATGCTTTCTTTGTATTTAGTTTTTGACAGTTTGATTAATATGTGTCTTGGCGTATTTCTCCTTGGATTTATCTTGTATGGGACTCTCTGTGCTTCCTGGAGTTGATTAACTATTTCCTCTCCCATATTAGGGAAGTTTTCAACTGTAATCTCTTCAAATATTTTCTCAGTCCCTTTCTTTTTCTCTTCTTCTTCTGGAACCCCTATCATTCGAATGTTGGTGCGTTTAATGTTGTCCCAGAGGTCTCTGAGACTGTCCTCAGTTCTTTTCATTCTTTTTTCTTTATTCTGCTCTGCAGTAGTTATTTCCACTATTTTATCTTCCAGGTCACTTATCCGTTCTTCTGCCTCAGTTATTCTGCTATTGATCCCATCTAGAGTATTTTTAATTTCATTTATTGTGTTGTTCATCGTTGTTTGTTTCATCTTTAGTTCTTCTAGGTCCTTGTTAAATGTTTCTTGCATTTTGTCTATTCTATTTCGAAGATTTTGGATCGTCTTTACTATCATTATTTTGAATTCTTTTCCAGGTAGACTACCTATTTCCTCTTCATTTGTTAGGTCTGGTGCATTTTTATCTTGCTCCTTCATCTGCTGTGTGTTTTTCTGTCTTCTCATTTTGCTTATCTTACTGTGTTTGGGGTCTCCTTTTTGCAGGCTGCGGGTTCGTAGTTCCCGTTGTTTTTGATGTCTGTCTCCAGTGGCTAAGGTTGGTTCAGTGGGTTGTGCAAGCTTCCTGGTGGAGGGGACTAGTGCCTGTGTTGTGGTGGATGAGGCTGGATCTTGTCTTTCTAGTGGGCAGGTCCACGTGTGGTGGTGTGTTTTGGGGTGTCTGTGGACTTATTATGATTTTAGGCAGCCTCTCTGCTAATGGGTGGGGTTGTGTTCCTCTTTTGCTAGTTGTTTGGCATAGGATGTCCAGCACTGTAGCTTGCTGGTCGTTGAGTGAAGCTGGGTGCTGGTGTTGAGATGAAGATCTCTGGGAGATTTTCGCCATTTGATATTATGTGGAGCTGGGAGGTCTCTTGTGGACCAGTGTCCTGAAGTTGGCTCTCCCACCTCAGAGGCACAGCACTGACTCCTGGCTGGAGCACCAAGAGCCTTTCATCCACACGGCTCAGACAAAAGAGGAAAAGGGGAAAAAATCATAAATCTTGCTCTCAAAGCCCACTTCCTCAATTTGGGATGACTCGTTGTCTATTCATATATTCCACAGATGCAGGCAGAGTACATCAAGTTGATTATGGAGCTTAACCCACTGCTTCTGATGCTGCTGGGAGAGATTTCCCTTTCTCTTCTTTGTTCTCACAGCTCCCAGGGGCTCCGCTTTGGATTTGGCTCCACCTCTGTGTGTAGGTCGCAGGAGGGCGTCTGTTCTTCGCTCAGACAAGACGGGGTTAAAGGAGCCGCTGATTCGGAGGCTCTGGCTCAACTCAGGCCTGCGGGAGGGAGGGGCACGTATGCGGGGCGGGCCTGCGGCGGCAGAGGCCGGCGTGACGTTGCACCAGCCTGAGGCGCGCTGTGCGTTCTCCCTGGGAAGTTGTCCCTGGATCCCGGGACCCTGGCCGTGGCGGGCTGCACAGGCTCCCCGGAAGGGGGGTGTGGAGAGTGACCTGTGCTCGCACACAGGCCCCTTGGTGGCGGCAGCAGCAGCCTTGGCGTCTCATGCCTGTCTCTGGGGTCAGCGCTGTTAGCCGCGGCTCGCGCCCGTCTCTGGAGCTCCTTTAAGCAGAGCTCTTAATCCCCTCTCCTCGCGCACCAGGAAACAAAGAGGGAAGAAAAAGTCTCTTGCCTCTTCGGCAGCTCCAGACTTTTCCCTGGACTCCCTCCCGGCTAGCCGTGGCGCACTAACCCCCTGCAGGCTGTGTTCACGCCGCCAACCCCAGTCCTCTCCCGGCGCTCCGACCGAAGCCCGAGCCTCAGCTCCCAGCCCCGCCCGCCCTGGTGGGTGAGCAGACAAGCCTCTCGGCCTGGTGAGTGCTGGTTGGCCCTGATCCTCTGTGCGGGAATCTCTCCCCGTTTGCCCTCCGCACCCCAGTTGCTGTGCTCTTCTCCGCGGCTTCGAAGCTCCCCTCTCTGCCACCAGCAGTCTCCGCCCGCGAAGGGGCTCCTAGTGTGTGGAAACATTTCCGCCTTCACAGCTCCCTCCCACTGGCGCAGGTCCCGTCCCAATCGTTTTGTCTCTGTTTATTCTTTTTTCTTTTGCCCTACCCAGGTATGTGGGGGGTTTCTTGCCTTTTGGTAGGTCTGAGGTCTTCTGCCAGCGTTCAGTAGGTGTTCTGTAGGAGTTGTTACACGTGTAGATGTATTTCTGGTGTATTTGTGGGGAGGAAGGTGATCTGCGCGTCTTACTCTTCCGCCATCTTCCCGGAAGTCCTCTATAGCTTTTTGTATGGTGACGTTATCTATCAAGCTTTGTTGCTTCGAATCACAACAGTTCCTCTCAGAATTAAACAAATTGAAGCAAGACTCCTAGAGTAGCTTGTGGAACACAAGGAAATACTGAAGAATAAAGCCACAGAAAGAATTCAGGGTAGATCTAGGAGACTCCTGGACTTTCATTCTGGTGCTGGGACCACATTCCAACTCTCAGTTCAGAGATCTGAAGACATTCTAACTGGCCTCTGTGGAGTCAATAAATTGTCTCTCTTGGGTCAGGTGATAATTTTGTTCAATAAATTGTGGCCAGGGATGGGGCAGGGTCATGCAGTGCAAACATGGCTGACTTAAGCATTCATATCTGTGGGAGAGCAACATTCAGAGGAAATGTGGAAATGTGTGGCCAGAATGGAAATGTGTGGCACCCCCTAAGATGTGTGGAAAACTGACACTGCTGATCTGAGAATGTCTCGGGTCCACTCAGTCTGAAATCAGTACCTCCCGACTTAGCATGTCCTCGAGAGATGGCCTTCATTAGCTCTTGCAACTGTATGTCCATTTGGACCTCGGTTTAGGGAGAGCATTGTCCAAAGAAAGAACATTATTAAGGTGATTAGATATTTATACTTGATAACTGGCAAACACCTATTGTTGGCAGACAAAAGTTGGTTTCAACCGATGTGCTGGCTTTCTGAATCAGATGGGCAAATTATTGGTCTCAGGGTTCTCTTTCAATTTCAATGTATAGATTGGATCATGTATGGAACAAATTCTTATTTTCCTTAAACAAAAGTCTATATCTTAAGTAATTTGCAAACGAGGTTCCTTAGTCTCTGGTAAATGTGTTATTATGAGTCACGAGCATTTAATGTTGTTACTGAAGCTCTCCGTGATAGATTAATGAGGAAAATAATTGGGTGATCCAAATTGGATTAAGGAGCAGTGATCACCTGCAGAAGAAATGACCAGAGCCTGAGAAGTATTGTAGAGTAGGGAAACGCATTTTCTTCTCCCTCATTCAAAGACAAGATTCTAAATCATCATCTTCATTCATCATGTAAGAAGGAGATTTCAATGCATTTTCTGCTTTAACCAATGGTGTAATTCCTGGCACCATTAAGATATAATTGTCTATAATATACAGAAATTATGTAGAGAACAGAACACAGCTGACGATTTCAACCTGTGCTGACTAGATCGTAAAACTCTATTGCGGGAGAGGACCAGGTTGCTAACATAGTAGAAAAAGCCCCCCAGGACCTGAACTCTGTAAGAGCAATTCTAGCACGTAAAGAAAATCTGTCATAGGAACACCTTTCCTAGTAATGAGGTGGGTTACTCTTCACAGTGGTGAGGAAAGTGTATTCTACCATGAATCCAAACATATTTCCTCTCCTAAATTTTCCATTCTACTCCCCGTCCTTTCTGCTTGTAGCTCATTACAAAATGTTATTAGGAGCCAAATGTCAACTCTTGAAGTGCAAGGACCTTTGAGCACTGTAGCAGCTAAAAGTCCTCATGTAAATTTGCCCTGTGTGCCTTCTTCTAAAACATATAGGCTTCATGATTATCCTATTCCTTATATCATGACTTTTAAGGTTCTATGTAATTTGTCCTTCAAATATTTCTCTGACGACATTTCTGCAATCTCCCCCTCACTCACCCTACTTTAAGCACACTTGATTTTCATCAAACATATTAAGCATATTCTCAACTTTAGACCTTTGGACATGCTATTTCCTGTGTCTGGAAAGCTCTCCCTGTATATCAGTGGAGGGCTTGTTTCTTCATTCTATTCACTTTTTGATCATTTTTCCTCCCCTGACCACGATATATGAAAAGGCAGCTCTGTCACTTCTATTTCCTTCCCATGATTTGTTTTTCTTCATAGTTCTTACCTCCACTAGGCATAAAATTATTATAGGTTTATTTTTTTAATTGTCAGTCTCCCCCTAGGAGAATGTAAGGATCTACAAGGGCAAGGGATTTGTCAATTTGGTCCACTACTATATACCTAATCCTGGACCAGTGCCTGGAACACAGCAACTTCTCAATAAATATAAGTTTAGTAAATAAACAGGAAAAATAAAATTGTAAACAGATTTTACATTTGCATCAGGAGATGCATTACATTTGCACTAGGTAGTACAAGACATTACCTGAAAAACACATTAAATTCACAGATGTACAATATCAGACTAGGAGTGAATTTTTAATTTTTAACATCTTTATTGGAATATAATTGCTTTACAATGGTGTGTTAGTTTCTGCTTCATAACAAATTGAATCAGCTACACATATACATATATCATCATATCTCCTCCCTCTTGCGTCTCCCTCCCACCCTCCCTATCCCACCCCTCTAGGTGGTTACAAAGCACCGAGCTGATCTCCCTGGGCTATGTGGCTGCTTCCCACTAGCTATTTTACATTTGGTAGTGTATATATGTCCATGCCACTCTCTCACTTCGTCCCAGCTTACCTTTCCCTCTCCCTGTGTCCTCAAGTCCATTCTCTAGTAGGTCTGCGTCTTTACTCCCATCCTGCCCATAGGTTCTTCAGAACCTTTTTTTTTTCTTTAGATTGCATATATATGTGTTAGCATATGATATTTGTTTTTCTCTTTCTGACTTATTTCACTCTGTATGACAGTCTCTAGGTCCATCCACCTCACTACAAATAACTCAATTTTGTTTCTTTTTATGGCTGAGTAATATTCCATTGTATATATATGTCACATCTTTTTTATCCATTCATCTGTTGATGGACACTTAGGTTGTGTCCATGTCCTGGCTATTGCAAATAGAGCTGCAATGAACATTGTGGTACATGACTCTTGTTGAATTATGATTTTCTCAGGGTATATGCCCAGTAGTGGGATTGCTGGGTTGTATGGTAGTTTTACTTTTAGTTTTTTAAGGAACCTCCATGCTGTTCTCCATAGTGGCTGTATCACTTTACATTCCCACCAACAGTGCAAGAGGGTTCCCTTTTATCCACATCCTCTCCAGCATTTATTGTTTGTAGATTTTTTGATGATGGCCATTCTGACTGCTGTGAGGTGATACCTCATTATAGTTTTGATTTGCATTTCTCTAATGATTAGTGATGTTGAGCATCCTTTCATGTGTTTGTTGGCAATCTGTATATATTCTTTGGAGAAAGGTCTGTTTACATCTTCTGTCCATTTTTGGATTGGGTTGTTTGTTTTATTGATGTTGAGCTGCATGAGCTGCTTGTAAATTTTGGAGATTAATCCTTTGACAGTTGCTTCATTTGCAAATATTTTCTCCCACTCTGAGGGTTGTCTTTTCATCTTGTTTATGTTTTCCTTTGCTGTGCAAAAGCATTTAAGTTTCATTAGGTCTCATTTGTTTATTTTTGTTTTTATTTCCATTTCTCTAGGAGGTGGGTCAAAAAGGATCTTGCTGTGATTTATGTCATACAGTGTTCTGCCTATGTTTTCCTCTAAGAGTTTTATAGGGTCTGACCTTACATTTAGGTTTTTAATCCATTTTGAGCTTATTTTTGTGTATGGTGTTAGGGAGTGTTCTAATTTCATTCTTTTACATGTAGCTGTCCAGTTTTCCCAGCACCACTTATTGAAGAGGCTGTCTTTTCTCCACTGTATATTCTTGCCTCCTTTATCAAAGATAAGGTGACCATATGTGCGTGGGTTTATCTCTGGGCTTTCTATCCTGTTCCATTGATCTATATTTCTGTTTTTGTGCCAGTACCATGTAGTCTTGATTACTGTAGCTTTGTAGTATAGTCTGAAGTCTGGGATCCTGAATGCTCCAGCTCCATTTTTCTTTCTCAAGATTGCTTTGGCTATTCAGGGTCTTTTGTGTTTCCATACAAATTGTGAAATTTTTTGTTCTCGTTCTGTGAAAAATGCCAGTGGTAGTTTGATAGGGATTGCATTGAATGTGTAGATTGCTTTGGGTAGTTTAGTCATTTTCGCAATGTTGATTCTTCCAGTACAGTAACATGTATATCTCTCCATCTGTTTGTATCATCTTTAATTCTTTACATCAGTGTCTTCTGGTTTTCTCCATACAGGCCTTTGGTCTCCTTAGGTATGTTTATTCCTAGATATTTTATTCTTTTGGTTGCAATGGTAAATGGGAGTGTTTCCTTATTTCACTTTCAGATTTTTCATCATTAGTGTATAGGCATGCAAGAGATTTCTATGCATTAGTTTTGTATCCTGCTACTTTACCAAATTCTTTGATTAGTTCTAGTAGTTTTCTGGTAGCACCTTTAGGATTCTCTATGTATAGTATCATGTCATCTCCAACAGTGACAGTTTTACTTCTTCTTTTCCAATTTGGATTCCTTTTGTTTCTTTTCCTTCTCTGATTGCTGTGGCTAAAACTTCCAAAACTATGTTGAATAATAGTGGTGAGAGTGGGCAACCTTTTCTCATCCTGATCTTAGTGGAAACGGTTTCAGTTTTTCACCATTGAGGACGATGTTGGCTGGGGGTTTGTCATATATGGCCTTTATTATGTTGAGGTAAGTTCCCTCTAGGCCTACTTTCTGGAGGGTTTTTATCATAAGTGGGTGTTGAATTTTGTTGAAAGCTTTTCCTGCATCTATTGAGATGATCATATGGTTTTTATTCTTCAATTTGTTAATATGGTGTATCACATTAATTGATTTGCATATACTGAAGAATCCTCGCATTCCTGGGATAAACCCCACTTGATCCTGGTGTATGATCCGTTTAATATGCTGTTGGATTCTGTGTGCTAGTATTTTGTTGAGCATTTTTGCATCTATGTTCATCAGTGATATTGGCCTGTAGTTTTCTTTCTTTGTGACTTCTTTGTCTGGTTTGGTATCAGGGTGATGGTGGCCTCGTAGAATGAGTTTGGGAGTGTTCCTCCCTCTGCTCTATTTTTGAAGAGTTTGAGAAGGATAGGTGTTAGCTCTTCTCTAAATGTGATAGAATTTGCCTGTGAAGCCATCTGGTCCTGGGCTTTTGTTTTTTGGAAGATTTTTAATCACAGTCTCAATTTCAGTGCTTGTGATTGGTCTGTGTATATTTTCTATTTCTTCCTGGTTCAATCTCAGAAGGTTGTGCTTTTCTAAGAATTTGTCCATTTCTTGCACGTTGTCCATTTTGTTGGCATATAGTTGCTTGCATCAATCTCTCATGATCATTTGTATTTCTGCAGTATCAGTTGTTACTTCTTTTTCATTTCTAATTTTATTGATTTGAGTCTTTTCCCTTTTTTCTTGATGAGTCTGGTTTATGGTTTATCAATTTTGTTTATCTTCTCAAAGAACCAGCTTTTAGTTTTATTGATCTTTGCTATTGTTTCCTTCATTTCTTTTACATTTGTTTCTGATCTGATCTTTATGATTTCTTTCCTTCTGCTAACTTTTGGGTTTTTTTGTTCTTCTTTCTCTAATTGTTTTAGGTTTAAGGTTAGGTTGTTTTTTTGAGATGTTTCTTGTTTCTTGAGGTAGCATTGCATTGCTATAAGTTTCCCTGTTAGAACTAATTTTGCTGCCTCCCATAGTTTTGGGGTGGTTGTGTTTCCATTGTCATTTGTTTCTAGGTATTTTTTGATTTCCTCTTTGATCTCTTCAGTGATCTCTTTGTTATTTAGTAGTGTGTTGTTTAGCCTCCATGTGTTTGTATTTTTAACACATTTTTTCCTGTAATTGATATCTAGTCTCATAGCATTGTAGTTGAAAAAGATACTTGATACGATTTAAATATTCTTAAATTTACCAAGGCTTGATTTGTGACCCAAGATATGATCTATCCTGGAGACTGTTTCCCTGAGCACTTGAAAAGAAAGTGTATTCTGTTGTTTTTGGATGGAATGTGCTATAAATATCAATTAAGTCCATCTTGTTTAATGTATCATTTAAAACTTGTGTTTCCTTACTTATTTTCATTTGGGGTGATCTGTCCATTGGTGAAAGTGGGGTGTTAAAGTCCCCTACTATGATTGCGTTACTGTCGATTTCCCCTTTTATGGATGTTAATATTTGCCTTATGTATTGAGGTGCTCCTATGTTGGGTGCATAAATATTTACAATTGTTATATCTTCTTCTTGGATCGATCCCTTGATCATTATGTAGTGTCCTTCTTTGTCTCTTGTAATAGTCTTTATTTTAAAGTCTGTTATGTCTGATATGAGAATTGCTACTCCAGCTTTCTTTTGATTTCCATTTGCATGGAATATCTTTTTCCATCCCCTCATTATCAGTCTGTATGTGTCCCTAGGTCTGAAGTGGGTCTCTTGTAGACAGCAAATATATGGGTCTTGTTTTTGTATCCATTCAGCCAGTCTGTGTCTTTTGGTGGGAGCATTGAATCCATTTACATTTAAGGTAATTATCGATATGTATGTTCCTAGTCCCATCTTCTTAATTGTTTTGGGTTTGTTATTGTAGGTCTTTTCCTTCTCTTGTGTTCGGATCGGCACCGATCCTCTGTGTGGGAATCTCTCTGCTTTGCCCTCCGCACCCCTGTTGCTGTGCTCTCCTCTGTGGCTCCAAAGATTCCCCCCTGCCATCCCCTGTCTCCACCAGTGAAGGGGCTCCTAGTGTGTGGAAACTTTTCCTCCTTCACAGCTCCCTCCCAGAGGTGTAGGTCCCATCCGTATTCTTTTGTCTCTGTTTTTTCTTTTTTCTTTTGCCCTACCGAGGTATGTGGGGAGTTTCTTGCCTTTTGGGAGGTCTGAGGTCTTCTGCCAGCGTTTAGTAGGTGTCCTGTAGGAGTTGTTCCACATGTAGATATATTTCTGATGTATTTGTGGGGAGGAAGATGATCTCCACGTCTTACTCCTCTGCCATCTTGAAGGTCTCCCCTAGACTAGGAGTGAATTTCAATTGAATTACTTGATGAGAAGAGTAGAATAATTTAACACTGACTTCTGTTAGGTTTCTATTTAACAAATATGTCAATATTTTTTTGTCATCTGTCGCTTTGTGTTACATCAAGAATTCTGAACTCAATATATCAACTTGTCCTGTGAATATGTCACCATTTCTATTTTGTCTTCAGGTCACCAATTATGAAAACATTACAGGAGGAGGAAACAGTGCACTCTATTCTCACATGCAGTTCAATCCATTTAAAATCGAGGACAAAGACTTTTTACTTTTCAATCTAGAGTCTCCTTAAAACAAAAGGCAAAGAGTACAAAGTGGCTCTATATCAGCCCATTTCAGAAATATATACTTGAAACACTTGACCTTAAAATCGGCCATGAGCACGGAAGATTAGTGATAGAATGAGAGTCAGGCAGAAATGTGAAGTGGACGTGGATTCTCTCTAAGATCCTCCCTATATTTAGGTTTCTTCCGTACTTCAGATGCCCCATTTCTGGTGGCTTGTTTTGCAAAGTTTATGGCTTCTATATCATTCACATCTCCATCTCTCTTGACGTTTCTCTGCTGGAATCTCTTTTAGAATCTAGAGAATTGATGACAATAAATTACAACTTTTAATAATATTAATAATAATTTTCAAATACGGTAATTCAGATAATCATTAATTTGTAATTGTTCAGATAATTTAGATATTAATAATTACTTTGATAAATCAATTTTTTGCTACTGGGCTAATGTACTAATGAGAAAGGGTGTGAAGTCTGCCACCCAGTTAACACACGTGGCTTTTCCCAGCCTTCTGATTGTCTATTTGGTAGTACTGATACTCAAAGTTATTTATTGAATGCTTGACAATGGTCTTGTGGTACTAGCAATCTAGATCTTATTAAGGATGTAGTCATAAGCTTATATGGAGAATTGGCCAGGCCGTAGGTGGTAAGAAAAGTTAGGACTTACGAAATAGGTGGGAAGAAACCATATGAGAGACTGAACTACACCTCTGATTCTCCCAAATAGAATAAGATTGTTCAGCATCTTCCCATGCATCATTTTTCCAGAAAGCAATTCATATTATGATTGTCTCACATAGAATCAAATTTAGTGAAGAGGATAGTTTTTAGTTCTGATATGTCAATATTTAGAAAAAACAACTGAACACTGGCAATGATAATTTCTATAGAGCTTTTAGCTTTGCATCAAAATTCATCTCTGTACTATCTTAGGTGGCAGAGATCTTAGCTAGGGACCAACTGTCTCCACTGCTGATGCCCAGATAGAGGTAATGCATAGGAGGAGCAGGCACCAGAAGTCAACTTGCATGAGGGACCGAGGAAACGTATAGGGCACACTTGCTCCATTAACAAAGTAGCTCCTGATTACATTAGTAGTCACTAATGTTTGGCTCTCTAGTCAGTCATCCTATGGCTACATCTGAGTCCAGCAAGAGGTAGTTGTGAGCTCTAGTTGCAGATCTGCTATTGACTCAGAGTAAAGACTTGGACACTGACTTTATTTCTTGACCTTTTCCCCCACCAAGATGAAGAGAATATCTTTCTGGTATACATTTCAGTAATCTTCTGAAGAAATAAAAACTAGATAACATAATGATCCAAACAAGAGTAGGCAGTCTACAATTTAAAGTCACAGATAAATCTGTTATATATTGTCAGAATGGTGAAATCATTTTATTAATAATGTGGTTTTTCAACATGGTCTAAATGTGGTTTTTTTTTTTTTTTTTTTTTTTTTTTTTTTTTGCGGTACGCGGGCCTCTCACTGCCGTGGCCTCTCCCGTTGCAGAGCACAGGCTCCGGACGCGCAGGCCCAGCGGCCACGGCTCACAGGCCCAGCCGCTCCGCGGCATGTGGGATCCTCCCGGACCGGGGCACGAACCCGTGTCCCCTGCATCGGCAGGCGGACTCTCAAACACTGTGCCACCAGGGAAGCCCCCTAAATGTGTTTTTGTGTCATTTTAGGAGTAGTAGCATGGATCTTACACTCGTTTCCCATTCCTTTCTCTTTTCTTTCTTTTTTTTTGGTATCCCCCCGCCCTGCCCCTCCCTCGCCTTCTTCAGTCAATTTCCTTCAGGCTTTTCATTTCCCTGTCAGTGATACCCTTCCTGCATTAGAGTCAGGAAAAGTGGGATTTCTCATATCAACTCCAGACAGCATCTTGTTTTTGTGCCTTTCTTAAAGGATAGAGAAGGTGACTTGTTTCCTCATATCTAATTTAAGATGTTGATTTGCAAAGAAATCTTAAAGCAGCAATTTCTATTTCTTATGCTGAGTTTCAGAGGTTGGTTGCGTATCTATTTTTGTGAGTTTGTAAAGGGAGGTAAGTCTCTGAACAGATTGGGAACTAGAGATTCTATAGGCTTTAAAAAAGAAAAACTCTCATTTTTGCTAGAGGAGTTAGCTGATTTTAAAACCTAAAATGAGCCTCATATTTCTGTTCCCTTGGGGCTTATTCTGCATCTTTTGATGACCGATATGTGCAGTTCCATGTTCTTCTCAGCTTTAGTGCCTCTTCCTCACACAGCTGTCAGTGGTGCAGAGTGTGGGCTTATCTGTGGGCAGGAGAGCCCTCTGGGTGGGCACTGTCTGTGCCCTCGAAGGCAGATGGCGCTCAGGGGATGGAGCAGGCGCTTTTTCGCTGTCCTCCCACTCTACTCTCTAATAAAGATTCATCCTTGGTGTCTGCAGCACAGACATGGGGAGGTTGATTAGCCTATGGGTTCCATTCTCTCTGTTTACAAAGAAAATAAAGTTTATATGGAAGTGATGCAAATGGATAATTTAGAGTAATGAACCATGCAGGAAAGGAAGGTTGATGATGTAGACAAACCTGGAATGAATGGAAGCTTGAAAAATAATTGCTAAAGAAGTATGGGAAAAAACAAAACAAACAAACAAACAAAATGACCCAGCAATCCCACTATTGGGCATATACCCTGAGAAAACCATAATTCAAAAAGAGTCATGTACCACAATGTTCATTGCAGCTCTATTTACAATAGCCAGGACATGGAAGCAACCTAAGTGTCCATCGACAGAGGAATGGATAAAGAAGATGTGGCACATATATACAATGGAATGTTACTCAGCCATAAAAAGAAACAAAATTGAGTTATTTGTAGTGAGGTGGATGGACATAGAGTCTATCATACAGAGTGAAGTAAGTCAGAAAAAGAAAAACAGATACCATATGCTAACACATATATATGGAATGTAAAAAAAAAAAAAAAGGTTCTGAAGAGCCTAGGGACAGGACAGGAATAAAGACGCAGATGTAGAGCATGGACTTGAGGACACGGGGAGGGAGAAGGGTAAGCTGGGACGAAGTGAGAGAGTGACATGGACATATATACACTACCAAATGTCAAACAGGATAGCTAGTGGGAAGCAGCCGCATAGCACAGGGAGATCAGCTCGGTGCTTTGTGACCACCTAGAGGGGTGTGATAGGGAGGGTGGGAGGGAGACGCAAGAGGGAGGGGATGTGGGGATATATGTATATGTATAGCTGATTCACTTTGTTATAAAGCAGAAACTAACACACAATTGTAAAGCAATTATACTCCAATAACGATGTTAAAAAAAATAGTATGGAACTGCCTCCAAATGTCCTTTCCAAGAGCAAATTTACAATCCTGAATGAGTCCTAATGCAGACATTATTTGATAGTTGTGATCAAATGAATTACAAGCTTTGGGGCATTACCCGTCTCAGAAGCCAAGGTTATTTAGGTTAAATTAACTTCTAAATGTGCACTTACCTCTTTCACCAGGTACTGAAAAGCACAAAACACAAAAGCATGACAGTCTAGTATCTAGCGTGTATCTAGTGTGAATCTAGTATAAATAGCTGTTCTTAAGTAATACCTATTCTTAGATAATGCTTAAGTCTATTACAAATTTGCTTCCTGTCCATGTAACTTCTTCATCAATATCAACAGAATATATTTTACTTTGAGCTAGAGAGAGAGAGATGGAATAATGGATACAGTAGGAAGGCCAAGAAAAGAGAAGATTCTATTTGAAATGGTTAAGGGGAAGCAACCGCTTAGAAATGAGACTTTGGAAATGGTGTATGCTTCAGTAGAGAGGAGAGGTGGGGATTTATTTATTTTCCTCCATGGTTACAATTCAATAAAAATTTTCAGCTATTGTTCTGTCTCTCAGCAAGACAAGCCAGAACTACACTGATTTACATATTTGTTGGCATCTGTTCAAGTCCTCCAGTAAGTGGACACCATAATGGAATCAGAAGTGCAAACGATTTACTGGGGGCATTGCCTGTGAAAAATAAAGGGGAGGGGGACAGGTGAGCAAGGAGAGGTTGTAGACTGCACTGCATGCCCAACACCTGTGAAAAAGCAGGGAGAAGGAAGAATCATTAGGTTGGAAGTGTGGAAGGCAGTGCCACTCCCAGAAGGTCTTGGTGAGGATGATGGGCCTCCCAAAGCCAACGCTGATTATTGAAGGAGTCCTTTCTCATGCATGTTTTGGGGGGCGTGGCCTCAGTGTGAGCGCCCAAGCTGATGCGGAAACCTGGGATCTGACCTGTCAGCATCCCATGCTCTTCGCAGCAGTTTGTCTCTTGAATGACTAATTGAGCCGTGTCCTCCTGTGGCTAACTCACTGTAATTTTATGTTTGACTCCTATTTATTTATTTTTTGGATTTCATTTCTTTTCTAAAAGTATATCTTTATTAGAGTATAACTGCTTTACAATGTTGTGTTAGTTTCTGCTGTACAACAAACTGAGTCAGCTATATGTATACCTATATCCCCATATCCCCTCCCTCTTGTGTCTCCCTCCCACCCTCCCTATCCCACCCCTCTAGGTGGTCACAAAGCACCGAGCTGATCTCCCTGTGCTATGCGACTGCTTCCCACTAGCTAAATAGTTTACAGTTGCTAGCGTATATATGTCAAAGCTACTCTCACTACATCCCAGCCTCCCCTTCCCCACACCCCCATGTCTGACTCCTGTTTAAAGTCTAGCAATTTCATGTCCTTTCTCGAGGCATATTTGCTAGTTTTAGACTTTACGTTCCTGTGTTGAGGCCTGAGTTTTAGTAAATGTTTCATTAAGCCTCATCCCTTTATTTCTCTGTCATTGGCATCTGTACCCGAGTTGCTCTGATCATTTGGGCTGTTTCCATGAGACGTATGACTTAAAGAAAATTTGCCTGAGTCGTGACTATGCTCCGTCCCACAGCCGACACCGTGCAAAGTACGGCTCTTTCTGATAATATTTTTCGCTAGCACATAGTCACACACCATTTTACCATGTAAGTGTATCTTCATCTCTAAGATCAAGCACAGTTGTTAGGAAGGACGACCCTACCCCCAAACCCCCAAATTGGAGCCTATTTGAGAGGACACAGTGGTGGGGCAAGGGAGGGAATGCTGACTCTGCGTAGGAAGAGTATCAGTGGCTTTTCTGCCCCTAAACCTGGTTCTTCTTCCCAAGATGGTGGTAACAGCATTCTAATTCTGATATAGTCCCATCAAGAGGAAGCATCTGCGACCTCAGACTCAGCTCTAAACCCAAGTACACCACTGGGCCAGCATGTGTGAGAGGAATGCAGACACCTGCATGTCTGAGCCTGCAGACACCTGCATATCTGAGCCTGCAGACACCTACGGTGTTTCACCTGCTTCTAAAAAGTAGTGAATCAGTAAAGCTGGATAGCGAGGCAGATTTAAGTTGCCCTGAAGTGACTCCTGGGCTTTGCTCACTTCTTCCTATTAGGGCTCACCAGGATGGAATATTTTCACTCTGGGAGGAAAGAACAGTGAAGAAGGATCAGGAAGGCAGTTTTTAGCATTGAAATGATACCTTTCTAGAGTTTGTAAAAAATGCATATTTTGGGTGGTTTGAAGATAAGAGCTTAAAAAACTGACATTGGGATGGCTGCTTTGAACAAGTCTCCCACTCCAACGTAGGTTGCTTTAGAATTTAGCCTCATGTCCACTAAAGTCAGCCCTTCCATCCTTCATCCCAGAATCGAATCTGGATCTATGTACTACACAATACTTATTTGTGCAGATCCAGGGTTTTTTTCAAATAACTTGGCCAATCCCCTCTGAATGGGTAAGGATGCTTTCCGAAGATGAAAATTCCTGGAGTAAAAGTAAATTACTAAGAACCTTAAGATGATTAGTGTCCATACAACTGGTATTGGAGTTCAGTTAATTAAAAAAATGTTTTTGAGACTTGATTCCGAAAAGCAATTGGTTATTCTGTTATGGGATGCAGAATCAGAAAATTAATTGATACTACTACTAGTTTTTATCCGTATCATTTCGAAATTAAGCTACCACTAAGTCTGTTAGGTGAGAATCATACCTATCTGTTCTCTTCACTGCAGAGTGAAACCGCTCGTCAAAGGGTTGTGTCAGGTTGGTGCCCAGGGCAAAGGTTTACTGTTGTAACAATTCTGTCAAAGCAAGTTTGGGGCCTGACAGCTCATTCCTTGAAATATTGCTGGTGGGCATCAGCTCAATAAGGGGCTCTCGTGTGGGTCTAGTGCTAAGGTTTACTCAGACACACGGCTAATAGGAAGAAACCTGAATTAGTATTATTTCCATAAAGGGCAGCATTTCTGAGTCCCTGTTCTGATTATGACCTCAGGTAGCCATTTAGCGTGCTTCTTAATTGCCCATCTGGCCTTAGAAATACACCATTTCTATTATGAAACAAGGAAGATTCTGCAGTGGAAAAGTTTGAGTATTTCTGGAACTCGGTAGATTTAATACCAGAAGTATTACCCTTGAGTTAACTGTTCAACAGTTAGGTGTGTTCAACAGCTTGGGTGAACCTAAGGTTTTTATTTGAAATTGTATTCCCTAATGGAGTTAATGAAACTATACTGCTGGAGAAATTAAGTTGATTCTTTATGACAGCACACATAAAAGCAGGTCTTCATTTTACTTCCTTACCAAATCTCTAAATTGAGGCCTTAGTTTGCCCTGTTTAGTTTGCTATTCTCCTTTTGGCACTTGGTGGAATAGTACATATTTAAAGGCTGGTATTTTGGAACTCTGTAAACCACATAAGTGTTTTTGCTGGGAGAAGTTATTTCTGTTAGTTGCTTTCTTTACTTACAAGTTGACGGTAAAACATCATGAAGTTTATGCCCTATATAAATTGCTTTAATTATGTTGGGTTTATGTAACTTCTTGTTTGTATAGGCTAAATGTGTGCATGAAATTTTTGCTAAAAACTTGAGAAGCTTGTTGAATGTCACAGTAAATAAATCCAACCATATTTAAATCAAAGTATTTACTCTTTTGGTTTTCCTTAAGTCTCGATCACGAAGATCATTGTCTTTGCATGATGATACTTCATTTTGGTAATTAAGTGGGAGGAACAGGCCAGTATTCTCGTCAAAGCAATCCCAGATGGCAAGTGTAATTCTTAGACTTTCAGTTTACCAACATAAGAATCCTTTCTACCCTCTCCTCTGTCCTACAGAAACAAACATGGCCCAGATGCCGTGATAAATGTGTGGGATTCATCCTATATTTTTGCAGGAACATTTGTCATGGCCAACTCTAATTTAAGACCAAGAAATGCTTTCAGCTGCTTCTATCCAGTTGCTAAATCAAATGACAGTATCAGAAAGAAATTCGAGGAATTTTGAAATGACTGAGAAGCTAATATATAATGAAAATCCCAGTAGAAAATTAAAAAGCCAGCATAATACCTATAACACACATTTTTGTTTGCCCAGTGACCTACAGGCAAATTGGACTGTCAAATATAATAAAACTTTAAGGAAGTTTAAAAATCTTATTGCCCACTTTAATTACACTGATTGCTGTCTACTCAACTGATAAGACAGTTGCACACAGTGTTTAAGCCCCTCTGGACAAACTCATTTTAGAGAGTATCTCTTTGTCCTTTCTGTTTTAATGTCCTTCCATTGAACTTACCTTAGTTGTTTTACAGGACGTTGAACATGAATAGAACTGAAGACATGTCACACCTGCTTTTCCTATTTATATACATTTCAGGGTTGGTGATGGTGTTGTTATGGTGAAAATCCAGATCTCCTAAAAACTCTTGTGTTACTACGTAGTACCTAATTCTTGGTTTGGCAAGGACTCAATTTAATTTATTTTGGTAAATATTTATAGAGTATTCAAAAAGTGGCCTGGTTGATGGTAGGAGGGACATTTTACTCATGGTTGATAACAAGATAAAGTGTTGGGGAGAAGAGGATAAGATAGAAAGTACTTAGCTTCTTAGGGTAATTCCACTCTGCCCTGTGCTCTCTGTTCATTTGCATGCTTCTATCTACCAAGTGGGTTCTTATTTATATGCTTTCTATATGCAAAAGCTTGGGTTGGGTGGGTGAAAATGTCATATGAGCAGTTATCTAGGAAAGGATTTGAGTTGCAGATATATAATGAGCTTCTTATATGATAAGTGGTTCATAATTATCATTAGTAATGAATTAACTTATATATTTCCTAGGACTTCTGTAACAGTACCATAAACTGGGGGCTTAAAACAACAGAAACGTATTGCCTCACAATTCTGAAGGTCAGAAGTTTGAAAGTAAGATGTTGCCAGGGCCATGTTCCCTCAGAAACCTCTCTGGGAGATCCTTCTTTGGCTCTTCCTGTCTTGGTGGCCCTTGGCTTGCAGCACATCACGTTCTTCCCTCGAGAGTCTGTGTCTTTACATGGTGTTCTCTCCCTGTGCGCCTCTGTCTCCTCTTCCTAAAAGGACACCAATCTTACTGGATTAAGGGCCCACCCTACACCAGTATGACCTCATCTTATCTTGATAACATCTGCAAAGACTCTTTCCAGATAGGGTCACCTTCACAGGTCCTGGGGGTTAGGACTTCATATCTTTTAGGGGGATACATCAAAACCAGAATCTCTGTGTTTTGATTTCTCCAGTCTAGAGTGTTGGTTACGAGCACAGAAACAAACCTGACCATCTGAGCAAATGGGAATTTATTGTGAAGATATTGGGACGTGACATAATAAATGGGACCCTGGGGGACTGAACTAGGAGAATGGACAGGAAATAGGGGTCCTCTGAGGGATAAGCAGGCAGAACTGCAGCCAAGGTCATGCCACAAAAACAGTCTGACCTCTATCCTGTCCCTGCATGATGATTAATTTGACCTCAACTGTTGAATCAGCATCCCAGGAATGAGTGATGGACAGAATTTAGGAAACTGTGTCAAGAGCAAATTGAAGAAGAATATACCACTCTCATCTTATGAAGAGGGAGGCTGCAGTGGGAGTGAGCAAATTGGAATGATTTTCTTCTGAAAATCACTGGGAGTGATTTCAAAATCATAGTCAGTTGGGAATTTTCTCAAAAGGATGATGGTAGTGCTAATAGCAAGAGGGGAGGGAGATTCAGATACTGGATAGCTAAATATGACAAATGTTTGTTGCCAGGAGGAAAGGTCTGTGGCACCAAACTAAATATTCAGTTTCTCAGGGATTACAAAGATCCTCAAGTTCATAAATAAGAAAGATTAGGCTTTTTTTGGCCAATATACTAGTTGTAAATTCTATCTCAGGTTAGCTTTAACTGACGTCTTTGACCACAAATGAGTATAAACATTAGTCTGTATATTTGTTCAGTACTTGCATTACTTCTTAAATGAACTCTTTGTTGCTGTCCTTTGGGAACTTACCACTGGAATCTTGATGCTTTTCTTACGAATTTGAATGTGATCTTTATACATTAGAGATGGATGTATTTCTTCCAATGTGTCCTTATCATTTTAATTTAGGTTCTGCTACTTTTCATAATATAGCTTTCCTTTTTGGTTTTATATGCATTTTTAATACAGTAAACTGGTATTAAGAAGGATCTGTGGTAGATTTATTGTATTAAGAGGCCTGATTTTTTTTCACCCCTCTGTGAAAAATTATAGTTGATTAAAAAATTAATCCTTTTAAAAAAATTAAAGTATAGTTGATTTACAATATTAGTTTCAGGTGTACAACATAATGATTCAATATTTTTATAATTATACTCCATTTAAAGTTATATTGGCTCTATTTGCTGTGCTGTACAATATATCCTTGTAGCTTTATTTATTTTATACATAATAGTTTATACCTCTTAATGCCCTATCCCTATCTTGTCCCTCCCCCCTTCTCTCTCCCCACTGGTAACCACTAGTTTGTTCTCTATATCTGTGAGTATGTTTCTGTTTTGTTATATTCGTTTGCTTTATTTTTTAGATTCCACATATAAATAATATCATACAGTATTTGTCTTTCTGTGACTTATTTCACTAAGCATAACACCCTCCAGGTCCATCCATGTTGTTGCAAATGGCAAAATTTCATTCTCTTTTCATGGCTAATATACCACTATATATATATCTTCTTTATCCATTCATCTGTTGATGGACAGTTAGGTTGCTTCCACATCTTGGCTATTGTAAATAATGCTGCATTGAACATTGGAGTGCATATATCTTTTCTAATTAGTGTTTTTGTTTTCTTCCTTCGTGTATCCACATCCTTTACCATATAACTTTTTATTCTCTCCCATATTGACTTCGGGTCAGCCACGTGACTTACTTTGGGTAGTGGCATGCAGTAAAAGTGGCAACAACAGAGGCTTCAAACAACAGGAAAAGTATTTGTGCAATTGTCATCTCTCTCCTGCTCTCTTCGGTTGCTCTAAGACTGTGCTAGGTCTATGCTGCAGGTGGATGGGAAACAGTGCAGGGTCAAGTTGTGAAGTGCTAGCCCAGGTCATCCCAGATTAGCACAGCCAGCTGACCCCTAGATATGTGAACAAACCCAGATAAGATCAGCAGAGCCACCTACATAACCCAAAGGTTAGTGTAGTCATGGGCGGGAGTTCAACAGCAAGCCCTCACATACTTTTGAGTGAACTAAGGTTCACAGCGCATAAGAAGGGGGTTTTACAGTTGTTTTCTGTGCAGCCTATTTGTAGAATAGACAATTGATAAAGTGTCCATTTTAAAATCACCAACTATGATTGTGTTATTTGTGCTCCATGTTGTTGGCTGATATTAGTGGAAGGAAACTGTTTTTAAAAATATGTTAAAATCTAATGCCGATGTTGGTCAAATATTAACATTCCATTGTATCGCCATGCCCTAGCATGCACTGGGTGGGTAAATTTGTATGGATAAAAATGAGAACAGTACAAAAAAATATTCCATGATGGACTGATTTAGTGAGGATCAAAGGATTCTTCATGCGGTAAATCTGTATGAGAGAGGGGATTGCTGGCTAAAGAAGAATACAGACATCTTAAAGGCGAAAGTTAAATGTATTTTCAATAAGGGATGATGAATACAGTGTCCAATCTGCTATTATCCCCTCTCTGTGGAGAACAAAGATGTAACAATGTTGTGCTAAAAGGTCAGTGTCATATTTTTCTGGCAACACTGATAAGGTCATGCCCTTTCCCCTGAGGACATCAAACCCAGTGCTTAGGGACTGTCAGGTAACTCATCATTTCAAGAAGAGCTTATTCCCAGCTGTCTATTGTTTCTTCATCAAACCCATAATGGCCCTTGATCTTAAGAAAATCTTAGTATTTAGTCCAGAGGTAAATAAAATGGATCAGAAGGCTATACCAAGTTTCCTCACTGGACCACTGCATTTGATGGACGGGACTCTCCTTTAAGTGCTAGTGTCAGGAATGTCAGGAACGTCTGCTCAGCCTCACAGCCTAGGAAGGAAAATACATCTGAGCAAATGATATTGTGACTCAAACTAAACTGGGTCACCCATTAGTATTCAATTCATTGACGTTTTTAAAAGCTTTTTTTTTTTTACCTTTGTGTATCCACTATATATATATATATATATATATATATATATATATATATATACAAATTTTTTTTTTTTTTCGGTACGTGGGCCTCTCACTGCTGTGGCCTCTCCCGTTGCGCAGCACAGGCTCCGGACGCGCACGCTCAGCGGCCATGGCTCACGGGCCCAGCCGCTCCGTGGCATGTGGGATCTTCCCGGACCGGGGCACAAACCCGCGTCCCCTGCATCGGCAGGCGGACTCTCAACCACTGCGCCACCAGGGAAGCCCTATCCACTATATTTAAAAGCTAAAAAAGTTTTATAATCCAGCTACAGATCTGATAAATGTTTTATTTGATGCCAGGCTTTGTAAAGTTTGTTTTTCTGCAATCTGGACCTTCAAAGTATGGTTAAAGTCAGATTATAAGGTTATGAATAATGAGGGTTTGAACATATTTAAAGAGGAAGTAATCATATTCAACAGAATCTAAAAATTTTGTCAAGAAGAGAGCTAACAAAAGAAGAACTAATTAATGAATAATTTAATGCTGTTGCCTTGATTATAGATGTAAGTGAAATTCTTCCTGAATTTGTAACTTGGTATCTTTAGATTTTGATGAAAAAGTGAGTTTAATGAAGGTCATTTGCTTTAACTAAATATTCTTAAGAAATAACTTAAAGAGAATATAAATTCCATAACTAGGTAGTCCATGAATAAAGAAAGGTTTGGCTGTACCTTTGATAATACTGGCATTTAAGTTTACTAAAGTTACTCTGTAAGGTATTATATATATGCTTAGATTATATAAAGTGCAAAAGGATTTTATTCTGATTATAAATATCTGAGTAATCTGATAATATTGTATTAGATTGATTTGAAAGTTGGAGAAGGAATAAGTTACTATTTTATGAAGCAGATAACCCAGATGATGACCTCATAACATTTATTCATTTAACAAACGCCAAGTAAGCACCTGAAATGTGAATTGAGTGCCTGAAGTGAAAATTGGGCAGTGGGGTAAACAGATTGGAAATTTCAGTCAAGAAAAATGTTATCGGATAAAAACTAGTGAAAAACGGAGTTAAATTAGACCCTTGATGTGACTCAGTGTACTAGTCAGAGTTCCATATAAGAAACAGAAACCATTCTAGATATCTCAATGAAAAAGGAATTTAATACAAGGAATAAAGAGCTTATAAAATCTTTCAAAGAGCTAGAGGAGTTGGCTTAGGTTAACACTACTGTCGCCAAGATCCAGAAGTCAGGAAGCAGTTGTGCTTATTACCACCACCACTGGCACTACAACTGCCTCAAACCCGTGAAGCTGGTGACTAGACCCTCAGATGTGGATTGCATTGGCCACCACCACCACCACCACCATGAGTCCGGCCTCCTGGCCAGCCTCCACAGCAGCAGGGAGGTGCTCTCTCTCTCTCACCTGCATCTTCCATATCTCCCATGAGACCATCTCGTTGGTGGAACATGTATCACATGGAGCCCCTTCCTGCTGGAGAGCCTGACAAATGTCTGCATTAGCCTCCCAGAACCTTAAGTACAGGGTCTTTATAGAAGGGGATGAAAATGGATGCTAAATGCACATCCTGCACTTTTGGTCTGTTTTGAAGACTCATTATAGCCTCCAGTAAGTTTTTTAGGAGATGAACAAAAATATCAGGAAACTTTCCCCGAACTATTATACATTCACAGGTAAACCTCACAAGTGGTGAAAGCTTAACTGTCAAAATGTGATACAGATCCCCATGGATTAAAGGACTTTAGACATATAGTCCAAAATTTATCTTAAAATAAAAATTTAACTTCCATATTTAGCACAAAGAGAACTATCACCACCTCAATTGTAATGTCCCTAATGATACTGAATCCAGCTTTACTTGTTTATTGTACTTCAAGATAAGTACTGACTAAAGATGATAATGATAATTCAATGTTTACTGAGCATTTACCAAGTTTCAGGTGTTTCATAAGCATTATTTATTTAATCTTCAAAACTACCCAATGGGGGCTTCCCTGTTGGCGCAGTGGTTGAGAGTCCGCCTGCCGATGCAGGGAACGCGGGTTCGTGCCCCAGTCTGGGAAGATCCCACGTGCCACGGAGCGGCTGGGCCCGTGAGCCATGGCCGCTGAGCCTGCACGTCCAGAGCCTGTGCTCCGCAACGGGAGAGGCCACAACAGTGAGAGGCCCGCGTACCGCAAAAAAAAAAAAACAAAAAAAAACTACCCAATGAAATGCTACTACTATCAGTTCCATTTTACCCATGAGGAAACTAAGAATTAGATTAATTGACTTGACCAATGTAATACAACCCACCAAACTTTACCCTCCCCTGTCTTCTCCATCTTGGCCAATGATACCATCATCCACAAAACTGTTCAAGTCAAAAAATTCCAGCCTTATTCATATTCTTTTTTTCTTACCTCCACATCAAACCCACACTAAGCACTATTGACACTACCACCAAAATGTGTCTAAAATAGTCCCCTCTTTATCACCTCAATTATCACTCTAATCCAAGCCGCCAGTATCTTGTGAATACCACACTAGCCCCCTGACTGTCTGCTCTTGCCTATTTACAATCCATTCTTTGTTCTGCAGTCAGAATGAATTTTTCTGCTTAAAATATTTCAATGGATTTTCACTGCTGCTTTAAAAATGTGCTCCGAGTATTAAATAGAATTTAAAGTACCACTTTGATTACCAGGGAAGTAGTGAGTGATTTAAAAGTTAGAGGATGAAATTTTAGTTTTCTGAATTTTTTGGTTGTTTTGGGTATCATTGCTAGCAGTGTTGGATCCCATGTTGGGTCTGCATAATTCAGAATCCCACATAGGCAAATGTGCTGAAAACTTACTAAGTTCAAGAAAGTCATACAGATAGCTTATTATTCACACCAATCTAAAAGGTTCCCATTTCTGTGTTTTCAATGCCAGATGTGTATCTATACTGAGGGATTGTGATATTGGAGAAAAACAGCTAAACACAAATGTAAAAGCAGATGCAGGTGGCAACAGACACAGAAAATACTAAGGGAGATATTACAATTTACTGAAACATCAAAGGAACACAGGGCATTCACATTTCTTGGTGGGTAACTATAAGAAATAGAATAAATCCGTACTATAGAGAAGCACTGTGGATATCTCAAGGAAAGGAATCTTCTCTCAGTAATGCTCTTATTAACGTGTAAAGATAAGAACTGTGTGGGAAGGTCCCACTGGTTCCTGGAACTAGTTTTCAGTAGTTTGCAATATTAAAATTTATATGTTTGGTGGTGTGGTGGACATAATTCTAAGGTGGCACCGTGATTCCTACCCCCTGGTGTCCACACTTGGTGTTAACCATTTCCCCCATTGTGTGTAGGTAGGACTTTCGACTTGTGACAGAATATGGGAAAGTGAAGGGTTTCTCAGATATAATTAAGGTCTCAAATCAGTTGAATTTGAGATAATAAAAAGACATATCTTGGGTGAGCCTGTCTCTTTCAGGTAAAAGCCCTAAATGAGGGATTGGGCCCCCTTGAGATGAGAGACTCTCGTGGGCTTGATGGAGTAAGATGTTGATGACACCCATGTGGTAAGCTCTCACGTGAGGCGTCTAGGACATGAGGGTGGCCTCCAGCCAGAAAAATAAGGTGCCCTCAGTCATACAGCCACAAGGAAACGCATTATTCTGTTAACAACCTGAAAGCAGATTCTTCCCCGTTTGAGCCTCCAGATGAAAATTGAGCCTGGTTGACATTTGTTTGTAGCCTTGTGAAACCCTGAGCAGAGTACCCAGCTAAGCTATGCCCAGATTCATGACACATCGAAACTTTGAGATTATAAATGTGTTATTTTAAGCTGCCGAGTTTGTGGCAGGTTGTTATATAGCATAGAACACATGTAGCTTCAAAACTAAGAACAAATCTAAGGCTTTGTACTTGGACAGTTGATTCCTCTCTGGTTTGTTATATTCTCTCCAGCTTGTTGCCCCTAGTGCAGCTGAAGTGTTCATTTCAAAATGCAAATGTGACATTCTCTTTGCTAAAATCTCATTTATGATTTCCATTGTTTTCTGGAAGAAACAGAATCCTTAATATTGCCCTGCATGATCTATTCTTATCATATTCTGTTTCCCTTTGCCTGCTGTGCTGTGGTCATACTGGCTGTATTTAGGTTCTCAGATGTTGTTTCTTTGTGCCACAGGGCTTTTGCACCTTGCTATTTTCTCTGGTCTTAAACTATTGCTATTCTTTTGTGGTTTAAAAAAAATTTTTTTTCGAAATAATTTTTCTGCCGTATTCCGAAGAATGTTGCTATTTCCCCCGTTTCCATTTCAGAGGCTGAAACATGAGCAGAACCTTCACAGATATTTACTTTTCTGGCTGAAGAACTGGCTTATTCTTTAGGAAAGCATAATGTTTGTTTCTCTATTATCTTTTTCAAGAAGGTGAGGAAGCAGATAGCTCTTATAGTCACAGATGGTTTGTTTTGTTAAATCCTAAAATATCTCGAGACCAAAATCCAATTGCGAAGGTGTATAAACATCTCACTCAAAATAAACCCTAGAGATCTGCTGTACAACATTGTACCGTATTTTACACTTAAGAATTTAAGAGGGTAGACCTAATGTAAGTGTTCTTATAAAGTAAAATAAGATGTATATAAAATAAATAAAATATCTCAGTCACAGTACTATAATATACGGAAATCAGGGTGAAGAGAACATATGGTGATCGTAAGTAAGGTTCTTATGCTCTTCAACAGTGTTAATGACAAGTCATCTGCTGGGATTCCCTGAGTCTGCTGATGCAGAAGATCTGGGAGGTACTGGGCATGACTTGTCTGAGTTACAAAACATCTCATTTTGCAACATTATGACAAATGCCAGTGTCTTGCAAGGATGCTTAAGACTCCTGAGGGTGACTGCAGATGCTCTCAATGAGTGCCAGGCATGAATGCCAAAACAGCCTCAGCTTACACTTCCCCGAACCCCTTGCCTTTCTTTTTCTCGAGTGAAGAAAAGAGAAAGTGCTAGTGGCAAAACCATAGCACTTTTTTTTTTTTTTTCCCCGGCATGCGGGCCTCTCACTGTTGTGGCCTCTCCCGTTGCGGAGCACAGGCTCCGGACGCGCAGGCTCAGCGGCCATGGCTCACGGGCCCAGCCGCCCTGCGGCATGTGGGATCTTCCCGGACCGGGGCACGAACCCGTGTGCCCTGCATCGGCAGGCGGACTCCCAACCACTGCGCCACCAGGGAAGCCCAAGGGCAAATTTTGAATGCCAAATAAGTCTCATGCATGCCACCACTCCCCTTATCCTCCTCCATCATTCTTCACGGCAAACATCACTGACTGATTTTGACACTGTTTCCCACTGAACCCAGGTTTCAGACTCCGTCTCAACATATCACAGCAGGCATCCTTCATCCAGTTTTTCTTTTCCCATTAAATGGAAAATGAGACCAGCTTACATATACATAAAATGTAAGTCAGTGTTTTTCAAACAGTATAGATTTCTTTATTGCAGGATTAGTTAGTCTTCAATACTTGGATGTCTAATATGCTCTTCTAAAAGGGACTAAAATACATAGCACTTTCTCATCTCACTTGATCACAGAAACCCTTTTAAATTGAATATGCGCGAGTTCCTTGTAACACAATTTGGGAAATACTGTACTTTAGCACTGATGGATATTTCTGCTTGAAGCTTCTCATGTTTATGGGTGATCCAGGTGGTCATTCAACATTTTGTAAACATTGGTTTTGTAAATAATGATGTGGATTTGAATCATAAGCTATAAGGCTGTGCCTAAGAGCCAGTCAGATAACAAGTCAGCCTAGTGTATCACACTGTATTCGCATTTCAGAGAGGATTATTTTTTGCCAACTGTCTTCACTGAGAATTTACTTGGAACCAAAAATATACTAAGCACCTATGTCTCATTTAAGCCGAGTGACCGTGTATCTCAGCTTATGCTGGAGGTATGCCTGCCTTTTTTTTTTTTTATCACAATCATTAGCAGTACTGCATTTTACCATCAAAAGTGTCTTAATAGTGTCCTAGTATTAATTAAATAATATTTTTACTTTTAATTCTCAAACCACCTATGCTGATGTTGGTATTGATAACCCCACTTCACTAATGATTAAATAGGGCTCAGGGAAACTGGAAAACTGGCTTAGTTTACATAGCTAGGATATAGGTGAGTCAATATTCAAACTACGTTGGTCTTTCCTCAAAGTTCATGCTGTTGAATGCAATACTGCACTTCTCATGTAAGCACATGATGTCATTTAATACCTGTAAAATTATGTAAGAATCTGCATTTTGAAGATGAGAATATTGAGGAAATCATATACTGTAATTTATAAATTTGAGGCCTATTTTATTTATTTATTTATTATTGGTTTTGGCCGAGCCTCACAGCTTGCAGGATCTCCGGGATCTCCCCAACCAGGGATCAAACGTGCCCCGTTCAGTGGAAGCACGGAGTCCTAACCACTGGACAGCCAGGGAAGTCCCAGGTCTATTGTATTTAGAATCTTGTTTTTGCTGTCTTTTGTGTGGCAGTCCCTGCCTTTAAAGGTCAGCTCCACAAAATAAGGAAGGCCAACAAGTATGGTTGGCAGGTACAGTTACAGAAAGTACTGCAAGGGGGGCCTCATACCAGCCCTGTGCTAATTAGCTGGGAGTGACTAGATCAGGCTCATGAGCAGACCTCTTTCCTAAATATTTACCCATTTAGAAAAGCAATATGCAGTAAAATTCAGGTAAGTCCAAGTTATTAAAATCAGACCCCCTGAGTATTAGAAGAAGGAACTCAGATGAGCAAGTGCTTAGAGCATGAATAGGATATAATAATGACTTAAGTTACAAGGTCATTTTCATTAGAACAATACTGAGAACAGTCTCATTTTCTAAAAATTGGAGTCTCCACTGGTAGCATAATCTAATGTTTGATTTACAAAAATGTATGAGTCATCTATTCTTTTGAGTACTTAATGGTCCATTTAAGTTACGCCATATGCACTTCAAAATATAAACACTGATTTATGCTATCACATGGGTTTCCACTTCCAGAAAATTCCATATAAAGTTAACTGTTTTTATTTTAATTTATTAAAATTTTATTTTTATTTATTTTAACTGTTTTTATTTTAATAACATTCTTTTACGTGTTAATCCCATTTTACTTTATAGTGTAGATCAGAGTTTCCCAACCTCGAAGTGTTGACATTTTGGACAGGACATTTCTTTGTCTTGTAGTTTATTGGATGTTCATTAGCATCCCTTGTCTCTACACACTAGATGCCAAGAGCACCTTCTCTGAAGTCATGACAGTAAAAAGTGCCTCCAGATATGGCCAGATGCCCTAGTTGAGAACCACTGGTCTAGATGCTGCTTCTTCTTTATCCTAGAAAACTAAGTAGAAAAGAAGGCAATTAATTTTTTTTTTCAAAGTGTAAAGGGTTTTTTTTATTATGTGTAACACAAAGTTATTTAAGTCAATAAATTTTTAAGGAATTCCACACGTTCTGATTCTTTCCACTGCCAATCACCTTAGTTCCTCCAAACTCATAAATCTTCAAGATAAAATAGCCCTTTCAAAAAGAAGTTATCATATGAGTCAGCCCTGTATAACAAATATAAAGATAAGGGTCCATTTTCAGAGGTGCTCATGTAAGCCAGCCTCCCCTCCTTTAGTAACCAGGCAACCTGTAATGTAATAAACACAATTCTTTTAGTTAGGCTTCTTTGATCTCCAATGAAATATGGACACACTTCAAAATTCCCCACCTGTAATCTTTGGGATCCAATTTCCTCAAGTGATTTACTTTAGGACCCTAGAAATTAAATATAGCAAGTATGTTGCTATTTATCCCTTCATCTTTTCTAATACTGAAAAGCCTTGTTATATCCAATCTTTACTCATGAGCCTAGCAAAAAAAAAAAAAAAAAAAAAATGTTGCAGGTCTCATTGTCACCACCGCAATGAAATTACAGTGATGGAAGCAAAACCTGTGTTCTCAATGTAGCCACATTAACAAGGCAATTAATTTTAAACATAAAATTCTTCTGATAACATTTAATACCAGTCCAAATTTCTCTAGAAGTCAGAGTCAAGTAAATTTAAGAGGAAAGGGCTGGTTCTTGTGTACATTAAGAGTAATGGATTGGGAACAAATCCAAATTGAGGAAGGGATGATAGGAAAGATAAGGTATTTTATTACCTACTGGTTGCTCAGGCTTCCAGAATCAGCACAAAATCTTCAGAAGATTTCCCATACAGGTGTTTCCTTTCTGGCAGTGACTAGGGCTCTTAGACAAATGCCCCAAATCTCCAAGGAAAGCTCACATCTTCCTAGTCTCCTAGTCTAGATCCTGACATATGATCTCTTCCATCACTAAAAATAAACTAATGTAGCGTGGCTCAAATTTGATAGACAGTATTCTGTATGTTAAGAATAAAGTCCAGAGATTAAAAAAATATTGCTTCCTTCTGGATATTCTTATCTGGGATCATTCCTAAATTTGGATTACCCTTCCTCCGCCTCTGCATTTCTCTACTTTTCATCTCTTCCTTCAATGCAACAGGCATGATGTGAACTTCTCTGATCCCCCAACTCCAAACTTCTCTGTCTTCTATGATCTGGACAAGCCTAATAAGTCAAGGAGGGGAGGGACCATGGTTCAGGAGTCATAGGGAGGACCTCAGTTATTTTTGGTTTCTTTTCCTCCCTTTCATTGTGATGACAAAGTAATAAGATTTCAAGGACCAGAGTATCTAGGGAAAGAGACTATTAAAGGGGCTTTTTGCCATGGTTTTATTCTAAACTAGCCCAGTTCAGAAGGATAGAACGTAGAGGTGCTGACTTTAGATTTCTTTCCATGTTAAAAAACTGAATAACACTCTTGCTTTATCTCCCACTTCCACCCTGAATTGCGTCTCAGGTAAGAAATGATCTAATTGCTTTGTAATTAGAAAAGTTGACATTTTACCTGTTACTGGATTTCACGTTTTTAATAAGAATAAAATTGACAGTGGAATTGTAGGCACCAGTCACAGGCCTATTTGGAAATTCTTACTTTAGAGATAATAGACACATTTGAATTTTATAGATGAAGAAAATTATAGAAAAGCAGTTGGTTTTCCTATTGCTTTTCATGACTCTTTGGGTGGGACAATCCATGGAAATGGGGGCTCAGTATGTGGCAGGGCATTCCATTTCTTGAAAGCTTAGATGTGAAACTATGGACCAGATTTCCAAATGTCATAATCAAGAAGCACCTTCCATTAGGGACTGATCAAACTACTATGTTATTTTTAAAACTTGAGCTTAAGAGTGTTAATGGTCATGAGAAACTTATGGGCAGTGTTTTGCAGAATCACTTAAAATATATATCCCTATAAATCACTGTTTAGAAGCTAGAAAAAAATCATTTGTGTGTTTACTTTATGGGCCCTACAGTGAAATTAAAAAAAATATTTGGTAGACTTCTCTCTGTAAACTGGTAAGCAGAAGAATTTAGTGGTTAATTCTCATACATTTATTTTGAAAAGTCAGACATAGCTTTAAACATTTATTTAATTTGCAGTGGGTAGAAATCATAGAATGATAAAACCACATTCTATTCTAAACTTATAAATTGCTTCTAAGAAATGGGATGATGAAATTATAAATCTTTTAATAGAGAATATAGGTTGTGGAAATGTATATTAATTTGAGACACAGAAAGTTAAAAAAATAATGTTCTCAAGGTTATATGCAAACAGGCTCTAAAAAATGGAAGGTTGCTGCAAACACGATGTGACAATAATAATGAGAGCTCTGTATGTGAGAAATTCAGAAAATAGACCACCCACTGGAAAAGCAAATATGTACAAAACAAATTTGTATTTTTTATGCTTATTCTAAGTGTAGCGGGGAGTAAACGATTAAGGTTAGCCCATTAAACAGGCCCAGTAGCTTTGCTACAGAGCATTTAACTTCTCTGCTCTTGTTTTTCTTCAATTTTAAAAATGGGAAATAGCTGCTTCAGTGGCAAAGTGCATTGTAAAACGCAAGAATTTTCAAAGAATTCAGTTGCTCTGCAGCATTTAATTTTCATGTTGATATACTCATCTGAAGCAGGTATAATGCCAATAACTGTGGCAATAACAAATTCTGAAATTCAAAAGCTTGCTTCTGCTTTCATAGTATAGATTTGTCCTGAAGACAGCAGGCAATCCAATGCAAGCCTGCTTCACCCAGAAGGTGTCTGCAGATTTTTGAGTTTTATTATAATAACCTGAAAATAAGATCACAGGAAATGTATTAGTGACAAATGGATCATCATCTGAAATTGATTACCTAGCATAAAACCACCCCTATAATAAATCTTTCTAAAGAACAATCACCTTTACCTTGAAAAATACACATGTTGATCCTTTCAGGAGAAGATAATGAAATATTTAAGGTATTCTGTGTGCTAGACAAATGATTCCTTCACGTTCCTAATAAGCCTGCTTTAGGTTTTCTAAAAAATACAGCTGGTATTTTACCTTGTTTAGTGATCTTTCCTGCAACAGAAACCAAATTCCTTTTCAACTTGGAGTCGAGCAGGAAGCTAAGGAAAAAAAAAAAATAGAGTTAGCATTTCTTCATTTTAAGGCTGAACAAAGAAACATGATAAAGTCATAGTTGCCTTTCACAGTCACAGAAAAACAGCTTTGTAGAGGCAACTGGCAAGACAGTCCTCCATCCTTAAAGGAAAGAGTCATTGTAAAGGTCAACTACATCAAAGTCCTTCAGTTCAAATTTTATTTTCTTTTTGAGGGAGAATAGCCTAAGCGTTGGGAATTTGTATTCTTTTCCTCTTATCCAAAATCTTGCTCAAGATCGTCCTCCAGATCTTGTAGAATAATCTTTGTTTAACAAAGATATTTTCATAAACTCCTGGGCTAGGTGGTACCTCACAATTCTGCTACAGTCAAATGAGTCTGTGTGCTGTAGACCCATTAGGTCCATATGTGCTGTAGACCCATTAGGTCTATAGCTCATTGGTGGGCCACAGAATGATCCAGAAACGCAAATACTTCAAGCAGTTCTTAAGGGTGAATGACTTTTATAATTACGTATGATTTATTTGAAGCATAAGAGAGCTTAAGGAGTTATTAAAATTTGGTAAACTCAAATGGGTTTGTTATGGGCCCTAATTCTGGATTTTAGCAAGAAATCCAGCTGCCAGATGACCCTGGGTAACAGTGCAAATGTCCTACATCACATACGTAGATAGTTGGAATAGCATGATTTTTTATGAAGAAAAATTTGTGGACAGGACATCAGTGGTGTTGTCTTGAACTGGTCTTGGTTCTCCATTGCTATTGTCTTTCCTTAGTGTTATTTCTGGCTTCTTGTTAGCAATTTACTTTTGGTTAACTTTACAATGTGAAGTAATGCATATTTATATAACAATATTTTGGCATTACATTTTTTCTTAACACTAGACTTTAAGGATTGTATAAATCCTGGTTCAAATAGGCTCATCATGTTCCTTTTGCTAAAGAAGATGTGTTTATAACTCCTCTAAGATTTATTTGGTCTGTTGAATTCATCCACACTTGGGCCTCGGTGCCTTTTTCCTTTGAGTTCTTTCTTTGCTTTTTTCAGAACAGTTAATTTCTTTAAATTATTGCTCATGGATTTTGCACACAAATGCTTATGTGACCTATTTAGTTCACATTTGTTGGAATGTCTCAAAGCATAGTCAGCATAGAAGGCTTTCATATTCCTTCTCAACAAAGAATTCTTTTTTGCATTTTATAAAAATGAAGAAATATACAACCCACCTTATTGCCAGAGGGTATGTCATATGACACATTTTCATTGTGGGCATTTTCATTACCTAGAAATACAAACTCTGTTACTATCTCTTCACTTGTTCACACATTTAATAATTCCTTTATTTAGCACTTAAAATATATATATGCAAAAAATAGGATATGGGTAAAGAGAAAAAATATTAAAGAGATCCAAAAGGGCATATTTACATAGCACCCTTGACAAGTATGTATTAATTTCTCCTACACATAGGGATTGACTAGAATAGGATACTCAAGGAGTTGCTTCAGCTCAGAAACAATCCAACATCTTAGAATAACAAGCTCCACTTGATTATGCCTTTTTCTTCCTTTTCTCTTCCCCATTTACCAGAATCAGGCAATTGCAAAGCACACTTTTTTTTTTAAAAAATAAAAGTGTGTTTCTACTGCTCCACCTTGGCCCATGCTACTTCCTGCTTTTCTCACAGGTTTCTCACTTTCCATCCCAGCCACGTGCCTCTCCATTCCTGCAGTCAGCCCTGTGCTTCAAGGCTGCAGGCAGTGCTTGGAGCTCATGGGACAGCCCCCAGCTGGCCTGCAGCTCCCCTCTACCCTCCCTACCTTCTGCACCCATCCTCCCCCATCACACTGAAGGGAACCCCTCCAGCTATTGCGTGCCATTCCAATTTCATTTGTCCTATCAACATCTCCCACTTATCAAGCAGTTAGCTCCATTTGCACAAATCATCATCTGTTTTTATAGTAATCTCCATGATAGAATTCTTTTTTTTTTAACATCTTTATTGGAGTATAATTGCTTTACAGTGGTGTGTTAGTTTCTGCTGTATAATAAGTGAATCAGCTATACATATACATATATCCCCATATCCCCTCCCTCTTGCATCTCCCTCCCTCCCTCCCTATACCACCCCTCTAGGTGGACACAAATCACTGAGCTGATAGAATTCTTATCTGCATTTTACAAATGAGGGAACTGGGGCTTAAAGAGTTTAAGCCAAAGGCCACAGCTAGTAAGTTGTGAAGAGCCAGGTCAGAGTTCAAAGCAGGTGCTTCTTTTACTATATCACAACGCCTCTAGCATTGCTATTCTAGAATCATCTCACATTTATTTTGGATGTCAAGTGGTTTTGCTTACAAATATAAAATCTCTGTGAGTTTTTACAGTGACCAGCTTAATCACATTAGGTTTACATTAATATAAAAGTTGGTTTACTGTGAGCTTTGTTTTAGTCCTAAATCCTTCCATAAACACCAAACACTTACCATTGGGATGGTGCACAATGGTGAGCTTATCTACAAGACAAAAAAAGCACATTCTACTGAGTTTTGCTCAATATTTATCTTAAGGTTGCTTCTTCTTATTGTTTGACTACTTTTGTCCTTGAAGTGACTATGTATTTTCACAACGTGATTTAAAAAATACTAACCTCCAGCCACTAAGTGTGAAACTATGTCTTTTTAAATTTTTGTCTTTTTTCCTTCTGACACTTGTCCCACATTATTATGATTTTAGATATATTTGACATTTAATAACAGCTTCCTACTCTGCTTTTTTTGTTGTTGATGAATTATTTTTTAAAAAAATAGATCTTTATTGGAGTATAATTGCTTCACAATACTGTGTCAGTTTCTGTTGTACAACAAAGTGAATCAGCCATATGCATACATATATCCCCATACCCCCTCCCTCTTGAGCCTCCTCCCACCCTCCCTATCCCACCTCTCTAGGTCGTCACAAAGCATCGAACTGATCTCCCTGTGCTATACAGCAGCTTCCCACTAGCCGTCCATTTTACATTTAATAGTATATATATATGTTCATGCTACTCCTACTCTGCTTTGATATTCTTTTAGCCTGAGCTATTCAAGTATTTTTAAAATTAACCTTATTCAGAACTACTTACATACAGTACAAGTCACACATTTTTAAGTCTATAGGTTGATGACTCTTGACAAATCTATACAGCATATACCCATCACCCCCATTAGCACAGAGAACATTTCATCTCCACAGAAAACTCCCTTGTGCCCCCTTACCTCAATTCTCACCCACCATTACCCCTGATGGCCCCTGAGCTGATTTCTATCTCTATAGATTTGTTTTATCTAGAAGTCCAGATAAATGGGATCTTACAGCAGGTATTCTTCTGTGTCTGGTATCTTTCACTCAGCATAGTATCTGTGAGATGCATTCTGGTTGTCTGTGTGATAGTAGGTATCCCTTTTTACTGCTGAGTAGTATTCCATTGTGTGAATATATCACAGTATAATTACCTAATCTCCTATTGGACATTTGGATTGTTTCCACTTTGGCTATTATGAATGAAACTGCTATGAACTTTCATGAACATGTTTTTGAATGAACATATTTTCCATCTTTTCTTTCTCTTGAATAGCCAGGTTATCTATCAATAGTAAGTGCATATTTAATATTTCTAAAGTCGTCACAACACTTTATACTCCCATCAGCAATGCATGCAGTGCATGTCCAGTTCTTCCACATTCTAATTGCTTAACTTTGACAATATTAAAAAATTGTAGCTATATTTGTTGTGTATTGGTACCTCAGTGTAATTCAATTTACTTTTTCCTGATGATTAATGATGTTGAGCATGTTTTCACATGCTTATTAGCTATTTTTCTTTTTGTGAACTAAGATCTAGGTACTAGATGTGCTCACTGTTGCTGGGCTGTCATTGTTTCTGGGTGCTCTCAGCAGACAGAGCTAAGGAAGTATATATACAACTATATTTCTATATTTATGTGTAACATATATATTGGGTTGGCCAAAACATTCATTCAGGTTTTTCCATATGATCTTATGGAAAGACCTGAACAAACGTTTTGGCCAACCCAATATTAACAACCATGAGTTGCTATGCTTTTACCTCCAATTCCAATCCAATACTACAAGATTCATTCTGGGCTTCCTTCTTTCCTTAGTTGTAACTCCTTTCTCTGACAATAGGAACCTGGCTCTCATTATCAATAGTGAATTTATTTGTTTACTCAATGCTAGAATATACATAAAGTAGTTTTGAAATTGCTTAACTATACCCCTGTAGAGAAATAAGACCTACTAACTGGAGTATAGAATACAATCTTTATGTACTGTTTTTTTTCTTTTAATTTTAGTCTTAGAATATGCTGTTTTCTAAATTTATTATTTTTTTCTATCCCCCTTTAATGTGGATATGTTATTTATTTGTAATACTGCTAGGTTCGTTTTCTTCTGCTTATATTCCATCTTGTCCCCTTCTCAGTCCCATCCTAGTTTGTTGAATATGTAAAACATTAACAAAGTTCTAAAAGTCAGACTACAAAGAGATTTACTCACAGAAGTGTAGGGTTTTTCTTTTCTTTCCCCTTTGGAGTCAGGTTTGGTAAGTTTTATTTTTAATTAATTTGCTCTTTTTGTCTGAGTTGTTTAATGTATTGGCAAAAACTTAATTATATCACCTTAGAATCTTTTTAATGTCTGTAGGATCTGTTGTGATAGCCTAACTCCTGATATACGTAACTCTTGCTTTCTCTTTTTTGCATGATCATTTTTGCCACGGGCTTATCAATTTCATTTACATTTTTAAATAACTAAGTTTTGGTTTTATTAATTTTCTCTATTATTTCTCTGTTTCATTGATTTTTGATCTTATTATTATTTTTTCCTCTCAGCTCTTTTTGGAGAGTTGCTTTTCATTTTCTAGTTTCCTAAGGTGGAAGCTTAGATCATTGATCTAAAATTTTTCATCTTTTCTATTTTCACATTTATAGCCATATATTTCCCTGTAAGTACTGTTTTGGTTGCATTCCACAATTTTGTAATGTTGTGTTTTCATTATCATTCAGGTTGAAATATTTCCTTGTGATTTCTTATTTGACCCCATATGGGGTTTTTTTTGAAATGTTGTATTTAATTCTTAACTATTTTGAGAGTTCTTTTCTAATTTCTTAATTAAATTCTAATTTATTTCTGTTGTGGTAAGAGATAAACGATTTCAAAAGACTGAAATCTTTCAGAGAACATACTCTGAAGATTTCAATCTTTTTAAATTTATTGAAAATTTTCAATAGTCCAGTATGTGTTCTGTCTTGCTGAACTTTCCTTGTACACCTTAAACAAACATGTATTCTGAATTTTTTTTGATGCCCTGTTCTGTAAAGTCAATTAGGTCAAGTTTGTTGACAGTGTTGTTTAGATCTTCTATATTGTTACTGATTTTTTTCTATTTCTTCTATCAATTACTAAGAAATAGGTGAAAACATCTCTGAGTACTATCAAATTTTGCTTCATGAGTTTTGAGAAAACTCATAAATACATACACAGTTTAAGGTACACAAATATTTAGGATTTTTGTATCTTCCTAGTGAACTGCCCTTTTGTCAGTTTGTAATTTCCTCTTTTGTCTCTTGTAATACTCTTTGTATTGAAATTCATCTTGTCTTGTATTGATATAGCCATGCCAGCTTTCTTATGCTTACTATTGGCATGGTAGATCTTTTACCATCTTTACTTTTAACCTATCTGTGTCTTAGATTTAAAATGCATGGCCTTTAGATAGCACAAAGTTGGGTATTACTTTTTTATCAGGCTGGAAAATGTCTACCTTTTAAATGATACTTTTAATCTATTTACATTTAACACAATTATTGATATGACTCAGTTTAATACTAACATCTTGTTCTTGGTTATTTACTAATCCATTTTGTTTATGTTTTTGCTACTTTCCTGCTTTACTTTTTGGCGAATCAAATAGCTTTTTAGTGTTACATTTTATTTCCTCTGTTAGTTTCTTTATCTATCTATCTATCTATCTATCTATCTATCTATCTATCTATCTATCATCTATCTACTTTATAACTAAGATATGTACCATTAACTTACAGTCTAATTTAGAGACAATAGTGTACTTCTTCATGCTTCATGCCTTATACTTGACACTTCATCTTTCTTACCTTAATCTTTCCTCTTCTTTATAACTGATTCTTTATATTCCATACTTGAAACTACATGTTACAAAAATTTTGCACCATATAATTCCACTTATCTGCACCCTCTGTATTTGCATACTTGTTTTCACATCTTTTCCTTCTTCATATGCTATAATCCCTAATTTAAGTGCTACTATTTTGCTTTAAACAGTTGTTTTTGGAATAATTTATGAGAAAAAAGAAAACATAATATTTTATTTCTATCTGCTTGGTAAAATTTTCAGTGTTCTTTATTCCTTAGTGTGGATCTGAGTTTTTGTTTGTTAATAACCCCTTCACCTTGTATGACATTTTTTAGCATTTCTTACATTGCAGTTTTGCTGTCTATGAATTCTCTGATTTCGATTATCTGAAAATGTCTCTATTTCAACAAATTTTTGAAGGTTATTTTCCCTGGATATACAATTCTAAGTGGTCATTTGTTTTTCTCTTAGCACTTTAGAGATATTACTGCACTGTCTTTAGTCCTCCATGTTTGTGATAAGCAATTAGTGAATATGTAGTGAATATGGAATATGCTTATACTTTTCCCTCTATATGTAAAGTGTCTTTTTTCTCTGGCTGCTTTCAAGAATTTCTCTTTATCTTGACTTGAAGTAGTTTGACTACAAGTTGCCCAGATGTAGTTTTCTTAACAGTTATGCTAATTGGAATTTTTTGAAGTTCTTGGAACAGTATGGAGGTAGTTTACATTAAATTTGGAAAGTATTTGACCACTATTCCTTTTAAAATGTTTTGGCCGAAACTCATTCTTTTTTCCTCTGGGATTCTGATTACATGTATGCTAGACTGTCTTATATTGTACTACATGTCTCTTAGGCTCCATTCATTTTAAAGTCTTTTTATCTCCCTGTTCATTATATTGGATAATTTCTGTTGATCTGTCTTCAAATTCATTAACTCTTACTTTTGCTATATCCAATCTGCGGATAAGCTCTTCTGATAAATTTTTCATTTTTCTTACTGTAATTTTAATTTCTACAAATTTCCATTTGGTTCTTTTATATAGCTTCAATTTTCCTGCTGAGATTTCATATTTATATACTCCTTAAAACCATATTTTTCATTAATTTAAATATGTTCATGATTTAAAGTTTTGTCTGCTAAGGTCAATAACAGGATCATCTCAGGTTCAGTTTTTATTGATGGCTTTCTTTTTTCTTTTCTATGAATTACATTTTTCTTTTTATTTATACCTCTTCTTTTATTAAAAAAAGCCCTGAACACTGGACTTTAAAGATAATCTGTTGTATATTCTGGATTCTGTAATATTCCTTCGATGAGCGTAGGTTCTTGTTTTAGCGGCATTTTGATTACTGGCATGAACTTGTGGTAAGCTTGGTTTTCTGCTTTTTTTCAGTGTTGACCTATAGTTAGCCCAAGGTGTTTTCTAAGGCTCTCAGTAGGACTAAGCCTACAAACTCTGTCTTCTGTGGGGCTCCTGTAGGGGCTTGGTTTTAAGCTTTGCTGGGGCATGTCTAGAGTAGGTCTTACTCTAAGTCATAGTCCTTACTCATTATACCTCTTGGGTGTCACAGCAGGATGCCAGGTGTTTTAACAAAGTGTCAAGGAGACCTTTCCACTCTGGCAGGGCAGAACTCAAACATCCTCAGTTTGGCTTTTTCCTGGCTCTGCTCAATTTCCAGTGTCTCTGTTCTGCCTTCAAAGTGCTAAAAGCAGTTGTCTTGTATGCCTTGAGTGGTCTTGCCCTGCACATGTACAGCTCATCTCTCAGCCACAGACTTTTGGAGTCCCTCACTCCCTCTGAGGTTACCTCTCTACGCAGCTGCCTCCTCTTCAGTGACCCACCATACACATCCCAGCAGCTCTGGCTGCCATGAATTCTGATCTTTGCACCCCTCAGTTTGACGGGACTGCTTGCTTGCTTTGCAGAGATTGTAGCCAGAAAATCAGTCTCCTGGGCAATCATGAGAGATATCTCATACATTTTGTTTTTCTCTGAGATTATAGTCATACATTTTGTTTTTCTCTGAGATTATAGTCTTAGGCTGCCTATTGTCTACTCCCTGAAATCAGTTGCCTCATTTTTCTGCCCAGTATTTGTATTCTTACAGTGGGAGGATTTGTCTGATACTACTTATTCCATTTTGGCTGGAAGGGGGACTAGTTAATTCCTAATGATTAAGAGTAGTAACGGGCTTCCCTGGTGGCTCAGTGGTTGAGAGTCCGCCTGCCGATGCAGGGGACGCGGGTTCGTGCCCCGGTCCGGGAAGATCCCACATGCCGCGGAGCGGCTGGGCCCGTGAGCCATGGCCGCTGAGCCTGTGCGTCTGGAGCCTGTGCTCCGCAACGGGAGAGGCCGCAGCAGTGGGAGGCCCGCGTACCAGAAAAAAAAGAGTATTAACTTTGGATTCCAATAGACGTAAGTTGTAGTCTCTAATCTGTGTGTTTAGGGGCTTCTTAGTTTCTCAGATTCTCAGTTTCCTTATTTATAAATTGGGACTAATGCCTATCTCAAAGGGTTGTTAATAAAATAATATTAAGTGTATAGCAGATAGCTAATAAATATTAGCTACTACTACTACTTAATGTTTCTTAGTAAAATTATTTATATTGTTTGTAATTTTATACATTGTTAAAATTTTTCTCTTATCCCACATTACAATGGAGGTCTGTAGAACTCAGTTATTTGTAAATTAGTCTTGTTTTTATGACTTTAATTATTTTAGAAAGTATATTTCTGTTTTAGAAAACATTTCTAAGAGAGCTTAAAGAATTCTCTATGGAAAAGTAGGTAACAACCCAATAATGTAAAAAAGAAAACGAATTTTAACATGGTGAATTTCAGCATGAAGTACTAGCTAAAAGCTATGCAATATTATTGAAAATGGAAGAGATGGAAGCTTTCAAGCTTTGCTAGTGGTTGTTAGTTTTTAATTATTTGTGCAGGGGTAGGGACTTGGGGACAGAGTGATCAGAGAGTGACAACGTAATTTATTTTCAATTTTGGAATGTGTTGTTTATCTTTGGAGAAGATTTACCGTCTTAATAATGTTTGGTTTGTGTTAACATTCAAATAAATGCTTTTCCCCCCTGGGAGCAACTGTTAATTATTAGCAAGGAGAATCTGCGTTGCAAAGAAGCATGATAGCTTCAGGACAAGGCAACACGAAATTTATAATTTAAAATGATCCACATGTGGACAGTTGTGAGAATTGACTATACTGAGAATATTCTACCTTATTAAAAAAAAGTGTGACTCCTTAATAATTTAATACCCTATATAATGACACACACACACACACACACACACACACACACACACACACACACACACACACACACACACACACACACACACACACACACACACACACACACACACACACACACACACACACCAGGAAAACACCAAACAACTGGAGCAGAATTATCTTATTTGCAACTTACATAGAAATCAAAGGAAAGGAAGTAATTAGCATGTATTGAAGGTCCATTATGGGCCAGAGAAGGTGAAAAGTATTTTATCTGTTAACTTAAACAACCACTTCCAGATACATGTATAATCATTCCTGTTTCGCAGACAAGGACCCTGAATACCAAGGATTAAGACACTGTCCAGTTTAAGCAGCTGGGAAGTGATAGAGTATAGATTTGAACTCCAGCCTGTTTGACTCCACTGTCCTTGCATTTTCCACTCTATTATTTTTGAATAGCAGGCAAATTTTACTTACTGTAGACATTTTCTTCTTCTGGCCTTTTCCCAATAATGCAGTCTCGTAGTTGGCGTAGTTTTTTCTTAATGAGGGAACAACCAGGAAACAGAAGTCAAATTTCACAAATTTGTCATGGATTAAGATGAAAACTTTAACTACTATCACCAGTACCACCACTACTACTTAGTGTTAATTTGGTACTTACAATGTCCCAATCACCGTCCTTGATACTTTACATGTATTATTTTACTTAATCCTCACAACTTCATGAAGTGGATAAAAAACATCATCATCTCATTTTACAGATATGGAATCTGAGCTACAGAGAGGTTAAGTAACTTTCCCAAATCACACAGTTATAAGTGTTAGAATCAGGGCAGAAACCCAGAGCCTAATTCTTTTGGGAGCTGTTTTCCCAATCGAACACCTGAGGCATCTACATTGGCTATTTGGTGTCCAAAAGCAGGAGGCCAACACAGTGATGGTCTGCTGCTGTCTGAGCCGATCTCCAGCCTCTGCAGGGTACATGCCTTACTAGAAATTCCTTCTAAGAGCCAGGGACATGGTAGCAAATGATACACAAACTGGATTCCCTTCTTAACTCACCTGTGACCTTTCTTTGCTTTCCAAATATTCTACATTGAACATCTATTCACTATTTAACTGAAAGGTAAAGCAAGCTAACATTCAAAATATCTGCTTTTAGAAGAGAATCTAGAGTAGCACTTTTCCTAAGGGTTGCCCCTGAAGCCTAGAAACCATTTTTCCTAGAGTTGTTTTCATTGCCTTAAAGATCCCTTCCTATAAGTGGAGCAAGGGACTCACTGATTGTGAGCAGGAGTGAGGAGAGCTAAAGGCAAGGTTTTCTCAGCCATCTCACCTTTGACTCCAGGGATTCTACATGGGTCTTCATTATCCTAGAAACTCTTCCACTATTAACTCTGTATGTGTGCCATTTTTTCTCCTATTTTCCTAGGATAATAACTCTGTCAAGAATAATATAACTTCACAGCTACCTCTGAGAGATTCATTCTCAGGGTACAAATGAACATTTTTGTAAACTACAAGAGTAATATTGAAAAGTATATGGGGATGAGTGTGTGTTGGGAAAACAGGGAGAACATTCATTTTTTGTTGTTCCGACTTTTGTTCAGGCCCTTATGTTAAGGACTGACTAAGAAAACACAGGGAAAAAGCTCTTTGACATTGGTCTTGGCAATGATGTTTTGAATATGACTGAAAAAGCACACGCACCAGAAGCAAAAATAAACAACTGGGACTACATCAGACTAAAAAGCTTCTGCATGGCAAAAGAGACAATCAACAAAATGAAAAGGCACACTATGGACTGAGGGAAAATACTTGCAAATCATATATCTGAGAAGGAGTTAATATCCAAAATATATAAAGAACTCACACAACTCAGTAGCAAAACATCCCATATAATCTGATTAAAAAATGGGCAGAGGAACTGAATAGACATCTCTCAAAGAAGACATAAAAATGGCCAACAGATACATGAAAAAATTCTCAACATCACTAATCAACAGGGAAATGCAAATCAAAGCCAGAGTAGGATCTTACCTCAGAACTGTTAGAATGATTATCATCAAAAGGACACGAGGTAAGAGATAAGGTTATGGAGAAGAGGGAAGCCTTGTGCAGTGTTGGTGGAAATGTAAATTGGTACAGCCATTATGAAAATAAGTATGGAGGTTCCTCAAAACATTAAAAATGGTACCACCATATGAGTCAGCAATCCTACTTCTGGGTATTTATCCAAAGGAAATGAAACCAGGATTTCAAAGAAATAGCTGCATTTCCATGTTCACTGCAATAGCCAAGATATGGAAACCACGTTAAGTGTCTATCAACAGATGAATGGATAAAGAAGATGTGTTATATATGTATATATATATGTGTGTGTGTGTATATGTGTGTGTATACACACACACACACAATGGAATATTATTCAGCAGGGAGAAAGAAGGAAATCCTACCATTTGCGGCAACATGGATGGACCTTGAGGGCATTATGTTAAGTGAAATAAGTCATATAGAGAAAGACAAATACTGTGTGATCTCACATACGTGATCTCACATATGTGAACTCTAAAAAAGCCAAATTCATAGAAACAGAGTTGAATGATGGTTATCAGGGGCTGAGGAGTGGATGAAATGGGGAGATGTTGATGTTGGTCAAAGGGTACCAACTTCCAGTTATAAAATAAAAAGGTTCTGGGGAGCTAATGTACAGCAGGATGATTATATTTAACAGTACTGTATTATATATATATTATATTTAGCAACTTGACAGTTGCTAAGAGAGTTAGCATTATATGTTCTTGTCACACAAAAATGGTAATTTTGTGACATCATGGAGGTGTTAGCTAATGCTATGGTGGTCATCATTTTGCAATATATCACATCAACCCGTTATACACTTTAAATTTAGACAAAGTCAATGATATCTCAATAAATTTGGGAAAGAAATGGAAAAGAACTGATGATTCCTCCCAAAGTCCTCAGTCAGAGTCACAAACTTTGGACTCTGATGGAAAGTAAACTTAGTGTTTGTTCTTGTATTTACAGGTTAAATTTTGTTTTGTTTTGCTTACTGTATTCATTATCCCATTATCCCTATGTATTAGATAAGCCACATTGGTCTCAGAGTAGTTGAGTATAGACCACCTTAAATTCTTTCTAAAACAGTATTGAATATAAATACACAAATAACATGTAAACAACCAAGGGTTTAATAAAGCAACTAGTGAAACCTTACCAAGAAGGTATTTAGGTTGGATCACTTTAAATTGTAAACTTTATTATTGAAGGGTCTAAGAAGGATGAAGTACAACTGACTTAACAAAACGTATATAACTTATTTTCTAGCATTGCTAGGAAAGTGATTTGTAAGTCTGCACTTAGGCACATCTTACCCATTTCGGCATAAGAAGGATGCTTGATGGTGATGGCAATGGTGTGGATTGAAAGCAATACTGTAGTTCTGACCATGAACAACAATCCGTTACAGAACTCTACAATCAGCACTCTTAGCATTTGTTTGGCAAAAGAACTGCCCTTGCTTAACACTGCAAAATCTCGACCAGGTCCAGTCACCTAACCACAACAAGAGCTATCCATAGAGACAGGTGATTTCTGACAAGGCTTGTGATCTCAGATGTATTGGAAAAGTCCCTTGCCTAAACCATATCCTGTTTATATGCCGTATTGCTTGAATCACCATTGTGATTCATTTCCCTGTTTTTAAAAATGTTTTCTTAAGCATTATTTTTAAATAAAAATGATCCTTGGGAAAGGTAGCATATTATGCTATTAATGATTATTTATACTTAGGCCTAATGTAGCTAATGAAATGTGTTTGTCAAACAGCTGCCTGAGAACTGGCTTTTAAGGTACTGGGGTTTTATATGATGAGAAGAAAAAAAACTGGTAAAACATTCTGGGAGTGGGAAGGCCTATTGGATAGCTAGAATATGGTCCTGGCACCCTCACTGAGGAATGTCATGGGGTGTATATTATATTACACAGAGTATATTTTGTTTTCATTCTCCTCTTAGAACCACCTAGGATGTAAATTATGATTAAAGAAGACAAGCTTATCTGAAGTTAATACTCTCGGCATAATTTCTCTGTAAATCCTGACCGATATATATATATTCATATATATGCAAATCCTGATATATATATTTATGTACGTACATATTTATATACATGCAAATCCTGATATATATGTATATATATATATTTATTTTTCCAAAGGTTAAGGAGAAGAGAAAACTTATTAAATATTACTTAGGACTGTTGTCTGATATGATTTCAATCATTTTCTTGTTCCCTTTAAGTCTGGTCTACATAATACATTCTTCAGAATTCTGAGCACGTTAGTGTAAAGATGTTTCACCTTAATTTCAGCAATGAGATTCATAAAACATGCACTGTACTAAGGACAGCCTTATAAGTTGATTAGGTATTAGCTCTGATATACAAAGTCTCAGCATTGAGTTCATTGATGGTTTGTAAACATGAAATCTGGGTATTGTCGAGCTTCTAATTGGTAGTTTAAAACCTCTTTTTTGTGTGTGGCTAGTTAAAAACAAAAGAACAGTTACCTGTATTTCTTGTTAAGAGAAAGAGGCTTACAAAGATGCTGGAGCTCTGCACCTGAGGGAATGCTCCAGAAGGGATTGGGGTCTGTATTACCTGCTGAATTATTTCCAGGCCAGTCTTCCCCATCTGCCAGTGTTTAAATTTCTCCAGGGCTTCGTCCACAGAGAGTTTCCCATTCTTGACTTTCTCTTGCAGGAGGATGAGTTCCTCCTGCCCAGCAGCAAGGCAGCCCCTTATGGTGGAAAAGCCTTGACTCTCCATCCGAGATCTGTCTACAATATGAGGGAAGGGTGTTTTAATGAGAAGTCTGCATATGACAACTGGAAAAAAAAAAAAGCACTCTAAAAAATAAGCAGTTTGAGTTTCTTGTTCTAGCTAGTCTATAAGCAGTTACAGAATAAATCAGTATAAATTTTTAAATGAGCTTCTTTCTAAGGATGGTCATGCCTCAGACCTAGTGTTGTGGGTGAAAAGAATATGTCTCATCACTGAAAAACATAAAGGGATGAGGAGAGAAATAACAGCAAAAGTTCTGCACTAGGCTGGTGGTGGGCAGTGCCAATGTCATCTTCTTTTGTGAGGATTACTTTTAATTAGGTCCACAAAATACTTAGCATAGGGCCTGCTGCATAGTAAGCTAAATAAGAAAGAGTTAACACTATCATTACTAATACATATTTATGGAATAAACACAATCTCTCCAGCTTTGGGACAAAAGATCTCAACCAACATCCAAATGTCATAAGAGGTGCAGGATCATTTGAGAATTTATTCCTGAAAGATTTAAAATAAATAATTGCTTTTGTCGTGACCTGCTTCCTTTTCAGAAGAGTTTATTTTGGAACATGCTACGTCTTATTTGCTCGGCACGATGAGAACATTCGATGGTCTGATGTCTCTTGTATGGCTGCTAATGCCACACCAGACACTGGCCTGAGGAACAGTGAGAGCAAATTGCAGACCACGGGGGAGTCAGTGTTCTGATGGTGCTTAAAGACATAAATGAAGCTGTATGCTTTTAGGGACTCTCTGTACTCTCCAGGCTACCCCAGTCTCTGTTACTCCCTATAAGTCTCTGGATGACTTCACGCTTGTACTGCCTGCCTGGCTGCAGAACTCATTGGAGTTCTCATTTACATATTTCTCCTAAGTCCAACATACTTATTGCATTATCTCAGCAGGGACTGGATGACTCAGCAGCAGCACAGGTCGTATGCACCATCAAATCCAAATATGCCCAGAGTCTAGAAGGAGAGAAGAGGTAGTCCCGCCAAGCTGTAGGCAAGCTGGTAGTAAATTGGGCCTATCGCTGGAGAAATTGCTCATTACTGGGAACTCTTTTTCAAGAAAGAAGTAGATCAATTAGACTGTATCTAGACCTGATTGACGGGATTTGTGAAATGGGGAGGGCATTCAAATTCTGTATAAAGATTCATTGATAGGATTGGTTAGTCTGGAAATGAGAAGTTCAAGTACTTGATAGCAGTTTTAAGTATTTGATGGGAACTTGAGCCTCGGGGCAGTCTTGGAATGACCTCTCATGTCCCTTTCAGTTTTGAGATTCCAGCAGTGAATCTTGGAACAGGGGCACAGAGAGGATTCTTTTTTTGTAAAGGCTCACATGCACATAAAACTGCTCCATGGCCAATCATTCTGATTCCCACGGGGGCTTTCTTGGCTTGTCTTTTCACTTCAGAAGTCCTATATCCCCAGAACTAACAAGATGTCAACAGATTCTATACTCTTAAATCTTTTCCTTCAGGGATGACAGGACATGAAATCCCACGAGAATTGGAGAAGCAAAAGTCAGCCAGAGGGCTCAGCGGTTCAGCAGCCAAAAAGCACAGGTAACAATTGAGATCTTGCTTCTTGTACCACTTGCTTTTTATAGGTCTCCACAATCCAATTCAATTCGTAAGATGCTGTTTGCAGTAGAATTCCATGTGCCATTCCTGCCAGAGTGTGGAGGTTTAGCATCGTCATTTAACAGCTATGCCATTTAACTAGCACCTCACTTCTGTCATCCCTTTGCCTAAGTGTGAATCCATTTTTATCGCAAATACCCATGCAGCTGGATTTTCTGCTTTTATAGAAGTTATGTCAAGCCAAGCCTTCCCAGAAAATGGTACCAACTTCAGTTTTGCTATATGTGCACGTTTAGCTGAATTAAAAAAAACACATTGAATTCTTTTAATAACATTCATTTCAATTATCCCTTCATATTTCAAATTTTAGCTACGAAAATATAAGTAAGATGACTTTTTGGGGGGAGGCAGGATTCAGTTTTGCATGGTTGTGCAGAGACAACAAAAGAACAAAATTCAGGAGTGGCAGAAGTTGTAGACAGATTGAGTCCCGAAAGTGAGTTGTTTACAACTAGACTAATTTTACATACATCTGCTTTTTCTTCTTTTTTTTTTCCCCCACACTAAAAACATTAAAACCAATTGTCTTGATAAATTACTATTAGGCATGACAAGCTGCAAAGAAAAATGATTAGGCCTTTTACCCCCTTTCTAAGGGCAGACTAATCAAACCAAAACATGCAACCTGTACTTTTTGGAAGGCTGTGCAAAATTTCTTTATTGCATTTAGGTGACTATTTTATGGGGGGTGGAAGGGTTTTTCCTTGCTCCTCAAATTGTATTTATTATTAGTTTATTCTCATAAGAGTTAGTATGAGTTTAACATAATTTTCATTGAAAAGCATTTGTCATACTGCTATTTGCCCACATGGCAGACTTGTTCTCTTATCGTAAAAGCTTCAAGACAAACTACAGTTTCTAAAGTTTTAGTTCCTTTCAGATCAGTTCTTCTTTACAAGATTTTCCATTTGATCAAGTTTTGGTCAAATTAACATCAAGCAACCCGTCTGGTGGACATATGAACCTAGAGATTAGGTGAGAAAGCAAACTGAGCTTTTCATAAAAGTTCTTTCTACTACCAAGTGACTGGCTAGAAGAACATTTTTCCTGAGAAACTGAAAGTCAACAACTTGATTGGCCAACACCAAAGAACTTAAAATGTGAAATATTTACTTAGTAAATATTAGGTAGTCATTGAAATAATAATAATTTAAAAGACCAAGTGCAACGGAGAGTGTGCTTATTATACGAGGACAAGTACAAAAGCAGGATGCAAAATTGCATATATAGTAAAATTTTAACCATAAAAATGTTGTGCATATAATAAAGCAGGCAGGGACAGTTTTAAAGATGATACAGGTCGTTCTATTGTGATGGTATCAGAAGTGATTACCTTTTTCTAATTTCCAACTTTCTGAAATAATACTATATTGCTTTTACAATAAGAAATTTCTCCCACTTCGCGAATAGGTTTCTCCATGGAATACACCCTTCCAAGCTATGCCAGATATACTATACCATGCCATACCATACTGTACTATCTTACCAAATTATTTTGTGAGCAGCTGGAACAAACTTGAAAGTAATAGGACTTAAAAAAAAATCAGTGACCAAGGTTTAAATCTGAAGTTACTTTTTTGTTCCATATCTAAGAAATTGGCAGCAAATGAGCTCAGGGTCACATGAGCAAATTAGGAGATGTAGTGTTGATGTATTCCTTGTAACTTCCAAGGAAAGTATCCACATCTCAACCTACAGCTGCTATTGACGGGTTCTCTCCTTGACTAAACTTTAGTCAGGCTCCTGAGTCCTTTTCCTAACTAGGGCTCACCTTTCGTACTTCCATGTCTGTCTTTGCATTGCTCAGTTTTCATAAGAATCCTGCTGTTGCTTTAGCCAAAATCCCCCACCCTTGATATCGGATCACCTTCAATATCTGTTTGGGTTCTTTTATCTTCTATCATCCCCCTGCTGTGATCTGATCACTTGGCCTGCCTGGAGTAAGAATCCTGTTCAGTCAGTTTAGAGGGAATCTTTCTCACCCCTGGTGTTCTTAGTAATTTCCCATCCACTTCTCACCCCTCCCACACACTCTGCTCCTGGGTTATAAATTCGCATTCTTTGTGGCATTCAGAGTTGAGACCACTCTCTCCCATACTGTAAAATCCCGTAGCAGCAATCCCTATATTGTTGTATATAATCCCCTGAATAAAGTTGGCCTTACTGTTTGACAAGTGGCAGGATAATTTTTTCATTAACAATATATTCTTTGCCACTTCACTTTAATTGTAAATTCAGGAGGTGAGCCCCCATGCCCTGCCCCACCACCATTTAGAAAACACAGACGTGTACTAAAAAAGAAAATGACTATCACTCACTACTACACTCTTCAGAAATGTGGAGTATTAACATTTTGATGTTTCTCCTTTTTAAGAGTACATTGCTTTCTTTTCTTCTTTCTTTTTCTGAACTAGGTTTATACTGGTATGTTTCCAGCTCTTTTCTCTTATTCCTATAGCCTAAGAATGTTTCCATGCCATTAAATATTCTTTGAAACATGAGTTTTAGTGGCTGTATTATATTCTGAAATTTGTATATTCAATCAAGTATTTAACCATTTTCCTACTGTTGGCTATTTTGTTGTTTCCAGTTTTTCCCACAGTTATGTACTATTGGTGCTTAAAAGTCTTTAACATAAATCATTGGCTGTATTGCTATTTATGTTCTTCGGACAGACTCCTGAAAGTCTAATTTTTGAGTATGTACACTTTTAAAGCTGTTGATACTTAGTGATCAACTCCTTTCCTGGAAATGTGTTGTTAAATACCTCTCACCAGTTGGATAAGGGAATGACTGATATGATGCACTTTTGATAGTATTTTGCATTATTCAAGTTAAAAAAAAAAGCACAAAAACTTATAGTAATTTGATAACCTAAACCATTCTTTCACTGTTAAGTGATTCTTATGTCAATGTAATGCTAAATACTGTAGCTTTAAGCACTGCATAAGTACTAGACCTTAATACACATGGCAAGTGGTGCTGACTTAATCTCTTTATTTTCCTAAATAGTTGAGTTTGAAATACCTCAGTGACAAAACTTGTCCTGGGTTACCTTTTGAGTTAAAACTTAATACAAATATTCCTTAGTTACTGGTCTAGTAATATTTAAAAAATTCCTTTCATCACCTGACATAATTTTCTTAATAAGTTGACTTTGTTAACACACTCTATTATTTAGCGTAGTTTTAGGTTCATAGTCAAACTGAGTAGCAGGTACAGAGATCTCCTATATACCTCCAGTCCCACATATGAGTAGCCTCCCCCATTATCAACACTGCTCACCAGAGGGGTACATTTGTTACAGCTGATGAGCTTACACTGACACATCATTATCACCTGACATAATTTTGTTAATTAGTATTTTTCTTTGAAAAGGCACATATATATATTTTAAAATTTTATTGGAGTATAGTTGATTTACAATGTTGTGTTAGTTTCAGGTATACAGCTGAGTGATTCATTTATACATATACATAAATTCATTCTTTTTTGGATTCTTTTCTCATATAGGTTATCACAGAATATTGAGTAAAGTTCCCTGTGCTATACAGTAGGTCCTTGTTGGTTATGAATCATATATATTAGTGTGTGTATGTTAATCTTAAGCTCCTGATTTATCCCTCCCCCCACCACGTTTCCCCTTAAGTGGGACCATAAGTTTGTTTTTAATATCTGTAAGTCTGTGTTTTGTAAATAAGTTCATTTTTATCATTTTTAAAATTAGATTCCATGTATGAGTGATATCATGACTTACTTCATTTAGTATGATAACCTCTAGGTCCATCTGCGTTGCTGCAAATGGCGTTATTTCATTCCTTTTTTATAGCTGAGTAATATTCCATTGTATATATGTACCACATCTTCCTTATCCATTCCACTGTTGATGGTCATTTAGGTTGCTTCCATACCTTGGCTATTGTAAATAGTGCTGCAATGAATATTGGGGTACATGTATCTTTTCAATTTATGGTTTTCTCCCGATATATTCCCAGGAGTGGGATTGCTGGGTCATATGGTAGTTCTATTTTTAGTTTTTTAAGGAACCTCCATACTGTTCTCCATAGTAGCTGCACCAATTTACATTCCCACCAACAGTGTAGGAGGGTTCTCTTTTCTCCACACCCTCTCCAGCATTTATTATTTGTAGACTTTTTGATGAGAAAATCATATATTTTTATACACAAGAAAATCAAACAATTCCTCTGATTCTATATACTAACATCTTCTCATGACTGGTTTTCTTACTGGCGTATTCTCTTAGTTAGATTTGCCAGAGCATTTGCTAATTTATTCTTTTTAAAAATAAACTTTCAGATTTAGTTAAAATTTCCTGTGTTTTCACATCTGTGAATTTTAAAAATTTTACCATTAATTTTCAACTTTTACTAGATTTATTACATTGGTTTTATTCCATAATTTTTTTTACTAGTATCTAGTTCCTTTGTTTTCCTTTTCTTGTTTAATAACTAAAGATGTACAGCTGTGATGTTGCCTCTGCTTATAGTTTGCTTGCTAAGCATTCAATTGTGTTTTAATTTTGTTTGCCTTCACAGGTTTTTAGAATTTCTTCACGTGTTTTTCATTTCTGTTATTAATTCTTTAAAAAGTATACTGAGATCAAAAAGTGGGTTGAATAGGTTATATTTTTATTGAGTTTTTAAAAAATCAGATAGCATATTATCAATTAAGGGTTTTGAAAAGTGTACAGTCTATTAAGTACAAACTTAACATTATCTTAATTTTTTATATACCCTATTTTATTGTTTTTGCATTTTTACTGTTTTATCAACGATTCAAAGTATTTATAACCTCTTACTACTACTGTGGTTTTTGTCAAATTCTTTTATTCTACCACATTTTACTTAAGTATTTTTAATATTTGCCACATAAAAGAACATGGATGACATGCTTTTATTTGGATTTTAGAATTTAAATAAATAAAATGATTTCTTTTTCTAATACTTTTGCCTTGAATCCTATTTTCTAAAATTAAGATTGAAAACAACTCGTTTATTTCTTTGTCTTTAAGCAACCATTAATGACCATAAATTTTCAACTTTTCTTTAGTATTTTTTTTATAGTATATCTTCAAAAAGCAGGATATAGTTTGATTTTGTCTTTTATCCAAATTTGAATCTGCATCTTTTATAAAAGAATATATAATGTGGTATTTGGAACCAGGCAATCATGGGTACAAATCTCAGATCTGTCTCAGCCACCCTTTGCAAGCTTCAGTTTGTCTATAAAATGGAGGTAAATAATACCATTAGTTACAGGGTTGTTGCAAGGCTTAAAGGAATTAATATGTGTAACATGCTCTGTAATGTTCCAGGCTTTTGCAAAAGTCCAGGAAATTGTAGAGATAGTTGTTGTTACTATGATAACCTGGAAGAACAGGATAGTAGGAGATTCTAAACATGGGCTTCAGAGTCAAAAAGAATTAAACTGAAACTCCACCTCTACCACTTATTAGTTCTGTGACCTTGATTACAGATAACCAATCCATCTTAAAAAGGAAAATAATATCTACCTCATAAGATAGCTGTGAGGACTTGATCTATGGTATATAAATGCTTCACACAGTGCCATTTGCCCTCAGTGATTGTGACTGCTCTTTGAGGATGTTTAACTGACACATGTATTTTCATAACTGCTGTTCTAATTATAACCTTATTTTGTATCTTTTTTTTGCCTTTTTTTTAGTTTTTGTCTTTTGCTAGAAAGATTAGGTAGATAGATAGAGTGTATATATATTCTATAATTATATACTATTAAGTGATTTCGAAGGTATATATTTTGTTTTAAAATAATGATTACTTTTATAAATTTCAGAGATTTTTTACCTTATATTTTTTGATTAGTAAAGACTTGATAGGGCATTATTTTATTTTTAAATTATTTTCTAGTTCCTAGACATTTTCATATTATTTGAGCACTGGACCTAGATGATTGCAATAAAATTATGATCTCTTGCATTGCATATTTTTATCATCAATATTTTACATTCAGATGTTTTATAAATAAATTTATAATAATTAAATTTAATTCCATGTTTTATTGAATTCATTATTCAGCACAAATTCTTTAATGCCATAACTTTTTTTTTTAATTTTTGAAGTACAGTTGATTTATAATATCATGTAAGTTTCAGGTGTACAGCACACTGATTTAGTTATATATGATATATATACTTTCTTTTTGAGACTCTTTTCTCTTACAGGTTATTACATAACATTGAGTATGGTTCCCTGTGCTATACAGTAGGTCCTTGTTGGTTATCTATTTTATACCTAGTAATGTGTATATGTTAATGCCAGCCTCCTAATTTATCCCTCCCCCCACCCCCTTTTCCCCTGTGGTAACCATAAGTTTGTTTTCTGTGTCTGCAAGTCTCTTTCTGTTGCTAAGTATCTCTCACTTATTTAGAAGATATTTGGGGGAATACTTTCATGATGACATAGAAATGCTATCTTTTCTAAAATAGCATTTTTTGGACGTCCAAAAAATATATTTGTTTTCTTCTTACACAAACACATTAGCTGACTAAATATAAGTTGCAACGTTTTCCCAATAAATCATGTAGTCCATTATCTCAAATTTTTGTTACATCATTTTCTAAATTGTAAAACTGATTTTGATTTTTTAGAAGAAAATCTAAGTTAACATATTTCCTCAATACTTTAGGGTTGTTTTTTCATCTTTATAACTATAACAGTTTGCTAAGATGCTTTTAAATGTGGGTATATTTCCTTATTTTTTGCTAGATCACAGCGAGTCCGTACAGTCTGCATATTCATTCCCCCACTCTTCTGTACTCTGAAGCTTTGTTAAACTATGTCATTGATTGTATTTTCTAGCCTATTTTTAAAAACACCTATTATACATGAGTTGGATTTCTGTTCTCCATGTCTTTTGACTGTTTTTAATATTTCCATGTATTGGGAACAAACCCTTTTCCAATTATGTTCTCAACTTCAATAATTGATTTTACCCACTGTCACTCCTTTTTGTTATAACCAACGTGGATTTTAGTTTGCTATTGAAATTTTAAGTTCCAAGTTTATTTTATTTTTGCCATATGTCCTCTAGTCACTTGATCCATTTTCGTCATGTCACATGTTTCACCTCATCCTGCCATCTCAGCTAAAATGTCTTTCATCTGTTTTGCTTTCATCTCAGCCTGACCTCGACCCCCGACTTTCTGTTGATGTTTCTTCTTTATGTTTTCAATTTGTTTATGAGTTTGCAGTTTTCTGAAATTTTCTTTTTTGGCTCCTGTATATTGTCAGTGGGTATCTAGCACTGATCCTGAAAGCTGAATGGTTTAGCTTAATTTAATAAATGAAAATTAAAGATAACTCATACTTCTTTACAGTTATTTTCTAAAAACAATTACACATCATTAGTTGGGATGTTCTTATTTTGTGTCTGTGTGTCGGGGGTGGTGGGGCACACTTGCATATTTCCCACTATCTCCACACTGATAGCTTGGTGCTTCTTGGGAAGATATATGACAACCTTACTCATTAAGGAAGTGATTTACAGAAGTATAATTATCCTGAGTCTTCATGATGAAATTCTCCTTCCTTTCCTTTGACATGGTTTTTGAAGTTCTCATATCATTGATTTGTTCTCTCCTTCAATCTTCTTAAAAGAGAACGCATCTATAGAATCATGTTGGACAAGAGATTTTGGTGGTTGTTTATCCTTTGCTTCTATTCCTTGTGTTCAGATCAAATTTTGTTCTCTGCTGTAGGACTACAGAGGACTTTGGTGCAACTCATAACTCAAGATCCCAGGACTTAGCAGCTTTGTCTAGTGCAGCTTTGTCACAAATAGGTGGAACATGATTCTTTGGCACTATGTACTGATAGGTCTGCAAGCAACTAACTCCCTGAATAAACAGTAAGTTTTCTTGCCCATCCCATCTTTCCTTCACAGAGCTTTACTGCAGGGCCTCAGGTTGCTTTCTACTGGGAGAACTACTTTTTCTGCATGTATATAGAAAGACCAGAGCTGGAGTGGAGAGAACTTTAAAAAATTAGCATTTGTGTAGTAGAGTGATAGCTAGGGGTCAGCTAGCTTTATTCCAGTCTTTGTTTCCACTATTATTAAGAATTCCATCTTTTTGATGCCTTTCCTTCACAAGCATTTCTTAGAGGCCACTGCTGGCTACTGACACATCACCATTTTAGACAAGAGCTCAGCTATTACACAAGTTTTTCCAGGTATGACCTTAACAAAAACAGAAACCAACCAAACAAAAAACTCCTATGAACATGACAGATGGAAATGTCAGTTATACTGAAAAGGAGAATTGAAGCCATTATTCGTCTATGGAGTACAAATAACTACATTTTGATAATTTTCCCTCTTTTCTTTTTAATATATCAATTACTGGCAAAAGTAGCCGGATGAAAATACCTCAGGGACCTGCATTCTCTTTTGCCCACATAAGGGTAATACCATCTCCATTTCTCCAGGTCTCCTACTTATAGAAAATTCTGTTATTTAACATTCATCACACTGCTGCAGCACTGGGAACTTACAGAGCTCATACAAGATATGTTCCCTGACTATATCTTTCCCAAGAGCATGCACACCCCCTGAAAAGACCAGCCGATAACGATTTTGCAGTCTGCATCGAGGAATTAGTGGGCAGAGACTATATCAGAGATTGCAAACTTGTAAGCCTACAGGGGCCAGAAAGATGGAATTACTGAGCAGATAAGATTCAGTGCCTGCTTATTAAACACATCTGAATAGTCTTCATTATCAAAAATAATTATTTTCTCTTTTGTGTTTTTATTCATAGGATGATTCTCGATACGTCTTTTATTTTCCCAGTTCTGATAGAATTATGAGTTTAGAGAAATGTGTCTCAAATATAAGACGACAATATGGAAAGCATGATAACAAATGAAAATATCAAAAGTAATTTGTAGCAAATGATACAATAGGGAGTGGTTGGAGATTTGAATTGTTACATGAGACATGGATTTAAGCATGGTTTAAAATGGCAAAAAACTGAAATTATATTGTGCACATTATTTTTGAAATATAACATATTTAGAGGCCAAATCTGACCACAATATGGCCTTTCAAATAGTTTCTTTTGGTTAGATTTTGTTTTTTGTGTGTTGGTTTGAGATTATTATTATAGCATATTACTGTTCTCTTGTGTTCTGCTTGTAGTCCATGTCTAAGGTAGGACTTAGGCAACTAAATTCTAGAAGATCCACAAATAACTCTTATGCTCATCTGGGATTGAGAGTCACTGGTATAGGCAGCTGGTTAGGGTGGACGTGCTCCTCCTACCTCCCACCTAACCCCATCCCTCAAAAAAATGGTTTGCCTTCCAAGCATGACAGCAACAACACATGCTTACTGAGAGGATTATTATTTCACTGTATGGCTGGGCATATCTGTGGCCATGACCCATGATCACATGGAGGCAGTTAAGAATGCTAAGAACGCTAAACATCATCAATGGCCATTCCTCACCTCTGAGGTACCACTGTGTTGATAAAATGGGGATGATTCCAGGGAAGATAGAAAAGGCCCCATGGCGTAGCCTAAGAAAAAGATATAACAGAGAAAAACAGGTCTGGGAGACGTGAGCAATCTTGACCCTAGACTATTATATGATTTTGTGAGGCGTGGAAAATTAATCAGCTATTTCCATGTCCTCAAAGTCCTTACATTCCTCCAGCACCCTTTGACTTGATCATGTTCACCTAGTAGCCTTCTAATTACTAATTATATTTTATAAAAACTTTATTATTAATATCTGGCAAGGGTCTAATGAATACAAGCATTCTCGTCACTGGGAAGAAATCTTCCCATAAAACATTTAATCCATTGGGATCGGGGGTTATAAATCGTCCTCCATGAGCTTAGTTAACAGGACTCAGACATCAAAACTCTAATTGATTCCAAACCCACTGACAAATTCAGTTCTCTGGTTTGCCACGTTGAAGAACAAACCCTTGACTGCTCTGTGAGGCTCAATTTTGGGAAGCGGGTGGAGGTGTGGTAGTAGCACATTCTGGGGACAACACTCTGGCACTGATTTAAAATTTTTCTAATTTTAAAACCAACTTGGAAAAACTGATTTTAAAAATGTATTTTGATGGAAACTTTTATCTGTGATCCAAAGTCCTCAGCATTTTTCTTATATTTTTTCCAGGATGTGAAAATTGAGTTGAAGAAATCTGTTGAGTTTCCATGGAAATGGTGCCAATTAATTTTTTTCTGTTCCTCAGGAAAATTCCTTGACTTAGCAATAATGTAGCTTCCTGGCAATCCCTTGGCGGTCTTCAACACAGGGCATCTGAAATGCCTATACTTTCAGTGGGAAAATAGTTGGCTCTCAAAATCCCTTTCCCTTCCAGCATATAGTGAAATAATTGAATAATTTCTTTAACCTTTAGAGAACCTGTCCAGTCCCTTTAAAAAATCTTGACTCTGACAAACACTTCACAAAAGGGTCTTTTTGTTCTCTATCAAATAAAGAGATTATCATTGGTGAAGCATGCACTGTTTTTCCTATTACACCATGAAATCACAGGGTATTTGAAGAGTATTCATTAATTTAGGAATAAGTAGTTTTGATTGTCTAGTATGTCCCATGGTCTGGATGGTCATAAATATCTGAAAAGATTTAGAGAAAAATGGCTGGACATTGGAAGTCCATTAGGTACTTAATTCTTTAATTTCAAAACCTTCCCCATTATTCTTTTTTTTTTTTGGCGGTACGCGGGCCTCTCACTGTTGTGGCCTCTCCCGTTGCGGAGCACAGGCTCCGGACACGCAGGTCCAGCGGTCATGGCTCACGGACCCAGCCGCTCCGCGGCATGTGGGATCTTCCCGGACCGGGGCACGAATCCATGTCCCCTGCATCGGCAGGCAGACGCTCAACCGCTGCGTCACCAGGGAAGCCCCCCCATTATTCTTAATTATGTTCTTCTCATGCTAGATTCTGATTTCCCTGCAGACTGCAGTTATCAGGAAGGTTTTTTTTCCCCTAACATTTCATAGGATTTAATGTTCCTCTACTCCTTGAAAACAGAACAATAATCTTTTCCATTCTGCTGAATTACTAATGTCCACAGTTAAAGGAATCTAGGGGAACTGCTCTAAGGTGACTAATCAAAAATATCATCAATAATTGGACTGAAATATCTAGAGAGTGAAAAATTCACACAAAAATTTGATTAGAATTTTCAGTAACCTAACCCCCAAGAATTAAAAAAATCTGGTCATTATTGATCTTGAAGAAGCAAATTAAGTAACAAGATATGGACAGATGTTAATCCAGTAAAATATTTTATAATTTAGGTTCTTGTTTCCTTTCACCATTCTCTCCCCTTTTATTCTGAGTACAGAAGGGACTATTTTTTCTATACATATGGTAGAATATGAATAGGTTTCTTCTAGGCTTCAAAAACATTAGCAGCCTTTTCTTATATTGCTCTCTGTGGGACAACCAGAGGATGACAGATCAGGCATTCTGAGGATCCCTTCATTACGCTTGCTACTTGTCCCCTTCTTTCATCTCCTGTGGCCTTCTTCACATCATCCTCCTAATTCTAACGTAATTTAATTAAAATACAATAATTGAATAATTTGTTAAAAATGCTTTAGGGAAACTTTCTCCCAAAGAGCTCAAAGCGTCCCCTCTCTTTATTCTTTTCCAGCCTCTGTGAGGTACATGGAAGAGTCCAGATAGGAATAATCTTCTCTACTTTAATTCTTCAATAACTGTTTGATCCTAATTGTACAATGATCTCACATGGAGTTCTGCATTTATTTCTTGAGAGAGCTGAAGGCACAGTGGGAGGCTAATAGTAGACTTAAAAAGATATATCTTTCCCTTCAAACTAAGAAATCACTGGAAATGAAAAATCGTCCAATAAGGAGTTTTTTGCATACAAATTTATAAGCAGTCTATCCAAGTGATTTGTAGGAGACTGGAAGTTCAGGTCCATCGTGTGCTGCATTCAAACACCACATACTTCATTGGAAGAATGATCTAAGTACAAGCTCGCTGCCGTGAGAAATGCCACTTGAAGTGATGGGTGATGATCATTCATTTAAGGACACACCTTTGTTTGAAGGATGAGCCACAGCATCCCAGGAGCAAGTCCATGAGGTTCTGTATTTAATAGGTCAGTGGGTGTCAGAAGTTGGTGCAATCAGCACTTTGCTGTTTTCACAATGGCACACAAAGAGGCTATGGAAGTGGCTGCTGGTGAAATAACTTCCCAGTTTTATTTTAATGTCTCTCTCAATGATGTATGAGTAACATTTCAAGGTAATATTATTTTGGAGTGATGTTATTTCAAAAGTGGGTTGAGGTTAAAAGCATCTGTACATGCTCATTGATTATCAGAGTCATCCAGTGTTACCTCCACCCCTGTCACCTTTTATGTTTTTCATTTTTGAACTTTAACCAAAGATTTATTATCAGAAAAACATCATAATAAATAACCTGCCAGAGTACCTCTTTTCAAGAGGAACCAAGTGTGTCAGGAAAGACTGGAGGCAGCTGCCTCCTTATGAAGCAAGAGGAAAATATTCCTCCTGTGTGAGATGCCTCTGAGCTACAGTGTTCAGCTCTTTTCTGCATGACAAATAATTGTTCCAATAAATGGTAGGTCCATTACCTAAGGCAAGAGAATAGTGAGACAGTCTTTGACTGGAGTTCAATGCAGAGCACAGAAAACCCATGCTGGTCCCCTTCACGGGGGAATCAATCATCTGCCCCTCCTACCAAGTTAGGGTCCAGAGGCTTCTCTCTAAAGGTCTCTGAGGGATGTTAGAGAATTAGTCTTACTTGACCCTCCTGGAGCTCTGATAACAAACAACATTATCAACATCACCACAAATATCCTAGTAAGGCCTTTGTTAATTAAAATAATTTGGCTTTGTTAATTAAAATAATTTTCTTGTATTAATCTTACTATGGAAAAATTATATTTGGGTAAGACACTGACTGACTTAACAGTAAAATTAGCCAAGTACACAATTATTTACTTCTATAGCAGGAGACTTTGTTCAGTATTCATAAAATTTCTTTAACTCTTACTTAGAGATTATTAAATAAACTGAAGTTCATGTTAGTACCTTGTTTCTTAGGGCCATGGAACTTGTCACCATTTGATTGTCTTCTGGCAGTCTTTTGTTGAAACACTGTAAAAAATAGAACACAGATTATTTATTTATAAAAAAGAACACACTGTGGAAGACTGTAGGAAATTAGAATGCAGTACTTCATTTTCCTTAGTAACAATTCCTGAATTGTATTATTTTTTGAGTAGGAGGATTATTAAATTTACAATTTTCTCATTTGTGCAGCTTATCAGTCATTTTCAAAAAGCATTTTCTTTGCACAGAGTAGTATAATGCTGATGGAACGCCTCATTAAACTGTTTAAATCAAGATATGATTCCATTTTGATACCAGGTAAAGATAAAAGCTGCATTTTGTTAAAAGTGATAAATGCTAAAATCACATGAAAAATTCCATTCGCACAGATATTACTCATGCTGACTTTTTGGTGATAAGCAAGGATAAAGACTGTTGCTTCTTAAACAGATGAAAAGACTGCTGGATTCCCAGATGTAATAATAAAAAAGATACTTTATTCTTGCATCATCTAGCTAGACCTCAGACCTATTAAAGCAGCTTATTCGAATTACTCCATTATCTGAAAAGTACTTTGTTCTCATTTATTATTTCTTACATGGAATTCTGTGAGACAAGTCAGCATTACCCCATTCAGCAGATGAAAGATAAAATTGATTGTTTAATATTTATTGAGCACCCACAAAGTTCCGTATACCTTCTGGTATTTGTTAACGAGGAAGTCTATAGCCTTTAGAGCTTGACTTTAGAAACTGAATATCCCAGACTTCCATTTATTTTTTATGGGTAGTCTAAACTATAGGGTTTGGGAACTGAAAGAGGCCTTGGAGATTTAGTCCGATGTCATATGTTTATAGATGAGAGAGGTGGAAATAACTAACATATAAAATAACTAACATATAAAAGGGCTACGTAATTTTGCAATGATAGTGGAGCTACCATTTTGGATCTTTGCCATTGGTCTCAGTATTCTTTAAACCAGTCTAATATCAAGGTCATATCTGTGATGAATCCAGATAGCATTTTTTTCAAATTTAAGAAAGTTCCCTAAGCCATATCAAATCAATAATTATTTATTAAGCACATATACTTTGCCAACTGTTGTCAAGAAAAAGGGTACTCTGCTCTGTCCTTCAAACAGGAGAAGCGAATATACTTTCAAAGTATGATGTGTTTAAGAGAAATTATACACATGAAATAATATTTGTGGTTGAAAATCAATTTTCTGCTTCAAGTTAGTATTTGGAAAACATGCTAAATATAACTTACTGGCAAGTTCTGGGTTTGTGGCTTACATTTTTTCTCAAATAAAATATACTGATGGATATATGGTATGTGAATGTATTTTAGGATAATAAAAGCATTTTTATAAGTGGTGCTTGACTTTTTTCATTGGCCGGTTCGTAAAGTCTTGAAAGAATAAAACACTTTTGAAATTTTAATAACATGCAGACGCTCTGTGCTTTTTCGCCAGTATTGTTAAGATAGTAACTGAGACTGTCTCAGACAAAAAAGCTGTAATCTGGCATCATTAATATGGGAAATAATCTGAATCCAAGGATAAATTCAGAAAATAAATTCTTCCAATAAAAAGTATATTAATTGGTAAGTTTTAAGAACTCTGATAAATTTTGAAGCTGTGGAGTACTAGAATTTTTTTCCAGCTTTTTGGCATTCATTTTTTAAAAATCAGTTACACCTTATATTTTATTGAAATACATTTGTTGACAGCAAATGTCCAGACTTTGTGAAATACAGTAAATGTTAGGTAAACATGCTCAGTTTCTAGGTTAAGAAGTGACAGCAGCATATTTATTTTTTGTTGACATTTCAGCAGCGTTTGTAGCTAGAACAGCCTGGGACGGGGTGGAGAATTGCGGTGGGAGAGTAGGGGTGCTCTGAGTAGAATGATGATGAAAGTGCTGATAACAGAACTCATTAAGAGCAGGATGGGCACTAGGTCATGCCCCATAGTACAAAAATCCTCTCTACCACAATAACCTCCCTTGAAATTCCCTCCTAACTCACCTCCAGCTCCACCCACTACAACCGGTATCCTTCTTTCACCTATAGACAAGCCTCATTTCCTTACAAGAACTCAATTAGCAATTAGCATATTGCCAAACACACTGTTTCTCATTGTTATGAAAGTTGGGAGGTGTTTTTGAATATAAATTAATCTTGGGAAGACACCTATATTAACTTGTTTCTTGAAGAAACAGCTAGCCCATCCAAATGATCACCGATGCAAACATGCATACCAAGGACACATGCTCTATTAGCCTTAGGAAAAGAATACATAGATATAAAATTCCAGATTTTGTTAATCTTTCTTTTTACAGTGAATACGCTGAAACATTTAAATTGCTTCTACCGGCGAAATCTTTGCTCTAGAAAGCTTTATACACTTTGTTTACCATCTCACCCACACAACGTTTATGAGAGGTAACTATAAAATCCATGGTATAGGGAGAACCAAGCACTGGGTATGGAACATTCAGATTTATATATGGAAGGTATGTATTTTTATACAACAGGGTTTTTGGTAAGATGAGATTCTGTTCTAAACACATAGCAACTGAAAAACAGTCTATATACTAGAATGCTAATCTGCTTGGCACAGTGGAAGGGGTATAGTTTTGTCTTAATATTATCAACATGCATGGCATGGGAAAATGGCTTTCTCCTTCTGGGCCTTTATTTCCTTTGCCAATAAAGTTAAGGCTTAGGTGAGATGGTCTCTAGTGACTTACTCAGTTCTGATATTCCAAAACACTACCAATTCTTTTTCCCCAAGTCATTCCAGGCCAAATGGTTCCTGGATAAATTCTCAAATGAACATGAATATAAATAGAATGCTATCTCTGAGGGGGAGATTCTTTTTACTGGGGGCTTAGACTAACAGGAACACTAGCAAGTTAAATCACAGACCAATGTTAGTTTTTCATAATATATGGAGACAGTCCTGTCCCTATGTGTTTGAATTCCCGGAGAATATTATTTTTGACCGCATTTTATTGCGTCAACCTTCAAATGATGCTATGAAGGCAATTATGAAATAACGTCAATTTTGATGACTCTGCCCTAGTGAAACCTTATTTTTCTCTTCCTACCTAAAATTGGAATTTGATGAGAAAGACTAAGGAATGCATTATTAGTAGCTGTCACTACCTTTAAACGTTAAAAAAGTCCATAAAGAAAGAAAAACAATTTTTGAGGTTCAAAATAATCTCAAACAATGCAAATGCCCCAAATATCACCCCCATTTATTTTAAATATTTGGTGGAATGACTTCTATAAAATTTTCTCTAGAATAGAAATGACAATGGAAAAAATTATCATAGTATTAAATATTCAAAATGTTAAGCAAAGCAGAACTATCAGAAGAGCAGAGGAGGAGAAGGTGAAATATAACGAATTCACTTGCACTATTTGTCTTTCCAGGTTGCTTCTGCAAGAACGTTCTTCACGTCAACCTCATTAGTGGCCTATTTCAAGCAAACAGATTCTTCCAGGGCTGCCCTTCTTTGAAAATCTGATAAAGCTTATTTGGAATTATTTTGTAAGTGGCTAAGCTAATGGAAAGTCTGTGTAATGCGTAGCCAAATGTGTTCATAAAGATATGAATTATAAACCACAAACCCCTTGATGTTCCATGCCCATTAGAAGTGTGAAGTGAAATGCTGCTTAGAGCTGCATACCTATCACTGATGATAATTCTTGAAACTAAGGATTTGACATAAAATGAAATATACAAAAATCTGTATTGTGCTTCAGGTCCTCAGTATAGGTAGCAGCAGTATGTTTATTAAACACTCAGCAAACTTTCATTAGATAGCTAACTATGTAGCGAAGTGCTGTGCTAGGTCCTAAGGATGCAAAGGTAAATAAAATGCGGTCAGTTTCCATACTGTCCTCCATTTTGATGTATTATTTTAAGCAAAAGTTAAATGTGGCCTACTCATGAGAGAGGACAGAGATAAAAAACAATCAGAAGGGCAAGGGTCATAATGCAACCTCTGTAGCTTTCCTCTTCCTACCTTGTTCCCCCAATTTGTACCCTGTGAAAGGTAATTACAAAAAGGCAGAGTGAGGTAAAGGAAAGCAGTGCAAACAACCCCTTTGTCTAGCCAGTGAAGGCAGGGAACAGAATGTTCTAACCCGATGAGTAGTCATACTGACTAATCAAATCCAAGCTCAGAGAAGAGATGAAGCCTCTTTGCAAATGGATCAAGATAGACTGAGCACTCCAGTCAGCTTAAAAGCACCATCTCATTCTGTTAGCAAGAGTTACGCGTTGCCAATTTCAACAAATTTATCAAACGCAGGTCACCACATTTGAATAGGCACGCTAGGGGTGTCATGGCCACAAACAGAAGTAGTCACATCAGACACGTAACAGGAAGGTCTTTCACCTGAAAGTAGTTTACTGACTGCAGACATATAGTCAGGAGTTGCAGCTTCTTTTGGGGGAGTGGGAGGGGAGAATCTGCAAATGATCAGCCAGCACACATGAGGTCATGGATGTGGTTACAGTGTACTCGGGAGATTGGTGGCGATGGGAAGTTGGAAAGTACATATCTGCGTGAAGGAAAATAGCATAGAAATTCTAATTCGGTGGAAATATCAATGAATGCTTTGGTTTCCTAAGGAGAAAACATTAATTTTCTTTCCAGTTTGTAATGGAAACTTTAAGTCTGATAGACATGTTCCCATAAAAATCCTCTCCCAAAACAGGAAATCTCACCATAAATTACTTTTTCTACTTCTAAGGAACTGAATTTTCATTAGAATAGAATACAAACTTTTTATCTGCATATTTATCCTTTTTGATGCAAATAAGAATATTTCTATTCTTGAAATGTTTCTTATCCAGGAAGTTGGGACACTGAGAGAAAGAGAGCAATCGATTTGTGGAATTCTGTGTAATTAGAGCTTGAGGGCACGGTAATGAGTTTATTAGCAAAGTCTCTACTCCACCACTGGGTAGGCAGGTCTTTCTTCATTTTGCTACCAGGCAGGCAACATGTATTGAACACCTACTGCTTGCAGAGCACTGGACTAGGGGCTCGTTTCCTCCCATATGATTTCATGTGTGCTCACTGCTTGATTTTACTTCTTGAACACTTGTATTCAATAAAAAATGATATTAGCGTAGACATTCCTCCAGTAACATCCCTGGTAATTTTCCTTTTGTTTCAAAGAGAAGTGGTTTGGGTTGTTAGGAAGTCACTGTAATACTCTAGAAGCTGCGATGAGTTCACCTTTTGGTTCATGCTTAGTGATTACCAAGAGTGATTTCTCTGGCCTCTTTCTTTCCTCTTATATCAGGAAATATTACTGTCCTAAGAAGTAACCAGTAGGATCTGGTCACGTTCACTTTGAACAAATATTAAATACTAGTTCTGCCAGTAAGACTCAAACTACAAAAATGCAGATTGAAAATTTCAAAAGGACAGGGCTGCTTATTTGAGATTTTCTTGTTTCTTGAGGTGGACCTGTTTTGCTATAAACTTCCCTCTCAGAATTGCTTTTGCTGTGTCCCATAGATTTTGGAAAGTTGTGTTTTTATTTCCATTTCATTTTATTTTCTGACTTCCTCTTTGATTTCTTCACTGACCCATTTTTCTTTTTAGTAGCATGTTGCTTAGTCTCCACATGTTTGTGTTTTTCCCATTTCTCCCCTGTAACTGATTTCTAGTTTCATACCGTTGTGGTTGGAAAAAATGCTTGATATAATTTCTGTCCTCTTAAATTTGTTGAGACATGTTTTGTGGCCTAGCATAGATGCCAGTAGTACTGTCTTAGCCATGACAATCAAAATGTCTCTTAACACTGCCAAATGTCTCCAAATGTCTCCTGGGAGGCAAATCACCACCCGTTAAGACCTGCTACTCTAGGCCAATTGGGCTTCTACTAAAAGACAAATTTAACAGAGACTCTAGGAGCGTCGTATGTTAAGGGGAAAAAGACCAGAATTCCCAATGTGAGCACACGTCTGAACAACTGCTCCTTGTCAGAGCTGTGCTAGTACTCTATCAGGAAAAGGAGGGAGGCAGAGGATCACGGGGAAAGCAGGGACACTGGGTTTACAAACAGATGACAAGTATGTCCTCTATCCTCAGACCACCTGTGATATATATACAAAGTCCTAAAGCTCATGGTTTGGACAAGGTCACCAGGCCAGAGAGTAGAACCTAGGGCACTTGATCTAAGGCTTACTTTAATCCATTTGACAATATTTCTTCACTAATGAGGACAGAGGCCAATCCATTCTGCCACATTTATGATGATATGGATTAATTTTCCTAAGAGATTCTACAAGGTTTCTTTTTCTGTTTGCATTTCCATTGCATTGAATGTGATCAATTTCAAGTACAAGTGAATTGCAAGTGGAAAATTTCTGAGAGCAACTGAGTTGTACTTGACATTTTGGGGTCCCAGTAGCTGAGTAGCTCTCAAAAAGGTCGTACACAACTTTGTTGCACTGTAAAATGCCAAGGGCAACTCAGTAGCAATTGAAAATTGAAAGGGAAATTATATTCTACCCCAAATCAGCAACATGGACTCTGAAGAAGGATCTTGGTTTTATTAATTGTGTGAGGAGAAAATGGGAAATTGCCCTTTGATGTTGAAAAATTTTCCCAAATAGGCAGTCATCTCTTTGCAATGATTTATGGATATAATTTTACTACCCATCTATCTATATTATGAAAAGTACTCATTTCTTTCTTTGATTTGTCTTAAATCAAGAATTTTGTCACTAAGAAGGACTGTGAATCCATGTTAATTCCTCTATATTCTTGAAACTTAATGAACCTGATCCTTTCCAGTATTATAGGGAGAAAAAGATGGAGAGAATATGATTCTTAAAAGCAGGCAGACTTCAAAAACTTTTCATTTAAGAAAAATGAGTTATCCTTTTCACTGTTATTAACATAAAATTAGGTTTAGTATAACAAGAATGGAATAAAAAATCCAGAAACATATCTCTTAATAAAATGAAGCACGGGTTCAATTTTGTATTAATAAGTTACATTTCTGGGGATAGGAGATGGTGGTGATGGTGGAAATAGAGATTCTCTCTGATACATTATGCTGTGTGAAAGCAGTTAGAATGCTTAGCTATAAGTGAATATCCTAGAACTTTGTCCCCTTAGGTACAGGATTCCCTCTTCATTAGGAGTACTTAGATGGTTTAAAAGAGGGGAGGGCTTCCCTGGTAGCGCAGTGGTTGAGAATCTGCCTGCCAATGCAGGGGACACGGGTTCGAGCCCTGGTCTGGGAAGATCCCACATGCCGTGGAGCAACTAGACCCGTGAGCCACAACTACTGAGCCTGCGCGTCTGGAGTCTGTGCTCTGCAACAAGAGAGGCCACAACAGTGAGAGGCCTGCGCGCCGCGATGAAGAGTGGCCCCCACTCGCCGCAACTAGAGAAAGCCCTCACACAGAAACGAAGAGCCAACACAGCCAAAAATAATAAATAAATAAAAAACAATTTTTTTAAAAAAGGGGAAATTTAGGAATTACTAGGTTGATATATTCTTCTGACCAACCTCTGTAGTGTTAGTGAAGTCTCCTACCCACATTGATGTAGTTCTTGTTACTTTTATCATTTATTCGTCCTCATTCGTACTCATTATTCGTACTCATTCAATTAATATTCATCAGATATTCATGGTTTCTGCTATGAATTCAGCACTGAGCTTGGCACCAAGGATACAAAAACAGATGAGGTTTTGAAAGGCGAAAACAAATGATTGGTCTCTTCTTTTATGGATCTTATGGGTCAGAAGGAAGAAATAAATATTAACTAATGACCCAGAAATAAATACATCAAGAAAGAAAATTGGTCCTACCATGTGTACAAACGTGGTAGCCAGATTGAGCTGGGTCGGGTCTAAATCACACATCTTCCCCTTCCTAGTTTTATCATCATGGGCAAGACGCTGAAACTCACTGAACATCAGTTTCCGTATCTCTATTTTAAATTTATTTATTTATTGTATACCTTGCTTTTTAGGAAAAGTACCTCTTTTTTTTTCCCCAGCCACGCCGTGCAGCTTGTGGGATCTTTGTTCCCCAACCAGGACCCTCGGCAGTGAAAGCACAGGGTCCTAACCACTGGACCACCAGGGAATTCCCTCCGTATCTCTAAAATAAGCCTATTAATGCCAACTATGCAGGATTATTTCATGAATTAGAAATTATCATGAAAGTTGCCTAATAATTATTATCATAAGGAGTAGACTAAGCCAACTTGTTCCTTTAGAGGAAAGGATATCCTGACCCCAATTCCATCTGTAATAGTTTCCTTAACTTCTAACTCTCCAGAATCCAGGAAGCACACACTTCTTCTAGAATTTAAAGTTAATCAAAGTCACCGTCTGCCCAGAAACTGAGGAAAGACAAAGTAGAATTGCTTTTAATTATTATCTATTGAGTGTATATCACATACCAAGTACTGTGCTGAGTACTTGTTAATTTTATCTCACTTAAAGATTACAACAATCCTTAAAGTAGATGTTATTTCTATTCCCAACTTACAGTAGATGTTATTTCTATTTCCAACTTACAATGAGGAATTTGCATCTCAGATATATGAAGTTATTTACTTAGGTAATATCAGTGAATCTGAATCCTCCTTGTATAGCAGCGTTGGGAAAACCCACTTTTCCTCCTGGGCCTTTCTTTCCTGTGTGTCTCCTCTACTGTCACACTTCATTTCAGACACTTCTGGTCATCAAACGTGTGCGGATTTTCCCCCACCAAGCAGCCCTTCAACACTATTTGGATATCCTACAATTGAATTCAATTTCATTCAATTCTGAGAATATCTACTCAAGAGGTAGTGTCAGATCCCACAGACTAAGAGCTCAGTCCCACAAGCCTGGTTCCTCTCTATTTCAGATGCCAATCCCAAGTGGTAGATTCCCAGGTTACCCACAATTTCTGTCTGATTTGGTTACAAATTGGAGATTCTCACAACCCCCTCCTCAGGCTTGATTAATTTGCTAGAGCAGGGAAATTAATCAGGGAAACAATTATTTTAAAGAATATGATAAAGGATACAGATGAAAGGCCAAATAAAGAGATGTATAGGGCAAGGTCTGGGAGTCCCCAGTACAGGTAAGTCTGTAGCCATGGAGTTGGGTGTGTCACCCTTCCTATGTGGACCTGTTTGCCAACCTGGAAGCTCCTGGAAACCCCTAATATCAGGGTTTTATTGAGGTTTCCTCACATAGGCATGATTGATCATTAACTCCATTTTTAGCCTTTCGCCCTTCTCTAGAGAATAGGGTTAGGGCTGAAAATTCCAAGCTTCTAATCACTGCTTGGACTTTCCCATACTAACCCCCCTCCAGGAGCCATGCAGGAGTCCACTCAGAGCCGCCTCATTAGAACAAAAACACTCCTACCACCCAGGAAATTACAAGGGTTTCAGGAGCTCTGTGTCAGGAACTGAGGGTAGAAACCTATATATATATATAGATATAGAATTACATATATATAGAATTACATATATATATGTTTGGAATATATATATGTAATGAAGTATATAAATATGTGTGTATATCTATCTATCTATCTATATCCCATTATCTCACAAAAGCCAACATGATTTTCCTCTGTCTCTCTGGTTTATTTGCCTAGTCACTTTGCTATAACTTTCTTGAGTTTCTGAAATAGTAAGTTGGGATTAGGCATCCTGCATTCTTTTTCCATCCCCTACTCCGCGTCCCTCTCTTCTGGCTACTGTAACACACCCTGGATGTGCCAGCATTCTGCTACAACTTCTGTGCTCTGGCAGGAATTAGGGTAAATTAATGTTCTTCTAATTGAATGCACGGCTTTCTGGGAAATGGTGCATATTCTACTTAATAGATTTGCCTGAGCTAGGAAAGAAACAAGGAAGCCGTGATGAAAGACATTTACCCTGTGAAATGCAAAGAACATCACAAAAGAACTGGCTGATGAGGTAATGTTTTCCTAATGTGAGCACAGAATGATCAACAATCAATAGCATAAAAGGAAGAAGCAAGCAAGTATATGCCAGTGAAAGAGAAAAGGAAGAAATAATGGAAAGGGACTTTGATGACCTCATTTACAGTTCAGTTTTTGCTACTAATCTGAAATATGGAGAAAATAACCATACGTGCTTTTATATACTTAGGTGCAAAACAAAAACAAAAACACAATCACAGAATGTAACACGGATTCCTGTCTGCATATAACACAAATGTTGTGAGAACAAATTAGACTGTAATTGAATGAAAGATTTCTTGTAAATGTTGAAGGGTGTTGCGCTTGGGATGAGATAAATAGCCTTTAAAAGTTCTTAGAAACTCAAGATTTCTAAGATTCTTTAAAGTCTCTGTGTGTGTGTGTGTGTGTGTGTGTGTGTGTGTGTGTGTAAATGACAAATTGTACCACTGTTATGAAGGGGATTTACATAATTAACCCACAGAAAAACTTTATCATTTGGTACTCAATAAATCTTTATGTAATTAATAAATATATGAACGAGGAGGAAAACCATCTCAATTCTCTTATTTAATATGGGGCTTGGTTGACAGCCTAAAGCAGTCCTTGTCCCTAATTCCTTCTCTAATGAAACGAGGCAATCACCTATGATGGACAGTTTGTTCTTGGAGAAATTGAATAGAAGTAGTTCTGACCATGGCACACAAGGCACAGTGGGTGGAAGGAGTTATACACTGGACTGAACACAGGGAGAACAAGTTAAACAGTGTACTCTGAGTGGTGAAAGTTCCCAGTCTTTTTCCCACACTCTGATATCAGTGTGCTGGCAACCAGGTACATAAATGTAGGTTAGAGTTAGTTGGAATTTATTCTAGAAATATTGAAAAACGTAGAGAATAGATCTATCTAAACTAACACTTTGGGGTAATTCAATGAAAAAGCTGGTTACCTCATTACCCTACAGTGCAGTCCACAAGTTAGCAAGTAGAGTTTTCATTCAGATTTTTGCTGCTTCATTCTTAAACATGAAAGCATCGCTAAGAATAGTCAGATATTTTATGGGGGTATCAAGCATTCCAGACGAAACAAACAAACAACAAGCAAAGATAATACAGACAATATGAGAACTAAAGAAAAATTAAAATCGCAGAAATTTAAAAACTCAAATCAAAGCAAAATGAAACAAAAGCCGTGACAAAGATACTGAACTTCATTGCCTGCACCACCACTAAAGAAAGAGAAAAGAATGATATAGAACAAGAACAAATGGAAAACAAGAATGCACTCATGGAAAATCAGAATAGGACAGTTGATAGAAGGATGACAAGATAAAGAGCAAAAAGCAGAGAAACGCAACATGGGAGTCTCTACTGTGGTCCTGAGAACTCCCTAGAGATTGAGATACAGAAGAAGATGTACCTCTTCAAAAATTTCCAGAATATAACTAAATTCTGTTATTGAGTTATATATCTAACTTCCCTCTTCAAAATTATTTATTGGGATTTAGTAACCTTGTCACAGAGCTAGTACAGTTGTCCCTTGGCATCCGCAAGGAAATGGTTCCAGGACCTCCCTCCCCCATACCAAAATCTGCAGATGCTCAAGTCTCTTTTCTAAAATGGTACAGTATTTGCTGATAACCTCTGCACATCCTCTCGTATACTTTAAGTCACTCTAGATTACCTATAATACTTAATGCAATGTAAATGCTATAAAAATAGTTGTAAATACAATATAAATGTTATGTAAGCAGTTGCTCTAGAGGCAGATTTGCTTTGTGGTACTTTCCGGAATTTTCTTTTATTGAACATTTTCTATGTGCAGTTGGTTGAATCCTCAGCTGTGGAATCCACGGATATGAAGGCCTGACTGTAATATCCTAGAGCCACTATGGTAGACAATCTGAGAAGTTCTAATTACAGCTTATTCCCTCCCTTAATAATCTAGATAATTGTTCCAGCTGACATTTTATTTTAGCTGAAACCTTTATTAATTTGTTATTGTTTCCTTTTTTATAATACTGTCTTGAACATTATCAGCAGCAGATCCCTGTTAAGTAGGTATCTAGTACATTGGTAAAAAACTTGCTAAATTTTCTTATACAAATCTCTCAACACATACCGCTTAAACAACAGAATGGTTTCTTTTGAACATGTTAAGCACAGATGAGTAACTGTGTTCTTTTTGAGTGGATTTGTGGTATATATTTAAATACTCTGGGTACCCGGTTTAGGCTGTTTGAATGTATAATATATTGCCTCTCAGCTTTAGTTGTCACCCCAAAATTTGTTTGGTTCCAAACATTTTGTTCAAAAATCTCTAATAAAGGGTCAAATTGTACTGTATATTTATTTGCATAGCTGTTGCCTAGAACTCCTCAAGGATGCAGACATTGTTTTATTCCACATCCTCAGTCTCTAGGATGGTACCTTAACCCCCAAAGACACTCAGTGCATGTGCCTGCGATACTGATGAATAAAATTCATGTCTTAGACACTAGGGACTCACGGAGTGCACCAAACCAGAGAATACAGGAGTGTTAGGAAAGAACAGCAAAGTCAGTATATCCTGCTGGGGTTACAGATATAGAAAAGCTCTAGGGATTTGCTATTTTTGATTTAGATTTAACTGAGATGAGAAAGGAGAATTGAAGTCTAAAATGAAGTAGAAATTCTATCATAGATGAAGTGAATCTTAATCATTGGGGTGAAGTGCAATTATCAGAGGAACTGGGGTTGCATATCTAAGATTCTAGTACTCAAAACTGTTTAGGTTTTTAAAGTTATCTTAAATGGAATGAGGGGCAAAAAGTAACGTACCTACCTTCTCTTCGTGTGTTGCACATTATTCACAGGTGTTGAGCTTCCCTCTCACAGAATTATGGAAGAAGCATCAAACAGTATTTCCCCACACATATTATGGTTTCATGCTCTTTGGATGGTTTGTCAAAATTATCCTCCTTAATCAACAATTACAAACCAGAGCTCTACATATTGTTCTTATTTTCGTTATTCATCGTGGTTTTAAATTTAAAAATGGTCCAATACAGCTTACCTGTGACTCGAAAAGATGCTTTTCATCTTTTGGGCTTAGATCCCACCCAAAAAGAGGCCACCCCCCAAAAAACACACACACACACAGTAACAGCAGCAGCAAAACAAATTACCTTGCGCTATATAAGGTGTAGTTTCCTCTTTTGGAGGGATGTTTGTGGGTCGTGGTGTGGGAGCAGGAGGTCTGTTCAGAATGAATGACCGGCTTCCAAGTTTTTTCTTTGTACTCCTCTTGGCCAGTATCGTGTCATATTCATTGTCATCAATCTCAGCAAAAGTGTACGGGTCTTCCTTCTCTTCCTGGTCTTCCTCATCTTCTTTCTGTTCTTCTTCTCCTCTGGGTTCACCTCCTGTTTCATGTCTTGCACTGGAATCACACCAACTTTGACTTCTTTCCATTTGGCCTTCCGACGTTTTCCCTGCTTATGAAACATTTAGATGGTGGTTACTCATACCTTAAGCATTATTGGTGTCCATCTGTCACCTGCTTGAACCACACCCCCAAACAATTTATATATTATCCTATAAATTCCAAAAAGAGAAAAGTGAACCATGTAATTTACTAACATATCCTCCGGCAGTTTGTAACTGTTGATTTGTCAGAAAAAGTTTGTTAAAGACCTGGATTTCTTTGAAAATATATAAATAAGCATATAAATATTTTCCACATAGTTTATGAATGATTTAATATCAGGAAATCAAATTATAAAACTAAGCCTCAAATTCCAAATGTTTTGAAAGCTTGTGTTTTTCAAGCATAATGCTCTCAGATTTTTTTTTTTAAATTTGAAGTCATATTACCTTTTATAGGGATTAAACTGGGTATTTTGCCTAAAATTCAATTTCTCTGAAAATGACAGAGGGGAATAGCCAAAACCACCATTGTTTGGTTTCTTACGCTATGTCTCACTCTGGCTCTCTTGATTTCTATAAGCCAACTTATACCTCACTCTTTGATAAGGGACACTGAAAGTAGGGTTCATGACATAAAAGATGGCATGGAAAATCAATGGCTTGAAGATTAATTCATATGAAAAGAACAGTCTTTCATGTTTTTTATATTCAATAAAATCTTTACATATTTTTATAGGAATGTATTAAAATATTCTAGCAGCAGTTTATTTAGAAGACAAAGATATTGTAATACTGTGTCAATAAATAAGTTGAAGAGAATTTGGATGGCCCTCTCTGCCGGACCAATGAGAACTTTTTTTAAAATGTGCCCTTTTGACAAGTGTTTTGCTTAAAGTATTATTGAGAACAATAAAAATGGAAAGGATTTCAGTTATTGACTGAAAAATCATTAATTTTCTGTGTTGTTCTGAGATTCATGCATGTGAACTAAAGGAGAACTAGTCTCCCTTCTCTTTGGTGAGAATCTGACCAAAAACTTAAGTTTACTTAATGGATATTTTAGTGGAAAAACTTAGGAGATAGGGAGAAAGACAAGCTGTTAGAGCAGAATAAAAGGATATTATTCTAAGAAGATTCAGCAATTGTTTTGGGTAGGCTTATGAGGAGAGACCAGAGGAGAGTCCAAGATCATCTCTCAACAGAGCCTTAGCTTGTTTCAGTTAGTTTAACCCAAGAAGTATGAACGCCAACATGCCTGGCACTAACTTTAAAATCTCTACGACTTGCCTTTTCCCTTATGAATAATATGGTTTTGAGATTCTGACTTCATGATTTCTGTTTCACTGACAGCATCCCAGGTGAAACTAGATTAAGTGTGTGGGAAACACTTGCACAATGTTTCATTTTTAGTGGAATGTGTCAACTATCTTACTTTTATGAACTGATTTCCTGAGCTGTTAACTCTCTTTGTTCCTCCACCCACCTCCTTCCCCAACTCTTTCTAAAGTTGGGCTTGCAGTAGAAATAATACATTTCACTTTTCATTTCCCAATGTATAAGACTGTACTTTTCATGTTGGAGTTGGACCTGAATTTTCTCAACTCAGGTTGTACATTAATGAATAACGATTAAAATATATCATTCCTATAATTCCAAGTTTTGAAATAATTGGGAAAGAATGTGTAAGAAAGATAAGAATCCCAAAATCCCAGGAAACCTGCTCATGGAATTATTTGACATATTCTAATTACGGGCCCTAGGGTCTTGGGTCTTAGTCAAAAGAACATTACAATGATTGTTGCCTTGAAAGTTTGTTGCGAAGATAAAGAGAGACTGGATGTTCTTTATAAACTGAAAAGTGTTATATAATGTTCTATATTATTGTTTTCTCCAATGACTATGTCCATAAATCCATCATAAGGAATTTGATGCTTAGGGCATTGATGAGGTGGCCCCTCTTTTTCGGTTACTTGAGGGCATATGGAAGGTACTCTTAAAGAACAATTCCTGAAGGTATCACTAGCTAAAGTCAAAGAACCCAAACAAAGTCTCTGGCAAAAAATAAGTGGTAGCTTCCAGTCTTACTTTCAAAGAACTTAATCAAAGAATTTTAAGAAAAAAGATTGGTATTTTACTTTCCATTTACTTCCAATATTAGCTCTATGAAAAAAAATGATATTAAAAGTAATGCTGAATTGAAAATACAGTTTTTAAATAAAAAGGGGTTTTTGTATTATTTTGCTTTTTATATTTGGTACTTTTCAGAAGATGTATTAGCCAACATTATACTTCTGGTCCTAGATATCTGGTGAAAATTACTCTCTGTGGAGTAATTTTAGACCTCCTAACCAACATACCATATGTGGAAATTGACATTAGAAAAAATATGATTTAATATTAGCTCCTTTAAGAGCTTTAATGTGATATAAGACAATTTTGCTTTCTTAATAATTACTTTTAATAATTAGATAAAATTATCCACATCTGTAAAAGTGAGAAAAATATACTAGAATTTTGTTGTCAGTGGACTACGAAGCTACATCTCTCCCTTGCTCCCAGTATTGATAACCCTACTTCCTTGATCTATCTCAACAGTCTGTAAGAGCTTGGCACACTAGGTGATCAATAAATGTTTGCTGAATGAGTGAATGAATCAGAGAAGTACCATTAGGCTTCCCATACTTTCCATTAAGCAGTACTTTCCATCTCTAAATATAGTGCATAATCTTAGCAAAGTTTCACGTTAATCAGCTTGAACTTTTATAGAGATAAGGCCTTCAAGGACACAAAGGCTAAATTTCATAGCTTCAAAATTCACTTTTAAAACAGTCTTTATAGACTTCATATAGCCTTTTAGGACTTGACAACTAGAGTGACAAATGGGGTTTTAATAATAGATATTTCTTTCATCCTTCTTATTAAATTTTCTTTGTAAGACCATTTTATGAATTTCGAAAGTAAACATGAAATAGTGATCAATAAAGTGGGTGGTAATTGGTGACTCTAGGAGTGAGCATGGAAGTCTGTCGGGCTGTTGAACATTCCAGGCAGATAAGCCTCATATGGAAGCTCCTCTGGATGTTTCCTGCCCTCCACTCCCAACCCCACTGCCCCCCCCCACCCATGACACACCTTAGTTCCTGCATCTGGGAAGAAATGCTGTCACAGCCATTTAACGGTTGTTCTTCCACTTTAGCAAGACAGATTTTTTTGACTTTGGTGTCAGTGCAGCGTGTGATAGACCCTTTACCACTTGCTTCCCCTGCAGCTACCAACTGAGTGAAGTGTCCAAGGTCATTTTCAAATCTGTAACACATTAGCCTTCCTCTTTTGTCAGAAAACTGAGAGGTTTTTTTTTTTTTTTTCCGGTACGCGGGCCTCTCACTGTTGTGGTCTCTCCCGTTGCGGAGCACAGGCTCCAGACGCGCAGGCTCAGCGGCCATGGCTCACGGGCCCAGCCGCTCCGCGGCATGTGGGATCTTCCCGGACTGGGGCACGAACCCGTGTCCCCTGCATCGGCAGGCGGACTCTCAACCACTGCGCCACGAGGGAAGCCCTTTGAGAGTATTTTTTAAAAGCTAAGTTGTTGCTTACTTTTCCACATGATGCTTGAGGTTCGTTTTATGTGAAGAATTACAGACTCCTTCCAAGTTTACTTACAGAAAGTTTTGTAATGAGACTTTTTTCCTGGAAGAAAAAAGAAAGAAAAAGAGAGAGGGAGAGAGGAAGAATGGGAGCGAGGAATAGTGAAGGGTGGGGGGCAGAGAGAGAGAGAGGAAAGGAGGAAAGAAGGAAGGAAGGAAGGGAGGAAGGGAGTTAGTGGGAGGTATCTCTTACCTGATTTCTGAGGCCCTAGTTGTTAAAGAATAGGAGGAAATCTTCTCTGGGTTTTAAAAGCTGATCTTTGTATGGCTTCGCCACTATATGCTATGTAAGTGTGTCTAAGTTTTGTAGTTGTTGTTTTAACCTTAACCTTACCTTGTAATGTGAACTGAGGTTTTTCCAGTGGGAAGGCAGCTGTTACAGGTCGCGGTGGAGGGAGAGGTGGTCTGCTGCTCACGAGGAGCCCTCGGGAATTATTTTCTGGGTCGTCTCCAGGAATGAACGTGTACAAGTCATCATACTGGTTCTCACTCCCACTGTCAACCTCTGGTGGGCGGTGCTTGGCCTCCGTGCCTGATTCATGCTCTTTTTCTTCCTCTGCTGTTTCATTCACCTCTGCTCCTTCCGCCCTCTGCCTGTACGGCCGCCAGCTTTCATGATGGAGAACTGGGCTCTGTATGGCTGCTTAAGATGAAGATTGTATGATTTCATGTAAACACAGCATCTGGAGGCATTTCATATTTTCTAACTTCGTACAGAAGTGGTGGTAATGTTAATTAAACTTTTAGGATCTGATACAGGGGAAAGCTGACAAATGTGTAATTTTGGTGAACAGTCATTCTTGGGCTTTTATAATATTTACCAAAGAAAGCTCCATTATATCTACCTCAGTTTATGACACTTTCATACACATAATGATATATAATATTCGGATACTACATGTATAGAAAAATATTCTGATTCTCTAGAGTTATTATTTAACCAGATTCAATATATGACTGCATTACCGTATTTTTATTAGAAAACAATATAACTAACCTAATAAGTAATAAGTAAGTGATGGAAAAGGTAAAGGCAAGGAACAAAAATCTTAACTTGCCTGTAAATAATGCAATGAAATGAATCTGTGATTTTTATTTAGTTATTATTTTAACATTTATCACCAGATGACATCTTAATTTTTGAAAATATTACTTGAGAAAAGTGTTAATATTTTTTGATGGGCAAGCCATCCAAATCACCAATAGTAAGCAAATATTTTTAAGGCTCAGTTCTCTCACCAAAAAATCTTTTCTGTCCTGAAACTTAACCAAATGATTCAGTCACATTTCCTCCATTCTAAGAATCATGATTCCATGATTTGTGTTTATACTGTACACAGTAAAATGCTCTCTAACCACTCAGGGAGAAAATAGAAAAAATATATTATAATGCAATAACTTTAAATCTTAAAACTTTTTTCTTTATATTTTCTTTATAGAAATTCTGCTCTAAATAAAGCAATCACAGAAAGTTAAAATGAACTTTGGAATCTCTGTATTGGAGGGAAAATGTGACTTGCTGACATGAGTGCAATAGAAAAGCAAATAATTGTTGTTTTAAAGTGTCGCTAAACTAAAATATAGCTAAAGAAGACAAATGGCAGAGTACAAAGAGGAATCTTTTTTTGATTGAAGAGTTACACTGTAGACATTTTTCAGCAATGAGAGAAAAGTTAGTCATGTGAGAAAATCATGCCCATGACAGTACTACATATTTCTACATGAATTTTATTTTTAATTTCTCTCTGTCTTTCATGTGAGAAAGAAGAAACGTCTAGCTGCCAGTATTAGAACTGCAAACCAAGATTCTTTAATTACCAGCCTGGGTAGAGCAGGTGGACTTTCATTCTTGCACAGATCTCTGCCCAGACCTCATTCAGCTTTCTGGCTGTAACCCCAAACACAGCCTGAAACACAGAAGCTCTAGATGTATTGATGGAGTAAATGATGGAGTGGCTGAAAAGAAATCATTGCTGATGCTTGCAAAGGGGATTCGCTATTTCAGTCTGGGAAAATCGATCATCAGCTTAGAATTACATTCATGCTACAGGCAATTACTTGTAGCCACTCTTATGTTTATGTATTCGGTGTTTATATTTTACATAAACACTGCCTAAGCAAGCAACAGAGTCTCCTTGGTCCTTGTCAAATATGCTCAAACCTGGAAGACAGCCCTGGAGAGTCAGATGTGCTTGGTCAGTGAGTTTTAGCAAGCTTCATAGCAATGGTGATACCAATGGAAATCTGCTGACTTAGGGTGTTCTATGCTTCACCCTCACTCCAACAAAAGAGTCAGAGGTGTGAGTCCAGTCGCACAGAGTTTCGTATATGAGACAGTTCCAGGTCCAAACTGTCTGTAGAAATGAGGTTGTGCTGTACCAATAACTGAAATAATGTCTTCTTATCATAGGTAGTACTTCAGAGGATTAAGTGGCATGATAAATATATGGTCATTATCAATGATGGCCTTTATCATCACTTTCATTTTCATTAAAAATTATAACAAATCATTAAGTCATTACAAAGATAATAAAATGTATAACTTTAAAACAGTGCATCAATTTATTACATTAATATTTAGCATAATTTTGTGTTCTGCAATAGTGTTTGAAGAGTTTACCGATTTTGCCAAAGTATGCTAGTTAAGGCATTGTGTTTAATGTTATTTGCTTTGCTGGTCAGCCCATCATTTGAAAAACTGGTGGTCAATACTGTTTAATGGAGCATCATCTGCGAACTGTTCAAAGTGCAAATGACCTGAGGCAAGAGCCTGCTTGATGTGTGAGGTGTCACTTTGGCTGTGAACAAGCGCGAGAGTGGTCAGAGATGGGACCATCAAGATTATCTAGGGCCTTACAGGTGATGATAAGGATTACAAGTACCATGGGAAGGTATTGGAGAATTTGGAGCAGAAGAGTGATTAGTTCCTTTTTGAAGCATAGACTATTAGGGGCAAATTGGGAGGAAGCTATTGCAGGGTTTCTTAACGGCATACTACTGGCATTTTTGACAAGATAATCCTGTGTTTCATGGGGCACGTCCTGTGCATTGCAGGATATTTAGCAGTATTTCTAGCAAAATTCCATTCTCAAAATAATGACAAAAAAAATCTCCATTCATTGACAAATATCTTCTGTTGGGGTTAGAAAATAGTGCTTCATTGAGAGCCACTGTGCTATTGCAATAATCCAGGGGAGAGCAGATGACAGCACGGATTAGGATAAGTAACAGTGAAAGGGTGAGGAAAGTCTGGTGTTTTGCGAAGGTACAGTCCACAGTATTATCTGATTGGATACAGGGTAGGACAGAAAGTAAGAAAGGGTGACTGAAGTTTTTGGACTGAATTGAACAAGGAAGGAGTCTTCATTTACTGAGATGGGGAAGTCAGCGGGTAGAGCAGATTTGGGAGTGGTGGGAATTAGGGTTTTCAGATTTGGAAATGTTGGGTGGGAGACGGCTATCAGACTTGCTGGTGAAGATGGTGGGCAAGCTGCTGTATACCAGTGGAAACAGGCATGACAGGTAGCGTTATGTACATGGAGGAAGACTCTCAATTAGTTTTCTAGAATAGAGAATTACATTCTATTACAGCCAGCAGGGAGCATAGAGAGTCCTAATACAAACTTCTCATTTCCTAGCTGAGAAAACCAAGGTCTGAAAAGAATGTGACTTTGTTTAAAAAAAAAACTGAAAAAATATAGTTGTCAAATAGAATATTTATATCAACCTGACTTGTGTATTCTCTTTGGGTGGGAAAAACTGCTGGTTTGATTATTAAACACTGAACTTATTAGAAATACTTAAATTAGCAAGATAATGCAGTCATATCTCTACCAGATGATACACTAAAAGTCATTCAGTTAATTAAATATGTTTCCATGCTCTCCATGCTTTTCTATGCTCTCTTCAGTTTTACTTTATCAGTCACATACACCTTAATACACATGTTGTTTATGTACATAACATATAGGAACACTTACTAGGAGAACATGTAGAAAATGAGGTAATATCCTCTTCATAGTCACTTTCTTCCTCATTATCTCTGCTAACTTCTTGGATCTGAAGACAAAAAGGAATGTAATTTTCAATTATATGTATTAATCTTAATAAATCTGCATTTTCACACATACCAAACTGACAGCTAATACCTTACATATCTCAGCTATTATATTTGGGCCATCTATAATTTTTTCAATGACACAGTATTAAAAGTGTAACTGGAACAATATAACATTTACAATAAAGAGCTTTTTAAATGGAACTTTGTTCAGATTCACAGCAATAATTATGAAATTTTTACAATAAATAACTCCTGAATAAAAAGGAAGGCAACTATTTCTTTTAAAAACCATGAGCTTTGCTTCCTTTTGAACATTTCTGGTATCTTTTACCAGTTCAAAAGATATTCTTAATTACATCAAGGGTTATAATACAGTATAAGACAGTGAAATTTTAAAGTGATTTATTTTCCATCTTTAAAAAGAAAAAGGAAACTGAGTAAGGGAATTTATGTTTGTCTTTCTGAAATCAGTTCCACTACACTTAGAAGGGAGAATTACTGAGAAAGCATAGAAGCCTGCTTTTTTTCCTCTGAAATTGCTAGTGTTTGCTTATAATCTCTGAAGGAGGCATGGGGTCTGAAGTAGTGGAACATGTTGGTGTTTGCTGAGAAAGCTAAGTAACTCCAGTGAGAGCTCTATTTGTACAAAAGCACGCAGAGAAAGAGACGGAGCTTGGTTGCATTAACATAGGTCACGTTTCGTTACCATGAACTCCAAGTGATTATTCAAATGATTTATGCTTTTGTTCTTAATAAAATTGAAATGATTCGTCCATTTGCTCTACGTTTGGAATGTCCCTTTAAATTACTTTTCTGTACACCAGGAACGAACACGACATTGTAAATCAACTATACTTCAATTAAAAAAAAGAAAATGAGCTTCCGCATCAGGCTCACTATAAAAATATTAAAGAAATTTTTATTTTCAAGATTCCAGTGGAAATCAAAGAATATATATATAACCTGTAAACAGAATATATATATTCTTTTTCATATTATTTTCTATTTAAATTATATTTTCCCCTTTGTGGACTCAATTAAATGCTAATGTAAAAAAATCACTTAACTTTACTAGGGAGATTGATTGATATTTAGTTGGTATTTGTATGCTTTGGTATTAAAAGCACTGTTGATATGGTCATTTTTTGTTTTCAGTTAGCCTGACCTCTATATTTCACAAGGTAGATCAAGAATACATTAAAAAAAATCCGTAATACTCTTAAAATCACATCAAGGACGTTTTTACTAGTTGAATAACAGGAATGTTTTACAAAGATTTCAGGAATTATGTGAAAATTTCCGCTATACTATTCACAAGCCTAGACACTCTGAGTTCAAAATCAGTCTCTTAATAAAGAGTCTGTGGGCAAGTATGTAGGGGTGTGTGTGTGTCACATACTGAGGTTGAAACATAATGGAATCATTTTTATGTTATAACTTAAGCTTTATGACATGTGTGCAAACAAACACACAAGCCTAAAAATGTCTTGAAGGAAATGGCTTCCAAATTTAAAAAATAGCCAACTTTGATTTGGGCACTTTCATAAATATTATGTAAAACCGATATTTTGTATAATCAGCCTATGTAGAAAGTAATTGTTTTCTCAGGAATGAAAGGATCTTTCGACATATTTACACTAAAAACCAATTGTGTCTTACTAGAACTCCTTACACTTAACAATCATATTTATTTTCGAAAAATGTGTTATATCTAATGATATATTAATAACTGGTGAAATCAATGATGGCTTAAAAGTATGATGACACTCTGACATCTAATCACTTTAATACTTTGTTGTGTGGTACAGTGGACAGAGAATGGATTTTGAAGTCAGTCTAAGAACAAATCATAGTTCTATTATTTATTAGCTGTGTGACACTGGGCACTTTACTCTAAATTTCAATATTCTGTCCTGCAAAATATGAATAGTAATATCTATACTATCAATTTGCTGGGAAGGTTAAATTAGAAAATGTAAGCAAAACACATTATTACATCTACCACATAGTAAGTGCTCAATAAATGTAATCTGCGTATGTTAGATAGTCCTTTCTTCATTCACACTTAGGCAAGCACGGTGACCACACTGATTTGATGTGGGAATCATCAATAATGAGCCAATAATTACTTAACTTAATTCTTCTGAATTGTGTGCCTTTGGACGTTCTGCTGTGACAGAAAAAGAACTGGAATATAAACTTTCTGATCGAAGTGTGGCAGTATGATTTTATTATTAAAAACATCTCTATAATTTACAAGCTAACAGAGATGATAAGAATCAGAGGAAGAAATATTTAATTCTTTAATAAGTTTCTTTATCTGGGGCTAGAGTCTGACTTTATTCATTAATTTATCAAATACTTATGCAGGCCTACTATGTGCTAAATACTCTATTAGTAATTAAGGTAAATAGTTAAAAGTTTAAAAGATACACAATTCACACTCTCCAAAAATATCCCATTTTTATTGGGAGGGGAAATAAATCAAAATATGATTAGAATACAATATTTTATTTATTTCATTACCATAAACTCACTCCTTACAGGTGAAATGTAAAATTAAGAAATAACCAGATGATCAGGGAAAAGTTTTATTCGTTTGCTTTTTGGGTGAGGAGATTGGATTAAAAAATTATCTTGATACTTGCCATGACTGCCACTTCTCTAAAGGAAAAAAATCCAGCTTAAACAATAAAATCTATTAGCTGAACATGCTCAGAGTAATATTCTAGGCCGTAGATAGTCCTTGTAGCACACAGTGTTTGATAAAATTTAAATAATTCCTGATCAAAGATAAAAGAACTTGTTGACTGGGGTATATGAAGCTCCACATGGCTTTGGCATCCAGTACAGTACAATTCATCATAATATTCTGATTTTAAGGGAGTCAATAAAAACAATCTTCACATGGCAGTTGGTTTCTAAATATTTTTATGAGCTTCTGAAGATACTGTAATTAGCCCAACTTTTGTCCAACTTTCCACAGTGTTGATTATAAATGATTTTACCAGCTTTAAAGCACTTGACAGCCTGTTCAGAGACATATATGTATGTCTCTGAAGAGTAACAAATTGACCTTGTAATATTTTATTCATTCCCCAAAATGAACGCACTAGGCTTCAGAATCTGCATTAATATTCCAATTGAAATAATAAAGATTTTTCCTACTAAATGTTAAGAATGAACAAAGTTATACAAAAGCTGTGCATGACAGCAAACATACAAGTCTCAAAAAAATTTTCAAGGTCATATTGTAAAAGTATATCTTAGTTTTCATGACATCTTTTAAGAGAATTTGTTTTTCCTTAGGCCATCCAGGAATATGGCCTAGAAGCAGACTTACATAATTCCTCATGAAAGTTTCTTTTTATATTATGGGAAATGGAATCCTGAATGTAAAAACTAAATAGGAACTCTGTGATTGAAAGAGGAATGAGGAAGAATCAAATAGTTGTGGAGCAGTTAAACTCTGGTGGGGAAAAAGTGGACATTTTCCTTAGCATGGACCAAAATTTTGTTAGAATAACCTGAGGATATATGCTCTATTTTTTAAGACAGAATCTTAATATAAAAAATTAAGTGATGAAAAGATAATTTGACCAAGTGGACAAAGGTTAGAAGTCTCATTCTACACAATGAGAAATTCAAGTTTTTAATTGTAACCAACAAAACAATCTGGTGCAGTGAAAAGAACAGGTGCCAAGGGGACAGGTGATGGTTTCATCTGAAAGTTAGTAAAAAGGGAGGAAAAAACAGCAGGAATATTGAAACCTATTTCCTCAAATCTGAAATCTGAAAAAATTTAGCTTTAAAAAGATTCTGGAGGGTTGGCTTCTGTAGCTAGCACATCTCTTGTTCTGACCTCGACTCACTTGGTGTGTTCACCCAGCTCTTCTCTCAACCTGAGGCCACCCTCAAGCCAATCTCCCTGAGTGGTGACACACAGGGCTCCAGTCCTGGTGCTGACAGCTTCTGGTCTTAGTCTCTGCCCATCAGCTCTAACTAGAGTTGTGAACTTCCAGCTTGGGCACCTGACCCTTTTAACTACACTCTAGTCCTATTTTGATAATGTTTGTTTGTAATCCATCACAGTTGTGGTTGCATTTGTGAGGTACTAACACCTTTACTGGGCCATGTGCTTGGTTTAAATTCAGCCATCGTTCACTAAAATGTGAATGATTAAAATCCATTCCTTTGTTAAGGTTGTAGTTGTAAAAGTAAAAAACCAGTTATCTTCATTTAAAATTACGGAATCCAAAATCTGAAAGGAATCTGTGGATGTCTAGTTTATTTTCTTGTTCATACACTGATATAATGCTAAAAGCATGTGCCACAATAAAACTGTAATAATTTATATAGTTCTCCAAGCAAGTTAGTTTTCAAATGTAGCATAAAACATCTTTTCTGACCACAACGTTATGAGATTAGAAATCAATTACAGGAGGGACTTCCCTGGTGGTCCAGTGGTAGAGGATCCACCTTTCAGTGCGGGAACACAGGTTCGACCCCTGGTCGGGGAGCTAAGATCTCACATGCCACAGGGCAACTAAGCCCACCCGCAACAACTACTGAGCTCGCGAACCTCAATGAGAGAGCCCACATGCTGCCACTACAGAACCCATGTGCCCTGGAGCCTGTGTGCCACAACTAGAGAAAAGCCCATGTGCGCCACAACTAGAGAGAAGCCTGAGGGCCGCTACAAAAAGATTGCGCGCTGCAACGAAAGATCCCACATGCCTCAACGAAGATCCTGTGTGCCACAACTAAGACCCAATGCAGCCAAAAGATAAATAAAGAAAATACATAAAAATTAAAATAAATCAATTACAGGAAAAAAACTATAAAAAACACAAACTCATGGAGGCTAAACAATATGTTACTAAATAACCAATGGATTACTGAAGAAATCAAAGAGGAAATAAAAAATACCTAGAAACAAATGACAATGAAAACACGATGACCTAAAACCTATGGGATGTAACAAAGGCAAAACCTATGGGATGTAAAAGGGAAGTTTATAGCAATACAATCTTACCTCAAGAAACAAGAAAAATCTCAATAAACAACCTAAACTTATACCTAAAGCACCTGGAGAAAGAAGAACAAACAAAACCCAGTTAGTAGAAGGAAAGAAATCGTAAAGATCAGAGCATAACTAAAAGAAATAGAAATGAAGAAAACAAAAGCAAAGACCCATAAAACTAAAAGCTGGTTCTTTGAGAAGATAAACAAAATTGATAAACCTTGAGCTAGACTCATCAAGAAAAAGAGGGAGAAGACTCAAATCAATAAAATTGAAATGAAAAAGGAGAAGTTACAACTGACACCACAGAAATACAAAGGATCATGAGAGATTACTACAAGCAACTATATGCCAATAAAATGGACAACCTGGAAGAAATGGACAAATTCTTAGAAAGGTACAATCTTCCAAGACTGAACCAGGAAGAAATAGAAAATATGAACAGACCAATCACAAGCACTGAAATTGAAACTGTGATTAAAAATCTTTCAACAAACAAAAGCCCAGGGCTAGATGGCTTCACAGGCAAATTCTATCAAACATTTACAGAAGAGCTAACACCTATCCTTCTCAGACTCAGAAAAAATTGCACAGGAAGGAACACTCCCAAGCTCACTCTATGAGGCTGCCATCACCCTGAAACCAAAACCAGACAGAGGTGTCACAAAAAAGGAAAATTACAGACCAAGATCACTGATGAACATAGACACAAAAATGCTCAACAAAATACTAGCAAACAGAATCCACAACACATTAAAAGGATCATACACCATGATCAAGTGGGAGTTACCGCAGGGATGCAAGGATTCTTCAATATACACAAATCAATCAGTGTGATACACCATATTAACAAATTGAAGACCCATATGATCATCTCAATGGATACAGAAAAAGCTTTTGACAAAATTCAATACCAATTTATGATAAAAACTCTCGAGATAGTGGGCATAGAGTGAACATACCTCAACATAATAAAGGCCATATACGACAAACCCACAGCAAACATCATTCTCAATGGTGAAAAACTGAAAGCATTTCCTCTAAGATCAGGAGTAAGACAAGGATGTCCACTCTCGCCACTACTTTTCAACACAGTTTTGGAACTCCTGGCCATGACAATCAGAGAAGAAGAAGAAATAAAAGGAATGCAAATTGGAAAAGAAGAAGTGAAATTGTCACTGTTTGCAGATGACATGATGCTATACATAGAGAATCCTAAAGATGCTACCAGAAAACTACTAGAGCTCATCAATGCATTTGGTAAAACTGCAGGATATGAAATTAATACACAGAAATGTCTTGCATTCCTATACACTAAGAACGAAAGATCAGAAAGAGAAATCAAGGAAACAATCCCATTTACCATCACATCAAAAAGAATAAAATACCTAGTAATAAACCTACCTAAGGAGGCAAAAGACCTGTACTCAGAAAACTATAAGATACTGATGAAAGAAATCAAAGATGACACAAAAAAATGGAGAGATATACCATGTTCTTGGATTGGAAGAATCAATATTGTGAAAATGACTATAGTACCCAAAGCAATCTACAGATTTAATGCAATCCCTATCAAATTACCAATGGCATTTTTCACAGAATTAGAACAAAACATTTTACAATTTGCATGGAAGCACAAAAGACCCTGAATAGCCAAAGCAATCTTGAGAAAGAAAAACAGAGCTGAAGGAATCAGGCTTCCTGACTTCAGACTACACTACAAAGCTACAGTAATCAAAACAGTATGGTACTGGCACAAAACCAGAAATCTAGATCAATGGAACAGGATAGAAAGCCCAAAGATAAACCCACGCACATATGGTCACCTCATCTATGACAAAGGAGGCAAGAATATACAATGGAGAAAAGACAGTCTGTTCAATAAGTGGTGCTGGGAAAACTGGACAGCTCCAAGTTAAAGAATGAAATTAGAACACTCCCTAACACCATACACAAAAATAAACTAAAAATGGATTAAAGACCTAAATGTAAGGCCGGACACTATAAAACTCTTAGAGGAAACATAGGCAGGACACCCTTTGACATAATTCACAGCAATATCTTTTTTGATCCACCTCCTAGACTAATAGAAATAAAAACAAAAATATACAAATGGGATCTAATTAAATTTAAAAGCTTTTGCACAGCAAAGGAAACCATAAACAAAATGTAAAGACAACCCTCAGAATGGGAGAAAATATTTGCAAACGAATCAACCAACAAGGGATTAATCTCCAAAATACAAAAACAGCTCATGCAATTCAATATCAAAAAAACAAATAACCCAATCAAAAATGGGCAGAAGATCTAAATAGATACTTCTCCAAAGAAGACATACAGATGGCCAAAAAGCCCATGAAAAGATGCCCAACATCACAAATTATTAGAGAAATTCAAATCAAACTACAATGAAGTATCACCTCACACCGGTCAGAATGGCCACCATCAAAATATCTACAAACAATAAATGCTGGAGAGGGTGTGGAGAAATGGGAACCTTCCTGCACTGTTGGTGGGAATGTAAATTGGTACAACCACTATGGAGAACAGTATGGACGTTCCTTAAAAAACTAAAAATAGAATTACCATATGACTCTGGTAGAGTTGACTTTATGAAAACGTGCAACAACTCAGCCCTGGCAAATTCCTAGTGTGTAGTCTAGACACGTCATCTAACGTTTTCAAACATGTAGAACTATTCCTAACCTTGGTCAATCAAAATTTATTAAATGTTTTCTATGTGCCTAGTGCTATGCAAGTTTCCGGGGGTATACAAAATATGTAACATATAATATGTTCCCAGGATATTTAGCAAGGAAAATAAAAGTAAAATGCTTGAAACAATTGTAGTCCCTGAAGTGTTTGGTTTGACTAAAGGGTGTAATAGGAGATGAAAGGAATGAAATCGTTCTAGGTGGAATAACCTGAGCTAGAATTTGAATGATGGGTAGACTTTGAGAGGTTAAAATTTGAATTTAGTCCTTAGCAGCTAATGTGTGCTGGTTGAGCTCATAGATGGATAAACAATAAATGAATTGATGGAAGAAGAAAGATGTGGATGTTCCTGGTAAAGAGAATGGTGCAAGCAAAAGCAAGATTGGTTAAGCCATATACAGAAGGCAAAAGAGCAAAGCTGCCCAATTAAAGAAATAGGTGAATTTTGGGGAGAACATGTGAAGTTCGATAGAAAGAGTGGAGTCAGTTTGTTTATTTTACTCCAATTATGGTGTGTTGGAGATACCTCCGGATGATGGTGATGATGATGATTGATACTGCTGTTAACCAGTCCATCTAAAAATACATGTAGGTTATATAGGTTAAGATTTTGAGTCCAGATGTATTGTCACACAGATCTGGATTCAAATGTTACTCTTGTATTTACTACTTAGTTGAGTTTAAGCATAGTCTTCTCTCTTGGTCTCTCTAGATGTAAAAATAAGCATAAAAGTACCTTACCCTCTCAGGGTTATTGTGAAAACTAAATGAGAAAATACATATCAAATACTTATTATAGAACTTGGTACATAGAAAGTACTCAACAACTGTTATCTGTATCATCTTCATTAAGATCATTATTTTAGTACAGGATGAATTTTTGTGTTACCCTATTTTTTCATATTACTAAATTAGGTTTGCATCAAACTTTATGTTCAATTCTAATATGGAATAAAGGTCAGTTGTGTTCAAGCTGGAATGTAAAGAATGAAAATAAAGGCCTCTAAATAGTGGTCTTTGTAGCTTATAATGATTTAAAAAATTATCTCTGTTTTCAAGTGTTAGGAATCACAAGATGGATGTGATGATGGATCAACAGCAGACCAATTAAGCTAATGGAGACTAATCAAGGCTTCTGGGTATGGTTGTGTAAGCTGTACATTGAAATTCTCCTGGGGCAGCATTTCCACAGACTATGATATGTAATACACCCTAAGAGCTGGGTCGGTGAGGAGAGGGGTCTCTCAAATGATTCTACGGTGTTTAATTCCCAAATGACTTTTATTTGATTTTACAATGTTCATATTACAATGAAGACTGTTTTAGACTAATGTTAAAACTAGTTTGCCTTCTTTCAGCATAAAATGATGTGAGGGAGGACAGGTGCTAATTCAGAAGGGTGTTTCTTCCTGGGTGTACCAAGAGTAGGGAAGGAGAAATTGGCCACGGATGAGATACAGAGTACAAACAAGTTGAGTAGTCAAGAACTGATTGAAGAACTTGTCTTTAATGAACCCTGAACCTGACTGCTGCATTAATTACCTTAACTCTGATCTTCTATTCCTATAATAAGAACAATAGCATATAATAGACACTGGTGTAAAGCTTTGCTATTGACAATTCTAAAATCTTGAAATTGGTTTTAGTTTCAAAATCATAAGATAAAAAAAAGGTAAAATTCTGTAGAGGAAACACAAAATAACACTATGTTAAAATTATAAATAATTATGGTGTTTTAAATACTCCAATTAAGTCACATTAAAAAAAACATGCTTTCATTTGGAGCAAAACTAAATAGAAACTAAATAATTGATACATTTGCATATTTCTAAGTTGGCAGATAGGAGTCAGTGAAGAGGTAGCTGGGTTTACATTTATGTTGACTATTACTAACAGCCACCTTTTTTTTCCTTTTTTTCTGAGCCTTTGATAACTTGAGTGAGGGTCAAAGAGAACGAAATGGAAAAATCCGAGTAATAAAAGGTTAGCATTGTCATCATCACAGTTGTTGCACATGGCATTTATCTAAAAACAGAAAAGCAAGTGGTTTCTGAAATCTAAGCCAGAAGCAAACATAAAACACCACTTAGAGACCCAGCAATTTCCCACAAAGATTATACTCTTCAGTTGCTTGATAATAAGTGTTATTTGACAAATGAGACAAAAGACCCTTTTAGTTTATATTATTACTATCACAAAATAAGTGTTTTTTGAACAAATTAAATATAAAGATTCTTAAAGCTTATACTGTTGCAAATCTATCCCCAGTAGGAATTTATATGGCTGGAATAATCTCTAGCTTAAAATACAGAATTAGAAGAGTCAATTCTATTGATCAGAGAATTTAAAACATGAAAGATCAACAGTCAGAAAAGGTGAATCATAAATTAATGAAGACATGGTGGGATGGGAAATAAAAGGCAGGTTACAATTCAGAAGAGGCTGTTCTTATGCGGAAAAGTCACTAGAGATAAAAGTGTTAATACTTATTTTATATATGTGGATTTAATATTATTTTTGATATACTGCAACACACCATAATACTCTTAAGTATCCCCATTTTACAATTTTACACTTAAATTGTGGAATTGAACTAGCAACACTATCAATATTATTTAGTAGCAGAGCAGTATCTCATAATCAGAGAAACCTGGGAGACACATATGTACCCTCAATAAATAATTTTGTTTATTAAAAGCCATTTTCACCCCTCTCAATTTACTAGATTCCATTTGAATCATTTATCAGAAGACCTTTATCATTCCACTTAATTTTGATGAGTACATTGGCAGGATGGACACTTAGATCTTACCTAAATATAGATCTATTTAAGGAAAATTAGACAAAAATATATTTTTATGTACCAAAAACAACCTAAAGCTGTAGTAGAATAGATTTGATAAGTTAAAATTAGAACAAACCTGTTGAAAGTAAATTTGCTATGCATTTAAGGTAAAATAAAATGGAAAACTTCTGTGGTAGGAAAAACAACACTGTTGTATATTAAAGAAACGTATTTCCCCTACGCCAGCATGTAAAATCAGACTAGAAGAGAATCAATAAAACCAGTAAGTTCACTTGGGGAGAAAAACGTCATTTTCTTTCGCCCAGAAATCTGAAAGCTTTTAACTTGAAATAAATTTTATTTTGTGGGGTCCCCAACCAAAACACTAAGGGTGCTGCTGTTTATATTGTATAATTACTGTAAAAAGAGCCTCATCCCACTTCATTCTGCCACTGAGAATTGCAAACTGTCTTGTGAGGTAGTAGCTTAGCATTTTCAAGCTTCCAGTGATTTACTTGGCAGATTTCACTCACTTGTGAAAATAATTCCTAATCTTCAAATTCATAGTCTAAAGGAAATCAGGGCTAGTCTAATGGAAATCAGGGTGTGTCTAATATCCATTTTCACTAGAAGTAACTCTATGAGTGTGTAACCTTACATGAAGTTTAGATAAATTTGTCTAATGCAGTTTATCTTCAGCTTTACATATCTTTTAAGAAAGATTGTTCTGGTTCTAAATGTAGACAGTTTTCATTTCCAAATAGCAGGCCATGACACTTGCCTGAAGAATGGCTTCACAGTAGAATATATAAAGTTTAAAATAGCTCCTTAAATTAAAAATAAATTTCCCTATACATATGGTGAATTCATCTTTGACAAAGCAACAAAGGCAATACAATGGAGCAAACAGAGTCTCTTCAACCAACGGTACTGGAACAAATGGGCATCCACATGCAGAGCATGAGTCTAGACACAGACTTTATACCCTTCACAAAAGTTAACCCCAAATGGATCATAGACCTGAAAGTAAAATGCAAAATTATAAAACTCATAGAAGATAACAGGAAAAACTTAGATGATTTTGGGCATGGTGATACCTTTTTGATATAACACCAAAGGCATGATCCATGAAAAAAACAGTTGATAACCTGAACTTCATTAAAAACTTCTGCTTTGCAAAAGACAAAATCAAGAGAAACAGAAGACAAGCCACAGACTGGGAGAAAATATTTGCAAAAGATACATCTGATAAAGGTCTGTTATCCAAAATATACAAATAACGCTTCAAATTCAATAAGAAAATAAACCAATTAAAAAATGGGCCAAAGATTTTAGCAGACACCTCACCAAAGAAGATACGCAAGTGGAAAACAGGCACATGAGAAAATGATTCACATCTTTTCCATATGTTATCCAGGAAATGCAAATTAAAACAACAACGAGATAATACTACACACCTATTAGAATGGCCAAAATCTGGAACACTAGCAACACCGAATGCTGACAATTATGTGGAGAAACAAGAACTCTATCTTTGCTGATGGGAATGCAAAATGGTACAGCCACTTTGGAAGACAGTTTGGCAGCTCCTTACAAAGCTAAACATACTCTTACCATACAATCCAGCAATGTCACTCATTGGTATTTGCCCAAGGAAGTTGAAAACTTATGTCCACACAAAAACCTGCACGTGATGTTTATTCATTATTGCCAAAACTTGGAAGCAACCAAGATGTCCTTCAGTAGGTGCATGAGTAAATAAAATGTGGTACATCCAGAAAATAGAATATTATTCAGTGCTAAAAAGACATAAGCTATTAAGCCATGAAAAGACATGGAGGAACCTTATATGCATATTACTGAAAGAAGTCAATCTGAAAGGGTTACGTTCTGTATGATTCCAACTATATGACATTCTGGAAAAAGCAAAACTATGGAGACAATAAAAAGATCAGTGGTTGCCAAGGGTGGGGTGGGGAGAGAGATGAATAATCAGAACACAGAGATTTTTAGGGCAATGGAAATACTTGGTATTATATTCTCATCTTGGATATAGTTATTATACTTTTGTCCAAACCCATGGAATGTACAACCCCAAGACTGTAGGAAACCTAAGGTACACTATGGATTCTGGTTGATTATGATGTATCAAATTAGGTTCACCCTTGGTAAAAACAAAGCTACCATTCTGGTGAGTGATGTTGATAATGGGGGAGAGTATGTACGTGTAGAAGCAGGGATATATGGAATATTTCTGTACCTTGCTCTCAGTTTTGTTGTAAACCTAAAACTGCTCTAAAAAATAAGTCCATTAAAAATTAAAAAGAAGTTCATATGCAAATAGATAGTGGATTTAATGTTACTCATTTTGTTTGCAAGTGCCAATGAAACTATTTAGGATAAAAATCTATAGAAACCAGCAATGAGTTAGCACATACAAACATAATTATTGAATCACTAGGTCAACTAGCTTTCTAGCGTTACATATTAGCATTCTGTTTAGATATTTGAACCACTTTACATTGTTATGGATCATGTAGTTAAAACGGTAAGATAAGGATTGAGTTACTTTATCTGATATTTGCATTTATTAACAGTTGAGCTAGGTGCATAAATAAAAAATTAACAGCTGAGCTAAGTGAATGAATAAAAAATTACATATTATACCCTGTGTTTGAGGACATTTTGAAGTTTTAAAAAGATATGTTCGTTACTAAAACATTGAATTGCTTAGAAATTCATCATACTAAAGCAATCTCATCTCAGTTTAAGCAAAATTCAATCTCTAGAGAACTGCAACAATGGCAATGGGGCTTTATTTTTTCATTTACTTATTTAAAAACATTAATTCAGAGCTTACTAAACATCAGAAACTAGATTAGGCAATGGGAATATAATGAAGGATAAGTTAAGTTTCTCTTAAAAAACACAGACATCCACATACATATTTATAATACATATGATAGGTACAATAGTATTGATATTATTATTAAAAATAATAACTTACATAACATTTACAATGTACTAGATACTGGTCTAAGTTCTGTACTTAAGTTAATTTATTTTACCCTCAAAACGATTTTATGAGATAGGTTTACTATTGTAATCCTCATTTAATGAGCCAAAAAAAAGTTAGTGGGGTTAAATAAGTTGTCCAAGGTTATACAGCTAATGTCTCTTATTAGAGGGCCCAAACAATAGGGAAATAAGTAAACAAGTGTATACAAGAAAGAATGTGTCAAGTTACCTAAGAAGGCAATGAATCAAGAGCCATAGAGATTCAAAGGGGAGACAGCTGACAAAGTTTTGCAAGAAACGCACAAATATATGTGCCCCATCTTCTTTATCCATTCATCTGTCAATGGACACTTAGGTTGCGTCCATGTTCTGGCTATTGTAAATAGAGTTGCAGTGAACATTGTGGTACATGACTCGCTTTGAATTCTGGTGTTCTCAGGTTACATAACGAGTAGTGGGATTGCTTGGTCATATGGTAGTTCTATTTTTAGGTTTTTAAGGAACCTCCATACTGTTCTCCATAGTGGCTGTATCAACTTACATTCCCACCAACAGTGCAAGAGGGTTCCCTTTTCTCCACACCCTCTCCAGCATTTATTGTTTGTAGATTTTTTGATGGTGGCCATTCTGACTGGTGTGAGGTGATACTTCACTGTAGTTTTGATTTGCATTTCTCTAATGATTAGTGATGTTGAGCATCCTTTCATGTGTTTGTTGGCAATCTGTACACATTCTTTGGGGAAATGTCTATTTAGGTCACCTGCCCATTTTTGGAATGGGTTGTTTTTTTGATATTGAGCTGCATGAGATGCTTGCAAAATTTAGAAATTAATCCTTTGTCAGTTGCTTCGTTTGCAAATATTTTCTCCCATTCTAAGGGTTGTCTTTTCATCTTGTTTCCTTTGCTGTGCAAAAGCTTTTAAGTTTCATTAGGTCCCATTTGTGTTTTTTTGTTTGTTTTGTTTTTATTTTCATTTCTCTAGGAGGTAGGTCAAAAAGGATCTTGCTGTGATTTATGTCATACAGTGTTCTGCCTATGTTTTCCTCTAAGAGTTTTATAATGTCTGGCCTTACATTTAGGTTTTTAATCCATTTTGACTTTATTTTTGTGTATGGTGTTAGGGAGTGTCCTAATTTCATTCTTTTACATGTAACTGTCCAGTTTTCCCAGCACCACTTAATGAAGAGGCTGTCTTTTCTCCATTGTATATTCTTGCCTCCTTTATCAAAAATAAGGTGACCATATATGCATGGGTTTATCTTTGGGCTTTCTATCCTGTTCCGTTGATCTATCTTTCTCTTTTTCTGCCAGTACCATACTGTCTTGATTACTGTAGCTTTGTAGTATAGTCTGAAGTCAGGGAGCCTGATTTCTCTAGCTCCATTTTTCTTTCCCAAGATTGGTTTGGCTATTTGGGGCCTTTTGTGTTTCCATAAAATTTTTGAAAATTTTTGTTCTAGTTCTGTGAAAAATGCCATTCTTAGTTTGATAAGGATTGCACTGAATCTGTAGATTATTTTGGGTAGTATAGTCATTATCACAATGTTGATCCTTCCAGTCCAAGAACATGGTATATCTCTCCATCTGTTTGTATCATCTTTAATTTCTTTCATCAGTATCTTCTAGTTTTCTGCATACAAGTCTTTTGTCTCCTTGGGTAGGTTTATTCCTAGGTATTTTATTCTTTTTTTTTGCAATGGTAAATGGGAGTGTTCTCTTAATTTCTCTTTCAGATTTTTCATCACGAGTGTATAGGAATGCAAGAGATTTCTGTGCATTAATTTTGTATCCTGCTACTTTACCAAATTCATTGATGAGCTCTAGTAGTTTTCTGGTAGCATCTTTAGGATTCTCTTTGTATAGTATCATGTCATCTCCAACAGTGACAGTTTTACTTCTTCTTTTCCGATTTGGATTCCATTTATTTCTTGTTCTTCTCTGACTGCTGTGGCTAAAACTTCCAAAACTATGTTGAATAATAGTGGTGAGAGTGGGCAACCTTGTCTTGTTCCTGATCTTAGTGGAAATGGTTTCAATTTTTCACCACTGAGAAAGATGTTGGCTGTGGGTTTGTCATATATGGGCTTTATTAAGTTGCGGTAAGTTCCCTCTAGGCCTACTTTCTGGAGGGTTTTTATCATAAATTGGTGTTGAATTTTGTTGAAAGCTTTTTCTGCATCTAATGAGATGATCATATGGTTTTTATTCTTCATTCTGTTAATATGGTGTATCACATTGATTGATTTGCGTATATTGAAGAATCCTTGCATTCCTGGGATAAACCCTACTTCGTCGTGGTGTATGATCCTTTTCATGTGCTGCTGGATTCTGTTTGCTAGTATGTTGTTGAGGATTTTTGCATCTATGTTCATCAGTGATATTGGCCTGTAGTTTTCTTTTTGTGACATCTTTGTCTGGTTTTGGTATCAGGGTGATGGTGGCCTTGTAGAATGAGTTTGGGAGTGTTCCTCCCTCTGCTATATTTTGGAAGAGTTTGAGAAGGATATGTGTTAGCTCTTTTCTAAATATTTGATAGAATACACCTGTGAAGCCATCTGGTCCTGGGCTTTTGTTTGTTGGAAGATTTTAAATCACAGTTTCAATTTCAGTGCTTGTGCTTGGTCAGTTTATATTGTCTATTTTCTTCTGGTTCAGTCTTAGAAGGTTGTGCTTTTCTAAGAATTTGTCCATTTCTTCCAGGTTGTCCATTTTATTGGCATAGAGTTGCTTATAGTAATCTCTCATGATCCTTTTTATTTCTACAGTGTCAGTTTTTACTTCTCCTTTTTCATTTCTAATTCTTGATTTGAAACTTCTCCCTTTTTTTCCTGATGAGTCTGGCTAGTGGTTTATCAATTTTGTTTATCTTCTCAAAGAACCAGCTTTTGGTTTTATTGATCTTTGCTATTGTTTCCTTAATGTCTTTTTCATTTATTTCTGATCTGATCTTTATGATTTCTTTCCTTCTGTTAACTTTGGGGGTTTTTTGTTCTGCTTTCTCTAATTGCTTTAGGTGTAAGGTTAGGTTGTTTATTTGAGATGTTTCTTGTTTCTTGAGGTGGGATTGTATTGCTATAAACTTCCCTCTTAGAACTGCTTTTGCTGCATCCCATAGGTTTGGGGTCGTCGTGTTTTCATTGTCATTTGTTTCTAGGTATTTTTTGATTTCCTCTTTGATTTCTTCAGTGATTTCTTGGTCATTTAGTAGTGTATTGTTTAGCCTCCATGTGTTTGCATTTTTTACAGATCTTTTCCTGTAATTGATATCTAGTCTCACAGCATTGTGGCTGGAAAAGATACTTGATATGATTTCAATTTTCTTAAATTTACCAGGGCTTGATTTGTGACCCAAGATATGATCTATCCTGGAGAATGTTCCATACACTTGAGAAGAAAATGTATACTGTTTTTTTTTGATGGAATGTCCTATAAATATCAATTAAGTCCATCTTGTTTAATGTATCATTTAAAGCTTGTGTTTCCTTATTTATTTTCATTTTGGATGATCTTTCCATTGGTGAAAGTGGGATGTTAAAGTCCCCTACTATGATTGTGTTATTGTCAATTTCCCCTTTTATGGCTGTTAGCATTTGCCTTATGTGTTGAGGTACTCCTGTGTTGGGTGCATAAATATTTACAATTGTTATATCTTCTTGGATTGATCCCTTGATCATTATGTAGTGTCCTTCCTTGTCTCTTGTAATAGTCTTTATTTTAAAGTCTGTTTTGTCTGATATGAGAATTGCTACTCCAGCTATCTTTTGATTTCCATTTGCATGGAATATCTTTTTCCATTCCCTCACTTTCAGTCTGTATGTGTCCCTAGGTATGAAGTGGGTCTCTTGTACACAGAATACATATGGGTCTTGTTATTGTATCCATTCAGCCAGGATATGTCTTCTGATTGGAGCATTTAATCCATTTACATTTAAGGTACTTATCGATATGAATGTTCCTATTGCCATTTTCTTAATTGTTTTGCGTTTGGTTTTGTTGGTCTTTTCCTTATCTATTGTTTCCTGCATAGAGAAGTTCCTATAGCATTTGTTGTAAAGCTGATTTGGTGGTGCTGAATTCTCTTAGCTTTTGCTTGCCTGGAAAGGTTTTAATTTCTCCATCAAATCTGAATGAGATCCTTGCTGGGTAGAGTAATCTTGGTTGTAGGTTTCTCCCTTTCATCACTTTAAATATGTCCTGCCAGTCCCTTCTGGCTTGCAGAGTTTCTGCTGAAAGATCAGCTATTAACCTTATAAGGAATCCTTTGTATGTTATTTGTTGCTTTTCCCTAGCTGCTTCTAATATTTTTTCTTTGTATTTAATTTTTGATAGTTTGATTAATATGCTTCTTGGCATGTTTCTCCTTGGATTTATGCTGTATGGGACTCTCTGTGCTTTCTGGACTTGATTCACTATTTCCTTTTCTGTATTAGGGAAGTTTTCAAGTATAATCTCCTCAAATATTTTCTCAGTCCCTTTCTTTTTCTCTTCTTCTCTTGAGACCCCTATAATTCGAATGTTGGTGCATTTAATGTTGTCCCAGAGGTCTCTGAGACTGTCCTCAATTCTTTTCTTTCTTTTCTCTTTATTCTGCTCTGTGGTAGTTATTTCCACTATTTTGTCTTCCAGGTCACCTATCTGTGCTTCTGCCTCAGTTATTCTGCTATTGATTCCTCCTAGAGAATTTTAAAATTCATTTATTGTGTTGTTCATCATTGTTGTTTTGCTCTTTAGTTCTTCTAGGTCCTTGTTAAACGTTTCTTTTATTTTCTCCTTTCTATTTCCAAGATTTTGGATCATCTTTACTATCATTACTCTGAATTCTTTTTCAGGTAGACTGCCATTTCCTTTTCATTTGTTTGGTGTGGTGGGTTTTTACCTTGCTCCTTCATCTGCTGTGTGTTTTTCTGTCTTCTCATTTTGCTTATCTTACTGTGTTTGGGGTCTCCTTTTCACAGGCTGCAGGTTCATAGTTCCCACTGTTTTTGGTGTCTGTCCCCAGTGGCTAAAGTTGTTTCAGACAGTTGTGCAGGCTTCCTGGTGGAGGGGACTAGTGCCTGTGTTCTGGTGGATGAGGCTGGATCTTGTCTTTCTGGTGGGCAGGACTGCATCCAGTGGTGTGTTTTTGGGTGTCTGTGGCCTTATTATGATTCTAGGCAGCCTCTCTGCTAATGGGTGGGGTTGTGTTCCTGTCTTGCTAGTTGTTTGGCATAGGGTGTCCAGCACCGTAGCTTGATGGTTGTTGAGTGGAGCTGGGTCTTAGCATTGAGATGGAGATCTCTGGGAGAGCTTTTGCTCTTTGATATTACATGGAGCTGGAAGGTCTCTGGTGGACCAATGTCCTGAACTTGGCTCTCCCACCTCAGAGGCTCAGGCCTGACACCCGGCCGGAGCACCAAGACCCTTTTAGGAAGTGTGAGGTCTTCTGCCAGCATTCAGTAAGTGTTCTGTAAGAGTTGTCCCACATGTAGATATATTGCTGATGTATTTGTGAGGAGGAAGGTGATCTCCACGTCTTATTCCTCTGCCATCTTGAAGGTTCCACCCTGCGCTTGTCATTTGATAACTTAATGGGCCGTGCCTCCTTGGTAGCACAGAACTAAATGTGTGTGGCTCTTATTCCTTCTAAATCAAGGAATATATACAGTTACCTGTTACTATACTCATATCACAAATGGGACAACAGAAACAGGGAAGTTTTTAAATGATTGTCTAAGGTCACTAGATGAAGCCAGTGTCTTCTAATCAGGGTTTTATCCACAAGTCCTTTCTGAGATATACATGGTATGTGGCTGGAAGCACTTCCCTCTGTCTTGCTGTCAAATAATGAGATGCAGATTCCATGATTTAGGAATGTCTTGATTACAGTTCTCTACATTTATAAAGTAATTAATGATTTTCAAAGCAGTTTCACACGTATCACCATCCTCATAGCAACCCTGCAATTCAGTCAGGAGGAGACTTAAATGAAGATAGATGAAGAGATGGTAACTTGTCCCTGGCTCACAGTATATAAAGCAAAGATTCAAATACAGGATAACCCAGGATTTTTGGGTTTGTATCTAGTGGATCCAAGTCCAGTGTTCTTTATACTACAAACATGGTGCTTTTTATTAAAACTATTTGTACCAGGTACATATGACATTAAAAGAGACCTAGTGAAAATAACAGATATTCAGAAATGAAACTTTTTACTCAATGAAGAAATCATGTCTGACTACAGATCAAAGTTCTATAAATGATAAACTTTTAAAAATTTATGTTGGTGGTAAAAATGAAGTTGAAATTCATATCCTCTATCTATGACTAATAGTCTATTTTCTAGAGAATTTGAGTAAGAAAGAAAATTATGGCATTAATCCAGAAAAATCTAGTAGTCAATTAAAATTCTGCTATACAGTTTAGGATGAAGGATGACCTCTATGACTTCAAAGTCATTAAAAGATAGCTCTGAATATTCCTGATGAGAGAAAAGTCTGTATTTTACTGTCTATCTATTTACCAGCAATTGAATTTTCCAGAAAGTGTAACCCTTTCCTGGGGAGAAACATTTTTGTCAGGTAGACCTTATCTATCTTTTGATAGATGTAATGAAAAGAGAAATATAAGTAAAATTCTGCACATTATATTTACATTTGTTTTATGATGGGACATTTTGTGACAGGAAGATTAATTAATTTAAAATTGTGGTTTGAGATTACCTTGCTTCACTGACTCCCATTACCACAGCAAATTTTATATCCATGCTTTCTTTTTTTTTGCGGTACGCGGGCCTCTCTCTGTTGTGGCCTCTCCCGTTGCGGAGCACAGGCTCTGGACGCGCAGGCTCAGCGGCCATGGCTCATGGGCCTAGCCGCTCCGCGGCATGTGGGATCTTCCCAGACCGGGACCCGAACCTGTGTCCCCTGCATCGGCAAGCGGACTCTCAACCACTGCACCAGCAGGGAAGCCCCATGGTTTCTTTTTTACTTCCTGAACCTTCAGCCAACGTTTCAAAGATAAGTCAAAGCACTTAGTCATTTAGCACCATTTGTCTCCAGAACACAGTACCCACTTTTTTTGACAGCCTCTGTAATTATTATCAACCCTTCCAGTGCAAAGCCTATAGACAGGTCATTTGCTGAAACAGAGATGTTGAAACAGTGATGTTGGATTTGTGCTTGTTTCTTCCAATTATTTTTCTTTGGTCAAATAAGCTATCCAGATACGCATTTCTACTTCATCAAATACTTAACACATGATAATCCATATGTCAGGTATTATAATTTAGGCATTGTATTTCTTCATCCTTAAAATAACTTATTTTCAGATTTGCCCATTAGCTCAATGTTTTCTTTCTTTTCCTTTCACTTTTAAAAAGAAATAAATACAAATCACAGAAAGATGGGCTTTTATATGAGTTAACAAGTCTGTACTGCTAGCTGTAGTTTGATGTGACACTTTCTTTAGCCAAATGTCATACAGCATGACTCAGGTGACCCCTATGTTATCCTCTTGTGAATCAGAGCTGCACTAACTAAAAATGTGTGGGCCAGATGTACTAGATAAAAATACAGTTAAGAAGGCAATTTAAATAGATCATATATTATGGAAAGATTACCTGTCAGGAAGATCAGAAAAAAATTGACGTTAAAATTAATACATCCTACTCAGAACTACCTTGTCATACGTGGCTGGGTAAAGAATGCCATTTCACATCTAATGTTCGTGTCTTATATGATAAAACCCATATAAGAAAGCACTGGAGATTTTCAACCACTTAAGTGTTCTGTTCATACCTTAACCCACCCTGGAAAGAATAATGTAGATTGTTGCATTTTAGGAGGTTGAGACCAAAGATAACTTTAAGATGAGGAACGGTATCAAATAGTGTAGTGATCCTGGCTTCGGATGCACGTCAAATTCCCATGCCGAGCTTTCATAAACTACCTATTTCCTTGCCCCACCCAACATCAACTAATTAGAATATTTACAGGTGGGACTCAGCCAATAGTATTTCTGAAAGGCTCTGCTGAGGATTCTATTCTGCCTCCAGGAGGGAGACCCATGAGGATAGAGATTACAAGCGCAGATATGGAGTGAGATGACCTAAATTCAAAGTGGCTCCTGACTATCGACTATGAACAAGTCATTTAACCTTTCTCAGAACTAGTTTTCATCTATAAATCATGTACCTACTACTTAGGGTTGTTTCAAGGGTTACCGGAGCTAATTCTTGTCATAGATTAAATATTGTTACTATTATGCAATGGGGGAAAAGCCACCTCATGTGCAGGTGAAGCATGATAGCAGGTGCCAAGTCTGAAATTGCAATTTATTTCCTGTACCCCAATCCCTGATGGCATTCCAAATTTTCACTATCATATCACCTCCTGAATTAGAACTCTCTATATTTTTCTTTAGAGGCAGTGGCGTGCCTTCTTGAAGCAATAGAGCAACGTGGTTAAGAGCATGAACTCAGGAGCCAACAGCTAAATTCAAAGACTGACTGCATCTTCTCATAGCCCTGTGACATTGGTCAAACACTTAACTTCTCTGTCCCTCAATTTTCTCATCTGTAAAACGGGCTACTAATAGTACCTGCCTCAGAGAAATGCTGTGATGAGTAAATGCATTAATATATACAATAGAGATAGCATTTAGTATGTTCCCAGCACATTGTAAAATACTCAATAAATGTTATCTATCATGGTGATGATACTGTTGTTGATGTTAGTAGTGAACTCCTTTACTGATGTTTCAACCAAAGGTGTCTATTTTCCAAAATCTGACACTGTGCCAACTAGATCTTTCCATGGTTCTTAGCTGTTCTCCCATACCATGGCCACTAGAACCAAGTTAGAAAATAAAGTTTTCAAGGATAAGGTTCACGTCTCTCTTCTTTATCTACCAGTTCACAGAATTTTTGGAAGTGATAATTCAAATCCATAACCACTTCTTGAAAATGGTCTGAAAGATTATGTTCTAATACTGGTTAACAAGTAGTATCTTCTTTCCATATGCATTTATTTTATAAATGTGTCCTGGTCATCTATCATATGGTTATATGTGATCATATTGATGTTGATATTAATGGAAAAAAACTAAGAGAATCCATAAATTATTGCTATGTTGCAGTTCTCAATGAAAGTTTCTTTTGGGGGATTTAATAAAAAATATTCTTCATGGCATCTTTAGAGATCTTGAGTAAAGAGACATTTGATATTCTCAGAGAGTGTTAAATATCATATTTTAGCATTTTATGTTATTCTTTTTGCACTTTTAATCAAAATTTAAGATTTTAAAAAATGCTGTACCAGAGAAACATTATGTAATTCATGAATTTCATCTTTTCCCCCCACTGTAACTATTAGGTAGAGGATGCACCTCATAGTGTCAGGGATCCAACTGGAGATGGCAAATAGCAGGCGATATAAGTGTTTACAACCAAAGCTATGAGGTACTTGTCATAAGGGATTCATCATAACGTATCTCATATCTGACAAAGGCACATAATAATCTTTTATTGCTTTCCATGCTTTGAGGGCTTTAATTTTTCAAAAGCCAACAAGCTCTTTTCACATTACTTTTACTTGACCCTTAATGTGCCAAAAGATATACTTTCTGAAATAAATACTATTATGAGCTACTGAAAACCCCTCAAGGCAAAACAGGACACTTATTAACTATGACTTTATGAGGCGTCACACCTTGCATCTTGTGGAAGGCAAATAAAACCCTTATATCTGTCACTACCTTTTTCTTAATAGTTCACAGCTGCCATCGAAAAAAGCTTCTAGCAGTGGCTGGTCTATGAAAGGGAAATAAAATGCAGAGCAAAAGCGATTACAGAGTTACATTCTCCATGAGGTTGCAAATGCAGGTGTCAAGAGCTTCAGTAACATTCTTTCTCTGTCATTTGCCAAGTCTGTTTTCTATGGAAGAGACCACCACCAACCTTTCTTTTAACAGATGTGTCCCAGTGGCCAGCCTGAGAGCCAGCATCTATGCTGGTGAATTTTTGGCCCTGTTTTAGCTCCCGTTGCAGAGCACAGGCTCCGGAAGCTCAGTGGCCATGGCTCACAGGCCCAGCCGCTCCGCGGCATGTGGGATCTTCCCGGACTGGGGCACAAACCCGTGTCCCCCGCATCGGCAGGCGGACTCTCAACCACTGTGCCACCAGGGAAGCCCTACAAAATTTATCAACTTTTTACCACCTCCATGATTACATCCAGAGGCAACCGCATCACTTCCCTGAATTATTGCAACACATGCATCTGTTTCCCCTTCTCCATTTCTCTTTTGCACCCCTCTGCTTCCCTAACCCACACGTAATCCCTACTGCAGAAAGCAATTTTTGTCAAATGAATATCTAACTATGTCACATCCCTACCCTCTTACTTCAATACCCTTCAATGATTCTTCAATAGCCTCAGGATAAAGAAGAGAATTTTACATCACTTATAAGGATGGCTTTGTTAGGTCTTGGTTTGCCTGGAATAGTACCAATTTGTTGCAATTTCCGATTTATTTATTTATGGCATAATTATTAGTATCATCTCTTTCACTTTCAAAAGTGTATTGGTTTGGATAATACATTCTGTAATTACCCAATTTATAAGGTCCTTCATTATTTTGCCTTTCCAGGATTATTTCCACTTGTCTAAGCCTCAGATTATATGAGTAATTTCCCTAAAAATACTATTCCTACTTTCACTTCTGGGTCTTTGCACATTCTATTCCCTCTGTATAAATAGCTTCTCCTGCTTTTTGTCTGGCTGACTCTTATTTATTCTTTAGGTGTCCTAGGAAAATTAAAAAACTTTTCTTCTTTCCCAAGACTGAGATATTGAGTCTCCTTTGTGTTCCCATAACATTCCATATCCAGTTCTATAGTAGCACTTGTTCTATATTGTAGTTGTTTTTGTATTTGTTTGTTTCACCAACTAAACTGTAAACTGCTTAATGTTCAGATAATGTCAGGCTCGCTGTTAAATCCCAGAGCATACACAGTCGGTTTCTGAAAGATAGTTCCTAAATGACTGAACAATAAATAAATGAACAAATTGAAACTCTAGTAAAGAAGAGTTACTTTGGAGTAGCTGTATATTCAGGGAAGTTAAAAATTGTTTGCTGAAGCATTAATGCTTTATTGACTTCCAACTTCTCTGAAAGAGGGGAAGCTCACTTGAATTGGATAAGATTCTGTTCCTTTCTAAATCTGGAACACAACATATTCACAGTCTTTTGTGTTAACTTCATTAGGAAACTTCAGCCTTGGCAGTCCTCTGCTGTGAATATTCTAAATGGGAACCAAAAAATTCTGAGACTCTTTCATGATGCAGTTCTTTTTAGTTGGTAAATGGAGTAAGGATATTATTAGAAGTTGTTATTTTCTATTTGTCAATGGTAGACACAGTTAACAATCCATTTTGAGCCTCACTTTAACTAAAGAGAACATTTAGTGAGTGATTCATATAAGTTCTTGGAAGACTGTGATTTAAAACAAAATTAAATAAACCTCAAGATATATGTGTAAGATATTAAGAGCTGAGGTAGCTTGTAGTAAGAACTTATTGCCATTCGATGCATTTACTTATCGAAATATAAACATCAGTTTCTATATCTTAAATGAATCTCATCTTAAAAGAAATACTTTTGCTTCACAAATTAGGAACAGAAGAAAATGGTCATAAACTGATAAAACATAACAATACTAACAAAAACCCTGTATAAAACATCATACTTAATTTTGAAATACAATGGCACAAAACAAGGCTTCTTGCTACCACTATTTCATTCAAGACTGTCCCTTGATCTTAGTCAGCAAAACAAGGGAAGGGCTTCCCTGGTGGCGCAGTGGTTGAGAGTCCGCCTGCCGATGCAGGGGACATGGGTTCGTGCCCCGGTCTGGGAAGATCCCACATGCCAGGGAGCGGCTGGGCCCGTGAGCCATGGCCGCTGATGGCCGCTGAGCCTGCGCGTCTGGAGCCTGTGCTCCGCAACGGGAGAGGCCACAGCCGTGAGAGGCCCGCGTACCACAAAACAAACAAACAAACAAACAAAAAACCAAGGGAAGAATAAAAACAAAACAAAACAAAAAAACCCACTGGGATTAATATGAGTGCTTAGAAAATTACTGGATACAAAATTGATAAAATAATCAATTGCATTTCTTTATGCCATTGATAAAGAAAAAATGAAAAAAAAAGTAAAATACCATTTAAAAACCATCAAAATATTGAGTATTTAGGAATAAATCTAACAAAACATGTGCAAGAACTTTATGGTAAAAATTATAAATCTTTATTTAAATATGTCATAAAAGATCTAAATAAATGCAGACATACTCAACATATGTCACTGATTAATTACACAAGTGGTCCCATTTCTTCACTCCATGTTATATCAATGCCCTTTGCATTTTATTCTTCAGTTCCTCTCACTATAGAGGTAATGTCTGTTTCACAACCAGTTGATACTAAGTTCAGGAATGGGATCTGTTGTAGCCAGTGGTGTGTATAGCAGGTTGATGATTGTTTGCCCAATGATCTCCATGTCCTAATCCCCAGAACTTGTGAATATTGTTACTTTTTATGGCAAAAGGGACTTTGCAGATGTGATTAAATTAGAGATCTGGAGATTGAGAGATTCTCCTGGATTATCTGGGGAGGCATGATATAATCAAAAAGGTCCTTATAAGATGGAAGGTGATATGAAGGTGGAAGCAGAGAAAGATTCGAAGATGCTGCACTGCTGGCTTGAAGATGGAGAAAGGGACCATGAACCAAGAAAAGCAAGAATGGAGGCAGCCTCTATAAGCTGGAAAAGGCAAGGAAGCAGATCATCCTCTAGAGCCCACAGAAAAAAAAAACAGACTTACCAAAGCCTTGACTTTAGCCCAGTGAAACTTATTTCAGACTTCTGACCTCCAGAACAATAAGAAGATAAATCTATGTTGTTTGGAACCACCAAGTTTGCGGTAATTTGTTACAGCATCCACAGGAAATTAATTTAGTGTATAAGCAGACTGACACATGCAGAGGCTTGAAAAAGTACATGTCTGCCAGTGCTGTGAGAAGAAGTTCTGGTTAGTCAGTTAGTAACTTTACAAGAAAGAATTTATCAAAATAGCTCTAAACTGGCTGTCAAGAGTTTTGATATTGAGAGTATTCCACTGAGTGTCTGGTAAAAGTGATGGATAAAGATCAAAATCATGGCATTTCACAAAGAAATCTGGGACAACACTGGAAACTAGAAGACAATGGGGCACATTCTTAAAATTTCTAAGGGGAAATAATTTGCAAACTAGATTGTTATATCCAGCCAACTTATTAAGTAAGGATGTTCTTGAAATATACATATTTTCAGCCCTATGATCACCAAAATACTATATGTTCCATGCATCCTTTCTCAGGATGCTATGAATGTACTTCTCAAAATACAGATGTAAACAAGGAAACAAGAAGATATGGGATCAAGGAAAAAGAGAATTCAAGTGCGAGAGAGCTAACGAGTGACCAAAGGATAGCAAAGCTGGGAGACGCGAGTGGGCTTGGAAGGCTCTCTGTGTGTATTAGAACAGAATGGCTCAGGAACCGATAAAACTGATGGATTATCTGATGATTTTGAATATACTGAGTTGAAATTTACACTTGTGTCAGAGGGTTTGGGCATGAATTAGTGATGGTGATGCAGGATCATAAGTGAGCAAGCAAATAATGGCAATAAAAACTAGGTCATACTAATTCCAGGGAGAAAAATGTTGAACAGATAGGAAATGTAATAATTGCTCTCTGGATGGCTCAGCTACAAATATTATTTAAATAATTATAAGATGTAAACATGGAACATAAGCTAACCAAAATGAATCCTATAACTATATTGAGATGGGGAGGGGGTGGAGTGGGGAGAAAGGTAAGTTTGGAAGGAGACGTGCATGAAAAGAGTTAAATTCTCATATTCTACAACAGCAAGTCAATAGAGGATGTCTAATAATCAAGAGCTAATAGTATAAAATATTTATTTAGAAATATGAATGCAAACATAAAAAAGAACAGCTCAAAGAAATGAATGTGGTGCCTCTGGGGCATCACAATTGCAAGTGGAAAGCGTAGAATGCACATCTATTATTTTTTGTTATAAAACTTGCAGGACTATTCGGCTTTTCAACTGTGTCCACACAAAACTTTTATACAACAAAATAATTTAAAAGTTTTGCTTCTTCTAGTTTCACTATTGTTATGAAATCAAAGGAATTAAAAAATATCAGAAGACACATACTCCTGGGAATGAGAAAGATATAATTTACTGGTGATATAATGAAAAAACAAAGTAGGTACAGGTTCTCTGCTTTGCCAACAACGAGCACATTTTTCCTCATCTACACAGTGAGGGAGTTGGATTAACTGCTGTCTAAGGCCTCTCTGAGCTGTAACATGCTGTTTCTCTGTTTCCATTGTCATGAATAGTGTGCAACAGTATGGAGCTCACATCCTTTTGCTTTTTTAAAAAAAACTGATGTGAACCATTTAAAAAAATCATAGAATCTATCAATTAATTAAGAAAACAAATAATTGCTAACAGGCAGATGGCAAAATTCTCACAAAGGACAAAGCAGATCAGTTGGGATAATGTACAACCCCATCCAAAAGCAAAAGGTCCTGTTATGAGTGAATCCCAGCTTTTACAGAAATCCACCAGAGGTTTCCCTCAGGAACAGTAAACTGCAACAAGCATTTCTGTAGCATATATCACAACAGCCCCTAGGCTTTATATACATACATGGCAAACTAACATCAAATGACTCAATCTTTAATTGGAATTTAACAAAATTAAAATATATTCCTTTTTTGATATTTTTGAAAGGCATTTTCTTTCATACTTAGTTATCCACAACCTTTTCATCTAAACATGAACCATAAAATATTAAAGCTGGAGGAGACCTTAGTCCAAACTTTCCATCTCACAGATGAAGAAATCAGGGGCCTGGGATGATTAACTGCTGTGCCCAAGGTCACACACAGTGATTAGCAGCATTGCCAAAATAAGGGCCCAGGTCTCTGACTCTGAGGCACCATGTTGCACAAAACTACCTAATACAACCAGTATGAGTTTGTTACTAAAGTACAATAAATTGGGAGAAACAAAGTAAATATAAAAATGGAAGAAATGACTTAAGCTTAGGCTGCAGGTTCTTGGTGGATCTGTTAGAAAACAGAATCTGGAAGGCATTTAACCAAAAGCTTTACATCACCCACTGGGTTGTGCCAGCTTTTTAATTTGGCAGAAATAAAGAATATTCCCCGAAATCAAATACCCTCCCTAGGATTCTGGGCTATAATAAATTAATGAAGTGAGTTTCTCCTCTTTATTAGATTATCAGTGGCTACCATTTTCCAAGACAGAGATAATAAAACACCATACCATAAAATGCTCTATCAGCAAGTGTTTCTTTAGTGCCAAATAATTATTAATGCTGGGAATGAAATATGCTGGATCAGCTTTGGCAATGCATTTAAAAATCTCAGGCCCTGAAATCTCTACAGCCCCATGCCCCAATTTACCACACTTACGCTCTCAGCTGTTTTTCTCTCTTCCTATTGCTTTCTGTAATAGAGAACTCTAGAATCAGAAAACTGGAAGCGTTTTATAGGGATTCACTAAGCTAGTAATTTAAGAGCAAATAAAGTAAATTGCCTGAAAGAAACCATGATTGCTACCAGTGGTGAAAGCCTAACCGAAAAGTATTAGAAGACGATATCAAACTTTCCCCAATTGTTTTAGGGTCTGTCCTGTTTCAGAGTTACTTCCATATTCTTTCAAACCCAGAGCATTCAAAAATGCATACTACTTATACAGACAGGTCCTTTTCAGAATCAATGACTAGATTCTCAGATAACAGATTCCATAAAAGTTGTGATCTAGAAAGATAGAAAATAATCTACAAGACTCCATGAAAACTGACTGTGTCTTTGCAAGTGGTTCAGATTAGCTGTCTGGAGGAATGAACAATACTTTCTGAGGGATTGTGGGTTTACACCTCCATACAGATTTGGTCTGACTATAGGGTGATCAACCTGAGCTTGTCCAGATTTTAGCACCAAAAGTCCTGAATCCCAGGGCACACCTCATTTCCAGGCAAACTGGGGCAATTGGTCCTCCATTGTATAAAGTGTTATTTCCCTAAATACAGTTTTTTAGGAATCCAAGTAGTTGAGGAAAATCATAGTATTAGATTTTCTCATAAAATAAAAAACATGCTTTAATCTTTTTATTTTTCTAAAATTTTTAATAGGTCTTTATTGGAGTATAATTGCTTCACAATACCGTGTTAGTTTCTGTTGCACAACAAAGCGAATCAGCCATATGCATACACATGTCCCCGTATCCCCTCCCTCTTGAGCCTCCCTCCCACCCTCCCTAACCCACCCCTCTAAGTCATCGCAAAGCACCGAGGCGATCTCCCTGTGCTACGCTGCTGCTTCCCACCAGCCAACTATTTTACATTTGGTAGTGTATGTATATATGTTGATGCTACTCTCTCACTTCACCCCAGCTTAGCCCTCCCACCTCATGTCATCAAGTCCATTCTTTATGTCTACCTCTTTATTCCTGCCCTGCAACTAGGTGCATCAGTACCTTTTTTTAGATTCCACATATATGTGTTAGCATACGGTATTTGTTTTTCTCTTTCTGACTTACTTCACTCTGTATGACAGACTCTAGGTCCATCTACCTCACTACAAATAACTCAATTTTGTTTCTTTTTATGGCTGCGTAATATTCCATTGTATATATGCGCCACATCTTCTTTATACATTCATCTGTCGATGGACATTTAGGTTGGTTCCATGTCCTGGCTATTGTAAATAGTGCTGCAATCTTAAGTAATAGAGATTTACTTTCATAACCTTTCGATGTCTAGCTGGTCATTCTGCATATGCTATGGACTTTGGGAAATGTACCATCTTGCTCTTTATTTATTTGCAATTTAAATGTTTCACCAGAAGCCAGGTGGGGAAGAGTGATGTGCAGAATGAGTCATCCTCAAAAGAGACATGTACAAAGAAAAACAAATCCTGAATAATGCTGCTAGGTTCTATTCTAATATACTTTCTATGAATTCCTATGCCTGTCATGCATATGTCTTTAAACACAAGTTCTGTAAAAAGACTAATAAGATATTGGTAAAAACTTTGAATTTAAAATCATGAAATCTAAGATATTCTTAGTTGAACAAACGAAATACTTGTGCCCATATTTCCTATGTCATCACTTTTACAGTTTTGTGGGACAGAGGATTTACCAATAAATATCTACATTATTTTGTAACCCTTCTTTTTCAGTTATAATTGGTTTATTTTGAGAGCCCATTGCATATGGTGATCGGTATATAAGTCCCAAACCTTTCCTGTTGCCTTGTGGGGATTTTTTTGTCATTGTTTTTTGTTTGTTTTCTCACTGAACTAAAATGGCAACATGGTTCAGTAAGAAAAGCGCATGCCTGGAGTAAGACCTGAGTTCAATTCCTCTCTTGACCATCTACCAGCCACATAATTTTTAACAACCCCTAAACGTCCCTGAGCCTCTAATTTTTCATCTGTAAATTGAAGGATTTCACCAATCTGGGCTGAAAGCATTGCTTATATCTTATGCATCTATGTGCCAAGAAGGGTCTTGTTCAACTGCTCTCAGACTTCAGACAGAGTTTTGCACACTCATAGGTGTTGGTGAGGATTTTGTGGCAACCTATTCTCTGTATAGCCTTTAAAGACTGGGTCTGTTAAATAGAAAGAGGTGACCCAACTCAACACATACATGCACATGTACACAAACAAATGCATTGTCTTTGCTTATCTTTGAAAAGTCCTACTTGGTGGGTATTTTTTTCTTTTTTCCAGGTATACATGGAACTGGTTTGTGTAAAGCACTTGTGGAATGCTTCGAAAGTCTCAAGAGGTCTTAGAGCATGGCTGAGGCTTGCATGAGTTAAGGGTTCCACATGGTCACTTGTCCACGGGCCAATAAAGCCATTTCCTGGGCTCATTTTTGAAAACAGTGTCAAGAACATGATACTCCTGTGGGATATAGTAGAAGACACTTTCAGCTTCTCTGTCTGTCTCTCTTTAACCCTCAGACATGAGATCTAAAAATGTACAAGGCAAAAAAACAATCAAAATAAAACAAAACCAAAAAACAATTTACCTGACCAGGAAAACAAAGGGCTTGTTTGGGACACTGTGCGGGGCATGCCTGCCAGCAGTCTTCAAAGTCATTCAGTTTAAACTGTAAGTGACCACAGTTGCAAAAACTGTTGTAATCACTCACTCCACACTTGTTTTCACTCAAGAGGCAAATGAGAAGGCTTTCACAGGCACAAGCCTAAGGAAGGCAGGATAGCAAAGGGACTAAGGAGATGGGCTTTGGAGCCTAGAGAGCAGGATTCAACTCCCAGCCTAGACCCTCACCAGCTGGTAGACTTTGGCAAGTTACACGACCATCCTAAGCCTTTATTTTCTCATATACAAAATGAGGATATTGTTTACCTGATGGTTGTAATAAAGATTAACAGCCTAATATATGAAAAATCCTGCTACTTACCTTGTACTGAGGGTTCAGTATATGAAAGCCACTATTAAGAAGGCATTTTTAGTTAATTTTATTGAATACTTACTATATGCCAAGTGTTGTTCAAAGCCCATTACATGATTTAACTCATTATCTTCACAAGAACCTTGTGAATTAAATACCATTATCATCTCACTTTTATAAATGAGAAAATGGGGGCAAGGATAAATTAAATAGCTTGCCTAAATTTTCTTGCATAAAGAATTTGTATTTTGATGATCTTCAATGTTTCAAAACATACTGCATTCTGTAATCTACTTCGTAAAAGCTAATAGAGGTGTAACCACACTTTATAAGTGAGGCCAGGATTCAAACATGCGATGTTTGGATCTAGATGTTCTTTGGTTAATGTCTCTGGAAAGCCTATGTTTCTCCTAAGAGTAAAAAGATTTGGATGGAAAATGTATTCCACCTCTTATATGTCAAACAGTTTGCAAATGACAATTCTTTTTCTGGAAAGTTTGCAAATGACAATGCTTGTTCTGTGAAAATACAATAGCAGTAAGTTTTAACATAAACAAGGTGAAAATTAAGGGAAGTATCTCAGAACTCATGGGGGAAAGGGTACATATTTATTAGATTTGTAGAGTACCCACAGAATGCAATATATTTTGAAGCATTTAAGGACATCAAAATAGAAATTCTTTACGTGAGAAAAACTTATAATCATAAAGTCTTTCATGTTCGTTCAGAGCCAAAGAATACCACTTTTGTTTGTTGCTTTGCTTGTTTTGTTTTTTATGAGCTGAACAAGAAAAGTAATTGAATTTCTCTTGTAAACCCAAGCAGTGCCTAGGATACTCTCTGATTATATGCTGATATCCTCTAAAGTCAGAGTCAAACATTTTGCTTTTTCACGAATGCAGTTATTAATTACTATGGTCTGGGGCTAAAGAGTATACGGATCTTCTTCTGGAAGCTTTCCCAGGGATGTGTAATCTGAAAATCAAATAGCCCAAGTAAAGTGGTACGTAGTGGTGGTGTTCTTTCGGATGCTCTGCTGGTTTTGCCTTTTAAAGCAATCACTCTGCAAATCTGGAAAGGTTAGAAGCGGCAGGGTAGGGGTGGGCTATTCAATCCACAACCGCATTATACTAAAATTATGGTAATAACTTGGTTAACCATGTCTCTTCTGCCCATCTCTGCCTATGTTCTGCATCCTTACCCTTCATCTGAAACTCTGAAATCCCATTTTCAAGCCCTATCCTCTCATCCTCTTTTAACTCTTGCTTTTAACAAAATCGACTTCATTTTTTAGAGCAGTATTAGGTTCACAGCAATACTGAGCATAAGGTAGAAGATCTCCCAAATATCCCCTCCCTTCACACATGCATAGCTTGCCCCGCTATCAACATCACTCACCAGAGTGGTGCATTTGTTACAACTGATGAACCTATGCGGACACATCATTATCACCCATAGTCTATATTAAGGTTCACTCTTACATTCTGTGGATGTGCATAAATGTGTGACGACATGTATCCATCATTACAGTATCCTACAAAGTAATTTTACCATCCTAAAAATCCACCTATTCATCCCTCCTTCCTTCCTAACTCCTGGCACCCTGATCCTTTTACTATCTCCATAATTCTGAACACTTTCTGTCTTGTCTGTACTTTAATCTCATTTAAAAATCTGATCCCTCAATTTCTTTTTTTTCCCTCCATTTTGCCAGTCTTACGATGGCTTAAACTGCAATCATCAAACAATGCAGACCCCAAGGTCAATCACTTCTACTTGTCTTTGTCAGCACCCTTAAATCCAGATTTCCTTGCCTTTTCCCGTGTTTGCTCAACCACTAAGCAGTTTAGTGCCAATCTGATCACTGCTTTTCTTTGCCAGCCTCAGAAGGCCATGCCTTCATTATTCGTGAAGATGGGCCTCCAGGTATAAGTCTAGAGATGAAGCTCTTCCTAAACAAGTTATGTTCTGATGAAGTCATCTGGATGGGCTGGGTACCTGCTTCAGTTTCCAAAGTTGGCCTGTCAACGTCAGACTCAGATGGTTTGTCTTGCTCTGCTTCTAACGCTTCTATAGATTAGATTTGACACTTACTTCTGGCTTATCCTCGTGCCTTACAACCACATCACACATACTCTTAACACTCTTTATGTTTTCTAGATTTCTAAGTTAGATTTTGCATCCTACCCATGGACTCTCAGAAGCTAACCTTAGCTCACCTATAGTTTTTGCTTCTCTGTTACCTCGAGTTACAGCTTAAAGTCATCTTGCCCCATGAAATTAAAATAGCGTAGCCTTGCACAGATTGGTTGTCACTAAAGGGAAAAAAATTGCATAATTGTGAGAATTGATGTCTGCATATGTGAAATGGACTTCAGGCAGACCTGAAATATGAGTTTTCTAAATGATAGTTATGGCAAGGAAGTTGACCTTTGATTTATCCAGTCTCATGATAAGAACTCAGAAATGTTCTCGGTTGTTTTCCTGAATCTAGTTCCTAGGCAGGAATGTATTCAGTCTTTCCAATCATCAATTACAATTAGATGGAGGACGGGCTAGAGGTAATTTAAACTCCATAACAGATATAGGAAAGACAAACTTCTTTAACTGGTACGATCCTCAGTCTGTGTAGATGATTTTATCAGTAGTATTCTGCCCTTTGAGGAGATGTGGGGAATTGGTTACCATCTCTTTGCCTATTGTTTTGTATAAATTTTGTGTTTGCTTTCATATTTTTTTAATAAACAAATTATGTAGATTTTAATCATGTCTTTTGGTTTCTTTCTGCCCATCACATCACCATTCTATTTTGTGACAAGCACACGGTGTATTTTTGGTTTTTAAACTCAAAAGCTTAGAGCTTCAGAACACTTTTTTTTTAATTGAACTTTTCAAAAAAATTTTATTTTATTTCTTTATTTTTTGGCTGCGTTGGGTCTTTGTTGCTGCGTGTGGGCTTTCTCTAGTTGTGGCGAGAGGGGGCTACTCTTCATTGCAGTGCACGGGCTTCTCACTGCGGTGGCTTCTCTTACTGCGGAGCACGGGCTCTAGGTGCACAGGCTTCAGTAGTTGTGGCTCGCGGGCTCTAGAGCGCAGGCTCAGTAGTTGTGGCGCATGGGCTTAGTTGCTCCACGGCATGTGGAATCTTCCCGGACCAGGGCTCGAACCCGTGTCCCCTGCATTGGCAGGCGGATTCTTAACCACTGCGCCACCAGGGAAGCCCAAGAACACTTTTTTCACCTCTTGTTGGCCCCTTCTTCCACCACCACTACTGTCAGATTCCTAATGCACCCTAGCTCATTAACAGTCTGGGTAACTTCAATTTGTATTTATTATTACATTATGTTGGTTTATATGTCTGTCCTATTAGAAGCTGAACTTTTCAAAAGAAAGGACCTTACCTTGTTCAGCTTTCTTACTCCAGTGCCTAGAGTATAATTGAATGCGTTGTAAATTGGTCAATGTTCTATTAGATCTTCCTATTTTAATGCCACATATTTAGTATTTTTGGAAAGTCATGCATCTTTATATCTATATTCCTTTGTCATCTGAGACTCTTAGTAGAGTCACATGCTATGTTCAGAAGACCTTCTCTACAGCTAACATAGCTAACATACATGGACAAAGCTACAGTGTTAGGATGCAAATAATACTGAACTTGAAATCAGAGGGGACTGAGCTCCAGTCCAGTTCATTGGTTGTGTGGCCTCAGCGAAGAACTATTAAAATTGCCCATGCTTCAGCTTCCTTATCTCCAAAATGAGGGAGCTGAACTAGTACTCATTTGCTTCTAGTTACGTTACTGTTTTGATTTGTTCATACTTAAGGAAAATGCTGTTTTGACTGCATCTCTTTGATGACTTAATAAAAGTTTGTTTTTGAATTGTACAGACAATTCAATTTCTTGACAAAGGAGTTAGCCAAATTTTATTATCCACAGACTGATAGTTTCTGGTATAAATGAAATTGTTCATTTTCTTTTCTTCTCTTTTTATGGGATGAGATATCTTGAGTCAGTGTTTAAGCTTTCAAAATAGAACCCAAATGTATGTCAAAATTTACTGGTCGAGACCTCAGTATTGCTAACCTCCTTTAGTTAAAAAAAAAAATACCTTCAATGCTAAAATATGTGAGTAAAATTCATGATAATTTTCGTTTTTCCTGACACTGATATTTTGGTTACGTCACCTGATGTAAGCCACTTAAGTTCTTTCCAAGGGAGCCCCTCATCTTTAAAATGGACGGGGTGTGGGTACACTTAACTCACATGGGGGCTAGGAGGATTAAGCGAGATATTAAGTATGAAAGCACCGTGAAAATATTAAGCATGAAGGGAACATAATTCATTATTGTTTTGAAATATTTAAATCAAAGCTCCTAAATTTTACTACCTTTTTAGCCCCAAATAATGTATTAAGACGTAACTTACTTAAACGGAATGCCTTATAGAAGATTTCAGGCAATCTTTAGTCTCTGTGCTCAGAACCCACTGACCATCTTTTCCCCTTGTTAATTAAGCAGAGGGAGCTGCAGGCTCAGCAGCCCACGTGCTGACTGTCTACAGGCTTGTGGCTCCCCTATCCCTCTCCTGCTCCTTGCCCATGATGCTGACCAGAGGGGAGTGTTCCAGCCCATTCCATTCCCTGTAGGCATTCTTCTACAACTCGCTTCATAGCTGCAAAGCACATGGCTTTTCCTCTTGTCAGACTGTATTCTGGTTGCAGTCAGCCTAAGTGCCATTAATTGCCCATTTTCTGACAGTGTCAAATCACTGCTCTGGCCTCTGTGAACCTTGGATCAGGTTCAGTCATACTCAGCTTCTCCAAGTATAAAGCCTGAATCCTTCATCTGCACTGCCAAATGTATATTGGATTCTAAGTGATTCTGCTTTCAAGGTATTTTCTTTAAATTATTCAAGAATTGTAGGATGGGTTGAGACTAAGCATGTGTTGCTTTAGTTGAAAAAGAAAACCAGGGGAAAGGGTTATTTAAGTAAATACAAGGACTTTATAATGAATTTCTATGCTGCCCGGCATGCAATTTTCTTTATTTCATTATTTTTTGTAATAAAATAGCTAGAAAGAGATATTTCAGTTTTCTTCTGAAGGCTTTAAGTTTCAGAATGGAGCAGAATGCAATTATTTTTTCTTTCATGCTGGTTGCTGCCGGGGCTGGGATTTAATTAGGACCAAAATTTTAAGGCACTAATGTGTCCTCGGGCCAAATTACCCAGGACAATTTGTAGAAGACCATATTCATACAGACCTTCCTATAAAAGAGTCTTTTATTTAGAATAATTCAGTGTTCGAAAAGATATAGAATAGGCAGGAAAAATAATAAAGGGAATTCACTAGCTTATTAGTGGCTCTTAAATTTTTCCGCTATCACCACTTCACATCACATTTAGAGAAAAAGGAAAGGAGGGAGAGAGAGCATGTACGATCATTTAAAAATACTTCTTTGTTGGAAAAAACAACAGCATTACAGTGGAGAAATCCAGCAGACACCACTTTGTTCAGCTGATCAAAGTTAGCATCAACAGTAACGAGAATAAGCAACATCGGTCTCTTGGTACAACGCACTGAGGAAGGTACAAAGTCACTGCTCCGGCACTCCTACCCAAAATAAATAATCTAAATTTAATCATGAGGGAAAAAAATCAGACAACCCCAAACAAAGAGATTTTATACAAAATAACTGTGCTTTTCAAAAGTGTCAGTCATGAAAAGGAAAGGAAAATTGTCCCGGATTAAGGAGCCTCACGTAACAACTAAATGTACTCTGTGATTCCGGGTTGGATCCTGGCCCAGAAAAAGTATATTGATAGCAATTGATAAAAATGGAATAAGTTCTTTAGGTTAATTAACAGTATTGTATCAATATTTCCTGATTTTGAAAATTTTAATGTATGACGTTAACATTTTGGGAAGCTATGAAGCTTTGTACTATTTTTGTGACATTTTGTAAGTCTGAAATGAGTTCAATCTGAATTTTTTTTTAAATAAAAATTGCAAATTTAAAACCACAGGTCATTGGACCTGTGCTAAGATCACACAGTGGTAAGTGGTGTCCCATTCAGAGCTCCACCCTGATTTCCAAAGTCATGCTGCTGAGAACACAGAAAAAGGCAACTGCAGTGTGTTTCACACTTAAGGTTTTATAGTATAGTACTATATCGAACACCACGTTTATCATTTTACGTAAAAGACACCACTGTCAGTAGGAAATGGTACTAACCATTTATTTGAAATGACTCCTAAATTTGGCCCTATCATTTTATATGTAGGGATATGGCCTGAATTGCCATACTGAATTTCCAAAAACAAAATAATTATTTATTACAATTTTTTTCTTCTAAATCTATACCCTTTCTCTGCATTTTAGGGTAAATTAGTAGGAAAAACACTCTCAATGAGGCACAATCCCCTTGATATTTTTCTCTAAGTGTCTTGAGGATTGCAGACCCCAACCCTTGATGCCACACAGAATTCTATCAACATTCAAGTTAGAAATAACAAGGTAAGGTGACTTACCTTGCTGATTTTGTTTTGAGCAAACAATATTTCGCTTGGTATAAAAATCAGTAAGATTAAAAACTCTATTAAACAGATTTGAATGACTCATGTATTTTATTTTTACCTAGAATATAACATCGATTGTTATAGATAGCTAAACATTAAGTACTCGATTTATCATGGAAAACTGTTTTTTCCCATGAATCTTACAATGTGAAAAATAGTTCAGCTGAGCTGCCTCTGAAAACTCACAATTTTCAAAAAGGATAAACTGGACCAAATCAGAACAGCGATGTCCATCATAAACTACTGTAGCTCAAACTCTTAACACCAGTTCATCCAAATGTTCGTGTCACAAGATAAGACTATCGACAAACTGATCTCATGATAACTCATCCCAAAGATGAGTTCCAAAGATAAGGCCACTGACAGTTCTAGCAACTCCCCAGTTTGCAAATTCTGACCAACATTGTCAGAATTCTGCCAAGACTGAATCCTGTAAGTATCCTTTTCCTACACTACCCCTTTTGAGATGCCTTCTTCACTGTTACCCGTGAGGCGCAGTCTCTCAGGCTACAGCAAGTAATAAACCTAACTTTGTTGTCTACTGATGTGTTTCTGGAATTCTTTACCTGAGAGGCATTGGTAAATGTTATTTTAGAGAGTCATTTTAATCAGCAGAATTTTATTCTGTAATTTTAGGAGCTGTAAGCAGTGAGTTTCTTCAGGCTGCCCAACGCCTTGAAAAACAGTTAAGCACAGAGACAAGAGGAAAATGAGTACCTATGTTACACAAGAAATAGAATAAAATCTCCCATGTTGGGAACTGGGAGGATCCAAAACACATCCATAACACTCTATTAATGTGAGGAATGAAGAGCAATTCTGTCCTAGAGATGATCTGAACGATGGCTCTCAACCTTGGCTGCCTACGAGAATTATTTAAGGGGCTTTAAAATTACTGATTTCCCAGGGACCATGTTGGACCAATTTAACTAGAATCTCTGTAAATGAGGCCCAGGAGTCTATATCTTAAAAGCTTCTTACAATGATTCAAATGTGCAGCCAAGGCTTGAGAATCACTACTTTAGGGTGTTCACATAACATTCTACTCTAATGCTTATTATAATGTTCAATAAATGCTAATGCATTCAACTACCCATCAGTTTAAAAACACTGTGTGACTTGGTATAAAGCACCAGTTTACAAAAGGAGAAAGAGAGTCGATCATTTAAGAAATTCCCTGACTTAGGATAAATCTGATGGAAACATAATAAAACCTGATAGCAAAATCTGAATTTAGAATGGCTTCTTCCTGGCACATAGGATGTTTCTGAGAACTGGAAAGAATGGACTTTCCAGAAGATGAAGCTTCTGGATAAATATATACAGAGCAGAGAAGGAGGAATTAGGTACCCTCTTAACAGACACATCAACTTGGAGACAAAATGAGGTGGCAAATGTCAGGGGCAGGTGGTCTTTCCCGCCTCCAGGACATTGCTGGGTCCCACTCCACGCTCATTTAATATATATCGAGGGAAGGCCAGGAGCTACAAAACTGGGGAGATAAAGATGTTGCCTTCACAAAATGTTATATAATGATCTCCAGAGCCAATATTAATGCCTTTTGGATCAGTTCTGGTTTTGAATTTATGTGTCTTGCGGTACGTGGGCCTCTCACTGTTGTGGCCTCTCCCGTTGCGGAGCACAGGCTCCGGACACGCAGGCTCAGCGGCCATGGCTCACGGGCCCAGCCGCTCCGCGGCATGTGGGATCTTCCCGGACCGGAGCACAAACCCGTGTCCCCTGCATCGGCAGGCGGGGTCTCAACCACTGCGCCACCAGGGAAGCCCTGAATTTATGGATAGTGCTGTTTCCTTCAATGAGTTTGAATAATCAAGGGCTTGACCATTATAAAAATAAAGTTCAAGAATGATCCAAGCTGGAATGAGTCAACAACTGATGCAGTCCCTGAAAGAGTCCTCTAAAGGTTTGTCAAAACACAGTTCTTGGAGGCTGAGATGTACGTACACACGTTATGTGCCACATCTATAGTCAACAGCTAGTAAAACAGTGGGAAGGAAATGTAGTTGAAAACATCATCAAGTTGTATTAAAACACTCTGAAAACCTCACACCAGTCAGAACGCCATCATCAAAAAATCTACAAACAATAAATGCTGGAGAGGGTGTGGAGAAAGGGAATCCTCTTGCACTGTTGGTGGGAATGTAAATTGATACAGCCACTATGGAGAAGAGTATGGAGGTTCCTTAAAAAAATCAAAATAGAACTACCATACGACCCAGCAATCCCACTATTGGGCATATACCCCGAGGAAACCATAATTCAAAAAGAGTCATGTACCACAATGTTCACTGCAGCTCTATTTACAATAGCCAGGACATGGAAGCAACCTAAGTGTCTACTGACAGATGAATGGATAAAGGAGATGTGGCACATATATACAATGCAATATTACTCAGCCATAAAATGAAACGAAATTGAGTTATTTGTAGTGAGGTGGATGGACCTAGAGTCTGTCATACAGAGTGAATTAAGTCAGAAAGAGAAAAACAAATACTGTATGGTAACACATATATATGGAATCTTAAAAAAAAAAAGAGGTTATGAAGAACCTAGGGGCAGGACAGGAATAAAGATGCAGATGTAGAGAATGGACTTGAGGACACGGGGAGGGGGAAGGGTAAGCTGTGATGAAGTGAGAGAGTGGCATGGACTTATATATACTACCAAGTGTAAAATAGATAGCTAGTGGGAAGCAGCCGCATAGCACAGGGAGATCAGCTCGGTGCTTTGTGACCACCTAGAGGGATGGGATAGGCAGGGTGGGAGGGAGAGGCAAGAGGGAGGAGGTATGCGGATATATGTATTTGTATAGTTGATTCACTTTGTTATAAAGCAGAAACTAACACACAGTTGTAAAGCAATTATACTCCAATAAAGATGTTAAAAAAAAAAAAGAAACACTCTGAAAAATGCTTTTGTGTAGCACCTTATGCCTAGTAGTCTGCAGATAAAGGAGAGGAGTGAACAAAACATTCAGAGCAACTCAGAAATGACCATAATAACAAAAATACAACATTAATGGCACGATCATACGTGTAATTATGCATAACTTTGTATCTCAGGGAACATCCCTGAAAGTGAAAGTATAGGCTATTTCATTTCTAATTAGGTCTTTGAAAGCTGTCTTAACTCCTAGGAAGTGTTTTCATGCTTTACATGTATAGAAAACATATGTTGTGAAAACGCACAAATCATAAAATTTGAGTCAAACGATGTCACATAATTTGCTAACTATTCTACAACTGTTAGATAAATACATAAACTATATAAAGCGTTTCTATGGTAATTAAACTCTGAAAGAGTCAGGATAAACTAGTTTGGGTAGTAACCACAAACATCTCAGGAGCTTAGCTCAAGAAATGTTTATTTGTTTTTCACTCCATGTGTTCACTATGAGTTGCCAGGTGACCTCTGCTCTACCTACTCATTTTGGGACTCAGGCTTAACTCAACGTCTGCCTCTGTGATCACCTCTACAGTGCGAAAGAAGTGTGGGGAATCTTGCACTGGGTCTTCAGGCTTTCTTCCAGAGGCAATACGCATCACTACTACTCACACTTCATTGATCATCCAAACTTGGCGTCTATACCTTACTTCAAAGGGGTGGGTAAAAAAAAAAAATACTACCATCTGTCCAGAAGAAGGAATGTAAAGTTTTGGAAGAGGTCTGAGGACTCCCATAAACCTGTATCAGATTCAAATTAAAATAAGAGCAACAGGGGTAGATATGGTTTCTGCTCTGTTTTTAATATTTGTAGTGATCAGAAAGGCTTCCTTGCACTTAGGAAGTGCTAAGAATTACTTGGAAAAGTAACAGGGACTGATCGTACAAAGACCCCAACGTCACTGAGAGAGAATAATTCACAAGAGATAAGCTTTATTGGTATGAAATATTTTAGTATTTGTAGACTTTTAAATCAGTATGTAAGATAATATGAAAACTGTGAGTCAGTAGACTCTGGTGGAGATCATGGAGGCTGGGTTTGAATCCTGGCTCTGCCATTCACTAGCAGCATGACCTTGAGGGAGTAATTTATCCTCTCTGTGACTCGGTTTCCTCATTTATAAGTGGGAACATAATATTAATGCCCTCTTCATAGTTTTATGAGGATTAAGTATATATATATTATAGATTAAGTATATATATAATATATAAAGTATATATATAGATAAGTATAGATTAAGTATATATGTTATATATATAATATACACACATCACTTTGCAAATATTAGTAAATGCTGTAAGTATTTGCTATGGTTAATTGGATTAATTAGCCATTTGACTAATTCCTTACAAGGGCTAGATAAGTGAGGGTTGAGGACAAATTTGGTCTCTGAAGATAAACAGCCATGCTTCCTAAGAGACAGTGTCATTCAGACCAAGCATCAGGAAGCTTGGCACTAGCCCCACTTCTGCCCCTAACTAGTTGTGTGACTTTAGTAGATCATTGAATATTTTCTTGGCATCTCTTTTCTTTCCTCTCTTAATTCTGTTATTTCTAGGCTAGGTGAGCTTCATTCAATTGAAAATATATGTACTAGGGATCTTACAGTGTATAAAATGTGAAAAGTTTACTATGCTGCAGAGCAGTAATCACAAGAGAAGAATGTGTAAATGAGAAGCAAATTTGACAGGAAATGTAGACCTTCAGAGTCAGAAAAAGAAATTTATCAAGTAGATGGTGATGAGGTATTCCAGTACAGAGAGTACAGCATGACAACATCTCAATAATATCAGTACCTACCATTTATTGAATGCTTACAAGATGCCAAGTACATTTACTTTTATTATTTCTTGTCCTCAAAACAACTCACAGAGGTGAATTTATTATCCACATTTTAAAAATAAGGAAACCAGTGCTCAGCAAGATCCATGTAACTTGAATCTTGATTTGTCTGACCTCAGAAGCTAGTGATTTCTTTCATTTATGTTATTCCATGAAGATGAGAAAAAGTAAGGGGCAGGATCAGGAAACAGGGAGCAATTGTGTTTGCCTAGGTCATTTGGTTTATTTAGGGAATTAGCAGGAATGCAATTAGAAATGTCTATTCCATGTATTAAAACCATTTGTTTCTGTTGTCTAAAACTTAAGTTCAATTACAAGAATATGTGCATTTAAAAAAAATTTATTGGAGTATAGTTGATTTACAATGTTGTGTTAGTTTCAGGTGTACAGCATAGTGATTCAGTTATGCATATACATATATTGATTCTTTTTCAGATTCTTTTCCCATACAGGTTATTACAGAATATTGAGTAGAGTTCCCTGTGCTATATAGTAGATCCTTGCTGATTATCTATTTTATATATAGTAGTGTGTGTATGTTAATCCCAAGCTCCTAATTTATCCCTGCCCCCAACATTTCCCCTTTGGTAACTATAAGTTTGCTTTCAAAATCTGGGAGTTTGTTTCTGTTTTGTAAATAAGTTCATTTATATCATTTTAAAAATCAGATTCCACGTATGAGTGATATCGTTATGATATTTGTCTTTCTCTGTCTGACTGACTTCACTTAGTATGATAATCTCTAGGTCCATCCATGTTGCTGCAAATGGCATTATTTCATTCTTTTTAATGCTGAGTAATACTCCATTGTATATATGTATCACATCTTCTTTATCCATATCTCTGTTGATGGACATTTAGGTTGCTTCTATGTCTTGGCTATTGTACATAGTGCTGCAATGAACACTGGGATGCAGGTATCTTTTCAAATTATGGTTTTCTCCAGATATATGCCCAGGAGTGAGATTGCTGGATCATATGGTAGCTCTATTTTTAGTTTTTTAAGGAACCTCCATACTGTTCTCCATAGTGGCTGTACCAATTTACATTCCCACCAACAGTGTATGAGGGTTCCCTTTCCTCCACACCCTCTCCAGCATTTATTGTTTGTAGACTTTTTGATGATGGTTATTCTGACCAGTGTGAGGTGATACCTCACTGTAGTTTAGATTTGCATTTCTCTGATAATTAGTGATATTGAGCATCTTTTCATGTGCTTTTTGGCCATTTGTATGTCTTCTTTGGAGAAATGTCTATTTAGATCTTTTGCCAATTTTTGATTGGGTTGTTTGCTTTTTTTTGACATAGAGCTGCATGAACTGTTTGTATATTTTGGAAATTAATCCCTTGTTGGTTGATTTGTTTGCAAATATTTTCTCCTATTCTGTGGGTTGTCTTTTCGTTTTGTTTATGGTTTCCTTTGCTGTGCAAAAGCTTTTAAGTTTAATTAGGTCTCATTTGTTTATTTTCATTACTCTAGGAGGTGGATCAAAAAAGATATTGCTGCGATTTATGTCAAAAATGTTCTGCTTATGTTTCCTCTAAGGTTTATAGTGTCTGGCCTTACATTTAGGTCTTTCTTTAATCCATTTTGAGTTTATTTTTGTGTATGGTGTTAGGAAGTGTCCTGGTTTCATTCTTTTACATGTAGTTGTCCAGCTTTCCCAGCACCACTTATTGAAGAGGCTGTCTTTTCTCCATTGTATATTCTTGCCTCCTTTATCATAGATTAGGTGACCACAGGTGCATGGGTTTATCTCTGGGCTTTCTATCCTGTTCCATTGATCTATATTTCTGTTTTTGCACCAGAAACATACAGTTTTGATTAATGTAGATTTGTAGTATAGTCTGAAGTCAGAAAGCCTGATTACTCCAGCTCTGTTTTTCTTTCTCAGGATTGCTTTGGCTATTCGGAGAATCCATGCATCTTGAATGTCTGAAACACCTGCCTCAGGGGTCCCATAGCACCCTATACATACATTTATTTAAGGCCTTCTCATATACCTCACCTGTTATAAATACACTTATTGGAACATCTTAAATTATTTGTTTATGGGTCTGTAATACAGAGTTTCAAGTTTCTGGAAGGGAAGAATCATACTTCATTCATCTTCTTATCCCTAACTTCCCACCACAGTGATTGGTAGATATTAAACAAATATTTGTTGAATGAGCAAGTAAATGAAGGAATAAATGAATGAATGCTTTTAGATGTACTCTTTGATGCTTGAATACTTCCTTGACTTTTAGCAAGCTATCTCAAGTCCTTTGAAATCTGATAAGATATACATCTTTAAGAGATGCAGAAAATATACAAAGACTTATTTTGCTAGGGGTAAATGCTATTATAATTAACATCAGGACCATGAAATCTTCTACTGTTTGTTGAACACAGTTTTTTACTTTAAAAATTACTTAATTTCATTTTCATATTGGAAGATATTTTGTACTGATAATAAACATTAATGGAAACACATGATTTCACATGCCAATATTCTGACCTGCAATAGTTTAAAAATATTTTTGTGGTATATGGCAAAGTCAACTAATCCAGCAGTGATGAAAACAGTAACACTAACAAGCAACACTCATTTCCAGCTCACAAGTTAAAATTTAACACTCTTTTCCAACAGCATGAATTTCTGCTGTGGGAATTCAACAGTATTAAGTGGTAATAACTTCCAAAAAACAAAATAAAATGTTGGCTTGTGTATATGGGCAAATCTTCATCAGATCAATGGTGGTATAGGATGTCATCTGTCCTAGTAGTTGTCACTTCAGGCCACATTCATGATCATATGATTTCACAGCTGTTAAGATACTCAAAGGATCTTGTTCCACCCTCCCATTTCTTATGTAGAGAGATATTTAAAATAACTTAGGAGGATAGTTTCTTTCTGTTTTTAAAGGTCTCTGAGAATGAAATGGCATTTATTCCTCACTCCAGAATCTCCTTTTCATGTTCAGCACAGTGATAATCAGCATCTTAGCTCTATTTGAAATTCTGTCTTTAATTATTGGTTTCTTAAGAATTATTGTTATTCTATAAAACTACCAGTGGAAGTAATAATAACATCCCATAGTTATACAGTACTTTTTCTTCAAATTGCATGCTATGTGTACAATAATTCTACGAGGTCAGCGGTAAACTAAAAATTATCGCTGTTTTCTGGACAAGGAAATTTCATCACAGAGTCTTTCATGGTAAGCTAGTGGCCGTGAAGCTGGGATTAGCTGTCTTATATACAAAGAGAACAATTGCTTGGTATCATTTTCATAAAATTCCACCATAGTTTTAAAAGAAGGATGATAGTGCTTGTGATTTCTACTTTGTAGGCTAACCACCGTAAGCCTTAACTTTCATCTTGGGACCTCTTTTCTAAAGATTTATTCATTTGTTTATTCCTACTTTTTTCAGCTGTCTCAGGTCTTTTGTGTCCTTTTGGAATTTGGCACTCTAAGCTGGACACAACATTTCAGTAAAATTATGACTAATAAATATTTAGGTTTTTTGTAATGGAAATGAAATTCTCTGCTCACTCCAACTGGATGTACTTCATATCTGATGTCAGGATGGCTTGATGTAACTATATATTCCCCTTTCTTACCTATTGTAAACATAACTGTGATTTAATACACTGGAAACATATTATGATTGGCTGCGTAATTTTAATTCTCAAGTACTTTGGGCTTTTATAGTATCCTCTGAGTACTTCTCTTATGCCTATGCCAAAACAATAATTATGTCCAATATGATATTTGGGTTACTTGATGGCAAATGAATTAAAATAATGTTGAAAGTGAATAAGATAATTTGGGGAGGCTTTGAAGCACTGACAAATCTAATGTTTCAATAAATAATTCCCTTCTGTGTTAAATATCTAGAGCTTTTTTTCTTTCCTTTTTCCAGAAATTTCTTTTGGTGGGAGGTCTTTAATCAGATCTACCTATTTCCTTTAATCTCATGGCTAGCTTTTAAACATCTGTGAAGATTATGCTATGCTTCAGATAAATCAGGTACTCATAATTTGGTCTTGTTACAACAGGAGGCCTCTAATTATCTGGAGGTGGTGTCCTGAAATTGTAATAACTACCGCTCTGTGCCAGGCACTGTTGCGAGTACTTTATATATTTTAACTCACTTTATCCTTCTCTAAATTTGCTTTGAATAAATTGTGGAAGGTATCATTTTATGTACAAGGAAAATTAAGATACAGAGATTTAATAATTTACAAAGTCACAACAGCTACTAAGTGGTAGAGACACTATTTAAATCCAGGCAGTATGGCTGACAAGTCCAATCTTTTGAACATAATGCTAATTTGCTAATAATTTCTAAAAGATTTCCACACATTTTATATAGTTTTCCCTAACATATAACATGGTTAAATGTAAAAACCATATTTGAGAATAGTTGCTAAATGTGTATTTTCAAATAAAAAAATCAGTTCTAACTTCAGATTATCTATAAATTGGTTTCGGACTTGATGTGCAGAAAATTTTAAGATAGATAAAATTTGATATTCCCATTACTGGTTAGGAGTAAGAAGAAACATAGTAATTATATTCCCATTACTGGTTAGGAATAAGAAGAAAAATACATCCTAAAATGTGGAGCCAGATCACAACTTGTTACAGAATATCTACAGTGTGCCTTGAAAGAGAATTAGAATAAAAGTAAAGTAAAATGAAATCTTTAGAAATCACTCACGGAATGATCCAATCACAAGTTTTCATTATTTAAGAAAATTAATTTTGGAGGAAAGTCTCTACATAATTTTGATGAAATTCTGCACCTGCATATACAAGTAATGTTAGAGTAAGTTTATCGACTATATAAAATCTATTTAATTTGTGGCATTGCTTGGGAGGTGTTTTAAAAATCACACTTTATGGTTATATCCATTGAATATATTTGTCAATATATGCAATATAATACAACTGCTTCTCTCTTTATGTAGTAATGATGTTTTTGAAACATTACAAGTAAATCAGGTATAGTAAAACATATGATAATCCAAATGTGTAACAGAAGCTCCATATTTCATGAATATGTAGTAAGTACTTCTGCTGAATGAAGAATTGCTTTATAAAGTTATTGATCACTCACACTTTCTGTTAAAAGGTATCTAGCATTTAAATAAATCATATTTGTTAATCACAGAGTAAAGGTGTACCTATTTGGCTAAAGTATTCCTTAGGTGTGATATATAGCACAGGAGATAAAAAAGCAATTCTTAATTAGACTTCACAAACGGTAGGAATTTCAAATAACCAAGAAGTCTAATCATTTTATTTTTAAAAGAAAATTGGCCAGTGTCATAGACCATCAGTGCAACCATGGGTTGCTAAAAACCCTATCTTTAAAAAACTACAGTTAGGTCTTCTGGTTCATGGCTGTGTAACTCATCGTTTTCCCTGTCTTCCTGGAAATCATCCAAAAATAACAAGAAAGAAAAACAAAATTAATTACCTCTATTGTTAATGAAACTACAAGAAAGACACCAAAAATATAAAAGGTAGCTAAAAGTTACTGAGTTCTTATAGATGCCTTCAAAAGGAAGGTGAGGGAAGTGGAGGAGAGACTGTTTGGAGAGACTTCGGCTGCAGCAGATTCCAGGGAGAAACCACACAAGTATAGTTCTTTGAGATGAGGGGGCCACCTTGAGGGCCAAATGCCTTTCCTTTAATAGGAGGTACACTGGGGAACTGAGAAGTAGCAGAACCACACTCCTCATCCCCACTTGACTATGCCTAGTTTAGAAAAGCAGAAAGGGGGCAGGGAGGAGTACACCCAGAAGTGCACAGAATAGCTGTTCTATCAGTCTTAGTTTGCGGCAGCTGAAACTTGAATAGTCTGTAAAACAACTATGGCCTCTTTGCAATTAGATGAAAGTTTTATGGGAAAATTGGACTCATCGAATGTCAAGTTTTAACAAAATAACTAATATGGTAGCTAAGAAAATACGTCAGAAGAAAAAACGATGAAGAAAGCAGAACTTTTTAACATATGAAGAAGCTCTCACCAAAAACCCTCTGCCACAGATCAGGATAAATATTTAAAAGTATTGTACAATATGCCAGTGTTACTAAAGTGCACCAGAGCGTGTGAAAAAGGGAATATTTCCAAATTCTATTTAAATACTGAGTACCAAAACCCAACAATGACTACACAAAAATATGCTATGGAATATTTATACTCATGAATTTCAATATTAAAACAATACAATTTCTCAGGCTTCCCTGGTGGCGCAGTGGTTGAGAGTCCGCCTGCCGATGCAGGGGACGCGGGTTCGTGCCCCGGTCCGGGAAGATCCCACATGCCGCGGAGCGGCTGGGCCCGTGAGCCGTGGCCGCTGAGCCTGCGCGTCCGGAGCCTGTGCTCCGCAACGGGAGAGGCCACAACAGTGAGAGGCCTGCGTACCGCAAAAAGAAAATAATAATAATAATAAAATAAAATAATACAATTTCTCAGTTAGACTCCATCAGCACCTTATAAGAAAAATATATCATGACCAAGAGAGATTTAATCCAGGAACACAAAAGTAGCTCAATGATATTAAATCCATTCATTTATTAGACTAATTAGTCTAAGGAGAAAAATAATATGCTTCTCTCCGTTGATACTAAAAAGGTGTCTGACAAATTGAATATGCATTTTTGATGAAACACGCCAAGATAAAAACCAATAAAAACTTACATAACATGATAAACATATTTATTTAAGTCCCAAAGACAGTATCAGGTTCAATGGGAAAATAATAAAGGTATTTTCACTAAAGTTATAAATAAGGCAAGGATACCCACAATCACACTGTTAAATAACAGTGCATTGAGTTAATAGTTACAATTAATGAGAATAAAATTGAATATACAAAAATTGGAAAGAAGGGTGGAAACTATTACCATTTACAAATGATGTATCTTTGAAAAATTCATGAAGATCAAGTACAGTATAAAACAAACATAAAAATAATTTAGTAAAGTCCTTTTAATGTATTGTTGAATTTAGTTTGCTAATATATTATTGAGGATTTTTGCATCTGTGCTTATCCAGGACATTGGCCTATAACTTTTTTTCTTGTAGTGTCCTTGTCTGCCTATGGTATCAGGGTAATGCTGGCCTCATAAAATGAGTTTGGAAGTGATTCTTCCTTGTCTAGTTTTGGAAAGAGTTTGAGAAGAAGTGGTACTAATGTTTTAAATGTTTGGTACAATTCACCAGTAAAGCCATCTGTCCTGGACTAATTTTTGATTGCTGATTCAATCTCCTTACTAGTAGTTGGTCTATTTGGATTTTCTGTTTCTTCATGATTCAGTATTGGTAGGTTGTATATTTTCAGAAATTTATCCATTTTTTCTAGGCTATTTAAATTGTTGGTGTATAATTGTTCATAGTGGTTTCCTTATTATCCCTATACTTCTGTGATGTCAGTTGTAATGTCTCCTCTTTTATTTCTGGTTTTATTTACTTGAGTTTTCTTTCTTTTTGTTAATCTAGCTAAAAAGATTGTCAATTTGTTTATCCTTTAAAAAAAACAGCTTAGCTTCATTGATCTTTTCTATTGTCTTTCTAGATCTATTTCAATTATTTCCACTGGATCTATGTTAACTCTTTCTTTCCATTAACTTTGGGCTGAGTTTGTTTTTCTTTTTCGAGTTCTTTGAGGTGTAAAGTTAGGTTGTTTATTTGAGATCTTTCTTTTTTCTTAATGTAGGTATTTATTACTATAAACTTCCCTCTTAGAACTGTGTTTGCTGTATCCCACAAGTTTTGGTATGTTGTGTTTCCATTTTCATTCATCTAAATATATTTTTTGATTTCCCTTTTGATTTCTTCTTTGATTCACTGGTTGTTTAAGAGTGTGGTATTTAATCTCCAGATATTTGTAAACTTTCCAGTTTTCCTCTTGTTATTGATTACTGATTTCATACCACTGTGGTCAGAAAAGATGCTCAACATGATTTCAATCTTCTTAAATTTGTTAAGGCTTGTTTTGTGATTTAACGTATGATCTAGCCTGAAGAATGTTCCATGTGAAGTTGAGAAGAAAGTGTATTCTGCTGTTGTTGTTCAGAATGTTATATATATGTCTAAGTCCACCTGATCTAACAATGTAGTCTAAATCTAATGTTTCTTTATTGGTTTTCCAGTGGGATTTATTCCTGGGATGTAAGGATAGTTCAACATACATAAATCAACAAAGATGATATACCACATTAAAAGAATGAAGCATAAAAACCAATGATCATCTCAATAAATACAGAAAAAGCATTAGAAAAAATTCAACATGTTTTCAGGATAAAAATGCCCAACAAACTAGATATAGATGGAATGACCCTCAACATAACAAAGGCCATTCATGGCAAGCCCATAGCTAACACCATGCTCAATGGTAAAAAGCTGAAAAATTTTCCTTTAGATCAGAAACAAGACAAGAATGCCCACTCTCACCATTTTTACTCAACATAGTACTGGAATGCCCAGCCAGAGCAATTAGGCAAGGAAAAGAAATAAAATGCATCCATATTGGAAAGGAAGAAGTAAAACTGTCACTATTTGCAGATGATATATTATGTATAGAAAAACCTAAAGACTGCACCAAAAAATTGTACCAAATACTTAGGAGTAATCAACGAATTCAGTCGAAGTTGCAGGATACAAAATCAATATACAAAAAAATTGTCGCATTTCTGTACACTAATAAGCCATCAGAAAGAGAAATGGAGAAAACAATCCCATTTACAATAGAATAAAATATTTAGGAATAAATATAACCAAGGAGGTGAAAGATCTCTACACTGAAAACCCTAAAACACTGATGAAAAAAGTTGAAGATGACACAAATAAATTGAAAGATATTACATGTTCATGGATTGGAAGAATTAATCGTATTAAAATGTCCATACTACCTTCAGTGATCCACAGATTCACTGCAATACCTATAAAAATTCTAATGCATTTTTCACAGAAATAGAACAATTCCAAAATTTGTATGGAACCACAAAATACCCTGAATGGCTAAAACAATCTTGAAAAAGAACAAAGCTGGAGGCATCACAGTTTTGATTTCAAACTATATTACAAAGCTATAGTAATCAAAACAGTATGGTATTGGCATAAAATCAGATACATAGGTCAATGTAATCAAAGAGAGAGTCCAGAAATAAATTCATGAATATATGGTCAATTAATTTTGACAAAGGTGCAAATAATACACAATGGGGGAAAGGACAGTCTTTTTAATAAATGGTGTTGGGAAAACTGGATCTCTACATTTACAAGAGTGAAACTGAATACTTGTCTTATACTATACACAAAAATCATTTCTAAATGGATCAAAGACTTGAATGTAAGACCTGAAGCCATGAAACTCCTAGAAGGAAACGTAGAGAGTAAGCTTCTTGACATTGGTCTTGGCAATGATTTTCTGAATTTGACACCAAAAGCAAAGGTAACAAAAGCATTAAAAAAAAATGGAACTACATCAAATTAAAAAGCTCTGCATAGCAAAGGAAACAGTCAACAAAATGAAAAGGTCACCTATGGAAAAGAAGAAAATATTTGCAAACTACATATCCAATAAAGGGTTAATATCCAAAATATTCAATGAATTCATACAACTCAGTAGCAACAGAACCAAATAACTCAATTAAAAAATGGCAAGGGACCTTAATACACATTTTTCCAAAGAAGACATACATATGGTGAATATGTACATGAAACATTACCTCAACATTACTAATCATCAGGAAGTGCAAACCAAAACCACAACACATCACCTCACGTCTATTAGAATGTTGATTATTAAAAACACAAAAAGTAGGGGCTTCCCTGGTGGCGCAGTGGTTGAGAGTCCGCCTGCCGATGCAGGGGACAAGGGTTCGTGCCCCGGTCCGGGAGGATCCCACATGCCGCGGAGCGGCTGGGTCCGTGAGCCATGGCCGCTGAGCCTCCGCGTCCGGAGCCTGTGCTCCGCAACGGGAGAGGCCACAACAGTGAGAGGCCCGTGTACCACAAAAAAAAAAAAAAAAAAACAAAAACCACAAAAAGTAGCAAACGCTGGCAAGGATGTAGAGGAAAGGGAACCCTTGCGCACTGTTGAAAATGTAAACTGGCCGGCCACTATGGGAAACAGTATGGAGGTTCCTCAAGAAATTAAAAGTAGAACTATTATGTGATCCAGTAATCTCCTTTTGGGTATATATATCCAAAGGAAATGAAATCACTATCTGCACTCCAATGTTCATTACATTATTCACGATAGCCAAGATATGAAACAATCTAGATGTGATATATGTTTTTTTATATATATATATATATATAAAATATGCAATATTATTTAGTCTTAAAAAAGAAGAAAATCCTTTCATTTGTGACAACACGAAATAAACTGGAAGGCATTATTCTAAGTGAAATAAGCCAGACAGATAAAGGCAAATGCTGCATGGTATCACTTATATGGAATCTTAAAAAAAAAAAAAAAATGATTTCAAAGAAACAGACAGTAGAACAGTAGTTGCCAGGGCCAGTAGTTGGAGGGAGAATGGGGAGAGATTGGTAAAAGTATACAAACTTTCAGTTATAAGATAAATAACGTCTGAGGATCTAATGTACGACATGGTGACTACAGTTGCTAATACTTTATTGTACAATTTAAATTTGCTAAGAGAGTAGACCTTAAGTGTTCTCACACATACAAAAGGTAAATATGTGATGTAATGGGTGTGTTAATTAGCTGGATTGCGGGAATCCTTTCACAATGTAAGTATATATCAAATCATCGCTTTGTACACTTTAAATATATTACAATTTTGTCAACTGTACCTCAATAAAGCTGAAAAAAATAAATTAGTAAGGTACCAGTATCAACACACATAAATCAATTGCCTCTATTATATATAAATGATAACTTGTCACAACATACAGATGAAGACGTGATTTGTAATTGCAACAAACAAACAGCTGCTGAGGAATAAACTTAACAAGAATGAGGAAAACAAAGAAAAATATAAGACTATTCTTAATGACATGAAAAAAAACCCCACGAGGATAAATGGAATGACACTGTGGTTTTGGAGAAGACTTAACTTCATAAGGGTGTCAATTATGTCAATCTAAAAATAGGTTAATTTATAAATCAAAGTAATCCCAATGGTATTTTATTTTTCAGAACCACACAAGGTTTCTCTAAAGTTTGGAAGAAAAATTAAATGAGAATATCTAACAAAATTTTGAGAAGAAAAAGAGCAGTGGATGGAGGGAGATTAAAACACATTTCTAATAAGTGGTTCAAGAAGAGAAAGAGAGAGCAACAGAACAGAACAACAAAAATTACAGAAATCTACCAAAATACACATGGATATTTATAACATTACATGAAATGGTGGCATAGCAAATCAGTAGGGAAAAATGAACTATGGATTGTTGGGACTATTAGATATCCATTTGGAAAAAAAATCTAATAGATCCCAGCTTCAGTCATTAAACCAAGATAAATTAATTCCAAGTAGATAAATGATTTAAACATAAAAGTTATGAAGGAAAATGGCAGAATTATTTTAATAATCTCTTCAATAATCTAACATTGACACAAAAACCTATAAACAACAAAATGAAATGATTGATGAACTTAGCAACCCAAATGTTAAATTATTTCATAGACCAAAATGTTAGTAAAGTTAAATGACAATGGAGAAACTAGGAAAAACTTTGACAGTTTATATTATAGACAAAGTGCTAGTTTCCCCAAAATCTAGATGACTCCTCAAAATGGAGAAGGAAAAGACTAACAGTCCAGCAACAACAGCAAAAAGGGCAAAGAATATTAATAGTTTTTACAGAAAATTTCATGCAAATTGATAACATATGAAAAGATGTTTAATCTCATTCATAATGAGAGAAGTGAGATATCCCTCTACCTCTATGAAAGTGGCAAAATTCTAAAAGTTTGATAAGTCATAGTAAGGAAATTAGCTACTCTTCTACACTGACCTGTAAAGGAGTAAAGTACTTCACCATGTATAGAGGGCAATCTGGCAATCTCTATCAAAATACATGTATTTATTTATACATTTACATAATCTATATTTACATTTATATGTAAATATATAAATTAGAAGCCCCTAAGAAGGTGGCAATCAAAATCAGACAGTTGAGATTTTGTTTTAATGACCGAACTAAAATAGCAAATTTCACATCATTTATTAAGACTTTCTTTATAATTTTCTCTTGGTTTGTAGGTCTTTTTGAAAACAACTTATTCTTTAAAAATGCTGATAAGTGATTCTATGAAAAGGAAACATTTAATAGCAGTGTGAATCACCTGGAGCATTTTAATAAGAGCCAGGCAGTTTTTCTACTCAGAACAATAAAGGGTTGTTACTGTTCTTTTCTCTTTCTGGATTATATCCATAGCTTTATTGGTTCCCTTTGAAATCATCTATACAAATTAATTTTATATAACCAAAAACCAATGCTATACAATTTTAAATGCTACCAGAGGCAGTCTTTTTTTTTTCCCCTTAAAAAAACCTTTGCTGCAGAGAGATATAACGATGCTACAATTCTTTTCAAATAATAGGATTTTACATTGGCTATTATCTTGCAAACATTTACTTAATGAACTTCTTCTTGTCTGATATTTCACAGGTATATTGAGTTTCTATTTTATAAGATTGATTGCGCCCAATATTTTCATTACTGATTCTTTTTCCATGTCCTATACTCTTTGATAATTCACCAAAAAGATAATTAGATGCAAAAGACATGTGTTATTCCAAACATAAATATCCACCAGCCTCTTTCCCAAGGATATCTACCAAGTCTGCATTAAGTAAGAAAGCTAAACATTAAAGGAACAGTGATTCATCACGCTGATAAAAACAAATGTCACAGTACCTCAATTTTTGAAATTTGGTGATGTCAGTTAGATGTGACAATTTTAGTGTTTCCAAGGAACATACTGAATCTAAGTCTGTATTTCAATAGAAAAGATATTTTAAGCAGAATTCTGTGTCCTGGGTCATTAAATAAGAAAATTAATGAAACATAATGACATTTTTATTATGGTCAAGCCATTATACCTTTTTTAAAATTAGAAAGAAATAGAATAAACTGTGACAAATTATGTTCACTAATATCTAAGTTCTTTCAGCATATTTAAAAAATATAACCAAAAAAGCCTTCTAACAGCCTTGAAAGCTCTATAGACCTGGAAGTATCTAATCAGGGGCTAAACGTCTATATGTCAAGTATACTTGGGAACAAAAATATTAGGAGAAAAGTTAGAATAGAGGACTATGTATAAGGAGTAACAATAATATTGAGCACTTACTACACTCCAGGCACATCATATATATATTATTATATGTATTCATAATTGTAGAATTCATAGTTTGATATCTTTCCTCCCTAGAATTTAACATTAGGAAGGCAGGGATTTGTTCTGTCCTGTTCTCCAGAATAATTCTTGGGTCTCAGTTTTCGCATTTGTAAAATTACTGGGCTGAGTTGTGTGGCCTTAGAGGGATTCTCTGTTGTAAAATGTTGTGATCCTAAAAACAAAGTCCATAGTGGGAAGCAGACGCATAGCACAGGGAGATCAGCTTGGTGCTTTGTGACCGCCTAGAAGGGTGGGATAGGGAGGGCGGGAGGGAGACGTAAGAGGGAGGGGATATGGGTACATATGTATATGTACAGCTGATTCACTTTGTTATACAGCAGAAACTAACACACCGTTGTAAAGCAATTATACTCCAATCAAGATGTTAAAGAAGTAAAACTTATTTTTTTTGGCTGGAATTACAAAACTGGATAAATGGAGTCACTAGATAAATGGAGTCAACTGGATAAATGGACAAGTAAAATTAGTATTGTTTTACTTTTGTTCAAAAGTACCTATTTTACTTTTTTGTATTATAACTTTCAAAACTGTTTTAGAAATATTTCTTTAAAACTAAATTTTAATACTTTGTATTCTTCATTGGGATTCATTGGAATTTAAGAAAGAAATATTTGATCTTTTGGTAAGGGCGTATTCATCTTTATGAACATTAAACAGAATCATTAATTTTTAAAGTAGCAAATCTTATAATAGTTCTATCCTTTTTCTTTAAGAACAATGGGGAAACAATAGAAGTGACTCATTTTTTGAGTATATGATCGAAGGATGCAAATAACAGCACTTAATCACCACAGTGACAAGGACATTTTTAGGGTTAATTTGTGTCATAAGAGCTGTTCAAAATTCTGATGCTGCTCGTTTCGGGCACATTATAAAGTAGGACTATACTTCTCTTTCCTCTTCGAGTTAGGCTTGGCTGTGTGGCTTGCTTTGTCAGCAAGCGGTAAGAGCCAGTGCGTGATTCACCACATTCAGTTACCCTGAGAGGCAGGAAGTATGGAGATATGAATTGTGATGGAGTCTGCCAGCCTGGGTTCCTTAGTGACTTTGCTGAGCAGAGGGCCCCAGCAGCCTAAACTACATTCAACATGCAGTGTAAATCAATGTGGTTTTAAGCCATTGAGAATTTGGTGTTGTCTCTTATTGTAGCTAGCCCACCTTGACGGATATAGCACTTCTTGGAACTCAAAGACTCTCTCCATCTTTGACTATATGCACCAACCTTGATTAAGTGCACAAAGTCCTTATGATCTTCACAACACTAAAATAATTTGACTTTCTGATTCATAGTACTTCCTGACTCATGATTAATTTTATTGTTACAGTAGAAATAAGTTGAATATTGCATCATGTAATATAATCCTACCCTGAATATTCCAGTGTGCAAGATTCAGGTTGCATATAAAAACTCTGACACTACTAAACCTTTAAAAAATTGCACCTATGAAAAAAGTCTGTTTTTACTAAGCTTGTAGACAGTTTATTTTATTAACACCATTACTCTTAAAGAATAAGCTTCTCAAAAGCATTAGTTATAAAATTAAATAAAACTCAGAGATAAAATTTTCTGATATTCATACAAAGCATATGGCATTCTAGTGAGAATCAAATGAAATTTGTAGCTGACAATTAAGATGTGATGTTTATTTGGCATGTGAAGGGAATAAACCTGGATTCTTTCTTACCCAAATTTTCCATTTTAGAAATATTAACACTCAAAGGAGAAAATTGCCAAATCAACACTTTACTTTGGTTGGAAAATTAAATAAAATGTTAGGATGCCAAATTTACATGTACTCACTAAATTATATATTCCACTAAACTGACTAAAATAAAATACCTTCAGCCATCTTTTTATGTATTATTTTTGTATTTTCTTTGCCAGCATTAATCTGAATCCTGGATAATTCAATATTTTCCCAGTTCACAGGAAAGTCTCAGAAGATTAGTTCAGAAAATGGAGAAACCTAACCCCTACTCTCAGCATCTTGTGTTATTACTATTGATTTTCCCTGTGGCATTGAAGTGTAAATCCACAGACAGCCACGCTGTACTTAGAATACTGAAAAGAGGCAGCAAAGAGCAAAATCTCTAATTCACTGTTTATGACCACAGATACTTGAGACCTTTGGACACACTGGGTACCTGAGATGTTTCTTTAAATGCCCTTCAGTGCTAGTTTATATACATACCAGGTGCTGAAAAATTATTTACTGAATAAATTAATGTCTACCCTGATTCTTTCCGTTTTTTGGGGAACATATATTGTGTAAAAATGTCTTTGAGAAAAGACTTTCTGGAAAAAGGCCTACAAGAAAGAACAGCATATCTAAACAAGGAAATTGGCAGAGAAAAAGAAAAGAAGTTATCAAACACCATTAGTGGTTATAAGCAGTCATTGGTTCCACTCTCATTATAACAAGGCTTGTGCATTTATTAATTTAATAAATAGTGATTAATCATTTGCTACATCTAGACCTGTGCTCATTTCTAAGGATAAAGGCAGAAAGAGAAACGGTCTTCAAGGAGCTCAGAGCCTATCAGAAAAGACAGTAAATAAAAGAAATGACAACAATTATATCTAACATTTGAGTGTTATTGACAGCCACTAGTAGAAGAACTTTTAATGTATTCACTTATTTAATCCTCACCGTAATTTTATGAAGCAGGTCCTATTATTAGCATTGCCTTTTTTTTTTTTTTTTTTGCGGTACGCGGGCCTCTCACTGCTGTGGTCTTTCCCATTGCGGAGCACAGGCTCAGGACGCGCAGGCTCAGTGGCCATGGCTCACGGGCCCAGCCGCTCCGCGGCATGTGGGATCTTCCTGGACCGGGAAACGAACCCGCGTCCCCTACATCGGCAGGCGGACTCTCAACCACTGTGCCACCAGGGAAGCCCAGCATTGTCATTTTATGGATGAGAAAATGAGACACAGAACTGCCTCTGGACAAATAACTAGTAAGAGGCAGAGTCAAATTCTGAACAATAGCAGTCTGCCTGCACATCTCATGCTCTAATGTTCTCTAATCAACTGTAATGATTGCAATACCAGAGCAAACATAGGGATCAGTCATGGCAAGCATGACTTAGTCTAAACTTTCATGAAGAACTCGTCTTAAATCTGGGATCTGATGGACTTCGCCAGATGAGTATTTTATATCACTTGTTCCCAATTTGAATAAAACGGAAAGCAACTAAACATGTTTCATGCCAATCTAAACGTTATCTCCAAAACCACTTAAACGCTTCATTTAAACTCATCTTAGATGGACACTCCCATTGTTATGGAAGTAACTGCTTGTGAGGTCAGCATTTCCTTATATGTATTTTGGAGAATTTTTCATTCACATCCCTGAAAGTGAGTTTAGAATGAAGCAGATTTCCCCCCAAACTCCACCCTAGTATCTCTCACTTACATTAAACAATTAGGGAGCCATGTTTATTCTTTCAGGTCTCTAGGCTATGAAAGAGACCTGAAATGTTTCAGGCACTATACCTAAATGTTTCAGTTTTTAGAGAGTTATGTTCTCGAGGTAAAGTTGTCATAAATTAAAAAGTCAGCACCATCAGGGGTAGTCTAGAATCTTGATAAGATGTAACATGAGATATACAGTTTAAAGTATTAGATGTAGGGTCACATAACGTTACTGACAAAATCCATTACCACAAACCATTTCAGACCACAGAATTATTTGCTGCAGGGGAAGTTTGCTATTATCTGTCCATTGTTGGCAAACCTAATTTCAAGCTCAGAATTCAGTGATGAAATGAGATAAACTTACACAGTCTATAGTGACTAAACTGATGAAAAAGCAGGGGGTATCATGAACATGTAACTCATTCCCCTGCTTCTTATCCAGTATGTTAGAAATTTGTTGTTGTTTGGGTAGGATGTTTAGAAATGTATTTGTACTTTCAAGAGAGGAATATTTAAAGTAGAAAGGAGTGAAAGGAGCTAACAGCTAATTCTGTCCCCATGATAAATAGAAGAGCAAGCAAATAGTTTGTTTAGTTTGTTTCAGTTAAATTCAGGTCTTTTGACATAAACCAGGATAATTACATGGAAAGGAAGCAAAGTATTTAAACACCTATAAGTAGGGATATTTATTGTTTAAATTTGTTTAATATATATATTCTTTCTCTCTTTAAGAAAATAAGCATTACTAAGCACCTACCCTATACCAGGCACTGAGTTCAATTAGCAAAGCAATATTTGTTAATACGAAGGAAAAGTAAAAAAGCTGTGTTGTTAAAACCCTTCATTGTTAAATAATTTATAATAAGTGGAATATAACTCCTTAAGAGCATAGTGAGCTTAAGTTGAATGACTAGTTAGAATTAGGGAAGTCAATGAGCTTCCCTGTGACTCAGTTTTGCCATATTTAAAGTGGAACTAATATAATAATATTGTCTTTTCCAACCCACAGACTGTGTGAAAATGTTTTAGATACAAAAAATAATATTACTTTTGTTTCCCTTTGTGAATATCAATAATATTTCATAGTAACAATCACCCCAAAATGAGCTAGCTCGTATGTCACCCTGGGGATTTTTACATAATATGAAAAAGAGCGAGTGAACTCAAACGTTTAATGAAAGTAATGCATAATGACCATATTCCTTCACCAGAGGAGAATTTAACACTCCCTAGAATTTCCACAACATGAAACACTCTATTTACTGATTATCTATTCCCTTGAAAAATGTCTCAGGCAGAAGAGTCCAGCAACTATGGCTATGTAACTATATGGACTATATGCAATCATAGTCCAGCAACTATGATTTTAGTGGTTAAGCAAGCTCTGGACTTAGTCTTGTTTAAATATCAACTATGCAACTTATTAACCGTATAGCTTTGAGCAAGTCGCTTAATATAAACTGGTTTCCTATTCTGTGAAATGGAGATCATAATGAAATTTGCTCTGTGAAGTTTTTGAAGATTATTTCTATAAATAAAGTAAAAATCTAAGAGAGTTTTAGATGAGAAGATACTAAGCAAGTTGGTCTTATTGTTTTTAATAACCTGATTTTTGGCGGATTCAGACGTTTTCCATGTCTATGTTGCTGCATTAGAATTTCTACAAAATTGATCTGTTATTTTAAATTTCTTTTTCTGTTTTTGAGACATTTTGCTTAATAGAATATTTGGAGGCACATTTGCATTTTTTGTAAAAGATACCAACTGTCTCAGTGTCCCATAAAGTTTTAATTTACTTGATTGTCCTTCACCATTATTTATGGCCCAGAGAGTAGTCCCCTGAATACTGAGAAAAGCTCAAGGTTTCTTGGGTAACACTGTTCAGTTATACTGTGTTTCTTGCCACTTCCTTTTTATACTGTACAGCACAGTCTGTATCACATGGCATGAGATGTTCACCTCAACATTCCTTCTGGTCATTCATCATGTGGCAGCTTCAGTACACACCTGCATGCTGGGCACACGTGGGGCAAGCTGTGAGCCAGTTACTGGGGGCTGATGTTCTGAATAATATTACGCAGAAAAATTTTAACTAATCATAGACAAAACAAAGGCTTAAGAAAATCACATCTCCTTATCATATCTCACTCTAGGTTGAACCTAAGGAAGGGACAACCAGATTTTACTGATTTTTCCCTTGCCAGCAGTTTGCTTTTCTCTAAGCCAACATTATCTATCTGGGGACTAAGGTGGGGTCCCAAGAGATTCCCCAAGTGAGGATTGTGGAGACTGGCTGGAAGGCTATGCAAACACTTTCGGTGGAAATTCAATACAATGAATGCGCTGACCTCTACCCTTCCTTTCCCATTCTCTAATTAATTAAAATGTCAAGCTGCACAGGCCAAGATGACTTTCTCAAAGTCAATATTCAACTAAAATGAGGCAAACAAGGTTTCATTTCCAGGTTTGTTTGTTTGGCTGTCGCTGTTGTCCCCTGCCCGAGAGTTCATGGTGGCAATGGGACAAAGATATGACAAAATGATAAGGTTGGGGATTGCTCATTTCTGAAACTTTTCCACACTAACTTCTTTTAATTTTCCCACTCCTGACTCTTAGAGGTAATACCTGAATATTTTAGCCATATTTCACTACACAACTGCCAAACTTTCTTTCCTCAGCTATTCTAAACCCATCTCCGTAATCCTCAAACTCCATAATCCTAAAACTCCAGTCTCTATCACTTTGCTATGACAATATCAAGGAGCTATTTATTGAATTCCTCATACGTGCCAGCTCCTCCAATCTTCACAGTAGTTCTGTGGGGTAACAGCGCCTGACCGCAGCAGGGATTCATTGGGAAGGCCAGTCAGGTGGAATGGTAGGAACTGAGCAGAGGAATGGAGGCTGAGAGGGATGAAATGTACCCAAGGTCACATAGCTAGTAAAATCCTTTAAAACTCAACACTCTCTGACTTAAAAGACAGGGCTCAGTACTCTCCCTCTCTAATACAATAATATATTCCTGTACAATCTTACTTAAAATCACCCTTCTCTGTTTCTATTCCAGACCTAGAGTCGTGCAAAGGCAAAGAAGGCATCTTATTGAAGCTATTTTAGTTTAGCATCTAAAACTATTCTATGCAAATAACTGGCCCTAAATACACACTCTTTTCGTGATGGCTTAGTTAGAGAAATGACGAATTTTGCTGACCTCTGATTATATTTATCTGAACATTAGCATGATAGAGGAAGTCTGACATGGTCCCTACCTACAGTTTTGCTGATGTGGAAAGGGGGAAACACAACCACTCTCTCCCTGCTTAATCTACCCACTAAGGAAGATTTGTTTCCAGTCATTCATAGTAACAACAGGGTGTCTATTTCACTCAATAATATAATTCTTTAGACTCTACCTACTCTTGTATGCTTAGCTCAAATAAATTTGGACACCAAATTTAGTGAGAGGGATTGTTTCCTATTCAACTGGCTATTTGCCTCAGTGAAATGTTATTAAGAGAAAAACTTCAGGAATTTGGACATATCTTACAATATCTGGAATGGAAGGTAGTGTGTTGTTATAAAATTGTTAACTTTTAATAACCTACTATAATTTTCTTAGTTCACAGAACACTTATCACGATACATTTAGCTATTTACACTAATCAAATGATGTCTGAAACCTCGTTTTTATCAATACGCTTTTCATTATGCCAACTTTTAAATTAATTCATAACTAGTCATCTAAGCATTTTCATTAGCCAACGATACAATTTCCTTCCAATTTCACTTATATTAGCAAATGATAAAATACAAACTCCATACATATTTCAGATGACTTAACTTTCTAGTTTGATTCCCCCCCCCACACACACACACACACCCGCCCCTGCCAGGTCTTTGCATTTCCACTTCTTTGAGGTCAAGTATAGAGAAGGATATAGTTTAGGACCCTGGTCCTACCCTGTTTTTTGTATTTTGATCCAATTCCCAGAGGAGGCGGGGTATCGAATCTTTATCAAATACAAGATAAAGATAAAATCCAAGTCATTCCTAAGCATACTGAGAACAGTCTGTGATAGAGGCCACTCTCCTTCTGATGCGCTCAAATCTCAGACATCATCTCAGAACAGGTTTCTTTGCTGTTAGAAACCTTCAACCGTCACACATGTCTGGGAAAGGGGCATGAGTTCTCGTCTACTCTGTATTGCTGCCGTCACCTTTGGGCATTCCCGTTCTAAGTAACATTTTAGCATCACGTCCTTTTCAAAAGATTCTTTCATTATTTGCAGTCAGTGTTTCTCTTTCTCAGGTGAGAGCTTATCTATTTGGATGTTCCTCTCTCTGCCTCCTACATAAGAAATTGTCCAGCATTTTCATGCCATGAGAGGGAAGAATCCTTATGGACTTTTATTTCTTTTCTCTGTAATTTTCTGCAATTTAAAAAGTTTCCCTTTCATACTCAAATTGGTCTCATTTTCTTCTTCAGCAATGCCCTGAATTCTTGTTTCCCGGAAGCACAGACCCCCCCGCTACCCCTCACCCTGTTACTTCTCTGGTTACTTTTCAGTGGGGCATCCTGTCACACTGGACTCTGCAAAGCTGCAGAGCACCCGACCTCAGCCTGAAAGCTCCTTTCTGTCTGATGCTACACTCTGCAGTCTACTTTTTTTTTTTTTTTTTTTTTTTGCGGTACGCGGGCCTGTCACCGTTGTGGCCTCTCCCGTTGCGGAGCACAGGCTCCGGATGCGCAGGCTCAGCGGCCATGGCTCATGGGCCCAGCCGCTCTGCGGCATGTGGGATCTTCCCGGACCGGGGTACGCACCCCTGTCCCCTGCATCGGCAGGCGGACTCTCAACCACTGCGCCACCAGGGAAGCCCTGCAGTCTACTTTTGACACTACATTTTGTCCACTTAAAAAAAAAAAAAAAGCAACTTTTCTGTACATTTCCACTTCACCCCTGAAGTTTTCTACATAAACCCAAATCCATTCACACCGTCCTTGGGAGAGTCTGTAACATCAGAGTGCCATTTCTGTAGTCACAGCTCAATATTCTTTACATCTTGTGCCTAAATTGAATATACCGTTTTCATCCTGTGTCTGTTTAACAGTTTCTCTGCAAATGCCTCCCAGCAAACTTGTGGCTTCCTTATATACTTATTTTAACATTTGTCATGTATCATTCCATCCCCAAAAGTTAAATCAAATTGTTTTTTGCCGGCAGTTTGAATTGCAGTAAATATATCTTTTGACATAATTCTCAATGAATTATTAATGCCGCCACCCGCTCCCACACGTAGTCTTATTATCTATGTATCTCACACTGACACGCAATTGTTGTTTCAAAGGTTGTGTGAATTTCTTTTCTCCTCCAGAGACTCACATGCTTTCCCCTGCTTACCAGCGTTCCCCTTCCTTCCAGGCCAGGCCACCGCCAGCTTCCTCCCATTTCCTGCTTTCGCAAAATGCTATGTCTGCAATCGGTTGCTTGAAAACAGCTAAGTTTTATGCTTTTGTATCTTATTCTGACTCATCCTAAAAGTCCTTTGTTTCTAAAAGTGTAGAAACAAAGGACTGATTAATTTTAACTTCACTTCTCCCAACAATGCTCTTCCTTCTATTCCCCCAGTTACTTTTCATGCTTACTCCCTCAGCTCGGTCCTTTCCTCATGAGCAACAATTAAGTTTTAAACCAAAAGACATGAGAGTGGAATTCATACAGCCTGGGACCTGAGGCTTGGTTCTGTTGTATGTGAGCTATGTGACTGTAAAACTTTCAGAGTAACAACATCTTGTTCAGTAAAACAACAAAATAAGGGTAATTATAATGATCTTGTGGATTTACTGAATTTAATGTTATTTTCTCTGAATACCTCCTCCATACCCCAGCCTCAGTTCGATTAAATCTATCTCTCCTATCCTCTGTGCAGCTCTGTGCCTCTTAAGTTTTCTAGAACCACACTGATAGACACCATTGAATGGTAACTATTTCTCTAGAGACAGTGAAGTGATTATGAATGTGAATTCTCAAGCCATCATCTTGGGCATGAATCCTGGTTCTAAATTGTTGAATACCCTTTGTAATTTCCTTGGCCTCTCTGTGTCTCAGTCTTCTCAATTATAAAATGAGGAATGTAATAGCACCTATATCATATGACTATTGTAAGAATAAATTATTTTTTAATGCATGTAAAGGACAACATAGTGCATGGCACATAGTAAGTGCTTAGTTAAAATGATGATTCTCATTTCAGCTGTAATCTCTTTGATGGCAACATTTCAGTCCCACCCACTTAGTTCTTCCTAGCAGCAAGCATATTGTCTAGAATATAATATGTGCTCAATTAATGTTTAATGAATTGGACAAATTGAGTCAGAGCATCTAGACTGTTCTGTGGTTCATGTCTGGGACTTGAAAAATGTTTATTTTCCTTGTGACAAGTTTATAACGAGCTCTCTTATCCTGATTTGGAGAACGTTTGTCATAGAAAAGCTGTGTGTATTTTGTAGCCCGTTAAGTGGAATGCAAGTGCACTGAAACCCAGGCGCTCTCAATGTCAGGCTAAGCTACACTGTTTCCGGAGCTGACTCTGGGTCTTGAGCCCCCATCTTTCAAGTCTCACATCTTAGCTAATGGTCAACACTTCTTATCTTTGAAGATGCTTTCACGTGATTTATTCTGGCTTTGTGAGCCAAGGCACAAGGTGAGCTGTGACTGGCAGTCCGAACTATGTCTGAGATCACGCGCGGTTCCAATCTACTTCTAAACCAAAGACCTAATGAAATATCATTGAATAAAAATAAATAAGCCCTTGATACACAAATGAAAAACTACTTGCTGTTCCTCCTATCGACCCTTTTAGAACGTTTAAAAAGTCAAAGAATTGCATTAACCACATTCTATTGGTACATTAACCACTTTCCATGATGTCTATCATAGCCAGATTAAATAATCTGTCATTCTTCTTATTATTATTTAAATTACATCCTTGTGGTCTATTTACTACTTTCCTAAGTAACAAGCTCTTGCTTTGATTCCTGGAATTAAAAGGAAGAACTAATAAGCATTTCCTAAACCAAACAAGTGCTCATTTAAAAATTTCCCTATATCATGACTGTTTTGTAAAAAAGAAAAGGAAGAGAAAAAGATTGTTAGAAAAAGGGAAAGTAGAGTAAATTACTCAGTGAATGTTTACAGGTACTATATTTGAACAGCCTCCTTGAAGTGGCTAACTAAAAATAAAATTGCTTCTTGATTGGTATCTCATAATTTTCAGGAAGTATGAATTTTAATCTTATTGCCACTCTAATAGAAGAACGAAAGGGCAAGAAAAATCAACTTATGTTAGGAAAAGCAAATTGTCTCTTGGTATTTTTTGTTTATCCTTTCACTTGGGTTTGATTAAACACCATGCCACAAAACAAAGAGACATGAACCTTTGCAGTAAGAGGGCTACCAAACCTTCCCAAAGATCATAAGGCTATAATTAGTTTAAAGTGCATTATTCCAGCATGTCTTACACTATTATAAAATGAAAAATTCTGAAGAAAGGTCATATCAGTTCCATATAACAGCTGGAAATTATTGGAACTTATATGACAACCTGGCAGATAATCAGAAGGCTCAGTGGGCGCTCAGTGGTCTACAGAGATAGACCCTCTAGGTCTATCTCCATGACTGTCCAATCAAAATGAGGAGCTGCGGTTTTTGCAGAGAAGTTCCACAACGTTATGGTATGATAGGAGCCACCTGCTGAGACTTGAGGTTCATAGACCATAAAGATTGTTGCCTCACAGGCACTCTATGTGGCTTCACAGGGAAATGTGTCTAGTGTTTTTCAGTGTCTTAGCTAGGGGCTTGTTTTAAATGAAGAATAGGCTGGCATATAAAACTAGTCTGAAACCCTCTTGAGGTCTCAAGAAAACCTTATACTTGTGGTATTGTGCCACTTAATTGAGAAGAAACAGGCTTTGCCATCACCCGGGGTTATAACACTACCTGACACATTTGCTTGAATCCAGACCTAGTTGTCTGTATACTTTGTGGCACTGCTTTTTGTTTAGATGGTTACGCAATGCAGAAACACTGCAACGGAGAGCGGCAAAAGCTATTAGTTCCTTCTGGATTTCAAAGAGCCTGTTGTTTTAGGCTGAAAATGCTTTCCCTATGTTTCTGAGTAAAAAAAGCAGATTAAAAGGTAGATGGCTTCAAATATTATAAATAGAACTAAGTCAGCATTTTGTCTATCTATTCCTTCTTTAGAATACTTGTATTTATTTTAACTTAATCTCATCTCTAATAAAAAAATAGTTGTTATTTAGTTGAGCTAAATAAAATAGTTATTATTTAGTGGAGCTAATAAAAAATAGTTGAGCTTTTCCATCCCTAAGGAAGAGGAAAAATATTGTTTCAGTAAAGAAGTCATTTAATGCAGAGTCTTTGTGAAAAATGATACCCTGGGGCTTCCTTGGTGGCGCAGTGGTTGAGAGTCCGCCTGCCGATGCAGGGGACGCAGGTTCGTGCCCCGGTCCGGGAGGATCCCACATGACGCGGAGCGGCTGGGCCGGTGAGCCATGGCCGCTGAGCCTGCGCGTCCGGAGCCTGTGCTCCGCAACGGGAGAGGCCACAACAGTGAGAGGCCCACGTACCGAAAAAAAAAAAAAAAAAGATACCCTCTTATAGCTTTTAATATAAATGGATTTTGTAAGTTTCATAACTGAACTCCAAGATACATACTAGCTAAACTTGCAATATACAATAACATTATGCACCTATAAAATTAAATTGTAAAAATAAAATGAACATTTTTTTTTTCCCCCAAAGCAGAACATTTCAATAACCAGAAGAGAAAGGAATTACAACTCCGGTTCTATAGATCAGTCAAGACTTTTTGAGAATTTTTTGTTTCTGTGGGGCTGTGAGGGTGTATTTTTCAGGTAAAGTGAAAGGACTATTCACCAGGAAGAAATCAAATAGCATTTTTTATGAGCATATAAGAAGCCTGTGTTCTGTTGACCTCATCATCTAATTACCCCATCGGTGATGGATGGCCAAACAAACTTTGGTCCATCCATGATTTATGGTACAGCAATGGAATGAATAGATAATGGAACCCCCTGGCTAAGATTCTAGGTTCCGAACACTTGATGTATTAGACTGAATAAAAGCATGTCTACTGAGCTCTCTAACAACATATAAGGAAGCAGCACTAGGTGCTGCAGAAGAGGCGGAGATGAAAAATGATAGCCCCCTTCTCCAACTCCTACACAGCTATGGGAGCTGTCAATGTAGGATGAGGTTTCAGAGGAGGAAAAATTGAATTGATGTTAAGAATATTAGGAAAGCATTATGGGAGAGAAAGAACTTGAAAGATGGACAGACTTTCGGCAGACTGAAATGGAGAAGTGAGGACAAGAGCGCTGCAGGTGAGTGGAAGCACATGGGAGAGTCGATTCAGTACAGGGGACGAGAACAGGCCTCAGATAACTGGTTTGGTTGAAGATTTGTTTTTCCCAAAATGAAAATCATTGGTGCCGCTATTGTGTTTACGGTTTGAGAAGTAATAGATCTCATAGTAAAATAAATGAAAATACACAGAATCTTTTGATGAAAAATATGGAAGCCCAAGAGTTAGTGAATAAACAAGAGAGTTAGGTTGGGTGGCAAATCCATGATTAAACTAACAGCATCAAAAACCACCCTATAGGTCAATAATACCCAGTTAGAAAATATAATAGAAATTGCATTGTGTAAACAACAGTGTTGCTAGACAGGAGTCTAATAACAAGAGTCCATGCCCTACGTGGAGAAGATGACAAAACTTTAATGAAGGATGTTATGAAAAATCAAATAATTGGAAAACTATATATCCTACTTCTGAATGGAAAGATTCAATACTGTGGACATCCAAAAATGTGTAAATTTAATGCAGGTAAGTCAAAATATCAGTTAATAGTTGTAACTGCAGGAGGCCTTATAATTCTTAGAAAACAGCTACGGAGATTTTGAAAAGAAAGACTAATATGGGACTACACTCCTAAGCAGATATGAAAATGCTATAAAACTACAGTAAGTAGGACTGTATGGCACTAGCAAAAGTCTCAACAAAGATCAGTGAATGCATATTGTAAGTCCCAAAAAGACTAACATGTACACTAGAAAGCAAAATGATATTTCAGATCACTAGAGACAGTATGTATAACAAAGCCACTGTTGCAACAGGGAAAATTTGTATGCTTTGAGGGTAAATTTGACAATTTTCTCCACAACTGAACTGTTTATACCTTTAGACACAGCAGTTCCATATAAATATATCAATTATGATTTAATTGTAGCATGACTTATAAAAAAGATGGGAAACAACATAACCAACAGGAGATTAAAGAAACATGACTGTATACTGATGCTCTGGAATACTATACATTCATCAAAAAAGAAAACATTGGCAAGGCAAATGTTGACCATATATTCAATATTGCAGAATGTTGTTTACAACATGGTTTTAATTAGTCAAAGCTGCTGTAAAAAAAAAAGCAAGAATCAAAGACAGTTCAAAAGTATCCATTCAACTTCATATGACTGGGAAAATGGTGGAGTCATTAAAAGAAAGAGGGAAATAGGAGTGAGGAGCTGGTTTGGTGGAGATGGTGAACTAATTTTTTAAATGTAAACTGATCAGATTGATGAATTCATTAAGCAGGCGACTGGAAGACAAGGTCACCAGAGAGTCTGAGAGAGACAAATACTTGGGGTCATCTGCCTAAAGCTGAGAGTTGAATCATAGTGGGCAGTATTCCTGTGGTGGTGGAACAAGCAGAAAAGAAATATTGTCCAAAGGCAAACAGTGGCAATATGTGTGTGTTTAGGCAAGAAGAGAGAGGCAGGAAAGAACGCAGAGTAAGAGAAGCAGAGACAATGGAGGAAAACTTGCCACTGGGCTGACATAAGAGAGTCTAGGGAACGTCAGCCATGTCACATGCTACAGAGAAGGCCACTTGAGGCCAACCTGAGCAAAGGTGATTGACACTGGAGTTACTGATAACCTCTGAGGGGACAATCGAGGGGAATGAGTGATAAGAGAAGACAGATTACAAGGGAGTGGGTGATAGCCCCCCAATTATATATTTGACTTATATCTCCACTTGCCCTGTAACCATTCTAATTATTTCATCAGTGAGGCATCAGCAGTGAATTGGAATTAAAAGGATGAAACAGCAATGATAGTAAAATTATTTCTGGTGACTGAACCTATATAAGGAGGCACCTGTAGGCCTGCCTATACAATTTTCCAATTTGTTTCGGAGACATTTTCAGTATTACCACTAAGCAGGGTAAACTGCTTCCCATTCTTAAGGCATCCAGTTGGATGGAGCTGAGAGATGGAGGAGAAGACTGGGGATGATGCTATTTTAAACTGCACTGCAGGGGCTGTATTTATTACCTTCTCTCTCTAGTAAAGAACATAAATGAAACGAGACACATTTCTCTAATCTATCTGAAGCCTTTGGTTTCCGTTTTCACCTAAAGCAAACTGACTTAAAAAAATAATTTATTTGCTTTAGATTTTCTTCAATATAATCTAATTCAGAATAAGCGTTTGACAGTGAGATTAGTATGATCACAGAAAAAGCAGGGAGATTGTGACTATGAAGGGGATTAAGGAGGCTCTCAGAAGAGGAGAAATTTTCTTAGTTGAATAAAGGGAGTGACTAAAACAAATATGATTTAACTCACCAGGGAAATGAATCTGTCAGTTCTCTCAGGGTTGGTACTTAATGCCTGCATGTGTGGGAGACTTCCCCTGAGTAGCTAAATAAGAAGACCCTCATCATAACAGGTGATTTGGCAACATGAGAGTCTGGACGCTGCAATGCTAACTCTGTGCTCTCAAAGCAATGTCACTGTCACCATTTTATTAAATATGTCCATCCACCTAACCAAGCTCATTAAATATTGTATCCTGAATACAGAATGCTCAAGATACTGCTGTTAATAATGAAAGATATTAACTCCATTATGGATCTCCTCCACTCAATGCTTTTATTTACATTTTTACATTTACTGGCAAATAATTTTTTTTCCATGTAATCCTACACAGGTGATCAAAGACGGGGGAAAGGGATTTAAGAAGGAGCATCACTATTTACCCTCCATATAATTTTAGCATTTGATCAACGTTACCTCCTCTTCCTTGTCAAGTCAGAAAGAGATAAGATGGTAAAAATGTCTTTAGTGATCATCCAGTTAAATCTTTCCATTATTATTATTATTATTATTTTTGCAGTACGCGGGCCTCTCACTGCTGTGGCCTCTCCCGTTGCGGAGCACAGGCTCCGGACGCGCAGGCTCAGCGGCCATGGCTCACGGGCCCAGCCGCTCTGCGGCATGTGGGATCTTCCTGGGCCAGGGCACGAACCCATGTCCCCTGCATCGGCAGGCGGACTCTCAACACTGCGCCACCAGGGAAGCCCTATCTTTCCATTTTAGAGGTGAAGAAACTGAGTCTCTGAGAGGTGCCTAGGGTCAAAGGGCTTGCTAGTAGAAGAGGCAGAATTCAACTTCTGTCTCTTTACTCTCAGGCCCTGTTCCCTACATACATGATAAATTCAACAAGGACTTGGCTTGTTGATGGTTAATGGGATATACTTATGCCTTTAAAAATGCTTATAGATTAATTATTCCTGAAGACTTGGTATGTTTGAGCAAAGGTGGACAGAGCAATCAAAGGATAGCTCAGAATCAGACAGGGAAGGCAGATTCTGCGCATCACCTCCACCTTCCTCCACCACAGGTAGAAGAAATTTCCCTTTTCCTCTGCTTTACCTTTATTAATTTTTCCAGGGCAGTGTGTAGCCCCTCAGACCTTTGCCGCTTCTCCACTACCCACTGCATAATCATCCGCATGGTCAGCACCATACTTGTGGGCTGTGAACATGTATAGATAAGGAATTCAATGCAACTGCCAGCATTCTTAATCAAAAGACAAGCTCTCAGCGACCAAAGGTTCTTACTGTTTGTGGGCTTCAGTCTCACCGTATCAATTGGTATTTGTTTATGTACTGCTTTGTAAATTATCTACATGTATCCTTGAGTAGACCTTGAGCTTACTTTAAGGTCTTCAAGCAGAAGGACCATGATGACCCAATTTTTGTCATCCATTCTTCTTGCAAGTCAACATACTGTAGCGTAGTAAGGGATTCAGACACTCCTTAATAAATTCCGCTTGCATTTTTAGACTATGGTGTTTTAGCAATTTCCAGTAAAAATGTCTTCCTATTTTCCTTTCTAAAATGAACAATGAATTAGAGGTTTTACTCTTAGGTCTGCCTGTAATTGTTCATCTGGACTTCATGCTTTTCATCTATAAAGTGAGGGGGTACACTTACCCATTTCTACGGTCCCTTCCTGTTCTAACATATAATGAATGTGTCGATGTCAGAATTTTGATTCTTGAGGACGAGATCAGAAACGGTAATGCGTACATTTTCTAAAAGTGACACGAGTGCTGCTGTGGGAGGGGTGTACTCCACTTTAAAATCTCTGCTACTTACACCATGATTTGTATGCTGTTTTCTAAAATTGTGCAGCAGTTTCCCCACCTAAGATTTTTCTTGTTAACTTCGTTCACAATGCATAGACTTTTGTGTCTGCAGCCTTGATCAGAGCAGCTGTGTGGGAGCAAGCATCACTTCCATTCTGGCGGACTGACTGACCACATGTGACTAACTGGCCAACAAGAGTGCCCTTCCTGTTAATGCTAAGGGTGCTTGCAGGTAGTACGGGTGAATATATTGGAGAAATGCCTTGACATATTTTTATGATCTGGCGATGGGTATTGCTGTTACTCGTTACACTTTTAGTCTTGCCTTGGCGTTATGGCCATTTTCACGTTCTAGTTGATTTCTCAAATTCTAAAAAGATGCCCTATGTCAATTTTCCTTGTCTGCATAAATCAGAACATCAGAAATCTACTCTCTAGAAAGCAGAATAATAATAGCTCTTAGTATGGAAAGCAAACATCTGTAGTTGGGCATCATAATGTTTCTCTTCTGTACAGGGTGTGCCTTCAACTTTCTGTACCCTAATCATCAATCCACAGGAGAATGCTGATTTTATAAGATAATCCATGCGTTTTTATACATCAAAAGGAAATTATCAACACATCACTTAGTCCTCTCAAGGACTCTCTGATCGTATATATTCTCAGCTAGCTGAGGTGTAAGAGTTTCTCAAAATACCTGCACTGCCGTTCAGTCTACCACTAGAGTTCTGGAATGCAGCCACTGTGCTAGCAGCGAAGCAGTGCTCGCTGCATCAGAACTCTGCCGAGCCCAGCATGTGTAGAGGACGGATGTCAGTATCCATTACCCACATAATTGCTCGGGTTCCTGCTGACATCCTCATGCCCACATGGTCAGCTCGTCAGAATTCAGTTTGCAGCAAGGTGACCATGGTAGAGTGACCACTGCAAGGTGAGCCTAAGAAATGTTTTAAGGGAATGTTAAAGTATATCTTGAATAGAAAGGCAGTACTGTGAAATTCTGGGAAAATAGCACCAGATGGACCAAGCTGGCATACAGCTATCAGAAACAGCAAGAATTATTTTAAGCAAAAAAAGTATTGGGGCATTCTGCAAAGCAAAGAGAAAAAGACAGTGAGCGTTTTTAGCATCAGTTAGTAAAAAGGGTCTTGGTTTTAATCTGAGACTTAGTTTTGAATCTCTGCTATTTAACTTGCAAGTCTATTTTAGGAAACTACCTAGCAACTGTGTTTCTTTCTTAATTTGAAAGAATCTATAAAAAATGGGGCTAGCAGTGGATTTTTTGTAGGTATGGTGAGGATTCAATAAATCAAATACATAGCCTAGTACCCAGCACCTATCAGATAAAAAATAACTGGTAAGAATAAACGAACATCAATGCCTATATAGCAAACCTAAGGACAGTTTCCATGTGCACGAAGTGGAGAAAGAAGTTTTGGTTTCAAAGTCTGTGTTTCTAATTGCACTTATAGCACCGAGATCTTCAAACACAAAGATCAGTACATTAAGTAAAATGCAAAAAAAAAAAAAAAGATTTTCACTTTAAGTGGAAAACTGGAATACTTTCACATTTTCCACATAATCTCGAAATGTTGAGAAACTAGAAGGACAATGTCACAATAGCTTCCCTTCTAAGTTCCTAGTGTGAGTTCTGCCAACATTTTCTTCCTGATGTGTAAACTGCCCTTCAGCCAGTGAGTCGTGGGAGACTCACAAACCAGAGCTTAATGGAGAAGGGGCTGTGCATTGCCCGAATAGTGGTGTCATCCTTGGAGAAAGGACACGCAGTTAGTGCCCATTAGGCCCTGAATAATCACATAAGTAAAGCTTACTTCTTATTATTTTTTAGAAGAGTAAAGCTGCTTTCATGGTTGGTAACAGGACTCAGGGACCACAGGAATACAGCTAATTTCAATGTGGTAATCCTTCCAATCAAGGGGACCCTGAAAGAGCGGCTATGAGACTGAAGGAGGAAGAGGATGAACACAATAGACCACAGTAGTTATACTGCTTAATAAAGAAAGGTAGAATGCAGACATACAGCTCAAACAGTTCAGTTCACCAAAGACATTTCTTACTTTGAGTAAAACAATACAGAGCTAAAGAAGATTCTGTATTTATCCTCTCATTAGCAGATATGGTTTCTGGTAAAATTAAGCTTATAACTGATGGGAGGGAACGAACTCACTAGTCATGTCATCATAGGGGAAAAAAAATGGCCATGGGACCTTTGGAAGGAGATGACGGGCAACGCTCCTTCTTACTGAGCAGCAACGGGGTCTGGAAAGATCAAGATGTCAGGAGAACTGGGTTCCTGCAAAGACCTCACTGTTAAATCGAGCAACTCACGTGCACCCCGTATAATTGTCAACTTTCCACCTGTACTATGAGGACTCTTGAGGTTTCTCCCTTCTACCTGATTCTTCTCCCAAGAGGAAAAAAAAAAATATTGAGCATTTTTCCTGCAAAGTTCAATTGGGCAGATTTCATCATTCTCTTTGCTCTACAGTGGGAATTAGGCAGAGCGAGGCGGAGCCTGAGCGGGAGTGATGAATGCCGGAATATTTTTTGGTTTGCTCTCCAGACAAGTAGAGAAGTTAAGCTTCTGAGTTAGCCCGGCACTTCTCCAGGCCTGGACTTGGTCTTTAAAAAGTGCTACATTCCAGGTTGTGACCAGCTAGATGCACTTTTACTGGTGGCGGTGTTACCAAGGGGATTGCCCCAAATGCCTGAAATAGATGATGTCTAGGACTTCCTAGATGTGAGTGAGGACCATTTGTTTTAGTCCTCTGCTCTGGGTTTTCAAACTGTAATTAAAAAGAAGAATAAAAAACTAAAGCGAAAATAAGGTGGTATTAAAATTGCCTGAATATTTAGGATGTCCTGAAGGCCAAGATGATAAAATCAAGATGACAGGCCTGGTTTCCACGGAATACAGGACAGAAGGAGGGGAAGCAGAGGTCATTTAATTCTGCCTTCCACCTACAAGGGGGTTGCACATGGGCCCTTCCACTTTTGCACAAACGTTCCAGTGACAAGGAACATGTTCCTTGCAAAGAAAACCATTTCCAGTTGTATCACTTTGGTTATTAGAAAAGTGTTGCTTATTTTGAGCCCCCAGATTAGATTTTGTTTTATTCTCAAAATATCATATAGAAAATTATATTTTAAAATGTTTAATGTTATTTTTAATGAAATGGAAAGCATTTTAAAAATCCCATAGAAATTATTTTTAAAATGCTTATTTTGGAAATATTCTAGTTTTCTTTTTGTTTTAACAGTTATAGAACACTCACTATAGAGACACTGTGGTAAGCAATTTACATCAATGATCTCATTTAATTTACACAATGAGATATGAAATAGGCACTGTTATGTCCATTTTGCAGATTAAGTTACTCTGTGCTTTGTCTCAGGAAACACTTATGGTTAATTTATGGAACTGGGATATAAACACAGACTCTTAATTATAAAGCTATTATTCAATAATTTTCTAGTTCATTTTGCCTTATATATAGATTCTTATATGTTACTTCTAAGAGGAGACGTTTTAGAACTCAAAAATGTCAATGAGTTTACATAACTTGAACTAAGGAAAGGGCCTGGAAAGAGACAAGTTTCTCCTCAATAAGAAACCAAATATCAAATTCCTGTTACATAACCATACTGCATCATCTTTCAAGAGGTTGATGTTAGGACAACACACAGGGCACCGTTTTTCTTGTTTCATATAATGGAATAACAACTGAAGTGGTAAAATACATGATATGAAAGGAAAAGAAACCATGGCTCTAGTTACGTGCTGGAAATACAGATAGAGAGGAGGACGCCTAAACTGTACTGGGAAATGAAAATCAAGTTTATGTCAGTAACACCGAGAAACAGGAAGAGACCTAGTCCTAGACCCGATAAAAATTTTTTTTTCTCAATAAATCTAGAATCGATCTTTTGAACAATCCATTTGAAAGTGTGGACTATCAGTAAATACAATGGCTGTGTCAGAAAGACATGTATTCCTGTGTTAACTACAGAGTCTCTCTTGGTAATGACTTCGTTGCCGTTTCTGGCTGGTCTAACTTCTAACATGCTCTCCCTTGTTGCACCGGCGCCTGCATGTGCAGTAGCTCATTTGTCATCCTCCCTTCTACAGCACCTGCCACTGTAGCATTTATGAGCTCTAAATGAGACTGCACAGCTTATACCCATGGAGCCAACATATTAACATAATCCCTCGTTAAGAAAGGTTTCTTTTTTTTCTTTTCATTAATTAATTCAACTCATGCCTACCCACCGCCGACCTTTACATTCTGAATGTTTGGCTCTATGAACCATACACTGCTCTCCATGAAAAACAAACAAAAATTTAGAATTTTTTTTTTCCTGGTGCTCAAAACTGCTGTCTCATCTAGTGGTAGGAGATTCCTTTTTGATGAAATGCAAGATTCCCTCCCTTTGTGATTTTAATGTGTGTGGCATTAAATGAAATGCTTCGATTATATTTCAAGTAATTGCATGTGGTTTTCAAACATTCTTCTCAGAAAACTGATCACATGTTTGGTGAATTGTGGTGACAATCAACTTAGAAAAATTCACAAAACTCAGTGGATTTATGTTCATGGGTATCTCCTTCTCTCTACTACCATCTTGGTATTTCCTTTGTCAACATGCCAGCCCTCCAAGTCCTTACTCAGCTTCTTCCCACTCTCAATCCTTCCTAGTTTGCCCCCTTGACAAAAGAGTTCTGCAATCTTGGAGTTTACCATCACCTTTTCCAGGCATAATGATGTTTACCAAGGACTTCGTTTGAACTTGACATTCTCACTCTGTATAGAAATAAGAGGAGCAAGACCCCACAAACAAGCCTTAAATTTGCCAGAATGTAAAAATCACCTTCATTATTTCCTCAAAGTGAGGTTTCACGGGGAGGGTGCTGTGAGTTGAATTATCTCGCCGCCAAAAGATGTTTCAGTCCTAACTCCTGGTACTTGACCTAACTCCATGGTGAACTTGACCATGTTTAGAAATGGGGTCTTTGCAGATGTAATAGAGTTAAGATGGGTTTATGCTGGATTAGGGTGTGTCCTACGTTCACTGACTGATGTCCTTTCAAGAGGGTCACATGACAACAAAGACACACAGAGATACACACAAGGAGAACATCATGGGACGCTAAGGAACACCAAGAATTGCCCGCACCCACCAGAAGCTCGGAGAGGCATGGAATAGATTACCCCTCAGAGCCTTGAGAAGGAATCAACCTTGCCGACAGCTTAATTTCATACATCTAGCCTCCAGGACCATGAGAGAATAAATTTCTGTTGTTTTAAGCTACACAGTTTGTGGTAATTTGTTGTAACAGCCATAGGACACAAATATAGAAGGCAGGAGGTACAAGACAGCAGAGAAATATGAAGCTCAACAAATGTACCATATTGTCATTCAAAAAACATAAGGCAATCTGTCTACTTTGTAAAAGTCAGAACTTACAAATTCATATGAAAATGAATTATTAGGTATCGAGTGTCTGCAATCAAGATGGGAAGGAGGGAGGTGTATTAGGAGAAGGGCAGTTGGTGGCATACTTAATCTGCTCTAGTTCAGAACACTTGGCTTTTTTTGCTAAATGGATTCAGAAAACAAGTAATAATGCAGGTTAGCAAGTCTGCTGCAAAATTTCAAAATGCTATGATCATTTGCTCTACAAATCTCTTAATCAGTGTATTCTCTTCCAGCAACCCTGCCATACTGTGATCTTGATAGTCACTGGGCAAGAACAGAGACGCTGTAATTGTGGGCAGGTTTCTCATTGTTCACGCTTTCAAGATTAAGTGTTCTGCACAAGGCATTTTCTATAAATACGACAAGAGATGGGAAAAAACAGATGGGAACATTTCAATCCCTGCTCACCTATTATTTTATGCTACCTCTGTTCTCATCTTAATAACATCAACTTTATGGATGAAAGAACATTACCCCCAGGGTTCTTACACACAGTAAAGCTTCAGGTAACAAAATCTGTTTATTTCATTTCATGTCTGTCATCTAAGTCTTGGTGTAGGAACTAACCTTGACTAACCCTAACTCACCTCCAACCTCTCCATTTCACTTGTTTAAATAGATTTGAGGTGCCCTCTATTGCTGCAGATGTAGGCAAAAGGCCTCTCCTAGCCACTCACTGATCATTAATTCTTAGCATAGGGATTTTTGTTCTTTTTCTTTGGTTGTCAGTTCATTAAAAAATAAAATAATAAGCTAGGAAAATGACTGACTTAATTTTAATTATATTCAAAAATCACCTCTCATGAATGCGACATGGCAATGCGAGAATGTGGGAAGAGTACAGGATGGACATCATCACGCCGTGGATTTGGATCTTATCCCACTTTCACTAATATGTCCAACACAAAACACCTGCCTCATTAATTTGCTGTAACCAAGGTCTGACATTCATTTATCTGGCAAATATTTACTGACAAATATTTATGTGCTAATGTTTTAGATGCTGGAGACAGGACAGTAACCCAAATAGACAAATTTCTGTCTTCAGGCCTTACAATATATTATGGGTGTTTTACCAAACTAGAAGCATGTATTAAGCACTCAATAAATGATGCTTATTTCTATTGTTATTACCATTTTCATGATAACTACTATAGAATTACTAAATATAAATGTCCTTTTTGCTAAAGTCTTATTTTTTTATTAAGAGCAGTTCCTGGGAATAGACTGTTATATACGAGATGGTTCTTGTTCTCAGGAAACTTCACTCTGAAGATAAAACAGATAATCACAGTAATCAGAATTACTGTTATTCTACTAGAACCCACAAAGGCATGCATACTTAATATAATGTACTGTAGTACTTTGGATCATTTATTTATTTTTGTAATAGATTAAAGCCACAAGTAGATGGCCTAGAAACTACACAGATAAGAAGCATCTATCAGGTACTCACTTTGTTCTAGAGCGAGATATACTAAACAAACACATGGCCATCCACTTGCTATAGCTGAGCTCAGAATAGAAGCAGTTCTACATTCTTCTATGGATGAGCATGAGTTTATGATTCTATTATAAGTGTGAACAGGCTCGGAGTATAAAAACAAAAACAAATCATTTTTATTGACAGTTATTTAACTTTGGCTAGATTGCCAAAGGAAAATCCCAACAAATATTTTTAGGGATTTTTCTACTGCTTTGTAGCAATTTAATAATTATCCTTAGTCTCCACATTGAAAGAGTGGAGGAACAATTCTAGGTGTCCTCTTGGACTTGAGTTTAATCACAGCAAAAACAATATGTAAAAAATGTCGAAACCAGCATTTTTCTTTCTTTGATTTCTCCTCATCGTCTATGTCTATATTAAATAAGTGAGTGAATCTAAGGATCTGTGTTTCTTACAAAGGGATATTCTAAGCTAAGACCTTTTGAATTTCAAACGGTAAAAATAAAAATATTTTAGATTTTGTTCAAGGAACTGTAGAATAATAATGCAAAAATGAGAAAAGTTATAAAATACTTCAACATGAGGTGTTAATTGTTAAAGCAAATGCTTCTAATTATCTCTAACTTCTCCCTGTACATTGGTGTTTGGGCTGAAGTTTATGAAAACGGTCCTTGGTAAATAGAAAAATAACATAATCATCAAATAAAAAATTAGCCACGGGCTTCCCTGGTGGCGCAGTGGTTGAGAGTCCGCCTGCCAATGCAGGGGACGCGGGTTGGTGCCCCGGTCCGGGAGAATCCGGGGAGCCGTGGAGCGCCTGGGTCCGTGAGCCGTGGCCGCTAAGCCTGCGCGTCCGGAGCCTGTGCTCCGCAACGGGAGAGGCCACAACAGTGAGAGGCCCACGTACCGCAAAAAAAAAAAAAAAAAAAAAAAATTATATAATTGATTCTTTTGTTGTAATGGAGGAAAATGATAAGCAACCATGAGAAAACTTGGAATTCTTATGGCAATATCAAGTTATTTGGTAGGGGTAAAAGAAAACGATTTGTGAGACCAAAGTTCAGTGGAATTATTCAGAGGAATAGACGTTAAGCACAATTATATGTCTTTTCTCGTGTATGCATGGATTTAATTTCATAATTTACATTTTCATGGTCCATGGGTTGAATTAATGAATCATAAGGAACAAACTTGTAAACACTAAATCTAAAATGTACATGGAAAGATAATGTAAAATAATGTCACCTGGAGCTTACATGAATCAGACTTCAAAGCATCTATGCTTCTTTTTGAACCTGGCAGACATCTTTAATAAATTCAGTTAAATGTACACTTCAGTTAAGTTTTCTATTTCCAGACTCTCATGGGCACCCAAGGGTTCACACATTGATTCATCTCCTATGAGATGGAGGGCGTCACTCCTGATTCAGTTAAGGAATAGAATACATGTTACATATGTAACATATGCATAACATAATGTAACATACGCATAACATATGCATCTTCAACCACAAACCTCCCTCTCACTGCCCCTGACTATTGTTTTTTATAGGTTTCACATTAGAATATACCTACTTTGAATGAGCAGTAAAACCCTAACGAATATTGAGAAGTCACTGAGATCCCGAGTTTAGGACACATTTCACCAAAGGCAAATACCTGTCAAATTAACAACATATTGAATGAACTCTCAGTCCTCAGCTGGAGTGTGGTATTTCATATCTGTCCTGTAAAGGGTTGGGCCAGATTTACCTTCATTTACCTGGAAAAGCATTTGGAATGAAAAAAGGTTAAAAGTCTCCTGACCTTCCTTTTTAAAAAAATTTTTGAGTGTAAGAAGAGAATAAGTTGCCCCACATGGAATATTTTAAATATGACAGTAAACTTATAATATACTAAGAAGTAAATTTCTTTGGGTAAACTGCCTGCAAAGCATCCTTCCTCGTAAATGTGGATTCTTTTTTTCATTCTTAGCTTTTTGCCAGCTGAGAAACTGTTATTCAGAAGTTTGGGTATCTATTGAAGCCAAGGAAGAAAGAAAGGTTGACTAGGACAGAGGTTAAGTACCAAGATGCCTAACAACCCACTACAAGATCTCCAAGCTGATATCAATCCATTCATTCACACTCAAGAATGTTATTTGGCAAGTGAAGAATCTACCTGTTTCATTTCTCAGGGCTGGCTTCTCTATCTTGTCCAAGATGTAACCATGGAAGAAAAACTGCCCAACTTAGAGAATTTCGACTAAACTCTTAAGCTTGTCATAAAAAGAATGTTCATTACTTTGCATTCCTGATATTATTGAGAATAATGACTTTATTAGTAAATGCCTCTGCTCTCCTAAATATTCATAAATCACATGGCCCGCTAAAATATCACTGGGATTGATATTGTATTTGATATTCCATAGGTATGAAGCTACTTTTGGAAAGTCAAGATATTTGCCAAACTTGGCACCTCTCCAATTTCCATGTTTTCTCAAAGATTACCAGGAGTGATGTCTTTGTCTTGATGACCTGGCATGTAATCCGACTGACTGCAGACTTGGATTCATTTAAAAGAGTGAGATGGTTTTTAATTCCTTCTAGGTATTTAAATCCTTCACGTTGCTCTCACTTTTTTAGTGTGAATGTGCCTCACCGTGTCAGAGGAGATGGAAACAAAAGTCTCTGTATTTTGTCATCTGCTAATATCAGAGCAACTACTCAAAGCAAAGTACCTGGCCTTTCTTTCTTTTTCTATGTCAAAACATAGGTAAAGAACTTTCTCTGCTTGGCTTTAATATTTTCCTCAATTATAGGCTTAATTAATGCAACTTAACAAAACCTTCAGAGCATCTGCTAGGTGCCAAACACAAGGCGGTACATGCATACACTCATGCCACTAGTTTCTTTTTTAATTAATTAACTAATTTTTTTTACAGTAGGTTCTCATTAGTTATCTGTTTTATACATAGTACCAGCAGTGTATATATGTCAATCCCAATCTCCCAATTCCACTAACCTTTATTAAAACTTGGCCTTATTGGCCTGGTACCTCTCCTTTGATCTTCTCTACACGTTCTTTTAACATATGAGCTCATGGGAGAACTTACTATAAAACTTCATTTACTTATTTACAAAATTTCTTCTCTATGTTTTCTTATTGTGATTGGAAGGTTAACATTTCATTGTTTTGTGTTAATTACTGGATTATGTTTATTATCTGCTTGTGATTATTGTTACTATTTAATAATCTGAAATTAAATTTGCTTATTATTGTTGTTAGTTCAAACTTCTGAGGGATGAATTTTCCTGCAGGGTAAGGGACGAATGTATCCTGTTTTACTTTTAAAAGAACAGGGTCCTACGCTATCTGGATAAATGAAGTCCCCTCTCACTAATATACCTTGTGTTTTTGCCAGTTTTAAATACTCATCAGGAGAGGGTATTCCACATTCTTCTGGCTGGGTGGTATGGAGGCCCTGTGTCGATGTCATTGTATCTCTGTCCTCTCTTGTGCTTTTTGCCCAAAGATGTTTCAATAGGCTGCTACTCTCAGCTTTCTCGCCTTCATTCATTCATTCAACAAATACACAGTGAGTCTCCTTTGTGCCAGGCACTATTCTACATACTTGGATATGACAGTGAACACAACAGAGCAGAATTTCTGTGCTTGTGGATTTTATAGGTTAACGGAGGGAAATGATCGACATAAATAAGAAAACTGTCTAGTATGTTAATAGGTAATAGGCACAGAGTAGAAAAAAACCCCAGCAGGGTGAGAAGGGTCAGGAGTACAAGTGTAGTGGAGAGGACAGTGCAATATTAAATGTTCCGTTTAGGAATGTCATTTATATCACCTCTCATTACCTGCCCTTCGTCCACTGCCATATTCCACTTGTGCATCCTATCTGGTAAAGTCTTTTTCATTGTTTTCACCTGATGTGGCAGAATTTTACATATAGCTTTGATTTTACATTATTAAAACCTCTGTTTTACACATTCTGTGAACATGGCCATTGGACTCTCTCTCTTGAAAATCACTGGGGCTCTCTTCTACCACTGATGTTTACTGTGAGAAACAGACATCACACCTAGTGTCCTCCTTGTCACACCGGATGGCAGAGTTTGGCAGATAATGGGAGCAGCCAAACACAAAGGTATCCGCTAAGGATGGGACGCCCTGAGAACGGGAGAGGTAAAGGAGACGAACAGGGAAGCAGTCACTTATTTGACTAAGTGCTGTATTCTTGCTTAGAATATTCTTGTCCTGAAATATCCAAAATCTACTGGCCTTTAACGTCTCAAATGTTCAGTTTTAGTGTTTCACCTTCCTTTTGTTCCTCCACCCCTTCCCCAACACATGTCAGATCACAGTAGTTTTGAGCTGACACTGGATGCACCGCTTTAAATGTTTTTTTCTTAGTCTCCATGAGATACTTCATCCCTCCGCAGCAGACAGGCATTATGTTATCATGCAGCAGGCCAAGAAAACTAAAGTCTGTTCTTTGAAGGCTTTAGTGTATTTATCTGTTCACTTCTCATATCTGCTTTCTTTCTTTTCCAAAGTCACAAACATCAACTTGGGGGAAAGACAGAAATAACACACAGGCTTCCAGATGCTTCTGTTCCCAAATGCTTCTGTTTCTTGTCAGAATAAAGAATTACATGCAGATAATAAAATGCTGTTCTGTTCCCCTTCGAATGATGAACTATCAAATGAGAAGTTTCTGAAAGTATGAGGTGCTACAAGCAAAACCTCTATGTCTCCTTATTGCTACTACTTGATATTCCTCATGAGACCTAGTACAATGCCAGAGCACAGAAGGTGTGGAGGATCCTCAAAAACTGAAAAAGAGCCTTAAAAGTATTGACACAAAGTTTTCTTTTGAGTTGATTCAGAACATTAGCCCACACAACTCACTCTGGTACTAGATTTCTAGCTGTGTTTTTTGTTGTTGTTGATTAATGAATTCTGTTGATTCATGGTTCACTAAATCATTTTTGACTTGAAAGAATTAATCTTTCGGCATAAATGCTATATCATTTAAGTAAAGAGTGAGTTTTATCTGTAAAATTGAGATAATAAAACCTCATCAGTTTGTTCTGAATGGTGAGTAAAATGGCATATACTTAGTACATGACACAGCACCTGAGACACAGTGGGGATGCAAAGAATATTTGTCCCTCCTGCCCCTAAAACAAATGAAAATCTGTGATAATAATCTGCACAATGATAGAAGAAAAAGATAATTACTATCAGCGACAGACATGAACTTCCCAAAGTCAACTCAAGTTAAATCTATGTGGCCATAATAAAAATCATTTTAAACTCTGAATGAAGCAAGCTTAGTCATGAGCCATCATAGGATTATACTTATTTAAATTTTCCAAGTGGTTTTGACTTAATCAAAATGTGAAAGGCCCTTAGTACATATATCAATAGCACAGCACCTCAACCTCAAAAGCTAGAGGAGAGGTATAACAAAGCAGCCTTCTGGGAACTCTGATAAGATTCTTCCCATCTACAAGTTTGCCACATCCTTTGGAAAACTGAAGCATCTTTTTAGAAAATGGCTGGGACCTGCGTACTACTACTCATTTGAAATGCTTTCATTTTTTTGTCCACACTGGCTTCTTCCTGGTTCCTCTCATACATACAGATTTCTTTTCCTTTCCTAGAGTTCTCGAATAGCTATGAATAACTAAAGTGCTCTGAGGAGAATAAGAGACTCTGGGAAACATAACAGGGAACCTAATTAAGTCTAGAGTCAGACAAAGTGATGCTTAAGCTGAGATATGGATGGTGGAAGTTGGCCACGTGTACAGGGTTGTTAAATGTCCTAAGAAACAGGTGCAAAGGTCCTAAGGCCCTTCCTGAGGGAGGGGAGACCACGGCACTGCAGGAGTCAAGGGAAGTCTGATGTGGCTGAAGTTGAAGGAAAGAAGGGAGACTGGGAAAATGTATCATTATCCACCACTGTTTTACTCTTTTACAACCCTTGAAAATATTGAATTTCCTGGCAAGTACCATGTCTTACACTCCTCATGTAGTTTTTACCAGTATTCCATACACTAAAATTTGTTAATTGACACATTGCCTATATAAAGAAAATCAGTATATTGAGACGTCTCAAATATGTTAGGGTCTATGCACACATACACATTTACTGGTTATCAACAAATACCAGGCACAAATTAAAGCAAATTGCACATATTAAATAATTTAATCCTCTTAACTATTATCCTCATTTTACAGAGGACACTAAAGCTCAAAGAAATTAATTTTCGCAAACAGAAAATCTACTAAATAGTATTTAATACCTAAAAAACCAGGCGGTAAAGCTTCAGAGCTTGAGCATTTAATCACTGTGCTATGAAGTATTTTATGTGTTCTCTATTCGCTGTTTTCGAGCCTGCTTTGTCAAGGTCACCTTTCTGATCCCCACTAAATTCTCCACTATCTCCAATATACCTGCAGTCTAGACCTTTCACCTGAAATCTAGATCTAGATCTCGGTATCAGACTTCCCACTAGGGTCTAAATTTGAACAGGCACTTCAACTCAACCTGTCCCTGTCCCAAATTGAGCCCATACTTCCCTCTCAGATCTCTCTTTCCCCTTTATTCAGTCTACCCCACCATTTACCCAGGCGCTTACGCCAGAAACTTTCTGCCCCTCAACCCCCATATCAATGCAGCCACCATGACCTCTTGTCCCGGCACCTTAGGGCCTTGCTAATTGGATCACTTCCCATCTTCCCTTCTGTAGCTGTCTCAGTTCAGCCTCCTCATCATTCGCCTAATTGGTCCCTTTGCATCTGATTTCCCTTACAACACATTCTCCACAGTGTGGCCAGAATGTTCTTTCTGCATCTTGATGACTATCTATCACTCTCCTCCCCAAACCCCCTAACAGTCTCCACTGTCCCAAGGACTAAGTATTAACTTGTTGGTAAGACTGACTTCAAGCTCACCTCTCTAGCCTTTTTTCTTGCAAATTCTCCTGTCACAAGCTACATATTTACTTTGTTATTAAAGACACTTTCAGTTTTTCAAATAAGTCATATTTTCTCTCACTTCTAGCCTCTGCTTATCCTACTCGTTGTGCTTAGAATGCCCATTCTTTGCTTTTTTTCTTGGCCTATTCCGATTGGTTCATCAGAAAACAATTTAGAGACTGGATGACACCTGAGAGTGTTTTAATGATATCCTTATTACCGATACTTATCACACGTATTATAAACATACCAGATTGTCATATCACTCAAGACAGAGTCCACTTCATTAATATTTGTATCCTTAAGGTACCTGGCACTCTGATTGATAATCAATAAATATTTGTTGAATGAAATAATTTCTTTTTAATAGAAAGAATCTCAAATGCTTAAAAAATGACACGTTTCCATTTCTCTTCTGCCTTTTCCCTCTTTTATCTCCCTGCATGCTATCTCCGAGGTCTATGTACAGAATTAGTTACAAAGTCTGATTTTACATTAATGCTTACCCTAAATTATGGAATTATAAGAAGGAGAATTATACATTATTTAGGACTCATAGTTTTAAAGAAAGAGCTCAACTTTTCTCCATACAGTGACAACTTCAGAATGTAAAACAATTTCAGAATTCCTTTCCGCCTACACACATTTATTTTCCATAAGAGAGCAATGTCGAGATGTGTGCGTGGTTGTTTCACTTACTTATGTTATTTTCTCCATTCTAGCTCTCTAGCTCAACCCTCAGCATATAAGAGTCTACAGGGAACTCTGGGCCTCTTGAACTCTCTGAAGAAAAACAGGCTCAAGACGCCCACCATAGGCTACATCCTCTTGTGTGGTTTACTAGAGGTGTCTCCCACTATGGTGATGGAGGGGACTGCCTGATGGTGCTAAAAGCGGGCTCTGAGTCTATGGAGGGAGAAAAATTCTATGGAATGACTTTGGGTGATGCAGCTGCACAGTCAATGAGACTGAACAGAGTCCCCGGTTGCCAATTTTAGTAATACCAGAAAAATGAAAATGCTGAGGCGGGTCGTCACCCAGATGTTTCAGCCCTGCTGACTGGCACATCAGCGTTCATTCTTCTTGATCTCCCTTTGGTTCTCGGGCATACCTCGTGATATAAATAAGTACTTCTCTTCCTCTCACATGAAGCCAGTTACTGGAGGGGCTCAAAATAGTACAGTAAAAACCAAACTCCACTGTTCCATTTTCATGGCTCAGGAGTCTCAGTCTCCCCACAAGTGGATGGGGCCATACCAGTAACACAGAAGAATACGGAGGACAAACAACTCCAGAGAAATACCCGGGAAGTAACAGCAGTATTAAATCAATTGTCAAAAAAAGAAAAGTCTGTAATAAAATTTCAACCTTCCTATTGTTATTTGAAAGAAAATTTCTCACTATCACCTTTATCAAATATATATAAATAAAATATACAGTTAAGATATATAAGCTGCATATATATCTTTATCACCTTTATAAAATATATATTGATATATATTAGCATACATACATAGTAATATATACATATATTACTATATAAATATATATATATGGTTATCACACTTTTCACACTTTCAATGCTGGCTTTATATATAGTCCCATAGTCCCACTTTATACTTCTGATGAATGAAGGATACCGTCCTCTAGGACAAGGCTCCCACAGTTATTTTTCAGAACTGGTAATTCTACTTTATCCTCTTGTGGGTTTCCACAAATGTCAAAGTAACTCAGATAAGGAAAAGTCTTTTATTCTAGACAAGAATTGTTGGGAATCCCAGTAAACCTGAGGGCGACCTCAGTCAAAACTAAATGGATATCTCTTTCTTTGCTTTATCAGCTGAGAGGGCCTAGAAGGAACGCTAACCCAGGAGCAATGGGCTGTACCCAGATCTCGATTTCTAGTACCATTCTCTAATATAAGAAACCATAGCACCTTGAGAAGTGGCTGATACTAGGATAGGGACAGGAAACACACAGGACAATATACAAAACATAATGCCAGAAAGTAAAGAAGTGTTAAATAAAAAAATGGCATAATGATGGGTATATCAAAGGGACAAAGAAACCAACTGAAATAGCTCCCAATGGCCAAAGGCAGAACAATTTGAACACAAAATAAAGCAGTATTAGATTACAGCCCAAAGTATAAAATAAACATCCATGAGTCCAGACTGATATAAATGATTGTATAAAATAACCAAATGGGGGAAAACAGGCAGTCCTCCTGTGCAGAAGGATTCTGATGCTCTATATAAATACTGCACCCTCAAGGAGGTAGAGTGTAGACACATGGCCATGCCCACCACACTGTGACCCTGACTGGGGTGGAAGGCCTTGGTGAGGACTCGGTTTGGAAAACAAGAAGGTGAAGCATCAGTCCCCACCCCTTATTGGGGGCTGTGCATAGTGACTTCCTTCTACAGAGGACAGTATGAAGAAGGACTGGGGTGTATGTGACCGTGGAGAATCCTGACAAACACTGCCCCAGTGATCAAGGGTAACAGCAGCGGTGAGTCCTATTGACAGCCTGTACCATCGATGTGATGTGATGTGATGAGACTGGCACTGTACCTTTGTCTTCCTTCCCCAAACCCATATCCTCTGTCTAATCCTGAGAGAAACACTGGTCAAGTCCCTCTTGAAGGACAGAGGGACCTGACCTACAGAACTCCTGACCAGGAATCCCTAACGCTGAGAAGTTATCAAAACCAAGGAATGCCCGAGAAACTGTTACAGCCAAGAGGAGTCTAAGGAGGCATGACAACTAAACACATTGTAATATCCTGAATGAGATCTTGGAACAGAAAAAGGGCATTAGGTAAAAGCTAAGGGAATCTGAAAGTCTGAATAAAGTATGTCCTTTAGTGAATGGTAATATATCCATATTGGTTTATTAATTGGGACAAAAGTACCATACTAATATAGAATGCTAATAACAGAGAACACTGGATGGGGAGTATATGGAAGCGCTGTACTATCTTCATAACTTTTAAATCTGAAAGTATTCTAAAATATTAAGGTTATTTTTTAATTAATAAAATTACTTTACAAATCAAGCTTTTTTCTATCTGAAAAAGTGAAGGGAAAAATCCCTTCTATTCTAATATTTAATGTACAAATCATTAATCGCTCTAATTACATTCATTTATCTAGAGAAATAAGTAAATGCCTCATAATGATGTGCAGGGGAGGGAAAGTTGAAAGAATATATCTCTTAGGGGCAATAATCGAAAAAATAAATTAGGATGAGTTGACAGCAGAAAAACGAGCTCTGTGCAGTTTGGTTTACAGACGTGTCCAACGGTCGATAGGGAAACTGGGAGTTGAATTTGCTCTTGCCCATTCAATTTTGTCATTTAGAGTATATCTGAGTAGCACCAGAGAAACTAACTTGTCAGAGGAGAGCGGTTCTAGCAGTTTTAGAGTTACTTTTGAAAATTTCTTTCTTATTGATGTATTTTATTTTATCTTTGATTATGCCTTCACAATTTCTGGACACATCTGATATGCAATTTTATTAAAATTATGTTAAGCTTGAAGTTTGCTTTATCCTAAGTTTGTGCCCATAGCTGATGCGCAAAACATCTGTGGCAGAGATAGTTCTCACCAAATATTCCATGATTTCAACTACATTTCTCAGAATCCCTTGTAGTTGGGTTGGGGCCATGTGACTGGTTTAGGCCAATGATTTGTGAGAGGAAGTGATGTCAGTCACTTCTGGGCAGAGGCGGTTAAGAGCCCAGGTCTCTAAACCTCCATCTCTCTATTCTCTTGCCACTGCTGCTTCAGAAGCCATGTTTCCATGTGCTGCTAGTATAAGATGGCGTAGCATCCATTAGCCTAGGTTTCTGAGTCATTGCGTGGAGCAGCTCCTTCTCCCCAAACCCTGCCAGCCTATGTTGAACAAGTGATATGTATCACATACAGTATTACGCTATAATACACTGGAGTTTGTCTGTTGCTATAATTAGTGTTAATTACCCTGTTACAACTAGTAAGGAAAACTGCATATATTTTAAGAAATCATTATTACTTTTTAGGCTATCTTGTTATAGGTAGTCAGAAATTGCTTTTGAGATTACTGTAAGGTTTACTGCCACAGACCCCCAAGTCACAATGCCTTATACCACAAAGGAATATTGGAAAATTTAAAAGACAGCAGGTGTAGAGATTCTGAGTAGGGACAGAGACTTTTGTAGAACCTATTTGGGAAGGAAAGTGGCTCTTGTCAAGGCACAAAAACTACATCAATTCAAAATCTTGAAAGAATGAAGATTTCAGCAAAAGATTTAAGATTTCATTCCATAGTATTTCAGGAAAGAATACATCTCAGGTAGAAGGGTGGGTAAGAAGTACCTATTGCTTGGTCTGATTTTCAGGAACACGACATAAGGAAACTTAGGCCATGTTGCGCAGGAAGTAGGAGAGATGGGTGTTGTATCTTGGGGACTGACTATTAGATGCCATGTGTAATTTTTTTTTTTTTTTTTTTTTTGCGTTACGCGGGCCTCTCACTGCTGTGGCCTCTCCCGTTGCGGAGCACAGGCTCCGGATGCGCAGGCTCAGCGGCCATGGCTCACGGGCCCAGCTGCTCCGCTGCATGTGGGATCCTCCCGGACCAGGGCATGAACCCGCGTCCCCTGCATCGGCAGGTGGACTCTCAACCACTGTGCCACCAGGAAAGCCCACATGTGGAATTTTTAAAAAGCATGGGAGTATGAACAGAGAGCATATTCACACTCTGCACGCAAAGGCCTCACAGACCAGCTTTGGAATACAGTGTCATTAGTCATTAGTCAATACAAGGAATGGGTTTTATAGACAAAAGTTCCCCAAGAGCTATCTGCCATTCACTTAATCATGCCTGATTACAAGTGTTGTCAGTTTTTTTCCGGGTAATTAAACTTCTTAATATGACTGTAGTGAGTGGGTTTGTTCCACATTTCATTTATAACCTAAGGCCCTCCATAAACTAATTACTTGAGGGAATTATGACAGGTTCTATCAATTGTTTCACATATATGAAATCTTCAACAGCATGTGATGATAAATTGAATAATAAATGTGTTGAATTCAAGGAAGAACCCTTTTCTTTCCACCCTCCCCCACTCTTTTATCTTGGTAAATTATTTTAAAAATTAAAATAGTAGATTTAATTTTCAAAAAGTAGATTATGGGCCTTGGGTTAGGGCATTGATGGTATATTTCTCTCCACTCAGCTAATGAGTAGTCCCACTGCCCCACTAATGAGCCAAACGTATTTTTCGGAAAATTAACAGCTCACAAAAGATTTACATTTCAATTTACATCCACAAGGCAATTTTCTGACACAGCTGTTTTCCTGACTGACTCCTTAAGAACTCTGCTTGTAAGTTTTTCATTGCTTTGCTTTTAGAATTTCAGTGTGGGTGTTCAATTTTACTATGCTAATTTCAATAATCTGCTTTCTTCAACTTTAGAAAGATTTTTTTTTTCATTCAATGAAAGAAAACAAAGATCCCTGTCCGCATAGTACTTACATTCTCAATAGGGGAAGGAGAATGATGGAAGCAGATAATAAATACTGCTACGTAGTATTTCAGAAAGTGATAAGTGCCATAGAAAGGGGGCAAGCGGAGCAGAATCAAGGGGAACTGGAGTACCAGGTCAAGGGGGAGTGGGGTTGACAATTTTAAGTAAGAGTGATCAAGAGTAGCCTTCACTGAGGTGATATGTTAGCAAGTTCCCAAAGAAGGTGAGGGAGTTAACCATGGTCCTGATTATGAAAGGGGTAGGTAAACGTGCTCATAAAATAAGTGGTCAATGAAGAATTGTGGTATTGGTGAATATATATGAAATTTGGAAGAGGTTCCCCCAGCAAAGTTGTTTTAAAGTGGCCTTATAATATCGGTGCAGTCACAGTAGTGCCTGTTACAGTGCTACATATGGAATCTTCAACTTACCAGTGACTTGTTCTGAAGTGTGTAGGTGAGTTAGTGTTTTTTTATTTTTTAGGTTTCATTTGGTTGTTTTAAGCTATGGCCATAAGGCCACTGATCACAGCAATCAAGAAGGCTTCTTAAACTTTGATTGTCTTGTTTTGACAGAAATGACATTTAAAAATCTCTTCATAAACCTACAACAAAGGAGTAGCTCTGATTTCTAAGGTTCACTTGGAATGCAGGTGATGGAGGCTCTCACTACTCATAACTTTCTTTTATTTCCACCAAAAAGATCAAGAGTTTCTCTTTCAAAGAGTACAACCATCAAGTCATTTCCCCTTTACTCCTCCCACTTGTCTATTTCCTGTTACAGCCTTTTAGCATGTCACATACACAGCTCAGTTTACTCATCTAGTTACTACTGGGTAGAGAGATATGAGAAGATCCACTTTAAACAAGTAAGTTGCAGGTGACAGTCTCCTTTGGTGACTATAAAGCTGTGTTCAGTAGGCTCTTAAAGGTTTTTATAATTTGTTCTGGAAGCTCCACCATAGTTAATGCTAATACATGCTTGGCCTTGTTTCTAGCAAAAAGAGACTCCATCTCCGTGTCCATGGCTTTGCCCTTGCCTTCTGCCTTCACATACACACTGGGCAGCCTGCTGGTGGCATCCAGGTCCTGAGGCAGGATCCACGGTATTTACGTGGTTTCATTGAAACACACTTTCAGACACCAGCTTTTTTGGCAGCAAACCGGAATAGATAAAAAGACCCAACTCCCTCTAAACAAGCCAGCAATACTCACAGGAGAATCCTGACTGCAGGATGGCAGTGTCTCACAGAGTTTATAAAAGTGTCCACAGTCATGGAGCTATCCATTTGGTGGCCTTTCAGCACTGTCATGAGGTCTGAGTGGAACTGTTTCCTGCCCTGACCAGCTCCCCACGAAACTGATGGGGAAGAATTGTCACTCTCTCAATAAATATTCGACCTTCCATTAGTACAGTCTTGATGTTACTTTCTTTACTCTTACTTTGGCAGTAAGTTGTTTCTGCCTCTATATTACAACATTGTGCTACCTGGCTCAACATTCTCTTTGACAGTCATCACTATAACACCACATATGCTAAATTACTTTTTAAAATACACGTGGCTCAAAATTTGATGATATCCTTGTGAAGAGACTGCAACACAGCAGTGAGAACTGCTGCCTTGGGAAACACGCACCTTTCTTATTAAGGTTAACAACCTTTTGTATTAGGCCAGAGGTGCTGATGCTACAGCCATATAAAACCTTACAGCTTTTTAATATGTTTTTCTTCTACTGACTTGTTTTCTCTGAAAAAGAAATTACTCCCAGTGGGTGCTCTCATGCTTAACTCTTTTTTATTTTTCCTTACCTGACTCTCCTCTGATCATTGAATATGCTACCTGTTGCTCCAATATAAATAAAACTCTAAACATTGTTTCCATTAGTTTCTCCAAATAATCTCCCTTTCTATAGCCCTATCCCCACCATGGACCATTGTTTTTGATAAATTTCACAATAGCCATTTGCCAATTATTCATGGGATCAGTATGTCTAGAACCCACGCTTCCATTTGAGGGGAGCAGAGTATACGGTATAACTAATTCACAGCATAAATTATGGAGGCAAGTGTACATTTTCATTGTACATTCTCCAGATTATATTATGGTAGCTCCACATCATAGGTCAGTTCAAAATCACAGGAAAAAGACAATAATATCAGATAGCCCTATAGAAATACCATTACCAGACCTATGTTAATGATTATTCTTATCACATAGCTTCAGAATCTTATCCTAGAAGTTTTGCCTATCCACTAAGTCTCTTGTTTTGCTTCTTATCTGTATTTGAGGGGTGGGCTTAACTCCCTTTGAAAAGAAACACCTTTATATTCTATGTCCTCTAGTACATGTATATATTTCCTGGAAGAATGGGTGGGCTCACCTTATTTCTTCTTTCAGAAATATAAAAACGTTACTGGCATGCAGGAGAGATGGCTTATTAAAGTAGGAAATGGCCACTTAGTGGATGACAAGTATTTACAACATCAGCTGTAATTTCACGTTCAGTTTTACATTCAGAAGCTGGTGAAGCTGTAATTTACGGCAATGATGCTGGTGGTAGTTGTATCTTGCAAAATGACAGCCCTCCGCCTTCTGACATACTACAATTTGTTAAAACATTTAATACATAAATATTTAAGGACATGGAATTCCAACAGGACAACTCATCTGAAACCATAAAAAAAGTCCCTGTGTAAAAGTCCAAATTCTGACTTCACTGTCAGAGGACCTGAGAGAAATTTTATGAACACATACAGATTGTTTAAGTAAGTAAACGAGGAGGCCATTACACTGAGGCAGCTCCAGGGCCACTGTGGCCCTACTTGTGGCAAACCAAAGCCTAAGCCTGCAAACGCCCTGGGGGTACGGAATCAAAAAGGACGACCAGTCACAGCCAACTGGTCATTAAGTTATAGCCAATCAGTAATTCCCTTTTGCCTTTTCTCTGTAATAGTGTCCCCTCCAGCTCCTGTCACTGGAGTGTTCCTAACCATTCCTGCTTTGGTGCCGCCTGACTGGAACTGACTTTTTTTTTTTTTTTTTTTGCGGTACGCGGGACTCTCACTGCTGTGGCCTCTCCCGCTGCGGAGCACAGGCTCCAGACGCGCAGGCTCAGCGGCCATGGCTCACGGGCCCAGCCGCTCCGCGGCATGTGGGATCTTCCCGGACCGGGGCACGAACCCGCGTCCCCTGCATCGGCAGGCAGACTCTCAACCACTGCGCCACCAAGGAAGCCCCCCAGTTTATCTTTTAACAAGAACGATATACAGACATATTCACACACTTATAAAGATATACAGACATATTCACACACTTATAAAGATATACAGACATATATACACACACATAAAAACATATGTGATATGGCCACTGTTTCAATTCCATTTGATATATCTACTTACCAAAGGGTTAAGGAAATCATAGAGAATATGGAAAAAAGTTGAATTCTATGTTTACTGAGGTTAGAGTGTGATTAGCTGAAAATCTTTTGTTATTATTTCTTAAAAGTTCCACTGGTATTTTGGACAGGCTCATTCTTCATCCATCTACTGACGGTCAGTAAAACTCTTTGGGCATTGAAACAGGTTCCCCTACTTTCTCAAACACCTCCTAGGAGGTACCTGAAAACCTCTATGAAGATCTTAAATTACATTTTCTTTTAAGGGAACATTCTAACCATTTTCCATGATCTTTTCCTAGAAAATTTTAGTTAGCTACTTTTGAATTGTTACGGATTTTTATTGCTTCTCCTGTGGCCCGCCTGACTCCTTCTCTCTTTCTGCCTCCTGGGCTCTGTATATCCCTCATTGCATCTCTAGCCCTCTAGCCCTTTCTTACCACGTGAAGGGCTCCGCACCTGGTTACAGCCTCAACAGCAAACTATAACGTGATAGGACTAATCTAGCACTCGTATTATTTCCTCATCTTGATTTGTACCATTGAGGGATTCAGAAAAAAAAGATTATAGAAAGAGTTAAAATAAAATTAATACTTGTATTAGTCAGGGTTCTCCAGAGAACAGAATCAATAGGATGTACATCTATAGAGAAAGATACTGATTACAAGGAATTGGTTCACATGACAACGGAGGCTGGCAACCTCAAGATCTGTAGGTGAGTCAGCAAGTTGGAAACCCAGGTGAGCCAATGATATAGCTCCAGTTGGATTCCAAAGGCATGAAAACCAGGAGAGCTGACGGTGTGGTTCCAGTTTGGATGCCAGCAGGCTTGAGGCCCAGATAGAACTAATGTTTCAATCTGAGTCCAATGGCAGGAAAAAGCCGATGTCTCAGTTAAAAGGAAAGTCAGTCTTTCTGTTCTACTCAGGCCTTCAACTGGTTGGATGAGGCCCCCTGCCCCACATCAGGGAGAGCAACCTACTTTACTCAGCCTGTTCATTCGAATGTTAATCTCGCCCCAAAACACCCATTTGCTGTTTGATCAAATATCTAGGCACCCCACGGTCCAGTCAAGTTAACCATCACAATACTCTTGAAATTCAGTAAAACTATAGTGATACAATAGTTCAAGAAAAGAGCAAAGGATAGTGGTAGAAAGTTAAGCATATAACAGCCATTAGCTAATTTAATTTGACCTATTAAAACTAGAATTTCGTGTTTTCTTTTTCTGTATTCTTACAGGCACTTTAGTCTATCTGCATAGAACACAGGTAAAACTGAATTTGGACCCACCTGAATTGAATCCTATGTGATTTACAGCAATAATTTTCTGCAGAAAGATCTTCTGTCAGATCTAGAGTGGGATAAGTTTTCAGAGAACACACTAAAAAAAGGTTAAGTGTGCATTTCCCAAGTATTGTGATGTAGTCTAGTGCAGTGTTAAAGCATGAAAGCTAGAACTATACTGCCTGGGTTCACATCCTAGCTCTAAGCTCTACCTCCTACCAGCTGTGTGACTTTGGGCAGTCACTTAACCACTCTGTGCTTCATTTCCTCATCTGTGAGTGGGGATAATAAAACAGAGCTGTTATCATAAAGCAGTAAAAATCGCTACCAGTTCATAGTAAGTTCTGTATAACTTTTTGCTAATTTTATTATTTCTGATTCTTATACTAACCTGTTCTTTTCTTTCAAAGTACTTAATTGCTTGCTAGAGATTGAATACGGGAGGTAAAGTTTACAGTAGAACTTTGAAGGACAGATAATAAAGAACACTCGTTCCCTTGTTTATTGTCTATCTCCCTATTTAAATGGGAGTTCATGAGAGGAATGACTTGTCGGTCTTATATTACTATAAATGTAACAATATCCAACACACAGTACACACTTAATATTTGTAGAAAGAATTCATTCTTTTATGCAACATATATATAATGTACATATATGTACATATGTGTGTGTGTATGAGAGAGAGACAGCTTCTGCCCTGAGACCATCACTGTACTGGGCATGGCAGATACAATGGTGAACAAACATCTACTTCTGTGGAACATACGCTTTGGTGGGAGAGATATTAAACAAATATCCACATACATTAATAGGTAATTATAAACTCTGCTATACTCTTATCAAATAGATAGTGTGATAAAGGAAATGGATTCTAGGCTTGTGTTTATTAATATATTAGTCATATTAATAAATGATTTTGTTACGAAGATGCCATGAAACCTAATATTAAGTGGAGGTTTACATTTATAACATATGATACTGAGCATGGTTTAACAAATTTCCATTCTTTTTTTATAACTGGAGTTCAATTGAATTTTATTCCTTAATTAAAAATATTCACAGCATTATCACTTTCTGAAATTACATTGTTTATTTATTCATTTACTATCTCTCCACAACCAACTAGCTTTTAAGCAACAACGGCTTTTAATGGTAGTTAAATGTTGCTAAATGCCAATTGCCATTACTCAAATTATTGTCACTTAAATTGTTCTGGGAATGGAAGACCTCTATTGACTTAGTAAGTAAGAGACAGATTAAAATAAAACATAATAAACATATTCATTTTATTATGTCTGAGGGAATGTTACAATTTAACCTGTTTAAGAACAAATTTGATGAAAAGTATTTTCTATATTTACTTCCGGAGCTATATCTTAACCAGGAAAGAAAACAATTCAAAATATGGAATATTCATGTGCATATATGTATTATTTTAGTTAGAAAAGACTAAGTGTTAAAATAATTCTCTCACAAAGTGATTGAAATATTAAAATATATTCATGGGGAAATTTAAAAATGATGATAATACAGTAAAACGAAAAACATCGCTAAAGCTTTACAAATTCCAAAGACCATTCATATATATGTTTTGAACCTTACAACATTCTGATATTTGATGAAGTAGATTTCAGAGAGAAATAAAAGTACGAAGTTTTCTCTTTTCTCCTTCCCTCTCTAACAATCCTATCATATTAGATACAGAATGAATGCTCAGTAAATAACTGGGGATGATTATGATGATAATAATATAATGATGAGGTTGACATTCTATTTAGGAGCATGGTCTAGAAATAAGGTTGGAATGTCAAGGAAGGAACGTCTAAGAAGATGGGAGGTGAGAACCTGACTCACTCTCTGAGTATTTATTATTAAATTTAGGTCACCCTGCCTCCCCTTGTGCTGATCCACTCAAAGGCTATGCTAAACTTGGAAAGAATCATTTTAATCATTACAGAATTCATGCAGTGGGACCCTGAAGTTAGTAGGTTCTTATTATTTTTACAGCTAGACATCTTTTCTCAAGGCCATTGGATGAAAATTCTGGCCCCGGAGTTGACTAACTTTCCAACTTGTGAGTCTCAGTTTCCCCAAATGTAAAATAAATAGCAGTTCCTCAGAGACTAGTGGTAAACGAGGAACGAGGGAATGTGCACAAAGTTTCCAGCCCAACCTATTATATAATAGGTCCTCAACAAATAATCAACTCCAAGCCCTCCACCCCGCAGTGCTATTGTAATCGAGCTGCAGGCTTGTTCAGCAACGCAGTCCAATACTGCAGTAATGAACCAGATTGCTTAGATAATTGGCATTCTCCCCACCAAATGCAAGATTGATAGATTCAAGAGAAATCTATGCAGTTACCCATTTTGTAATAGAGAGTTCTCATTAAGGAAATGGATTAATTGGCTTACTGACGTTTTAGTGAGAGCCAGATTTCAATAAGTGGACTCGGCAGTCCTGAGAAAAGCAAATTAAACACTAATAAACGGAGAAATGTGCTTGCTTAGGCTGAAGTCTCAACCATAGGCTCAAATCAAGGATTTGAGTATAAGATTTGTCAATGTGAGTGGATATTAATGTCTGACAGATGAAAACACTCTGGTTTTTTGAAAAACAAAGACCTCAATTGACCCCATGTTCCCTACTAGCTATAGTGTCTTTTCTGTGCTTTATCTTTACACCCCAAAGAATTGTTCTATCCTCATTAGTCCCTGATTCCACTCCTTCTTTCCTCACTTGAGCCTCTAAGGGTCAATGTTAAGGCTTTCCCACCTCTCCCAAACCTCTCACGCCCCCTCCCTCAATGCACTTCACACAAACTGCTCTTGACAGGTACACTGCTAAATACAAAGGCTGATCCTCTGTCCTTATCTTAGTTGACCCATCAGTAGCATGTAACCCAGGTGACTACTGTCTCCTCTGTCAAGTTATTTTTTCACTTGAATTTCAGGACAGTAGATTTCCTGATGTCTCTTCCCAACTCAAAGGCTGCTCATTCTTGGTCTGTTCTGCTGGTGTCTCCTATCACCTTAACTTCTAAACTTTGGAATATCTATAGGCATTTTAAATTTACTATGCCCCAAACCAAACTACCAATCTTCCCCAGCAAACCAGCTTTGCACACAATCTTCCTCATCTCAATACAATAGCAATTTATTCCTTCCACTGCTTCTACCAAAATCCTTGGAGATGTCAGTAACTACTCAATTTCTTTTACACCCCACTGCCAAAGAATCAGTAGATCTGTTGGCTCTCCTATAAAACACCAGTATATTTCAAATCGACCACTTCGCACCATCTCCGCCACTGTCATCCTAGTCTAAGCTATTATCATTTCATCATCTATTCTCTGGAATATTGGAATAGCCTCCAATCTGGTCTCATCCGTCCTGCCCTTGCCCTCTACAGTCTGTTGTCAAAACAGCAGCCAAAGTGTCAAATGAGAACACATCTCTCTTCAGAATTCTCTGATGGCTTTCTTTCTCCAAGATCCTCAACATTGCCTGTAAGGCCCTACACTCTGTCACCTTTCTGACCCCAACTATTCTCTTTCTCTCTCATTCACTCTGCTTCAGGAACATTGGCCAACTTGCTCTGTTCTGGACATGTCAGATACATCCACCTCAGGGCTTTTGCATTTGTCGTGCTCTTTTCTCTTGCTGGGACAGTTTTCTCCCAGATACCTGCATGGCTTTCATGGTTTTCAGGTTGTTATCAAAGGCTGCGTTCTCAGTGAGGACTCCTCTGACTACTCATTTCAAAATTGCCCTCTCCCCAACTCCTCCCAAACACCACCCTACACTAGGTGGTCTTTCTTATTTCTTCTTAGCCTTAAACAGTAATGTCCATCTGATACATTATATGTTTTAAATTTTAAATTTTATTTGCTTATAATCTGTCTTTTTTCCCATTAGAATTCCATGATGGCAGGAGTTTTAGTTCATTTTGAAATCCTTGTGTTTAGAACAATACCTGGAATCTAATAGGTACTCAAAATTTGTTAAATCAATCGATACATTGACTTGCCAAACTAAAATTGGAGAGACTATTGATTTTGGGGCTCAAGTGAGAGCTGATTAATTTACTTAAAAAACAAATCCAAAAATTTAGCTTTCATCTGGTACCACCTATTTTCCTTTTATATTATATTTTTGGAGGCAAAATAAGTCAGACATAATCTTTAATTTCTCACATCCATATATATCACAAGGAAGGTGTTGCTACATAGGAGAGATGAAGAAGAAATCATATAGCTTGGCTCAGAGCTATGATATTTTTTGAATATTCCTTTAAAAATATTTATATATTTAGTTGTGCAATTTTCTCATAAGTAATCTGACCTTGGAAAGACCTTTATGTAAATTTAAAGTAGAAACCATGCCATGATACCAGTAGAAAAGTACATACCCAATCTACATTGAATTATATTAAACACCCTTTTCTAGCCTCAAGCATCAAGAATGAATGAAATTCAAGCCAATTAATAGAGAAGAAATTCCAAGGGATATTTTTCCAATGAAATTTTAATTAATTTGCCTTTGCATACTTTTATTCTGAAAGCACAATGCCATTGTGTTTATTTCACGAGGTCCACTCTCTAAAGCTACAATGTCAATACTGATTGTTCTAATTAACATTTATGATTAATTTTGTCCTCACTGAAATTGCATTTCCTTTTGACCAGCACGCATACAAGTGACAGCTCTAGATTACTCTGTTCTACACAAGCTAATTGGTTTGAAAGAAGCCAGAGAAAAACAAAAGAACTTAAGTTCAGAAGGTTTCTAAGAAATTGGAAGTCTAAGGATTATAAAAACATAGGGCTCCACGGGACTTTAAAGACCTTTTAGCCAACACATGCAGGAGTGTGAAGGATACTGAAGACCACCAGTAGGATACTGAAGACCACCAGTGTCTGAAGCAAATACGTTAAAGATAACGAATTATCTGTTCAGAATGAGATATTGTTTCAACTTTGAAAAAAAATTTTAATGACATATTAATTATCCCTATTCGAGAAGAACTGTAAGCACATATATACTGCTTCCCTCTATTACTTTCATGGATTGCCTTGTTACCTGTGGGTATTCAATTACTTTTAACTTAATAAGCATTAAAATCACTATGTACTGAGTCAATAGGTAATCAAAATAATATTGTTGTTTGATCTCATAGACCATGACTGATTCTAAGCAGCTATGTTATTTGGAACAATGAAGATGAGAGCAGAGATATTATAAGTTCTTGCAAAATGTGCATTTGCTGTGTCTGAATTTGCCACCCAGCTGTTTTCCATAAAGTATGACATTAGGACAATGGGAAATGGGCTTAAATTGTAGACTGGGGGGGGGGGCTTACAGTGGATATAAAGAATACTTTCCAAAAAATGAGGGTACGTAGATATTCAAACCAAATATTGCAAGACCAATCTCATTCAGGAATGCTACTATGACATCTCAAAAGGGTAAGATTATTCTCTGCCTGGGATGATGAGGTGTGACTTCTCAGGGTTCAGCTGTTGCTAGGACAAAGTGCCATTTAGTGTTTATCAAAAGAATCATTAATTCTGAAAAAACTTTTTAAACAATAAAACCTTTTAGTAAATACTGATTATACGATTGAAGCAAAAAATTTATTTCACAATCATGAAACAGAGGAGACAAAACAGACCTTGGAATAAGGAGGATGAAAACTTTGATATTCTCAGAAAAGTGTGTATACACTTTTTTAAAGAAAATATGGCATATCTGATGTAGAAAACCCAAATCATGGAAATAATACATTGTGCCTTTTCAAAAAGTTGGAAACATAAAACGTGTACTATATTTGTATTACAAAATCTTTGCTTTCTTCAAGTTTAATGAGAGCTCATTTCATTTGGGATAACACAATCTGATAATGCAATAACTTGTTTGAGTTGGAAAAAAAACACTCAAAGACTATTCACATACTTTACTCATCTTGCTTTCCCCAGGGCGCTTGCCCCAATTTCCCACCCCCCGCCCCAAAATCAGATTGCCATGGAGACTATCTGGGTATGGTCACGACCCGTGTGATTCTGTCTCTTTCTGTATGGGAAGCAGAATAAGGGATTAAAAACTCGAGAAAACTTTTTTTAGGGTTATAACCTGTGTGTATTTAAAGAGAAAGTATACAGATACTGTTAGCTTTTCTAGGAATTTATGAAAATATGAATCATTTATTATGTAGCAACACAGTGAAAAAACAGCAGCTGGGACATCTGTAAATAGTTGTTACTGAGAATTACAAATGGGAGTTTTGCTTGACTCTGTTAAGCCAAACTAACACCATTTCAGGGAAAGTCTATTTTAAGCAGTGACATACACTGGGCTTAGTGGCCAGGAGAAATGTCTTTCCTGAAAAACGTGTAAAAAAATACTAATTAAAAGTCAAGTATTTTCTCAGAGTAACAGAGTAGGCAGAAATACCACAGACAGCTGCCTTACCCATTTCTTCTGTTCTACAGATGTCTGTTTCTTTCTCTCCCCTGCCTCTCTATTCCTTTTCTTTTTTCCCCATACATGTTTCATGTGATTTTAAGAGTTTCATGGGCATGTTTCTGGCAAATGCTAAAATCAAAACGATGAGAATTTTTGTTCTTTTGTAATTTCAATTTCTAAAACCTAAGGCACTTATACAAAATTTTAATGAGTAACTAGTAAACTTTGGTATCATGCATATCAATCAACTCACCGATAGACTGGATTTTTCACTTTTGAATCAATTTTCATATTGAATCAATATCAAGTAAGTATTAGATAAAATCTCTCTTCTCTTTATGGTGATGCTTGTCTAGGCTCAAACATTATCAGAGCAGCACATTGTGTGATTAAATAAATATGACCGCTAAGTGCTCTTAAATGGCATGATTTCTCTTTCCTTTCCTCAAATCAGTCAGGGATTACTCCCTAGAAGTAAATATCAGTCTTATAAGAAGGGTATTAAATCCAAACTAGGGTAGCAAAGTTTTATCAAGAAATCCGCTTCTAGTCCTAAAGTCAGAATTCTAAGAGGTCCAAAGCAAAGCTGCTGCACTTGGATGTAGTGATTTTTCTGTCCTTAGGGAGGGAAATTCAGCCACTTCCCACGTGCATAGGCTCAGCACTCAGAGCCAGTCTTGGGGCCGTGCTTGGTGCTGTGGCCCTGATGTATCAAAATTCGTTATTTTGCACCCGATGAGCAGCATTTGGGGCTTCTACCTTGTTCAGAACCTCTTACACATTTCAGGTAGGGCCATGCCTACTTTTTGGCACAGATGTTGGCGTTGTGATGCATTCTTCTCTGATGAACATTTTGAGCAAGTGAAGGCAAACTGCAAGCAGTAACCTCTTGGGTTTATCCCCAAAAGGATTCATCTCATATTATATTTCCACTAAAAATGAGGCTATCATGTTTACAAGAAGTATATAATAATAAAGAAAGGAGTTGAATATAATTTTAAATTAAAACAGCAGGACATAAAATGTTTTTGCAATACAACAAATTTGTAAGAATAAAATGGAGCAAATGTATGCCTCCTAACAGCTGACACCAGGATTCTTCTCGAGGATAAAGAGGACTTTCTTTGAGTTCCTTGGAAAATTGTTTGAAGAAGGAAAGTGATATTTTAAAGACCTAAATGCACAAGAATGAAAGAAGATGACTAAACTCCTGAGAGTCTGCAAAAGCAGAGAAGTGAGGCCTATGTGGGGCAGTATTTGGAGGCAAAAAGGCTACTTATTATGGGTCAAGATTAGTGCCAGGGTCATTGCTACAGAGAAGCTCCCTCCATGCCTCTAAACCTTCACTAAACTTTGCTATTGACACAAAGGTCTCTGTGAATGGTGTTTGTGTGGGAATCTAGGGAAAAGGTCAACATTGTCTGGGATCTGGGAGAACTGGAAGAGGATGCTACACCCAGAACGTGGAAGTATGAAAAAGAAGCCAGAGCATGGAGTTATGCACTATTAGGAAAGACATAAGAAATCTCTTACTCTAAAAGTTCTAGGGATAATTAGAATATGAGAACCTTTTAGCTAAATAATGGGTTTTGAGTCATTTAAATTTATTTAAATTTCCAAACATGAATGTAAGGAAACGCATGTTTAAAGTGGTTATTTCTAGAAAGTGGAATTATAAATAACCTCTATATTTCTCTTTAGTTTCCAAATATTCTAAAATAACCATGTGTTATTTTTAAATTAAAAGGAAAATGTAAATAGATGCATTTTCTCATTGGAAGATATCAAATATAAAATTTATTTATTTCTGGATTACTGTTGGTTTATGAATGCTACATAAAAGAAAGTAGGTATTCAGTTTTAAATACTTATCATGGAATTTTGTCTTCTGTATTCTTTTTCAGATTGCATGCCCAGACAGATTTATAAAACAGTGGACAGGATCTCTGTATAATCAGGTTGAAGTCTATAAAGGAAAATCTCACCTTGGCATAGATAAGTGATCCACTAAAAAGAAATTTCTGATCTAGTGAGCACTTAAAAATGTGGATGTTGATTTATGTGGCATTCATAACCTAATCATTTTAAGAAAGGAAAACAAAATCTGTCATTTCTCAGAAATTTAAAATGGATGTATAGTCACATATTTTGTTCTTAAAATATCAACAACTTATTCATATACTGAAGGTGAATATATAAATAAAGAATAAGAACTGAATAAGTACCACATTAAATTCTTAGAAATATACATACAACATATGGTAGGAGAAACAAAATAGATCTTTAGCAGATGTTCAGTTACCTTGATTGCTACTAGATACAAGTTATAAAATTCAACAAATCTATTTTCAAAATTTTTACTTTTATTATTACTAATAATAATTTGGACGATAATGATAATTCCTTTTTTTTTTTTTTTTGGCCGCACCTTTTGGCTTGTGGGATCTTAGCTCCCCGACCAGACCACAGGGATTGAACCCAGGTCCTGGCAGTGAAAGCACCGAGTCCTAACCACTGGACTGACAGGGAATTCTCTTAATAATTCCTTTAAATGGAAACTGCTGTTTCTCTCTCTCAGTTGGAGTGTGTGTCTGTATGTCTCACAAGGTGCTTTATTTTATGATATTCTGATCAAATCAAAGTACCACTAAATTGCAATCTTTTTTTTCCTTCCTATTCTGTGTTATTTTTTTCTCTCCCTTGAAGTGATGAATAATGACAAACATTTAGAAAAGAAAATCTTTCCACAAAAAAAGCAGACTAAAGGAAGGAAAAATATCTTGATTTATTTCATTGCATTTTTCACTTTTATTTTTAATAAAAAAAAAAGACAAAACCCAAAAAACAGAAAACCTATTGTCTGGATTTTTAAATACCTACCATGAATGTGTGTATACGCTCTTTTAGGCTCTAAAAACAGGATTTCTTACTATATATTTTATTAAAATCCCATATTAAATGTTGAAGTTTTTTTTAAAAAATAGATCTATGGTCCTACCTAGGTCATTATTGTACACAAGGCAAAGGAGAATATGTATTCCATGGAAAAAATCACATAAAATGACTGTTTTCTGGTCCAAGAACTCAGAGGTTACATGTGCTCTGCCTTTTCCCCACAATTGTACATTCCATTCCTTTCACCCAGATGCATCCTTCATGTTTCTCCATTAAATGCTCCTTATTTAAAATTCTGTTCATGATTTATCTTCTTAGGAAAAATTCCATGTGATTTCAACTGTTCCAATTACCATCCTGCCATTTTAGGGTCTTTTAATATTTATGAAGATGTTTTGGACATTTTTATGTTCATCTATTTCATCATGTTCTGGGACACTAGCTATCACTTTATTTGTCATGAGCAATTTCAGCACCAGTGAGACTTTCTTTTGCCTGAGGTACTTTGCTCATTGAGCACCCTGCCACCAAGGGGCTTCAGCCTTAAGCATTCATGATTTAGGGAGTGAGATTATTGCACAATTTTTCCTTTTACAAAGAAATATCCTTTTCCTGTTAAATGAAAATGTAATTATAATCGGGAGTTGAATTTCTGTGTTTCCCTACAAATCCCATAACTGCTTCTTTCCAGACAAGTCTTCTAACTCCAACCAGAAATGCCTACACACTGCTCCATTGGACATTGTTTTCACTTAAATACAATACACTGTAATACAGGATAAGTATCAATTTACTTCTTACATAATTGCTTTGAAGGAAAAAGTCTTAATATTTGTTTTAAAAAGTCACTTTTAAAAATCAAAGTAAACAAAAACGTTTAAAACCACAATTTAAATAATTTCCCAATTGAATTTAATCCCTGTCCCATAGGAACAGTTTTCTCTGCTCTTTGGTTCCTAGGCTCCAATGCTTACCATCATTTTTTTTTTCATATACAATTCAACAGAGTCATCAGTCTACTTGTGTATTAACCAGAATATAAATACTAAAGATGAAAAATAAAAGATAATACATTGGTAGTATTTGATTTTAAGGAAGAAAGAGATAAGCAGTAGTTTAAAAAATCATTAAATGGAACTTAGTTAGCAGTAGTTTAAATTAAGTGGAACTTAGTTGGGCTTAGGTGAGAAATACAGCTCTGCCAGATGAGTGCACATCCCCAATCAACAGTCTTAGCTTAATTTCCTGATCTGTAAAATGGGAGTAAAAATGTCTGATTCACACAGATTAGTATACTGATCTAATGTGGAAGCACCAAGCATAATGCCTGACACAGAAGTACTCAATAAAGCCTAGCTTGTTTTCTCTTCTTTCCCTTCCTTTCTTGAGTCAGATCTATACGGAACAAAAAGAATGAGCTTGCACTGAATGCACTTAAGACACATTTCAGGTTATGTTATAGGAACAAGGCCACTAATATCATGCATCTTAAATCAGTACACTTAATATGAACAGTCAATTCGTAATTTCATGGCAAATGTTCACAATCAAGAAAAGTCAAAACGACCTCCATTCTGATCTTGTGTATTTTCATAGTCGTGTATTCTCATGTGAATGTTCTTTAAGACTTCCCCCAAACCAATGGTATTTATAATTCCATATTCAAAAAGCATTCATTAAAGTCATTCACAATAATTATGCTACTAGTCAACAAATGCAATGAATAGTATCCTCATGCTTAGTAATTGTTCATGAACTACCTACTTTATTAAACTGACAACAACAAATATAAAATGAAACTGCTTACTTCTCTCATATTCACAAGAGAAGCATATGATCTCTTTCCCTCTCTTTTCATTTGCAATAAAATAACAATCACATAATTTATCCAGTGGTCCTTGCCATGTAAATGCCTACTGTTGCTAGGACAGATATTTTACAAATTAGAAAACTGGAATATCTAGATATTCTATTCCTAAGAAAATAAATTTTAGTAAGAACAATATACAAATAAAATCACAAAATATCTCTAGATGTTTAGATAAAAGATGATAAATGTGGTGGATAATGTTTTAATGTATTGCATTGGCCTGAATCTAGTTCTTAAAGGACAAGAGTTGTTTGTGTAGGATTTGAAGAGAGATTCAAGAAGATTAAGTGTGGGTTTTAACACTAAAACACTGGAATATTTGCCAAGATCAAAACCACTTGTACTGTGATAATGAACAGCTTTAAATGTCTCTTTCACTAATGGTAAGTTCCTGGAAGCTACAATAATTTTTTGGGGAGGAGGGTTATTTTTCTTCTATCCGAATTTTTTTTCCCCATAGTCACTTGTCTTAAAGAACTACAAGAAAATAATACTTATTTCTCATCTTGGATAAATTTATCCAAATAACACTTAAAAAAATTCTCCCTAGGGGGCTTCCCTGGTGGCGCAGTGGTTGGAGTCCACCTGCCGATGCGGGGGACACGGGTTCGTGCCCCGGTCCGGGAGGATCCCACATGCCGCGGAGCGGCTGGGCCCGTGAGCCATGGCCGCTGAGCCTGCGCGTCCGGAGCCTGTGCTCCGCAACGGGAGAGGCCACAACAGTGAGAAGCCTGCGTACAGCAAAAAAAAAAATAAACAAAAAACCAAAAATTCTCCTTAGGGTTAGAGCCTTTACTATTGTTATTATTCAATAAACATTTATTATCTACAACCTGGAAGACACTATATTAGATGCTGTGGGGAATATGGAATAAACAGAGCATGACACGTGCCTCCAGGAACTGGAAAGTTAATGTACTCAACACTGATTAATTGATTCATTCAACACTTATGTAGTGAACCCATAGTGTTGGCCAAAAGTTGTGTTAGATATTAGGGAAACTGCAGTAAAAGAAAGAAAACTGTCCTTGCCCTCATGGAATTCATAATCTACTGGAGAGACGCACATGCAAAACAAACAAGTAAATAAAAATAAATAACCGTTCACCAGTACTTATTAATACTTTAAACTATAAAAAGACCCACAAAAGAATGGGTCCTCGGAAACAGAATAACAGGAGGACAATACATAATTCCGTATAACTTTCAGAGTGCTTATTACTTGTCAGGTATTCTTGTACATGTTTTACACGTATTTATTTATCATAACAAGGGTACCAAAAAAAGGTGTTCACCTCCATTTTAGAGATGAGGAAACCGAAGCAAGAAGAGATTAAGTGATTTACTCAGGGCGCACGGCTGGAAAGTAGCAGAGTCAGTATTTAGACCCAGATGGCTCCAGAGCCACCTATCTCAAGACACGTGGCTCCCAGACTCCAGCACATAGTGTTCCTGGATGAGGCTAAAATCTGTGAAGGAGATGAAAGTTAGACAGTGGAGGTACACACCTACAGCCTCTTTCTATGAAGGTCTCCCGGAATAGGTGGAGTTTGAGCTGAGATTTGGGCATGGTTAAGAGCTCAGGATATTTTATTAAGGAGGAAGGGACTTCTAGGTAAAGGGAATAGCTTGAAATAATGAAATGAAGGAAGGACAAATGGACTTTGGCAGCTGAGTTGTGCAATTAAGGATGAGGCTAAAATAGTCAGCTGGGCTATGCTGTGGGGGGTCCTCAGTATGCAGCCTGATATGGGATGGTCTGAGGCCAAAAAGACTGGGAAGGAAAGACCTCCTAGGGGGCTTTTTAGCGAAGCCGACCAGAAGAGAGATAATGAAGGTACAAACCAAGGGAGCCACAGAGAGAAGGAAAAAGAGGGAACAGATGGGATAGATGATGTGTAAGTACAACTGTTAAGATACGGTAACTGAATGGATGGCGCGGATCAGGGTTGTATGAGGGAGAGGGAGGCTATGAGAATGGATTCGGGGTTAAGTCAGACATATTTTTAGCAGGGTGACTTTGGGCAAGGTACTTTATAAATCTGTTTCCTCATCTGAAAAATGGGAAATAGTATATGCATTTGTGGCTATCTAATCAGGAGTTGAAAATGACTTTCAAATTTTGGCCAAGTAAATATTGCAGATAATTATGCCATTAGCCAGGAGAAAAGAAAAAGATCATTTGGGTCTGTTGAGCTCTAGAGGCCTGTAACATATCCATGTGGACACATTCAGCTTGCAACTAAAACTGGAACTTTAAGTCAGGAGGAAGGTCCAGGTTAAAGACAATGATTTAGCCGTCAATCACCAGAGAAGACTATGTAGATAGAACCTTAACTGATGGGGTAAGAGAAGGAAGTCACAAAGGGTGAGTGGAGATTTAGGAAGAGGACAGGGTCAGGGAATCCAGTGCCAAAGCTTGAGCCAAAGAACATCTGAGAGGAATCCAATGGGTCTGATCTACGGTAGCTTATTAATGGTCTTTGACAGAGCAGCTTCAGTAGTGGGCTGAATGGGAAGCTTGGATTGCTGGAGGAAAGAAATGAGTGAAACGAAAAGTCATTCTTTCAGTTAGTTCTGGTACTGAAAAAGAGATCAAAGAGAAGGCAGGGTTGTTGGGAGCGTGTGTGTGTGCATGTGTGTGTATTTGAACATGCTTGTTCAGGGAAAAGTCAGTATAATGGGAGAGATTAATGATGCAGGAGAAAGAGAGGATATGATTGATGGTGAGGTCTCAAGTTGATATGAGTAACAATAAATCAAAATAAGGGTGAATACAATATCATTTATTATGGATCTACTATACTTTTAATGTTTTCATATTATGTCATCAAGTCCTAAAAACATCCTGTAAGGAATTATTTTTCCTATTTGCAAACAAAGAAACTGAAGCTGAGAGAAAACAAAGAGGTTGCTCAAGGATGCAAATGTGGTATTTGATGAAGTTAGGATTCAAATCCAACGTGGCTGAATCCCAAGACCCCATGACTAGAGGAAAAATAAAAATTTGACAAAGAAGAGGAAGGAGTTGAGGGAGTTTTAACAGGATGTTTACAGCTGCAGAGTTAGAGCATCAAAACTGAGTCTGAGGACTTGGGGAAGAATAAACTTCTGTAATGCACCGCTATGGTCCATTTAATGGGATTTTAGAAAGAGACTGCTAAGTAGCTCCAAAAGCATAACTGAGACATGAATTTGTAATGCATGCCCTCAAGTGCAGTTATGTGACTTGTTCCAGTTTCTTCAGTTCTAACAGGACATCAGTATTGAACAAAGGCTGGAATTCTAAACTTCATTGTAGGCTGGCGTATTAAAAATAAATGCTGAAGAGAGCAGTTGTGTTATTTGTCTATGAATATACTAAACCTAAACTTAAAAAATATCCTGAATATAGAAAGAATATGAGCAATATTTTTTTTTAAACATGGGATCCGGTTATGGATATTACTGGGTACGTGAGATCAAACAAGTCCTTAAATTTGACACTTGCCTTCTGTGCCATCGATGAGTAAATACATGCTGAGCACCTCGGGGGCACCTGATGGTGGGAAGGGTAGGGAGCCCATGACTCATCATTAGCTTCTAGACTTACGAGAAAGAAAAACGACATAAGCAAAGCAGGGTATGCTGCCATTTAGAGGGAATTAGCATATACTAATATTTACTAAATTAAATGGAATAATCCACTAGAGCAGGGCTCCCCAACCCCCGGGCTGTGGACCGACACCAGTCCAGGCCTGTTAGGAGCTGGCCGCACAGCAGGAGGCGAGCGGCGCAGGAGAGCCAGTGAAGCTTCGTCTGCTGCACCCCATCGCTCACATTACTGCCTGAACCTTCCGCCGTCCCTCCTCCCTCCCCCGCACCCCGTCCATGGAAAAACTGCCTTCGAAACCAGTCCCTGGGGCCAAAAAGGTGGGGGACCGCTGCTCTAGAGAAAGTACCAAATGAGCAAAGCCAATACTGAGAGAAATAATGGGCTAAGAAAGGTGAATGTTCACGGCCCTAAGCATAAAGCCTAACTTCCGAGTAATGGGTTCCTACACCAATCAGTCAGCCTTTGCTCTATATCAGGGATACTCCAGGTGCTTCAACATCTACCTCTTCTGTACTGTCATTCCAAACCCTTGACCGTTTGAAAAAGATCAGGGTCACTGTCTATCAGGCAGACACTAGAGGGCGACAGAATCAATCTCGTGCTCTCTGTCTCCCTCTGGTGCGCGTGGGCGCACACACACACTAGCCCACAGTCCACAACAGCAGTGTCAGGCTAAGTCAATGAGAGCAGGCTGTCACAAGAATCCCATCACAGACGTGAGCAACAGAAACATTCCCAGGGAGGAGTCCTCCTGAAAAGTCAGCGAGAGAAAGTGCCTATCTCTGAAATTTTCACAAAGATTATGTATGATTAAGATCTTACTAATATACACACCAAACTATACGAGTGAACACTGGTGGAAGAGAAAAGATACTAAGTCGATACTGTTCCTAGTAATCACCTGTTGGTTCTCCAATTCCAGAGCCGGCCCACAGAGAAGGATGTATTTCCCTGTCTACTTACATGGGATCTAATCATTTTCTGAAGTGTTTAAAACTGATGGAGGTAAATGGGGTGACATACTCAAGATAACACAAAGAAATATCACGTATCATTTTGCTTAAAACACATTCTAATTTTGGCTGTACACTTTATCTTAAATCACAAAGTATCTTGTAATCTGTGGCCAAGTTCCACTTTAGTTTCAAATTCTCAGGTATCTCTGACTTAAAAGGTAAGTTTTTAGAGGACTGAATGAGTTGTCAGTATTGCTACTTGTTATTTGAAATAGTCTGAGATTTCCTCAAGAATTCTATGAAGCAAACTGTGGTTCACACTCAACTGTGGAATTAAACACCAATCCTGTGGCTTTTTGTCCATCCGCCTTTCATAGTAATTCTTCTAGAAGGCATTGTCAGAAACTGAAAACTGAGTAGTTTATTTGAAAGACTGTATGGGTTATAGAAATGTATCGTATTATTATCTATAATAGTACTGAAAACATGAAACAAGTGTAGTTGTTAATGCGATAACTATCAAAACATGAAAGCTACTCATTCATAATCAAAAGTCTCTATTCATAGATTGTACATAAATTATTAACCTTTCAAAGTAAAAAACGCCACGAAGAAACATCAAGAATGTGACTTGAGGCTCCTCCTTCTTCCTCCTTATTCATCTAGCTAACAGATGGCACTTGTTCGCTTATGAACGCTTGCTACTGATTCGCTTTTTATCTTTATTTTAAAAAGTCATGAGCGACTTTTTCCTTCTACCTACCCATTTTATTCAGCAATGACCAAACTCACTGTGTTGTAACTCCCTGTGAGATTCTAAAATGAACAATGTTTCACTGATGGAGGATTAGGAAGAATTGAAGAAATCAGTGAATCAGTTGCGGGGTATGTTTGAATTTTAAAATATATATATTTCTTCAGTACAGAAGTATGGTCAATTGGTGGATTATAAACTGCAAACTGAAAGAATATCTATTCCTTTCAACAATTCTGAAAAATAGTTCATGGAAAATTTGAATGCATATGTGACAAATCTGAGATTTATCAGAATGTGGTTATAACATTAAAGCTATGTAAATGTTATGAAAGAAACAATAAAGTATTTCAGCAATGCAAATAGATGGCACATTTTTTCTCCATTAGGTTTAGATATAATTTTAAAAAGACATAGCTACTATAATTTATAGTATAAAGTCTCAACATGTGTTTATCTGACACACTTCCATAGTCACTTCCTTAGTGACAGCAGAACATCTGCAAAGTAATTGATCTGTCCTACCTATAATGTCAATGTCTACTATAGACATGCTGGCAAAATGTAACAGCTCACAACGAGACAGAATACATGAAATAATTTAACAGATTTCATAGAATAATTATCAAGTATAACTGCAAAATTAGAATGCAACCACTATGAAAGAATAAATAGTCACCTAAAGACAGTGATACCAATCTACTGGTATCAATGCTATTATTGCAGGAGTAAAGGTATAAATACCCAGAGGATGAGAGAAAAAAAATCATTTCCCACATCCATCAAATCCTACCCTCACAGTTGCTTTTGTATCTACTGTCATTATTATTTAGTACTATGTTATTTATGAAGTATGTGCAGTTTTGCATGGGGCTGCATCCGTTAAAAGCTGAGTCCTCACTGGAGAACCATAAGTGGAAGCGTTACTCTTTGAAAATCAGGGATCATCTTGGAAAGTAACCCTGGATGTTGAAGACTTCTAGGGGAAATTTTAACTTCCGTCCACCAGTGGTTAAAAATTTGAGAATAAGGTTGTCGAGAACTGAGTACCCAGGGTGTAGGAATAATAGGACTATTGTGCTATTGTGGGCCAATTTACAAGGCTGAATTGATTCATTGACTTACCTGAGATAGATGCCATGTTGCATTGGTCAATGACTATGTACAGTGGATAATAACTAAAATGAACGCATCCATCGGATATACGACAATCACTATCTAAAACCTTTCCATGAATAAAAATTATGCTTATTCCTCATTTGAAGGACATAGAATATAAAAAGTAGTTTATTAATTTTATTACAAAACTTAATTTCTGTATTTATTGTAAATAAAATAAATACTTGTATTTTAAATACAAGTAATTCCAGATGGTGGATGATACCCATGCTCTTCTGATAACTATTTGCTATTTCTTAAAAGTGGAGAAAAAAGTTAGATTGGTTGTCATTTTACTCTCTGGAAATCAGAAATACCGATGGTTTTTGGAAGTCCAATATTACATTTACTTAACCTAATAATCGGAATATATGCTAAAATGACCAGAAGCATTTCAATGTTCTATATTAACTGTTCTTTGGCAATAAAATTATCTTCTGAGAATCCAAAGACAAATTCTGACATATTCACCAACACAATAATTGCCTATTATATTTTCCTAAGAGCCATCAGAAGTATAATTCACTTTCTCGAGCAAAATGTGCATACCTTTGTTACAAACAGAAAATAATTGCTTTTCTAAGGTTGATTAAGGAAACACAAAGTGTGTTTTATGTACTAAGGTAGTATCCCCTCCTTCAATCGTCCCTTGGTTGCATTCTTACAGAACTAATACCCTTCAAAGGGTGTTCTGAAATTTGGAGTTTCAACACACACAATAAAGAACTGGGACTTAACAGAGAGAGAAAGGGAATCAATCACATATCGGAAGCAAAGTTAAACAACATGGGTTAGCTTTTTACTGGGTAGACTTTTTGAATAATTATCAAAATATATTCCTTTAACCTAGTAAATATCTATCTCATTTTACGTGCCTAACAGCGCCTACTTAGACTTTTGAACAAAAGATGAAAAGTAGTAGGTTTTCATTTCCTTGGTAACATCTCCTTTCCAATACTGAACAGGCTATTCAGAAGCCAGAAAGACCAGATAAGTTTCAAAGGGGCTATTTAGGGGTGGGAGTGTGGAGTCAGAGCTGGTTTATGGCATATGAAGACAAGTTGAATAATCTTGCAAAATGCTTAAGACAATGAATGACTCAGGACCAACAGACGCTAAAAACTAGCTGTACAGTAGCATCATTTTCAAGAGCAATGTGCATGTACCCACACACACATACATACATATTAATTTTATAAAAAAGAGTTTTAGAGATAAAATGGAAAAATACTTACTGAAAAGTCTTCAAAGATTTTCTTGAGTTCTTCGTGACCATGCCTTTCAGCAATATGTGCTGGATCTGAACCCTCCAAATTTTTTATCTTAGATGCCCAAGTTGCTCCTGAACATTGAAGCAAATGAATAGCCAAGTTCTTTAGGCCAAATTTTGCTGCACAGTGGAGAAGAGTTGGAAGTTCTTTGAAATAAGGACCTATAAGCATAAGAATAGGATAATTTTTTTTATCATATCTCGAACCACATAAGAAAAAGTCAAACACAATCTACTCCTAAAAGTAATTCCCACAAAGTAGAGCAGACTTTTAGTGTGATTTTGCAAATAAGAAACTGTCAGTGGTTTTCGCAATGTAGACCCTCCCTCTTTCTATTTCTCATCTTAAAGCAAATATAAACTAGCATTAGTGCCTCCCCCTTATTTGTTGGGTAAGTTTAATTTAGAAAGGCATATGGACCTCCTAAATGTAAAACAAAACAAAAACATTACATTGTAATAACTCCTTTTTCAATGTACTGCAACGTTAACCAAACACTAAATAACAAATAAATTCATCTATAAAACTTTTTGTATTTTCTACTGCCATGCCTAGTTTGCTTCTCTTTGAAGTTGAAATGAACATGAAATTCCTGGGGGTGTGAGTTATGTTAGATTTTTATGTGAAATTTTTCTTTCAAAAAGTAACTGCAACAGCTAATAAGCACTTTTATAAAAATCTTCAATATGGAAATTTCCATCAGGATTTTACAGGTTTCATATCAATGTTCTGGAATTTGAATTTCCTAATTATATGTTAGCTATTAGTTAGAAGACATGTATTAACTATGCATAACTATAAAACGATGAATATATAATGCTATCACAATGCCAAAATACACACACACACACACACAAGCACACACACACATGCGGATGAGTGATGGCTTGTTATTATTCTACACTTTCATACGTAGCTAGAAAAATTGTGTTATAGAAATTACACACCAGCTTACTTTAATAGCTATGGCATTATTAGAAGCAAGCAGTGAGAAGACTTACAGCAACAGAAACAAAGCCATCAAAGCAAAAGTCAATTGTCTTCCAGCAAAATTCTAAAGCAATGAAAACAGCCACCCCATAATGTTTTGGAAAACTGTGAATCTGGCCTCATTTACTTTGCTGTTTTGTAGACCAAGAAAAAAAAAAAAAAAAAGGAAAAGAGAGGGGATTTAAACCTGGAGTTTTCAATTTACTTGGGTGTTTCAGGGCTGAATAAATTATCTAGTTTGTTAGTTTGTATGTTTTAACAGGAAACATAACAAAACAAAACAAAAACCTTCAGGACATGTTAAGAACTTACAGTAAGGAAATATTTTATCCTTCAAAATGTGTTAGAACTAAAATGGCTGTAGGTAAATCTAGGATAGTATTTCAGTGATAAAGGCACTTGTCCCTTCTTATATGGTAAGCAGTGACTAAAAAATTATCAAATATTTTATGAAGATGAGCTTATAAACGCTGAAACTGTTCTAGGTACCAATTTTCAAAATAAAAATAATGTATTTTCTCCAAAAGGAATGGAATTAAGATATAATTTTCTATTTCTTTTCCTTTACATGAATTATAAAATAATTTCTGCTATAATTAAACCAAACCAAAGTTAATAAAGAAAAATATTTGCATGATAATGTCAGATTTTTACATGCCCTTGGTCACCTTTCTCTTTGTCATACCATACAATATACAAAAAACATCATCACCTGACAATAAATGCCGTATGCATTGTTCTTGCACATTGTTATTCTGTTGTACTTTGAAATCACTGTTAATGCAGCTTAAAATATATTTTCATTAATAAGTGTTTAATCATTATAGGAATACATTCACCTTTTAACCTCACCAACTTCCCCTGTCAGTAAATTCTTCAAGTTTAAGGTAATATAATATTAGAAACAACTACAATAAACTTCATTAAAAGTCTCTCTATTTTTGTACACCAGGAAGAATAAAAAGGACCAAGTGGACATGGTTTTCCAGGGCTCACTTCTTAACAGTTTTGATACTCTGAACCATGCTTTCTGGCACACGAAAGCAAGAAGTTCTGCTGATTTAAGATTATGCTGCTGATACTAAAAGGGAGTACAGGTTTGAAGGCTGGCTCCTTTAATTTCCATTTCTTTATTTCATTTTTAGTTGTAGCTGAAAAGCCATTAATCTTCTAGAATGCTTTGTGAAGTTAGAGACATGGAGGAGTTTTGGAGGACATTTTTCCAGTTTCCTATCCAGTAACAGAATTGCATTCCTAGAGTCTATAAAAGATGATCTTCTAGTTACTGCTTGCATAGCTCTAATGAGAGAGTGTTTTTTACTTCCTAAAGCAGCCTGTTTCTTGATTAGACAACACTGATCATTAGACATTATTACTTCTGTTGAGGTGAAATGTCCTCTAAATTACCATATCTTTATATCCTTTGGGCAATACAGAATATGACAGTTACAAAAGCATGGGCTTAGCGTTAGCTGGCTTTGCCATCTATTCACTATGTGAAGTTTCAGCAAGCCACTCAGTATCTGAGCCCAGCTTTCTCATCCAAATTTGTAGGGCTACTGAGATAATTAAATGACAACATATAAAAAGTGCCCAGAAAGGTGTCTGAAACATAACAGGTATTCAATAAATTATTAGTTTCCTTCTCCTTCTTCTGCATCAAATAGTTTAAAGCATCTTTGTTCTAACTCCCCTTTGCCCCAACCTTATGATCACTCATTCTTTTCGTTATTCCAAAGTAGTTACCATCCTGAGAGACTGACCCTGGAATAGTTGGTCCTTTACAAAATGATGAATCCATTTCACACCTGCCCCAATGTCATCACTACAGCAGTACCTTTCATTTTCTTGGATGAGGTCATTTTGCCTGCTTATCTTCATTATGTAGGAGATGCTCAGCTTGCTAATATAACATGACCAATAACTAGAAAATTTCTAATTTAAGGTATTTTTTTAAATTAGTATATGACAGAGTTAACAGTTCAAAAAATTAAATGATTCATAGGAGCTGTATTAATTATTTTAATACTAATTAGATTGTGATCTCTAGCACTGTTTTTTGCAGAATGTCAAATTAAATACACTCAGTATGTGCATATATTATATTACTATACATATGAAATTTATATATGAATAAAGGTATTCATATCAATAGAGGTATGATTATGCTAAGAAATAGTTTGGGTTTTTCAGTATCCTGCTTTTTATAAAATCATACTTTTTATATTTTAGCCTTGATTGGATTATTATGAGAATGTGAGATATGAATGGATTGCTCTGTGTGGGGAACAAGCATGTTTGTAACAGCATAAGATGAGGAAGTTCTTTATCTTATAAAATAAAAACTTGCTGGGGGAGGCTATACTCTCTTATGGGCATAGACTCAGTGTCAGAGAAGGAGTGCTGATCAAATAATGTGTCTGTGACCCGGGGGGAGTATTACATGCTGTCCCTTGCTATTCTTCAGTGCTTAATTTCATTCTAGATCACATGATCACTAATGTTTTTGCTAAAAGATACTGATGTTTCGATTGGCTTCTGAAAAAAATATAGAAGTATAATTTATATTTAAAAATACACTGATCATGGGTTTCATGCATTTTGACAGTTGTATACACCCATGTAACCATCACCCAAAACAAGCTAAGGAAACTTTTATCACCACCACAAGTTCCCTCCTGCTCCATTCGAGTCAATTCTTCACTTCAGAGGCAACTACTGTGTAATTTCTATCAACACAGATAAATTTTATTTCATCTTGTATTTCATACAAATGGAATCATACAGTATATACTCTTGTATTCCATCGTCCTCTGCCCTCTATTTCTAATGAGAAGTCAGACGTAATTCTTATAATTGTTTTCTGTATGGCATGTGCTTTCCTCAACACACACATCCTCATCCCCACCCCTACCACAGGCACTTTTAAAATTTTCTCTTTATCTCTGATTTTCACTCCCTAGTAGAATATATACAAAAATATTATACCTACACACACCTTTAACTATGGTATGTGTAGGTATAATATTTTTGTATATATTCTACTAGGGGGTTGCAGAGCTTATTAAATCTGTGGGTTAATGTCATTCCTCAATTTTGGATCATTCTCAGCCATTATTTCTGCAAATATTTTTCTGCCCCATTGTCTCTCATCTTTATTCTGAGAATTCAATTACACATGTTTGATCATGTAGTATTATCTCATAGACCTTGAGTCAAAACTGAGCCAAATTAATACGTAGATGAGCTGAGCTTGTTTTTTTTGTTTTTTTTGTTTTTTTTGCGGTAAGTGGGCCTCTCACTGTTGTGGCCTCTCCCGTTGCGGAGCACAGGCTCCGGACGCGCAGGCTCAGTGGCCATGGCTCACCGCTCTGCGGCATGTGGGATCTTCCCGGACCAGGGCACGAAGCCGTGTCCCCTGCATGGGCAGGCGGACCCTCAACCACTGCCCTGAGCTTGTTCTTTTTTTAAAGGCTTTACTTAGACACTGGATTTTTCCTCTCTTTATCAGCTTGAATAATTTGATGGTCTTCAAGTAAACTGATTCTTTTCTGTTTTTTCTACAATTAGGCCCATCAAATATCTAACATTTTTCTGATATTTTATGTTTCTAGAATTTCCTTTTGTTTTTTATTATAATTTCCAATGCTCTGATGAAATTTCCATCTCTTTATGCATGTTGTGCAACTTTTACAATAGATTCTGTAACATATCTATCATAGTTATTTTAATGTTCCTATTCGAATTATTTCACCATCTGGAGCATTTCTGTGTTTGTCTCTAATGACTGTCTCTTTTCTTGACCACAGGTCACCTTTCATTCCTTCTTTGTGTTCCTTGTAATTTTATATTGCATGCTGAACATTGTACTAAAGGACTGAAATAAATAATATTTACCCCCAGAATAAGGCATACCCCCCTTCTTCAGTCAGACAACTAGACTTGGAAGCCGATTCAAATTAACCTGTAAGTGAGCAGAACTTGGTCATTTTCTGAGGATTTACTTCGATTTAGTTAACCACTGGCTTCAAATTTTGAGGGCAGAATCATAACTTTCTTCAGCACAGCTTGGGATCTGAGCTTTGGTGAGACTCAAGAAATCTCTGTTGCTCTACAGACTGGCTGCCAGCCTTTGGGTCACAGGATGGCTCTTATTTTTCTCTCCAGTTCTGCCTCCAGAATTTTTCACATCAGAAAATCTTGCTCAAGACGGGAATAAAGACACAGACCTACTAGAGAATGGACTTGAGGACACGGGGAGGTGGAAGGGTAAGCTGGGACGAAGTGAGAGAGAGGCATGGACATATATACGCTACCAAACGTAAAATAGATAGCTAGTGGGAAGCAGCCGCATAGTACAGGGAGATCAACTCGGTGCTTTGTGACCACCTAGAGGGGTGGGATAGGGAGGGTGGGAGGGAGACGCAAGAGGGAAGAGAAATGGGAACATATGTATATGTATAACTGATTCACTTTGTTATGAAGCAGAAACTAACACACCACTGTAAAGCAATTATACTCCAATAAAGATGTTAAAAAGAAAAAAAAAAGAATATCTTGCTCAGATTTTGGGGGGCCTCTGTATACACTCAGTTAAGGCAGACTCCTTATTATCCCAATAGCTTGGAGGTGTTTTTTCCACTTTTATGCCTCTCTGTATTTAGAATCTGTCTGCTGCTGCTTTCCACATGGCAAAAGCTTTGATGGGATTTGTCTCAGCAACCCTGTCCGACTCTCACTCTTTAGCAGCCACTAGTGGTCCTCAGGGATTTTAAGGATATCTCTCAACTTTACTGCCCTCGAGGGTCCAGCCATTGGTATACTAGCTCTGTGCACTTATGACAGCCTACAAAAGAGAGTCAGTGGGTGATACAGAACCACTCTGTAACAGGGACTCTTTGGGATTTTCATCCATCACAGTAGCCTAAGTACAGCCATTAAATGTTTGCTAAATGTTCAGGTGGTTTCTCTTTACTCCTCATCTACAGTGAGTTCTTACCCTCCTGGGATGGGATGGAAGTCATGAGTTTCTTCTCTTTTGTGAAGGACTTGTCCCTTTCTGGAATTTAGTTCATTTAGATTTCTTTTGTCATTCATTTTCTGCTGTATTTAAAAAAGAAACTGTGATTCTGAAGATCATCTTGCTTGTTTCTTACTATTACAATAAGAACAACAGACTCTTATGATGTTGTACATCTTAATCAGAAGAAGTCCTATGAGACCTAAAGACCATTTAGTTATTTTCGTAAACTCACAGCATTTGTTTTGCAAACAGTTTGTTAATCTTATCTATTAGATTAAAATAATAGATTCCTTAAGAAGATATTAAAAAAAAACTTTTTAGAATGTGTTTAATCTACAGTATAACATCTGCTTCATTTCACAGCAATTTTCATTTAATTAATGAAGATTCTTTATATCTGTTTCTATTATCAAGGTGTGAATAAAGAAGTCATAACTCACACTAAGGGGTGACCAATTTGCTTTTGACTTTTCTTCCAGACAAAATAAATTTTCAGTTTTCAGTTGTTTCAGCCAATGTCTGTCAAATGGTAATTTCAGGGGAACAGAATTAAGTGTCTGGCAGGGGAACTTTTCAATGAAAATCCAATTTCACTAGTTTTTGCAAATAAAAATAAATAGATGAGCTAGAACCTAGTAAAGAAATGTTTGTTTGGGCTGAGCCATTTCCAACAGTTCCACATAATCCCTATAAACGATGGCCAATAATTAGATTGAAGTTATCAAACCAAGCTTCCAAAACATTAACCTAGCTCACCAGAATAATAAAGTGAGAATATGTCCTGGGTTAGCTTTAAAAATTTTAAAGTAAGATGAGTATGCAAACTGGAAGTGCATGACCATGTAATCCATTGTTCTCTTAAATCGCTATCTGGAATAGTAAATCTTTATTCACTCAGTGTGTGATGACCAGGTGGCCACCAGGACAAAACAATGAAGCACACAAAAAAGAGAAGATAAAAAGTCAGGAGATGTGCATTCTAATCCCAGCTCAGCTATGTGGTGCTTATGAAAGTTCTTTCATTTCCCTGCACCTCAGTTTCTTCATTTATAAAATTATACGGTTGGGGTCAGAATTGTATGATTTAGGACATTCTTCTGAGCTAGAGGCCATGCCACAGATGGTTTTAGGGTAATTTTCCCTGATGCGAATCAGATACCAGCTAAAGGAGTAAGGATGATACTTGTGAAGGTTGAAGAAAGGTAATGATTTTCATTCCTTTCATCACAGGATTTGGAGTCTGATGAAATGTTAATATTTCTGTGGATCTGTAAGACAGAGCATTGCTGGGTTTATGAATCTGATTGCCCTGTGACAGGAGAAGCACATATACAACATGTGAGGTGTCATTCTTCCCGTCTGTTGAAAGAGTAGACATTTAATCGTATTTAGGATTTCAAGCAACCAAAAATACTACCAACATTATCGTATTTCTAAAATCTTGATACTATAAATTAAATGCACATAGGAAATAATGGTTCATTAAAGGCCTTTGGTGCAATTTGTTATCTCTCATATTACAAAATATGTAAGAGTGGGAAGCTTGGAGTCCATGTCTGGAGGTAATGTGAGGAAGCAAAGAGGCAAGTGCATTTCTAATTAGCAGTTCTTGGAATTGGTATTAATTAAAATTAAATCTCACAGCATCTGAATAGGGTTGTTTATAGTCCACTTTCCACTACTGAACCCAGACAGTGATGAGGCAATAAAAAGAGTGGAGCTGATCCACGTTTAACCAGCCCAATCTGTGGCTAACCTCTGGTTAAAATAAGAAATCTCTAGAAATCCATGTGTGATTGTACTGTGCTCCTCTGTGTTCATTTAAAAAATACCTTTTGAAAATTACCAATTTTGTCTCTTCTGATTCTTAACAGCAAAGGGACCAAGAACCTAGAAAGAAGCCAGGAAAGAGCCTAGAAAGATCCAGGAAACCTGGAACAGCAAGAGTGTGGAAACAACTTGGGCTGGGCTGGGATCAGATGGCTGACTACCACCAGGCCATGCCTTACAGGTAGAAAGCTACCCACTGTCCTTGTATGGGTTGCACATGGAAAGCCAAGGAATGTAATACCACCAAGCAGTAAATGAACTTATCTGGCAAAGATGCGTGATTTCATTAGTAAGGAGTATTTGGCATTGTCTGAGGACTTCTTGGAGTCTTGAGAACCTGATTTATTCTTTAAAAAATATTAAATAATTTTGATAATAAAAGTGAACTAAGGCAGGAAAAAATCTGGGAAAATTTTTTGGGCAATAAAGGGGCTGGAGAGAGAGATTTGGGAACACCAGCATATGTAATATAGGGACAGAATATAAATGGAATCTGAGAATGATTTGGGAAGCACCTAAGCGTAGGATGGTTGGAAAGAAAGGTGAAGCATGTTAGGGAAACCTCCTAGAAAGCTTTTTCAGGAGGAAGGAGAAATAACTGATGGCCTGAATTAGAGTGGTGGCAGTAAAAATGGACAAGGACAGAGATGCCAGACATTTCCAAAGAAAAGTTTACCGGACTAGATGATTGACTTTTACGCTCTGAAGGAAAGAGCTGATTTAAGATACCATTCAGGTTTATGGCTACAAAGTTACAAGGTAGAAGAGAAAGTGTATTCATTAGAGAAGGGGACAGATCATTGTCACGGAGAAGCACAGGTGGGGGTGTTGATGGCGTAGCTGCTGGCAATACGATTATATAGTGCTAAATCAAATTAGACATATGTGTCTTTGAGTAGAGCATATTAGTTATCAACTTAGCTCCTGTATCACTAAACATTAATAATCACCACAGAACCCTTGTTTTGTGGAAGAGGAAGTATTCTGAAATAGGGCTGCCGAGCTCCTTTTGCCACGTAAGGTAACAAAGTCATAGACTAGGAACTAGGATGTGAATATGTATCTTTAGGAGGCAATTATTTAGTTTACTACACTGAGCAAAACGTGGTAACCTCACTCTCAGGAAACAGGAAAGTGGTAACAGCGCCACAATTCAACATATCTTAACACTGTAAGCAATACCTACTGTTCCTTGACCAAGAGTTTATATTATGTACATGACCCAAATTGCAGCTGTTACCACCCCGTCAACAATCCTCAAGTCTGTAAACCAGGATAGGCTATTTTGAGAGATTTTTCTATCCACTGGGTTACAGTTGCTTTGCAAATCTATTGACCAGCATTTTTCAAACTGATTGTTGGGGATCCCAAAATGTGTGTGGGTGGATTACAGTTGTTTAGAGCTGCTGACATCTGAACAATAGGATGACGGGGAGTGTGATGGTTAATTTTATGTGTCAACTGTCTTGGTTATGGTGCCCAGTTGTTTGGTCAAACACCAGCCTGGATGTTACTGTACAAGCATTGTTTTAGATGTGATTAATATTTAAGTAAGTAGAATTTGACCCAATTCCCCTCCATAATGTGGGCAAGCCTCACCCAATCAGTTGAAGGCCCTAGAAAAGACTGAGGTTCACCAAAGAGGAAGGAATTCAGTTTCCAGACTGCCTTTGGACCCAAGGATGTAACATCAACTTCTGCTGGACCTGTCAGTTTGTTGGTCCGCCCTGCAGATTTCAGAATTGCCAGCCTCACAATCCCGTGAGCCAGTTCCTTAAAGTAAACCTCTGTCTTTCTCTCTCAGTCCATTCTCTTCATTCCATTTCTCTGGAGAATCCTGACTAATTCAGTGAGGAAAATGACTGTGGTGGTTTTGGTAGACCATAACAAGACATAAAAAACCAAGTTCTTCTACATTTTTGAGCTCCTATTCTTCTCAGAGTCATGCAGTGAATCTGTACACCTGTAGTGACACTAAAAAGATATTCTGTAACTATTTGGTAATGGCATAATCCAGAGAGCAAAGGAATCCCTTTAGGAAGCACAGGGAGATAGCTAGTGATTGGGTAGTATGGGGGTGGGGGGAGGTTCTGGACCTGTCAAGAGTTTCAGAGGATACACACTCTAGTTTTGAAAATTATCATTGCACAACAGCTGCAAAAGTAAGAGGGAGTTCCTTAAGGATTAATTATTCAATTTACAATTAAAAAAAAGCAAGTTGCTGTGCGTGTGTGTGTGTGTAATTGAAGCTAACCCTGGCTTGCATTTTTCTTTAAAAAATGAGTGAATATTACAGAGACTATTTCCTGTTATCAGTTACTAACGGACACTATTTATGTTTTTTCCCTAACCCTACGATAAACTTATAGATTTAAACTTTTTACTTTTGACCTTGAAAAACCTACGTTTTTTTGTGTCAACACAGGAGATGAGCATCTGTGTCTCACTGCACACAGTTCAGGGCAGCACATTCAGAAGGCTCATATGCCAATGTTTCATTCTGTTAATGGCAGATGCCATAGATAAGAGGTAGAAAGAAAAGAAAGGAAAGAAAAAGAAAAGAAAAGAAAGTGACATTATATATAGCTGCCTTACATTCCTACAAAGAAGAGCTGTTTTATTTTTGGAGCTCAAATAATACTAGTCTAACACCTAATGCTTACCAGGGTTTCAATGATTTTAGTCTATGGTTAACTTTGTTGCCATTATCAAGTTAATGTGGTAAATACTTATTGAATGCTAGAAACTCTTCTAGGCGCTAGGAATAAATCCATGAACAAAAGAGACAGGGCTCCTTCCTAAAGGATAGTATTTGCCCATAGAGGCAAAAGTGGTGATTTGAAGGAAATCACGCACTGTGAAACAAAAATCACCATGTTTCTGGGACTGCAAAAAATAACATAAAGAGTATCTGAGATAATTTCAAACTTGCCTTTATAAATTATTCATTAAAGTAGTAATTTTAAATATTTTAGCAGAAATAATTCATAACCTTTCCTCTAAATGTAAGATCATCTTCCTGGGAAGCTTCCTCCAACTGTCCCTCTTTCTCTGGGCTCCTGTGACCCCCTGGAGCTATAGCTCCTTACCATGTATAGGGCTGCAGTGGCTGAGGAGTGGTTAATAACCTCAGCTGGGCTGACTGGATCCAAGTCCCAGGCCTGCCACCATTTGAGCAAATGATATAAACTCTCAATGCCTCATCTGTAAATCAGAGTTTAAAATATTACCTACCATGGGTTGGTTGAGAGGAATTAAATGAGATAAAGTAAGTAAGGTGCTTAGAATTATTCTTGACACAGAGTACACAAAATGCAAGTGTTGATTCTTATTAGTACAGAACACACTACATTAGTGACACTTAACTTTGTGGTTTTATTTTCTCTTCCCTCTTCTTGGGTGCCCGCTGAGTGTATGGGTTTTATTTATTCTATTTATCTCACATTCCTCTATCTTCCCTCAGTATCTAGAAGAGTTCCTAGTTTGAAGCCAAGTGTGTTAAACTTCTAAGAATTCATGAGGGTTTATTTTTATTTTTAATAATGACACTCAAAAAAATGCATTTTTGAGATAAACAATCACTCTAAGACTACTTCATTCTGTATCCATGATCTTTAGTCCTGGGACATGGAGTGATCGAATAAAAAAAAATCTGCTATCTTGACTTTAATTTTATTCATGTCAATTTTATTCAGGTACTTAACTTATCAAAGAAAAGAAAAGAAAGGAAAAGAAAAGAAAAGAAAAGGAAAGGAAAGAACAGAAAAGAAATTGTACCACCCATTACTGCTGTGTTCAATCAACGGTTTCCTGGTGATTCACAGACCGATAGCATCCGCATCATCTATGAATTTGTGAAAAATGTAACATTCTTTGGCCCACCCCAGATCTGTGGTATCAGAAATTCTAAATGGGACCTAGCAATCCGAGTTTTAACAAACCTTCCAAGCGACTCTGATGCCCACTAAAGTTTGAGAGCAAGAGTATCAATACAAAAAAGAATGGGGCTTGGTTTGCATAAATAAGCAAGAGTAGGTAGCCAATAAAATTGAGATTAACCTAATAGAGAGTGAAATAAAACTGCAAAGGATACAAAGTATGTCTGGAGTAGACTTTCTCTCCATTCTATTCAGTTTCTCTAAGGGTGTCCCTCTTTTGTCAGGGTTTACATTTTTAAAAATATCTTCTTATGGGTAGTAAACAGAAAAGACTCAAATAGAAGAGAAAGTTTAATGCTAAAAGATATTTCCCTTAATTATTTCTTAGAGAAACACCATCTGACAGCACTGTGAGAAATAAAGCATTGTTAGAAACAATATTTCAACCAAACATCACACATCATATTCTTACAGAAGTAATCTCCATTTGGATTCTGTTGATAATGATCATGGAGGATACAATTTCTTATAGTCAGTCAAATATCATGGGTAGAGGTCATGCTTATTTCCCAGATTGCCAATATTGCCAAGAATTTCTTCTGTAAAAGTGCAATTCTCAACTTTCTGTGAGAAAGCTCATCTTTCTGGCTTCCAGGATGACTCAAGTCAGAAACTGGTTCTCAGCTAGATAGGAATGATGTGAAAGTAACTAAGACAATGAAGCAAAGTGCTTGAGCTTGAAAGCTTGTTCTTTATTGTGTGCTGTTAACCCTGCTGTGATCACACACTTTGGATTCTCAGCTTAATTGGTTACATTTTTTTTTCCTCATCTGCTATCCTGGTCCTTGTATTTTTTACTGCCCTGTTCATAATCTGTCCTGTAGGCTTCTATTCATTCCTTCTCCCAATATCTATATACCTAAACTCCGTCTTCAACTTTGGAGATGCTTAAAATGAAGGAAGGTATACACCAAATGAAATTTAGGTTCACTACAAAGAAAATGAGTCCAAATGGCAGTTAACAGAAACTTGACATAATCCTCTCCTCTGCTTCTCCTGGATAGTGCTTTTCGCTTGTTAACATCTTGCATTCTCTCAATTGGTCTGAATATTCAATTACTTTTAGATATTCTACAGAATCTGGGGGGTCTTGGGGAGCAGTTAATCAGAACTATACTTCTTTATCTTCCCAGTATTTGCTTTAGAGATACTACCCATTGGTACAGACTTTAAGGAGAAACCAAAAGATCTACATGGTATTCTTGGTACAAAGATTTGGGGAACACCTGGATCCACTGGGGGGCATTTTTGGTATTAATGAATAGTTTTGTAAATCACAAATTATTTTGTGGCATTTTCCACTCTTACTCTCTGAAGTAGGATGTGACATGGTTGATCACTTTCTTCACTCAGAAGCATTTTCTTCACTTGTCTCAAGACACCATAATCCTACTTCAGCCGGCATTCCTGCTGTCAGTCTCCTTTTATGGAAACTTTTCTTCCAGATCTCTAAATACTGCATTGCCCAGGACTCAGACCTTTGCTCTGAACTATACTTTCTATCGAATGATCTCATCCAGGCCATGACTGTGAATACCACGTATGACCTCCTTCCTGGGCTTTTGACAATATGTCAGCAAGTCTCACCATCGTCACTTTCAAATATCTATCAAGTAAGAGCAGTGTCAACACCTCCACTGCCAACATCAGGTGACAGCCACCATCATGTCTCCCTGAGACCACTATGGCCTCCTATCTGGTTTCTCTGCTTCCATTCTTATACACCTGTAATGTGTTCTCTATAGCAACAATTTTTAAAATGTAAATTAGATGATACCAAACCATTTTAAAATATTTGCATGACTTGTCATCACCTCCTAACTCCCTATACTCTCACTTTACTGTATTTTTGTCATTACCAGTATCCCTTTTGAAATAAAACTGCTTATTTTGTTATTGTTTTTCTGCTGCCCTCACTAAAATAAAACTCCATAAAAACAGATTTTTCTATAATGGTCCCCTGTGTCTGTAGTGCCTAGAAGAGTGTCTGACATTTTGCTTACCAGAATCTTTTTTTTTTTGCGCGGTATGTGGGCCTCTCACTGTTGTGGCCTCTCCCGTTGCGGAGCACAGGCTCCGGACGTGCAGGCTCAACGGCCATGGCTCACGGGCCCAGCCGCTCCGCGGCATGTGGGATCTTCCCGGACCGGGGCACGAACCTGTGTCCCCTGCATCGGCAGGCGGACTCTCAACCACTGCGCCACCAGGGAAGCCCTTAAGAGAATCTTTTTGATCAAAGTTTTCTTAATTGAGAGAAAATATTACATTTGCAGACCCACCTTCTTCATCTATAACTACAGAATCCTCAATTATTACACAACTGTTCCCTTATTGTAACAATACAATTATGTGATGTTACAGTGATGGCAATGAGCAGAATGAGAAACGAATTATGAATGTTGTTGAGAGGTGGAGAAGGTTAGCCACTCATTGGTCAAAGTGGTCAAGGGTTGGCCTCAATGCTTGTTGGACTCAGGATGGCACATGGCCTATCTCTACAGTGTTACGATGCAGCCTGAGATCAGGGAAGTTTCTTTGATTCTGCAAGACATATTGTTCTGTCTTCCCTATGTTCCCAGTAGACTCAAGGTCAGAGGTGCTTCCTGGTTTGGGGAATAACTCAAGTATGGAGAAGGCCAAATTCTAGCCCCGACATAAACTTTTCTTCCTTTCCCCCCACCTCCTTCTTCCTTTTTTCCTAATTTTTACTTACATCCTTAAACCATAGTCATCTTTATAAGCATTCATTTTCAAACTTCACATCTGGAGATCTACAGACTCCTTGAAGAAACACTGTAAAAGTGAATAATAGCAGTGTAATACTGAAAAAAATGCTTTTTTTTCTTTTTTTTTTTTTTTGGTTTATCAAGTAAAAAATCATTTTGCAGGATTCAAAGTGGTTGTTTAATTTTATTATTATTTGATACAAATTAAACCATCAATTCATAAAACTAACCTGAAAATATGCTAAAAATATCCTTCGTAGGATATGTAAAAATCTGTACTGGTAGGTTGTGTTATCAAAAAAAATGAAGTGGAAGAATCCATCATTTTACAGTGAATTTACACGCCAAAGCTCCAATTCACTCAAGCTCTACAAGTTTTGATAATGTGTTATGTGTAAATCTGTTCCTAATTTTGTATATTTACCCAACAGTGATGCGTTTGTTACTAATTTGAAGTGAGTTTACAGGACTACATTTTTTCCTATCATCTATTACTTCTCATGTCAGAATGTGAAATAATCTTCACCATTTCTTTTCTTTTGCATTGATTTCTTCATTGCCCCAATTTTCTTCTCCAGTGGTTTAAAATGAAAACTAGAAAGGTCCATACAACTTCATGCATTGTGAAATTCATATTTTGGGAAGACACTGAAAAATTTTTTTTGTAAAATATCCTTGATAATTGCTTCCATCTGTTCCTAATTTTCTTTTCAGGGAATGAGATTAGTAATTCCTCATTTTCAAAAACTTTTCTTTCCATGTAGAACAATGCTACATTTAGAAGATTCCTGGCTCAATCCCATAGGTATCAGGAAAAGGAGTAGTCACAAATAATTTTAAAATAATAGTTTTGATGTTAACAAAACCATGAAATAAACAGAAATAAATCTAACAACGGTTTTTAAGAATTTCAAAAAAAATTTTTTTTGGAAAGACGTAAAAACACCCAAATAAATATCATGCTTACGACAGAGAGAGTTAAGTATAGTAAAAAGGACAGTTTTTACTAAATTAATCTACAATGTTCTTTCAATTTTATGAGAGTATTTCATGGAATTTGACACATTGATCCTAAATATAGGACAACTAAAAGACAACTAAACTTTAGGGCAACTAAAGGAATAAGGAGAGCAAAAATAATTTCAAGAATGAGGTGGGGATCAGCTCTGATACCAAGTTTTATGATGAATTTAATTATATGCTTCATAATATAACATATAAATTAAAAGACAAGCTATCAATTAAATAGACATTTGCAATGTATAAAACTGACAAATGTTACTATCCAGAATATATACATGTATATATATGATACATATGATATATATATGTATCATATATATATATGTTATATATATGAAGAGAGAGAGAGAGAGAGAAATCTCCCAAAATTCAGTAAGAAAAAAATAACCAACATAAATAAATGAAGACTATTAAATGTAAATTCACTGAGGAAAAATGAAATGTAAATAAACAGAAGAAAAATGCTCAACTATATCTGTAATGACAATGTCAATTAAAAAGTGAGATACCACTTCCCACCTGTTAGGTTGCAAAAAATATATTTAACTCACAGTCTTAACATAGAAAAGATGTGCAACAATGGCACAATACTGCTGGTAGAATTATTTATAAATTAGTAGAAGTATTTTCCACACAAATTTGAAAATATCTAGCACTACAGAATAAGTACATACCTGTTTAACTCAGAAATTCTATTGGTAATTGTATCTCCTGAGGAATTATAACATATATGCGTAGGAATTCATATGCAAGAATGTTCATCATAGAATTAATTGCAACAATAAAACACTTGAAAATTTTATTACCCATTAATAATAATGAGTAATAATGGAGAACAGATACATACTGTGGTATAGTCAAACAATTCAATGCTATAGAATATTTCAAATGAATGACCTAGATCTACATAAAGACATGTATAAATATAAAAATATTAATACTGGGCAAAAATAGTACATTGAAGAAAAAGTATGATTATCATTTACACAAAATCTACAAAATTGCACATGACTGTATATGAATTAAGGAAACAAATGTATGTAGTAAAAGAATGAAGAACTGCAAGGGAATGGTCATCAATAAGTTTAATTAAAGTAATGGTTACTTTTCAAGTGTATGGAATCACAAAGGGAAACAGAAATTCGACTATATCTGTAGAATTTTACTTCTTATAAAAAAAGATGTGAAGCAAACGTGACAAAATGTTAAGATTTGGCAATCCTAAATGATAGGTACAGGTGTTTTTTATATTATTTTCTGTATTTTTCTGCATGTTTAAATTATTTGATGATATAAAAAGAAACAACTCAGTGACATTCAGTTCTCCTCTACTCAGATAGCAAATGAGCTATTTTCTGTGAACCTAAAGATATTACAAGTCCAAGATAAATCCTAGGGCCACAGTGACTACTACATGTGTACTGAATATCCAGTTACATGCTCCTCATTTCACAGACATTTTAGGAGATAATATACTGAATTAACATTTCCACATGTCACTGGTGATCATATGCTGTCCTGTTTCAGATTAAGATATTACTACTTTTTGTAAATGGTTAAACATTTTGACATGCTTTTCTAGAAACTGGCATGGGCTTTATTAAGCCATTCTCCTTTCTGGATGAAGGTACATGATCTGCCTCAAAGTAACCTAGTTTCCTTTTCCCCAGACTGCTACTTCCGGAGATTTAACCTGCAACTCCAGTCACTTTTAAAAACAAGCTATACTACTTTATTTTCCTATCAATAACAAGAGATCCTCAGCATTACCCAGCCTTTGAAAGGGTTCGGAAGAGAAGTTAGGGAAATTCACATACCTGCTGCAGTTTAAGACTTATGAGACTCTGGAATATGGCTTGAAACTCAGGATAGGGGAGAGCTACAGAAGGACTAAAGCAATTGTGTTAGTCCAGGTGTGCTGTTCTACCTCACCACTACACCAAGTCAAGTCATTCAACCTGATTTCCTGGTGGCTCAGACCATGTGTGTTTATACAGACAACTACAACCAGAATGGAAGCTGCTCACAGCGATACTCTTATTTTAAGGGATGCACTCTGATATCTTCTATTCTAGTGTCTTATATATCAGAAACATTGTCTGTTATGATCTCCTATATTGATTTCACAAGCCCTGATGAGTCACACACTAGAAAGTTGTTATGAATTATTTCTCTGACTGTTATGTTCAAAAGGCACGTATGATACATTGCATTAATATATCAAGTTCATTTGGAAACCTTTTATTATATTCAACTTCCAGGGAGAACTTTTTCAGTGGAAAATTCTTATCAATGGGAAATGGTATTTTTAATTCAATAATGAAGCATTACAGGGTAAGAGAACATTAAAGCAGATTTGATTTCCTGTGCACTTTCCATCTTATCTCTGCAACACTCCCACCCTCCTCAACTTTGCCTGACTAAGGGGAAAAAAAGTAAATGAGGAAGTTTATTGGCTAGACAGAAGTGAAAATGACCAAGACATAGTGGCACGGAATAGCAATTTACTTATTATAAATGAAGTGACAGGGACTAAATCCAGAATTTACCAGAATTAACTTGGAAAAGAAAAGAGGATGGAATAATAATAAGATAAATAGTTTTGATTTACACAGCATTTAATTTCATATTTTTAAAGAACAATAGGTATCTGTGGGTAGTTCCATGTCTCCTCCTTAGGATAGGTCAATACTCAAGTATGCTCTGTCAGTTCCTTATGATTATTTCCCCTCACAATGCCCTAACCTCCAATTTATTTCAGCTAAAATATAGAGTAATAAATAAATGTTTAATAAATGAAACATTTCACCAAATTATTGGAGAACTGTCTTCACGGATAGACATTCAGAAATACACCCAATTCACTGTTTGCTGAATTTACCTCTCAGAATATCTCTAGTGGTGTTTCTAGAGAAGTCCTTCAATAACCTACCATTAATTCCACTTTATGTATAAAGGCTTCTCAAATCTCACCATCAATTCAACTTAAACATTATGAAAATATAGGTGCAAGGTGTTAAAGACCAGATTTTCTGAGGCTGACATTGATCCAAGATTATAGGGCCAAGGAGGCAAGCGAAACATGAGTTCAGCCATATTCGTCTATCTTGCATATTTTATTATGTAATTTGTATTATGTTATTTTGCACTTCCACTACGAATTAGAACCTAATGTTATGTTATTTGCTTGTTATGGGTTTAATAGCATCTGTCATCTAGCGATATCCAGCAATATGGCTTCTGAATGAACTACCTAGATTATACCGAACTTTCCATTTTTAGCTTCTTTTTAAAAATGCAATTTTTTATAAAAATATTTTTTCAAATACAGAATAATCATTACATTCTAAGAATGGTTCAAAATTTTCATATGCTATTAACTTTCTAACCTTTGTAAAGAGAGAGTAATATGAAACCATCTGGGAAACTTTAAAAAGTACTGATAGCTGGAACCCACTCCCAGATTCTTCATTAATTTGGGGGGTGTGGCTTAGGCATGGGATATTCTGAAGGCTCTGCAGCTAATTATAATATGCACCAAGTTTGAGAACCACTGCTCTAAACCCTTGATACTCAGTGAAAGGTCTGAGGACTAGCGGCATCTGCTTTACCCTGAGGCTTGTTTTTTTAAAAAGCAGAAGCTTGACTGTACCCCATACCTATTGAATCAGATCCACATGATCAGGTGCTCCAATTGAACCAATCCAGAATTCCTTTTCTATAAAAATAAAGGGGGCTTCCCTGGTGGCGCAATGGTTGGGAGTCCGCTTGCCGATGCAGGGGACGTGGGTTCGTGCCCCGGTCCGGGAAGATCCCACATGCCGCGGAGCGGCTGGGCCCGTGAGCCATGGCCGCTGAGCCTGCGCGTCTGGAGCCTGTGCTCCGCAACAGGAGAGGCTGCGACAGTGAGAGGCCCGCGTACCGCAAAAAATAAATAAATAAATAAATTAAATTAAAAATAAAGGACCAAGTCTATTCCATCCTTTCCAACTCTAAAATTCATATCCTACAACCTAAATGAGACACTGAGAAGCACTTTCAATCCCACCTTGAATTCTTTAGCTATAAAATGAGAGACCACAGCCATCCTCTCCTCTCCAACCCCACAATTCTGGTTCCACAACCCTAAAAAAATATAATGCTGAGGGAATTTGCGTAATAATTCCATCTTCATACCTTTGGATACACTTTCTCTTCCTTAGAATTCCTGTTTCCTTTCTCTTTTCTCACTGAGACACATAATTCAAGACCTAGGTCAAATCCCACCTCCTTTAGGAAGCATATCCTGAAGAAGAATCCAGCTTTTCTCTAAAATTCTTTTGTCAGTATAATGAATTTCATGAAGTGTAACACCTTGTTTCTTTCTATTATTACATATATATTATCTTGTTTCTCCAGTTAAATGATGAGTGTCTTAAGTAAGAGGTCATGTCATGTTCCTTTTCTATCCCAACCTAATGTCTAACCTTTGTAGTGAATTGTGCTGTTAAAATGTATATGGGAAATTAAAATAAGTTTGCACTACTATCACAAATTATTTATTCAGAACTAGCCTACCATTGACCTTTCCCCATAATGTAACCTCACCATACATAATGCAGGTTCTAGCGCATCTGCGTGAATCACAGTGGGCTGTGCCTGAGGCTCCTATTCTTTTCTTCCCGCTTCCCTCAGGCCTGCCAGCCTGATGATAAAGCTGCTTCAAATAGCACAGAAAATATACAGAAAAAAATCTCTGCTCGTTAGTCCTACAGTATGCCTACAGGAGATCTCTAATATCCTTTTGCTCCATACCTGTCTTACTCACCATTACATCTCCATCATAGTGTTTGGCACATACTGGGCATATAAATGTATTATAAACAATGTGTCAATCAACTACGCAGGAACAAACTAATATAGAAAGTATGCTACTGAGCTTGTGCTAATATTGAGAAGTATGATTTTTTATAGTATCTCCTATATATGCTTTTCCTTATATATGTATATATTTACATGATAAAAATAATATGTAGTCATTGTACAAAACACAGATAAAGCAAACTGAAAAAATGTCATCTCCGAAATTGCACAACCCAAACATAACTGTTAGCAGATGAATATCTGTCCAGACCATCAATTTATATATATATAAACATATGCTATTAAACATATGTACTTTTTAAAACAGAGGATCACACTCTATCTACTGCTGTATAGCCTTTTATTCGATTAAATATATATCAAAGCATCACTCCAGCCAGCAAATCAATTTATGATAAAATTTGTTTATGATGGTTGCATTAACAGATGCACCAAAATTTATTTGATCAGTTACCTATCTTTGGAAGTTATTTGGTAATTATAAATAATGCTATGATGAACAATTTTCATCACACATTATCCAAATATTTCCTTAGAATAAAAACCACTTCTCTCACCAGGGGATGGGAATTGTCAAAACATTTCATCAGCAATGCTATAATATTTATATTATAAATATTGTTATAGTATTTATTAAGTAGTTACATCCACTGAAATGTGACAAATAGAATAACTGATGCATTTGGAAAATACTCACATTCTTTTTGAGGGTAGATTTCAGTTTCGAGTGATCGGAACTCATAATATGGTATCTCCTGTTTGAATGTTGATGTGAGAATATGATCAAGTTCATCAATGTCATTCTGTTTTCAAATGAAAAGGAAACTTTTTCTTAGTTCAGGTATATACAGAGAAACTCATCTTACTGTAATATAATAGAAAATTATTGACTGGAGTAAATACTGAGTAATCTTTAATAATACATCTTTTTTTTAAAGAATAATACAAAACATTAGGGACTTGCCTAAAAGCCAATTATTAGAATAATAGAAGAACGGATGCAAGAAATAAGTCTTTGCCTTTGGATGAGTTAATTTACTTAAATACTAATTTTAGAAGAGCATAACAGGTGGTCAATGATAACACTGAAATTTGTTTCAATAATAAATTCTGTTAAAATACATGTTACATTTTAATAAATGAAATAATAAAATGATGAGTCTGATTCTTCACCTTAAGGGTTAGCAATGGAATAGTCTTAAATAGATTATTTTATTTCTGAGTCAAAGTGAGGGAGAATATTCATCTTGGCCTATTTTTCCCCTTTAAATATAAAATAACTATATATCAACTTTATTTCCCTAATCTGAACATTTTGGGAGGAGCCATGTAGAATCCAAGTGTTCTATTACCAATGACATAACCTATTGCAAAGGCCACCGTTCTTCTGAACTGAGTTTTGTGAAGCAATGGCTGGGACCAAATCGACGTGTGACATGGTTGATTAAAGCTGAGGAAGTGGGCCAATCAACAAAGCCATGGGTGAAGAGAGAACTGTGGAACAAAAGTGTCCAATAAAGACGTCTGAAATGATTTCCAAATAAATTATACATATCACCAATACGGAGTCACAGAAATTAAATGACTGGATTGAAAAAAAAAAAAGATGTTACTCTATTTCTTCATTTTTCAATAATCTGGGCACCTCAAATAATAAAGTGGTTCAGGCCTTTCTGGATTTTCTATAAGTCCTACCTAGAAGTGGAGAGAAAGGATGAAAGTCTTTTTCTCAACCTATAGCTAAGTAATGCAAAGCAAAACCCAACATTAATTGACTTAATGCTATGAACTATGTGAAGCCCTTTGCTCCGGATCATTTATTAAAAAAAAAAAAAAAAAGCAGATGGAGGGGAGATGAGACAACAAGCTCTGCCATCAAGACATTCAGTGGGGCTTCCCTGGTGGCGCAGTGGTTGAGAGTCCGCCTGCCGATGCAGGGGAGCGGGTTCGTGCCCCGGTCCAGAAGGATCCCACGTTCCACGGAGCGGCTGGGCCCGTGAGCCATGGCCGCTGAGCCTGTGCGTCCGGAGCCTGTGCTCCGCAACGGGAGAGGCCGCAGCGGTGAGAGGCCCGCATACAGCAAAAAAAATAAAATAAAAAATAAAAAGACATTCAGGGACTTGTCATTGTTTTTCGGCAATGAACTGAGTTCTAGGTATTATTATACAAAATCTCTACAGGTCAGGTACAGGGCAGGCATAAAGGGAAGTGGCTCAATTCCACAGAGGAAGAAACAGTCGGGAAAGGCTCTGTGGAGGAGATGACCAAAGTTGAGATTGCTATGCAAATAAGGAGCTCTGGACTAAAGGCACAAATTGCATATAGTCAGGGAGGTGTCATGGAGCATGACCTGGTTAAGGATTTCAGGAATTTCCATAAGACTGCAGAAGAATGAGAGAGAGGAAGTGGGCATTTCAAAAAGTGCCTTGTATGTCTGACGAAAAGATTTTAATGCAACAAGGAGTCGTTTAAGGCCTACAATGCGTAACATGGATATGTTTGTTATGTGGATTAAATTAAGCTTATTTAAGTATCAGCATAACTATGACTGCTTATGTGGTTGAATATTGATATTGAGTGGGACCTATTCTATAAATAATGTTGTGAAAACTTTATATTAATTATTACTCAGTCTTTTCAGGAAGCCTTTGATAGGAACAGTGGGGCAAAACATTACTGGCAATACATTTGCACATTCTTTATGCTAAAGCTCAAAAAGAATATGTTTTAGCTATAGGACTTGATAAAAGGAATTAAGAAATTATAAAAACCCTAACATTAGTTTATAAAGTTTCTTAAAAACTTGTGTCAATGGCCATGAGAGTTCTGCATAGGCTATTATCTCGTCCTTGACATTTTTAAATAAAGAGATAAACTTACTATTTCTTCCCCAAAGTGTACAAGATTTAATGAGTAGAGATTAGTGTGTCATAGAGTTACTACACTCTTGTATAAGTTAGGCATAAGATAACCTCAGGTTCCTTCAGCTCTGAAATTCTGAGACATAGAGAATTCAAAAGAGCATGAGTTCCCAGGAGGAATCTTAGAAGTACAATTTCTCCCACAGAGGCACTACGACACTTTAATGTGAGAAATGCTACAGCTTATATCATTGAACTTTTAAAATGAAGTAGCAGCGTTCTTAGAATCAGAACAAAAGCTCTCACTATGCAGAAAAGGATATTTAATTAATTAAGAAAGAGTGCAGATACCCTTTAATATTCTAGCCTATGATAACTAGCTGAATCACTTCTGTTTTCAATTTCATAATCATGCTACTAGTATTATACCTGCATATAAATAAACTGTACACAACACAAAACAAAGCTGTGAAAAATCACAGAAATGTTTACTAACATAATCCCCAAAAAATTTCTCCCCAGAAGATACCCTAACTAGAAAAACCTGATTTGAGTAGTTATGCTTCTTTTTAAATTTCAAAGATGAAAATAGGCATCATTTCTAAACACTGGCATCGAAATTGGAAAATGCCATAAATTTTTCTCTCCTTAAAATAAATTGTGCAACCCTAAGAATACTTGATGAGGTTGGCACAACTGTTCTCCAAGCAGAAAAATTAAAATGGAGTAGTTTAATATTTGTTCAGCAAAATTCACAACCAACCTAAGACATTAGTTATAAATGAGCAACTTGATACAAAAATAAGAGCAGAATAAAATGATAAAATTATATTGGCAATACTGTTTGGTTTTAGGAAAAATTAAATATACATAAATAATATAAACATATATACATAAGCATGCACACATAGATCTCTATTTAACAAGAATATGAGAAAAAGAAAGCAGAAAAACTAATATACGAAATAGACAAAAAAATTAAATAGACAGAAGAATAATTACAAAATAATGAAGTAAAAATATGACTTTTTCCAAGGGAATTTTTTCAGTGCTCTGTGATGAAATGTGGGAATGATGAATATACTTAAAAAGTAATTTGCATATATATTTATAGATCACAATTCTATTTGAATATGAAGATGTTATATACTTATTTCTATAAGCAACTTTATTATAATGAGTATTTCTTCCTAAAAGAGAAAAATACATAAAATATCTATTTTAAAAGATATTAGAATTACGGACTTTTACTTCTGGGAAGATGGAAGAGTTACACTTTCTCCTTTTCTTCTCCTTAAATACAATGGAAATGGTCAGATTTCAATAGGAAATCAATTATCATACAAGAAACAAGAATCAGAAAGATCTCTTAACTAAATGAAAAGAGACAATGAATAAATGCCAACACCAGATGAGAAGAATTTTGTAATTATCTGACAAAGATTTTAAAACAGCCATGATAAAAATGTTTCAACAAGCAATAACACTCATTCTTGAAATAAATAAATAAAAAATAGAAGGTCTCAGCAAGGAAATAGGAAGCCTCAACAAGGAAATAGAAAGCCTCAACAAGGAAATAGAAGGTATAAAAAACAACCAATTTGAAATTTTAGAACTGAAAAATGTAATAATCAAAATAAAACCTCAGTGGATGGGCTCAACAGCAGAATGGAAAGGATTGAGGAAAGAATCAGTAAACTTAAAGCTAGAACAATAAAAAATACTCAACTTGTACAACAGAGAGAAAATAGACTGAAAAAAATAAATAGTGTGTGAGGTACTTGTGAGAGTATAACAAAAAATTTAACATTCATGTAATTTAGAGTCCCAGGAGGAGAGGAGAAAGAAGGTAGGGATGAAAAAGTACACAAAGAAATAATGACTGAAGACATCCTGAATTTAGCAAGAGACAAACATACAGATTCAAGAAACTGAGCAAACCACAAACAGGTTAAACCCAAAGCATTACATGCTGAGAGACATCATAAGTTACTTCAACAATTAAGGGCAAAGAAAAAAATTTGAAATAAGGGAGAAAGAAACAAAACCTTACTTACAGGGTAAAAACAATTAGAAACACAGTAGTAACCATAGATGTAGGAAAGAAGAGGCACAGTATTTGTCAAGTGCTAAAAGAAAAAGAACACTCAACCAAAAGTCTTATGCCTAGCAAAAACATCCTTCAGTAATGAAGGGGACATTAGGACATTCTCAGATGAAGGAAAACTTAAGAAATTTGTTGCCAGCAAATATACCCTAAAACAAGGAATAAACAAGTTCTCTAAACAGTAAGGGTATGATAAAAAAAAAAGAATCATGGAACAGGGGTAAGGAAGAAAGAACACAGTAAATTAAAAAAATAGGTAAATAAAATAGGCTTTCCTTCTCCTCTTGAGTTTTCTGAATTATGTTTGGTGTTTGAAGCAAAAACTAGAATACTGTCTGATGTGGTTCTAAATGTATGTAGATGGAATATCTAAGGCATTTATATATCATAAATGGGGTAGGGGTAGAGGGAAAGAAAGGGAGATGAGATTTCAATATAGGTAGACTGTGATAAGTTATGAATATATAACACTGTCTAGAGCAACCACTAAAAGAGATGTGCAAAGAGATGTACTCAAAACACAAGAGAAAAATCAAAATAGAAATCTTAAAAAAATTTTTAAGTAAAACACAGTAAGGCAAGAAAAACCCTAGATAAATAAAAAGCAGAGAGCAAACTAAAACCAAAAAGTAAAATGGCAGACTAAAGCCCTAACATACCAATTATTACATTAAATGTAAATGGTCTAAACATACCAATTAAGACAGTGATTTGTAGAGTGGATTAAAAACATGATCTAGTTACACGCACTCTTTAAGAAACTTACTTCAAATCACCAGTATGGACAGATACTGTGAAAGGATAAAAAAATATATATCATGGAATCATTACAAAGGAAAGCATGAGTAGCTATATTAATTTTACGTAAAGTAGACATTGTAGCAAAGAAGATTACCAAAAACAGAAAGAGACATTATATACTGATAAAAGGATAAATCCACCAAGAAGACATAATAATCCTAAATGTGTATGCATCAAAGCTGCAAAAATATGTGAGGTAAAAACTGACAGAACTGATAGGAGAAATAGACAAATTTATAACTACAGTTGGAGACATAAATATATCTTTCAAAAATGGATAGAACAAATGGACGGAAAATTAGCACAAATATAGACAAACTCAATACACTATCATCCGATGATCTAACCAACAAGGAACTAAACAACATTTTTAGAACATTCCATCCAACAATAGCAGAATACGCATTCTCTCCAAGTGCCTGTGGAACATAAAGGATGATAGAGCATCTCCTGGGATATAAACAAATCTCAACAAATTTAAAATAATTTAAATCATAAATGTTTTCTGACCACATGAAATCAAAGTAGAAATCCATAACATAAAGATAATGGGAAAGTCTCCAAACATTTGGAAGGCAAACAATACTTCTAAATAATCCAGAATCAAAGAATAAATCTCAAAGGAAATGAAAAAGTAGATTAAACTCAATGAAAGTGAAATATAACACATAAAAATTTGTGAAACACAGCTAAAGCAGGGCTGAGAGAAAATTTTATAGCACAAAATACATATATTAAAAAAGAGAAAAAATTCTCAAACCAATTATCTAGGCTTTCATTTCAAGAATCTAGAAAAACATTACAATAAATTCTAAGCAAGCAGAAAGAAGAAAATAATAAATACAGTGTAGAAATCAATTAACTTGAAAATATAAAAATAGAAAAAAATCAATGTAACAAAGAGTTGATTTTTTTGAAGGATCAATAAAATTGACAAACGTCCAGAAAGACTGACAAAGAAAAAGGAGAGAACATACAAATGACAAATATCATGAATGAAATAAGAGATACCACTAGAGACCCTGCAGACATCAAAATAATAATAAAGGAGTACTATGAACAACTCCAAACACATAAATTCGACACAGATGAAATGGACAAATTCCTTGTAAAAACGTACTACCAAATGCATGATCTCTCTCTATTATTTCTACAAGTTTCACAAATACATGTGAATCTAAAATTTCTAGTAATTAAAAGTTTAATTAAATACAAACAAACCAGAAAAAAACAGAAGATATTCATTACACAAAGCTGAATTCCTTGAGGTGAATAGCTGTTTACATAAGAGCACTCCTTCAAAGTTTGATTTGCTCTTTCTTTGAGGGGTGTGGACACCTTTTGAGCATGACAGCATTGAGAGACTGTCCTTAAAAGGATTTTAGAGCACTGTAATGTAAGCAGTTGGGAGATATTTAAGATGCATGGAGTGATGTGAAAGGGTGTATATCTTAGGTGTAGGATAAATGTATACAATGAAATAGACTCAAAGAATCTTAAGTAATAATAATAACTATCACATGTTAAGCACTTATAATGTATTAGGTTTTATATAGTTTATCTCCTGTAACATTCCTGAATGGTAGATTTTTTAAATGCCTATTTTTTTAGATGTTATAATCATGGTACAAAAAATCAGTTACAGCCAAAATTGCAGAGCTAATAAGTAGATTTTTAACTTATGGCTTCACATTCTAAACACACTACGTTTCACAATACTACATTCTAGTCATGGAGGAAAGAATAAAATCTGAAATAGAATTTAAGTAAAATAAAGAATAAATTGTGGTCCCATGGTTTCAAAATGGACACTGTAGTTCCAAACATCATATTCATATTTAGCCAAAAGAGGGAGAAAAGGGGCATAGATGGAGGGAAAATGGGGGAAGGTGGCTATTGTGAGCCACAGCTCTAAAGATGTCCCCTTGGTCTCATTGTCTAAAACTGTCTCACATGACCATCTCTAGCTGCACGGGTGGTTAAAAATGTTGTGAGAATCTGGCTTTCTCAGCTTCAATAGTAGAGTGAGGCAAGGAAAAGGGCTTTTAAATATTGATGTTGGGTGAAGAAACCTACAGGGATGACCACAGAATACTAAGTTATTTTTTTAATCTGGTGGAGAAATACAATAATAGTAAAGAATCTTGATTAACAAGAGAAGTGATTTCAGTGAAATAACCACAGGAGGGTTGTGAAATGTTCGTAATAGGAGACAAAAATCCATCAAATAGCATTTTACTCTTTACCTTCAGGTATCCAAAAGGAAAGCCAATGGCTGAGCTAAAAACATCTTGGTTTTCTTATTATAATGAATTGCTATGCTTGTTTAAGTTTCACCAGTAAAAGAAAAATAAGAAAATAACTTCATTTGTTCCATTGTTCATAATGTGTGTTATGAAAGTGAGCCAAAATAGCCATTTAAAGGAGAATTTTATATATAGTTTACATAACCTATCTTAAACACAATTTTCTCCTACAGCTTGTAAAGAGAATGATAGGTCAGAGAGCAGAGCAAATACTTTCTAGGGTTATAAAAAGCCTTTCTTTTTTACTTTATGAGTATTCAACTCCAAGCAGTTAATGTAAAAGAATAATCTAAGGAAGTAAATTGGGCTAAGATAAAAGGGATATTTTCCTTTGTCAAATTAATTTTTCTAAGTTTTGAGTGAGTCAGTTCTTAGAATTTCAACATGTCTGTGACTACATTTGCAAAAATAAATGTAAGAATATAAAGCAATGCAATTTTCCTTCACTTCCTTCAAATAGTTTATATTTATTATTGATTAGGTGTTCATATAGTTGTAGAATCTCTTTAAATAACTTGAAAGTAATTATAACAGGAAGAAAATATGTTTTGAGATCTGAGAAACCTGTGTTGACATGCCTGCTCAGGAATCATTAGCTGGGGACCTTAATAATACTTACCTGACAGAATTACTTAGGAGTTTAAATGAGTAAATATGTAAAATCTCCAGTAAATCTTAATTCCCTTTTCTCGGAATACTTTGATGTGAGCCCTCAGATATAACTCATGAAATGTAATCATCGTGATTTAGAAAAGTGCATATCTATTCATGAGGAGAACCACTCCCCAAACTAGCCTTTGAACTGACTGAACAAATAATTTAGTTTGTTTCTTCTTTCTAATTTTTTAAATTAAGTAACACATCTTTAAAACTAGTTAGAATGTAGGTTTTATATTGTAATACAGGGACGCAAAATGCCAGAGGCTTAAGAACGATAGATGCCCATTTCTCTTTAACATAAAAATCTGGAATGAGGCAGTTCAGGGCTGATGTCATGGCTCCCTGATCATGAGATCCAGGCTCTATTTTGTTTTACTAGTAATACCATTTTCATGGTTCTGGATGGTTCATCCATCATCCCCTTGTTAGCACTGCAGCCAGACAAAGGAAAAAGTCAGTAAGGGGGAGAGCATGACTGCGCCCTTCTTTTAAGGACATGATCAGAAATTTGTACAAATCACTTCCACTGACATGCCATTGGCTATTAGTTAGTTATATGACTACACCTAGCTGCAAGGGAGTCAGAAAGTGCAATAATTACCTGGGTGGACACGTGCCCAGATAAAAGTTATATCGCCATGTAAGAAAGGAAAAAGAAACACTAGGGAACAATTAGCAATTTCTGCCATCTCCATCAACAATGCAAAATGCATAAACATCATAATTATGCAAAGGCAATTGATAAAAGTTAAAAAAGAAAAACACTCTTCTAGACCACTGACTGAAGCTTGACTGTGCTGAAATTTTCAACTGGACCCCACCTGCACCCCCCTCAAAAAATGTCAAAAAGTCTCAAAAATTTAATGACTAAACTTGAACAGATTCTTTAATGGAGATATTTAATGACATTAATGATGAAACAAAGAAAGAAACAAATGAAAAGCAAAGCTTTTCTATGGCTGGCATTAGACAGAGCAACCATAAGAACTATGTCTTTTCTTACCCTTACCTCCCTCTAACACCTATTTTGTAACAACTTACTGTTAATATGTAATAAAATAAGGCAGTTTTAAAACAAATAGTGTACTAGCATATTCAAAGAAATATCTTTCAAAGAAGCCTTCTCTAAATGATGCAATAGTTTTTTGAAAATTTTTGGAAATTGTTCTTTTGGGTTATTTTAGATGCTAGTTTCCAAGACAGACAACAGAATTAGTCTCATCGTTTTATATTTGTTTTTTTTTTCCTTTGTTGTCCTTCCCTTCTTTGCCCAGCTCTTTCTACTTCAGTCAAAAGTAGCACTACTTTATTCAATAGCTCAATAACCTTCTCCAAAAGGGCTGTGCCTATGTTATCAGGAAGCCAGTGGCTGTTGGAACAAGGGTCTCTGACAGATGGATCACTTGAGGTTGGGTGGGAAACTTAATGTGATATACTTTCACCCAACAAAATACGTATTGAGCAGCCAATGTGTCTGGCAGTGTTCTTGGTTCTGGACATGAAACGGGGAACTAAATAGATAGCATCTCTGCCCTTATTGACCTTGGAGTCTAATGAGAGGCAGATAATGAGAGGTAATTTGAGAAATATCACACACAGAGATGTCAAATTAGAATGTGATTGGTATTACAAAGAGATATGCAGGGAGAAGTATGGATCAGGGCAGGCTCCACTGAGGTAGAGATGCTGGGTTAAAACTTGGAGTTAGAATTAATTAGATGAAGATAGTGCTAGGGAAGGCGGACAGGAAGAGTGTTTCAGTTAGAGAGAGGAGCACATATAAAGGCCCTGGGGTAGGAGATTAGGAAGGAAAAGTTCAGGAAGTAAAGCAGACCAGCATTCCTGGAATGCAGAGGTGAGGCAGAGGATTAAGATTAAGCTGGATGGAGAAAGAGGGGGGACAGTGACAGCAAGGCCATATTGTTCATGTTAAAGATTTTTAATCCATACAACAATTGGAATCTGTTGAAGTATTTGAGCAGGAGAATTACATGCTGAGGTCTTTCTTTTTAAAATAACCTCACAGACCAGGGACTTTAGGGTGTGTGCAAAAACCTACAGTAGGGGACCAGTTAGGAGGCTAGCCTAGCAGTATAGGCAAGAGGAAAATGTAGACTAAAGTGTCAGAACTGGAGAGATATGGAGAGAAGTGAGCAATATTTAGTAAGTAAAACTGATATGGCTTAGTAATGGATTGAATTTATAGGGCGAGAGAGTACAAGGTATGAGGAGACACTTGTGTTTCTGGCTTTTAAACTAGATTGATGATGATGCATTTCATGAGTTAGAGAACAGTGAGAGATGGGCTTAAAGGAAATCCACATTTGGAGTATACCTCATAGGTCAATGAGATAACCTGCAGAGGAAATGTCTATCAAAAAAAGAAGGGTATCTAAGAATCAAAACTGAATACATTTAAATTTTTATTTTCTAGATCTAGAAAGAAGAGATTGCAAAGGATATTGAAAAGGAAAGGTGAAGGATGTAGGAAGAAAACCAGGAACATATGTCTTCCTAGAAGCTAAGAAAAAAGATTATATCAAAAAAGTGAGTTTGGTCAATGGCGTTAATTGTGGCTGAAAAGTCAAGTTAAATTGAATGAATAATTGTTCACTGGATTTGCTGGAAGGGACTTGAGCATAATTGACATATATTTGTTTGTGTGTTGCTACTTAATAAGGTTAATGACACTAAATGGCTGATCTCTGGAAAAAAATAATAAATTCTCAGAAGTTGAATTTTACTTGTCAAAGATTTACTTTACTTCATTTCCTTTGTCTTGATACAGTTTAGTGTAGAAGCATATTTCATGAATGCTAAACACAATTAAGACTTCCCAAATTATATTCCACTTTATTTCTTTATCTTATTGTTGATACTATTTAGTAAAGAGACCCACAAGAATGCATAATGACTTTTAGAAAATGCAAACAAACACATTTTGCCACAAGGTTTTTTAGTTTTCTAATTTCCAAAGGGTTATTGATGATTTGGGGTTTGTTCCTACCTTCTTATGAGTGAGTATTGTTAACTGTGTTTTGTGCTTTGTTTTCAGGATTGTTTAAAAATATTCCTTATGGTTGAAGATCTGGATGCACTAAAGAACTGGATAGTAAAAGCACAAGGCTGCTCTTGGATGGGGGTGGTTATATGTAGCACTCACACCAGCACACAGACATCCTCCGCAAAGGGCAGTCAAAGCCAGCCCCAGGGACAGGAAGAGAGGGAAATGTAAGGAGCAAGAGAGATGCTTCAGTTTGGGAGAACAAGAAATCATTAATAAAATACACTCTAAGCAGTAGCTAAACATAAATGAAAACATATGGGACCAATAACTATGAAAATGGACTGAGACGGCTTATAAGATAAGAATTGTAGAGAAACAACAGTATAGTTATGTCAATGGCTAAGTTAATGGTTATTTCTGCACTCAGAAATATTTATTTTTTTTCTCATAATAGCTGTTATATCTGCTGTTAAAGTTAACTAATTTATTTGTTTTTCTCTAAACAAATGGATGAGTGTACTACGTTGTGTGTTCCTGTTTGATTCAATGATTTGTAACTGTGGTGAGTATAATCATTAAGTCTGAACTATCCCAATCAGGCATCGTTAACTGTTGCTTGACCTAGCATAAAGGAGACATAGCACAAAGGAAATGTTGCTTGTTTTATCAGTAAAATAAAGCTTCAATAGATTTGCCTTATTCTTATTGGTCCAATCTAATTAGGAGCACAAGCAATATGAAAAATGAATCCAGAAATAAATCTCTAGATTGCATTTTATTAGACTGTTTTTTGTCTGATTATAAATCTTTGATCAGAAATATAAAACAAGTTAAAAAACCAATAAAAGGTACATGAAACTCAAATCACTTTCTTCTTCTCTGGGGGAAGAATTAAGAGTAAGCACAAATAAAATGGAAATAAAGGCTACATGGAGAGCCCATGTATTTGCAAGTCAGTCCTCTCAACAAGAATGGTCATAATTCCTAATCTAAGTAATTTTTTTCTCTTGGCTTACAATTATGGAATACTTGAGTTGGAAATGACCTTGGAGATTATATCCTCTAGCTTCTTCATTGTTCACATGAGGAAATTCCTTTAGCACTAAGGAAAGTGGGCTCTCATGAAGTGGCTGCTAACTCAGTGAAAGAACCCAACTCCTGTTCCTGCCCTACCCAGAACTATTTCTCTTATGCTGCACTGCCACTTTCCAGTAAGAAAAAGGAAAGATGATAAACAGTCTTTTGAAAGAGAGGTAAGATCTTAAGCATATTTGAGTAATAAACATTTCTTTAATATTCTAAAGAAAGGTAAGTCTGGATCTTACCTTTAACAGCTCTTTACAGCTGTGAAAAGTTGGTAATGAAGTATATTAACGTGGAGTTCATGACTGAGGTAGGGTATGAAGAATCAAGTTATAGCACAAATTCTTCATTTTTCTAGTATCATGAACCTCTGAGAGTTCCTTACTTTCATAAGCATCAGATTCAGTTATTCAATTTTATAAATAAATAACAGTGTATTTTAAAAGGACAGTTTTCATTTCTCTCTTATTTATATACCTATACTATAGTTTTTCACTTATTTTTTCAAACAGCACTGGAAAAAAATCCAGCAATCACTGTTTTCCCATTTTTTACGCAATAATTATCAGTTGGGTCGTATATATCGGGAACGATAACTATGTGAAGAAACTGGGTACGCAAAGATGAAAAACACAATGCCCATGCCTTCTAGACGGGGCAGCAGGGAGTAAATGGCTTAACATGTTCTACTGATAAAAGAAGGAACAGTCCTGGATGGCTAGAACATAGGAACCATGGAGAGAGTTAAGGAGACAAGGAGGCATGCTATGGTAGGGAGTCAGTGCTGGAAAAGATTTATGACCCTGAAGCTTTGTGTGTCCATCAATCTTTAGAGCGAGGCAAGGACCTGAAAAAAAACTGCTGAAAGGCTGGGGAGTTCCCAGTATCTCTCAGTAGGAAGAATCTTCTGAAGAACTCTTTTAGGGAGATAACCTCTAATGCCTGAGCTTTAACTTAATGAAGAAACTAACCTTTAAGGGAACTAATAAAAAACTGGGAAATTCCTCATGATGTGAGAGTTCCCTTAGTTCATACCTTCCCTCACCCCAACCCCATCTGGTTTCACAGTGTATTAAATATTCACAGGCGGTAAAGCAAAGATTGAATAATTCATACAATTTAGTGAAAGCTGGCAATGATGTGCACCTAACATGAAGGTGAAAATAAGATTTCAACAGGTATAAAGTAAAATATGCAAGATGACAAATACATGCAACACAATATACCTTTTTACTAATACAAAACACAACTAATAAAAATTATTTGGTACCACTTCAAAAACTCTTTTAATAAATAGGATCCTAATGCTTTGATCAATAATTGCTATGTTCTTTTAGCATTCTGACCTAATTTGGTTTTTATATTGTATCTAGTTTTTCCTATACAAAGTTAACTTTATTGTTGCCCCTAGACTCTTCTGTAAATAAGATGGAAGTCTCAAAGGTTTTAATTATCTCAGTCAAACAGGAGTTACTAGTTTTTCTAACACTAGTACTTGAATTCTAATATCTTCCCAAATTGGGCTTTGTATTTTTTCATTTGAATTCACTGTTCTAGATGAGGCTCTGGAAATTCTACCTTTTTGAGGCTATGAGCTAGGATTTAGTATCTATCCAAAAAAGACGAAATAATTTAGGAAGCAGTTAGATAATTAAGCTGGTTTAGGTAAAATCTTCTAAAACCTAATAGACATCATTAAAAATAAACTAAGAGGGCTTCCCTGGTGGTGCAGTGGTTGAGAGTCCGCCTGCTGATGCAGGGGACACGGGTTCGTGCCCCGGTCCGGGAAGATCCCACATGCTGCGGAGCGGCTGGGCCCGTGAGCCATGGCCGCTGAGCCTGCGCGTCCGGAGCCTGTGCTCTGCAACGGGAGAGGCCACAACAGTGAGAGGCCCGCGTACTGCAAAAAAAAAAAAAAAAAAAAAAAAAAAAAAAAAAATCTGCTGGTATATGTCCTGACAAATACACAATAACTATGGTGAATAAAATTACAACACACACTGTTCTTTGAATAGAGATGTTCAGCGGACTATGTGCAACATATCCAAATCGCCCAATTAAAGTAGTAGGAGAAGCACATGAAGGAAACAATTGCTGCAGTGTTGTATGCTGGAGAGGAAAAGCACAGCTTTTTACACAACTTTTAAAATGTAATGTACACGAGAGCAAAGCCAAATGTCAAAGGAACAACCAAATGTCAACAAGGAGAAGCACATGGTGGGCTAGGACACCACCGTTGAGGGCAAGTAACCCTAAAATACAACAAGGTTCCTCTGTGTCCCTGCAGATCCTTCTTTTTTTTTTTTTTTTTTTTTGCGGTACGCGGGCCTCTCACCGTTGTGGCCTCTCCCGTTGCAGAGCACAGGCTCCGGTGGGATCGTCCCAGACCAGGGCACGAACCCGCGTACCCTGCACCGGCAGGTGGACTCTCAACCACCGCGTCACCAGGGAAGCCCAGATCCTTCTTTTTAATCAAGAGTGGAGTCCAATTTTCACCATCTTGGTAAATTCAAGGTAGGGATACCTCATGTGGTCCAGATGCCAGTGGATGAGACGAACCCCGTGTCAGACCTAGTCCAAGATGTGATGGAGACTGAGTGAATTGCAGCCTTTTCCATGTGTCAGGATTGTGATGGTGTAGCTCTGCCGGGTCTGAGATCTCAGACTCAGAATTTGTTTAATCTAATTCCACAATATGTGTAGGTCCCCTCATGACAACAGCAAAACCTCTAAACCCATCTTAAATTGTATGTATTAAACCAAATCTCTTAATGCATCTTACCAAGCTGTGGTCTGCTGTCACCAACTTAGAATAATTCTACCTCTCCATGCTCACACCTCAGGTTTAAAGTGCCTCTTTCCTGACAGTAAAAGTCTGAATTAACCTGTGACTGTCCAACAATCTTCCTTTCATTATAGGCACCAAGGCTCAGTGGAGGGGAGAAACCATTCCTCACCTCTCATTTCTGACGCTGAGGGTAAAAATGAAACAGAGTATTTTCTAGTTACCTAAAAACTACTCAGAAAACTTTTTATTCACTCAAAGCTGTAGAAGAAATCATAACTTGCATATTATAACATTCTGAAAAACTGTTTGAGTCAAAAATTACATTTAATTTTCACTATAAACAAAGGTTTTTTCCTCCCCAAAGGCAAAACCAACACAAAAATGTGTTTTGGGGACTACTTTACTTCTATGCTGACTGAATACTGATAATGCAATATAATGCTGTTATTAGTCTTTATGTAGTGAATAAAGTTTTTTAAGTAGGGGATAAGGTAGACGTGTCACAGGAAAATGAAACGATCTGTATTTCAAGCTGTTACTTTTATTCTTGCTTTGCAGTTACAATATAGATATTTTGTCAAATGTCCTCAGACTCCTCAGTTTGACAAATGGTATTTTACTCCCTGTCCTTCTCTAAGACATTTTTACCTTTTCCATTGTTCTAAAATGTATCATTCATAAAGGAGAACTCTAATAGAAAAATGTGCCACACAAAATAAATAACAAAGCCTCCAATTCCAAACTGGTTTAAACAGTAAGGCTTCATGACAACCTGTCAACATGCCTATTATTGATGGTTTTGTTACAAGTCTTATGGAGTGTTTTGTGGTAAATCTGAAGATCGCATGTTCAATTCAACTACCTCTTTCTTTGCCTCTCCTCTGGTCTCCTCCTCTGCCCACAGAAAAACTAAGGCAATTAAGCAAAGTTATAATTCTAATTATCAAGCAGCTATTAAAAGAAATGACATTTATTTCACTCTGAAAATCTGATGTAATAAGCACATGAAGAAGTTCCACATTAAGCAAGCTTTCTCTCCACTGAAAGTAGGTCAGGTAACAAAAAATAAAACAGAATTCAGAAATTAAACTAATGGCTTACAGTCAATCAAAATGCACTTTTTACATTCTAAGTCCATGAGTCCCTTAGGGCAGGGTACTCACATCATCTATCACTCACTGGAGAATGTCCAAACTAAGGGCCTTTGAGAGGACTAGAAACTTCTCACCAAGTCATCCTTGTTGAGTACTACTTTGTCACACTAGAGAAAAAAACCTGCAATGCCACTTTGCAGAGTTCCCAGAAAAGTTTAGCATTTCTGGAATTCCAAATAAATGTTGTTAATTTAAAGGAATAACTTGCACTGTCAGACAACAATGAGAAATGAAACTAATAAAAACATACACTGAGCTTGGAAATTTCCTCATGAAAATAACAATTTCTAGATTAACACCACACACTTCCTTTTTGGTGGTATTCTTGTTTTTTCTGAGTCCTTAACCTCAAACCTTCTTTTATCTTGTATTTGCCCACATCTGGATAAAGAGGAAATTCACTGTTTAAGAGTTCTCTTTAATCCTTCTGTCTTTCTTTATCTGGTCTGCAGCAGCTTGAAAATGAGCCCATGACAACAGCTATTTTGTAATGGATAACCTGTCTCCCAATGACATTATCCGGAATGACTTGACTTACACAAACTAATTCATCTACATCTCTGCATCACATAGGTCAATTTCTTCTTTTCCTAATGATCAGTAATTCATTCTTATTCAACCAACATTCAGACTTTATACCAAAGTATGCATTCGTTTATTCCACATTAGCTCTTTAGTTTATTGTCGACTTCAGGGAAAGATCGACTTACCTGGTATACACCATCTCCTGGACCTGCCGCTCCCAATAGGCATTTCATAGCCTTTGGGGTTGAATAGTATTTAATCTCTGCTGTGGCCTTAATGATTCCATCACAGTAGACATTGACATTGACAGAGCCAGCAGGAAAATCTTATAAAACACAAAGAGAGAGTTAGGAACTGAGTCTATAAATGCATGTACCACAGTATTATATCTCTTAGAGAATATGAAGTCAGGCTTTAAGAATTCATAACAATTTTACTAGCTTTTAACACTTAATTGTTTTCTTTTTTTATCCTTAGTAGTTAGAAACCACAAAATAGAATATGTAATTTTGCACTTCATTGTTTAAAAAAAACTTAAAGGATTAAAACATATGTTAAAATTATAATAAAAGCAAAACACTAAATCTTTTCTCCTTATCTTCTAACCTCCATTTTTTTTGAGTAATCTATAATCATATCTACATAATACTTTGAATTTACAACAGTAAAGTCATTCATTAAAAGTTAAGTATTTGTTATTAATCTGAGGAAGAAAGTTCCCATTAATTACAGGAAAGTTTCTTAGAATTGTTTGGAAAAAGAAAGAGTAGAGTTGATTGAAATTACAGAACTTTTATTCAATTGATAACAATGAAAAACCCTTGGGAAGGCAAGGTTTAATGCCCTGTTATTTAAGTACTATTTACCCCATCCATTCATCCTTTTTGTGAATAAGTTGTTCAAGGTGACTGATACACCCCATTGTAAATTTTGCTGTAACACATCAAGAAAGTTAAAGTTACCTGAGACTGTTGTGCTCTCTATGAAAGAATAACACTAAATAATCACTTCAATGGAAAGGTTGTGTTTTATTGTAACAAAATTAAACAAAATTTAGCTCTTTAAATTCATTCACAGAACACACTTTAAAAACTTTCACTCTTTGTCACAGAGATATTTCCCAAATTCTCCTGGAAAATTGTCATGCAAACATCTGGGGTTTGGAATAAGCCATTAAGTACAAGTCACCTGATGAAACCACCTGATGAAATGTTGAATATTTAAAAGTTCTTAAGGTTTAAGCATTAATTTTACTTTATCTTCTGAAGAGGATAAAGGACCTCTTATAATATTGCTCAGGAAAATTTAAAGCCAACATAACAATCTTGTATTTAACTAGATCAAGAAGCTAAAATTTCCTCCTCTCATATTGCTTGACTAGACACTTAACCTGTATTATAAAGAAAATATATGTAGAAAAGTTCTCTCTTCCAAAAGTAAGTATTCATCCAATAGAGAATGTAAGAGAAATCTCAAAAAAACTGAAAGTTGTAAAGTACACCTCATCAGCTACAGCTGTGTGCACATAGTAAAGGGGGTTCTGGAGTTACTGGAGTGAAATGAAGTCAATTTCAGTAGATTTCATAGAGATGATTTTGAAAGAAAATATTGACTTTGTTTATCAGAAAAGAGATTAGGAGTTTTATGATGGGATGTTAACCTTCTGAAGGAAAGTCAGGTGATAAATCATGAAAGATATATGGTGAGAATATTTGCTTGGGACTTCTTTGATATAGGATACTTAAAATATTCTAATTTCTTTAGAAGTTAACATGAGAATAAACTTATTTATTCCTGATATCTTGGTCAGCATAATTGTACTTTAACATAATTTTCTTTTTCTTTGAATTGTTACCAAGCTCAAAAGAGACACACATTTAAAAAGTATATTAGTATGGCAAAATGTTGGGTTGAGTAGAGAAGATTTTGAGTTCTGAGAACTATAAGAAGAAGACTTCAGAGTATTTGATATACCTCAATGCTGAAAGTCTATTAACACACACACATACACACTTATTTATAATGGTTAAGAGGAGGTCTCCAAAGAAGTAAAGAATTCTAGTTGGTCTTAGAGGGGTACCCTTCTCTAACAGAAAATGCTAGTTGCCTACCCCAATGTCTTCCTTTTAGAAACAGAATTCTGATTTTATTTCTTGCTAGGCACATTGCTGATCAACTAAAAAGACTAGATTTTCTATTCTTCCTTTCAGCTATATATGACCTTGGGATTAAGTTCTGACTAATGAAATATCAGCAGATATGTCTTACAGAGACCTTTTTAGTTTAATGAGGCCCTCTCCATTTCTTTATCCCAGTGGTGTGCTGATAAATGGACTCTCAGAAAGAAAAAAAAAAGCACTGATGCTTTTTTTCTACACATAGTTTTGCCAACTTCTGTGGTATAAATATTCCCACCATGGCCAATTTCAAGCTACCAAGGTGTTACGGACAGAATTTTGTTTCCCCCAAATTCATATGCTGAAGCCTTAACCCCCAATATGACTGTATCTGGAGATAAGGCCTTTAAGGAGGTAATTAAGGTTAAATTGAGGTCATAATGATGGGGCCCTTATCTAATAAGGATTTATGAGAAGAGACACCAGAAGTGCATGTGCACAGAGAAAAGGCCATGTGAGGACAGAGGAAGAAGGTGGCCACCATCCAGTCTGTGGTATTTTATTATGGCAGTCCAAGAATACTAGTGCACAAGGGAATATCACTGAATGTGAAGTAGGGAAGAGATGTGTAGAATTGCATTTTGCAACCTGAAATGCAATGGTTCCAGCACACCTTGCTTCATCACATTGCTTGGAATATAGGGTGTGATAGCAAGAGGCTTAGAGGTCATCTTGTTCCATGATGATTATGACCACACCCTAGGGACTATGGAATGATGACTAGAAATAAGCCTGCATCTGGGACAGTACTGTGAAGTTGCCATACCAGCCCTCAACACCAGCTAGACTCAGTACAGGAAGCTCTGGGTATAGCACAAGAGAACACTTACAGAGAGCAAACCACATTTTAAGTAATGTGACTGACTGAGCCACGAGCCAGGTGATCAGAAATGAAGTCACATGAGCAGTTTTCCTAGACTGGAAAGAGACTGACAGATGGAGGCCATCTCCTGAACCTGAGGCACCAACATTCTTCCAAAGAACCCTGAGAGTGGGGAAGGGTCCCTGGTATGTTTCCACTTTAGGGTTAGATCCTCCATTTTAATTTGGTATTCAAAGAAGTAGCACAAAAAATTTTTAAAGGCTTAAATCTTTATAGACTATTATTAGATGGTCTGAGATACTGACTGAGATCATTTCCTGCCCTGGAAGTCACCACTGGGTACAGGGACTATACATGAGATGACATAGAATTAGGAATGCTCCTGAGCATGACTGCCCAAGAATGAAAGGGGACAAATTTTATATCAAGAGATGTAAATAGAAGACTAGGAGGAGAGAGGGGGCAATACGAGGAGTATAGTATTTATAGAGAAAGATGGTCCCCTCAATTCTTTTCCCCAAAAGGAAGAGAAGGAAGTTTTTAAATGGTTTATCACCCCCCATTCAGAAGCTGAATGTGAGTTATTCCAGAAAAGCCACTCATGTTTAAGGGATTTGCTAGAGGGACAGAGTGACACTTTGTTCCTCAGTTGGATGTTCAGTGTTGTCTTATACATTGTCTCCCTTATCTCCAAACATCCTATAAAGGAGGAATTAAAATGTAAGTTGAGAAGCTATTTTATCAATAAGAAAACTGAGGCAGAGAAAGATCAAGAGACTTGTCTAAAGTTACCCAGTAAATGGTTCAATACAGAATAAAAACAGCCCTCTTGGCCACCAGTTAAGTGTTTCCTTAACTACACTGCGGATTCTGCACAGATCACTAGCCTCGAAGAGCACACTGGGCACTCCCTCTTACTCCGTAATTGGTGTAGAGCAAAAGGAACTCTATTGTACGGTCAGTCCTGTCCAATCAAACTTCCTGAGATATGTTCATTGGGTATGTTCCAATGAAGCACCTAAAATATGGATACTGCAACTGAATTTTAAATTTCATTGAATTATAACGAAGTTTAAATAACCAGATGTGGCCAATGGCTAACATATTGGGCAGTGCGGTTCCAAAGAGTAGTTTCTCCAGCTGTGGTTTGTGACCCATTAATTCGTCACGACATCAACTTAGTAGGTTCTAACACTGAAAAAATGAAAAGAAATAAAATATCTTTCCCTCTACTTATATTACCCAAATGTTCCTGCATGTTGGCTACTTCTTCATTATAGCCCTTAACATATTAATCATAGTTATATAAAATTCCCTGTCTGATAATTCCAACATCTGTGTCACATCTGTCTGGTCTGATGTGTGTTTTATCTCTCTAGACTATGTTTTTTCCTGGCTTCTTGGCATGCTTTGTAACTTTTTTGTTGAAAACCAGACATGCTGTATCAGATGTAAGAAATGAAACAGGTAAGTGTGTACTGAGAGTAATCTGTGTAGAAGTTAGGCTGTATTTACTGTTTGCTGTAGCTGTGGGTACCAGAGTCTTCAAATTCCTCTACTGTCCTTGTCCTTGTCTTCCCTCCTGACTTTGTGCCTCCCTAAGTACTCCTCCTTAGAAAGATTCTGCATCTTGCATACTTTCAACTGTAAGCCACTGCCATTACACTGGAACCCTGCTGTGGTGATGGTCAGGTTGGGGGAAGGGGAAGCAGTCTAATCTTATGATTAAATCAGTCTTTTAGTGGGCCTGTGTCTTTCAGCTGTGACCTTCACAAGTGTTTCTGCTGTGGCACAGCTTTCCCTTCCCCACCTTAAGTGAGACATGAGGGCTAGAGGGGGTTACAACAGGATGGATGCCCTTCCTCAGCTGGGATGAGGCTCTGGTAAAGTGGTTTCCCCTGAAAAGTAGACCTTTGTTATGGAGAACATACTGGGAGTATTTCACCATTAGTCTTCTTCTGATCTAGCAGAGCCCTTCAGGGGATCTTTCTCAGATCTTCACTGTGTGAACCTGATGGGGTTCCTGGTGGTAAATTCCACAAAATTATAGGTGCCTCTTAAGACTACAGCCCCCGGGAGTTTCTTACTTTCAAGCTAGTCCACACTCAGCTTCCAGCAATTCATCAGAATTACCATTTAAGTGCTCCTACCAGTTTACGGCTCCAGTGACTTCTGCTCCAGGTAAGCAGATCTTAGATGTCAGTCTTGATTTACCTTTCTCTCCAGATTTTGGGATGGTTGTTTACCCTACAACCTTAGTTCTCCAACGACTTCAAGAAAAGCCACTGATTTTCAGTTTGTTCGGCTTTTTCTTGTTGTAAGAATGGGAGTGGCAACTTCCAAGCTCTTTACATGTCAGGGCTGAAACCATCAGTCTAAGTATTGCTTTTAAAACTTTTGTTTTCATTACGTTTTCATACATATGTACTGGGTCATAATGTAAAATGTAGTTCTTGCTAGGGTTCAAAAAACTTCAAGAAACTGTGCCTTGAGGCAGAGAAAGTAAGACCATTTCTGCTGAGGCATGTCCCATACGTATTCCCATAATTATTCATGGAACTATCCTGTATATTGCTACACAGCAGCCAACGTTTTGTAAGATAATCTATCATTAACTTAGATAATACACCAGTTGAAAAAAAGAGTTGGAAAGGTTGAATTAGCATAACTGGTAAATAACGGTTGGTTGGTTGGTTTATTTTTACTACAAATTTGCTGTTCAACCACATGGATAACATTATGGCCTGGTATATATTGGAAAATGTGGAATTACAGTTTCCTCCTCTTCTGAAAAACATGTGAACTTTGACATTTTATTCTTTGCACTGCTCTTAGCTACTAGGTAAACTGAACATAAAATCTTAATGTGAACAATTTTATTTGACATTTTGATTTGCTATTTGGGAAGTATTATCTAAGTACTTCTTAATTTGTAATATTGAGTTTTCTGTAGTGATTTAGTCTAACTAGATTTAGTTTAACTTCTAAACTAATTAGTTAGAAATTATTGCTCATTAAATCATTTAAAAATGTGGCATAAGGAAGTAAGGGGCTTTGGAAGAAAAGGCAAAGAAACAGAAAGAATTATTTCTCATCTCACTTCTGCATATCCTTGTCCGTGACAGGAAGCAGTGTCTAAGATGTTTATAAATGGTTGGTGTAAAGTCTTTCCTTTCTATAATCCAGTTCTGACCTACGCTGTGCAAGGAAATCCATAGAGGGGACACATGCTTTACACAACAGAAAAGATTTGTAAATGCCCTGTAAATGGGTTTCATTATAGCTACAGTCTAAAAAGAAAACAGAAGAGCTCAGGATGCATTTGATATACTCTTTAATTTTAAATATTTTTTACTACATTTCCAAATTTATAATAAGATTGAATATCTTTGTACTTTAAAATATTTTATGAAATTCACACTTATAAAGTTAGGTAATTTTATTCTCTAATTATAACAGGACATCATAAATTCAAAAACCAAGTAGTGCTACATTTATATCAAAACATTCAGAAATTAATATATTAAATTTTGATTTTAGTACAGTTATCACAGCAAGTGTGTCTATTCCATCTGGAATTTTAAATCCAATGCAATTTATCATGCTGAAGCAAAGTTGGATAATAAAATGGTTAGGTTCATAATTTAAATAAGGAAAAGAGGGAAGATTGTATATAGAAATGGTACCATGATGATAAAATAGTGAAAAAGAACTATGCTTTCCAAAGCAAAAATAAACTCAAAAAATATACTTTTTTTGCATGGCAAAAAAAGTAAAGAAGAAAAAAGAAAATCATGAATGAAAATCCAAAAGTCTGCTAATCCTGTTACAATAAAGCAAATAATTTTAGTTCCATATTTAATAGCTGACACATTAAAGTGCTCTCTGCTGACATAAAGTATGTGATGTTACTGGCTGTCATTTTACCACATGGTACACAAACTAAGTTCTCATAATCTACACATTCGTGCTTTTGCGAATCCAGTTTAATAATAACAGCCTTGGGTATGTGAAAGCTAAACACAGGAAACACCTGCAGAACAATATTAGTTTCTGTAGGGAACTGAAACCACTTACCATAAATTTATTGAAAGAAACTCAGAATGATGTTTTATATTTATTAAAGCATAAAAAAAATTTCTTACCTAAAGCTTTCATACACCAGACTGTCTTATTCCAGAGGGCTGGCCGTGTTCTAATGCATTTACTATTTGACATAAATTCAACCTCCACAGAATCACCAATTACTTCATCTCTCAAAATAATAAATATTTCACCAGGATTCTATAAGATGAAAAATATAACCCAATTAGGCATTTTTAAAAGTTTTCATTAACCAAAGAACCCAGTGCATTTATTAATGATAAAGGTCGCACATGATAATTATGTATCTCCATTGTGTCCGTAGTTTCAGCCATATTCAGAAATGAAATATATAAAGGTGATTCTCACAGCATTTTAAGTGTCTCAACTTGATGTCTATTGAATACTCAATTTTTTTTCCCCCAACACCAGATTTTGCAACTGGAAAGACAGTGAGGACAGAGCTGCTCCCTTTTCCTCTCACCTCATCCCTGTGTGTGAGGTTCTATCTGAGGGTGATGAGCATCAGTTCACAGACCTCCAAGGAATGTAATTCAGTTGCTAACCAAATCCTTTTTTTTCCAAATCCCTTTCCTTTACCTTTCCAGAACTTGGTGTATTTATCTATATATGAGAGGACTGAACAGGTTTAGCTTTAAGACCTCTTATAATTTAATTATGATGAATTGTTTTAAATGTCTAATACAGTTGACGCTTGAACAACATAGGAGCACCGACCCTATGCACAGTGGAAAATCCATGTATAATTGATATTAGACCCTCCACAATTCAACCAACTACAGGTCATTTTGTACTGTATTTACTATTGAGAAAACTCCATGTTTAAGTGGACCCATGAAGTCCAAAACCCCTGTTCAAAACAAATACTGTATGCTAACACATATATATGGAATCTAAAAAAGAAAAAAAAAGGTTCTAAAGAACCTAGGGGCAGGGCAGGAATAAAGATGCAGACATAGAGAATGGACTTGAGGACACGGGGAGGGGGAAGGGTAAGCTGGGATGAAGTAAGAGAGTAGCATGGACATATATACACTACCAAATGTAAAACAGACAGCTAGTGGGAAGCAGCCGCATAGCACAGGGAAATCAGCCCGGTGCTTTGTGAACACCTAGAGGGGTGGGATAGGGAGGATGGGAGGGAGATGCAAGAGGGAGGAGATATGGGGATCTATGTATATGTATAGCTGATTCACTTTGTTATAAAGCAGAAACTAACACACCATTGTAAAGCAATTATACTCCAACAAAGATGTTAAAAAAAAAAAAATCCATGTTTAAGTGGACCCATGCAGTTCAAAACCCCTGTTGTTCAAAGGTCAAGTGTAGTTTTAATCTTACCTAATAGAGGTTCTCTGGTTACTCTCTACGATGAGTATCAGTGAAGGCTATTGAGTCGACAACGGTTATAAATCTAAAAATTTCAAGATTTTATTAAGGTGGAAAAAGCTAAATCTATATACGTAAGATATAAAGGGTTACTGAAAACCTTTTGAAAACAATCCAGAAAGAAAATTAAGGATAAGAAGATTAGGATTAATATAGAAAAAAAGAAGGGATAAACACTTATTGAGCATCTATTTTATACTAGGAATTATGCTTTTTATATAAAGCCATTTCCTTTAATCCTAACCAAAACAAACACACACATACATATACACACAAACATACACACATACCCCAAAACCAAAATGGAAGGCTATCATTTTTCTCTTTTACAAATAGGGTAACTAATACAGAGAGTTACATTCTGAAGATCAACCAGAACTATCTAAATTTAAAATCTGTACTACTCTTTACATCTTGCTGTTTAACCCTTCAAAATAACTAAAATGAAATATATTTTTATGATTATCTCAGATATCACCTTTCAAAGACTTTCTTCAAAGTCAAACTAAATTTCAGTCCTTCACAAAATAAACAGAAACCTCATTTACATGCTCTTATAAAATTGTGTTTACCCAAAAGTCATTAATTTCAAAGTTCTCTTATTAAATATTATCTCCCTAAGCATAAATCCCACCAATAAAACTTACATTTTTAAAGCTCTGAAAAAAAGAGTTTCTACAAATATGTTGATGTTAAAAAAATCATTTCAGGGCTTCCCTGGTGGCGCAGCGGTTGAGAGTCTGCCTGCCAATGCAGGGGACATGGGTTCGTGCCCCGGTCCGGGAAGATCCCACATGCCGCGGAGCGGCTGGGCCCGTGAGCCATGGCCGCTGAGCCTGCGCGTCCAGAGCCTGTGCTCTGCAACAGGAGAGGCCACAGCAGTGAGAGGCCCGTGTAACGCAAAAAAAAAAAAAAAAAAAAAATCATTTCAGCTGATACACATCCACTTCAGGCATTTCTCCATCGGAGTCTACCACTCTCCAATATTTGTCCACATATTATTTTGAACTAAATTTCTCCACACCGAGTAAATTGCTCATCGAGAAAAGATCCCATAATTCCACCTATTGCTCTGGCCTCACACACCCTGCATGTCGGAAACACTTCTCTGTTTCTTTGCTTGTGCCCCCGACACACTGCTTCCTCCTCTTCACAGGACCTCACTGCCAGCGCAGTTCTTCAGCTCCTCTAACGCTCACATCTCACTCCTTACTCTGAAGCTTTAATGACTTCCCACTTGACTTTGGCTCAGATCCCCAAGATCCTCGGCTTCAAACTTCTTCGGAGTTCTCTTCCCTAGTACATCTCTTCTTGTATAACTTTGACCTCTCGCTTTCCAAACTTAGTGGGCCTTAGCATCCTCTCCCAGTGTTTATTCACCTAGAGAACTCATTCTCATTCACGAGGGCTCACACAGGCTGCTTCTTATGCAACAGATTCTCTACCTAATAGAGGGTAGGACTCCACCTTTCAACCATTTCCAGAGAAGAGTTCTCAACAAAAGACAAGCATACAGACCACCCCCAAGGAGGCACTGACACCTCATTTGTACCCGGGACCAGCTTCATGGGCATGTAACCTCTGCAGCTTCACAGGCCCTGCACTTGGAGAGCGCTGCACTTGTCTTAATGTTCTGCTGTTGCAGCTTGAAATGCTTAATAATTTGAACAGAGGTCCCTACCTTTTCATTTTGCACTGGGACCTGCTAATTAGGTAGCTGTTCCTGTTTGTACATACGTTGGCATGCCCTTGAGTTCCTCCTCTCCCTCCATGTCCCCATATGTATCCTCTCCATCGAGGTCCAACTCAGCTTTCGCGCACAACTTCCGAAGGAATCATGAAACATTTCGCACCTGTACTCCTCATTTGACCCTTTCTAAGCCACGCCCTCTGGTCTTAATACGCTTTTCATGCCTGTGTCTAGGCTTCCCAGATAGATTTTAAACATCCTGAAGCTATTTTTATTTTTTCATATCGTTGCGGCATCTTGTAAGAATTAGGTACATAAGAGATCATCTGTATATATTTTTCAATTCAGATAGAATACCTCTATAAAAATATAACATTTTGGGGGCTTCCCTGGTGGCACAGTGGTTCAGAGTCCTCCTGCCGATGCAGGGGACACGGGTTCATGCCCCGGTCCGGGAAGATCCCACATACCGCAGAGTGGCTAGGCCCGTGAGCCATGGCCGCTGAGCCTGCGCGTCTGGAGCCTGTGCTCCACAATGGGAGAGGCCACGGCAGTGAGAGGCCCGCGTACCGCAAAAAAAAAGACTTTTTTTACATTGAGCAAGCTCTACTCCTTATCCCCCTCAGGACTCACGGCTTCATCTGCTTCCTGCATCTCCATGCACGAAGGGGGGCTTTGGAGGAGGGAAGGCCTGCACTCGTCCAGCCCTGTCCTTAATTGTTATGGGCATCTTAATTAAAGATATAATTATTTGGGCACATTGAATTCAATGGAGGAAATATGAGGACACTCAAATGGTCATAAATTTAGTGTTACCGGTTATGAAGCTGTTACTTTGCTCTCAATCTTTCTGACTTCTCTGTTTATCCCTTATTTGGCTCTGACCATTCAGAAAGAGAAAGAGTTATAATAATTATCACTTCCAGACTCTACAGATTCGCTGCAATGGTCACAACCCTTGAGACTTCACCAAAAGGGCTGGAACTTTGTCTACAATACAACACAGGTAGTGGAGTTTCTAGACTGTCAGGATGGGTGTCTTTAGGCTTTAATGAATCATTAAGTACCGGTAACAAAGGATTTTGATCTTAGTGGATCATATCCGCTTACTACTGTGACTTGCACACAGACAAATGGCTCTTTTCATATTCATAATTAATAGGCACTAGCTCTACAAGCACAGGTGCATGGGCCTCATTAAGCCAGCGCTGTGCAAGTCCCTGCAGCTGACCCTGATCTGACCCGTGACAGCAGAGCAAGGATTAGGTTATGGCAATGGTTCCAAATTTGGCTGTAAATTCTCACCTTCAGAATCACCTGGGAAGCTTTTAAAACTCCCAATCTCCAGGCCATAACTCAGACCATTTACATCGGAATCTCTGGGGGTAGGATTCAGACATTATTACTTTTCTTTTTCTTTTTTGTGGTACGCGGGCCTCTCACTGTTGTGGCCTCTCCCGTTGCGGAGCACAGGCTCCGGACGCGCAGGCTCAGCGGCCATGGCTCACGGGCCCAGCCGCTCTGCGGCATGTGGGATCTTCCCAGACTGGGGCACGAACCTGGGTCCCCTGCATCGGCAGGGGGACTCTCAACCACTGCGCCACCAGGGAAGCCCAGACATTATTATTTTTTAAAACCTCCCCTAGTAATCTCTATATGCTGCTTAGTTTGAGAACCACGTGGTTACAGGGAAAAAATATCTTTTGTCATCGTAAAACCTTATCTCGAAAGGGGTAATACTTCACAACACAGACATTTTAGGCACTGATACACATAATAATCTTTTGCTGCTTTAACTGTATTTTTCAATTAAATCACAGGACTTGACTTTAAGTTAAGGTTGGCTACCAAGGACTAGTGTGTAACTTGGTGTCAGAAATAAGTGGGCAGTGCTGTTAGCTTCTGTGTATTGTTTTAAACTGGATTCAGTGCCAAGGAGTGAAGAGATAGGAGCTAATCTCTGAAGTTTTTGTAGTTTGCCTGTGGGCCCTTCTACAAGTCACACCCCTTTATATATTCTCAGAGTTTCGCTAGAGTCACTGGTTATATAATCTGTGGTCTATACAGATTTAGGTTTGGAGTCTCATATTATGGTTGCAGCCACAAAGCTAAACACCAGTAAAGGTCAAATAAAATGAAGGTCTTTATTAGGGAATACGCCACGTTCTAGGATTCAGATAGAAAAATGACAATGAAATTAATATAGATCCAAACGCTGATAAGCCCCCTTAAAAGGCCTTTTCTGGTTATGCTAGAACTTTAAGAACTAAATTTGCTCAAGAAATCAACAAGTGACCAGACTACTTTTAAAAGCATATTTCAGTCTTATCGGAACAGTAGCAGTGGGAGAATAACATAAAGAAATATCAGTTAATTATACCAAAGGAAGTAAAGAGGTTTGGGGTGGAGAAAAGCTGCGACTGCAGCAGATTCTATCAAAAGGAAGGGAGAATGACATTGAAGTCCTGCCTACACAGGTAAAACAAGATAGAAAAAATAAGCTCACTCTTGACTGCCCTTTAGGACTGTGCTACTGAAGAAGCAATAGAGAGGCCATTCCTGACCCCGTGACTGGGGCTCAGAGAAATCCCAGGAGAGGCAAGAGGCATCTGGGAGCAAACCGCAGTACTTCCAAGAGGGCCACTGAGGAAAACATTCATAGGCTCTCTCTTAAAGATTCAGGCCAAATCTATTTAAAAAAAATCCAGTGACTGAATCACTTTTTAGAGATGATGCAGCTGTAACAAGTGATCATAGAACAACTGGCAGGACTGCAGACAAGCCTCTGAAGAAGAGCACTGCCTCCTTGATGCCATTACTAGGTGATTTGAAAGTGACCTATTATTAAGAGGCATGAATGTACTTCCTATCCTCTGGGGCAGGATTTATCCTTGGCAGTACTGACATGTTTGAACCAGAGAAGTCATTGCTGTGGGGACTGCCCTGTGCACTGCAGATGTTTAGCAGCATCCCTGGCTTCTACCCACCAGATGCCAGTAGCAACCCCCCAGTTATGACAACAAACCTGACTGCAGACTTTGCCAAATATCCCTTTGGGAGAGACAGTCAAATCAGTCCCAGATAAGAACCACTGCTCTGAGGGAATCTGCCTGAGAAATTAATAAAATTAGGACTTTGGAGTAAATACACAGCAAAGGGAAAAGAAGCTAGCAGATAATAGACCAGGTCCGGTTCTGGTTTAGATGTTATTCCAATGGAAGAACGCCTCCCAGGTGGACTATTCATGACGGGAAAAAACTGGATAAGATTCATTTGAACAATGGATGTGCTTATTATTAGCAGGCTTAGAATTCACTGATTTCATACCTCTCGTGATCAATTACCCTATACAAGACAAAATCAGGAAGAATATGCTAGAAAAGCAAATATCCTGGCCCACACCAACCAAAAAAAAAAAAAAAGCTTAACACATACTAAAGTAGAACAAATATTGCTAATCCTAGAAAAGAGGCAAAATTAAGCAGCAGAATTAAACTGTTAAAACTCATTTAGGTATTTCTTAAAAGGATAGGGAATAACTTACATAAACAGAACACTGCAGGCACAGCTTCACTAGTGCATGAAAAAAAACTGTTGAAGAAAAAAACCTTTTTTCTGCTATTTTTGAAGGGGCACAAAATTTCAAGGTCCAGGAAATCCGAAATCCATGGAAAGGAACAATGCTGGGAAAGATGACTCAGCAGAGGGATCAATACCGCCAGGCTCCTGGGGTCAAAAGCAACAGCAGCCTTACCTGTTGCCTCAGTTAAACTATCTACTTATGCTGCTTCTCCAGAGCAGAGGAGGGAACAGGGAGAGCACTTCTCCAGGAGCAGGTCCGCAGACCCAAGCAGTTCTGCAGCAAGAGGCAACAGGTGAGACTAAAACTAATTCTCTGGTCATCAGAGAGAATGAAGATGATGCCATTAGATTGAACCAGTCAACTCAGCACCAGCATGCTGGAAACATAAAACCATAAGGGGAAATCCATAGATTTTGAAGATACTGGGTGGGAAAGAGGCACATCTCAAATATGACCTGGTGACTGGCAAGGATAGTCTTGTAAATTTCTAGATTTTTATACCATGGCAGGGAAGTCTCAAAATATCACTTCCAGAGAAAGAAGGTCATATCCTTAAGCGGACTCTACTTACCCAGTAATTCAAAGACTTCTCAGAAATGTTCACAGGTTGTGCTTTCAGACAATTGGCATAGACTGAACGTTATCCTGGCAAATCTGAAACATGATTTTCACTCATTTGGATACAAATAATCTTTCCTGTGGTGCTTGGAAATTGGGACTTGGATTCAGACTATACTAAGATCTAGGTTCTGAGAACACAAGGTTTTGACTGGGATGACTATTTTTGGTCCAGGGATTTGTTTATTTAAATTTTTTAATGTGTAGGTCTGATGCTAAAATAATCTTATATGACCTTTCAACTCTTAGAACTGTTTAAAAAGTGAGGTACCAGGCTTCCCTGGTGGCGCATTGGTTGAGAGTCTGCCTGCCGATGCAGGGGACACGGGTTCGTGCCCTGGTCCAGGAAGATCCTACATGCCGCGGAGAGGCTGGGCCCGTGAGCCATGACCGCTGAGCCTGCGCGTCTGGAGCCTGTGCTCCGCAATGGGAGAGGCCACAACAGTGAGAGGCCCGCGTACCACAAAAAAAAAAAAAAGTGGGGTACCCAAGAGAGATTTGGAATTGAAATAATTTAACTGCAGAGGGTCTGAAAGAATTGTATCCATGTCAGTAAAAGCCCACAGTCCTGTTACTGAAAGAACCTTCATCCTGCTCAGCCATCTGAGTGAGCTATCTCTGCCTGGAGGGCAGTGGGGTTTAGGTTTTGGATTTCGATTTCTCTGCAATTTAATAATGGAAAGGTTTTATACTGTTCAAATTTTACTCTTGCAGATATTTTTGAAAGCAGCTATTTAGACTCATTGCATAATTCCTGGTGAGCAATTTTTAGTTCCAGAGGGTTTTTTTTTTCTTTTTTTGCTTTGACTTTCCCTACTTGAGAACAGTTCTAATTTCCATTTTATAGTCTCTTCTATTTATTTCCGTCTCTTCCATTATTTCTGACTCAATAGGAGCCACTGGTTCTGCTTGTTTGGCCTGATCTCCCTTCCTCAAGTAGGTTGCAATTGTTCTTTGCCTGATCCTCTATCTCAGTTGCCTCAAACCTGTACAGTTTCATTTCCTGGGGTCTTTAAGGGAGTGTCAAAGAAGTTTTTGTTCCTCTGGAACTGATAACATAATAAAACGGCGATTCTCCTGTTTGGGGATGGGGTCTGGAGGTGAGGGAATTAAGCTTTCCCAAACTGCATAGAACGTTCTGCTTCTCCCAGGGCTGCTGGTATCATCAGGATCAGGGGATTCTCTTCCAAAATATGCCTCCCAGTAAGCAGACAAGTGCAGCTCCTGTCACATTAACCTACTGGCGTCCACCTGAAGGACCCTCTCATGCAGCTCTCAAGGTCGTCCTGTATCTTTTGCTCTTCCTGGTCAAGCACACCATAGACACTGAGGACCAGCATCTTTATTGTCTGGAGATCACGAAGCCCAAGTTTTGGTCAAGCTCTAGCAGTAGGCTTATTTTAGTGGCTCAGTCCAATGAAGACTTAGAAGGAAGAAATGTTGGCAACGTGTTCATACAGTCACCTCCTGAGAAATCCACTCCCTCTAACATTATACTTTTATTCCCCAAAGGACCAGCTCTTCTAGCTCTCTGATAGTTCCACTTCATAATGTAGGCCTTTGATATATGTTTTATAATTTAAAAATCAGTGGCCATAAAAAATAAGTATTTTCAAATTCTATTCAAGAATGTAATTCCTTTTATGAAAATAAAATCCTTGATCTGGTTAATATGAATCCAACTTTCTTTTAAATAGCTTGATATATATAGCAATTGTAAATCTGTTTGTAACACATCAAGTAACATTTAATAAAATGATGCTTTCATATATGTTTCAATACTTTATTATTCAACAAATACGTATCAAATGCCTACTACCAGATATTGTTCTGGGTTCTGAGGACATTGCCATGAACAGAGTAGACAAAAATGCCTCTATGTTGTAGCTTCTAGTGTTAGTTACATTCTAGTGAAATGCAGTATCCATTAAAATAATGCAGTCACTTAAATAACAAGGTGTCTTTACTGACCTCACATGGAATCTCAGCGGGAAGCACCACTGCCTGTGATATGGTGCTTCTTGAAGCTTCTGATAATTCTTCAATTTCCTTTCTCTCACTTATTTGCCCAGAATGTTCCACTCTTAGGTCTGTTGGAATAATGACCTCAAGGTAGTCCTCAGAACCTAGAGGAAAGTTTATGAATGTAGATTACAATATAGCTAAGGCCATATTATTTCCTCCATTGCTATAAAAACTAATTGCTAAACAATTGATTTATTTATAATTGCTAAACAATTAATATGTGGGACAACCAAACTGAGTTTAAGACAGCTAAAGTAAATGAACCAATGTTAATAATTAAAATAATGCTTCGTAAGTTAACTAGTATTATAACCGTAAGCTACTAAACTAAATCAAATACATAATATTTTCATCCACTAGTTAAGTATTTTCCCCCCAAAAATCCAACCATTTAATATTGTCTCTTAATATTAAAACAATAAATCTGAAAAACATGAAGCTATTTCTTTTCAATGCCTATAATTAAGAAAATTTATTCATTTTAAATCAGAACAATTATTTACCCTTCACATATATTTCTAATTTTAAAAACAAAAAGCGTAACTAGGAGACAATCACTAAATAAACTAGTATTTCTATGAAACACTAGTTTAACAGTGAAATATTAGTGTTCATCAAAATGTTAATGTGTTCTGTGAAAAAAGTGTCCTGAATTAAATAAGTTGGGTTTCTTTATGGCAGTATTACTAAGAACACTAAAATATGCTAATGTGAATTTTGAATCTCAAAGAAGGGAAAAAAGTATTTGATTTTTAAAACATTTAACATTTATTAACTTAGCATCGTCTCAATCATTAAGACACTTTTCTCTATTGAAGAAGAGTTGTGTTAAGAGAGATGGATAATACTTTTATTACTCAATGTTTCAAAGCCCAGAGCATTTTATTAGGGCACAGAACCAATATGACTGGAACCAAGGCTCTCACCACTAGAGACTCTCACAACTGTCATCTTAGGCCAACCTCAAATGTATCTCTCAAATCCTCAAAGAAGGGAACTGGAGAAAAGGAAAACAGCTCCTGACAGCTAGATACTGGCCTGATACCGTGTGAAGGCCTTGGTGTTGCTAGAAGGTGGCCTCCTGTTCTCCTACAGAACATCAACAATTTTGCAGAACATCCCCATCAGACAAGGCCACCTGTCACCATGATGGCTCAAGTCAGAGATCAGACCACTTTGTAATCATGTCTGAATCCAGGCAAAAACATGAACGCTGTCCAAACCACAAAATAACCAAACATCCTGAATCCTGGCTCCTGTGAGTGATGTTGCTTCTTTACCAATTCCAGTCTCAGCCTCTTTTCACTTCTCTTGCCTTCCAGGTAGGGTAACCAGCTCCTCCCAGTCTGCTTGGGATATTTTTGGTTTGGGCACTGAAAACGCTGTGTCCCAGAAACCCCCTCAGTTTCAAGTATACTGGTATAGCTGGTTACCCTGCTTCTCAATAAGCTGTTAATACACGAAACCATAAAATTACATGTGCTTTTTGACAGCAAGCAAACTATAGCAAAGCCCTACTTCCAGGAACCCTTCCTCAAATCATTTAATGCAACCCTAAATCCTACAATGAGTCTTTTCTTAATACAGTCTTCCTGAGGTGTCCCATGGTTCTCCATGGTGGCCTTCTCTCCATTGCAACTAGCAAAAAAAAATAGTTCAAGGACAGGTGTGTCCTAGTGGTCTTTGGCAAAAGGGAATTGACAGGATAAAAAGGAAGAAGAGTCAAAGGCAATTTAGATGAAGTTGGCTAGAATTCTGGTTTCCAGAAAGTGAAGTCAGCAGTTTCATACAGGTAATTCTATCAGAAAAGCAGAGTAACAAAAGTGATGTCCTCTGGAGAGGAGCTGTCTCCATGCCACATCTAAGAAGGAGACAGTTTTGTTTCGGATTCTTTTTTTTTCTGTCTTATGAAAGTTATAGAATAAAAGTACAAAAGCACCTGGGATTTCCAGATTCTCCCAGTACTAGTCTTGCTTGAAATGAAATGAGAAACAGCCTTTATTTCTCTAACAATTTTAAACACTTCCATAAGCAGTCTCATTCTCTCTCTCTCTCACTCTCTCTTTCTCTCTCATACACACACACACACACACACACACACACACACACACACATACACACACACACCAAATTAGTGAAAGGTTGTATAGAACTGGCTCAATCACTTTGTGAACTGAAGAAAGAACAAGGAAACTGATTTCATTTTATATATCTTAAAAGGTGTAAGTTGTTCCACTGCAGCAGTATCTAGGATGTTTTCTGCTAATTCATCTGTGGTATTAGGTTAAGAAGAGCTATTTTCTTTACCCTGAGGACATAATCATGGATGTACAAAAGATTTACCTCTATGAATGTTCACAGAAGCACTGTTTATAATGCAGAAAACTGGGAGCAGTTGAAGCAATAAGGGACCAGATGAAAAATGTGTAATGTGATAAAAGATACTGTCACTAATTAAAATTCCATCAAAGAATATTTAACAATAAGGAACAAGTTTATGATATAAGTGAAAAAAAATCAAGTTACAAAATTGTCAATTTTGTAGGTTCCCATTTTAGTAAAATAAGAAGTATAGGACTTCCTGCAGGTTCCATATTTAAGGAGCTTCCGAAGTTGCCACTCCAACCTAACAAACAAAAAGTTGAACAGACTAAAAAATCAATAACTTTTCTTTGATTCTTAAGGGAGGCGTGGACACAGCACAAACTGCTGCCCCCAAGGCTGGAGAGACAGGCAGGTGGATAGAGAGTCTCAGCTTACCAGAGCAGAAACTCAGGAGTGGAAACGGCCCCAGCAGCCAGTGCCAGGGTAGAGAAACCTGAACCGTAATTGACAAATTGCTGGACACTCAATGAGGACAAGTCTGAGAGTTAAAAACTCCAGGGGAATTCAGCCAAAAGGTGGGGGGAACACAATATTTTGAAATTTACCTCTAGGAGCTTGATAAGATTCCCACAGCAAATACTGGGGAACATGCCCTCCTGCTTCAATGGAACGGGAAACATCTTTAAATACTCCAGGACACTCTGTTCTTCTTAACAAGGCCTGCCCTGGGTGGAAACTAGTTAATCAGAGCCAAATCTGCTGGGGTATTACCACATTCTAATCGACCAGAGGAAGAGAAATACCCAACTGCAGCCCACTGGAATAATCCTCTCTCACCTAAAGGGGAGAAAAAAACTGAGAAACTCTTGTGAGGTCCACAGTCCAGAGGCATAGGCTCACTAAAGGACTGAAACCTAATCACAGAACTCTAGAAAGCCTCCTCTCCGCCACACCTCACCACCACATTACTAAAGGCTTATTTACAGCAGTTCTTTTTATAGAGTATATTATGTCTAGTCATCAAGAAAAATTACAAGGCATACCAAAAGGTAGAAAACACAAATTGAAGAGACCAGAGAAAGCACTAGAATCAGACATGGCAGGGATGTTGGAACTATCAGACTGGGAATTTAAAACAACTCTGATTAGAATGCTAAGGGCTATAATGTGGCATGGACATATATACACTACCAAATGTAAAATAGATAGCTAGTGGGAAGCAGCCGCAGGGCACAGGGAGATCAGCTCAGTGCTTTGTGTCCACCTAGAGGGGTGGGATAGGGAGGGTGGGAGGGAGATGCAAGAGGGAGGAGATATGGGGATATATGTTTATGTATAGCTTATTCACTTTGTTATACAGCAGAAACTAACATACCATTGTAAAGCGATTATACTCCAATAAAGATGTTTAAAAAAAAAAAAATTAGGGCTTCCCTGGTGGCGCAGTCGTTGAGAGTCCGTCTGCCGATGCAGGGGACGTAGGTTCGTGCCCTGGTCCGGGAAGATCCCATATGCCGCGGAGCGGCTGGGCCCGTGAGCCATGGCCGCTGAGCCTGCGTGTCTGGAGCCTGTGCTCCACAACGGGGGAGGCCACAACAGTGAGAGGCCCGTGTGCCACAAAAAATAATAATAATTTAAAAAATTAATAAAAAATTAGACAGAATGCAAGAACAGATAGGCAATGTAAGCACAGAGATGGAAATCCTAAGAGCCATAAGAAAGTGCTAGAGATTAAAAACACTGTAACAGAAACAGACAATGTCTTTGATGGATTTATTAGTAAAGACTGGACATGACTGAGGAAAGAAACTCTGAGCTAGAGGATATATCAATAGAATCCTTGAAAACTGAAGAGCAAAGAGAACAAAGACTAAAGAAAAAAAATTGACAGAATATCCAAGGACTGTGGGACAACTATGAAAAGTGTAACATATACATAATGGGAATACCAGAAGTAGAAGAAAGAGAGAAAGGAACAGAAGAAATATTTCAAAAAATAATGACTGAGAATTTCCCCAAATTAATGTCAGCCACTAAATCACAGATCCAGGAAGTTCAGAGAACACCAACTAGGAAAATCCCCCCCCGCCAAAATGGGATATACCTAGGGATATCATCTTCAAACTGCAGAAAATCAAAAACAAACAAAATTTGAGAAAAAGCTAGAGGAAAAAAATCCTTACCTATAGAGGAACAAAGATAAGAATTATATCTGACTTATCCTCAGAAACCATGCAAGCAAGAGAGTGGAGTGAAATACTTAAAAGTATAAGAGAAATAAACCACCCACCCAGAATTCTGTACTCTGTGAAATTATCTTTTAAAGCTGAAGGAAAAATAGAGATTTTCTTAGACAAACAAATATTGAGATAATTTATTATCAGTGGACCTGCCTGAAAGAAAAAAGAAGTTCTTTAGTGAGAAGAAAAATAATATAGATCAGAAATTCAGATCTGCATAATGAAGGGAGAGTATCGAAGAAGGAATAACTGAAGGTAAAATAAATATTTTTCTTATTTGTGATTGATCTAGAAGATAACAGTTTGTTCAAGATAATAATAGCAACAATATATCCAATAATGTATGCTTATGTACAAATCTTATATAAATATTTACATATATATGCTTGTGTATGTTTATAAATAAAATAAATGAAAGCAATGATATAAAGTATAGAAAGGAAGAATTATGATCATTTTATTATTATAAGGTAATAATACTACCTATGAAGTGATACAGTGTTATCTGAAAGTAGACTTGCGTTAGCTGTAAATGCATATTGCAAACTCTAGGATAAACCCGAAAAAAAATTATTTTTTTAAGTATAACTTCTATGCTAAAAAAGTAGAAAAATGGAATCATATAAAATGCTCAATTAAAATCACAAATGGCAGAAAAAGAGTAGAAGACAAAAATAGGAATAAAGAACAAGGGGAGCAAAACAGAAAACAGTAATGAATATGGTAGATATTCATCCAACTATATCAGTAATCATTTTGAATGCCAAGGTCTAAATGCACCAATTAAAAAACAGATTATCACAGTGGAACAAATAACAAGACCCACCTATATGTTGTTTACAAGAAACCTACTTTAAATATAGAAACATATAATGATTAAAAGTAAATGGATGGAAAAATACACCATGCTAATACTAAACAAAGGAAAGCAACAGTAGCTATATTAATTTCAGACAGAGCAGACCTTAAAGTAAGAAAAGTTATCAGGGATAAAGAAGGACATTACATAATGATAAAGGGGTGAATTCTCCAAGAAGACATGACAATTCTTAATGTGCGTACACCTAGCAACAGAGTGTGAAACTATGCGATGCAAAAACTAATAGAACTTCAAAAAGAAATAGATGAATCCACTATTACAGTTAGAAACCTCAACACCTCTGTCTCAGAAATGGACAGAAACAGCAGGCAGAAAATCAGTAAGGATGTAATTGAACTCAACAACACCATTAATAAACTGCATATAATTGACATTTATAGACTGCTTCATCCAACAGAAACAGAATATACATTTTTTTGCAAGCTCACATGGAACATTCACTAAGATAGAACTCATTCTGAGCCATAAAACACACCTTAACAAATTTAAAAGAATAGAAATTGAACAATGTCTGCTCTCAGACCACAATAAAATTAAACTAGAAATCAGTAACAGAAAGATAACTGAGAAATCCCCAAATATATGGAGATTAAACAACATAGTTCTAAATAATACATGGGTCAAAGAAGAAATCTCAAAAGAAATTAAAAAAATATTTTGAACTGAATGAAAATAAAAATATAACAGCAAAATGTGTGAGATGCAGCAAAAGCAGTGCTTAGAGGGAAATTGTTAGCATTGAGTACATGTATTAGAAAAGAAGCAAGATCTAAAACCAAATTTAAGTTTCCACCTTAGGTAACTAAAAATGAAGAGCCAATTAAATTCAAAGTAAGCAGAAGAAAAGAAATAAGAATTAGAACAGAAATCAATGAAATTGAAATTTGGAGAAAAAAGAAAAAAAACAATGAAACCAAAAGTTGGTTCTCCAAAATGATCAGTAAAATTCATAAGCCTCTAGCCAAGCTAACAGAAGGGGAAGAGAGAGAGAGGGAGAGAGACAGAGAGCAAGCGAGCATGTGAACAAGCAGAAGACACAAATTAATAACATGAAAAATGAAAGAGGGGGACATCACTCTAGAGATCTAGATCCCATGGATGTTAAATGGATAATAAAGGAATACTGTGAACAAGCCAATGCCACAAATTTGATAACCTAAATAAAATGGACCAATTCCTTGAAAGACACAATCTGCCAAAACTCACACAGGAAGAAATAGACAATATGAATAGGCCTAAAGCCTATTTCTATTAAAGATTGAATCAAGAATTAATAACCTTCCAAAATAGAAAGCACCAGACTCAGATGGGTTCACTGGTGAACTATACCAAACATTTAAGGAAGAAATTATACCAATTCTCTATCATCTCTTTCAGAGGATAGAAGCAGAGGGAATATTTCCTAACTCATTCTATGAGGCCAGCATTACCCTAATACCAAATCCAGACAAAGACATTACAAGAAAACTACAGAACAATATCACTCATAAAAATAGATGCAAAAATCCTCACAAAATATTAGCAAATCAAAGCCAAAAAAGAATAAAAACAATAATATCATCATATCAATAGATGCAGAAAAAGCATTTGACAAAATCCAACACAAAGTCATAATAAAAACTCTTAGTAAACGAGGAATAAAGGGGAATTTTCTCAGCTTGATAAACACTATCTACCAAAACCCTTCAGCTAACATCATTCTTAATGTGAAAAACTTAAAGCTTTCCCACTAGGATCATGTTCAAGGTGAGGATGTAACTCTTACCATTCCTTTTCATTATCATACTGGAAGTCCTTATTAATGCAATTAAGGCAAGAAAAAGAAAAGTTACACATAGTGGAGGAAGAAATAAACCTGACTTTGTTGGGATGACGTGACTGTCTAGTAAATCCAAAGGCATCAACAAAGTAATTCCTGGAAGTGACTGTAGCTAAATTGCAGGATATAAGGTGAATATACAAAAGGCAACTGCTTTCCTATATACTAACAATAAATACATGGAATTGGAAATTAAAAATGGAATACCATTTACAATAGTACCCCCTCAAAATGAAATACTTAGGTATAAATCTAACAAAATATGTACAATATCTATATGATGAAAACCACAAAACTCTGATAAACAAAATCAAATAAGAACTAAATAAATGGAAAGATATTCTATGTTCATGGATAGAAAAACTCAATAGTGTCAGGAAGTCTGTTCTTCCCAACTTGAGCTATAGATTCAATGCAATCACAATCAAAATCTCAGCAAGTTACTTTACAGATATGGACAAACTGATTCTATAGTTTATATTGAGAGGCAAGAGACCCAGAGTAGGCAGCTTAATATTGAAGGTGAAGAACTAAGTTTGAGGACCGACACTACCCTATTTTAATACCTACTATAAAGCTACAGTAATCACGATAGTGAGGTCTTGGCAAAAGAATAATCAAATAGGTCAATGGAAGAGAGTAAGAGCCAAGAAATAGAATCACATAAACATAGTTAATTAATCTTTGACCAAGGAGCAAAAACAATACAATGGGGCAAAAACAGTCTCTTCAACAAATGGTGGAACAACTAAACATTCACATGCAAAAAATGCATCTAGATACCTTACAACCACCACAAAACCTTACAACCATCACAAAAATTAACTGAAAATGGATCATAGTCCTAAATGTATAATACGAAACTATAAAACTCCTAGAAGATAACGTAAGGGAAAAACATATATGACCTTGGGTATGATGACAGATTATTAGACACAACACCAAAGTAATGATCCATGAAAGAAATAATTGATAAGCTGGACTTCATTAAAATCAAAAACTTATGTATGCAAAAGACAATATCTAGAGAATTAGAAGATAAGCCATAGATTGGGAGAAAATATATGCAAAAGACACTTTTAGTAAAGGACTGTTTTCCAACATTTATAAAGAACTCAAACTCAACAATAAGAAAATGACCAAATCAATTTAAAAGTCAGCCAAAGTTCTTAACAAATACCTCACCAAAGAAGATATACAGGTAGCAAACAGGCATATGAAAAGACGCTCCACATTGTATGTTATCAGGGAAATGCAAATTAAAACAACAATGAAATAGTACTACACACCTATCAGATTGGCCAAAATCTGGAACACTGACAATACCGAATGTTACCAAGGATGTGGAGCAACAAGAACTCTCATCAATTACTGGTGGAAATACAAATGGTACAGCTATTTTGGAAGACAGTTTGGTGGTTTCTGACAAAACTAAACATACTCTTAACATTCAATCCAACAAATGCACTGCTTGGTATTTATCCAAATGAGCTGAAAACTCATCTCCACACAAGAATCTACACATAGATATTTGGAGCAGCTTTACTCATAATTCATAAAAACTTGGGAGCAATCAAGATGTCCTTCAGCAGGTGAATGAACAAACTGTGGTACATCTATACAATGAAATATTATTCAGCACTAAAATGCAATAAGATATTAAACAATGAAAAGACATGGAAAATACTTAAATGCATATTACTAAGTGAAAGAAGCCAAACTGAAAAGGCTACACATTGTATGATTCCAACTATATGACATTCTGGAAAAGGCAAAACTGTAGAGACAGTGCAAAGATCTGGTGTAGCTGGGGTCTGGGGTGGAAGGGGGATGGATGAAAAGGCAGAGCACAGATAATTTGGGGGGCAGTGAAAATACTCTGTATGATATCATTAATGATGGGTACATGTCATTATACATTTGTCCAAACCCATAGATTACACAATAGCAAGAGTGTACCCTAAAGGTAAACTATGAACTTTGCGGGATTATGATGTGTCAAAGTAGGTTCATCCTACTTTTTTTTTTAAACGGTAAAAAAAAAAAAAAATGTACCATTGTGATGAGTGATGTTGATAGTTGGGGTGGCTACACATACTGTTGGGGGCGGGAGGGAGGGAGTGTACGGGAAATCTCTGTTATCTCCCTCTCAGTTTTGCTGTTAACCTAAAACTGCTCTAAAAAACAGTCTTTTAAAAAGTATACATATACAGAACTATGCGGTAGAAATTCAAGACACATTACTGAATGCATAAGAACAGACTAGCTATATAAACCCAAAATAGCAAGAGTGGTTATTTCTGGCTGGTGAAGTTATGAGTAATTTTATTATATCTATATGTATTACTAATAATATCAGTTATTGTTAATATATAATATACATAATATTTATTCTGGTTTTCTATAATGAAAATATATTTGTTTTACAGATTGAACTATATACATTTCTCAAATAGAGGAATGAATTGATCAAGTTTACAGACTGAGCACATGTGTCTTTACCCCTCCTCTACAACATGCAAATGAAATTACAGAAAAGATTATTTTCTTTATGTATCATGATGTAAAAATTGTTAGGAAGCACTGCTCTGCAGATAATATGTGAAATAAACCAGCTTATCACAAATCACCTCATGTTCAGGTGATCTAAGCAATCTCCAAAAATATCACCAGGAATAAAGGTGTCTCTCCTCTTGTAAAATAAATATAATGCTAGGGGAAAAAAAATCTTAGATAGCCTAAGGCAAGATAATTTTGTGTAATTTTCTTAGCAACCAATCAAATTACATTGTAAGCTGAGTAAAATAATAAAATAGTTAAGCATTAGAAAATAAATTTTCCTTTATGAATTAAGTTGCAAAATCTGTTACATATTTAATTTTTTAAGCATTGCACATGCTTTTCAAAATCAAAACTTTTTAATACTGTTTTTTCAAAAAAATATAATTTTAGTGTAGATTTTTTTATACTTTGTTTTTATTTGTTTTTCAATTGAGTAAATCCTCATTTGGCATGAGGACAGGTTTTCTGATAATTAACAAAACTAGGTGAAGACTGAAAAAAGGTAGAATCTTTTATTGCTATCACACTTGAACTGCTTCCATTATAGTGATTTGATGAAAAAAGAAGTTATTCCTCAATGCCCAATGACCCTTCAAACCTATCAATAGTTAATAGACAAAGCAGGTTTCAGCTTTCATCATAAATGAACTGGAAAGAGAGAGAGACAGACAAACAATAATCTAGAAGATACATGTCTCCTGCTAAAAAAGAAACTTCCTGTCTTCTCATGCAACCTTGGAAAAAGTACTGTGCACTCTAAGCTTCCATCTCCTCAATTATTTAATGGGGTAAATATGACTTACTTGTTGGATTGTTTTGATTACATTTAATAATATGTATAATGTGTCAGGCCTAGGATAGGCACTCAATATTAGTTTCCTTCTCTTTTCTAATTTCTGATATCAAATTGAATAAAAGCAATGTTTTTTTATTTTCAAAAGATCACAAATCCATCTTTCTCAGTTTGTATAGCCAACTATGATTCAGAAAGGACTGCAACATACCCCTGGAATTTCAACACTGAACATCTTTGATTTCTCAAATTTATAATTTAGTAAATGATTCTATAATCACAATGTAGCTGATTTTATTAAGTATGCTTAAGGCAGTACAGATTCTAGCATGCTTTCCTGGAGTTTTAATGTCATACCAAAGACTACAGCACTCTGAACCACTCAGGTAAGTTAAACATGTATTTCTCCAAGAGGTAAAGAAAACAAATAAACTGTACAAAAAGATGTAATTTTTACCAACCATTTAGTCTAGTCCTCAACTTTCTTAAACAACCTTTGTTGTCTGTGGTACATTATAAGGGGCACAAAATAAGGCTATGTCCAAAGAAAAATAATAATGGTCATAATAAAACTTCTTACCTAACAAATATATATAAAAATGAACATACTCAATATAGCCAAGCAAATGTTGGTTTCCAATAATAAGATAAATCCTCTTTGTTTGAAACACCCACATTCATCCTGGCACTGTAACTGCACAAACTCTACCAGCTAAAGTTCTCTCAAATGTTAGCATCAATGTATATTTATATTTTACTCTTGGTACTTTAGTCTTTTAATTTTAGTTCATAACATGCAGGAATAGTTCCAAGGCAGAGTATATGTAAGGAGATGCTGTTTTTGGTGGGCTGTGTGTTCCATTTTTACCTGCATTTCCATTTCCATTCTGTTTATTATATTTTCTCCTTTTTCCTACCTTTTCCCCTTCTATTCCATCACCCATTACCCACTCTTCAAGCTACCTTTTCCTACTAACCTCTTAGTCAAACATGCTACACAGAAATGGTACTATATCTTGCAACTCAAGTTGTCTTCAGACCAGCAGCTTATTAGAAATGCACACTCCTAGCCACCACGCTAGACCCACTGAATCAGAATCTGCTTTTTAAAAGGATCCCAAGTGATTCGAATACATGCTGAAGTTTGAGAAGCAGTGTGCAGTAACAATGTGTACCTTGATGTGATTAACTTTCCATACCATTATCACAGCATAAGTCATTAACTGAAATCATATCATGTAAATATTTATCTGTTTCCTTGTTTCTTGTCCATCCATCTAGAATGCAAGTTTTTGAGGTCAAGTAATTAGTTCTTTTTTCCCCCTCTATCTCTGATGCATACAACAGGGCTTTTAACATAGTAGATGCTCAATATTTACGTGAGTACACATAATAATACGTTGTGTATTCATATACATCTCAGATGTAAATGTTTGTTGCCTGACTTAATGATTGAATAAATCCATACCCAGCTTCTTTTTTTTTGGCGGGGGGAGGAGTGGCTTGTATCTGAAGGACAGTAATTTGTTCTATCTACCACAGTCTTTGCCTGACTGTCTTAAGGAAGTACATCTGTACTTCAATCAGTATAACCCTAAAGACAGAACAAAGAACAAAGCTAGAGAAAATCACCAAAGATTAGAAAGCAGGAAGCTTGCCGCTTGCTCTCCTACACATTTTCATTGTTTACTTTTTCTGAGAGTTGCTAAGGCAATATTAGCGTTACCTGTGCCGTCAACAGTTATCCCTGCAACTGCATACACAAAGCACTTAGATGAAAGAACTGAAATGTCACTCAGTGAAACAAACCCTAATTACGTCCCCTCTGAAGAAGTTCAAGATGTATCGATGATAATCACTTTCAACAGATTATCCAGAATGAAATAAAATCAATATCTATTGAATAAAATTGCAAACAAAAACTGACCATCAGACTTTTGATTATCCCTTTAATGAAAGACACTAAAGTTTTGAATCCGTTCCGGTTGCTATATTTTTAAAGTCTAGGCTACAAGCAAAAATTTGTGTATGAATTGATCATTCCAAGTTTGAGTGCTAAATTATTCATGGGACCTATAATTCAGGGGTAGGGAAATGACTTTTTGTGGTCTTATAAAATATTCCATTGAAATACCTAGAGCATGATAATGTACACTCAACCCAGCTAAACTCAGCAAGTTACAAGTGTCTTTTTGTGAATCTTTTCATACAATTAAGAAAAAGCATAGATTAATTTGAATAGAGATTCATGAAATGTATGGTTTGAGCAGTGTTCCAGATGAATGAGACAATTTTTGTTATAATGTTAGCTGAATAAAAAAGCATATATATGTACATGTGTGTAGATATATGCACATATATATGTATCATACATATATGTAAGTCATATGTATCTATAAATATACTGGTATATATGTATATATAATGGGATAAAAAACTACTGTTATTTTTAACAGTGATTATTTCTGAGAGGTAGGAATAAAAGTCATTTACAACATTTTTTTCTTCATGTTTTATAATATAAACTAAACTTTTAACAACCCATAAATATTACTTTTCCAATCAGACAAAAATGAACATCAACAAAAAATTATTCATCATTTTCAGTGGGTGAGAGGACAGCAGCAATTCCATTTTTCATAATCAAATTTATGTGTTTATACATAAGTAATAAATACTCATTATAATTTAGAACACATAAAGAAAAAGAAAAAAATAAAATCACCTATAGTATTATTTCCTAGAGATAACCCTAGCTAACTTTTTGACATATACCTTATAGTCTTTGTTTGAAGAATACAAATGCATATTTTTGAAAAAAACTAAAATGGGATAATCTTATATGTATTTATACTATTCGGTGCAATAATAATGCTTTATATTCTAATGGCTATTTGCAATCAAGATTTTCAGATACACTGTATTTTACTTTGAATACACACTTAAAATTATAATCCCTTTTCAAAGCTGGATTACTGAATTTCTGTCAACCATTTAAAATCATTTGCAGATAGTTTTAAAATTCTGTGAGTCATTTCTATTCCTCCCCCATAAATTGCTTAGCCAAATAGAATCTTCTATTCCTCTTCTAATGTGTTTCAAAGCTGTGAAGACAATACACTACTTTTTATCAAACAAGGTTAAAAAAATTAAATGTGGATACGGTTAACCAATGAATAACATAGTAGAAGCCTAAGTAGTAAATTCAACAGCAAAATCTTAAATTTTGCAAAGTAAATGATGAGGAATTTCTGGTTCTTGGATAGAAAATAAAATTTCAATCTTGTTTAGAAAATGAATGGATTTTATTTTCCTCCTAAGAAGCTTTACTTTAATTAGGGAGACATTACTTTCTTTGTGCATATAAAGCTCCATTACCTAGCTAAGAACACTGACACCAACACCACAGGACAGTTGTTAGATAAAGACCACTGTGATCAGGCATTCAGGCTGGCCTTCTCAGAAGTGGGCTTTAAATGTAAAATGGTGAAGAGGAGAGACAGAGAACATTTTAGTCATTGGAAACAATGCTCGATCAGTCTTTTCTTCAATCCCCATGAGACTGAGGAATTGACTATCTAGTTCATTGTTGAACACATGACAGGTGCTCAAAACTTATTTGTCAAATGCATGAATTAATATATTTCAATTGGAGATGCTTGAAGGAAATGTGATTAGGGGAAGGGGATTAACAGTGGCAAAGTGACAACCTCTCTTTGTAAAGAAACTGTAATTGTCTTCCCTCTAAGACTCAGGGAACCATCCATATTAATGACAATTTTAAAGTTTCTGTTTTTGCTGTTGCCCTCAGTACAGGTAACTTAGACGTGGCTACAGATCCTAGCGTTTCAGGAGAATTCAGAGCGGTAAGTGCGGGGAAGCAAGAACAAGGCATATGTGTCTAATCTAATCTCCTCAACGGCTCAGTGGAGAAGGGCATCAGCTAATGGAGTAGCTAGACTTGGTGAATGACTCAAGGCTGAAAGGAAAGGAGGGAAGATACCAGAAGGATGAGAGCAGGATCCCAGAATCCCTAATGAGAGACCTCTGCCCTTGGAAAGAATAAGAAAAAGAGGCTTCCTGTTTGAATTACGTAAATTTAAATAACAATAGGATAGCTTTTAAACTCCTGTGAATGAATAATTTAATTAAATAATAAAAGCATGAAAGACTACCCTTCACTTCAAATCCCTTGCCCTTGCCACTGGACTTGAGTTTCTGTTCAATCCTCAGTGAGTGACTACATTACTTTAACAAGTGGATCTAACTCCTGACCTTTCCACTCCCAATGTAGCAGTCAGCCACAAGTTACTATCAGGAAGCTGGGAAGTTTTTAGTGATGATGTCTTCCAGTTTAGCAAATGAAAAGGGATGCTATAATCAATTCATTGGCTAAAAGGAAAAGAATTTCAAATACAGATTTGTTCTGAAATGAATACCCATGATTTTATTAACAAACTTATTAACAAACTTCCTCGGGAATATTAATTAATAACAGCTAAAACTACTGAACATTTACTAAGTGCTAAGTACTGTTGTTAGTGCTTTGCATACATTAACACACAATTAATGTGTTCTAATGTCTAAGATTCCATGAGGTAGGTGCTAATATTATCCTCATTTTATAGATTAATTCATTTATTCTTTGAATAGATGTTTATGAAGCACCCACTAAGTGCCAGATGATATACAGGGAGCTGAGGTGAGACTTCCTTCCAAGCACTTGCAAGCTAAAGGGGTGGAGGCAAAAAATACAGGTATAAATATGGAGTGTAGCAATGCTGGCAAGTGCTGGGAAGGTAATTAAAGCCAGGAAGGCTGGTAGGGAGTTCAGGGAGATAGGGAGGGAGGTGATGTTTTAAATGAGGAAAATAAGGCTCTGAGCAATAAATGAACTCTTCCAAGGCCACACAGCTAGTTATTGCTGAAGTCAAAGAGGAATATCTAGTCAGACTTCCAAGTGTAGTGACTTTCACTACACTATACTGTTTCGCCACCCACAGTTAAATCCCTGCATATGACACTCAGTTTATCACGGGAATGATCTGATAGAATCAAAGACACACAATTTTCAGAGCTGTTAAAAACAACATATGGCCCAAAACTCCAGTGAAAATGTCTAAGGCATTAACTCTTATGATAGTGTAAGATTATACTCCATTTGACATTAAATTGATGTTCTAGTTAGGATCCTTAATTTACATAGAAAGGGCAATTTATATGTGAGTGTATATGTTTACCAGTCCTGTTGCTCACTGAACTATCTCAGAAGAATGTTTTATATTACAAAGAATTCCCAGGGGTGGTCTGTATGTTGTTGGATTGACTCTCACTGCCAGAGAAAACTACTCTTTTTATAGTGCCAAACATGTGGAATCATTATCAGTAGGTAATGATGATTCTTCTCCAAATTGGATTTGAAGGAGCAGATACAGTTCTGATATTTTTTTTCCTTCAAGTATCTTCAAATTCTTTACAGTCATCTAGAGTAGAACATGAACTTTGACAGCAGACTTTCTTCGGTATGTTTTTTTAAAAAAATGTCCACCAGCGTTTTACACATTTTAAATAGTAATCAGCATCTTAAACTGATATCCAAGACGATTTCCATAAAATACCAAGGACTCTGTACGTGAGGATTTTATTTTAATTTCCAAATTAAATAAAATGTAAATAATTTTAGTATGTATTATAGTTTTTAGGGTCATATTTTCATGTGGCTAGACAAAATGACTTTGAAATTGCCTGCTTCCATATAAAAGCAACCTTTTACAGAATATACTTTCATTTTCTTTCATTCTCTCGGAAATAGTGTATATAAGCATAACTTTTTTTCAACTTGAATAAAAATTATAGAAACTGAGTCTGTACACCTTTGGGGCCGAAGTAGGTTTGGGTGGGTTTTTTTTCCCTTTTATTCAGTGAGATCTACTAATATGAGAGGACTCTGCAGTTAAGCCTAGGAAAGTTTGCCTTGGGGCTTGCCTTACTGATAGATAAGACCCTAAAAGAAGATTCTTGGGTTGGGGTAAAAATAAGAGGTAATATGTATTGAGTTCAGATTAAGTCTCAAGTGCCCTAGGTAGAGATTTCTACACATAATCGCATTTAACCCTCACAAGTGTCCTAAAATGCACACTATTATTTTCTCATTTCACTGATAAAGAAATGGAGTTTTTAAAAAGTTAAATAAATTGCCATAGGTCGCAGAGCGGGGCTCAAATCCAGGAGTATCCAACTCCAAACCCTGTACTCCTGCCACAGAGGTATACTTTTCACTGAAGGTAAAATACCTTTGGCTGTTCCACAGACATCTCGCTGGGCCCCAATCTCACACACAAAAAGTTCTAGCAAGTTTTCCTCATCAGCAGACCCACTTCTGTTAAGACTGGAGAAGAGCGCTAATGACTCACCTTGTTTGCTTCATCTGTGAGGATGCTCTACTCCCACTGTAGCCATTCCAATCTCCCAGCCCCTGAACGTAACCATCGTCTTTCAAATTCGTTCATGTATGCTCTCTTCCTTTGCCTGCTGTGCCCAGTCCCATTTCTCCTCCTAATTAATTTTCAACACTCCTATCATACTGGTGGAAGACCTTTTCCAATTTACCTATGATCATAGCTTTTTGGATGTACTATACTTCATTAGAAAGTGTCACATGGATCATATTATTTACAAGTTATTTGTTTTCCTCTCTCTTTCATTAGATAGTGAGCTCTTGATAGCAGAAGCTGATGATCTTTGTTTCCACCTCAACTCTAAGCCTGCCACAAAGTAGAAGCTCAATAAATGTCAGTTGGCTAAAACCATTATTTAGTGGAAACTGAACTAAGACAAAGAAAAAACCATGTATTCCAAAGGAAGGTAATTGTTCCTTATAGCCAATACATATATTTCAAAAGAAAATTATGCAAAGTTGAATAATGAGGAAAAATAAATTATACAGATATGGCACTAACTAGCATGGGAACTGGGGAAACATATTAGACGTGGAGTATATGAATTTGGGGGGTTATGGGAGTATATGAATTTGGGGGGTTATGGAAAAAGCACTCCTAATATCTAAATGTTTCAGGACTGTGGGGAGAAAAAAGCATTCCTAATATCTGAATGTAACAATAAAGGAGGAAAATGATAAAATGCTTCAAATAACAATGTGAAAATATATCCTAGTGATCAAAAGGCTAATATGAAAAAAGTGTCTACATTCATGAAGATCAGAGTAATCTGGTATGACTAAAATGCTGATGAAGAAGACACTATGGGGTATCATTTTATGTTATTAAATTAAGGTTAATATCATAGAATATTTATCATAAAAAGCACAAAATAGGGAAGTAATATTGACAAGGAAACAGGAAAACAAACTCCAATAAAAGAGGCATGCATACTGGAAAGATGATAGATCAGAACAAGATGATTTTTGGTTGCAATTTTGAAATATGATGCCCAAAATGAAGAAGAATACATTTTGGATAAAAAAGGAAATGTTTCAAATGGAAAACTCAGAAACTTATTTACTTTAAAAGTTTTAAGTTTTTAAGTATTGCTATACTATTCCAGAGAGGAAAACTCTGGAATTTCACTTAGCATGAGAAAGTAATGGAATGGAAAGACTATAATATTGTCTTCAAATAAAATATATTGCAAGTTTGTACATGTAAATTAAGACGCATGGCCTAAGATGTAAAATATGTTCAAGTGTGACCCTCCTGTTAAATCTAGAATGTGGAGGTCTTTTATGAAAGCCTAAAATCTTTCTACAACTGAAGCTATAGATGATGGAGAAGAGGATTCACTGCCTGTGGCAGCATTATCCTCAGCAAAGCTCACTCCAATTACTGCTACCTCAGGTTTTCATCTCAGACTCTGAAATAGGAAATCCTTGACAATTTTAAGAACACGCTGATTAGACTTGAGACTATATAACCATCTAAGAAGTTAAAAATGGGCTGGTACCCCCAAAAGACCCTAAAAATAATTTTTACAAATCAAACAGAAATTTGTTCAGTAGTTATTTAAAATTCGGTGCTGGACGTATCTGATCCACATTCCAGCTCTGTCATTTCCTAGTTGCCTACCCTCCCATGTTTGTATTTTTACTTAACAATCAGAATGGTACTAGTACCCAGAGCTCACTGTTTTTGTGTGGGTTAAATTAAAAATGTGCATAAAGTTCTTATAACAGTGCTTGACTCACAGAAGTCCATAACTCACAGAAATTCTGAATATTAGAAAATAAATACTTTTAAAATGTAAGGCGTAAAGGACTGGATCATTCATGAACAAATAATGGAAGAGAAGTAATATGCCTTCTGTGCAAGCACTAGTGCCATTGGAGAACTGGAATTCAGAGGGAAAGAGTCAGCACCCTGACTCAGCACAGATGTTCCCAGACTCCTGCCCACTTGCATACTATGGGTACTACATAAACAACGTAATGTCTCAAGGTCTCAATTATATCATCTGTCAAATAACAATGTTGGACAAGATATTGAGACCATTTTTAACTCTAGAACTAGTCTATGATTTCTTTATAAAAGAGGGTTTTTAAAATAATTCTTTATAGGAAGTACAGAAAAATCTTCATTATAAATTTGTATCTTCTTCCATTTTTCTAATAGTTCATCTGTTTATAGCTTATTTTTGCTTCTCCCTACATCAATATTTTGCCTAATTCTGTGTAACTAAGATTATCATTACCATCTAAATCTATGCTTCCATACATTAATATTTTGTGTGATTGTTTTGAGGTATTTGGCCCATACTAGAATCTTTCATTAGAGTGTGACATTGATTTTGGCGAGATTTTCATTTTCTCATGGAACAGTTGTTAACATATCATTCCTGAGCCAAAGGCAAAATTTGACATCCTGGCTTATCATTTCGGAGTTTTAAGAAATTTTATTCCCACATTCATTCAGCAGTATAGTCAGATACTTGCCACTTACACTTTGCCTTTTCCTCTAACGTAAACTATGATTTTGTTTTAAAGTGATTCTACATACATATTTGGCAAGTACTCTCTCAACTATTAAACAGCCTGTATTCTACATTTATAAGAATTTATCTTTGGAATGAAAATGTCAAAATGTAAACAATAAAATAGATAACTAATGAGAACCTACTCAGGGAACTCAGTGCTCTGTGGTGACCTAAATGGGAAGGAAATCCAAAAAAGAGGAGATATATGTATACGTATGGCTGATTCACTTTGCTGTACAGTAGAAACTAACACAACATTGTCAAGGAACTGTATACTCCAATAAAAATTAATTAAAAAAAATTTTTACAATTTCAAATGCTATCTAAGTTTAAAAGCAATCAAAAAGAAAAATAAATGTCAACAGTGATTGCCTCCAGGTATTGTCATTCTGAGTGACATATTTTTCTGGCTTCTTTTATATTTTCTGTACAATTTAGACTTTTTATAAGGAGCATATCTTATTTTCACAATTAGAGAAAATTTTTTAATTTAAAAAATATTTTTCATTGGATTTAAAATTTCTTATCCATAATTCAAAGTTGGTTTCATATATTTGTTGAGATCAAATAATCTATAAAATTAAATATTTGAAATCATATAGTATCTTTCTTAAGAAAGAAAGTAGGAAAAAAAATTGTATAGCTCCTTTTTCCTAACTTCTAAACATCTTTGAAAGACTTACAAACAATTACAGATTAGATATAAACCACATTTTCTCATATTTTAAAAGAATTTCAATGCGTTGTAAAGAACTTGGTCAACTGAATAAGAAAATTATTGTGTATGGTTCTAGTCATTTTGACTAATGGAACAATGATTGAGAAAATTCCCCTTGCTTAAGAAGCTCCAGAGGAAGGAATGATAATTTGTTAGGGTGTTGGGTGGCATTCTAGTAGAGCTGAAAATTTAATGTTCTCAATTACCATAACACTATTCAAAGAGAATTCCTGTTGAGGTACCTGAATAAAAGGAAAAGTTGAATTAACAAAAAGTTGAATAAAAGCTAAGCTTCTTCATATGGGAAGCTACTAAAGAAATTGATGAGCATTATTTATATCCCTACAAATACATTTTATAGCACTATGATACTATTAAGAATAAAAAAAAAAAATAGAGATACAAGATGAACTTGTGTCAATTTCCACCTGCTCCCAGCATTCCTATTACAGTTCAAAAGGAAACCATAATTGCCTAGTAAATAGAACAATCATAAAAATTTAACAAATAAATATAGTTCCTGGGAACAAATGTAATTCCAACTCTGCTATTATGCAATTTGTAAATGGGGATTTAAAAAAATTCAACTCTCCCAATATATAGGAATATTAAGACACTAGTAAAAGTAATTCAAAATGTCTTATGCAAACTTAAAGTGAAAATTATATATCCTAAATATATGAATGTAAGTGAATTCCCATTTGGTGGCAACATAAAATGTCTGACTTTTTAAATCTTTACTTATTTCTCCATATAATTTAAACTGCCTATTGTGTTTCTCAGAGAAGAATTAAGAATTAAAATATAAGGGCATCTTGCTCTATTCCCTATGTGAAATATAAACATATGGTAAATTAGTGTTAGAGGCATCATTTTGTATCAAGCTGTTTGTTGATCTGATATGATCTTATGTTTTTTTATCTTCTAGCATAAACCTAAGTATGAATGAGAAAATGTTACTGATGTTAAGAAAATAAAATTTAAAGTGTCTGTCTAGAAAAATAATTATTGAGACTAGGAAACGTTTGGTTACTAGCTAGAGTAAGGGGTTTTTAAGTCAAATACAGCTCATCTGTAATTTCCTTCCAAATTTGATGAAGATCACTTGAGGATGGAGTTCTATGGACCTCAGATACATAGGCTTCAGGATATTAACTGTATTGACATAGATTTCAGAGCTAGATATTTTATTCAATAAGACACAGTGGTATTTTGCTTTTTCACGGGCTCTTTACATAGTTTCTTCCTTTTAACACTAGAGTTAACGTTCAGAGATGCCTTCGAATGATGCTGTCAATGCAGCGGATGACCATTTCCCATGAGGAACGGAAACATGAAAAAGAAGACCAGCTTTTAGCAAAAATGAAGAGAAAATCATCTAAGGGGAGGTGGGATATTTTGGAGCAGCAAGGAATGACATAAGCTAGCTATTATGTGGTTAGCAGCATAATGACCCTGAGTAATACGGAACAGCACACTTTAGTTTTGATACAAAAAGGGACACGGCAAAAATCTGGAATGGGGGCATTACACTCATAATATAAATACGGCAAAAAGCTACTCAAAATGCCATTACCAGTACAACTAAAAATATCCTGACCAAATGCCTTTATCTTATTTCATTAGCAATAAATAACTTGTAATTACACTCTAGGGTCTAAGATTAATAAGCTTCTACTAACAATTTGCTGTTTGAGTTTCATTCTTCAATATGTATAAGAATGACAAAAAATGACATTTAGCAAACAAAGTAAAATATAATATAATAATGAAAAATAGAATTCAAAAAGATAAATTGATTAAACTAAAAAAGATTAACTTCTTCAAAGAGAAGTTCAATATGTATCATAAATTGAGGAAAACACTTTGAAACCTTAGTCTCTGCAGCCTCAGAAATAATTTGAGCTGCTTTATTAAATCATGCAAGTCACAGAAGCTCTTTGGGACAAAATAAAACCCTTGTGTAAAGCATCACATACCTGAACTCACATTTATAATTCAGACTTTTTGAGTAGTGTACTTTTCAAACAATCCATCATTTTAATTGGAATTCTGAAGTTATAATGAACTATTAGTTTCTTAGAAAAAGAAAAAAAGCAGATATCCAATCCTTGAATCTAAAGGTTGGCAGCTAATAATTTTTCAAACTTTAATACATTCTAGAAGTACAAAAACAGTTCTACTGGCCTTTGTCCTAAACGTACTGTTATCGTTACACATTTACAGTTAGAATTAATTATTGTCTAAATTAGTGGCCAATCAGTGTCAGTGTTTTAAATCATGCTGCTAATTTTTTAAAATTTACATAATATAGGATTTTGAGCAACCTTGTCAGCTACTCTAAGGCATTCTGACTTTATTCTATAGGCAATGTAGAGCCCCATAATGAAGTGTGAATTCTAGAAAGACAGCGAGGAGACAGGCCAGCAGCAGCCTGTAAGAGAGAAGATGATCATCCAGGCCGATGGGGATGGAGAATGGGGAAGCAAAGACATTTCTGAGGCAGAGAAGTTCACTGAATGTGGGAGAAAGAGAGGTCTCTGTGATAGGCCTGGAGTGTTAGGGGTAGTAGTGATGCTTTTAACTAGGATAGGAAACACATGAATAGGGCCCAATTTTTTGTTGCTGTTGAGAAGGCAGAAGAAAATATTGATTTTAGCAAATCTGAAGATGGAGCATATATTAACAATGTGAAGTCTGGGTGAAAAGTGCAGACTAGAACCGTGATTCAAGGGGTCCGTGAGGTCAAAACAATGTTCATAATAATACTAAGATACAGTTTGCCTAAGATGGTGCAAAAGTAATGGAGAGTAAGGCAACTCTTGCCTAAGCACGAATAATAAAGGCAGTGGCACCAAATTGTGCTATTAACCACCACGCACTTGTTCTTAAAATAAATGTTAATTCTGTATAAGAAAAAAACCCCAGTGAGATACCGCAACATAACGATCAGAATGGCTGAAATGGAAAAGACTGACCAAGCGTTGGTAAGGGTGGTGAGCAACTGGAACCCTCAACACCGCTGGCGGGAACGTAAAATGGTATAACCGCTTTGGAAAATGGTTGTGTGGTTTGTGCCACAATGACTAATGACACTGAGCATCTTTTAATGTGCTTGTTTGCAATCCCGATATCTCTTTTAGTCAAGTATCCACTTAAATCTTTTGCCTGGTTTTTTCATTGGATTGTTTGTTTTCTTATTACTGTGTTTTAAGAGTTCTCTATATATTCTAGATAGAAGTCCTTTATGATTGACCTATCTACTGATTATGCATAAAGCTCCCCTGCTTCCTTGCATGTCAGCAAATTTTTGATTTGCTGTTGAATATCCATATTTTGATACTAATATTAATTAAAAATCAAATTAATCAAAAATCAGTATTTTTGATTTGATATTATGAACTGTATCTTCTTGGGTGCTGTATTCCTATAGATATACTTGAACTTTGTTCTAGGATGCAGCTACATTACTTGAAAACTGTTTGATATTTTAAGATTTGCTTTTAAATTTTGTCAGGCATGACCAGAACAGTCTTTCATTTAGGGCTGATTTTGCCCTCACTGGCCAGGCAATACCTTGCTAAGTGTCCTCCCTGATGTTTCTTGGACTATAAGGTTTTGCCACTCTTGGTGGTGGATACACAAGCAATTTCCAGATCTGAGTGAACTCCTGAGAGTTTCCTCTGCTCCCTCAGGATGGTTCTTTCTCAGTCTTGAGTAGTTTCCTTGCAGGCATGGCCTGATTAGTATTCAGCTGAAGAGTCAAGCAGCTTCAGTCCTCTGCAGCTCTCCAAAGCTCCTCTCTGTGCAGCTCTCTACACTTCAGTACTCTGCCTGGTGAACTCGAGATGCCTCAGCCTCCCTGTACCCCCACCTCCATCTCCTGAACTCTAGGAAACCAATGACTCCACCTGGGTTACCCCTTCCCCTGTTGTGGCCTGGAAACTTTCTCCAGGTAGTAAGCTGGAGCAATTATAGGACTCACCTTACTGTTTCTCCTCTCAGCACTGATATTCCGGAACGGCCTCACATCCAATATCTGAAAATGGTTGTTTCGTATATGTTGTCCATTTTGTTTAGCCATACTGGATCCTAATTACTCCATTTGGTGAGAAGGGAAAGTCCAGTACATGTCTTTTTAAAATTCTGTGTGGCAAAATGTATACTGCACTTCTTCTGTTCAGTAGTTATCTCAAGGAAAAGTGTCTGTGTGATTCGATTTGCTGCTAAAAAAGTCAACAGGCTCCCCCTTCTTCCCAATGAAACAACGGTTGTACTTGAAAGAACAACCAACAGACAAACCATGGTTATCCAGACTTGACCACTAGCAGACGTTTTCTTGAAAGTGAACGAAGTGAACTTGTCACTTCAAGGAAAACTCATTGACAATATGGTTGGCAATGAGAAATTTGTACTTCGAGCAAAAAATTTGTACTTCAAGCAAAAAACAGAATATTAGAAAACTTATATCCACACCGTGAACTTGAGACCTCCCAATACTTAATACTCTTCTGATTAGATCAATGGTGATATTAATGAATGTGATTTAGGGATACTTTATAATGAAGTACGCCAATACTTAGAAGATCTATAGCTAAGTAAATCAATACGTGACCAGTGTATAATGTTACAAAATCATGCATGGATAAAAGAGGCATTTAAGGTGCAAGACAGGCCAAAGAACTGAGTACATTCAACAGAGTACAAAAGTCCACTGATAAGATTTTTAGATTCCACATTGCAACTAAGCTTTAAGAAACTATCACTTGTCAAGTTTGAGTGTAGTATTAAAGAATAATAACTCCTCTCTTTTCTAACTAAAAATTGGAGTGAGACAATTTTTTTCAAATACAGCACGTTGCCAAAGCCAGCATGATAATCTAGATGACTTAAACTAGACATTAGAATTTTGCAAAAATGTAAAGCAATGCCACTTCTCTCATTAATTTTTTTCAAAATATTTTACATAGAAATGTTATTTATGTTAACATGTAATAAATTTATTATTTTAAAATGAATCTGTATTCTTAATTCTACATTTTAATTTCTGACTTAATAAAAATCAATGAATTTAACTTACATAAACAAAAGCTCTTTGGGGTTCTCAAAGAATATAAACTAAACTTTAGTTTAACTAAGTTTAACTTTTAGTTAAACTAAAAGTTTAACAATCTCTAGCCTAGAATTATATATATATATTTGGACATACATACATATATGTCCTTAGCTTAGAGAAACTGTTTTAAGCCACATTTGGGGAGAGCTAAAAGGGCCAAGGACAGAAATCTGAGCAATACCCTCACCTTCCTACTGTCGCTCAAATGTCTGTACATCCAATTTGTCCTTTTTATTTTATCCTTTAAGTAGCGTTTAATTTGTCCTCTTGGATCCATATCCCCATTAATTCCTTAATTCAGGCCCTCATCATTTCTCTCCTATACCATTACAGTATCTTCTTGCCTAGTCATTGTAGCTATTATCTGTATACCACATTGCCAGAATAATTCTTCTAACACCCTAGTCTGGTTATACCTTATCCACATTTGAAAGGGATTTGAAAACAGTGCCTAGCAGTTAAAATTCAAACTCCACAGAAGCATGAGAAAGCCGTTCAGACTGCATCTAGCTCAGGCTATCTCTCCAGCCTCATTACACAAGAACACAGACACATGAATTATTGTCATTCAAAGCTACATGGAGTTTTCTCAGTGAAATAGATTTTCACTAGCCTCACAGTACTTGTCCATGTTGTCACATACTCCCCACATGGAAGAGTTTAAATAAATAAAAGCAAGTAATTGGGCTTTTCTCGAGTCATTTTTATCACCCTATATTTATGAGTAACAGACATTATTATAAATATGTGACCAGACAAGAGTTACTCAAAGGCTTTCTTTCTAAGCTAGTAAGCAATTATGCAACAAGAAACCTGATCAGAAATGATCTGAATGGGGTGATTAAATGGCTGAAAAACGATCACCCTATATAAGGTTTACATTTTCTGATCATTGCAATTTACTGAAAAGTTGTAATGGACTGAGGTAATGAACTTCACTGTTACTATTTATGTAACCGACATAATCTAAGGTTGATGGATTTATCTACAACATTCTTTTTCGGCTATGCTTTTATTTCATAATATGGCCTCTCCTGTCCCAACCCCTTTATGACTCACTAAATTGAAGGAGAAGGCATTAGAAGGAAGAACACCCAGTAAAGCCAAAAGTAGATTTTATGCCACATTTTCCCTAACCACATCTGACCAAAGGCCAGCACACAGAAGCACAGCTAATGGACATCTTTTCCTGAGGGTTTATTACTGGGAATACAGAACACCATAGTTTCTAATAAAAGAAGCTCCCAAAAAAGGTATCCCCAGAGTATGAATTTGCAAAGGAACCATAATTCAAATGTTTAAATTTAATTAATGTGCCATACCAAACTTATTTCTAATTTGCTGTTGTTATAAACATAAATCAGTAAGTTTTCTTACACCATGAAGTCCACTATAAAAAATTAGTCTTTTCTTTGATATGACTCTGAATTCAAACACCTAATCCAGGGTCATGCATGCCAACAAAACATGAAAATTAATTAAATTACATCTTTTCTATAATGATATGTGCCTACTTATTATCTTTGGTAACTGGCATATGATGGGAAAAGTAGAACACAGTCATATATTTTGAAAATTGATTTACTGACATATTTTGACATATATTTTGAAAATTGATTAAATTTTCTAAGGAATCCCTATCTCACATATTTAAGTATAACTTCCTGTTTCACTGGAGTTTTTAAAAATAATTTTTATTTACAGCCTTTTAGAATCACTAAGAACATGTTTTTCCTCTTAAACTGGAATGTCTAAAATTTTCTCATTATTTATCCAGTGAAGCTTTACAGATTTTTTATTTCATGGGTGGATTTTGACAATGAAAATGAAACATGTAAAGGTAAACCAAGGAAAAAAAGGTAGTTTTAGGGGTTTGGTTCAAAGGCTCCTGGAGGCCATGTCTCAAGATGCATGGCAGAAATCTTAGTTGAAATTTCTAATTGTTCACACTACTTGTTATACTTGTAACTGATAATTTTTTTTTCAATTTTAAATAGTGTTTCTAGTAATCTGTTTACAGAGATATAACAGATTAGAGATTCAATCTCTATCAACCCCTGTATGCCAAACCTACTTCAAATACTTCAAATAATAATATTAATAATAACAATAATCTTTCATTCATGAATGGCTGAATGTAAGATAAGAAAACTTCTCAGAGGCCAAAACAATAAATAGGCACAAATTCATAGTGTTAAGGGAATACACAGGAACCCATATTTTCTCTGAGTTTTTCTGCCGATCCTTGCGGTACTGTGTTCTAAGGAACACCATACTCATTGCAAAGGAGACAAAGTCAAGGCATGAGGAAAGAAAGAGATCAGACCAGGAATCTGCTTATAAGTTGAGACACTCAATTTTCTTTTTCAGACTTGGTCCTGGGTGGAATAGAAAAGTAGAAATATTGTTTCTTGAGATTTTCCAAACTAAGAGCATTCACGTGGGTTTAGGACCTGGATAGAGTCTACCTTAAAAACTGCCAAAAAACTGCAAGCCAAAAATTTAGTTTAAAGTAATCCCAGGTGGAAATACAACTTCCTGGCAGAAACAGACATAAATCTTTTTCTTTTAGCAAAATACATGAAAATCAGGGCTCAGTGGATTTATATAGATAAAGTTCCATGTTACAACAATTACAATGAAAAAAGTATTTAAAGAAGAAAAATCTTAGGGAACCAGGCCAGCAATCCACATATTACTATTTTCAGGAAAAAAAAAAGTGTTAATAAAAGAAATTTTAAAAAGAAAATGAGGCTATAAAGAAATCAAAGACTATTAATATGGGCCAGGCTGTGATTAAACACCCAAATGGAACTCTAAGAAATGAAAAATGTAATGGTATATAATAACTGAAATTAAAAACTCAATGAAGATTTTCAAAGGCAGATGAGAAACAGCTGAAGAATCTGTTATCCAAAAGATAAATTTGAAGAAATTAAGTAGAATGAAGCAAGAGGAACAGAGTGAGGGCAGATGTGAAAGAGTGGTGAAGAGACACACACAGAATGAGAAGGTCATACGTGTGCTTAATCAGGTTGCAGGAGATAACTGGAGGAATGGAGAAGAGGGAAGATACTTGAAGGTGTAAAGGCTTTATCAGATTATGATGAGACAAGGAATCTCAGATCTAAGAAGCTCAAATAATTACATACAGGATAAATAAAAATGGTATTATCTAGACACATCAGTATAAGACTGAAGAAACCCAAATACAGCAAGAAGGTTTTAACAGTCGGCTATTGAGAAAAATAGATTGCCTACAGATGAACAGTTGTTAGATAACCAACTTCTCAACAGCAAAATGGATGTGAAATGAGAGTAGAATAATATTTTCAGGCACTGACAGAAAATAACTGAACTTCTATATCCAGTGAGACTATCTTCAATAATGATGCAAATCTGACATTTTTGCACAAATTGAAATTGAGATGGTTTACTGCCAACAGAGCTCACTAAAGAGAAGCTTTAAATATATACTTTATGGGGGAAAAAATGATACCAGGAAGATAGTTTAAGATGCAAGAAATAATGGCATAGAAAGAAAATTGTAAATCGATGGTTCAAGTTAAACAAATATTGATTCTATACACATCAAAAATGTGGAAAAAACTAAGAAAGAATAATTATCCTGAAAAGCTGGAAATGGAGATGATTACAGTTAGAACATTACAAATGGTGCTTTTACTTTTCAGTGGAAAGGAAAGATAATAAAGGCAATAGTTAGTAGTTAAAAATAATTATTAATAATAACTTAATTCTCTGTGGTGACCTAAATGGGAAGGAAATCCAAAAAAGAGGGGATATATATATATATACGTATAGTTGATTCACTTTGCTGTACAGCAGAAACTAACACAACGCTATAAAGCAACTATACTCCAATAAAAATTAATTTAAAAAAATAACTTAACTGTAAAGTATACATCTTGAAATTTCTAGAATATCACTGAAAGAATAAAGTAGCATGCAGATGGAATGGGGAGGGACTCAAGCCAAAAAAAGGCAAAAAAAGATGAAAGAAAAGAAAAACATGAAAAAATGGAACAAATAGAAAGCAATAAATAAGATGGTAGAATTGAATCCATATCATCAGGTGTCACAATAAATATAAATTTACTGTTATACATTAAAAGACTAAGATTCTAAGACTGAATTTTTAAAATCCAGCTAGGCATCATTTATAAAATATACACCTAATATATAAAGACAGAGCACAGGTATAAAGATAGCACAAAATAAAAGAATGTAAGAAGCTACACCATATAGATAACAAGTTTGGTCTAATGGCCATAAATTACAGTGCATACCAAATATAGAGATAAGCGTTCTTTTCAAACACACATGGAATTTTTTTAAAAATTAGTCAAATACCAGGCCATAAATAGAACTCAATAAATTTCAAACTACCTGAATAATAGAGACCACATTCTCTGATCACACAACAAAATTTAGAAATAAATGACAAGAAGATAAATTAAAGCTCGTACTTCTCTTTATTTATAATACTTCTAAAGAAGAAATCAAAATAAAATTAGAAAACATATGGAACTGAATAGTAATGAAAAGCATTGTAAGAACTTGTTGGGTATAGATGAAGAAGTACTTGGAGAGAAATTATAGCCTTAAATGTTTATCATAGAAAAACAAAAAGGTTACGTATCCATGAGCTAATAAGTATTCTAAAAATTGAGAGAAAGGAGAAAAAAGAAATATTAAATATAATACAAAAATAACTAAAATAGAAAAATATATAATAGAAAATAATATTTTAAATTTAAAAGGTTGTCCTTTGAAAGGACAAATGAAATTGACAAACTTCTGGGAAGATTAACTGATATAAAACAAAAGGAAATAAATGATCTTAAAAATAAAGAGAGCACACAATTTTATATAGACAAGACAGTAAAAATAAAGGAATGTTATGAACAATTTTATAATGGTGAAGTTTGAAAACAAGTGAAATCAGCAAATTCTTAGAAAAATAAAACAAAAATGACTCAAATAGAAAACCTGAATGACTGCAATACTCTTAAATATATTAAACTGAAACATTCAAAAACAGGTAATTAATTCACAATGGAAAAAATAATCTGGAGTCCAACCTCACATTGCACACAGAATTAATTCCAGATGGAGATGGATGTCAGATTTAATGAGAATGTCGAAAGTTTCCAATGTTTAGAAGATATCTGTATGATCTAAGAGGCAAAGATTTCTTAGGATATAATAAATAGTAAGCTAAAAGAAAAATATTGATACACTTAACTATATTAAGAACTTGTTTATCAAAACTATTAAAGTTAAAAACTTAAGCCACAAACTCAAACTCTGAGAAGATATCTGTAAGCTATATAACCAAATATTTTTAAAGTATCCAATAAACCAAAAGACAAAGTGAGTAAGAGACATGAGGAAGCATTTCATAGAACAAAATTAGAGACTGAAGTATATGAAAATATAAATGTGTAAATATATGAGAAAATGCTCACTAGTAACCAGGAAATGCAAGTTAAATCTACGATGAAATACACTTTCACATCCACTAAATTGCAAACTAAAAATTCTGAGCGTACCAAATATTGAAGAGGATGGGAAGCACTGAGGACTTATAGTGCTACCAAGTAAGTTGGTACAACTGCCTTGGGGAGACAATTTGCATTAACTTTTATATGCACAAATCCTGTGACCACAACTTTCTTCCTGGACCTATGCCCCCAAAATAACACCTGTGCAAAAAATGTTCATAGAACAACACTTGCAATCATATTAATTGAACGAAACCCAAACCAAAAACCTCTATAGGTAGTCACAATTTATGTGGATAATAAAACTGATAGATAAATTGAGGTGCATTCCAACTATTTCAAACAACAGAGGAGAGATACTGATTTTAAATGCACAAAGCCACTATTTCTAATTCTTTGAGTGATACTTAATTATCCATCAACAAGGATTATATTCATGAGACAATTAGTCCAGATCAGTGGTTCTTAAGCTTCAGAGTGCACTAGCCACAGGGGCACTCATTTATTGTTTATTTCCATGGCCTCTGCTACTCGCTCTTCACAACTCACTCCCAGAGATTTTACTCAATAGAACTAGAGGGAGCCAGGTATCTGAAGTTTTGGCCAGCCCCCTCCCCACTACTCTGAAGAATCTGATGGAGATGTACAGAGACCCACACAGTGAATAATGATGTGTATTTATTGCTCTTGCTAGTACACAAAGTTGGAACAAGGTAGGAAGGCTCCCTTCGCTTAACGCAACAATTTGAGAAGACTTCCTTTACTTCATAAAACCAGTACACTTAATTTAACATTTGTAAGTTCTTACCAAAAAAAGTTAAACTTTGAAAACTACAAACAATAAACTAGGAGGAGTATGGTTCTAATCCGTTCATCTTATTACAGAAAGCCCAAACACATCAAATTGTGAAAATGAACAACTAGAACCACTAGAAAACAGACTTCCTGCTCGCTTTTAACGTATATATCTTTTTGTTCATATTTACCACATCTAGCTAGTGAGAAAAACAAGCTGTTATCTAACTGACCAGTTACAGAAACAGAAACATCATTTCTCTCCAATCTCCTCCTTCCTACTCCCTGAAGGTTTCTGAGCAGGTCCAAAGGCTTCAGGCCCTCACCTGCTGATGGGCTTGGGCCCACCCAAGGAGTAGGTGTAAATCCCAAAATAAATGAAGCTATTCTTTGTTATCAGCCTTAGTGACTTAAACCAATTCTCCTCTTCCTATTTCATCCTACTTCAATTCCCACCTGTTTTCTGTTTCCTGAACTCTAACCTCTCCTAGATTTTTTATGGTTTACCTAGTATTTGACTCACTTCTTTCCTTGATATTCTTTCAACCTTGAGCTTTCCATTCACAACTCTGATTTCTCTTACTTGACCAATCAATAACACCTTGGCCTCTCTTTGCAGTCTTAGAGTACCTGTCTCTCTCCTTCTGCATCTCTCCCCCACTCTCAGATGCTTCCTCCCCTCTCCTCCTTCTCCCTTATTTCCCTTCTCTTCTTTTGTCCTTCCTCCCTCCCTCTCTTTCTCCCTCCCTCCCTCCCTTCCTCTAAATTAATGTATAGACAGAAAAGTAATAAAACTAGCTTATATTTATTGAGCACGGATTCTCTGCGAGGAACTCTTGTAAGTGCTTTAAGTGTATTAAATAACTGAATCATCACAATAATATCAGGTGAAAAGTATTATTAACTAAGTCAGCTCTTAGCTATGCCTATTATTCTAGGCTCAAAGGCAAATAATAGGGTTTCTGTGGGAAATATATTTATTTAACATTTGTTTAATGAAAAATAACAAGTTTTTCCTTTAAACATTCACCCTAATGCAGGAAATCTGGGAGAGAAACTCAGTATGAATTTATGATTCCTAATCATCATCTTACGGTTTTGAACTACTCAACTAAGGAACAAAATACACAATAAACCAGAGTATAAGACATGGTACTTGACATAAAGGGATAAAATATTATGCAGAAGAAAAAAATCAGTAAACAATACAGAGTGAACATGACTTCTCATGCCAGATGACCCCCCTCCCCCATCCCACAGTAAGAATGGCTATATTATTACGTACAAAATAGACATTTGCAGGCTCCATGAATGCCAACCACAGGGTAATTAGGTCTAGCGTCACAGCACTGAACTATGTCCTCCTTCAAAAGCTACCACCTCTCAAATATGCACAACTATCAGCACATATCACAAGAATGTGCTTACTTTGCTTTTTGTTCATCTCTTAGAACTACAGATATGTGTAGGAGATAACTCAGGATATTTAGCCAATAATCATACACACACATTTGTATACATACATGTCTTTGTAAATAGATGGTTTTGTCTACGTGTGTATGTATGTGTGTGTTGTGTGTATGCATGACAGTTGACATCACGCCCCATTACTCCTAAACATTTCAATGTATATTTCCTAAAAACAGGGATATTCTCTTGCATATCATCTAACAATTTAAAACTCTGAGAATTGAACATTGTGCGATGCTGCTATCTAATATATAGTCCATAATAAAATTTCATCAATTGTCTTATTAATTTCCTTATTTCCTAGTTCGGCATTCAAGTCAGGATTATTCACTGTATATAGTTTTCATGCAACTTTAGATTCCTTTCATCTGGAACAATAACTCATCCTTTAGGTTTTTTTAAATTCATTTTTATTGGAGAATGGTTGATTTACAATGCTTTGTTAGCTTCTGCTGTACAGCAAAGTGAATCAGTTTTACATATACATATATCCACCCTTTATTAGATTCTTTTCCCATATAGGTCATTACAGTGTATTGAGTAGAGTTCCATATGCTATACAGTAGGTTCTTATTAGTTATCTATTTTATTTATAGTAGTGTGTATATGTCAGTCCCAATCTCCCAATTTAACCCTCTCCCTTCTTTTCTTTCCTCCTTGGTAATCATGCTTGTTTTCTACACCTGTGGCTCTATTTCTGTTTTGTATGTAAGTTCATTTGTACCATTTTTTTAGATTTCACATATAAGCAATATGATACGATATTTGTCTTTCTCTGTCTGACTTACTTACTTCACTAAGAGAATCTCTAGGTCCATCCACATTACTGCAAATGGCATTATTTCATTATTTTTTATAGCTGAGTAATATTCCATTGTATATATGTACCACATCTTCTTTAACCGTTCCTCTGTCGATGGACATTTAGGTTGCTTCCATATCTTGGATATTGTAAATAGTGCTGCAACGAACATTGGGGATGCACCCAATGTTTGGAGTATCTTTTAGAATTATGGTTTTCTCCAGCTATACACTCAGGAATGGGATTGCCGGATCATATGGTAGCTCTGTTTTTAGTTTTTTAAGGAACCTCCATACTGTTCTCCATAGTGGCTGTACCAACATACATTCCCACCAACACTTACATTCCCACCAAAGGGTTCCCTTTTCTCTACATTCTCTCCAACACTTACTGTTTGTAGACTTTTTGATGATGGCCATCCTGACTTAGGTGAGCTGATACCTTATTGTAGTTTAGATTTGCATTTCTCTGATAATTAGTGATACTGAGCATCTTTTCATGTGCTTTTTGGCCATCTGTATGTCTTCTTTGGAGAAATGTCTATTTAGATCTTCCACCCATTTTTTGATTGGGTTGGGTTTTTTTTTTTTGATATTGAGCTGCATGAGCTGTTTGCATTATATATTTTGGAGATTAACCCCTTGTTGGTTGTTTCATTTGCAAGTATTTTCTCCCACTCTGAGGGTTGTCTTTTCGTTTTGTTTATGGTTTCCTTTGCTGTGCAAAGGCTTTTAAGTTTAATTAGGTCCCATTTGTTTATTTTTGTTTCTGTTTTCATTACTCTAGGAAGTGGATCAAAAAAGATCTTGCTGCGATTTTTGTCAGAAAATGTTCTGCCTATGTTTTCCTCTAAGAGTTTTATGGTGTCTGGTCTTACATTTAGGTCTTTAATACATTTTGAGTTTATTTTTGTGTACGGTGTTAGAGAATGCTCTAATTTCATTCTTTAACATGTAGCTCTCCAGTTTTCTCAGCACAACTTATTGAAGAGGCTGTCTTTTCTCCATTGTATATTCTTGCCTCCTTTGTCATAGATTAGGTGACCATAATTACGTGGGTTTATCTCTGGACTTTCTATCCTGTTCCATTGATTATATTTCTTTTTGTGCTATTACCATACTGTTTTGATTACTGTAGCTTTGTAGTATAGTCTGAAGTCAGGAAGTCTGGTTCCTCCAGCTCCACTTTTCTTTCTCAAGATTGCTTTGGCTATTTGGGGTCTTTAGTGTTTCCATACTAATTGTAAAATTTTTTGTTCTAATTCTGTGAAAAGTGGTTTTGGTAATTAGATAAGGATTGCATTGACTCTGTAGATTACTTTGGGTAGTATAATCATTTTGACAATATTGATTCTTCCAACCCAAGAACATGGTATATCTCTCCATCTGTTTGTGTCATTTTTGATTTCTTTCATCAGTATCTTATAGTTTCCTTAGTACAGGCCTTTTGCCTCCTTAGGTAGGTTTATTCCTAGGTACTTGAACTTAATATTTTGAAGAGTACAAAGAAATAATCTTGTGGAATTCCCTTTAGTTTGAGTTTATCGGATATTTCCTTATGATTAGATTCAGTTTTTTTATTATAAGTTCCGGGTGTACAGCATTATAACATGATGTGTATACACCACAAAGTGATCACCACAGCAAGTCCAGTTACCATCCACCACCATACAGTTGACTTCCTTCAGTCATTTCACCTACCTCCAACCCTCTCTTCCCCTTTGGTAACCACTAATCTGATCTCTGTATCTATAAGTTTGTTTTGGATTTATTTTGTTAGGTTTTTATTTTAGATTCCACATATGATTGAGATCATGTGGTATTTGTTTTTCTCTGTTTGATTGATTTCACTTAGCTTAATACCTTCAAGTCCACCCACGTTGTTACAAATGGCAGAGTTTCACTCCTTTTTATGGCTGAATAGTATCCCATTATGAATATACCACATCTTCTTTATCCACTCATGCACAGATGGACGCTTAGGTTGTTTCCATATCTTAGCTATTGTAAAAAATGCTGCAATGAACATATGGGTGAATGTATCTTTCAGTTAGTGTTTCTGTATTTTTTGGATAAAAATCCAGAAGTGGAACAGGTGGGTCAGATGGCAGTTCTATTGTTAACTTTTTGAGGAATCGCTATACTGTTTTTTATACTGGCTGCACCAATTAACAGTCCCACCAACAGTGTACAAGAGTTCCATTTTCTCCACATCTTCTACAACATTTGTTATTCCTTGTCTTTTTGATAATAGACATTCTAACAGATGTTAGGTAATATATCATTGTGTTTTTTATTTGCATTTTCCAAATAGTTAGGGATGCTGAACAATTTTTCATGTGCCTGTTGGCCATCAGTATGTCTTTTTGGGAATAACATCTATCCAGATCCTCTCCCTATTTTTAATTGAGTTATTTGTATTTTTATTGACTTGTATGGTTACTTTATATATTTTGGATAGTAATCCCTCTTTGGATATATAATTTACAATTATCTTATCCCATTTAATAGGCTGCCTTTTAAGTTCTGATGATGGTTTCCTTCCCTGTGCAGAAGTGTTTTAATTTGATGTAATCCTACTTATTTTTGCTTTTGTTTCCCTTGCCTTTAGAGTCAGATGCATAAAACATAGCTAGTGGGAAGCAACCACATGGCACAGGGAGATCAGCTTGGTGCTTTGTGACCACCTAGAGGGGTGGGATAGGGAGGGTGGGAGGGAGACGCAAGAGGGAGGGGATATGGGGATATATGTATACGTATAGCTGATTCACTTTGTTATACAGCAGAAACTAACACACACTGTAAAGCAATTATATTCCAATAAAGCTTTAAAAAAATGGAAAAAAAAATTGCCTAGACAGATGTCAGTGATGTTACTGCCTATGTTTTCTTCTAGGAATTTTATGGTTTCATGTCTTATATTCAAGTTTCCAATCCATTTTATTTAACTTTTGTGTATGGTGTAAGATAGTGATCTATTGATAGTTTCATTCTTTTGCATGTGGCTATCCAGTTTTACCAACACCATTTATTGAAGATAATATCTTTCTCCATTATATGTTCTTTGCTCCTTACCGTAAGTTAATCGTCCATATATATGTAGGTTCATTTCTGAGCTCTCAATTCTGTTTTATTGATCTGTGCCTATTTTGGGCCAGTATCACACTGGTTTGATTACTACAGCTTTGTAGTATAGCTTGAAATCAAGAAGTATGATACCTCTATCTTTGTTCTTCTTTCTCAGTATTGTTTTAGCTATTTGGGATGTTTGGTTGTTCCATTCAAATTTTCGAATTATTTGTTCTAGTTCTGTGAAATATGTCATTGGTATTTTGATAGGGATGGCAATGAATCTGTAGATTGCTTTGGGTAGTATGGACATTTTTACAATATTAATTCTTTCAATCCATGAGTACAGAACATTTTTCCATATATTTGTGTCCTCCTCAATTTCCTTCATCAGTGTCTTATAGTTTTCAGTGTACAGGTATTTCATCTTCTTGCTTAAATTTATTACTAGGAATTTTATTCTTTTTGATGCAACTGTAAATGGGATTGCTTTCTTAATTTTGTATTTCTGATATTTCTTTATTAGTGAATAGAAACACCACAGATCTATGTATGTTGATTTAGTATCCTGCAAATTTACTGAATTAATTTATTAGTTCTAGATTTTTTTGGTGGAGTTTTTAGGGTTTTCTATATATAGCATTATGTCATCTGCAAATAGTGACAGTTTTACTTCTCCCTTTCTGCTTTGGATATCTTTTATTTCTTTTTTTTGCCTAAATATATGGCCAAAATTTCCAGTACTATGTTGAATAAAAGTGGCAAAAGAGGCATTATCTGTCTTGTTCCTAATCTTAGAGGAAAAGATTTCAGATTTTCACTGTTGAGTATGATGTTAGCTACAAGTTTATCATATATGGCCTTTATTATGTTGAGGTATGCTCTCTCTCTACTCACTTTGTTTAAGAGTTTTTAATCATAAATATATTTTGAATTTTGTCAATTTTTTTCTGTATGCATTGAACTGCTATGAATTTTATCCTGCATTTTGTTAATGTGATGTATGTACCATGCTGACTAATTTGCAGATATTGAACCATCCTTGCATTCCTAGAATAAATCCCTCTTGATCATGGTGTATCATCCTTTTAATTTATTGTTGGATTAATCTTGTTAACGTTTTGTTGAGAATTTTTGCATCTATGTTCATCAAGGATATTGGCCTGTAATTTTCTCTTTTTTTGTGGTGTCCTTGTCTGGTTTTGGTATCAGGATAATGCTGGCTTTGTAAAATATGTTTTGAAGGTTTCTCACCTCTATAATTTTTTGTAAGAGCTTTAAAAGGATAGGTATTAAATCTTCTTTAAATGTTCTGTAGAATTCACCAGTGGAGCTGTCTGGTCCTGGGTTTTTGTTTTTGTTTTTAATAGTTTCAATATCCTTACTACTAATCAGTCTATTCAGATTTTCTATTTCTTTATGACTTAGTCTTGAAAGATTGTATGTTTCTAGGAATTTATCCATTTCTTTTAGGTTGTCCAATTTGTTGGCATATAATTTTTCGTGGTAGTCTCATGATCCTTTGTATTTCTGTGGTATCACCTGTAACTTCTCTTTCATTTCTGATCTTATTTGAGTTCTTTCTCTTTTTTTCTTGGTTAGTCTACCTAAAATTTTTTGATTTTATTGTTTCAAAGAACAGTTCTTAGTTTCAATGATCTTTTCTATTGTTTTTTGTCTCTAATATATTTCTCTGATATTTATTATTGCCTTCCCTTTACTAATTTTGGGCTTTATTTGTTCCTCTTTTCTAGTTCCTTTTAGGTGTAAAGTTCGCTTGTTTATTGGGTATTTTTCTTGTTTCCTAATGTAGGCCTATATTGCTATAAACTTCCTTCTTAGAAGCATTTTTGCTGTATCCCACAGATTTTGACACATTCTATTTCTGTTTTCATTTATCTCTAGGTATTTTTTATTTCTCCTTTGATTTCTTTGATGACCCATTGGTTGTTCAATAGTATGTTGTTTAATCTCCAGGTTTTGGGTTTTTTTTTCTCATTTTTTTTTTCTTGTGATTGATTTCTAGTTTCATACTATTATGGTTGGAGAAGCTGCTTGATATGGTTTCATTCTTCTTGAACTTACTGAAACTTATTTTGTGACCTAACATATAATCCATCCTGGAGAATGTTCCATGTGCTCTTAAAAAGAAATGTTAATTCTGCTGCTTTTGAATGGAATGTTCAATATATATCTATTAAGTCAATCTGGTCTAATGGGTCATTTAAGGAAAGTGTTTCCTTATTTCTTTTTCTGTCTAGATGATGTATCCATTGATGTAAGTGCAGTGTGAAAGTCCCCTACTGTTACTGTATTTCTTTCAATTTCTCTCTTTAAGTCCATTAATATTTGCTTTATCTATCTTGTTACTCCTCTGTTGGATGCATATACATTTACAAACGTTATATCTTCTTGCTGGATTGACGCCTTTAGCATTATGCAATGCCCTTCTTTATCTTATATCGCAGTCTTTGTTTTGAAGTCTATTTTGTCTGATATAAATATTGCTACTGCAGCTTTCTTTTCATTTCCATTTGCATGGATTATCTCATTCCATTCCTTCACTTTTAGTATGTGTCCTTTCTTCTGAAGTGAGCCTCTTGTAGGCAACATATAAGTGAATCTTGTTTTTATATCCATTCAAGCACTCTATGTCTTTGATTGGCAAACTTAGTCTATTTACATTTAAAATAATTATTGATAGGCATATACTTATTGCCATTTTGTTAATTGTTTTCTGTATGTTTGTGTAGTTCCTCTAACTTCTTTTCTTCTCCTCTTTCTCTCTTTCCTTGTGTTTGGTAGTTTTCTTTAGTGTTACGCTTAGATTCATCTGTCATTTCTTTCGTGTACTTACTGTTTTTTCCTTGCTATTACTGTGAGGTTCACGTATAAAATTCAAAGTAAGCAGTTGCCTTTTTAAGTTGCTAGCAACTGCAACTTGAACACATTCTAAAGCTTTATCTCTTTATCCACCCCCCCAACACACACTTAATACTTTTTTTTTCCACTGTGACAAGATAATGGTTTATTATTGGAAGAAAAATGGCCTTCCAAATCCCAACACACTTAATACTTTTGATGACACATTTTACATCTTTTTATTTTATGCATCCCTTAACTGATTATTATAAATTTAGTTAATTTTCCTACTTTTGTCTTTTAACCCTCATTCTTTTTTTTTGTATGTGATTGATCCACTACCTTTATTTTATATTTATGTTTTCCAGTGAGAATTTTATTTTTGTATGTTTTCTTATTATTAAATAATGCCATTTCTTGTCAGCCTAAAGAAGTCTCTTTAATATTTCTTATAGGGTTCATTTAGCGGTGAAGAACTCCTTTAGCTTTTGTTTATCTGGGAAACTCTTAATCTTTCCTTCCATTCTGAATGATAATGTTGCTAGGTAGAGAATTCCTGGATGGGAGTGTTTTCCTTTCAGCACTTTGAATGTCATGCCATTCTCCCTTCTGTCCTGTAAAGTTTGTGCTGAAAAGTCTGCTGATAGCCTTATGGGATTCCCTTGTATGCAACAAGTTGTTTTACTCTTGCTGCCTTTAGAATTCTCTCTTTACCCTTACTTTTTACCATTTTAATTATAATGTGTCTTTTGGTATGAGTTCCTTTGTATTTCCCTTATTTGAAACTCTCTGGATTTCCTGGGCCTGGTTGTCTGTTTCCTTCTCCAGATTAGGGAAGTGTTTCAGCCACCATTTCTTCAAATAAATTTTTGGGCCCTTTCTCTCTCTCTTCTCCTTCTGGGTTTACTATAATGCAAATATCAACATTAATCTTCTTAATGTTGTCCCAAAGGTCCCTTAAGGTATCTTCACTTTTTAAAATTCTTTTTTCATTTTGCTGCCCTACCTGGGTGAGTGTCATTGTTTTGTCTTCCAGCTCGCTCATTCATTCTTCTACCTCATCCAGTCTACTGCTGAACCCTTCCAGTTTATTTTTCAGTTCAGTTATAACTTCTGTTTGGTATTTTCTTGTATTTTCTCTTTCTTTGTTGAAGTTCTCAGTGTGTTCATCCTATCTTCCCCTGAGTTCAGTAAGCATCTTTATGACCATAACTTTGAGCTCATTATCAAATATAGCTTATCTTCATCTCATTCAGATCTTTTTTTGAAGTCTGTCTCATCCTTTTGATTGGAACATACTCCTCTTTTTCCTCATTTTGCCTAATTCTCTGTGTTTCTATGTAGTAGGTAAATTAGCTATCTCTCCCAGTCTAGAAGGAGTGGCCTTACTGAGAAGACATCCTGTGGGGCTTAGACATAGTCTTTTTTTGCCAGGAGAGCCAGGTGCTCAAGGGATGCCCCCTTGTGGGTTCTGTGTACCTTCTTGTTGTGGCAGAGCCACACTGCTACAGCACACTGGTGGGCAGGGCTAGCCCTGGCCTGGCTTTAAAATCTAGCTGAGGCACAGGGGTAGGTGTGGCTCTCAGCAGGGTGTGCCCACTGGTGGTAACAGGTCAGGAGAATTCAAAAATGGCACCTACCAGTGCCAGCATTAGAAAGGTAGCCTGAGATCAAAAAAAAAAAAAAAAAGGCTCCTGCCAGTGTCTTAGTCTCTGTGGAGCATCCGAAGTGGTTCCTGCCTCTCTGGCACATGCTTCAGATGCTTTAAGATTAGTAAGTGGGTACACTCTCCACTCCACTAATGGCCTCTCCATTAGTAAGTGAGCTTTTCAATCTGGTATTTTTGCACTGGTTTTCATGTCGAGTGCATTGTTTGGGAGCCCTTTATGAGCAGGTTTTCTGCTTCCTACAGTTCAATAGTTTTCTTGGACATATTCCCTGTTGAGCCAAGTGTACTGTCCTTTTGCCCTTTGTTGCAGAGTCTCTGTTCATCCAGTTTTCAAGTCCCTTTCTTATGGAATTATTCCATATATAGTTGTAGATTTGTTGGGTTCATGGGAAAAATGAGTTTAGGATATTCCTACACTGCTATCTTGAGCCCTCCCAAATTTCAGATTATGTAATCTTTTTTTTTTTTTTTGCGGTACGCGGGCCTCTCAGTGTTGTTGTGGTCTCTCCCGTTGCGGAGCACAGGCTTCGGATGCGCAGGCTCAGCGGCCATGGCTCACGGGCCCAGCCGCTCCGCGGCATGTGGGATCTTCCCAGACTAGGGCACGAACCCGTGTCCCCTGCATCGGCAGGCGGACTCTCAACCACTGCGCCACCAGGGAAGCCCCAGATTATGTAATCTTGACAAGAATACCACAGTAAACCTTTGCATCATTAACAAAGTGAAAACCCAACTGCACCAGTAAACATTTATAAACCTGCACTTAAAAGCATAATTTGTACTCTTCTGTTATTTTTTGGATGTTTAAAGTGCTGAAATATTTTAGAAAGAAAGTTACCAGCATTAAATTTTGAAACAGAAGTAATGAGGAGAAAAGAAATTGTCAAAAATAATTACAAAGAATATAAGGAGAGTCATAAATAAGCAATAATAAAAGGTTAATAGAATTAGAGATGAGGAGAATATTTTCAAGCAGAAAGGATCTGAGATGAATTCACTGATAAAGCAGATTTTCAACTGACCTTGAAGGATGGCCAGGATTTCAATTAAAAATATGGGTAAAGGTACTCCACATAAAGAAGGCAGCATAAGAACAATGGTATTAAGGCAGAAATGGGAGGTTGTGTTCAATGGGAGGTGACGCAATTACCCTAGTGTACAGCACATGCCTATACTAATGGTAATGACAGAAATGGCCTGGGACTTCCCTGGAGGTGCAGTGGTTAAGAATCCACCTGCCAGGGCTTCCCTGGTGGCGAAGTGGTTGAGAGTCCGCCTGCCAATGCAGGGGACACAGGTTCGTGCCCCAGTCCAGGAAGATCCCACATGCTGCGGAGCGGCTGGGCCCGTGAGCCATGGCTGCTGAGCCTGTGCATCCGGAGCCTGTGCTCCACAATAGGAGAGGCCACAACAGTGAGAGGCCCGTGTACCGCAAAAAAAAAAAAAAAAAAAAAAGAATCCACCTGCCAATGCAGGGGACATGGGTTTGAGCCCTGGTGCAGGACGATCCCTACTTATTATTCTCTTTATCATATAACGCTCCTGAATAATAAGTTTCCTTTCTTCCTTGAATAATTTCTCTGTGGGATACAGGGGAAGTAGAAAAAGGACAGTAAAATTGAATTTCACATCTTTCATACTAATTCACCCATTATTTTAAAAAACCAAATTTAATGTATTCAATACAAATGGCAATTTGAAACATAAAGTAATGTAGCACATTTAAGCTGTTTATGAAAACAAATTATTATTGCATAGACCACAGCAATTAATACCAATTTTGTCAAGGGACACAACCCACACATAAAAGTTATTTTATGCATGGCTTACAAATTGCTTATAGGTCTACATTTTGGTTGTATGCTTGTAGCTCAGACAAATTTATCATCTTTGAATTTTTTTTTCCACACAACACTGTTATATTTTCTTTGTAGGTGCATCTAAGTTATTATAAGAAATCAGAGTCTAAAAATTGAATATGGGAAGATGAGCGCTAATATTGTCTTCATATGTAGTCCTATGTTGTTCATAAAGTGTAAGATTTTCTCCTATCAAATATCAATAGGTATACAATTTGAAGATAAAATGTATTTCCTCAATATTTTTGCACAATAGTGATATCATAATTTAAATGGCCAATAAAATTTGAATTCTTCAAGGAAATAAAAATGATGGGTGTGGAGAATCACTCAAAATTTTGCCACAAATTTTTAGTGCTTCTCTGTTTCAGGGGAGACAATTAACATGAAATTACTTGTACCTTATGTGCATTTTACTGTAATAAATTGTCTATAATTTCAATTGTAACATTTTTCATTTGTAACCAAAAAAACTAACTCAATGTACTGTGGAATATTAAACAAAAATAAAAAATAACAGAGATGATTGGAAACTAGACGACTGCCAGTTTGAAAATTATAGTGTAGAGTCAACATTTCCCCTTTTTTATTCCTGCAAATCATCCCAAAACATAGAGAATGAGAAACAATTATGCAAATGTCCTATTTATTGAAAATGGTAAACAGTGAACTCTTAGACCTCCAGGTCAAAAGAATGGTTCCAAAATCAGATTTCAAAAAGAACTAACAAACATAGCTTTCACTAAGGCTAGGGTCCATGCCTTTTTATATTGTAGACATGATGCAATAGTTTCAGGTAGAAGCATCTATGGAAGTGGTTTGGTTCCAAAAAGCAGAAAAAGAGAGGCTAAATGAGGAACTATATAGAAAAGACATATGTGTAGAAAGTAGTCTATATCTGTGAAAACAAACAGAGAAGTAAAGTCTTTCATTGTAGGGGGGGAGAAAAAAAAAAGAACAAACAACAAAGCCCACATTTTCTATCTCCCTTAGCTAGACCAAGAAAAACTCACTTTGTTCAGTGATACAAAAGAAAAACTGGACCAGCACAGGATCTATATAAAGATGCTACAAGACAGAAAGAGAGAAAACCAATTACACATAAAGAATCACATACTAAAAACATATTGCCATAAAAGAAGTGGAAAATTGTGACCAAACATTTCACCGTGAAGTTTTAAAATGTAATGAATTGCAATCACCTTTTTGAAGCAATTATGTAGTGCAGAAATACAGGGTGTCAGGGTGAGGTTGGTAAGATAAGAACAAGAAATGCACTGTAAGCTTCCAGGGCTCAACCAAATGTTACAACAAAAAAAGTAAAAGCAACATAAATATGAAGGATAAATTTGAAATAATACAGGGGAAGAGAGAGTACTGAAAGCACAAGAAAGTAGCAAGGATTGAAATGATAAATACAAGCTAAGTAAATGGATACTGATAAAGAATCAAAAAGAATTAGAGAGAAATTGTAGAGCATATCACAGACAAAAATAAATCCAACATACATATAAAAGGAATCCCTGAAAAAGACAACCATAATAATAAGATAGAGCAAACATTTAATGATATGAATCAAGAAATTGTTCCTGAAATAAAAGAATATTGAATCTACATCTTGGGGAAAAGACCCCCTCCCCCAAAAGAAAGGAAAATAAAGACAAAAAGTAACCACATCCCTGGGCAAAACGGTCCCAAACAGTCAGCACAAGGATAACACTCTAGTGAAGTCACTAGACTTCACATATAAATGAAGAATCCTTTAGTCTGCCAGGCAAATAAGAATTCCCTAAATTCTACAACGCTAGAAGAAAGAAGAGCAACATGGTCAAACTGCACTTCAAGTATAAGACAAGAGACAAACACTCTGGAAGATGCAAGATTTCAGAAACATTGCTTTTCCTCGGGAATCTACTAGAGGTGACTTCCATCCAAGAGTTGGTTAAAAAACAATAACAAACTTGACAACAATGTAAGCTCCTGTTGGAAGCAAATCCTCCCCAAGTGATCACTGGAAGTTTCACGGGATTATAGCTCCAGACAGCTTGACTTCGACCTCTGGAGATATCCTGATCCAGAACCTCCCAGCTAAGCTGCTCCTAGATTCCTCAGCCATAGACACTGTGATAGCATCATTGTCTGAAGTTGCTAAAGTTTAAGGTAACTTGTTACGCAACAATAGAGAACCAAAACAAGGCTTAAGAAGTATTGAATTTGAAGAGGCTGGAATGCTGGAGAATAGGGAGAGGATTTTTTAAAGAGTTGCTGATGTGCTGTGAGTCCCACCATCCTCCACAGGGAAGACTGAGGGATATCATCATCCTCAAGCAGAGGGACAAGGGTTTCCAGCAGAGCCTTTGGGACTGACAGGTGTTCTCTGGCTTTACAGGACACCAAGACTCAGGCTAGACCCATGCTTGGAAATGACTAAAGGTAAGAGGCTGTGGTGCATTGCTGCTCTGAGGGCAGGATGGTGGTGGCTCTATTGGGAATGGCTTGTGTGCCCAGAGTTTGTCACGGCAGAAGAAAAACAAATGATTTTACAGACAGATGTAGGCCAGGTGTGAGAAAGGGCCAGCGGGGAGATATCTCAGTGACTTTGACCAAAAGAGACATATAAAGAAGCTGTAGAAATTAATATTAAGGCTCTATATGGGGTGGACCACCACAACTAGGAACTTAGAGGAGAGGAAACATTTATCTCATTGAGGAACTGCAGGTGAGACACCCCCTGGGAATGAGGGGATCTCCACAGAGCCCAGAAACATGCTCCAAGAAAAAGAGCCAGCACTTAATATGTGATGCGGCCAGGAGAAGATAAGAACCCCACCTCTTTTCTGTGGGAGAGGAAACCACTGGAAGTTAAAGGCAAGAGGCAAGGTGAGAAAACCAGGCAAGCAGCTGAGCACCGCACCCCTCCCACACCAAGGCTGAAGCCCTGGGGGAGGGAGAAGCTTCAACACTAGGAAGCTTCAGAGTTTTGACTATTACATGAAACTGTAATTAATTAATGAACAGGTCCCTGTGTTCCGCCCTTTAACGCAATGCTTCAATGATTAAAACTAAATTTGTCATTTAAAATTAATGAAAATAACAGTATATCATACCACAGTAATGATATCATACAATTATCAGCACAAGGGAAATTCTACAGTTCTATAATAACTCAGACCTTCAAACCCTGGACTGCTGCTGAATGGCACCAATACTAGGGTAGACAACATTAACTCCAGCCTCACTACTTAACTAAGAAATCAGCTTCCAGAACCAAACTGACATATAACCTAGCACACCATATTTGTTCTACCAAGTATGATCTCATACGGGCTGCCCTAAGAAATATAATTTTAAACCATTTTTTGAACAGATAAGCCTTGACTGGAATAAAGCTAAAAATTAAGAACCTTCATGCATTTTGAGGAAAGTGTAACATACCATGAAATAAAGTTGGCTTTCATTTTTCTTCATCCCAACATCAGATATTCATTGATTCAAAAAAACTTCAGATTTTTTATGATAAAAATAAGTAAATAAAAACAAATAAGGTTTGGCAACACTACCTGTGAATATGATACTCTTGATTACAGAGATGTAGTCTTCAGGCTCCTGCTCAGTTGAGATCTCCCATCTGCCTCCAGAGATATTTAATAATTTGTAAAGATGATCTGAACTCTTCAGCCCACACAGCAGAGTAACCACACTTTCTGGTGAATGCAGTACGTTTTCTAGAAACTGACATTTCTTTGAAGATAGGTTTTGAAGCAGGCTATTTGATAATATCAAAAGTTTACACTTGTAAGAGTTTAAACTTAGCAATTCCAAATCCCGAAGAGAATAGTTCTCCAAGTGATATAACAGGATTGCTTCCCTTTTCACAACATGTGAAAAAACTTCTCTCAAGTACAAAGCCCATTCTTCAGCATCTTCTTCATATATCATGATGATGTCTTTTGCATTTTCTGGAAAGGAGAAAATAATAAATTTATTTTCTTATATTTGACATGCTAACAGCAGGTTATATTATTATTTTTCAAAGAATTAAATGTACTCTTTAGGGAATAAATTAATTTGCTTATACCAGAGACCAAGAATATAATTCATATTATCCCCATCAGAATCCTGCGGGAGTAAAGTAATCCTTCAGATGCAACACAGAGTTCATGCTCTGTGCAAGGGTACACTGTACTCACTGCACAAATGTTAATCTAGGAAGCTCAACAGAAATAAATGAGAGGCCTTGAGATAGAATGGAAAGAATATTCTGTGGGATTAGGGATGCTGGGCTACTAGGCATGGCTCTGCCAATAACCACAAAATTTTACCTAGATTATGGTACTTAATTCCTTTCAGCCATGTTTCTTCACCAACTAAATGAAAGTTTAAAAAAAAAATAAGCCCTACCTAATGAATCGGATTATTCTGAGAAGAAATAAGACAATTTACATTAAAGGACTTTAAAATCCTTCTTCTAGGTAAAGATGGGTACATCAAGACAGAGTACATAACTCCATGGCCAGAAAACCAACAAGATAAAATTTTTTTAAAAGAAAAAAATTCAATAGCAAAAACCAAATAAAGGGGGTATTATCTCATGCCATAAACTAAAATGTTGTTGATGAAATAAATCAGAGGTTCTGGTGAGGCAGTACTAATCGTAAACCTATCTCACACCCTAAACCAGCACTGATGAAAAAACTTTTAAACCACCCAAACCACCAGGGTGGTCATGAATCTCTTCCCCCGCTGGAAACTGATTGGGGGTGTCTGCAGAAGCAGGAAAGGCTGAATCCTAAACAAGTCAAGGCTCAAAGCTGAGTCAGTAAAGCCAGTCAAATTGCACAGGAACTCAAGAGCATCCCTGGGCATTGGAGAGGGGCCTTGCAGACAGGGTCTCATTAGTGACTACAATCCACCACCTCCAACTTGAGAGTCACACTAACAGATCTTCTTCTCCTCTTTTCTCTCAGGCCATAAAAACTGACTGGAATGTAGATTTTGTCTCTCAAACTATAGCTTGGAGGGAAAATAAAAAGTAGCAATTAGGGAGGGGAATTTAAGGAATAATTTACCCACACAATATTAAGCAAATAGAAAGCCTAGACTGAGCTAAGAGAATCGTGAGCAAGATGAAAGGATTAGCAATACAAATTCATAGTTATTGAAAGAGACAATGACAACAATATTAACAATAATAATATATATGATCATCATAATAATGAAAGTAACACAGCATGAAAAGACTAGCAGGAATCATAAGCAGGGAAGAGAAACACAAGAAAAGTCCCTCACAGTATTAAAAAACCACTGATTAAATAAAACCAAAGTTTAAAGACATACTGATTTGATATTTTTAAAAGAATCATTTGAAAGGGTATAACAAATAGATAAAAAGACAAATTGAGAGCCAAAGCAATACCACTGCCCAGATAATAAATTAGAAAAATCAATGACTAGCTTAGACACAGATAATATTTTCATTTCTGGCCTCAAAGTAAAGCTTCATATTTTCATAGTAAACACAAAAAGAGAGAATAAAATTAAAGCAATTGGTGAAAAATCTGATATATATGGGGAAGAGCCAAAAAAGGAAAAGATTCAATATAAAGATAATCCCAAAACCTGAAGTAGAAGAAAACAAAAGATGCATTAAAAGTTTTAAAATATAATTTTTAAAATCCTTAAAATATGGAAGAAAAATGAACCAATTCTATGGAAAAACTGTTAGAGAAAACATCTTGATTAAATTTCACTTGGTTTAACGATTATTATAAAACCTCTTCATATATCTAGGAAAGAAAAGCAAGTCATTCAAGAGGAGAACAATATTGGGTTGGTAGATTTTTTCAGAGCAATTTCAAAGGCATATTATAATAAATTATAAAATAGCTCTTACAAAAATAATTTTATAGTGTATTCATACTACAGAATATTGCACAGCAATAAAAAAGAATGAACCACTGCTACATGCAACATGGATGAATCCAAAGATATAATGTTGACTGAAAGAAGAAAAAGTATATACTGAAGGATTGTATTTACTAAAAGTTCAAAAATAGAAAAAAAAAATTCATGGCGATACAGATCAGAATAGTTGGGAGTGGGATTAATGAATGGAAGCAGATAAAAGGGAGCCTGCTGAGGTTCTGAAAATGTCCTATATCTTGATCTGAGTGGTTGTTACACAAAGTATACATATATAAAAATCTGTTCATCTGTATATCTTAGATTGTGCATGTAAATTACATGGCAATTAAAAAGTAAATTAAAATATCAAAAGAAAAAGGAAGTTTCAGGATGGTAGCTATTCAAGAGGCAAAGGGACTTAGATGAATGGCGCATTTTGGGAGGGAGAGCCAAAGAAAATAAAACAATCGTAAGATTGTATCATATATTTGAAAATTTGAGAAAAAGTGCTAACAGAAGTTTGACAGTTCTGACTGGACATTTTGAAAAAAATTAAAGATAGGTACATTATAATCTTTTACATGTAAAATACAAAAGAAAGAAGAAAAATTAATTGCAGAAAAACAAAGCAAAACAAAACAAAACAAAAAGCAGGATCATTATATACTATTTGGATCAACAGTGCAAATGTGTACATAATCATTGTATGGACCGGATATTTATGTCCTCCCCAAAATCCCATATGTTGAAATCATAACCTCCAGTGTGATGGTATTAGGAGGTGGGCCAATGTGAGGTGATGAGGTCATAAAGGTGGAGCCCTCGTGAATGGAATTAGTGCCCCTATAAAAGAGGCTCCAGAGAGGTCCCTTGCACTTCCTGCTATGTGAGGTCACAGAAAGAAGTCAGCAACCTGCAACCCAGAAGGGGGACCTCACCAGAATTTGACCTGCTGGCACCGTGACCTCAGCTTCCAGAACTGTGAGAAATAAATATTTTATTGTTTAGGCCACCAAGTCTATGGTATCCTGTTAAAGCAGCCTAAATGGACTAAGACAATCATAATAATGTAAATTTGACTAATGATTTAACTACAAGTTGAGATTTAAATATACTAGAGACTAAGGAAAGAGTCTGATAGACTAATAGATTGAAATCCTTATCCAGCATATTTCAGAAAACAATAGGTAATGTTAGAATTAGTAAATCAAGAAATAGTAGTATAAATGTATCTTTCAGAAACATGAAATAGAACAACAACAACAAGATAATTTGAAATAATGAGGTTCTTAAGGTTCCCATAGGGAATGGAATTGTGTTTGGGGAGGGAGAGAGCAGAGAACTGCTGCTTTTCATTATAGGTGTTTTATCATTGTTCAATATGCCTGTGTAATTATAATCAAAATTTAAGTAAAGAAAAAAACCCAGTCAGCAAATAGAAGAACCAAAGTAAGCAAAATGAAAATGTAAAAACTTTGGAAAAAAGAACACATGGTAAGTTGAATACATATACATACGGATCAAAGACTAAGTATCAAGGGGATTATGATGGCACTACAAAATGCAAATGTTAAAAATCTTGATGAAATGAAAGTATCCATAGAATGGGAAAACTGAGTATTTGTGGAGGAGAAAGTATAAAACACTAACATCATCTTTCATAGAATTCAGCTATTTAACACTGCCTAAATTTGAATAAAAAGTGACTCAATTCTTCTACTATTTTTTGTTTCATCATTTTTCTTAAGCAATAATAAACTTGGAAAGTATTCCGAGTAAAAAATTTTTATCTGAAAATGAACCTCCTTTGGTTTTACTTTATATTACTTTAAAATAAGTTATTTTATTTAAAAAAGAGCACATAGAGTATTTCTCACTTTTAAATAATCCTGCCCATCTACTCAAAATACACCATAGTTCCATTGACTGTTAGCAACAGTTGTATGTGAGAGATAAAATTTTGAGAGAGGTATGATTTCCTTTTTCTGACTCTTCCATATAGCTTATATTTTTGTTGTAAAATTGTATTACTGTATAAAACAAAGTAATCATTCTTAACAATTTAGTTTGTAAGATATTATCATGAGTACAAAGAACAAAACACCAAAACTCTTATATTCCACACTTATCTTTCTCACTCTGGATATAGAGCATGTATTTTCTATACCACTGACGTAGCAATTAACACCACAATGATTTTGAGAGCTTTTGCATTTTTATTGAATTATCTATATCTTTTCTCATGATATAAATAGTATCTCCAAGGAAGATGCTCCTCTTTCAACTCACTGATTCCTACACAATGCCTAGCACAATTTTTTGAACAGATATTCAACAAAAATTTAAAAATAGATTCACATATACAGAATGAGAAAAAATATCTGGCAGAAAACATATGGGAATCATACACAAGTTGTGTAGGAATCATCAGCATACTTCTGCTATTCTCTATGTAGTGTTTCACCCAGCCTCAATGCTAACTAAATAGTTATTGAACACACACAAACATAGTGTCATAATTCAGTATTTTTATGTTTGAGGAACAGCAGAGGAAGAGTTTTCCTTATATTGCATATAGCCAGAGTAAACTGCTGTTTAGTTATAAAATAATTCGGGTAAATATAAAACTAATAATAAACTATTGAGTGCTTAAAATAAACTAGGACTCTTGTTGTTTTATACATATTATTCCACTTAATTCTCAAAATTTACCCTTTTAAGGTACAAATGTTACTCTTATTTTACAGATGGGAAAACTGAATCAGTAGCGGAATTAGGACTCCAATGCGGGCAGTCTGACCCTACAGTCTGTACTTTTAACCTTTAACAGTAGAGGACACAGTAACATTATCTAAAAGATTAAAATAGATTCTTTGCAGTGATATGAACTAGATTAGTCTCTATGAAGCAGCCTACGAGTTAATATCAAGTATGCAAAGTATGTGAAAGCTCCTCTGGTTTCCCATCAGGGAAAAAAGAGGAAATAAACCATATACTCCAAGAGTATCGTTGTCTATGAAGAACTCACAGAACTTCCTTCCGGACTCTAAAATCAATAAAATTATACATTAGACTATGAGGATGCATTGAAGTACAGAATGAATACTGCCACATTATATGGTTGGATATCACACTACCATAGGAAATCAATTCTAAAGACAATCATAACCTATCTTTCAAAACTTCCCGAGAAAATTAGACAGGAAGTCTCTCGCATACTCTATGGCCATTTTTTCTTGTGCTGAAATTGTGCCTTCCTTTAAAATTTATATTTGACTTGTACTTAGTAAACTCTGTTGGACAGTTTTCAGAAACTAAGACTAGCATTAAGTGTTAGCCCTTTCTTTTCTATGGGTTAAATGATCTCAGGCTTTTACTCTTTAATTTTCTCAAATATTATTTATTGAGATGTTCCATGGACCAGGTATGCTCCTAAGCATTTAACATGCATTACTTCATTTAATATTCATAAAACTGTATGGAGTTGGCCTTGTTATTTTTGTTTTACTGATGATCACATTGATTAACTTGTCACAGTTATGAAGATAGTAATTGGCTTTTAGGTTACCTTCCAATCTTTTTGTATGAAAGCATGTTGGGTCAAAATACAAAAAGTTAATAAAGGGGCCTTATTCTAGAAAATAGCTTGTCCTTGAGTAACAGTTACATTGTAGACTCAACAACAGTTCTCTATGATTTCTCAAGAGGAGCCTACTAGCCTTGCAATGCACTTTGTTTTATACACTTAAACTAAATCAAACCTAAATCATTATTCTGCTTGTTTAAGGAGGGTTACTATCATTAATGTTGGCCAGATTTTATAGGCTGTGAAATGAAACAATAAAGGATGAACCTGAAATATAGAAGCACAAAATGTTCATTCCTGGAAAGCGTCATCAAGATAAAGGGAAATTGCTATTGAAGATGCCATTAAGGTCTGCAAATAAATTATTATTTAAAATGTAAATCTCAAGTCTAGCAACATAAAGGACAGCTTATACTACAATGGTAGGAGCAAAATAGATCTAACTACTATAAAGTGTTCTTTCAGATTCCATAATGATGCCTTATTTATTTATCTTACAAAATACTGAACAAATCTCCAAGCTTGAAGAAAATGTGTATTAATAATTGATATCAATAATTGTTTTTGCTATGAGAATGAATTATACTACATATTGCCAAAAGAATGAGACTGGCCATACATCCAAATCCTTCCTATTATATATGCACAGCTCAAAATGGCAGATTTTCTTCTTTTTGAGTAAGATCCCACCTCTTACCCATGTTTGTGCATAATGGAGAAAGACGGCATGATGCACGTTTTCAATATTATATTTTTCTAACTGGTAGCCAAAGTGCAGAAGAAACAATTACAAAGAAATGAGTTATAGCCATAATGGACTCAGTAGTGATAACATGAACATTAATCTTGATCTAATCACACACAAATATATATCATTACTCAAATTATATAGTAAATATAACTGAATTGGTCTTATACTCTAATTTGTACTCTAACTAGTACAACAGGGGAACAAAACTGAGGAAAATTTCCAAAGGTATTAAGGTAGCAAAATACACTATAACTCATATTTCTACTCCAGGAAAGTTGATTAATTTCACTTATTCATAGCGGCAAAAAGTACCAGGTGTTTTCTGTATATCTCTGTGTAGCAGATACTGCTGATACACAACCCACATCTTCCTGGCCCACTAGCTTCAGCTTGATGCTCAGCTATTAAGCACGCTGACCACTTCCAACCTCTGCTCTGCTGCCTGAGGACTTTCTCTGGAGCTGAGGGAGCTTCCTCAGCCCGTGTGCCTGCCTAGCAGCTCAGAAGTGCTGGGGATTTAGTGCGCGGAGGGCTGGGAGGCAACCCTCAGTCAATGAGGGATGGAAGTCAAGGTGTAAACAGGTCAGCTTCCCCATCCCTCAGTGGGACAATTCTGAGGTTTGTTCTACACAGTAATTAGAGGATTCCCAGTAGTATTGAATTATAACTGCTCATATTATTCTGCTTATTAATATACACAGTATCGGCTTTTCTCCCTTTCTTGTCTCACATTCCCAATTCTCTGACTAGTGCATCATGGACTCATCTTTAAATAAACTGCTTGTACTCATGTCCATTTCTTAGGGTCTTCTTCAGGGGAAATCTCTATAAACATATATGTTAATTAACTTAGTTCTTCTTTTCAAATACAGGAAGGTACCAACACATTTTAAGATTACACTTTTCAGCTATGGTGAAGAACAACGACCAGCAAAAATTATTTTTATACAAATGCAGACCTTCCCCTTTCTTTTTCCTTTTAAGATGCAAATAAATGCTTCTATGCTTCACAGAACCTTGAAAGATAATTTTTCTTCTTCTTTTCTGCAAAGAAAGCATGGCGTTAATTGTTACAGGATTATTTTGCGAAGACCTCCTACCCCTTCATATATAAACTACAAATGTTCAGCTCCCACCTCTATCACTTTTTATCACTAATACAAATTGTTAATAGTTCATTTAAAGAATTATAAACATAAAAGATACTAGATCTGTAAGGAGGTTTTAATATGTTTCAAACTTATTTAGTTCAAATTTATGGAATTCTATTTCTGCAATGTCCATACCCTCTCCCTCCTTTTATTGACACTATAGATTACTGAATTGGACAACACTGACCATAAGACAGGCTAAGAAAAGAATACTGTGATCAAATAAACTATGACATATTACAAATTTTAAGATGAATTCTGATTTCAGAGATTTGACTAGCCTAAAACAAGAAAACTTTATCAGAATCAATTAAATATGGGAGTAGTATCCTCACAGTATCTTAGGTGCTTCTCATTTCTCCAATTCACACTCAAGAATGATCTCCTGGGACTTCCCTGGTGGCTCAGTGGTTAGGAATCCACCTGCCAATACAGGGGTCACGGGTTCGAGCCCTGGTCCAGGAGGATCCCCCATGCCGCAGAACAACTAGGCCCGTGCACCACAACTGCTGAGCCTGCACTCTGGAGCCCGCGAGCCACAGCTGCTGAGCCCACGTGCCACAACTACTGAGGCCCGTGCGCCTAGAGCCCGTGCTCCGCAACAAGAGGAGCCACTGCAATGAGAGGCCCACGCACCGCAGAGATGAGTGGGCCCCTCTCGCTGCAACTGGAGAATGCCCGCATGCAGCAACGAAGACCCAACGCAGCCGAAAATAAATAAATTTATTTTTAAAAATATTGGAAAAAAAAAAGAATGATCTCCTTAGGACCTGAATATTTTTTTTTGATCTCTCCAGACTGATTTCTTCCCTATGGATTACATCACCCAGGCTCCCATGCCCACTCCAATGGAAAGCACCATCAGAACACCAGAAGGTGAGAGAAACGAATGACAGGGTTATTTATCGGTCCTGTCACTCACTCCCCCATTCTAATTTTAGCAGTGGCCATTTTCTTTTGTGGCTCTTCTGTGGCCTTTCTTCCGTGGTTCCAATTTTCATGCATCTCTAGCAACCATCTTTCCTCCACTTCCCTCACTGGCAGCGTAAAGGACTCCTGCTTATTCTTCAAATGCTTCACTGGCCCTCTCTGGGTTCTTCAGCCCTGCACATCTTAATAAATAATCACTTTATTAAAATTTTTCAGTTAAAAATCTTTGATGGCGGCACTGTTTCTTGCTACAGGTACTAGGAGTGACCAGAGGAAACAGACTCTATAAGATGGATTCTGGAACTGGATTGCTCTCATAGTTGTGGAGAACACAAGCAAGCCCTCATCAAGGGGAAACAGTACACTGACAGTGTATGGCATGCAGAAGCACCATAATGACATAATGGTACAATTGGATGGAGTGTCAATGGAGGGGAAAGTTTTAGGCGACAGAGTGTCTGTGGTGGCAACAGGGATTACAGATATGGAGGGGGTTGGTATTTGGCTTCTCTGTCCTAGAGAGCATGCATTCACACAGACAGAGCTACAATTCCAGTAGCAGGCAAAACCCTCCAAATGTCCCTGGATCTTTTTTAACCAAGTGAACCTGTAGTCCTTGTAAAAACAAATACACAAAAACAAAATAAAATTAAAAGTTTTCAGGAACCTCACTGGAGGCAATTGCCTTACAAGCTATGTCAACTTTTCTCAGTAACCATGCCAGCATCCCTCACTGATTGCCTTTATTATCAATAACCAAAGTTAGATCCCATAAGTGAAAGGAATATTCTAGAGAAACTATTTCAAACACAGAAATTATTACAGGGCCTTGCCAATATATATCAGCATGAGTCTGGAAAGTATGTATGGCATGGATTTTAAGAGTTATTAGACCAAGGAGGGCAAAACAGAGGATTGAATCCAACTGAACTCGTCAGTATGGTTATACTCATAAAGGAGTCAGAATGTAATGTGTTATCTCAAGTACCTGAGTGGCATTAACAGTCGATAGAATGTATAATTAAAGCTTGGACTCTGTAATGGCCTACAATCAATGTGATTACAATGCTAGAACTTGCCTACCATGATGGTGAAAAGAGGTCAAGGAGGCAAATTTTTTCTGTAAAGGGCTAGAAAATAAATACTTTAGGCTTTGTGGGCCACATAGGATATCTTCACTTTCTTTCTTTGTCCCTTTCTTTTTTTTCTCCCTTTCTTTCTTTCTTTCTTCCTTCCTTTCTTTCTTTCTTCTCTCACCTTTTCTCTCTCTTTATCTTTCTCCCTCTCTTCCTTCCTTCTTTTCTTCATTCTTTTTCTTCTCCTCCTCTTCTTTTTCTTTTCTTATAACTCTTTAAAATGTAGAAACTATTCTTAGCTTACAGGCTGTACACAAAGGCGCCACCAGCTGGATTCTGCTTGTTGGCTATAGTTTGCTGACCCTTGCCCTAAAGTATTCCGACATCCCCTTCACTAAGCATTAAGAAATTCAATCATGAGAAGCTCTGTACTGTCTGTCCTCTGTAGCCTGGAGACAATGATGAGAACCGGACCTCCAGATTGAACTTTTTGATGTCAGTGGGGGAATAATGAAGTCTGGGTTGGTAGAGGATAAATGGCAGCACTTCATTATCACAGGCAATTTAAGTAATCAAAGTGTTTTTCACTGCAGGGATCTGTTATGGTAACTAATTGATCTGAGGGTCCTTAGGAATGAAATATCTGCATAGCCTATGAAGGTTCGATTTCACCTTTATAAACAAAACAATTCTAGGTTTGAGTGCAGAAACTGACTTAAGTTACAACAGTGGAGATTCACAGCCTCCTGTCTGGCTTATAGACTCAGAGCCCATTAACTTAGGCAAGACCAAGTCCCTTTGAGAAAGGATTCTTCTTCTTCTGTGCTGTTAAACATGTATACAACATATCTTCTCCCAAGCATTCCCCAGAGACCTGCAGCCATGTATACCACCATTTTCGTGGACCCAAAATGCCCAATAGCACATTGGTAAAAGGGAATTTATGGAAGTCAGGTGTAATGATAAATAACTTCTTGCCTTGGGGGTGTATCTAATCATGGTTCCAGTGGGCCCATAGAGATATCCTGTGGGTTTTTAAAGCCTGGAATGTATGTGGCAATACATATACATAGCAAATGGCAGAATCCTTACAGAGAATGAGGATATTTTGGGAGGAAGGGAAAAAATATGTCTCTGGAACTGTTAAACCCCAAAATAGTAAACAAAACCAAATACTACGTGCCTTGGGTCTGAAAATATATTGGCACTAGGTCAAAGTGAATGGTTGCTGCATTACAACCCTGGAACCCACGGTCGTCCCTGGAAGAGAATGGTGAAAGGAAATTCTCCCAGGTGGCAGAACTTTGGGCAGTATCTCTAACTGTCCACTTGCTTTGAAGAAAAGGCCTGAACTATGGATCTACTTTGAGTAAAAGAAGAAAGAGTAGAAAAGAATATGCTCATTTCATTAACCCTAACTAGGTTACTAATTAAGAAAATATATCTTGGAAACATGAGACTACAAGTTACTTTTTTTCCATGCAGTGATATCCTTACATTCTTTGTGGCTTAGACAAAAGCAAGTTAGATATACACCACATTAGCCAATGCAAATTTTATCAATAATAAAGACAACATTCGATTTCCCCTCTGCTTTATTCTTTTTGTCTTATTTCTCAGTTGCGTAACAACTTAAGCATTGAAGAAGGATATTTATTGTTCCATCCCCACCTCCATCCTCGATACAAGTCCCTGACGTTTTTTACTGAAAAGTGGCTTTGTCACCCATGCTAAGCAGCCCAGCCCCCAAGCGCAGAAACTGTTTTTAACCATACAGTCTAGCTGTGTTTTATCAACAGGATGCCACAAAGACCAGTGACAAAACCAGACTGAACTGGCTAGATTCAATATAGTGGGCAAAGCAGGCTGAAAGTCACTGCTTTCCTAGCCTTGATTTATCTCTGTGTTTCCATACCAACCCCTGAGAGCTAAAGGACACTTTCCCTGATTTACCTCTGTGTTTGTTTCAAAAGTACCTGGTGTCTGGCAGAGATGTTTTGCAGCTGTACGTTGAGAGACATATGCTTTGAGAGATAGACAGTGGTCAACCACCCGGAACCAGCTCTGACTTGACCACAGGGCCGCACCTGCACAGATGGAGCCTGAAGGTGTCTGAAAATTACCTTTGCTTCATTACCATGCTACAATCTCTGCCCAAAGGAGGGATTTGTGCTCTGCCAGGCACAATGGATGCCGTGTTTACACACGGAAGTAACTTGGAAGCCTGTGCGTGCCCAGCGGCCCCCAGCTACCCCCAGGAAATCTCGGCCCCTTTTCTAAAGCCCTGATGACCTGTCTGCCTCCTACCCCTTAAAATTCCCTGACTCCCCTCCCCTCTCTCTAAAGGGGAGAAGGTGCCTTTAGAGCATGAGCTCTCCTTCTCCATTCCCATTCAAGCCATTGAATAAAAGCTTGTCCTGCTCGCACCAAACTCAGTTTCGTTATTGGCAGCTGGAACCCGAGCAGGAAAGAATTCGCTGACCCAAGCCAGAGGGGCTTCAATGCAGCTACAGGGGAGCCTCGCAACTAATCAGGTAACAACACTTGATTGTAAATGTGCCACATTTCAAAGTAACATACACTGAAATCCCATTCAATTGTAATAATATACAAAGTGCATTCACATGAATATTACGATATGTTTTTTGCTATTCAGAGTGTTACAGTTTTAAGAAAAGTATTTTAACTCAATATAAGTCAAAAACAAAATTTTATACTTGAGAAGACACAAGTTAGAAAGTTTGAGAGAGTTGCCCAAGGTCACACCAATGGTAGGTCACAGAGGCGGGCTTAAATCCCCATCATCTACTGCCAACTCTGGTTTGGGTATCAAAGCACACTGCAGGCAATGTTATTGAGAAAATGAAATAAAACTGCAGTCCTTTCCTTGGGCTTTTCAGTGGACAGAAGCACATGATCAGTTGATCAGATTAAAAAGAGAATTGATTTTAGTTTCACTGGCAAATCTAATTTTGCTGTCCTAGTTCTGAGCAGGAGAAAACTGTGTTGGCATTCCCTTGTTTCTTTGTCTCCCTCACTTCCCATCTCTACCTCTTCTTTACAAAACACAAGATGGTGGCAATGGTAGGAAAAAAGAGCCATGATTAAGTAGCCATGGCTAATCATGGCTTGAGAGCAATGACCAAATAGTTTATAATTTTCTTTCTGAATTCCTTTCACGAAAACGAATGCGTTTTTGTCACTATTACTGAAGTATATAAACCAAGGACACAGTAAATACACTCCATGTTCTCAATCTTTAGTGCAATTGTGCAACTTAATTATACTGGCAAGTGCTTATCAGAAAGACACTAATGTCTTTCAACAGTTTTATTATGTGCAGAATTACATATGAGGTCACAATATAAGAATATAACTGAGTAAGAACATACCTTTAGCAAAACCCTCTGTGGAAAGTTTATCTTAAAATTCACATTTTTCTGTGGGCATTGTAAAATATCTTAGAAATGGCTAGAAAACTAGAATACATGGACATACTGAAACAAAGAACAGAATGAAGTTCTGCTCATTCGTTGAAAGCAATACCAGCAAGCATATAATCCCCCACCCTTTCCTGATGTCTGCATCCTCCTGTGACCATTCTTGACCAGAAGGGAAATAGGAGACAGAGCAAAGTATGTCTCCTACCACTTGCGGAAGCAATCCAAGGTCTATTGGGGCACATGCTCGCAGTAATCATGAGTTCTGGGTAGAGATCAAACAATTGCAAGTGATCAAAATACTGGGTGCCTCTATAAAAGTCCTCAACTCCATTACAGCACTTAATAACAGCCACACTGCCCCATTGCAACTTCATTCTTTTCTCATCACGTGGTCAAGGGCCTACTTGCCTCAGAACTACTTTGGGAGTTTGATAAAATCATTATTTCCTGGGATTGGTACCAAGGGAAGAATCATCCATTGTGCAGCTAAACACTGGGGAAATTCTTATGTCTACTCGAGTTTGAAAATTGCTCTAGAGTCCTTTTTATGCTGTTAGTATTTCTAGTACCATACTTGATACTTACAACTCAAGTTTTGCTGATGTAAAAAAAGAAAATGAAGATTTTAGTCTTTCCTAATGAGGAAAAAAAAAATCCAAGTGGCTTATAATGTTATTTACTAAGGAACTAAATGCATGTGCATAATTCAATTCACTAAAATCATTAACCTGTTTGCTCAAAATCTGTCTTATTTTACCAAAATGATTTTTGTCATATGAGGGCCAAATCACTTATTTCCAAAGAATACAATATTTGAAATTACGTATCTAAAATTTAGATTGCAATTCTGAAATGAACATTGTGTTTATGATGTTTATCCAAAACTATAAAAAGTAATATAGATAGTGATGGGGGCAGATTTTATAATATAATGTGTGGTTAAGTAAAAGCAATTTTATGAGTATTCTACTTCATACTTTTATAAAAATTGTTATTTTACTGTTATTAATTCTCATGTACCAGGTGTCATATTAGGAAAATTAACAGCCTAGAACTCAGGGACTAACCAGGTTACAAAAGCTAACGTTTAAAAAATTAATGTTCAATTACTTTACCTATGGCTAACATTTTGTACAAGATTGAATTCCAAACTCTTTTCTGAACTGAAATAATGAAGCATTGAGAGTTCCTGATGGGACTGCTTTCATTAATATTCAACATTTAGAAGTGTATAATATAATAAGATCTACGTAGAAATTCTCATAAAAATGTAAACTACTAGACAAGGAAAGATGATTTTAGAAAATGAAGAACTGGGAAGAATTATTACAATTTTTTCTATATTCCTTCTCTCTTATTAAAATGTATAAGGATACTGTCCATCAAAAACTGAAGCTCTATATAATATAAAAGTTTTAAACACAGAGCTATGTCAAGAATATACCATATGACCCAACAATCCCACTACTGGGCATATATCCTGAGAAAACCGTAATTCAAAAAGAGTCATGTACCAAAATGTTCATTGCAGCTCTATTTACAATAGCCCGGAGATGGAAACAACCTAAGTGTCCATCATCAGATGAATGGATAAAGAAGATGTGGCACATATATACAATGGAATATTACTCAGCCATAAAAAGAAACAAAATTGAGCTATTTGTAATGAGGTGGATGGACCTAGAGTCTGTCATACAGAGTGAAGTAAGTCAGAAAGAGAAAGACAAGTACCGTATGCTAACACATATATGTGGAATTTAAGGAAAAAAAAATGTCATGAAGAGCCTAGGGCTAAGACAGGAATAAAGACACAGACCTACTGCAGAACGGACTTGAGGATATGCGGAGGGGGAAGGGTAAGCTGTGACAAAGGGAGAGAGAGGCATGGATATATATACACTAACAAACGTAAGGTAGATGGCTAGTGGGAAGCAGCCGCATAGCACAGGGAGATCAGCTCGGTGCTATGTGACCGCCTGGAGGGGTGGGATATGGAGGGTGGGAGGGAGGGAAGAGATACGGGAACATATGTATATGAATAACTGATTCACTTTGTTATAAAGCAGAAACTAACACACCATTGTAAAGCAATTATACTCCAATAAAGACGTAAAAAAAAAAAGAATATATGAAAATAAATGTTTTACATTTATTCTTAAACAATTTTAGTAATCTATTTTATGTATTGAATCTGGTTGCTTAATTACTTACACTTAAATATAGTGTAGAGAAAAAGCTATTCAAATACTGAATTTTCCCTTATATTTTTTTCTCTGAGCTTGGAAGAGTAAGATAATATTAGTATTTAAAAATTTTACCAGTTGAACTTGAGGAATTCCTATATATTAATATAGCTTAAAATTGTAAGCAAAGTTGAAAATCAGCAACAGATACTTGAAAATATAGACACAGTTGGAGGATACAGTTCTTTCATTGGAAATTCTTAGTACCTCTGGACAGTCATATTTAACAAGACATCATCCTTACCCTTCAATGATCCTGATTCTCACTACTCTAACATTTTATAGTTCTCTCTCATCACTTGGATTTTCAGATCGGCTATTTTGAAATTCAACAGGATAACTTACCACAATTATCCATAAGTACCATAATGTTGATTTAAAATGCCTCAATATCAATTCCCTAATCATTTATACTTTTTATATGTTTCCTTAAAAATCATTTAATGGGGGCTTCCCTGTTGGTGCAGTGGTTGAGAGTCTGCCTGCCGATGCAGGGGACACGGGTTCGTGCCCTGGTCTGGGAGGATCCCACATGCCGCGGAGCGGCTGGGCCTGTGAGCCATGGCCGCTGAGCCTGCACGTCCGGAGCCTGTGCTCCACAACGGGAGAGGCCACAACAGTGAGAGGCCCGTGTAAAGCAAAAAAAAAAAATCATTTAATGATTATTATAAAAAACAATTGTTCAGACCTTAATATAAAGATTATGAAGCACAATTCCTACCCTGAATGGGATTTATGTACTAAAAAAAGGAAATGGATCTTTACAAGTTACCTTAATACAAGGTAGTTTATTTTAGTATTTCATTAAGACCTGTGGCTAAAGAATCTTATTTGTCCTAGGGTTAATTAGAAACACAGTCTTGGAAACAAAGTGCCAATAAATCCTTAAGTATCATAAAATGCAGAATTGAACAATGTATACATCCAAAACAACATTTAAATTTTACAAAGTCTCTGTTTGACATGTAAAAAAAAATCTGAAAATGTATCATGAATCAGTATGCAAACCACTGTGAACAGTGTAAGACCATACATAAAATGTGAGCTCTTTCACATATGTACACACGAACTTACAATTCCAGGCAAATATTATCAATACTTATTTCTTAGTGAAGGGCTGTGGTATAACTATAATTTTATTCTTATCTTATTCTCTATTTTTCAAATGTTCTACAATTTACTTTTACAAGAGAATACCCCTAAAACTATTCCATATGGTTCCTTTCATGGCAAAATAGCCTGACACCAACCCAATTTTTATCATTAGGAGAAAATGGCATCAAAATAATTCCCTACTAGTGTTAAAAAACGGTTCATGTTCTCGGATATTAAAACAAAGTGGGAGCATAGAATAACATTAGTGACCTTTTACAAGGAGTGCCCATCTAAATCAGTTGTCTTTCAGTCTATATTTGTCCTCTGAGCGGCTGAGACGGAATAGAGCTTTACGTATTGAAAGCAGAAGGCATCTAGCACCAAGCCTAGCAGAAGTTGAGCCAAATATTTCAGGAACCGTCCTCACTCCATCATTTTAAAGTTCTTCAACCTGGTTAGGCTTTTTCTTGGTTAAAGTATTTCTCTTTCTTTACCTGAAAACGTGGAGATACTGACCCCAAATTCCTAGAGATAAAATACTAAATCTGAATGCCAGGTTCAGGCCTGGTATCCAGCATTCGATATGCATGGCAGTGGATGATGACGATGATGATGATAATTATAATTAAGGCTACCAAAATGTAGTGAGTGCCTAATATGTGCCAATGACTGTCCTGGTGTTTTACAAGCACTGATTTCTTTTAACCTCATTGCACCCCTGTGAACAAGTGCTCTTCTTACCTCATTTTGCACTTGTGGTGGATGAGGCACTGAAAAAGTAAACACCTTGCAGAAGTTCACATATCTGTACTAGTAAAAACTGTAAGAGCAGCAGCGGCCAGCAGCATTAACAACAAGGATTATTAAACTGGTAAAACCATCGGATGGGAACAAATAATAATGGAGCTTTCTTTTTCTGTTTCTCTATTAAAACAACAGTGAATTCCAGAGAGATGTTTCAATAATGAATAAGTATCTATCTTACCAAGGATGACTACTGAAGGGTTACACTGATATCAGGTTTTATAACAGCTAATTTTTTCATGGTTACATCCAGTGTTTTAACTAGGCTGATGGTGTATGAATGTTTGATGGATAGGGTCTTATCTGTGGTATTCATGCAAAGAATGCAATTCTTTGCTCCTGTTGAGTCCACCTGTGTTTAGAAATCTGTATTAGTTTCCTAGTGTTGCTGTAAAAAATTACCACGGACTTACTGACTTAAAAGCCACAGAAATTTATTATCTTACAGTACTGGAAGTTAGAAGTCTGAAATGGGTCTCACTAGGCTAAAACCAAGACATAGGCAGGGCTATGTTCCTTCTGGAGGGCCAGAGAAGAATCGATTCTTTTGCATTTTTCAGCTTCTAGAAGCAATCCACAGTTCTTGGCTCTCGCCCCAATCCTCCACCTTCAAGCCAGCAACATTGGGCTGAGTCCTTCTCATGCTATTGGGTTGCCCAAAAAGTTCGTTCGGGTTTTTCCATAAGATGTTACAGAATACAGTACGTGTCCCCAGCAGCAAGAGACATGCTGCCTTGCTCCTTCACGTATAAGGACCCCAGTGAATATACTGAACCCACCTGGATAATCCATGGTACTCTCCCCCTCTCAAGGTAAACTGATTAGTGATCTTAACTTCATCTTCAACCTTAATCCTTTTTTGCCAGGTGAATAACATATTCATAGGTTTGAGGATTAGGACGTAGATATCTTTGGGGTACCATTATTCTGTCCACCACAACATCTGAACACTGCTTTCAGCTCTGGTTCTATCCCTTCCTTCCCCAAAGCCTTCTGAATTAAAACAGATAGATATACGTGCAAGTATACTTTCTGCTTCTCCTCACAAAGTGTTTGTAGGATAACCTTGATTAAAAAGCTTAAAAGATCATTGTTTAAATTTCTTACTGAGTCAAAGCAAATGATACATTAGAAGAATTTTCTAAGAGTCAATTAGCAGGGGTTTGAAAATTCCTTTGAGGATGCAAAGCATTAGGCACATGCAAATTATTAGCCTTGCATTCTTAAAAGTACTCTACTGCAGGCATTTTACAATACATTTTAATCACATATGTATTACAGCTTTCATTATTTTAAATACCCTGACGGCCTTCATTAAAGACATTTTTTCTAGTATTTCATTGTAGATATTTCACTTCCTATCACTTCATGCATCTCCAAGGACCTTGAAAGTAGCAAAACTTTCTAAATTTTTATGATTATCGGTTGGAAACTGTGGTTGTCTATTCTATCGCTTGTAAAGAATGTTTCTAAGTGGATCTACTAATAAGTAACGATATCATCTTCTACGCTGTACATGTTTCTATTAAGATGACTTTCTATATACATGGCTACTTTATTGATTAAAAAATGGGAAATGTTCACATGGGAGGAATATCTGCCTGACATGGATGTATATATGGGTTTGTGTGAGAATGAAATGAGTTTACTTCAGAGAGGCATACAGTGGTCAAGAGGCCAAGCTTTGGGGTAAGGCTGTCATGAGTCCAAATTCGGCAAATAACTACCATCTCTGAGCTTGGTTCCCCCACTTGTAACATTTGGATAATACTACTTATGAAACTGGTTGTTGTGAGAATTAAATGAGATGAAGTATGTGGAGCATTTATCATAGTGCCTGACACCTGTCAGCTCTAAATAAAGCTTCCTTTCAATCTAATGGAAAGTGAAATCTGTCTTTCGAGACAGCATTTGCCAGTGGGTGGGATGCAAACTCCTGGGACACTGTGACAGCAAGTCACAGAGGGAAAGTCATTCCCTTTAGAGTACTTCTCCAATCCTGACTCCTTCAAGGGCTATGTCTCAGTTTGGAGCTCCTGTGAGTTCATGAACTCCAACACGATCAGAGACAGAGTGACCCATGTGCCCAGAGCTTATCCTTAGCTACAATGTTTTCAAAATTATTTGATTTTCAATCTGTTTATTTGTATGGTCCCCTTCTACTTACGGCAAGTGATGATGATATTTCATTTACGGTAGTGATGTAATTTTTTAAAATATATCATATTTAAGCTAAAAAAATTTAGCCTAAAGAAAAGCTTTTTCTTAAGAGGGAGCCAAAAATTGGGGAAGGTCTTATGAGAATGACTGAAATTTGCAAAACTCGGTCCCTAGAGACCGTACTCATGACTGCATTCTAAAATGAGTGGTGACTTTCTGGAACAGCAGGTATGCATCAGGAATCACCCTGAATACTCAGAGAAAACACTCTTAGCCGTTGCTCGGCCTGCATACTGGTTCTCATGACTGAATTATTCAGATCTATGCAGGCTGAGGGGTTCTGAGTCACCTGATGTTGAATTACAGTGAAGATAAAAAGAAACAGAGCTATTCAGCTTGTCCCATCCTATTTCACTTAAATACACTCCCTGAGGGCTGGAGCCAACTTTGTGTATATCCCTGGACCCTAGCACAGGAGATGCAGAATAAATGAAGGATAATTACTCCCACACAAGAATATAGAGGCATTAGTCCACTCTTTCTTGACAAATATCCTCACTCCCAAGTGCCTAGAGAAACCAACTTTAATTTCTGTAGTGTTTTTCTTTTAAGATAAGAGATACTAATTGAGTTACTGTTATGAGCCAATCATTCTCCTGAATAATTGATGTTATCATCAATATACATAATGCCTCCTGGGCATCGGAGAGGTTGCATAGCTTGCGAAAGAGGAAGGTCCATCAGTGACAGAGCCAGGATTTGATCCTGTGCTTATCTGACTTCAAATCAAGCTCTATAAAAAAAATTTTTCCTATGTTCCTAAAAACTATTGTTTTATTTCTTTATTATTTTTAGGTCCAATTTTTCTTTAAAAAATGTTATATACATACAGGTTAAAAAAAATGTCCCAATATGTAAACAGGATGAAGTCTGGGCAGTACACTGAAATGGGATTTTATGTTTCTTCCTTATATTTCCCAAATTTTCTACAATCAAAACCATCCCCAATATGTCTTAGAAGAGTTAATAAAGTTAAATTTTGTTGTTGTTGTTGCAGGGCCCATAAGCATCTTGAAAGTGTTAATTTACATTGTCAATGTTTAAAAAACAATATGGCTGACAACACTAGGGACATGCTTGGCTATAAAACCCTTTCCAAATATTAAAACTGTGCTCTTTCCACTGTATCATGATAAATTCAAGGGACTAAAGTGACATAAGCATTGGAAAATGTCTGAGAACACTGGCAATGTAACTTAAGAAATCCTAAGAAAAACATCTGGGAAAGAGAATCATGATTTAAATGAAGGTTAAATTATAATTCCAATTTATAATCATAATTTAAATGACAGTTAAAACTTAAGCAATGTACAGCATGGTGACTAAAGGTAACATGGTGACTACAGGGAACAATACCATATTGTATACTTACAATTGACTAAGAGAGTATACATAGTTTTTAATTGAAATATAATTGACCTACAATACTATGTTAGTTCCAGTTGCACAACATAGTGATTTGATATTTCTGTACATTACAAAATGATCACCATAAGTCTAGTTACCATCTGTCACCATACAAACTTATGACAATATTATTGACTATACTCCCCTTGCTGTACATTTCACCCCTATGACTCATTTATTTTGTAACTGAAAGTCTGTACCTCTTAATCTCTCTCACCAATCACTCATCCCCTCACCCTCCTTCTCTATGGCAACCACCTGTTTGTTCTCTGTATCTATGACTGTTTCGGTTTTGTTATGCTGCTTAGTTTGTTTTGTTTTTTTATAAAAGTGAAATCATACCAAATTTGTCTTTCTCAGTCTTTCTTTAAATTAATTAAAATAATCTTGTATGGACAATGATCTATTCTTTTATCCAATAAATCATTGTGGATCTTTTTCTTTTGTTTTCTTTTGTTTTAAAACATTGTGCAACAGATTTATATGAGGAGAGAGCACAGCTGACATATTTACAAATGTCATATCACCAAACAGCTATACAAATGTAATTTTAAAGTGCACATACAAACAGTAAATATATTAAAGCTACAATGCTAAACGAGTAAAACTATTAAAAGTAAACATAGAAAAATAAAAACTAGAAGTACATACACTGCTTTTTTCTACTTTTTCAGTCTTTGTTACATATTTTCAATTATGTGCATGTATTATTTTAGAAAAAATAATGAAGCACAATGATTTAATCTTCTAGACATACATGGAGGATATTAAATTTCATTTACTTTTAAACCATAATCATACTCTTTCTATTTGCCCCAGAATATATTTTAATTAAATATTCTTAGTTATATTAAACGGTTATAGAAATCTTAGTAAAAATACTAAACTATTAGTTACCAGATTTATAAAGTTAATATAATATTGAGAAATGCCTTAAAATTATCTTTGTGTAAAAAATTCTGTGAGGACTTTCCTGGTGGCACAGTGGTTAAGAATCCACCTGCCAATGCAGGGGACACAGGTTCGAGCCCTGGTCCAGGAAGAGCCCACATGCCGCGAAGCAACTAAGCCTGTGCACCACAACTACTGAGCCTGTGCTCTAGAGACCATGAGCCACAACTACTGAGCCCGCGTGCCACAACTACTGAAGCCTGTGCACCCTAGAGCCTGTGCTCCGCAACAAAAGCCACCGCAATGAGAAGCCCGCACACCACAACGAAGAGTAGCCCCTGCTCGCCACAACTAAAGAAAGCCCGCGTGCAGCAATGCAGACCCAATGCAGTCAAAAAAATTTTTTTTAATTGAAAAATTTATAAAAAATAAAAAAATAGTTCTGTGAATTTTTAAGACTTTTTTTTCACGATCAAAGGCAGCTCATATGCAAACCAAACAATTGAGAAAGAATTTGGAAACCAGGGTGGTTATCTAAGGGTAGATACAGGACTCCGAGGATATTCAGAAACAGGGCATTCAGAAATGGCTTCATCCTTTTTCATAAACTTAATTGGCTACTCTAATGTCACACTTTGTACTAGCAAATCAGGAAGCATCTATTAATGTGTTTTTCTCTGCTGAATGGATGCCAGAGGTTACCCCTTCCTTTAGATAGCAACCAATCTATTTCAGTAATAAAAGTCATTGTCATATTAACAATGTTTTCTATGTGGGCTGTTAAGTTAGTCAATCTCCAAGACATAAAATTCATTCTCTGTCTAAATTATTTGCATTTATATCAGTTTCTGTTGTTTTAGGTTGAAAAATATTTCAACAGAAATTTATTTGGGTGACTCTTAATAGCCCATACGTTTGCATCAAACATGTGTTTCATTGACAGACATTTCTAACATGAAGTAATCTGTTTATGGCCATGTAGTCAAGATGCTCTTAATTTTAGAATGTTCTGATGAATGAAATCCCAATAGTTAAACAATGTGAAGGCATCTACATAGCTTACATGATTACTGAGATAGTGGTAGGTTTACAGATATAACATGTGAAAATATCTGTAAAATCATTTGCTCAGTTAAGATGCACACGTTATTTAAATATCAACCTCATAAATACATTCCAAAATATTATTATGTTAGAATTCCCTGTGTACTTTCCTAGTTCCATTTCACTCACACACTTTCCTTTCCCTAATAGAGAATCACCTTCTGATTTTCCTCCCATTTTCTCTAGCACATCCCGTAATCAAAGGTCCCACCTGAATGGTCAGAATTAAAAATAAGAGAATGAAAGAAATCGGCCAATTGTGTGTGCCCTACTCAGTCTACCAATGTCATTTCCCTACTGTATAGCTCCTTCTGCTTTTATTTCTATTATAAGCCTCCCTCCCTCCCACTCTTTCAAAATGTGGTCATCAGCAAAGGGTCAGAACTTTATTTACATAATGGAATGAAGAGACCGAGGAAAACAGCTAAAAGGAGTGCAACCAGTCTCTGGTTGAAAGAGTCATCCTCTCAAGAACTCATTGCCATTTAACAGGGATGATAACTTTGTGCAGAAGGACTTACTTCTCTACCAGTGTTGAGATGACAAAGCATCTCACGGTTAAATATATTTGTGAAACAATAGCTTCAAGGAGATTGAAGAGACATTATTGCAGAATTTCTCAGGCCATTTTAATGTTCTAATATGTATATTCAAAACTTTTTCCTCCATAGAAAATTTTTCCAAGGAATATATATGCTATAGAGCAATATGGGCAACACAGTATTAAAGGAATAAAGCCCTGGAAGTATGAACTCAGGTTTTTGAGGTATTGACCATCAGGTAAGAGAAGTATGAGTCACCCTTCATAATGTCTCACATGGCCACTCACCTACTCACCTCGCAGCAGCCATGACGGCCATCAATTACAGAGCATCTGCTCTACTGCAAGTATTACTAAGTGTTCTTTCCTCATTTCTTGGTGAGGTACAGAGAGGTCCTGTAACAGTTACCTAAGGTCATATGACTAACTACTAGGTGATTCAGGTAGGCTTTAAACTCAGAATGAGGAACCTAAGCCTAGATTTTCATATGCACCAGATCAGAAAATTATTCTCAGAGGTCACATAATAAAGTACTACATATGAGCATACTTTCTAACGAATCTTCTATATTTTCCCAAGGAGAGGCAGAAATGAAATGTGTGTTAATTGCTAACTTCTCGGAAGGCTGGCTCTCATAAAAAAAAATAGAAAAGCTGTCCCTTTCTCTCCATAATTATAGGAACTGTAGGTTACTTAAAACTAGAAATTTGCTTAGGGGCCCCTTTCTGTTATTCTCCTCACCCTTAGAGGTCTAGGTGAAACACTGTATAGATTTATACCCTATAAGGAATACACTGCTCAGACATAATTTAAACAATTTCAAATATATCACTAAAGCTTTACCTATACAACTATATCAACTATTATCTAACTATATGATGATATTAGAAATGCCTTTATCACAAAAGTTAAGAGTCAATTACAGTATGATCTGAGTCAACTACATTATGAGTGAACTACACTATGATCTAGTTTTTCTGTGTGTTGTTTTTTCTTCATGGGGCCGGGGAGGGGGGTGGGTATAATCTATGATACAGTTGTGGACCAAGTCTCCTCCAAGGATAAAGCAATGAACATTAACTACATTTTTATTTTTGAAAATATAATGCTTAAACAGAATTAAATTCTCAAAATGAGAAAAATGTTCTTTACCCATTAACTATTTTTCCTCAAGACAACGCACAATTCACATATAGAACCACAGCATTTGTTTTCATAACAGATCACAGGTTTCATCAAGTTCAGTTTGTAGTGAATCCCCAGAGAATCATGTGTTTGAGATATTACAGTGTTTAATGTAGTGTTGAGAAAAATTAAACAGGAGAACTGAAAGAACATTTATATGAGGCTCTCAATCCTGAGATTCATATGTATGTGACACCAGAAGTGCAGGGAATGAGCCATGTAAACACATTTCTTCCAATAAAAGTGAAAGCTGAATACCAGCTTATGCTGGATGTAATAATATTTGCCTTTTGCTAAGCACCTGTCATGAATGCTCCAGGCACTTTACACACAGAATTATATTTAATCATCATGATCCTATAAAATAGGGTGCTACCCACTCCAGATATAAAAGAATTGGATCCTAGATAAGTAATCTGTTCCAAGTCACACAAGTAAGTGACAGATCCCATATCTGAGTTGATATAGGTAAGACATAGATATCAGTACAGATAATCAACTCACAAAGGTGAACACAACTTGTAGCCTTAGTTATCATGTAAAATAACATTTATCAATGTTAAACTGGAAAAATGTATAGGAAACAGGTGAGAGATTAGGAAAGTAGTTTCCTCTATAATACAAATAAAATTTTTGATAAATTGTAAACTAATATTCTATAGGCATATCCAAAGATCTATCTTAAATTCCTTTTAAAAAGGCATTGTGTGTCTTTTTTTATTTTAATATCTTATACAGTTTAATACTAATAAAATTTCAGATATTCTCCTCATAATTTCAATGCAGAGGTCACATTTTTCCAATTAATGAGTCAAGGAACTAATTTTGTGATAAAATATTATCTGAAAAGACATTTCAAATACAGAAAGTAATGTCTTGTTACATTTGTTCACAGGAGCACATCAGGAAAGTTCAGCCTTCATGTGGTTGTAACATGAGTGAGTGGAAAGTTTCCAACTTTGTCAATTGATTTAAGTAACCCAAGTTACTATATACTTCTGAAACCTAGGACCTTTTTCACACAGAATTTTCTTCCCAAATTAATCCAATAGAATACTTAATAGAATTTAAAGTTGATTCTCCCCAAATCGGTATATACATATAATGCAATTCCAAAGAAATGAAAGGCATCTGTTTTTGTTAGTGCAGATCCAGCAAACAGGAGATGGCTTATAAGCCAGAAATTCTTAGGGTCCTGACGCCAGTGTGTTTCAGGTGCCAACATCTGGTTCAGTGCCTTCCAGATTCCCTAGCTTCCTGATGGTGATAAGAAAGCAGTCACCACCCCATTTGCCCCTACCCCCTGCTCCAGCCCCCCACCCAAGCGGGACACTTAGGAAAACTGTCCCAGCCTATTTCCAAACTCCTTACATCAATTATGTAGAAACTCAATTCCCTATCTTAAAGTTCTTTCTGCTTAAAACTGCTAGATTATTTTCTATTAAATGCTTCTAAACTACGTGTTACACAGCATCCCAATTGTTTCATGGGAAGGAAAAGTGGACAAAATAATGTTTAAATGCAAGTGGCAAAACAGAAGAATAAATATCTATTAATAGCCAAGAAAATAAAGGAAAAGGAGATTTCTTGGGAGAACTTTCCTTAGCAGATATTGGCTTGGGAATAAACAAATACATTAGTAGAACAGAACACTCCGAATGCAAATTCCAGGATATACGAAAATTTGCTGTATGGCAATGGTGGTATTTCAATTCATTTGGAAGAGTAGGGTTCCTTTAATAAATGTTGATTTCTCAATTGGCTGCCCTTATTTTTTAAAAAAAAGAAAAACTTAAGTTGGATTTCAGCCTCATGCTATAAACAAAAATAAATCCCAAGCATACTACATGCAACTATAAAAAGTTAAATCCTAGAAAAAAAATGTAGAAAGTGACATTGGTCATTTAGGGGTTTATAAGACTCCTCCAGCCAAGACAGGAAACAGAACTAGGAAAGAAAATATAAGCATATTTGAACCAATGAGCATTAAAATATATTCAGTGGCAACAAACACCATAATCTAAATCATTTAGATAAGATAAAGAAAAGTATCTGTGATCCATAAGATAAAGTATATGATATGTTCTTACAGTATAATCTTACAATGTGCTCTTACAAATTATTAAGACAGAAGACATAATAGAAATATGAGTAAATGATATGAAAAAATGCTAGTTAAATTTTACCTAGCATTCAAATAATAATGAAATGTCACTATTAATATACCTTCTGTGGGTGGGCATGAATGGGAAGAGGGTCTCTTTAAACTGCTGGAGGGACTGTGAATTACGTTACTGTTTTTATGACAGTTATCTGGTAATATTTATATAACAATATTTTATAAGGGAGAAATCAAACCTTTAATGGATTTAACTGGGGTATTTTTTTTTGAAAGCTGAGAGCACTGCTATCCAACAGAAAATACAAGTCACAAATGCTAACCACATATGTAATTTTAATTTTGTAACAGCTACATTTCAAAAATAAAAACACGTAAAATTAATTATAGTAATATATTTAATTTAATCCAGTAAGTGCAATATATTTAATCCATATAAAATGTAATCCATATAAAATGTAATCCATATAAAAATGACTGAGAGATTTTATATTCTACTTTTTTGTACTAAATCTTTGAAAACTAGTGTGCGTGTGTTTGTTTGGGTTTTTTTTTGCGGTACGCGGGCCTCTCACTGTTGTGGCCTCTCCCGTTGCGGAGCACAGGCTCCGGACGCGCAGGCTCAGCGGCCATGGCTCACGGGCCCAGCCGCTCTGCGGCATGCGGAATCTTCCCGGACCGGGGCACGAACCCGTGTCCCCTGCATCGGCAGGCGGACTCTCAACCACTGCGCCACCAGGGAAGCCCTTTTCTTTTTTTTTTTTTTAGTGTGTGTTTTTAGATTTCCAGCACATCTCAGTTTGAACCAGCTGTATTTCAAGCGCTCAAGAGCCACCTTATCTAGTGTATACAGTGTTAGGCAGCATGGTACAGTGTTTTTTGCCCATCAGCAGACAGAAAGTATGTAAGATTTCACTGATCTGACATCACAGAACAAATCTGCATTCTACACCCTTGTCAGGGAATGCAATTTTGAGCTCACTGTCACTTATTATCAAAATCTTCTATGACACAACTAACATGTAACAAGAACTGTCAAAATTTATAACTATACCAACCTGCTTGAATGTGCTTTTATTTAGCAACATTCAGTTATGTGGATTCGGACAGGAAGAATACAATTGGATAGACTTATGTAGGGTTGCTGTTTTATCAAGTGGGTATGACAAAAAGAGGTGGGTGAGAGTTGAAGCATATGCAAAGATATGATTGTAATAGTGATGCAGTGATTCCAATTTGGATAAAAAGGACGGGATGATCAACAAAAAATAAAGCTATGGAATAATCTAGCATTGAAACAAAGTTTCTATGAAATATGAAAAGTTTTAGAAACAAAGTTTCTAAAGAAATATGTTATTTTCCATTAACATTGATGCTTAGGGAGAGAAGGAGGTGGGCAGAGGGAAAAGGAATGAAGGAGGAGAAGGAAGGGGAGGAGAGGAGGAGGAAGAAGCACTCTGGAAACATGAAAAAAGAGAAGGAAAGAAGTAAGGGAAAAAATGAAACAGAATATTTAAATACATAAGAAAATCTATACATTAAAATGTGTTCCTAATGGAATGTATGGAACTTGTCTTTGAAAGTTTTCACAGGAGAAAATCCCCTTTGGTGTAGTGCTATTAGCTTTTGAGTACAAATAAATCATTATAGCAGCACAGATCTTAAAACAAAAAAATAAATACATAAATAAAATTCTTTCCTTGGCCCACATCTCCTGCAGTGGCTACTTCCTTTCTACACTCTGGCAGCCACGCTTTAAAAAGTTGTCTACATGGCGTGCACGTCCTCATCTACCTTCACCCTTCAACTCTCATCCTCTCTACTAAAGCTACTTACTTCTCTCTCTAAGGTCATCTTAAGTTTCATGGTGCCAGATCCATTGGCTAAATTTCAGTCCTCAATTTACCTGACCTATTCAAAGAATCTGAGTCAGTTCACCATTCTTGCCTTCCCCAAACATTTTATTCTTGAATTCTTGCCGTTTTACACTTATTTTCCTCCTTTTCTCTTTAGCCTCTCCTAATCATACTGGGTAACTCCTCTCACTCTATCAACGCTTTAAATGTTTGCTTTACATGGTTCTTTATCCTGGGTCATCTTTTCTTTCTACTCTAAACTCTTTTTTTTTCTGTTATCTTATTTACTGATGCAGTTTTAAAGACTGTATTTTCCCCAATTTTGTATCTCCAGCCTGAACTGCCTTTCTGAGCTCCAGATCATAATATCAAATGTTTACTTGACATCGCTACTTGAATATTTCCCAGATATCCCAAATATAATATACGCAAAATTGAAATTGGATGTTCTCATGCCCTTACCGTTTCCTCCTGCTCTTTCAATCTTTTCCATTGGAGTAAACGACAGCTTTATGACCCTCCAAGTTTTCCATGCCACAAACCTAAGACTGATTCTTCACATCTCTTTCCCCCTCAGGTTCTGTATCTCCTACTATACCACAAAAAAGTATGTAAGTAATAGTTCTTAATAAACATGTCCACTTCTCCCTATATTTTACTGGTTGATAAACTCCTAATTGTTCAAAACCTTTCCATTGTTTTGACCTCTTCCAATTTGTTGTACCAAAAGCAGGTTACATGATCTTTTTTTTTTAGGTTATAAATTCTCTTTTTATTTTCACCTTCATTGATTTGGAAGGTGATTCAGAAGAATAGCCTTTCATGTGATCTTCTAAAAACCAAAATCTAGTGATGTCATGCTTCTGTTTTAAAACTCTTCAATAGCTACTCATTATATTTACTTAGGGGACTTTGCTCACAGATTTATGTAATTTAGTTTCCGTTTACTTTTCCAGCTTCTTCTTCTGCAACTCTCCCCGTGGCTCATTATAAGACTGTGAATGTACCCTTGTCAAAACTTGAAAATCTTTTATCATTCTGAGCCTAATTCCTTCATCTACATCACTACACTTAATTGATCACACCTGAACTTCAATAATTTGTGCCTATCTCCCCAGTTTGGTAAGAGCACACTGAATTTAATCTTGTTTTCCAAGATGATCATTAACCCCATTATTAACATATCATCTGTAACCTAATGAGGATACTAAACTTTCTACTCTATTACTAAAAAAAAATCTTAATCAAGGACCAATCTCTGAAGTACAATGCTGATTACACTGCTTCAGATTGATATTAATCCATTGACAGTGTGTATAAAGTTTTCACAATTGCCTGTCAGTGATGCTATTTTTCATCATATGCCAGAGGATTGCGATAATAGTCAGTAAATTATGCTCCTTTTGTATCTTCTCTTCCTTTTTTACCAAGATAAATGTCATAAGCATCCTCTCTGTGTGCCTCAATTTCAATACATTTTAAAAATTTGTCAGAAACAGTATGCTGTAAATTTTTCAGATAAATAAAAACAGAATTAACAAAACAAAAAGTCTATTGCTAAATTTTATAATTAACATAATTCTATAACTATAGTACATAATGCAAAACTCTAGACTTCTTAACAGTGCTTAATTCTTATAATATTAACCTTTGAATGAAGTATTTCCTCACCAAGTATAGAGACTTCAAGTTTAGAGACAAAAATAGCTGCATGCAGTTTCTTCAAATATCAACACTAAAGCTAGAAAACTCCAAATATTCTTATCTAGAGGAACACAAGACTTACTCATAAGGCACCCTACTTTCAGCACATAAAAGGAATAGACCTAATTCTCAGACTGTTTAACTTTCAATGGAAGATGCATAGAAGACATCACTTGAACAATAATAACAACTTTCTAAAAGCGAAGAAGCTTCTGTGAACAGGAGTGGCAGTGTTTGAGAAATAAAGTTATTCTAACCCAAACTCTTTTTTTTCCTCCAAAGAAGAGAAGCTCATTCAAATTAGTCCATGTAAAGAGAAGGTCATTGCAAGGACGCCACAGGCATTTCATGAACAGACAATATCAGAACAAGTGCAGCTGGGTCTTACTTGGTCTGGAAATGGGAAGTCAGAAACTAAAACTCCTCTCTTTGTCTTTCAGTGCTCCTTAATTCTCTCTTCTCGTCTTCTTTCTAATTATCCACCTTGCACATGAGTCAACTAGCTGTCAGCCTCTACTGTATATCATCAAACATCGACCTTCCCCTGACAACAGTCTCATTATCTCTTGTTTGAAAGAAGGGCTTGGTTGAGGCCAACAAACCTTTAAACGTGTGCGCCAGACAACACACATCACTGGTCATGAAGCAGTCCATGGACTGGCTGCCTTTCAATCAAGTGCCTATTCTTGGCCAAAGTAACTGTTTCTGGAATCTGGGCTGTCCATGGTTCTACCCATTTTACATAGGTATGGATGGACAGGATATGATAAAGGAAGGGTCCTCTGGTCTACAGAGAAGTGCCTGGAGTAGTGAAAGTTCTAAACTCTTACTGAAAAGTAATGAGGAAATTAAGGAAATTATCTCCTTAATTGAAATCAAAGTAGATTTTTGCTTCACTTTTATCTCACTCACTTTCCCAACTGTGACCCAATGGTTCACGAATTGTATTAAAACTGTAGTTGTCTCCTGAGATTTTTTTAATTACATGGGTCTACTAAATCTAAATAAAATGTGATTGGCCAATGTAGAAAATGTATAAATTTTAGGGATTCTTCATACAGTCACAAGGAATACGCTACAACAGTGGTCCCCCAACCTTTTTGGCACCAGGGACCGGTTTTGTGGAAGGCAATTTTTCCGCTGGCTGGGCGGGGGGCGGGGTGGTCCAGGCGGTAATGCGAGCGATGGGGAGCGGCAGTGAAGTGTCCCCTTGCTCCCCTCCTGCTGTGTGGCCCAGTTCCTAACAGGCTGCGGACCACTAACGGTCCACCGCCTGGGGGTTGGGGAGCCCTGCTCTACAATGTGTCATTCCAGTTCCATGATTTTATAGAATCCTACCACTTTGATATGATTTGTTTCTCCATATCTTTGATGTTGGTGCTTCACCCTCCACCCCAAACCCTAAAACAAAAATTACAAGTTTTTTTTAGGAAATGAAAGAACACAATGAATTATTAAATGTTTTCATATGATTATATGGAACAATATAACTTCTTGTCCAAAGTAGGTGCTAATCCTCTGATGCTCTCAACTGTCAAGGTAATGTGATATCTATGTGATATGAATTCAAAGTAGAAACGTAATAAATGGTAGCTATTAAAAGAAGGCCAAGATTTCAAGTGGTCTGACACTATGTTTTCTTCTGAAAGTGAGACATGATCCTAAGGATAAATTCAAACAAAAAGGGAATGAGGATATTGATCCCGACCAAAGGATGAAGTTTACACCTCAGCGTAGATCATGACCAAACGAAATCAGGCAAATGAAATCCCAAGTCAGGAACTGTTCTTACACTTTTCAGTATGTCTTCCTTATAAAATGGAACACATAAGTCATGAAGCAATGAGAATTACTAATATGGAAAAGAGGTACAGGAGCTTAAAAGAAAGGAAACTATGGCCCATGGTTAATATGATAAAACAAAACTTATTTTAATAAACTGGAGCAAAGAAAATCTTATAAAAGACCACAAGGCAATGATGAATTACTTCTCATGATTACAAAGGGAAGTGGTCTTTCTGGATTATCTCAATTTGGAGCACTTGGAAGCAACAATGATATTTCTGTTCAGTGGTAAAGCTCTAAAAGGCTCATTATTTTCCTCTGAGTCAAAAATAAATACAGGAGGGTATAAGTCCATACAGTATCTGTTATTTTCACCACCTGGACTATTTCAGTGTCTGCAGTAAAACTTAGATACCATTCTTTACATTTAAAACAGGAAAGAATTACAAGGCCATATAATAACTTATTTTTAAATAATAACTTCCGGAATGTTTGTCCTTCCTATTCTTATTTCATAGTTGTCTCCAAAATTACTATAAGATATTCTATAATTTATAAAGAAAGTAATAAAATAGCAACTGTAACTTAGAGGATCGGGTAAAAGCCATTTAAATTCTCAAAACATGTGATTTATATTTGGCAGGAATATTCTTTACATTGGATTTTTTTTAACCCAACAGTAAATATTTTGGTAAAACAGATCTTCCATCTTCTTATAATCTGATGAAGTATCCCACAATTTTATGTTTGATGCTTATTTTTTTCATATACATTTATTTTTTTTTAATTGGGTCACAATTGGTACTCTGTGATATGGGGAAATAAAACACACTCTCATTTTGTCCTCTTAAATTCCCGCTTTATTCTTTCCTGTAACTGCCCTAGTTTAAACCCTTTTAATCCATCTATCCTTAGTTATTCTCATTGTGGATTCCTTCCTTTTCTCCTCTCAGAACTATTAACCACACTATTTCCCCAAGATTATGACAATATCTTACTACAGGAAGTCACACTCCCCAATTTTTTTAGTGTGGGAGTTTGATGGCTTCATTCTTTTAAGTTTTTCCCCCAAGTCACCATGAGGCAGCTTCTCAATAAGAACTCTATCTTTTACATGTAAATACGACACTACTGACCAACGACCAAGGAAGTAAAACTAACATGTATCGAGCAATTACTCTCTGCTATGGCACCCTGAAAAGCACTTCACATGCATTTTCTCCTTTAATCCTCAAAAACATTCTTTCAAATAAATGTTGCTTTGTACCCACTTTTGCTTTTTTAATGGACCAGTTGGGATAATGACAGATTGATTGATTTATCCAAGATCGCAAAGCAGATATGCAATGAAGCTGGACTGAAGCAGTCTGAGCCCAGAGGCCATCATAAGTAGGGTATGATCACCTAAAGCACATGTTCAGATACATGTGGCAAGAAAGGTCCCTCTGCTACCCCAAGTACGACGCCCAGTATGCTGTTGTGTACGCCTGAAATCCTAAGCAAGTAAATATTACAGAATTATCCCATATTAAAGTAAAAAGGCCCTGAGAGAGCTACCTCGCTTTAAAATCTCAGCATAAGTAAGCTTATCTCAGAACCTTTCTCGCTGGTCTGAAGAAAGCAAGTTTTACCAGCCACTAGAGTTAAATAGGGTATTTCCCTGGTAGGAGAAATCTACCTTGTTGGCTATGTTGGAAGACTGTAGTTAGAGTAAAGAGCTTCAAATCTTCAAGAACTTTAGGACACAAAGGAGAGACCTAGACAAACCATGTTTCTCACAAGCAAAGATGCAGCCCATCAGACCACAGTTTTCAGAATGTTAATGTTCAACGTTTAGAAAGTTAACATATTAAAATGTGAGACAGGACAGATGCTTTCTGCTTTTAACCTAACAACTGATCTCTCTCTTCATCAGAGGCATCAGATAATAAAAAATACAAAAACTATGGGGTAGGGAGCAATCTGTGCTTTAATAAACAGTCCTTATTGAAGGTAGCAGTTTAAATTTAAACATTAGTTTTGGAATAAAACAAGGAAGGAACTTCTCTTTTGGACATTAGTGGACAGTATCTAGTTAAACATAAAGCCAGAAAATAAAGCTAAGCGGAATTTTCACCACTGTGCACCATTTTCACACTGTCTTAGTTCTGGGTATCGTATCTTTTCTGCTTCCATTAAAGGACAAGTTGGACACTCAAAGATTTCTCTGATGGCAGTAAACACAAGATATTGTCATTACAAATACACAATACACCTAATGCTAGACATATAATCTTCATAGGCATGAAACTGTATTTACCACTTTAAACTGTGTTTGCCCATTTTACACTCATATCACTACACAAGTCTTGGGGGTGGGCAGGTAAAGATTGTTGGTGAAATGATGAACGGGATCTTCAAATAGTTATTGGTTATGGGACTGTGGGCAAATCACTCCCTGAGTCTCAGTTTTCGCATGTCTAAAATGAGGCAGTTGGACTAACTGACCCTTAATGTGTCACATTAAGCCAAAGTCTAAGATGCTGTGGAGACACTTGCCCAAAGCAGACACAGAGGTCACACGGAAAGGTATCCATTTTTTAAAAAAGGATTAATCAGAAATAGTTCTTTTAGAATACTCTTCATATCTAGGAATGGCATGGGTTAATAACAAAAAGATAGCTCAGTATAAGAAAAGTGTCATTACCTGAGCCAGATGAGGAGACAAATGAAGCAAGTAATAAATACCATATTGGAAGGACCAAAGGAGATGGGGGGAAACGCATGGGAGGAACAGGGCTACTCAGGATGAGACAAAAGTTGGTTCACATCACTCCAGCATTATTCACAATGGCAAATACCTCAAAGTATTACTTGAGTATTAAGAGAAATAATAGTCATGTTCTGGCTAAAGTGCTCCATCTAGAAGTTTGAAACAAATTGTAGCTGATTCTATTTAACTAAATTGTTCAGTTGAAATTACAAAAGAGCTAACCTACTCAAGGTTCAAAAGACAAGGCTGGTTTATTTACTGAACCAAGCACAGATGCAGTCCATCAGACCACAGTTTTCAGAATAATGTTTAACATTTAGAAAGTTAACATATTAAGATATAATTCCTTTCTTGCCATTTCCATTGCCACAAATACCCCCATTTTAACTGAAAAACAGTCTTTTAAAATTTATATATGAAAAAAAACACTTGCCAAGAGAAACAGCTAAAGCCATAATTTCATTACTTAACAAAATGCTAATAAGCTATGAGAAACTCCATTCAGCAAATTAATAGAATTTCACTCAGATTTTCTTATCGCACATCTCAGTGTGAACATCTCCAGGAATCTTAATATCCAAGTGAAGCCTTTTCTTTTTAATTTTCAAAACTGAACACTTTTTATAATCAGTGTACAATTCACAAATGCATTTGACATACTTCAAAAAGGAATGAAAACAAGTGCCTTAACTTCTGTTTGACCCATAAATGCATTTATGTATTCAACCGAACGGACTGCTTTTCCTTTCAACAAGTTAAGAAAATCTGTGTTTCGAGGAGTTTTTACAGAAAGTAACCTGTCTGATTAGTAGGTCACAGGCCAAATTTACCGGATTGGATTTTGGGAGACCTGGCAGGTAAACGGGCGATGCTACCAAAGGGCAGGTTTGCCATGTTGACAAAAGTTTTAGGCTGATGAATAACTTTAAAACACGTTCCAAGCTGATTTTAGAAACTAGAGGAGCCTGTCCCGGGTGCTCGGGAAAGTTCCAGCTACTCAGAAGCTGCGGCACCGGCGGTGCCACGCCGCCCGGATTCAAGGAGCGCTCCCACCGCGTCGCGTCCCGATTCCCCCGGCAAGGAGCCCGCGACAGAAGCCGGCTGCGCGGCGGAGCGGCAGCCGTGGTCCCGCGGCCTCGAGGCGCACAGTCTTCGCGGGACCCCGGGGCGGGCTGGCCTCCTTCCGGCCACCCGGCCGCGCGCACACCCACCTCGGGGCGCTGGGCCGCCTGCGGGCCATTCCCGACTCCCGCCCGCCCGGCCCGGCGCTGCTGGCAGCATCGCGGCTGCTGAAGCCCGGGCGCCTGGACAGGTGCCCGCCGAGCCCGGCCTCTCCCGGTCTGAGGTTCTCCGCGAGCTGGTCTCCGGGCCCCCGACCGTCCTCAGCCCGCTTCCCACCGCGGCGGCTGCGGCCGAGGTCCCGGAAACGCAGCCCCGGGGCGCGGGCCTCAGGGCGAGGGCTCGCCACGCTGGGCGCCCCGCGGAAGTGAAACTGCTCAAGGGCTTGCTCGGGCCTCCTTTTTAGGACGCTTTGGTTTCTCCTAACACTCTCTGGTCCTGTTCCCGCCTCATCTTTTCACTCAGGACATTTTTTGAGCTAGGCTACCTGTTCCTGTAGCCCTTCTTGTCCCATTCAAGGGCTTCCACGATGCTTCCACTTCCAGGAACAGGGATACCAGAAGTAGACACTTGCTGGAAAAGGGGACTAAGAGATATAGACATACAGATATGGATGTACCAGTAAAGGTATAAAGATGTACATGTAGATACGTAGTTGGTTTTTTTGTTTGTTTGGAGGGTTTTTTGGGTTGGTTCACTGTTTGTTTCTGATATTGCATTTTGCCCAGAAATTTTAAGCTAGAGCCATAAATTATAAAATGATTTTTAAATCCTAAAAATTTATTTCCTATTCCTGCTCCAAGTCAGAACCAGCCTAGTAAAAAAAATAATAAGTTATGGATCTAAATAGGTCCTTTGTTTGTTTGCTTTAAAGACTGTGAAATACTCAAGAGTTTCCCCCAGAGCCTTAAAATAAATGTCCCTTGTTCTCTCAAGGATCTCTAAATTACTAATTTACGTTCTGATGTTAAAAATATTTTTGAAGATCAATTTGAAGTTTTGGTAATCGTTCACGCCTAAATGTCCCTCTCCCTCTTTTTAGAAAAAAAACCTAAAGGAGGGAGGCTTGTGTAGCAATTATTTATCTCACAAAGTCTTTTTTAGAAAATCAACTGTCAAAGTATCAAAATGTTAAACTTTTCTTTCACATAATTGTACTTTTTTACATTTTATACCATAATGAAGTAAACTTGGAGAAATGTCAGCAAATTTTGAAAACTATTATAGGTATCTTTATCCGCTTTCCAATTGTTCCTTTAACCTCATTATTAACTTTAAGTTGATTTCCTGTATTTGAAATAATGGAGCAAAAGATATTATCTAATTTATGAAATAATATCATATTGACAAGTTTACTGTCTTCTACAAATGCCTGTTTACCAACAGACCGCAGTACAATAAGGTAAAGACAGAGGGTTTGGATTGCAGGGTGCATATAAACTCTTGGTCAAGAGTTCCAGGAATTCAGTTCTGAGGAAAGCATAAGTCGTCTTAAACCAGTCCATTGGGGAGACAATGCCCTAAGTGATGTATCTTCTTCACAAAAGATACTGTGACAAAGATTTTTGTTTTGTTTTGTTGTGGTTTTTTTCGCGGTTGCGGCCTCTTCCGTTGCAGAGCACAGGCTCCGGACGCGCAGGCTCAGCAGCCATGGCTCACGGGCCCAGCCACTCCGCGGCATGTGGGATCTTCCCGGACCAGGGCACAAACCCGTGTCCCCTGCATCGGCAGGCGGACTCTCAACCACTGCGCCACCAGGGAAGCCCTGACAAAGATTTTGAGGAGAAAGTGATATACACATTCCAGCTCCCGCTCCCCTGTTAAGTGTCCACATCTTCAAAGGCATCCCAGTTTGTTCTACGAAATACACAATGCTCATTCCCCACCCCCCAGCACACAGATTTGCAAAGAAGGATAGTCTTTAGATAGCAAACTATCTGTCACATGTCTGAAGAACCCCGGACTGGAAGTCAGAAGGCTGCGGATGCCATCTTGACTCTCCACCTCACTATCTGGGCAACCGGGGCAATTCTCAGTATTTCTGAGCCTTGCATAATCTCAGCTAAATGAGGAAATTGGAATAATTATATTCGAGTCTCTGCCAGCTATACAATTTTATGACGCTGTCTCCTCTAATACACATAGAAGACTTACAGTACATAGGATAATTAAGTATGTTTTCAGATGCTCACTTCCACAATTTATATCCATATGATCCTGGTAAAATAAAAACAAAAATGTGTTTAAAATTATGGGCTGTTTTTTAAAATTACTTCATTGGTTAAGGCTTTGTGCTAGAAAATCTTTAAAAATCTACTAAAGTTCAAAAATTATTCTAGGTTTGTTTTTGTTTCAGGTACGGAATGAGAACATAGCTCTTGTTCAAATGTTATGAGGTAACAGCTTAGCCCCTTTACTTATTCGTTCACTCTTGTTTTATTAATGTTGCTGTTAACAGCTACTCTGTTTTGTTTTAAGTATTCTATGTGCCAAGCACTATGTAAGTGTTTCACAGTGTTCATGTCATTTGGTTCTCAAAACAATGTGGCTTTGACTATATTTTACAAATGAGGAATCTGGATTTTAAAAGTTTTAAGTGACAGAGCTGGAATTCAATCCCAGATCTGACCCTATAGCCTTCCCTCTTAGTTAGAAGCCTTCTCTTCCTTTTAAGGTCACATAAAGTTATTGCTAAAAATTACATGGACATCATAGGCAAGGTTATACATATACATATCAAAAAATTGCTTTTGTTTTCCTACTCACTTTCCCACAGAGCAAAAATCTCATAGAAATGAGCATCTATCTCCTTAAAAATAGGCATGAACCGTACTCATAATTCATTACAATATTGGCACTATTGGTTGAGACTATGTAGACGTTGTTTTCACAAAGAAAAGAAAATGTGTGGAGATGACACACACAGAGGCCGTGACCTAAGTCTTACATGTATTCTAACTTTGCCTATGCATTTACAAAAAGATATTTTAGAAATGTTTTCACTCATTTTGGTCTTGTTTCTTAGTGTCAAACACACCTTTAGTCACAGTTGACTTTACTTTCCCCCTACTTTCTCCCCTAAGGAAATGATACTGTCTGAAATGCTGGGTTATCTCTTGGTTCACACTTGTTCTCAGGGAAGAGGCACTTAGTAATTCTCACACTGAGATGCTTTTTCAGGTAGAATGCTACCAGCAGTGTGTAATAGCAGGTTTCTGATTTTTCCTCTATTATACAATGACAAAAAATGCTAGCCACAGTTGGTTTCTAGTTTCTCAATATATCAAACTCTTGGATCTGTTGATTTTCTTCCCTTGCATTCTTTTTCTCTAGCAGCATACTGACAGCCTCAGTATTATTACTCTACTCGGTAGAAATTATAAGGGTCTCACACTGACGCTATGTTCCAATAACTGGATGTCTGAGGCTGTTTTGACTGTTGCCCTGTTGCAATTGCAGTGGCTGATTTCTTGTGCCCTTGCAGACTGGATGCTTTTGCTAATTCTGCTGGTTTTATTTCTACTTTTAGATTCTGGATCCCTTTAAAGAACAAAACAGGTTCTTTCCTAATGCAGCAAACTATTGTAAAAGTGAAAGAGTACTTTGCTTCTTCATGGCTATTTATTATTGGAGAATTTTCCTCTTGAAGGACATGTCCAGATCTTTAGACACTGAATTATATTATTCTTATAGAGCGTTATTATACATCTTATTTTCTAGTTCAAAACTAGACCAAATACTAGGAAGGTACGAAGGAATTTCTTAGCAATAATACCTTCTTTGTTGTTGTTGCTGGGAGGCTTTCTTCATTTTCTTATCCTTCCTCACATTTAACTGACTTCTTTCATACTAATCTAATTGTGTGATGGGCCCCCTAAAGATGTCCACATATGAATCCCCAGAACCTGTGTATTTATTACCTTACATTCCATAGAAGGTGGAATTAAGTTAAGGATATTGACATGGGAAGAGTAGCCTGGATTACCCAGGTGAGCGAATGTAATTACACGAGCACTTATAAGATGGAAGCAGGAAAGTCAGAGAAGAGACAGGATGAGGACGCAGAGATTGGAGTAATGTGCTTTGAATAACGTGAGGAAGGGGCCACAAGCCAAGGAATGTAGGTCTCCTCCAGAAGCTGGAAAAGACAAGGAAATAGATTCCCCTACAGAGACTCCAAAAGGAACCAGCTCTGCTGACACCTGTCTTTAAGCCCAGTGAGACTGATTTTGAACTTCTGACCTCCCAAACTGTACGATAATAAATTAGTGTTGTTTTAAGCTACTAAGTTTGTGGTAGTTTGTTAGAGTAGCAACAGAAAGCTGACACCAACCTACGGCGATAAATTGAGTGTTTGGAGACATTCATTAATAAGGAAAAAATTTTACATTCTTCTAAATGAACATATATTAAAGAATATATTAAAGAATATATTAAAGAATATTAATATTAAAGAATATATTAAAGAATATACAATTCCCTTTAGCATTAATTTGCTAAGTCCCTATGGAATAATATTTCACTGTTAATTGGTGGATATGGTAGCTCTTTGATATGCCTTCCTGCAGGGCTGTTTGCATCATGTACTTCTTTCTTCTCTTGGTTGTGAAGATGTGCTGAATCTTCACTCTTCTGTTCAATTGAGGATGACTTGTGGAACTAATCAAGTTGTTTTCTGCTTGTACCATAGCTGATACCACCACACCCACTGCCGCCCATCCTCACCCCTGCCTGTGCTAACAAGTGAAAGTGAGTTTGCTGGAACGGAGCTTGATTACTATATCTGAGTTTTAAGAAACAATACTATAAAATGTTTAAATGTAAAAAAATCTAAAATTCTCTATTTCTCTTTTTGCTTGTTTTGGCTTTCTTTGAGAACTCTGATAATTTGCTTCTGTGTTTACCCTATAATTATTGATTAGATAAGGTTTTCAGTCCCACTCCGTACCCTACTTATAATGTTTTCCTTAGCACCTAACTCACCACAGGTCTCTCAATAGCTGAACCTGTTAGCTTCAATCTACAGGATTGATAAAAGGAGTCACTGCTCTTCACATTTTCATTATTCACTTATTTATTCATTTATTAAGTCATTCAAAGAGATTTTTGTAAGTGCTTATCATATCCAAGATACAGTGCTGGACACTGGACATACACTGATGAAAAGATACAGCCCTTGCTTCCAAAAACTCTGCCTTCTAGATATTGTGCTTCAGTTTTTGTGGAGAGTTGTATCAGATAAAGTAATACTAAATGGTTCTATAGTAATTGAAAAATGCCTTTGGACAACTGGAGGGGTCAAGGATATTCTTGTAAGCAATGTGATTATTGGGGTAGTTTCCGTTATAAATAAATCATAGTAAAGAAACATTGAATTTGGGAGTTTGGAACTAGAAGACAACAACAGGAAGTGGTTTGGAAGCAAATTTCAACAGAAAGAGAAGCAAAGATAATGTTTCAGCCAATGGTGTAACTAGCTATTAGTGTGCTTAGGGCAGGTTCTAATAATTGTGCCCCCTGACACCGTCCAAAAATTAGAAGAGCATATAGAAGGTACTTCCCACATCTACCACACAATTTCAAAAGGCAGTGAATAGCCTGTTAACAGTTTAGAAGAGAAGATAATGCAGACAGTTATTTGAGGGAAGTGAAGTAAGTTTCCTGCTAAAGTCCCTATCATCTTGGATTATGATGTGAAAAGCAAGTCATTGCAATCAATGTCTGAAACACTCATTCAGAGAAGAAAAAGCAGTTAACATAACTGACTCTACAAAGAGCTAAAAAGGGATATCAGAACAGAAAATGGCATTTTATGGTGAGAATTCTCACTAAAAAATTGAGTTTTCATTTTCCAAAAGCAAGTAACAGAAATGTTGGTGCCGTGAAACCAATACCAAGAGAATTGTAGGTCTTCTGAGAGTTCATTTTGCTCCTTTCCTGTGGCTAGTGCATTCCCCACCTCCCGAGAGACCAGCTGTGTGGTCCCAATTTGTCTTTTTAAGAGGACAGCCATGGAGGACTTCTGCCCTCATGAGTCATCTGAGATTTCAGGACAGAGGGCTCTCAATGTCACAGGCTCTACATTCTCTTGCTAGACCTCAAGTAGAGTTCATGGATCCCAAGCCTTTGAGAATAGCTATGGGAGATCTCAGGCCATCATTATTGGGATCAATGAAAAATATTTCTTCATTAAGATCTCCTGGAATCAAAAACATCATGTATGCTTTTGAAGGAAAGAGAAGACATTATTAAGGGGTGATTTCTTTGTGACTCTAGGTCAAATATACATAGGAGAGGGATGTTGAAAACTATACTGAGAGAAGATAAATAAGAGTTTAAGTCACGGATATAGCTACCTCCCTGGAGGTTGCTTGAATAGCCACAGAAACAGAGGAAGTTAGGGGTATGATAAATTTGTCTAATGGCTAGAGATGTGAATGGGAGAGCACTTTGAAAAATTTTGCTGAGGGATCTAAGAAATATATTTAGTCTTGTGCCACTGCAAATATTTTGCATAAGTTTTCTTACATTTGTTTCCTACTGAAAAAAAAATCTGCCTTTTATTTTGGAAATTACTGAAAGTAATATTGCAAGTAACTCAAATAGAAGAAAATAAATTTAAAAATTTAAGATTAAAAATAAAAGTTATTTTTCACTCTATAAATACATACTGAGCATCTTCTATGTGTATAATATTCTAATAATGATATATAAATGATGGACATTTCATATGCTAAAGTATATAATTCATAAAATTATCCTAATAGTATAATAATTAAGTTAACAAAAATTCAACTTAAAAATAAAAGATTTTTGTTTTATAGGCACAATGAATACTTGTCATGAAATAGCACTAAGGAATTTGAAAAAAAAAGTGAATATTCAAAATAATTATGATGGATGATTATCCAGTCAGTCAGCAACTATATATTGAGTACCTACTATGTGTCATAATTTCTATTCTTAGAGTATGTTCCATAAGACAAATAATAGGAATTGTAATAAAGTATAGAGTATTCCAACATTATAACAGAGAAAATATAATATTATTATAGAGCAGGCACTGGGTTATTTGGGATATTTAGAAGATTAGGGCATGCATAGGAAGGTCAGCTTAGCCTTACAGTGAGTAAAACTCTCCCTGAGGATCAATTATCCCCATGCCTGACCAATTTAAAATAATTAAAATATAATCTCAAAGGTAAGCTCAATTCAGGAAAAGGCAAGTGCTCCTTGGTGCACTGAAACTATTTTCACAAGTGAATTCCAACCTACACCAAAACAAACAAAAAATTATAATAGATCAGTAAAGCTACTGTACCATAGAGCTAAATATGTCACTTTTTTTCTAAATCTACTGTAACTTATTCATTATTATAATACCTTTAGCAAGTGGTAAATTTTTTTCAGTCTTCTCTTGAAACTGAATGAAGTGGACAGGTACCAGCAGTGTTGATAGTTGCCCCTTTTATACCTTTCGTACTTAGTAAAATGGGATCTGATTTCAGTGACTAACTGGTAGAATGCAATTTATCTTGCCACCAAGTTCTTTTTTCATCAAAAATACTGCCTTAAAGAAGAAAGAGTGAAGCTACATATGAGGCAGGCGTGTTATTTTTTTTCACCCTTTGCAGAAGTACATATTACACAAGGGTATGGTGGTTCCCTCCCACACAAGAAAACCACTGAGAATGGTCTAGTAGGAGTCTCTTAGGATGCTTTCTATTCCCTGGAGGAGGCCTAGCTACCTAATTCCTATTCAGACACAAAGGGAGAAGAGATCCACTGTCTGATATGTGTCCCAGCGAACTAGAAATCACAATACAGATCAGTTGAAGACTTGTGGCCACTTTGTGACTCTGAAATAGGCTCATTAGTGACCTCATCTACGGTACAGATTAACCCTGATTTAACCATTACACCTGTTTGTCAGAAGCTAAAGGGGATTCCCTCCTTGGGCTTAAGAGTGGATTCGCCTATAAACCTGATTATATGATCTGACAGAATGGACTACACCTTCCTGTGACTTCCTGTCCCCTGTGCTTATTCTCATTTTTACCATAACAACACTTATACAGTTTATTCTTACTGATTTTAATATAGCCTTCCTATAATAAAATGTAAACCCCTCAAAGGATCTTATTCATTTTTCTATCCCTAGGGCTATCATAGTTCTAAGCATAGAATAGGTGACTGATGATATAAAAAGTAATGTGTTTGCTGAATTAATTACTGTAAGAACTATTAGAAACACATAGTTGAACAAGGGTCCCAGGTCTCAAAGAGCTTACAGCCTAATGAAGAAGGCAGATATGTAAACTAATGATAATTTAATTCACAAAGAAGTAAGCCCTAAATAATGGTGCAAACAAATTGTTTAAGCCCGAAATGGAACAGGTGGTTAAATATCATTAGGGAGACTTCTGAGCAAAGTAAGTTTTGGGGTTTGGCCCAGTAAGATTGGGGTTTATTTCCACAGGCAGCTTATTTCCACAAAGAGATGAGAGAGGTACAATGAGGGAGCAGCTGTGAGTTATTTCTAAACTTTGGACTTTTATTATTTAAACAGCTTCACTGCTGGTAGCACGGTTTAAGGTTTTATCAGAAGTCATGTATCAGCCTGAACTCTTTTGTATGCACATGACAGAATCCCAGCCCAAATCAGGTTATGTAAAATAGGACATTTTAACAGATCATGTGACCAAACTGTGGGACGAGGGGTGGTGTACCTGGGCCTTGCGGAAAACTGAAATAAGGGACTGTTCTCTCCCCTCTACTTCTTTTCTCTTATTGTAGAATAGCTGCCTCGAAATGTTGAAAACCTGCTCAGCTGAGGCAAAATGAGTAGGATTGAGAGTTGCTCTCTGGTATCAAGTTTGGAAAATCATGAGGCACAAATGTTCACAGCAGCATTATCCATAAGAGTCAAAAAGTGGAAACGATCCAAATGTCCATCAACTGATGAATGGATTAGAAAAAGGTGGTATAACATACAGTGGAATATTACCCTGCAATATAAAGAATGAAGTACTGATACATACTATAACAGGGAATCATTATGTCAAGTTAAAGAAGCCACTCGCCAAAGACCACATGCTGTTATCATTTATATGGTATCATTTATACCACATGCTGTTATCATTCTATTTATACGGGATGTCCAGAATAGGCAAGTCCTTAGGGACAAAAAGTAGATTAGTGATTGCCAAGGGGTTGGGGTTAGGGGCAGATGGAGAGTGAATGCTGAGCCCAGGGGTTTTTTTTCAGGGTGACGTAAATTATTCTAAAATTAGATATTGGAAGTGATTGTGGGACTCTGTGAATATACTAATAATGACTGGATTATACTCTTTAAAAGGGTGAATTTTATGGTATGTGAATTATATCTCAATAAACCTACTATAAAAAATTCATAAAGAAGGGCTTTAATTTAATTAAATTAATTCAAGACCTAAATTAATTCCAGAGCTAATCTTTGCAGTGAGGGAGGGAGGTGTGGAGCGTGCTGAGTCAGCTTCCTGAGGTCAGGTGCTTGAATCATCTACAATAGTTGGAGGAGGATTTAGGATATGTTAAAAGAGGGTCACACAAATTCAGAGCACATGGTTGGATCAGAGAAAACCATTTCCCAGGAAAAGGTAGACATTATTCCCAGAAGGAGGAAAGAAGGGATGTGGGTAGATTAAAAAATAAATGTCTACTATAAAAGATCAGCTTGAAAAACCTAGTGACTTTAGCAGTTGGCCCAGTTACTGCAGGCGGTGGCATACACTTCTTAATTCTGTGGCACTCACCTCTCAACCTCTGGGAGTACGGGCTAAGGACAACTCACAACTGTGCTCTCTCCAGGAATTGCCCTTGGCAAAAAGAAGTCACCTTGCTCAAGGTTACTCATCTTGCCTACAAGACAACCTGTATCCAGGAATACAATAGCTCCGGTGGAAGTTCAATGTGGAAGTGCAAGGGCTGGACTCCTTACCCAAGTGGGAAAACTTTGGAGGGTCACCTAGCATGAGAACTCCCCAAAGTATGGCCTGAGGTCTCTGCTGCAGCTGCTTCTTTGTTCAGCTTCTTCCTTTGCCCAGTCGTACTTCCCTTACCACTTGCATGTATTGTTCCTAAGACTATTTCTCAACAAACCTCCTGCATGTAAATATCACAATGTATTCCCCAGAGAACCTGTGACAGTTGGTACCAGGAATGGCCCTAGGAAGCAGACCTAAAAGTAAAATTTGGAGCTGGATCTCACTCCAGGCCTGAGGACATCATCACTGGCACCGAGAGCTCCTGGCCTGTGGTTTCAGCGTAATTGCTAATTTTTGTTTTCAGTGGTGAACTGGGACGGGATGCCAGTGGAAAGGATGAGTTGATGAGTACAATACCTCAGGCACAGGAGAGGTTTGGGAAAAACAGTAATGATAAGGACTACGGAATTGGATAGCTGTAGAAAGAGCCATTGGTGCACTGAAAGAAGAAAACAAAGGCTGAGGGTGATTAATCACCAATATAAAACAAATTGTGAAAGACAGAGGGCCTCCTAGGCAGCATATAAAGAATAAAGAGATTCTCATCTGCTGTACCTGAAGGTCAGAGAAGGCTTAGGATCAGGGCCAACGCTTGATTTTATGAGCAGCAGAACTCCAGAGAGGTTTGAATTCTCAATCCCAACAAGTCTGCTATGCCAAGATCAGGGCTCTAATTGGGAAGGAATGGACCCTGAAACTTGAGATGCTGATAGCTGAGTCCCTGGGTTGATGCACCTAGAAAATTTTAATCTCTGGATTCCTCTGAACTCTCTGTGCCCAGAGAAGTACACCGCTTCTCAAGATAAAGGCCAGCACTTCCTCCTTGCTTGACAATAATACACAAGCTTGTGCCTTAAAAGGTAAGATCCCTTCTCATGTTTCATCTCCACTCCTCTCTTGGCCACCATATTAATAAGCAGGGTCTAGCTACAACATAACCAGGTAAAGGGAGAGGTGGCCCCCTAAAGGAAGAAAGGGTCTGTAAGTCAAAGGAGTTGGAAGACCTAGCCAACATATACCCGCAAGATTCAGGACTGGATCCTAAAGGAGATGAATGAAGTCAAGTGAAACATAAAGCTGGATAACGGAGAGTGTTTCAATATGGGTTCATCTTCTTGTGATATAGGATTTAACATTCTGGAAAGCCTCGGGAGATGGAGATGGTGCTACTACACTGCTTAGCTGGGACTTTGAAGCTTGCAAAAATTGATGGCTCTTGTTACATGAAGCAGAACTGCTATGGCAAATGGTAGAACAAGGGGCTTAAAAGTTCAGATAGGCTTGCTAGAGAGAATATATTACAGCAGACAGAAACTCACGACAGGACTATGTTTTATAGAGAGGCCCAGGGGACACTCTGTTTATCAAAGTGATAAAGAATGCGTTACTGAGGGGGGAACCAGAATTGTTAAGAAGCTTAGTAGCAGTTGTCCTCCGAAGGCCAGGGCTTTTACATAAGGATGATCCCAGGAAGTAAAGGGGATGATAAAATCCCAAAATAATCAATCCAATATTTTAACCACCAGAAACAAAATGGACACAATACGTGTAATTAGCAGCAAGACTGGCATGACAAATGGGGGAGCCTGATCTTCAGAGACCTATGGAGATGACTAATAGAACATAGAGCTCCTGGGACAAAAAAACATGGCAGCCAACAAAGATACTGTTCAATCTATAGATTGCTCAAACTGTACTGAAGAAAAACTGCTTCAGACCTGAGCTATTTCACAGATTTGGAAACCACTGAATGAAAGAGATACCTAGAAAGAAGAACCCTGTACCATCAAATCAAGTTTTCATGGTAACGATTCCCCTATTCCTTGTCCAAATTATCCTATAGCCATTTACTTAGGTATTGTGTGCTGGAGAAATTCTTGAGTGTTCTACTGAAGTCACATGCAATGCAGACTACCACTGATTTAAACATTAACATGTGTTCATCAGAAGCTAAATGGGATTTCTTCCTTGGATATGAGAGTAGATTTTCCTCTAAATCTCAGAGGAGGGGGAACTGAAAATATGTGCCCAGGTGGATTTCAGAATTGCTATGAACGAATGACTGCTATGCTGTACACACACCACCACCACCCTTGAATAGAAGTATTAATTTAAATTATCCTGCTCCTATCTCATGATTGTATGTTTGTGTTGGGGTTGGGGTGGGTGGAGGGAGCAGATAATTTTTAGTTTACAGTGCTCTGTAATCAAGATAAGGCACTTAAAAAGTTATCTGAGGGATGTCACACCAGGAGCCTCAGCCATACTTGGACTCAGTTTAGTTGATGATATTCTGAACATTAAGCCTAAGTTTCAAGCCTATGTCTGAGGCTGTCATGGAATGACACTGCGGATCTTAGGAGGGCTGAATATATTTTTCATGTTAGGGGAGTATGAATCATCAGAGGCCAGAGGGACACCTGTGGTAGCTGTTATATTGGTGGCCACTAATGCACCAGCCCTCCTGGTATACATGCCCTCATTTAGTTCTTTTTGACATTGACTCAGGGGTTGGCCATTTAACTATCTTTGACCAATGGAACATTAACAAACTAAATACAAGCAGAGGCTTAATAAAGCTTGCATATTGGGGTTTGCACTGTAATGCTCTCCCTTGAAACCCTGAGCTACTACTTAAAGAGATCCAGCTACCCTGATAGATAGACCATGTGATAAAGAGAAATATCCAGCCAATCCCTAGTTATTCCATCCATCACAGCTAAGGAGCGAGACATGAGTAAAGAAGCCATTCTGGATATTCAAGCAACAGCAGTCACCATTTGGAACAGAAGAACCACCCACCTAAGCCCAGCTCAGATTGCAGAATAGTGAGAAATAACAGATTTTAAGCCACCAAGATTTGAGGTCGTTTGTTTATGCAGCAATAAATAATTCAAACACTTTTATAAAGATCTGTGGATAGTGCAGGCACAGAGAATACCATAGTTGGTTATTGACAGACTGGAGTCATTTAAGCACAGTACTTAATTCTCAGTCTAATTTAAAATATAGCATAGAGCTTCCCTGGTGGCACAGTGGTTGAGAGTCCGCCTGCCGATGCAGGGGACACGGGTTCGTGCCCCGGTCTGGGAAGATCCCACATGCCGCGGAGCGGCTGGGCCCGTGAGCCATGGCCGCTGAGCCTGCGCGTCTGGACCCTGTGCTCCGCAGCGGGAGAGGCCACAACAGTGAGAGGCCCGCATACCGCAAATAAATAAATAAAATAAAATAAAGTAGATATTCAATAAATATTTGTTGAATTAATAATTGAACATTGAGAAAGAGGCCCTTTTGGGCTTTCTGATGTGTGCTTGGGCAGAGAACTGGCCCTACCACCAAAAATCATCCTCATTACCACCTCACTACTACTTCAGTCAATAAAAGAGAGCTGGGAGAGATAGAGAACATAGCTGTTTTTCCTTCCCTTACTTTTTCCCATGGGGTGCATCTCCTACCAGAATTTAAGTGAAAACCCTGATCATTTTCATCCTCTACTAGGTCAAGGCAAATGTCTATCTCACCTCTGAAATGTGGCTCACCATTCAACATGCAGAGCAACTTATGCTGCTAAGCTGTGCTGTAGATAAGGAGGCAACAGAATGACGGCAGCCACTATGGAGAACAGTATGGAGGTTCCTTAAAAAACTAAACATAGAACTGCCATATGAGCCAGCAATCCCACTACTGGGCATATACCCTGAGAACACCATAATTCAAAAAGACACATGCACCCCAATACTCATTGCAGCACTATTTACAATAGTCAGGTCATGGAAGCAACCTAAGTGTCCATTGACAGATGCATGGATAAAGAAGATGTGGTATATACACACACACACACACACACACACACACACACACACACACACACACACACACACAATGGAATATTATTCACCCATAAAAAGGAACAAAATTGGGTTATTTGTAGAGATGTAGATGGGCCTAGACACTGTCATACAGAGTGAAGTAAGGCAGAACGAGAAAGACAAATGTGGTATATTAATGCATATATGTGGAATCTAGAAAAATAGTACAGATGAACCAGTTTGCAAGGCAGAAATAGAGACACAGTTGTAGAGAACAAACATATGGAGACCAAGGGGGGAAAGGGGGTGTGTGGGATGAATTGGGAGATTGGGATTGACATATATACACAAATATGTATGAAATAGATAGCTAGTGAGAATCTGCTGTATAGCACAGGGAACTCTACTTCACTTTGCTGTACCGTACATACGAACACAACACTGTAAAACAACTATACCCCAATAAAAATTTAAAAAATAAAAGAATGATGGCAGAGTGGAGAAGAGGTGGCAGGAAAGCATCCTGAACTCCCTATGTTTTTCATACAAATGTATGTAAAATTTTGCAGAGTTGGGTGGTCACCATAGACCTGGGTAACATTGAACCATCTTTCCAGTATTCCTCAGGAGAGATGCCCATGAAATGATAGACCGCAGTAATAAAAGTCTATGGGTTGGACCATCTGTGGCAGGAGCTAAGGGTGGGGAAGAATTCAAGCCAGAGACAAAGTTCCCTCATCAGGGAACAGTTTCCTTCAACCTCTAGAGAAATCTTCAGGTGAAAAACTTCTTAACTTAAAGTCATAAATACAACAACTAACCTGAAAAATGTGTAATAAAAATAATGAAATGCTTCCCCTATGTTTCCAGATATTTTGAAATCTCCAAATATCCTGTGTATATCTACATTGCTCCATATCCACTGCTATCCCATGAGCACAAGCCTGGATTACTACGAAAGGCTTGTAACTGATCTTGCTGCTTCCATCCTGTCCTTTACAATTAATTCTCTGCACATTAGCTAAACATAACCAGTCCTGTTTCCCTTTTACTAAGCAAGCAAACAAATGAAAAACCACCAACGGCTTCCTATTATAGAGAAAGTAAAAGGTCCACAGACCTTCCAGGACTTCAAGGACCTCTGTGATTTGAGTCCTGCCCGTCACCAAAATGTAATCTTTCAACACTCTCTGTTTCCCTTTTAACACTCCGGCTACACTATCCTCCTTCCTATGCCTCAAACATGTCAAGCTTGTTATTCCTACGCTCTACACTGAAGTCTTTGCAGGCCTTCATTTTCTCATCAATTAAATTTCAACTCAAATGTCACTACAGAAGTTTCTTTTTTTCCATTACATTGTTGTTCCCAACCCTGTCACTCTCTGTAGGACCTCATGGGAAGTCTAATTGAACTGGTACCTTAAACGGACCCAGTGGCACAGAAATACATTATGAAATAAATTTTAAAATATATAACCATAAGGCAAGATGAAGTTCAGGTTATGCTAATAAGGTAGACCTTTAAGTGCTAAAATACCACCTACCTCCAACCTGAAATGGTATATAGGTGAGCCTGCAGTTCTACAATCCTTAAACCTATTCCCTTAGAGCCTCCAGAGCTCTTCAAACATGGGCACACCTCTTAGTAACAGGAGGGACATGAAGGAGACACATTCACTCACTACTTCATTTCATTTTTTTATGGCAACAATGTTATTTGTCTATAAATCTATTTACCTATGAATATGATTATTGTTGTCTCCCATATCAAAGCATTAGCTCTATGAAGGCAGAGATTTTTTCTTTTTTTTTCAATCACTCCCTACCCAGTGCATAGAACTGCATCTAGCACAAATGGAGACTGATGAATTAATATATTAAAATTTGGGTTCAGAGAGAAAATCGAGGTTTTATTCTAAAACACACAGTAGCCCAGAAATCCAGAATAAATCCATGGGTATCTTGAGCAAAGTGTCAGATAATAATTAAGTGCCCTTGATTTTGCTTCCTTCAGATAACTCCTGAGGAAGAGTGATAAAGCAGGCAGTACAGAATCAGGCATTCTCCGTCCACTGACCAGCACAGTGTTCAGTAGTAACAATCCCACCATCATTTCCAAAACCTGAGATCATCACACCATTAATCCCTAAAACTACTTTAATATTTAATTTGGACCCATATCAAAATACCTTTTTTTATTCTAGTGGAAATGTTAGATGAAAGTTGGCTCTTGCTTATTGAGAAAATTCATCCACATTTCCAATTTCTGTAAATATTTTCCTAACTTGCTAGCAAGTTACTTACTTTGAGACATGTTTCACTAGAAGTTTTGAAATGCAATAGTTTGTGTAGCTTAAATGGCATTGGATTGACAATTAAGAGATCTGGGAGGGATTTTTATTTTGCTATTTATAATAAGTTTGGTATTGGCCTTTGGAATCATTTTACTTTAGCCTGAATTTCACCTTCTGCAAAATGAGATGCTTGGACCAGGAGTTTTCTATGTTTCCTTTATGCTCTTAAAATCAAAGATTGAAATGTAGGTCAGACATCCAATTTGAAATTGATGATGAAAAGTTAAGTTTCCCCTTCTCCAGTTAAATATCAACCAATGCATCAAAGAAAGTAAGAAACAGGCAAAGCCCAGCTTCAAATAAATTATGTGTCAGCAAAACCCAAAACCACAAATAAGCTGTGGAGAAAAAAGTAGAGGTAGGGTATTTACAGCAGTTGGTCACCAAAAAAAACCATAAGATGATATTTTTATGGTAAAAAGAGTACACTGAATATAAACTACTCTTGTTTGCAACTCTTAGGCATAGGAGAAAAGGTTGGCAACAAAATGAATATGTCGTATATTTGAGAAGCAGAGAACACAGGGTCAAACAAAGAATTAATTAGAAAGCCCCACTGAGAAGAAACAGTCTGTCCACAGGGTAAATAGGAGAAGGGGCAGATAAGACTTTTGCACTATAAAAAGATCTGCCAAAATATCTCCTGTGTATTAGATTGGGAGAAATAAAGACTACTTTTGCATCATATGTAAAGTAATCATTAATCCAGATCAAATCACAGGTCCCTTCCCAGGTGAAATTCCGCAAATATATGAACAAGAAAAATCACCTCACATAAGCATGCATACGTACAAAAATAATGAGTAAAACAGGAGAAAAGGAATAGAAAGCAAGACAGATAATGAAAACTCACCAGAAAAATACTGCCAAGAAACAATGAAAATGGAAATAAAATATCTTGGAATTAATATTCCAGAATCTTAATGAAGTAAACCTCCTGTTAATTAGGAATATAAAACATGGACACAAGACTTCAGAAAAGATATTAAGATATGAGGAAAAGATGAAACATAGATTATCTATGTTAAGGAAAGAAGTAAAAGGAAAAAATTAAATCACAATTGAAATAAAAGTAAAACTGGAAGCTATATAAAAAAATAAAAGCTGCTGAAAATATATAAGGTACATAGAGAACAGGAATAAGTAAAACAAACCAAAAAGAATGGAAATGAAGAGTTAAAATACAGAAGGAAAACTTTAGTTAGGAAAGCCAGAAGAAAAATATTCAATATAGGCATAATTAAGAGTCCCAAAGTAAATGAACAAATAAATATTGAAAGATTCCATTGAAGAAAAAGTTCCAGATATCATTGGAACTATATGTTGAAATGGCATACCATATCTGAGAATAATCAAAACTAGATATATTGTAGTTGTATCCATGTTGCTGCAAATGGCATTATTTTGTTCTTTTCTATGGCTGAGTAGTATTCCATTGTGTATATGTGTATATATATCACATCTTCTTTATCCATGCATCTGTCAATAGACATTTAGGTTGCTTCCATGTCTTGGCTATTGTGAATAGTGCTGATATGAATATAAGGGTGTGTGTGTTTTTTTGGATTAGAGTGTAGTCTGGATATATGCCCAGGAGTGGGATTGCTGGATCATATAGAAGTTCTGTTTTTCGTTTTCTGAGGAACCTCCATACTGTTTTCCACAGTGGCTGCACCAACTTACATTCCCACCAACAGTGTAGAAGTGTTCCCTTTTCTCCACATCCTCTCCAGCACTTGTTATTTGTAGAGTTTTGATTATGGCCATTCTGATTGGCGTGAGGTGGTACCTCATTGTAGTTGTGGTTTGCATTTCTCTAATAATTAGTGACGTTGAACATCTTTTCATGTGCCTATTGGCCATTTGCATTTCTTCTCTGGAGAAATGTCTATTTAGGTCTTCTGCCCATTTTTCGATTGGGTTGTTTGCTTTTTTATTGTTGAGTTCTATGAGCTGTTTGTATATTTTGGAAATTAAGCCCTTGTCAGTCACATCATTTGCAAGTATTTTCTCCCATTCTGTAGGTTGTCTTTTTTTTTTTTTTTTTAATGGTTTCCTTTGCTGTGCAAAAGCTTGTAAGTTTGATTAGGTCTCATTTGTTTATTATCATACTAAAGTCCCATTTGTTTATTATTGTACTAGGTATCATACATAGGTCTCATTTGTTTATTATCATACTAAGTGAAGTAAGCCAGAAAGAAAAGACAAATACCATATGATATCACTTATATGTGGAATCTAAAATGTGACACAAATGAACCTATCTACAAAACAGAAACAGACTCATGGACATAGAGAACAGACTTGTGGTTGCCAAGGGAGAGGGGTTGGAGGAGCAGATGTAAGCTATAATATATGGGATGGATAAACAGCAAGGTCCACTGTATAGCACAGAGAACTACATTCAGTATCCTATGATAAACCATAATGGAAAAGAATATTAAAAAATAATGTATATATATGTATAACTGAATCACTTTGCTGTACAGCAGAAATTAACACATTGTAAATCAACTATACTTAAATTTAAAAAAACACTAGATATATTGGAATAAAGTTTCTAAACTTCAAAGACAGAAAGTATTCCTTTAAAGTTTAATACATGTAAAAGGGGAGGTGGAAATATCAGGCTGCCTTCACATTTTTCCTCAGCAATATTAAACACAAGAAGACAGGGTGTTATAAATTTAATTTTCACCCAAGAATGTCATACACAGCTGAACTTTAATATAAATGCAATAAACAAATATTTTTCAAAATAAAAGCACTCACTTCTGGCAGCCAGATTTTGCCAACAGATCAGAAAAAGTCCACAGGCAAGGAGTAATACGTGTTTGTTCTTGGCATGTACGTGCATGCAATTATTTCCTAATTTATAGTACCTGGAAGTCAAATAATATCACTTAATGTTGATTTTTAAAATGTAAATATAGTAGTACAAAGGTAGCTAAAACCAAAAATAATATAGTAAACTCGATTTGTTAGATTGGGAGAAGGTTAAGAAGGGAGGACATGGAAATTATATTATTGTTACTAATACAGAAGTAATGCAATCTAAATATGCAGTGTATAAAAGTAATATATAAACTAATAGATACAATAAAAAATCATTTTTTCAGAGAAACAATGCAAATCACTACAGGGTGAAAGATTTTTAAAAAGCAAAGTTATATAAGCAGAAGGCATAGTGTAAAATAATATGCCAAATTAAACTCAAATTTCTCTAAAATATCAATGAAAGTAAGTGGCCTAACTTCTTTAAAGTAAAATATTTTAATACAATGAAAAATAAAATTGTGAGCTATATACAAGAAGCAATGAAAAAAATCTGATTTGGAAAGATTAAAAATAAAATACTGGGCAAAGTACAAGGGCAAACAAAATGAAAGTAAGGATCATAACAATGTTGAATTCAAGCCAGAAAACAGTCAATGAGACAGACAGAGAAACAGACAGAGACAGAGAGAGAGAGATGGGGTCGGGAGGTGGGAGGTTAGTAATTTGAAAACAGAGAATACACTTTCTTTTCAAGTGGCATGAAAACACTCATTAAAATTCTTATCTTTGACTGAAAAAGAAGCCTCAACAAATTCCAAAATGTAAATAATGTATTCATTATCTGGGATATAATAAAATTGGAAATTATTAACAAAACCAGAAATCAAAAACAGTCTAGCATCTAGAGGCTTTGAAACAATACAATTTTTCTTATCTTGGTTTAAATAAGAAACCCAAAGGGAAATTCCAGAACATTCAAGAAGGTTGTGGGGGAGTTAGAGGGGGTGGTACAAACCAGAAACCACAACCTGTGGAATACAGCTAAAGTGAAGCTGAGAAGAAGAGGCACAGTCTTAAAAAAAATACAAGAAAGAATGCAAATAGATGAAGAGAGCTTTCAAGGTAATGAGCCAGAAAAAGAGCAAGAAAATGAACCTCAAAAAGCAGAAGTGATGAAGTTTAAAATTAAAGTAAAAATTACTGAGGCAGGAATACCACCTCTAGCCATGTCATAGTAGCTGAATCTGACTAACCCCTACACCCCTACTAATTACAACTGCAAATCTAAATAAGTACTTTAAACGCTGTGTTTTGTTTGTTTGGTTGGTTGGTTTGGGGTTTTTTTCAGGACATTGGAGAACAGGACAATATGTACATGAGGAGCCAAATCCTTAGGAGAATAGAATAGCAGGAGAGCAGTAAGCTCTATATTAGATGCCACACACCCCCTTGGGGACTTGTTTTTTTTCACCATACAGTATAGGTGCAGAAGGGCAGGAAGTAAGTTAGAGCTTGCAGCCATCTCACTGGGCCTGGGAAACAGAATTCAAAGTTCAAGATTATCAAGGTTACTAAGACTGATGGCTAAAGTTTCAGGAAAATCAAGTCACAGAAAAATGAATCCAATAGACAGATCACAATTTTTCCTAGATACATTTACAAATTCCTAAACTGAATGCACAGAACTTTATGTTCAGAAACCAAGCAGAAAGTGGCTGCTAAGTGGCAAAACTTTAAGCAGGAATTCTCATGGTCTCCAAGTACTGAGGAGATAAAAATTAGAGTTCAGGGTCTGCAGGAGAAAAGAAGCCATGAGAAACACCTCAGGCTTTACACTGAGAATCCAGAAAAGCTATTTCCTTTAACTAAATGCAGCTTGGAAATAGCCTTAACTAGTTCAAGATACACTGACCTTATTCAGTTTGACTACTAAAAAAAAAAAAAAAAAAAAAAAAAAAACCTAAATTCTACCCATTGGAAGATAGTGTCAACCAGAACCTCTACAATTTTTTGTAAGCAATATCCAGTATTTAATAAAGTTTAACAGTCTTATCAAGAAATAGGTACAAATGTCCAAAACCAAGAGAAAACACGCACATGCAAGGCAACAGGAAAACATGCTAGGTTAATCTCGCTTTTTGAGTTATAGACTTAGACCTTTAAGTACCTATAATTAATATGTTTAAAAAATTAATAAATAAAAATTTTCCTCAGAATAACTGCATCTCTGTAAAATAAAATAAATAAAATAAAAATCTTAAAGCTGAAAAATGTTAAATCTTAAAGCTCAAAAATTATCTGAAATTAATAATTAAATAGATTTAATTACAGATTAAGGTTTCAACAAATAGAAAGAAAATAGGTTTATATAAAACTGATTGAAAAATAGATAGAAAAAAGGGGTGGTGGAGACATAGTGATGATAAAACTTCCTAAAAGCCAATGGAGTCCCAGGAAATGACAAAAGAGAGGAAAGAAAAGACATAATATTTGAGAAGATAATGATGCTTGAGAATTTTCCAAAATAAATGAAAGATATCAAACCACAAATTCAAGAACTTCTATAAAACCAATCATGAAAACAAAGAAAAAAATTACTCAGAGCCACATCATGGGAAAAATTGCTTGAAACAAAACACAAAAGCAGCCAGAGGGAAAAAAAAGACACAATACTTCCAAAAAAACACCTATATTTCAACAGCTGGTTATACAACAGAAAATATGGAAGCCTGATGATAATGAAATATCATCTTTTAAATAATAACAGAACATTTTTGTCATTCCAGAACAATATAATTAACAAAAATATCATTCAAAAATAAAGGCAAATAAAAATATTTTCAGGCAAAAAAAAAAAATCCTGGTTTTATCACCAGTAGACCCACAATAAAATATATTATAAAGAAATTTCCATAGGGAGAAAGAAAATTATCCTAGATAAAACCACAGCAATGCAGGAAGGTAAAAAAAGATGAGTAGAAAGTGTAATTATTTATGTAAATCTAAATGAGTATGTAAAATAGTAATTATAATATACTTGAAGTTTCAAATATTTATGAAAATAAAACACATAAAAAGTTAATACAAAAAACAAGAGAAGATAAATAGGATTAAAATGTCCTGATAACCTTGCCTTGTCCATGGAGTGCTACTACTAATTTAAGATAGACTATGATGAATAAGTGCTTCATGTTGACTTGGGCCATGGGCCGTAGTTTGATGACCCCTGGTTGAAAGCATTTACTAATAAAGTAGCAAAAATTGTGTAGCATGTTTAACTATAAACCAAATAAGGGGAGGAAATAGAATATTTTTTAAAATTAATTTAAAAAGCAGATGGGATGCAAAAAATAAGAAATAAAAATTTAGATTTAAACACAAATGGTTGTGCTTTAAATGTGTTTAAATGTAAATTGCATAATATCCCAAAGAAATAAAAATTGTTAGACTGTATCTTAAAATAACAATATTTTTGTTAATTACAACTGATTCACATTATATCTGAGGACACAGATAGACTGAAAATAAAAGGATGTAAATATAAATACCATGCAAACACTAACAAAAGGAAAGTGTTTAATATCTAGTATTAATATCTAATAAAGTTGCCTTTAAAGAAAGAAGCACTATACAAGATCAAGAAGGATATTTCATAATAACAATAGGGTCAGTAGAGCAGGATGATATAACCACCTTAAATTTGTTTACATGGAATTTTCTAGGTTTTTTCCTACATTTTTCTATATATTTCTAGCTAAATATATAAAGCAAAATGGGCAGAACTCAAAGGAGAGATAGTCAAATCAATAAACACAAGAGATTTAAGTACACTCTCTTGTTACTGATGGCACAAGCAAATCAAAAATCACTAAGAATATAAAATTTTGAAAAACACAATTAACAGAAACACAATTTTGACCTAATTTACATAAATCCAATATAAACCAAGGAGCTGCAGAACACACTGCCTTTTCAAACCCACATGGATCATTTGCCAAAATGGAGAATGTGCTGGCCATAAAGCAAATTTTAAAAAATATCAGTGGACTTACATAATTCAGAGACTTTTCTCTGACAATGGTGGAGTTAAGCTAGAAATGAATGAGAGGCAGTAAACCCCCCCAAATTCGGGGGAAATTTAGCAACACACATATAAATAACATGTGGGTAAATGAAAAATCACAAAAGTAATTAGAAAATATTTCAAACTGAAAGAAAATGAAAATACAATATATTGTACAGCAGAAACTAACACAACATTGTAAAGCAACTTACCCCAATAAAAATTTTTTAAATAAATTTAAAGAATAAATAAAAAGACAGGGAAAGAAAAAACAAAAACCTTGTGGGATGCAGCTAAAGATTTGCTTAGAAGAAAATTTATAACCTTAAATGTATATATTAGAAATTAACAAGAGCTGAAATTTAGTAATTCAAGTATCTATTTCAAGAAACAAAAACAGCAAATTCAATCCAAAGAATTTATAAAACAGGAAATAACAATGATAAGAACAGAAATCAATTAAAGCAAAAAACAAAATTATGAAAGGAAAACTTTTCAAACCAAACATTAGTTCTTTCAAACAACTAGTAAAACAGATAAATTCTTAGCATAAGAGAAGAAAGAAAAAATTAAAGAACATAAATTACTAATTTCAGGAATTAAAAATGGAATATCATTAGTGATTCTATCAATATTTACATAACAGTAAAAATGTACTGTAAAAAACTTTTTGCCAAGAAATACAAGCAGGTAGGTAAAATGAACAAAGTCCTTGGTAAATGCTGGCACATAGTCTCAGATATGATACTATGGTGATAGGATTTAGAGCCTAAGGAAAAATCACTCACAGAAGCAACAGAAAACTCTTCTGAGCAAGGAGGAAAATTAATAGGCAAATAAATAAATAACTTTGCAGATGAGGAAGTGAAGTTGAGAGAGTTTTCCTAATGGCTTCTGTTTCCTCTGTGAGAGGGAAGGCAGGATAATGTTAAATGAAATGAGTAGAAAAAAAAAAAAACGACGTAAGTTTTGAAGGTATAGAAAGACAATGGAGGGTCATAGACCTGGGGGGGATGAGAGGACAGTGAAGCAATGGATGGTTTTCTGGAGAATAATATAGGAAAAGACACATGCACATGTGTGCACACGTGTGTGCACACGTGCACACACACATGCACACACACACACAAAACCTTTATGCTGAGCAAACCATTTGTCCACAACTCCCAATTTCAGTAATTTACACTTAGAAAATAGAAGTATCTACAGCATTTTTACACATTTCAATGCATTTTTATACTTCTGGAAAAATCTAAATGCTACAAATAGATGAATATTTATTGACATAGTAAGATGTTTGTGATTGCTAAGGAAAAAGGAAAAAAGTAAACTAAAAAGAGTTTGAAACTATATATGCTATATGATATAATATGAAATTATATATGCAATATGACAAAAAGTGTAATAGAAAAAAAGACACATACCAAAACTCCTAACAGTGTTTATGAGACATTCAGAGTTTTCTCTTCTTCTCTGAGTTTCAGTATTTTCCAAATTTTCTGATTTGAACACATATTACTTCAGTAATTAAGGGTAAATGTTATTTTGACTGAATAATTTAAATATAGATTAAGATCCACTCAAAGAAAGAAATGGCACAAATTTTAAACATAAGGGTAGTTTTTAAAAAGACAATTTTTCCCTATGAAACATCAGAAGACTAACTCACTCTCTGCTCATATAGAAAAATAAACAAATAAAAAAGGAAATACATGTGAAAAAAAGTCTTTATTTTGTTTAATGTCATTTAGGGGTTCTTCAACAACCCAAAAAGTAATTTACCAACTGCTCCACTATGACTGAAAATAATGAAGGAAACTATTGCTCTTGTAGTTGATTTGAATCTAAGAAATGTCTGAATAACTAATTGAATGCTTCCATTTTCGATTTGATGTAGAGACAGTGTTAAAAGAAGAGCTTATTCATTGGAAATGTCTCAATCAAAATAAGGCTTCCTCTTAATTTTGTAGGGGAAATGCAAGATGTTTACTATATAACACTTTCTGAAAAGCTTCTGTTCAATAATCTTTCAATAAGTAACTACAATGATTACAAAAGACACTCAACATTGTCCTACCACCTATATTAGAACTAAAGATTTCCTGATTTTCTTTTTGTTTTTATTGCTCTTCTTAAAAGTTCCAACTATATGGAAACAGAATGAAAGCTCTGAGATAGGTGGATGTTGTTTTGTTCAAGGATGTAGCCTGACTGTCTAGAGTAGTAACTTGCCCATAGCAGGGCTACATAAAAGTTGTTGAATGAATGACATAGTTTCAGGCATATGAAAATTAGTACTTGCTAAATTCTTCTCTCTCTCTCAGCATACTTTTCCCACTGTTGTACTCTAGTTTTCAGTTTTATGTTTGTTCCAAATTTAATTTAACTTCTATTGTTACTGAGAAGGTCTGATAAGCAAAGAAGTTAATAATAGTGCTACATGAGTTTAAAGAAAGTTATAAGTTATTGAAGAGACTGGCAGATGCTTTCTTTGTGTATTGACAAAATTGGGTGAGGGTATTAAAGTGTAGAAAACACAATTTGAATTGAACTTTTACAGAATGCCTTGTTAAAACATTTTTTACAATTCCACAGTGTTTGGGTAATCATTTTAGTTTTCGCTGGAAAAGTATACAAATAACTTAGGGAAATAAATTTTTTAAAAATCTGTCTTCATTCTTCCTTAATTTAATTATTGTTTCTAGCTCTAAATAGATGCATGGAACAGCCACTTATCTTTAAATAAAAATCTTTAGCATTAAGAAAAAGTTCAGTCTAGACCATTTAACTGCTGTTAACTATCAGTATGCAGGGCGTGCACACATCTGGGAGAACTGTGAATTTCAGCATACCTATTTTCCTTTGCAGGGTATATGATAACATCTTAATATATTTTCCATTGGAAACTAACTTCAGATAAAATAAAAGAAATTTTCTGTCTGAATATATAATAAATGAATCACTCTTTGAAAGAGATATATAAATAACAGATCAGGTCTCCCACATTGCTGCCATGTATTATTAATTAAAAAATAAAGATCAGATCTACATTGAAAAATACATCATGGTATCTCGGCTGCAATGAGTCTTAACAGTGGGGTTACATTTTATAGGCAACGAAGTGGCCTTTTATCACATTCATGATGGCTCAAGACCTTTGACCACCTTTTTTTCCCCCTATTTATTTATTTATTTTTGGCTGTGTTGGGTCTTCATTGCTGCATGCGGGCTTTCTCTAGTTGCGGCAAGCAGGGGCTACTCTTCCTTGCGGTGCGTGGGCTTCTCATTGCGGTGGCTTCTCTTGTTGTGGAGCAGGGCTCTAGGCGGGTGGGCTTCAGTAGTTGTGGCTCACGGGCTCTAGAGTGCAGGCTTAGTAGTTGTGGCGCAAGGGCATGTGGGATCTTCCCGGACCAGGGCTCGAATCCGTGTCCCCTGCATTGGCAGGCGGATTCTTAACCACTGCGCCACCAGGGAAGTCCCTTCCTTTTCAGTAATACACATACCTCTTTAAAAAATGGCCTCAGAATTCACTTTTTCTGGTAATATCCAACTCATTCCTTCTTGTAACATTCGTGGAATAAGTCTCACACAAATGTGTCCACTGTGTGCTCACTAAGAGAGTAACCTAATCTCATTCTATCTCTGAACATGGGTAGTTTCTTACTGTGATTATTGCTGCCCCTATTACCCTGAGTCTCATGGTGTGTGATGCTCCCTATACATCTCCAGTCTAATCATGAATAAACTCATATATTCGGCACCTCTGAAAAATTCTGGAATATTCTGAACATTATAACCTCCAACGGATTGCCAAAGAAAAATAAACACAACCAATAAGAGTCAGGCTAACAAACAATGGTTGTGATATTAACAAGATTTAATTTGCCTCCAAGACTCCCGTGCCTTTTCTTTATCTACATGAGCTCCGAAAAGCTCTCTATCCCAGTGGTCCCCAACCTTTTTGGCACCAGGGACCGGTTTCCTGGAAGACAATTTTTTCACCGACAGAACATACTGGTTCTGCCAGTAATGCGAGCGATGGGGAGGGCAGATGAAGCTTCGCTTCCTGCTTGCTGCTCACCTCCTGCTGTGCGGCCCAGGTCCTAACAGGCCATGGGCTGGTAGCGGTCCGCGGCCCGGGGACTGGTGACCCTGCTCTATCCCCAACCTCTAGGTAGAACTTCACAAGACCACATCCATCTTGTCCAATGTTATATCCTTGGTTGTTACTGTCTTTCTTTTTCACATCTCATGACGCTGGGCTCTGCTGAAATTCTGGAGACCGAATTACTATTTACTGCTGCACATTTTAATTGACTGCAATTTTCTGTTTGATATACAGTATGCAAACTACTCCGGAAAGAAAAACCTGACAATAGAGTCTTATGTCTTATTTACTTAATCAGGAAAAGAAATAACATGTCTGGCCACAGGTTAAGATTAATATTTGAGCTCACACAGAGAATTGGATTGCCAAATCAGATTTACATGAATACGAGATCTTATCCACTATTGACGCATACGTATCAGGCTGTTTTCTTTCCCTCCCTTGTCCCCTTATCATATAATGAAAGATGTAGTAATAATAAACTTGCCATCACAGCATAAAGTTACAAGATATTGAGAAGAAGGAACACCACCCAAGGACTTTATATCCTTTTCTGGGAAAAAAGTGTGTTTGGTGTTGTGTGCAGGATAGTCGGATCATGTCAGGCAGGAGTATGGCTGTGTTACTCTAACTGGAGATTTTATTGGTTTAAGGATATGTGTATGGGTGCCAAAGTGACAAGAGGTGAACTGTGACAATTTTATGTGTCAACTTAGGTAGCCTATGGCGCCAGTTATTTAACCAAACACTAATATAAGTGTTCCTGTGAAGGTATTCCGTAGATGCTGTAAACATCTACATCAGCTGACTTTGAGGGAAATTACACTCAACAGTGTGGGTGGGTCTCATCCAATCAGTTGACAGGCTTTATAGGGAAAAACTCAGGTTTCCCAGAGAAGAAGAAATTCTGTCTCAAGACTGTAGCATCAACTCCTGCTGGAGAGCTTCCAGCCTACGGGCCTACCCGACAAATTCCAGATTGCCAGCTCCTGTAATTGCATGAGCCAATTCCTTGCAATACATCAGCCTCTCTCTGTGTCTGTCTCTGTCTCTCTCTCCCTCTGTATGTATATGTACAGTCACGTGAAACTGACTGAAAGTCATAGTTAGTGGTCAAAACACACTTTGCCATTAGAAATGAAGCCTACTGCCTGCAAGAAGATCCAGAGAAGTGTCACCCTTGACCTGCTATGAACTGTAGGATCACTTGCAGCCCATTCCCTTCCACCTATAAGCAGGAACACAGACACTCTATAAAAGGGTTTCACCTGCCAGAAGTTCAGGGAATCTCTTCTAGCACAAACTCATATTTACACTTTTAAAGCCACTTGCTCCAATTCTCCTCTTAATTGTAAATTCTGCCCTTCATTTTCCTTCTTAACTCTTTGCCTGTCTTTCTTGGGCATGGATTTTTGCTTCAACTCCCCTTTACTTCACATTGTGCAGGTGCAAATTAATCCTATTTCTTCTCAGAATCCAGCCACACAAAACACAGTCATTGCTCCTCCAGCATGGAGGTTTCTCTTTGAAACGTCCAGAGAATATCCTCCCCCACCCCCATCAGTGCCTCTATTCCTCTGTCCTTAAGCAAACAACATCCAAAAATAAAATACTTTAGGACAATAAATAACTTATCAGTTGGTATTGTTACATTAAGCACATTAAATTATATACTACTTAATTTTTGAGAATTTTGAACCAGTCATAGAAGTATGTACTTGAAATCATTAGTAAAAGATGGTTCCTCACTAGTAGACCTAAAAACTGCCCACAGTCTCCTTTGTAGAATAAGATTAGAAATTATTACATGGATTACATTGCATCTTAATGGTGGAAATATGTAAGCAAATAATTGTGATGCGGCAACTTTTGTTACCGCATCACAATTATTTGCTTACACATAGTGATATTAGAGCACAGTGAAGACTCCACTTCTACATGAGGGGTGGTACTTCAACTAGACCTTGAAAGATGATCAGGATTTTTCTAGGCAGTGACATTGGTAAGAACATTCCAGACACAGGGAATGCCACATGCAAAGGCAGAGAGATGTGAAAGTGTTCACTTAGCAGATGACTGGTCAGAGCACGATAATGCATGTGTGACAAGACATTAAGCTGAGGATTGGATTGTGGGGAAACTCAGACACTACAAAAATTATAGACTTTATCCCGCAGTTAATATGAAGTCATGGAAGGGTTCAATGCAGGGAGGAGACATAACAAAATAGAAAGATAATAAAAGGCTAGAAGAGGGCAAAACTAATTAGGAAGTCATTGCAACAGTCCAGGTGAAAGATAGTGAGCCACTATCCACCCAGTTCCCCAAACCAGAAACCTGAGTTATCCTCAACTTCTCCCTCTGACTCACTGAAACAATCACCAAGTTCTGTCAGATGACCCTCCTAAATAAAAGTTGAGTTCATCCTCTCTTTTTCATCCCCACTACCATATCACTGAAATATGATGAAAGCCAGACTCAGCTCCTGTCTGAGAATCCCGTGCATGTTGGAAAACTGAGACGGTGGCTAATTTTTCATCCTTCTTCCCTGTGGGTGGAGCTTGTGTTCTCTCATGGCTGCAGGCTGTATCAAGGGTGATCTGAAGACATTGGTGTGTGCTTTAGCAATTATTGGGAAGAGAGTTGCAATAGGGCAAGAGATAACAATGAGGAAGGAATGTGCTCGTGGAGTCTTGGTGGAGATGATGTGTGACCATCTCAGTGGTCCTGGAGGCAATGACAAATGGGACATGTGACAGCAGAGAGAAGGCTCAGGGAGTGTCTGGAGAAAGCAAGATAAGACCACATTGTGAAAATAATAGTCTACAAGAAGGTTATTACAGTCCAGAATCATGCAGAAGTGAAATAAGGTAGGAAGTCGATCCATCTACTAGGATATTATTTGAGGGTATGATCACAGAATTAAGGTAAGAATTGTACTGTTGAATTGGAGGATAAACTCATAATAAGACACAGTAAAACTGGCTTAAGACTGAATCACTGGACTATTCATAATGGCACTTTAAGCACCAACGGATTAAGTCAGAGCTAGTACAAGTCCTGAATATCTGGACAAAAGATATAAGGAAAAACATAATGGAATCTTCCAATATCTTAGAGAATGACTTAAGAATAAAACACTTTTATGAAGAACATATGTAGACTTCAGGAGAATAGATCTTTATATTTTCTAGTAGGCAAGAGATTATCAATGGAAAGTAATTTTGCAGTTTTTGTCATTTGATATGTGTAAAATGTCACCGTTATTTAATTAACATGTTATCTTTTAATAAATACAAATATTTTAATATTCTGCAAGTTTTCATATATGACATCTAATCTCTTATTGTTGATTTTTCCCCCATAAATTGTTGTATTTCCCAACTACGTGTTTTACTACCATGGGGTATTATCAGGAATCTAGTGCTTCCTGGTAGGGTGGAAATGACTACAATTTCAACTGGCATCATTTGGCATCCACAGTCACAGTTTCACTTATTAAAACTAGATAATACTTTTATCTTTGATAACTCTTACTTTTTTTTTTGCGGTACGCGGGCCTCTCACTGTTGTGGCTTCTCCTGTTGCGGAGCACAGGCTCCGGATGCGCAGGCTCAGCGGCCATGGCTAATGGGCCCAGCCGCTCCGTGGCATGTGGGATCCTCCCGGACCGGGGCACGAACCCGTGTCCCCTGCACTGGCAGGCGGACTCTCAACCACTGCGCCACCGGGGAAGCCCTTTTCAGGACATTTTAAAGAGCTGTTTCAGGTTCACAGCAAAATTAAGAAAGTACATTGATTTCCCATAATCCTCTGTTCACATGGGTACGCATCGCCTCCCCTTTATCAACATCCCCCCACAAGACTGGTACACTTGCTACAACTGATGAACCTACATTGACACATCATAGTCACCCGAAGTCCATAGTTTACATTAAGGCTTGTTTTGGTGCTGTGCATTCCATGAATTTGAACAAATCTAAAATGACATGTATCTGTCATTATGGTATCATATAGAGTATTTTCTCTGCCTCGAAAATCCTTTGTGATGCATCTACTTATCCCTCCCCTAACCCCTGGCAACCACTGACATTTTTACTGTCTCTATAGTTTTGCATTTTCCAGAATGTCACATAGTTGATATCATACAGAATGTAGCCTTTTCAGATAGGCTTCTTTCACTTAGTAATATGCATTTAAGATTCATCCATGTCTTTTCATTACTTAATAACTCATTTCTTGTTAGCACTGAATAATATTCCCTTGTCTGGAATTTAACCGTTCACATACTGAACGATATCGTGGTTGCTTCCAAGTTCTGGTAATTATGACTGAAACTGCTGTAAACATCCAAGGTAGGTTTTGTGTGGACATAAAGTTTTCGACTCCTTTGGATACATACCACGGCATGTGATTGCTGGATTGTTTGTTAAGAGTATGTTTATTTTTGTAAGAATCTGCTAAACTGTCTTCCAAAGTGGCTGTACCATTTTGCATTCCCACCAGCAATGAGACTTTCTGTTGTTCCACATCCTCACCAGCGTTTGGTATTTTAAATGTTTTAGATTTTGGCCATTCTAACAGGTGTGTAGTGGTATCTCATTGTTGTTTTAATTTGCATTTTCCTGATGACATAGGATGTGAAGCATCTTTACGTATGCTTGTTTGCCAGCTCTATATCTTCTTTGGAAAGGTGTCTGTTCAGATTTTTTCTATTTTATTTATTTATTTATTTATTTATTTTTGTGGTACGTGGGCCTCTCACTGTTGTGGCCTCTCCCGCTGCGGATCACAGGCTCCGGACGCGCAGGCTCAGCGGCTATGGCTCACGGGTCCAGTAGCTCCGCGGCATGTGGGATCTTCCCGGACCGGGGCACGAACCCATGTCCCCTGCACCAGCAGGTGGACTCTCAACCACTGCGCCACCAGGGAAGCCCTCTATTTTTAATTGGGCTGTTTTATGTGGCGTTTTAAGAGCTCTTACTGTATTTCAGACAGCAGTCCTTTATCAGATATATCTTTTGCAAATATGTTCTCTCAGTCTGTGACTTATCTTCTCATTCTCTTGACACTGTCTTTCACAGATCAAAAGTTTTTAATTTTAATGAAGTTCAGCTTATCATTATTTCTTTCATGGGTCGTGTCTTGATGGTGTATCTAAGAAGTCATCACTATACGCAAAGTCATCTAGATTTTCTCCGATGGTATCTTCTAGGAATTTTATAGTTTAGTGTTTTACATTTAGGTCTATGATTCATTTTGAGGTAATATTTGTGAAGGGTGTAAAGTCTGTGTCTAGATTAATTCATGTGTGGATGTCCAGTTGTTCCAGCACCATTGGTTGACACCTTATGCTGCTGTTAAAAACTAAATCCTTGCACTATTTGAAAAAGTTAAATTCAAGACAAATTAAACATCTAAATTAAAAAATAAAACTAAAACTATGTGAATAAAATATAGGAGAATAATTACACATATGCTGAATAGAAGTGGCTTTCCTAAATAAAACAGGGTATCCATATGCCATAAATAGTGGAAAATAGAGCTGACTGTGTTAGTTACAAGAAAGTGTCTGTGGTGAACATAAAGAATGTTAAGAGGCCATGGAAAATCTACAGGAATTTTACTTTACAAAAGCTAGAAGAGCTGATGTTAGTACTTTCCAGTGTGTTCCTAAAAATTAATAAGAAAAAGAAATGAAAAGTGAACTCCTTAAAGAAGAAACCAGAAATTTGAGAAAAAGGAAGAGGAGGAACGAGATAGGAGCAGAAAAAAAAAAATACGGTCTCTGCCAGAGCACTCATCAGGAAAATGCAAACAGAAACAAGGATGAGACATCTTCTTCCACTTATCAGATTGGCAAGGGATAAAAAGCTTTATAACATCGAGTTCTGGCAAGGAGGTAGGCCCTCTAAAATATTATTTGTGAGAATGCAAATTGATATAATCTCTTGAAATGTAATTTTAAATTAACACTTAAAAGTTACATATTTTTGACCAAGCAGTTTTACGTTTATAAATCTATCCTTATCAGTTAAAAATACATGTTTAATAAAGATAAGGGCAGAAATGAACAAAGTTAAAAACAAAGAAAAAGAGAAAAATCAATGAAACAAAAAGCTGGTTCTTTGAAAAGACCAGTGAAACCTGTGGTGGTCAGTACATAAATCTACACATGTGACAGAATGACACAGAACTGTACACACAATGTCAATTTCCTGGTTTTGATATTGTGTTATAATTACGTCAGATGTAATCATTGGGGAAAACTGGGTAAAGGGTTCATGGGACCTCTCTGTACTATCTTTATAACTTCCTGTGAATCTGTAGTTATCTTAAAACAAAAAGTTAAAGAAATTGGAAAACATCTGTTAAAAAAAAATACATGTTTAAGGTTGTTTACGCAGCTTATTTTGTTTATCTGTGGGAAAACAATGAAATTATGCCACAAATGCAATGTTGGAATATTGGGCAGTCATGGAAAAGAACTGAGTAGATCTGTTGGTGGCAAACTGAAAAGATGATCATAATAGAATGTCAAGTCAAAAAGGTAAGTAGCAAAGTTATGTTTTAATTTTCATAAATATATGTATATTTTAGAGTATTTATAAGGCATAGACACATGTTTATGTAAATATGAAGAAAATAGAATGCTACACCCAAAATTCTTATAGTAATTATTCTGGTGAATAGCACTGGATAGAGGGGACAGAGAGACTTGTCTTTTTATTTCTTATTTTGTTAAAATGTTGTAGGATTATAGGTGGTTTTCCCTTTACGTTTGTGGGGAGATGCTATTAATTTTCAAACATAAAACTTTTCTGAAAAGAAAGCACGAAGAGTTTTTGAGAAGGACATTTGGACAAAAATGTAACATGTTAATGGAAAAGAGAAAGCAGTGGCAGCTTTAGAAATAGAAGTGATAATAGTAAAAGTTGTACAGGTCTCAAATCTATCAACCAAAACCCTCCAGGCCAGATGTCTTTTAGAACTCAGATTTTTTTTTCCCCAGATTTTTATAAAGGTAATAGGGTGTGTTTACCTACTAGGGAGGGGAGGGGGGAAATGAGCAGTGAAGAAAAAGGAAGTGAAATAAATGGGAAGAGGGCAGTGGGGCTGACGCAGAAGAGCTCTGTGTGTGATGCCATCAACATTCTTTGGAAGTGAACTGTGGCCCCAAATTGCACAACAGTTTTCATAAATGTAGACTAATCTGGCAGAACCTTGCAATCTGAGTTAGAAATACTAGAAACTGCAGTTGGGTACAACCACTAGAATGTCTACAGTGATGGACACATGAAATTATCTGAAACTAAGGTGGTAGCATTGGAAGTTGAGAGAAAATTGTGAATTTGCAGACTTTGCTTCAAGACATTACTGTATTAAAGTGTTATTGCCATGTTCCGTAACAATTCTGATTTATGATGAAGCTAACAATATTTTCTGGTCTTGCAATGGCTCTATCTCAATATCGCATGGCAGTTTTTCATCTTTATTTAGCCTCTGAGCTGAGGACAGCTTGGCAGAAATTTGCCTAGGAGGCTCGTGTGCAACCCACTCACACCTACACATCCCAGCGGATGCCACTCACAGATGGCCAGTTTTCCCCACAAATGTGATATCAATCATCAGTGAAAGAAGCCCAGAGCTTTTTCTTACGAAACCTTTGTCCTGAAGTGACTTGATCAGGAACACACAGTTAGTGCAAGATCTGTTAACTGACACTTGTGCTCTTGGCCTGGCAGAGCCCTTCCAGCAAACAAGGACAACACGCTTGTTCTAGTTGAGAATGTGAACAAAGGGAAAAGCTCTCTCACATAACTAACTCACTGAGTTCTGAAAGTGTTCCATTTGGGGGTTTTATTCCTTCTTTTAATATTTTACTTTAGCTTGGCATGTGATGTCACCTGTTGAGGTCTACTTTGAGTCAGCAATAGGAAAACAAGTCAATTCTATGCAGCGACCATCCACTGAGAAGTCACTGACTAAAGACCTGGAAGGTTACTGCATGTGGATCTAGGTACTCACTGTGCATTAGAGATCTGAGCATGAAACAGGAGCCACATATATAAACCCTGTTCAAGCCAAGACGAGAACCGACACTTCACTAAAAAGGTCCCAACTCAGCCCTTGGCTCAGCATTGCTTTAAGAGGTGACTGGGTGTCTAATGGTGTCTCAAAATAAGATTAGAGGCTGATTAAACAACTCAAATGGAGGAAGTGGTAATACAGACAACACTTCATCTATTATTCATTCTTTTATAGTCTAAGTATGTCCAGATTCCTAGAACATGCTGTGATTTTTTTCTTCTGCACTGCAGCAAAACTGAAAAACCTTTACAAAAACATGGTAACAGATAAAGTTAGCATTCAACCATAATAATATTATTTTGTTAGTTTCAGCCAATATTTTAAGAACCTAGTGTTATACCTTGCTATTTTTCTTGTGTTTCAGGTTTTTGAGTAAACAAATGTATTACCATGAATAAAGAGATGACTAGACAGAAGCCATTATGCTTTAGATGTGCTTTGAGACAACGCTCACCATTCAGACTCCTGCCTCTTTCGTTCCACAGGGGGTCTTATAAACCTATCCCTACTTGACATGTATTCTTTTAAAATCTTATAAAGATTGAAGTAGTGAAATAATAATCACTTTGCCAAAAATTTTAATTGCGTTGTAATTTGGACTGAAGGCTCAAGGGCTTCTTTCCTTCTCTTCAAGTTTTCCCTATGTCTTTGTTAGAAAATGTCATCACAATATGTCGTATTCGTAGTCACAGTAACAAAGGTACTTTGAAGGTCTTCATGAAGAGATGATCAGTAAGAACTCTGGTTGTAAGTTGCAAAACCAACTTGAGCTTGCTTTCGTTTAAAAAAAAGTGTAAATTTATAACAATATAGAAGAGGCCCATGAAAGGTTATTATAGAAATGCCTGGAAATGTGAACAGAAAAACCATCAGACACTCTGTTTTTGTCTCGGTGGTTCCCTAAACATCTTTGTCCTTTCTTCTCTGCAGATCTTTTTTCTGGCTTCCCATTTCATGCGATATATGATGTTCAAGTCACAGTTCCTAAGACTATACAATCTCTCAAAGCAACACTGAACTAGGGTCTGTTAGTCCAAAATCAAAAATTACAGGGGCTTCCCTGGTGGCGCAGTGGTTGAGAGTCCGCCTGCCGATGCAGGGGACACAAGTTCGTGCCCCGGTCTGGGAAGATCCCACATGCCGCGGAGCGGCTGGGCCCGTGAGCCATGGCCGCTGAGCCTGCACGTCCGGACCCTGTGCTCCGCAACGGGAGAGGCCACAACAGTGAGAGGCCTGTGTACCAAAAAAAAACCAAAACAAAACAAAATCAAAAATTACAGAGTAGAATTTAATTGGCTTGAGTCAGGTATCTACCCTTTAACCAATCAGCTATGGTCAGAAAGGTATTATTATCAGAAACCCATCACTACAATGGAAAGTGAGGGAGGGGAAGCCCACTTAAAAACATCTTTGAATATACACTCTGGAATGTGTCTACTAAAGCATTCTCCTCAGTTCCTTCATAGGCAAATACACCCTTCTTCCTAGACAAGCAATTCCAAAGATGCCTTCACATAATGTCGTAGGCAGACTTCTAAGATGGTCCCCAATGATTTTCACCTCCTGATATTCTTGTCCTTGTATAATCCATCCCCCTTGAGTGTAGTGACTTTCTTCTAACAAACAGAATATGGCAAAGGTGATGGTATCTCACTTCTGTGATTAAATTACAAAAGATTTTGACTTCAGTATTGCCAGGAGCTTCTTTCTACTGCCTTCTTGATTTGCACATTTTGATGAAGCAAGGTACAATACTGGAGAGGCCCAATTGGCGAGAAACTGAGGGGTAAGCTCTGGCCAATAACCAGCAACGAACTGAGGCTCTCGGTCCAAGGATCCATGAGAAACTGAATCCTGCCAAAAGTCACGTGAGCTTGAGAGCAGATCCTTCCCCAGTCAAACTCTGAGATGACTACGGTCAGGCAATACCTTGATTCCACCCTGTGAGAGATCCTGAAACAGAGGCCCAGCTAAGCTGTGCTCAGATTCCTAACTCACAGAAGTTATGAGACAACAGATGTGTGTTATCTTAAGTTGTTATGTTTGGAGGCAAGCTGGTACACAGCGATAACTAATGTACATAATATGATCTACTTATCCCATCTACAACTGCAAATCTGCTCATCCCCAAACTTGTAAGGTGACCATCTGAAGTCATGAACTGATTCTTCATCCAGAGATAATATATTTGAGCTACTCTGCTGCCAGTTTATAATCTCTGGGTGACGTCCATTATGCCTCTGATTTAATCTTCACTTAGTCCAGGGTGACCATTCTCTAAATGATAAACTTAACAATTGATTTTGCAAACATTTATTGAGAACCTATTACTTGCCAAGCATTGTTCTAAGCACCTGGAGCATATCAGTGAAGAAACCATATAAAGATCTTTGCTGCTATAACCTTGTATCCTGGCATAGGGAGATGGAGAAAAAAAAAATAAAGAACTAGACATAATAAATACGCATTTCATTAAGTCTGAGACAGAAATTTTTTCATATTTTTAGCAAATGTAATATCTGGGTACATCTAACAGTTGACATACCATGGTTTCATTGGCAGCGTTTCTTCCTTCTTAGTCATACATTAAAAAATGGTACATCTTAATGTTGTTGATTTTTAGATTTGCTCATTATAAAAATTATATAGTGTATTGGAAGACATAAGTGGTTTGGGGAAAAAAAGTTGGTAAAGTAAGGGGGATCCAGGCTGGGGGTAGGTGGGAGGGAGCAGATGGCAATATTAACTAGAATGGTCTGGGCAGGCCTTGCCCTGACTTATTAAAATGGTGATATTTCAATGGAACAGGATAGAAAGCCCAGAGATAAACCCACGCACATATGGTTACCTTATCTTTGATAAAGGAGGCAAGAATACAGAAGGGAGAAAAGACAGCCTCTTCAATAAGTGGTGCTGGGAAAACTGGACAGCTACATGTAAAAGAATGAAACACCTCCCTAACACCATGCACAAAAATAAACTCAAAATAGATTAAAGACCTAAATGTAAGGCCAGACACTATCAAACTCTTATAGGAAAACATAGGCAGAACACTCTATGACATAAATCACAGCAAGATCCTTTTTGACCAACCTCTTAGAGAAATGGAAATAAAAACAAAAATAAACAAGTGGGACCAAATGAAACTTAAAAGCTTTTGCACAGCAAAGGAAACTATAAACAAAACGAAAAGACAACCCTCAGAATGGGAGAAAATATTTGCAAATGAAGCAACTGACAAAGGGTTAATCTCCAAAATATACAAGCAGCTCATGCAGCTCAGTAACAAAAAAACAAACAACCCAATCCAAAAATGGGCAGAAGACCTAAATAGACATTTCTCCAAAGAAGATATACAGATTGCCAACAAACACATGAAAGGATGCTCATCATTAATCATTAGAGAAATGCAAATCAAAACTACAATGAGATATCATCTCACATCGGTCAGAATGGCCATCATCAAAAAATCTACAAACAATAAATGCTGGAGAGAGTGTGGAGAAAAGGGAACCCTCCTACACTGTTGGTGGGAATGTAAATTGATACAGCCACTATGGAGAACAGTATGGAGGTTCCTTAAAAAACTAAACATAGAACTACCATACGACCCAGCAATCCCACTACTGGGCATATACCCTGAGAAAACCATAATTCAAAAAGAGTCATGTACCACAATGTTCATTGCAGCTCTATTTACAATAGCCAGGACATGGAAGCAACCTGTGTCCATTAACAGATGAATGGATAAAGAAGATGTGGCACATATATACAATGGAATATTACTCAGCCATAAAAGGAAACAAAATTGAGTTATTTGTAGTGAGGTGGTTGGATCTAGAGTCTGTGATACAGAGTGAAGTAAGTCAGAAAGAGAAAAACAAATACCATATGCTAACACATATATATGGAATCTAAAAAAAAAAATATATATATATATATATATATAAAGACGCAGACCTACCGGAGAATGGCCTTGAGGATACAGGGAGGGAGAAGGGTAAGCTAGGACAAAGTGAGAGAGTGGCATGGACATATATACACTACCAAATGTAAAAGAGATAGCTAGTGGGAAGCAGCCGCATAGCACAGGGAGATCAGCTCGGTGCTTTGTGACCACCTAGAGGGGTGGGATAGGGAGAGTGGGAGGGAGGGAGACCAAGAGGGAAGAGATATGGGGCTATAAAGCAGAAATTAACACACCATTGTAAAGCAATTATACTCCAATAAAGATGTTAAAAAACAAAAAAGGTGATATTTGAGCAAAGCCTTGAAGGTGTGAGGGAGGTAGTAGCTAAGCAGATACTTGAAAAGAAGAGCACTGCAGCCAGAGAGAACAGCTAGTGAGAGGTCCTTAAGAAGTATCATGCCTGGCATTTTCCATAGTAGCTCCCCGGCCCCTGCGGCTGGAGCACACGGAGCAAGGAGAGAAAGAGTGGAAGGCAGTGGATTAATGGGAGTCTGCTCAGGTGAGGCCTTAGAGGTGCATGTAAAGACTCTGGCTTTTATTCTGGATAAAGCCAGAAGAGCCACTAAAGGATGTGAGATGAGTGAGAAAAGCTTACTTAATCAAGTTTTAATGCGTCACTCTTGGCTACTGTGTTGAGATTAGGCTACACTCAAGCAGAGGTTCTGCTACTATTTTATCATTTGCATTTAACACTAAAAATATTGTATGTTAGGTTCCTCTTTCTTTCGGTTCATCTCACTCCAGTGTTGGTGGGAAATATTTTTAAAAAGTCATATTTCCTGTTCATGGTTGCTGTAACTAGACCTAAGTTCTTACTTTGATTATATATATTTTGTTGTGAATGAATGAAAGATATTGAGGTTTTATCATTTTATGCTTTCATTGAAGAGTTACTGGATGTGAGGATAAAAACCCCATATGATTTCTTTCCTTAGCATACTTTTACTGTGAATAAAAAATTATGTAACATATTTATGTAACACGAATTGCATACGGTAACAAATATCCCTTTGATCGTGCATTATCTATATGCAGTACTACGTGTCAATAATTCCATAAGAAATTATAATATCTAATGAGTTCTTTCTTGCTAATGTCCGATCTTCATTCCTCTTTCCTCACTTCTCATGATGCAATTAAATTTATGGTTTTAGCCATTGTCTATATGCTGAGCACTCCGCAAGCAACCTCTAAACCAAGATTCACATTTCAGTTGCCCACCAAACATCTCCATCAGTAAATTTCATAGAAACCACAAACACACTGTATTTAGAACTAGCACCCTCCACTCATAAACCTACTGCCTTATCCCCAGTTAAGTTAAACTCCTTTCTCTCATCCCAATTCACCAAGTCTATTAATAGATCCTAGTGATGATGCTGTAAGCTGTCATATACATACACACATATATATGTTCTTTTATATATTTGTATACATATACATATAGGTGTATGTATGTGTGTATATACATATATATTATATATATGTGTGTGTTTACATATATATATATACACACACACATATATGTATACACATACACTTCACCTACTATTATGACTTCATTTAGGCCGTGAATTTTTCCTTAGGTAGACAAATTTCAGCGTTCTCTCAAAGAAATCTAGCTTTGATTCCCAGTTCTTCCTTTCTTATTTTTAAAAACAAAACAAAGAAATCTTTGGCCTGGTACCTCATCTGCAAAACAGACATAAAACATCAACTTCATAGAGATTCTCTGAAAGCTGCTTCCATTCTGCTTTGTACCTAGCAAGAACTCAACAGTAATTGCTGTTCTAATAATGTTATTATGTTTTAAATAAAAGTAGATTTGAAACAGATGCCTTTAGATTGTAGAAGTAGGAACGTTTTTTTTTAACTTTATAAAATGAACTTCTATCACTTTTTACTGAAAAAATTAAAGTTTTAAAAGTTTCAATTAAATCAGGACTTGCCTCCACTTTTACTAAAATTAAGAGTTCTTAATCACAGGAAAAAGAATAGGCTATTAGTGAAATATTTGCTTCCTTAAACAATCATTACATTAAACGTTCTCCCTTTAATGTTTACCATAATATTTTTTTATCTTCTGAAAATGTAACTATTAACATACTTTATGGCCAAAATGGTCAGCTACTTGATAAAAGATTAAATAATGAGTATCTACCACACAGCCTCTGTTCACCTATATGGAATTTATTGAATACATCGGTACATTTCCTATCCTTCAAGATTTCTCTGGAATTGCACTGGGCACTGAGCTGTCGTAAGGAATGGTGGTTCCTCGTGATGTTTGTGATAAGTAAACTAAGGACACATCAAATGCCATAGAGAGGACTAGTACCATGTACTAGATAAGAGTTCAGATTCCTGAGTCTCACTCTCCAGGTTCAAAATCACAGCTTTCCCATGACCACCTGGTGACTCTAGGAAAAGCAATCTCCCCTTGTTCCTGTATATGTAAAATGGGGATAACACTACCTGATCACAGGGCTGTTGTGAATGTTAAATAAAAAGGCAATAAATTCAGAATGTTTTTATCACACTTGGGAGAAACAGAGCACATCACATTAAAGACTGAATTCCTGCAGTAGGAAGAATGTATTCACATTATTCACCTCAGTGTTTCCCCAAATTGCTTTACCACCCTTTTCAGTAATACCTTTAAATATGTCAAGTATGAGTGTTCCATGGATTAAAATGTAAAAGTTGCTGTGTACAAAGGATGAGATCTGGGGTCCAGAAATACTGGATATCTAATCCCAGCATGACTGCTTATACTTGTACCTCTAGGCAAGCTGAGTTTTTCATATATGTTGATTTTTATTGACTACAACAATAACTCACAGAAATGATACAAGTTTTAAATGGTAAAATATATACAACATTCAGCACAGAGCCTGCTATCTAGTACCAGGTAATGTCCTTTTCCTTCCATCTTTCCTGTCTTCATTCACTCTTCAAGAAGTATTCAAGGAGAAATGATAACTTGCAAGAATGGAGTAAAAGGGATCCAAGCATTTCATTAGCTAGACTACCTTGTAGGGTCCCTTCCAACTCTGACATGCTGTGAACCTATGATTCTAATTCCAGAAGTAAGTAGGTGGGTAAGAGTGGTTCACAGGCCCGCACACCAGATGCTGAGTCAATGCTAGCTTTTATGCAAACCTAAGCATGTCACTGAGATTTTGATAACCACTAATCCTAGCTTGCTATCCTCATCTTGTACTCCAACAGTCTTGAGGGGAGAGATATCAAGGATTTGCTCTGCTTCTTGCCCTGAGGGTGGTCCCGGTTAGGGGCTAAGGGTACTTTGTTGACAAAAGTACCACAGATATAAGCAAACCTGCGTGAGGATAAATGTGTCTTTCTGGCTCTTTGAACGCTCTTCCTTCCAGAAGGGTAGAGCCCTGGTATCTTACAGGAAATTAACACTTGAAACAAGTCCTAGCATCTCCGTCCCAGCTCCTCTGCACTTCTTCGGTCTTCCTCTTCCTACTGGTTTCATCTTTCTAGGCCAGCTTTTCCTCACAGTTAGAATGTGAAGAGCCAAGATTCACATTGAGCTTAAGTGAGACACAAAGTCCCTTTGAAGAAATTTAGTTTTAGGTAAAAGGCATCTATGTCAAAGCAAAGAGAAGTTTTCACATGGTTCAGCCTAGCTTTCTAGGAAACTAAATTAGGGTTTGGAGTAATGTCCCATCTAGCAATGGAGTGTTAAATATTACTCCTGTCTTCCTTCATCTTGTGTATATATTTTTTGACTTTGGGACTGCACACTGTGGTCTGTGGTTAGTCAAGGATATGGACCTGCTACTCAGGTAGTCTGTATTTCAGGATCTGTGTTCCTCTCCGTAGGTTTCCCATATATTTTTACTGAGAAAAAGGCCTTTGCAAGAATGAAACGTTGTCCATTAATGACAACGGGTGGCTTTACTGCAGTCTTGCTTCCTCAATTCAGGAAATTGAAATCAGAAATACAAAAATGGGGAAAAAATGATTAACAAATTTCACAATTCTTTGGCTTAATTCTACTGCTAGATTTTCATTTCCCTGAACCTGTTTGGATGCCAGCTCTGTAGCGAAATATCTGTCTAACACAAGGCTTTAGAGAACAGATGCAAAAGAGATTAGACTCTGCCTTAAAACAACTTGCCATTTGCATTTGAGGATTGAAAACGGGGAGGATTAACTTGTGGTATTGGCCCATATAATACCCATTTGGTTTCTCTTGAGATTTTTTTCCATTTGCTCTGCTCTAGTGCAATCCTTACTATTTCAATAAATGGTTAATCTTATTCTATTAGGGTGAGTCCTGTTTAAAGCACAGTGTGGTCCATCTGCCAACAATAATGCTTAAATAATGCAAACGCTGCTTCTATCATTAGTAAGCCCTCCAATGGACTGATTAATTTCAGAATTGCATTTTATGGATTCTCACTATACTATACTTGTACAGATTCATTTTGATAATTCATGGTCCACATCTCACTGCAAACTTGGGAGCATTATTTCAGCTATCCAAATTACATGGACAACACTGGAACAGGAACAACCCAAAACAAAAGAAGCTCTATAATTGATGATTATTTTATAACCACTTCAATTGGAGAAGAGAAGTAATTGAGCATGAACAAGTAACTGTGCCCCATAAATACTCCATCTTGAAAATAGGTGTGAATGTACAGTTTATAATTGTAATAAAATTATAATGCAACTAAGTTAATAATAAGCATTTCTCATGGTGAACAGAAAAGCCTGGCCATAGTGAAATACCTCTAGCTCCTGACCAATTTGCCCATTGGCTCCCACTGGCTCACCCCTGGGCCTTTGCACTTGCTGTTCCCTCTTCACAGGTCATTCATGACCAAGTCCCCACTTTTCCTGGCTAGCTCTAATTTACTCTCCATGACTCATTTCAAGTCAGCTTCCGTAACACTCTGAACTTAGTCCTGTTGTACAGCACATTGCAAATACCTATTTATGTCCCTGTCTCCAATTATACTGTCACTTTCATAAGGGATGGGACCAAATTTTCTTTTTTGTCCTTATGCCAATGCTCAGCACAGTGCCTGAAGCAAGATTGTAGTAAGTGCTGCTAGATGTCTGCAGAGAGGATGGAAAGAAGGGGAGCTGGTGTATAATAGGGAATAGGGAGTTTAAGAGATAACAGACGGGCCAGGCCAGGTAAAATACTTAAAGACTAGACGCTGAGACATATTCCTATGTATCTATCAGCTCTGGGAGATGAGCCATACACAACCACATCTGGGGTTTCTCATTCCCTGGGTATGGTTAGGGAGGGACCAGGAGTGGGGCGGGGCTGAGAGAACATTGTTCACCCCTGTGTAACTTCAAAGAAAACTAAAGCAAAAGCAGTTAGAAGGTGCCTTTTCCCACAAACCACCCAAACATTTAGGGTCTCACATTTCAGAGTCGGGGTGGGGAGAGAAGGAGAAAACTGTTTCTCTGGGTGCACACATATGCTAGCCTCTGAAAAAGATTTCAGAAAAGTGATTTGTTTCATGTAGATAAACCATTTTTTCATAATCTCACCGCTACGTTAATGGACACGAAAGACTCAGACAGAATGAAGTTCAAAGCAGCAAGTGAAATGGAATTTTTCTGGAATTGAAAAGTAAAAATGTAAATGAAGGCAAATACACACGAGTGTAAGTGTACCGTATGGTGTGGCTCCATGACAAGCACAATGTGAGGTGTTTGGGGCGGGGAGAGGTTGGCAGCAGGCCATGTAAAGAGGGTGGATGGGTGTGCCCAGATGCATCGGAGCAGGTTAAAATGGACCACTTTCAACTTCTTTGCAGTTTGAACAAGGGCCTGCCAGTTTATCTAAATACTCATCCATGCAAAAACAAATAGATCCTGTGAGCAGAAATACCCACACCCCTGCCTGCTGAGCACGCAAGCCTACAGACAGGAATAATTAAGGGTGGGAAGTGCAAAGACGATGCCAGAAGGAACTTCCGCCCTGCACGTAGCCGCCTGCCCATGGTGAACACCTACTCATGCTTGGTGATAACCGAAGAAGGCTTATTTCATTTGTTTTTAATCTTGTCTGCCTCTGGCTATTTGAAGCAGATATATTAAAAATCTGGTCAGCTAAAGGCTGAAAGTAGTGATTTGTTTCATAAGAAGGCACTGCAATCAACAAATATCTATTTTTTTCAAGTGTTAGATATACTTCTTAGGTTTCTGTAGTTTTCTCCTAAAGAATTTGACGGAAAAAAAAAAAAAAAACACCCAGCGTCTGGTCAGTGAACTGAATTAACTGAAAACCAAACAAAAATTTTAAATGAATGTGTGTACATATATGGAATCTTAAAAAAACGGTACTAATGAACCTAGTGGCAGGGCAGGAATAAAGACGTAGACATAGAGAATGGACTTGAGGACACGGGGAGGGGGAAGGGTAAGCTGGGACAAAGTGAGAGAGTGGCATGGACATATATACACTACCAAATGTAAAACAGATAGCTAGTGGGAAGCAGCCACATAGCACAGGGAGATCAGCTCGATGCTTTATGACCGCCTAGAGGGGTGGGACAGGGAGGGTGGGAAGGATGCTTAAGAGGGAGGGGATATGGGGATATATGTATGCATATAGCTGATTCACTTTGTTAAACAGCAGAAACTAACACAACATTGTAAAGCAATTATACTCCAATAAACATATTAAAAGAAGAATGTGTGTAGAAAGTTAATATAAATATGCAAATATATAATTGCATAGCATTTTCATAATTGTATAACATTTCCTAAGATACAGTAACATAAAGCATGTATTTATGGGGGAGAATAGTCTGCCATCATGCCAAAGAATGGATAGCATTATGAAGAATAATTTGGTGAGATAGGCCATGTTGAAAAATGAAACTTAAATAATATTAATAAAGGTTAAATTCTTCGGGCTCACTCAGAAATTCAGTGAGAAATATGAGTCCCCCAGCTCTTATTCCAAATATTTCACCAGCAAGTGTCTTCGCCTACCTCTGGGTGTTTTGTAAGCTCTGTGTATTCCAAGTTGATGCTTAGGGCAGTTACTGTTTTCCTCTACTTCTTTTGGAAACTGATGTCCAGCTTTCTAACAGAAAAAGATAGGGAGACAGAGAAATCTCACAGTGATTCCTCAAAATCTAGCACATAAAGGACTCTATGTGCTAAGTAAAACTAAGATACAGTGGAAGTGGTTTCCTTGGCAACAATAGCTACAAAAGTAATTTTCGAACTCAGAGAACTCTTTGTGCCTTTTTTACTGTAGATATTCCAGCGGCACAAGTAACAAAATTAAGAGCAAAATGATGACGGAAATAAGGGAAGATTCAAGCCCCTAAGTGTGGGCAGTTTGGTTAAAGCAGAGGAAACTGGGAGTAGAATAACAGGTTAGGTGTTATAAAAAGCCAAAATGGGGAGGAAATGAATTGTTTAGCTGGGTTCAAGGGAATAGAGGTAGATATGAAATTCAGAAAAGAAAATTTAGTCTGTCAGGAGAAATATCCCAGAGAGAGAAAAAATGAGTTAGTAGTTCGGTTACAATATTCCAGAATAGTCTCTGAAAAGAAGTCAGGCAAAACCCTGTCCTTCAGGACAATGGAAAAGTGAATCATTGCAAAACATTAAAGGCAATATTAGAGCAGCCATACTATTCCAAAAGGAGGGTGAAGATTTTCTCTTTTCCAGCCTCTAATTGGTATGACTCTTTGGTTCACATGATCTGTAATAATTATTTTTTTAATTGAAAAGACAAAACATGTGACCACAGGATCTCTCTAAAGGAAAGCAAATAATAATGAACTGGTTTTCATTCTTAAAAACAAAATAAGCAGCCTTCTGAAAACTCTCAAAACAGGGCACATTTTCTGAGCTTGTGAAAGTGGTAAAGGGCCTAATAGCTGTAACAGGAGCAGTCTCTTTTGGAGCCTAACAGAGTTCTAACACCCTCTGTGGACATGGTAGGGATACCTGTGGCTTAAGCCTGACCATTGCAGGTTAAGCATCTCAACAAATCCTTAAGCACCTCTGAGAATGTATCAAGAGTCACAGGGCCACTTGTTCCATTTATACAAATACCTCGTTCAACCACAGACACAGGGTGTCCCAAGGTAGGTCTCTACATGCTGTCAGGGAAGAGGAGAGAATCTGTTCTTAGGCACCTCTATTTCAATTATCTCTTATTATCCACTAAATATAGAAATACTCTTTCTGATAACAGAGGAACCATCATCTACAAAGTACTATAGTAACAGCTTACAGGTTCCAAGTGCTTACAGTGCATTATCCTCAATCTTCCCAACTTCCCAACAGTGTTATTTGCCCAGATTTCCCAGTCAAGAAACTGACTGCAGTTCAGGGAGCCCCTAACCCCCGCCGGATACCTTTCTCTTTCTATCTCTCCCCTTCTTCAGTGTGGGGCTGGGAGGTTCTCTTGTCTGAGCTTAAATAGTTAAGAGCCTAAACCAGGATTCAAACTCACCTGTGTACATCCCCAGTGCTCTACTTTATTTTGCTTCACTTCTAAATCTTATTTCCTCGTACTCAGGGGCTTTCACAATCTGATCCCAATGTATATTTTCACTATTTTTTTCTTATCACTCTCTATTATATGCCCTACCTGTAAGATTAAATGAACCTCTTACTGGTCTACATATATTTTCCATACTTTCCTATATTCATATCTTTGCACATACAAATCATCCCCAGCCCATTTCCCTAGGTCAAATCCTAATTGTTCTTTAAGATCGCACTCAAATACTTCTCCTCCATATTACTGTTCCTAATGCCCTACCAAGAGACATCTTTTCCTTTGCTGTCCTTTCCTAGCATAATACTTCTCCTTGTTTAAATAGCTTAGGTCAGGTTAAGGAAAAATAGCTTTTTTCTTAATCTGCTTTAAGCTATTTGTAACTCTTGTCTCTGTTATTAGCCTCTATCTAGTGGTGGTATCCATGTCCAATTTAATTTCGTTTTCTATCAAGTTATCTTAAACATAACTACTTATGAAAATGTTTTTTGTTGAATGGTTTAATAATGAATAAACCCCAAGTGATCCATTTAAAAGTCATTCTCAGGTTCTCATTATCATCAACATCATCTCAGCTGTGGCAAGTGTAATATGAACTCCTTGAATAATACATGAAAAAAATGCTTTAAAGATGGTTATATATGGTTTTAGGGAACTTTTATTAAAAGTTCCATAATATTAAAACATTTTCTCCTTCGAAACCTCACACATTTCTCCTTCGAAATAGCATAACATCTTAAGATGGCCAAGAAGTTGGAAACTGTCAGAAACAGTGACATCTGGTGGTCCAGTGAGGGGGTTGTTCTGCAAAGGCCGGTGGAAAGAGATCACAGAGAGCAGAAGACCCTCTCATCTTGAAAATCCCCTTAACTGAAAGTTAAGTAAGCAAGAAAGTAATTTAAATAATGGTAAGTTAATAATATAGTCATAGATAACATTCGCTGACTTCATATTCTATACACCAAACACTGTTTTAATAATTTTGCATCTCTTAAGGCATTAATCTTCACAAAATACCATGTTAGTTACCACTGTTATTCTAATTCGCAAATGAGAAAACTGAGATTTGCCAAAGTCGCAGTGAGTTCCTGGAGAGCAGTGATTTGTGTCCCGACTCACTGCTCTATGCTACATCTGCTGTAACTTTCAAGCAAACACACAAAACTTGCAATATTGGCTCAGCATTAAACCGCTAACAGTATAAAGCCAGGATTCAAAAATGCACATGGTCCTGGTTATTTTAGAATAGTATAGACTTCAGTCTAGAATGTTCCTTATAGATCTTTGTCTTGAAAGTACCCTAGAATATCTGGAATTAGACAGTTGTTCTACATTCAGTATCTAGGAAGGTAGCATTGAATGGGTTTCTTTGGTGGTATTATTGGTAGTTTCTCATTGAGGAGTCTTTAGAAAATAATACAATGTTAGAGCTGAAAAGGGTGTATTATATATATATACTTATCCAGCCTCTTTATTTTACAGATTGGGTAACTTGAGAAACAGAGTGACTTGTTACACTATATACTTCTATATACTTTAATTAGGATGTGCTTCCATTATGGGGATGCATTATTAGAAAATGCATTTAAATGTTAAATGAGATTTTATTCCCCATTCTTATTCTTTTGACACACATTCCTTAAGTACTTATTATATGCTGGATGCTGCACTGGTTTCTAGAGATACAATAATAAAATACATTTCTGTACTGAAGGGTGCTTATAGGCTAGTGGGAGAGACAGGTATCTTGGCAATCACATGGCACTATGGTGAGAGCTGCAACAGGCACTCTAGGTGCATAGGGCAGAAAGATCTCATTCAGAGTTTGAGTGATGCAGGAAAGGGTTTCTGAGGAAATAACATCTGAGCTAAAACCTGAAGAATGAGAAGGAATCAACCAAATAAAGGGTACAGAGAAAGGAGGTAGTTTTCCAGGCAGAAGGAAAAGAATGTGCAAAGCCCTGAGCTAAACTGGGAATCGGACATCTTGAGGGAACTTAGAATAGTTTAACAGGGCTGGACCCATTTAAGGAGAAAGTAGTAGGAGATTAATCTGGGGTCAATTTGTGATAAGTTCACTGTGACACAGAGAATGGATTTAAAAGGCTCTTTACTGGAGAAAGGGAGACCAATTAGGAGACTATGCAATCCTGAAATGTCAGTGACACAGAGGTTGAAGCAAGGCAGACAGATTCCAGAAATATTTAGAAGACAGAATTGGCTGGTCCAATTATTGATTGAATATGGAGGAGTCTCACTGATGACACCCAGTTTTTGGCTTCGGCAATTAGCAGGCATTGCCATTCACTGAGCTGGGGAAATAGACTTAGTGATTGCACTCATGATTCTAGATCTTGTGGAGTTAGCATGGAGGTAAAGATTTGAAAAAAAATGACAAGTAGATATAGTTGAAATGGTGGGAAGATAAGCTACCGCTTATAGCTTATCACTCAGGAAGAGCCTCAAAGAACACTAATTTTTCAAGGATTGGTAAAGAAAGAGGAGCTGCAAGGGAGACACAGGAAGTGTCCAGGCAAGAAGACTGAAAATCCTGAAAGAAGCTTGTCCCAACAACTAAGAAAAATAGCATTTCCTGAAGAAGGGAACAGACGACAACAACAACAACACAATAATAATAACAACAGCAAGCGTCTGTTGAAAACTAACTGCATATTTGAGGGTCAACTAACTCTATGTAGTCAGTTCTATTATTATCCCCATGATACAGATGAGAATAATAATGGTACCTAAATCACAGAATTGTTGTGAGTTTATATTGCAAATGCTCCCATTCCTGTAAGAATGGTTCCAGCAGAATTATTAGGGGTAGAAGCCAAGTTGTAGTGGATTGAATAGTATAAGGGAAATGAGTAGTCAGTCAAGGCAGGAGATGGAAAAAAGTATCCGGTGAAGAGTTTTAGTATACAGAACACTGGTTTCCCATGAAAGGGAACTCAGAAAGGGATAAGCAGAAATAACTTCTACTATTAGCTTAGATACTACCTAGGGGTCCCCTAGCTCCCTATGGCCTGGTGAAACTTAGCATGGGCTCTTATTGGTCTAGAGCTTGGCCTTTGATTTCTGTGAGTTCTCAGCCACTTATTTCCTCTGTGAATCACAGTTTTCCTTTAGGACATGATACCTCAGACCAGTCCAAGCTCTATGTTTACTCTTACTCTCAAAAAATTACTTTTTGTGACTTTAGTAACTTGATATAACCTGATGTAGAGTTTGGCCTTTTACTACTTCACTAGCTCCCTTCCCACTTTTTTCAGCTTTTCTCTTCTTTCTTCCAGATAGCAAGTAAACCATTACCCTGGGCTCAAGCAAAGGAGTTCAGTCTATATTAAAACTCTGCAGGTTCAGCTTCTACCCTGAGGGAGGATTAGCAAAGCATCTAATCAATGATGCTGTAGTCTCAATAATACTGTCTGGCGAATGGATAAAGAAGATGTGGTACATATATACAATGGAATATTACTCAGCCATAAAAAGGAACGAAACTGAGTCATTTGTTGAGACGTAGATGGATCTAGAGACTGTCATACAGAGTGAAGTAAGTCAGAAAGAGAAAAACAAATATCGTATATTAACACATGTATGTGGAACCTAGAAAAATGGTACAGATGAACCGGTTTGCAGGGCAGAAGTTGAGACACAGATGTAGAGAACAAACGTATGGACACCAAGGGGGGAAAACCGCAGTGGGGTGGGGATGGTGGTGTGCTGAATTGGACGATTGGGATTGACATGTATACACTGATGTGTATAAAACTGATGACTAATAAGAACTTGCTGTATAAAAAAACAAACAAACAAACAAAAAAATAATACTGGCTGGTACTTTCTACCAAGAAAATAGCTTTTTTCAACATCCTCACAACTGGCAAGTTTAACATTTAATATTAAGAATGTTAAATTATTTTCAAATACAATTCTACCTCTAAAAATGCTAGGTCTCAACACATCCCCCATGAACCTTAATCATATTTACCAATATTAGTCACATCTACCCTCCTATAGGACTTAACTTTCTGTATCCAATGCTGTTCCTCCTATATCCCTAGCCTGAGACTGTCCTAACACCTTGACATTCAACAGAATAATTTTCTGCACCAGTTCTCAATTCGCAAATAAAAAGGTTAACTTTGACTGGCCTAAGGAGGAGAGAAACTACACTGTTTCGGTTAAAATGCCAGAGTGGAAAACCCTGATGGTCCAAAGTACACTAGAAATACTAGCACTCCAAGGCAGACACACTAAAAAGAAACAGAGATTGAAGGCCTGGTCTTAAACTATATCAGCCTTAACAGAGGTATTGAGGTTGACCTTGTCCTCTCCAAAATACAATATCCAGGTTCTGTTAAAACTAAATAAAAAATTAAATTAAATAAGTAGAGGAAAAGCAAAGTGGGCAATAAATTACTCAGTGGGCTTGCTTTCTCAGTTCTGATTGGAAGAGCATCCTAATCAAACAAAAGACTAATTAGGTCTTTTTCTACTTTCATTTTATCCTAGCGACATGGGCCAACTCTTATTTTTGTAACAAAAAAAATAACATTTATGTAGTCATTTCTAAGTTATAAAGTTCTGACATATATTATTTTGCTTAAAAATAACTGTATGAGTTCTAAATATACAGAAAAGAAAAATGAAGTTCAGAGAGAGGGCTAAAACAAACATCTTCTGACCCCCAAACTCTTTTCCATTTGCTATTATTTGCAGAAGAATAACTGATTCAAATGAGGTGTCCTTTCTCAGGGAGAATGCACATGTTCACTGTCACACGTATTTGCCAATCAGGATCAGGTTTAAAGAAAGATAAGGGTAGAAGTGGCACAGAAGTGTATATTCTTTCTTTGAATATTTGGCCTTTAAAGTAATGAAAATGAATCATAGAAAACAGTGCAAAAAAAAAGTGGGAGGGTAAAAACATAATACCCAAAGTAGCAGAACCTTATTCCAGGGAAATTGAGACCAAGCGAGTCTATTTTTAAACAATGAGCCTCCTACTTACGAGCCTTAGGAACTTCATAATCAAAGTGTGAAAGTCTGGAAATTTATCTCATGGTGAATTTATCAAAATTTTCTACAAAAATGAATGCCCATATTGGTAAACCATATATGTGAATTAATCAACATGATGTTAATAACTGAGATAAAGAAAGCAAAAAGTTAGTTACATACCTACTATGAATTAAAACCCTTATTTTGAGCTAGTATCTCATTTCATCCTTATGACACCCATGGGGTGAGGACTGTCTGTCCCCTTCTGCCGAGAAGGCCACTGAGGCTCCTAGCAGATACCCTCCAGCAATTGCACTGTCTCTGCATGAGTAAGATTTTAAAACAAGTCTTCTCACTATTCATTCTGCCATCCAACACTGTCTCCAAATATATAAAATAAAATGAAAAATTCAACACGCATCTGGAGGGCACTAATAAACTTCAAAACACCAGGTAAAGGATGTCAATAGGTAAAGGATTTGGCTTCCCACATTGAAAACCCAGCTGCCTCTTCTTCACTAGGAAACCACTGTCTGCACACTCTGAATGAATTCCCAACTTGCTGATTTGTAGCATGGACGTTTATTACGGTTAATAAGTTAACAGGAAAGATGTAAGATGTTTGAGGGAGGGAGGGAGGGAGGGAAGGAAGGAAGGAAGGAAGGAAGGAAGGAAGGAAGGAAGGAAGGAAGGGAAAGAGAAAAGGAAGAAAGAAAGAAATCGTACTATCAGTACTATATATGTAATACTTCAATTTAGAAAAAAGAAATTCTGCCGAGAAGGCCACTGAGGCTCCTAGCAGATACCCTCCAGCAATTGCACTGTCTCTGCATGAGTAAGATTTTAAAACAAGTCTTCTCACTATTCATTCTGCCATCCAACACTGTCTCCAAATATATAAAATAAAATGAAAAATTCAACACGCATCTGGAGGGCACTAATAAACTTCAAAACACCAGGTAAAGGATGTCAATAGGTAAAGGATTTGGCTTCCCACATTGAAAACCCAGCTGCCTCTTCTTCACTAGGAAACCACTGTCTGCACACTCTGAATGAATTCCCAACTTGCTGATTTGTAGCATGGACGTTTATTACGGTTAATAAGTTAACAGGAAAGATGTAAGATGTTTGAGGGAGGGAGGGAGGGAGGGAAGGAAGGAAGGAAGGAAGGAAGGAAGGAAGGAAGGAAGGAAGGAAGGGAAAGAGAAAAGGAAGAAAGAAAGAAATCGTACTATCAGTACTATATATGTAATACTTCAATTTAGAAAAAAGAAATTCAAAGTGAAAAGTCACTATTAATACGTGAACCACAAATATTGATACACAACTGAAGCAAAATATATAGATACATGGAAGAAATTAAACTGAAAATAAATGCAGAATTTCCAACAGAAAAGGTGACTGAGACCAGGATCAACCATGGTTCATGTGCGTAGCCTGCACACCTGGGCGTTTCGGCCTGCCTCCGAGTGAGTGAAGAGCTGCAGGATAAAACATATGTCAGCTTAATCATCATGTAACCCTGGAGGGTTATAGCAGGAATCCTAGCCAGGTGTGCACTTATGATACCAATTTCATAGCTGCCTCTTCTTGATGGGACGGAAAGATCAGAGAAAAGGAAAACCAACCACTGCAAGGAGAAAACCACAGACACTTCGCTGGGATTGACCTAGGATACCTCTTTTCACTCTGCACTGAGACTGAGTATGAACTCTATGTCGGGCATGTGAGCTCACCCTCTCCCAATGAGTACGTGCCCTGAGTGTGTCCCAGGTGACCAAATGTGGTATGTTCTGTGGGGTTCCATGGAATTCCAGGTATCTTGCTTCCTGGCTTTCCTATGTGTTGTTTCTTTTACCTAGAGCACACTTTCAGTTCCCCTTTTCTCCCTCTTCTCACCCCCAACAGCTTCACCTAGCTGATTTGCATTTAGATCTCAGTTTACACATCACTGATCCCCCAAGGATGGGTTAGATCACCCACCTCATCAGCTCACAGCACTCTGTAGTTAATCCAGTTGTACCATGTAGCACACTGTATTTTGATTGTCTACTTCATTCTCTGGGCAAATATGTTTTGAGTACCTATGGCATGAAAGGGATAGTTTTACTAGGTCGGGAGGATAACATTATGAGCAAAAGGAAACATGGAGAGGAACAGAAAAGAGTCCACATGTATAGAACTAAGGAATGTATAAAATGCATGAATGAAATTTACAGAGCATAATGAACCATTAGGGTTGGTTTCCTTTAGTGCTAAGATTTGATGGATGAAAAGGAGTTTACTAGATATGTACAAGAACAGAGCAGCGGCCAGAAAGCACTACAGGCCGACATGTAAGAATAGCAGTGGTGTGCGGAGACAGTCAAATAGAAGGAGCAGCATGTGAACAGGCTCCGATACAGGACAGACAATAGCAGATTTAAGAATGTGAAAAGAACTCATACGTTCCTGCCTATCTACCTTGCTTCCAATTTTAATCTCAGTAAAAAGATAGTTATAAGGCATTTAATGCATAGTTCTTTAATGAATACATAGATGAATGAATAAATGGGCTAAGAAATGTGTGCCTGAAAAAAAGCAGCAGCATCTATAGCCAAAGTTTTTTATCAGTGTTCTTAGTTAAAAGAGACAGACACTGACGAATTTACGAAGAGGAATTTATCGAAATTCCTTAAATTAGGGACTTACAGCCTTCCAAAACCATTTACATGTCTGGAGAACCTGGCTTGAAAAATAAGTGGCAAATGAAGTCAAGGCAGCAAAACTGCGAAACAATTGCCAACTTCCTACTATGGGAAAGGTCTGGAGAGAACCCTACTGTCCCACTGTTAGCCACTGGGTTACATCAGCAAATAAATCTTCCCCAGCAAGACATAAACAGTAAAAAAGTTCCCAACATGGACAGGGAGTTCGAATGCCAACCAGCCAAACAAGCAAATATAAAACAAACAAAACACAACAAAAATGAAGGTCTTCTCCACTTATAATTATGAAATCATATTGTTCCCTATCATACCCTCTCCAAAATTTCAGCTGAAGCTTGTTCCAGTGCTAACTCCAGGGCTGGGAAGACGAAGATACAAGTAACAGACCAAACTAATAAAATTCAGTAATTAATGATTGTACTTAGCAAAGAATACTAGCATAGAAAAATATTTAGTACATACTCAAAGGTCTTACCTCAGGATAAAACACTACAATATACAAAAACATATTTTAGACTCAAACATTTGAGAAAATGGGGTGAATTAGATTTCAACTTGTTTTTATAAGCACTCTTAAAAAGTTAATTTTATCTGAAAATCTTGGTGTGTTTTAAACCAGGGGTAGTGCTTCCTAACATAAAATATGTGATCTCAATTGTTCTCTTTCTGCTTGCATTTGTTAAGTGTTCTCTTTGTATTTGTTTAAAGTACTTCATATTGTACCACCTGTATTAGCCAGAGTAGGTTAGGTTATAGAGCAATTAAAAACAACTCCAAATCTCAGTGCTGTTACATAACGAAAGTTCATTTTTTTTCACATGCAGATCTGGGCAACTCTTGAGGCAGCTGTGTTGTGTTGATTCGGATTTCTGGGCTGCATCAGACTCAAGATAGCTGCAAATCACCCCATGCTTCTATGAGCACCAGGACAGGCAAGAGGCTCAAAGACCAGAATACTCACCATGAAATCCTTCTGCCTGGTAGTGACACGTATCACTCCTGTTCACGTTTAACTGGCCAAAGCAAGTCACCTTGCCTGGCATAAATTTAAGAGGATGAGGAAGTAAAATCTCCCAGGGCAAGGAAATAGAAGAGAAATTGACACTGGTGAATGCCTAACACGTGATCAAATACTGATGGCCAATGTAGTGGATTTCTTAAAAATGTGCAAAATGAAGATTTTTTAAACAGGATGTCACTAACCTTGCCTGCATTGAAAATAGTTTCTTTAAAAAAAACTCCTTGATAGTCCTTAATCATATATATTATAGAACTTTTAATGAATTTTAAGGAAGGGACAGTTTCTGCTCTTTTACAATTATATTTCCATGAAAATTGTACTACTTGCTTCTACATTAACCAGGGTTAACCCCTCCCTTTCTCTCCTAAATACTGCGATTTTGTGCTGCTGCTTCTACAACAAATATCCACAGAATCCCTCCCACACACATTAAACCTGATAAACAACAAACTAATTAAGACCAAAAAAAAAGTTAGACAAAATATTACATACCTATATTTTAAGTGATCTACTTATTTTATTTAAATTTTTAGAGACATAGGAGTACTCCATATCCATCGTTTTTCCTGTGTTCAACACTAAAGGCTTTTAGTTCAACAGTTCAACACATTTAAGTGAGTACTTAGTACATAATAGTTTTCAATGTTTCTAATTTTGCACCAGAGATATAAGGATATGAAAGCAGCAGCACTATTGTGCAATACAGATGCAGATCAAAAAGCTGACTCTATGCAGTTCAGTAGTACTGTGCCTTAACTCAGACACAAAACAAAATAAGGGTGTGTGTGTGTGTGTGTGTGTGTGTGTGTGTGTGTGTGTGTGTGTGTGTGTGTGTGTGTGTGTGTGTGTGTGTGTGTGTGTTTTGCAGGAAAGACACAATCAGTTAAATACATAGGAAGTAAATGAAAAGGAAATAAAAAATAACCCCAAACTCTTGGTACATAGGGAGTGTGACTCAGTTAAAATACCTCCTACTCTACAGAATGATTTAATTTTTAATGTGAAGGGGAAAAAAAATGAAAAAGAAATACACAAAATCAAATTGTCAAGGAGCTTTCCTTTCCAGTTAAATATGTAGTTACATACCCAAAAAGCAGTTCACTACAAAATATCTAAAATTGGTACACAAAATATACTTAAAATTATTTTGGGTACATATTTGAACTATATATGTGAAAGAAAATGAAGAAACTCCTTCACTAAGGCCAAACATGAGGCAGCCCTACGACTCTAGACAGGAAAAGAGGGGCTAAAGCCAGAAGCTTCCAGGTATTATCTGCCCATCTCCAGCAACATGGAGTTGTAACTTGCAAAACCACATGGGAGATAAAAGGACAGGGCATTTGGATAGTTGTTGTTTTGGACACCCACCCATGAATCTAGGAGCCCTAATGTGCTATATCCCCCGGGAAATGATGAACGAGAAGAAAACTGCTTTGCAAGAGAACTCAGCAAGGAAAGTTGTCTAGTGTCATCTTGCCTCTTGGTATGTGAGGGGAGAGTGGGGGTTGGATGGCTGAAATAGTCCCTGAAAATTATAAGTAGAAGTCAGTCATTATGTAGTAATTGTAGTCTGAAATTACAGTACTTGTACAATGAAAACGAAAACACTAAGAAATTATGGTGGCTCAGTTATCGAAGGGATTCGTGTGGCTGGCAGAAATTAAAGCAAATCATCTCTGCAGGAATATACACCCTCAAACTAAGCCTCACAACTCCTCACAAATAAAGTTTCAACAAACATTGGCTCACAATGAGATTTCTGTAAAACCACAAGATGACAAGAATACACGAGCAAGGATAAGTAGAATAAAGAAATAGAATTAGACCCATAAATATTTCAAATTTTCAGAATTATTAAAGGTAGAAAACAATATGCGTATACTTACGATGTATAACAAAATAATAGAGGCAATAAAAAATATCATAGGCATTCAGCAGGAAAACTTGGGATGAGATGAAATAGAAATTGTAGAAATAACAAAATATGAAATGTAAAATGTACCGGATGGAGAGAGCTGCAGGCTTCTGGACCAACATGTAAGAAGCCTGGAAGTTGTCACTCCATCCTAATAATAAGTAAGAAGGTGAACAACTTGAAAAATCAAGAGCTTTTCTTGGATCCATCATAGAAGTGATGTCACAGGGCAAACCACTGCATCTACAATAAAGCTGGAGTAACTGATAAGCAAATAAAAATAATCACAACTTACCCGAGCAGAGAACCTCAAGGAAAAACTCTCATAGGAACCAGTGCTTGGGAAACCTGAATTATAGTTGATGAACTGATGGAAGCTCCATGTAGACAAGTCAGAGAGGTAAAAACTCCAGGGCGACCCAGACAGAGAAGTGCTCCCACATTCTGTGATTTTTACCTCCAGGAGCTCAACCAGATTCTCCTAGTGAATATCAAAGAAAAGTCCCCTTGTGATTCTGGCAAGGGGAAGGGAAAAAGAACTATTTTGAAATACACCAGAGAATTCTGTTTTCCTAAACAAGGACTGCTCTCAAGAGAAACAATTTTACCAGAGCTTATACTACTGGGGTTTTATGACGACCTAAGTGACCAGGGGAAGGGAAATACTTAACTGTAGCCCACTGTGGTCATCTCGCTCCATGTAGGGGGAGAGGGAGAGCTGAGAGACACCTGCGTAGTTTACAGTTCAGAGACACAGACCCACTAAAAGATTGGCAGGTTGCCATCTAATCACAGAAATATAGAATGACTCTCTTTCTCCTACACCTTACTACTACATTGCTAAAGGCCTATTTATCACAGTTCCTTTTACCCAATAAATCATGCAGAGCTATCAGGAAAAAAATCACAAGTGTACTAAAAGGCAAAAATCAAGAGTTCAAAGAGACACAACATGTATCAGAATCAGACTCAGATATGGTATAGATGTTGGAATTATCAGACAAGAAAAAAAATTTTTTTTAATTTGATTAATATGCTATGGGTACTAATGGATAAAATAGACAGCACAGACAGCATCAAGAACAGATGAGACATGTAATCAGAGAGATGGAAATTTTTAAAAAGAATCAAAAAGGAAATCTAGAGGATAAATGAAGAATGCTTTGATGGGCTCATTAGTAGACTGAACAGGAATATGGAAAAAATCTTTGACCTTGATGATATATCAATAGAAACTTTCAAAACAGAAAAGAGGAAAAGAAGAGAACATAATATCCAAGGACTGTGGGGCAACTACAAAAGGTATAACATACATGTAAAGGCAATACCAGAAGAAGGTGAAAGAGAGAAAAGAATAATAACAGAATTTCCCAAAATTAATGTCAGACATCAAATTAAATATCCAGGAACACCAAGCAGGGTAAATTCAAAAACAAACAGACAAACTATTTAGGTATATTATATTCAAACTGCAGAAAATCAAAGATAAAGAGAAAATGTTGAAAGACGCCACAGGAAAAAAATATCTTACATATAGAGGAGCAAAGATAAGAATTATCCCTAATTTTCCACCAGAAACAAGGCAAGCAAAAAGAATGAAGTGAAATATTTAAGATGTAGGAGAAATAAACCCAGAATTCTGTCCCTACAGACTTTCCTCCAAAAGTGAAGGAGGAATATACAAAATTCTCAGAAAAGTTAGGATAAAAATTAGGATAATTTGTTTACAGCAGACCAGCCTTGAAAGAAATGTTAAAAGAAGTTCTTTAGAGAGAAGGAAAATAATATACGTCAGAAACTCAGATCTACATAAAGAAGAGAAGAGCATTGGAGAAGGAATAAGTGAAGGTAAAATAAAAACTTATGGGTTGGGGCTTCCCTGGTGGAGCAGTGGTTGAGAGTCTGCCTGCCGATGCAGGGGACACGGGTTCGTGCCCCGGTCCGGGAGGATCCCACATGCTGCGGAGCTGCTGGGCCCGTGAGCCATGGCCCCTGAGCCTGCGCGTCCAGAGCTTGTGCTCCACAGCGGGAGAGGCCACAACAGTGAGAGGCCCAAAAAAAAAAAAAAAAAAGTATGGGTTTTTTGTTCTTAATTTAAGTATAACAGTTTTTTCAAAATAATAATAGTAAAAATGTATTTGATTATGTGTGTTTATGTATATATTTTGTGTGTGTGTGTGTGTATATATATATATATATATATGTTTACATATAAGTGAAATGAATGACAGTAATGATACCACAGAGGAAGAATTAGGATTATTTTATTATAAGGTACTAACACTACCTGTGAATGGTATAGTGTTATCTGAATATGGACCTGTATTAGCTGTAAATGTATATTGCAAACTCCAGGGAAACCACTAAAAAAGGTTTAAAAAATGAAGTACAACTAGTATGCCAAGAAAGGAAAAAAATGGAAACATAGAAAATGCTCAACTAAAACCACAAATGGTAGAAAAGAGCAGAAAACAAAAATAGGAAAAAAAGAATAAGGGCCACAAACAGAAAACAGTAACAAATATGGTAGATACTAATCCAACTATATCAATAATCTCTTTGAATGTCAGTGGTCTAAATGCACCAATTAAAAAAGAAAGATTGCCAGAGTGGATCAAAAAACATGACCCAACTATATTTTGCCTACAAGAAACCCCTATAAATATAAAAACACATATATATTAAAAACAAATGAATGGAGGGATACAACTTAACAAATTTAGAAAATAGAAATTGAACAATGTCTCTTCTCAGACCACAATGGAATTAAACTAGAAATCAATAACAGAAAGATTGCTTAAAAATCCCAAAATATCTGGAGATCAAACAACACACTACTAAATATCACATGGGTCAAAGAAAAAAGTCTCAAGGGAAATTAAAAAGTACTTTGAACTTAATGAAAATGAGAACACAACTTATGAAAATGTGTGGGATGCAGTGAAAGCAGCGCTTAGAGGGAAATTTACAGCATTGAATGCATATATTAGAGAAGAAGAAAGGTCTAAAATCAGTAGTCTCAAGTTTTCACCTTATAAAACTAGAAAAAGAAGATCAAATTAAATCCAAAGTAAGCAGAAGAAAAGAAATAATAAAAATTAGAGCAGAAATCAATGAAATTGGAAACATGGACTCAATCAAAAAAAATCAATCAAATCAAACCTGTTTCTTTAAAAAGATCAATTAGATTGGTAGCACTAGCCAGGCTAACTAAGAAAAAAAAAAAAAAGAGAGAAGAAAAAAGCTACTAATATCAGAAATGAAAGAGGGGACATCACATTAAAAGGATAAAAGAGAAATCTTATGAACAACTCTATGCACACAAGTTTGATACACAAGTTAAAATGAAGCAATTTCTTGAAAGACACAATTTCCCAGAACTCACACAAGAAGAAAAAGCCATTTGAATAGGCCTATATCTGTTAAAGACATTGAACCAAAAATTAATATCTTTCAAAAACTGATAGCATCATGTCCAGTTGGGTTCACTGGTGAATTCTACCAAACATTTAAGAAAGAAATGATACCAATTCTCTATAATCTCTTCCAGGAGAGAGAAGAAAGGGGATATTTCCTAAATCGTTCTATGAGGCCAGCATTACTCTTATACCAAAACCAGACAAACATTACAGGAAAACGGCAGACCAATATATCTCAGGAATAAAGATGCAAAAATTCTCAAAAAATATTAGCAAATGAAATCTAGCAATGTATAAAAAGAATTTTTATACACCATGACAAAGAGAAATTTATTCCATGTAGGCAAGGCTCGTCCAACATTCAAAAATCAGTTAATTTATCCAGCACATCAACAGGCCAAAGAAGAAAAATCACATGATTCTATCAATAGATACAGAAAAGGCATTTGACAAAATCCAACATTCATTCACAATAAAACCTCTCAGCAAACTAGGAATAGAGGGGAGCTTCTTCATCTTGGTAAACAACATCTACAAGAAACCCACAGTTAACAGCTAACATCACTACTTAATGGTGAGAAATTTGAAGCTTTCCCATTAAGATGAGGAACAAAGAATGTATGCTCCTTTTCACCACTCCTTTTAATCATCATACTGGAAGTTCTAGTTAATGCAATAAGACCAGAAAAAAAAAGGGGGGGGGAATGTATACAGATTGGAAACTGGGAAGGAAGAAATAAAACTTTCTTTGTTCACAGAAGACATCATCATCTACGTAAAAAATCCAAACTAAAAACTCCCGGAATTAGCAAGGATTATAGAAAGGTTGCAGGATACAAAGTTAATAGAGGAAAGTCAATTGCTTTCCTATATACCACAATTAACAAGAATTTGAAATTCAAAACACAATATCATTTATATTAGCACCCGCAAAATAAACAGGTATAAATCTAACAAAATATGTATAAGATCTATATATAGAAAACTACAAAACTCAGATGAAAAAAATTAAAGAAGTAAGTAAATGGAGAGATACTCCATATTCACGGATAGGAAGACTCAATATTGTCAAGACGTTTGTTCTTCCCAACTTGATCTCTAAATTGAATGCAATCCTAATCAAAATCTCAGCAAGTTATTTTATGGATAGCAAAAACTAATTCTAAAGTTTATATAGAGAGGGAAAAGACCCAGAATAGCTAACACAATATTGAAGAATAACAACGTCAGAGGACTCACATTACCCAACTTCAACACTCACTATAGAGCAAAGGTAATCAACACAGTGTGGTATTGGCAAAAGAATAGATAAATAGGTCTATGGAAAAGAACAGAAAACCCAGAAACAGAACCACATACATATAGTCAACTGATCTTTGACAAAGGAGCACAAGCATTACAGTAAAGACTGTATTTTCACCAATGATGCTGGAACAACTGGATATCCACACGTAAAAAAAAATGAATCTAGACACAGACCTTACACTCTTCCCCAAAATTAACTCAAAATAGATGAAAGACCTAAACATAAAATGTAAAACTCCTAGACGATAACGTAGATGAAAATCTAGGTGACCTAGGTTATGGTGATGACTTTTTAAAGTACTGCATCAAAGGCACAATCCATGAAAGAAATAATTGATACTCTGGACTTCATTAAAATGAAAAACCTCTGCAGTCCAAAATACAGCATCAATAGGATGAGAGACAAGCCACAGACTGGGAGAAAATATTTGCAAAAGACATATTTGATAAAGGACTCTTATTCAAAATATAAAAAGAACTCTTAAACCCAACAATAAGAAAGTGAACAAATCAATTAAAAAATGGGCTAAAGACCTGAACAGACACCTCATCAAAGAAAACGTACAGATGGCAAATAAGCATATGAAAAGATGCTTCACATGCTATGTCATCAGGAAAATGCAAATTAAAACAACAGTTAGATACCACTACACACTATTAGAATGGCCAAAATCCAAAACACTGAGAACACCAAATGCTGGGGAGCATGTGGAGCAACACAAACTCCCATTCACTGCTGGTGGGAATGCAAAATAGTGAGACACTTTGGAAGACAGTTTGGTAGTTTCTTACAAAACTAAACCTACTTTTACCATATGATCCAGCAATCACACTCCTTGGTATTTACTCAAATGAGTTAAAAACTTTGTCAACACAAAAATCTGCACAGAAAGTATTTATAAAAGCTGTATTCATTATTGCCAAAACTTAGAAGCAACCAAGATGTCCTTCAGTAGGTGAATGGATAAACTAACTGTGGTATATTAGACAATGAAATATTATTCAGTGCTAAGAAGAAATGAGCTATCAAGCCATGAAAAGACATGAAGGAAACTGAAATGCATATTAGTAAGTGAAAAACAATTTTGAAAAGGCTTTTAAGTCAGTGAAACTATTCTGTATGATACCACAATGCTGGATACATATCATTATTTATTTGGCCAAACCTACAGAACATACAAACACAAGGAATAAACCGTAACGTAAACTATGGACTTTGGGTGATTATGATGTGTCATTTAGGTTCATCAACTGTAATAAATATACCACCGTGGTGAGGAATGTCAACAGTGGGGAGGTTATATGTGAGTGTGTGTGTCTCTGTGTATAGGCATGTATGGAATATCTCTGTACCTTCCACTCAGTTTTGCAGTGAACCTAAAACTGCTCTAAAAAATAAAGTATATTTAAGAAAATATTTATTGCACTGGATGATTTCTTGAAATGAATATGCATAATTGGTACATTTCCTTGAATATGTGTCTTAATAAGAATCTTAAGTATCAGGTTAAAAATATATAAGTAAACAGAAAATTGGATTTAAAGATATAAGCTAGAAAACACAATGACCGAAAACCTAAGGTATGCACCAAAAGCAGTTCTAAGAAGGAATTTTATAGCAATACAATCCTACCTCAAGAAACAAGAAACAACTCAAATAAACAACCTAACATTACACCTAAAGCAATGAGAGAAAGAAGAACAAAAAAGCCCCAAAGTTAGCAGAAGGAAAGAAATCATAAAGATCAGATCAGAAATAAATGAAAAAGAAATGAAGGAAACAATAGCAAAGACCAATAAAACTAAAAGCTGGATCTTTGAGAAGATAAATAAAATTGATAAACCATTAGCCAGACTCATCAGGAAAAAAAGGGAGAAGACTCAAATCAACAGAATTAGAAATGAAAAAGGAGAAGTAACAACTGACACTGCAGAAATACAAAGGATCATGAGAGATTACTACAAGCAACTATGCCAATAAAATGGACAACCTGGAAGAAATGGACAAATTCTTAAAAAAGCACAACCTTCTGAGACTGAACCGGGAAGAAATAGAAAATAGAAACAGAACAATCACAAGCACTGAAATTGGGACTATGATTAAAAATCCTGCAACAAACAAAAGCCCAGGACCTGATGGCTTCACAGGTGAATTCTATCAAACATTTAGAGAAGAGCTAACACCTATCCTTCTCAAACTCTTTCAAAATATAGCAGAGGGAGAAACACTGCCAAACTCATTCTACGAGGCCACCATCACCCTGATACCAAAACCAGACAAAGATGTCACAAAGAAAGAAAACTACAGGTCAATATCACTGAGGAACATAGATGCAAAAATCCTCAACAAAATACTAGCAAACAGAATCCAACAGCACATTAAAAGGATCATACACCATGATCAAGTGTGGTTTTATCCCAGGAATTCAAGGATTCTTCAATATACGCAAATCAATCAATGTGATACACCATATTAAGAAATTGAAGGATAAAAACCATATGATCATCTCAATAGATGCAGAAAAAGCTTTCGACAAAATTCAACATCCATTTATGATAAAAACCCTCCAGAAAGTAGGCATCAAGGGAACTTACCTCAACATAATAAAAGCCATATATGACAACAGCCAATATCATTCTCAACGGTGAAAAACAAACTATTTCCTCCAAGATCAGGAACAAGACAAGGCTGTCCACTCTCACCACTATTACTCAACATAGTTTTGGAAGTTTTAGACACAGCAATCAGAGAAGAAAAAGAAATAAAAGGAATCCAAACCAGAAAAGAAGAAGTAAAACCGTCACTGTTTGCAGATGACATGATACTATACATAGAGAATCCTGAAGATGCTTCCAGAAAACTACTAGAGCTAACGAATGAATTTGGTAAAGTAGCTGGTTACAAAATTAATGCACAGAAATCTTTTGCATTCCTATACACTAATGATGAAAAATCTGAAAGAGAAATTAAGGAAATACTCCCATTTACCACTGCAACAAAAAGAATAAAATACCTTGGAATAAACCTACCTAAGGAGACAAAAGACCTGTATGCAGAAAACTATAAGACACTGATGAAAGAAATTAAAGATGATACAAACAGATGGAGAGATATACCATGTTCTTGGATAGGAAGAATCAGTATTTACTACCCAAAGCTATCTACAGATAAAATACAATCCCTATCAAACTACCAATGGCATTTTCCACAGAACTAGAACAAAAAATTTCACAGTTTGTATGGAAACACAAAAGACCCCGAAAAGCCAAAGCAATCTTGAGAAAGAAAAACGGAGCTGGAGGAATCAGACTCCTGGACTTTCGACTATGCTACAGAGCTACAGTAATCAAAACAGTGTGGTGCTGGCACAAAAACAGAAATATAGATCAATGGAACAGGATAGAAAGCCCAGAGATAAACCTATGCACATATGGTCACCTTATTTTTGATAAAGGAGGCAAGAATATACAATAGAGAAAAGACAACCTCTTCAATAAGTGGTGCTTGGAAAACTGGACAGCTACATGTCAAAGGATGAAATTAGAACACTCCCTAACACCATACACAAAAATAATCTCAAAATGGATTAAAGACCTAAATGTAAGGCCAGACACTATCAAACTCTTAGAGGAAAACTTAGGCAGAACACTCTGTGACATAAATCACAGCAAGATCCTTTTTGACCCACCTCCTAGAGAAATGGAAATAAAAACAAACAAACAAAAAAATGGGACCTAATGAAACTTAAAAGCTTTTGCACATCAAAGGAAACCATAAACAAGACAAAAAGACAACCCTCAGAATGGGAGAAATATTTGCAAATGAAGCAACTAACAAAGGATTAATCTCCAAAATTTAAAAGCAGCTCATGCAGCTCAATATCAAAAAAGCAAACAACCCCATCCAAAAATGGGCAGAAGACCTAAATAGACATTTCTCCAAAGAAGATATACAGATTGCCAACAAACACATGAAAGAATGCTCAACGTCACTAATTATTAGAGAAATGCAAATCAAAACTACAATGAGGTACACCTCACACCAGTCAGAATGGCCATCATCAAAAATTTACAAACAATAAATGCTGGAGAGGGTGTGGAGAAAAGGGAACCCTTCTGCACTGTTGGTGGGAATGTAAATTGATAAAGCCACTAAGGAGAACAATATGAAGGTTCCTTAAGAAACTAAGAATAGAGCTACCATATAGCCCAGCAATCCCACTACTGGGCATATGCCCTGAGAAAACCATAATTTAAAAAGAGACATGTACCACAATGTTCATTGCAGCTCTATTTACAATAGCCAGAACACGGAAGCAACCTAAGTGTCCATTGACAGATGAATGGATAAAGAAGATGTGGCACATATATACAATGGAATATTACTCTGCCAAAAAAAGAAACAAAATTGAGTTATTTAAATTTTTATTTATTTTGCGGTACGCGGGCCTCTCACTGCTGTGGCCTCTCCCGTTGCGGAGCACAGGCTCCGGACGCACAGGCCCAGCGGCCATGGCCCATGGGCCCAGCCGCTCCGCAGCACGTAGGATCCTCCCAGAGCGGGGCATGAACCCGTGTCCCCTGCACCGGCAGGCGGACTCCCAACCACTGCGCCACCAGGGAAGCCCATAATTGAGTTATTTATAGTGAGGTGGATGGACCTAGAGTCTGTCATACAGAGTGAAGTAAGTCAGAAAGAGAAAAACAAATACCGTATGCTAACACAGATATATGGAATAATAATAAAAAAAGGTTCTGAAGAACCTAGGGGCAGGACAGGTTTAAAGACGCAGACGTAGCCAATGGACTTGATGACATGGTGGGGGGAAGGGTAAGCTGGGACGAAGTGAGAGAGTGGCATGGACATATATACACTACCAAATGTAAAATAGATAGCTAGTGGGAAGCAGCTGCATAGCACAGGGAGATCAGCTCGGTGCTTTGTGACCACCTAGAGGGGTGGGATAGGGAGGGTGGGAGGGAGACGCAGAGAGAGGGGATATGGAGATATAGGTATACGTATAGCTGATTCACTTTGTTATACAGCAGAAACTAACACAACATTGCAAAGCAATTATACTCCAATAAAGATGTTTAAAAAAAAGAGAAAGAAGCTAGAATGTAAAACAGAGAGATAAGCAACAGTAAATTTGAAGGAGGGGTTAAGTGATGTGGGGAAAGTGTAGAAAATGGTGTAATAAATCTCTGTCTAGGGTTCTGGAAAGTGGTAATGCAGAAGCTTGGGAAATGGTAAACTTATACCTTATAGTTCTCCATAATTGATTAATTAATACAGTTTTGAATTTAGAAAGCTCACCAAATCCCTCACAGGATAAATAAATTTTAAAAACATCTTCACCTAGACATAATGCAACACTACTGCAGAACACAAATGACAAAGGAAAGGTTTTATAACCAACCAAAGAAAAAAGAGATTACGTAGAACAAAATCACAATTTAAGTAACAACTGATTTCTTAACTTGTTGAAAACCAGAAAAGAATGCAAAACTTTCTTTAAAGCACTGAGAAAAAAAAACCTAGCATTCTATACTCAACAAAAGATATTTGTAATCAATACAAAATCTGAGCTTTTACTATCAAAAGCCTTTCTAAAGTAACTTCTAAGAGACATACTTCAGGAGGAAGGAATACGATCCCAGGACACAGGTTTGTAATTCAAGATGAAATGGTGAGTTAAGGAAAGTATGGATGTGGTTAAGTCTAATGGAAGGTTCACAGTATAAAGCAATAATAATAATAATATAAAATTTGTGAGTATTAAAAAGACAGGATTAAAAAAAAGACAGGACTGAATTTTTACAAATCTAAAGGTTATAAAACTGGGAAGTTGTGTATAGCTAAAGCACTCTGAAAGAAAAGGTAAACATATTGATTAATTTTAGACTTCACAAAGTTAAGTTTGAGCATCATAATTCCTATAATCTATAAAAAATATTTAAGATACTGTGTAACTTCCAAACAAATAGAAAGAAAAAATGTAATAATGGGGGAAATATTGTTAATGCAAAATAAGTTTTTTAAGAAAAAACTGGGGGAAAAATAGAGCATGTAATAAAAAATAGAAAGCCTTAAATGAGATGATAGAAATAAGTCCAAACACATAAGAGATCACAATCAAATGTGAATGGCCTGAATATTTCAGGTAAGGAACTAAGATTTTCAGACATTCACACAAACTATAAATATCAGCTAAATTATATTTATAGCAGACATATGTAAAACAACTCCTAGGGAAAATTAATGAGAGAAATAAATATACATAAAATAAAATTTAAAAATTACAATATCAAATAAGTCGAAAGTTATTCTAGGGGAAACATTGAAGTAGGTAAAAACAAACAAAATTTGGTGAATAAATTGAGGATATAATTGCAAATGAGCAGAGATTTTTTAAAATGCTTTAAGGAAACTGATTTGAAAACTAGCATGATATGGACAGATGCTCAGAAAAGTATTATTTACTAAAAGAAAAAAAAAGAAAACCTGAGTAACACTATTACAGTTAAAGATAGTAAATCGATATTTTAAATTTTTTTCGTAAAAGAAACAGCACGTCCAAATGACTTCTGCAAATGTATTTTACCTCACATTCAAGGAACAAATAATCCTGATTTTACACCAATTCTTCTTGGAATCTCAAAGAGGAAAAACACCCCACTTATTTGGTTAGGCTAACATAACTGTGATTAAAAAGCTAGAGAACAGGATAAGGAAGAAAAAATATAAACCAATTTTGCAAACAAGATAAAACAAAACAAACTTTGGCCACATACCTGTGTGTATAAATGTCTGTATAATATACACTATGTCATGACCAAATTAAGTTTATTCCAGGAATGAAAGGTTAGATTAACATTAGAAAAAAATCTATTAATGTACTTCACCACATTAACAAATCAAAGGAGAAGAACTATATCATCATCTCAATTGGTGCAGGAAAAGCATTTAACAAAATTCATCAACCATGTAGGGAGACTTCAAAGGGAATGTATTTAATCTGACAGAAATACAAAATCAAAAAACATAAAGCAAACATACTAAGTGGTGAAAGATTAAAACCATTTCATTTAAATTCATGAATAAGGAAGAAGTCCACTATCTTACTGCTGTTCAACATTGTACTAGAGGTCCCCTTGAGGGCAATAATGGAGAAAAAATGAAAAGAAACATTGTGAATATTGGAAAAGAATTTAAAAATCCAATCATTATCCCAGATGATATAATTTTCTAGCTAGAAAACTCAAAGTATTATACAGATAAATTATTAGATTTAATCATGGATTTTAATCTGGTTGTTGAGTAAAAAATTCTTTATACACAACTCAGTTGCATTTCTATACAATAGCTACACTTAGAAAATGTAGTTTTTTTAAAATACCTGCAAAATAGTGACAAAACTAAAAGCAACCAAGAATAATTCTTTTTGAAAATGTGCAAGACCTTGACGAATTAAATAATAAAACTTTATGAGACATTAAATAAAATAGATATAGATTAAAAAATGATTCTTTGGATAATGAAACAATGTTGCAAAATTGTCCAATGTTTCCAAATTTATCTATAGATCCAATATAAATCTGGGTTTTCAAGGAATTTGACAAGCTGATTATAATATGTATATGATAAATGAAGGAAGAAATATAGCTAAAACTTCCTATAATAGGAAGAAGGTAAGACTTGCCCTACCTGATGTCAAGACATACTAAAGAGCTCCAGGTATCAAGACAGTGTGATACCGGCACAGGTATAAATAACTCCATGTGGAAACAAGACAGCATTGTATATCGTGGAGAATGGATAAATTGTGCCAAAGCAACTGTGGTATTCAGGTTAAAAAATAAGTAAATTTGAGCTCTATTTCACACATAACACAAAATCAATTCCCCACTATAAATAGGCTTAAATGCACATGTACTAGATTATCTTGATAAACTTGGGACAGCAAAGATGTTTCTGAGCAACACACAAAGAACGTGTTTATGACTTTGGAAGAAATGAGATTTAAACAAGACATAAAATATGCAAACTCTAAAGGGAAGGAATGATCAATTCAGCAATATTAAATTAATGACTTTGACCATTAGTTCTGACTCAGCTGTTGTTGTAGTAATGAAGTGTAATAAATCATGTCAAATCAAATGTCATAACTACAAGCATTCTTTTTCTTTTATGTGGGTCTGCAGGTAAGCTACATATCACTTGGGCTTGGTTCCAGACTTGGGATTGGGTTGTGTTTGCTCCAGGTATCTTCCTTGGACCAGGAGCTAAACCAGGGCATGCTTTTCTTGTTGAGAATGGCAGGAACACAAGATGGCAAGAGGCTGAACCACACAGGCACATTTAATGCCTCTGCTTGTATCATATCTGCTCAAATCTCACTGGGTGTCATAATCCCACTGGAGTGGGAAACCATGGCTACAGGACAAAGGCTGTGAACATATTACCCTATTACAGGTGAGTGAAGAACTGGCACCAATATTCCTATCAACCACAGATATCTTAAGCCATATCAAAAGCAAATCAAAATTTGGGTGAAGATATCTAGTTATCTACATATAACTGGCAATGCATTAGCCTCCCAAATATAAAAACATATCATACAAACCAATAAGAAGACTAATGATGTGATTTTAAATGGGCAAAACACAGGAAGAGGCATTTTACAGGAAAAAAAGGATGAAAGTGCAATTAAAAATTAGAAATGCTCAAATTTGCTGCAGAGAAACCTAAAATAAGACAGCACATCACACCTCATATTTGTAAAACTTAAAAAGTCTCACAATATCAAGGGTTGGTAAGAATACAGAGCAAGTGAAAGTTTTATACACTACTGGTGGGAATATAAATTAGTGTACTCACTTTGGAAAACAACTGACATTATCTTGTAACCACAAAGATATTTAAATTCTTTGACCAAGTAATTCTACTCCAAAAATTCTTGCCCATGTGCTCCAAAAGACACATACATTGCAGCATCTTTGTGAAAGCAAACAGCTAGAAAGAACCCAAATGACCATTGAATGGTAAATAAATAGGAAATGGTAAGTCATACAATAAAATATTTACAGCAAAAATAATAAATGAACTACATCTCTGTATGCTCACCTGGATGAATGTCAAAAACATAATGCTCACAGTGCTGATTTTTAACAAAAAGCAAGTCTCAGAAAAATATAGAGGGCAGGTACTATTATATGAAGTTCAAATAAAAGTACAACCAAACAACTGTGTTGCTTAGGGATTACTAATATATTGTAAATTTATAAAGCAAAACAACAGAATGATAAACACAAAATTTAGTAAGAGGCACAGAGGGGTCTTGAACAACACTGCATGTTTTATTTTTTTTTAAAGATATCATGAGTGCATGGATACTTGTTTTACTAGGCTTTATGAATATATATATATATTCATTCATTATATAATTTTTATATATGAACTCTTTTATAATTGAACAAAGTCAGTTTCAATTATCAAAATAATTAGCAGAATTTTGTTTTCCTTCTTGAGCTTCTGTTATCTCTTCACATCTGAATACCCCAAAATTTAATCATTGTAGATTCTGTAACTTTTCAGTGTTTCCCATCTAGACATTTTTCACTACAACATTGCTCTCCACTGTTTTGAATCAGAATGAGAAGCACTAAGCATGTGTTCAATTAGTGGGGGATTGACACCTTTAGCCAGTTCAATTTAGTGGTTAAATTGAGAAAAGCACCAAGATCAGCTGGATAGAGAGAGATCAAGAAAATATTTTAGGGGACTTCCCTGGTGGTGCTTTGGTGAAGAATCTGCCCGCCAATTCAGGGGACACGGGTTTGATCCCTGGTCTGGGAAGATCCCACGTCTGGGAAGATCCCACATACGGCAGAGGAACTAAGCCCGTGCGCCACAACTACTGAGCCTATGCTCTAGGGCCCGCCTGACGCAACAATTGAGCCAGCGTGCTGCAACTACTGAAGCCCATGCACCTAGAGCCCGTGCTCCGCAGGAAGAGAAGCCACCGCAATGAGAAGCCCACACACCGCAACAAAGAGTAGCCCCCACTAGCCACAACTAGAGAAAGCCCGCGCACAGCAAAGAAGACCCAACCGCAGCCAAAAAGAAAAAAAGAAAAAAAAAACTATTTTAAAAACAGCAACAAAAATTGTTAAACATTTTCTCTATGTCAGCCAGAATGATAAGTAATTTACCCTGAAATAACTCGGAAAATGCCCACAACTGCCCTGTGGACTAGGTTCTGTTAGCAGCCTCACTTTACAGGATTTGAGGCACAGAGATGTTACATAATTTGATAATTTCCCAGTGTCACACAGCTGTTAAGAGATGATGCTACTGCTTCACACTCCTACTCTTATCCACTATGCCATACGAAATTGAATGTTAAAATCACAGAGCAATCAACCGAACTGTCTATGCACAAAACATGTAGTGGATTATCATTTGTAAAATATAAATACATTTTAAAACATTTAAATATAAAACATATAAAATATAAAAACATTTTAAAAACTGTGAATTAACTGAAAAAATCATGCACAGGATGGTACCATTGGTACTCTGTTGTATATCTCTCTGTCCGTATGTCTTCTCTCCTTCCTTCCAACTATTCATTTTTTGTGCCTCACTTCCTTTTCACCATTTTATTTCCCCTCCAGGGATATCTTTGCTTATTTCTATCCCTGAATTGTCTCTCTTTCGAATTTGCCATAATTTTGTAGAGTTTAAATTGCTTTCCTTTATAGAAATGAGAGAGAAAATATAATAAAGGGAGAGAGGATCCTAAGCAGACAGAATTACTTTAGTTTGAAGTAACACTCTCTAAATAACTGGCTAATTTTAGCTATTCAGTTTATCTAATATGGAGACTATTTTCACCTTCAGGCTCAAGAAATGTGAACTTTTAAACTCTACCAATTCCAGTTAAGTGTATCTCAAACCAAGGGCTCTAGGTCGTGCCCTGATTTTGGAGGACCATTTTTCAAGTTCCTTAGTTCAGGTGCACCCCTTCCACAGCATTTAAACCATTTACTAGGAGAATTCATCAAGTACTAGGACATTTGTATGATAAGCAGGCCAAATGAAATTACATCATATCAACTCACTTCACATTCCCATGCAGAGTATGTTTTTTCTCACTGAAATCATGATTTCAGCCTCTGCTTTTTCCCCACTGAACCCTGAACCAGCACCTTCCCTGCCTTTGACCACTACCTGGAGGATTTCCATATACAAGAGGGCTCACAGGTCATCTTGCAGAGAGTCAAGGGAAGCTTCAAATCTGTGACCAGCAAGCTCCACACATTAGGCAGAAGCCTTCAGGAGGAGACACGAGGCATACTTGGCCTCAAGTCACTCATGCAAAACCTAGCCCAGCATATGATCAGGCTCACAGACCCATGGTCAAGCCTACAATCACCACTCTATAGCCTACTGATTGGCAATTCTCCTCTGTCACGTCCACCCACTATAGCAGTGCATCTCAGTGGGAGGTGATTTTTTTTTCACTTTTTTTAACTGAAATATAGTTGATTTACAATTTTCAGGCATACAGTTGATTTTCAGGTATACAGAGATTCTGGGGTGGTGTGTGTGTGTGTGTGTGTGTGTGTGTGTGTGTGTGTGTGTGTGTGTGTGTGTGTGTGTGTGTAGCTTCTTTTTCACATTCTTTTCCATTCTAGGTTATTACAGGATATAGAATATAGTTCCCTGTGCTATACAGTAGGTCCTTGTTGTTTATCTGTTATATTTATATAGTAGTGTGTATCTGTTAATCACATACGCCTAATCTATCCCTCCCCCCCTTCCCTGACATCATACGATATCTGTCTTTCTCTGTCTGACTTACTTCACTTGGTATGAAAATCTCTAGGTCCATCCATATCACTGCAAATGACATTATTTCATTCTTTTCTATGGCTAAGTAATATTCTATTTTATATGTGTGTGTGTATATATATATATATATATACACACACACACACACACACACACACACATACACATATATATAAGATTATATATCTTACATCTTCTTTATGACTTCATGGACATTTAGGTTGCTTCCATGTCTTGGCTATTGTAAATAATAGTGCTATGAACACTGGGGTGCATGTAGCTTTTCAAATTAGAGTTTTCATCTTTTCCAGATACTTGTACAGGAGTGAGATTGCTGGATCATATGGCAATTCTATCTTTAATTTTTTTAAGGAACCTCCATACTGTTCCCCATAGTGGCTGCACCAATTTACATTCTCAGTGAGACATTATTTTGACCCCCTCCTCCCACCTGTCTGAGGATACAATTTGGCTGTCACAAGTTGGGGGGTGTGTTGCTATTGGCATCTATTGAGTAGAGGCCAGGGGTACGGTTAAATATCCCCCAATGCACAGGACAGCTCGCACAATAAAGAACGATCTGGCCCAAAATGTCAATAAGTGCCAGGATTGAGAAACCCTTCACTGTATTCTTTGTTAAGCTGAGTACAAACGACACTGCCACCTGTCAGCCTACACAGTATCCATTCATCCCTCAGACCAGCTTCAGCGGGTTCTGGGCCCTTTGATTAGTCTAAGCAAGTTATACCCATTTTTTTTTCTCTTGCTGTAGTTTACGACTAGAAGAAAAGTGCAATTCTGTCAAATGAGATATGTCAATATAAATGCTGAGAGGCTTCTGGGGAAACCTCCCTTACTCTTTAAAAAAAAAAAAAAAAAAAAAAGGAGGTACTGTGTTCTCTTCTGGCCTGTCAATATTGTGCAGGATGTTATTCCTGAGCTGGCGGAACTGCCTTGCAACCATGAAGGAAGTAGATGACATACTAAAAGTGACAGAGCAGAAAAGAAAAAATGGGGGGAAAAATCTTGGATCTTTGATATTGTCATTAAGCTACTAGCTTAACCAACATTAAAAATGCCATACCCCAAACCTTCCATATCATAATAGATTTTCCTTATAGTTTCCTTATTGTTACATCTATCTCCTGTTACTTGAGGCTGAAAGCATCCTAATACATGCCTATGGCCCATTCTGTCTTTCAAGGAAACAAAGTTGGAATACTAAATATTATTTGTTTTCTTGGTATTGTAGAATTCAAATGAAATATCTGATTGAGCGGCAGCTATGGCTTGAAGCTCAATGGGATCCCGAGTCACCATAGCATGCCTCACTAGGAAAAACCTAAGAAACTTGGCTCCCTCCTAGACTGCGCGAGATGACCCCGCAAGATAAGGATTTGCCTACACTGGCCATTCTCTTTAAGAGGCCCAATCAATGAATGACACGAGGACCACATAAATGGAAACCCTGGAGCAAATGATACAATTTCACAGAAACAGCTCTAGGACTTTGCCTGAGCCTTTTGTTTCACTCTCCCATCTCTGTCATCACATTGCTAAACTTCACTCATGCTGCACATCAACTAATGCCTAGGAATGATGGTGAAACTATGCTACAGATGTCCCTCCAATTGGATTTGCCATTCCATTACCTAACCGTCATCTCTTCCCCATGGCCGTTCAGCACAATCGTTAAGACCTCCAAAATCTCCATGATATTCTCATGCCAGGGTCATATCAAATCACAGACAGATGTCTTACTATACTCTGAAGTAGCAGAAATCCTATCAGATGCAGGTCTTCAATGCAAAACTCATTAAGTCAATTTCATTTTGATTTATTAAGCAAATGTCTTTATAAAATAAATACAGGCAGTACTATTAAAATCAACTACAACTATTTACTAGAAAAAGAATCATTCCTTTGGTTTTAGAGAAAAACTTTGTTCAAAAGAAAAGCCTAAGAAAATCAGTTTTCTAGATTCCCAGAGAAGAGGAATTTGGTTACCACTGTCATCTTTGCAAATGCTGTGCTCTAGTGTTTCAGACACAAGTTTATTTAATTTGTAACCTATGAATTATAGAACAGATTCCTGGCATTATTATCTGCATGACCCAATAAATACCAATATTTCCACTTTTCAGCTCTTCAGAGAAGACCATAACAGACTTATCACTGAGTCTGGCTGTCTGAGCCCATCTTCTTAATCCCAGTTTACTGATATATCTAGGATCTGATTAAAGGTCCCAATGGGAAAAACAAAGGTTGAGAGATCTAACTGTACTGGATTAATTTCTCAAGACAGTAAAGCTGAATACTCCTCCTCTCATTAATTAATAGTAGCAGAATTTTCCTTCTGTTTCTAAAGGTGGGTTTCCTGGAACTATTCCACAATCATCTGGCCCTGCTTTAAAGAGACATCATTAACCAAGCAAGCATTTCCACTCTGCTGAACAATGAAATCCATCACACTGCAACGGACATTCTCAAATTCCTGGAAGATGCTGCTCAGTAGAATTTCATTCAGTGAGCTCTTGGCACAAATCCCCTGAGCCTGTCCTTTGAAAAGCAGTATATAAATACCTGTAGTGTTAATGGGTCTACTGCAGCAGTCATTTCGAGGAAAGGGTGGAGCAGCATTACATTACTTGAAATGGTTTTCAGCTACAGCATCCCTAGGGGTTTGCAAGACTGAATAAGAAGCTATCACTGTTGCAAACTCAAATTTTATAATAAGTATCTGTGCTAGTCATTTGTCCACATACCATGTGTTGTGGAGTTAGAGCATGTGGTAATTGATATTCCTTTTTTACCATGTTGCATTCCCATTTTCAGAATATCATACACTTATACACTGATTGAATGTAACCACCATATCTGGAGGCAAACATTCAGATTAAATACATTTTTATTAAAGGTCATTAAATCTGTATCAAATAGTTTTAGCCCCAAACACTTGAATGTGTCAGCATAGGTAAACGTTATTCCTAAAAGGTATTTAGAGATAAAGTCAACCTTTAAGAATATTGGGACATTATTTATTGTTGGGAAAGGTAGGAGTTTGCTTGATTGTTTATGTTTTTATTACGGTATGTCTCCAAAGAGACAGTAACTTGAAACGAGGATAGACGCTGAAGGCAGACCTGCGGCTTTTATTTCTTCATTCTGAACATAAGTAGTAGCTCAATAAATATTCTGATTTGTAGCTGGAGATCGATTGATCCAGCTGCAAAGGTTTCATGGAATCTGGAGACAAACTAGGAAACCCCTTAGAGTATTTTTATGGCAAAAGATGTTTTACACAGAAAATTGTTTATAGAATTTGGGTGTCTTTTTTCAATTTTAAGAAGGATATAATTTTCAGCGCTAGATGGGAATGCTACCCTTTCCAGATGAATGTTCACACTAAGAACCCACAGCCTTACCTTTAGACATTCAGACATGAGTGTAATTGTTAAAGTAAGGACTATGTATTAGAAGCTTCTGTCAAGAAACAAGGCTCAATGTGCGTTTCAAGCAGGCTCACTTTGGAGAGTTCAGACTACCCAAAAGCCAGCCAGCTGGAGAATCACAGCAGAGGGGAAAACAAGTTTGCAGGCCCTAAGCAGGATGGGGAGGAAAGGTGTGCTCCCATTCGACGAAAGGGCAGGAAGGCCTGTGTGGCTGGAATAAAGGCAGAGGCAGAGGGAGAGCTGTAGGAGTGCTTCACAGGCTGTGATAAAAGCATACATTTTATTCTGGGTGGAATGGAAAGTCATCAGAGGATTCTGAAGAGAAGAGTGAGGTAATCTGACTTAAAATATAAAAAAGATATCAAATGTTCAAAACAATCATCAATTATTAGCTACTTGAGTAAAACAATTATAAGCTTTCATCTCACTCAAGTCACTTACTTACACAATAAAAATTAAATTTTGATAGTTGGAGAATTATCTACATTTAAATAAAGAGAGAATTTTCAGTGGCCCAAAACATACTCTGTAGAAACACAGCTATGAAAGCCTGGGCTTTAGGGCCCCTCTGGTTTGGGGCTCATCTAGTCTGATGAGTTCTTGATGCATGGGGAGTCTCCCATGATGCTTTTGGAAGCTTTAAAATATAACTAAACTTGGCTTTTGCTTTTTTACGTTTATCTGTACAGATATTTTGGCATGAGAAGCTAAAACTGTCACTCTCTTCCACACGAATAAAACAGAGGCAAAGTGAAGGTTAGGGATAAGCAATATCACCAAAAAGATCCAAAGAAGTACCACAGAGTGAAGCCAACATCACTGTCTCTGAGAAAAGCTGTCATCTCCAGACTCAACTTCTCTTTTCTTTCAAAAGGAAACTACATAGATATTATAATAAGCGAGGTTAGAATACAGTAGAAAGTCTTATATCTTTGTCCTAATTCTCTCTTTGTATGATGTTAGGCAGTTTATCTCTGTTTCATAACTCCCACCTGGAAAAGAGGATATGTCTCATCTGTTTCACTGAAGTGCTTATGGAAATAAACTAATTCATATGGATGAAGTATTTTGAAAATGAAATGTACTGAATAAATGCTATATATTAACAGGTGACTGCACGTTTAAAAGAACTATTGTAACAAATGATAAAAACCTGTACTATGACATTTCACTGACAATTACCTCCTTTTGAGTGACTTTCACTGTATTTAAAGTAATAATGCATGATTATTCAAAACAGGAATAAGTTGTTAGGTACTTGCAGTTACATGAGTTGTCAACCGTTAGAAAGGCTTATTTTTATCAAAAAACTAGGTACAATGTTTAAAGTGTTATACCTCCAATGAACTTGAGTAGTTTAAATACATTATTATTAATAAAATAAAATAACAGCATTTAAGTACCAGTGTCAGAAATAATGGAGCAATAACCATATTTATCTTACTATTCTCCCTGTAATTTCATGCTTTTATATTGCATTTGGGAATGAAGAAAATTTGATCTGTAATACAAGTGTGGATTGTATTGGATTTCCGCATACTTGGGAATGCTCTAGTTCATATGAGAAGAAATGGCCTTTTGTTTAGGAAAAAGAACCTTGGTGGCTGCTTTGGGTACGAAAGAAGTCTCCCTCGCATTGTCTTGAAGGAGAATATAGAATAAAAGTAAAATGAATGTGGGGTTGGGGAGGGAGGGGAGGGGATGAGGCATCAAGAACTTCAGAATAATAACGACAGGTAAAGCAGAAGTGAGAATGGTGCCACAGCTGGAAAGAAAATAAGCCCAGCAACATGGTAGGAGACTGCGGTCAGAGTATCCTCAGTAGTAGAAATCCCTGCAGAATTCTTTAAGAAAAATTTTACATCTTAAGTTGTCTTCTCTGCTATGTGATGGCTGACAGTAGCACCTGTTCCCCTGCCCCATTAAATAACCTCCTGAAAACTACATGTTGCATACTGCTTGTTCTGCAGGCTTTGGGGGAATCACAGAAAAGAACTTTTGGTCCATCCCTGTGCTGATCTTGGATGGAGGGATCAACCCTGTCACAGAAGAACATGCTAATCAGATTGAGGTGGGAATTGGGAATTGGATTGGGATGCACACATCCTTGAAAATTTCCAGAAATCATAGAAAAGATGATTAAACTCATCAGCCAAAAGAATAACCAGGGCAGGCTAATCACCGGTTATCAGCCCTCCAGCATGCATTATTGTGTCGCCAAAACTCTGCAGGGACCAATCTTCTGCCTCAAAGACCATTAGATGAGAAGAGAGGGAAGACATCCCAAGCTGTTAGAGAATTAAAATGTTTTATCTACTCCAATGCACTCAAGTTACTTATCAGATAGCCAGAAAGTGTGACTTAAGAGTCACACAGCAGGGGAGAGTCTGGACCCCTGGCTTGGAGCTCTGAAGTAGTGCATGCTTCCAGGGGCTATGCGGTAACCCCACACTTCTGCTCCATGTCCCCAAGAAAGTCTGCCCAACCTCAGGGGCACTGAAGAGCTCTCTGCTCACAAAGACTTCACAATGTACGTCTTGCTTCATAATTGGCATTTCAGCCTATAGCATTGTGCCATTCTTTTGGAAATGGGTATTTCAAGGAAGTATGTGTCTCTCAGTGTAACTAAATAATGCCAAAGAGACCAGATCTGCTTTTTTTAAAGCTCCCATTTCATCATGTTAAATGCACAAATATGGTGCATGTAGCTGTCAAACTCATCTTCGTAAATGATCTGTTTATACCATGATATGATTCAGAAAAATTACCTAACTATCCATAGTAGCCAGACTCCATGATGGTCCCCCATGATCCTCACCTCCGGGTATGCACAGTCCTGTGTAGTTCCCTCCTATGCTGTTCCAGGGATTTGTGACCCACAGAAAAAGATAGAAGTGGTAATATGTCAATTCTGAGATTAGGTTGTAAAAGACATTGTGGCTTTCACCTTGGTGGCTTTTTTTCCCTCACTCTTGGATCATTTGTTTTGGGGGACATCAACTTGTGAGCAGCCTTAGAAAGAGGCTCCCATAGCAAGGAAACGAAGCTCCTGCCAACGGCCACTTGAATGGGCTTGAAAGCAGATCCTTCAGCCCTCATCGAAGTCCTCAGAGACAGCAGTCAACACCTGCAGCCTAAGAGACCTGAGCCACAACGACCCAGCCAAGACACTCCCAGATTCCTGACCTCCAGAAACTGGTGTCATAATAAATATTTGTTGTTTTAAGCTTCTAAGCCTTGGGGTATTTTATTACATAGCAAAAAATAACAAATTTTCTTATCTTCTTCCTTTGGCAAGTGCATGCCAGGATGAAATGAGGCTTCGGCTGGCGCACAGTATGGTATAGTCCTGAGGGCATGGCATTGCTAACCTGTGGTGCCTTTAGGTTTCAAGAAACAGTATCTTGAAGAAGTTACAGATGAAAACAAATTAGACAATTTGAAATCAAGACGTTAATATCAAACAGGCATGGCAAAAAGATAGGATGAAGGACAAAATTCAAAATGAATGGGGGAGTGGAGCATGGAATCTCTTCTGAGACTTTGGGATAGCCTTATGTGGCTTCTGTGCCCTCTGAAAAGGGCTTGTTAGAAGGACTTAAAGAGGTTGCCCTGAGAAGATATTAATCTGACGTTCAAGGGCTACCATATGGGGACCAATCTTACTGTTTATCTTCACCACTAATCTCATCTCTGAGCTTCAAATAAATATAGTACTTTCTAATCTCTATGTTTTTATGGAAGCCATTACATCCCGCAGGGATTTCTGGCCTCCTATTCACATGTCCCCTTGGACGGGACCTAGCTTTTAACGCCAGTCTGATCTCTTTATTTCTCTTTTCAGTCTCCCCTGAACAACACAACTCTTAGGGATTGCTTTCCTATTAAGAAATCAGTATCTGTGACACTAGCATACTGTCTTCATTTTTTATGCCTGTCTCCACAGTAAATAATTTCTACAGGTCAGGAGCCTCCCTAATACATTATTGTATCTTCTACAAAGATCTGAGTACAATACCATTTATTTGAAAGCAGTGTGATAAACATTGGTTAAAACTGACTTCTATAAGTTTTCTTATTGCAAATGGAGGCCTGTTTTTTTTTGTGGACAGTTTTAAAAAGTCAATCAAAAAGAGGAAAACAAATCATTCACCACTCAGCAATAACCAATTAGTATTTTTTGGTATAGTCTTTTTTTGCAGATGTGTGTGTGTGTGTGTGTGTGTGTGTGTGTGTGTGTGTTGTGTGTGTATGCTACGTGTTGTGCATGTGAAATGGAATCAAACTGATTATGTACTTGCTTGTTTGATAAGGAATAGCAAAATTTATTCACTGAATGCCCCATTTTCGGACCTGACACAAAGTCTGGGGGTGTAATTTTTTAATGTAGCTCTACGTTAACACACGGTGCTCTTTTGCCTATAAAAGCAATATGTCCCTTATTTCAGACCCTTTCTGGGCTATTTCTATTAAAAAATATCATGATTATAAACAATATTCTCAGTTGGTATGGATTTCAACGTCATGTCATAACAATACCGTCTACTACAAAGAAAATAAACAACCATCAAACAATTTGTGAGATTCAAATAAAATGGATAAAGAAGTCAACCTGCGGAGAGAGCTCCGGGGACGGGCGCGAGCCGCGGCTGGAAGTGCGGAGCCCAGAGACAGACATGAGACGCTGGGGCCGCTGCTGCGCCATCAAGAGCCCTGTGTGCGAGCACAGGTCACTAGCCACACGCCCTTCCGGGGAGCCTGTGCAGCCCGCCACTGCCAGGGTCCCGGGATCCAGGGACAACTCCCCCGGGAGAACGCACGGTGCGCCTCAGGCTGCAACGTCACGCCGGCCTCTGCTGCCGCAGGCCCGCCCCACACTCCGTGACCCTCCCTACCCCCCGGCCTGAGTGAGCCAGAGCCTCCAAATCAGCGGCTCCTTTAACCCCGTCCTGTCTTAGCAAAGAACAGACACCCTCCAGCGACCTACACGCACAGGCGGGGCCAAATCCAAAGCTGAGCCCCTGGGAACTGTGAGAACAAAGAAGAGAAAGGGAAATCTCTCCCAGCAGCCTCAGAAGCAGCGGATTAAAGCTCCACAATCAACTTGATATACCCTGCATCTGTGGAATACCTGAATAGACAACGAATCATCCCAAATTAAGGAGCCCTGTGGATGAAAGGCTCTTGGGGCTGCAGCCAGGAGTCAGTGCTGTGCCTCTGAGGTGGGAGAGCCAACTTCAGGACACTGGTCCACAAGAGGCCTCCCAGCTGCACATAATATCAAACAGCAAAAATCTCCGAGAGATCTCCATCTCAACGCCAGCACCCAGCTTCACTCAACGACCAGCAAGCTACAGTGCTGGACATCCTATGCCAAACAACTAGCAAGACAGGAACACAACCCCACCCATTAGCAGAGAGGCTGCCCAAAATCATAATAAGTCTACAGACACCCCAAAACACACCACCAGACGTGGACCTGCCCACCAGAAAGACAAGATCCAGCCATATCCACCAGAACACAGGCACTAGTACCCTCCACCAGGAAGCCTACACAACCCACTGAACCAACCTTAGCCACTGGGGACAGACACAAAAAACAACAGGAACTACGAACCTTCAGCCTGCAAAAAAGGAGACCCCAAACACAGTAAGATAAGCAAAATGAAAAGACAGAAAAGCACACAGCAGATGAAGGAGCAAGATAAAAACCCACCAGACCTAACAAATGAAGAGGAAATAGGCAGTCTACCTGAAAAAGAATTCAGAATAATGATAATAAGGTTGATCCGAAATCTTGGAGATAGAATGGACAATAGAATGGACAAAATGCAATAATCAGTTAACAAGGACCTAGAAGAACTAAAGATGAAACAAGCAATGATGAACAACACAATAAATGAAATTAAAAGTACTCTAGATGGGATCAATAGCAGAATAACTGAGGCAGAAGAATGGATAAGTGACCTGGAAGATAAAATAGTGGAAATAACTACTGCAGAGCAGAATAAAGAAAAAAGAATGAAAACAACTGAGGACAGTCCCAGAGACCTCTGGGACAACATTAAACGCACCAACATTCGAATTATAGGGGTTCCAGAAGAAGAAGAGAAAAAGAAAGGAACTGAGAAAATATTTGAAGAGATTATAGTTGAAAACTTCCCTAATATGGGAAAGGAAATAGTTAATCAAGTCCAGGAAGCACAGAGAGTCCCATACAGGATAAATCCAAGGAGAAATACGCCAAGACACATATTAATCAAACTGTCAAAAATTAAATACAAAGAAAGCATATTAAAAGCAGCAAGGGAAAAACAACAAATAACACACAAGGGAATCCCCATAAGGTTAACAGCTGATCTTTCAGCAGAAACTCTGCAAGCCAGAAGGGAGTGGCAGGACATATTGAAAGTGTTGAAGGAGAAAAACCTGCAACCAAGATTACTCTACCCAGCAAGGATCTCATTCAGATTTGATGGAGAAATTAAAACCTTTTCAGACAAGCAAAAGCTGAGAGAGTTCAGCACCACCAAACCAGCTCTACAACAACTGCTAAAGGAACTTCTCTAGGCAAGAAACACAAAAGAAGGAAAAGAACTACAATAACAAACCCAAAACAATTAAGAAAATGGGAATGGGAACACACATATCGATAATTACCTTAAATGTAAATGGACTAAATGCTCCCACCAAAAGACACAGATTGGCAGAATGGATACAAAAACAAGACCCATATATTTGCTGTCTACAAGAGACCCACTTCAGACCTAGAGACACATACAGACTGAAAGTAAGGGGATGGAAAAAGGTATTTCATGCAAATGGAAACCAAAAGAAAGCTGGAGTAGCAATTCTCATATCAGACAAAATAGACTTTAAAACAAAGACTATTAGAAGAGACAAAGAAGGACACTACATAATGATCAAGGGATCGATCCAAGAGGAAGATATAACAATTGTAAATATTTACGCACCCAACATAGGTGCACCTCAATACATAAGGCAAATACTGACAACCATAAAAGGGGAAATCGACAGTAACACATTCATAGTAGGGGACTTTAACACCCCACTTTCACCAATGGACAGATCATCCAAAATGAAAATAAATAAGAAAACACAAGCTTTAAATGATACATTAAACGAGATGGAGTTAATTGATATTTATAGGACATTCCATCCAAAAACAACAGAATACACATTTTTCTCAAGTGCTCATGGAACATTCTCCAGGATAGATCATATCTTGGGTCACAAATCAAGCCTTGGCAAATTTAAGAAAATTGAAATTGTATCAAGTATCTTTTCTGACCACAACGCTATGAGACTCGATATCAATTACAGGAGAAGATCTGTAAAAAATACAAACACATGGAGGCTAAACAATACACTACTTAATAACAAAGTGATCACTGAAGAAATCAAAGAGGAAATCAAAAAATACCTAGAAACAAATGACAATGGAGACACGACGACTCAAAATCTATGGGATGCAGCAAAAGCAGTTCTAAGAGGGAAGTTTACAGCAATACAATCTTACCTTAAGAAACAGGAAACATCTCGAATAAACAACCTAACCTTGCACCTAAAGCAATTAGAGAAAGAAGAACAAAAAAACCCCAAAGTTAGCAGGAGGAAAGAAATCATAAAAATCAGATCAGAAATAAATGAAAAAGAAATGAAGGAAACGATAGCAAAGATCAATAAAACTAAAAGCTGGTTCTTTGAAAGGATAAACAAAATTGATAAACCATTAGCCAGACTCATCAAGAAAAAAAGGGAGAAGACTCAAATCAATAGAATTAGAAATGAAAAAGGAGAAGTAACAACTAACACTGCAGAAATACAAAAGATCATGAGAGATTACTACAAGCAACTCTATGCCAATAAAATGGACAACCTGGAAGAAATGGACAAATTCTTAGAAAGGCACAACCTGCCAAGACTGAATCAGGAAGAAATAGAAAATATGAACAGACCAATCACAAGCACTGAAATTGAAACTGTGATTAAAAAATCTTCCAACAAGCAAAAGCCCAGGACCAGATGGCTTCACAGGCGAATTCTATCAAACATTTAGAGAAGAGCTATCACCTATCCTTCTCAGACTCTTCCAAAAAATAGCAGAGGGAGGAACACTCCCCAACTCATTCTACGAGGCCACCATCACCCTGATACCAAAACCAGACAAGGATGTCACAAAGAAAGAAAACTACAGGCCAATATCACTGATGAACATAGATGCAAAGATCCTCAACAAAATACTAGCAAACAGAATCCAACAGCACATTAAACGGATCATACACCATGATCAAGTGGGGTTTATTCCAGGAATGCAAGGATTCTTCAATATACGCAAATCAATCAACGTGATACACCATATTAACAAACTGAAGGAGAAAAACCATATGATCATCTCAATAGATGCAGAGAAAGCTTTTGACAAAATTCAACACCCATTTATGATAAAAACCCTGCAGAAAGTAGGCATAGAGGGAACTTTCCTCAACATAAAAAAGGCCATATATGACAAACCCACAGCCAACATCGTCCTCAATGGTGAAAAACTGAAAGCATTTCCACTAAGATCAGGAACAAGACAAGGTTGCGCACTCTCCCCACTCTTATTCAACATAGTTTTGGAAGTTTTAGCCACAGCAATCAGAGAAGAAAAGGAAATAAAAGGAATCCAAATCGGAAAAGAAGAAGTAAAGCTGTCACTGTTTGCAGATGACATGATACTATACATAGAGAATCCTAAAGATGCTACCAGAAAACTACTAGAGCTAATCAATGAATTTGGTAAAGTAGCAGGATACAAAATTAATGCACAGAAATCTCTGACATTCCTATACACTAAGTATGAAAAATCTGAAAGTGAAATCAAGAAAACACTCCCATTTACCATTGCAACAAAAAGAATAAAATACCTAGGAATAAACCTACCTAAGGAGACAAAAGACCTGTATGCAGAAAATTATAAGACACTGATGAAAGAAATTAAAAATGATACAAATAGATGGAGAGATATACCATGTTCTTGGATTGGAAGAATCAACATTGTGAAAATGACTCTACTACCCAATCTACAGATTCAATGCAATCCCTATGAAACTACCACTGGCATTTTTCACAGAACTAGAACAAAAAATTTCACAATTTGTATGGAAACACAAAAGACCCCGAATAGCCAAAGCAATCTTGAGAACGAAAAATGGAGCTGGAGGAATCAGGCTTCCTGACTTCAGACTATACTACAAAGCTACAGTAATCAAGACAGTATGGTACTGGCACAAAAATAGAAATATAGATCAATGGAACAGGATAGAAAGCCCAGAGATAAACCCACGCACATATGGTCACCTTATCTTTGACAAAGGAGGCAGAAATGTACAGTGGAGAAAGGACAGCCTCTTCAATAAGTGGTGCTGGGAAAACTGGACAGCTACATGTAAAAGTATGAGATTAGATCACTCCCTAACACCATACACAAAAATAAGCTCAAAATGGATTAAAGACCTAAATGTAAGGCCAGAAACTATCAAACTCTTAGAGGAAAACATAGGCAGAACACTCTATGACATAAATCACAGCAAGATCGTTTTTGACCCACCTCCTAGAGAAATGGAAATAAAAACAAAAGTAAACAAATGGGACCTAATGAAACTTAAAAGCTTTTGCGCAGCAAAGGAAACCATAAAGAAGACCAAAAGACAACCCTCAGAATGGGAGAAAATATTTGCAAATGAAGCAACTGACAAAGGATTAATCTCCAAAATTTATAAGCAGCTCATGCAGCTTAATAACAAAAAAACAAACAACCCAATCCAAAAATGGGCAGAAGACCTAAATAGACATTTCTCCAAAGAAGATATACAGAGTGCCAACAAACACATGAAAGAATGCTCAACATCACTAATCATTAGAGAAATGCAAATCAAAACTACAATGAGATATCATCTCACACCAGTCAGAATGGCCATCATCAAAAAATCTAGAAACAATAAATGCTGGAGAGGGTGTGGAGAAAAGGGAACCCTCTTACACTGTTGGTGGGAATGTAAATTGATACAGCCACTGTGGAGAACAGTATGGAGGTTCCTTAAAAAGCTACAAATAGAACTACCATATGACCCAGCAATCCCACTACTGGGCATATACCCTGAGAAAACCATAATTCAAAAAGAGTCATGTACCAAAATGTTCATTGCAGCTCTATTTACAATAGCCCAGAGATGGAAACAACCTAAGTGTCCATCATCGGATGAATGGATAAAGAAGATGTGGCACATATATACAATGGAATATTACTCAGCCATAAAAAGAGACGAAACTGAGCTATTTGTAATGAGGTGGATAGATCTAGAGTCTGTCATACAGAGTGAAGTAAGTCAGAAAGAGAGAGACAAATACTGTATGCTAACACATATATATGGAATTTAAGGGGGAAAAAAATGTCATGAAAAACCTAGGGGTGAAACCGGAATAAAGACACAGACTTACTAGAGAATGGACTTGAGGCTATGGGGAGGGGGAAGGGTAAACGGTGACAAAGTGATAAAGAGGCATGGACATATATACACTACCAAACGTAAGGTAGATAGCTAGTCGGAAGCAGCCGCATAGCACAGGGAGATCAGCTCGGTGCTTTGTGACTGCCTGGAGGGGCGGGATAGGGAGGGTTGGAGGGAGGGAGACGCAAGCGGGAAGAGATATGGGAACATATGTATATATATAACTGATTCATTTTGTTGTGAAGCTGAAACTAACATACCATTGTAAAGCAATTACACTCCAATAAAGATGTTTAAAAAAAAAAAAGAAGTATATGCTGAATTCATTTTTCACTGCTCTTTCCTTCATTCTGTATTTTACAGAAAATGTTGATGTTAAGAACCAGTTTCATCATTCTCAATGGTGAAAAACTGAAAGCATTTCCTCTAAGGTCAGGAAAAAGACAAGGATGTCCACTCTTGCCACTATTACTCAACACAGTTTTGGAAGTCCTAGCCTTGGCAATCAGAGAAGAAAAAGAGATAAAAGGAATCCAAATTGGAAAAGAAGAAGTAAAACTATCACTGTTTGCAGATGACATGATAATATACATAGAGAATCCTAAAGATCCCACCAGAAAACTACTAGAGCTAATGAGTGAATCTGGTAAAGTTGCAGGATACAAAGTTAACGCACAGAAATCTCTTGCATTCCTATATACTAACAACGAAAGATCAGAAAGAGAAATTAAGGAAACAATCCCATTCACCATTGCAAAAAAAGAACAAAATACCTAGGAATAAACCTACCTAAGGAGGTAAATGACCTGTACTCGGAAAACTATAAGACACTGATGAAAGAAATCAAAGATGACACAAACAGATGGAGAGATATACCATGTTCTTGGAGTAGAAGAATCAATATTGTGAAAATGACTATACTACCGAAAGCAACCTACAGATTCACTGCAATCCCTATCAAACTACCAATGGCATTTTTTCCAGAACTAGAACAAAAAATCTTAAAATTTGTACAGCGACACAAAAGACCCCGAATAGCCAAAGCAGTCTTGAGGGAAAAAAACTGAGCTGGAGGAATCAGACTCCATGACTTCAGACTATACTACAAAGCTACAGTAATCAAGACAATATGGTCCTGACACAAAAACAGAAACAAAGATCAATGGAACAGGATAGAAAGCCCAGAGATAAACCCACGCACCTATGTTCAACTCATCTATGACAAAGAAAGCAAGGATATACAAGGGAGAAAAGACAGTCTCTTCAATAAGTGGTGCTGGGAACACTGGACAGCTACATGTAAAAAAAAGAAATTAGAACACTCGCTAACACCATACACAAAAATAAACTCAAATGGATTAGAAACCTAAATGTAAGACTGGACACTATAAAGCTCTTAGAGGAAAACATGGGACAAACACTCTTTGACATAAATCACAGCAAGATCTTTTTTGACCCACCTCCTAGAGTAATGAAATAAAAACAAAAATAAACCAACAGGACCCAATGAAACTTAAAGGCTTTTGCAAAACAAAGGAAACTATAAACAAACGAAAAGACAACCTTCAGAATGGGAGAAAATATTTGCAAATGAATCAATGGACAAAGGATTAATCTCCAAAATATATAAACAGCTCATGCGTCTCAATATAAAAAAAAAAAACAAACCCAATCCAAAATTGGGCAGAAGACCTAAATAGACATTTATCCCAAGAAGACATATAGATGGCCAAGAAGCACATGAATAGCTGATCAACATCACTAATTATTAGAGAAATGCAAATCAAAACTACAATGAGGCATCACCTCACACCAGTTAGAATGGGCATCATCAGAAAATCTACAAACAACAAATGCTGGAGAGGGTGTGGGGAAAAGGGAACCCTCTTGCACTGTTGGTGGGAATGTAAATTGATACAGCCACTATGGAGAACCGTATGGAGGTTCCTTAAAAAACTAAAAATAGAATTACCATATAATCCAGCAATCCCACTACTGGGCATATACCCAGAGAAAACCATAATTCAAAAAGACACATGCACCCCAATATTCACTGCAGCACTATTTACAATAGCCAGGTCATGGAAGCAACTTAAATGCCCATAGACAGACAAATGGATAAGGAATATGTGGTACATATATACAATGGAATATTACTCAGCCATAAAAAGGAACAAAATTGTGTCATTTGTAGAGACATAGATGGATCTATAGACTGTCCTACAGAGTGAAGTAAGTGAGAAAGAGAAAAACAAATACCGTATATTAACACATATATGTAGAACCTAGAAAAATGGTACAGATGAACTGGTTTGCAGGGCAGAAATAGAGACACAGATGTAGACAACAAACATATGGACACCAAGGGGGGAAAGTGGTGGCGGCGGTAGTGGTGGTGGGATGAATTGGGAGATTGCGATTGACATATATACACTAATATGTATAAAATAGATAACTGATAAGAACCTGCTTTATAAAAAAATAAATAAAACTCAAAAATTCAAAAAAAAATACAATGGAGGTTAGTAACAGTACTCATCTCACAGAGTTATGAGAATTTAAGGTATTAATAACATGTAAATATTCTTAGGAATGTGCCTTTATGCACATCATTCATTTCACTAGGTTGAATTAGAATTGAAAAGTGGGTTATTATCTTTCCTTGAATTACAGTGAAAACTAAAAATGATCACACATTTAACTAACATGAACTTACATAAACCACACACCAAACAGCACAAACAATATTATATTTAGAAAATGGAAATGAAAGGATATTGGAGAAGATTGCAAGGAAGATACTTATAATGTGCAATCATACATATATCATCATTAATTTTATTTTCAATTTTATTTTTATTTATAACTTGAAAACCTGCCTACAACCAACAGTTAGAAATTATGATTAAGATGTAACAAACATGTTTTGAATGTTTCATAACTGAATTTATAGGAAATTTAGTGACTACTGTATGGCCAAAGCAAAGAATGAACTAACACAGAGCTAATATTGTGGTGTCAAAGTGATTAGAAGACTTGGATTTAATGGCTGTATGAGGTAGGGAAATGGAGCTTTGACTTTAACAACACAGAGTAGGACCTGAGACGTCTCCAAAAGCTGAATCCCTGGTAAAAGTATGAACAAGAAAAAAATCTACTTGTAAAGATAGGAGACAATGAGGAAGCTTATATATTTCTATTTAGTTCTTTTGTGGAAAAAAATGTGTAATCATGTTTTGGCCATGTGTGTGAAGTTTGAATTTATACTAACTGCATGGTACAGAAGTCACCAAGCTGAAAAGTGTAACATTAAAAAGATGCTCAGCTAGTCCAAGAGTGGCTGGCAGAAGGAAATACACACTCTTTTGGATGGGTCCACCCCGCAACTAGAAATACAAAACTTTGTAGCAGTAAAGAAAACCTCAAGACACAGTTCATCACATCAACTGAAGTAGGAACTTTGACACAATCACTACCTGGGCTGCAAATTTCACTTTTCTCCGTCTTTGTGGGAGATCAGATTGATAATGAAGTCAAAAGCAGTCTTCTCTGTAATTAAAAATGATTTCAGTGTATCAAATTTAACCTAATGCTATTACTCTGGTCAGGAATTATCTAGCTATTTGGGAGGAATATGAAGGAGTACATAAAATATTGTGGGTTGGTGTTTGCCTGCCTATATCATCAGGATCTAGTACTTTAAGTTTCTTATTCAAATCACTAGAGATGTGTTAATATAGTCTGATAAAGGTTGAAGTAAATACAATCTAAATCCACGCATAACAGCATCTACCTTGGCCAGAAACACATCCAGGGCTTTTCTGGATTTGGCCAGCCATGGAAAGCAATGAAATGCTGCTATAATTTTCAAAGGCAGGTGACTTTCCCTTCTTCTTAAAAAATGAAACATCTTAGAAAATGGAATTGAAGAAAATTTTTTACTTTAAAGTGCGTTTATCCAAGAGTCTGTAAGGTATATAAAGGATATGATAAAAGCATTAAGATTTTGCCTGCGTGAAGAGCAGCAAGTTCTTCAGATTTGTGGTTACCAAGGGGGAGGAGAGGTGGGGGAGGGATGGAGTAGGAGTTTGGAGTTAGAAGATGCAAACTATTATACATAGGATGGATAAACAACAAGGTCCTACTGTATAGGACAGGGAACTATATTCAATACCCTGTGATAAACCATAATGGAAAAGAATATTTTTTTAAAGTATATATATATATATATATATATATACTTATACAAAGTTATATATATATACTTATATAAAGTTATATATATATATAGCTTTACTGTACAGCAGAAATTAACACAACACTGTAAATCAACTCTACTTCAGTAAAAAATAAAATAAAAGATAAAGAATCGCAAGTTCCTCCATTTTTATACATCATGCTGAGTATGGTGCTTCTTACTGCAAAACAACTCTCATCAGTACTGTCTGGATCGTGAGGTCCTGAAAATAGTTTACAGACCAAGGTGATAGCAGTTAAGGTGTTGAGAAATGATGAATTTTGAATATATTTTAAAGGGAGAGCCACAGGAGTTCCAAACAGAGCAGATATGAGATATAAAGATAAGAAAGAATTCAAGGGCAACTAAAAGATTTTTGTCCTAAGGACCTGGAATTATGGAGTTGACATCAACTGAGGTAGGAAAAACCAGAAATGGGACAGGTTTGGATGGGAAGAGCAGTACTTCAGTTTTTAATATGTTGACTTTGAAACACTTATTAGATTTTGAAGTGAAGATGTAGTGGGGGCAGCTGAATATACAAGTCTGGAATTTGAGACGTCTAGGCATGGAGATAAAAGTATGAAAATTGTCAGCATACAAGTGATATTTAAAGTCTTAAGACTCAATGAGGTTGTCAAGGAAGTGAGTACAGATGCTGAAAAGAAAAGGACCAAGAACTCTAAGGGACATTCTAATATTATGTGCTCAGGGAAAGCGGCAACACCCAGCAAGGGAGACTGAGAAGATGTAGTCCATGAGACAGAGGGAAATCATGACGGTGTGATGTCTTGAAAAACAGGTGGAAAATGGGCATTAAGGAGAAGTAAATCATTCATGAGTCACAGCTGCTCTTAGGTCACATTAAGAACTGAGAACTCGTGGGAGGGAGACACAAGAGGGAGGGGATATGGGGATATATGTATACGTCTAACTGATTCACTTTGTTATTCAGCAGCAACTAACACAACAATGTAAAGCAATTATACTCCAAGAAAGATGTTTTTAAAAAAAACCTGAGAACTCTCTATTGCACTTTGCAGTGTGAAGTTATTGATGACCTTGATGATACTAAATTCAAACAACAGGAGAAAAACCTTAACAATTAAAACACTATAATTGGATTTGGTAACTGTGATAGGCAGAATAATGATTCCCCCCCACACCCTTCCCCCAGAGATCTCCTGTCCTAATCCCTGGAACCTGTGAATATGTTCTGTAACATGGCAAATGGAAATTAAAGTTGCAAAAGGAATTAAGGTTACAAATCAGCTGACCTTAAAATAGGGAGGTTGGGCTTCCCTGGTGGCGCAGTGGTTGGGAGTCCGCCTGCCGATGCAGGGGACGCGGGTTCATGCCCCGGTCCGGGAGGATCCCACATGCCGCGGAGCGGCTGGGCCTGTGAGCCATGGCCGCTGAGCCTGCGCGTCCGGAGCCTGTGCTCCGCAATGGGAGAGGCCACAACAGTGAGAGGCCCGCGTACCGCAAAAAAAAGTAAATAAAATAAAATAAAATAAAATAGGGAGGTTATCATGGACTATTCAGTGGGCCCAGTGTAACCTCAAGGGTCCTCAAAAGTGGGAGGAGAGGCAGAAGAGGAGATCAGAGTGATGCAATGGGATCGACTCACCCTTGATAGCTTTGAAGACGGAGGAAGGGGGCCATGAGTCAAAACATGCCGGTGGCTTCCAGCAGCTGGAAAAGGCAAAAACAAATGGATTCCCTCTTAGAGCCCTTGAGAAAAGAATACAGCCCTGCCAACACCTTGATTTTAGCCCAGTCAAGGCTCTTGGCAGACTTCTGACCTACAGAACGGTAAAATCATAAACTTGTGTTGTGCTAAGCCACTAAGTTTGTGGTAGTTTTTTGTAGCAGCTCTAGAAAACGAATACAGTAAGAAAGCTGTTCACTGTACCATCCCCTTCTCTTAGTTTTCAGGCTTTAAGACCTCATGGCTGTCACAGTTAAACTATAAAGGTATTTGTGGTTTAGTGTGGCTGACGCTAATTTTTCACAATCAGTCTAAAGTCAAATTACAAATTTCCAAGCAACTGATGCATAACGACGATTAAAAAGCCCCATGTGAAAACAATTATTGCTAGGCCTCTCAAAGTCCTAAGTGAATTAGAAATGTTAATTCAAAGTAGAGATTTGAGAGAGCAGTTAATAATAGTTTTCTCATGTTCTTGGGGCATCTGAAATCTTACAGAATTGTGTCTAACAACAAAAGAAGTTTGGACCAGCGATATACTTCATTGGAATAAAAGCTAAACACGTCACGATGCGAGAAAGGGAAAATGAGCAAATAATGGCAGAAGTCTTGAAATAACCAAACTGTATAATGTGAAGGGGGAACAGAGAACCCTTGAAACAGAAGGCAATTCAGGCACAAGGCAAGCATAAAATTCTACGTACTTGCATGAGATTATAGTCTCCTTTGGATTTTCCCTGTATCAGAGAATCATATCATCATCCACCAGTGGCCCAAATCATCAACTCTGGCATCAGCTTTATCTTCTCCCTCTTCTCTTATAGTATCGGATCCATCATCAACTCCGGTCACCCTAACTCACTCATCTCTCTCTATTCTCACAGGTGTTCATCTGGATTGGACCACCTCCATCTCTCACCTAGTTTACTCCAAAGCTTCCTGACTTCTTCCCTGGCCCCTAGGCTTCCCCTTTCCAGGTCATTCTTCAGACTTCTGAAGTGATCTTCTTAAAGCACAAATAGAACCACATATTCCCTAGTTAAATCCCCCAGGGGCTTCTGGAGCCTTTGTCATGAAGTTCAAACTCCTTAGCATAGATTATAGAGTAGTTCTAATAATTTCCTCTTATTTTTCTCCTTCCCCCAACCTGCTACCCTTTTCCTGAATTATAACAAATTCCATATCGTGGCTGGGATCCACCACAATTTTTCTAGCCACCGATCCTTGCGTAGGTAGTTTTCTCTGCTCGGACTACGCCCTCTAACTTCCCCTAATGGCCTTCACCTGGCTAATCTTATGCATGCTTCAGATCTCAGCAAACAATAGCAGGTTTTCCACACAGCCTTCCTAGATCTTAGAAATCAAGTTGAATGCCACTCCTATGGGCTCCCCAAACATCCTATAACCATATATCATATTGTAATTGCGTTTTTGTTTTCCTGTCTCCACACTAAAATGTTAACTCCTTGAATGAAAGGACTTTATTCTAATCAAAGTTAACTATTGCACCAAGCAAAATGCCTGACATGTAGTTGGTTTTTGATAAATGTTTTGCAAATGAGAGGTAAAAAATATATAACATATATTTGGAAAGAAAAAAGTACAGAATTCACTGTTTCCATCTGACTAAATGCTGATATTGTTTGCTAGAATGAGGTAACCAAAATTTAGCCTAAGAAGCCAGCATTGTTAGAAATTTTGTAGTTATTTATCCTCAGCCAAATGTCAAATAAGTATACAGCACTTAATGCTACCTTTTTCAAACGGGCCTCAGCAATATTAACCAATAATCCTAAGATTTCCTGCTGTTTCCTCAGTAAACAGTGCTAAATGCTAGTCATATCACTAAGAGGACTTCACAATTTCTTCCCTCTTCCCACTTCTGCTGAGGGTTTAATTCACCAGGTGCTCTGCCCTCACCAGCCAGGCTTTCTACGATAAATTTCCTCTCTCCGGTGCTACCATTCCCCTAGGCTTAATTGAACTCATGATCAGACACAAGATGTTGACATTATATCTAACAGGTTTGTCTTTTACCATCTTGACTTGTATTAACCAATAGGAATAGCTTGATCTGGCTTCTAGTTAAATGTCCTTTGTCAAGTCACAAAACTAGTTTTTTTCATTTCTCCAGCTATAAATTTTCATGACACTGGGATATTTGGAAATTTAATAATTTGACTGTAGAAAACATTTGCAGATGAACAGGATACTGAAATAATGTGACTATTCCCTGAATGCGATCTTTCCCTCCCATTACCAGTACAGATATAGCAAAGCAGTGGAAAATTTTGCAGTTCTGCAGTGTAAACATTCTTAGATATTAGACAACATTGTGAAGGACCAAAGTGGTGATCAATCTCAGTTAAGTACTGTTTAGAATGGCTCCGAAAAACAGAATGTGCCCTCTGTATGACTTTACATTTTAGCACCAAGAAACTAAATGCTTATTGCTACTGGAAGTTAATAATTATTCTCCAATCATATATTGTACATTGTGTGTTCTCATTCTTTTTTATGTGGTTTTTAATCATAGAAATGGGAAGTTTACAGTTCCTGCTGTCTGGAATAAAACTACATCATATTCAGTAGTTTGCAACCTAATAACAAAAAATTAAGCAGAATAAAACCAAGTTTATAAAAGAAATCTACCAATCTTTTAAACAAGCAGTCATGTAATAACGGACTCACTGAATTATAGTTTCTCTGTTCTTTGTAAGGAACTAGTCAACTTTTCTGCAAAACAGGTGAGACTGAATTTCTCCGTGACTCAACACCCATTTTAATCATCCCTGTATCACAGCTGACAGCTCTTTTCTGAAAAATTTGGTTCTGAGCAAGTTAATCAAAATTCCACTTCCAGAATTATGATATTTGGTATTGTTTCATTAAGTTTTATTTTTAGTAAGGCAGAAACTTTCACATGTAGAAGACGCTTGAAAATTATCCTTTGAGCTCTCTTTTCTACCACTAAGTCATATTAAAGCTTTGCTAAGCAGAGTCACTGCTGGAACAAATCATTAATTGAAAGGTAAAACCTTAGGATGCCTACCTCTGACTCCACGATATTTGATATTGCTTTGATTCTAAATAATTAACTCAACACAGAAAAAAAAAGCACAGTAATAACTATCATCACTTGACAACTACCGTGTCGTGTCTATGTTTCCATGGAGATAGTTATTTGATTCTCTCGCCTAATAATCATCATTTTAAAATCTAACCTGAGCATCTATGTCTTTGGATCAATCAGTTTTATGCATTTATATTTATTGTAACTACTGTTACATTTGGATTTATTCCTGACAGACTATTTTACACCCCTATTTACCATATTTTCTTTTTTCCACCCTCTCCTTTCCTATATTCCATTGGATGAAGGAACTATCCTTTTGCTGGTTTATTTCTATACTTCCGGTGGTGACCACTAATTTTTTTGATAGCACATATATGTTTACTTTCTCTTATCACTTTTAAGCCTATCCATAGCTAAATTTTTCCCTTTTAAAATGTCAAGAGCTAGCTCACAGGGCAGATTTGTGTGAATTAGAGAAAGGTAACTCTCCCTGAGGAAAAAAATCATTTTAAGTTAGCCTGGGGATTTTTCTGGAGCCCTGCCAGGCAAGCAGACCTACCTCCCTATATGCACACGTGTACGTACTTCTCTCGGCAGTTCAAGTGACCCATTCAACTCAGATCTCACCTCCATCCCACCTATTAGCTAGTAAGACAATCACGTGAGGGCTAGAACTCTGGCCCTAATTCTCTCTCTGAGAAGTCTCTGTAATGTAAATGATGCCTCTTTGGTGTGATGCCATTAAAGCAGCACAGACCTGAAGCTCCCTATGCTGTAGGGTTGCCTGAACAAGGCGAAAGCTTCAGCATACACTTACCACCTCTGGCCTCTCCACAACAGTGTGGTCAGCATATAAAATGCTTTAGGTCTGGATTGCTTGGCATATATTTTAGCTTGTTTTCATCCTTCATTGTTTAAACAGTGAAGCTTACCAAGTTAGTTACTCATGCTAACTTCCCTTATCTCAAAGTATCTTAGATTTATCTCTCTTCTTGTTTGAGTACTTTGTCCTAGAGCAGGAGTTGGCAAACTTTTCTGTAAAGGACCAGACAGCAGATATCTTAAGTTTGTAGACCATACATTCTGTCGTAACTACTCAGCTCTGCCATCATGGCAGGAAAGAAGCCATAGATTATACACAAGCGAATGAGTGGCACTGGGTTCTAATAAAATGTATTTACGAAAACATGTGTTGGACCAGTTTTGACCCATAGCCTATAGTTTGCTGACTCTTGTCCTAGAGTATGTTCAGAAAGGCTCATTGTGTGGTAAATATTCTGAAGCACTGTGTATGTCATGATTCTTTATGTGCCTTTAAATAATCCAGCTGGGAAAAATTCTAGATTCAAATGTCTTTTTATTCAACACTCTAAAAATAGTATTCCATTATCCAACATTGCTATTGCACAATCTGATAACAATGAAATCCTTGTTAGATGGAGAGGATCTGCTTTTAATCTCTGGAAACTATTAGAATTTTTCTCTTAGACTTAGTTTTTCTTACATTTCACCAGCATATGCATGGGTATAAGTTATCATTTTTCTATTGTTTCCCACTGCATAAAATCTGTCAATTCATTGCATGAATATCTTTCCTTCGCTTAAGGAAAACATTCATTGTTTTTAAATTATTTCCTTCTATTCACTGTTTGTCTCGCCATCTGAAACACCTCTTAACAAATATCGATGCTACTTCTATTTTCCTTAATTCTTAATTTTTTGTCATGTGGTCCTTCACTTTATCCCTTTCTGATGCCTTTGGAGTAAGGTCCTGGACCTCATCTTCCAGCTCTCTCATTTATCTTCCATTGTATCCATATAGCTTCTCAGTCCCTCTATTGAGTCCTTGATTTAAGCTATCATATTTTTCATACTAAGCCTTTCCAGTTGAATTGTATACATGACTGTTTTCTCCTTCATATGTCCAATTTCCTATCTGCATTTGAGGAAAATTACTCTACCTATGTGTAACATAAAATCTGATTAAGCAGGGCTTAAACAAATTAAGCTGTTTACTTTTCACAAATAGCAAGAGGTTTGGAAGTAAATGGTTGCTAGAACTTCAAAGTGTTAGCGTCAAGATCTCTTCTTCCCACTGTCTTTCCCTCATGGTGGCCAGATGGTGAATGCCTCTAGACATCTTCCAGCTGGAAGGTAGCTGGAAGAAGGGAGGGCAAGGAGAAGGAAGAAGAAGCAATACCTTTATCAGGCAAAGACTTTCCCAGAATTCCTCAGCGGACTTCTTCTATCTGATTAGCTACCACTGTGTTGCATATCCAACTCAGGCTGCAAGGCCATCTTAATGTTAGGTTTTTGGCTTCCCAGACTCTAATAGTAGAGGAAGGTAAGACAAAAGCTGGTCACAAAGGATACTGAGTGAGCCTACAATGCACAGTATCTGCCACAATCCTTATTTCTCTGAGATTTTGTTTGCTTATTTTAAATTCTTTGTTTGGGGGGTGCTGGGAAGATGGCGGAACAGTAAAACGCGGAGATCACCTTCCTCCCCACAGATACACCAGAAATACATCTATACGTAGAACAACTCCTACAGAACACCTACTGAACGCTGACAGAAGACTTCAGACCTCCCAAAAGGAAAGAAACTCCCCCACGTACCTGGGTAGGGCAAAGGAAAAAAAGAGTAAACAGAGACAAAAGGACAGGGTCGGGACCTGCACCAGTGGGAGGGAGCTGTGAAGGAGGAAACGTTTCCACACACTAGGAAGCCCCTTCGCGGGCGGAGACTGCGGGCGGCGGAGGGGGGAAGCTTCGGAGCCGCAGAGGAGAGCACAGCAACAGGGGTGCGGAGGGCAAAGCGGAGAGATTCCCCGCATGGAGGGTCGGTGCCGACCAGTACTCACCAGCCCGAGAGGCTTGTCTGCTCACCCGCCGGGACGGGCGGGGCTGGGAGCTGAGGCTCGGGCTTCGGTCGGAGCTCCGGGAGAGGACTGGGGTTGGCGGCGTGAACACAGCCTGCAGGGGGTTAGTGCGCCACGGCTAGCCGGGAGGGAGTCCGGGGAAAAGTCTGGAGCTGCCGAAGAGGCAGGAGACTTTTTCTTCCCTCTTTGTTTCCTGGTGCGTGAGGAGAGCAGATTAAGAGCTCTGCTTAAAGGAGCTCCAGAGACGGGCACGAGCCGCGGCTAAAAGCGCGGACCCGAGACGGGCGGGAGACGCTAAGGCTGCTGCTGCCGCCACCAAGGGGCCTGTGTGCGAGCACAGGTCACTATCCACACCCCCCTTCAGGGGAGCCTGTGCAGCCCGTCACTGCCAGGGTCCCGGGATCCAGGGACAACTTCCCCGGGAGAACGCACGGCGCGCCTCAGGCTGGTGCAACGTCACGCCGGCCTCTGCCGCCGCAGGCCCGCCCCGCATACGTGCCCCTCCCTCCCCGCCGGCCTGAGTGCGCCAGAGCCCCCGAATCAGCGGCTCCTTTAACCCCGTCCTGTCTGAGCAAAAAACGGACGCCCTCTGGCGACCTACATGCAGAGGCGGAGCCAAATCCAAAGCTGAACCCAGGCAGCTGTGCGAACAAAGAACAGAAAGGGAAATCTCTCCCAGCCGCCTCAGGAGCAGCGGATTAAAGCTCCACAATCAACTTGATGTACCCTGCATCTGTGGAATACCTGAATAGACAACGAATCATCCCAAATTGAGGAAGTGGACTTCGAGAGCAAGATCTATGATTTTCTCCCCTTTTCCTCTTTTTGTGAATGTGTATGTGTATGCTTCTCTGTGAGATCTTGTCTGTATAGCTTTGCTTCCACCATTTGTGCTAGGTTTCTATCCGTCCATTGTTTGTTTTTTTTTAAATTTTTTTCTTAATAATTAATTTTAATAACTCTATTATACTTTTCTTTCTTTCTTTCTTTCTTTCTTTCTTTCTTTCTTTCTTTCTTTCTTTCTTTCTTTCCTTCCTTCCTTCCCTCCTTTAGACAACGAATCATCCCAAATTGAGGAGGTGGACTTTGAGAGCAACATTTATGATTTTTTCCCCTTTACCTCTTTTTGTGAGGGTGTATGTGTATGCTTCTGTGTAAGATTTTGTCTGTACAGCTTTGCTTCCACCATTTGTCCTAAGGTTCTATCAGTCCCTTTTTTTTTTCTAAATAATTATTTTTTAATTCAATAACTTTATTATACTTTATTTTATTTTACTGTATCTTCTTTCTTTCTGTCTTTTTTCCTTCCTTTCCTCCTTCCTTCCTTCCTTCCTCCCTCCCTCTCTCCCTCCTTTCTTTCCTTCTTGCCTTCTTTCCTTCTTTTCTTTCTTCCTTCCTTCCTTCCCTTCTTTCTTTCTTTCTTTCTTCCTACTTCTACTAATTCTCTCTAATTTCTCTCCCTTTTATTCTGAGCTGTGTGGATGAAAGGCTCTTACTGCTCCAGCCAGGAGTCAGGGCTCTGCCTCTGAGGTGGGAGAGCCAACTTCAGGACACTGGTCAACAAGAGACCTCCCAGCTCCACATAATATCAAACAGCGAAAATCTCCCAGAGACCTCCATCCTAACACCAGCACCCAGCTTCACTCAACGACCAGCAAGCTATAGTGCTGGACAACCTATGCCAACAACTAGCAAAAGAGGAACACAACCCCACCCATTAGCAGAGAGGCTGCCTAAAATCATAATAAGTCCACAGACACCCCAAAACACACCACCAGACGTGGACCTGCCCACCAGAAAGACAAGATCCAGCCTCATCCACCACAACACAGGCACTAGTCCTCTCCACCAGGAAGCCTACACAAACCACTGAACCAACGTTAGCCACTGGAGACAGACATCAAAAACAACGGGACTACGAACCTGCAGCCTGCAAAAAGGAGACCCCAAACACAGTAAGATAAGCAAAATGAGAAGACAGAAAAACACACAGCAGATGAAGGAGCAAGATAAAAATGCACCAGACCTAACAAATGAAGAGGAAATAGGCAGTCTACCTGAAAAATAATTCAGAATAATGATAGTAAAGATGATCCAAAATCTTGGAAATAGAATGGACAAAATGCAAGAATCAGTTAACAAGGACCTAGAAGAACTAAAGATGAAACAAGCAACGATGAACAACACAATAAATGAAATTAAAAGTACTCTAGATGGGATCAATAGCAGAATAACTGAGGCAGAAGAACGGATAAGTGACCTGGAAGATAAAATAGTGGAAATAACTACTGCAGAGCAGAATAAAGAAAAAAGAATGAAAAGAACTGAGGACAGTCTCAGAGACCTCTGGGACAACATTAAACGCACCAACATTCGAATTATAGGGGTTCCAGAAGAAGAAGAGAAAAAGAAAGGGACTGAGAAAATATTTGAAGAGATTATAGTTGAAAACTTCCCTAATATGGGAAAGGAAATAGTTAATCAAGTCCAGGAAGCACAGAGAGTACCATACAGGATAAATCCAAGGAGAAATACGCCAAGACACATATTAATCAAACTGTCACAAATTAAATACAAAGAAAGCATATTAAAAGCAGCAAGGGAAAAACAACAAATAACACACAAGGGAATCCCCATAAGGTTAACAGCTGATCTCTCAGCAGAAACTCTGCAAGCCAGAAGGGACTGGCAGGACATACTGAAAGTGATGAAGGAGAAAAACCTGCAACCAAGATTACTCTACCCAGCAAGGATCTCATTCAGATTTGATGGAGAAATTAAAACCTTTACAGACAAGCAAAAGCTGAGAGAGTTCAGCACCACCAAACCAGCTTTACAACAAATGCTAAAGGAACTTCTCTAGACAAGAAACACAAGAGAAGGAAAGACCTATAATAACGAACCCAAAACAATTTAGAAAATGGGAATAGGAACATACATATTGATAATTACCTTAAATGTAAATGGACTAAATGCTCCCACCAAAAGACACAGATTGGCTGAACAGATACAAAAACAAGACCCATATATATGCTGTCTACAAGAGACCCACTTCAGACCTAGAGACACATACAGACTGAAAGTAAGGGGATAGAAAAAGATATTCCATGCGAATGGAAACCAAAAGAAAGCTGGGGTAGCAATTCTCATACCAGACAAAATACACTTTAAAATAAAGACTAAATTTACCAAAGAATAAATTTACCAAATCAAGCCTTGGTAAATTTAAGAAAATTGAAATTGTATCAAGTATCTTTTCTGACCACAACGCCATGAGACTAGATATCAATTACAGAAAAATATCTGTAAAAACTACAAACACATGGAGGCTAAACAATACACTACTTAATAACAAAGTGATCACTGAATAAATCAAACAGGAAATTTAAAAATACCTAGAAACAAATGACAGTGGAGACACAACGACCCAAAAGCTATGGGATGCAGCAAAAGCAGTTCTAAGAGGGAAGTTTATAGCAATACAAGACCGCCTTAAGAAGCAGGAAACATCTCGAATAAACAACCTAACCCTGCACCTCAAGCAATTAGAGAAAGAAGAACAAAAAAACCCCAAAGTTAGCAGAAGGAAAGAAATCATAAAAATCAGATCAGAAATAAATGAAAAAGAAATGAAGGAAACGATAGCATAGATCAATAAAACTAAAAGCTGGTTCTTTGAGAAGATACACAAAATTGATAAACCATTAGCCAGACTCATCAAGAAAAGAAGGCAGAAGACTCAAAATCAATAGAATTAGAAATGAAAAAGGAGAAGTAACAACTGACACTGCAGAAATACAAAAGATCATGAGAGATTACTACAAGCAACTCTATGCCAATAAAATGGACAATCTGGAAGAAATGGACAAATTCTTAGAAATGCACAACCTGCCAAGACTGAATCAGGAAGAAATAGAAAATATGAACAGACCAATCACAAGCACTGAAAATGAAACTGTGATTAAAAATCTTCCAACAAACAAACAAACAAAAATCTTCCAACAAACAAAAGCCCAGGACCAGATAGCTTCACAGGCGAATTTTATCAAACATTTAGAGAAGAGCTAACACCTATCATTCTCAAACTCTTCCAAAACATAGCAGAGGGAGGAACACTCCCAAATTCCTTCTACGAGGCCACCATCACCTTGATACCAAAACCAGACAAGGATGTCACAAAGAAAGAAAACTACAGGCCAATATCACTGATGAACATAGATGCAAAAATCCTCAACAAAATACTAGCAAACAGAATCCAACAGCACATTAAACGGATCATACACCAGGATCAAGTGGGGTTTATCCCAGGAATGTGAGGATTCCTCAGTATATGCAAATCAATGAATGTGATACACCATATTAACAAATTGAAGAATAAAAACCATATGATCATCTCAATAGATGCAGGAAAAGCTTTCAACAAAATTCAACACCCACTTATGATAAAAACCCTCCAGAAAGTAGGCTTAGAGGGAACTTACCTCAACATAATAAAGGCCGTATATGACAAACCCACAGCCAACCTCTTTCTCAATGGTGAAAAACTGAAACCGTTTCCACTAAGATCAGGATGAGAAAAGGTTGCCCACTCTCACCACTATTATTCAACATAGTTTTGGAAGTTTTAGCCACAGCAATCAGAGAAGGAAAAGAAATAAAAGGAATCCAAATTGGAAAAGAAGAAGTAAAACTGTCACTGTTGGAGATGACATGATACTTTACATAGAGAATCCTAAAGGTGCTACCAGAAAACTACTAGAACTAATCAAAGAATTTGGTAAAGTAGCAGGATACAAAACTAATGCATAGAAATCTCTTGCATTCCTATACACTAATGATGAAAAATCTGAAAGTGAAATAAGGAAACACTCCCATATACCATTGCAACCAAAAGAATAAAATACCTAGGAATAAACATACCTAAGGAGACCAAAGGCCTGTATGCAGAAAACCAGAAGACACTGATGTAAGGAATTAAAGATGATACAAACAGATGGAGAGATATACATGTTACTGTACTGGAAGAATCAACATTGCGAAAATGACTAAACTACCCAAAGCAATCTACAGATTCAATGCAATCCCTATCAAACTACCACTGGCATTTTTCACAGAATGAGAACAAAAAATTTCACAATTTGTATGGAAACACAAAAGACCCTGAATAGCCAAAGCAATCTTGAGAACAAAAAACGGAGCTGGAGGAATCAGGCTTCCTGACTTCCGACTATACTACAAAGCTACAGTAATCAAAACAGTATGGTACTGGCACAAAAACAGAAACATAGATCAATACAACAGGATAGAAAGCCCAGAGATAAACCCACGCACATATGGACACCTTATCTTTGATAAAGGAGGCAGGAATGTACAGTGGAGAAAGGACAGCCTCTTCAATAAGTGGTGCTGGGAAAACTGGACAGCTACATGTAAAAGTATGAGCTTAGATCACTCCCTAACACCATACACAAAAATAAGCTCAAAATGGATTAAAGACCTAAATGTAAGGCCAGAAACTATCAAACTCTTAGAGGAAAACATAGGCAGAACACTGTATGACATAAATCACAGCAAGATCGTTTTTGACCCACCTCCTAGAGAAATGGAAATAAAAACAAAAATAAACAAATGGGACCTAATGAAACTTCAAAGCTTTTGCACAGCAAAGGAAACCATAAACAAGACCAAAAGACAACCGTCAGAATGGGAGAAAATATTTGCAAATGAATCAACGGACAAAGGATTAATCTCCAAAATTTACAAGCAGCTCATGCAGCTTAATAACAAAAAAACAAACAACCCAATCCAAAAATGGGCAGAAGACCTAAATAGACATTTCTCCAAAGAAGATATACAGAGTGCCAACAAACACATGAAAGAATGCTCAACATCACTAATCATTAGAGAAATGCAAATCAAAACTACAATGAGATATCATCTCACACCAGTCAGAATGGCCATCATCAAAAAATCTAGAAACAATAAATGCTGGAGAGGGTGTGGAGAAAAGGGAACATCTTACACTGTTGGTGGGAATGTAAATTGATACAGCCACTGTGGAGAACAGTATGGAGGTTCCTTAAAAAGCTACAAATAGAACTACCATATGACCCAGCAATCCCACTACTGGGCATATACCCTGAGAAAACCATAATTCAAAAAGAGTCATGTACCAAAATGTTCATTGCAGCTCTATTTACAATAGCCCAGAGATGGAAACAACCTAACTGTCTATCATCGGATGAATGGATAAAGAAGATGTGGCACATATATACAATGGAATATTACTCAGCCATAAAAAGAGACGAAATTGAGCTATTTGTAATGAGGTGGATAGACCTAGAGACTGTCATACAGAGTGAAGTAAGTCAGAAAGAGAGAGACAAATACCGTATGCTAACACATATATATGGAATTTAAGAAAAAAAAATGTCATGAAAAACCTAGGGGTGAAACAGGAATAAAGACACAGACTTACTAGAGAATGGACTTGAGGCTATGGGGAGGGGGAAGGGTAAACGGTGGCAAAGCGATAAAGAGGCATGGACATATATACACTACCAAACATAAGGTAGATAGCTAGTGGGAAGCAGCCGCATAGCACAGGGAGATCAGCTCGGTGCTTTGTGACCGCCTGGAGGGGTGGGATAGGGAGGGTGGGAGGGAGGGAGACGCAAGCGGGAAGAGATATGGGAACATATGTATATATATAACTGATTCATTTTGTTGTGAAGCTGAAACTAACATACCATTGTAAAGCAATTATACTCCAATAAAGATAAAAAAAAGAATATTGAATCACAAGCAAACTTTGTACACATACAATGTAAAAGTAAAAACATAAGACAATATTCTAGAACTATGGCTGGAAAAAAAAAAAAAAAAAAGAAGTCAACCTGCAATTCACAATCCATTTATAGCTCACCTAATTTTCCAATATTGACCATGGGAAGGGTTACTGCTCCCAGAAAATCTGTCTGCTTTCATTTTATCATGCTTAGACACAGTTATGAAAAAGACAGGACATGACAGAACTGGTGCTCCCTTTCCCTTCTTATTTCTCTTGTTTAGTTTTGTTTTGTTTTTTTGGGGTACACGGACCTCTCACCTCTGCGGCCTCTCCCGTCACGGAGCACAGGCTCCGGACGCGCAGGCTCAGCGGCCATGGCTCACCGGCCCAGCCGCTCCGCTGCACGTGGGACCCCCGGGACCGGGGCACGAACCCGTGCCCCCTGCATCGGCAGGTGGACTCTCAACCACTGCGCCACCAGGGAAGCCCTATTTCTTTTGTTTTAATCTCTCATTTTCTATAGTTTAAAAGAAAAAACATATTCATGTAACTGTTCAGTTTCATAAGCTATGAAATAGAAAAAATAATGGTACTTACCTAACAATGTCTGGCACATGGTAAATACTTAAAAATGTTACTATATATTACACCTGTCTTGTTTTCTCACCCTAGTAGCCACACTTATGCATGCATATGTGAATGCATGCTCTCGCGCTCTCTCTCTCTCTCTCTCTCTCTCACACACACACACACACACACACACACACACACACACACACTCACTCACTCACTTTCTTTAAACCCAGGAACACAACTATTACAGGCTCCTTGGTGTGTGAGTTCTGTCTGTGTCTCATTTTTGATTACTTCAAACAAGGGTCAGTTAAATAATTAATTAAGCAGGTAAGTATAAACTTCTCACAAGTAAAGCCAACATACTGTTTCTGTTTAATAGTAAAATGTTTATCATTAAAAAGGAAGTCCAGATTAATGATCACCAGAAGAAAACAATTTGGATTGCTTTGAGACTGTGTAGTAACGCACAATCAAAACCTTGCAATTAATACCAAAGACATTTCTTTTGTTATTGAGAATGAAGGGTTAGGAATTTGTAGATTCATAATCTGTAGCAGAAAATGGTATTAAAAGCCCTGACATTTGATCTTAATATTCTCCTAGTACTCTCTTAACAGCTGTGCTGTGATCCTGCCTTCATATTATGACTGCAAATCCCATCTGAAAATGTATAAAGTCCTAATCCCTCAATGGACTCACTACTGGCTCAGGAATGTCACAGACCACGAGGCATTTTGGACATGACCGTTTTCACCCCCAATCACAGCTGCATCCAAACTGTAAATCCCTGATCATATTCTCACCAACTGAACTATGGTGGCCACACCTTTCCAGGTCTCAGCAGCAACCCAGCCATAAAACTCACTCTTCTTGGAAGCAGAGTGAACTCTGGGAAGAACCTGGGAAGTAGCACTTAGCCTTCTCTCCTCTCCTTCCTTCACCACTTTCTCCCTTCAACATATCCTCTCCTAAACCCAGTTCCACCCCCAGAATCCTCATGCTCTCTTTCTCTCCTTTACCCAAATGATTTACACTAACATTCCAAAGACCAAGAATTCTTGAAGTATTATTTCTCCAGGTATTTGCATTCATTTGGGGCCAAGCCTTAAATAATAGAACACATCTATAAAATTGAAGCATCAGTATTAAATTACAGGTATTTGGGGGGACTAAAATTCTTTGGAAACATATCACATAGTCCCTTAATCAGGCCATCCTATTGGCCAATATTGAATTTGAGAATGCAGTGATATATATGTGGTATTCTGTCCATCAGCTGAACACCTCTCACACTTCCAGTGCTTGGATCTGCTTTTCTATCACTAGAGACTGTCCATAAAAGGGATAAAAACAGCTCTGGTGTGGAAAAGGGTGAAGTTATAAAGAAGATAAAGGGCTTTAATAACGATGTCATCCAACCAATTGATTTTTAACTTATTTTATAAATATAATATTTAAAAGAAAATTGAATACTTTTATCAACAATATCACCACTCTATTATATATATATATGTTTTATTTAAGTATAGTCAATTTACCATTGTTTCTTTTTTGTGTGTGCATTAATAGTTCACTCATCAATGTTTATTGATAATCTTCTATATCCCAGGGGACTTGCCACGCTCTCTTTTAGTCCTTTTAATCCTTATTCAGGCAGAATTGTAAATAATCTGAAATCATAGCAGAGACTGAATTTTATTTTTCTTTCACTACTACATCATAAGCATTAAAAAATATTTATTTATTTGGCTGTGCTGGGTCTTAGATGCGGCACACAGGATCTTTAGTTGCAGCATGCAGGCTCTTAGTTGTGGGATGCGGGATCGAGTTCCCTGACCAGGAATCGAAACTGGGCTCCCTGCATTGGGAGCGTGGAGTCTTAACCACTGTACCACCAGGGAAGTCCCTATCATAAGCATTTGTATGTGCTGCATACAAATATTTGAAAGAAATTACTTAAATTAGAAATTCAGGAAAAAAAATGTTCTTGAGATGAGCCAGGTGAGAGGTAGCTGGGAAATGTGTCTTTCCTGGAATTAACAGGAGGTATTATTAACACCATGAAAGCCCTTCCCATAATTCCAAACTAGTTTACCTGGAAAATTTCCAAGGAACATCATCTTTTGTGTCCAGTGCAAGAATGAGGCATCTTTTATTGGATTGAAGCTAACAGCCTTTTGAGAAATTATTACATATACTTTATTTACAAACTAGACATTAGTGTGTGCTCACAAGGTGTTTTTCAGACTTCTTTTCACAAAAGAAAGCTCTATTAAGAAGTTGAGTTTTGTTTCCAGTAAAGTTTCTACTGGTCTGTAGATATCGATAATTACCTTAAATGTAAATAGATTAAATGCTCTAACAAAAGACATAGACTGCCTGAATGGATACAGAAACAAGACCCATATATATGCTGTCTACAGGAGACCCACTTCAGACCTAGGGACACATACAAACTGAAAGTAAGGGGATGGAAAAAGATATTCCATGCAAATGGAAATCAAAAGACAACTGAAGTAGCAATTCTCATATCAGACAAAATAGACCTTAAAACAAAGACTATTACAAGAGATAAAGAAGGACACTATATGTCCTTCTTTTTTTCCGATTTGGATTCTTGATCAAGGGATTAATCCAAGGAGAAGATATAGCAATTGTAAATATTTACGCACCCAACACAGGAACTCCTCAAAACATAAGGCAAATGCTAACAGCCATAACAGGGGAAATCGACAGTAACACAATCATAGTAGGGGACATTAAAACCCCACTTTCACCAATGGACATATCAACCAAAATGAAATTAAATAAGGAAACACAAGCTTTAAATGATACATTAGACAAGATGGACTTAATTGATATTTATAGGACATTCCATCCAAAAACAACAGAAAAAAGTTCTTCGCAATTGCTCATGGAACATTCTCCAGGATAGATCATATCTCGGGTCACAAATCAAGCTTTGATAAATATAAGAAAACTGAAATCGTATCAAGTATCTTTTCTGACCACAACGCTATGAGACTAGACATTAATTACAGGAAAAAAACTGTAAAAAATACAAACACATGGAGGCTAAACAATACGTGACTAAGTAACCAAGAGATCACTGAAGAAATCAAAAAGGAAATCAAAAACTATCTAGAAACAAATGACAAGGAAAACACGATGACCCAGAACACATGGGATGAGGCAAAAGCAGTTCTAAGAGGGAAGTTTATAGCAATACTATCCGACTTCAAGAAACAAGAAATGTCCCAAATAAACAATTTAACCACACATAAAGCAATTAGAGAAAGAAGAACAAAAAAACCCCAAAGTTAGCATAAGGAAAGAAATAATAAGGATCAGATCAGAAATAAATGAAAAAGAAATGAAGGAAACGATAGCAAAGATCAATAAAACTAAAAGCTGGTTCTTTGAGAAGATAAACAAAATTGATAAACCATTAGCCAGACTCATCAGGAAAAAAAGGGAGAAGACTCAAATCAACAGAATCAGAAATGAAAAAAGGAGAAGTAACAACTGAACTGCAGAAATACAAAGGATCATGAGAGATTCCTACAAGCAACTATATGCCAATAAAATGGACAACCTAGAAGAAATGGACAAATTCTTAGAAAAGCACAACCTTCCGAGACTACAAGAAGAAATAGAAAATATAAACAGATGTATCACAAGCACTGAAATTGAAACTGTGATTAAAAATCTTCCAACAAACAAAAGCCCAGGACCTGATGGCTTTACAGGCGAGTTCTATCAAACATTTAGAGAAGAGCTAACACCTATCCTTCTGAAACTCTTGCAAAATATAGCAGAGAGAGGAACACTCCCAAAGTCATTCTACAAGGCAACCATCACCCTGATACCAAAACCAGACAAAGATGTCACAAAAAGAAAACTACAGGCCAATATCACTGATGAACATAGATGCAAAAATCCTCAACAAAATACTAGCAAACAGAATCCAACAGCACATTCAAAGGATCACACACCATGATCAAGTGGGGTTTATTCCAGGAATGCAAGCGTTCTTCAATATACGCAAATCAATCAATGTGATACACCATATTAACAAATTGAAGGATAAAAACCATATGATCATCTCAATATATACAGAAAAAGCTTTCAACAAAATTCAACACCCATTTACGATAAAAACTCTCCAGAAAGTAGGCATAGAGGGAACCTACCTCATCATAATAAAAGCCATATATGACAAACCCAAAGCCAACATCTTTCTCAGAGGTGAAAAACTGAAACCATTTCCACTAAGATGAGGAACAAGACAAGGTTGCCCACTCTCACCAGTATTATTCAACATAGTTTTGGAACTTTTAGCCACAGCAATCAGAGTAGGAAAAGAAATAAAAAGAATCCAAATCGGAAAAAAAGAAGTAAAGCTGTCACTGTTTACACAAGACATGAAACTATACATTGAGAATCCTAAAGATGCTGCCAGAAAACTACTAGAGCTAATCAATGAATTTGGTAAAGTAGCTGGTTACAAAATTAATGCACAGAAACCTCTTTCATTCCTATACACTAATAATGAAAAATCTGAAAGAGAAATTAAGGAAATACTCCCATTTACCACTGCAACAAAAAGAATAAAATACCTTGGAATAAACCTATCTAAGGAGACAAAAGACCTGTATGCAGAAAACTATAAGACACTGATGAAAGAAATTAAAGATGATACAAACAGATGGAGAGATATACCATGTTCTTGGACTGGAAGGATCAACATTGTGAAAATGACAATACTATTCAAAGCAATCTACACTTTCAGTGCAATCCTTATCAAACTACCAATGGCATTTTTCACAGAACTAGAACAAAAAATTTCACAATTGTGTAGGAACACAAAAGACCCCGAAGAGCCAAAGCGATCTTCAGAAAGAAAAACGGAGCTGGAGGAGTCAGGCTGATGGACTTCGGACAATACTACAGAGCTACAATAATCAAAACAGTATAGTGCTGCCACAAAAACAGAAATATAGACCAATGGAACAGGATAGAAAGCCCAGTGATAAACCCATGCACATATGGTCACCTTATCTTTGACAAAGGAGGCAAGAATATACAATGGAGAAAAGACAGCCTCTTCAATAAGTGGTGCTGGGAAAACTGGACAGCTACATGTAAAAGAATGAAATTAGAACACTTCCTAACACCATAAACAAAAATAAACTCAAAATGGATTAAAGACTTAACATAAGGCCAGACACTATAAAACTCTTATATGAAAACATAGGCAGAACACTCTATGACATAAATCAAAGCAAGATCCTTTTTGACCCACCTCCCAGAGAAATGCAAATAAAAACAAAAATAAACAAGTGGGACCCAATGAAACTTAAAAGCTTTTGCACAGCAAAGGAGACCATAAACAAGATGAAAAGACAACCCTCAGAATGGGAGAAAATATTTGTAAATGAAGCAACTGACAAAGGATTAATCTCCAAAATATACAAGCAGCTCATGCAGCTCAATATCAAAAAAACAAACAACCCAATCCAAAAATGGGCAGAAGACCTAAATAGACATTTCTCCTAAAGAAGCTATACAGATTGCTAACAAACACATGAAAGGATGGTCAACATCACTAATCATTAGATAAATGCAAATCAAAACTACAATGAGGTATCACCTCACTGGTCAGAGTGGCCATCATCGAAAAAATCTACAAACAGTAAATGCTGGAGAGGGTGTGGAGATAAGGGAACCCTCCTACACTATTGGTGGGAATGTAAGTTGATACAGCCACTACAGAGAACAGTATGGAGGTTCCTTAAAAAACTAAAAATAGAACTACCATATGACCCGCAATCCCACTACTGGGCATATACCCTGAGAAAACCATAATTCAAAAAGAGTCATGTACCACAATGTTCATTGCAGCACTATTTACAATAGCCAGGACATGGAAGCAACCTAAGTGTCCATCGACAGATGAATGGATAAAAAAGATGTGGCACATATATACAATGGACTATTACTCAGCCATAAACGGAAATGAAATTGAGCTATTTGTAGTGAGGTGGATGAACCTCGCATCTGTCATACAGAGTGAAGTAAGTCAGAAAGAGAAAAACAAATACCTTATGCTAGCACTTATACATGGAATCTAAAAAAAAAAAAAAAAGAAAAGGTTCTGAAGAACCTAGGGGCAGGACAGGAATAAAGATGCAGATGTAGAGAATGGACTTGAGGACACAGGGAGGGGGAAGGGTAAGCTGGGACAAAGTGAGAGAGTGGCACTGACATATGCTGCATGTTCCAGATGCCTAAATTACTGGTTAATATTACAAAAAGTATCACCCTGCCATAATGCCTGTTCCCATTGACTCTAAAACCAACCACAGTGATACATCCAAACATGAGGCTACTCTGGTACTGCGGCTACCCGGTGAGCACTTCTAGACATGCTTTCCTTTAGACATCACCCCCCAACTTCCTGCTGAATGATGCACAATTCCACAGGGGCTGTACCAGTGCTTCTGCTTCCCACAGCTACCACTGCTCTGCTCCCCAGTACCAACTGAACGGTGACTATTTAGTTCTGGAAGCACTGCTACCATTGTCGCTCAGCGTGGCCCATCAGAACTCAAAACAGGATGGCTGTCGTGTTTCCTGCAAGTCGCCACTCCCTTGCTCAAGTAGAATAGTTTCCTGCTGACCTTGAATGGCCTGACCTATAAGATACTTATCATCAAGATAACCCAACTACTATAGTGTTCAACTGCCTCAGCAGAAAGAGCTTCCCAAGAGTGTGCCTCACTATTGCCCATTACCCCACTGTGTACCTGCCTCCCGCCCCCAAAGTCTACTGTCATCCAGTAGTTTGTGTAAGACTTTTAAACAATTAAGTCAAAGCATGATGTTCATCTGCGCAAAGTCCCCCACTGGCTCCGCGCATGAGTGGGAATGAAAGCCACTTTCTTATGAAGGTCTGCACAGTCCTGTGGGATCAGGTTTCTTACTGTCCCTCCCAAAGTTCTTCTTGTTTGCTTACTCTGCTCTAATCTCTTTGTCTGAGACCCTGATGCTGAACACACTAACATGCTCCCACCCTGGAGTCTTCACACCAGGCCTGCTCCCTTCCCTCCAATACTCTTCACGTTGATTTTCTGCCTCGCTCATTCCTGTATTTCTTCCAAAAACTTGCTCAGAGGAGACATTCTCACTGAAGCCTACTTTGGCCACTCCACTGACAGCTGCAACCGCTGCCAGCACTCCTTACCCTCTTCTCAGATTTATTCTTCTCACTAGCACTTATCACCTTCTAACGTACCTCATACATTATTTATAGACCGTGTTTATTGTCTTCTTCCCTTTACAACAAGTTCCATGATGAGAACAGTGATTTTTATCAATTACCTTTTCACTTCTCTATTTTCAGCACTCAGAACAGTGCCCAGTACACAGTACTCATGCGATAAATATGTATTCGTAGAATGGATGCTTGACGCATGATTCTTCAGGAGGTGGCTGAGAAGCAAAGCATGTCCTCTCCCATTTGGCATCAGCAGAGCTTCCTCACTGAATCCTCCAAAGGGAAGCACAGCGCTTTGCATCTTCTCTACCTCAGCAGGGGTCTCCCTATTCAGTGATTCAACCTCCAAAAGAATTTAGGAAACCTTCATCCCCCTTTTCTTTTTGTAAGAGATTTGGGCTGGTGCCAGGGTCCTTTCTGCCACCCAGATCTTTCATAATCTGACTCAGTTAGCACGAAGATTTCTAAGCAAATCAAAACCATGATGCTCTTTTCTAAATTCCTAGTGTTTCTTATATGAACATGGTCCTCCTAAGAACATTAGAGTAATAATAAGAATAAATGCCTTTCATGGAGCATCCTCTCTGCCAGTTAGTACAGAGTGCTTTATATATTTTCTGTTTAATCCTCAGAACCACCATTTAATGTAGGTGTTACCTCCACTTTCACATAGACATGAGGCTCAGAGAAAGAACATAATATTCCATAGTTTACAAAGCTAAAAATCCCATAGTTCAAAGATATTTCAGAGACTTTGTGCGTCCCTTTAACCCCCACGAGGACATCTATTCTGAAGACACAAAAGCCTTTTGTCCTCCCTCATTTCTATACTCTAGTAAGTTCACAAGGACTACTGAGACCTAGCTGGTGTCTTCAGCACCTGGAAAATACCTGCTATGTATTTACTGCTACATAAATATTTATTCAATTCAATGAAATCAAACTTCATCCTGTGCAGGAACATTATATTTTGACTGAAAGCAATCCACAAGGTAATTCATTAGATGCCTTAATATATCTTGGAATGATAAATAATTATGGGAAATTTAGGCACACATCAGTCCCCAAGAAAAAGATTTATATAAACTATTGCAATTTGAGATGTGCTGCCATGTCATACTGACTTTCCGCAAACAGCAAGAACCACAAAATTCCATATATTTTTATCAGCCGTGGAGCAACAGTCCACAGCAATAGATTAGGAAGTAATATCCCCATGGAAATGGTCAGTATTTCCACGTTTTGTTACTTTGTTACAAATACTCTCTGAAAGAATGAATCTACCCCAGCAAGCATGAATGAAAAATTTATGTTGCCACAGAATCCACTTGAATTATGGGTGACCAAGTGTTGATGTGGCTGACATCTTTCATACTTATGTCACTTGACAATGAATGTCTTACATAAAATTGTTTTTGTCGTAGTATAGCCATATCAGGCCTATTTACTATATCTTCGCCCCATATTCAGACATATAAGAGGCTCTAAAACGTTCTGAATTTCTAGAATACAACAAAATCCTGGTAAATTCACAGCTATCAATCTTAGTTTAACCACTATAGTGAGTTGAGTGATTTTTATTCTGACCATCTGGAACTATGACTAGGTTTAAAGTGGTTTTTAAGTAAAAATGCCACACTAACTAAAATAATATTTCTAAGACCCATTTTCCATTTGTTTAGAAAACAAATGTACTCAACCTAAAAGGAAAGAGATTATCTGAGCTGCCATTTAATCCCTAACAATTTCATTGTATTACTTACGCTTTTACAGTTCCGACTGGAAACAGTGATTCCCTCTGGGGAATTGTTTCTGCTGGCTGTGGGACTTGGGAAGCCAGAATCCTAGGACTACTCAGCTATGCCAGCATTGTTAGAGAAACACAATGTTTGTTCTAATCTCCCATTTTATATTCTAATCCTCTTTATTTCTTTTGCAAAGACTGCATCCTACTCTCAAAGTGAATCCCATCACTCAAAGGTACCTTCATATAGATGGAATTTTCAAATCTCTAAATGACAAGAGACTGAAAGATAATAGACCAGGAAGCTCAGCTGAGGCAATAATAATATACATTATTAGAGAAACAAAAAATGAATTACCATGCTCATAAACATTCAAAGTAGTGAGGCAAAGTACCTCATCCATCAACTCCAAAGGACCTGAACATGGAGTGTGTTATTCCCCATCATACCAGCATTAGAAAAAAAAATTATTGAACAAAACATCTGAGCAGAACAATTCTAGGTTAACACAGTTAAATGTGATATCCCCAGAAATTAAATTATTTTATTTTCCAACATGTTTTTAAAATCAACTGCTTTTAGAGTTAATTTCAAAAGTCTGAATTTGCAGACCAACATTAACTGGGAGAAGAGGTAACTACTATCTTGACCCAAAACTTCTTGGAAAGTTTAAAGCCAAGAGAGTAAATGCAAAACATAACAAATACTCTTTAAGATGCAAAAACAGCATTATAGCTCCTTATTTGTCCTCGTCTATTTTAAATAAACCAGAGTCAACATGGACAAATTACAGATTAAGTCTGTTTTGCTGACAGTGACAGTGATGCAAGCACGTTCAGATCTCATTCCAGTGAGACACTTGCAGGAAGGACCTGGTCCCTCGCTAACAGAAGCACAGTTTCTTCACATTTAGAATATGAATGTAGTCCTTTCTACTACTAGGTTTTGGGAAATAGAGCATGTCACAAAACTTTTTGGCATTCTAACCAAGAAGCCAGCTTTCAAACAGTGTTTCTTTCTTACAGGTGTTGAAAGGTGCTACTCCCCAAACAGTAAACAGCAGTGATTCATTAGTATAATGGCATAGAAAAACAGATGACCATGAACTGTGGGAATGCATTACTCTACTGCTGGGAGTTGTGGTAATGAATAATCATTTCCACTCAATACTCCTCCCTCCTTTTCATTTTGAGTAGCTTCCCTTTTTGAAGGTAGACGTTATGAGGATGACACTTTGTAAACCAGAATTGGGAAATGATGCCCTTCACCTCTGACTCAGAAAGTTGGTTTAGGAAATTTAACTACCCATACCAATATTTCAAAGTTGAGTTCAAAATTTCATTAACTTTGAGCAATCTGTTTTTGCTAATTCATTTTTACACAGACTATAAAGAACTAAAATTTGCAAAAAAAAAAAAAAAAAGTTAAGGCTAGGATGACCAGAGGTCCTTTTCATAAAATATTTTTCCTTAAAAAATACATTTGGGGGCTTCCCTGGTGGCGCAGTGGTTGAGAGTCCGCCTGCCAATGTAGGGGATGCGGGTTCGTGCCCCAGTCCGGGAGGATCCCACATGCCGCGGAGCGGCTGGGCCCGTGAGCCATGGCCGCTGGGCCTGCGCGTCCGGAGCCTGTGCTCTGGAATGGGAAAGGCCACAGCAGTGAGAGGACAGCATACCGCAAAAAAAAAAAAAAAAAAAAATTGGGGTCCAAAGCTCCCAAATGTATTATTTGAATATCAAACTTTCCTTTCCTTCCAAATACATGTGCAGGAATTTCTCTTAATTAATTGGACTAGGTTGGGAGAATTTCTCCTGATCAATGACTTAAAAGATTCTTATAGCAAAGAAAAGGAGGATGAAAGCCAAGACTCTAAGGGATCTCATCAGAGAAAGAGGAGAACCTAATCTATCCAACAACTTTCTCAGAGCCATAGCAAGCACTTATATTTGCATCTCTAAGATTCCTAATTTACAGGTTTTGAGAAGAGCAGCTAGTAGCCCTACTTTCAAGATCTACATCTCCACTCAACGTTCTCATCCAGTAAGCAGGGGTAGAAAGAGAGAGGGGATGGCTAGGAAAAATACTGTTTGTGAAAAAGTCAAAGTTTCATTTTTGGCTTGTTTCATTTTAACAGAAAAGTTTGCACCTAGGCCAAAACTGGGAGAAGAATGACAGCTGGGAAGCCAGCTGAGAGGCCTCAGGGAATTAGTGAGACTTGCTCTAGATTGAGAGTCAGGAGAGCTGTGTCTTAGCTCTGCCCCAACTGGCTGTATGAACTTGGCAAACCCGCTTAGAGTCCCAGGCCTTCATTCAGATCCTGACATTGAGGGCAGCTGGACAAATGAGCCAGTTCCAGTGAGCTTCTCCATTGCAAATTTCAAGCTAAAGTGGGAACACAGTAACATCTCTCACTTATCTTCCAGCAAGAAAAGGAGCCAAGAAATCTGTGCTGGGGAAAATGGTCCTAGAGTTTTGTCTTTTCAGTAGCATCACTATATGCCACCACAAGGTCTTTTATACCCTTGGGAAAGAAAAAAGCAGAAAGCTGTGAAGTTGATTCAAATGAAAGTATTTCTCTGTTAGGTAGAAACACCCAAATAACAGACACATCCTGTGGTTCATAAAAGTAAATTCTATTGTAAAGAATTAAATTAAAACATTCTCTAACACCATACACAAAAATAAACTCAAAATGGACTAAAGTCCTAAGTGTAAGACTGGATACATTAAACTCCTAGAGGAAAACATGGGCAGGACATTCTTTGACATAAATCGCAGCAGTATCTTTTTGGATCTGTCTCCTAGAGTGATAGAAATAAAAACAAAAATAAACAAATGGGACCTAATTAAACTTAAAAGCATTTGAACAGCAAAGGAAACCATAAACAAAATGAAGAGACAACCTACAGAATGGGAGAAAATATTTGCAAATGATGCAACTAATAAGGGATTAATCTCTAAAATATACAAACAGTTCATACAACTCAATAATAATAAAACAAACAGCTCAATCAAAAAATGGGCAGAAGATCTAAATAGACATCTCTCCAAAGAAGACATGGATGGCCAAAAAGCACATGAAAAGATGCTCAACATCACTAATTATTAGAGAAATGCACATCAAAACTACAATGAGTTATCACCTCACACTGGTCAGAATGGCCATCATAAAAAATCTACAAACAATAAATGCTGGAGAGGGTGTGGAGAAAAGGGAACCCCCTACACTGTTGGTGGGAATGTGAATTGGAACAACCACTATGGAGAACAGTATGGAGGTTCCTTAAAAAACTAAAAATAGAGCTACCATATGATCCAGCAATCCCACTCCCGGGCTTATATCCAGAGAAAATCATAATTCGAAAAGATACATGCACCCCAATGTTTGTTGCAGCACTAATTACAATAGCCAAGACATGGAAGCAACCAAAAAGTCCTTCAACAGATGAATGTATAAAGAAGATGTGGTGTATGTGTATGTATGTATATATATATATATATATATATAAAATGAAATATTACTCAACCATAAAAAGAATGAAAAAGTGTCATTTGCAGCAACATGGATGGACCTAGAGTTTATCATACTAAACCGAGTAAGTCACACAGAGAAAGAAATACCATATGATATCACTTATATGTGGAATCTAAAAAAAAAAAAAAACAAATGAACTTATTTCCAAAACAGAAAGAGACTCACAGACATAGGAAACAAACTTACAGTTACCAAAAGGGAAAGGGGGTTGGGGGAAGGGATAAATTAGGAGATTAGGATTAACATACATACATACTACTATATATAAAATAGATAACCAACAAGCATCTACTGTATAGCACAGGGAACTCTACTCAGTATTTTGTAATAAACTGTAAGGGATAAGAATCAGAAAAAGGATATATATTTATATATATATGTGTGTGTGTGTGTATGTATGTGTGTATATATATATGTGTGTGTGTGTATATATATATATATGTGTGTGTATATATATATATATAAATGAATTGCTGTGCTGTACACCTGAAACTAACACAATATTGTAAATCAACTGCACTTCAATAAAAAACTAAAGAAAATTAAAAAATAAAAATTAAAAAAGTCAATTCTAATTGAGGATTATACATAAGAATGGCAATCATGATAAACTGGTAAAAGTTAATGATTACTTTTTTCTTTGAAATAAATTTTTTATTTAAAATACTTTATTTAAAAACAAACAATATGGGCTTCCCTGGTGGCGCAGTGGTTGAGAGTCCGCCTGCCGATGCAGGGGACACGGGTTCGTGTCCCGGTCCGGGAAGATCCCACATGCCGCGGAGCGGCTGGGCCCGTGAGCCATGGCCGCGGAGCCTGCGCGTCCGGAGCCTGTGCTCCACAACGGGAGAGGCCACAACAGTGAGAGGCCCGCGTACCACAAAAAAAAAAAAAAAAAAACTAACAATACATTCCAATTAAATAGTAAAATCAAATTTCAAAATTTATCTTAGACAACTGTCAAATTAACCTGTAAGAGAGCTAAATTGTTAAAACAATAGAGAAATGGAATTTCTAACAATAAAGAGTTAATTTTTTTTTAATTTAAAATAGCTGAAGGATGTAGAATAGGCTGTGTAAGCTTAGTTGGCCCTACAGTAAGTAAATGATTACTTTGAGCGATACCCAGTTTTTTCAGTTTTCCTAAAAGCTTGATAAATTATAACATAGTTTTAATGGCAATGTTAAACAATATAGCCAAGAGCACTATCATAATATCCAACATGTTCTGGGTCATTACCATGTGCCTGAGGTGTTAAAAACACTGTTTAATTTATTCTTGATAATAACTAATATATAACAAATAGGTAATATCACTGTTTTCATTTTACAGGTGAGGAACAAGAGTCACAGATCAGAAGGCATTTGTTGAGGTTGTACAGTGTCCAAGGCTGTACAGTCACTAGCAAGAGAGCTGGCACCTGAACTGAGCCATGGCCTGTCCTCTCAGAAATGATGCTCCAATGCCTCCCTGCTTGTGTTCAACTCGTCTCATTCAAGAGATGTAGTTCTGTTTTTCAAGAAAAGGAAACAATCATGCCCATTTTAAGAAAAATCATCCTTATTCTATAAACTTGTTTCATAAGCTATTCAAGACCATCTCCCCCAGGCGAAGCTATCCAAATGAAACAGTAAAAGTTACTATTTGCAAGGGAATAGCCAGTTTTATAAGAGCAAGGATAATCAACCTATCAGATTTCTCCTTGGAAAATTTTTCAAAATATTTCACCAAACCTGGACAGTTAAAATTTCATTCATTTCTTGTAAGATAGTAGAAAGTGACAGTGATAGTAAAAGTGACAGTGTTCTGAAAAGTTTAAAAAAAAGGTTAAATATCATTTTTGTTTATTCTCGTGTGCAGTTTACGTTTAGGGCTCAGAACAATGTTGTGTGTAGTCTCTACAGTCCTTTTATGAAACTAACCCCATGCAGACCCAGATTCATCCCAAATTTTATTTGGGCCATTAGTTCATACTCCTTTTTTGATAATTCTCTTAGAAAATAATTTCTCTCTCTTGCACACATTTCCCACCTCATTAAGGACCAACTGTAGCCATTAAAACAGCCCTCTGCCCTTAGTCATGCTGCTAACCACATGAATGACACTAGGAGTTTAAAATAAAGTATACTTTTTTTTTTTTTTTTTGCGGTACACGGGCCTCTCACTGTTGTTGCCTCTCCCGTTGTGGAGCACAGGCTCCAGACACGCAGGCTCAGTGGCCATGGCTCACGGGCCTAGCCGCTCCGCGGCATGTGGGATCCTCCCGGACCAGGGCACGAACCCGTGTCCCCTACATCGGCAGGCGGACTCTCAACCACTGCGCCACCAGGGAAGCCCTAAGATAAAGTATACTTTTAAAGAATGGAGGATTTAAAATACTTTTGATCCTCAGATTTGGTGTGTTCAGCACTGGGGTCTATGCAACACAAACTTATTAGCTGAGGAAATGAAGATATTTGAGCATTTCTTGTTTCCATTCTTTGAGGTTAAAATTAGAAAAAGAACTGCAATAACTCTGTAGGTACTATCAGATTAAAGTAAACACATGTCACTAATATGAAAAACAATTCAATACCTTAAGCAAAATAATGAAAGTAGAACGGGACTTGAATTCACAATATATTAGTTTTAAAGAGAAAGTATGATACAATAGAAAGAACATGAGCTTTGGAACACAAGCCTGGTCTGAGCTGAAAAAACCCTCACCTGAACACCTACTAATCTGTTATCTTAATGAAGTTACTTAACCCTTCCAAGCCTTAGCTTCCACAGCTGCAAAATGGGATCCATACTATTTAACTTGCAGCATTTTTATGGAAATTAGAGATATTGCATGTAAAACAATAGCTAATAAGTCATTTATCATTTTCGTTACTTGTGCCTCTTCAAAACTAATATGGTTAATGTCCAAAGACATAACCTGTTATGGACCTACTTTGCAAATTCTAAAATGCTAGCAATGATAGCAGCATAAGATTGCCCTTGGCTGGAGTTTTAGCTGCTATTACATGAGACACATGATTAGGTCTAAAGTGCTTTCCTTTGGGAGAAATATTTATGGCTGGGCTGCTTTCAAAATCCTTGGTTTCTCTCTCACTGGTAGCTTTTTCAAATTTTCCTAATTTCCAAAATATGTGAATCTTTGATAACTAACCACCTGTTCCATGTGATGGTGAATATTTCCAAGAGGAAATTAAAATTTCTATGAGCGAGAAAAAGTGAAAAATCTGGCAAGTGGGCTGTGTAAAATGGACCTCCAGAATTGGATAGACTGCCCACTCAGTCCCCCCGACACTGGTCCTGACCTCCTCACCTGCAGGGCTATCCATAGAATGTACATACAGCATGGGTGGGGAGAGGGAAAGGCATGAGCCTCGCATGCAGTTCACATGCCAGTGAGTAGAAATGGGGGAGATATGCATAAACAATTCCTGCTATCAAACTCACCCAACAAATTAAGTGATTAAATCATCCTCTATAAAGAAAAACGTATGAGGGAGTGGAGAGAGACCAGGAGAATTCCACTGTTAAAGATCTCTCCACATTAAAGGAGACCATCAAGGGTAGGAAAGAAATACTCCCTCACCAAAAACTGACATACGTACAAACCCCTGACTGGGACACATACTTTAGTTAATGAACATAGACAAGTTACCAAAAAAAATTACCTATTCAACTCCCAAATTTGCAAGCTATGAGAAACAAATTTACCCAGTATGGTCGACAACTGACGTGGTTAGAATTAACCATTAACAGTAATCGCCATCATGATAATCACACTTCCAGACACTGAGTCAGGCGTTGACCTGTATCCTCTATCTATATTACTTAGTAAAATATCTCAGAGCAGGTATTATGTTTCTCATGTAATCTCTCACAGCGTTTAAATAATTCACATAAAAGCACACAACTTTTTAGTTTATAGTAGAGCCAGAATTTAAGTATAATCTGTCAAAACAAAGCCTGTGTTCTAAACATCAGGCATATATACAAGCTTTGTGTTGTAACAGTACAAACTCCTGTATCATTGTTCCACTTCTCCAGGATGAGATACAAAATGAGGTCACAAGTGTTCTGATGTTGAATTTATAAAAACTCTGCCTTATATGCCCAACCTGGCAGGAAGAACAACCTTTTGCTGAGTTCCTCTCCAAGGATTCATAAAGACACCCCTCCTCCCCAATTAATCATTCGAACATATTCTTCTAGGGCTTATTACCTATTGCACTAAATCAGATGTACCCATTGCGACCATTCTCTGTCAGACCTGACATTTAGACCGGTGCCCCCTGCTGGCCGGCCTGCCTCAGTTTCTCACAATGGAGCTCTAGTACTTGTAAGGAGTAGGGCTGGTGTCATTGCTAAACCTAGGACAGTCCAGCAGTTTGGTGTGAGGCCCTTTCAGTGCAACTGCTGGTCTTGCAGTGTTCTCTCAGGTGCTAAGGAGGATACACCTCTCTTCAATTTTATGCTCAGCAACAAGTGTCCCATAGATCTAGCCCCAGAGTTACAGTCTTTATAACTTGGATTTTTACTTACTTATTTGCATGGTTCCTCCTTAGCACATTAGGTGGCCAGCAGGACAGTGGGTCAAAGCAGGTAACCACTATAACCACCTAAGACACCTTCAGCATTCCAACTTTCAGTTCAGGCACCAGTCCAGTGTTCCTCTGTCTTATTACTTTCTTCACCATACAACTTTGTTAAAAGACTCCTGATCTATACAAAACTTTTTGATAACTTTTCACTTTACAACAAAGTACTTCAGGTCTTGACCCCTTCCTGTCCCAAAGACCTCTATGCTCATAAAACAAAGCTTTGTGGCTTTTCACCAAGAACTACCAGCTCCCCATAGCAATGAGCAGGCAGAAAGGGCATCGGGTCACCTCTCCATGCTGATTTACTAAATATATTCAAATATACTCTCGCTAAAAAAAAAAAAAAAAAACTCTTTCCTTCACACTTCCTTTCATCTCCCTAATATGGCATAACTCCAAAGTGCACACCCTGTCTTACCTAAGCACAATCTACATAATTTTTTCTCAGATACCATATACATGGTATATATCATCAATGTACAAGTTTGTATTGATCCTCATTTTTCCATCTAGTTTGAGAAATAATATGTTTTCTCTAAAATTAATTCTATTATCCAGGTCCTACTCTTTCCTTACTGCTGAGGGAACTCATTTGCAAGCTACTTTCTCTAAGTGAAACTTCTAAGGCCAAGAATGGCTTTCTTCTCACAAAATCTAATATTCTTTCCTCAGTACCTGTTCTTCTGTTCTTCCTTATAATAAACTAATGTCTGTGCTTGATCCTCCATCTTTTCTTGTGGCCTGAAACTTTGCCATTTGCTCTTATTTTTCTGTGCTATTTATTATTTCCATGAGAAACGTCACCCACATTCACAGGTTGAATGATGCCTGATTCTCAAATCTCTATCTTAAGCTCCGATTTCTATGTGAAATTTGAGCCTTCCCCCCACCCCCAGCATCCATCTCACACATGAATGCCCCGAACTATGGACCTACTATGTCTAAATTGGATTTACAATTCTGTTCCCATTCCACAGCCCAAACTGCTCATTTCAGAGATGGATATTAAAAATCCTAGATTTATTTTTGATTCTTATCTTCTTTTCATTTCTTATATCCAATCAGTCATCAAATTCTGAAAACATACCCATCAAAATGTCTAAGATGTGTCCTTTAATTTTAACCCAAACTCTCATAGCTTCTTGTCTGAGTTTTTGCCATGGCTTCTCAACTGGTCAAAGAAGGCTCTCTTTCCTTCTATGTCCTGAATACTGTGTTCAGTTTACTTTTCTAATATATTATGACAGTCCTATTTGCATCAGTTATATTGTAAAATCAAATCAAATTTCTCATTCTGGCTTTTTAAATTATGAAAAAAGCAGTTTCACTTACTTCTCCAAACTTTCATTGTTTTGAAATATAATATTCTCTCCAGTTATGTTTTCTCACCACTTCCCCCCAATTTTTTTCCAATATTCCCCTCCTACCACCATCATACACAAACATCCCATGCTCAGTGCTGTCTTCAAGTTTTTTATAATTGTTTTCTTCAGACTAAAATCACATATCAAAATCCAATCCAAAACAAATATCTCTGGCTTGAAACCATTTTCACCTCTATTGCTTCACTCTCTTCCTAGTTTGTTTAACAGCTGTTAGCCATACTTTAAACTTTGTACCCATCCCAGGGATGGTTATACCCTGAAAACAATAAAACTATGAGTGTTTCTTCTCAATTTAAAATATTTAGATAACTATACACTTAGTTTGCAGTCTTCCCTATTTAAAATTATATTTTAGTTATTCAGATGAAATTATGAAAACTACTTCATTTAGGCACCATTAGGATTCATTCATCTCTCTTTAACTTGTTGACACTAAAGCATTCTGCTTAACTATAATGGCAGGCACTGGGAAGAGGAAAAGCAAAGCACGAAATGAGATAGTATATAGTAAATACTTTGAATCATAAAGCTCAAAATCAATAGGGCTACATTTAAATACATAGGACCACAGAATTTTAGAGACTGAAGGGAAGGCAATTCAGCAGGAATTCCTTGAGCATGTGCTATGTGCAGCAGTCTAAAACTTTTAATGAGACACAGCCCTTGGCTTTGTGGAGTGGGTAGTTAAATAAGGGGATTTATTTTTTTCGCAATGACACATCATCAATATTTTAAAAATTATCTAAAACTTGAAATAAGTCAAGTAATGGTAGCATACCCTTTTAATGTCATACTGAAACATTTTTTTAAAAGGCCCAACCAAGGACTATTAGGTTATCTAGGCGAATGTATCTTTGTTTAAATTGCTATTTATATATGGATAAAAATTCAGCTATTGTGAAGCATAAAACAAAGAATGTTGCTAATATCCAGTTCTACAAGGAGTAAGTCATTAGTCACAGCAGTCGCTGACCTACAGTACACCCGAAAGGAATTCAGGGTGGAGAGCAGAATGATGCACTCTGTGCTTTGGGGAAACAAGCAAAATAGGCCCTCAGATAGTTATATTTCAAAAAAAAAAAATTACATGAACCCAGATTCTTGCATCTTCCTATTACAAAAAAAAATTCATTAACTGAAAGCATTAACTAAGATATCTGCTCTTCTAACTAGCAGTAACCTTCTACTGCAATGTATGCTGGATGGCACATATTCCTTAGCCAAAATCACATATATACTGTCCGCCCCCTACCTCTTCAGAGCAGTTTCTCAGAGATATCTGAGAGGCTGTCTCCCAGGCTATAGTCCTCAGTAAGACACTTAAAACTCAACTTACAGATCTTATATTGTGCATTTTTCTTTCAGCTGACAGAAATTACATGATTTCTGTTCAGTAGAAAAGATAATCCGAAAGGTTAATGTTATAGTCCCATAGGATATTAGCAGTTTTTTATAGCTAACTTAGATATCTTATTTTAATTTAGTCTTTAAATGCTTTTGTGACGAATTATTTCAATGAAAAAATACATGTTCATTCTCTATCTGCATCAGTGAGAACTAAAACAAACATAATTTTCAGTCCTTTTGTTAAACACAAGGATGAGGCATACTTTTCTGTCCCTATACTAAACAACACTGAGACCAAGTTAAAAACAATTATCTGCCCGCTCAGTGAAATGTATTTGTTCTTATAAGCCAATGAAAAGAGCATACATATTAAGACTAGTGTTATAGTTTGCTTATCAAGATTTGCTTCAAAACCTTGCTTTGCTATCCTCACCAATACAAAGCTATTACATGTAAACTCTGACCAGTCCCTAAAATCACCCTACTCAGAATCTAAAACCTTAAAAATATTCTTAATTTCCCCCATTTTTACTTTATTTATTTATTTTTTTGCGTTACGTGGGCCTCTCACTGCTGTGGCCTCTCCCGTTGTGGAGCACAGGCTCCGGACGCGCAGGCTCAGCGGCCATGGCTCACGGGCCCAGCCGCTCCGCGGCACGTGGGATCTTCCCGGACCAGGGCATGAACCCGTGTCCCCTGCATCGGCAGGCGGACTCTCAACCACTGCGCCACCACGGAAGCCAGTTTCTCCCATTTTTAGATCCCACTGTTGAATTCTTCAAAATATCACCAGAGTTTAGGGAGAAGATGGCGGAAGAGTAAGACGCGGAGATCACCTTCCTCTCCACAGATACGTCAGAAATATATCTACACGTGGAACTGCTCCTATAGAACACCTACTGAACGCTGGCAGAAGACCTCGGACCTCCCAAAAGGCAAGAAACTCCCCAAGTACCTCGGAGACTGCGGGTGGCGGAGGGGGAAAGCTTCGGAGCCGCAAAGGAGAGCAAAGCAGAGAGCTTCCCGCACAAAAAGGATCAGGGCCGACCAGTACTCACCAGGCCGAGAGGCTTGTCTGCTCCCCCGCCAGGGCGGGCGGGGCTGGGAACTGAGGCTCAGGCTTCGGTCGGAGCGCCGGCAGAGGACTGGAGTTGGCACTGGAGTTGGCAGCGTGAACACAGCATGCAGGGTGTTAGTACACCACGGCTAGCCGGGAGAGACTCCGGGGAACAGTCTGGAGCTGCCGAAGAGGCAACAGACTTTTTCTTGCCTCTTTGTTTCCTGGTGTGCGAGGAGAGGGGATTCAGAGCGCCGCTTAAAGGAGACGGGCGCAGGCTGCGGCTATCAGCGCGGACCCCAGAGACGGGCATGAGACACTAAGGCTGCTGCTGCCGCCACCAAGAAGCCTGTGTGCGAGCACAGGTCACTTTCCACACCTCCCCTCCCGGGAGCCTGTGCAGCCCGCCATTTCCCCGGGAGAATGCCCGGCACGCCTCAGGCTGGTGCAAAGTTACGCCGGCCTCTGCCGCGGCAGGCCCGCCCCGCACGCCGTGCCCCTCCCTCCCCCGCCCCCAGCCTAAGTGAGCCACAGCTGCGGAATCAGCATCAGCTGCTCCTTTAACCCCATCCCGTCTGAGCAAAGAACAGATTCCCTCAGGCGACCTACACGCAGAGGCGGGGCCAAATCCAAAGCTCAGCCCTAGGAGCTGTGCGAACAAAGGAGAGAAAGGGAAATCTCTCCCAGCAGCCTCAGGCGCAGCGGATTAAATCTCCACAATCAACTTGATATACGCTGCATCTGTGGAATACCTGAATTGACAACGAATCATCCCAAATTGAGGAGGTGGACTTTGGGAGCAAGATATATTATTTTTTCCCCTTTTCCTCTTTTTGTGAGTGTGTATGTGTACGCTTCTGTGTGAGATTTTGTGTGTATAGCTTTGCTTTCACCATTTGCCCTAGGGTTCTGACCATCTGGGTTTTTTTTCTTTTTTTTTTTTTACTTTTTAAAAATTTTCTTCTTAATAATTACTCTTTAATAACTTTATTTTCTCTTACTTTAATTTATTTTATCCTTTCTTTCTTTCCTTCTATTTTTTTATCCCTTTTATTCTGAGCTGTGTGGAGGACAGGCTCTTGGTGCTCCAGCCAGGCATCAGGGCTGCGCCTCTGAGGTGGAGGAGCCAACTTCATGACACTGGTCCACAGGAGACCTGCCTGCTCCATGTAATATCAAACGGCGAAAATCCCCCAGAGATCTCCATGTCAACGCGAAGACCCAGCTTCATTCAATGTCCAGCAAGCTACAGTGCTGCACACCCTATGCCAAACAGCTAGCAAGACAGGAACACAACCCCACCCATTAGCAGAGAGGCTGCCTAAAATCATAATAAGGCCACAGACACCCCAAAACACACCACCAGACGTGGACCTGCCAACCAGAAAGACAAGATCCAGCCTCATCCACCAGAACACAGGCACTAGTCCCCTCCACCAAGAAACCTACACAACCCACTGAACCAACCTTAGCCACTGGGGACAGACACCAAAAACAACGGGAACTACAAACCTTCAGCCAGCAAAAAGGAGACCCCAAACACAGTAAGATAAGCAAAATGAAAAGACAGGAAAACACACAGCAGATGAAGGATCAAGGTAAAATCCCACCAGACCTAACAAATGAAGAGGAAATAGGCAGTCTATCTGAAAAAGAATTCAGAATGATAGTAAAGATGATCCAAAATCTTGGAAATAGAATACAGAAAATGCAAGAAACATTTAACAAGGACCTAGAAGAACTAAAGAGGAAATAAGCAACGATGAACAGCACAATAAATGAAATTAAAAATACTCTAGAAGGGATCAATAGCAGAATAACTGAGGCAGAAGAACGACCAAGTGACCTGGAAGATAAAATAGTGGAAATAACTACTGCAGAGCAGAATAAACAAAAGAGAATGAAAAGAACTGAGGACAGTCTCACAGACCTCTGGGACAACATTAAACGCACCAACATTCGAATTATAGGGGTCCCAGAAGAAGAAGAGAAAAAGAAAGGGACTGAGAAAATATTTGAAGAGATTATAGTTGAAAACTTCCCTAATATGGGAAAGGAAATAGTTAATCAAGTCCAGGAAGCACAGAGAGTCCCATACAGGATAAATCCAAGGAGAAACATGCCAAGACACATATTAACCAAACTATCAAAAATTAAATACAAAGAAAACATATTAAAAGAGCAAGGGAAAAACAACAAATAACACACAAGGGAATCCCCATAAGGTTAACAACTGATCTTTCAGCAGAAACTCTGCAAGCCAGAAGGGAGTGGCAGGACATATTTAAAGTGATGAAGGACAAGAACCTGCAACCAAGATTACTCTACCCAGCAAGGATCTCATTCAGATTTGATGGAGAAATTAAAACCTTTAGAGACAAGCAAAAGCTGAGAATTCAGCACCACCAAACCAGCTTTACAATAAATGCTAAAGGAACTTCTCTAGGCAAGAAACACAAGAGACGGAGAAGACCTACAATAAAAAACCCAAAACAATTAAGAAAATGGGACTAGGCACATACATATCGATAATTACCTTAAATATAAATGGATTAAATGCTCCCACCAAAAGACACAGACTGGCTGAATGGATACAGAAAGAAGACCCGTATATATGCTGTCAACAAGAGACCCACTTCAGACCTAGGGACACATACAGACTGAAAGTGAGGAGATGGAAAAAGATATTCTATGCAAATGGAAATCAGAAGAAAGCTGGAGTAGCAATTCTCATATCAGACAAAATAGACTTTAAAATAAAGTCTATTACAAGAGACAAAGAAGGACACAACATAATGATCAAGGGACCACTCCAAGAAGAAGATATAACAATTGTAAATATTTATGCACCCAACATAGGAACACCTCAATACATAAGGCAAATACTAACAGCTGTAAAACGGGAAATCGACAGTAACAAAATCATAGTAGGGGACTTTAACACCCCACTTTTACCAATGGACAGATCACCCAAAATGAAAACAAATAAGGAAACACAAGCTCTAAATGATACATTAAACAAGATGGACTTAATTGATATTTATAGGACATTCCATCCAAAATCAACAGAATACACATTCTTCTCAAGTGCTCATGGAACATTCTCCATGATAGATCATATCTTGGGTCACAAATCAAGCCTTGGTAAATTTTAGAAAATTGAAATCATATCAAGTATCTTTTCTGACCACAACGCTATGAGACTAGATATCAATTACAGGAAAAGACTGTAAATAATACAAACACAGGGAAGCTAAACAATACACTACTTAATAAAGAAATGATCACTGAACAAATCAAAGAGGAAATCAAAAAACACCTAGAAACAAATGGCAATGGAGACACGATGACCCAAAACCTATGAGATGCAGCAAAAGCAGTTCTAAGAGGGAAGTTTATAGCAATACAATCCTACCTTAAGAAACAGGAAACATCTCGAATAAACAACCTAACCTGGCACCGAAAGCAATTAGAGAAAGAAGAACAAAAAAACCCAAAGTTAGCAGGAGGAAAGAAATCATAAAGATCAGATCAGAAATAAATGAAAAAGAAATGAAGGAAACTATAGCAAAGATCAATAAAACTAAAAGCTGGTTCTTTGAGAAGATAAACAAAATTGATAAACCATTAGCCAGACTCATCAAGAAAAAAAGGGAGAAGACTCAAATCAACATAATTAGAAATGAAAAAGAAGTAACAACTGAACTGCAGAAATACAAAAGATCATGAGAGATTACTACAAGCAACTCTATGCCAATAAAATGGACAACCTGGAAGAAATGGACAAATTCTTAGAAAAGCACAACCTTCTAAGACTGAATCAGGAAGAAATAGAAAATATGAACAGACCAATCACAAGCACTGAAATTGAAACTGTGATGAAAAATCTCCCAACAAACAAAAGCCCAGGACCAGATGGCTTTACAGGTGAATTCTATCAAACATTTAGAGAAGAACTAACACCTATCCTTCTCAAACTCTTGCAAAATATAGCAGAGGGAGGAACACTCCCAAACTTATTCTACAAGGCCACCATCACCCTGATATGAAAACCAGACAAGGATGTCACAAAGAAAGAAAACTACAGGCCAATAGCACTGATGAACATAGATGCAAAAATCCTCAACAAAATACTAGCAAATAGAATCCAACAGCATATTAAAAGGATCATACACCAAGATCAAGTGGGGTTTATTCCAGGAATGCAAGGATTCTTCAATATATGCAAATCAATCAATGTGATACACCATATTAACAAATTGAAGGAGAAAAACCATATGATCATCTCAGTCGATGCAGAGAAAGCTTTCAACAAAATTCAACACCCATTCATGATAAAATCCCTCCAGAAAGTAGGCATAGAGGGAACTTTCCTCAACATAATAAAGGCCATATATGACAAACCCACAGCCCACATTGTCCTCTGGTGAAAAATTGAAACCATTTCCACTAAGATCAGAAACACGACAAGGTTGCGCACTCTCCCCACTCTTATTCAACATAGTTTTGGAAGTTTTAGCCACAGCAATCAGAGAAGAAAAGGAAATAAAAGGAATCCAAATTGGAAAAGAAAAAGTAAAACTGTCACTGTTTGCAGATGACATGATACTATACATAGAGAATCCTAAAGATGCTACCAGAAAACTACTAGAGCTAATCAATGAATTTGGTGAAGTAGCAGGATACAAAATTAATGCACAGAAATCTCTTGTATTCCTATACACTAATGATGAAAAATCTGAAAGTGAAATTAAGAAAACACTCCCATTTACCATTGCAACAAAAAGAATAAAATATCTAGGAATAAACCTACCTAGGGAGACAAAAGACCTGTACGCAGAAAATTATAAGACACTGATGAAAGAAATTAAAGATGATACAAATAGATGGAGAGATATACCATGTTCTTGGATTGGAAGAATCAACAATGTGAAAATGACTCTACTACCCAAAGCAATCTACACATTCAATGCAATCCCTATCAAACTACCACTGGCATTTTTCACAGAACTAGAACAAAAAATTCCACAATTTGTATGGAAACACAAAAGACCCCGAATAGCCAAAGCAATCTTGAGAAAGAAAAATGGAACTGGAGGAATCAGACTCCCTGACTTCAGACTATACTACAAAACTACAGTAATCAAGACAGTATGGTACTGGCACAAAAAGAGAAAGATAGATCAATGGAACAGGATAGAAAGCCCAGAGATAAACCCATGCACATATGGGCACCTTATCTTTGATAAAGGAGGCAGGAATGTACAGTGGAGAAAGGACAGCCTCTTCAATAAGTGGTGCTGGGAAAACTGGGCAGGTACATGTAAAAGTATGAGATTAGATCACTCCCTAACACCATACACAAAAATAAGCTCAAAATGGATTAAAGACCTAAATGTAAGGCCAGAAACTATCAAACTCTTAGAGGAAAACATAGGCAGAACACTCTATGACATAAATCACAGCAAGATCCTTTTTGACCCACCTCCTAGAGAAATGGAAATAAAAACAAAAGTAAACAAATGGGACCTAATGAAACTTCAAAGCTTTTGCACAGCAAAGGAAACCATAAACAAGACCAAAAGACAACCCTCAGAATGGGAGAAAATATTTGCAAATGAAGCAACTGACAAAGGATTAATCTCCAATATTTACAAACAGCTCATGCAGCTCAGTAACAAAAAAACAAACAACCCCATCCAAAAATGGGCAGAAGACCTAAATAGACATTTCTCCAAAGAATATATACAGATTGCCAACAAACACATGAAAGAATGCTCAACATCATTAATCATTAGAGAAATGCAAATCAAAACTACAGTGTGATATCATCTCACATCAGTCAGAATGGCCATCATCAAAAAATCTAGAAACAATAAATGCTGGAGAGGGTGTGGAGAAAAGGGATCACTCTTGCACTGTTGTTGGGAATGTGAATTGGTACAGCCTACTATGGAGAACAGTATGGAGGTTCCTTAAAAACCTACAAATAGAACTACCATATGACCCAGCAATCCCACTACTGGGCATATACCCTGAGAAAACCAAAATTCAAAAAGAGTCATGTACCAAAATGTTCACTGCAGCTCTATTTACAATAGCCAAGAGACAGAAACAACCTAGGTGTCCATCATCAGATGAATGGATAAAGAAGATGTGGCACATATATACAATGGAATATTAGTCAGCCATAAAAAAAAACGAAATTGAGTTATTTGTAGTGAGGTGGATGGACCTAGAGTCTGTCATACAGTGTGAAGTAAGTCAGAAAGAGAAAGACTAATACTGTATGCTAACACATATATATGGAATCTAAGAAAAAAAGAAAAAGTCATGAAGAACCTAGGGGTAAGACGGGAATAAAGAGGCTGACCTACTAGAGAATGGACTTGAGGATACGGGGAGGGGGAAGGATAAGTTGTTACAAAGTGAGAGAGTGGCATGGACATATATACACTACCAAATGTAAAATAGATAGCAGCTATAAATAAATAAAATATGCAGCTATGCACATAGCTGCATAGCACAGGGAGATCAGCTCGGTGCTTTGTGACCACCTAGAGGGGTGGGATAGGGAGGGTGGGAGGGAGGGAGATGCAAGCGGGAAGACGTATGGGAACATATGTATATGTATAACTGATTCACTTTGTTATAAAGCAGAAACTAACACACCATTCATTGTAAAGCAATTATACTCCAATAAAGTTGTAAAAAAAAAGTGTAAAATCTTTCCTCTGTATAATTTTATTATATATTGGTGAAATAAATGTTATGGACAAATAAAAAATCACCAAGCAAAGAATCAGTAAAGCTAAAGTTATTAGAACTCACTACAGTAAAGCAGAATACCATGTTAGCTGTGTCTCAGAAGAGAGAAGCCAGAGGGAGAGATTTATAGAGTTTTGGTTTCTGAGCTAAAGTGGTTTTAAGGTGGGTCTTTCAAGGTTTTGTAGGGAGAGGAATAAAATGGGAATGGGCAAAGTTCGTAATAGTTTGGTGTTGGTGAATACAGTAAGATGAAGGTCTTGAAGTAAGTCTTCATAAGTAAATCGCTATTTGATAAATGAGCTATTTTTCCAGATAAGCAGATTGTTATCTCAGATAAAAAATGATTTACAGGAATTTCCTAAAGCAAACAGTGAAAGTATTTACTGGTTTGCAATCTTATCTCTTCAGAGCAAATATTTATTGGAATGAAGTCTGGCTGGCACAGATCATTTAGTTCTTAGTGCTAATAGCTCTGTCTTGTTGCTGTAGATGTTCTCCTTTCCCACTAAGACTCAGTCAAATTGGTATTCACCCTAACAGGAATAGGTGTTTTGCCAGTTCAATACATTATTCTATTGGTTTCATGAGTTACACTATTATAGGAAAATATACTTTGACACCTAGGTCAAGTTTTAATGGTCTAAGTTTAGATAAATGATCAACAATTGCTGAAAGAAAAGACATGTTATGAAATAAAATAAAATAAAAATATCGTATTAAAAAATGAGGGAGCTGTATTTTTTTTAATTTAGTTATCTAAAAATTTCATCCTTGAAATACTTCTACCATTTTAATGGCAAAGTTTAGCTCCTTCATACAGTTGACCCTTGAACAACCCAAGTTTGAACTGTGCAGATCCAGTTACACATGAATTCAGTTACACATGAATTTTTTTCAATAACTGCATACTATAGTACTACATGTTCCACAGTTGGTTGACTCCATGGCTGTGAAACTGAAGATATGGAGGGCTGACTATAAAGTTATACTCAGACTTTAGATTGCGTGAGGGTTGGTGCCCCAACCTCTGCATTGTTCAAGGATCAACTTTATATATATATATATATATATATATATATATATATATATATATATATATATATGGTATATGTCAGCAGCTTATAAAGAACATCCACGGAATCCCATGAATATGTCATGAGAAAAGAGTTCCAAAGTTTTTATGGTTAGTTTTATGTGTCATCCTGACTGGGCTGAGAGATGCCAGATAGCTGGTAAAACATTACTTTTGGGTATGTCTGTGAGGGTGTTTCGGGAAGAGATCAGCATTTGAATCAGTAAACTGAGTAAAAAAAGACCTCCAGTCACCAACGCAGGTGGGCATCATCCAATCCAATGAGAGGCTGAATAGAACAAAATGGCACAGGAAGGGCAAATTTGCTCTCTACTTGAGCAGAGCATCCACCTTCTCCTGCCCTCAGACGTTGGCACTTCTAGTTCTCAGGCCTTCAGATTTAGGCCAGTATCTACACCATAGGCCCTCTGATTCCTGGGCCCTGGGATACTCCACAATTATTTTTAATGATTCCCACTATTGGCTCCCCTAGTTCTCAAGCCTTTGGGTTTGGACTGAAGCAACATCATCATCTTTCCTGCACCTCCAACTTGCAAAGAGCAGATTGTGGGACTTCTCAGTCTCCACATTCAGGTGAGCCAATCCCTCATAATAAATTGATTGATTGATAGATATATAGACAGGTATCTCCTACTGGTTCTATTACTCTGGAGAACCCTGACTAATACAATTGTCAAACAAATTTGATAAATGATCATTCTGTTGTAGACCCAGAGTTCACATTAACATAGCAACAGAACTGAGAAGCTTTATATTAAAGGACAAGTTTAAATTTTAGACAGAATTTCCAAAGTGTACTTCACCATAGAACTCTTTAGTTTTATAACTTTAACAGTCTACAGGACTGGGTTCAATATAACATTTGGGGGAAAATAAATGGTGATCTTCGATTTGTTCTTTTTTCTACTACAATGTGAGCTCAGAGGCATAGACACAAAGTTTCTATTACAAGCCATACACATAATACCTACTTAAATACTTCATGACAATTATAATTGTTTTAATAAGCAATTGACTCAGAACTTAGGATATTCTCTAAAGTCTGCAATAACACAATAAAGGCAAATATTTTATTTTCATGATTTTCATCGCTATTGATTTACTTTTCCTCACTTTTTTAAAATATAAAGTTCTGCTTACATTTTATGTTTATAATATTCAAGGGAGAACATTTTAGGGCCAATCATTTTTGAAAGTAAATAACTTGTTTGAAATAGTTATTAAAATGGCCTGCTTTTACTACTTGCTGTTGAATTATATCTTGCTAAAACTTCAGAACTAAAAACCATACGGTACATTGAAAAATGAAACTCATGGCATTTTTTGACAAATTATTATAATGAAAAAAATCAAGATGTTTTATAGTTTTTGGTAATCAACACCACACAATTATTTCTAACAAATCCCAACAATTTTAAAATAAAATTGGAATTGTAGTTCTCATTTGCTATTTCTTAGAACACCAAACCAGTAGGAATATTTCAAACTTTATTTTGGAAATGACTTCAGATTTTAGAGATGCTGAGCCATTAATATCTTTGCTTCACAATATACCCAAACACATTTTATTTTTAAAATACCATAAATGAGGTACTTTGAATTATATATCGGAAAGCACAATGAGTTTTATTTATTGAAATAACTTCATAAGGAGAATGACAAGTAGGCTTTCCTGGCATTTTGAATTTGAGAACTATTTTTAATAGGATCAGGTCTCTTTCTGTCTTTTTAGAGAGGGTTAATATTCTAATGTTTTACAAGTACCATGAATTGTATTCTAGTAGAAAAGGGTGAAAATAATAAACAAAAGGAACTAAAATCTTAGCAAAGGCTGTGGCAATTCCATAGGCCTTGATAGCACCACTTTCAGCACAAAAGTCAGATTTTCAGCTGAGGTTGCCAACATCCTTGCAGAAGCCTCTGTGTAAATGCCAATAACATGGTTACCCATTTCTCAAAGGGACCTGTGGCTTATCTTTCCAAGAAAGCAATTGTGACAACACAAACAGCAAAGCAAGCTAGTTTACTTCCAGAGCCTTTCAGGAAACTACATGGAAAAAGAAAACACCCACCCCCCCACCCTCCCCCCACACACACACAGAACTTCCCTTCCCAGTATTTATCATGCCTTATGAACTTACAATACAAATCAAATTTTCAAAGGAAACAGACTCAAAAATTTTTAATTGTTCTAATTTTTCCTGTGTATCATACACATGGATAGCAGGGTGTGGATCTATTTCTAGCTTATCTCAAAGCCTCAAGGCACTCACTGAATTTTTTTCCAGTTGGTTGGTTTGCTTTTGCTTTTGCCTTTTCCCATTTAAAAAATCTGGGCAGTGAACTAATAGAGGAGGAGATTTCATTGGAATTTGGATGAGGTTTTTCGAAAAGGAACATAGATACTTAAGAGTTTATAAAAGCTCAAACAGTGGCTATATCCCTCCAGGCAAAACAGGAACTCATAATTAGTCAACTGTTAATCAAGAAGGAAATTTCATCCTCTCAATCCCCTAAATGAGCTTCAGGCTTTAGGCTCTGTTTTCTTGCCTGCAAAGAAATGTGGAATGCAATGCCCAGAAAAGCAGCAAAGAATTTAGCATTTTCTTATTGGGACATGAGTTACTTTAGTGTGTCCTTTAAAACAATTGACCTGAAGCATTTTAAGAACTCTGTATTGAGTCAGAGCAAAGACAAAATGATATCAAATTGAGTAGAAAAATGACAGGGAGGTGTATAAATATGAAGTTGCTAAAAGCAAGGTGGCTTACAAGGAGTAGAGGATGTCTGTAAACACAGGTAGTGATACAGCAAAATTTCTGCTTCTCACTGGTCTCGCCTTGCACTCCCCATTTGAAATGGACTTTTAGAACAGAAAGTGGTAAATGTCATTGGCCACTTGCATGAAACTGCAGCATCTCCAAATTCAGTGTTGACTGAAAAAAAAAATGCTCAACCTAAAAGTGCGAGTTATGTTTTATTTGGGGAACTTACTGAGGACTATAGCCTGGGAGACAGCCTCTCAGAGAGCTCTAAGGGCTGTTCCAAAGAAGGAAGGGAGGAGCCATGATACACAGGATTTTTTGAAAGGGAACAAAAAGAAAAAGAAAAAAAACCAAGTAGTTGAACATCAAAAGATTACCGCTTATCACAAAAAACAGACATCTCAAGCTAATAATTTTAGTGCTTTTCTATGTATGGGAAGATGCAAGAGTCTGGGCTCATTGAAAGTATTCCTTTGATATGTATCTTAACTATCTAGGGCCAGTATCCTGTTTTTCTCCATCCTGAACTCCCCTCAGGGAGCACCGTAAGGGGCAGCTGCAGCAGCTGAGGGCTTGATGGCAGGCAACTTTCTTTGTTTACTGAAAAAGCAGGCAATACTTTTTGTCCACACTAGGATCTCACAAACATAGAATTTTCTTACAATAATCTCCAAAAGGAGACCTGCCTTTTGTGTGCTAGCAAAATCAAGTCTGAATTCATGGCATCTAAAAGTCATTTAATCTGAAAGAATAAGACAGGCTACAAAAGAACAGTGTTTGAGTTTGTTTTAAAGATTAACTATTGCATGGTAAAAACTCATTTACCTTGCATAGTCAAAGATAAGATTTTCTCAAAAAGCAAATTTCACGAATAGTTTTCGAGCCAAGCTTTTAATTTTTCTTCATAATTTTAGCTGGAAATATGGCTAAAATGATTACACATTTCCTGTCTTACTAAACAAATAAACCTAACATTTGTGGTAGCTAAAATTCATTATTAAAAGCAGCAGTTATGGGGCTTCCCTGGTGGTGCAGTGGTTAAGAATCTGCCTGCCAATGCAGGGGACATGGGTTCAATTCCTGGTCTGGGAAGATCCCACATGCCACAGAGCAACTAAGCCCGTGTGCCACAACTACTGAGCCTGAGCTCTAGAGCCCGCAAGCCACAACTACTGAGCCTGCATGCCACAACTAGTGAAGTCCGTGTACCTAGAGCCCATACTCTGCAGCAAGACAAACCACCACAATGAGAAGCCCATGCACCAGAGTAGACCCTGCTCGTCACAACTAGAGAAAGCCCGCGTGCAGCAACGAAGACCCAATGCAGCCAAAAATAAATATATTTTTTAAAAAAGCAGCAGTTATAGCTGTTGAAAAAAATACTACTACTGAAAAAAAATACTACTACATTTGAGGTAGGCAAGATCTTTATGCCTAAACTAAATGGGTCAAGACTGACTTCTTTATTGTGACTATTTTAATCATTTTCTCTTCCTTTTGTCTGTTTGCTCTCACTTACTGCTCTCACTCTGTCTCCTTTCCTTTTCTTCCCCCTGTGAGCTTTTCCCTTCTAATCTGCATCTGATCAAAGCTGTCATAATGCTGTCTGTATTTAAGAAAACACCATCTGCAGCAACATGGATGGACCTAGAGATTACCATAAGTGAAGTAAGTCAGACAGAGAAAGACAAAAACCTTAAAATGGGACCACTGTTTTAATATACGCCACAAACATTCCATGTGGTAACTCAAGGAGATGCAACAATTCCTTCCTTGTGCCCAAGTACCCTGATCTACAAATACCCAGGAGGCCAACTGTAATAACACGTCAGTGCAGGTGGTGGTGTTTATTAAGACATCACATGGAAAACAGATGGTTACAACCTAATCTCCCATGACAGCTCCACATGGCCTTGGCATCACCAACTACATGGTGTCATTAATCTTACTTTGTGAACCAACTGCAGAGCATCCCATTTCTGGGACACTTACTTATTCAGTGAATTTTTCAGTTTCTTAGAAGAAAATCACATTCAATCGATAATGGATACTTGAAAAACACTTGAGGCTTAGAGATTCCTGTGTTATATCAGAGTCAAGAATTGAGAAAAATTGTTGTATCTTTATAATTTAATTGGGCAGGCATCAATTGGGCAAATTTTAAAAAGTCCAATCAGAGATGTTTCTCAAAATTAGAGAGAAGGAATGATTTATGTCCCCATATCTGGAGACTTATTAATCTCACTAATTTTTTCCTGATCCTTTATTGGAGAAAAACGGTTTACCTGGCATATAGGAAGTACCCACAAACACTTATTGAATGAATGAGTTATATGCTGATAATTTTTCAAAATTTTAAGAAGCTGTGTTTTCACTTAGGGAGTGCCAAAGATTTGCTAGCAACCAGAGACTGAGACCTCGATACTCTTATCTACAACATAAAGGCCTGGTGTTCTGGTATTGCCATGCTAGGGCTTGGTTCCATTATGAAATAAACAATCACAAGCATCACTGACAGAGCAAGTCCATTTACCTTAATTGGCTTTGCTCTGTCAACTCTTTAAATCTCCGTCTAAGCAGTTTTAAATTTATTCTTTCTAAATCCTGGTAGGGTTAGGATACAGCGATTAGAGGGCACTCTCTCCAGCAAGCAAGACTTCTATGCTTCCCCACTTGCCTCAACTGCTATTCCAAGGAGTGAAAACGAAAAGGAGCCCAGGGGAATGCTGAGCTGAGTCTCTTGCTCCAAATTGTATGCAAATCATTCATCAAGGTACAAATTAAAACAGTTAATTGATTTCCATTTCTGTCATTATTTATTAACCCTTACACATTGGTCGAGTGTCTCACCAGCTATTCATAATCTAGATCTCCTAGATCAAGCCTGTTTCTCCTAGCACATACTTGCTCCTTGATTTTTGGCTTCCTACATATTAGACCAGAGGAAGGAAATAGGAAAACTGAATCCAACTCCTTTTCTTCTAAACTAAGGATCCTGTTCTTCCACAGAATCCTGCTTCAAAATGTCTCTTGACTCTTAAGCCTTCTTTTTCTTCTAAAAAAGAAATAGATATCTCATGCTTATTTTGTTAAACAATGGAGCAGATGGTACATAACATGCAGAGACCAACCATCATTCAGATGGGAAAAATTTAATTTTTGCATACCAAATTGAAAATTAATGTATTTAGTTAATAAAGAGGAATGCTCTGTGTTTCAAGTACAGAATTAGGAAAGATACATTTTTCTCAAAAACAACCTAAGACAACCCTCTTTGCCTCTTCTAGTTTAGATTATCCTCTGATGGTAAAGAAGAGGGTCACAGGAGAGCTTAAAACGGTGACTGAATAGTCAAATAACTTTAATCCCTACGAGATACATCTTCCCTCTTTACTCATGTCTGAAGGAGAGAAACTTTAAGATTTATTCAGTTATATAAAAAAAATCTTACTTTCAGGTACATTAATCTTTCCTGTTCCAGAAACAAGGAGTGAGGCCCATAGGAAAAGGGCATTGATCTTTGGTAAAGAGCTATATGCAGTGATCAGTAATCAGTGACTTATGCTTGAGTAAATATCCCAGCCATCAGCTTAGAATTATTTGCAACTGCCCATATTTTGCTCATCCAGTCATTATTCTGTATTCTCTGTCTCCAAGAGTCATTTTAATCACATGGTGTGATGATGCTAAGGCTAGTTTAAGACCTTTAGAGACCCTAAATACTGTTAAGATAACACATCTCATACACATTTAAACAATGACTAGTACAGAACCATAAAATAAGTCTTAGAAACTGCAACAAGTTTCTGATCTTTCCCAGTTACTTTGTTTTTTAAAATATCATATATAAAATTATTTTGAGAACAGATTTGGTGTTTTTGTTTGCTGAGCCCTACACACAACCTTGACCTGCCTCTTGGGTGTCTCAGAGTGACAATGTCTCAAACATTAACACTGCAGTAGAACCAGACCCTAGCAGTTAATCTATATCTCATCTTCCCCCATCTTCTTGAATATTTTAATTAGCAATCATTTTAATAGAAACATTTGAATTACCTAATATAAGCATACTTTGCCATTCAGATGGAAAGGAACTGTGTGTCACTAAATAATGACTCTTCCATACACACCACACATACTGCTTCCCCTAGGCATTTCTGTCACTCCACTGCTGCTTTGGAAAACAGTAAAGAGGAGGCAAGGGTGAGCCTCTGGTTGCTTTAATCACAACAGAGTAGTAGGCTTTCCATAACAGCAATTCTCCTGACACCAGCAGCATGGGCAATGGTGACACTTCCCACATAGGTGTATCCCTGGAATCTCTCGAAAACAAGTGGCAGGTGAGGTACTGTCCACCTTCCTACAGCAAAAACTCCCTGCTGCTGTGTTAATTTGGTATGTAGAATCACAGAATGTAATTTTCAGGCAGGACCTGAAAGTTCATCTAGTCCAACCCACGTATTTATTTTTGCATAAAAGTTATTATTCAAGGAATACAATTATACAAGGATTAAAAAACATCATCAGAAAAATGAAGAAATGTAAGGTTGCCCTAAATTTCACCTCCTAGGTATATTTCGTTTTAACATTTTAACAATCTGGAGAGTATCCCTTGGTAATAGTGACTACATGACCATCCATCCATCCAAGTGACTACCTCAACAGTGGTATCCAAGAGTGACAGCTCGCTGAGAGAATGACCAGAAGGAGGGAATTGTTAAAATAAAGGAGAACAGGCTTGAAGACTCCTGAGCAGACAAAACCAGTTAAGCCACATAAGCAATATTTAATCTTGTTTATTCCATGAATGTAAATGAAATTTAACTTAGGTTATTTCTTATAAATGCCTCTGATAGTCATAAATAAAGCCTAAGTTGTCTTCTTAACATGGTACAAGATAATCTCTTTTAACCAATTCTCTTCTGTCTCGAAACCCCCATTGTAATAGTCAATCACTGTAAAGGTTAAACAACTTCCTCATTCTTTCTTTATAAGACACCCTATAATATCACGCCTCTGAGCTTCATACCACTTTCAGGTTTGAAGTCTCCCTGTTCACCAGCAATATGTTTCTCACCCAATAAAATATTCATATCATGTGAAACTCTCTTAATTTTCTTTTGGACATGGTGTGCATGCATATGTGTGTTTATGTGTGTTGTGTGTGTATACATACACACATATATAAATATATACATATGTAATACAGTTTATATATTAAAAATACAGTTTGTATATATAATACAGTTTATAATACAGTTTAAATATATAATGCTTTTCCCCAAAATGGGATAATATTATATATACTGTTTTTTAACCCACTTAATCCCAGATCTGCCACTTACTAGCTGTGTGTTAAATTACCTAATCTCTCTGTATTTTAATTTCTTCATCTATAAAATGGGAAGTGAAAAAATAGTCCTTATCTCATAGGGTTATTATAAGAATTGATGTATGTAAATCACTTAAAACAGTAACCAATAAATGTTAGTGATTATTATCCTACAATTCATTAAACCCTTCCTTATTGGTCATATAAGCTATATCCAGTCACTGCCTTCACTGTACCAGATGAAAATTCTAAATTGAGAGAGGTTAACTGCCTTGACAACTTGGGCAGCATCTGGCAGAATCAGGATGCCAGGACTTGTCCCAGTACTGGCCTCTTCCTATAACTAACAGAACAGCCTCCTAACAAGAGCTAAAATGCAGAGTGCTTCCTAGATGCAAGGTCCTGTGCTGGGAACTTTACATCCATTAATTCATGCAGTCCTGGCAAATAACCTTAAAAAGGCAATTGCTGTTACAATTCTAATCTTATCCATGAAGAAACTGGGACACAAGGAAATTACAAGTTACCAAATTTTCCCAAGGTGTCACAACTAGCAAGCAGTAGAGCCACATGTGAATTTAGATCTTCTAGCTCCAAAGCCCTTGCCTTGAAACACTAGCCTATGCCATATCACATGAGAATTTCTACAGAATAAAGATGATGCACCCATAAATCGGTAAAGGTCAATAAGATTATAAAGGTAATTAGGATAGCATATTTCCCTAATGACCTAACTCATTATGAAGGGACTTAAACACCACAAAGAATTCAATGGCCTGACATTCAAAGATGTAACTCAATTCACCACGGGTACTTATAGTCCTACTCTCTGACTCACAGTTTCTCAGGCATATTAAGAGCATGAAAATCCACCTCTGTGCCCATATCTCACTCAGTTCACCTTCTATTTTTCTTGTAAAAAAATCCAGCTGCTTTCAGTTGGGTTTTGAAAACTGCTTCAGTAACAAGAGTAGAATTTTGGGATCTCAGGTTCTTCTCAAATGGCTAGGGAGGGATTAATGTATTTGCCAGGTTTAAGCTTGCTGGGTTCTCTGGAGGCTGTGGGATACATTTTCAACGACGTAGGAAACAGCAGGCATGCTGAAAAATGTTGCATAGATTTGTTTATAAGCCAGGACAGAAGGTCATATTTCCCCTTTTGAATAGGAAAAATTCCCAGGCAATCTTTTGTGTTGAAATATGAAATTATTCCATCCTTTCAATCCTTTGCTGCTTTCATATATTGCTCACTTGTATTTCACAGTGAGTCATGCCTGTAGCAATCTAAGGCTTGTCTTGCTTCATCGTAACCACCTGCCTTCTCATCAGCTCACTTGATGAAAACTTCAAGTCAAACTACAGTAAATGTTTTTACTGATTTTTGTGTCCAGACAAAAGCCTTCAAATGACTGTTGGAAAACTACAGTCACATATTTCACCCATTAACAAAAAGAAATCCAAAATCTGAACACTCAAAGGGAAAACTGGCCATTTTCATATAGAATTCTACATGTTCATTTCATAGGCCAGTTACAAAATGTTTGCATAATATTTTACCTTCATATACAGATAGATGCTTCACTTATTTAGGTGAATATATGTTTTTGCCCAAGGGAGCTCCTGATAGAAAATGGCAATATCCTATAGAACACTGTGGGTAAACAATGATAAATCCAAGGAAGCAAACTGAACAATAAGGATTTGTAAAATAAATAAAATAACTACTTACCATCTAATACATAGATTCACCCGATTAACTCTAGAATCCACTAGCAATAACTCTGAGGGTTAAGAGGCTAAGAACTTGCTGGAGCAGATCAGGAAGGTAAGTCAGACAGATCAGAGCCAGGTAACATTATGTCTTCAAACTGTGAAGACTAAATAAATGCAACCAGGTATTTAAATGCATGGTACAGTGTTGCACATAGTAGATGCCAAATAAAAATGAATTAACTTTTCCCTTACCTTTATCTTCAGAGGATTCATAGAATTCTTTGTAAAGCCAGTGAACAGTGTGAATATTCTTCCTAAAACATACCTAGAAGTATTTGCATCTCAAAACTTTACCATGGAAGGGTAGGAAACACAGACTTCCCAAACCCATCCACAGATAAGGAGGAGGAACAAACTACTCCTTTCAGGAAACCTTCCCTCACGTAATGAGATGCTTTCCATATAACTGTTATGAGAATTAACATTCTCATTCCACACTGAAAGCAGTCCTCACAGTCTGTAAAACACTTAGAAACACTGAAATGTGCTAACAAAGTTGCTACATCAAGTTAAAGAATATCCTGACATTCAATTAAATTCAATAATTACCAATTTGCAAATCACTAATTAAGTTGTACTAAAGGTATTCTCAAAATTCTTTTAGCACTGAGTCCAAGATTCTGAGAGTATTTTGTTTATATTTTGCCTTTATTTGTATATATATTTACAAATGTGTCTTTCTGGTCTTAAATATTTTATAACTTTTAAATCATTTGTTTAAGCATTAAGATGGTCAATAATCAGATCAACTTCATAGCTCTCTTTTATCATTAGATCCAATAAATCATGCGAGTTTAAAAACAACTAAATCAGGGCTTCCCTGGTGGCGCAGTGGTTGAGAGTCCGACTGCCGATGCAGGGGACACGGGTTCGTGCCCCGGTCTGGGAAGATCCCACGTGCTGCGGAGCGGCTGGGCCCGTGAGCCATGGCCGCTGAGACTGCGCGTCCGGAGCCTGTGCTCCGCTACGGGAGAGGCCACAACAGTGAGAGGCCCGCGTACCGCAAAAAAAATAAATAAATAAATAAAAAATATAAAAAAAACTAAATCCAAGAGACATATATGGAGCAGCATTTCAGTTTTCATTTGAGTCTATATATGTATGTAAGTGCGTTAACTTGGAACTCTTCTGCTCTCAAAAGGCTTAAAATTGCCAATGAAACAACCAAAAAATCTCAACAGGCTTGTTTAGGATTTTCCACAATGAATAGGTTGAATACAGGTTTTGGACCTAAATATGTTTAAGGCTTTAGTTGGGATCCTACGGTCAAGTTGAGTCCACACAACTGTAGGAGCACCTTGCAAATCTGAATAATTAGAAAATCATTTTCCTACCAAGTAGCTAGAGTCAAGAAGCTGATTCTAGCCCCAACCCTGAAACCAATTGTGTGATGATGAGTAAATCAACTAACCTCTCTAGACATCCATTCTCTCATCTGCAAAGTAAGAAAGGTTTAAAGGAGGTCTTTGTTCCCTTTTCTCTCAAAATTATGGTTACGTTGTATAGGTAGCTTAGTGAGAAGCAAGTTGGAGGAAATAACTTGAGGGTGATTGTCACAGTGTACCATGTGCCTTTTAGCTGGTTTTATCAGTGATGGCCTGATAAACTGAGGAGGCAAGGGGATGAAGGAAGCCCTGATTTACAGCATTTGCCAATTTCGGTGGTGTAAATATTCCCACCGTTGTCAATTTCAAGCTGTCTATGTGATGACACTGAACACAAAGTTGAGAAGAGATGGGCATATTTAGCTCTCAGGAACTGGTACAAGCAGGTTCCAGCACACAAATGACTCCATTCTCCAGATCTCAAGCTAGTCTCAAGCTATAGATGAGAAGTACCCACTATCAAGTTAAAATGATGCCTTAATAACAAACCAAACCAAAGCTTTCCTGGGGAACATTTTCCTATTTGAATGAAAAGATACACAGTACCCATTTGTTTTGACCTTGGGGAAATAAATGTGCAAACTAATATCCTTAAATGAAATGCACAAAACACATCTGTTTCGCTTAGCACTAAAGTAGGTTGCAAGTTTGCAAATTCTCATTTAACACAGGAGCTCAAGTGACTCCTTTCACTCATATGGGCTGGAAATATATCTCTTAACATGCTACATTTACACAAAGTAAAGTTGGGGAACAACTTAAAGTTGGAGAAGTTTCAGATGAATAATTCAATTGAACATATTTAGAAATCTACAGAAGACAGTTCTTCCTTTCCTGAAGGCATCACTCAAAAATACTTTCTGTATTGAGATATATTGCCAGACCTTCACCATTTATATCATCAGCCATATTTATAGTACAGAGAGACTTTGAAGAAAAGACATATACCCTACCTTGAGTAGCCAGCAGAAAGCAGCCTATGAGAAAAAGGCTTACATATAGTAGTTTATTTCCAGAACTGATTCCAGGGAACAAGAGCAGAGAATGGGAAATAATGTAACAGAGAAAGAAGGAAACCAATATTGGGGTATGTTGTCAAGCTGACCAATGTTTTAGGCAACTTTTTTTTTTTCATTCACACACTTAGCATATGCAACTTTAATCAACCAAAAGAAAAAGTCCCAAATGTACAAGTGAAAAACAATCGAAACTGTTGACACAGGCTTAACTAATATCAGCTACTTTTATGTACAGCTGTGTAAGTTCAGAAAAGCTATCCTATATGTATGTACAAAAGTTGTTTATACACAGGTCTGTACATAAGGGTCTATACATTTACTTCCTCAGAACCCTTAAGGTGCCACCTCTTGGTGAAGACACCAACACTTCATTCACATGTCTTACAAAAAAAGACTTCCCTGTATTCAGGACTGACAACACTGCATCCTGTATTCAGACCATGTAGGCTCCACTCGATTGGTTAATAAGTTCCTTCCATCATAATGCAGACAACACCAGGTGCCTGGGTGCCCTTAAACAGCTTCGCACAGAGTGCTACAAAGTAAAAGCCCACAAACCAGCATGAGATGAGGAAGTAGCGTCCTGACCAGGGTGCCACCATAAGGTCCAGGCTTAGGCAAGCCTGCTGCCCTGCTCACTGTCGGTACTCCAGTTCACCTACACTGACGACTCTGGCGGGCATGGCGGGCAGGGGCTGCTGTAGCACATCTGAGCCACACCGTTTGGCAAGGCCCACGGGGGCGCTGCTCCTCTGGCTGGGGCGGTGCTCTAGCTGGGAGTGCACCTGAGGCAGGCCTGACCGGCTGGGCACATTCTGAGGCGTCGTCTGAACGCTGACAGCAGCTGCCTGGGAACCAAAGCCTGGAGGAAGTGAGCACTGTAGCTGCTGTTGCCTCACTGCCAGATGCAGAGGTGTCCCAGGATGAGGGTTTAGGAGAGGGTGACTAGTGGCAGGTAAACGGTAAAAGGGTTGACCCAGGATTGAGCCAGATATTCCCTGTAAATGAGTCAGGTCCATCCCAGGAGGAAGCACACCAGCTTGGAGCAAACTTGGAAGATGCTGTGGATGTACTCCCTGGGCCAGCATCCTCAAAATTCTCAGTATGTAGGAGTGCTTCAGAATTTTCTGTCCTATGGTTTGAATTGGGGGCATTTATTCACCACCTCTTCTACCACATTAGTCAATAGTTACTCTATAAAATACATATTTTTAGATTTTACTACTTTACTGAGAGAGAATGTATATACATTATCCTGCACAGATTTTAAGTATATAATTTGATATATATATAAGTCAGCGGTTGCCTGGTGATAACAAGTAGATATAGATAGATAGACAGATATCAAATTATATACTTGAAATCTGTGCAGGATAATGCATGTATGTGTGTGTGTATATATATATACACACACACATACATACTCATGAAGTTTCACCCACAATCATTACTTCAGATATTTCCATTGCTGCAAAAATTTCATCGTACCTGTTTTCAAATCATCCTTCCCTCTACTTGTATCACCAGACAACCACTGTCTTATTTAGGTCCATATGGTTTACTTGTATTTTCTAGAATTTAATACAAATTGAATCATAGAGTATACACTGCTTTTGTCTAGCTTCCTTCACTAAGCATAATTATTTTCAGATACATCATTTTTGTTGCCCATATTAAGAGGTTTTTTTTCCTTTTAATTAAGTGGTATTACATTATTTAGCTATCTTATATCTTGTTAGCTATTCTTTTGTCTATGGACATTTGAATTGTTTCTAGTATGGGGCTATTACAAATAAAGCTGCTATGAATATTCAAATACGAATCATTGCAGAGATATATACTTTTTCTTTCTCTTGGTTTGTACATTAGATATGCGTTTAACTTTTTAAGAAAATGTTAACTCGTTTTCCAAAGTGGTTATACCATTTTACATTTTACTAGCAGCATATGAGAATTCCAATTGTTCCATATCCTGCTAACAGTTGGTATTGTCACCCTTTTTCACTTTAGCCATTCTAACGGAAGTGTAATGTTATTTCATTATAGTTTTAAGTTGAATTCTTCAAATGGCTACAGATGCTAAACATCCTTTCATGTGCTTATTATTCTACTTTGATTACATGTCTGTTCAAATATTTTGTCAGTATTTTAATTAGGTTTTTTGTCTTCCTGTAACTAAAAGGCTTTGTCATATATTATGAATATAAGTTTTTGTCTTGTGAAAATGAATAAAAGAAAATTTCATTTAAAATGAAATCAGGAAGCCCTGAAGAGGGATAAAGAGGATGTGGTATATATACAGTGGAATACTACTCAGCCATAAAAAGGATGAAATCTTGCCATTTGCAACAAAATAGATGGACCTTGATGGTATTATGCTAAGAGAAATAAGTCAGTTGGAGAAAGACAAATACTGTTGGCTTTCACTCATGTGGAATATAAAAAGCAAAGAAACAAACAAAATAAATGAAAAAAACAAACCAAATGGTGACAAACACGTAGATACAGAGAAGAGTAGTGAATACCGGATGGGGTTGAGGGGGGATAAATGGGTCATCTGAATGGTGACAAATGGAAACTAAATTTTTGGTGATGAGCACACTATAGAGTACACAGAAGCAGAAATACAATGTTGTAACATGAAGCTTATATAATGGTATAAACCAAGGTTACCTCAATAATAATAATACATTTTTTAAAGTTTTGTTAAGTTCAGTTAAATCATGAGCTAAATTCACTGAATATCTGAATGATTTCCAAATAAGGTAAAACACTGAAACATTAAATACTGAACATAAGTTTATCCACTTTGGCGAGCTTTTACAGAGAAACTGAAGATCTTTGATTCTATTAGTACAGGTTTTGTGTCATGGCAAGAAATTTTTCTGTGAGAAAGCATTGGTGAATGGGTGAATGCTAATATGTGTTCTAGAGATTGTATAAAATTCCTAAAATTCTGGTATGTCCTGGTGTGACATTATCAGTCATAATTTTAGTTACTATCTTAAACGCATGTCACAGAAATAACCGAATTTCCTTGCCAATTGCCATAAAATGAACTCTGATTAGATCTTTAACCATTGCCATTTTTAGCCTTTTGTCATTTACAGACAGGTATTGTTTTATTCTGGCGCTTTTACAACAGCATTCCCACAAAAGTACTTTAATGTCGAGAAAATTTAAGGACAGGACTTTTGACAAGTATAGGCTTCTGAAAACTTTCAGATCATAAAACTGAACTGAGTAAGAATTTCCAGAACTAATGGAAAAACTGAATTCAACAGAACAAGTGTTAATTACATGGGACTAAATGAACTGAGGAGGAAGATTATAATTTTTTATCATTTTTTTATTTGAAAGAATGCTGGCTTCTTAATGGGTTTTTTTCAGATTTAAGGAAAACTTTTCTCTTAAGCTATCTATGACTTATGTAGACATTATGTAGACAAAGATAAAACATTTGTTTTTGTTTTCTCTTCCTGATCCCTTCAAAATTTGGAAATTTGGAGCATTCTTTTCACAAAAATATAGTTATTTACATGAATTTAATAAGAATCTATTCTCCTTGTAACAAGGCAATTAGAAATATTGGCTGTATTACCAATGCTTTGACTGGAATATCACATATGAGAGAGGCATGCATAGACTCAGATATAACCAGATAGCTTTAAGGAACTACTTAGACTTGGACTTGGACTTGGCTTCCTGGTTTTGAGAGGTTGTTAAGAGCTCAATCTGAGATTCCTTATAAAAAGTTCTAACAAAGCAGTCATAAAAAGAGCTTATATGGCCCATCACTATTATTGGTGTACTTAAGTAAATAAACAGGCCAAGTTCAATGAAAATAAATTAGTTTTACTGTCACTATCTTTGATAAAAATGGGGGCAATTTTGGAGAGAAAACTTATTTTCACACCTTTGTCTATATTAGATTCTAATCCTGTTAATTGTCCTTGAGGTTTTGCTATCTACCTGTAAACTGTACTAGATCCTGAATTCTTCTAGTTTCCTCAAATATCTGGTTACAAATCTCCAAAGTAACATTTCAATCACTAAGAACAAAGATTGCTCTTGAATATCCTTGGAAGGGACCGTATTAGGTCCTCCTCACTACTGAGATAGCAACCATACTTCAGGGACTTGAACCTTAGATACACATCTTACAGCTGAAAAAGGCTCCATCTGACCTTGTATACAAAAGCCAGAGACCTCCAAATAGAGTAGAGTAGGAAGAGAAGTATCTGATATTGAGGTAGACTACTTCCTCTCAAAATGCTAGATCAAGACTTCATACTTTGGCTAAACATGAACCACTTTTTTCTTCCCTTTCTTTCCTTTACTCTGGCATTGACCTGGAAAGATGTCATCATCTGTATCTCAGGCCATTGCTAAGGGGAGGGAGGGATAACCTTTCAGACTGCTCGAATTGTCATCAAAAACTGATCTGTCCATGATGCTAGAGACTCCCTGGTCCATTTCCCTAGCTCTGATTAACACCCAAACTTGAGAAATTTTGTCGCCAGGCTTTATGAAAGAAAGGGACACAAGGTAAGAGTAACCAGAATAAAACTGCCTGTGTGACCTACAGACCCTTAAAATTATACTGGCCTCCATGGCTGTTACCTTTCCAGTCCTGAGGCATAGATTCAGACAAGAACAACCCAGAGACATACATGACTCTGGGCTTGCCTCCATAGGGAGAGTCTTTGTCCCTTGCGTCAGATCAAGTGCCAATGAACATGTGATCAAAAATCTTTCCCTAATATTAGGAGAGCTGGTCAATGCCACAGTCAAAGCAACAGCAGCCCCCAAACAATCGCTTGACTCATTGGCTAAAGTAGTTTTGGACAACTACATAGACCTTGATTACTTACCTGATGAACAAGGAGGCATTTATGCAATAGTAAATATCACCTGTTGTACATGGATAAATGCCTCTGGAGAAGTAGAAATTCAATTACACAAGATAAGGGAACAAGCACACTGGTTATAACAAATTTCACCTGATTATCCACGGTCCTGCAATTTGTTCAGTTGGCTACCTTCAAGTCTAGGATCCTGGTTTAGAACCATCATACAAACTGAATTTGTCATATTACTTTTAATCCTGTTTTGTGTAATTATTTTTTAAGCTTTGTACCTATTGCCTGCCAAACCCTTATGGAAATGATGTACCCAATAAGGGGAGGCTAGCTCAACGCTTTGAGATGATCTCCAATGCTTATGACCTTCAAAAGATACAGACTTTAACTGGGAAATGGCTGAGAGTTCTGCTTCCTACCCTTCCTTGTTACTCAGATGTGCCTTCAACAGTTCCAGTCTGTACACTTTTCCTCTGATGTGCGACATGACAACGAGGAAAGGTCCTTCCTAACACCGAGGGACCAAACCACTAAATATGAAAAACCCAATTCTTGATTAGCAGTGTTTTCACAGAAAGATATTAATTAAAAGGGGAAATGTGAAAATAAATAAAGGAAAACCTCATTTAAAGTGAAGAGGGAGCCCTCACACCTGTACTGCCTGTCACAACTTAATTTACATACCCCAGCAAAAAGAAGGAAGATTTTCTTCCGGCCAGCAACAGCTCAGCCAATGATAAATCGCTGCGAAGTAGCCAATGAGAAGCCACCACAACCCCATAACCCGCAACTCTCAATCTCCTTCAATAAACTTTCATTCAAACCAGACCCTCTCAACTTTCTCCCTTCCTCTATCAAAGAATGCTCCTCTCCTTTGTTCTCTGGATTTTCCTGTGGTTCACCTTATTATGCATGTTCCAAATTGCAATTCCTCTGCTATTCCCACATAAACTCAATTTTGCTGACTAAACGCTGACCTTTTTGTTTTAAAGGTTTACACAGTGATATAAATTTTGTATTTTCTCCCAACTTGTGGTTTATCGTTTGTTTCTTTCATGATGTCTTTCAAAGAGCAAAATTCCTACTTTTGATGAACTTGAATTTAACAACAACAAAAAATCTGTTTTGCTTCCTGTTTTCTGTATTTTATTTAAGAGACTTCTACACATACCAAAGTTACAAAGATTTTCTCCTAGGTTTTCCTCCAGAATTTTTATAGTTTTAGGTTGCCATTTAAGTCTGATCTACTTCAAGTTAATTTTCGAGTGTGCTGTGAAGTCAGTATTTACATTCAGTTTTATTCATACAGATACCTAGTTTTTATTAAATCACTTTTTAATAAATCACTTTTATTAAAAAGACTTTCCTTTTCCCCCTGAATTACCCCATTACCTTAAAGTTGCAATACTTGTGTATCATTAATGCTTTCCTTCTTTTCTCTAGTTTTTATGTAACTGGATAACTATTATTCAGATACCTTGGCTGAGTTTAGTTTTTCACTGCATTCAGTTTCTGATTATGACGTTTGCATATTCAATGCTTTATTGTTCTTCCTCCTTACTCTTACATACTCCTTATACTCTAATCCTCCCAAAATACACTAACTGAATTTTGAACTCTAGATCCCTGCTTATTGATGCTTTTCATGCTCTATCACCGTAACTGTGACAGTGGCACCATTGACATTTTCGACTGGATAATTCTGTTTTGTGTGGAGCTGTGCGCTGGAGGATGTTTAGCAGCATCCTTGGCCTCTACCCAGTAGATACCAACAGAAGTCTCCAAGTCATGACAACAAAAATGACTCCTGTGGGGTTAAACTGACCCCAGGTGAGAACCACTGCTTTACATCCATGTTTACATTCATGAATTATTATTGTCAAAACATGCATACGATTTGCCTAGAATTTGGGGGCAAAATCGTCAATAAAACATGTCATTTTTGAAGCTGGTATATTCAATCCTCACTTTTAGCCAGTAACTAAGTTTATCTATAGATATGGATTAGCATATAACATAGCATGGGTTGTCATCTTGTCTCTTTTAACCTAATAATTTTGTTGGCCTCCATGAGCAATAAAAACATAGTTTGAACATGTAATTTTTACCTTAAAGACTGTTACTTTAAGGGTAGCCTTACATGTTGCTATTCAAATTTATTTCACTTTTTACTTCACTTGCATTCTGAGGTAGGTTGACTAGGTGGTTCAACAAACGAAAAATAAACTTGTTAAAGCTCATTGAGATCATTTTTAAAGCATTTTAAGAGAAAATAACTACCTAAAGGAACATCTCTTCTGAGATATTAGCAGAAAAACTGACATAGGCCAAAAAATCTGAATATTTTGAAAAGTAGTTCTTTAAAGGTGGGTGGGATGTTATTCTGCACACACAGTTATGGTGATAATGATTTTGCTTAATATTAAAAAGTAAAATTAAAAGATATCAAGCAAGCTATTCTCTGTTAGGTTTAAATTTTCAATTAAGAATGAATCAATGTTCATAATCTTTGTTCATATGTCTTTGTGAGTTACATAAGTGAAACGTGTATTAACTAACTTGGTTCTTTCTGAATCTTAAGTGTTCTCACAACTAAGAAGGATTTCTGAGACTGATAATAAGACACCATAATTATTTATGAAACCTTCTCACTCACCATGCATATGCTTTTATGTACTTGACATACTGGAGACTCTAAACTGAGGCTCTTGCCATTATAAACCTGCTTTTCTGTACATCAAGAAAAGTCTCAGCCAAGCATTTTAGAAATTAAAGTCTAAAATGAAAGTATGAAAAAAAGGATGTTTTGGGGGCTAAGAGGAAAACAAGGAAGAATTAAAAGATAATTCATAATTTAACCTGTATATGTCATGTCAGCATATCTTCTGTCTTCTAATTAAAGATTCAGGGGTTTGTATCAGAATTTTTGAAACTTAAGTATATTTCAGGAAACACTAAAAACAAGTAATTTCTTTTCAAAAATGTTTATAATTTGTACCATCTTAAAAAATGTGACTTGTTTATCATAAAAGAGAAGTGCTTTATAATCATATTTGACCAATATTCTATTGTTGTTTCTGTGCAACTTGGCTTTCTTGGTGTATTTTCTTGGAACATTTCCAAAAGGATAAACAGTGAGTAGCAACTGAAGCCAATAGAATCCATGAGTGTTATGTCCATTATTCTTATTGCTGATAGACAATCCTGAATGGTAACTATAAAAATCACTTTAAGATTATTGTTTTATGAAGAAATGGAAACTATAAACCAGTTGTTTATGGCATTGTACAGGGATTAAAAATTCAGCTTTGAGGGCTTCCCTGGTGGCTCAGTGGTTGAGAGTCCGCCTGCCGATTCAGGAGACACGGGTTCGTGCCCCGGTCCGGGAGGATCCCACATGCCGCGGAGCGGCTGGGCCCGTGAGCCATGGCCGCTGAGCCTGCGCGTCCGGAGCCTGTGCTCCCGCAACAGGAGAGGCCACAACAGTGAGAGGCCCGCGTACCGAAAAAAAAAAAAAAAAAAAAAAATTCAGCTTTGAAAAGCGGTAAATCGGTGTTTGAATCCTAGTCCTAACCTTTCCAACCCATGTGACTGTGGTGAGATTTCTTAATTTCCTGAGCCCCCATTTCCACATACGTAAGATAAGGATAATAATACCTTCTTCACAGGTTTGCTGAGACACTCAATGAGATGACTAGGGCCTGGCACAGGAGGGCAATGTATTAAGCTGATATTATTTTTATTGTTATTTTTGCTGCTGTTGCTTTTATTATCATTCATAGTACTACAAAAACTCTTCTACTTGAAGGGAGGAGTTTTAATTTATCAGAATGAAAGACACTTAAAAATTAAAGTCCCCAAGGGGCTTTTTATCATGGTTAGTATATGAAAAATATATGGCAGAATCCAGAACTTCGGTGATACTCAAGATGGTCTATCCACAGCACCCTGAGACAGCTGAGTGAGTTCCTCCCACACGATGCCTCCCCTTATCTCTGCAGGAATGTTCTTGATTCTTGCTGACATCCATCCATATGTCATCATAAACTTCCTACTCACTGCTGGGATTACACCCTTTTCTTTATTCATAAGCTTTCAAAATTCATGAAAACCCCAAAATCACTGTCAAGAGATGCAGGAAAATCTATCTTTTTGTCTGTTTGCAACAGAAGAGATTGATTTTCTTTTAACAAACAATTTTTTAAGAACTGATATTTTAATATGTATTTCTAAAATGAAATAAGTTAATTTACTTTGTCAACACCTTCATGAGGTGGATGAATGTTACAGCTCTATTATCCAGAGGACTAAAAGAGTGAACATAAGAATGCCAGTATTTCACCAAGTTAAAATGGCCTTCACCTCTTGTTGACTATCCTGTGCAGGCTTATCCCTAGGCATTTGGGGGATAGGCAAATCACCACCTTGTAAGTGTTTTATCCAGGTGAACTCAGTGTTAAGGTAGCACAACAACATCTTAAAAGAGAAAAAAAAATAATTACATTAAAGCCAAAATGCAACATATTCTTACTTCCTAAATATTTCTTCTTTGGGTTATTTTATTCATGAGTTCTTCTCAATATTATCTCTTAATGCCTCTTTACCCTGTTTCAATAATATCACTCATAAATGTGCTTTCTCTAATAAGAAAATAGTCATAATAATTATTATTCTTATTTAATAATAAGAATAAGAATTTACTGAGTACCTCCTATGAGCCAGGCAATGGGTACATGGTACATGTAAACTCCTTTAGAAGATGAAGAAACTGAAACAATGCAGTTTAAACCACTTGCTCAAGGTTACCAGGTAGCAAGGAACAAGGTGGGGCTGAAGATAATCAGGATACAGGGAATTCTGAAGCTCTATTCAGCCTAGTTTAATAAAATTCTTCTGTAAATAAGAGGTTTACCCAAAATGTTCTTTAGTAATCCTTTCCTACATGACATAGCAGGGGAAGGTAGGCATTACTCTGCAAAAGAGGAGATGGGGAAAGATGAAATAATGCTGTTCACAAACTGGCCCTCAAACACAGAGGACAAGGAGTGAGGGAGGAAAGAGGCAACCACTCCAGATTCCTGGGCGGCAGTTCTAATAAGCAAGGAACTTACTTACCAGGCTTGTCTCCACCACCATGAGACGAGTAGATCTCCACCTCTGCCTGCCAGAATCTTAAAAGTTTATATAGCAGCCTTAACTGGATTCAGTCATATATACCGTCCATGTGGTCTCAACAACACATTGCTCTCTCAAGGCTGCATCCTTGACAACGGCTCCCATTATGAAAATTTGGGGCAGAACATACATTCCAAGAATGGGGAGGGGACAAGGAGCCTCCCATTGCCTGGGTCTGGGTCGCAGGTCAACCAATGGTCAAGTCCTCTTGGTAACCTCCTCCAACAAATAAATTGTTCAGGTTGGATTTGCACCCAGGTTTTTTTACGTAGTGAATTTGTGTACTTCCCACCTTATTAAATTGTCAAAATTAGGGGTTGTTCATTAGTTCCTCATATTTCTGATTGACAGATAGCAATGATCCTGAGAAATATTCCCTTTACTTTAAGAATATTTTTCTTGCTTCAAGGCAAAGAAGTGAAGGGCTATCAAAGCATCTTCTAACAAATGCAGAAATATTTCCTTCACCACAGATCCAGACACCTAAGATCAGTCTAACTTTAGGTCTGAAACTCATCACAAAATGTCTAAAGCTGCAAACTCAAGTGTGATCTCTTTTTTCAACCAGGCTCAGAGTATTTCCATGGGTCCTCTTATCTGATACCAGCTTGTACCAGAGCAGAAGGAAGCAGTGGGAGTCAAAGAAAGGGATAACATAAGTAGAACATTCTTTAAACGATCCTAAGTTGCAAGGAAATTGGAGAGTTTTGTTGGTTTGTTACTTCTGAAAAAAAAAAGACAAGGTAACTAATTTTTAATATGTTTATTTCGATTTCAACTTCAGTCTCTTGAATGACAGATGGAAAAAAATCATAGAGGAACATTTGATTAAATAGATATGTGTTCCAAAATGATCACTGAGGACATAATTTTTTTTATTTAAAAAATAACATTATAAGATTACACTCTGAGCTTTTTCCTCTACTCTAAACAACTCCCATAGATGGATATAAAGTAAAATCTAAACATTAAAATGTGGCGAAACTAAAACAAGACAAAGAGATAAATACATAATAGTCAAGGTCCCAGCAGGGAACAGATGTTACCCTCTAAGGATTTAAATTGTAAAGAATTAAATAAGAGGACGATATGTGGAGGTGTAGTCAGAATTCAAGAAATCAATAAGGGATGATGAGTCACCCAGGGGCGGGCAACAGGGGGAAGAATGATGAAGGAAGAGAACAATGACAACAGTTGTGTGTGGAAACCACAACTTTCTTTAAAATAAACTCATAACACTGGCCAACTTTGTCAAAACTAGATAAATTTTATTGTTCATTTTTTTAAGTCACTCTTGCAGGTACTAGAAGATAAACTTTACCTCGGATAATTCCACATTTTACTGTAGAGCCCCAATTTGTCTTAGTCTATTATCTTTCACTCTCTAGTATAACCAACCATTTTATTTACTTACCCTCTTTTTCCCTTCATGGACAAAAGTCAAGCCCATTATCTTCTATACACATTTATATTGCTTTGCAACTTTTGAATTTATTAGAACCTCAACCACCAATATTGGTTTCAACTCTTAACTGCAATTACTAACTTCTGCCATAGACCAAAAAGTACCAGGGAGTAAACTGAAAATTGTCCATTACATACAAGCACGTCAGAGTAGCAGTATTCCAGAAACAATCGTACACCATTATACATATCCGCATAAGGCAGACTAAATTACTGTTTCCAATTATTCACTGATCTGTTGTGATTTTTTTTTTTCACACATTCTCCATGGCCTCATGGTGAGTGAAGTGTATCTCTCTGCCCTTTGACCTGGGAATGGCCACATGCCTGGCTTTGACTATTGGGATATTAGTGTACATGAGGGGAGCAGAGTCTAGAAATGTCCTTTCATGTTAGGGCATACGCTCCGGTGATCTGCCATCAGAGATGCATATCCCAGGTAGCCGATGCCCGACAGTCTATACCACAGAACAAATACAGTTGCATCACGGAGCCTGGAACCTGGGGCCTGAATCCCAGAGCTGGGGGTTCAGCCCAGTCCAGCTAATGTACAGACTACCTGCAGACATATGAGCAAGGAAATAAATATTCCTTTAATCCACTGAGTCTGGGGATAGACAAGCAGTATTATTATGGCAATACCTGACTGAATCAAGAAACAGGCATTATATTGCTTTTACCTTTGTGAAGGTTAATTATAAACATGTACACTAAGACAAGGTATTTTATATCCTTTCAGCCTACTAACTGACAGCCACTTTTTATTGTATAAAATATTTACCCAGATAGTGTATTTGGAATAATTAGTCTTATTGATTTGCAGCATGATAAACAGTTTAATAGTAGTTTAGACAATACTGTTATTATAATTTAATTTAGTTAAACGTTCAAATTTTACTTAACCATTTTTTGGAAACAATAAATTATTTACCCATAAAATCAGTTTAGGAGATTAAAATTTTCAGAAGAATTAAGCTTTTTATGAGCAAATATACTTATCTTTTATAAACCAAACACTGCTAAATAAAATAAAATAAAGCGTGTTAATATTATTTTTCCCACATTGTGATAAAATCAGATGGCATATATTGCTTTAAATCAAAATTATTAAACCAGTATAAATTGTCCAAAAAGTCACCTGAATAAGAAATAGTCTTAACCGTTTTCAAGATTTATATAGTAAATAAAAATTTTCAATTCTTTTCTTTTGTTTTGTTTTTCCTAATATGATTTTCTTTTTTCTTTTAACACTTGATTCTGACAAATTTTAAACCTACAGAAAAGTTGAAAAGTTGGTCAGTAAACAGCCATATATACCTGTCACCTAGACTCACCAATTATTAATATTTTGCCACATTTCCTTTATCTCTTTCTAAATACATAATTTTAAATAAACTTATAATTTTGGAATACCTTTAGATTTACAAAAAAGTTGCATATAGTATTGTTCAGAGTTCCTGTGCACCTTTCCCTCAGTTTCCCCTAATGTTAACATCTTATATAGCCTGGGTTCAGTTGTCAAAACTAAGTAATTAACATTAGTGCATTATATTAATTAAATTGTAGACTTCATTCAGATTTCATCTTTAAAGTATATTTTGAAGTACGGAAGTTCTTAGGTTTTTTGGGTTTTGTTTTTTTCCTGGCTATTTGTCTGATATCAATGGCCTTTCTGTGCTTCTTATCTTCTAATTTAGTAATCAAGGTCATTATTTTAAAGTTTGTTTTTTTTCCCTTGACTTATAGCCCAACAAGTATTTAAAGTTTTTTTTTTTGTTTCTGGAAATGTATGAATTCTTGCATTGTAAATTTACATAGGCCTTACTAGACTCAATAAGCCAATAGAAACAAGAGCTCTATTCAATTTAAGTGAATTTATAATCTAACTCATCATTTTGTATTTGGAGATAAGCAGTTACATAGCATTCTATTTATTTACAAAATATTTCAAATCACATAATGGGGTGTTGTTATCAAGCTCTAGGCAGGCTAGTTTGGAACTATAAATTCCAAATTCTGTTGGAATTTATAATTTTATTTCTCCTGCATACATTAAGTGTTGTTTTGGGCAGTACTTTTCTGGTCAGATGAGGGGGTCACAATTTAAAGTTTATTAACACCTTTTTGTTTGCATGTGAAGCTTTCCCTCACACTTTGACCTGAATCATTTGTATATTTCTATGGGATTTCCTTATTTTTAAGAGAGGAGAGAGAAACATCATATACTCAGAAATCTGTCGATATCTAAGAAAGTAATGAAGACAAGCTGGAAGCCATCTTTTTAATCCCAAAATACTCAGGATTATTCTAAAAATTTATATCCAAAATAAGCAAAATTCTCTTTTAGAAACTCTTTTGTAAATCATTCAAGCAGTTGAAAAGTTGTTCAACCTTATTATTTATCAGGGAAATACAGATTAAAACTCCAGTGGGATACCACTTTGCACACACTTGAATGGCAACATCCAAAATTCCATTGCAAGTAGAGCAACTGAAATGTTCATAAATTTCTAGTGTGAATGTAAAATGGTACAAGTACTTTGGAAAACAGTTTGAAAGCTTCTTACAAAGAAGATACACATACACATCGGAACAGTAGTTGGACTTCAAAATATTTAAACAAGTAATGTTAAAATATGTCTATAAAAAGCTGTGTATAAGGAAATTCATATCACTTTTAGTCATAACAACCCCAAACTAAAAACAGTTTGGGATTCCATCAACAGGAAAATGGATGAACAAACAGTGGTATATTTATACACTGGGATATTGCTTAGCAATAAAAAAGAATGATATACTAAGACAAGATGGACGAATCTCAAAAGAAACACACATACATGTGAATAATGCTGTATAAGTCCATTGATATAAAGGTCAAGAGCAGACAAAACTAACCTGTAGTGATAGAAATCAGAAAAGCAGTGGTTGTCTTGGTGGAAGGAGAGAATTATTTGGTATATTTGATATAATTATTTTGTATAATGGAAGGATACTTTATCTTATTTACATATGTGTAGTTACTTGTCAAAATGTCTGTGCATTTTACTAAATGCCTCAATTTTTTAAAACTCTATTATAAAAAACACAAAATTCAGGGTACTATTTACCCCTGAGAGAGGCAGCAGGACAGGATAAAGAAGGAGCACTCAGTGGCAACAGTACTGGAACTTTTTAAGGTTTTAGATGCAGTGACATGTCACAAATGTTTATTTTATTAATATGCCATATAATATACAAATTATATTGTTTTGCATTTATCAACTATTATAGTATTTGACAAAATTCCTTCTTTTTCACTTTTATTAAAAAGTATTTAATGTTAGAATTATTTTTTTCTTGAAAGTTTGGTAGAACCCTCTTGTAAAACCAAGCTCATCCTTGAATTTGCTATGGGAGAAGCTTTTTTAACTGGTGATTTAAGTTCTTTAAAGGTTATAGACCATTCAGATATTTATTTTCTCCTTCATTAGTATCAGATTTTATATTTATTATTTCTTTTCTTCTTTTTATTCTATTCATTTTAAACTCCTTGGGTAAGATGATTATCTAATTAATTTCAAACTTTCCTCTTTTATAATAAAAACATTAAGGTTTTATATTCCACTCTAAGTATTGCTTTGGTTGTATACCAAACACTTGAATATATAGCTTTTACATTATTCTTATAAATATTTTCTAACTTACTTTATGGTTTTTACTCATAAGATAAAGCTTTTCTTAATTGAAAGATAAATGTTTTTTTCTGGTTACATTTTGGTGTTTTTTTAAAATTAGTGTCAATGTGGTCATATAATGTGGTTTGGTTGCTCCTAATCAGTTGAAATTAATGAGATAATTTGGCAGAACTTCCATATATTCTGCAGATTTAAGTTTCTGTACATATCCATTAGACAAAGCTGGATGTTTTCGTCGTTCATATTTTGAGTTAACACACCTGAGTTAAATGCACAAAGACTTTATTCATTCAGTCAATTACTATTTGCCTGTGAGATGTTACTCCAGTAAGTATTCAGTTAGTTCCTACTATATGGTTCAAACTGTGCTCAATGATCAGAGCCATAAGATATTTTACTCCACAAATATTTATTAACACTTTTGCTTGGTATTTTAATGGAAGAGGCAAATAACATAAACAAATATATACAGTATTTGATAAGTGATATAAATGCACATTCACTCAATCACAAAAGTGGGATTAAAAACTTCAGAGAATCCAGGAGGTCTTCCCAAAGTATTGTGCTCTTTTAAACTCTCTGTGAGCCTCTTAAGTGGTATCAGAAGCACAGTAATGAAGTAAGGGAACCTGGCACTTTATCAGTATTCATTACAAGAGACTTATTTTGATGATTCATTCTTTTATTCAGATGTTCACATTATTTACTCTATTTAATTCATTTACTAAGATGCTATTACATATCAGATACTATTTTAGTACTTAAAAAACTGCTTTATTTCATGCTTACCACTGCCCTAGGCCACAGGTCTTACTTACCCTTAAGGAGTAAGGAACACACAAACTCAAAAAGGGAAGGAAATATAATCAGGGTTCACACAGCTAGAAGGTTAGATGGTTTAGTTTAAACCTATTTCTTTTGATCACAAGTTCCTAGAGATGTGTAGCATAAATGTTGAACTAAAAATAAAATTTAGATGATATTACAGCAGTTCTATATACTTTTCAAACAAGCCTTATGCCACACCTAACTTCAGGTTTCCCAAGAAATTCTTATTACAATATAATCTCTAATATCATTAAAATGTTTTTACCTAACTCAACCCGACTATGAATACTGATAAATGAGTCTTCAATGCTCTTCTCAGTATAGAATAGCTGCTGGGGGGTTCTGAGCACAGAATGCTGTTGTTTGCAGTTCTTAGTATTTTGATTACCAGGAGCCCAAAAGCTCAGAGCAGCAATTTAATATCTGAAAACCAACTATAGTAGATCAAATGTTCCTTTTTATAATGGTATCTCCAGAAAACATTTATAATGAAAGTTATCTGGGTTGAGTTTCTGATGTGCCTATGAAAAAAGTTGTTAAACACTAGCTGTGAAAGGAGAATTATCTTTTGATACTAACTACAAATTTTAATGCAATTAGATTTGCTAAGTCACTCAGCAAGCTCCTCTCTCTACTTTGCCATTGAATGTGTCTCAAAAATATGAACAAAGATCCTAAAATTCAGTTATATAGACATTTACTAAATGTATATAAAAGGATACGGTGGGTGAGCTATACTGGTTTTCTCAAATCTGAAACTCTATTCCCTGTTAAGCCATTAACTATCTCTAACTGAATTTTCAGAAGAAACACAGTGATGCATTTTTCACCCTCCTCTCCCTTTCTCTTTCTCTCTCTCTCTCTCTCTCTCTCTCTCTCTCTCACACACACACACACACACACACACACACACACACACACACACATAATTAATATCTGGAAAACTCACTTTGTGCACTGCATAAACTCCCTAATAGTCTGAAATACACATTATCTCTTTCCTAGGGATACAACCTGAGTTGCCTGCCCTAATTCATTGCCAAAAAATTAAACTACATTGTAATGTAAAATGAATTCATAATATTTTATGAGAAAAGATTGACGTTGAAAGTAAAAGATTGACTTATTTTTATCTTCTCTGAATTTCTCTCCTTGCATTTGATCCAAAACAGTCACCAGAAAGTTATTTAAGATAAATTAAATTGAGGTAATGCCACCTATTCTGTTTAATTTTACTGAAATCATGAGTGCTAAAGCAAATGCCACTGGCTGCCAGATAAGACTTCCTAAAACACCACTATATTGTATTCTCTTCTTTCTTAAGAACTTGTTTCCCTGCTTCCTACTGCACATATATCACATACAAACAAACTCCTTTTAAAAATCTGATTGTCATCTACAGACCATATTTTTCAATGATTCCCAATGTTCAATCCAGTCACCTTTTTCATTTCTAGCCCTGTACCTCTCCATAAGTTTTACTGGAGAAAGCAGGGAAAGTATTTGCAGTAGAAAATAATAAAAAGATAACCAATATTCCACAGTCCCTGAATTTCCTACCTGCCACCTACTATGGCCACAGACACCCTTCCTTTACACGTGTCAGTCAGTACACAGAGACTACAGACAGTCACATTCTTTTACTAACTGGGATTTTGACTCCAAAGCCCTAGCTTCCTCGGACCACATATGGATCGTGAGAACTCTGAGAGATAGGATAAGGAAGGAATGGAGAGAAGGAGATACTTTTTTACCACATAAACTTTAAAGCTCAGAATCTCAAAGATAAATCAATGAGCAGAATGCAAAGGAATACTTGCCCTCAGATGCTATACTTTATCATCCTTTCTTGAGTCACATCAAAAGCTCTATCTTCTACTACTATGGCACAGTTTTCTCTTTTTCTTCGAGAGAGGTAAGATAGCCTTGAACAACCTAAGAAGAAAAGTGTATAGCAACAATTCCTATTTTTCCTTTGAAGGCAAGTTAAAAAAAAAAGTTACCACATTATATGAAATTTTCATCAATGATGTTAGTCTTCCATCCATGTATTCATTTAACAAACGTTCATTGAGTAGCTACTATGTGTTCGGCTTTGTTCTAGGAGTTCAGGATATACTAGTGTGGAAATAAACAAAGACCAACCAAAGGAGTAAAGCAACGGCTGCTTATTCTGAGCTTGCTAGAGTAAGGGAGTCAGCTACCGTCACCTGTCACCTGCACTTTGGCAGAGATTCAAAGACAAATGGAAAAGCTTTATCATGTTAAAGGGGAAGGCTTCAGGTGTGCCCTGATTGGAAGCTGTTGGCATGGGGAAGCTACAGGTGGGCCAACTAGAAGCAGGGCATCCTCTGCGATTGGTTAGGGGTACATATTTGACTTTCTATGGTTGATTTTAAGTTGGAAGCAGGGACAAAAATTAGGGAAGCTGTCAATTATTAATCAGGTCCTGGCCATGTTGGGCTGATTGTTGCAGAAGTTATTGTTTAGCTTCCTAGACTGTCACTAGAGGTAACAATCAGGCTTTCTGCAAGTGTGACTTATTGCAGGTGGGCTTCCTGGGTTGTTTATTATAGATAAGGAGATTGGTTTCATAGGCAGTTTGCTGCAGGTTGTAGGTCAAAGTTCCTTTTTTATATATGGTCTGACCATTGACCATTTGTATGTTCAATCTCTCAGCAGTAAACAAACAAAAGTCCTCGCAGAGTGTATGTTCTACAAGGGATATTACACTGACTTCTTTCTCTAGATCTTTTTGCACTTATTATTTCATATAATTGGTAAAAAGTATGCAGTCTTTTCTTTAATCATTGGCATCTCACAATTTGGACTTTATTATGTCCATATATTAAATATTAAAATATCCATTCATTTGTTTAAAAATATGTATTGATCACCTACTATGTGCCAGGAACTATTGCAGTCTGTAAAGATTCAGTAGTGAGCAAAGTCCTGCCCTCATTGAACTTACATCTGATTAAAGGGACACAAATAATAATCATAATAAATAAAATAAGTTCTGTTTTTTAGAAGGTGATAAATCTTATGAAAATAGAAAAGCAGAATAGTGGCTAAGATGGCAGAGTAGGAAGACCCTGAACTCACCTCCTCCCATAGGTACAACAAAATTACAACTATTTACAGAGCAACTATCAATGAAAATGATCTGAAGACTAGCAGAAAAGATCTTCTATGAATAGAGATATAAAGAAGGAGTCACAACAAGATGGTAGGAGAGATGGAGATAAAGTATAGTCAAGACCCGCACCCCCAGATAGGTGACCCACAAACAAAACAATAATTACAATCGCAAAGGTTCTCCCCAAGGACCGAGGTCCACATCAGATGCCTCAGGCCAGGGGTCCTGTACCAGGAAAATAAGCCCCAGAACGTTTGGCTTTGAAGGCCAGTGTTCCCATAGCTGTGGGAACTAGAGACTCCACTCTTAAAGGGACCACACAAAATCTCACATCCACTAAGACCCAGGGCAGAAGCAGCAATTTTAAAGATGTCTGGGTCAGATCCACTCGCTTGATCTTGGAGAGCCTCGCAGAAAGGCAGGAGGCAACTAGGATCCTCACCCTGGGGATATAGATGCTGGCAGCACACATTCTGGGGGGCTCATTTTGCCATGAAGACACTTGTGCTGGCAAGCGCCATTTTGAAATCCTCCCTCTAGCTTATTAGTACTGGAGCCCGGCCCCACCCACCAGCTCGTCAGCATCAGTACTGGGGCACCCGAAACCAAACAGCCAGCTGGGTGCAGACGCAGCCTCACCAACCAGCAGGCCAGCTGCCATAGGAATCCTTGAGCCCCCGTCAGCCCCAGGACCCAGTCCTTCCTACAAGAGTGCCCAGGACCCAGCACTACCCACCAGTGGCCAGTACTAGCCCCAGGACCTCCAGGGCTCCACAGCCAGCCCTTGGACTTGGACCCACCAACCAGCAGGTCAACACCATCTCTGGGACACATGGATCCCACAGCCAGAGACCCTAAGACCCAGCTCTGCCCACCACTGGGCAAGCACCAGCTCCAGGAACACCTGTCCCCAGCCAATCCCACGAGGGAGTAGTTACAAGCCCTGGACCATTGCGGACCTACAGCCAGCTGTGTCAAGACACAGCTTATCCACCAGTGGGAGCGGGAAGGCACCACCTCGGGATGGCCTGGGCCCCAGCCCTGGTCACCAGTGGCCTGACACCAGCTCCAAGACACCCTGGACCCACAGCCAGCCATGTCAGGAACCAGCCCTATCCACCAGCTGGTGGACTTCAGACCTGGGGCATCCCAGGACATGGCCCTATCCACTAACAGACCAACACAAGATTTGAGACATGCCCCCCACCCTCAGGGCTCCATAGCCAGCCAGCTCATGGCCCTGCCCTACCCACCAGTGGCTGGCAGCTTCTGGAACCAACCAGACTTGGGTTCAGCCACGCCTGCCAGACTACACACAGTAGTCGGCTTGCCACAACAGAAGGGCCCGTGCAGCTCACGCGGAGGGCACCCTTGAAGCATATAGCTCTGGTGACCAGAGGGGAGTGTGCTGCTGGATGCCATAGCACGTTTCCTATATAAGGCCACTGCTCGAAAATCAGGGAACATAACCAGCCTACCAAATACATAGAAATAGAAACAGTAAATTAGGCAAAATGTGGTGACAGAGGAACATGTTCCAAACAAAGGAACAAGATAAAACCCCAGAAGAAGAACTAAGTGAAACTGAGATAAACAATCTACCTGATAAAGAGTTCAAGGCAATAATCATAAAGATGCTCAAAAAATTGGGGAGAAGAATGGATGAACACAGTGAGAAGTTAGAAGTGTCTAACAAGGAGTTAGAAAACATGAAGAACCAAACACACCTGAATAATACAATAAATGAAATTTTAAAAATACACTAGAAGTAATCAACAGTATATTAGATTATACAGAGGAATGGAACAACAAACTGGAAGACAGAATAGTGGAAATCACTAGAGCAGAACAGAAAAAAGAATTTAAAAAATGAGGACAGTATTAGAAACCTCTAGGACAACATCAAGCATACTAACATTTACCTTTTAGGGGTCCCAGGAGGCGAAGAGAGAGAGAAAGGGGCAGAGAACATATTTGAAGATGTAATAGCTAAAAACTTTCTTAACCTAGGAAAGGAAACAGACATCCAGGTCCAGTAGCACAGAGAGTCCCAAACAGGATCAACCCTAAGAGAAGCACGCAAAGACACACTGTAATTAAAATGACAAAAATTAAAAATAGAGAGAGAATATTAAAAACAGCAAGGGAAAATCAACAAGTTAAACACAAGAGAACTTCAATACGGCTGTTAGCTGACTTTTCAGCAGAATCTCTTCAGGCCAGAAGGAGTTATAAGATATATTTAAAGTGAAAAAAGGGAAAATCTACAATGAAGAACACTCTACCTGGAAAGGTTATCATTCAGATTTGAAGGAGATATCAAGAGTTTTACAGACAAGCAAAAGCTTAAAGAGTTCAGCACCAAGAAACCAACTTTACAAGAAATGTTAAAGGGACTTCTCTAAGCAGAAAAGGTTACAACTTGAAATATAAAAATTACAAAAGGAAAACTCCCATTGGTAAATGCAAACATACAGTAAAGGTAATCAATCAACCACATATAAAGCTAGCAGAAAGGTTAAAAGTCAAAAGTACTGAAATCATTTATATCCACATATAAGTAGTAAAACCATTTCTATCCACATAGAAAGATCAAAGCAGAAACAAATGAAATAAAAACTAAAAAGAAAAAAAAAATAGATAAACAAAATTGGTAAATCTTTACCCAGACTCAAAGGAAAAAACAGAGCAGGCAGAATTAAATAAAATCAGAAATGAAAAAGAAGTTACAAACAACACGACAGAAATACAAAGGATCATAAGAGATTATTGTGAACAATTATATGCCAATAAAATGGACAACCTAGAAGAAATGGATAAAATTCTAGAAATATACAATCTCCCAAGACTGAATCAAGAAGAAAGAGAAAATATGAACAGACCAATTACCAATAATGAAATTGAATCATTAATTTTAAAAAAACCCTCTCAACAATAACAAACAAAAGTTCCAGACCAGAAGCCTTCACAGAAGAATCCTACCAAACACTTAGAGAAGAGTTCCCCCATCCTTCTCAAATGATTCCAAAGAATTGCAGAGGAAGGAACACTTCTGAACTCATTTTATGAGGCCAGCATCACCCTGATACCACAACCAGACAAAGATATCACAAAAATATAAAACTTACAGGCCAATATCTTTGATGAAAATAGATGCAAAAATCCTCAACAAAATATTAGCAGACTGAATTCAATAACACATTAATCATCCTTCGTGAGTAAAAGGGATTTATCCCAGGGGTGAAAGGATGGTTCAATATCCACAAATCAATGTGATACAGCACATTAACAAATTGAAGAATAAAAATCATATGATCATCTCAATAGATGCAGAGAAAGCTTTCAACAAAATTCAACAAACTGGATATAGAGAGAACATACCTTAACATAAAAGCCATATATGATAAGCCCACAGCTAACATTATACTCAATGGTGAAAAGCTGAAAGCTTTTCCTCTAAGATCAGGAACAAGACAGAGATGCCCATTCTTGCCACTTTTATTCCATATAGTATTAGAAGTCGTAGACCCAGCAATCAGACAAGAAAAAAAATAAAATTCATCCAAATTGGAAAGGAAGAATTAAAACTCACTGTTGGCAGATGACATGATACTATACATAGAAAATACTAAAGATGCCACCAAAAAACTGCTAGAACTCATCAATTAATTTGGTAATGTTGCAGGAAATAAAAGTAATATACAGATATCTGTTGCATTTCTATCACTAACAGTGAAGTATCAGAAAGAGAAGTTAAGGGAAAAATCCCATTTACAATTGCACTAGAAAGAATAAAATACCTAGGAATAAATCTAACAAGGAGGTAAAAGACCTGTAACTGTAAGACACTGAGGAAAGAAGTTGAAGATGACACACAAGATGGAAAGATATACTGTGTTCATGGATTAGAAGAATTAACATTCTTTAAATGACCATACTACCCAAGACAATCTATAAATTCAATACAATTCCTATCAAAATACCAATGGTATTTTTTACAAAACTAAAACAAATAATTTTGAAATTTGTATGGAAACATAAAAGACCCCAAATAGCCAAAACAATCTTAAGAGAGAAGAACAAAGCTGAGGTATCGTTCTCCCTGATTTAAGGCATACTACAAAGTTACAGTAATCAAAACAGTATGGTACTGGGACAAAAACAGACACACAAATCAATGGAACAGAATAGAGAGCCCAGAAATGAACCTACACTTACATGGGCCATTAATTTACAACAAAGGAGACAAGAATATACAATGGGGAAAATACAGCCTCTTCAAAAAATGGTGTTGGCATATATATGGAATTTAAGGGAAAAAAATGTCATGAAGAACCTAGGGGTAAGACAGGAATAAAGACACAGACCTACTGGAGAACAGACTTGAGGATACGGGGAGGGGGAAGGGTGAGCTGTGACAGGGTGAGAGAGAGTCATGGGCATATATACACTAACAAACGTAAGGTAGATAGCTAGTGGGAAGCAGCCGCATGGCACAGGGATATCGGCTCGGTGCTTTGTGACCGCCTGGAGGGGTGGGATAGGGAGGGTGCGAGGGAGGGAGACGCAAGAGGGAAGAGATATGGGAACATATGTATATGTATAACTGATTCACTTTGTTATAAAGCAGAAACTAACACACCATTGTAAAGCAATTATACCCCAATAAAGATGTTAAAAAAAAAAATGGTGTTGGAAAAACCGGACAATTACATGCAAAATAATCAAGCTGGGCTACTTCATCACACCATATACAAAATAAACTCAAAATGGATTAAAGACTTAAATGAAATACCTGAAAATTTAAAAGTTATAGAAGAAATCATATTCAGTATTCTCTTTGACATTGGTCTTATCAATATTTTTTTTGGATATTTCCCTTCCTCAGGCAAGAGGACCAAAATCAAAAATAAATACATCAAACTAAAAAGCCTCTTCACAGTGAAGGATACTATCAACAAAATGAAAAAGCATCCTACTGAGTGGGAGAATATATTTACAAATGATATATCTGATAAGGGGTTAATATCCAAAATATACAAAGAACTCATACCACTCAACATCAAAAAAAACAAGCAATCCAATTGAAAAATAGAGGAACTGAATAGATGGTTTTCCTAAGCAGACTTACACATGGCCAACAGGCACATGAACAGATGCTCTATATCATTTATCATCAAGGAAATGCAAATCAAAACCACAATGAGATATCACTTTACACCTGTCAGAATGGCTATTCTCAAGAGGTAACAAATCACAAGTGTTGACAAGGATGTGGAAACAATGGAACCCTCATGCACTGTTGGTGGGAATATAAATTGGTGCAGCCAGTATGGAAAACAATATGGAGATTTATCAAAAAATTAGAAATAGAACTACTATATCATCCAGAGATTCCCCTCCTGTGTATTTATCTGAAGAGAACAAAAACACTAATTCAAAAAGATATATGTACTCACGTGTTCATTGCACCATTATTTACAATAGCCAATAGACAGAAGAAACCTAAGTGCTCATCAATAGATGAATGGATAAATAAGATGTGGTATATATGTATATACGATGGAATATTACTCATCCATAAAAAGAATGAAATCTTGCTATTTGTGTCAGCATGGATAGATCTACAAGGTATTATGCTAAGTGAAATAAGTCAGACAGAGAAAGGCAAATACTATACATTTTCACTTATATGTGTCATCTAAAAAAAAAAAGAATAAATATAACTAAACAGAAACAGAGTCACAGTACAGAGAACAAACAGGTTGTTGTTAGGGAGGAGGGGATTGAAGGAGGAGAGAAATAGGTGAGGGAGATTAAGAGATACAAACTTTCAGTCATAAAATAAATGAGTCACAGACATTTAATGTAGAGTGTGGGGAACATAGTCAATAATTATGTAATATCTATGGTGACAGATGGTAACTGTACCTATTGTGGTGATCATTTTGAAATATATAGAAATTCGAATCACTATGTTGTGCATCAGGAACTAACATAGTGTCGTAGATCATTTATACTGCAAAAACAAACAAACTCATAGAACTAGATATCAGATTTGTGGTTTCCAGAGGCAGAGGGGGAATTAGAGGACGATAGTCAAAAAGTACAAACTTCAAATTATAAGATAAATAAGTATTAGTAATATGATGAACAACATGATAAATATAACACTGCTGTACAATACAAATGAAAGTTGTTGAGAGTAAATCCTGAGTTCTCATCACAAGGAGAAACTTTATTTCTTTGTCTTTAATTTTGTATCCATATGAGATGATAGATGTTCACTAAACTTACTGTGGTAATAATTTCATAATGCCCATAGGTCAAATCATTATGCTGTACACCTTAAACTTACCCAGTGCTGTATATTAATTATATCTCAATAAAAGCGGAAGAAAAAAAGAAAAAAAGCGTAGTGGAAAGTGCCAAGGAGAAGGGTTTAAGAGTGTAAATAGAGCTACAGGGTTTGCAAGTGCAAATAGGTTTGAATCAAGGCTGACTCCAAACACAAAAAGACCTTTGAACAAAGACATGAAGGCAGTGAAGGTGAAAGCCATGTGGATATCTAAAGAATGAGGATCTAAGACAAATGCAACAGTCAACACAAAATCCCTAATTGAGAACATTCCTGATGTTTTTGTGAAACTGCAAGAAATCCAGTGTGCTGGAATGAGTGAATGAGGGAGAGAAAGTGAATTAGGAGAAGAGAAAGCCAAGATAAGTTGGGGGCAGATGTCAACACTGAATTTCACAAACTTCTATTATACTTCTTTCACCAAACACGGGAATGATAATAAATGTAGATTGTCCAGGTCTCCTAGCTAATAAATAGCAAAACTTAGATGCAAACTCAAATCTGTCTGACTCCAAAAATCAGTGCTCTTTCCACTAATTAGGGCTTATGGATACTTAATAGCCAAGTCTGTTTAAAGAAAAACTGAAATAGATAAACGAAAGATTTTTTTTTTTTACTGATACCTTATTTACTGATCTGAGAATTGAAATCTATCCTCAATCATCCACTTGATTTACATCAGCCTTAAATTTGTCACTTCTTTACTTAGCTGACTTCTGTATCTGTCCAGCAACTGGTTATTTGGAAATGTAATCCCTCACAAGTCTACTTTAATACTAATCTGAGCATACATATTTAGGAAGGCTAAATAAAAATAAAATGAAATAGTTAACTAAATATCAGTGCCTGAGAATGTTCACCTTCTCAGAAAGCATTAATATATGGTAGGCTCTGTGATGTAAGCACACAATATATTAACAATCCAAAAATCTTTAAAGGGAAATCAAACTTTTTTTCCAAAAGTAAAGTTATTCATGTCAGAGCCATTTGAGTTAGACCCACATGGAAAATGGGAGTAGCAGGGGAGTCTGGAGCTGATGTATCCATGGGGAAAACTGGAAGACCAGTTGCATTAGAGCAAGCAGAAGAAATACACACACACACTGCCATAGCACACTGTAGGTCAGACAACAGCAGTGAAGGCATCAGTACTGAATTGTTGGTGTCTTGCCCACCCTGTGATGAAGGGAACTTTATTGTTCTTGTTTTACAGAGGGTAGGCTGAGGCACTGAGTAAGGCATAGATCTCAGTTACAAAGCTGTGACTAAGACCCATCTTGTTGACTGTTAGTGTTTTCTACAAGATCACATAGCCTCCCTGGATGGTTTTATTAAACTAATTCTGATTCGAGCTCTTCACGCTGGCTGACTTCAAATTTTAAACACAGATAAACATTCATAATAAAGGTGAATGGGTTTAATTACCAAAACTAATCCTTGGAGTATTGTACTGGCCAAAGAATGCTTCCTCACATCTGTATCTGTAAGGAAACAGGAAAACTTCTTCATCCTTATCCTACTCTTTAGGACTCTACACACCATTTTCCAGTAGTTCTGAGTTAGCCAAAAATAACTTCTTATTGATTTTATCAGTTGAAATCCATTGATAGCACTATACCTTCTAATAGTTTTTCTTCACCAAAACCACCAGGTGGAGGCTACAGTTGTACTGCTCTGTCAAAATGAATATGGGCTTAGTGGCAGCTACTGAAACTTCTGGGTAAACGTAATAGGATGTTACTCAAATTTAATTTGAATCATATAACCCCAAAAGCAAAAGCCCCTTATTCTTCAGATAGGTCATTTTATGAATATTACATAAAGAATATCTCTTAAAGGGTTATTAATGTGAGTTTGGTGTCTGTACTTATGTACATGGCTTTATAGAATGTGGCTCCATCAGTTATATCTCATATTTATAAGAATCTGTATTTTCAGTGGGAAAAGTACTTACCTTTTTTAAAAGTAGAAGAAATTCTATCCCATTGCCAATTCTTTTCAAAAGTGTTGCTGAAATATTTCTTTCCCTAAAAATAGGAAAAATGAATTACTTAGGATCAAAGAGGGATTTGGATTTCCTCTGTAAACTCTCATGTTTGACTTAATTGGGTGGAGGAGGTTTTTTAATATAATTAAAGCTATAAAACTTCATTAAGTGGAACAAAATGGAACAGGGAAGAAGACACATTTCAACACAATAAAAATCTATAGTGATACAGGTAAAGCACTAGGAACTTTGACTTCAATGAAAAATGTATTACTACAGGGCTTCCCTGGTGGCGCAGTGGTTGAGAGTCCGCCTGCCGATGCAGGGGACACGGGTTCGTGCCCCGGTCCGGGAAGATCCTACATGCCGCGGAGCAGCTGGGCCCGTGAGCCATGGCCGCTGAGCCTGTGCGTCCGGAGCCTGTGCGTCCGGAGCCTGTGCTCCGCAACGGGAGAGGCCACAACAGTGAGAGGCCCGCATACCACAAAAAAAAAAAAAAAAAAAAAGTATTACTGCAGAAACAAATTAGCCGCAAAGAGAACAAGATGTTACTATTACTTTGGAATAGGTCCTGAATAAGTTTGTTTTTGTTTTGTATCACGTATGTGCTTTTTTTAGTGTCTCGTGGTGTACTTAAATGTATACTTGGTAAAATTTCTATTTTAATTTCCTTTTCCTTCCTATTCATAATAAGCATTTTCGGTAGGTTTTCCTTGCCTTTGTCATTGTGGACTACACTGTCTTAAGTTGCATGGTGTTTAAAAGAGTGGGCTCTAGCTAGACTCAGAGCAAGGGTCAAAACTCAGTCTGCCACTTGCCGGATGTTTTGACCCTAAATTCTTTGTGTCTCTATTTCCACATCCTTACTTCCCTCCAGGATAGGACTAATTTTATAGGTTGTAGTGAGGATTACATGAAACAAGACACATCAAGCCCTTAATATACATAGTCAACACTCAATAAAAGTTATCAGTTACTAACGCAACCAAACCCACCCTATGATATGCTTCTACTTCCAATTCATTGTGTGGTAACATATCCTACTCCACCTTCCAGTTAAGGGATTTTTGAAGGTTTTGGATAAACTGATAATAAACACCTTTTACAGCTTTTTCAGAGAGTGGATGGTTATTTGAACATTTTCTAGTGCTGCTGTTTATGACTCAAGAAGCAAGGAGCACCTGGAAGTCCCTAATTTTCTTTCTTCAAGGAACCTCTGTGGACTTAGACCAAGCAGTCAGCATGAAAACAAGCTGTAGCTAGGGCTAAGAGCCTCTGCTCCAGGACCAGAATTCAGTCTGCTGCTTCAAGACCCTCTAAGAACTCTCTGAAATCCAGGACTCTGCTTCTTATCAGTCTGAAGCTATCCTTGCCCAGTCAGAATATCTCTTCCCCCATAAAACCAAGAGTTCTTACAGCCCTATTATACTGAGGCTTTGAGCTCCCCTTTTTCTCAACATTTCCCCTTCGAGGTGGGATTTGGACCTTTCCTTTGTATAAGCAGAAGTTCTACTAAAATATTTTTCCTCCAACGAAGGAACAGTTTTCCTGAGTACTAAATTTTGCCAGTAGTCTTGGTGCAATAGGTGCAGCCTGCAGGCAACTTTCAAAGAGCATACTTCTGAGCCTGATACAAAGCATTCACATGCTGTTATTCAAGTCCTTACAGAAGAGAAGAGAAACCAAGAGGGGTTAATAATCATTGGTAACCTGGATTCTTGAATTATGCCGGCAGACATGGCAGGTAGACACAACTCAGTCTGACATGTCTGGAAAACTGCAGGCTATTTGATACAGGTGGAAAGTGGGCTATAATAGGGAAATGGAGCTAGGGGAGCAGGCAAGGGTCAGAGGATAGAGGACCATATAGGTCATAACAAGAATTTGGACTTTATCTAGGAAACAGTCTTTCCAAATCTGGAGGCACGTCAAAACCATCTGAGAAGTTTTCTTTTGTTAATAGAATTTTTTTTTCCAAGTCCTATTCCAGACCTATAAAATCAGAATATTTACAGAGAAGGCTGCTCTGCTTTTTCTTAATCCATGCCTGAACTCCCATTGTTTGCCACATCTCACTGGAACAGAAGTTGATATTAAAATAAAAATAGAGGGTTACCCTGGTGGCACAGTGGTTGAGAGTCCGCCTGCCGATGCAGGGGACACGGGTTCGTGCCCCGGTCCGGGAAGATCCCACATGCCGCGGAGCGGCTGGGCCCGTGAGCCATGGCCGCTGAGCCTGCGCGTCCAGAGCCTGTGCTCTGCAACGGGAGAGGCCACAACAGTGAGAGGCCTGCGTACCGCAAAAAAAAAAAAAATAAATAAAATAAAAATAGAAAAAGTTTACTAATTTTGAAATTCCTGTAATGAAATTTCATGTTGAACATGAATTATATGGAAACATATTGCTGTTGATCAATCTTAGTTGATCAATAATTATGTGTTTGATTGACGTCTTTTCAGCACTTAGATATTGGTGAATATAATTATTCTATATTTATTTGTACTTTTTGATGATTTTCAAGTCTGCTCAAGTCTTTGTTATGAGTTTATGTCATATTCATACATACATATACACATATGTATATATATATATATATGCACAAAAAGATCTGTTCTGCCTTATGATCAAGGACACTGATAAAAGAGAATGGAGAAAGGAGACTGGTACAGGGAAAGCGTGATATAAAATATAGAATATAATCTGATATTATAATACTGCTTTCTCATAGTCCAAGACAGTGAGATGTAAAACTGGTATAATCCCTATGACCTGCTGCTGGAGCATCCTTAAGAGAAACATGGTACAGTCCAAAGAGGGCTGTAGGATTTACTTCCACACTGAAAAGGTAGAACTGATCCTAAATGATTAAGCCAATTGGGATTGGAATTTCCAGTACATTCCAAAGCTTAGAAATAACCCCAAACACATAAAACCTGTCATTTATCTTTTGCTCTCTATACAGTTCCTCAGTCACGAGTCGTGACAATTTGTCTCAGACATATCTTTCTCAGGATCACCTACAATCCACACCCATTGCAGCTGATCTACTTCAGGTTCTCATTTTCTCTCGCAAGACTCGGACAAGTCTTTCCACTGTACTTGTAGCCTTCAACATCTTCCTATTGTGACCTTCTGTACATTAGAATGGTATCTGGAAAACATGCTGATGGGGTGATTTCTAAAATGTAAGGAATCATATTGTTTTTATACTTAAAACTGCTGATTACTCCAAATTACTTTTTAGATCAAGTCCAAATTCCTTGACTTGGGATAGAAGGCTGTGCTAGGCCGTGACCAGTCTTTAACTCTGATAACTCAGTAAGAAAAGGAAACCTAAAGAATGTCATCAAGTTTCAGCTAGGATTGCATTACATGGGAGGAAATAAACCCTTGAGTGGTAAATTCTTCTTCCCTGCAGCCCAATGTGATAAAAGCTAGCAGCCTCCATAGCTTTCCTGCCACTCTGATGTTTTACTCCAAGGCCCACACTGCCCATCAATTTTCCGTAGGTCAGGGACCAAAGGCTGGTTACTCACTTGTTTCCTCATAATGTGCACTTTGCATGAATCATTTGCTGATATTGGTCATCTATTGAAGTAAAAGCAAATTTGAACATGATCTGAATGGTGATTCTCGTCAATCATCAAATCCAGGCTAGCCCTTTCTAGTTGATCGAAGATCTTTGATGACCTAGAACCTGCTTACATTTATTGCAGACTTTTCCTTCCAAGTTCGCCACACCATACTTTAGTCCAGACACTCAAAACTACTTATAGTTCCCTCTAAACACAATACCCACGCAAGCCTCCCTGCTTTGTTTTTACAACCCCTGCTTTATCTAAATATAACTCATCTTTGAGGACTCAACTCATGCATAATTCTTCCAAGAAGACTTCACAGATGCTCCCCTTCCCTTCCAGACTGGGATAGGCCTACTTCCAATCTGCTCCCATAGTGTCCAGTGATGGCTCTATCAGAGCACTGGTCACCAGCTACTGAATGTCTTTACTTGTTGAATTTCCCATCTATACTCTAAAATCCTTGAGAGTGGGATGTAGTTGATTTATCTCGCATGCCTGTGCCTAACGCTGAATATACCTAACATAGTCTCATGCTCAGTGATTATTTATTGAACTGAATTAGAGGGGTTTTGTTATGTGGAGGGAATGCAATTACAATGTTGGGTACTTGTGCTCTCTTTTAAGATATTAAAATAGTCACAGTTTTCCCCAAAAGAAATACTACTGCAGAAAAGGAGACAAAAGTCTGTTTTTATTCCCATTCAATGCTAGCCATTAAGAAAGTCTCTTTGGAAGGTTCCCTAGATAATGATGATGATGATGATGATGATGATGATAACAACTAACATTGACTGAGGATTTGTTATTTCCAGGCTAAGTATTTTTGGTCCATACCTTTTTTTAAGTGCCACAGCAGTACAGGCAAGTATTGTTATAATCCCCATTTTACATGTGTGAAGCACAGAGAGATTAAGTATTTGCCCCAACGCAGCTACCATGTCCATACAATGTGCTCTAGACATTCATCAGAGCATTTTCTAAAAAAGCGACCATGTAAAGATTACAAAGCTGAATACAACAGGGGCTCCTTAAATCACATTTGACCTCTAGTGGAAAGACATCACTGTATATGTTGGCTCTACCATCACAAAAGCCTTTGACAGCTTACTAGTGTAGCATCTTTTACTTGTGAGTACACGGGGCACTCCTTGAAGGTGGCAAGCATACATGGACCAGTGTATCCCCCACTGGCCCTACTGTGAGCACACAGATTCTTGTGATATATTTGCTGACTAACTGCCTATTGAGAGACCTTGAATGGTGGTCTCAACTTCTTTATGCACAGCTCTCCTTACGGAAGCATATGTATTACCTTTATTCACAGAAGAGTGCGGTATGAGCACATTTTCTCTCTTCCAATTTTTTACTTACTCTTCAGTCATCACACAGCTCCCTTGGCATACAGAATGGGCATCATCACTTGATGTTCCATCTACCTCCTGCATTTTGGCTTAAACAGTATCATTACTCTCAGAGAAGAATAGATTTTTCCAATTAAGCTCTGGACAAATTAGCAATATATTTTACATAAGCCACTAAAACAGTATTATGCTTAGCTGCATTAGGCCACTTTGGTCCTGGATGAATTTCATAATGCTGCAAAATATTGCCTTTTCCTCCCGATTTTCTAACCAAGTAAATCCCATCCTGTAGAGTTTATACCTAAGTATTACAAAGCTTGAAGCAGTGTTAACTTATCTAGGTCTCAGAAATCTTTGGAGACTGGAAAAAAGTGAGAGAGTAATTTTTTAACCTGTTTCCTTAATGAAGCAGATTCTAATTTTGTTCTCGGCTGTGTAACATCTGAAAAACCCTCCCATCTAGCCTCATTCACCCAGTGGCTAACATTATATCTAAATGCCCATGCTAAAGCATATCCAAATCCCTGTGGATCCTGCTATGGTCCCAAGTAAATTGTTTCAGTTTAATTTGAGTTACAGGAGAGTTCTATGGTCTCCTTTTCTTGTTTTGTGTTCAAAAAGAAAATACCTCTTGCATGTTGGCTGTGTACTTTCTGATGTTTGTTTCCCATTTGAGAAAAAACATAATGAGGTTGCATTTGCACTAATTTTCATAATAATAAGACCAAACTATACTTGTCCCAAGATGTAGAGTCAGTTGAAGTAGAAAACAGTACAATCTAGTCCTACCTATGATTGCATTTATCTATCAGGATTCACTTAAACCATGCAAAATAAAATATTTGTATTTTACACAGAGGCTTAGGGAAAAGTTAAGTTTAACTTTTGTTCCCTTCTTACAACTCTGAGACACTTCACTGCTGCTTAAGCTGGACAAATTGCAAACCTTATGAAATAATTGGCATATAACACTATTAAGCTACTGTAATTAAATGTGTTTATTGTGTGATATTGGATAGGTCAGCTAACCTCTCTGTGCTTTGGTTTTCTCACCTATAAAATTAGTCATTGAATTAGTCTATAAAAGTGACATTCTAGTGATTCCAGGTAGAACTCAAAAGCAAATGGATATTTGGGATGTGAAAAGAAAATTTTCAAACTACACTTTTCTTTGGCAAGGCAGTATTGTATAAAGGAAAGAACACTGATTTGTCACTAAACAATATGAATTTGATTTCCAAAATTGAAATGTACTAGCTATTTGATCTTGACCTCAGCTGTAAAATGAAGAAATAAACATTTATCCTGCATAGGTGTCATAAGCTTTAGAAACAGCATGTGGAAACTGCTAGCATATAATAGATGCTCAATAATTGTAGTGCTCTGGGGTATAACAGAGTACTCTTCCCCATCAGCCCTTCGTTCTTTCATATCTTCACCTGTGGTAGCAAAGTGTATCTTTGCATAAGAGTTCATAGATGCTGTGGGATGAGAAGTGATGAATATTAGTAAAAGAATGGTAAAAAAAAAAAAAAAAGAATGGTACATTACTGCTCTATAAGTCACTCCTGAGAATTCCAAACAGCCCAAGCAAATTCTCACTAAGCATGAGTAACCATAACATGAGGGGCTAAAGATGAAGCAGGGTACTAGTCTTCTGATTGGTACCTCCCAGGGTCAGCTCTGACCCATTTACTTTGAACATTTGAATAAGAACCAAAAAGCAGAGAAATAAAATGCAAAGAACAGAGAAGACCAACAAAAGTAAAGGACCTTTTAAACCTCAACTGAGGCCATTTCTGTTAGATTAATATGTGAGCTGCTAGTAATTATTAAAATAAAATGTTATACCACCTTCATGAATTCAAGTATCTATGTCATTTGCAACTAATAAGATTTTGTTTCTTCTTTAATGGATGAACCTACAGACCTTCCTAGGTATATACAGTGACCCATCATTAAGAGGAGGAAAAAAAGAAAGATGACATTTGAGATCTTGTTAGTTTATGCACTGAAAGTGACCATCTGAAGAAGAGCCAGTCACCTCTCATGCAGAGAAAAATGGCAAATGACCTGTAATTCATAAGTTTGCTCTATATGTTGCTTCAATTTACTTTTATTTGTTCACCGAGGCCTTTAATTCTAAATAGCCAACTTGGCAAAATCACTTGGAAGCTTAGCAGGCAACTCGGACTCACCTTGGCCAAAAGAGCACTATTGCTATTCTGTCTCCACCAAACCTGCCCTGCTGTAAGTCCTCCTCACTTCACTCAACAAGGAAAAAATAATCCCTAATTATCTCTTCTTGCTGTCTTTCTATCACACCATACATCCACTGCAACAGAGGCCGTGTCCATTCAATTTATAAAATGTATCCTGAATCTTGTACATCTCTCCATCTATACTATTTCCAAAATAATTCCAACCACCCCACTCTCTAGTTCATACCCCACATAAAAGTGATATTTTAAAAATGTAAATCAAGATCATGCTGCTCTTAGCTTCTAACATTTCAATAGCTTCCCATCAAAATTAGAATAAACGTCAGACTTCTCACCATGGCCTTCAAAGTCCTAAGTCATCTGCTCCTTCCTTCCTCACCGACCTCACCTCCATCCTCCTCCCCAACCCCCAACCAAGCTTCAGTGGTCTTCTTTCTCGTTCTAAAAAGTGCCAAGTTTATTTCTGCTTTAAGGCCCTTACACTGAATTCTTAGTCTGCATGGAGGGCCAGCTTCACAGGTGTATGGCCCCTGCAGTCACACGGAGCCCTGACATCAGAAGGGCCCCACTGTTGGTTTGATGTTCTGCTTTTGCCATCTCAAATATTTTTTAATAATTTCAATTTTTAACTTGTGTTTTATAAGTGAAATCCAATGGGACAGTGGAGCACTTGGGTGAGCAGAGAAAATACATGCAATATTTCCATCACTCATCACCACCTCATTTGCATATGGCATTTGCAATGTCCCATGAGCAAAGAATTCTGGTGGACCTACTATGTGTAGGAGTTCCTTATGACTCAAAGTGAGTACAAAGTGAGCATATTATGTCGAGAACTGAGTAAGAAGGGGCACCGACAACTCAGAGAGGCCACACCTTCTATTGAGAACCAGAACTTGCTTCAAACATAGAAAGGAAGCAGTGCTGTTCTAAGAAACATGAATGATCAAAGAGCCCTAACATAACCCTTCTTGTTCATGTAACTTCTCAGTATTAGCTAACCACCTACACTGAAAATGATGACATAGACAGAGAAAGATAGGGCAACCAGAGTTCATTTTCCCATTTTCATTTAGTCCTTCCTTACTCATAAAGAAGCCCAAGGTAGAGAGTGTTGATAGAATGTACGCCTATGGAGAAGTGAAATTTAAGACGTTGAGTTAATTTTGTACAATGTTTCTGGTAAAAATGAAAAACATAGGTATGTACAAGCTATGAAATTAAAAACTGTAATTTTGGTGATGCCACCTATGAGTTCAGTGCTCTTATTTTTAAACTGAAAACTAGTACTGCACAATACAAAGATGAATGGTAAGGTTCATGCTAATAATTTGACATTTTAATTCTCCCTGCTTAAAATAACATTAATAATATTAACATAACAAATTAAAAAATAATAGGATAAGTGAAGAGAAACACCATAGAAAAAATGAGAAAGTTTTATATTTTAGTACTCTTAATGGTATTTTTTTCTGTTTTTAGAACAAGGGATCATACATTTTCTTTTTGCAATGGACCCTGCAAATTCTGTAGTCAGCTCTGCTGGCATGGAGTATCCTTCCCCTGTCCCCAGCTTCACAAAGCTGATTCATGTCAGCTTCTTTGAGAAGCCTCTCCTCACCCACCAATCAAAATCAGTCACCAAGGGCTTCCCTAGTGGCGCAGTGGTTGAGAGTCTGCCTGCAGATGCAGGGGACACGGGTTCGTGCCCCCATCTGGGAAGATCCCACATGCCGCAGAGCGGCTGGGCCCGTGAGCCATGGCCGCTGAGCCTGCGCGCCCGGAGCCTGTGCTCCGCAACGGGAGAGGCCACAACAGTGAGAGGCCCGCGTACCGCAAAAAAAAAAAAAAAAAAAATCAGTCACCAAGTACTCTCTAGCAAACTATCCAATCTCCGTACTCTGCATAAAGTTATGTAGGAATGCTTGCACATTTCTAGCTGTCCGTCTGCATCCTACCTCTGTAGGAGCAGAACTTTGGCTTTCCTGTTCCCTACTTACCTTTAGGGGTAAGAACAGTGTCTGACATTTATTAGGCATTTAATAAATATTTGTGCAATGAGTGAATGAATGAATCTAATGATTACTACCTTATCCAATTTAAAATAGACCTTTATAAAGTTACAGTGTAATTTAAAAAACCACTTGCACTATTTTAAATGTTTTCACTACTTAAAAAATTTAGAAAGGCAAAAAAATAAATTATGAACCATAGAGAACCACAGAAAGTTGGTGACATTGATTTTCAGCATATTTTATACAATATGGCTATTAAAAATAATGGTGTTGAAATAATACTTTTATACTTTAAAGAAGCTTTCATTTCCAAATAATCTCTCGTTTAAAGGCTCCCTATAAATGACCAGCTATAGGTTTCAAGACACTAATAGATCATTCTTTTTTTAAGTATTATTTTAAAATAATTTCCTCATAAAACATCTAGAATAGAGAAGGCTGGTGGGTTTCATCTTGTATGTAATGCTGCAGAATAGGAAATAGTTGCCTGCAAGATTATGTTAAAAAGAAGAGGAATCTTTTACCTTAATCTCTGGAATACACTGCCCTGGCTGATTAATGCTGTCTTTATGGGTGTAGAAATGGGAAGTGGGAACATGAGTGCTCTGTATCTACCATCTTCATCCCGAGATACTCTGAAATAGGCATGGTATAAACCTACAAGGCTTTCAGCTTTTCTGGCCTAGAATAAAAGTGTACATTTTTTGTGCTACCAAGGCAACAATTTTGCCTTAGGAAACATTGAAAATAACTATAAATGATAATAAGAAATCAAAATTCTGAAAAAAAAATTCTGCAGAACATGAAACTATGTCACCTGTGATTTGTTATGAAATAGAATTTCTGTAGAGCCGAAAAATACAGCTACACCTAACGGTTGTTAATACAAAAAATATTTTCATCTTTAACAAGATGAGATATAACTCAGTGAAAGTTTTCATAGATATAGACAAGATTATTCTAAAATTTATAGAGAATATCAAAGGAATCAGAAGAGCTCAAATAACTTTGAAACAGAAGAATAAAGTGGGAAAAATCAGTCTACCTGATTTCAGGACTTCTAGCTACAGTAATCAGGATATGTGGTATTAGCAGATGGAAAGACACATCAATGGAACAGAACCGAGAAACCAGGAAGAGGCTCACAGAAGTGCAACTACAGTAGGCAGAATAATGCCCATCCCCCCACAGAAGATATTCAATCGCCAATACTGTGATTATATTAGGTCATGTGACAAAAAGAGATTTGGCAAGTGTGATTAAGTTCAGGATCTTGAGGGGGGAGATTATCCTGGATTATCTAAGTGAGCCCAGTGTAATCCTAGGGGTCTTTATAAGTGGAAGAGGGAGGCAGAAGAGTTAAGCGTCAAAGAGAGATTTGAAGATGCTATGTTGCTGGCTTTGAAGATGGAGGAAAGGGCCACGAGCCAATGAATGCAGGTGGCCCTAGAAGCTAGAAATGTCATGAAAGTGTCTCCCTTAGAGCTTCTAGAAAGAATGCAGGCCTGACAATACCTTGACTTAGCCTAGTGACATCCACTTTGTGTTTTAGACCTCCAGAACTGTAAGATAATAATTTTGTGCTGTTTTAAGCCACTAAGTTTGTGACTTTTCACAGCAGCAATAGAATACAATGGCCAACTCTTTTTTTAAAATTGAAGTACAGTTGCTTTACAATGTTGTGTTAGTTTCTGGTGTATAGCAAAACGATTCAGTTATATATATATATATATATATATATATGTTTGGGAATCACTGCCTATGGAACCTTAGTAAATTTTGTAATGATGTCAGTTCAGTACTATTATATCTTCAGTGTTCTCTTTATAATAAATTTGCTCAAAGAACTTTTATCAAGTACCCACCATATGCTAGGCATGGAGCTAGTGGGATATAGAGATGAAAGGAGATAGTATACCCCTAGAGATGTTCAGAGTGTAGACCTGCAGCAGGCCCTCAATGAACAAGTACAACAGAAAGTGGTGTACACTTAATAGAGATATTAAGAAGCTGCTAAATACAGTCACCTTCTGTGTTCAAAGATCCATCAGGACATATGAACAATGTAACTGAGTCTATTTAGAAAAGCACTTCCTCCTTGACAAGAGTAAAAAAGACAAAGGGAACAATTATTGACCTTCTACCATACCTTATGTAATATGCTGGGTGGGTGCTTTTTGTACTTCATCCCATTTAATCCCTGCAACATCCCTTGAATTAAGTTTTTCTCATCGTTCTTTTACCAAAGAGGAAATTGAAGCTCACAGCGACTTGACCAAGGCTTTTCATCTGGAAAATGTGATTTGACCAGCATCTAAATCTGAATCTCACTGACTCCAAAGCCTGTGCACTTTCCTCTCCACCTGGCTAATGTTCACTGGGGGGACGATAATCTAGTGTATGCTACACACAGACGGTTATTTGTTCTTGCTTCCCCTGCCCTAATTTACTGGCAGTATATGTAAACTGACTGCCCTAGCCTCAAAGACAAAATATGTAAATATTTAGAAACTATGCTGTTTTAAAAATATTCTAAATCAAGATTTAGGGATTAAATGATGCTTAAACTATTGCTTACAGTGAGATTTGGGGAATATCTGTAAATTTTATTAAACCTGAACTATTTTCTTAGCCCTGAATTATTTTCTATCTCTATACATTTACCCTCTGTCATCTCCCCCATAAGAGAAACTCCTAAAAATTAAGTGTGTAGTTGGAATAAGCAAACAAATATACATGTGTACATATATGTGTGTATATATGTATATGTGTAAGATATATGTATATGGAAAAGTTATATGTTATATACATGTATGTATTTTACATATGTACATACATATGTGCACAGCATTGAGGCATTTACATCATTCTTTCTTTACTTTGCAGTCCTGGACATACAGGTACATAACAAGACAGACATGACTCCTTTCCTCTAATGGCGTATAGTCTGAAGTATAATAAGGAAATAAATAAATAAAAGGAAGATAAATATGTATACATACATAAATGAACAGAATAAGGGTGAAAGATTTGATAGTGTGAAAAGGAAGCTATCCCCTCTCTAACTTTCACAAACATTGTCATGTTGGTAATGGGTGCTGTAGTTATGTTTGATCAATTTTGGTTATAAAGCAGAACACTCAATTCTGATTGTAAAGCAAATACGAGGTATTTCATGTCTTCTTGAAGTTAGAAAATCAAGAAAATCGTCCCCCCAAAATATAAAGAAGATACTGACTTATTTGAAAGCAACAAACATTCAGTATTATCAGCATAAGAAATGTTCACAATCTCATAGGAAAAATTTCTCTCTCCTGGGGCTATCTCAAGAAAGAAACTATAATCCAATAATGCAGAGTTAATCGCAAATTTAATTCTCTTATTGACAGAGAAATCATCTGTTCTCTCAGAGTGGCAGTAACTCAGCTAATTTTTATTTTTCTTATAATAATGCATAAAATTTTGTTAAGTTAATTTAAAGGGAGAACTTAGAGTAAAAACTGCCCAACATGGAAGAATAATTTTCCGATAGTGGAATTTCAAGCATCAACTAAAAGAGGATATTATTCAGCAAATGTTTTTCTTAGCAGTCCTCATTTGAAATCTCTAAAACGCTAGTATGAGATATATGTGTGTGGGAGAAAGAGAGAGAGAGAGACACCCAATATTGCATGCTTTGTGCATAACTGTTCTAAAGGATCTTATGTTGTGTACTATATGTATCAATATCAGGGTAATGTACATTGCCACATAATGTAAAAAGAAAAATATACATAAAAACAATGCAACCAAGTATCCAAGTGTCACACCAACTAAAACACCAAATAAACCTTGAGCAGTGAATAAAAAAGGGAGAGAAAATAAGAGAGGAAGAAAAAGAAGGAGGAGGATGTAGAGGGAAAGGGAAGAGGGGAGGGGGGAGGGAGGGCAGAAGAGGGAGAAATACAGAACAGCAGAATGGTCTAGTCACCACTGAGCACTCATCTTCACCTTAGTGATGCTGACCATTTGGAGTGAGATGGAGCCAGCTTCCGCAGAAGTGTGTCACGTGAAGCTGAAACACCAAGCCTCTTCAATGTCTCCCATTTCTCTACATACAACAATCCAGACATTTTTACACTGAAAACTAATCTCTCCTATGACCTCTCTTTATTATTTATAGCCATACAAAACCTTGTTTTGCTTTCTTCTCTTTAAAGTCAAAACTGAGGAGCAAATAGGACAAGGTTAGGGGAATATTTTTTAAAGGTAGAACCTGAAGAAGACTTAGGCAAGAGAACTGAGGAGGCAGTAATTTTGTGCACATTATCCATGGGATTTAGGAAGAGGTTTTTTTGGGGTTTTTTTTTGCAGTATGCGGGCCTCTCACTGCTGTGGCCTCTCCCGTTGCGGAGCACAGGCTCCAGACACGCAGGCTCAGCGGCCATGGCTCACGGGCCCAGCTGCTCCATGGCATGTGGGATCTTCCCGGACCGGGGCACGAACCCATATCCCCTGCATTGGCAGGCGGACTCTCAACCACTGCGCCACCAGGGAACCCGTAGGAAGAATTTTTATAGCCCCAAAATAAATTCTCACAACATTCAACAAAGAAAAAAGAAATTGTTTTATATTCATCATGATATAGAAAACTTAGAATTATAGAAAAATAAAATTGTAGGTGACTTCATGTTCATCTAAAGTTTGGGGCCACCATCATCAAAAAATCTAGAAACAATAAATGCTGGAGAGGGTGTGGAGAAAAGGGAACCCTCTTACACTGTTGGTGGGAATGTAAATTGATACAGTCACTGTGGAGAACAGTATGGAGGTTCCTTAAAAAGCTACAAATAGAACTACCATATGACCCAGCAATCCCACTACTGGGCATATACCCTGAGAAAACCATAATTCAAAAAGAGTCATGTACCAAAATGTTCATTGCAGCTCTATTTACAATAGCCCAGAGATGGAAACAACCTAAGTGTCCATCATCGGATGAATGGATAAAGAAGATGTGGCACATATATACAATGGAATATTACTCAGCCATAAAAAGAGACGAAATTGAGCTATTTGTAATGAGGTGGATAGACCTAGAGTCTGTCATACAGAGTGAAGTAAGTCAGAAAGAGAGAGACAAATACTGTATGCTAACACATATATATGGAATTTAAGAAAAAAAAATGTCATGAAAAACCTAGGGGTGAAACAGGAATAAAGACACAGACTTACTAGAGAATGGACTTGAGGCTATGGGGAGGGGGAAGGGTAAACGGTGACAAAGCGATAAAGAGGCATGGACATATATACACTACCAAACGTAAGGTAGATAGCTAGTGGGAAGCAGCCGCATAGCACAGGGAGATCAGCTCGGTGCTTTGTGACCACCTGGAGGGGTGGGATAGGGAGGGTGGGAGGGAGGGAGACGCAAGCGGGAAGAGATATGGGAATATATGTATATATATAACTGATTCATTTTGTTGTGAAGCTGAAACTAACATACCATTGTAAAGCAATTATACTACAATAAAGATGTTAAAAAATAAATAAATAAAAATAAAAATAAATAAAGTTCGGGGCCACGTCTTCACAAATAACTCTTAACTGAGATTCGAGCATCCTGGAAGATGGGCTTAACAGACATAAAGAAAGACATAAGCAGGGAGGCAAAGATCAATAAAATAATAATGGGAACATCCTACGTCCTAGGTGTCCACTTGCCAAAGTCACAAATAAACTATGACCAGTAAAGTCAGAAGAGGGAGTCACCTCATGCAGAGAAGGATATGGAAGTTAATGGAATGAGTTCCGAAAAATGGTTAGCAAAATTCCCAGGTGCAAATGCAACTGGTATTAGATCAGCTACTTGATCTTATCCAACACCTTCTTTGGATAAACAAGTGGTAGAGCTGGGATTAGAACATGAATCCATGGACACCCAGCCAATACCTCCTTCTTCTCCCTCATATTTCAGGGCCTAAATTTGATGTTTGGGTTTTTTTTTAATTTCTTTTTTCTCATCCTTATTGAGGTATAATTGACAAATAAAAATTGTATATTTTTAAGGCATATGACTTGATGTTTTGATAAACATATACATCTTAAAATTATGGCCACAATCAAGCTAATCAACATATCACCACATGCAGTGAAATGGGGAGATGTTGGTTAAGGGGTACAAAGTTTCAGTTATGCAAAATGAATAAGTTCTGATGATCCAATGTACAACAATGTTAACATAATTAAAAAAAAATAGTTAACAGTACTGTATTGTATACTTGAAATTCCCTAAGAGTAGATCTTAAGTGTCCTAAACACACACACACACAAACAAACTAAAAACAAGGTTTGTTTTAAAGTTAGAGAGGTTAATTGATCTGTCTAAGAGCTATAGCTAGCCGTGGAAAAGCCAGGGCTAACACTCAGGACTTTTGGTTCTGGTCCAGGAGGCTTCTTTTAACAAGTGGTATTGAAATTGGTGTTATCTGGAGGCTGACCAAGATGAGCTTAAAGTTCCCCTTAGCTTGACTAAACTCTAGATAGGCTTCTTCTTGATGACAGGCCTCTGATCTCACTTTTCTTAGATGAGTTACTTTATAAAATGTGTAGCTGAAAATTCTTTCTCTGCCCCTTTGAAATGTATATAAATCTTCCCCCAGCCTCTTGCCAGTTTTACAACCTAGGAATATCTTTCTCAAGGACCTACAACCAACTCTTTGAAATATAATCATCAAGGAAGAGAGTACCCTACATCCCCATCTCTGTGGGAGGGTAGGAGGCTACTGTGCCGTTAATTAGCGAGTACAGATGGCCAGATCACAGAGAAGAACACTTGCAAATTCAGGAATGATTCCATGTGCTTGGCACCTCCCATGTGTCAACCTCTCCGCCAACATCCTTTAGTACTTTTCTGTCAACTCACCCCAACTCCTAAAATCCCTCCTGCCGTTTGTTTCTGTGGACTTGATTTCAATCTCTCTTCCCTATTGCAATAGGCTTGAATAAAGTCTTAACTTGCCTGTTTAACTTTCTCCTGTGCAATTTTTCTTAGACACGTCCAAATTTTCCTGGACAACTGTGGGAACTCTTCAAATCCAAATAATCGGCAATATTTTATGTCGGGTAAATAAAAGTATTTGAATTAAATCTATGCATATTACTACTAATAATATATATTATTTATATATAAGTATTTGGTGTATATTTAAATATATGTGGCTGTTATGGTTATTAAATACAGATTTATTTGAAAGCATCTAAATTTTAAGTAGCTTTTATACATTTTGTATTTTCTCAATAAATGGAGCAATTCTGTGGAAACCTTTGAAATTAGACCATGTTAAAGATGGATCTTCTTGCATAATAGCAGTCAGATCATTTTTAATGTCTATTCAGCATAAAGATGTAGAACCATATAATATTAAGTATGGAACTATGCCACGGATACATTGCTACCTGAACTGCTTCTGCTACTGAATTTAAATGATCACGGTGGGAAATATGAATTCTCAGTGACCCTAGAAACCTTTTTTCTAGCAACAGACAAAGAGCTGAATAGACAATACCTTATTTTACCTCTTTTTTTAGTTTATACCATTGTTTCTGGAGACTATGCTAAGTCTCAAAATTCATGCATCAGGCAGAGAGAAGATTATCCATATACAAAATCATTTGTTGATATTTTCCAATATTTGCTTTCAGATTCCCCTTCTCCAGAAGAGCTCACACTCTAAGGGGATACTTGATGAAGTGAGAGACCTTCCACCTGATTCCTTACATCAAATCTCTCTGATCACCATCATCTCTGGGTTTATTTTCTTCCAAAATAACCCATCATGGGTTGCTATAGTTTAGAAACTTGCTTTCTTCAGTCTATCCTATTTCTCTAAAGAATCTAAAACTTTCGAAAGAGACAAAAACAGAACACCTGAATCTTGCTATAACAGGGGATGAAAACAGAAGCGCGTGGGATTCCCCACTAAACCTGCTTTCATTCTTGGTGATGTCAACTGCCTCAAAGAAGTCATCAAGCACTGTGGCTTCTCAACCCACCCATGTTTTCCTCTAAACCCTCCTCTGCCACAAACTTTCATTAGCATCACCAATAACTAGAGTAGCACCTCTGAAATCTCAATGGCAAGTCAGTACTGATTACCATCTTGTATTTACCTGCTTATTATAAAATCCCAGCTGCGGTAACACTTTGATTGTGTTGATTCCTCTTATTCATTGACCCCATAACTTTTTCCCTATGAAGTTCATCCAGTTCTGTGGCTTGACATTCTATCTACCTGCTGATAGCTCCCAAATTTCTACTTTAGTGTGTGCGGGCGACTGCTGCGGGGAGGGCACTTTTAAGATTCTTAGATGCCCTCTTTTTTCCAGATAAGAGAATCTAGTAGGCATTGGCTTAGCAATTCCCTTTAGCAAAGGGTCGCACAACCACACACACAATTTGATTTTTACCCACAGGCCTCGTATGAGAATTTTTTTACCAGCTGAGAGACAGGGTGGGAGGTAGTTTATATTCCAACCCAGAAAGTCCTGGGTCTTCTCTATTTCCCCTAGTTTCTTCGTACAAACTGACCAGTCTCCTGTAGCTTATATCTTTCTTCCTGTATCTTGTCATACTTTACTAAGAGAAGCAGCCTGGCCCATTCACCATTCTGTCTCTAGATCTCTTTTGCCAAGTGCCCAAGTACATTAGGTATATTCTCTATCTTCCAGTTTACCACAGGCAATAGTTATGCTACTTGTCCTGGAATTATATAGTACAGGAGTCCCTTCTCCAGCAGCAATTTCCTCACTGATCTTCCAGCTCCTCTAATAGTCGTGTGGTTCACTCTCTCTCATTAACCTACCACTGGGCTCAAAGCCAATGCCACTTTTGCAGGTCTATGTCATCGCTCCAATCCACATTTAGGTGCCAATTTTGGTCTCAGTTAATTATTTGTGCATAAAATATCACCCCAAGACTGGAGGCATAACATGACAACTTATTATTGCTCATGATTCTTGGATTGGGTAGGAGGTTCTCTGCCAGGCTCTCATGTGACTGAGTACGCTGGTACCTTGCCTGGAGTAGAGGGTATACGGTGGCTCTCTCACATGTCTGGGAACTGGTGCTGGCTGTCACCTGGGCTGCTCTCTTCACGTGGTCTCTCACCATTCAGTAGGCTATCCTGGGTTTCCTTAGATAGTGGTGGGAGCAGTACAAGAAAGCAAATCCAGGGCTTCCCTGGTGGCGCAGTGGTTGGGAGTCCGCCTGCCAATGCAGGGGATATGGGTTCGCGCCCCGGTCCGGGAAGATCCCACATGCCGTGGAGCGGCTGGGCCTGTGAGCCATGGCCGCTGAGCCTGCGCGTCCGGAGCCTGTGCTCCGCAACGGGAGAGGCCACAGCAGTGAGAGGCCCGCGAACCGCAAAAAAAAAAAAAAAAAGAAAGCAAATACAGAAGCTTCAAGGCCTCTCAAGACCCAGGCTTCACACTTACACATCTTTACTTCCACCATATTCTACTGATCAGGCAAGTCTCAAGGCCAATTCAGATTCAAGATACATACAGAAATAAACTCTTGATGGGAGGAGCTGCAAAAAATTTGTGGACATATTTAACCTGTCACACTCTACATGTGGCCCTCGACTTGGGATTTTTCCGCTTTAACAATGATGCAAAAGTGATACGCATTCAGTAGAAACCATACTTTAAAATTTTGAATTTTGATATTTTCTTGGGCTAGTGACATGTGACACGATACCCTCTTGTGATGCTGGGCAGGGGCAGTGAACCAAAGCTCCCGGTCAGCCATGCGAGCATGAGGGTGAACACTGATACACTTACAACCATTCTGTACCCACACAGCCATTCTGTTTTTCATTGTCGGAACAGTGTGCAATAAATTACAACAAGTTATTTAAAAATAGGCTTTGTGTTAGATGATTTTGCCCAACGGTAGGCTACTGTGTCTGAGCACATTTAAGGTAGGCCAGGCTAAGCTATAATGTTTGGTAGGTTAGGTATATTAAACGCATTTTTCAACTTACATTTTTGAGTTATGATGCGTTTATCAGGACTAACTCCATCATAAGTTGAGGAAGATCTGTGTAATGGAAAATACTATAGAGTTTATAAGTTTAAAATAAGCAGAATAATTTCAGGCAATGGAGTCCCTTTGGCTTTGGAAAAGAATATAGATAGCACTGGTTGGATTCACGCTATCACTCTGCCCGTTCCTTCTCATGTGACTTTGGGCAAGCAAGTTTACTACACTATTTCTGTCTTGTTATGTGTCAAACAGAGATGATAATATCTACTTCTTTAAATAAAATAACATATAAAGTATTCTTAATACCTTAAGTAGCTAATATCATCAATGAAGCGATTAAGAGAATGGAGGAAGAAAATTAATTCCCAACAGGAAAGGCTTTATTATGAAGGTGGGAATGAGCTATCCAGAAAGAAGTGAAAGAGTAGATAGGATTCAGAGAGAAAGAGAAGAGCAGGTAGGGCCGGACCATATAACACTAATAATAGCTAACATTTATTGAGCAGTAATTTTTTTGCCAGTTGTTCGGTGTATATCATCTCACTTAATCTTCACATTCACACCATGAGGTAGTTATTATTGCCCCCATTTTCACTAAACAATCTGGTTTGCAGAGAGTTTTTTAAGCATGAAGATAGTCATTGGCTCATAATCCACGTGTGTCTCGTTCTTTAAAAAAGGCATTAATCATCCCATTCTGCTATACCAGAGGTGAGAATGTCTGACATGAGGATTGGTCACAAATCCAATTAGAATGAGTCATAAGAGAAGAGTGAAAGCTAAGGGTGGAAATGTAGGCTGGGCTCTGCCTCTCAAGAAGAGTTTTTATCTGCAATGGTAGCCCTCCGTCTCCTCCGACAGACTATCCATTCTCCCTCAATCCTGCTTAGTTCAACAGATGTTTCCTGAGCGCTCACCATGTACCAGGCACTTTATCAGGACCTACATAGAAAAGTTTACAGTGTGATGGGGGTGAAGGACACAGCCGCAGATATGGGTTAAGGGTGAGGCTTTGTGAGTAGCAATGATAGGCAGTGGTCCGTGTAGGAGATTCTGAGGGAGAGCCAGGTATTGGTGGTAGGGGTGAAAGGGGGGAATCGACTGAGAAAGATTTAGGGGGCCTTAGGTAATTGGATATTTGGTGAGGAAGAAAATATATTCAAGATGAAATTGAGGGGTTTCTTTTAGCTTGGGGTACCTGAATATACGGTGTTGCCCCCAAAACAACAGGAAACATAGGCTGAGAAGCATGTTTGGGGTTGGAGTGTATTTCTGCACAATGTCATATATATGGAGAGACACACCCAGGTGGAGAAGTGCAGCAAGCAGTTCTGAAGTGAGATTGGGTCTGGATGTACATCTTGAGAGTTATCAGTCTATGTCATAACAGTTCAACACAAGCCCTCCAAAGCTCTGACCTAATCACACAACCTCTTTGCCTAGTGGAAGGGAGGTACAAGGAAGTTACAGAGATTCAGGGAGTGGTTTGAACCCTGCTTATTTCAGGCAAAGCCAAATTCCATATTTAAATAAATAATTCTTGCTATTGGTATTTACATTTTTGGTTATAAAATTCCCAGATCAACAATCATACACTTAAGTTTAAGTTTCTCTTGATGGTAACAAATTGAAAAGATGATCCTGGATATTTTCTAATTTAGGACCAACTGCTTTTTAAAACACTAAACCAGCACTACTTAAGTATTAATAATAGAAAAAATAAAGCAATTTTTTTTTGGCCACGCCATGTGGCTTGTGGGATTTTAGTTCCCCGACCAGGGATTGAACCTGGGCCCTGGACAGTGACAGCGTGGAGTCCTAACCACTGGACCACCAGGGAATTCCCTAAAGCAAATTTAACATTAGTTTTGTGCCTGGCATTACGCTATACACTTTCCTACAATTTTTTTTTAATCTTCTCCCTAAAACTTTCAAGGGGGATACTGTTGTCACCACTTTACAAATAGGGAAACTGAGGTCTAGGGAAATTATTTAACTTTCTAAAAGTCACAATGTGTGGACAAGATGCTTAAAAATAATCTTGGTAAAACAATCTATTTTCTAGACATCTTCCTAGTTTTTCTAAATGGGCTTTAATGTTTATGCCTCATAGAATACAATTTACCATGTAACTTATTAATACCTCTTTGCCTTAACTGAAATGTTACTCTCCCACCAATTCTGTTTCCCTTCCCTCCTCTCCTCCCTTGTTCTTTATGTATGCATTGATGCCATTTAGAGTGGATTCGAAATTCCTTGACTTTCTTAAACACAGGATAGTTCAACTCTGCTTCACTTCAAGTTTTCATTCCTTCAGTCACGAGAATTTCTGCTGGAGGCCTGACAAAGATAGCATAACTCCCTAGGTGAGTTATCAAGTTCTCCACGCTGTGCCACTGACACCTCTGATCCTATGGCCCACCTCTCTAAATACAGTCTTGTCTACTCGATTACTTTCCCTGTCCATTGTCATTTCACCACACAGATGTATAAAAAGTAATCTCAGCTGTATCAGTCCAACAGCTCACTTCTTCTGTTTCTAAATGATACCTGCTTCTAAGTCCTACTGGAGAGGATTACAGAATCCTGCAGGTTGGTTCCCTTATAAATTCATAGTTTCCAGTATAAGGTAGTACTTGAGGCTCCTCAGAAAAACCTGCTGTGTGCCCTCATTTACCTCTTTCAGTCCCTCAACATCTGTTTTCCATTGACTCTTCAAATCTTCTATCATTTCACTTTCATCTTTAGTCCCAACACCTAGTCTCAATGTAGTCTCAATACCTACTTCACAGAGAAAACAGTGATGTCATACAATACCTACTTTCTCCCCATCTGTCCTTCCTACAACCTGCCTACCTCATCACCCATCCTTTAGCCCACTTTCCTCACGTGTTATCAGATGTGGTTCTCTCCTGTGGATAGCTCATCCCTGGGTTGGGCATGGGATAGCATCTCCATCTCCACAACACACATCTCTAGATTTCTCTGTATCTCTCACATTCCTTCAAAATCACACTTTTAGAAAAAGTGGTGATTTGGGTTTTTCGAAATTTAGAAAGTTATCTTGATTTCTACTTTCTGACTCTTCAAACCATTGTAATTTACCTTCTGCTCTCACCGTATCAAACTAAAGTGTCTTCATGATAAATTCTTATTTTTCAATATAGTTGGATTTCGTGTGGCTTACTCCATCAGCTTCAGTTATATTATGATTACCTCCCCACCCCCCAATTGTTAAATTCAATGCTATTACTAGTAAAAACCCTCGAAGTCAGGGGCAAGAGTATAAAACCCAGGCAGGAAAAGCATTTTCCAGAATTCAGCTGAGTCTGTTTTAGAGAACCAGGTGGCTTTATTTATTTTTCTTTTCAGGCTAGTCCTGCACTATTCTCCTTGACCTATGGCATCATAGGAGCAACATGAAGTGTTTGGTATAGAATAAATGTTTTCTTTGGATAGCTGCATAGAAATTAAGGCCTGTGTGATCAACCATGATAGCTCTGAATAATTTTAAATGATTTGGGAGGCTTCCAGACAGAATTTGTCAATTAGCACGTCTTCTAGGGTCAGAATACTTTTTCCAATTGTATCATCCTATAGTATGCATAGAGAGTCAGTGATCCCTCCTAGAAGTTTTCCTAAACAGCCTGTGTTGGCCTCTTTGGGAAGATTTATGAGTATTCTTTTCAGAGAAACATGATCCACTGGAGGCTGGCAACTATAACCATCTAAAAGTCTCTAACAGGTATCCTGAATACTTAGGATAAGTTAGCATGTGACAGGTGAGGGTAAGCTCAATGTCCACATGAGAACTGGTAATCTAGTGGAACACAGACTGTATTGGGAGTAGTGATATCACTTAGCACCAGGAGTAAACCAATTTTGTCCCTCAAGAGGGACAGATTCCTTGACTAGAGCTAAAGAGTTCCCACAAAACAGGTCTCTCGGGCTTCCCTGGTGGCGCAGCGGTTGAGAGTCCGCCTGCCGATGCAGAGGACGCGGGCTTGTGCCCCGGTCTGGGAGGATCCCACATGCCACGGAGCGGCTGGGCCCTGAGCCATGGCCGCTGAGCCTGCGTGTCCAGAGCCTGTGCTCTGCAACGGGAGAGGCCACAACAGTGAGAGGCCCGCAACAGGTCTCTCAAGAAAACAAACTGACAATTGTAGCAAGAATGGCCCCAAATTAGAACCCCCTCCTGATGAGCTAGGTTTTACTGATAGGGTTGTAATAACCTTAGCTGAAGCATTCATTGACATGAGGTCAAAGTCTAATTTTTATCATACTGAAGTGTGTGATACATGAAGTAAACATAAGTTACCGAGAGGTTCCTATAAAAACGAATCTAGTTCTGAAGTGTCTAAAAGAACAGTTATTAAATGTTGTCAGTAATCAGAGCAATAGCTATAGTCTGAGAAAGATACTCCAGAGAGTTTTGCTTTTTCGTAAGTAGCAGAAGAGGGGGGTCCAAAGTAGCAGGATAAAGATAATGGGGATCATATTGAGAACCTTTAGTTAGTGGAGAATAACAAAAAAAGAACAATAGGCAAGATTAGTGGTAAAGGGAAAAAATGCTGGAAAATCATATAATTAATCTTGTTTTATCATCTCGAGCAGAAGCTGTTTACTTCTGTAGTCAGCAGATTGTTCTGTCATTCTGGGTAGAAGCTGTCCACTTATATAGTCAGCAGCTTCAGGAGAATTCCTAAACATCATCAATTTAAGGTCTCCTGATGGAATAGAAGTCCAGTAGTCAGTAGGAATTGCTGTATATTTTCTTTAACTTGGGAAACATGAACCCAAGAATTAACACCTTGGAGTTTTATGCTGTGTCAGTTATGACAGTACCTTATAAAGCTTTTTTTAATTGAAGCTCGAGGGTAGTTTTGTTGTTGTTTTTGTTTTTGTTTTTTTTTTCCTGATGCCTTTTTCTGAAGCCCAGATCTCCAATGCAAAGGTTGCTTGGGTAGGCATTTTGGAAATCCCCCTTTTACCTGTTGGTGATAAAACTAGAGGTATCATTTGAGTCTCCTGCAATAATTAGTCATACCAGCTTCTGAAAGAGTACAATCTAGGACAGAAAGTAACTCTCAAAAATATTAGACAGGCCAGTTATTAATTCAAAAGGAGATAACTTACAGATACTACTAGAGAGAATTGATTTATTGCCCTCAAGGCTATTGGCAGTATTTTGGGCCTTAATAGTCTGAGATTCCTGAGAGCTTTGTTATAGTTTTGGAATTCCCTTGCTTCTCTTTATCTTTCTTGAAATTTGGGATGAAAAGGACTGTGGAGATTCTGAGTAATTACAAGTTACAGAATTCTTAAATAACAGTACCTGTGAAATGTGTGTCCCTATTATTGGAGAGAGAAGTTGGAATTCCCCAAGCTGGGAGTATAAAACCACATTATTATTTTTTCTACCATTACAACATAGCTCTCTATCAAGGTGAAGCTTCAAACTACCCAAAAAATAAATAACACTAATTAGAACTTATTCATAGCCTATTTGGAGAAAGGGTCCTGAGGCTTACATTCCTGTCCATATCCTACATCTAAGAACTCACTGAGATTGTGTTATTAGCAGATAGGACATGCCTTGGAGAACTCCTCACCAGTATTTTAAAAATATTCACAAAGTTGGTTCAGTATCATGGCAAATTTATTTTTGCTATTGAGGTTAATATTACGAAGGATTTTGGGAAATTCCACTTTTATTATGTCAATCTCCTTAGGTTAGCACCAGGTTTACTCCTTAGGTGCCGCGGAGCGGCTGGGCCCGTGAGCCGTGGCTGCTGAGCCTGCGTGTCCGGAGCCTGTGCTCCGCAATGGGAGAGGCCACAACAGTGAGAGGCCCGCGTACCGCTACATATTAAGTTCGGTAGACAAAAGCTTTCATAACAGTTTTGAATAAATTAAAATTTGCTGAATTTTTAGAAAAACCCTAGTTAATCCTATGATCCTTTCTTTTGTAGGGTGAAGGATGAAACCTTTGTGTTACCTAATGGCCATTTTGGGAAACTCAAAGATAGTATAGGCGTAAATGACATCTTAGTAGTTTTACAAAAACATTTTTTATTAATTTTATCTCACTTTTATCAAACATCTCAAAATAGTTTACTTAACAGTTGTTGATAATTTTTAATGTTTTAGGGCTTTGCTGGTATATAATTAATAAGGCAAATCAAACTCAGTGAGACGTAGTCAGGGTGGGCCTGGAGGAGAATCAGTATTAGCTCTTAAAGCAGCTGTCTGTGATGTAAAGACTAAAGAGGAGGGATGATGGAGAGAGGAGACCCTTCCCTCCACAAGAAAGGGAATCTCAGGGCAAGCTGAGATTAAAGATCTCAGTCTCAGCCCACATTTTCTCAAATGTCCTCAACCCAGATCTCAAGGACCCACTGCTTTCCAGCAGCAGTGTCCTTGCTTTTAGAGTGAGAGATCGGACAAGACTGAGCATTTAACTGGAGCTGCAACTCTGCAGTCCTTACCCTCGCACTTGTAGATTGCAACCTCTGGAGAGGAAGAAAGCCTTCAAAGCTGTCGTGGAGCCTTCCAATCCTTCCTTTTAATTATATGTTTATGATTCTTAATTTCTGTATATGTTCTCTGAGGCCCAAAGAGAAAAATGGGTGATTCCATAGCCCTTACAATCTTCATTGTTTACAAAGCAGCCAAATTCCTCAGCCAATCGATCTATGTCTTGCCTGTCACTTGTACTGTATCTTAGGCTCACAAGCATGACAAGGTGAGAAAGGGAGATTTTACCACATGCCATGGGTTACCCATGTCCCTTTCATCCCAGCAAGGATGTTATCCCTGACCTCCTTTAAATATCAATCTCCCAATTCCAGACACCCATCTTTAAGGTGGCTTTCTTGGAAACACTTATGGTATAAACTGTTATATCAGTCAGGTTCCCAATAGGAAACAGTTGGCACGCTCATGTTAGAATAACTCACGGGGTGTTTATTTACTAAAGGATGATTTACAAAAATGTTGCAGGATGTAATGGAACCACAAGGGAGAACGCAGGATCCAAGCAAGGGTTAGTAAGAGATATTATCATTCCTCAGCCAGAAAGGATGAGGAAGGAACAGTTACCAAAACCTGGAAGGAGTATATTGGGAGAGGAGGCTAACTTGAAAGCAGCTGCAAGAGACATGGACTTCCTGAACTACCTTGAAGGAAGGGAGGAAGGAGAAAAATTACCCTAACCTTATTCTTCTCCTCTCATCTGATCTCCTATCAGTACTCCTTGCTGGCCAAACCCAACTGGAAGCTAGAAGACAAAGGAGGACCACCAGTGCTGGACCACCAGTTCAATCAAGTCAGACTCCTGGGGATAAAAGCAGAGAAATGAAGACAAGATCTGGAGAGGAAAATAGATGAGGTCTGGCTCACTTGTATTATGGACATTCTGCTACGCTCCTATTTCAGCTCTGCTAGCAACTAGAATCATTGCTATTGGGTATATCAATGTAGTATAGGCTTCCATGAAAGCCTATACTTCTAGATTTCCTGTAAGGGGCCTTTTGGATCTTTGCTTTTCCAGTTCTTCCAATAATTATCTAAGCTTCAAATACTTTGCATATATTAATTTTCTTTCCCCTAAATATACCGACAGTGGCTTCTGTGTCCCCAATCAAACCTGACTGATCCAAGAATACTACACCCCCTTAAAAGGGGCTCTATAGCCAAGAAGTAAGCGATCGGAGAGAAACAAATCCAACACTTCTCCAGTTTCTCTGGTCAGAAAGATGATGAGAGCTGAACAGAGAGAGGGAATTTTTTTCTTTTGTTTCCCTGAAGACCCATGATGTTGAATGAAAGTTCATGAGAATTCTGAAATAACATATGTAGCCATATTTAAGAATATAGTATTTTAAGACCATACATTTAAATGTGTGTATATAACACGGACTCAGAGAGACAGAAGAGAGGTTTGTTAAGGCAAAATTCCTATCAAGGGGTCGTACTTTTTAGCTCTTCTTTCTGGGCTCCACAATCTAGACTGCAGCAAGTGTACATAAACCAACCAGAATGATCTTCCAGACTGGAGTTCTTTTATTAACTCAAGAAAGGTGAAAAGTAAGGACTGAAAATAAATGAATACACGCTTAAGAATAAGAACCATCTGTAGGTCACTCTGTAGTTAATTTTGTCACAAATCTTGACAACAAAGTAAGGACAAATCTTATATTAATTTTTAGGAAAACTGAAAACCTTTAACCCTGTCTCTAGTTCAGGCCATGTTGTTTTTCTTTCTAAATCTGATGACATTCTTGTTTACCACACATTTCTTTTCTCTTATTGGTTCACACTTCAGTGTTGTTTCCTGATAGAAAGGCTTTTGCTTTCAGGTACTGTACACTTACTTGCTCAAAATTTAACTACAGCCTTTATTCAACAGTGTGGGACAAAGAGCTGGGGACTAATGACAGCAGCCACAAACTCCTGGGCACTTACATACCTGGCATTTCATTAATCTCTCTACATCAGCAGTCCTCAGACTTTCTGGCACCAGGGGCTGGTTTTGTGGAAGACAATTTTTCCACGGACTGGGGGTGAGGGTGGCGGGACGGCTTTGGGATGATTCAAGCACATTACATTTACTGTGCTCTTTATGTCTATTATTATTACATTGTAATATATAATGAAATAATTATACAATGCACCATAATGCTGACAGGAGGCAGAGCTCAGGCGGTAATGCGAGCGATGGGGAGCGGCCGTAAATACAGATGAAGCTTCGCTCGCTCACCAGCTGCTCACCTCCTGCTGTGCGGCCTGGTTCCTAACAGACAGTGGACCGGTACTGGTCTGTGGCCTGGGAGTTAGGGACCCCTGCTCTACATGCATTACCATACTTAACTCTCACAACAACTGTATAAGTTAGTTTATTATCTTTTTATTTTTCCCAGGTATAGAAGAAGAAATGGAGGCTTCGGGTTCCTGCCTAAATCTACAAATTGGAATGAAAATACATCTCTATTGATCATAAAATCATTGTTCTTAACCCTTCTATTGTCCTCCTCCTTTCAAGCAAATCTGCAGCCTATGCTGGGAAATGCTTTATCTCTTGGTTTCTACCATGGTGGTGTGCTTTTGTGTCTCTCCACCATGAACTGATAATTCTACTTCCTGTATCTTTTCTATTGTATTATTCTACCTGCACCACAGTAAGGGAAGGGATTATATTCCATCAATTTTGTCAGGAAGAATGATTTACTGATTGGGCAAAAAGTATGTTCTTATATTAGGGGACATTTGGATGCACTGCTACTCCCTATGTAGCACTGTGAAACGTCCCTGGAGACAACTATTTCATGTCCTCTTTTGTGAGCATGATTTGAGTTTTCATCATCCATTAACACCTTTTCTTACATAATCTAGAGTCACATCCTATTTGCATGGGCCCAGTGAGTTCACAATAAACAATCACAACTATCATTAGCTTAGGGTTTAAATGACTCAAAGGCAATGCTCCCACCTTACCTTATTCATTTCTAGAAACTGTTCCCATCCTCAACATTTGTTTTCTAGGAAGAGAACATCTTACATCCATCTTCTGTTTTTCCCTTGTTTACCACAAAGAGTTTTTATGAACTAAAATAAATATAGGAATGCATATTTGGAAAAATCCAAATATGAACATATATACTTTATTTTAGCAAATAAAAATGTTTTCTATGAATGCTCCTTTGATCCGAAGATCTTTAAGTGTTTATAAAAGACAGCTAACTAAGCTTTTCTATAGACTTATAAATCTTACTAGCTGCTCTAAAGCACCTTCTTCTTACAAGTTTTAGAAACATTCAAGGAGGCCTTTTAATCCCACTGAAAACCAAAGAAAAATAGGCTGTACTATCACGCCACTTTTCACCAAAGGTGAAAAGTAAATGTCTTCTGAAGTGTACCCCAAATCTGCTTCCTTGATTACCTGAAGCCTTCCAAAGACTAAGAGACAGGGCCTTTCTGTAGAGCCAACAGAAGGTCACGGAGTCCACTCTACCATGTGCCTCTTTTGCCTTTGTTTAACAAGTTTAAAAAGATGTTTTAGATAGAAGAGTTTAATCAAGATCTCCTGTAACTGATTTAAAATCCTCTGTAGGTGTCAGATAATGATGAAAAGTTCAAATTCAAGTTAAAATTGCTCTGGGCAGACAAAATTTGTTAAGTTCTTGGTTTGGGTTCAATTCATTCAGCCTTGGTAGAGTGAGGTAGAGTGTATCCAGTTTGGGGAAGGCTGTTGACAGAATGCTTTCCTTGGGTCTTTTTCCTTGCCAGTTCCACATGCTGGTAAAGTTGTAGATGTGAATGCCTTACTTGGAGGTGGACTGCTTTCTTACGCGCAAGTAAGGAGAAAGAAATAAACACTTTGCTCTTTTGCACTTTTCTCAGGTTTCTTATCTGATTTCATTGAAAGCTCAGATTCCTGTACTACATTTTTAAACACAGTGGCCTTAATTTCACACTTGCTCAACAGCAAGTGCAGAAACTCTAAATAAATTAAGAACAGGACAACAGGACCATACACCCAGGGAACTGCTACACATACACTCATACTCTCTTCCAAAGTAATCTAAAATGAAACTTTCCCGGTAACAAAAAAAGTATACTAGTAACGAGTTGAGCAGTTTTATGGCTTATTGGTCATTTTCTTGGTAATATCTCTGATCATTTCAAATACCCACACACAAAATGAGTTTTCAAAATGGGAAATAGCACTGAACATTAGGGTAATGGGTTCAAAAATTGAACCCATTGAATTGAAGCCAGATTTATATAACAAAAAGGGTTATTTCTAACTGGCTTAAACCTCCACATTTAATGAAAAGATGTTCTTGAGGAAATTACCACAATATCAAGAGTTATTAATCAACTATTCAAATATTTGTTCCCAAAAGGTAATTAAAATCCAGTACAAGTCTTAATTCAGATGTGTAACTGACAAATTGAAACTAATTGGAAATATCCAATTTTAAAATTTTAACTGGTGTAGTCCAGATAACCTAACAAAGAGAAAAGCTTTGTTAAAAATAGAATATAAATGTCAAGTAATAAAGTATTATTTGAAAGGTGAAACTATGAAAAGCTCAGTATCTATTTGTAATAATTTTTTCGAGAAAACACCATTGAATTAGAGATATAGTGAGTCATATCATGATAATCAGTACTATGGAAAAGCTAAATAAACAATCAAAACTCTCATATTTGATCATATATTGTGTACTTTCACTTGAATATGGACTTAACTTCTGAGAATTCACAATATGGTAAAATAATTCATATACTGGTATCTCAGAGTTCTTGATAATTCAGTACTGAGCTCAAACTTTTTATACCACTTATATAAAGAGAATTTTATTAAGCAAATTAAAATAAATGAGATTACAGAGGAATGCATAACATAGTAAATGCATTGTCTTTAAGTGCTTTATAATTATATTTACCAACAAGTAATTTATCAAGTGCTCAGCATTTTATATGAATTATCTCATTTCATGCTCATAACCTATGAGGAATACCCAATTAATAGTATCCCCATCTCATAGTTGAGGAAACTGAAGAGTAAAAAGACTAACTTCCCCCAAGCCATTCAGTCAGTAGATAATGGGGTTGAATTTGAAGAGTGTTAGACTCCAGGCTCCTAGCATGCACAATACTTCTTCCCAGTGGACTCTTAGAAACAAGCTCTGTTGGTGTGAAAATGCGGGGGGAAGGGGGATGGACTAGAAATCAGGATCCTTTGGTTGCTTCCTTCTTTACTCACACACTGTTACAGTCTCAGATGACCTATGGAAGCATGAACGCAACCTGCTCTCAGTGCAAAGAGGTGATCTTTCCTTTCATTCACCTGTTGAATGCTCCCTCTGTGCCAGGCATGGCTCTCAATGTTTGGGATACATCCCTGAACAAAGCAGGTAAAGGTATATATCTAGCAGGGGGAGACAGACAATAAACTATTACAACATAGATAATATGTTATATAACAGTTTAGAAGCCACTAACTGTCAGGGGGGAAAAGGAGTGGTGAAGGGGATAAGGGAGTGTGTGTGGTAGGGTGGGCTGTATTTTCAACAACGTGATCAGGTTAGAGCTTTTTAAGATTACATTTGACAAAACGCTTAAAGAAAATAATAGGGTTAGCATACAGAGATATCTGGAAGAGAGACGTCAGGGCACAGGCACTGCTGTTAAATCTTGCCTACCAGTTCAAGGAAGCGCAAGGAAGCAAGCACGATGTAGGTGGAGGGGTGGATAGGCAGGGAAAGCAGTAGGAGGAAAAGCTGGGGACAGTGAGCTAGCAGGCTTCCTGGGCCTGGCAGGCTGAGGCGTGGATTTTGGTTTCCTCTCTAAGCAAAATGAGGAGAGGCTGCAGGATTTTGAGCAAAGGGGTGACCTGATTTTTAAGAGATTGCTGTCGATGCTGGGTTGAAAACAGAAGATAGGGACCAAGTTGCAGAAGTGCAGGGGAGAAGTGATGGTGGCTGCGACAGTGGCCGCAGTGCAGTAGTGAGAAGCGGCCAGGCTCTGCATTCACTTTGAAGGCAGATTCAAAGGATTTCATAATCATTCGATGTAGGCTGCAAGAGAAGAAAGCCCCAAAGAAAGCAAACGAGCAGCCTTAAAAAGGAAATTCTGGCATATGCTACAACATGGATGAACCATATGCTAAGTGAAACAAGCCTGTCACAAAAAGACAAATAGTGTATGGTTCCAATTATCTGAGGCACCTACAGTAGTCCAATTCACAGAAACAGAAAGTAGAATGGTGTTGTTGTGACCTGGCCACGGGAGAGTGAAATAGGGAACTGTTACTTAAGCGATGTAGAGTTTTGGTTTTGCAAGATGAAAAGAGTTCTGGAGATCGGTTGCACAACAGTGTGAAGGTGCTTAGGACTACTGAATTGTACACTTAAAAATGGTTAAGATGGTAGCTTTTGGAATATGTGTATTTTACCCAAATTAAGAATTTTTTTTTTAATTTTACAAAGGAAAGAAATTAAGTCAAAGATGACTCCAAGTATTTTGGTCTGAATAAAGGAAAGAATGGAGTTGCCAGCCTTAGATTAAAACCTAGCCCAGGTGATAGTACTTATCCCCTCTAAGAAAGCCTCAAAAAATCAGACCACAATTCTCTACCTTGCAAGTAATGTTTATTTTCCATTAAAGCTGTAATTTTGTAACTTATAGTTGAAGTCTCCTCTAAGAAGAGAGTTTAACGTATCTCCTTTCTGGAGTTCCCCCGCAGCGCTCCTGTTCATACCATGCTTTGCTGTCTTCTACGTGGAAACAGTGAGTAAATATATGCTCTCTAATCTGTGCTAATTTAATATCAGCATAATGCAATTCTTCATACCTACCAATGCATAACAGCAGCCACTCTGCTTTATTTCTACATTTTGATGGCTTAGGAACAGCATGGCCATTATCTTCTATCCCAAACAATTGCTTACAACACCCTCTTGCTTACACTGCATTGTAACTTCTGACCATTATAGTGACTCCTGTCAACTTTTATGAGAAAATCCTCTTAATATTATTACTTCCAACAACTGAACATTTTATCACCTAGTTCGCCTTTTGGTATTGCTTTCTCCTTTTTTTCCCACTGTTTTTCCCCCACTTGGAGCATGTGGCCTTGATATCACTCTTGATTCTCACTGCCTCTTTACCTTCCTGTGTGAATAACCATGGCTTGAGCTAGATGTGTATGTGCAGGTTCCTCTGGCTCTGGAGGAAACTCTGCTCCTCTGGGACAATTTTCTTTGGCCAAGAAGAATATGTTGAGAAGGTGGGGATTGGGGAGAGTGGAAGTGATGGAAGGCAGTCAAATACAACCTGTCAGTAAAAATCATTCATTTCAATTATTCCCATTAATGGGACTTTTACCTTCAATGTTTCTGTAAAAGATTTGATAATTCTTTAGAACAATATAGTCAATTAAAGTAACAGTTGTTTTCTCTGTTGGATTGACTCACATACTCTCCTTTCTGCCTTTTTCTAGAATGCCTTTTTTACAGAGCCACAGGGTCTAGAAAATAAAAATCTGTATTTCCCAGACTCTTATGGAATCAAGGTTCTAAAAGCAAATTAGGTTCCATTAATTCAATGTAATCAAGTAAGATTTAGACAGCCAAAGTACAAATGAAGCCATTTTTGCCTCTTCTGACTGTTTGATGAATAGGCGGTCTCAATGAAGGCAATTTTTCTCTATTTTGGCTTCCTGCTCCCTGAAGCACAGCTATGAGATATGCTTTTGAACTCAGTATTGCAGGAGTAGCCACAGAGGTTGCAGAAAAGTTCCATGGCCCATCAATCCTGAGACATTCCTTGAGCATCGGCCTAAGAGCCCATTTTTCCAGCTGTGCCAACAACCCTTTAATCATCTGTAAGTACCAGACTGGCTGTTTGAAACTCCTGTCTCCCTAAAATGGAGCGGTTTCTGTTTTCAGAACTGAGTCCTGAGTAATGCACACTCGCATATGTGCAAAGAGATGTGTTCAAGGTTGTTCAGTGCAGTGCTGTTAGCAATGGCAAAAAGCTGAATATCAATAAGTAGAGATTGGTTAAGCAAATAGCACTGAAGCAGCACAGAGAAATAGAGGGATTTTTAGGTATTAATACTACATAATCTCCAAGTTACGTATCTTGAGTGAAAGAGGCAAGGTGCAGTGCAGAGTGTATATAGTACGTTACCATTTGTTAAAATAGTATAGAAAAAGACATAGATATGGAAGAATATATAAGTATATAAGAAACTAATCACTTGTTCACTTCTTGGGAAAGAATCTAGGTGGCTAGACAGAGAGAGGACACAGAATTTTTACTATGTGCCTTTTTTTGGTAGCTTTTGAACTTGGTAACATGTTATTATGTTTGACATCTGCATTCCTCCTCTTTCTCTTATTCTGACTTGTGAATATCTTTTCTCCAATATTTACTGGTCAGTTCGTGTCTTTTCTTGCCATTTGTTTCCCATCCCCATCCTGTAGGTTTTAGTAATTTTCTAGGCCAAAGGTTAGGGGAAGGTTCGAGGAGCATTGCTTCAATAGAGGAAACTGAAGAATTCTGAGGAAGAAACAAAGCCCTAATTCCTAGGACTTAGTGGAAAGATCTGAGAAAGAGAAGCTGAATGTTTGGTGAAAGTTGACATGATGGCCAAAAGCACATGAAAAGATGCTCAATATCACTAATTATTAGAGAAATGCAAATCAAAGCTACAATGAGGTATCACCTCACACTGGTCAGAATGGCATCATCAAAAAATCTACAAATAGTAAATGCTGGAGAGGGTGTGGAGAAAAGGAAACACTCCCACACTGTTGGTGGGAATGTAAATTGATACAACCATTATGGAGAACAGTATGGATGTTCCTTAGAAAACTAAAAATAGAGTTATCATCATATGATCCTACAATCCCACTCCTGGACATATACCCAGAGAAAACCATAATTCTAGAAGATACATGCAACTCAATTTTCACTGCAGCACTACATGCACCCCAATTTTCACTATCTACAATAGCCAGGACATGGAAGCAGTATAAATGTCCATAGATAGAGGAAAGGATAAAGAAGATGTGGTACATATATACAATGGAATATTACTCAGCTATAAAAAAAAAGAGTGAAATAATGGCATTTGCATCAACATGGATGGACCTAGAGATTGTCATACTGAGTGAAGTAAGTCAGACAGAGAAAAACAAATATCACATGATATCGCTTATATGTGGGATCTAAAAAAAGTGTTACAAATGAACCTGTTTACAAAACAGAAATAGAGTCACAGATGTAGGAAAAAACCTTATGGTTACCTGGGGGGAAAGGGGAGGAGGGATAGATTGGGAGACCAGGATTGACATATACACACTACTATATATAAAATAGATAACTAATAAGGACCTACTGTATAGCACAGGGAACTCTACTCAGTACTCTGTAATGACCTACATGGGAAAAGAATTTTAAAAAGAGTGGATATATGTAAATGTACAACCTATTCACACTTTGCTGTACAGCAGAAACTAACACAACATTGTAAATCAACTGTACTCCAATAAAAATTAATTTAAAAAACTGTATGAACTAACAGGTCAAAGTTTCCTACAGTTTTCTCTAAACTTTTAAGAACAGAAATCAATAGAGCCACAAGCTAATTTATAAAACAGTCTAATGATATGCTCAGTTGAAACCAGATAAGAATATATACGTAGTGGAATCAATAGTGATCATGGTTAGACAAATTACTTAGGAAGTGGAAAGTGTCATTGCTGTACAAAGCACACAAAGACCATGTGTGTGTGGGTATAATAAGGGTGACCAATAGAGTGGGCCATTAGATTCAGACTTCTAATTTTAACATAGTCATGCTGGTAACAACAACAATAATCTAGTTAATATTATTTTATGCTAGATGTAACACTATTTGTTTTATGTATCTATTCTCCCCAATACATATGTAATACATGATATCATCTTTATATATGGGGAAACTAAGATTTAGAGAGGCTAAATTAATTGCCTAGCATTGCAAAGCTAGCTAGTAGGTGACAGCCCAGACTTCGCTGGATGCACAGGTTTGAATTCTTAAAAGCTACTTTGCACTACTGGAGTCTGTAGAGCAGCTACATTTGTTTTGCATTTATTTATATGTCTTCTTCCCTGTGCCACAGGGACAATGGTATAGTGGGTTCAGAGGTGCCCTTGTATTCCTCAGGCCATCCTATAGGGAACCGATGGATAGAGTCCCTTTCCACGCAGAAGTTCTTCTGAGAGTGGAAATGTTTGCACTCCCACCCCTTGGCAGGTGAAAAGCCAGATTATGTAAAATTCCATCATAAATATACTATTTTTACATGTGGGACTTAGATCATAAACCACATCCATCTGGAAGGACAAAAGGACTGTGCATAATTGAGACACTGTCTGTTCTCCCTTCAGTGAGGCAGCATGCTGAGCCATTTGCAAGAACAGCTCTCCTCCTGGGGATACTGTCTGGGGAAGGAAGATACAATCCTGGGCCAGTATTCTTGGCAAGAGTGTATCAAGTGGGAAGTTCCTGGGCTTCTGAATATTTTGCAGTTTCAACTGAGATAGAAAGAACATGAATATTTTCTTCCTTTTCCCTTCATGGATGAAGTAGTCTTCACCTACTTAAAACACAGTTTACATAGAGGATGCCTTCACTGCCTTCTAAGATGCTGGAGACTCCCACATGTGACAATTGTAAAACTTGGCTAAGGAAGTCACCTCCTCCCTTACGCCCTGTACACAGAGCTCTCAGAAATCGAGTGTATTCAATTAAAGTTTGACTTAACTAGTACTTATTTTTTACTGGTAACTAACTCAGAAGTCCTCAGAAAATGCAGCAACCTTCATCAGAAGCACAGCCTAGAAAGTAAAGTAGAGCCTCAAGGGACATGGTATCTCAAAGCGTAGTTACCATGTGATTGGCATCTTGCTTTCTTGCAGTTTTCCCGAACTACAAGTAGGAAAAAGTAGCAGTATCTAGGGAAATCTGCCTAAGGGCTTCAAGCTCTAGGCATTTGCTTGGCACACTGGATAAAAATGTCTGGGGCACAGAATTCTGTGTTTTCAGGTTCCTTAACATGAAATTGACGGATCATAATTCTTGCTCACTTCCTTGTGAGGGTTGTTTTGATAATCAGCAGAGCGTATGCAAATGATGAGAAACCACCTCCTAATTATTTCTCCTCTCAGAGCTCAAAGGAGTAGAGCCATGTGTTCTTGCCCATGAGGAAAAAAGAAAATCCTTCTACAGGATTCCATTCCTAAACTTCTCAAAATTTAATGAACACCAACTCATTTCTACTCCTTTCTTAAGTTGTTTTCAAATAATTTTGTGTTTGGGGAAAATTCACAGTATTTACTATGAGCAGACTTTTTCGGTTTTGCACCTATCATTTCTACAAGAAGCTACAGGAAGAAGAAACTAGAAGGACAGAAGATGGTGAAATTAGTAAACGTGGTCCCTCACAGTGGGTAGCCAAATTGATCCTCTCAATGTCAAATACTCTACATTCTCCTTTCTAGAAAATGTGAGAAGTTGTTCCTAGAGATTAGAAGGGTCACATAAGTAATAGATCTGAGGAAGCAACTAAATTTGTGCCTATGATATAACTCTGAAGTATTTAAAAAGTGAAACATGTAGCAAAGTCTCCAGTGGTTGTTGATATGCCCAAAACCTTTTTACTGAAAAATCCAGCTCATTAAATTAGAAGCATTAGTACTGCTCCTTTGTTTTCTCCTGGGCTAAGCTCCTCTGCTCATTTTATGAGGAAAAACTGATGAATTGATATGAAGGATATTAACAGTCTGTCTAGCACTTTGTATAGTTAAGTATAAATTCCCTGAAAAACACTAGGTCTTGTTCACATTTAAGATTCAAGCTCATGTTTTAGGAACTAGATTCGCTCACTCTGAGCAGAAAAGCCTTTACTGTAAAATATTATTGTTAGCCCATCTAGTTCATAGACTTCTTAATAATATCTAAAGGAATAAACCCTAGTTTAAAAAAAAAATCTTAAGCCAAGAATAATCAGACCTATCCATTGTAATTTTCTCTATAGTTTACCAAAATCAAACACAAATATACCCTCTGTATATAAACATGTATACATACATACATACATACATGTATGTCACATATAGAAGTAACAATCATCCCCTCAGTTATCATCAGTGTTGCTAATGCCACCTCTCACATATCTCATAATCTGCTTGACCTTCACATACAATCCTGAAGCTGTTAAGAATTTCTCACTAGGGAATGTGAAAATTTGAATGGAAATTCAAGTGACTGAAAGTCTAAATGAGAAATCCGTAAGCCTCTGATGCTGAATTCCCCAGAGCAGGCCTAATTCCTCCACCGGCTTCTCCAGCCTGTCTACCCATTCTGGACAAATCCTAGCATTCTGCCTATATATTTTGTGGTTCCCTTAAGTGAGTTAGAATCAGTTTGTTGCTTGTGAACAGAATTCCTCAACAGAGACATGTACCCACATACATGCATAGATGCCTATATTATGTATGGCTGTCATCACAGAATAGCTTAGTTGGCAAATATAGTCCCTCCCCACTAGACAAATGATGAAAAAAGTAGCCAAATGGGATTCAGCCATGAAAAAAGAAGATGGTAATAGTCCTTAAGTTTTGAATAAATATTTTAATCTCTTTAAGCCTCAATTTCCTCATCTGGAAAATGGGCCTAATACCTAACAGAAAGATTTATTGTAAAGATTAAATGTGATAAGATAATAATAGACTCTCCCTTTATGCTAGAACCCCTTATTTTGTGGTCTCTTTCATCATCACTATCCTGTGTGCTTTCATCTGGTCAGCATTACACACCAGCCTGGAACAACGGTTACTCTCTCATACCAGAACTGACACTCTTTTGCTCATAGTTCAGACTTCTAAAGGAAGAGTTCAATTAAACAACACTTGGAAAGCTCTAACCATTTCATAATCCATAAATCCCCCTATTTGCATGGAATGCAGATATTCTGTCAATGGAAACTATACAGAGTTGCTTGCCACAATTGCTCTGTATCTTGTGCATCAGTAAGTATTATTTATTTTTAGACCACTCAGGATTTTAGTAGGAAGAGCACAACTTCCAGATTAACTACTATCAGACAAATACTCTCAGAGTACTCAGGGATATTCTGGGCTTCCTTTCCAGGTTTCATTTCCAAAGCCCCTCCCATTTTACCCCACAATATTCCCTACCCCCTGCCCTCCAGTTAGCCCCAGAAATCACACAAAGCCAATGGAAATATGACTACTGACTTCAATATTTTTGGCATGTAGATGGATCCACCCACAATGTTTGCTTAACTTTGAAAATATTTTTTACCCTCTCCTACATGGTTGCCAAAAGACATTTCTGCCCAAAATCTTTGAGTCAGAGGCTGTATGTAGGCACAGCTTAATCTGCTGTATGAGCTCATGCAAGTTAACTGACATTTTTTGGTCCATGACTCATCATGTCCCATCAATTTATATGAATATCCCTTTGTCAGTCTGTGGATTGAAAGGAATGATCAGTGTGTCAACCATAATATTGGATGATTTTACTTTACTTTTTATTTGCATTCTTTTTCACACTGTGTTTCATCTATAGTAAAGGACCAATTCCATTGTTCACAGCAGAATAATAATGTAAAGTGAAATATTTCCCTTCAAGTTCTCACCCCCAGTTTTCTCTTGGCTTAAACTTTTACTGTCTTTTATAAAAAATTCGTATAAATAGCTTTTTAAATTTGGGGGGGTTGATTTTATTTAAGAATAACAAAGATTAGTCCTGGTAGAGGCATTCCTTTGAGAAATGGCAATGGAAATTAACTAAGAGTATTTACCTTGAGTAGAGGAATCGTGAAGTTTATTATTAAGTCAGAGTGGAGGTCGTAAACCATAAGGCACAAGTCATCATATAATCAATGAAATAGAAGAATTACAAGGAATTTGTTAATTTTTCAAGAGAACCATTCAAGGAGGAAGATGTTTTTATTCTAAACTCTTAGTCCTGATTCTTAGACAAAAATAATCTTAGAATAGAAATGGGAAATTTAGCAGGTAACTTCCTTTGCTTCAAATCCATACTTAGCAAGTAGTCCTTCCTAGTTATTATTTGATTTCCTGAATTCATCTACATATTCAACTCCTAGAACTGTGCATAGCATAGAAGGGTTGTCAACAAATATTTGTTGACAGGAAAAAGGAATAAAGAGTATATTAAAAATGGTCTCGGGCTTCCCTGGTGGCGCAGTGGTTGAGTCCGCCTGCCGATGCAGGGGACACAGGTTCGTGCCCCGGTCTGGGAGGATCCCACATGCCGCGGAGCGGCTGGGCCCGTGAGCCATGGCCGCTGAGCCTGCGCGTCCGAAGCCTGTGCTCCGCAATGGGAGAGGCCACAACAGTGAGAGGCCCGCGTACCGCAAAAAAAAAAAAAAAAAAGGTCTCATCTGACATGTCACCATTTCTCATGTGGGAAGACTAAGTAAAAAAATGAGAAAAACTCAGTGAAATTACTCATTACTACAGGTGACTAAAAGTAGATGATATAGAGTGGCCTGTAGATTATACTGAATTTTTAAAAGACATTTTGAAGGAGTAAACATCAAGGAGATATTGACTCTTAAATGCTTGTATTAATAAGCATTTATTTACCACCTATTGTTTTTAAAGCATATGCAAAAAGAAGCTCAGAAGAACTGGATGCTCTGTGTCAAACAAAATACCTAATAAATGTAAAATACAACAAAAACCTTTATAAAATATTTCTATTTAAATATAAAAGTAGTCATAGTAAGGAAGAAATTGGTAAATCTGGGATTAAGGAAGAATTCTGGGACATTTATTATTTTGTATAATTTTTAAGGATAAATAATCTTAAACCTCCCACTTAGGAATTACAACAGTTAGCTTATATCATACAGAATATTTTCTCCAAAAGAAAAAAAAAGATTTAGAGGAAGAGCATTGTAAAAGTATAATTTTTTTTAAAAAAGGTAAAATCAGTATTTTCATGAAAATATGAAGTGAAAACATCAAGGATTTTATTCAGTTCATTAATTAACGGGGGAACCAGTAAACTGTTATAACCAGGTCAAAGAACATTTGAGAAGCTAGTCATACGTGCAATAAAATATAGAACTGTTGGGCTTCCCTGGTGGCGCAGTGGTTGAGAGTCTGCCTGCCGATGCAGGGGACACGGGTTCGTGCCCCGGTCCGGGAAGATCCCACATGCCGCGGAGCGGCTGGGCCCGTGAGCCATGGCCGCTGAGCCTGCATGTTCGGAGCCTGTGCTCCGCAACGGAAGAGGCCACATCAGTGAGAGGCCTGCGTACACAAAAAAAAAAAAAAAAAAAAAAAAAAAAATAGAACTGTGAGGATAATATAGCTAGGTTAGAAATAAAACCATGGACTTCCCTGGTGGCGCAGAGGTTAAGAATCTGCCTGCCAACGCAGGGGACACGGGTCCTGGTCTGGGAAGATCCCACTTGCCACGGAGCAACTAAGCCCGTGCGCCACAACCACTGAGTCTCCGCTCTAGAGCCCGCGAGCCACGACTGCTGAGCCCGCAAGCCACAACTACTGAAGCCCACGTGCCTAGAGCTCATACTCTGCAACAAGAGAAGCCACTGCAATGAGAAGCCCGCGCACTGCAACGAAGAGTAGCCCACACTCGCCGCAACTAAAGAAAGCCCACGCGCAGCAACGAAGACCCAACACTGTCAATAATAAATTAATTAATTAATTAAAAGAAAAAAAGAAACAAAACAGATTTATGTCTTACAGAGTAGTGAACCATACCATTTGGGGTTGTCTCTTCTGTAGGAAAGAAATGATTTGCATCCCTACCAGACAAAAATCTACAAGTTAACCTCAGCCCCACAGATCTGTAAGAGAACCCAGCTGCTAGACGGTCCAGCCGGCACTGCCCTAAAAGCACACTCAGCAATCTCTTTTGCCTGTTTCCAAATTTTAGAGACCTTTCCTGACAGCGTCAATACATCTCTATTTAGCAAGCCTCTCTCCTTACAGTATATTTAATGAGTTCAATGTATATTTTTTTCATGGTTGCTTTTAATCTGAGCTTACTTATTTGGAAGAGGGATTAAAAATATAGAATCAGGAAATACTAGAAGCTCCCAATTCCTTTTGATTCCTACACTTTCAAAATATTATAACTTCTCCTTTAGTGAAATATTTAGGTCACGTGCGCGCGCGCACACACACACACACACACACACACACACACACGAGAATGTAAAGCAAAATGTCTAAAAGACAATTTCCTCTGCTATAATGTACACAGGCAGCATTTAGTAACATGTGACTAACAAGAATGAAGTAAATGTAGTATCCAAGGAGTGACTGCATCATCAACTTTCCCCTCATCACTGAGGATGAAGACTAGGCAATTTTTGGCTGTAAGGATGCAAGATTTACACTGGCCAACTTGAGGGTATATGTACATTAGGACTGGCAAGTTGTCAGGGCAAGACGTTGCTGGAGATGAACTCAAGCCGCTCCCTCTCTCTCCCTTCTTCCCTTTCTCCCTTATTCTCATCTAATCTTTATTTTTTAGCCTCTCTGCCTCCTGTTGAGTATACAATCTGTCTTCTCAAAAAAAAATAAAAAAAACAACAGCTATTAACCCACCACATTCTGAGTAAATTCCACAGAGAACTACAATGATTAAGAGAGCTAGTTACCAGCGACTACCTTAGGAAAAGTCCTTTGTGCTATGACAAGTTATGGATTCCCACCAGCCTGCACTGAGCACATTTGGACAGGTGCATTTCCAGTCCAGTCAGTGGCTATTCATGCGCACAAGAAACAGCATGGCTTCGCTGAGACGTGGAGGTGCGGTGCACTGTCAGGCAGAGAAGGATGCCAGACATGGCGGCCCTGGGACCGCTGTGCCCAATACAAAAATCTAAAAGAACGAAATAATGCCATCTGCAGCCACATGGATGGACCTAGAGACTGTCATACAGAGTGAAGTCAGACAGAGAAAGCCAAATATCATACGATATCGCTTATATGTGGAATCTAAAAAAAAAAGAGTACAAATGAACTTCTACAAAACAGAAATAGAGTTACAGATGTAGAAAACAAACTTTTGGTTCCCAGGGTGTGGGTGGGGATGGATGAACTGGGAGACTGGGGTTGACATATACACACTACTATATATAATATAAAATAGGTAACTAATAAGGGCCTACTGTACAGCACAGAGAACACTACTCAGTACTCTGTAATAGCCTACATGGGAAAAGAATCTTAAAAAGAGTGGATATAGGTATATGTATAACTGATTCACTTTGCTGTACACCTGAAACTTCACAATTGTAAATTGTAAACTTTACAACATTATAAATCAACTGTACTCCAATAAAAATATTTTTAAAAATCTAAGAAATAGGTTTCATTCCTTGTTACATTCTGCAAATTTAAAAATAGTCTCTTATAGCATGTATGTAATAACTTTGTGCTTCCTTTCATTACAAATAAAAATATCAATACATATTCATTTTAGAAAATATATAATTTACAGGTGAGTAAAAGTCATAGCCTATAATTCTATCACACAGAGACAACCACCGCTGTTAAAAATTTTATAAGAATATATCCATGGATATATAATCCATATATGATATATTACATGTATATATATCCATATGTATATATCATATAAATGTATATATCATATATACATTGTCATATATACAAATGAGTATATGTATACATACACAAATCTAATTGCTAACCTGTTCTTTCACTTAACAATAAAATAGAAATTTACTTCATCAATAAGATAATGTCTAGTTATATTCCAAATTTGTGATTCTAATTTGAATAACTTTATCAATCCTGTGTTGTTGATATGTAATTGGAGTCCAAATTTTTGCTGTTATAAAAATAATATAACAAAGCAATTGACAGATGTCACTATACATTAATGACTATTTACTTAGGCTTTATTCATAGAATTGCTAAATCAGAAATAAATCCATTTTTAAACCATCTATATACTTATACTGCTGAATTACCCTCCAAAAAGTTTATGCTGCTCTATATACCCACAGATAGTGCATAAGAATTGTATTTCCCACAAATGATAAATTTTAATAGGCTACTTTTAAGCCTTAATTCTTTGATCAAAACAATATAAAATATAAAAATTATAAATAATAAAACTATGAAAAATACTCAATTTTTTCTCTTGTGGGTCACTTAGGAATACCAACTTTTTCTCTTTGACTTGTAAAAGGTCTATTTATCATAATGATATTGATCCATTATCTGACATTACAGCAGCAAGTATTTTTCACAATTTACCATTTGCCCTTTGATTTACTTATTATGAAAAGAATTTTAAATTTTATGTAGCCAAATAAACCTATTCTGAAATGGATTTTGTCTTTATCATGTTAAAGAAATATTCTACTGTTCAGAGCTTAGTAGGAATCACTTGAATTTTATCTAATGCCTTTGGCATATATGAAAATAATACTATATTTTTATTGAATCTATTAAAGTAATAAGTTATATTAATACAGATCCTATTATTTAATAATTCTTGCATATCTTAAAACCAATCTCATTTTGTAATTATTTTTCTTTAACTACATTGTTGGATTAAATATTTTTAAAATATACAATAAAATGTAATCTATGAACGTAGAAGTGCACAATTCGTAAGTGTACAGTTCAATGAATTTCCATAGATTGCATCAGCTTTGTAACCAGCAACCAAATCAAGAAAGAGAGCATTCCCTGTATTAGAGAACTCCTCCAAGTTCCCTTCCAATACTACTCTCATCAAGAGAAATCAATATCCTGATGCTAATAATACAGTTTTGCCTACTTTTGTACTCAGATAAAACATTTTATTCCCCCCACCAATATAAGCAAATTTTTAAACTGATTAAATAATAAATAGAAAAATCAGACATAAAAAACTGAGTAATTGAGATGTTTTCACAAAGAAAACACCACACTTAGACAAGTTTACAAAACAAACTATAGGAAATATTTCAGGAACAGGTAATCCCAATCTTACAATTCTTACAGAAACTAGTAAAAAGAGCAAAACATCTCAACTTATTTTACTGATATTCCAAATTTGAAAAGCAAAGCACAACAAAGAAAAATTACAAGCAGTTGACTTTGATGAATATAAATACAAGAATCCAGACCAAAATATCCTAAACCAAATCCAAGATTCTATATAAAAGAAAATATATCATGACCAACATAACTTTATCCCAATAATTTAACACTGGCTTGATATCAGAAACTGGTTAATTTAATTCACACATTAACAAATTAGAGGAGAAGAACTTGGCAATCTCAACTGTGCAGGAAAAAAGTGATGAAATTCAGCATATATTAATGATAGAAACTTTGCATAATCTAAGAATTAGGAAGAAAAGCTTCCTAATATAAAAGTAAATTTATAAAACTCCCATAGTGAATATCATAATTAATAATAAAATTTTTAAAACAAAAGAATTTTCTTTAATATTAGGAATGCATTAAGCATATCACTGCTCTTTTCATAACTGTCCTGGAGGTCCTGGCTAGAAATGTAGAAATAGAAGAAGAAATAAAAGTAGAAAGACTATAAAGAAAAATGTTAATATTTTCAGTAGATATAACCAGTAATATAAAAACCCAAAAGAAACTCAAAAAAAGTCTGAATAAAAAGGAGAGATTTATAAGTTTTTTAGACATTAAGTTAATGTACATAATCCAATTACATTTTTGTAACTTTAAAAATCACTTAGAAAATATCATTTTTAAAAGATGACGTTAAAACACATTACAGAAGGCACTATAAAATGCAACAGCATAACATACAGTAAGATAGAAAAGGTCTATACCTTAAAGAAGGCAATTCTTCCCAAATTGATCTAAAGATACAGTTAAAATTTCAACAGGGCTTAGACAAACTTGAAAATTTTAAATATTAAAATTAATGTAAAAGATTATCCAAGAATAACAAAAAGATATGAGGGTCTGTTTTCAAATTATTTTACATGAGACAGTGTAGTATTGGAACATGGCAAATAATAAGTGAAAGGGCAGAATAAGGAAGAAAGGGTGTCATGCATACATATAAACTTGGTTTATGAACAAAACTGGCATTGCAGATCAATGGAAAAGGGATGGGTTATTCAATAACAAGGAGAGTGGATGCCTGTACTTTGAATTGTAAAATTATTTTATTGTTAAAATGTTTAAACATACAGAAAAAATTTTAAATAGTAAAGTGATTACCTTTATCCCTGTATTAGTGATGATTCTCCAGAAAAAGTGAGTCCAAAATAGGATGGGGGGCGCCAGAAGACTGGAGACTCAGGCAAGAGTTGCAGTTTGAGTCCAAATGCCTTCTTGTACAGGGGAAGTCAGTCTTTGTTCTGTTAAGACTTTCAACTGATTGGATGAGATCCACCCACATTATGAAGGGTAATCTGCTTTTCTCAGAGTCCACCTATTTAAACATTAATCACATCAAAAAAACACCTTCACTGAAACGTCCAGAATAATGTTTGACCAAATATCAGTGCAAGTTGACACATAAAGTTATCATCACTGTAGCCATAATCTATTGAATAAATTTAAAACTGTTAATATTTTGCCATTTTTGCTTCATCTTTTTTTTGCTTATTTTAAAGTAAATTTACAGACATCACAATATTTCATCCTATATACTTCAGCATGCCTTTATAAAAATGAAGGACATTCTCCTCCGTAATAACCACACTAACATTATTATAACTAACAAAATTATCAATAATTCATATGTAACATCTAATTCCAAGTCAAGATTCAGTTTTCCCCAATTATCTTAAAGTGATGTTTATATTTGGTTTGTTCAAACCAGGATCCAATTAAAAACCACACACTGAACTCAGTTGTTATGTCTCTTCAACCTCCATTAATCTAGAAAGTCTCCCAGCCCATCTCATGTTTCTCATTGATCCTACTCCTGTAGGATTTCCCACATTCAAAAACTGACTGATTGAATCATAAATCATTTTAACTTCTTCCTCCATTGTCTTTGTTTTCTGTAAAATGGAAGTTAGATTTAAAGATTAATTTGATTCAGATTAAATATTTTTGCAAAAATACCTCATAAGTGATGCTGTGAACTTCATTTTGTATCACATAATGATACTCCTAATGTCAGCTTGTCTCACTTGATCACAGAGTTAAGATGGTAATGAATCCTTTCACTGTAAAATTATTTTTCCTCATGTATGCAGCTAAAATACATAGGTTGCTACCTTGGAAACATGAAATTATTCAGTTCTCCATCATTGCTTCACCTAATGGTCTTTGCATCCACTGATGATTCTTGCCTAAATCATTTAAACAATAGGGTTATAAAATGGTGATTGACTATCATTCCTTAGCTGACCTTTTTCTGTTCAGAAGAGCTTACTCTCATGAACCAGGGTTATTTGCTAAGTCTAAAATTAACCTCCTATTAGAAAGACTGAATTGATGCTTATTTGTTTCCCTCTAATGACAATTTTATTTTTACTACAGAATTAATGTAATAGTAATCTATAATGATTTTTAAAGTAAATTTTGTTAATTTGAATTTTGTTTATTTGCTATTGTTTTCACATTTTTCCTTGTAGACTAATGGATAACTGTATACCTGTTGTTTTGTCTATATTATTTTCATACTCAAATTGAACCCCTTCAAGGTTGTTCCTGCATCCTTTTTTTTTTTTTTTTTTTTTTTTTTTTTTTGCGGTACGCGGGCCTCTCACTGCTGTGGCCTCTCCCATTGCAGAGCACAGGCTTCGGACGCGCAGGCTCAGTGGCCATGGCTCATGGGCCTAGCTGCTCCGCGGCATGTGGGATCTTCCTGGACCGGGGCACGAACCCGTGTCCCCTGCATCGGCAGGCGGACTCTCAACCACTGCGCCACCAGGGAAGCCCCTGCATCCTTTTTGATGGAAACCCTTTGATCTTGGCAAGCTTCCTTGTTTCCTGGCCAAAAAGATGCCTTGTCTACATTTCCTAGCCCAAACTTGAAATCAATTATCAAAAGGTTCTACTTCCTTTGCAAGGAATGGCATTTAGAGATCAAAATCTGGGCACTTGTAGAGTTTATTGATATTGAGGTGTCATTTCTCTAGGCCTTTTTGGTGCATAGAACTAAATAATCTATATATTTAAAATCATGAGTTTATATTGATATTTCCAATTCAAATCTAACTTTTTTGTTTTTATACTTAATTTTTCTTTTATACCAAAAATATTTGTTTTATTTACTTTGTAATGATATCAACACAACTACTTTCTTGCCTTATCCTACAAAATACATAAAGTAATTTCAAAAAGTAATACTAGTTTTACTACAAATAATAAAACTATTTTTAAAAGTTCAAAACTTCTAGAGTATTTTTATTGCTCTTAGACTATATCCCACTAAGAATGTATAATGAAAAGTTATTTTTGCAACTATGCCCTTATACATTACCCTTAGCTCCATTTTTCTTCACACAATATTTATTAGTTCCCTACTATGAGCAACAAATTACCAGCTTACAAACTTATTCTATTATTTACCTTCCTTTTGCCTATCAATTAACATGAAATATCCCATTTGAAACAATAACATCATTTTGATTTTTTTTTTTTGCACTCTGAAATACACTTAGGCTTCTTCTGTTTGTCAGTTTTAAATAATACCTGTTGATTTCCATTTCTTACCTATGAAGCAATGCAATTATCTTAATCAATTATTTATCCTACTTTTCTCCTTCAAGCTCTGTCTTCTCTCTTTCCTTCATAAGTTGCTATTTTTACACTATCAGAGCATAGAATACTAGCATACTATTCTTCACACATTATGTCAATAGTTGTTTAGACCATTAATTATATATCCACTGTTCAACACTAATTCTTTCATCAAACTTTCCCCAATTATCACTCTGGCAGATTTCTCAGAAAAAACTCACAAGCATAATATTCGCTTAAATCCTGAATGTTCAAACAGTTTTTCTCTGGTCTTAGCTCATTATTTCCTTGCACATCTTATAGACATTGCTATACTATTTTCTGATAAAATATTGTTGGTGAGAGGTCAGAGGCCAACCTGCTTTGATTTCCTTTGAAAGAACTGGATCCTTTTGTCAACAGCACAGAGAAATTTACCTTTAGTGTCTAATTAATGCCAGGATATGCTCCAAGTTGACAATGCAGTGTGTAGATTCAGGTTTCTATAATTTCAGGAGAATTTCCTTGAATTATATTTTGAAACATTAGTTCCATTCCATATTTTTCTTTTTTGTTAGGGTCTTTATATATTTATTAGATTTACTTTACCTTTCTTTTATATCTGTCAATTTTTCTCAGATTTTTTGGCTCTCTTTTTCCTTATATCTGCATAGTTTTCTTAACCTTCCTCATTTCTATTATCTATGCCCCTGTATTATACAGTCATATTTGTTGATCCCTGTGTATCAATAGTTCATCTCCAATCGTTTCCATCTCTCCATTTCTGTGTAAATAATTCATCTCCATTTGTGTCTTTTTCGTCAAAAGGACAAAAGGTGATTTTGTCCTTCTTGAAAATTTTTTTGAATTCTCTCAGATATCCTTTTCTATCTCCTTTCCGTTTAAACCATTTCTTCTGAATTTTTGCAATTAAGCTATATAATGGATTTTTCCATTTTTGAATGCTTCATTTTTATTTGTGTTTTATTTTTGTTTCAATTTTCTTGTACTTTGCAGCAGTATTTCTCTTATGTATTTTTTTTAAAAATTTTTTCAAGGTAACAGTAGTGTGGTTTTTTTTTAATTGTACACGTCTATAAACCTAATAAAGTTTTTTTCTTTTTTTTTATACAGCTGGTTCTTATTAGTCATCAATTTTATACACATCAGTATATACATGTCAATCCTAATCGCCCAATTCATCACACCACCTCCTCACCCCGCCATGACTTTCCTCGCTTGGTGTCCATACATTTGTTCTCTACATCTGTGTCTCAATTTCTACCCTGCAAACCGGTTCATATGTACCATTTTTCTAGGTTCCACATATATGTGTTAATATATGATATTTGTTTTTCTCTTTCTGACTTACTTCACTCTGTATGACAGTGTCTACATCCATCCACGTCTCAACAAATGACCCAATTTCGTTCCTTTTTATGGCTAAATAATATTCCATTGTATATATGTACCACATCTTCTTTATCCATTCGTCTGTTGAGGGGCATTTAGGTTGCTTCCATGACCTGGCTATTGTAAATACTACTGCAATGAACATTGGGATGCATGTGTCTTTTTGAATTATGGTTTTCTCTGGGTATATGCCAAGGAGTGGGATTGCTGGATCATATAGTAATTCTATTTTTAGTTTTTTAAGGAACCTCCATACTGTTCTTCATAGTGGCTGTATCACTTTACATTCCCACTAACAGTGCAAGTGTCCCTTTTCTCCACACCCTCTCCAACATTTGTTCTTGGTAGATTTTCTGATGAAGCCCATTCTAACTGGTGTGAGGTGATACCTCATTGTAGTTTTGACTTGCATTTCTCTAATAATTAGTGATGTCGAGCAGCTTTTCATGTGCTTCTTGGCCCTCTGTATGTCTTCTTTGGAGAAACGTCTATTTAGGTCTTCTGCCCATTTTTGGATTCAGTTGTTTGATTCTTGATATTGAGCTGCATGAGCTGTTTATGTAATTTGGAGATTAATCCTTTGTCCATTGATCCATTTGCAAATATTTTCGCCCATTCTAAGGGTTGTCTTTTCATCTTGTTTATGGTTTCCTTTGCTGTGCAAAAGCTTTGAAGTTTCATTAGGTCCCATTTGTTTATTTTTGTTTTTATTTCCATTACTCTAGGAGGTGGATCAAAAAAGATCTTGCTGTGATTTATGTCAAAGAGTGTTCTTCCTATGTTTTCCTCTAAGAGTTTTATAGTGTCCAGTCTTACATTTAGGTCTTGAATCCATTTTGAGTTTATTTTTGTGTATGGTGTTAGGGAGTGTTCTAATTTCATTCTTTTACATGTAGCTTTCCGGTTTTCCCAGCACCACTTATTGAAGAGACTGTCTTTTCTCCATTGTATATCCTTGCCTCCTTTGTCATAGATTAGTTGACCATAGGTGCATGGGTTTATCTCTGGGGATTCTATCTTGTTCCATTGATCTATGTTTCTGTTTTTGTGCCAGTACCATATTGTCTTGATTACTGTAGCTTTGTAGTATAGTCTGAAGTCAGGGAGTCTGATTCCTCCAGCTCCATTTTTTCCCCTCAAGACTGCTTTGGCTATTCGGGATCTTTTGTGTCTCCATACAAATTTTAAGATGTTTTGTTCTAGTTCCATAAAAAATGCCATTGGTAGTTTGATAGGGATTGCATTGAATCTGTAGATTGCTTTGGGTAGTAGAGTCATTTTCACAATATTGATTCTTCCAATCCAAGAACATGGTATATCTCTCCATCTGTTGGTATCATTTTTAATTTCTTTCATTAGTGTCTTACAGTTGTCTGCATACAGGTCTTTAGTCTCCCTAGGTAGGTTTATTCCTAGGTATTTTATTCTTTTTGTTGCAAAGGTAAATGGGAGTGTTTCCTTAATTTCTCTTTCAGATTCTTCATTGTTAGTGTATAGGGATGCAAGAGATTTCTGTGCATTAATTTTGTATCCTGCAACTTTACCAAATTCATTGATTATCTCTAGTAGTTTTCTGGTGGCATTTTCAGGATTCTCTATGTATAGTATCATGTCATCTGCAAACAGTGAGAGTTTTACTTCTTCATTTCCAATTCGTATTCCTTTTACTTCTTTTTCTTCTCTGATTGCCGAGGCTAGGACTTCCAAAACTATGTTGAATAACAGCAGTGAGAGTAGATATCCTTGTCTTGTTCCTGATCGTAGAGGAAATGCTTTCACTTTTTCACCACTGAGAATGATGTTGGCTGTGGGTTTGTCGTATATGGCCTTTATTATGTTGAGGTAGGTTCCCTCTATGCCCACTTTCTGGAGAGTTTTTCTCATAAATGGGTGTTGAATTTTGTCGAAAGCTTTTTCTGTATATATTGAGATGGTCATATGGTTTTTATCCTTCAATTTGTTAATATGGTGTATCACATTGATTGCTTTGCGTATATTGAAGAATCCTTGCATCCCTGGGATAAATCCCACTTGATCATGGTGTATGATCCTTTTAATGTGTTGTTGGATTCTGTTTGCTAGTATTTTGTTTAGGATTTTTGCATCTATGTTCATCAGTGATATTGGTCTGTAATTTTCTTTTTTTGTAGTATCTTTGTCTGGTTTTGGCATCAGGGTGATGGTGGCCTCATAGAATGAGTTTGGGAGTATTGCTTCCTCCGCAATTCTTTGGAAGAGTTTGAGAAGGTTCGGTGTTAGCTCTTCTCTAAATGTTTGATAGAATTCACGTGTGAAGCCATCTGGTCCTGGACTTTTGTTTGTTGGAAGATTTTTAATCACGGTTTCAATTTCATTACTTGTGATTGGTCTGTTCATATTTTCTGTTTTTTCCTGGTTCAGTCTTGGAAGGTTCTACCTTTCTAAGAATTTATCCATTTTTTCCAGGTTGTCCATTTTATTGGCATAGAGTTGCTTCTGGTAGTCTCTTAGGATGCTTTGTAGTTCTGTGGTGTCTGTTGTAACTTCGCCTTTTTCATTTCTAATTTTATTTATTTATTTATTTTTGTGGTACGCGGGCCTCTCACTGTTGTGGCCTCTCCCGTTGCGGAGCACAGGCTCTGGACACGCAGGCTCAGAGGCCATGGCTCACAGGCCCAGCCGCTCCGCGGCATGTGGGGTCTTCCCGGACTGGGGCACAAACCCGTGTCCCCTGCATTGGCAGGTGGACTCTCAACCACTGTGCCACCAGGTAAGCCCCATTTCTAATTTTATTGATTTGAGTCCTCTTCCTCTTTTTCTTGATGAGTCTGGCTAATGGTTTATCAATTTAGTTTATCTTCTCAAAGAACCAGCTTTTAGGTTTATTGACCTTTGCTATTGTTTTCTTTGCTTCTATTTCATTTATTTCTGCTCTGATCTTTATGATTTCTTTCCTTGTGCTAACTCTGGGTTTTGTTTGCTCTTCTTTCTCTAGTTCCTTTAGGTGTAAGGTTAGATTATTTATTTGAGATTTTTCTTGTTTCTTGAGGTAGGCTTGTATAGCTACAAACTTCCCTCTTAGAACTGCTTTTGCTGCATCCCATAGGTTTTGGATCATCGTCTTTTCATTGTCATTTGTCTCCAGGTATTTTTTGATTTCCTCTTTGATTTCTTCAGTGATCTCTTGGTTATTTAGTAACATAGTGTTTAGCCTCCATGTGTTATTATTTTTTACGTTTTTTCTCCTGTAATTCATTTCTAATCTCATAGTGTTGTTGTTCAGAAAAGATGCTTGATATGATTTGAATTTTCTTAAATTTCCTGAGGCTTGATTTACTGTGACCCAAATTTACTGTGACCCAATATGTGATCTATCCTGGAGAATGTTCTGTGTGCACTTGAGAAGAAAGTGTAATCTGCTCTTTTGGGATGGAATGTCCTATAAATATCAATTAAACCTATCTGGTCTACTGTGCCATTTAAAGCTTCTGTTTCCTTATTTATTTTCATTTTGGATGATCTGTGCATTGGTGTAAGTGAGGTGTTAAAGTCCCCCACTATTATGTTACTGTCGATTTCCTCTTTTAGAGCTGTTAGCAGTTGCCTTATGTATTGAGGTGCTCCTATGTTGGATGCGCAGATATTTATAGTTGTTATATCTTCTTCTTGGATTGATCCCTTGATCATTATGTAGTTTCCGTCCTTGTCTCTTGTAACATCCTTTATTTTAAAGTCTATTTTATCTGATATGAGTATTGCCACTCCAGCTTTCTTTTGATTTCCATTTGCATGGAATATCTTTTTCCATCCCCTCACTTTAAGTCTGTATGTGTTCCTAGATGTGAAGTGGGTCTCTTGTAGACAGCATATATATGGGTCTTGTTTTTGTATCCATTCATCAAGCCTTTGTCTTTTGGTTGGAGCATTTAATCCATTCACATTTAAGGTAATTATCGATATGTATGTTCCTATTCCCATTTTCTTAATTGTTTTGGATTTGTTTTTGTAGGTCCTTTTCTTCTCTTGTGTTTCCCACTTAGAGATGTTCCTTTAGCATTTGTTGTAATGCTGGTTTGGTGGTACTGAGTTCTCTTAGCTTTTGCTTGTCTGTAAAGCTTTTGACTTCTCCATCGAATCTGAATGAGATCCCTGCCAGGTTGAGTCATCTTGGTTGTAGGTTCTTCCCTTTCATCACTTTTAGTATATCATGTCACTCCCTTCTGGCTTGTAGAGTTTCTGCTGAGAAATCAGCTGTTAACCTTATGGGAGTTCACTTGTATGTTATTTGTCAGTTTTCCCTTGCTGCTTTCAATAGTTTTTCTTTGTCTTTAATTTTTGCCAATTTGATTACTATGTCTCTCGTCGTGTTTCTCCTTGGGTTTATCCTGTATGGGACTCGCTGCGCTTCCTGGACTTGGGTGGCTATTTCCTTTCCCATGTTAGGGAAGTTTTCGACTATAATCTCTTCAAATATTTTCTCGGGTCCTTTCTCTCTCTCTTCTCCTTCTGGGACCCCTATAATGCAAATGTTGTTGTGTTTAATGTTGTCCCAGAGGTCTCTTAGGTTGTTTCATTTCTTTTCATTCTTTTTTCTTTATTCTGTTATGCAGTAGTGAATTCCACCATTCTGTCTTCCAGGTCACTTATCCGTTCTTCTGTCTCAGTTATTCTGTTATTGATTCCTTCTTGTGTAGTTTTCAGTTCAGTTACTGTATTGTTCATCTCTGTCTGTTTGTCCTTTAATTCTTCTAGGTCTTTGTTAAACATTTCTTGCATCTTCTTGATCTTTGCCTCCATTCTTTTTCCTAGGTCTGGATCATCTTCACTATCATTATTCTGAATTCTTTTTATGGAAGGTTGCCTATCTCCACTTCATTTATTTGTTTTTCTGGGGTTTATCTTGTTCCTTCATCTGGTACATAGCCCTCTGCCTTTTCATCTTGCCTATCTTTCTGTGAATGTGGTTTTAGTTCCACAGGCTGCAGGATTCCAATGGCAGACTCTGGGAGAGCTCACATCAAGGAGTACTTCCCAGAACTTCTGCTGCCAGTGTCCTTGTCCCCACGGTGAGCCATAGCTACACCCCGGCTCTGCAGGAGGCCCTCCAACACTAGCAGGTAGGTCTGGTTCAGTCTCCCCTGGGTTCATTGCTCCTTCACCTGGGTCCCGATGCACACACTACTTTGTGTGTTCCCTCCAAGAGTGGAGTCTCTGTTTCCCCCAGTCCTGTCAAAGTCCTGCAATCAAATCCCACTAGCCTTCAAAGTCTGATTCTCTAGGAATTCCTCCTCCCATTGCTGGACCCCCAGGTTGGGAAGCCTGATGTGGGGCTCAGAACCTTCACTCCAGTGGGTGGACTTCTGTGGTATAAATGTTCTCCAGTCTGTGAGTCACCCACCCAGCAGTTATGGGATTTGATTTTGCTGTGATTGCGCCCCTCCTACCATCTCATTGTGGCTTCTTCTCTGTCTTTGGATGTGTGGTATCTTTTTTGGTGAGTTCCAGTGTCTTCCTGTCAATGATTGCCCAGAAGCTAGTTGTGATTCTGGTGTTCTCACAAGAGGGAGTGAGAGCATGTCCTTCTACTCCACCATTTGGTTCAGGCCTCTTATGTACTTTTATTTGCAAAACAATTTTAAAGTTTATTATCTACTATTTCCTTATATTATATCTGTGGAACTTGCATATTAATTTTGGCTTGTTGTTTTTTTTATTTTTAAAGATGTTAGATATTCCTAGTATTTTAGTCAGAAGGGGGATTCTATGGAGTAGGTAAAGGAGGTGATTGAAGTGGCTTTTCTGGTTTCTCAGCTCAAGGTTTCCCTCTTTTGTTTCTACAACAAAGAGAAGTTGTTTCAATACATGGTACCATTTTGTGGCCAGTCTTTTTATGGTTCTTCATTAGTGATTATCAGTGATTAAAAGCCTACTTTTTAATCACTGGCTGCTGCTTTCAAAGGACACCTCCAATTTCCAGGTTGTTCCTCTCTTTCTAGCCGAGAATTGGTGCCTTTCTAGGACTATTGATTCCAGTCCATGCACTTGGAAGCCTGTTCCATTCAGCTCCTCCATGTGAGTCCTCTGAACTACTCCATCTCACTTTTGCTTTCAGCATTTCCCTTAGGATGGGATTTGCTCCTTCATACAGCAAGGTCATCTTTGTACTAATGATATTTGGCCTCTGCCACTGCCAGCATGCCTCTGGACCTAAAAATTTTCCATGCAATTTTTTTCTGGGTTCTATGCAATATTAGGGGTTCTGGCAACAACTCTGCCTGTCTTGTGTGTTTTTCCATAATTACATGCAAATTGAAGTTTTTAGTCTTCTAGGTCTCCCAGTTACACTGCGGAAGTAATTGTAAGAGTTTTAATTTCCTCTCCTTTTACTGTATGTTGATTTTAGTAGGAGGTTTCAGGTAATTCCAATGTAGGTGGTTACCATTATCCCAGGGAGCCTAAAACTCCTAAATTTCTTCAGCTTAATTTAAATGAAAAAATCTAAAATATTTAGAAGGAAATACAAGTGATCCTCTGTTTGAATTTAGGATATAGAAGCTTTTCTCTAGCAAGACTTTCTTTAGAAAATTCTATTATTTGTCTTCTCAGGCTGCCATAACTATAGGCCATTTGGCTTAAATAACAAAAATTAATTTTTTTCACAGTTCTGTAGTCTGTAAATCCAAGATTAGAGGACCATCATGGTGAGGTTCTGGTGAGGGCTCTCTTCCTGGCTTGTTAAGTAGATGCCTTTTTACTGTGGCCTCACATGACAGAGAGAGAGAAACTCTCTGGTGTCTCTTCCTATAAGGCACTAATTCCATCATGAGGGCCCCACACTGTGACCTCCTCTAAACCTAATTATCTCCCAAAGGCCCCCTCTCCAAATACCATCACATTGGAGACTGGGGACTCGACAAATGAATTTGAGGCTGGGTGAGACACAATTCAGTCCATAGCAAAGTGGAAGTCATATAGGGAGAGACTGGAAAATGCAACCACATTAAATTTAAGAATTTTTGCTTATCAAAAATCATAAACAGACTAAAAAGAAAATAACAAATTGGAAGAAAATATGTCTAATACAAATAATTGACAAAAGATTGCCATCCAAAATACACGAAGAATATCAAGGAATCAATGGGGAAATGGCAAAAAATCTGACAGAAAAATGGGCAAAGACATAAATAGATATTTCATAAACAAAATTCTATGGTCAATGAACATATGAAACAGATTCTAAACCTCACTTAATGTAATCCATGCAAACTTCATCCATGTAATCAAGGAAATGCTAATTAAAACCACAGTGAATATAAATATATACCCACAAAAATCAGCAAAAATATTTTATAAGTCAGGCAATGTGCAATGAAAAGAAATGAGCTATCAAGTCACAAAAAGACACAGATGTGACAGAACTCAGGATAGTCATTATACCTTGGGGGTGAGGGTGGATAGCAACAGTAATAGGTATGAGGATAGTTTCTGGGATCATATTCTGTTTTTCAATCTATGTGCTGGTTATACAGCTGTAAGCAGTAATTCACTTTGTAAAAATTTATTGAGTAGTAAAATATGATTTATGCATTTTATATGTATGTTATACGATAAAAATGTTGAAAATTTTTAAGTTAAGTTTTAAAAAAGAAATAAAGTAGAAATCTACAAATCCCCAGGGCTGGAAGGAAAAAAGTTTATAAATCCAACAAGAAATAATAGAGAGGAGTAAAAAAAATCAGGTAAAAGTAAATATAAAAAATATGACATTAATAATTTTAGGCAAGCCAGTAATCACATGTTAAGTTGGGGGGAAATATATTTTTATATCGTTCATAAGAGATATTTAAAACAACATGACAAAGAAAAATTTTAAGTAAATGGATATACCACAAAAATACTAAGATAAAGAAAACAAAATAGAATTCAATTTGAAAAGATAATCAAAAAAGCAAGAGAGCAATTGTACATTGAAGGATAAGTAGAGTCTACCAAAATAATAATAGCAGTAATAATAATATTTAATTGTATGGGCCAACTTTATTTCTTTTATTTTATTATTATTATTATTATTTTTTTTTGGTGAGAACATATAAGTTCTGCTCTCTTTGGACCAACTTGGTAAGGTTCAAGAATGCCCAGTTGATAGCACCTTTCTTCTCTTTACATGTTCTTAACCAATTCAGAAATAGAAGAAGCATCAGACAAATGAGACTAAATTAGCAAAGCTGATATTGGGGGAAATGGATTATTTTCTATGGACACATAAGTGAGTGAATCCTGATAGTAGACACTCACACCAAATCAATCACCAGTATCATTAGACACTGCAAGTCTACTCTGTAAGGGCAGGTTCTTTACCACTACGTTCATCACATATCCATGAGCAACTGAGCACACACTGTCTCTACAGAAAGGGCAGTGATGAAAAAAGGAAAGAAGAAACAGAACTGTGCATGTCCAGTTCACCCCTAAATCAACAGTTACTGAAGTTGCTCCCCAAGAAAAGAATGAGTAAGAAGGGTAGAAGAAGGTTAGTGGTGATATGCTAGTAACTGGGCCTCCATTTGGCAGAGACTTCTAATTGTCCCACATATTCATACTCCCTTTTTTAATAATAATTTTTTTTAAAACTTTAGTTTTACTGGGTAGATGGATATCCAACTAGACACTACATTTCCAAAGTCTTCCTTGCAAGGTGATGGGGACATATAACTAAGTTCTGGCCAATGGAATAAAAATAAAAGAGTTTATTGTCACATACTGATCAAGCCTTTCAATGTTTAGGTAGTCCACTGGCTGGGAGAGGATGAAAACTTTAGACTCATAGTTGTAGTAGTCCTGAGGTAAGCAGCTCAGCTGTCTTCAGCTCTGCCACCTCAAGTCACAGGCATAAGCCACTGTATTTCAGGCTGTCTTAGTTATAGCTACTTAGCCACTACCTAAGTAACACAAAATAAGTACATGAAAGTATAGTGATGTCAACATGTAAACCTAAGAACATTAGATTAGCTATCAATTTGTAGACAGTGATGGCAAAAGTATCGAATGATGGAAAGGTGATCATATTTATTGTACTATGATAAACTGTCATCTTCTATAGACTGAAAGTTGGACTATATGCCCACAGAGGTCTATAATTTTAGCAGAACTTATTAGTGTGTGTTGGAAACAGCTTAATACTTTCAACAAATTTCTACTCAGGCTAATTAAAAGACATGGCTCTGGAAAAAAAAAAAAAGGCACAGTTGGAGGCAAAGTCTCAGCCTTCAGAACCTCAGATTAGCTGAAGGACAGAAGGACAGAATGGTGGAGTAGGAAGATCCTGGGCTTGCCTCTTCCCACAAACACAGAAGTACAGGACTACACCAGAACTACAACAACACATACAGAAACTATGTCTGACTATGACCTGAAGAACAGCAGAAAAGATTTTCCACAACTAAAAAGAAAAAGGAAAAACCACACTGAGACCAGTGGGAGAACTGGAGGGGCAGTCTAGCCAGGACCCACAGTCCCAGCTCAGTGACCCACAGGCCGGAGGGATATCACAACTATGGAGGGCCTTACTGGGGAGTGAGGGGTTCAAACCCCACCTTGAGCACCCCAGTCCCCAGGGGCCTGTGCCTGAAGACAAGCCCCCCATAATATCTGCAATTGATAAAAAAGAATAAAATTCCTATGAATAAATTTGATCAAGAACGTGAAAGACCTGTGCTTGGAAAACTATAAGACACTGATGAAAGAAGCTGAAGACTACACAAATAAATGGAAAGCTATATCTTGCTCAAGGATTGGAAAAATTAATACTGTTAAATGTCTCTACTGCCCAAAGCAATCTACAGATTCAATGCAATCTCTATCAAAATACCAATGGCATTTTTCACAGAGCTAGAACAAGTAATCCTAAAATTTGTATGGAACCAGAAAATACCCCAAAGAGCCAAAGAAATCCTAAGAAACAAAAACAAAGCTGGTGGTATCATGTTCCTTGATTTCAAACTTATCTACAAGCTACAGTAATCAAAAGAGTACAATACTGTTTCAACAATCGTACCATAAGCAGACACATAGATCAGTGAAACAGAATAGAGAGCACAGAAATAACCCCACAATTATATGGTCAATAAATCTATGACAAAGGAGGCAAGAATATACAATGGGGAAAAGACAGTCTCTTCAATAAATGGTGTTGGGAAAACTGAAAAGCTACAATGCAAAAGAATCAAACTGGATCAATTTCTTACACCATGTATAAAAATGAACTTAAAATGGATTAAAGACCTCAATTTAAGACCTGAAACCATAAAACTCCTAGAAGAAAACATAGGCTGTAAACTATTAGACACTGGTCTTAGTAATATTTTTGTTGGATCTGTCTCCTCAGGCAAGGGCAACAAAAGGAAACATAAATGGGACTACATTAAACTAAAATCTTTTGCACAGTGAAGGAAACCATTAGCAAAAACAAAAAAATCAACCTACTGAATGGGAGAAGATATCTGCAAATGATATACCCAATAAGGGGCTAATATCCAAAATATATAAAGAACTCCTACAACTCAAAATCAAAGAAATAAAAATCAGATTAAAACATAGGCAGAGATAATTTTTCCAAGACATACAGATGGCCAACAGACACATGAAGAGAGGCTCAACATCACTAATCATCAGGGAAATATAAATCAAAACCACAATGAGGGGCTTCCCTGGTCGCGCAGTAGTTGAGAGTCCACCTGCCAATGCAGGGGACACGGGTTTGTGCCCTGGTGCGGGAAGATCCCACATGCTGCGCAGTGGCTGGGCCCGTGAGCCATGGCCGCTGAGCCTGCGCATCCGGAGCCTGTGCTCCGCAACGGGAGAGGCCACAACAGTGAGAGGCTCGCATACCGCAAAAAAAAACAACAAAAAAAACCCCACAATTAGATACCACCTCTCACCTGTCAGAATGGATATCATTAAAATTACAACAAATAAAAAGTGTTGGCAGTGATGTGGGAAAAATGGAACCCTCATGCACTACTGGTGGGAACATAAATTGATGCAGCAATTTTGAAAAATAGTAGAGGTTCCTCAAAAAATTAAAAATAGAACTACCATGTGATCCAGTAATTCCACTTCTTACGACCATTTTTCTGAACAAAACAAAAACACTAATTCAAAAAGATATATGCACTCCTACGTTCATTGCAGCACTATTTACAACAGCAAAGATATAGAAAAACCCAAGCATCCATCAATAGATGAATGCATAAAGAAGATGTGATATACACACAATGCAATATTACTCAGCCATAAAAAGGAATTAAATCTTGCCATTGCCAGCAAATGGATGGATCTAGAAGGCATTATGCTAAGTGAAATAAGTCAGACAGAGAAAGATAAACATCATATGATTTCATTTCTACGTGGAATCTAAAAAACAGAACAAATGAATAAACAAAACAAAACAAAACAGAAAAAGATTCATAGATACAGAGAACAAACTGGTGGTTGCCAGAGGAGAAAAGGATGGGGGACTAGACTAAATAGGTAAAGGAGATTAAGAGATTAAAAACTTCAAGCTATAAGATGAATAAATCATGGGGATGTAATACATAGCATAAAGAACATGGTTCAATAATGCCATAATAACTTTGTATGATGACAACTGGTTACTAGACTTAACATGGTGATCATTTCATAATGTATCTAAATGTCAAATCACTATACTGCACACCTGAAAGTAAAACAATATTGTATGTGAAATATAATTTTATTAAAAAAATATGTTTCTATTGCACCATTGTAAAAAAGAACCTCAAATTAAAAGTTTTCTACAAGACAGTGAAAGGCAATGGGAGGCAAGTCAGCACTGAAAATCCACTGAAGAGTGCTGTGTTCCCACTAAAGCTTAAGGTTTTTATTGTTTTTTCTTTTTTTTTATATAACATCTTTATTGGAGTATAATTGCTTACCAATGGTGTGTTATTTTCTGCTTCATAACAAAGTGAATCAGTTACACATATACATATGTTCCCATATCTCTTCCCTCTTGTGTCTCCCTCCCTCCCAGCCTCCCTATCCCACCCCCTAGACGGTCACAAAGCACTGAGCTGATCTCCCTGTGCTATGCGGCTGCTTGCCTCTAGCTGTCTATTTTACATTTGGTAGTGTATATATGTCCATGCCACTCACTCACTTTGTCACAGCTTACCCTTCCTCCTCCCAATATCCTCAACTACATTCTCTAGTAGGTCTGTGCCTTTATTCCCATCTTGCCCCTAGTTTCTACATGAACAGTTTTTTGTTTTTTTTTTAAGATTCCATATATATGTGTTAGGTTACGGTATTTGTTTTTCTCTTTCTGACTTACTTCATTCTGTATGACAGTCTCTAGGTCCATCCACCTCACTACAAATAACTCAGTTTCGTTCCTTTTTATGGCTGAGTAATAATCCATTGTATATATGTGCCACATCTTCTTTATCCATTCATCCGATGATGGACACTTAGGTTGCTTCCATGTCCTGGCTATTGTAAATAGAGCTGCAATGAACATTTTGGTACATGACTACTTTTGAATTATGGTTTTCTCAGGGTATGTCCCCAGTACTGGGATTGTTGGGTCGTATGGTAGTTCTATTTTTAGTTTTTTAAGGAACCTCCATACTGTTCTCCATAGTGGCTGTATCAATTGACATTCCCACCAACAATGCAAGAGGGCTCCCTTTTCTCCACACCCTCTCCAGCATTTATTGTTTGTAGATTTTTTCATGATGGCCATTCTGACCGGTGTGAGATGATACCTCATTGTAGTTTTGGTTTGCATTTCTCAAATGATTAATGATGGTGAGCATTGTTTCATGTGTTTGTTGTCAATCTGTATATCTTCTTTGGAGAAATGTCTATTTAGGTCTTCTGCCCATTTTTGGATTGGGTTGTTTCTTTTTTTGATATTGAGCTGCATGAGCTGCTTGTAAATTTTGGAGATTAATCTTTGGTCACTTGCTTCATTGGCAAATATTTTCTCCCATTCTGGGGGTTGTCTTTTGGTCTTGTTTATGGTTTCCTTTGCTGTGCAAAAGCTTTGAAGTTTTATTAGTTCCCATTTGTTTATTTTTGTTTTTACTTCCATTTCTCTAGGAAGTGGGTCAAAAAGGATCTTGCTGTAATTTATGTCATAGAGTGTTCTGCCTATGTTTTCCTCTAAGAGTTTGATAGTTTCTGGCCTTACATTTAGGTCTTTAATCCATTTTACTTTTGTGTATACTGTTAGGGAGTGTACTAATTTCTTACTGTTACATGTACCTGTCCAGTTTTCCCAGCACCACTTATTGAAGAGGCAGTCTTTTCTCCACTGTATATTCTTGCCTCTTTTATGAAAGATAAGGTGACCATATGTGCGTGGGTTTATCTATGGGCTTTCTATCCATTGATCTATATTTCAGTTTTTGTTCCACTACCATACTGTCTTCATTACTGTAGCTTTGTAGTATAGTTTGAAGTCAGGGAGCCTGATTTCCTCCACCTCGGTTTTTCTTTCTCAAGATTGCTTTGGCTATTCGGAGTCTTTTGTGTTTCCACACAAATTGTGAAATTTTTTGTTCTAGTTCTGTGAAGAATGCCAGTGGTAGTTTGATAGGGATTGCATTGAATCTGCAGATTGCTTTGGGTAGTAGAGTCATTTTCACAATGTTGATTCTTCCAATCCAAGAACATGGTATATCTCTCCATCTATTTGTATTATCTTTAATTCCTTTCATCACTGTCTTATAATTTTCTGCATACAGGTCTTTTGTCTCCTTAGGTGGGTTTATTCCTAGATATATTATTCTTTTTGTTGCAATGGTAAATGGGAGTATTTCCTTAATTTCACTTTCAGATTCTTCATCATTAGTGTATAGGAATGCTAGAGATTTCTGTGCATTAATTTTGTATCTTACTACTTTACCAAATTCATTGATTAGCTCTAATAGTTTTCTGGTAGCACCTTTAGGATTCTCTATGTATAGTATCATGTCATCTGCAAACAGTGACAGCTTTACTTCTTCTTTTCTGATTTAGATTCCTTTTATTTCTTTTTCTTCTCTGATTTCTGTGGCTAGAACTTCCAAAACTATGTTGAATATTTCAGTTTTTCACCATTAAGGACGATATTGGCTGTGGGTTTGTCATATATGGCCTTTATTATGTTGAGCAAAGTTCCCTCTATGCCTGCTTTCTGAAGGGTTTTTATTATAAATGGGTGTTGAAGTTTGTCAAAAGCTTTCTCTGCATCGACTGAGATGATCATATGTTTTTTCTCCTTCAATTTGTTAATATGGTGTATCATATTGATTGATTTGTGTGTAAGAATTCTTGCATTCCTGGGATAAACCCCACTTGATCATGGTGTATGATCCTTTTAATGTGCTGTTGGATTCTGTGTGCTAGTATTTTGTTGAGGATTTTGGCATCTATGTTAATCAGTGATACTGGCCTGTAGTTTTCTTTCTTTGTGACATCTATGTCTGGTTTTGGTATCAGGGTGATGGTAGCCGCATAGAATGAGTTGAGAGTGTTCCTCCCTCTGCTATATTTTGGAAGAGTTTCAGAAGGATAGGTGTTAGCTCTTCCCTAAATGTTTGATAGAATTCGCCTGTGAAGCCATCTGGTCCTGGGCTTTTGTTTGTTGGAAGATTTTTAATCACAGTTTCAATTTCAGTGCTTGTGATTGGTCTGTTCATATTTTCTATTCTTCCTGGTTCAGTCTTGGAAGATTGTACATTTCTAAGAATTTGTCCATTTCTTCCAGGTTGTTCATTTTATTGGCATAGAGTTGCTTGTAGTAATCTCTCATGATCCTTTGTATTTCTGCAGTGTCCGTTGTTACTTCTCCTTTTCCATTTCTAATTCAGTTGATTTGAGTCTTCCTTTTTTTCTTGATGAGTCTGGCTAATGGTTTATCTATTTTGTTTATCTTCTCAAAGAACAAGCTTTTAGTTTTATTGATCTTTGCTATCATTTGCTTCATTTCTTTTTCATTTATTTCTGATCTGGTCTTTATGATTTCTATCCTTCTGTTAACTTTGGGGTTTTTTTATTCTTCTTTCTCTAATTGCTTTAGGTGTAAGGTTAGGTTGTTTATTTGAGATGATTCTTGTTTCTTAAGGTAGGATTGTATTGCTATAAACTTTCCTCTTAGAACTACTTTTGCTGTATCCCATAGGTTTTGGGTCACCGTGTTTTCATTGTCATTTGTTTCTAGGTAGTTTTTGATTTCCTCTTTGATTTCTTCAGTGATCTCTTGGTTATTAGGTAGTGTATTTTTTAGCCTCCATGTGTTTGTATTTTTTACAGATTTTTTCCTGTAATTGATATCTAGTCTCAGCGTTGTGGTCTGAAAAGACACTTGATACGATTTCAATTTTCTTAAATTTACCAAGGCTAGATTTGTGACCCAAGATATGATCTATCCTGGACAATGTTCCATGAGCACTTGAGAAGAATGTGTATTCTGTTGTTTTTGGATGGAATGTCCTATAAATATCAATTAAGTCCATCTTGCTTAATGTATCATTTAAAGCTTGTGTTTCCTTATTTATTTTCATTTTGGGTGATCTGTCCATTGGTGAAAGTGGGGTGTTAAAGTCCCCTACTATGAATGTGTTACTGTCGACTTCCCCTTTTATGGCTGTTAGTATTTGCCTTATGTATTGAGGTGCTCCTATGTTGGGTGCATAAATATTTACAATTGTTATATCTTCTTCTTGGATCGATCCCTTGATTATTATGTAGTGTCCTTCTTTGTCTCTTCTAATAGTCTTTATTTTAAAGTCTATTTTGTCTGATATGAAAATTGCCACTCCAGCTTTCTTTTGGTTTCCATTTGCATGAAATATCTTTTTCCATCCCCTTACTTTCAGTCTGTATGTGTCTCTAGGTCTGAAGTGGGTCTCTTGTAGACAGCATATATATGGGTCTTGTTTTTGCATCCATTCAGCCAGTCTGTGTCTTTTGGTGGGAGCATTTCATCCATTTACACTGAAGGTAATTATCGATATGTATGTTCCTATTCCCATTTTCTAAATTGTTTTGGGTTTGTTATTGTAGGTCTTTTCCTTCTCTTGTGTTTCCTGCCTAGAGATGTTCCTTTAGCATTTGTTGTAATGCTGGTTTGGTGGTGCTGAATTCTCTTAGCTTTTGCTTGTCTGTAAAGTTTTCATTTCTCCATCATATTTGAATGAAATCCTCGCTGGGTAGAGTAATCTTGGTTGTAGGCTTTTCCCTTTCATCACTTTAAATATGTCCTGCCACTTCCTTCTGGCTTGCAGAGTTTCTGCTGAAAGATCAGCTGTTAACCTTATGGGGATTGCCTTGTGTGTTATTTGTTGTTTTTCCCTTGCTGCTTTTAATATTTTTTCGTTGTATTTAATTTTTGATAGTTTGATTAATATGTGTTGGTGTTTTTCTCCTTGGATTTATCCTGTATGGGACTCTCTGTGCTTCCTGGACTTGATTATCTATTTCCTTTCCCATATTAGGGATGTTTTCAGCCATAATCTCTTCAAATATTTTCTCAGTCCCTTTCTTTTCCTCTTCTTCTTCTGGGACCCCTATAATTCAAATGTTGGTGCATTTAATATTGTCCCAGAGGTCTCTGAGACTGTCTTCAATTCTTTTCATTCTTTTTTCTTTATTCTGTTCTGCAGTAGTTATTTCCACTCTTTTATCTTCCAGGTCACTTATCTGTTCTTCTGCCTCAGTTATTCTATTGATCCCTCCTAGAGAATTTTTAATTTCATTTATTGTGTTGTTCATCACTGTTTGTTTGCTCTTTAGTTCTTCTAGGTCCTTGTTAAACATTTCTTGTATTTTCTCTATTCTATTTCCAAGATTTTGGATCATCTTTACTATCATTATTCTGAATTTTTTTTCAGGTAGACTGCTTATTTCCTCTTTAGGTCTGGTGGGTTTTTATCTTGCACCTTCATCTGCTGTGTGTTTTTCTGTCTTCTCATTTTGCTTAACTTACTCTATTTGGGGTCTCCTTTTCACAGACTGCAGGTCGTAGTTCCTGTTGTTTTTGGTGTCTGTTCCCAGTGGCTAAGGTTGGTTCAGTGGTTTGTGTAGGCTTCCTGGTGGCGGGGACTAGTGCCTGTGTTCTGGTGGATAAGGCTGGATCTTCTCTTTCTGGTGAGCAGGTCCACATCTGCTGGTGTGTTTTGGGGTGTCTGTGGCCTTATTATGATTTTAGGCAGCCTCTCTGTTAACGGATGGGGTTGTGTTCCTGTCTTGCTAGTTGTTTGGCATAGGGCGTCCAGCACTGTAGCCTGCTGGTCGTTGAGTGAAGCTGGGTCTTGGCCTTGAACGGAGATCTCTGGGAGATTTTTGCTTTTTGATATTACATAGAGCTGGGAGGTACTTGTGGACCAGTGTCCTGAACTTGGCTCGCCCACCTCAGATGCACAGCCCTGACGCCTGGCTGGAGCACCAAGAGCCTTTCATCCACATGGCTCAGAATAAAAGGGAGAAAAAAATAGAAAGAAAAGAAAGAAAGAAGATAAAATAAAGTAAAGTAAAATAAAATAGTTATTAAAATATAAAATAATTATTAACAAAAAATTAAGAATAAAAAAAAACCAGTCAGACAGATCCCTAGGACAAATGGTAAAAGGAAAGCTATACAGACAAAACCACACAGAAGCATACACATACACACTCACAAAAAGAGAAAATTGGAAAAATATATATCTTTGCTTCCAAAGTCCACCATCTTAATTTGGGATGATTTGTTGTCTATTCAGGTATTCCACAGATGTAGGGCACATCAAGTGGATTGTGGAGATTTAATCCGCTGCCCCTGAGGCTGCTGGGAGAGATTTCCCTTTCTCTTCTTTGTTCGCACAGCTCCCGGGGTTCAGCTTTGGATTTGGCCCCGCCTCTGCGTGTAGGTCGCCTGAGGGCGTCTCTTCTTCGTTCAGACAGGACAGGGTTAAAGGAGCAGCTGCTTCGGGGGCTCTGGCTCACTCAGGCCAGGGGGAGGGAGGGGCACGGAGTGCGGGGCAAGCCTGCGGCGGCAGAGGCCAGCATGACGTTGCACCAGCCTGAGGCGCGCCTTGTGTTCTCCCGGGTAAGTTGTCCCTGGATCACGGGGCCCTGGCAGTTGCGGGCTGCACAGGCTCCTGGATGGGAGGTGTGGATAGTGACCTGCGCTCACACACAGGCTTCTTGGTGGCACAGCAGCAGCCTTAGCGTCTCATGCCCGTCTCTGGGGTCCGCGCTTTTAGCCGCGGCTCGCGCCTGTCTCTGGAGCTCTTTTAAGCGGCGCTCTAAATCCCCTCTCCTCGCGCACCAGGAAACAGAGGCAAGAAAAAGTCTCTTGCCTCTTCGGCAGGTCCAGACTTTTCCCTGGACTCCCTCCCGGCTAGCCGTGGTGCACTAAGCCCCTGCATGCTGTGTTCACGCCGCCAACCCCAGTCCTCTCCCGGGGCTCCGACCAAAGCCCGAGCCTCAACTCCCAGCCCCGCCCTCCCCGGCGGGTGAGCAGAGAAGCCTCTCGGGCTGGTGAGTGCTGGTCGGCCCTGATCCTCTGTATGGGAATCTCTCCGCTTTGCCCTCCGCACCCCTGTTGCTGTGCTGTCCTCCGTGGCTCTGAAGCTCCCCCTCCCTCCGCCACCCGCAGTCTCTGCCCGCGAAGGGGCTTCCTAGTGTGTGGAAACCTTTCCTCCTTCCCAGCTCCCTCCCATTGGTGCAGGTCCTGTCCCTATTCTTTTGTCTCTGTTTACTCTTTTTTCTTTTGCCCTACCCAGGTACGTGGGAGGTTTCTTACCTTTTGGGAGGTCTGAGGTCTTCTGCCAGAATTCAGTAGGTGTTCTGTAGGAGTTGTTCCACATGTAAATGTATTTCTGATGCATTTGTGGAGAGGAAGGTGATCTCTGCGCCTCACTCTTCCGCCATCTTGAAGCTCCTCCTGAAGCTTAAGTTTTCACATGGCATTAAGGCAGCCAAAATAAACCTGAGGTAAAAACAATGGGTCAGGCAAAAGTCCTGATGTAATAAACGAGGAAACCTGGAGGTCTTAATTTTTCTAAAGGACATCTTTGAACATACAAACTAGGATGTTACTAAGTCAGAGAAGGCAATTATATTACCAAAAATTCAAAAACTTGACACTCAAAAGCATGTGACTATTTCATTCCCGGAAATAATCCCACTAGAGCCAAGCCACGTCAGTAGGAAGCAGGTGGTGAAAGCTGTTCAACTTCCAGTAGTACTTCTGTGGCTACAAAAGGAAGTGGAGTAACGTTTGCCCTCAGAGGGCACATCCAGAGGCCACACTGAAAATGGACTTAGGGAGTTCTGCCCAAGCAGCTGAATCAAGGTCTAAAGGAAGAAATCTCTCTGTGACCAGAGCAGGGAGTCAGAGCAAGTCCTTCACAGCAAGAATTCTTTATTGCTATCGTGCAGGAAGTGTGTGCTTCCTGTTCTTCCCTCTTCCATATAAGAATTACTTTAAGTTAACGAGTTCAACCTCACCATTGTGCATAAGGTGTGTTAGAAGGGCTGCAAATAACACATCAATCACAGGGCCACAGGGAGCAATACTTTGATCTGGACACAATCAGTGTATAGGACTTGGCGTTGTTTACCTTGGGGAGGCTTGAGTATGTTCTAGGTTGGAAAGAAGGACAGGCCTGCATATGTGGGAACCAAGTAGAGCAGGCTGGGGCAGTGACAGCTGGTTGTCCACTATTTTCCCTTCCTCCCTTCTTCAATTATAGAACTGAATTACAGCTGTCTACTCATGCTAGACAAAACATTCATATCCAGAATCTACAGAGAGTTTTTAAAAGTAAAAAACATAAAGAAAGAACAACTCAATAGAATAACGGGGTTCTTCTGGCTAGAGATGGCCAATTGAACTCCTGAATTACCAGTGAATTCCCCTCCCAGTTCTCCCTTCACTGACCATAATATCAAATAAACAAGAGTGACGGGATTAAAAAAAGAGGGAAGAAAGGTTCAGCTCACAAAGGCAACAGGATCGGGAGAGGAGTCTAGCCACGGTACCTTGGAAGCTGGAAAGCCATGGACAGTGGTAACTGGTAAAGAAATCCTAAGTAAACTGAATCCTAAGTGAGCAGTGGGGGAAACTGAAACACATCACTATTTTTGATGCACACCCTCTCGGGAGGCTTAAGAATGGCAGCTGAAGGTAGCTCAGGAGCTGAGGCTGAAGAGGGAGTTAAAATGGAAGATTCTTTTAAAGTCAGTTTAGGAAACAACAGACTGAACCATCTCTTCCTTCGCTTCACGCAGTGGGCAACTGCTCCCTCACCAAGTAAACGCCCTGGCTTCTGCCTGCCTCTCACCTTTTTCTCTCCCACCACGGCCTCCAGTAAAGACGGAAGGATTATTCTCTGGGGAGTAGGGTAGAAGGCCTCTAGACCAGGAAATAGCAGGTATTGCTGAGGAAGCAGGAGGATTATATGTGTTTACACCACGAGTGCTGAGAATTACAAACTGCTTTTAATGTAAAATCTTAGTCTCAGAACACTGCTACGTCTTCTGGTCTATTTTTACTTGAATATATTTCATAAATATATATATATGCACATAAGTATATTTGCTTTTGACTCAAACTGAGACTGTTTTTTTTCTGTTCACATGCTGGCTTAATTCATTTATCTTTTTTAAAATAAGTGATTCATCTGGCCTTACTTATATCTGACATATAATTTTTTGTATGTTTTTAATGTTGCCTTGATGTTATTTTTGTTGCCAGTGTTTTTGTATACAAATATATATTTTTTGCCTCTATGTTTTGTTTCTGTGAAGTGTGTATCTCATTGCCATTCTTTATTTATTGACCTTAAGGCTTTGAAAGGCTGCATTAAATTTGTATTGCAATTAAAATCAGAGTCAAGAGTGAAATGGCATAATTTGTATATTGCCTTCTTCCTTCTAATGTGTTAAATTTCTGTCTGACTACATGTGCCCAAACGGTTTCCACCAACCTCCTCATCTATGTTAGATTAAACTAGGGTTTTAAATCCAGGCAAATGTTGTATCATCTTTTCTTTGTATTTATTTTTATTTTGAGAATAATTTTGTTCACTTTATTCACTCTTTAAACAGATTCATAGCAATTTGGGTTTTACTGATTTAGTTTATCAGTCAGAGTCCAACAACAACAAAGAAAAGTAGGAACCACTTTGCCTTAAGACACAAAGAACGCATCTTTAGAGAACTGGCTGCACAGATGAAGGGCAGGCTGAGAAGCCAAGTAAAAGACAGTGAAGTAATGCAGAGATCAGCAAAAGCTAGGAGCCACTATTGTCCCCAGACTGGAGGAACAAGAGGAAGAGGCAGTGACACTGGCCTAGGTCACCTGTGGTGACCATGGTAGGCCTGTCCAGAGAGGACTGGAATCATCAAGGAAATGCAGCATCTGCCGGTTATACCGCAGAGGACGCAGAGGAAGCTACTTTTCCTTCATTCATTCAATTTTCCTCTAGGGCCTATCATTGGCTAAACCTCAACCAGAAGCTGGCCGACAAGGGATATTGACAAGAATTAGACCCATGATATATGGCAGAGCAAGGAGAGGGAAAGGAATGGATCTGAGGACTGAGAGACCCAGGACTTTCACTGTCCACTGACTTCTATTACTCAGCATCTATTCTCATTATTCTTCTCATATTTAATAACTAAATGTTTTCACCTTACATCAAATGCCCATCCATTGTACAAATATAGATAATATCACCCTCTTCCCCCTGAAAAAGGGAGACACTAAGGACTATTAGTCATTGAATCAAATTCAAGTTCAGGATCTCCAAGATAACCAGTTCTTACCATGAAGACCTACATATGTTTCCTTACGGCCACGACTTAAATAAATTTAAGTGTCAACATCACATCTCATACAAAATAACAGTGGAAGGAAAAGGGGGACAGTCACTGAGAAATATATACGTTAAGGATATATTCATAGCTGCTATAATTCTAGAGTCTGTACCTAGTTCCAAGGCCATATTCATAAGATTTTTCTTCCTCTTGCTATTTTGTTTCTCTTGCTCCCAACAGTGCCTCAGGTGGTTGGTGTTTTTAACAATGGCATAATCTAAGCCTTAATTCCTGATGTGTCTGAGTCCTTAGGGTTCCTGCCCTTATTGGGCTGCTCTATGCTTCCACTGACATTTACTATCAGACACGGAATTACTAAGAGGTAACTCAGTTAATTCCTGGGTTTGCAGAAATAATATCAACGTCTTCCATTTGTAAAAGCAATCCAGTTGTCGCCTTTAATTGAGATCAATCACCTAGATTCCTTCTCTATCTGTTAATTTTGTGGTTTAAAAGGCCCCAAATACCTAGGTGTTAGTCTGAACCTCTAGTCTGATAGGATCACTATTTCTTCTTCTACTACAAACATTCCACCATGGGAATAAAGAACTTACTGCTACATGACTCTTGCGGTGAAATTAGTTCCTTGGATAGAAGCAATGTGTAGAATACCTTTAGGATGAATAAAGCTTTCTCTAAGACCTCAGTTGTTGTTTGCAGTAGTAGTATTGTGAATAAGGAAGGAAAATCAAAACTGAGAATAAGTATCTATTCTAATGAGAACAAATCACTGCCTTCTCCATGATGGAAGAGAGCAATGTTATTAACTTAGCCCTAAGTGGTTAGCTGGTCTCCTTGGGAAATGGAGCCACATCTAGTCCCTAAGATTGGCCTCTGCTATTGGTAAGTTGGGCAGCAAGCAGGGGCAATAGCCATATCAGCCTTGATGAGAGGGAGGCCGTGTGGTTGAATCCATGCAAAGTTTCCATCCCGGCACCATGGTCACTTTATACAAAGTTATAGGATGCCTGGGGAAAGAGACTGGCCAACATTCATAAGATAAGCCAACTTGTTCAAATGACTTTTGAAAGCCTCCTCTGCAGTGGCTATATTTTTATGGGAAATCACATGAGACACAATATCATCCCTCCTTGTACCCATTACAACAGGAACATTCACAAACATCTTCTCTAGAGCCCTCTACCATCAATCATCCAATCCTGTTTTTCCAAGTTCATCACCAAGTCAAGCCATTAGTTGCCACCCATGAGTAAGATCCTTAGGCCACGCCTCCTTCCAGGCAAAGTGGAAAAGTTTATATATTGCCTGATTTTTTCCATTCACCAGACAGCCTCCTCTGAGTGCTCAAGCAAAACAGCAATAGACCATTTCCAGCTGGTGCCAGCTTATCCTGTCGAACTCTCTGTAAACAAGACCTGAGTTTTTGTTTCCTTATATGTCAGCTATTTGCAAGAAACTCTCTATGAGGCCATAAGAGTGGGTAGAAGAAAGCGTGACAATGCAGCATGAGTAGGTGTCATGAGAGCCTGAGCCACTTGTCCATACAGTTTTCTTGTCCTTTCCATGCCTTCATGAGTCTAATACAGACCATAATATTTCAGTTTCATCATGACTGATCCTGCACAATCTTATGGATAAATCTGATAAGCCCTAATGCATGGCAGACATCTCAATGTCTTGGTGTCCAGTGTTCTAGCCCTCGGCCTCTACCAGGTCTCAATGGCAAGTCAGGAGGGGCTTCTCAAAATGAAATAGTTATCAGCAGAAGACTTCCCCCAAACACTAGGGAACTGTGTCATGCACCTTTTAATGTCGTTGCCAGAGGTTATATTATGGCATCTTTATGGATCACCGATACTTGGAGCACCATTTAATCTTACGGACGACAGGGCACTTTCAATAGCCTGAACCTGCTGCAGAGCCTTCTTTTGTTGTGTTCTCACTCAGAACATGAACCATTATGAATCACTCAATAAATGGATCAGAGCTTCGCTCCCAGAGGCCTCTACAGGAATCTGCCAAGTGTTGTACTATCTTTTTAATGACAGTCGGTACAAAGCACAACATCTTACCTTCTTACTTGGGAAAATATATCACAGAGTGCTTAAGACTTTGGACTCCCCAAAACCTAGTGTACTGGCAGGCCCCCAGATGGGACTGATTTCTTAAACTCTAGCATATATGCATCCAACTAAAGTATCTAGTACACTTGTTATTTCTCAAATCTCCAATCTGCACGATGTCATCAATACAGTTAGTGCTCCATAGCATGATGTTCTGAAAGATGTTCAGATGATCAGTGTTGGAGCAGCTTACCATGCATTGGTTACCAATGCCAGGGGAGGACTCTGTGCATTGCATCTTGGTGTCAGAATCACCAAGAAGAACACAGTCCAGTCAAGCACTGGGTGGAGCAATGCTTTACTTACATAGAGCACAGCCAGAGCAACATCAGCTTCTACAGTGGACAACAGCCCCCGTAGCCAGCGGCTCACTCCCTGCGGCCAATGCAGGGCAGTTTGTGCCATACTAGAAAGACGCCATCCCCTCCTAGTGGAGGACAGATAGGACAGTGGGGTTGACCAGGTGCTACATGAAGCACAGACTTCAAGAAAAAAGAGCGTTCTTTGAGCCTGAAGCAGGGAAAGATATTCTTACACAAGGTGAAAATCTTGGCATAGGCTGTGTGAACCACTTATCTCTTGGTAAGGAAGTGCTGCAAGCCCAAGGCCTACTTTTGGCTGAGGGGGTGTCGGAAGACTGAGTATATGAGACTGCCCTTCCCAACGTTCAACTTCCCACTAGACTAAGTAAACTTCCCACTACACTATGAGTAAAGAGATTTGAAAAGGCATAACGTTGAGGTGAAACAGTGAAGGTGCGCTTCTATTCATGTCAGGTGAAAATGATATGCGCTTCTCATCATTTTGCCAGTTCCAAGGATGTGGTAGATTTCTTGCAAACATGGACGCAATAATTCTTCACATCCGTATATGACACTTCTTGGCAATAGGACTTTGCCATTCTTCACATGAAGGAGCATGTGTTTCTCTACCCCTCAGTTGTGAACTGGCCTTGTAACTTGCATTGACCAACAGAATGAAATAAAGTGATGCTGTGAGACTTCTAAAAAGTCTCGAGAGGCCTCGAAGTTTCTGCTCTCACCGTCTTTCTACGTAGTCGGACTTGTGAAGAAGCCATTCAAAATGATACAAAGGGCTATGATAACCTTTCGTTTTATTGTTTTGGAGGTAAGGGGCAGCTCCAGGGGTTTCTCTTGTCCCACATTCCTATCATAATAGCTCTCACTTCACACATAGGGAGGGAATGTGGAGATTTTTCAGTGGCCAAGAATGTTTATTCCAACTCTGCATTCAGGATCTGAGAAGATAACTACAGGGCGGGTCTGTGGGCCTACTGGGCACTTTGGCAGATGAAATCAAGCCTGTAAAATTTTCAATACAAAAGTGACATTCTGTCACTTCCACTAGGAGCCCAAATACATGCCCACGCCTAACTACAAGGGGGCTGGGAGACATACAGAAGAATACAGATATTTGTTGAGCAGTAAACTCTCTGCCACAACTGTCTAGTGCCTTTTGTTGGAAGAAAAGAAACTAGCCTCAGTTTTATTCTTCTGTAGGTAACTTTATTGGTTTTGTTTTGCTTTCTTAGATATTTTATGGTATTTTTTTCTTTATCTTTGTTGTTTAAATGTTTCCCAAGGTGAATGTAGATATAGATTTATTTTCATTGATTTTGCCGGGAACATAACCTGTTACCATTAGTCTCTATTTCCTACCTGATTGTTTTCTGAAAGTCACTGTCTCTGGATGGTAGTGTCAGTGTCAATGGTGAAAAAGAAGACAGAAAAAGCCAAGGGTCAGAGGCAAGAAAGTATTTACACCGTACAGATCAATGTAGGAGAGTAGAGGAAGAATAATACTTTCTTTTGGTTAGCTCAGACCTCGAATTTTTCAGTCCATTGACAGAGTGGGAAAGTTATAAATTATCTTTCTGATTTTTTTAAATAGCAAGGCAAAAATCTCAGTTAAGCCAGATTGGGGTTTTTAAACGTTAGTTCTATCTGCCTTATAGGAAAGAAAGATTTTCATAGTTTCCAACTACAGGTTATTTGTACTTCTCAGCTCTGTAAGGAATTGTCAGCTTTCCCCATGTTTTCTTTAGTTTCGTGGAAGGCTGGAAGAGACGGCATAGACACACGCCTTTTGGATGCAGAGTGCAGCATCCCAATTTAACGTATTGTTGATCACACTGCATCCTCAAAGCTGAGGGTTCACTCGCACATTGAGAACACGAGGTTTAGAGTGGTCGAAGTATCCTGCTCTGTGCCAGTGAAAGTTTCACTAAATACAGGAGTGTACTTAATGCTGCTGGCTCTCCTATGCCTTCTGTAATATGCAAGATGTCTCAAAGCCTTCTCAGAAATACTAGGTTTATTTGTACTCTCTTCACTGCCTGTATGATTCCCAGTCCAGTCCTAAATTCTACATGTCATGGAAACTCACTGGCACAACATATGCAAAAGAAAAAAAGAGTTACAAGAAGGAAATGAAAAGAAAATGAATGCTTCAAACTGAGTATTTCTATTTAAAGACTTCTGGAGGATTTATTTCCTTATTGAGAAAGAAAATGCATGTAGAACAAGGCAGTTTCTGACCAATGTATTTCCTTTTTGTATCCTCCCAATGTCCCATCTATTTTCTCATCTGAGCAATTCACAGAGAATAAAGAGAGCCAAGAGACAGAGGCTATCATAGGCTAAAGCAGAATGAGTCACGAAAATGTTTTATTGTACAGTTGTCAGACTTCAGAGCTGTCCATTTGTTCCTAGCACGTCAACATGAACATTTTCTGATGACTAATGAGGGACAGAGTTTCTTTTTATTTTTTGCTTACAATTCCTGCACATCAATTGATGGTTATCTGTATATTCGTCTACTAGGGATATATCAAGTAGAAATAAGTACCTAAGTCTGATGCATATCTTTTACATTTCTCAGATGACTAACCCATTTTGAAATAAGAATTATATCTAAAATACTGTATAGCTGCTCGGTAATCATGGCTTCAATTTATGAGGAGAAAAAGAAAATTAAGATTTTAACAAAACTGCAAAATTCTCTAATTTTCTGCCATTATTATTCACCATGCCCTCACTCAGGCAGGTGGCTCCAAAGGTAAGAAAGAGTAGCAAGTCAGCGGTAATATATCTTTATAAGAAAATCATTAGGCTAACCATAATCTTTCCTCAAGGAAAATAGTCCCTTTTGCATAAGAGAGTATTAAGATTTGTGATAGAATAAGAATCTTCCAAGAAAGCAAAGGTATTTTCAAAACATGTAAGTTCTTTTCTACTGTTTTCAGATGTTACTTTTATAGTGTTTTACATAGGACTGGAGTGAAGATGAAAAACCACCTAGTTGGAGAACTACAGATTGTATAAAAACTGTATTCATTTTTATTGACCTGTTGTCCAGAAAGTCAATGAAAATTTGAGAATTATTATTAGACATTATTAGAATGTTGATTATAGATGAATATCACCCACCATTTTCCAGTTTCTTGTAAAAGGGTTATCATAATTCTTAAGTTTAGTATGACTATTTCTTAAATCTATAATGTAATTTTCTAACTTCTTCAAAATGTATATACTTATATTTTATATTCTTCTAAAGGATTTATGGTAGATTATAGAAATAAATATAATATAAAAAGATTTTATATCCCAAATCTGGCATAAAATAGGATGTAAACACAAGTAACTACACTTAATTATTCCAGGATTCTGACCAAAATGATGAAAAGAATATGTAAATAAGAAAAAAGGGGCCAGCACTGGAAAATAGGCAAGGGGCTATTCATATCACAAAATTCAAGAAACACATCAGTGCTTAGGGAGCCAAAAGAAAATAAAACACTGTACGGCGATTTAAAACTTTTATTTTTGAGAAAGCAGTGCAGTGTTTCAGGGAGTTAGCTGAGGGTTTACCGGAAAATTTTAAACTCTCTGTTAAATTCCTTTCAAACCATACAACAGAAATAGCAATTTAGTTAAACCATTTAGTTTAACAAAGCAATGTAGAAATGTTAACTATAAAAGGAATTGAGGGACTTTCCTGGTTAAGAATCTGCCTGCCAATGCAGGGGACACGGTTTTGAGCTCTGGTCCGGGAAGATCCCACATGCCACGGAGCAACTAAGCCCATGCACCACAACTACTGAGCCTGTGCTCTAGAGCCCACAAGCCACAACTACTGAGCCCACGTGCCACAACTACTGAAGCCCACGTGTCTAGAGCCCGTGCTCTGCAACAAGAGAAGCCACTGCGATGAGAAGCCCGTGCAGCACAACGAAGAGTAGCCCCCGCTCACCGCAACTAGAGAAAGCCCGTGCACAGCAACAAAGACCCAACACAGCCAAAAAAATAAAAAAGGAATTGAGAAATAAATATTATTCAAGAGTAGGACCTATTAAATAAATAAGCCTTTACTGAATAAAGAAGAACAATCACATGATTAAAACAGGAACGCCAAAGTGGGAGTTGAAAAGGTTAAATATTAATTGAAATTATTAAATTAATTGAAAAAATTAAATTTCCAAAGTTAGAAAAAGTAGAATTAAACTAAAGATAGAAGAATATTTTATTAATACAACCCAGGATATCTATGTAAAAACAATAACCACACTGTACACATGAGAAAAAAATTATGGCTATATCATTAAGTTGAGGAACACTAAAAGAATGCTCACACTTTAATATTTTTTTAAAGTGATAGTGAAGTAAGGCAAGAGAACTTTTCAAATTTAAAGTAGTCAAATTATCACCTACTGAGAAAGTCTAAGAAATTAGTTTAAATAATTTTTAAATAATTTTAAAGTATTAGCCAATGAAGATAACAAAAAATAATCGGTTAAAATTACATGTAAATATTTTTACAAGCACCAGCAAATGAAGTAAGAAATATTTTTTCAAATTTATAAAAGAGAAAAATCATTACCTATCTAGGAAATCCAAAATAATTGGCTAAAACTATTTTTACAAAGAGAATTTAATGAGGTGATTTGAAATAAAACAGGTATACACAAAATCAGAACCTTTCTATGTACCTACAATAATTAGTTATTAAACATTATGGCAGAAATTCCCAGATGAATCACACAGTTAAATATACTTGTTTACCTCCACCTTCTCTCAAAATGGCAGTAATTTAAAAGTTTAGGGCATTAACTTATAAGGACAAAAAGAATGAGGCTAATGAGAAATGGAAGTACACAAAGAAAAATCACAGAATTTTAGGACTCAAGGAGAAAGGAACCAGTCAAGAAAAGATAAAAAGCAAAGTGCGTCTGGGAGGACAAGCCAGGAAACAAGGCCAGACACTTCCTAAGGTCAGCCAGGAATGAGAGGCCTCAGGTGCTTCTAACGTTGAGGGAGCTATTAATGGGTCCAAAAGAACTTCTATTAAAAAAAAAGGGGTGAAGTCCTGTATGTCCACTCCATCCTCCTATGCACATGAGACAGACCTTTAATGTGAAAATGGACCCAGGGAAAACAAAGTGGATAATCGATATCTTCAGAGAAATTTTTTAGAAAGTTAATGTATCCTTAAGAAAAGAAGAGGATGATGTTCAAAAACACTCATGCAAAGTTAAAAAAAAATGAAAATTAAATAGAAGGATGGGAAGATAAAATTTAGGAGAACTCTCGTAATAATAAAGAAAAGTAGAAGGGAAAATATTTTTAAGTGGATTATTTTTCAAAAAGTCTATGACACATACAATAGACTTCAAGAAAAAAAGCAGATAAAATGGAAGTGAAAGAAAAAAAACTATGAGAAACTACATAAAATTTCCAGGAAGAAAAGACCCACTGAATACACAGCACATTGAATGGGAAAAAAAGAAAATTCGTACCAAGGTACATTATCATAAAATTTCAGAATATCTGAAGGGTGATACCTATAAGTTCAAAATTTTTCAGAAAAAAAAACAATATGTCATTTACAAAGGAGTGGGAATAAAAATAGCATCATTTAATATACTACAGCTATATAGTTGTTCCCATTGGGATGGATCAACTTCCCAATATTGGGGTAAGTTGAGAGAAGGACACATGTGACTCTGTATAATTTTTTCAACTTCCTGTGAGAATATAGTTATTTCAAAGTAAAAAGTTTTAAAAACAGCGTCAGACACTTCAACGGCAATACTGAAAGCTAGAGGACAATGAACTAACTTAGCAAAGTCTTCACAAGTCTGATGGGAAATGATTTCCAATCTAGAATTCTACACCCAAGTGTGAAAAAAAAGATATTTTCAGATGTGCAAAGTCTCAAACAATTTGACTGCAATGACCAGTTTCTTATATAACTGGAAGATGTTCCCAATGAAATCAAGCGACTAAATCCAGAATAGAAATTCAAGAAACATGGGATCCAGACAAAAGAGTCTTATGAAAATTTTCACATTGATGATGATGAAGGGGTAGCTCTGGGCCACATTGTTGCAAAGCCAATAAGCAAGAAACCAAATTGAGGGAACGGAAGGCTCCCAGAAGCAATATCTCAAAAAATAAATATATAAAACTGATATATTACCTGATATGTTTGGCCTCTTTGAGAAGAGATTCCTATTTCTGGTAAGAATCTGGGGATAAATTAATAATAGGTGTGTAGAAGAAAACAAGGCAGAAGAAAAACGAATCACTTATCAACTCAAAAAATAAAAAGATGACCAAGCAAAGCAATGTACAATGGATGTGTCAATTATAAATAATATTAATAATGTTATAAAAATGTAAAAAACTTTGTAGTGGGGTAGCGGATATAAGAGAGCTAAATACTCATCTTTCACAGTAGGAATCTATGTATAGTATCTGAAGTTCAAAGGTCAAAAACAGCAATCTGAGCATGCCATTTAGAAATGTAGAGGTTAAAATACTGAAAATGATTTCCACTGGGTATAATGATCAGGTTGTGGCAGAATAAAGCAGAGGGCTCTCATTTCTCATTATAATCCTTGAAGAACTATTTGACTTTTAAAATTATATAACAAAATACTTGGAATGAAATTAGATTAAATTTAAAATAAAAGATAAAGAAGCCTCGGTTCTCTTGACAGAATCTGGGCAATACCTAATTCGTCTACCCTCACCTCCTCATTTAGTTATGCAAGAAGTTTTTTCAAGATTGAAAATTTCAAAAGTAGTTGACACTTAATCTGTAAATGCCCCCCATTTTCACAAAGTCAGATAGTAATTAGTAAATTAGTAAAATCTTGGAAGAATCCCCTGGGGGTGGGGAAGGATGTAGGAGTAGAGAACACAGAGCAGATCTTCCACATTTTGGACACAGATTCCCTTCACTTATCAGAAAGACAGAAGCCTCCAACCTAGGGTATGAGAGCTGCTTTTTAGTAGAATCACAGCTCTTCTAATAACCTCCTCCCCATCCTTCCCTTTAATAACTTTTTGGGCACAAATTCTGGAAATAATTTTCCTGGTAATATACTTGCTCTAAAAGGTACTTACATGTGGGTATCTGGCTGACCCAAGAAGATCCATGGAATGAGGGACTTGACAAATTACAGTTTGGTTTGTTTGGGGAGTTAGTCTGTTTGTTTTAATTCACCATTTCTAATAAAGAATCACAAAAAGCTTAAGAATGTTTTTAAAATAAAATTTCTCACCAATAAGCTCAAGAAATAAAACCAGGAATTCCTCCTTCTGCCTAAAATATTCAAATTAAATACCTACAGAATAGCAGAAATCTAGTTAGGGGCACTACAGGTTAAAATAACGGAGGAATCTCTTTTCCCAGCAGGCCTTTCCTAAAGACCTTGTCAGAAATTACAAGCACCTGCACAGCTCCCCTACTCCCTATACCATCATGTTCTGCATTTTTCCCCAGAACATTTACCATCGTCTAACATACTATACCTTTAACTGACATATATTGGATTCTGTTTCCCCTTCCTCTGCAACAAGAATATAAATTCCATGAGGATGGGAGATTTGTCTTTTTTATGTTTTCAGTGATGTAGCCCAATTACTAGCATGATGACTGGCACATAGTAGAAAATAACTGTTTGGTGAGGAGCCAAGGCCAAGCCACACAGTCAGTTTACAGATCAGGCCTGGAAAGAACTTTCCTCATATAAAAATTTTAAAAAGAAAAAAAATATGAGGCCCATAAAAATGCTTTATAATCTAAGGGACCTACCATGTGACAGGCATTTTAAAATTTTATCATATTATTAATAGATGATATAGTCAAATGTTTCAAAATCAAAACCATGTAAAAAGATAGAAGCAGGGAAATCTTGCTCCCAACCCTGTCTGCATCTTCCCCATTCTTCTAATTTATTCCCATTAGTTACCACTCTCCTTAGTTCCTCTGCTTTCTTCTAGTGTTTTTTTAATATAAATTGTTATTTTTCCTTATTTCAGAAGTAGTTTTTGGATTTATGTTTTAAAATATTTGTTCTGGTCCATGTTTTGGTTTTCTTCTTCAGGAATTTCCAATATGTGCATGTTAAATCTCTTTTGTCAGTCTCCTAAGGATTAAATTAAAATCTAATCTGTTGAAATCTTTCTTATTTTCTGCCTCATTTTGTTTGCTTTTACCACTAACATATCTCATTCTTGCCATGCTTTCTGTAATGTCTATTCACTCTTATGTCCTTGCAATTTAGTCTCCATTCCTGAAATGATCTCATTTACTTTTCTTTCTTTCCTGAATTCTGCCACTTCCCTTTTTTCCTTCTCCTGTTTTCTGGTCTTGGTTCCCATTGCCTGGCCATATTGTCCACCAAATTCTTGTATTATTTCTTTCAGTCTGCCTTCATAGCTGCGATTACTTCATTACATTTTTCTTTTCAAGTTAGAATTAGGTTATTATTTTCTCCTACCTTGAGGCAATATTTTTCTGGCATTTTTTTTTCATATACAAAGTTTTTCTACATACTATTTGTTCATAGTTTCACCATACAAAAATTGGATTTATCCCTTCACATAATTCGTCTTTGAAGGAGTTGAATTCTTTTAAGCCAGCCGTTAGCAAGAAGTTCCTGGGAACTCTCTGGCAGTCCAGCGGTTAGGACTCTGGGCTCGCTGCTGAGGGCCTGGGTTCAATCCCTGGTCAAGGAACTAAGATCCTGCATGCCGCACAGTGTGGCAAATAAATAAATAAATAAACGAAAAAAAAAAAGAAGAAGAAGAAGAAGAAGAAGAAGAATTTCCTGGAACAGAGGAAAAAAGCCAGGTGCCTGCCCAGGTTTCATTGATTGTGGGATCTCTCTTTAGTTTCCTTAAAATATAACCCCTCAGGGGCTGTGAGGGGTGGAGAATGGGGAGTTGTTTAATGGGTATGGAGTTCCAGTTTGGCAAGATGGAAAGAGTTCTGAGGACTGTTTGTGCAACAATGTGAATATGCCTAGCACTACTGAACAGTACACTAAAAAATGGTCACAATTGTAAATACTATGTGTATTTTACCACAATTAAAAGTTTTTTTAATTTTAAAATATGTCTTTATTTATATCGTTTAAATATATATTTGCTATATTACAGTTTTAACATATAAATATTACATATTTTCTGTGTAGTCACGTCATGCCAGTTTTACATCCAAGAACCTAACCTAGTTCACAGGGCTTCTCTCATCACTGGCTTCCCTGGTACCATCCCTGGATGAAATTATGAAGGGATACAACTTCCTTTCAAAGGTATTCATTTTCTTCTAAAAGGAGGTGCTCTCTGAGATCTGTCACTTTAGGATGTTTCTATGGACTTCCGTTTCACTCTTTCTCTGCTTTCCCAAGTACTCGTGACCTAAGTACTTCCAATTCTGTCCACAGAAGTTCCAACTTAGGAAGGGATAACTCTCATTCTGGAAGTAAATATTTGGAAGTGTCTGAGACCTATCACTACTTAGTCTGACTTCATATCAGATTCTAAGTGAGGTGATGTTGAAGGGAGAATAAGATGATACTAGCTAACTTCAGCAATGCTCTTAGTCGGACACCAATAGACGATAGCAAAAAACAGGGGCATTAAGGATATTTTTTAAAAGGTGGCAGTATAAAGGTGACTAGTAGAATCAAAGTACAAACCTTCATATATATATATATATAGTGCAATAGAGATGTATGTAGAGAATGATTTGGAGAAAGAGACAATTACATGTATAAAATCAGGAGGTTTTATAGTAGTCTAGGCAAGAAATGTTGGTGGCTTATATGACAAGGTGACAGAGCAGAGAAGCTGACAGATTTAAGATACATGGAGGAAAGGGAGTTAAAGAAAGCATTGCTACTCTGTGTTGTAGGGATATGAGAGTGATGCTACAGGCATCTCCCAGAGGAGATGACACTGCGATAGGAACATGGACACTGCCTCCGTGGTACTGGAGGCTGAAACAAACAAAAATAGTTGCAATTGCATGTTGGAGTTGCTTTCTAATGACTTACACTTTCCCTAAAGTTGTCATATTGTATCAGTGGGGAAAAACATATATTATTCAACAGAAAATGTTGAGCCAAGTGCAAACTATTTGGGAGCAAAATATGATTAGAACCATACCTCAAATTATACTCCAAAGTGAATTTCAGGTAATTAAAAGTCATATATAATATATACAACAACAAAAGACTTAAAAAGTATACAGTGAATATACTTCATCTTGGCATGGACAGGGAACAAAAGCAAAAGCAGAAGCCATAAAGAATAGTAAATATAACCACATAAGAATGAAATATATATAGTAAAGAAAAGAATATTTAAAATGTAAAAAATAAACCACTAGCAAAGTAATTGTATCATATATGACTAAAAAAAGGTTTAACATATCTATAATATTGTGCATTGGTGGCTTATAAGGAAACAGTCATAAGGCTAGATTTTTTTAATGTATCAGCAGAAGAAATGGTAGCAATGGAGCCATATTTAGTTGATGTTTATTTGATTTAAGTAGGACTAATACAGCAAGGTCTTAAGAAAGATTTTACCAGCTATTTGAGACTAGACAACTTGCACTCCAGAATTCTTAAAACTTTTCAAAGTCTGTGATTAATAGAAGGTTTGAAGTATATGAAGAGAGATGATATTAACGTTTAAAAGAAAGCTTGGGGGTAGAAAAGATTTCAGTCAAGTATGATGTCACTGGTACACTATTCAGGAGAACTGTTTTTTACAAAGAAGCTAGAAGCTGAAAGTTAAATTTATCTGTGATGGGTGTCATTCATTTGCAATTGCAGCCCCTGGAAAAGTGACTTACAATTTATTGTGTCACATGGAAAAAACTGTTAAGAGAAGGAGGATCCTGCTTGGTGTTCTGGAAAGAACATTAGAGTTAAATGATCTGAGAGCTTCTTCAGGCGTCCCACAAACTTGTTGTTTGAACTTGAGAAAATCACTTACATTCCATGAGCATTAATTTAAGAATCACGTGCAGAGACAGGATGGTGGTTCAAAGCTTGGATTGTGGAGCAAGCTGCCCCACGTTTGAATCTCAGCTATGCCACATACAAGATTTGTAATCTTGCACAAGTTAATATTTCTGTGCCTTGGTTTCCTTGTGTGCAGGATGGGAATTGTAATAGCACTTACTTCACAGGGTTATTGAGAGAGTTAAATGATTTATTGTATGTTAACCACTTAGAAGAATGCCTGAAACATGGTGACTGTTTTAGCAATTATATGATGAGAACTTTGAACTAGAACTCAGCAGTTTTCAAATTACTTTAAGCTATGGGACCCCAGTTCAAATGAAATGCCACATGGATGTCCAAATAATAAAACAGATGTTATTAGAGATGTTTTCATGGACCGGCACAGAGAAGTTGAGAATCATGCCTTCCTTCTTTCCAACCCTTCCCAGGTAACGCCCTGAACAACACCAAGAAACAACAAAACGAAGGAGCACAGTTTAAAAACACTAATGGTTTCTTCCAAATCTGTCATAAGCTGTGTATCAGTTGGGAATTGTGCCTAGTCATAGAAATCTGACAACAGCGGTTTAAACACATACAAATTTATTCTCTCATCTAGAAGTTCAGCAGTGGGCAGCTGAGACTTGTATGGTAGCTCTCCAATGCCACCAGGAAACCACACTATTTCTGTCCTCTGGAGCTCTACTCATAATATTCATGATCCAGACAGAAAACTGTAGGGAACGGCAAGGGGAAAAAATTGCTTTCTGATAAGCCTCACCCAGCATCTTCTGTTAACATCTCAGTATTCATCCCTAGACATGGAGGTGGTTGAGAAATGTAACTTTTTAATTGGATGTGTTTCTTCCTGGAATTAAGTAACAGTTCTGTTACTGTGGAAGGAGAGAACAGATTATGCTAGGCAATCACCTTCCACATAGTAATTTTAAAATGTCATTGTGCTTTATGAGTAAAAGGATTGTTAAGGCTGCCTTGTAGATCAAGGAAACTGGGAAAAGAATAGTATGACAATCAAAATCTTAACTCTTTTAATTGGCTTTTAATCACCATTAATTTTTATCTGGTTTCTGAAAAAAGTATATTAATCCCTCTGGTGATTAAAATAATTCTTAATTAATGTACACTAATAAGTTTTAAAGTATTTTCTTCTTGGCCAGGGGAGTAAAAGGTTAACTAGATGTTCATTTAAAAATGAAGGTTAACTTGAAATTATAAAACAGATAATGTATGCATGGAGCAGAGCATAATGTCCAGCACATATTTAATTTACAATAAGTGATAATTCTCTATTTCCCCTTTATTACTCTGAACTTCAATTTCTTCATCTACATTATGGGGAATTTAAGCCAAATGATACCTGAGGTTTCATAAAACGCAAACATCCTATGAAACACAGAGAATCCCAGAAAAAGAAAAACATTTTAGGGGAGAAGGGGTTCAGATACCTTAAAAAATAAGCATTAAATACATGACTTCAGGAGTCTAACCTCTTACACATAAAGCAGACCAGAGCTACTACCAGGATATGACCAAAGCTAATTCGTTCTCAAAGGTAAACTTTTGGGGAGAGTATATTTTGCCCCATTGCCAAGCTAAATTTAAACAGCTGGAAGGGGGGGGACTTTTCTCCCTCACACAATTCATTTTACCTAGATGAGCTAATTATTATGATTTTAAAAATATTTGTGGAATAATTAATATCATTGGAAAATGTTCCAGCAAGGTGGGTGAGAAAAACCATGACACTAATGTCCTGCTTTTTTTAACTTAGCATTACATCACAAAAATGTCCCAAGTTATTTAAAATTCTACCAAATAGTGTTTGTAATGGCTATAGAATCTTCCATTGGCTATAGCTAGCTCAGCTCATTAGAAATTATCAGTTCTCTCATTAGTCAGATTCTTTGAGCCCCTACTATTTACAGGATCACTGCAATTTATAGGACTTTATGGGAAATACAAATAGGAAGCATTAGGTCAACAAATATTCACTGAGCTTCTATTGTATGTCAGGTTCCATACAAGGAACTGGGTATTAAATGTTGAATAAGACCCAAGGCTTGATATCAAGGTAGGTCTGCCGATCAAATGTATTGTCCAGGGTCACTGTACTCCTTGCACAAATAATGTTACTTATTACTCAAAACCTACCTTAAAATATTACAGACCAAATAACACTTCCTGTTTCACACATCTTCTATTCTTGTTCATACTTAAGATTGACTTAATTTCTTTAGACCAAGGAAACTTTCACTCCTGGGCAGCAGAGATCCTTGGAAAGTTTTCGTAGGATACTTGTTCTTACTAAAGCTGGAAACAAAGGGTCTTACTGAATAAGGAAATTTCTCTTTAGAGCATTATGAAAATCAACTTCCAGAATTTGTAAGAAAATCAAATTGGAAAAAGAAATGTCTGCCTAAATCTTGGAAAAAACTCACTAAAAATGACAAATCCCAGGTAATAATCCAAATGAGAGTTGAGATATTTGACAAGCTCAGTTCTCCAAGACAAGAGATAAGAAACATACAGGTTGAGTGCTATGCTGAGCTTAGCTTTTCTCATTATCTGCTTTCCGTATCATCCACTCTCTTTTTCCTTTTTCTCTTTTCTGCCTTGCATTTCTAGTTTTGAGTCTCTAGGAAGTAAAAAACAGTGGGAGATGCCAGGCTGCACGTGATACACATCTTAAGTTACATAGTAAATCTCAGCATCTTCCCCTTCCCAACACTACAGCACCTTTAGGAGGCCTGGGAGATGCCTTCATCACTGTCCTTTGTTTTTTATCACATATTTTATATATACTTTAAAATCAATACTTGCATCTCTGAACAAGTTTGAGTGTTGTTGTTTGGTTAAGGTACTCTTGGTGAGGATATGATTTATGTCTGAGTAATGAGGAATAGAGCCAGAAGAAAGGAGGGATGCCCCCTATCGCAGAATAAAGAGATCATCGCCAATAAAATGTTTTGGTATTCACTGCTGTCACGCTCTGGACAAATCTAAATACCTCCTGAGACCCACTCAGCTACCAGACTCATGGACTAAGATATTATCCTGCATTTTCTAATCATATACAAAATTTAGGAGACCGAGTCTACGGTAGAAATAGATGCATCTGTGCTTCTAACCCTGAACAGAATGCCTAAGAGCTCAGAACTAGTTTATATTTTTTTTCCAAAAGAAACAACTTTTCATTGAAGTATAGTTGATTTACAATGTTGTGTTATTTTCAGGTATACAGCAAAGTGATTCAGATGTAGGCAGGTAGGTAGGTAGGTAGATAGATAAATAGATGTTATTTTTCAGATTCTTTTCCATTATAGGTTATTACATGATATTGAATACAGTTCCCTGTGCCATACAAGAAGTCCTTGTTGTTTATTTTATATATAGTAGAATGTATCTGTTAATCCCAAACTCCTAATTTATCCCTCCCCCCTTTCCCCTTTGGTAACCATAAGTTTGTTTTTTATGTCTGTGAGTCTATTTCTGTTTTGTAAATAAGTTCATTTGTATCATTTTTTTTAGATTCCACATATAAGTGATACCATATGATATTTGTCTCTCTCTCTGACTTGCTTCAATAAGTATGATAATCTCTAGATCCATCCATGTTGCTGCAGATGACATTATTTCATTCTTTTTTATGGCTGAGTAATATTCCATTGTGTGTGTATGTGTGTGTGTGTATATATATATATATATATATATATATATACCACATCTTCTTTATCCATTCATTTGATTTTGAAATTCTGTTCTCCTCTAGAGTTTAGAAGGAAAAGTAAATTCTTGGAGGATAAGAGGTGCCAAAGAAATGAAGCAGTAATTAAATGGCGAGTGGTAGGATTAAAACTCTCCATGTAGGAAATAAGTTGAAGATATGATACTGTTAAATAAAAATTGAGGTACTATTGAATAAGGCTGAAATCACCTTCAAAAGGTAGATTGTAAGGTATCTGAGAAAAGGACTTTGAAGACTAGTAACCAGCTGAGTACCATGTTTTAGAGAATAAAAGTCTTTTATTCTAGGATATCAGGTATGTAGAGCATATAATATTATATGGATGTATGGTGATGCATGGTTTAAATATATGTTTCAGTATAAAGTTTATAATTTGGTTTATAAAGAGGTCTGGATCATAGTCTCCTAGAGTTAATATTATATGTGGTTTTTTTCCTGAGACTATGATTAAATATAATGAGACAATTCAGAACTGGTAAAGTAGGGCCAGCAGAAAAGGCTGGATTTAGTGAAGACAAAGAAAACTGCTATAAAGAAGTAACAGAAGAAATATCCATAGTTACTCTTTAGATCGAGGATAATATTTCAACCTCTCTCTAGCTCTAAAATATAGGCCCATGTAAACAGTAAAACATAGAAAATACTTACAAACACAAAAAAATCAGCTTAAGACTATACTATAACATAAAGCTGCAGTCAAGAAGAAATCAACAAGGTCAAACAAGGATTCCAGGAGTATCACTATGTATCAAAAGCATGAAAGCACAGGAAAACCCTATGGTACCCTGCTCCTCTAGAAAGTGTCAAAATAATTTGTAGGGAAGGGCCTGACTCCCCACCACTAAGCTGAAACCCAGTGCAATTGTTCATCACCCAAGCTATTTCTGTTATAAATTATTCTTAGTTAGGAAGGTTATTCTCTTTAGAATAACTTGTGAAAATGAAAAATTTATGGGAATGATCAGTCTTTCTTTACACATCCACCAGGGTGACCTGGAAATAGTACTGATCTTGGAATCAGTCAACTTGGTTTGGAATGCAGCTTCAAACTGAAGGTAGTAATAATAACTGTTGTCCAGAGTTGTTCCTGTGAAGAGCTTGCAAGTGCTGGGTAAAAATGCTTGTGAACATCTTTTTTTACATTCCAAATTAAAATTCACACAGTTCATTTGATGAAGAAGGAGGAAGAGGAAGAAGAAGGAGATTCTGAGTATAAGGATGCTAATTCACTTAGTCTTCTGAAAGAGGAAATCTATGGACACTATGTTTTTGTCTTGGAAGAGTAAAATGGATTTCTTCCACTTGCAAATAGAATCACTTTTCTTCTAGGAATGTCTCTAGTGATAAACCAACTGTGTTAATAGGAGTTTCAAAAATTGAGAAAAATACATTTTAAATCAATCTAAGGCACTTAAATATATGTCCAGCATTTTGTTACTACAGGTTCTATATCAAAGAGTAGTTGTAAAAATGGTTACTTACAGCAAAAAACATTTCTATAACTCTAGTGAAATAATAATCTAATCCTTTATACTTAGAAATGACTATTATACAAAGAATTTAGAATACTATAAAGATAGCATGTCATCAAATATTCAATATTACCTTAGGATATCCAAAATATCTTTTTTTCTCCTAGAGAAGAAAAGAATGCAAGTCTTACAAATTAATAAAATCAAATAAAATAAGTGTTAAAGATAATAGAAACCAGAGTTTCATTTTCTTTTATATATAAGAAAAGGATAAATACTTTTTTGATACAGTGAGTCCGAATGAGAGAAACTCATCAGAGGACCAGAAAGGCATTAGGTCATCGAAAAAAAACAAAAACAAAAATAAAGGTAATACTCAGGGAGGACGAGGTTTCTGTCAAAATTTAACTCTCTTCTCTGGGAATTCTGTGAATTTCTAAGTTTACAACCAAACCAGGGGAATCTGGGGTTTCCACTGAGTAGATGAGATTGCCCACAAGCTGACCAAGATATAGATTGAGAGATACACAGATCCATAGACAGATACATAAATATTCAATTTATTATTTTATAACTAAACAAACTGGACTTAAAAATCCTCTTCTATCAATTTCACTGATGATGGTTTAACATACTTGCCTAGTTTCTGCCATGGATGATGCAAATTTTGTAACTTATGTAAAGTTTATTATACTAAATCTAGTTACAAGTTGTTACAAGTCCTACACACTGAATTTTGAAAGTAAATAGCAAAGGAATAGAAGCATTGCTTTTTAATAGGCAATGGTAACAAGTCTGTTAACATCTGAGAAAAAAGCAAGGGTGAGGGAGTTCTTCAAAATAGCAAAACGAACAAAAGTGCAACCTGACCATAAAAGCATGTTAAAACTTCAAGAAAGAAGAAAAGCTCTAAAGTCAAATGAAATTTTAAAAAAAGGCAGGGGGGATAGTTCGTCAAACAGGGATTCTAACTACTAAAGTTCCGAAGTCCCAGACAATTTAGATGTACAAATGACTGATTATAATGCTGAGACTTATGGTATGAGTCTACAGCAGGTCTTAAGAATTTTTAAGAAGGGGGGAAAACCCCTAAATCTTACCATTTTATAATCATGCTCATATGAGATCTTCACAGCTGTGATTGCAACACAGACATCCAGAGGAAATGTAAATGAAGTGGTAAAGAGAGAATGTATCATGGAAGGAAGGAATAAACATGACCGACAGGGTGCCATATGGAAAAAATAGTTTTATTTGTTAGTAACAGGTGAACTAAGTTTAACAGTGATTTGTTAGAAAAGTAGCATCCCTTGGGTTATACTGATTTGGAGAGAAGTGAGTTAATGACTTTTAAATATTCACTATCAGGCATACATGTTGTCCAATATCTTGCCTAAATGTACACAGAATGACTTTGACTCTGATGAAATATACAATTTGAAGTTCTCTGTAGTCTAAAAATTGAGGATAGCTTATAAATACTTGCAGTTTTAACCCTGAAAATTCCTCACAGAAAAGAGATAACACAATAGGAGTGATCATAGACGATTTACAGGAGAAACAATTTACAAGGCATAGTCAAGCTTAAAAGAAACAAAAGGAATAGTGAAAAAACCCAGGGCTACAATATGTAAGAAACCATTGCAACTAAAGAGGGAAAGACATGATTAGCAAAACTAGCAAGATGTGTACCTGTCAGGAAGAAACTCACCTTAACAGCTATGGCCTTTGGTGTAGGAACAAAGCTACAGGCAGAACCATATTAAAGTAAGGATGGGGGAATTAGGAAGGGGGGACATATACCAAGGCTTCTTTATCTTCCCGTTATCTGATTTCCTGCCAGTACCTCCCATAGGTTGAACCCAACTAGAAACCAGAAGGCAACAGGGCCCATTATTTCAACTGGGCCCTTTTATTAGAGGACAGCCTCTCCGCACACAGAGCAGGATGGGAAACAAAAGTATAAAGTGGATCCAAAGAGTCAAGTGGAGAATATGTAGCCCAGACTGCCCATTCCAAACATCTTCAGAGTTGCTTCACTGGTTTGCTGAATCAAGAAAACATCTGGGCAAAAACAAGGTCCATTTAGTCTATCATTTCTTTGGTACATTGTTCATAACCAACAAACAAAATGGGAAAGTTGAGTAGGCAGTGTGTAACTATAGAATGGTAAGTACATTTTTAAAATGGAGGATTGAATGCTCCAAGGATTACAAACAAACAAAAAAGAAGATGATGAAAAAGAATGAGAGTTTTAGAGTATGGAGTGATGCTTTCATTTTTGAACTACTATCAAAACAATGACATGGAATGCAAATTTAGATGTGAGAATGAATTACACTGGTACAGAATGGGCTCAGAACAGTAACAAGTGACAGCCTGGAACCTAGGGTAATAGAGAACATGGCAATAGTCCCAATGCTGATTAGAAACCAAAAGTCCCAGAAAGTTGATAATAATTTTACATCTAATTTAGCCACACTTAGTGTCTGCAAAGAGATGAAGCACTGAAATAATTATTTATTAAGTAATACCAAAACGCTCATTGAGTAGAACAGTCAAGAAATTACTGAAGTTAAGGTCAGGACATTAAAAGAATGGGGGCAGTTAAAACAAAGACATTTATAAATACATAGTTCTTACCTTTGCAGGTGACTGTTCCTATACCTAACATATACCTGAAAAGTAAGCAACAGATGGTGTAAGGCATGGAAAGGAAGAGGCTGATATAAAGGTCTGTTTAGGTTAATTAACTAATGACTTTTAGTCATATGTTAGAGAACATAACATAGCCAGGCTCCTAGTTAATCAAAGTTAGAACACGAATAAATTGTGTTCTTTCATGTCCTGGCCTCCAGTTTAGCTCCACAGAGTATTTTTGCTGAGGGCTGTATGACAGACTCTCCTGTAAGCTAGAGGCAGAGATGAGTAAGCTATAATTACTGCCCTCTAGGAGGCTACTGGGCTTAGTAGCAGAAATGGGCATGTAGACACATAATCCTTTTGTCTAAAAAGCCCAACTGAAAATGGTTATGATGGATGAGAAGGGCAAGAGAATGGCCAGGGCTGAGGGTCATGAATATCTAAATCTGATTCTGCTACAGCCACCTTCCTCAAGTTCCCTGAGGGAGACCTATGGATAGAGAACATCTGATGAGGGAAAACCTTATTCAAAGCTTTGGAAAGCAAATCCCACTGCAGAACCTTGGAAACATATCAGAATGAAGGAGGCATCTTTGGCTAGCTTAGGCAGGCCTAAGAGTCCTTCTGGTACCTAGAACTGATTTTCAAAGGAGGTGAGGGAAGCAGGGTAGCTACCAACTCCAAAAAGGAAGGAGAGCTCAGTGCTTCTCACACCATCAGACTAGACACAACATAGCGGAGGAGGAGAAGCAAACTGTAGACATGGAGAAAACTATACCAACAAAGTCTCATAACGTAAACCCCCTTTCTCCTCATTTTGACATTTCCAGTCCCTAGTACCATAACTGAACAAATACCCCTGTTTCTGTTACCTATTGCTGTGTGACCAACCACCCCGAACTCTAATGGCTTAAAACACTATTTTCTCTCACAATTCTGCAAGTTGACTGCACTCAGCTAGGAAGTTCTCCTCCACCTGTTGTGAGCTGGGGCTGTAGTCATTTGAGGGCTCAGTTGGGCTGGAGCATCAAAGCTGACTCACTCAACATGGCTGGCAGTTGACACTAGCTGTGGGCTGGGAGCTCAGCTGAGCCTGTTGTCCGGACCACCTGAATGCATCCTTTCTATGGGGTTGGGGCTTCCCCCAGAAGATCAGCTGATATCCAAGAGAATGTACCCCAACTGCATGCATTTAAAGAACGCATTTGAAGCTGCCAGAGTTTTAAGTCAATGTCTAGAACAGACACAGTGTCACTTCTACCTCATTCTATTGGTTAAGCAGTCAGAGGGCTGGCCCAAATTCAGGAGAAAGGAAAATAAACAAAAATAGAATTCCTAGCCATTTGTAGTTCACTACAATCCCTGAACGTAAAATATTCCTCTCAGCACGCCCAAGAATGAAGTAAGGGACAGTGATGAGGGGTGGTGGTACAGAGTGTAGCCATGAGTCTCCCTAGAGGCCAACATCTTTTGTCTAGTGACCTTGAGTGGCAATAGGTAATGTTAATCGGCCAATACTGTCAAACAGTTAGGTATTGGAGACAGTTGCCTAGTTGCTGACTCCTTAAATATAAATCAAAATTTGCAACCAGAAGAATACAGAATAAAGAGGAGTCAAGGGAAATGGCTGCTCAAAAATGTGATGAGTTTAGAGAAGTACGTCAAGAGAACCTGGTGCTAGGTCTGACTTCACTGAGACTGGAAGGTAACACTTTGTCCAGAAAGTGGAATTCAGGTGAGAGTAAATGAAAACCCTATAGGATAAGATACAGCATTTAGCAACATGCCTTTCTGGAGAATATGAAATTGAACTATGGAATATGAATATGGTTAATTCAGTTTCTCATCGTTTAAATTGTTCCCATTGTGCTTCTAGATAGTCTCCCTCCCCTTCAACCAGATAAGCATGCTTATTATCTTAAAAAGCAATAATGATAAACTAGGAGTTTTCTTAAACTACCAGGAGGCATAGTCTGTCCAAGCAAAGGAACTATAAACAACATTCTGTTACAGAATGTGAAGGAATGGAGACTGAAAGAAGTTGAAAAAAACTTTGAGCCAACTGTTTTTTTTTTTGTTCTGTTTGAACTGATTAATTTACTTCTCAAATGAAAGCCAACTTAAGAAACACAATAACTCTTACTATTTCAAACTCATTGCTTAAACGTTCAGATATATTGCATTAATCAGTTTTAAATATGTTTTTTAAATCTGCTGCCTTTAAATGTGTTTCTATTTTACTTCTCAGAGACTTTCTGGGGGAGCAAGCCTCCAATTTTATAACGGAAGTCAACAAGAAGATCAGCTTTCACATGGAGAGAACTGCTTTCATAGGCAATCTTTATTTCACAAAGAGAGGGTCATCTGTATTCTCTGGCTGACGGTTCAGAGCTAGTGGCTGTTCTTTGGGACTACTTTTCTGGAATTACCTTAACATCAATTACTTGAGATTGGTTTATATGGATGGGGGGCAGAGAGAGACTGTGAAACAAATAATTTCTAATGGCTGAAACAGGAGTAGTCAGGCAGAGTTCCAGAGAGCAGCCAAGGCTATAACTGCCCAGTTCCCACTGACATCAGTGTGAGTAATAAAACGAAATCCTCTGGAGATACTTTGAAATTTTAGCCTGCAGTATCTTTGGAAATGCTTCACAGTGAAATTGTATTTCCAATTCCACAGCCAATAGTTGTCCCAACCATCTCCTTCCCATTCCCCCAAACGTGAAATAGCTTCTAACTCTGTTCATTTGCAGTGATCGCTTCAATTTATATCAACAGTGCGTGGTGAAGGTATGTCCAGCAGCCACTTTTGATTCACTCATTTAAAAACAGTGCAGCGACAGCTCTTTCCCTTGCCCAGTTGACAGAGGAACTGTACAAAGTCTTCTCCAAGTGTTCTAAGCCCTACCTGAAGAATTTTCAAAAAAGGATGATTGATAAACATTACAGGAGTGGATTTATTCTGAAGACTTAGCATATGAACCTCACTCTTTTTCATGGACAGAAGAAAGAGAAAGAACCTAATGCGGTCGCGCTCTCTCTCTCTCTCCCCCCCTTTCCCTCTCTCTTTGGTTTGAATGTTTTCTTAACCTTTTTCTTTCCCAAAAGGACCCAAAACATGGATACAATAAAACAATATGTGCTACATGCTTATTTAACTTCTTAGTACGTCTCTGTGCCTCACTTAATGAGAATGTATTCAGAACACTTACCCTATAGGGTGACTGCGAAGATTAAATGAATGGGAAATGTTTAGAAGAGGGTCTGGCACACAGTAAATATTCAGTACATGTTATGTGTGTTTAAAAATCTTTCCACAGAATTTGGATTAATAGGCTAAAAAATCTAGCCCTAGTCCTCTTGTAAACTGTTAATTTATACCACATCCTCCCCTCCACCCTTTTTCCATACATATAAAATCACTGAGTCTTATATCCAGAATTGTAAAGTAGTAGGTAAGAATAACGAAGTTAGCGCTACCAATGACTGATAGGGTGGTAATATACTAAAAGAGCCTTTGGAGATTAGCTACCTCCAGAAATGGTGGTGGTGGTGGTGGTGATGGCTCACATTTAATGAGTCCTACATGCTGTCCAGGCATTGTGCCCAAGCTACAGGCTAGCCTTTTGATGTAAGTATTCTTGTATCTATTTTATAGATAAGAAAATACTTAGGTTTTATAAATTGCCTCTACTTCCTCTTTCTTTTGCCTTCAGTCAAGTTTTAAAAGTGATCTCTATTTATCTGACTCTACTTCCTTAATACTATTGCCTCCTGAACATAATCAAGCCCCACTGCATCACTGAAATGAAACAAAATCATCTCTGGCCTCCTTATTGCTAAATCAAATCAGCCCTTTCTCACCTTATCTTACTTGATCTCACTATGGCAAGTAATAATGGTGCCCATTCCCTTCTTTTTAAAAATGCCCTCTATCCTTATTTTTTATAATACCACATTCTCCTGGTTTTTGCCTCTCTCTGCTTGTTATAGTCACTTTTTAAGAGACCTATCCTTTTGGGTCCCTTAAGAGACTGGCTTCCAAATATTTTTATTGTAACCATGGGAGAAAATATATTTTGAATCACAAATCTGTATTTTAAAACATGTTTATATCATTTCTTGAAACCATACTTCCTAGGTGCACATATATTCTGAAAAATTTGTTTTGTACCATTAAAAATAATACTCGTCATTACTCATCATATTAATTGCCTGGTTTACACATTCTTCAACATTCTGTCTCAACATTATGTTTTCTCTTGCATGTGGTTCAAACAAACCCCGAAGTGACCAGTCTGCTTGGTCACAGCTATCCAAACATCTGTCATGTACTAGCAAATGGTTGTAGCAGAACCCAAGAGTCTGGGTATTTGTCTTAGTTAAGCTTACAAAAGCTTAAAAAAGAATTATAATTAAGTGCTGAGTATATTTTTAATGATGCTACAAATGTCAGAGGCATTGTGCTAAAAGTTTTCAACTGAATGAACAAATACTACTGTGGGGAATAGGTTTTAAATATTACAGAATAGATATCCCCTCTAATTTTGAATTACCCAAAGCATCTACTACCAGAAAAGAAAAAAAACACCCTTAATATTAGAGTAAACTATGACACTAGGATTGTTTTCTAATTTAATATTCCTTTGCCTGATTTTATTCCTAATGAGAAAGCAAACAAATCTGTGCATCTCTTGTCATCACTTTAAGCATCACTTGTCCACTTGTTAATTGATTCACTCAGCAATAGCTATTTAGCATTTTTCATGCACACGGTATTGTGCTTGAGACCACAAAGGATACAAACAAAAATCAAACACGGATTTGCCTCTCAAAGATGTTAAATGTTACTTATTCGTTCATACATTTAACATTTTAAAATAATAATGATTATTTTTGACTACTTTTTTGTCTCCCAAATATTCATGGATATATGACTCATAAACCTCTTAATTCAAGATCAATGCTCTTTAATCATGTTCAATTCAACTGCTACTATAAAATCAAATCCAAGTCATTTGTGTGAGGCTTTTTCTTCGTTTTCTTTTTTCCTTTTTTTTTCAAGTACTCCTTTCATTCTGAGAAAGCTTCATCTGTTAACAAACAATTAACATTTAGATACAAATGGATGAGTGATTAGCTATGATCCACTTGCGTTACACGAAGTAAATATTAACTACCAGCTAGGTTTTAAAACTAGATAACGAAATCCCAATAAAGTGGATTTTTGTCTATTTTTAGGACATGCTTTCATGACTTTAGCAAAATTCATTATTTAGACAACAACCTGCTGTTCACCGGTTTCTAATCTCAAAGAAAATGAGAGATTACGTTTTATCTTCTCAAAGCCTGCTGGGTAACAGTATTTTTAATCTAGTAGAATTATTTTCCAGCCAAGACATATAAACCCTTACAAAGTAAGTTAATCATGTAAGATGTTACGATGTCAGGGCACTTTAGAAATGACCATGCTGTGGAAGTGATGACCCAGGACAGGGCTCGTGCTGGTATGTTCGTACCAGTAAATCACGCCAGGTACACCCTATTCCAAATGATTTCTCTTTTTGTTTGGAATGGCACGAAGCATGGCAACCTAGCCTGGTAGAAAGAAATCTTAGTCTATATGTTATACAACACAGCAGTTCAGGATATACATTCTTGCATATATGACAAGAAAACTTGCATGTGTGAAGATGCTCCTCCCAGCATTATTTGTAATAAAGGAAAGCTAGAAAGAACTCAAATGTCCAACACACACACACACAGACACACACACACACACACACACACAATAAGAAGAGTCTATTGTATGAATACTATAAAATAAATATCCTCGACCTAAATATATCCTTAATCATAAATCTCACTATTGGAAGACAAAAGTTTAATTCAGAGAGATACATATATCACATATGCAAATCTTTTTTTATTGGAGTAAAACTGCTTTACACTGTTGTGTTAGTTTCTGCTGTACAATGAAGTGAATCAGCTATATGTATACCTATATCCCTATATCCCCTCCCTTTTGGACCTCCTTCCCCAGCTCCCATCCCACCCATCTAGGTCTTTCACATGTGCAAATCTTAAAAGCACAGGATAGTATAAGTGTATGGTAAGTTAGAAAACATAGATAAAATAGATACATATTAACTTTGAAGAGAAGTTTCTTCTAGGTAAGGAAGGAGAGGATAGGATGGGAAGGGAGGAATTTCATTTGTACTTTTAATAGTCTTTTTAAGAATTTTAAGTACATGTGGCCAAACCTTGACATTTGTTAAATCTAGGTGGTAGATAATTTGTGTTTTTAAATTTGTTCTATTTGATCTTCCTTATAATTCAAACACTAGCGATTTTTTAAAAATGATACAAGTGACATATAAACTTGGATCAGATCTGAATCAGAGTCCATAGCTAGTGTAAGAAAATTGTGGTTGAAGTCATCGAATGGTCTTCATCCACCTCATCAAGCTGATGGTGCAATTATAATTCCAGGAAGTCTGTCCAATTTGAAGCAGACCCTAGATGAGCGTATTTAAACACAGCAGCTGGGCAGACAGGTCAGGGGCCCATCCATCACAGAAAAAGAAATACTAAGGAGGAACCTAGTTGAAAGTTAGGGCACTGCCTGGGCTCACCTGGCAGGCAAGGAACAAAAAACGACAGCTTTACAAAAATAAAACCAAATTGGGTAGACCATATTGGGTAGACCAAAATGGGTAGATCATACCCATTGTTTTTGACGGCATTCCTAATTTCCTACATAACTTTGTCAAATTACATGGAGTGAGGCATTGTACCACGTAAGCCCTTCCCATGTGTTACTTCATTTTATACTTATGTCTAGATTTGATATTATCTAAGTTTATATGTAAGGGAACTGAGACACTGTTACCAGGTGTTGAAACTGGAGTTTAAACCTAAATATGTAAAGGAAGAAAGGAAGGAAGGAGGAAAAGGAAAGAGGAGAGGAATAAGAAAGTCCCTATAATATATTTCAGTAAAAGAAAGGTTTAAAATATTCAGGGGGCGGGCTTCCCTGGTGGCGCAGTGGTTGAGGGTCTGCCTGCCAGTGCAGGGGACACGGGTTTGGGCCCCAGTCTGGGAAGATCCCACATGCCGCGGAGCAGCTAGGCCTGTGAGCCACAACTACTGAGCCTGCGCGTCTGGAGCCCGTGCTCGGCAACAAGAGAGGCCACGATGGTGACAGGCCTGTGCACCATGATGAAGAGTGGCCCCCGCTTGCCACAACTAGAGAAAGCCCTCGCACAGAAATGAAGACCCAACACAGCAAGAATAAATAAATTAATTAAAATATTCAGGGGGCAAAAAACTTCAAGAAGTATAAGGCCAATAAATGTCTTTTTTTTCATAGCTAAATCCATTGTTGCTACAAATGGAAAAGTTGACCAACAGTGCCTCTGCCTAAAGTATTAGTAGAAACTACCCTGTGCAAACAACACTCGATTCTACTTCAAAGATTTATGTAGTCTTTTTCATACCTTAAACTGAACATAGCAGGTGAATAAATATAAAATAACCCTGAACCAAAAAGAAAAGGATAAGTGATTCCATATAAATTAAAATCAACATTCAGTTGGGGAAGTAGGGAGAAAACTGAACGTACACCACTCCAATGAGAATTTTATTTTTACATCTTATGTTTAACATTCAGTCTTAAAATGAAAAGTCCTTTTGACATTTTTAGAACAAAAGACAGTTTTAAAAGCTATGTTTGGCTTGCATTTTTGTCATTGTGTGCTGTTCTCATGAGGCAAAATGCAGTGTAGACCAAAAGTCTGAATGACCAAAGATCCTTTAGGAATACAATTATTCAGACAACTTGAAAAAAATATATAAGGGGGAGAAACAACCTAGGGAATGGGTTCTAAGAAAAATAGCCATATTGTAAGTGAATTATGTTTAACTTTAAAGGAAATATATTCTTTTTTTTTTTTTTTTTTTTTTTTTTTTGCGGTACTTGGGCCTCTCACTGTTGTGGCCTCTCCCGCTGCGGAGCACAGGCTCTGGACGCACAGGCTCAGCGGCCATGGCTCACGGGCCCAGCCGCTCCGCGGCATGTGGGATCTTCCCAGACCAGGGCACGAACCCGTGTCCCCTGCATCGGCAGGCGGACTCTCAACCATTGCGCCACCAGGGAAGCCCCAGGAAATATATTCTTAATTGATAATTTTTTTTAATTATAGGGAAACTTTAACTATTATTGTATTGGAGAATTGAACGTATTTTTGTTCTCAGTAGTTGAAAATAAAATATCTGTGAGATATGAATAAATGGCAACCCCTTTTCACTGTGCACCGTCCACCCACCACCTCAAGGGAGAAACAATGCATTAAGTAAACATAACAGAGACTTAAATCACTCTCTAGGTAACAGGAAGTGGATCTCTTTTATGATTCTGGCAGGCCTCAAGATAGAACAGAAAAGAAGCCTTATTATGATTTCAGTGAGTTTATGGGACCCCATTGGCTCAAAGCTGTGCTAATTGTAAAATGAGCCTTTCTCAATACAGGTTTCAAATGTACTTTTATGAGGGGGAGCATATGATTAAGCTGGGGCACCGAAGCAGAATAAATGTTGTTTTCCAAAGGAAGTGTTAGACAAAACGTCAGATTTATAAAGCAGTTAAAGTGAAAAAAAAGTTACATGATTCTTGGACTTGTCAACCACACTGAGGTGATGAAAGAGGCAGGTTATGTGAAGAATTTGTGAGAAAGTCTTTTGGATAAAACTCTTTGAAGCTGCAGAGGGAATTAAGCAACCAGATAAAATAGTAAAGTTTGAGGGTATTTCAGGTAAGAGATATCCAGAAGTGGAGGAGGACTTCCACATAACCCATAAAAATGCTCCGCAAAAAACAAAAAAAAGAAAGAAAGAAAAAAGAAAAAGAAGAAGAGGAATCGGTTTCAAACATCTGCTGGAATTAGACAGCTCAGAGCCATCTTTTGTGAACATAGTCAAAATAAGTTTTCTGCTTCCCTTTAACCACCTATCTTATCTCCTTTATGCCTACCCTGCCCTTAAACTCAGGTGAGACAGAAAGAGTAGCCAGTAATTAGGGATGGAAATAAGAAAAAAAAAAGTGGCTGAACGATCTCCCTTCCCATCAGGCACAGAATAAGAATAAAGAAGGATCATGAAGCAACAATAAAGGCCAAATATTCTGCTTTTCCCTAAAAGAATGATAAAAGTAAGAATAGACTTCTTTACAGAGCTCCAAATAGGTAGATATATTTTAGATGTCTTTATGCATTTATATATGTTTTTCATTTTTCAAGGTATCATTTACAAATCTATTTTATTTAGCCTTTACCAAACCCCTACATATCAGTTACCAGCTGTATTAGGAAAACAACTCTTGTATTACTCTCTGTGTGAATAGTAACATGCTTACAGTTGAGATCAAAAGGTTTTTTGTTTTTATTTTTTGCCTGTGAACTAAAGACGTAAGAGTAGAAATTTGAAGAATCAAAACATTGCCACATTGTTTTACACAATCCCATCTTTTCATACCTAATGATTATACACTTGTAGTCAGGTGTAAATGTGAGCCAAAAAACTCAATTTCTTCATTATTCACTATATGGAAAAAGCAAAGGGGTCAAAGGTCCTATTGTGCATAACATTGACAACTCAAGTGAGGAATCTGTACAAAGAAGCAATCTAACAAGTAAAACTTGTGAACTGTCACTAACAATAACTACCTAATAATATATCAATGCTGGCAATGTTCTTTTTTTAGAAAACTTTAATTTAGTATATATTAGTTGGCATTTAACTTTTAGGATGCTAATTTCAGAAGAAATTTATTTATTGGATTAATTTTATTTTGATCTGATTCAATTTACTTTCCATCGCAATTTAAATTATTATTATTTCTAACACAATATGCAGTGCTTACAAAATCATTCTATTTTTATAAGAAAATGGTAATATCCTGCAAATGCCCCTAGATTCAGTTCCCAAAATCTAACTAGTCTCTAAAACAATATTCCGTTCTTATAACTGTGCTGTAGTGATGCTCATCTACTTGCCACAAAATTTTAAACATTCCAGCTCAGCCAAAGTTCATGGAGAATTCATCCATTCTTGCATTCTCACTTCCTAGACTTTGTGTTAAGTGAAAACTTTATACTCAAATATTAATCATTCACTGTGAGCAGACCTTCGCCAGGCACTAGAGCAGTGACACTAACATTTATGTTAGTTACCTTCATCTTACAAACTCTGGGGAGAAGCTAACAGTCCTTGGAGGACGTGGATTGGGTCCTTGTGAAAAACCCTTCTCTAGCTCATAAATCTTATAGAAGTTAAAAGATTTCCTACAATAACACAAAAGAAAGGATATCCTTTTCAAGTAAAGGATAACAGTGTCAGGTTAGGAGATACTGAGTGAGTATATGTGGCTTAGGGTTCTACCAGTTCAGAGAGAGACGCTGTCAGACTGCAGAAAGCCCAGAAGAGGGAATTAACAGAGTTTGTACACCCCTAACCACATCAACCTAAATCTTCAGCATAATTATCCAAGATGTTATAAAAACTGCTTTCAACAAGGTGCAATACTAAGCTTTACCATGTGGGTTTCAGGTAAACTGATGATTCTTGCCAATTATTGTAGAGTGAGTAAGTATCACACATGTAATCATATGGCAGTCATTTAACAATAACCAAACTTTAAACATGTCTAGTCATTGCAAGGGTGAGTTTGAGTGCAGAAAGTCAGAGCCTGCAATGATAGGAACCACAAAAATGTTACATTCAGGAAATAAATAACCTTATTCATGAAATCATTTTCCTAATAACATTATCAGAAATGAATATAGATAAGAAATGAGTGGTATGGGACATCTTTGAGTCTCTGAAAGACCCTCAGGATCACAGATAACCAAAGCACCTTATTTTTCCATTGACCGAAAGGCCCTATATCAGTAATCCCCAGGAGCAAGTCTACAACACAGCTCAAAAAAAAACCAACAACAAACAGCATACACAAGAAAATCCAACACCTTGAGCAGCCCTCAGAAGGTCCCTCAAACAAAAGAATTCACACCAACAGAAAATAAGGAAATAATCTGGAAGGGATTTTTAAAATACAGCTGACCCTTGAACAACATGGGTTTGAACTACGTGAGTCCACTTACGCTGGGACTTTTTCAATAGTAAATACTGCAGTACTACACGGTCCACAGTTGCTTGAATCCAGAGATTACACATGGATTAAGCCCCATAGTTGTTCAAGGGTCAACTATAAGTATACAGAGAATACTCAGAGATAATAAGGAAGCAATGCCTTTGAAATAAAAACAGATTATTTTCCTATTATGAAGATGCTGAAATGGAATTGCTGAAAACTAGTCTTTGGAAATCTTGGGAAGTAAAAACTTACAGTCACAAAAATTACATGCAGAGGTAGTGTATTTAAACTAGAATTTAAGTCACCTAGGACAGAGCAGAAGATATAGGAGTTGAAACTCCTCCAGATGGGGTCAGAACTCAAATTCCCAGACTCCCTTGAAGCTTGGATTCAGTTATATGTACTTGATGCCACTAATCAGACATACCTATCTGAGACTTTGATTTGAAAGTGAGCCAAGAAAGGAATTAATCTGTTTATGCAACTTCCACTTTTTCCAGCATGAGTAGTAAGAAGGTAATTGGTATTTTTGTGGTGGAAGTCAAAGGAGGAGTGGTTTTCAAGCAGCTGCAAGTTGGTCTTCCTGGTGCAGAAGGGTTCTTGGAGGCGCAGGAAGGGCTGTTCTTACCTCCATGTACACTGGGGAAGCAGAGAAACGGCAGTTTGCTCATCAGGCAAATTCTCTGATGTAGTTTTGGAAAATTATTTTCTGCTTAGAATCATGATTAAAAATGGTGAATCAGGGCTTCCCTGGTGGCACAGTGGTTGAGAATCTGCCTGCTAATGCAGGGGACACGGGTTCGAGCCCTGGTCTGGGAGGATCCCACATGTCACAGAGCAACTAGGCCCATGAGCCACAACTACTGAGCCTGTGCGTCTGGAGCCTGTGCTCCGCAACAAGAGAGGCCGCGATAGTGAGAGGCCCGCGCACTGTGATGAAGAGTGGCCCCCACTTGCCACAACTAGAGAAAGCCCTCGCACAGAAACAAAGACCCAACACAGCAAAAAAATAAATTAATTAATTAATAAACTCCTACCCCCAACATCTTCTTTAAAAACAAAAAAAAATATTGAGCCAAAATGTTGGCAAACTTCATTAATATCTAAATAAATGTTGTCGGCATATAAAAATAATAATAATTTTCATGTTTAAAATGGAATTAAATTAAATATCCTAGAAATCTATGCATTTAATTAGCTTAGCAGAATATTATTAAGTTGTTTGAGTCTCAAGGTCAAGCCAACAATATTTAACCCGGAACAAAAGCTCTCAAAGACTTTTGACTGAATTTACTCTGCAGGAAGTCCCTCACTTAGGGACAAACTATGTCCTAAAAAGCATTTTAGATCAGACATATAGAAGAGATATAGATATAGACATATAGGATATATATGACCTAAAAACTATTTTAAGATAGCAGTTACTTTCTTATTTTTAACACACAGAAGAATAATACAACCAAGAGTAGGAGAAAAAAGCTACTTGAGAAAAAACTCAGGATATGTGTAATGGTAAGTTACATGATCAAGAAATATGTTGAGATGATGGTCTGAATCATTGGGCCAAAACAAAATGTGTTCCTTAAATAAGGATGCTCAGACCTTTAGAAGAGATAAAATGCAGTTTTATCTTTTCTGATGATTATAAAAACATCATTATAAACTTGAAATAGTTGATTGAAAATGTATTTTTTAGAAGTAAAAATTACCCTAACTTCCAATACACAGAAATAATCCCTGTTAACAGAAATAGCCTCTGATTTATAAGTGCCAATCATTCTTCTATATATACATAAAGATGTATGTTAAAGAATTAAATCACAGTATTCATGCCACATTTAATTGTTATTAAATCTTTCCAATTACTGATGGTGAACAAAGGCATTCTGACCTCTTCCTAAAAATCAAGTGAAATTTAATAAAAAATGAAAAATAAAAAAATAAGGAAACAAGGAGAGATGCAAACAATAAAATTGCATAATTGTATACATAAAATAAGATGGAAAAAAGAAAACCATTTGGATCAGTTAACATAATTGAACTGAATAGTTTGACTTTTCCTTTCAAAATAAAAAGACTTTCAATTTGCTTCAAATGAAGAAAATCCAGCTATTTACGACTGATAAGAAGCATTCCTAAAGCGAAGTGTCAAGAAAGATTAAAACTATAGGTATGGTCAAGAATATTTCAAACAAATGTTAACAAGAAATAGAAATAGCTAGTTTACTATTTCATTAAGCAGAGTTAAATCAAAAAAGCATTTAAGGGGCTTCCCTGGTGGCGCAGTGGTTGAGAGTCTGCCTGCCGATGCAGGGGACACGGGTTCGTGCACGGGTCCGGGAAGATCCCACATGCCACGGAGCGGCTGGGCCCGTGAGCCATGGCTGCTGAGCCTGCGCGTCCGGAGCCTGTGCTCCGCAGCGGGAGAGGCCACAACAGTGAGAGGCCCGCGTACCGCAAAAAAAAAAAAAAAAAGAAAAAAAAATTTAAAAAGCATTTAATTGGAAAAAAGAATGATATTTTAATGATAAATGATATATACAATAAGGCATAACAACCATAAGCCTTTGTGCCCCAAGAAAAGGAATAAGAAATGCTTCTAGAATTACAAAGAGAAGCTGACAAAATAATTACTGAGTATATTTTAATACACCTCTTTTAGACTTTAAGAAACATCGACAACAAAAAATAAACTACAACACATGAAATCCAAATATACAATAACAGAGCTTAAAGTAATAGATATAATAAACTCTACAACTAAAACACAGGATGCACATATGTCCCTAGAACAATGAGCTGGTAAATTCAGGAAAAGCACAGAGGAGAAAACAAAACGAACAAACAGGAATACACAATTGGAATTAATATAGGAGACAATACTGAATAATATGCAATGATAGACATATCAATACATATCAATAAAATGAAAAAAAATGAAAAAGAGTGTTTGTAGTTTAAAAGGATTAGAGAGGAACTTAAGGTTTCCAGTTCCTCATAAGGATGCCACCCCTATCTTAACAACAAGTGAAAAAGCTGAACAGACTGAAAAACCAACAACTCCTCCTGGATGTATGAGAAAGGAGGACACAGGGAAAACTGCTGCTCCCACACTGGAGAGACAGAGAGCCAGACAGAGGCGGTCACAGTTTACCAGAGAGCAGAGACCCACGAGGAGAAATGCCTTAGGAACTGGTAGCAGGAAACCTGAATTGTAATCGGTGAGCTGCTGGAGAATCAGTGGAGACAACTCAGAGAGTTAATAACTCCAGGGGGACCCAGTCATAAGGGGGCCTGCACAATAGTGTGAGATTTGCCTCTCACAGTAAAATCAGAGAAAAATCCCCTTGGGCTTCCAGGAGAGGGAGAGGGAAAGGAACCATCTTGAAATACTCCAGAGCATTTTTTTCTTAACAAAGCCTGTCTTTAGGGAAAACTAATTAACCAGAGCCTATCCTGCTGGGGTATTATCAGAGCCTGACTGACCCAGGAAAGGAAAATACTCAACTGCAGTGCACTCCAGACAATTTGTCCCACCTAAGGGGAGAGGAAAAAACCAGAAACATCTGTAAAGTTCACAGTCCAGAGGCAAAGGCTCAATAAAAAACTGAGACATAATCACGGGCCTATAGAGTGCTTCCCTTTTCCCCACACCTCACCACCGCATTACTAAAGGCCTATTTACAGTAGGTCCTTTTACTTGGTACATCACATCCTGCTAAGTGTTCTAATGGATAAAACATACAGCATGCAAAAACAGAGACACAATGTAAACAGCGAGAAGGAAATCCTAAGAACCAAGAAGAAATGCTAAAGATAAAAATAATAAAAAACAAAGAAATAAACAAAAACTACTGTGTAATAGTACTGAAGAATGCCTTTGATGAGTTTATTAGTAGACTGGACATGTCTGAGGGAAGAATCTCTGAGCTAGAGGATGTATCACTAGACTCCTCAAAAACTGAAAAACAAACAAAAAAACAAAGACTAAAAAAACGGAACAGAATATCCAAGGACTATGGGGCAACTACAAAAGGTGTAACATATGTGTAAAGGGAATACCAAAAGGAGAAGAGAGAAAAGACAGAAGAATTATTTGATGTAATAATGACTGAGAACTTCTTCATATTAATTTCTGACACCAAACCACAGATCCAGGAAGCTCAGAGAACACCAAGCTGGATAAACGTAAAACAAAAATACAAACAATGTTGTGTTAGTTTCTGCTGTATAACAAAGTGAATCAGCTATATGTATACATATATCCCCTCCCTCCTGCATCTCCCTCCCACCCTCCCTGTCCCACCCCTCTAAGTGGTCACAAAGAACCAAGCTGATCTCCCTGTGCTATGCAGCTGCTTCCCACATTGTAAAGCAACTATACTCCAATAAAGAGGTTAAAAAATAATAAAATAAAATAAATGCACTCCAAGAAATACCAACAAAAATAAAAACACAAACAAAACTACACCTAGGTATATCAGTTTCAAGTTACATAAAAATCATAGATAAAGAACAAATCCTGAAAGAAGACACAGGGGAAAAAAGTAATTTTCTGCCAATAATTGGGATCAAATTCCTTCATAGCTATACCCTGGTTGATTATTAGTGCAATGGTTCAATGATCTTAAAATGGTCAGAAACTTCCTATTCTTCAAAGTCATAATTTTCTTAAGTACTAGTTCCTCTATATCTACCATTCTTAAGGTTTTGGTGACAGAAAATAAAATTTCTTAAAACTAGTTGTTAGTTGTCATCATGAGAAGGGCTACTTTAATATCAAACCTTTTTTTCTAGCTGTAGGAGAAATCACGTGATGTAGAGCCTGCTAGTTTAAGGCACGAGCCATAAATTTGCAAGATTTTATTAGTAGCAGGAGCCATACATGAGCCTTCAGTGGGCCATTCCACCACTCTATTAAGCCAACTGCTTTTTGATGATGTGACACATGGTTAGACCAGTAAGTTCCATGGGCAGAAGCCTACTGTTGCAATATGTACGTGGAGTAATATGTGTGCCTTCGTCAGAGGCATTTTTGTTCATTTGTGGACTGACATTCTGCCAGTCCACAAATCAAGGTTCTGGGAGAAGTTTGTCAGCATAAAAGGTCAATGCAAACCTAAAAAATGCATCTAATTCCTTAAGGGAAAAGTGCTTATTCTTTTAATGGAAAGAGTCTAACACAAGCAATGGCCAGCCAGCTATCATATCCCAGAACTGCTCCATATGGGGGTGCAGCATTGGCCTCTGTAACTGTCAGTTTGGGTACTCAACAAATGGCAGCAGTCAGATCAAAATTTGGTGAGGAAAATATCATATGGTTGAGCCCATACACAGCCTCCATTCTGCCATCATGGTCATTTTGTTCATGGACCCATTGTGCAAGTACTGGGGGATTTGGAGAGAAAAGTGACTAATAACAAGAGATCAAGTCATTTTGTGATCCTAATTATTAAGAACCTCCTACACTGTGGATAATTCTGGTGAGCATTTATATAGGCTACAGAGCTATTTACTCAATTTTCCCATTATAAGAGTTGTAACCATATATATATATTTCCCCCACATATCCTGGTTGCTAATTTCCCAATATTCTTTGTTCCAGGACAATTAGTCAATTAGCTAACTAAGCAGTTAGCCAAAAAATTAGCCAGTACTCCTAAGTCAACATAGATACATGCTTCAAGTTATCTTTCCTTGCATAAAAAGTGGACAATCAGATGTACCCCTAAAGACTCTATTTTCCTGGAGGATTTTACTTTACCACACTCTTTCGGGGCCACTCCCCTAAGGAATTACAAATGCAGAAGCTATCACTTCTACCTGACAGTGATTTACCATGCAGATCCATCCATAAAACAGGCCCATTATTCTTTCTCCTCTGTTAACTGGTAACAGAGAAATTCCTGTGAAGCTATAGGTGTGTGTGAAAAAGAGACAGTGAAGGGACAGATACAGCAGGAGTCTGAACCAACATTTATGCACTTTACTATTATATTCTACACCTGCTGAGGAAAACTCTTACATAAACTACTTCCATTGTATAATGGAATGCCGTTATGCATGTTGTTTTATGTTGCAGTAAGTCAGATAATACCCAGTTCATGATGGGAAGTCCAGGCCACCTGGTTACCTGGTGTCCATGAGCAGGTGTTCTGTCTATACCCAAGCCCAGCAGCAACCTGGAAGCTACTCTGCAAGTGGAGAATGGTTGTTGGCCAAAGAAAGCATAGCTTTACTTTAAAACCCTAAAGGCATGCTATGTTACTTTCTTCCAGGACTTTCCAATGACTTTATACAGCATCTTTTTTGCCTCAGATATCTCCAATAAAATCACATCCATTAGGTTATAAGGAGTAAGTTGTAGGGTAGCTCGCACTACAGCCTAGAAATGCTGCAGAGCCCTGTTGATAACCAGGCTGTACTCAAGACTAGCAGCATTACTAGATACGTAGTAAGTTGGTTGATAAGCATGTCCAAATATATGTTGCCTCCCAAATCCAAAGAGATCTGTGAAGTGGTATGCCTTACTATTCATACTAGGTGCTACAAGATACAGAACAATTCGGCCACTTTAGACACTGTCCATATAAAGGATATATTGATATGGTCCAAAACACTGCATCCCAAAAACTTCCCCAATGTGGCAGACTTCTGATATTTTCCAAGGATTACTGCTCACACCTCTGGCATTGATAAGTCTTATCAGGGTATCTTAGGTATTTGCTACTTTCTTCTTGCTGGATCCAATTGTCATACTGTCTTCTGTTGGTTACCCGATGATCAAGGACCCTCTGAACTGTATTACAAAATCAAGAGAGAACATAAAATTTGACAACATCCTGGGGCAAGTCAGTTTACATTGTCTCTGCCATGTAAATGCAAACTGCTTCTGATTTTGTTAAGTGATGGGGCTTGACAAGAGATCAGTTGCCAGGTCAGTAACTGCATATCAGTTTCCACGGACTGTGTTAATTTGTTCCAATAAAGGCACCATATTTGGAATTTCAGCTGTGGCTCCCATGGTTACCTGATTATATGTGTGATGATCTAGTCTGGTTTTTCATGGACTATCTGAATTTCGAGTTAAATTTTCAGCTATTAGGCAAATACTTGAGTTAAATGTAGATAGGATCTGGTAGGAATCACTACTTGTATATCTCTCAAGTCTTGGACAATGGGACCAGTCTCTGTTATTTCCACAGGGAAGCAGTACTGATTTCGATATACAATTTTGGCAAGGGTTGCTGGAGACAGCTGAGGGGCTTCTATTTGGTCCTTCCTGCTCTAATAGCCCTTACCCTGTGGGTCAAGGAACGACTGTTGTGATTCTGACAGATATTAAATATACGTATACATTCTGGGACTGGGACAATAACACTAGGACAGGTCTGTAGTCTGTCTAGACCTACTGTGAGATGGAATAGAGCCAAAACTCCATCCATCACTTGATCTGTACAAGTCCCTACCGTGTCCAGTAGTTCATAGGTACGTTTTGGGTCTCTGAGAATCAACAAAATTTAAAGCCAGTATCTAATAAGCCCTAGATGTTTAAGAGTTTTTCTTTCACCTAGCACTCACTCACTTAGGTTCATAGCTGAGGTCTCTCTGGGGAAAACCTGGAGGAAGATTCACAGTATACATCTGTAGCCACTCTGCAGAGTCCTTTCCTCAAGAATATCTGGCCTGGGGCTTCCCTGGTGGCGCAGTGGTTGAGAGTCCGCCTGCCGACGCAGGGGACGCGGGATCGTGCCCCGGCCGGGAAGATCCCACATGCCGCGGAGCGGCTGAGCCCGTGAGCCATGGCCGCTGAGCCTGCGCGTCCAGAGCCTGTGCTCCGCAACGGGAGAGGCCACAGCAGTGAGAGGCCCGCGTACCACAAAAAAATAAATAAATAAAAAATAAATAAAAGAATATCTGGCCTACCTTTCAGTCAAAGCTGCATGGATCTGTGAAATGGTATAGTTCTGGAAAAAAGTCAGGAGACTACAGAATATAAGCCTCCTACAGTGAGATAGGTTTCTGCCCAGTAGCCCTAGAAGTCCTTCTGCATAAGTATCTTCTAAGGTTACCAATATTTTATTTCTATAGAATACATAGTATACATTCTTCCTTGTGCACTGTGATCAGTTAGCCTAGACCACAGGTTTCTGTGACTCAAAACACTGTATCTCTATGGCTTATCGACGTAATGGGGCCCACAGTCTATGATGATTATACTGACATATAAAATCTAACACTCTCAGAATCATTTATTCCCACTGAAATCAAGAAACTTAATTCCAGTAGTGCAAATCTAACTTTCATAGAAGCTAATCACCACAACTCTCCTCAAGGTTGCTGGTGTCCTCCTAACCTATGTGTTTTTTAATACTTTGACAAAAGTAGGGTCCTCCAGGCTCTCGCAGGGTTACGGCTGAGGAAGGTGGATGCTGAACAAGCTGCACATCTAGATCCACAACAACCTTTACGTGTTTCTGAGGTTTGGACTGTTTCCTCTACAGAAGCTATGCCAAGAATGTTCTTGAACTGTTTGATTCCACTTATGCGGCTGGGCAGAAGGAGAAAAGGGGTATTATTTAATGGGTATAGAGTTTCAGTTTTGCAAGATGAAAGAGTTCTGGAGAGCTGATTCACAACAATGTGCATATACTTAACACTACTGAACAGTGCACTTAAAAATGGTTAAGATGGTAAATTTTATATTATGTGCTTTTCATCCTAAGAAAGAAAGAAATTTAGTTTTGGATAATGTAACCTGATTATCATTCCCAGGTCATTTGAAAATGCAATAGAAACCAAATCCAGTGTGAGTACCTTCCTGGCAATTAAGTTGGCCTGATCAAGCCTTAAATTTCTACCTCCTCGGTTTAATACTGCCACACATGTTGCCCAGACTCTCTCTGATAAAGATCAATGATGTCTTTTAATTTTTTTCTTCTAAATTTTGGCTTTTCCTAAAGAAGATCTCCTACTCTCCCAGTGTAGGCTATCTCGGAATCTAACTCTTACACTCGTCCTAGAGGCAATGAGTAGATGAAAGTGAGCCAGGGAGAGAACTGCCCTCACCTTGACAGAAAACTGTCCCAGAGAGAGTGATTGGAAAGTTTTATGCTGAGGAAGCTTGGTTCCCTTAGATGGCAGAGATGCCCTGCCTCTGTCAACGAGGAATTTGAAGGTTCCAGAAGAATCTGAAGGTTCCAAGTTCTCAACATTACCCATGTCTGCTGAAAAGTTCCCATATCTGAGGCATGTTCCTTCCCCACTAGTACCTTTACTTCACCTTTTAAAAACTTAGCATTCAACTTTTACTACCATTCTGTAATTCTTATTGTCAGATAGACCATGGGCATGATCCTGAGGCATCAGGATCTTCCCGGCACCTACAGCAGATGCCAGATAACTTCAGATCTGTAAGGAGACCTGATAATCTCCATATTCCTTCTCAAATGTATATTCATAGCTTTCAATGTCTACAGTCACCCTACTTACATCTCTAGAGACATAAGAAAAATCCAGTTGACTCCTCAATTTTTATCATTACTACTGTTGCCACAGAAGCTGAGTGTTACAGCCACTTGATCTCCTAATTCCTGCTACTTAATATGTGGTATCATTTAGTTGTGTTAGCATCACCTGGGAGCTTGTTAGAACTGCAGCCTTTTAGACACCATCCCAGGCCTATTGTATCAGCAACAGATTTTAACAACAAATTGCAGTGGTTTGTATGTACATTAAAGTTTCAGAAGCACTGTCCTAATTCCTTGCCTTCCTCAGGCACTACCACTGGTGACAGTTTGAGTAATTGTGACACCACTGCATGTCGTAGATTTATCTGTGACTCATTTTCCCCTTGCAAGAAAGTTCTCTCTGCATTTTTCAATTTTATGGGCAATGCAATCTCAGATACAATTTTGACAGTTTATTTTCTGGGACCACTTCTGGTAGCAACTACTTTATTAATCAGGGTCCTGGCAGAAAACAGATAACACAAAAAATTATAATTTAAGGATAGTTATAAAAGGACTATTCACAAAATGTAGGTCATGACAGAATAATATATTATGAAGTCGTCAAAGCACACACACATGCACATACCAGAGAGTTCCTTCCTGTAGGAGTTTAGCCCTGTTTAACATTACTCTTAACATGTGATTTTTATATATCTATTTATTTCATTTATCTATGCTCCTGCCTTGTTTCTATAATTGAGGTAAGGAAACAGAAAATGCATAAAATCAAGACAAATTAAGTTCAAAGGAGAAAAACAAAGACTTGTAACATGAAGTTGGAAATGAGAAAAATGAGACCATTAGAAAAAATGTATGCCATATACTTGGGACCAAATTATGACTATAAACTTCTAGCAATGAACAGAGAAATGTGCACAAGGCTAAGTCTTCAGGAATAACAGCTTCTCCTACATAAACACCAGAAATAAATATCTCTTATTCAAAGAGAGAACACTATGTAACCTAGTGGTCATGACTCTTTGTAACGACTTTATAAAAACTGCAAGTATCTGAAGTTTGTAGATTGAAAGGTTAAATCAACACTGAAACTTTAAAGCACTGTTGAGCATGTAATATTTTTTCCCAGTGTCAAATACTTATCAAGTCAAAAAACTAACAACAAAAAAGATAAATACAGATCCATAATCCCTTATCTTAAATTCTTCGAGGAACATGTGTTTTGCATGTATTTTAAACGTTTTCCAATTTTAGAAGTCCATTACAGGGCACAGAGCATACATGAGAAGGCATTCCCAGTGGGCATCTAAAGCAGCGGCCCATCATCAAACACAGTAACACATCAGTGAAATATCTGAATATTCACATGAAGTGAGAGAAGTAGGACTATAAATATCCTCACTTCAGGCCAAGGTAACTTTTATCACTAAACATCAAAGAACTTAGCGTTTTGTTTGGTTTTGAAATTTTGGAATTTAGAATTGTAGTTAAGACAGTATGGCGGGGGCGCTGGGAAGATGGCGGAAGAGTAAGACGCGATCACCTTCCTCCCCACAGATACACCAGAAATACATCTACACGTGGAACAACTCCTACAGAACACCTACTGAATGCTGGCAGAAGACCTCAGACCTCCCAAAACGCAAGAAACTCCCCACGTACCTGGGCAGGGCAAAGGAAAAGAGAATAGAGACAAAAGGATAGGGACGTCACCTGCGCCAGTGGAAGGGAGCTGTGAAGGAGGAAAGGTTTCCACACACTAGAAAGCCCCTTCGCGGGCAGAGACTGCGGGTGGCGGAGGGGGGAGCTTCGGTTCCACGGTGCAGAGCACAGCAACAGGGGTGCGGAGGGCAAAGCAGGGAGATTCCCGCACAGAGGATCAGGGCTGACCAGCACTCACCAGGCCGAGAGGCTTGTCTGCTCACCCACCGGGGTGGGCGGGGCTGGGAGCTGAGGCTCGGACTTCGGTCGGAGTGCCGAGAGAGGACTGGGGTTGGCGGCGTGAACACAGCCTGAAGGGGGTTAGTGCACCACGGCTAGCCGGGAGGGAGTCCGGGAAAAAGTCTGGACCTGCCGAAGAGGCAAGGGACTTTTTCTTGCCTCTTTGTTTCATGGTGTGCGAGGAGAGGGGATTAAGAGCGCTGCTTAAAGGAGCTCCAGAGACGGGCGCGAGCCGCGGCTAAAAGCGTGGACCCCAGAGACGGGCATGAGACGCTAAGGCTGCTGCTGCCGCCACCAAGGGGCCTGTGTGCGAGCACAGGTCACTCTCCACACCCCTCTTCCGGGGAGCCTGTGCAGCCCGCCACTGCCAGGGTCCCGGGATCCAGGGACAACTTCCCCGGGAGAACGCACGGCGCGCCTCAGGCTGGTGCAACGTCATGCTGGCCTCTGCCGCCGCAGGCCCGCCCCGCACTCTGTGCCCCTCCCTCCCCCCCGGCCTGAGTGAGCCAGAGCCCCCAGTCAGCGGCTCCTTTAACCCCGTCCTGTCTGAGCGAAGAACAGACGCCCTCCAGCGACCTACACGCAGAGGCAGGGCCAAATCCAAAGCTGAGCCCCTGTGAGCTGTGAGAACAAAGAAGAGAAAGGGAAATCTCTCCCAGCAGCCTCAGGAGCAGCAGATTAAAGCTCCACAATCAACTTGATGTACCCTGCATCTGTGGAATACCTAAGTAGACAACGAATCATCCCAAATTGAGTAGGTGGACTTCAAGAGCAAGATCTATGATTTTTTCTCCTTCTCCTCTTTTAGTAAATGTGTATGTGTATGATTCTCTGTGAGATCTTGTCTGTTTGCTTTGCTTCCACCATTTGTCCTAGGGTTCTATCCATCCATTTTGTTTTTCTTTAAATTTTTTTTCTTAATAATTAATTTTAATAACTTTATCATAATTTACCTTTTCTTTCTTTCTTTCTTTCCTTCCTTCCTTCCTTCCCTCCTTTACACAATGAATCATCCCAAATTGAGGAGGTGGACTTTGAGAGCAAGATTTATGATTTTTTCCCCTTTACCTCTTTTTGTGAGGTGTATGTGTATGCTTCTGTGTAAGATTTTGTCTGTATAGCTTTGCTTCCACCATTTGTCCTAAGGTTCTATCCGTCCCTTTTTTTTTCTAAATAATAATTTTTTAATTCAATAACTATTATACTTTATTTTATTTTACTGTATCTTCTTTCTTTCTTTTTTCCTTCCTTCCCTCCTTCCTTCCTTCCTCCCTCCCTCCCTCCTTTCTTTCCTTCTTGCCTTCTTTTCTTCTTTCTTTCTTTCTTTCTTCCTACTTCTACTAATTCTCTCTACTTTTTCTCCCTTTTACTCTGAGCCCTGTGGATGAAAGGCTCTTGATGCTCCAGCCAGGAGTCAGGGCTCTGCCTCTGAGGTGGGAGAGCCAACTTCAGGACACTGGTCAACAAGAGACCTCCCAGCTCCACATAATATCAAACAGTGAAAATCTCCCAGAGATCTCCATCTTAACACCAGCACCCAGCTTCACTCAACGACCAGCAAGCTACAGTGCTGGACAACCTATGCCAAACAACTAGCAAAAGAGGAACACAACCCCACCCATTAGCAGAGAGGCTGCCTAAAATCATAGTAAGTCCACAGACACCCCAAAACACACCACCAGACATGGACCTGCCCACTAGAGAGACAAGATCCAGCCTCATCCACCACAAAATAGGCACTAGTCCCCTCCACCAGGAAGCCTAAACAACCCACTGAACCAACCTCAGCCACTGGAGACAGACATCAAAAACAAAGGGAACTACGAACCTGCAGCCTGCAAAAAGGAGACCCCAAACACAGTAAGATAAGCAAAATGAGAAGACAAAAAAACACACAGCAGATGAAGGTGCAAGATAAAAATGCACCAGACCTAACAAATGAAGAGGAAATCGGCAGTCTACCTGAAAAAGAATTCAGAATAATGATAGTAAAGATGATCCAAAATCTTGGAAATAGAATGGATAAAATGCAAGAAACATTTAACAAGGACCTAGAAGAAATAAAGATAAAACAAGCAACGATGAACAACACAATAAATGAAATTAAAAATACTCTAGATGGGATCAATAGCAGAATAACTGAGGCAGAAGAACAGATAAGTGACCTGGAATATAAAATAGTGGAAATAACTACTACAGAGCAGAATAAAGAAAAAAGAATGAAAAGAACTGAGGACAGTCTCAGAGACCTCTGGGACAACATTAAACACACCAACATTCGAATGATAGGGGTTCCAGAAGAAGAAGAGAAAAAGGAAGGAACTGAGAAAATATTTGAAGAGATTATAGTTGAAAACTTCCCTAATATGGGAAAGGAAATAGTTAATCAAGTCCAGGAGGCTCAGAGAGTCCCATACAGGATAAATCCAAGGAGAAATACGCCAAGACACATATTAATCAAACTGTCACAAATTAAATACAAAGAAAGCATATTAAAAGCAGCAAGGGAAAAACAACAAATCACACACAAGGGAATCCCCATAAGGTTAACAGCTGATCTTTCAGCAGAAACTCTGCAAGCCAGAAGGGAGTGGCAGGACATACTGAAAGTGATGAAGGAGAAAAACATGCAACCAAGATTACTCTACCCAGCAAGGATCTCATTCAGATTTGATGGAGAAATTAAAACCTTTACAGACAAGCAAAAGCTGAGAGAGTTCAGCACCACCAAACCAGCTTTACAACAAATTCTAAAGGAACTTCTCTAGGCAGGAAACACAAGAGAAGGAAAACACCTATAATAACAAACCCAAAACAATTTAGAAAATGGGAATAGGAACATACATATCGATAATTACCTTAAATGTAAATGGATTAAATGCTCCCACCAAAAGACACAGATTGGCTGAATGGATACAAAAACAAGACCCATATATATGCTGTCAACCAGAGACCCACTTCAGACCTAGAGACACATACAGACTGAAAGTAAGGGGATGGAAAAAGATATTCCATGCAAATGGAAACCAAAAGAAAGCTGGAGTAGCAATTCTCATATCAGACAAAATAGACTTTAAAATAAAGACTATTAGAAGAGACAAAGAAGGACACTACATAATGATCAAGGGATCGATCCAAGAAGAAGATATAACAATTGTAAATATTTATGCACCCAACATAACAGCACCTCAATACATAAGGCAAAAACTAACAGCCATAAACGGGGAAATCGACAGTAACACATTTATAGTAGGGGACTTTAACACCCCACTTTCACCAATGGACAGATCATCCAAAATGAAAATAAATAAGGAAACACAAGCTTTAAATGACACATTAAACGAGATGGACTTAATTGATATTTATAGAACACTCCATCCAAAAACAACAGAATACACATTTTTCTCAAGTGCTCATGGATCATTCCCCAGGATAGATCATATCTTGGGTCACAAATCAAGCCTTGGTAAATTTAAGAAAATTGAAATTGTATCAAGTATCTTTTCTGACCACAACGCCATGAGACTAGATATCAATTACAGGAAAAGATCTGTAAAAAATACAAACACATGGAGGCTAAACAATAAAGTAGTTAATAACGAAGTGATCACTGAAGAAATCAAAGAGGAAATAAAAAAAATACCTAGAAACAAATGACAGTGGAGACACAACGACCCAAAACCTATGGGATGCAGCAAAAGCAGTTCTAAGAGGGAAGTTTATAGCAATACAAGCACACCTCAAGAAGAAGGAAACATCTCGAATAAACAACCTAACTTTGCACCTCAAGCAATTAGAGACAGAAGAACAAAAAAAAACCCAAAGTTAGCAAAAGGAAAGAAATCATAAAAATCAGATCAGAAATAAAAGAAAAAGAAATGAAGGAAATAGCAAAGATCAATAAAACTAAAAGCTGGTTCTTTGAGAAGATAAACAAAATAGATAAACCATTAGCCAGACTCATCAATAAAAAAAGGGAGAAGACTCAAATCAATAGAATTAGAAATGAAAAAGGAGAAGTAACAACTGACACTGCAGAAATAAAAAAGATCGTGAGAGATTACTACAAGCAACTCTACGCAAATAAAATGGACAATCTGGAAGAAATGGACAAATTCTTAGAAATGCACAACCTGCCAAGACTGAATCAGGAAGAAATAGAAAATATGAACAGACCAATCACAAGCACTGAAATTGAAACTGTGATTAAAAATCTTCCAACAAACAAAAGTCCAGGACCAGATGGCTTCACAGGCGAATTCTATCAAACATTTAGAGAAGACTTAACACCTATCCTTCTCAAACTCTTCCAAAATATAGCAGAGGGAGGAACACTCCCAAATTCCTTCTACGAGGCCACCATCACCTTGATACCAAAACCAGACAAGGATGTCACAAAGAAAGAAAACTACAGGCCAATATCACTGATGAACATAGATGCCAAAATCCTCAACAAAATACTAGCACACAGAATCCAACAGCACATTAAAAGGATCATACACCATGATCAACTGGGGTTTATTCCAGGAATGCAAGGATTCTTCAATATACGCAAATCTATCGATGTGATAAACCATATTAACAAATTGAAGGAGAAAAAACATAAGATCATCTCAACAGATGCAGAGAAGCCTTCTGACAAAACTCAACACCCATTCAAGATAAAAACCCTGCAGAAAGTAGGCATAGAGAGAACTTTCCTCAACATAATAAAGGCCATATATGACAAGCCCACAGCCAATATCATCCTCAATGGTGAAAAACTGAAAGCATTTCCACTAAGATCAGGAACAAGACAAGGTTGCCCACTCTCACCACTCTTATTCAACATAGTTTTGGAAGTCTTAGCCACAGCAATCAGAGAAGAAAAGGAAATAAAAGGAATCTAAATCAGAAAAGAAGAAGTAAAGCTTTCACTGTTTGCAGATGACATGATACTATACATAGAGAATCCTAAAGATGCTACCAGAAAACTACTAGAGCTAATCAATGAATTTGGTAAAGTAGCAGGATACAAAATTAATGCACAGGAATCTCTGGCATTCCTATACACTAAGGATGAAAAATCTGAAAGTGAAATCAAGAAAACACTCCCATTTACCATTGCAACAAAAAGAATAAAATATCTAGGAATAAACCTACCTAAGGAGACAAAAGACCTGTATGCAGAAAATTATAAGACACTGATAAAAGAAATTAAAGATGATACAAATAGATGGAGAGATATACCATGTTCTTGGATTGGAAGAATCAACATTGTGAAAATGACTCTACTACCCAAAGCAATCTATAGATTCAATGCAATCCCTATCAAACTACCACTGGCATTTTTCACAGAACTAGAACAAAAAATTTCACAATTTGTATGGAAACACAAAAGACCCCGAATAGCCAAAGCAATCTTGTGAATGAAAAACGGAGCTGGAGGAATCAGACTCCCTGACTTCAGGCTACACTACAAAGCTACACTAATCAAGACAGTATGGTACTGGCATAAAAACAGAAAGATAGATCAATGAAACAGGATAGAAAGCCCAGAGACAAACCCACGCACATATGGACACCTTATCTTTGATAAAGGTGGCAGGAATGTACAGTGGAGAAAGGACAGCCTCTTCAATAAGTGGTGCTGGAAAAACTGGGCAGGTACATGTAAAAGTATGAGATTAGATCACTCCCTAACACCATACACAAAAATAAGCTCAAAATGGATTAAAGACCTAAATGTAAGGCCAGAAACTTTCAAACTCTTAGAGGAAAACATAGGCAGAACACTCTATGACATAAATCACAGCAAGATCCTTTTTGACCCCCCTCCTAGAGAAATGGAAATAAAAACAAAAATAAACAAATGGGACCTAATGAAACTTCAAAGCTTTTGCACAGCAAAGGAACCCATAACAAGACCAAAAGACAGCCCTCAGAATGGGAGAAACTATTTGCAAATGAAGCAACTGACAAAGGATTAATCTCCAAAATTTATAAGCAGCTCATGCAGCTCAATAACAAAAAAACAAACAACCCAATCCAAAAATAGGCAGAAGACCTAAATAGACATTTCTCCAAAGAAGATATACAGACTGCCAACAAACACATGAAAGAATACTCAACATCATTAATCATTAGAGAAATGCAAATCAAAACTACAATGAGATATCATCTCACACCAGTCAGAATGGCCATCATCAAAAAATCTAGAAACAATAAATGCTGGAGAGGGTGTGGAGAAAAGGGAACACTCTTGCACTCTGGTGGGAATGTGAATTGGTTCAGCCACTATGGAGAAGAGTATGGAGGTTCCTTAAAAAGCTACAAATAGAACTACCATATGACCCAGCAATCCCACTACTGGGCATATACCCTGAGAAAACCAAAATTCAAAAAGAGTCATGTACCAAATTATTCATTGCAGCTCTATTTACAATAGCCCGGAGATGGAAACAACCTAAGTGTCCATCATCGGATGAATGGATAAAGAAGATGTAGCACATATATACAATGGAATATTACTCAGCCATAAAAAGAAACGAAATTGAGCTAGTTGTAATGAGGTGGATAGACCTAGGGTCTGTCATACAGAGTGAAGTAAGTCAAAGAAAAAGACAAATACCGTATGCTAACACATATATATGGAATTTAAGAAAAAAAATGTCATGAAGAACCTAGGAGTAAGGCAGGAATAAAGACACAGACCTACTGGAGAATGGACTTGAGGATATAGGGAGGGGGAAGGGTGAGCTGTGACAGGGCGAGAGAGAGGCATGGACATATATACACTAATAAACGTAAGGTAGATAGCTAGTGGGAAGCAGCCGCATAGCACAGGGATATCGGCTCGGTGCTTTGTGACCCCCTGGAGGGGTGGGATAGGGAGGGTGGGAGGGAGGGAAGAGATATGGGAACATATGTATATGTATAACTGATTCACTTTGTTATAAAGCAGAAACTAACACACCATTGTAAAGCAATTATACCCCAATAAAGATGTTAAAAAAAAAGACAGTATGGCTCTACATCACTCTATTTATTAACCAAAAATAGATCATATTTACTAATATATTATTTGAGGAGAGCAGTATGAAAAATAACTCCTGGTGCTTAGAATATTTCCTTACATTGTGGAAATAAGGCAGTCATCTTTATAGTAACCAACAGAGAAACCCTCCCTAGGCGACCTGTCAAAACTCAAGATCTGGAAGAGCTGACTACAGGAAATGTTTATTGCCAGTATCCTATCCCTGTGGATTGTGTGAAGGTATAGGAGGAGATGAATTCTCTTTAATTTTATTTTTTAATTTCTTTTGGCTGTAACAGTTTATTGGTACTAGCTATCTATTTTACATTTGGTAGCATATATAAGTCCAATATATAAGTCCATGCCACTCTCTCACTTCGTCCCAGCTTACCCTTCCCCCTCCTTCTGTCTTCAAGCCCATTCTCTATGTCTGCATCTTTATTCCTGTCCTGCCCCTAGGTTCTTCATAACCTTTTTTTTTTTTTTTAGATTCCATATATATGTGTTAGCATATGGTATTTGTTTTTCTCTTTCTGACATACTTCACTCTGTATGACAGACTCTAGGTCCATCCACCTCTCTACAAATAACTCAATTTCATTTCTTTTTATGGCTGAGTAATATTCCATTGTATATATGTGCCACATCTTCTTTATCCATTCATCTGTCAGTGGACACTTAGGTTGCTTCCATGTCCTGGCTATTGTAAATGGAGCTGCAATGAACATTGTGGTACATGACTCTTTTTGAATTATGGTTTTCTCAGGGTATATGCCCAGTAGTGGGATTGCTGGGTCATATGGTAGTTCTATTTTTAGTTTTTTAAGGAACTTCTGTACTGTTCTCCATAGTGGCTGTATCAATTTACATTCCCACCAACAGTGCAAGAGGGTTCCCTTTTCTCCACACCCTCTTCAGCATTTATTGTTTGTAGACTTTCTGATGATGGCCATTCTGACTGGTGTGAGATGATATCTCATTGTAGTTTTGATTTGCATTTCTCTAATGATTAATGATTTTGAGCATTCTTTCATGTGTTTGTTGGTAATATGTATATCTTCTTTGGAGAAATGTCTATTTAGGTCTTCTGCCCATTTTTGGATTGGGTTGTTTTTTTGATATTGAGCTGCATGAGCTGCTTGTAAATTTTGGAGATTAATCCTTTGTCAGTTGCTTCATTTGCAAATATTTTCTCCCATTCTGAGAGTTAGATCTCCAGACTCAGAGGAGATAATCTGGACCTGATGCAGTGGCTACTGTATATCATCTAGAGACCTTGAACTCTGAGCTACATGCATTGACAAGGTGAAGTATTTAGATTGAATACCATGGAGAATGGTTGGGTATTTTCTATATGCAGAAGGAATAGTAAAAAACCATGTTGTATCAGACAAGAGAAGTAAATGTCTACCACATACTTATTGGAGTGAATGCCTCCTTCATTTCTGTATTGCAGCAATGTTGGAAGCCCCAAGTTCCAAAAGGCTGAGACTTAATATGAAGGAAGGCCATTATTTCATTTTACAACAAACTTTTAATAAAATAAAAATAAAATATTACCTTATATGCCTAGTGGGATTTGAGAATTGCTATGGAAAAGTGACTGCTGTGTATCTCCTAGTCTCTCCATATCTGAATGGAAACTTCACAGTAGTTAAGCCACTGAGATTTTGGGGTCAGTCCATTTGTGCTAATTATTATGCAAGCAAGATAAGGAAACAAGAAAAAATCTGGGCTGGTAAAGACAATATTTCCTTTAGGAAGACAGTAATATAATAGTAGTAGGGGATATTAACACCCCACTTACATCAATGGACAGATCACTCAGATAGAAAGTCAATAAGGAACCAGTGGCTTTAAACAACATATTAGACCAGACTGACTTAATAGATAATGTAGAAGATTTCATCTAAAAGCAGCAGAATACACAATCTTTTCAACTGCACATGGCACATTCTCCAGGATAGATCACATGCTAGGTCACAAAACAAGTCTCAGTAAATGTAAGCAGACTGATATCATATCAAGCATCTCTGGCCAACCAAAACAGGATGAGACTGACTAGAAATCAACTACAGGAAAAATATTTCACAAAACACAAACATATGGGAGCTAAAAAATATGCTACTAAACAGTCAATGGGTCACTGAAGAAATCAAAGAGAAAATAAAAAAATACCTGGAGATGAACAAAAATGGCAACACAATGATCCAAACTATATGGGATACAACAAAAGCAGTTCTAAGAGGGATGTTTAAAGTGATAGAAGCCTACCTCAGGAAACAAGAAAAAACTCAATCAGGCTAACCTTACATCTAAAAGAACTAGCAAAAGAAAAACAAACAAACCCAACGTCAGTAGAAGGAAAAAAATATTAGAGCAGAAATAAATGAAATAGAGTCTAAAAAAAAATAGAAAAGATCAATTAAACTAAGATGCAAAAATCCTCCACAAAACATTAGCAAACCAAATTCCACAATGCATTAATAGGATCATACACTATGATCAAGTGACATTTATTCCAGGGATGCAAGGATGATTCACAAATCATATAAAAATATAAAATATATATCATATAAAAATCATATGACCATCTCCTTAGATGCAGAAAAAGCCGTTGACAAAATTCAATATCCATTTATGACAAAAATTCTCAACAAAGTGGGTATAGAGGGAACATACCTCAACATAATAAAGGCCATATATATAAAAAGGCCAAAACTAACATACTCAATGGTGAAAACCTGAAAACATTTTCTCGAAGAACAGAAACAAGACAAGGATGCTAACGTTATATCACTTAACATTATTGTTTTACTACTTTTTGAACTAAATATAAATGGAATCATCCAATATATATTATTTTTTGTGTGGTTACTTTTGAGAAATTTATCATTGTTCTATATATCTGCAGTTTCATTCACTTTTATTGCTATTATCCACTGTAGAAATATTTATTCTCTACACTTTATTTTACTATTTGTTTTACCATTTTATTATTATTTTACTATTTATTTTACTCTTGAAGAATACTGAGTATGTTACCAGTTTGAGACTATTATGATGCTACTATGAACATTATGCCTATATCTCCTTTTATACATGTGTATTCATTTCCCTTGTGTATATATACCTAAGAGTTCAATTGCCAAGTTGTATGGTATGCATAATTTCAACTTTGATAGATAATGCCAAGCTGTTTTCCAAACAGGAAAATCCAATGTATGCATACACTAGTAGTATTACCAATACAGCGTATTATATGACTTTTTAATTTTATCACTTAGGAAACCCATAGAAATGGAATATATTTTCTGTAACACCTTATGTTGAGAAACTTCGCAAAATCCACTTATGAATTCTAATAATTTATCTGTATTATTTTTGAATTGTTATATACACAATCATATGATGTCTTTAGGGCTACCATTTGGAAAAACAAAGAAGTATCACTACCAGGAATGGTCAAGGCAGAAGTCCAAATTTTTATCCTGATCATCAACCAGGAAGCAGACAAGAGAAAATGATCCCTTTCTGGGAACAGCCTCACTCAGTGACCAAACTCTTTTACTAAGGGATGTAGACTAAGAGGAGGTGAGGAGGGTACAGTTAGAAAACTTTTTGAGTCAAATTTTGAAAAGATCTTTCCAAGACAGCAATACCAGATGCTGTGGATGGTAGGAAGTAATGAAGACCTATCAGATACCTTGACTATTAGCCCATTGTTGAGTGGCTTTTGCAATAAAAAGCATACCGCTGTCAAGATACAAATGGCACAGATTTGTTTCATGGGCCACAATAGTTTGAATGGTAATCTGAAAAAGCGTCAATAGCGGTGAAGCACCACCAATAGCCCAAGAGGGGTCAAAGGTGTGATACAGCCAATCCGTCAGTAATGCTCATGAACAAGACCCCATTCAGTGTAACCTTCCTCCCCAAAAAACAAGTGGGTCAACTTTGGGCAGATTCTTTCAAGGAGATAAAATAACTGTCAACCTAGAATTCTATAACCAGCAAAGATACATTTTAAGAATGATGATGATGATGATGATGATGATATAAAAATTCTCCCTGAAAGAAATTCTTCAGGATGTACTTCAAACAAAAGGAAAGTATGCCTGAGAGGAAAGTCTGGAATTTAAAAAGAAAAAAAGAAGAGAATCACAAATATTATTGCATATTTAAAGGAAGACATAACTACATAATGTATAGACATTAAAAAGATAATAAAAGAATATTATGAGCACCTTTATAGTAATAGATATAATTAAAATGGATAAATCCCTAGAAAATTTAAACAAAATGAGTAAAGGGCAGAGAAATATCTTTCATAGTTTTATGATATTGATATTGATAAAAGAAATTGAGTCAGGGTTTCCCTGGTATCTCAGTGGTTAAGAATCCACCTGCCAATGCAGGGGAAATGGATTCGAGCCCTGGTCCAGGAAGATCCCACATGCCACGGAGCAAATAAGCCCATGCGCCACAACTACTGAGTCCACGTGCCACAACTAATGAAGCCCATGCACCTAGAGCCCATGCTCTGCAACAAGAGAAGCCACTGCAATGAGAAGCCCTCACACCACAACAAAGAGTAGCCCCCACTCACTGCAACTAGAGAAAGCCCACGCGCAGCAATAAAGACCCGACACAGCCAAAAATAAATAAATAAAATAAATTTATAAAAAAAAAAAGAAAGAAATTGAGTCAATCATTGAAAATCATCCCACAAAGAGACCTCCAAACCCAGCTGTAGATCTTCATCAGTAAATTCTACAGACATTCAGGGGAGAAATAATTCCTGCTTTAATTATAAGGGATTCTACAAAATACTTAGCCACTACCTTACAAAATTATTAATGAAAATCTTGAAAAAATTTTCTCGAAATACAAAGAAATACAAAGAAAATCTTGAAATACAAAGAAAAGCTTCTTGAGTAACAAGACTAAAGGGACACAACAACTAAATACAATTCGTGATACTGGATTGAATCCTGAATCGGAGAGAAAAAATGTATATTATAAAGGACATTATTGGGATAATTGACTAAATTTGATTATGGACTAAATATTAGACAATTTTAGCAATGTTAATTTTCCTAATTTTGCTAATTGTACTCTAGTGATGTAACAAAATGCTCTTCTTCTTACATAATATGTGGTGAAAGTTTTAGGAATAAAACTTCATTATATATGCAACATATTCTCAGATAGCTCAGAAAAAATAGACAATGATTAAGCTACTGTGGCAATATGTTAACAATTAGTGAAACTGAAACTGGGTGAAGCATATACAAGATTTCTTTGTTCTATTATTGTGATTTTTCTGGAAGTCTGAATTTATTTCAAAATAAAATGTTTTTTTAAAAAGAATCCCAATTTTGTCATCTAAAAGACAAAAAAAGTTAATGCTCCCCTAGTGTTAGCATTACTTCATATCTTGATGTGCATAATTTTTTTTTCCTCCTGCCAGGAGGAAGGAGGAAAAAAAAGAAAAATGACAGGCCAACTCATGAATGTGAATGAAAAATTTCTAAACAAAATATGTAGCAAATTGAATCCAGAAACATAGAAAAGGATAATGCATCATGAATAAATTTCACATATCCCATGAATCAGAGGTTAATATTTGAAAATCAATTAATGTAATCCACCATACAAACACAGAAACAGGAAAATCAAATGATCTTATCACCAAATGACAAAACATACAATTCAATATTGTTCCATGAAATGAATTCTAGCAAGCTAAGAATAAATGACAATTTTCTTAAATCTACGGCAATCAATGTAGTTAATAAGAAAACATTAGCAGCTTTCTCTTTGAGATTAGGAACAAAATAAGCATGCCTCTGTCACCACTTCTGTATAACAGGCAAGTAATGCTGACCTACATATGACCACCACAGACATGCAAACAAGAGAAATAAAGTTTAAGGATTAGAAAGAAAAACAAAAACTGTTATTATTTGCAGATAACATGATTGTATATATTTTTATATCTCCAAAATAATCTGTATTATTATTAGGATTACTAACAGTTTATGAAGTTGTAAGATAAAAAAATTAATATATATCAATTTGCATTTCTATACCAGCAACAAGCAATTAGAAAATGAGATTAAAATACAACATTTCCCATCACATTAAAACATATGTAGTATATAGAAAGTACAACATCAAGAGTGAACCCTAGGGCTTCCCTGGTGACGCAGTGGTTGAGAGTCTGCCTGCCGATGCAGGGGACACGGGTTCGTGCCCCGGTCCGGGAAGATCCCATATGCTGCGGAGCAGCTTGGGCCCATGAGCCATGGCCGCTGAGCCTGCGCGTACAGAGCCTGTGCTCCACAATGGGAGAGGGCACAAAAGTGAGAGGCCCGCATATCACACACACAAAGAAGAGTGAACCCTAATGCAAACTCTGGACTTTTTGTAATAATGATGTGTCAGTGTAGGTTCATCACTTGTAACTCCCCACTCTATTGGGGGATGTTGATAATGGGGAAAGCTATGTTTGTGTTGGGGCAGGAGGTAGATGGGAAATCCTTGTACCTTCTGCTCAGTTTTGCTGTGAACCTAAAACTGCTCTAAAAATTAAAGTCTATTAATTCTTTAAGTGCAGTATTTAAAAATAAATCTAGTAAGAGAAATACAAAATCTGTATGGAGAAACTTTATTGAGGAATATTAGAAGAGCCTAAATAAGTGGAGACACACCATACACATGCGCTGGTAGACTTAATAAAAGTTGCTAAGTCAATTCAAATCAATCTGTAGATTCAGTGCAACCCAAATCCAAATACCAAGCCCCAAACCCAACCCTTCACTCCCATTCTAGAACTTAACAAGCATATTCTAAAATTTATATGAAATGATAGGGACAAGAATAACCAAGGCACCCATGAGAAGAAACATCTGGGAGAAGCTGCTGTACTAGACATCAAGACATAAATTCATAGAAATTAAGACAGTTTCAGATTGGAGCAAGGACCAACAAATAGACCAAAAGACCATTAAAGAGAGCCAAGGATAGGTACACAATTGAACACTTACTAGACAATTCAGCAGGGAAACAATGGTAAACAGAATTGTGACAACTTGGTACCTGAAAGCACAATTGGATTCCTACCTTCACCACATACAATTATCAATCCCAAGTAGATGAAAGACAAATACAAAAGAAAAAATGAACAAAAGATTAAGAATAAAATATATCTTCATGGCTTCAAAGTAGGGAAGGATTTGTTAAACAAGTATAAAAGCAATAATCATAGAAGAGAAAGATTGATAATTTAAATTAAAATTAAGAAATTTGTTCCTCAAAAGAGACCTAAAAAGAGTAAAACTATAAGACCGAAACTGAGAGAACATATGTGCAACATATACAACCCACAATTATTTGTATCTGAAAGCTCAATAAGGAAAAGACAAGAATGTAATAGGAAAATGGGAAAAGAATATGAACGAGCAACTCACAAAAAGGAAAATCTAAATTGCTAAAAACATGCAAATATGCTCAGTTTCACTGATAATAGAAAAATGCAAATTAAAACAACATAGTAACATTTCAAATTTCAAAATAACACATACAATGTTATAATATTTATCTGAATTTTGAGAATATGTATGCACATGTGTGTATTTTATACATTAATTATTATTATACCTATCACAGATTTCAGGGCAGGAAAAATTATCCAGTCATGCAATGGATGTGCTACAATAAATCACCAATTATTTGTACAGTTATTGCCTGGACACCTCTAGATAAAAGGAACTGAAGGAAATACATTCAATCTTTGAATAACTTAGAAAGTTGCTGTTTTTCTTATTTTCTGGTGATTGATTTGTTTCATTTTTGAATTAACATTTGTCTCCCCATTGTTTTCTCCACTTGAATTTTGTTCTAGAATAAGTCAAATTGTTTTTTCACCTGATACAAGAGACTTTATAACTTTAAATAATCCAGTAATAACAAAGGTAATAACTAGGTAGTAGGCTTCTACTAGATGTGCACAAGCAAAGGAGGAATTCTTATTTTTTACAATATTATGAAAGGTTATATGCATTAAGTGACTTCCCAAGACACTCCTATGAGTTCGGTTCACATAAGTCAAGCAATATTCAAAGTCCCTTACACTGTTTCCTTGGGAAAACATATCCCGTGAACAGCCCTTCCTGTCTGTCTCCTGCAACTACTCTGGCAGCTGCAACTGGCTGTGCCAAAATGGCAGCAGTCGCTTGTTGGGCATGAACAGGATGAGCTCTGGTGCCCAAAGACCATGACATTTCTTCTAACCAAGGACTTGCCAACTGTGTATATGTATGTAAGAGCAGGTACTCTTAAGCCTTAGACCTGTGCTGTCCAATATGAAGCCACTAGCCACATATGGCTCTTAAGCATTTGAACTGAGGCCAGTAAAAAGTGAAATGTGCTGTATGTATAAAATACACACTAAATTTCAGACTCAACACACAAAAAGAGTGTAAAGTAGCTCATTAACAATTTTTATAATGATTACATCTGAAAAATGACAATATTTTGGATAACTAGGTTAAATAAAATATAAAAATTCATTGTATCTGTTTCTTTTTACTTTTTAATGGAGCTAACGGAAAATTTTAAATCACATATGTAACTCACACTGTATTTCTATTGGACAGCCCTGCCTTCGAGACTAAGGTAGGGTTCAAACCTGGTACTTTGTAAGATAAATATTGCTCACAGAAGTGTTTGTTTGCCCCTTACAATATCATTAAAATTTAAACTTCGTTGCTAACTTTGAAAAATTACCCATATGCTCATAAAATTGAGATTTCTTTTAAAAAATTAATTTTACTTTTCTTGAAAATCCAGGAGATGATTTTATTTATTACATGGCAACAATTTTCTGGAGCTGGAGAGCTGCTGACTTCTTTTTAGAAAAGGCTTGCCACTTCACCGCAGTTGCCAACATTCCCTTTTGTTAGTCTTTACTCCCTTCACCATCATCTGTATTTAGTTATATTACCCACCTGGATGCTTTTGAGTTTGCAAGCCCTGTCTTTTTTTTTTTTTGGTGGTACGCGGGCCTCTCACTGTTGTGGCCTCTCCCGTTGCGAAGCACAGGCTCCAGACGCGCAGGCTCAGCGGTCATGGCTCACGGGCCCTGCCGCTCCGCGGCATGTGGGATCTTCCCGGACCGGGGCACGAACTCGTGTCCCCTGCTTTGGCAGGCGGACTCTCAACCACTGCGCCACCAGGGAAGCCCCCGCCCTGTCTTTTAACATCAATATTTTAGTACTTACCAGTGGGGAGAGGACTGTTGCCATGTTTGGAGCACAGAAGAGGTGTATGTTAGTGGTGCATTATTCCCCTGGCCCATTTTCTGCTTCAAGTGTTGAAAAGTAGAAATCTGTATTTGCATGTGGAGAAATCACCTGTGGGAATAATTGTTTCAATTAAATCAGTTGAATGAATGAAGTAGATGAGGGTTGTTATCCACATGCGAAAACAAAGGATTTTGTTCAAAATGTGTATGGGGATCCCACATCCTGAGATCGATAGGGAGTAGTGATTCATGTGTATACTAGAAAAGAATTCAGTGTTAAGTGCTCTGTTGGTTCTTCTTGAAGAGGAACCAAATAGCAGTCACCCAAACCTTAGAAACAAAACACAAAGGAAGCTACAAATCAGAACAAACAAGGAAACCCTAGGGAGGTGGTGCCTGAAATCAGAGAAGCCCTCATTCCTGTATGATAATCAGTTTATAATATGGCCACCAGGGGAGACCTAATACTTCCAGACATATTGGTATTTACAATTACCTTGTAGTTAAGATGGTCTGATAATAGTTCATTACATACTCTGTCCTTCCCAACATTTCAGTTTCTCCCTAATTACCAGCTGGCCTTTCAGAGAGCTGGTTTTCAAAAAAGGCACAATTGTACATTGTATTCTAGCTCAACACTTCCTGACGGAATTATTGAGGAAGCATTATGCCAATCTATTGTTTACCAAAGCCATAAAACCATCTGGTCCTAGGGGTTCATTTTTTTGTAGTTGACTTCTAGAAGGCAGCATGGGTTTAACTTCCTCTGTCCTTCCTATTCTAGCTGCCAAGCCACTGTTGACAAAACACAGGTGTTTGAAGTTTCTCATTTTTGACTGGGCTTTCCACCCTGATCCTTGCTGTATTTATTTTTGTTCTATTTTCTGTACAGTCACCTTATCTTCAGCATTTACACGTTGCACTCAGTTTCCACACATCACATAGGTTTCTTTTGAAAACCTTCTGCCTATTTCCAAACTTAGTCAAACATTTATAAGTATATCTCAGAGACACAAAGCACATTTGTAGGAAGTCACAAAAATGACCTTGGTAATAAAACCCGAGGGCAGAGACATAACATTCAGGTGATAGCATCTACATGTCACAGAACATGAACAATCATCTGAGGAATTTCAGGTTTTCAAAATCAGTCTCTGATCCTACTCATAAATCCATGTATTTTGAATAACAGATAGGAAATCTAACACCGTTGCCATTAAGCAGGCTTAGTAAGTGTATTTAACTCTCAAGTTCGCTATATAAAATTATAGTCTTTCATTCCCATTTTCTATGAGACTTTAGGGTATTTCTTTTAGAATGTCACTGTTGTTTAACACACCACTGTTCCTTCAAATCATGGGAATTCTTGCACCTGCCTAAGGAATGGAACTGTATTTCTGCCCACAGAGTTCCTCCAACGCAAAACTACGGAGACTGAAGATCATCGCATACAAACTGAATGATACCTCTTCTTAAGCCCTTAAATACCCTAATTGAGGGCAGCTGTCATGTGATGCAGCTGGGACTGTCCCCTAACCTTCTTGCTGTGTTAACATGAGCAGGAAGCAAAAAAAGAAGTTGTCTTTGTTCCAGTGATTTAGACAAGTAAGGAGACACACGCTACGATATTTATTTTCTATGACAATTAAAATGTTTCCGACACTTAAGAGCTTTTAAGACCATTGTAAAGAATGTTAGATCCACTACCTTGTCCAAGCACTAGTAGAACAGGTTGAACCTTCTATGTGCTCAAATAGCTGCAAATTGAAGTCAACCAGAGAAGAAATTCTGATGGTTTCGGAGATAACAAGAGACAGATAATGTTTAACATAGAAAGATAAATAACTGTTGTTTGATTATCACTTCTTCTTGGTATCACCCTGCTAGAACATTTTGGCTTGGTTAGTTGAAATTTCTAATGCCTAATATTTCCATAATTTCTATGCCCTGTGCTCCCTACTAAGATTATTGTGAGAATTGCTTGTGAAAGAAGCAGGTATGATAGTAATACAAAGAAGACGTGAACTTTTGGTTAACGTCAGAATCCTGGGAGTCGCCGTAAGCTAAAAAAAGAACTAGTGGGAGGAGGATGTGCCTGTTGCTCAAAGACCTATAGTTCTGCTCTGGCAGCCACATCCTGCCTGTGGCGAGGTCAACCCAAGTACCACATCTTACTGTTTTCTTGACGGATAAAACACCACCTGCTATTGAAGGAGGGGTCTCTCTTTGCAATAAACCAATGTCATCATGAAAGATGAATAAACATTTAGGGTTACAGGAAACTTGGGGCCTTGAACATTACATATACATGTGAAAATGTTTGTGGCCAAGATCTTTTATTGATAGGAAAAAATAATACGTCATCATAGAAGAGAATCTGGAAAAGTACATAACGATGCAAAGAAAAAGTAATAGAAGAGAATTTGGAAAAGTACATAGAGATGAAAAGAAAAAGTAATTCAAAGTCACCTCCTCTGATATACTGAGAATAGCATTTTGTTCTGCTGGTATGCATATTTATGTGAATATACACATACATGAATGATTTTGATTTTACAAATATGATATACACTTATATGTATTTACAAAATGGAAGTCATATTATACATCATTCCCATGATCATATTAAATGTGAACAAATTTTATTCTCCTTTAGTTAATATTAGGTTTTATGAATTTTTCCATGTTGTGTTCTTCGAAAACATTTTGAATGTCCATTAATATTCCATTGCATTAGTGATTCTCAAGCTTTTGTGTGCGTCAAAATTATCTTGCAGGCTTTGTGAATGCTTGGTGCACAGTTAAGAGTTTCTGAGTAATAGGTGTCGAATGGAGCCAAGAATGTACGTTTCTAACAATTTGCCTGGTGATGCTGATCCTGCTGGTTTGGGGATTATTACACAGTCATTCTTTACAATTGGATGTTTGGATTGTTCATCATGAGTAGCATTAGAATAATAATATGCATACATGACAATTTCCACAGGATAGGTTTCTATAATGAAAATAACTGGAAAAGTTAGGGACTTTTTGGACACCTTCAATATGTACAGCCAAACTTATCCAGAAAAACTTCACCAATTTATACTGTGTGTGAATGTTCTTATTCTACAAAATCCTTGTTACTCAGTATATTCAGTCAAAATAACATCTTATTTCAGTTTACGTTTCTTTGCTTACCAGTGAAGTGAAATATTTCATCTCATTTTCAGTATCTATTTCAAAGAACTATGAGCAAAAGCCTCTGGCTGTTTTCTTCAAGCTGTTGGGATCTTAAGATATTTCTTACGTATTTCTAGCGATCCTTTATACTTTCAGGCTGTGAATCCCTAGTTTGTCCTATTTGAAACACATGTTTTCCCACTTTATTGTTTGCTTCTTTGTTAATTGGCTATTTTTTACAGTGGTTTGTTCTTTCCATTTTTACGTACCTAAGTCACTTTTTGTGGTTTATTTTGTTACTTAGAAAACAGGAGTCCTAAAATAAACATTTTCCCCAATTTTTCTGTTTCTTGTGGTTTTATGCTTAACATTTGCTTCCCTAACCATTCTGGAATTTCTTACCTTTCTCTTCCTTCCCTCCTTCCTTCCTTTCTTCTCTCCTTCCTTCCTTCTTCTCTACCTCTCCCTCTTTCTCTCCCTCCCTGTCTCCCTTCCTCCTTTTCTTATTCCTTCTTCCTTCCCCCTCTTTTCCTCCCTCCCTCCCTCCCCTTTCCTTCCTTCCTTCTTTCTTTTTTTCTCTTTCTCTCTCTTCCTTCTCTTCCCTTCCCCTCCCTTCCTTCCTTTCTTTCTGCTTCCCACAATGCGAAGTGAAGCCCAAGTAGTTAATTAATTGCCCAGCACCATTTATTAAATAACCTTTCCTTTTCCTATCACAATGTGATGTACAATCACATTTAAAAGTTAATTTGCAAGCTGGGAAATTAGTTCTTGGTTGGTATTTGTAGGAAATGTGACCTGATATAAGATATTCTTCTTAGTAAGCACAACAGGAAACACATGTATGACATCTAATGAGAAAAACAGAAATCAAGCCATGTGTCCTTACCATGGCTTGGTAGCTCTGATTTCAATATGTGTCTTGGCTTCAGCTTAGATTCCCAATCAGCCGTTTAGAGGGTTTCCTTGTTTTGCTCATTGCCTTAAAGGTAATGTTTTCAAAGGGACAAAGAAATATTCCATTACCTTCAGGAAATATTGAGAGTTAAGTGTGTTTTCCAGAGTTTGAGGTAAATGGGAACTCTTATTTAAAAATCCTACTGCATCATTGCACAAAACATATTTTTATTGTCTGGCCTTACTTTTTCATTCCTTGTCATTTGGTCTGCCAAACAGACTTTTCTCCATCTATTACTTTTCCCACTCACCCCACACTTCCTCCAGAATATATGAGAAATGCATTATGAGGTGTAACAGAGGTTAAAATAACCTCTTGACGTTTGCTTTGACAGAGTTGTTTTGTTTACAAATGTAAAAGTCCCTCTTATGAGTAGCTGTCAACAATTCTTTAATATTACTGTAGCTCCCTCCATCAAAAGTGTCTGGATGCAGTGCTAGCAAAAAAAAAAAAAAAAAATCGCTACAAAATCCAATCTCTGAAGCAGTGACAATTATTCAGCACTTTTCCAGTTAGCTTGTAAAACAAATGTAATTATCTTTAGGACACTGAGTCTCAGTTGTTACAAGGATAAAACTGAGGGTAACTTCGGAACTTCAAACTGTTTACCAAAATAATGACCAATTTCCATGTCCTGATGAATGAATGGCAAAGTAATAAATTATTTTTCTAACTCGATTTTTCTAGGAACTCACATCTTATGAATTTTGAAATGGAACATTGTCATTAACAAAGACAAATAATGCACGTATAATTCAAAGTCAATTATATTTTTAAAATTCATTTAGCAGTTGTATCTATGAGTGTTTATTAATTTTTATTTTTAAATTTTAAATAATTCTGGCACTATAGAGATTTGTGAAGCCTCAGTTTCGGTTTTGTGGAAATTATATCCAGACACTTCATGCCATTCCTCTTGTCCAGTTTTTTTGCTTTTCCCACTTTCATGCTGATAATAACAACATCATGCCTGACATATTTTATTCCCCACTCACCTAGCCAGTGTTACTGATATGAATCAAAGATGGTAAATATCCTAATCATGGGTTGCAACTTCCCAGTTCTGGTCTGATGATAGATATCACTAGGCAATTGCAACATCTTTCTCTTTATATTTGCTATATGTCTCTTTCACAACTCTTAAAGGCTGGGAGGTAACTAAGCAGTTCGAAGGTCATCCCTGACACTAGCTGTGGAAAGTGACCTTGTGCATTGGTTCCCTTCAACTCCAAGTGGACAGAAGGAAGTAGCAATGTCCACAAGAGTGGAAAGCAAAGTAAGCAAAGTAAGAATTGAGGATGCTAAGAGCCTTTCTGCCACAGGTTACCTGCTGATGGTCACTGAAATAATAGGAATTGCAGCAACCCTAGTTTCTGGTGTTACAGCAAGGACTGTGTGTACAGTTCTCCTGGACTAAATGACTCCCAAGTATGGAGTTCTCCCTTAAAAATGGCTACATTGTCATGGATAATTAAACCCTAAAATGAAGTCTTTCTCTATTTAAAGGTGCAGCTTTATCCACTTCTTTCTATGAACATATCTAAGAAAGGATAGCCACTGTATCTATTAGGTATATTTTTATCAGACCCACCTTCCAAACTGGTTTCTCCAAATATAGTGTATACAACTGATATTAACACTAAAAAATAAAGTATGAAAAATAAGCCCACACAATTCAGGACTATAAAATGCATTTGCTTTCTCCCGAAAGTTTTGAAATAATAAGGAATATTTGATCAATTGCTAAAATGCATAGAGCCACATTTTCTTTTGCCACAAGAAATAAGGTTGCAACAGAAAGAACACGGGTACGTGGCAGCTGCTGTTACAGAGTTCCAGATACTCCTGGCACAGGCATTCCCACAGGACTGGGACAGTGGAGGAATCCAGTATCTTGGAGATTTGCAAGAGTATTTTGGCTTATCTCCTTTATTTGGCTCTCTGTACTTTGGTCATCATTAGTATTTTTCCAAGAGCTACATTTAGGTTTCTGACATAGCTAAGGGGGTTACATAGAGCTGAATAAAATATTTAGTGCGTTCTCAGACAATTTTTAATCAAAATGTAACTGATATTCTCTACTTTCCTTTTTTTCCCTCCTCACCCACCTACCAACTGTCACAATCTAGATCACAGTTGGCCGATATTTGGCAGGAAGATTCTACTCCCTCCATCTGGCCTCATCACTGACGGATCACAGAATACCTCCCCATCAGCCTCAGAAGCCTTTCAGTACAGGACTCTCAGCAGCCTTTTCCAATCTACTATAAGAGATGACACCAACTTAACTCCCTGAACCAGTCTGAGGTCATGGGGTATAGAAGACATGTTCCAGACTTGGATGTATAACAGAATCACTTTGTCAGAAAAGCAGAACACCTGAATCTAACCTAAACTTATCAAACTAGGATCTTCAGGAGTGAGGGTCCCAGAATTTATATTTTAAACAATTTCACCGGGATGATTATCGTGCAGCCAGCCCTGCACCTGTTCATAGATTGGCATCTGGGAGACATGGATAGAGAAGAAAAAAAATTAGTCAATTTATTTAAGATCCATTGAACCCCCATTTGCTAATTTATCAGAACAGTATCGCCATACTTCTTCAGTGGGTTCTTGGAAAGACAAAATGAAATCATGTGCTTGGATGCACTAAGTGCTCAACTCAGGACTGGTGCTCTACACATGGTTCCCTTTGTTAGACTGCTCGTTAGCAATCTGACTTCAAGGGAGATCATCACAATGTGATTAACTCATTAAGGTTGCATCTATTGTCAAGGAAGCAAAAAAGCACATATCCCTTTCTCTCAAAGACCTCTTATCTGAACGGCTCCTGATACTTCTGAAATTACCACTTTTCTTGTACGTATGTGATATGGTATGTTTTTTTTTCAATAGTGTACACATGTACATATTAAAGTCTTAAAGTCATCTTACCTTCTGTCACCTTGACACAGAAATGAAGAAGTGATACATATGTCCAATAATGGTTGATGAAGACCATGAAATCTGGATTGCTTCTATGACAAGCTGATAAGTAAAAATTATTCACAGCTCTGAGATAATATTTTAGTAGTTTCCTTCCAGCCAACATCTTCACCGCAAGGCACAACTCACCTGGAAAGAAATAAAGGCATGATTGAATGGGAGATGCACATGTGTGTTCACTGAGAAGTATTTGTGGTATCCCTAAAATCATGACCAATTTAATATTTTGCAGTCATCACTTGCCTATGGAGCTAACTTTTTTTCTCAAAGATCTTGAAGACTTTGAAGAAGCTGTATACACTGAAACGGAAAAGAGATGGTGTCAGGGAAATATGATGAAAAAAGATGTGCATAGGGGGCTTCCCTGGTGGCGCGGTGGTTGAGAATCTGCCTGCTAATGCAGGGGACACGGGTTCGAGCCCTGGTCTGGGAGGATCCCACATGCCACGGAGCAACTAGTCCCGTGAGCCACAACTACTGAGCCTGCGCATCTGGAGCCTGTGCTCCGCAACGAGAGGCCGCGACAGTGAGAGGCCTGCGCACCGCCATGAAGAGTGGCCCCCGCTTGCCACAACTAGAGAAAGCCCTCGCACAGAAACGAAGACCCAACACAGCAAAAATAAATAAATTAATAAATTAAAAATAGTAATTAGTTAAAATTTAAAAAAAAGATGTGCATAAGACAGTAAAATTGGCCATGTCAGGGTTATGTGCTCTGTGTTCATCCCTGTAGTCTGGAGACTGGAGGCTATATAGGTGGATGAGGAGAGGATGTGATTGTAAGCATTATCAAGATGACATGAACTGATGGAGGGTGGTTTCTCCAAGAAACGGCAGCTGGGCAGCCCAAAACAATACATGATAGATACTCTTAAAATGTCACACTTCACTGTTAGGTACAGAATTTTTCTGATCACATGATATCAACATTTGCCTGGCTAAAATGAGTATTAATTACAATGAGATATAAGCTTAGGCTTCTATCGTTTATTCCTTATGTCACATGCTTCATGAAGCATGCTCAATCTAGAAGTCCAGTAAAAACCAGTAAGGAAAGAATCTCTCAAAATTATCTAAATGGAAGCTGGCCAGCAAAATTAGTGGGTGATAATTCAATCATTGAAAGACTCCTTCTGCTTATCCTAAAACAATGAAATTCAGTTCAATAAAAAATCTTACAAGTGCTCCTTAAATTATATGCCCCATGCTCAGTATCATTCATGACTAAGGAAATGCGAATCAGAACCACAGTCATACCACCTCACACCTACTAGGATGGCTAAAACTTAAAAACATAGACAACAAAAAGTGTTGGTAACTTCTGGTTTCCAGTCCAACAAGTAAGGAGCTTAAAAGTCACCTCTCTGTCCTAATGACAAGTTAAAAAATGAATAAACTGAAAAATCAAAAATTCTTCTTAGATTCATCAGAAAAGTGAGGTTACAGGGCAAAACCACTGGACCCCAAATTGAAGAGACAGAAGCACCATTTAATAGATATAAGAATCACCATTTAATAGTTTGGAAACCCAACAGGGGAAACCTCCATGGGAACCTGTGTCAGATAAGAAATCCTGAACTGTAATTGATGAATTGCTAGAGGCTCAGTGTGGACAAGTCTAAGATTTAAAAAATGGAGAGGTCCCATAGTGAACCAAGAGTGAACACTAATGTAAACTATAGACTTGGGATGATAATGATATGTCAATGTAGATGCATCAACTGTAACAGATGTACGACTCTGGTGAGTAATATTGATAATAAGGGAAGCCATGCATGTGTGGCGACAGGAGGCATACAACTTCCTCTCAACTTTGCTGCGAATCTAAAACTGCTCTAAAAAAATCGTTTCAAAACAAAATTCTTTTCATCTCCAGGAGGACACAGTCATAGTAGGCTGTGGAACACTTTTGGGTGTTCTATCTCCACAAAACCTACCAGCTCCTCACAGTAAAACTTCCCTCTTGATTCCTCGAGGGGGAGGGGGAAAGTATCATTTTGACAGATGCCATAGCATTCTGTTCTTCTTTACAAGGTCTGCCCTCAGATAAAATTATTTTGCCACAGCCTAATCTGCTGGTTTATATCAGATCCTAACCTACCTGCGGGAAGGGAAGTACCCAAATCCAGCTGGCTCTTCGTGGGGGGAAGGAAATCTCAACTACAGTTCCCTCGATCTTTCCACAAAGGGACCTAAATACCCGGCTCTAGGCCTCTCTAGCCATTCAGTCACCATATGTGGGTAGGTGGGGGCAGAAACTGAGAAGCAGTTGTGAAGGTCACAGTCTAGGGGCACAGGTTCACCAAAAGGCTGAGATCTAATCACAGGACAACAGAAACTTCTTCTCCAATACCTTACTACCACATTACTAAATATCACCATTCCTTTTGCCGAGTATGTCATGTCCAGCTATCAGGAAACCTTTACAAGGCATAATAAAAAACACAGTTTGCAAAGACAAAACAAACATCAGAATCAGAGGCATATATGGCAAGAATGTTGGAATTATCAAACCAGGAATTTAAAATTATTCTGATTAGTATGTTAACAACTCTAACAGAAAAAGTAGATAACAAGCAAGGACAAAGGGATAATATAATCAAGAGAGAAATTTTAAGAAAGAATCAAAAATAAATGCTAAAGATTAAAAAAAAAACAACACTGTAGCAGTAATGAAGAGTGCCTTTGAAGGACTCACTGGTAGATTGGACATGGCTGAAGAAAGAATCTCTAAGCTTGAGAATATGTGAATAGAAACTTCCAAGACTGAAAAGCGAAGAGAAAAAACAACTTTAAAAATGGAACAGAATATCAAAGGACTGGGGGACAACCACAAAAAAATGTAAAATATGTGTAATGGGAATACCAGAAAGGGAGGGAAGGAAGGGAGGGAGAGAAGAAGGAAGAAAGAAAGGAAGAAAAGCAATATTTGAAGCAATAATGACTGAGATTTCTTCCAAATTGATTCAAACACCAAACCACAGATTCAGGAATCTCAAAAAACACCAAAAAAGACAACTGCCAAAAGACAAAACAAAACAAAATAAAACTCTATCTGAGTATATCATATTCAAATTTTGGAAAATCAAAGATAAAAAAGTAATCTTGAAAGAACTAGAGGAGAAAAAAAAACCCTTAATATAGAAGAGCAAAGATAAGAATTATATCTGACTTCTCAGAAACCATGCAAGTAAAAAGAAAATGTATTAAATATTTAAAGTAATGAGAGAAAAAAAACACTAACCTAGAATTCTATGCCTTGTGAAATTATCCTGCAAAAGTGAAGGAGAAATTAAGACTTTCTCCACAAACAGAACTGTGAGAATTTGATGCCAGTACACCTGTCTTGCAACAAATTTTAAAAAGATGTTCTTCAGAGAGAAGGACAATAATATAGGCCAGAAACTCAGATCTACACAAAGAAAGAATCATAGATCTGCATTCATCAGAGAATCAATAAGTAAAGGTAAATTTTTAATTTTTCTTATTCTTAATTATTCACAAAAAAAATTTGCTTAAAATAATTGCAAAACATATATACAATGGAATCTTACTCAGCCATAAAAAGAAACGAAATTGAGTTATTTGTAGTGAGGTGGATGGACCTAGAGTCTGTCATACAGAGTGCAGTAAGTCAGAAAGAGAAAAACAAACACCGTATGCTAACACATATATATGGAATCTAAAAAAAAAAAGGTTCTGAAGAACCTAGGGGCAGGACAGGAATAAAGACGCAGACGTAGAGAATGGACTTGAGGACATGGGGAGGGGGAAGGGCAAGCTGGTATGAAGTGAGAAAGTGGCAAGGACATATATACACTACCAAATGTAAAATAGATAGCTAGTGGGAAGCAGCCGCATAGTACAGGGAGATCAGCTTGGTGCTTTGTGACCACCTAGAGGGGTGGGATAGGGAGGGTGGGAGGGAGACACAAGAGGGAAGGGATATGGAGATATATGTATACGTATAGCTTATTCACTTTTTTATACAGCAGAAACTAACACACCATTGTAAAGCAATTATACTCCAATAAAGATGTTTAAAAAAAAGTTAAAAATAAATAAATAAATAATTGCAACAATGTATTTGCTTATGTGTGTGTGTGTATATATATGATTAAGTGAAATGAATGACAGCAGTTATACAAGGGCTAGAAGGGAGGACTTAGGAATATGTTGTTATTATAAGGTACTTGCACTACCTGTGAAGATGTACAGTGTTATTTGAAAGCAGACTTGAATTAGTTGCAGAGGTCTTCTGCAAACCCTAGAGCAACCAATAAAATGTTAAAAAAAAAAAGCATAGTTGATACACTAAAAAAGGAGAGAAAATTGAATTATAAAATCTTCAGTTAAAACCAAAAAATACACAAAAATTATGGAAGACAAAAATAGGAACAAAAGAACAAGGGCAACAAATAGAAAACTGTAACAAATATAGGAGATATTAATCCAGATATATCAATAATCACTTTAGGACTTCCCTGGTGGTGCAGTGGTTAAGAATCTGCCTGCCAATGCCAGGGACATGGATTCGAGCCCCGGTCTGGGAAGATCGCACATGCTGTGGAACAACTAAGCCTGTGCACCACAACTACTAAGCCTGCGCTCTAGAGCCCTCAAGCCACAACTACTGAGCCTGCGTGCCACAACTACTGAGCCCACACGTTGTAGAGCCTATGCTCTGCAACAAGAGAAGCCACCACAATGAGAAGTCTGCACACCACAAGAAAGAGTAGCCCCCGCTTGCCACAACTAGAGAAAGCCCACGTGCAGCAAATCCCAAAATATGTGGAGATTAAGCAACACATCTAAAGACCCAATTCAACCAAAAATAAATAAATTTATTTATTTTTTAAAAATCACTTTAAAGGTAAATGTTCTAAATAAACCAACTAAAAGACAGAGATCCTTGGATGGATCAAAAAACAAGACCCAAATATAGGTTGTCTACAAGAATCCACTTTAAATATAAAGACGCCTATGCCCACAAATTTCATAAACTAGAAGAAATGGACCAATCCTTGAAAGACACAATCTGCCAGAACTCACACAATAAGAAATAGACAATTTGAACAGGCCTAAATGAATTAAAGAAATTAAATCAATAATTACTTACCTTCTAAAACATAAAGCATCAGACCCAGATAGATTCGCTGGTGAATTCTACCAAACATTAAAAGGAAGAAATTATTCCAATTCTATACCAATACCTTCTCTAGTATTAGAAGTATTAGAAAATGCTTCCTAATTCATTCTTCCAACAAGAAATCAACTTTAAATGTAAAGACATGTATAGATTAAAAGTAAAGAGATGGATAAAGATAATGCCCTGCTATTACTAATCAAAAGAAAGTGAAAGTAGCTATACTAATTTCAGACAAAGCAGACTTCAGAGCAAGGAAACTGTTCAGGAATAGAGAGGGGTATTATATAATTATAAAGGGGTCAATACTCCAAGAAGACAGCAATACTTGGTGTGTATACACCTAAAAACAGTATCTTTTTGCTTCAAGATACTTGAAGCAAAAACTGATAAAACTGCAAGGAGAAATAACTGAATCCACAATTATAGTTGGAGATGTCAACTCTATTAGAAATGGATAGAGCCAGCAAGCAGAAAATCACTAGTACATGGCTGAACTCAATAGCACTATCAATTAACTAGATATAATTGACATCTAGAGACTACTTCATCCAACAACAGCAAAATACACATTCATCTCAAGCTCACATGGAAACTTCACCAAGACAGAATAGATTCCAGGTCATAAAACACACCTTAGCAAATTTAAATGAATAGAAATCATAAAATGTCTGCTCTCAGACTACAAGGGAATTAAGCTAGAAATCAGTAACAGAAAGCTTGAAAATCCCAAAATATGTGGAGATTAAGCAACACATGTCTAAATAACACATGGGTTAAAGAATACATTTCAAAAGGTTTTGAACTAAAAATATTTTGAACTAAGTGAAAATGAGAACAAGACTTATCAAAATTTGTGGGATACAGTTTAAAGCAGTGCTTAGAGGAAAATTTATAGCATTGCATGTATATATTGGAAAAAAAGGAGAACCCAAAAATCAGTAACCTATACTTCTACTTTAGGACAGTAGAAAAAGAAGAGCAAATTAAATCCAAAGTAAGCAGAAGAAAAGATGTAATAAAAATGAAAGCAGAAATCAATGAACTCAAAAACAGGAAATCAGTAGAGATCATCAACAAAACAAAAACTGCATTTTTTGAAAAGATCAATAAAATTGATAAGACTCTAGCCAAGCTAATTAAGAAAAAGAGAAGGAAGACACAAATTACTAGTGTCAGAAATGTAGCTGGACAACTTAGATCTTCAGCTGAGGAATCTTCTGGCATCTTTAATATCAGATATAAAAGTGGGGAAATCACTACGAGCTTAGTGGACATTAAAGGGATAATAAAAGACTACTATGAACCACTCTATGACCCCAAATTTGATAACCCAGCAGAAATGGATCAATCGTTGAAAGATACAGTTTGCCAAAACTCATACAAGAAGAAACAATCTGAGTGTCCTATATCTATTAAAGAAATGGAATCAACAATTAATAACCTTCCAAAACAAAAAGTTCCAGGCCCAGATCAGTTCAATGGTGAATTCTACCAAATATTTAAAGATGAAATTACGTCAACTTTTTACAATCTCTTTCAGAGGCTATAAGCAGAGAAAATACTTCCTAATTCATGCCATGAGGCAAGGATTGCCTCAATCCCCCCAAAAAGACAAAGATATTACAAGACAAAGAATGCAATCAATATCTCACATGAACACATATGCAAAAATTCTCATCAAAATATCAGCAAATTGAACCTAACAATGTATATAAAAAACTATACACCATAACCGAGTGGGATTTATTCCAGGTATGCAAGCTGGTTCAACATTCAATAATCAATTAATGTAATCCATCCATCTATAGGCTAATGAAGGAAAACTGTATGATCATGTCAACAGATGAAGAAAAGCATTTGACAAAATCTAACATCCATTCGTGATCAAAACTCTCAGCAAACTACAACTAGAGGGGAACTTCCTCAACTTCATAAACAGCATCTATAAATACCTACATTTAATACCAAAGAAGATAAATTACCATGAGTGTGGGCAGTCAACAATGTTAGTTTTTATAACTCATTTTGGAAAAGTATTTGAAGTTGGGGGTTTCGGAATGGAAAAGTGAGTAGAAGTTGTCACAAAGGAACTAGTAAACAACTAAATGACATATCTTATAGCCTAAAAGTATAACATCGAATTGGGGATCAGTGGAGAGGAGCATTACTGAAACACTTGAAGTACTCTGAATGCCTTCTCACTCCTACTAGAGGAAGGAATTTTTTAAAAAAAAATTTTTTTAGGAAGTAGGCTTTATTTGCAATAATACCATAATTGTTATAATTAAACAATAACCTGAGTTTATGGTTCAGAAGCAGAAGCCAGCAAAAATTTAATCTTTTTTTTTAACATCTTTATTGGGGTATAATTGCTTTACAATGGTGTGTTAGTTTCTGCTTTATAACAAAGTGAATCATTTTTTTTTAAAAACAGAAAAGGGGTAAAAAAAGGCCTCAAACCACCATAGTGAGTACCATGAAGGCACACTTATCTGATAAGATTAGGAGCAGCAGTAGCTGCTCAGGTAATTAAAAAAAAAAAAAAAAAGAGGTTAAAACAAATAGTCATATAAAATATATATATGTACTATTAAGAACTGTGAAGGCTCTCAGATTTTCCAATCTCCTTACACGCTAACACGTTTGCCTGCCATAGTTTCATCTATCACAAAACACCTAAAAGTTATGGGCAAAATATAGTGAAAAACTTGTAAGTGCATTCCTGAGGCTGCTGGAAAGTGAGGGACATCTTAGAAGACAAATGAAGGGAAAAAATGAATCCATCCTTGAGGCTAGTGACAGTCTAAAGACATTTTACAACTCCTAGTGGCATCTGTCTTATACAGTTGGTAGGTGAGAAGTATTATGCAAATATGAGACTCAGGAACCAATCAAAAGCCCCATTTTCTGAACTGGAGTATGACATAAGCAGGTTATCGTGGTGATGAGTAACAGACGTCGCTGTTGAGTAGAGTCTGGGGAACTAGGACTGAGCCTCAGCCTGTGAGTAGGTATTAGGGTTGAAGACTTGGGACCAACCTGAACCTAGTGATTTAATAACCACACATTAATTCTCCTATTTTCAGTGATTTCTTAAAGGCATGGGTCATTTGATCCTGCCTTAAGTATATAAAATTGCATGTGTTCTTGCTATTCTAGAATGGTTATTACTCTAATTAGCACCTTATTTATTTGAAAATTGAAAGTCATCTATATCAGGTCTGAACAAAAGAGTTTATAATTCAAAGATCAGTTCTAGGGACAAGCTGTACTCCTTTTTTCCCCTATATTCTGAGAAGTTCAAACCATATTTGTTAATTACCAAAGGAAGAGATGGTAAAGGGCTTCACTTTGTACCTTCTCTCAAAATGGGAGGAAGTTTGTATATTTATCTCCAAAAGTAAACTGAATTTTTTTTTTTAAAGTGAGTTGCAAAAAGGTCAACACTCTAGGAAGGGTTTTATGTGTGTGTGTCTTTAGTTTTTCTTTGGTTTGTTTTTTTTGTTTTTTGCTTTTGTTTTTTTGGTTTGTTTTGTTTTTGTCATCAGACTACATTATTAGGCACTTGGAGAATCTCCTGAATACTTTCACTCTCATCAGCCTCCCCTCGGAAAGAAAAACAGACCACGGTTTCTTGGGTTTGAGCCTTGTGGGCTCTCTTCTGCTTACACTGTACCATGACTGGCAGGAGGCAGAATCCAGCCTGCTTCACACAGCCAGGTTGCTATGAGTGTCTCAAAATTTCTCTGCCAAATTTGTGGGAACTTTGCACATCAGCTGGGTAACTGTGGATCTACCAGAGCAGAGTCTTTCATCACTGCCTTCATATAACTTTTGAAGCACAAAATAATTAATTCATTTAGGAAGATCCATTGCATTTACTGTTGTTGTCTACGTTAGACACTGATAATAAGATGCCTTGGGGACATTAATTAAATATTGTTAATTTATTGGCACAGACTATTTCACTGTGATGTGAGGAAAATCAATGAAAATGTTTAGGCCTCAGTAAGGAGAGTACTTTACATTGTGGCTAAAAGGCTGTAATAATTTGTGGCTAGGCAGGTTACAATGTACTAAAAAGGAATATTTATATAATGCAGGATATAACTTTTGAAAGGGCCATTTATTTGTTTTATTGATATATGAACCACACAAGTTAAATATTACTGGCTGTTTGAACCACTGGGTAAGACAACAGTTCTGCTTGGGTAAGAGATTTATGTACATTGCTCTCTCACACTGCTTTCATTGAGGACTGTGAGGAAATTCTTCCTAATAATGCAACAAACAGGTACATTTCTTAAAGACATTAAGTAGCAAATATCATTTTTAAAGACCTATTTGGGGGAGAACTTAGTAAAGCCTGAAAAATTCCAACTAATTTGTTTTTTCAAGGATTTATTTCATTTTATTGAGATTTTGAATGTGCAGTGTGTTGAAAACACCTGAAATTTTATGCAAATCAAAATACTGCCAAGAATCATCAATAATATATTTTGTGTGTGTGTAACACAGAGACAGAGAGAAGGGAGAGAGAGAGAGAGACTAGAGCCACATGTATATGCATTGAGGTATTTTAAATTACCTTGTCATTTTCAGACTATAAGTGTTTTCTGAACAGAACAAATAAGCTAAGATCAATAAACAAAAACAAAAAAATCCTGTTTTATTTTGTGGTAATAAATCTGTGTTCTCAGAAATAAAATCAATCAAATACTAAACAAATAATCATGGAAAAACTCTCTTTCTCTGTCTCTTACCCCAAAACCCTAGTCTCTTATTCTCAGTGATGATTGCAGAAATGATTTTACCAATTCTTTCCTGCAGTAGACCTATATATTGATGATTTTTCTTGAAAGAATGAAAAGAAGAAAAAAGAAAACCCAGGGATATGCTCCCCAAAGAAACTCTCCATTTTCTTCAGTACCTGACCATGTCAAAAGATGAATTGGACAGGAACTCTGACCTCTGAGTGACCTCAGAAAAGTAAAAGAAAGTGAACTAATGTTAACTTGCTATTTCTCTTATACATCATTAAAACATTACTCCCTTTATATTTTTGAAGGTAACTCTAATAACGATAGCTTTTCATTCATTATATATCTTTTGGGACTAGTCATAAGATAAAGAGATTTTCCATTTCCTTTTATAAAAATATTTGACATAGGGATTTCTTATTTTGCTTAATGCTCCCCTTTTCTCAGAGAGCCCTTTCTCAACCACCTTAATTTTTTCCCCACCACCTAAGTTTTTTTTATCCTGAATGTGGCTGATGTAATAACAACGATGAAAATTTTAAAGTGAAGACAAGGATACACAGAATGAAGAAGAAAGAGTTTATTGAGTTTTATTATGTACCAGGCACTCTTGAGTACCTTGAACATCTTCACTTATTTAAGCTTCACAAAACTTTTGTAAGATAGATTTTATTTTTAATCATATTTTAGATGTAAGAACATTCAGTTCATACATCATTAGAGGACATTCAGTTACTTGCCCAAGGTCACACACCAGTTCCCAAACTGTAGGCTTTCTAAGCTAGGTTCCACCGACATGACCTGCCCCTGCTTCCTGTCCTTTATAAGTAGTTTTCCCCACTGTGTCTATTTAATAAGGCTTCTGGAAAGTTCAAATGTATATCTCTTTCTTCCAAAAATTACTATAGAGAATTGAGATATAGCACATCATGCAATGTCAAACTATACAACGTAACCTGGCATAAATTTAAAACTTTACGCTCTCTTTTCCTTATTCACTGACCTTTCATGCCAGATCACCTTTCTTAAAATCCTGGATTCAGGATAAGGCCTTGCTTTGTGTCAGCTATCAAGATTCCTAACAAAGTCAAGTCTAGTCAATCTCCCTCAGCGTTGGGCTAGACTCATCAAGGTCATTCCATTTAGCCTGTTTTTCTTGGCACCTCCTTACAAGGTCTCTCCCTAGATTTTATCAGTGGCCTTGCAATCACATGTAGTCTGCAGAACTGCAGCAGTAGCAGCAACATTACCTGGGAACTTCTTAGAAATGTAGATTCTTTAGTCTCACCAGAGACCTACAATTAATTCCTAAAAACATCATGTTTGAGAAGCACTGCTCCTGGACATTACCTGCCCTTTGATAAATGGACCCAAGTCTCTAATGTAGAGGTTTTTAAACCTAGTGGGCATTAGAATCAGTTGAAGGTTAAAACAGATTTCTGGATTCCCATTTGCAGACTATCTGCTTCAGTAGGCCTGGGGGAGGGGGACCAAAAATTTATTTTTCAGCTAGTTCCCAGATGCTGCTGCCACTGCTGCTGACCTGTGGACCACACTTTGAAAACCTCTGCTTTAATTCTTCCTGGATTTTCTCCTCTTCTGTATTCAAAACTTCTCTAGAAAGTTGGGAGTTCTCCCTACATTGTGTTAGGGAGAACATTCCCCATTGGTGATTTAGACATGAAATTGTTCTATGCAGCTATTGTCTGAGAAGAAATTGTAGACTGATGAGAGCCAGCATCTGTAGGGTGGGGAAGTGGGGATGGGTGTCTGCGATCCCTGCCCTGACTCTGATGTCTAAACCATTGTTTCTTCTATCATGGTAGTTTCATAGGATAATTTTACTTCCATATTTAATTGAATATTCACAATTACAAACAAGATGAGACAAAACATATCTTAGAGTCTGTTATAGGAGTTTCTAAACTAATGATAATGTAATCAAGAGAAATTTAGTTAAGAAATCCAACAGCTGGAGGATCATGGTGTAAAAGGAGAATTCGGGATTCAAAAAGAAAGAACAATGAGAGAATAATAAACTGATCGTCTGGGTCTTTAGTGGGGAAGTGTTTAGGGAGCTTCTCACTCCCAAATTGTTTTAGAAATTGATATTTTGGAATTTCTAAATTGTATAAAAGTAAAACTATAGGTTATTCTATACCAAATCACTAAGAAAACAGAAAAATAAATATATGTCAGTTTGTCACTGACATGTAAGATTGAAAAAATTTAAGGTGTGCAATTGTGGAATATTTCCCAGAATGTTCAAGCTTTTACACAAGACAGCTGGTGGTTTTTCCAACATGATAATCATTTATAACAGGGTTTCAGAGGGAGTACTGAGAACTACCAATTACTAACTCTTTCTTCCATTTCACAGAGGTTTTAGAATTTAAAATAAAGGTTTGGAACATTGAAAATATAAGGATATATGTATATACAAAAGCTAACATGGTTTCTTTAAGAGAACTGGTGCTTATTTGGGATAACTTGAGTAAAAAGAGATCCAGAAGCTTTAAAATCTATTTAGATTCTCAGATATTTTTCTATATCAAACACTATTGAAATGCATTGAGTCACCAAGCAATGAGAACCAGATTTTTACAGTGGACTTGAACAGGAATTACAGGATAATGATAACTAACTCATCACTGTAGTCTTCTTTGATACTTTCAAAGACAATTAGGAGGAAGCAGTCCACAGTCAAATCTCCAAGTTTATAAATGGTGTAAGCTTTTTATTGCAGTGAAATTCTAAGGTAAAGGAGATAAACTACAGAGCTCTCTTTTCGTATGAGAGGGCATAATAAAGGCAAATAAGTTTCTATATGACAAAATCCAGAAAGAACGTGGCTTATAGAAGGAGAATCCAGACTTTACTCATGGAATGGCCAATTCAAAGCCAGCAACAATGCAGATAAAGAACTAGGCAATTATTATATACCCTTTTCTGGAGACTGGTTCACTGTGACATCTCAGGGGAAAATACTCAAAAGCTGGTATTCTTAAAAGAAAATAAAAGAGTGAAATAATTGTCTGGATATTGCACAAAGTCATAAACAAAGACAATAGAAATGAAGCCCAACAACAGGAATCCGAGACCAGTAAGGGGGTGGCAGAACTGTTTAATTAGGTCGGTATTCAAACATAAAATTTTTCAACCTGCAAAAATGACAGACTGACATGAGATGGAAATCTTTAAAATGTGAAATAAGAAAACATATAAAATGAAAAAAAGAGTTATTTTACACAACGGGGAAGTAAATTACTATTGTATACTGAGAACAATCTAAGAAAATTGAAAACATTCTGAAAGGTTTTTGATATCACGTTAGGTAATGGTCACAATGACTTTCTTTCTAAGGAAAAATGGGGACAGATGGATTTTTACTGGCAGTTCCTTAATCTCTGGAGTGAGGACAGCCGTGGATGACCACCACAGTCTCCTGGGGCCTCATTTATGAACAAAATATTAGGCTGTATATACCATGCTATTTTCTTATCTTATTGGTCTTACTGTTCTGTAAAAGTAATTCTCTTTCTGATAAATTAAAGAAAAAAATATCTCCTTATAGGTGCCTCAGTCCTCCCCTGTCCTTTGGGCATTTGTGCCTGTCTCCTATCTTGTTTCTCTACCACCCTGCTCCTTGCTTCCCTTCTCTGTTGTCTTCCCACTATGCTTTATTTTCTGTTCCACAACAATGTGTTCTGGGCCTCTTTCTGTCACTCCATCATTTCTCCTATCCATAGTTTCTTCCATCGCCAGTGTTCTAGCCATACTGCATCTTCTCTTTTCTCTAGTTTTCTTTAACCCTAGCTATTTGATGTTTTGGCAATTCTCAGGGGGAGAAAAGTTGGGGAAAGCAGACAAGAGGAAGCTTTAAGGTGAGGACAGAGCTTTAGAAATGTATGCAATACCTGTTGTGTCTATAACCATAGGACAGTAAGGACACACAGTACAATGGTATTCTATCTCTATTTCCCTCACTCCACACTATTCCAAGTATGTAGCCAAGTGCTTGGCCATGCCTCTTTGAATTTAGCAGGCTAGATAGATGTTGAATCAAAGAAGAATATGTATAATGATCTGAAAAAGTTAGTAAAACACTCCTCCCTCTTCTAACTACATGTCTCTGAGACTGGACTTTCTTCATATATTTCAACCAAATATTGCAACACACTGAATGTAGAAACATATGAGAACCCAGCTCTTTCATATTAAGCCAGACCTTAAGAGGGTATGCAAAAATATAAAACAATGCCTCTGTTCTCATTATTTTTTGTTTTGGAAAATACAGTTTTTATGAAAATATCTCATTTATGTTAAATTATAATGGATTTATTGTGACTGTTTTATTGATAAATTCATAAACAAAAAATTTTTAAGTTCTTAGTTTTGATTTATAACATAGTAAATAATGATAGCTATAACCCACAAAAATAAAAGGTCTGAAGTCCTCAATAATTTTGAACAGTATAATTTCTTCATAAATTTTATTATTTATATTTTTTAAAATAAAAACAGTAGTTTGTTCAGTATAGTTTAGTTTAATATATTAAGCCATTTTCTTAACTGGGCAATACTTTATATTTCTCAGGTGTGATCATTAGCTACGGAAAAACCTAAACTATGGTTTTGCACTGAAGAGTTTTCAGGTCAACTTTTCAAAAATTTTGTGCATTTACCCTCCTGAGGTAAGTCTGTCAAAGTCCAGGATAAACTTCTTTAAGATAAACGTTTGAGTTCAGAAGCAACTAAAAGAAGCCTCTACTATCTCCTAAAGTAGGAGAAACTGAAACCCAACGGAATAATCAGGCACTGGCAATCTGACAGCCCTGGAAGTTTTGCTAGGCTGAGTAATCAAGAGGCTTGGCCTTTAAGGGCCACATGAAGCCCTGGGCACCTGTGAGTTGATAAGTTGGAATGAAGATGACTCACGCAATCACAACCCTCGAAGGACATCATCTACTGTGAACGTGTGACCTTCACTAAAATCCCTCCACTTGAAAATGGATATGACAAAGGAACTTTGTATCATCCTTGGCTCTGGGTAAAAAAACCAAATGAAAACAAAACACCTCCCCTGAAACACTGTTTGCATAGGCCTGCTTTAATAAGTTTAAGGATTTAAATTTACACGGTTTTCATGGTCTGGAAAATTAATATAAAAAGTATTTCCCCAATTAGCAGCTGCAAACTGTTATATATAGAATGGATAAACAAGGTCCTATTGTATAGCACAGGGAATTATATCCAATATACTGTAATAAACCATAATAGGAAAGAATATATATATGCATAACTTAATCACTTCAGTGTACACCAGAAACTAACACAACATTGTAAATCAACTATCCTTCAATAAAATAATTTTTTTTTAAAAAAGTATTTCCCAAAGTGGTAATGGCTAAGCCTGGCAGATGTATACCCAAAACTACTCTCTAAAGAGAAAATAGCAGGCAATCCTTTGAGGATTCTAACAGGTAAAGTCACTTGAACAGGATTTCCCGGCTCAAAATTAAAAATATGAAAAAAAAATCCATAATGAGCCAAGGTCAACAAAAACCAAACAAATGACAGATATATACTCCTAAAACTTTCAGGTGAAAAACTTATCAGGTATGTCATATAGTCATGTTTAAAATTAGAGAGAAGATAGAAGAAACTAAACACATGGGAAACACATAAGATATTATCCAAAAAGACCAAGCAGTTTGGAAAAATAAACAAATAGAAATGTGAGAAATGAAAAATGTAATGGGTGATAAAAAATGTAGAGGCAAGGATGAGGTTAAAAAACAGATTGGATAAATGCTGGAGAGGGTGTGGAGAAAAGGGAACCCTCTTGTACTGTTGGTGGAAATGTAAATTGATACAGCCACTACAGAGAACAGTATGGAGATTCCTTAAAAAACTAAAAATAGAACTACCATATGACCCAGCAATCCCACTACTGGGCATATACCCTGAGAAAACCATAATTCAAAAAGAATCATGTACCACAATGTTCCCTGCAGCTCTATTTACAATAGCCAGGACATGGAAGCAACCTAAGTGTCCATCAACAGATAAATGGATAAAGAATATGTGGCACATATATAACAATGGAATACTACTCAGCCATAAAAAGAAACGAAATTGAGTTATTTGTAGTGAGGTGGATGGACCTAGAGTCTGTCACACAGAGTGCAGTAAGTCAGAAAGAGAAAAATAAATACAACATGCTACACATATATATGGAATCTAAAAAAAAATGGTTCTGATGAACCTAGGGGCAGGACATGAATAAAGAAACAGATGTAGAGAATGGACTTGAAGACAAGGGGAGGGGGAAGGGTAAGCTGGGACGAGGAGAGAAAGTAGCACTGACATATATACACTACCAAATGTAAAATAAATAGCTAGTGGGAAGCAGCTGCATAGCACAGGGAAAACAGCTGGGTGCTCTGTGACTACCTAGAGGGGTGGGAGAGGGAGGGTGGGAGGGAGGCGCAAGAGGGAGGGGATATGGGAATATATGTGTACATATAGCTGATTCACTTTGTTATACAGCAGAAACTAACAACATTGTAAAGCAATTATACTCCAATAAAGATGTCAAAAAAAAAAAAAACGGATTGGAAAGAACCTAACGAAGTTGAATATATACTGGAGAAATTACTCAGAATATAACCCTTGAGGAAAAAGAAACAGGAAATGGGAAAGAGGAAAAGGTGACATGAAACATAAAATGAAAGGAACAGCATATATCTACTTAGGCATTATAGAGGGAGAAAAAAAGAATGGGGAAAGCCATTGTTCACAGCAAGATAAAGCAAAAAAAAAAAAAAAAACCAGAAAAGGCACAATTTAAAAATATTACACATTTTAAAAAGAAAGAACTATACATACAGGAGATTTAGTAATATATTTTTATGCCAGTATACTGCAAATTTACACAAAACAGAAAAATTTCTAGAAAAAAAAAGGTATCTTACCAAAGTTGTCTAAAGAAAACAGATCTATAAGAGAATAGGCCTATTAAAATTAAAGTAATTGAAAGAGTAGTTAAAAATCTACAAACGAAACACTAGTCACATGATTTTACAGTGGAGTTCTTTCAAAACTTACATAACAGGAAATCTTTATTTTATGTACTCTGTCCCATATAATAAAAGGAATGGAAAAAATTCCCGATTAATTTTATGAGACTGTAATAATTTTGATACCAAAACAAGAAAAAAATAATAAAAAATAAAATTATATCTTAGCTCATTATTTTTCTTTTTTCATGTTAACTTTTTTTTTTTAACATCCTTATTGGAGTATAATTGCTTTACAATAGTGTGTTAGTTTCTGCTTTATAACGAAGTGAATCAGTTATACATATACATATGTTCCCATATCTCTTCCCTCTTGCGTCTCCCTCCTTTACACCCTCCCTATCCCACCGATCTAGGTGGTCACAAAGCACCGACCTGATCTCCCTGTGCTATGCGGCTGCTTCCCACTAGCTATCTATTTTACGTTTGGTACTGTATATATGTCCATGCCACTCTCTAACTTTCTCCCAGCTTACCCTTCCCCCTCCCCGTATCCTCAAGTCCATTCTCTAGTAGGTCTGTGTCATTATTCCCGTCTTACCCTAGGTTCTTCATGACCTTTTTGTTTCCTTAGATTCCATATATATGTGTTAGCATACAGTATTTCTTTTTCTCTTTCTGACTTACTTCACTCTGTATCACAGACTTCTTCTTCCAACCCCTCACTTTCAGTCTGTATGTGTCCCTAGATCTGAAGTGGATCTCTTGTAGACAGCATATATACGGGTCTTGTTTTTGTATCCATTCAGCCATTCTGTGTCTTTTGGTGGGAGCATTTAATCCATTTAAACTGAAGGTAATTATCGATATGTATGTTCCTATTCCCATTTTCTTAATTGTTTTGGGTTTTTTATTGTACGTCTTTTCCTTCTCTTGTGTTTCCTGCCTAGAGAAGTTCCTTTAGTATTTGTTGTAATGCTGGTTTGGTGGTGCTGAATTCTCTTAGCTTTTTCTTGTCTGTAATGGTTTTAATTTCTCCATCAAATCTGAATGAGATCCTTGCTGGGTAGAGTAATTTTGTTTGTAGGTTCTTGTCCTTCATCACTTTAAATATATCCTGCCACCCCCTTCTGGCTTGCAGAGTTTCTGCTGAAAGATCAGCTGTTAACCTTATGGGGATTCCCTTGTGTGTTATTTGTTGTTTTTCCCTTGCTGCTTTTAATATTTTTTCGTTGTATTTAATTTTTGATAGTTTGATTAATATGTGTCTTGGTGTGTTTCTTCTTGGATTTATCCTGTATGGGAATCTCTGTGCTTCTTGGACTTGATTAACTATTTCCTTTCCCATATTAGGGAAGTTTTCAGCTATAATCTCTTCAAATATTTTCTCAGTCCCTTTCTTTTTCTCTTCGTCTTCTGGGACCCCTATAATTCAAATGTTGGTGCAGTTAATGTTGTCCCAGAGATCTCTGAGAATGTCCTCAATTCTTTTCATTCTTTTTTCTTTATTCTGCTCTGCAGTAATTATTTCCACTCTTTTATCTTCCAGGTCACTTATCTGTTCTTCTGCCTCAGTTATTCTTCTATTGATCCCTTCTAGAGAATTTCTAATTTCATTTATTGTGTTGTTCATCACCGTTTGTTTGCTCTTTAGTTCTTCTAGGTCCTTGTTAAACATTTCTTGTATTTTCTGTATTCTATTTCCAAGATTTTGGATCATCTTTACTATCATTATTCTGAATTCTTTTTCAGGTAGACTGCCTATTTCCTCTTCAGTTGTTAGGTCTGGTGGGGTTTTACCTTGATCCTTCATCTGCTGTGTGTTTTTCTGTCTTTTCATTTTGCTCATCTTACTGTGTTTGGGGTCTCCTTTTCGAAGGCTGCAGGTTTGTAGTTCCCGTTGTTTTTAGTGTCTGTCCCCAGTGGCTAAGGTTGGTTCAGTGGTTTGTGTAGGCTTCCTGGTGGCGGGGACTAGTGCCTGTGTTCTGGTGGATAAGGCTGGATCTTGTCTTTCTGGTGGGCAGGTCCACGTCTGGTGGTGTGTTTTGGGGTGTCTGTGGCCTTATTATGATTTTAGACAGCCTCTCTGCTAATGGATGGGGTTGTATTCCTGTCTTGCTAGTTGTTTGGCATAGGGTGTCCAGCACTGTAGCTTGCTGGTCATTGAGTGAAGCTGGGTCTTGGCGTTGAGATGGAGATCTCTGGGAGATTTTTGCTGTTTGATATTACATGGAGCTGGGAGGTACTTGTGGACCAGTGTCCTGAACTTGGCTCTCCCACCTCAGAGGCACAGCCCTGACACCTGGCTGGAGCACCAAGAGCTTTCATCCACACAGCTCAGAATAAAAGGGAGAAAAAAATCAAAGAAAGAAAGAAAGAGGGAGAGAGAAACAGAGAAATAGAGAAAGAAAGAAAGAAAAGAAAGTAAAATAAAGTTATTAAAATAAAAAATAATTATTAAGAAAAAAAAGTTTTAAGTTAAAAAAAAAAAATGGATGGACCGAACCCTAGGACAAATGGTATAAAGCAAAGCTATACAGACAAAATCACACACAGAAGCATACACATACACACTCACAAAAAGAGAAAAAGGGAAAATACATATATATATTTGCTCCCAAAGTCCACCTCAGTTTGGGATGATTTGTTGTCTGTTCAGGTATTCCACAGATGCAGGGTACATCAAGTTGATTGTGGAGATTTAATCCGCTGCCCCTGAGGCTGCTGGGAGAGATTTCCCTTTCTCTTCTTTGTTCGCACAGCTCCCGGGGTTCAGCTTTGGATTTGGCCCCACCTCTGCGTGTAGGTCGCCTGAGGGCGTCTGTTCTTCGCTCAGACAGGACGGGGTTAAAGGAGCAGCTGCTTTGGGGGCTCTGGCTCACTCAGGCCGGGGGGAGGGAGGGGTACGAAGTGCGGGGCGAGCGTGCGGCAGCAGAGGCCGGCGTGACGTTGCACCAGCCTGAGGCGCGCTGTGCGTTCTTCCGGGGAAGTTGTCCCTGGATCCCGGGACCCTGGCAGTGGCGGGCTGCACTGGCCCCCATGAGGGGCGGTGTGGACAGTGACCTGTGCTTGCACGCAGGCTTCTTGGTGGCGGCAGCAGCAGCCTTAGCGTCTCATGCCCGTCTCTGGGGTCCGCGGTTTTAGCCGCGGCTCGCGCCCGTCTCTGGAGCTCCTTTAAGCGGCGCTCTAATCCCCTCTCCTCGTGCACCAGGAAACAAAGAGGCAAGAAAAAGTCTCTTGCCTCTTCGGCAGGTCCAGACTTTTTCCCGGACTCCCTCCCGGCTAGCCGTGGTGCACTAACCCCCTGCAGGCTGTGTTCATGCCGCCAACCCCAGTCCTCTCCCGGCGCTCCGACCGAAGCCCGAGCCTCAGCTCGCAGCCCCGCCCGCCCCGGCGGGTGAGCAGACAAGCCTCTCGGCCTGGTGAGTGCTGGTCGGCCCTGTTCCTCTGTGCGGGAATCTCTCTGCTTTGCCCTCCGCACCCCTGTTGCTGTGCTCTCCTCCGCGGCTCCGAAGCTTCCCCCCTCCGCCACCTGCAGTCTCCGCCTGTGAAGGGGCTTCCCAGTGTGGAAAACTTTCCTCCTTCCCCACTCCCTGCCACTGGCGCAGGTACCGTCCCTATTGTTTTGTCGCTGTTTTTTCTTTTGCCCTACCCAGGTACGTGGGGAGTTTCTTACCTTTTGGGAGGTCTAAGGTCTTCTGCCGGCGTTCAGTGGGTGTTCTGTAGGAGTTTTTCCACATGTAGATGTATTTCTGATGTATTTGTGGAGAGGAAGGTGATCTCCGCGTCTTATTCGTCCGCCATCTTGAAGCCTCTTAGCTCATTATAATATAAAAATTCTTTAAAACATAGCCAGTTGTGGGCTTCCCTGGTGGCGCAGTGGTTGAGAGTCCGCCTGCCGATGCAGGGGACACGGGTTCGTGCCCCGGTCCGGGAAGATCTCACGTGCCGCGGAGCGGCTGGGCCCGTGAGCCAGGGCCGCTGCGCCTGCGCGTCCGGTGCCTGTGCTCCGCAACGGGAGAGGCCACAACAGTGAGAGGCCCGCGTACCGCCAAAAAAAAAAAAAATAGCCAGTTGAATCCAGAATTAACACATTACTACACACACACACACACACACACACACACACACACACACACACACACACGCACGCACACGTTTGTATATATATCATCACAAATCTGGATTTATCCCTGGAATACAAGGTTGCTTTAACATTAGATAATCCATACATCCACCCACATAGTAACACTCTATGACAATAATTTAAAGAAGAAAAATCATATAAATATCACAGTAGATGAAGATCAAATATTTAATAAAATTCAGTACGCTCTTTGTGATAATAAACAAACTGTTAGCAAACTAGAAATTGAAGGAAATTTGCATAACTATAAATAGTATCTACCACATTTTGCAGCATACATAATATTTAATGGTGAAAACTTGGAATTTTTTTTAACTTTCAACAATTGTTATTTCACAAAGGTTGTTACATAATTGGATATTGGTCTACTCTGAACCCAATTATTCTTACTCTCCACAGAAAGGCTGCTTCTTAGCTTCTCATCTGTTGATGGCAATCACTAAAATCCTGATTTTATCAGAATAGTAGTAAAAATGTCTCAGTGATTTAAGTTGAAAGCAGTACATTGGTACATGGCTCTTATACTCATTTACCAGGAATGTAACAGTGTCTTTATTCAAAAATACAAAATAAATTATCAATAGGCATGGGCAATGACAGCAGTAAACCGTTCTATGTTGTCAGCTGAAACCAGTAACTGATGGTTATAGTGATTTTCTTAAACATCAGCCAGGCTTTTCTTCAGTCATCTCCTTCAACAGACCTCTCTTAAAGTTACTGGTGAGGAACGCTGCCTCGGGCTTCCTCTCACAGCTCATTAATGATGGTAAAGCCCTATTCTAGGAATTAGAACATGCCACCTCCCACAGCACTTACCATTCCACCCATTCTGCCCATTCCAGGATCCTTCTCTTCTTTAGGAACTTCTGTGACTACAACTTCTGCTGTAGTTAACAGAGAGGCCACTCCAGCAGCATCCAGTAATGCAGTTCTTACAACCTTAGTTGGATCAATGATTTCCTTTTTCCACCATATTCACAAAATCTCCAAGCATAGCATCATAACCAACTTCTGAAGAACTCTGCAAAATGTTCTCAACTATCAGTGATCCTTCAATACCTGCATTCTTAGCAGTGGTCATTGCAGGAATTTTGAGTGTTTTTAAAATAATTTCTATAGCAGTTTTTTGATCTTCATTAGCTGGAGTTATTGAATCCAAGGCTGGAAGGCACCGAAGCAGGACACAGCCCCCTCCCAAAACAGTGCCTTCTTAAACAGCAGCTCGGGTAGCATTAAGGGCATCTGTAATTCTGTCTTTCTTTTCATTCACTTCAAAGTCACTTGTCCCATCAAACTTTATCACAGCAACACCATCTGAGAGTTTTGCCAGACGTTCATTCACTTTTTCCTTTCCATTTTCACTAGTTGTGATACCCAACTGCTTGAGGATTTCTTGAATATGCTTTTCAATTTGAGCCTTGTCACCTTATCCTTTCAAGAGCATGGCATCACCTTTGGTCACAGTGACCTCTCCAACTTTTCCTAAGTCATGAGGCTGAATATCTTCAAGATTTAGAGTTAGTCCTTCTCCCAATACTGCACCGCCAGTAGCAATAGCCATGTCTTTAAGCTGGTTCTTTCTATTGTCACCAAAACCTGGAGGTTTGACTGCTAAAGCCTGAAGACCAACTTTCAGCCTATTCAAAACAAGTGTACTTAGAGCTTCTCCATCCACATCTTCAGCAATTATGACCCAGGGCTTATGGTGAGCATTGGCAATTTCAAGAGCAGGAACAATGGACTGGACACTAGAAATTTTCTTTTCACTCGAAAGAACATAGGCAACTTAGAATTCACATTTCTGAGCTTTTGATGTATTAATAAAGTATGAAGAGATATACCCTCTATCAAACTTCATGCCTTCAATAATTTCTAGTTCATCATTCAGTGTTTCCCCATCCTTTCCTGTGATAACGCCCTTTCTTCCAACCTTTTTCATCGCATCAGAAATGATGTTGCCAATTTCTTCATCTCCATTTGCAGAAATCGTAGCAATCTGGGCGATCTCTTTCGGGGTTGTCACAGGTTTAGACTGCTTCTTAAGTTCAGCAAGTACAGCATCAACAGCTAACATCACACCTCTCCTGATTTCCACTGGATTAGCACCGTTGCTAACCTTCTCGAAGCCTTCCTTGGAGATAGAGCATGCCAGTACAGTAGCAGTAGTGGTGTCATCCCCAGCCTCTCCGTTTGTGTTACTGGCAACATCTTGAACACGTTTAGCGCCAACATTTTTATATTTATTTTTTAAGTCAATGGACTTTGCAACAGTCCATCTTTTGTCACTTTGGGACTTCCCCAACTCAGTAATCACTGTCCTTCCCTTGGACCCCACAGTAACAGTTATAGCATCGGCTAAAAGGTCTACACCTTGAAGCCTTAAGGTTGGGCATCTGCACCAGATGTTACATCTTTGGCATAAGCCCGAGTGAGATGAGGAACCAGGGCCCTGGACACTGGCCTAATCTGGCGAAGGACTGCGGGCAATCAAAGCCTTTCTGTGAGGCAGTGGCATGGCGTGCAGGCGACAAGACAGGTCGTCGGCAGTGGGTGAGGGCGGAATTTTTTTTAAGATCAGAAATAAGATAAGAACATCTGCTTTCAGTGATTATTTTGACGTTTTTTTCCAGAGGTTCTCGCCAATATAATATAAAAATGAAATAAAAAACTAAGGCATACAGAAAGATTAAAAAGGAAAGACTATAATTGTTCTTCTCAGACATTATGCATTGTATATTTTAAATATTAAATGTATGTTAAAAAGTCTGTAAGATAGCAAGAAAGTTTAAAAAAGTTATTTGATAAAAATCAAGATAAAAATGTAATTGCAAGTTTCTAATAGTGATGGGGTTGCTTGCATTGAACCAAGTCTTCTACTTGGAGCAATTATAAATTCTGAAGAAAAAAAATTTTTAACTATCTTTTGAACAGAGATGAAAAACAAAAATTTGGAGCAATCTCAAATTTTGAAAGAAGGGACCTTGCCTGGGGCAAATTAGCATTTATATGGCTTTCTGCCTATGGAACTCCCTGATGCTCTCTTGGAGCATCTAGAACTAAATCAGAAAGCAGCAGCCTCACTGATCTACCGTCCTTAAAGGATCTGGCGTTCCTCAGATTTCAGGCCACCTGGCTATCCTAAAATCTCAGCTCTAGGATGGGTTTAAGAAAAATTATGATTCTGTAGTTTATCTAGAATTTTCTTGTTGTTAGGGCAAAGGCACCACTCTTTCCCATTTTCTACAAACTCACATAGAAGCAGAATTCCCCTACCCCACCCACTTTTTAGCAAAGCCCTGCCCACGTTCCAGAAGGGCCAGCTCCCACTTGATGCCAGGTTTCAGGTGCTGGCAGAAAGACTGCCCACAGATAGATACTTTTTAAATTTAATATCGTATTTTTCACATTGCCCACCATTACTCACAGTTGCGACCTCAGGATGAAGCTCCCTCAGCGTTGCCCTCCGAGCCACCGAGGGAAAACGGCGGGGCTGGCGTCTGTCCTGCCATGTTGCGGTGTGGAAGTCGCTAGAAGAGCCTTAGGGAGTTGCTGGGTGCACTTCCCCCCCTTCCACTTCTTAATCATCCAGCCCCAATCAACATTTGAGGAGCCTTTCTATTTTTTTTAATATTTATTTTATTTTATTTATTTATTTATTTGGCTGTGCCGGGTCTTAGTTACAGCAAGCAGGATCTTCATTGCCGCATGCAGGCTCTTAGTTGTGGTATGTGGGATCTAGTTCCCTGACCAGGGATCGAACCTGGGCCCCCTGCATTGGGTGCGTGGAGTCTTAGCCACTGGACCACCAGGGAAGTTCTGAGGAGCCTTTTTTAAACACTCAGGCCTGTTGGTTTCAGAATGTATTTAAGTGGTGCTGCCACATTATGTTGCATGGCACAGGGGACTGTGAGGTCTTGTTATTTCCCCTCCTCCCACCCCTGCTCTCCATGGTGCATCTGTCTTGAGCAGAAGTCTGTATTTTCTTTTTAGAGTTATTATTTAGGTAGGGTTCATTCTTGTTCATTGCTATGAAGTATTTTGTTGTATGAATATATCGAATTTTACCCATTCTGGTTAAAGATGTGAGATAGATACACACACACACACACACACATACACACACACACACACACTAGAGTATTACTCAGCCATAAAAAAGAATGAAATAATGCCATTTGCAGCAACATGGATGGACCTAGAAGTTACCATACTAAGTGAAGTAAGCCAGACAGCAAAAGATAAATACCATATGATATTACTTATATGTGGAATCTAAAATATGAGACAAATGAACCTATCTATGAAACAGACTCACAGACAGAGAACAGACTCATGGTTGCCAAGGGGGAGGGGGGTGGGGAGGGATTAGGAGTTTGGGATTAGCAGATGCAAACTATTATATACAGAATAAACAGCAAAGTCTTACTGTATAGCACAGGGAACTATATTCAATATCCTATAATAAATCAGAATGGAAAAGCATATGAGAAAGAATATATACATGCATAACTGAATCACTTTGCTGTGCAGCAGAAATTAAGACAACATTGTAAATCAACTATACTTCAATAAAATGAATTTAAAAACATATTGCCCATTCTGTGTTTAATAGACATTTGGGTTGTTTCTGTTGGCTAATACAAAATAAAATAGTCAAGAATATTTTTGAAAAGGTCTTTTAATGCATTCTATTGACGGGAAATTGCTGGTCTTTAGGAATATGTATATTCAAGGTTAAGACATCATGCTAAATTCTTTTCCAAAGTCCTGGTACCAATCCTTTTCCAATCGTGTATGATAAATCCAGTTATTCCACATCTCTCCATAACAAAGCTTTATGATACTTTATAAATTTAAACCATTCTGGTGAGTATAGAAGAGCCTCACAATTTGAATTTCCCTGATGATTAATGTGGTGAACAGTTTCATATGTGCAATGGCCACTTGGTTAGTCTAAACTTTTAAAGTGCCAGTAAACATCTCTCATCCATGTTTCTATTCATTTGTCTTTCTTTTTCTTACCAGTCATATTTGTTAGCAAATATCTTCTTCCACTCTTTGTGTCACTCTCTTAAAGGTATCTATTGATGAACAACATTTTAATGTAATGCTACTTATCAACATTTTTTTGTGTCCTGTTTTTAAAATGTTTTTCTACACTCAAAATCCTCAAGAGATTTTCCCCTTCAAGAATGTCTTGGCTGTTTTTGGTCCTTTGCATTTCTTTGTAACTCTTGGGCTCAACTTGTTAAATTATATTTAAAAATATCTAATATTTTTATTAGCTGATTTGAAGAAGTTTTCCCTTTGATTTTCAGGAAATTTACCTATGATGCTTCCACATGTGATATTCTTTGTACTTAACCTGCTCTGGATCTGTTGTGATTCTTAAATATGTGGCTATAGATGTTTCATCACTTTTGCAAAAATGTCAGCATTTATCTCTTCAAATATTGATTCTTTCCCAATTTGCTCTCTGCTCCTAATAGAGATCAATTGCATATATGTTATAACTCTTCACTATGTGTTCATGTGTCTCTTATCTATGTTTTACCATATTTTTTCTCTTGGTGCTTCAGTTTGCCAATCCTCCTTCATCCATGTTAATCAGCTTTAAACTCACCTACCGAGTCCTCAGATTTCATTATTTTATATTTTAGTTCTAAATTTTTCTTAGATTTCTTTTTGTGAATTTTAACTTTCTGGTAAAATTCTTTTCTTCCATTTTCCTAAATATCTTAATCACAGTTATTTTAAAGCCCCTGTAAGTAAACTCCAATACTATATGTATTTCCTGTGTGTTTATTTCTACTGTTTTTTTTTAATCTATTGGTTTCTGCTCATTAGAATGTATTTCTTGGTATAAATTTTATTTTTATACAGTTGAATATACAGTAGTTTTATTTAGTGCAGGATATTTTATATGAAAATTTCTAGAAATAATTTAAGGACCAGAATGATGATATCTTTCTCTATAAAGGATTTAATTTTGCTTCTGTTCCTCTATTAAGGCATGTGGGGGCAGATTATACAGTCTGTACAAACCTGGGCTTCAGTTTTGTCAATTCTGTTCTACTATTGTGAGCAATCACTCATAAAGCGCACCCATTCAATCATCCAATTAAAAGCTGAAGTCTGTACCAGGGCCCCTTCTCCTTGGAAACCTTCATACTCTAATTTTTTTCTCCTTCCCTCTCTTTCCACCCCGGTACTATGAGACTGCCTAAAGCTTTGCTTAGTTTCTTGGCCTCTTGGTCACCTTTCACCTGGTTTACCCTCTACCCTGCTTCTATTATACTCATCTTAGAATCTGGAAAGATGCTTAATATTTGGCAAAAAAGCTATGCCAGATGTTGGGCTAATTTCAGTCCCTCTCTTCTCTCTCAGATCTTAGCCTGTTAGGTTCTCATGACTTTCTGATTGCTTCCAGTTTCTATAGTTTTGTTTTGCCTGAGAAGCTTATTAGAGTAATAAGAACTTACACAACTGTAGGGGAATCTGGAAAACAAAGATCCAAAGGAAGAAATTGAAGAATCAGAGACAATTCACTAACTAGCGCTCCTGAAGCCAGGTGCTCCCATTTGCTGAAGTGAGAACACAAAGGGATGTTAGTGGAGAGGCCTATGGAAGGCCACTGCTTCTGGATCCAGTGTGGAGCTTAGGACCACGACTGATCATCAGGGCTAGCAATCATGAAGAGGAGTTAAATATAGTGGGGAAAAGAAAGGACAAGGTGGAAACCACGGACATCTCTGCATCTATTTCTCACCACGTCAAAAATCATAATAAACTTCAAAGCAAGATGCCAGCTGCTTCACTTCTACCTTCCAAATCTCATACAACTTTCAGTTTGGCCAACTCTAAACTGGAACCATACAGAGAAAGGGATTCTGGGAAACATAGGTCTAACCTAGCCAAGTTGACATGGTACAAAACCATTAGAGATATGACAAAAATTTCACCCACAGGGAAACCACATAGCCAGTAAACATACTGAAAGATGCTAAACTTCACATTTATTCAGAAAAATGCAACTTGAAAACACAAGGAGATACAGTTTCACATGCCTCTCATTGGGTAAAATTAAAAGTGTTAATGAAGATCATATAATCCTGCAGAGTGGAAATTGGTTCAACCACATTAACAAGCAATTTGGAATATCAAAGAAAATAGAAGACGTGCATACCTTTTAATCCAGTGATTCTACTACTAGATATACACTATTCACACATGTATACAAAGAGAAGCTTACCAAAATGCTCATAGCAGCATTGGTTTTAACAGAAAAAGAAATAAAAGAAGAAAATTAAATGTTAGTGGGATTCTAGATAAACATTTATTTGTTCATATAACAAAAAAGACTATACAGTAGTTAAAATGAAAAACTTAAAACTAAATGTATGAACATGAGTGAAGCTTAGAAACAATATTGAAAAGCAAGCTGCTGAAGAATATATAGTCTAATAGCATTTCTATATTTTTTTAATATGCAAAATAACACTAGTACATATATTTATGGAATTCATGTATATGCAGTAGAAATATAAAGCATTCCAAAGAGTGAGATCAAATTCAGAGGTGTGAAATAAGAGAGAGTTCACGGGAGGCTTCCATCGTATATGTGATGATTTATTTCTTGTGCTTGGTGTTGGCTGCATGGATGCTTGTTTTACTCTCTCAATGATGCTTGTTTTATTCTCTCAATGCTTTTTTCTCTCCAAATTTATTTATCACTGAAAAAAGAAACTTGATCTTGCCACGTATATTTCATCCCACCTGCCTATGAAAGTAGTCAGTTATTATTACCTACTCACTCCACAGGCCAGAGAATCTTCCAAACCTTAATTATTTTCCCTGTTTATTTAAAGTTTTTTCTCTCTCTTTATATAAAATTAACCATAGTTGTTAGATATTTTTTAAGGCATGAGCTCTGTTCTTTTTTTAATTCGATAATACTATCTCTGTGACTTTTACATTATTAAATAAATTTAGATATGTTTGATATATTTTTCTCTACTCAGTCTCTACTCAGTCTTATTTTGGAATTGATTTAAATAGAAAAATAAAGGGGCATTTACTGAAAAGAATTTAGAGGATTTATACCTTTTGTTAAAAAATTGAGAACACTTGCTCACTGGAATTCTAGGTGGTGATCTGGAAGGCAGAGCAATCTGGTAGGGCTGCTCCATTGGAGAAAGGGGCCTATGATATAGAAGGAGAAACAAATGAGGCATCCAGGCTTTGGAATCTAATAGAATGGAAGGGAAGAAACAAAAGGAGGAAGCAAGATGGGAGAATGTTGTGGATTGTGTGAAGTGGTCCTCCCTCACAACCCCTCAAACAGTAGATTCTAATATAATTTTTAAAAGAGTTGTTATGGACTGAATGTTTGTGTCTTCCAAAATTTAAATGTTGAAATCCTAAGCCCCAATGTGATGATATTAGGAAGTGGGGGCTTTGGGAGGTAATTAGGTCATGAGGGTGGAGCCCTCATGAATGAGATTAGTGCCTCTATAAGATGACACAGTAGACCTTGCTCCCTCTTTGCTCTCTATCATGTGAGGATATAATAAGACAACCATTTGCAAACCAGGAAGCAGTCCCTCACCAGACACTGGATCTGCTAGCACCTTGAACTTGGACTTCCCAGCCTCCAGAACTGTGAGAAATAAATTGTTGTTTAAGCCAGCCAGTCTATAGTATTCTGTTGTAGCAGCCTGAACTAAGACAAGAGTGAATTCTCCTCAAGAGTGAACATATTCATTCTTTCAGTCATTCATTTATGTGAAATTAGTGAACATCTACTATGTGCCCAGCATTGTAGGAGGTGCTAGAAATACAGAAATAATTATTTGCCCTTTGAGTATTTAGTGGGAAAGGCATACAATTACAATCATTGTGGAAAAGACTGTATGTTACGTGATATGGTAATATAGGCCATCCACATGCCTCTAGGTGAGGTGCTGAAGAAAGAGGCCCTCATCTGGAGATGGGAAACTTTATTTTCAGGTTGTATATCTTTTATATATTGCCTATTTATCAGTTTCCCTCTTTTATAAATGAGGATAATTTCCATATCCACCTTACAGAATATTATGAGAGTTTAATTACATAATTCAGGTAAAGTGATTAGTGAGTTGTCAATAAACATTAGATTTTTTTAAAAAAATTAATAAGTAGACTATATATTTTAGTGGTTAGGAGTTTGGTTTTTTTTTTTTTTTTTTTTTTCGTACGCGGGCCTCTCACTGCTGTGGTCTCTCCCGTTGTGGAGCACAGGCTCCAGACGCGCAGGCTCAGCGGCCATGGCTCATGGGCCCAGCTACTCCGCGGCATGTGGGATCTTCCCAGACCAGGGCATGAACCCGTGTCCCCTGCATCGGCAGGCGGACTCTCAACCACTGCGCCACCAGGGAAGCCCAGGAGTTTGGTTTTTTGAGTTGAACAGATTAGTTTTGAATATCAGCTTTGCCATTTACTATCTGTGTGTCCTCAGGATATACCTTAATCTTTAAGTATACCTTCACTTATAAGATGATAATTATGACTGTTCCTTTTTTGGTTTGCTGAGATGATACAATTTTAAAATGCATGTAAAGTGCTTATTAAAGTGCCAATCTATTTTTCAGTGTTTAATGAATGCTAGCTATTTTAAAATAAAGGATCAAAGATACCACCGAAGCCTTCATAAGCATATAAAATGGTACAGATATGTATCATATTACAGAACAGACTTGGCCAGGTATCTTAGAGGTAGAGCCTAAGACAGGGATTCTTTTTTTTTTTTTTTTAACTCAAATTAATTTAAAATTCAACAAATCAACCAAATAAATTAAAAACTCAACACAAACTCTTCATTATCATTTAGGTATCTAAATGTACTACTTCATCAAATCATCCTTTTTTTTTTTTCATCAAATCATTCTGGATTATAAACATGACAGTAATAGTTTATACATATGAGTTTCTTTCACATCAAGATGTAAAATGTTTAGCTCATTAATCTTATACCACTGTGAGGAAAATTGAAAAAATGATGACAGCCTCATCAGTAAGTATAAACACACTAGAATATTATTTTCTAAACTGGGTCACAGGTCTTTGGTCAAAGACCGGGTTCAAGTTGTTTGTCTTCCTGCAAGGACATTGAAAGCATCTCGAGTAATCCTTATAATGTGGACTTCTTCAGCCTAGGGATGTCGACAGGTAAAGATGATACATTAATACCGATTTTATATTGGATTAGTCCATCTCAGGTCCCATTCTGAGATTCTTTCCTCCCCGTATTGCTTGGAGGTTTTATCCCAGTGGTGGTGTCTACTGCAACAAAGCTGTAGCTCTACCATCTTCATTCATTCACTCAGCCCTTCATTCATTCACATAGTCATTGATTTTTTTAATATTTATAATTATTTTTAACATCTTTATTGGAGTATAATTGCTTTACAATGGTGTGTTAGTTTCTGCTTTATAACAGAGTGAATCAGGTATACATATACATATATCCCCATATCTCTTCCCTCTTTTGTCTCCCTCCCTCCCACCCTCCCTATCCCACCCCTCTAGGTGGTCACAAAGCACAGAGCTGATCTCCCAAGACAGGGATCCTTGTTCCAGTGATTTATTGAGGAAGTCCTCTCAGGAGAGGAGAGGGAGGGAAACAGGATAAGGGAGTGGAACAAACTAATGAATAATGTAGTCCTAGTTAGACACTAGCTTCAATCTGATCCCTTGGGAGAAATTTCAAAGCACAAATTGCACCACAGAGTTAGTTCCACTTTATGGCAAGTGGACCAGCCACTGTACTGCTGTGTCAGTCTGTCACTGATCGACTTCTTGAGGGAAGGGAGGGGGGAGTCAGCCTTCTAGGAAAGAAGTTCCTTGTTGGAACTTCTGGAAAAGGGACAATGGTGAATTATTATTAGTCAACAATCCAGCAACAAGGTGATGGATACAAATGGATAAAGGCAAATTTAGTGGGACACCAACAGCATGCCCTACACAGCAGAGGGGAAAAGATAGGTTAAAGGTCTAGATGTACTATTGTTAATGAAATAGTTTAAAGTTTAGCTTCCTGGAAGTCAAAGAAAATAGGGTTTTAAAGTTTTTCTGGATTTATAAAAGTAATATGATGTCTCCTGTTTGGCTCTCTGGAGCCATTCTGCATCTTTCTTGCTTTGGGCTGTATCTCCTGGAAGCTGGAATGTGTAAACTGCATCAAATGTTCTTTTGCTATTTGGCTTTTGATGGGGTCAGGCCCATAGGACTACTGGAAGGAGAAAATGAGCAAGGAGAACTCCATGCCTGTGGGGTTTATGTGAGCTGGCTGTGTGCCTGCACTGGTCACAGAACCTTCAGGGAGCCCACTCTCTTTTTGTCTTTTTAGGTAGAAGAGTGGTAATAATGCTTTCTGTTGCTGTCTTTACACTAGAACACACATACTGCCTACAGCACTGTAAAGAGTTTCCTGGGAATTCGTTGGCGGTTCAGTGGTTCCTACTCCATGTTTCCATTGCCGAGGGGGGAAAAAAAAGAGTTTCCTTCTTAAACTTTCTTCAAAGTACTCAAATTAAGTTTGCTACTTGTTTCCTGACTAATAAACATGGTATATCATTTAATTACAAAAATGACTATCTTCCTTACACTAAATTCTAGACACAATTTATTACCTGAATATATTCTGACTTAAAATACATTGAATATAATAGACTGAATATGTAGCCATTTTTCTGGAGACCTTTCATAGTGTTGAACTAATACTGAATTGTAATTCATCAAAGTTATTGCTATAGAAAATTAAAATAATATATCCCAGGAAATTGGTACATTCACCTAGCCTTATTACATATGCCTATATGCAAATGAAATCAGCCTGAAGACTTTGGCTTTCCCAGCAAATCAATCAAATTCCAAGTCAGTTAATTCTTCCTTTAAAGTACACATGGTTACCAAAAATTTTCAAACATCTAGTTTTTTAAAATCTAAGGATATATGTACAATGTCTCTTCCCCAAAAATATTAAGCCATACTGACAGAAATTAAATTCCTAGATAAATGAAGAATTATACCATGTTCATGGATTGGAGGACTAAATATTATAAAGATTTAAACAAAAATTAATTTAAAAATTGAGTGCAATCCTAATTAAATTTTCCATGGATTTTTGTAGAAATATATACTGAAATGCAAATAACCAAGGCAACCTTGAAGAGAAACAAATAGGGGCGACCTGTTCTATTCAATGTCAAAATAATTTTGAGGGGCTTCCCTGGTGGCGTGGTGGTTGAGAGTCCGCATGCCGATGCAGGGGACACGGGTTCGTGCCCCGGTCCGGGAATATCCCACATGCCGCGGAGCGGCTGGGCCCGTGAGCCATGGCCACTGAGCCTGCGCGTCCAGAGCCTGTGCTCCGCAACGGGAGAGGCCACAACAGTGAGAGGCCCGCATACCACACACACACAATAATAATAATAATATTATTATTATTATTTTGAATTTCTAATTCGATGTCAAAAGAGCTACAACAAAAAAGTGCGGTATCGGTGCAAGGACGGATGAATAGACTAATGGATCAGAATACAGTGTGCAGAAACAGACCTGAATGAATATGAATACTTGATTTATGTCTAATGTGGCACTGCATAACAGTGGCAAAAGGGCAGTCTTTTCAATAAATAGTGTTCTGTTAGTTGTATATCCATATGGAAAAAACAAAGCTCAACTACCATCTCACACAACAAATAAAAGTCAATTCTAGAGGGGTATAGAACAAAATGTGAAATGTAAAAGAAGAAAGTATCTAGAAGATAACAAAGAAAATATCTTTATAACTGTGGGATAAACAAAGATTTCTGAAAACATAAAATATGCTGACAATCAGGGAAAAGATTGACAAAATTGGACTAGCCCAAATTAAGAATTTCTCTTTATCAAAAGACACCATCAAGAGAGCAAAAAGTAAGTTACAGAGGGAGAGAAGATACAACCAACAGAAGAGTGATATTCAAAATATAGACAGAGGTTCTAAAAATCAGTAAGAAAAAGACAAGGTGATAGTAACATGGCAAAAGACTTGAAAAGTCACATGAAAAGGTGCTCAACATCATTAGATATCAGGGAAATGGAAGGTAAAAACGTAACTTCCATAGTTGTGTAATGGTATGCCACGAGAATGGTAAAGGCGAAAACAAAAAACAAAAAAATCAAGAGTTGGTGAGAATATGGAGCAACGAGCTACTATAAATTGCTGGGGAGCAGAGTGTAAGTTGCTGTTGCACTTTGGAAAGCTGTTTATCAGTATTTACTCAAGTTAATCATAAACATACTTCATAATCCCACAATTTAACTGCTATCTTTTATACCCAGAAGAAATGCACACATGTGCACCAAATGAAAATTTCAGTAATATTCACTGCAGCATTATTGCTAATAGTCCCAAACTGGCAATAACCAAAATGTTCATCAACAATAAAATATTTAAATAAGTATACATACATGGTAATACTATTCAGCAATGAAAATTTTAAAAACACTGTTACACACAGAAAAAACAGGTAAGTTGAGTGAAAGAAGGCAGAAACATCATGCTAATATTGTTTGATTCCATTTGCATAAACTTTAAACTGGCAAAGAACTTATCCATGGTATTGTAAACCCTAAGATTGGTTACCTTTAGGAAGAAGGAAGGGATTAATAATTGGGAAGGTGTCCAAGATGGAGAGTGGTGTTTCTGGGCTGCTGGTAATGTTCTATTTCTTGCATCTGTCATGGTTACACAAGTGTATTTACTTTACAATAATTATTAAACTGTACACTTTTCCACTTATCTGTTAGTATGTTATACATCAATAGATTTTTTAAAATTATACAGACTCAAACAGAGGATTTTTTAAAATTATACAGACTCAAACAACAAGTTGTAGTGGTCAATTTTAAAGCTTTTGTGGTAGCAACTTGGACTAGAAAGACTCTCTAGAAAATCTCATCATTTTGACAATGTTCCTGCTTAGTGATGTGTATATATTTGTGTGTTATCCAATATGTTATTTATGTGTTATCCAATATAGTTTCTATATTACTTTAATGTGTCTGCTCATAAGTAAAAGAGAAAAGGAAAGGAAATGGGTATTGTGGAGCATATACACTATGTAAGGCACAATGACAGGTGCTTTATACTTTTAAAAAAAAATCCTCAGAATACCATGGTAGTTATTATTGTTCACATTTTTCAGGTTAAGAAGTTGAGACTCATAAATGCTAAGTAACCTGCCTAAGGTCATATATCTGAAGGCTATATATCCAGGGACATAGCTAATAAATGTCAGAGTCTGACTTCATATCAGATTGTTTAACTCCATAGATTGTATACACTGGACGTGGGAAAGATGTGAAATTCACTGTCTGGCTTTACTGTCAAAAGCCCTGAACTTATGCCATAACGCCATCATTTACTCCTGTAGAACCCTGGAGCAAGATACTTGACCATTCTGAGCCTGGGTTTCCTTATTTCTAAAATAGAAAACTGGAAATGTTGGCGCTCCCCCCAGATCCTCTTGACCATCCAGAACACCCATCCCCTATCTGCTATGAGTATTGATTGACAATGACCCCCTTCTCCAGAGAACTGCCCCCAGAGTATTGGTCATACAGGAACCTCCACCTGTCCCCGGAGATCTTGGCCAATGCCTGACGGGTACAATAGGTCAACCTCTTGCAACAACGGGGTCCAACTCTGTGGAGCAGTTTGTGCTCAAAGCTTTTCAGTGGGAATAGACTGAAGCTTAATGACATGAACCTCCACTGAAACCGCCTTCTTGCTTAGTTTGTATTTCCCATTCTGTCCCACTTCCCTCATGCCCCCTTCTCCTGAGGGCACTTTTTCTTTTTTTTTTTAACATCTTTATTGGAGTATAATTGCTTTACAATGGTGTGTTAGTTTCTGCTTTATAACAAAGTGAATCAGTTATACATATGTTCCCATATCTCTTCCCTCTGAGGGTACTTTTTCAATAAATCACTTGAAAAGAATCACCATCTCAGTCTTTGCTTTTAGATGACTTAAGATAAAAATATCCACTAAAATAGTAGGAGAATAAAGTGAAATAAATATATAGGAACTATTTTAACTGTAGAGTACTATAAAAGTTCTATATGAATATTATGCAGAATTATAAAACAAGTCAAGTTCATTACTTTTATACCTTTTCCCTTGAGTATTAGAAACTATCACCTTTTAGACTTAGTATACTTGCATTCTCTCTTCTCTCTCACATATCAAAACAAAAAATTAGTTTATGCTTTTATTCCTTGGGGCTTTGGCTAATTAATCAAAGTGTTTCAGTCTTAGGGTCATGAGGTATTCAAGAGAATGAAAAGAAAAGATGGGTTTGGTTGGCTTCTCTTGGTCATAGTGCTTTAGTCTGGGTGAATATATTTTGCTTATCTAGAGGTATTCACAGTTTTTGCTCAAGTATCTCCTAAAATAATTTTTAAAAATTATATTTTTAGTTGTTAACTACAGTTTTATATTGAAGGCTTAATAGTTAAACATGATTATAAGTTCTAGAAAATTGTATATTGCATTTGTGTGTTAAATATTTTTCATCAAAACATTAGAGCAGCAAACTAAACTTATTTAATTTAGAGGAAAAATATCTGGTTCTTAATTGTGAAACCAATAATCTAAATTAGACTTTTCTGTGAGGGGAAAAAAAAACCCTGATTTTTTTTCAATCACAATAAACATATAAATATGCATTCCCACTATCACTTCGCTTCTGAATTCTAAGATATATAAGTAATACATGATTTGGGGGAGATAGATAAAGTTGCAGGATCCTAGCCATCAGACTTTCCCCTAGATAAGAAAGGGCACTTTTCTCTCCAATGTTTTTGCTGATGCTTTTCTAGCTTTACCATCTTGTGATTCTCCCAGTGTCACTTCTCAAATTTTCTTTGTTTGGCACCCCAGAAACGCCTCGGGATAACACACCATACTGATTTCAGATGAGTGAGGGGAAGACAGAGGGGTCTGTGAAGAGAGATATGGAAAAGAAGTGGTAGGTCCCAGGAGACACTCTAACAGATTAGTTTTAAGAAAGACTAAGTATGAACTTTGAGGATCTGGAAAATGGACCTCTGAAAATATTCCTACCTGGGTAACCTCTGGAAAGCCTTCTTATGTCTGCAGGGCTATGCATTTCACCACCTTAGCCTCTAGGTCACCCCACATGCAGCCAGACGCTTAGAGATAAGCGACCTCCCCGAACTCTACCCAGGATTTCTCCCAGGCAGAGTTCATAGCTGAGAAAATGTGTTACTCTTTGTTTCCCCTTGTTATTTATTACTCTTTGGTGGCATGTAACTGAACTTCAGCACAACTTCAGTGCAAAACAGGAATGAATGATAAGAATGCATTGGGGATGTGTATATGTATGGCTGAGTGGCTTTGCTGTGCATCTGAAACTATCAACATTGTTAATCGGCTATATGCCAATATAAAATAAAAAGTTAAAAATAAATAAATAAATAAATGACTACTTGGAAAAAAAAAAGAATGCATGGGGTCTCGTGGTGCCCAAGAGCCGTCATGCAGCCGGGCCTCAGGAACATAGTGGAATCAGGAAATGGAATACTAGCAGTCTTTCTTCTGTCTTTCATCTCTGCTCTTCTCTGCATGTCTGATTCATAATTCTTTCTCTAAACCCTTTCTCTGCTTTTCTGATCTATAAGGTAGAGTAATATGGCTGCTGCAAATGCCTTAGTATAAATTTCATCTGTCTTCCAGAGAAAGACTGAATCTAATTCTCCAAAGAAAGGAATCTTATAGGGGAAGAGGGTATCATGCACCCAATCCTGATCCCTGGAACTATGCCCCCATGATTCATGTAAAATCATAGGGTTGAATCAGATTTGAGATGAGGCTTCTGAACAGATAAAGCATTCAGCGTATACCCAATTCCTTCCTAGGTTGGACAGAGAACCTAGCCACAAACACTTAGGACAATTTTCAGTTCTAAGTCGAGCCAATGTATTTCCTGTCTTAGGAATATTTTCACATTAGTCTATCCATAAAGGGACTAAATGCTGTATTCTGAGACTTAAGAACTTCATACAGTAGAAGGGGTGTTATTTGGGGATTACAAATGGGAAAGGAGTGAGACCATCTGCCCATGAAATCACATCATACTTACTTCTAAGATGGTAAGTCCATTGTGGAGAGGAGACTAATTTGAAGTGATATGAGAGAAAAGATATAATTGTTAAATCTGCATACCCTCAATGAGGTGTGGTTGTTTTCCTTGCACCATGCTTCTATCCTAGTGGCTTTCAATCCTGAGTAGCAGATGTTCTCAGTGCCCACCCATATCTTCTCCAAACCTTTTCCATTTTCATGCACAACAGCTACCTGCGTGTTTTCACCTGCATCTCCGTTGGAGTGATGTTCTCAGACTTCCCTCGCCTTTGCCTCAGTACGGAGAGAGCCGAAGGGGCCTAGGAATTTGCGTTGCCACCAGTGACTACTGGGTAAAATACTCAGCTCTCTGGTCCCTGATGGAGACAGCTTGGAGGTGTGACTTATAAGTCTGCAGAGGTCCCCTGCAGGACTGAACCAAGTTACCACCCCTGGGTCTTTGCTCGACACGAGTCTCTTGCCTGGCTTCCTTCCCTTCCCTGTCACGTGACATAATTTTCCGTGGCTTTTCCTTGGAACATTCTTTAATAAATCACTTTTATACGAATCTTCATCTCAGGCTCTACAGCTAGGCACCCCAACCTTAGATACTGCCTATCCATTAGAATTACCTGGGAAGTTGCTAATAGAAATTCTTCACTTAGGCCATGAGTGAGAGAAACAGAAACTACAGAATTAAATCAGAAACTTTACTTTTTAATAAATATATAATTTGGTCCTATGTGATGTGTGTGTGTGTGCATCCACATGTGTGAGAAAGAGACAGATTGACAGAGAGACTGAGAGATATAGATACAGAAAGAGACATTCTTTCATGATATTTAGAATAACTACTGACCTTGAATTAGAAGAAGTATATATATTGTAGGTACCAGTCAGGATTTGAAAGAGAACCAGAAGGAGATACATATATATGTATCTCTACGTGTGTATGTGTATATTAAGAGATTTGTATAAAGAACTGGCTCACACTGATGAGTCTGAAATCAGTAGGGCAAACTGGCTGGCTTGAAACAGGCAGGAACTGACCCTACAGTCATGAAGTAGAATTCTTTCTTCTCCAGGAAACCTCAGCTTTTGCTCCTAAGGCCTTCAGCTGATTGGATGAGGCCCATCCACGTTACCAAGGGTAATCCCCTCAAAGTCAATTGATTGTAGATGTTACCACATCTACAAACTACCTTCACAGCGTGACCTGGACTAGCGTGTGGTTAAATAACTGGGTATTGTAGCCTAGTCAGGTTGACACAAAAGGCTACTCATCATATTGCAGGACTAATAAAGTAAGAAGAAAAAAATGTGTTTTGTTGTGTCAAAATAGTACCAAAATGTGGCATTCTCAGAAACCACTCGGCATTTACGCAGTATAAGTTTGCATAGTGTTAAACTGGTGATATTAACTTCTTATAAAAGGCAGTGACTCAAAACAATCAACTCTCTCTATACTGTATATCTATATATAGATACATTCATATATTTAAATAATCTCACATCTTTGAAAATTAGAAAAGAAGTTAATGCTTCTATTTGTAGCTAAGACACATTAAGAGGGCATTTTTTTCCAGTCTGGTTGGTATAATATTAACAACTGCCAGTGATCGCCCAACAATACCCATCTACAAAGGCACTAGAGTATTGAGAGTGAGGGAGAAACCAAGCCTTGGCCTAAGAGGGAGCTGGCAAGATTACAAGAAGTGGTAGTGATACCAGGATTGGGTGTAGGACCGCAGGCCCTAGGGAAGATGTAGTAAGATCAAAATCGAGCCAAGTGGAGTATAACCAATTCAGTCCAGTGGAGGCCATGTGGCAGAATAGGAAAGGTTCAATACGAGAAGCAGGTCAGTAGCCACAGGCACGCAGGAGTATCTTGGCATGTAAAAAGAACTAAGATGTTTGTCGTCACTAGCTATCAAACAGTAGCATGGAAGTCCCACGTGGGTTAGATCATTTAGAACTGCTGATGGCATTATTACCCTTTATAAATATTTGGCCTCCCTCTGATTTTGAACCTGTGGGAGGATCACATACCTGTGCCCCCTTGAAATAAGGTGTGGCCAAATGAGGAGTTCCAGTCAAATGTAGTCATTTGTGAGTGCCACTTCCGGGCAGACGCATTTGATTGCTGGAACGCAGCTCTCCAGGGCTCTCCTCTCCTGCTGGGTGACTGTGAAATGCTGATATGGGTGCTTCTGACTGATTGAAGCAGGCTGGAATGCTGAGCCAGCACACGGAGGATGACTGCCCTGGAGGGTGGCCCAAGCCTGCAGAGAACATCAAGCTGTGGTAAGTTACTGAGATCTTTACATTTTTACTGCAGCATAGCTTATAACCTGAATGTGACATGGAAACAGGCATAGAGCATATTCAATTAACAACCTTCGCACTTACCAAGACTCTTCAGGCAGAGTCAGTCTCTGCCTCTGTCTCTGTCTCTCTCTCCCCCTCCCCTATCCACCCCTCCCCCGCATATACTTTTTTCACTCTTTTTATTTTTGGTATTGAGTGTGCTATAGAAACAACTGGGATGGGCAAGGATGGGAGCATCTTATAGTCATTTTTTCTTTTTTTTTTTTTTTGCAGTATGCACTGTTGTGGCCTCCCCCGTTGCGGAGCACTGGCTCTGGACGCGCAGGCTCAGCGGCCATGGCTCACGGGCCCAGCCGCTCCGCGGCATGTGGGATCCTCCCGGACTGGGTCACAAACCCGTGTCCCCTGCATCGGCAGGCGGACTCTCAACCACTGCGCCACCAGGGAAGCCCTTATAGTCATTTTTTGAATGAAGAAAAGGAACCATCACAATCAGGTGTCAACTTTTGAAAACCCACAGAGGGCATGAAGTCACAATCTTAGCTGCTCTTTTCTACCCTTCGTATGATTCAGTGAGGCATTTTGGGGTTTGTAAGGAACAGAAATCTCAAACCAGCTCTAGAAAACAGGATTTGTTGTCAAGATATTGAGGGGTCTCATAAACCCAGAAAAAATTTAAACAACCAGGCCTTAGAACAAAAAGGAAAACAGATTTAGGAATCTCTTTGTCTCTGTCTCTCTCTCCTCCCTTCACTCCTGCAGAATCTGAACGATGGTCCCTCTGGCCTCAATGGTTTCATCTGTTTACCCACCTTGCACATGAATCATTTGCTAGTGGCCATCTCAGTTCCAGTCTGCAAGACCTTTCATTCAAACAACCACCCCCAACTTTCCTCTGAATTTTTAAGTCATGTTCTTCCAAGAGAGTATCTGTTTAGCCTAGCTGACTTTGCAAATTAGTTTTGGGAAGTTAAGGTCACTGGTCCTTAGATGTTCTCTAGTTAGATATTCACCCACCCTGGTCCAATCCTGTGTGATGACAGCAATTGAACCTGTTAATTGATGATCACTCAGCAGGTGCCGTGGCTGGGGCATTTTATCTAAGATGGGAGTGGGCAGGACAGGCACCTGAAAGCCTATCTAGCACAATTTCCCTGACTGTTTACACTCCTGTTGGCTGGACCTCAGGGACACCCTGAAAAAGAGAAGGAATCTCTTTTGAGGGTCTGCTTCTAAACAACCATCACCCAAATTCTACCCACTTCCTCCCTGAAAATTGCTAATGTCTGGCCTAATTTATCACTAGGGAATAATTCAAATGTTTCAAACAATAGAACTCTTTGTGTATTTGAAGAAAGAGGAGCTATGAGTAACACTGTGCCCTCCCCTGGATTTACACACGTAATTATTCTTACAATGGGGACATGTGAGAGACACACCTCACATGAAAACGGAATTCCTGAATTCCCATCCCATTTCTCATCCTGGAGATCTGAGTCAATTCTTTTTACTCTATTAAAGTTGATTTTTGTAATTAAGAAAAAATCTAAACATGAATTTCTATTTTTCTCTACAAATGCAAAATGATTACCATCATAAGATTAGTTAATATCCATCACCTCACATAGTTACAATTTTTTCCCTTGTGATGAGAACTTTTAAGATCTACTCTCTTAGCAACTTTCAAATATATCATACAGTGTTACTAACTGTAGTCACCATGTTTTACATTACATCCCCAGAGGTTATTTATCTTATTTCTGGACATCTGTACCTTTTGACCACATTCACTTAATCCTCCCACCCCCAACCCCCTTGAAATGCTTATTTCAACTGCTGAGAAAATAAGAAAAACTAACCTGGGCTAGCATTGTAAGCCCATTCTTTCAATAAACAGCTGTTAACCATGGAGATTCAAATGGGAACAAGACAAATTCCCCTCCCTCGAGGGTCATGTCATCTACTTTCAGGAAGACAGACAAACACATCACAGACATAGCATACCGGCACATATACTGTCAAGTAATTATAAATATAAAAAAGGGGCTAAGTTAGTATAAAGAGGCAGAGACTGATGAGGTGCTATTTTAGATAGGTATAGAGACTGCTTTGTTAAAATCACCAGTGAACTCACCTTTTGTCAAAACCAGTAGTCAATTCTCAGTCATCATTATACTCAAATCTTCAGCATTGTTGACACTTCGTTTGCTTGACCTCAGAGATACCACATTTCTACCCCAGAAGCTACTCCTTTCTGGTCCCTCCTCTTCTCCCTACCGCCTAACTAAAATAAAGAACTACTAAAGGGCTTCCCTGGTGGCGCAGTGGTTGAGAGTCCACCTGCCGATGCAGAGGACACGGGTTCGTGCCCCAGTCCGGGAAGATCCCACATGCCATGGAGCGGCTGGGCCCGTGAGCCAGGGCCACTGAGCCTGCGCTTCCAGAGCCTGTGCTCCGCAACGGGAGAGGCCACAACAGTGAGAGGCCCGCTTACCGCAAAAAAAAAAAAAAAAAAAAAGAACTACTGAAATGCCACGACTACTCACCAGCCTGGCTCTTTCCTCTCAAGTCCAGATGCGTATATACAATTCCCTATATGCCATCTCCACGTCCACATATAATATGCATCTCAAAGTTAACATATCTAAAACTAGCTTTAGATCTTCACAAAATATGCTCTTCATTTCCAATGTTACCTCTGTCAGGAAATGGTAACGCCATCTTTTTTTTTTTTGCTCAGACTCCAAACCTTGGAGTTCTCGACTCCTCTTTTTTATTTTCCCACAAAGTCTATCCAATCCATCAGCAAATCTGTTAGCTCTGCTTTAAGATATATTTGGAATAGGATAGCTTTCACTACTTCCTTCTAAACTCGATAATCCAAAGTACCTTATTTCTAGCCTGGATTGTGACAATAGTCTCTTGCTTGGTGCTCCCATTTCCACCCCTGCTCCCTTCCAACCACTGCATCCAGGGTCAGTTCTTACAAAAGAGTGAGGATCTTCTTTAAGTTTAAATCATATCATATTCCTTTCCTAATAAAATACTGCTTATTTCACCAGAATAATGTTTAGAAGTTTTTTATGTTCTACGAGGCCCTATATGATCTGACCCTGCATCACCTCTCTGACCTCATCTTGTACCTCTCTCTAGTTCATTGTGCACCAGCTACACTGACCTCCTTTGACAGTTCTTTAAAAATGTCAGACTCTTACATCAGGGCCTTTGCACACGTGGTTTCTTCAACCTGGAACACTCCCTTTTCAGACAGCTGCATAGATACTGTCCTTACTTCATTTGAATCTCTTGAAATATTACCTTCTCAGAGAGGTCTTCCCTAAACAATCTGTCCACAACAGTAACACCACTTTGCCAACCACTGCTTCCAGTGTTGTTACCACTGTACGTGATTTTTACCGCTTCGTTCACCTGTATGTGTAATTGCTTTTAATTGTTACTTTTAATCATCTGTCTCTCCTCACTGGAATGTAAGGTTTATGAATGGAGAGACCTTGATATTTTCCTACTGTATTCCCAGTGTCTGATATGCATAGGTGTTCAATAAATGCCTATTGAATATAGGATTTCCAATAACCATGAATACTAGCAAAATAAAACCCCACTAATTGGAAGTAAATGGGAAGATGGCTAGACTGAGTGCAAGATTCTTTTTTAATAGAATGTTTACTTGCAAATTCATGAATTTCCAATCGATAATGGGCAAAACTTACTTGGGGTAAGGTTAAATTTCTCCTGGCTTTAAAGAGTGAAACTCATTTCTAATTACTATATTGATTTTGTATATGCAAATATGCTTTTAGAGGGCTTGAGAAAGTTTGTCCTAAATTGATTTATCAGGTCTTCCACAACATGGTATCTTTAGTTTGATTGCTAAGTCATTTGATGTTGGTCTTGAAGTTGTTCTCAAAGCACTTCAAGTGTAAACTTCAGCTCATTTCAGGTCAACTATTCTGAGTTTAGAAAAGCCAGAATACATAAAGTTTTACAGCATGAATAGTTCTTAGATTATCAATATAATACAACCTATATAGTTATTTTAAATGTGAACATTTATGACTTGACACCATTAATCTATTCATAATTTTTTATTTAATAATAAAATTAGAATTCAAACTATCTAGGAGAAAGGGCTATAATATTTCTCTCCAGTTTGTGTGTATGTATATATAGATATAGATATATAGATATAATATATAGATATAAAAAATATTTTTATATGTATATTAGTAATATTAAAATATCCCTGAGAGTAGGGGCTGTGGTACTTACTCTAGTGCCTCATATATTGGATGACAATAGACTTTTAAAATTCACTCAGCAAAATTTGTTGAGCGTTTACTGTGTGCCCAGAACTGGGATATGAGATGAAGGTATAAATACAAATAAAACAAATATAAAAATGTTTATTAAATCCAAATTAATAATGATTGCCCATAGTCTTGCCAAATTTTACATAAAATATATCCTCTCCATATTAAACTTAGCATACAATTCCATAAGTTATAGATTGGTCCCTGACGGAGGAAAAAAAAATACTTATTCCTGAATACATTTGGTATAACAATTTTTCATGTTCTTTGAAAAATAATTTTCCTAAATGAGTAAAACTATCTTCTGGAAAAAAACAAGGCTCAATAAAATTTCAAGAGCAATCCAAAAGATAAACAATAAGAAGCACTTTTAGTTTAAACCTCAAATAAAATCCATGTTGAATATATATTTCATAGAGACTCTATAGTGAATAGGGTAGAACATGTTAAAAGTCCATGTCATAGGAATTAGCTTAAAGATAATAAATCGAATTCTCATACATATTCATGGCTCTGCCAGGATTGGCTGTCTACAAGGTCCTTCAGCACTATGCTCCCTCATCTCAGGTAAGAATAGGTCAGACATGCTGCTGTCTGCCATCAACTACTCAGATCGAAGTGCGTGTCTCAGAAGAGTTGAAACCGGAAGTTACTATTCAGCTCTTAAAGTCAAAATGATAGTAATTCATCCAAGAACCAAAGGAAAGTCGAAAATTTCAAAAGCTGGTTATTCTCAAAACAGGATACAAAATGAAATATCTTTATTTATTTTCTTTAAAAAAAAAGGCTTCTAGATCTAGCGGAGCACTTAATAGCAAACTAAAACATTATTCATTTATTCATTTACGATAATTTGTACCAATGGAGGTAAGCTGTGACTTGGAGCATTTGAATGCATAGATGACTCCAAATCCTCAATAGTTTCTTTTCTCATACATATTTATGTTCATAATTAGTTTTGATGAAGTAGCACCTTACACCTAAATGTTTGCAGAGATAAAATATGTACAACTCTTGTATAACAAGACTTTGAGATCCTTGAACGAAAGGACTAAATCTTGACTCCTTTATACATTTATGCATTATCTAGCAGCACAGTACCTTGCACAGAACAGGTGTTCGAAACACAACTGGCAAATCAATAGTTCTTCATAAAAAAACAAGGTTTGATGCTCATGTGTTTAAAAAAATAAGAATATTTTTAGTCTTCTTGTAGTTATATAACAGATACACAATAATTCTGGATTTTACTTTTTGAACTAACATAAATAAATAAACATAAATTTTGTGTGCTAATTTGGTGATACTAGCTCCCCTAACAGACATATCCCCACATTTCAATGGAGCAACACTAAGAGTTTATTTTTTCTTCATGTAAAGTCCAATGCAGATTTCTAGTAGGTGGGCAGCATTTCTCTATGTGGTAGTTTAGGCACTGAGCTCTTTCCATTTGAGGTTACACCTCCTCCAGGACCCTAGAAGCCTCTGAATCCAGCTATAGGACGGGAGCCCATGGGCTAGAGAATGCATATCTGCTGCTTAACGGCCTTAGCTGGAAAGTGATGAAACACTTCAGCCCACAGCCCATTGACCAGAACTAGTCTCATGGACCCACTCAGATGCAAGCAGGTGCAGGCCGGGAAATGGAGTCCCTACCTAGACAGATGCTTTGCAGAGAGAAGTATACTAAAGAAGGGGAAATACAACTTTTGGTAGACAGTAAGTTTTTTTTTGCCAAGGCTTTTTTTTTTTTCTCTTTTTCTCCATAAATAGAGGACATTGTCAAAGTCAGCATCCAGGAATTGCAGTAACTTTTTGAAAATGTAAATTCCATGTCTAAGGTGACCTGATGCAAGAGGTAACATAATCAAGGACTGCTTGGGCAATCTAACAGAATAAAAAAAAATTGTCAGTAGCAGATAGTAGGACACCTGAAAATATCTAAATAAAAAAGATGATTTGGCTCTATCAGTAGGCCAGCTACTTGGACATAACTAGTCTCTAGTTAATATGCTGCTGTCTAGTTTTCCTTAGAGTAGGGTTTAATTTTGATTAAGAAGATGTGTCTGTGTTGCAACAGTGTGGAACCAGACACACGCATTAAAGGCACATGATGATAATAAGATGTGTTATAAAGTGATTATGATTCATAACATTTTTTTTTTTTACCACACATACCTCAGTTAGGAGGTATCCTAGACTTGTAGCAGACTGAAGGGTGTGCCTGAAAAGTGTGCCTTAATTTCCTATCTGTTTCATAAAACTTTTCTATGGTGCTGACTTTTTAAGTCTCTGAGCTTGGTTCAAAGGTATTTTTTTTCTTTTTTTTAAAAAAATACCTGAAAAGTGAGTCCAAATAATGGTGGGAACTGTATCTCTGTTTGCAATATGTGGGAAAGAACGTTGCGGCATTGGAAGTGAGCATACCTGGACATGGTTTCCTGCTCTTGCCTCAAGCAGGCCCTCTTCTTCACCCACAGGTCTTGGCATCCCTGCCTTGCTGTGTGCCATCTGGCCAGGGACCAACTTCCCAAATCTGCCTTAGCAACTAGCTCTGCCTGTGCTCAGGGGGCTGTTGTTAACAGTCCCTTCCTGAGGCAATACACTGGCCTCTCAGAGCTCATATTTTTATGACAGTTACTGGACTAGGCTTTATTACTGGCAAGGGCCCTTTACAATTCCCCACCCCACACAAATTACCTATCACAGTGTCTGGCATATAAAAAGAGCAGGATACATATTTACTGAATGTACTGTCTGCCTAATTACCACAAAACAATCCTAGGGTTGTGAACTGGGCAGCAGAATTTGGAGCCAATGGCAGTCTCCCTAAGTCAGGGACATACCTTGCGTGGTCTCCTTTTGCTAAAAAGGCCTCCATAGAGGCTCACCTGCCTCCTAGTTTGAGCTCCTATTCCTTGCAGGCCACACCGCTGAAGCCACACTCCAGTGTCATCAGACAATTCCTAAAACTTCTTTTCGGGTTTGAACTTTCACTGTTGTGGCCTCTCCCATTGCGGAGCACAGGCTCTGGACGCGCAGGCCCAGAGGCCATGGCTCATGGGCCCAGCCGCTCCGCGGCATGTGGGATCTTCCCAGACCGGGGCATGAACCCCTGTCCCCTACATCGGCAGGCAGACTCTCAACCACTGCGCCACCAGGGAAGCCCTCGGGTTTGAACTTTAATCTAATCCCTGTCCCCAGCCTCTGCTGGTCCTTGGTCCTTGGTGCTTAGGTTGGTTGGGAAGAGGGGCTGTGAAGAGGTGACCTTCTTGCAGAGGGAGACCTGCTCCTCATTCTGTGGCGCAGCAGGCAGGTCAGAAGGGAGCATTTGGGCCACTGTCACGCTTTGGCCTTCCACACCTCCCATTCCATCCTCCACACTCCTTCCAACGGGAGGATACCAGAATGGGGACCCACTTTGGGCTTCAGTGCCCTGCAGGTACCAGAAGCACCAGGTGGTATCGGGTGCTGGGAAGGGAGATGGGAAGGGAGACGTGGCGTCACCATTTACGACCAGTCGCGGGATGTGCAGTGTCAACAGGGAAAAGGCGACCCTCTCTGGTGTTTCTCCCGCCCTCGCATCCCCATTTCTCCCTGGAGACCAGCAGGGCTGACCCAGGTAACTCAGAGTTGCCCAGGGTCGCTTGGACTCCCGTCCCCATCCTCAGTGGACAGCCCGGTCCCCCGTCCTATAGCGTCCCGCACTCTCCGCCACGTCCCTGGCCGGAGACACTCGGGAGCGGCTGTTCGTCGGAAGGTGTGGATGCACGGGTGGGAAACATTAATAACCACTACACCACGCCCCACAAAAGCCCCAACAGGAAAACCAGCGTACACCCATCACAGGCAGAGCCCATCTCTCCAAGGTAAGTTGTTTATTCGTCCCCGTTTTGGCGCTTCTCTCTGGACAGCTGAGGCAGCGACAGCAGCTGTGCGGCGGGCCCCGGAGCTCCTCGCGCTCTTCCTTCCTCCGCCCTCTCTCGGTCGCCTCTCACCCCCACCCCCTTCCCTCCTCCCTCCGCCTCCTCCCTTCTTGCCCTCTCGCGGGCCACGCACACACCCGGAGACACCCTCCGCACTTGGCTACTCACACTGCGGCTTAACCCAGCCGACCTGGCACGGTTGCCAGAGCGGCGCGGGGTGTGTGTGCGGGGTCCAGGGGAGGAGGCCAAATGGGGCTGGGGGAGGCATGGTAGAGCCTCTCTCCTTCCAGCCGCGACCCCCTGCCCATTCTCCTTCCCTAATCCTGGGCTGCCAGCAACAGTGACACCTGAGCGGAGACTGGGCGGTGGAGGCAGCAGACCCGCTCGACTGGCAGCCGCGAGAAAACAGAACGGGGGGCGGAGACGAGGAGGAGGAGCGGGAGGCGGGACCAGAGGGGAGCGCCGCTGGCAGTGAGTGACGCGCACACTAGCCAGTGAGCGCCCGCAACTCCAACGTCGGGGGAGTAGGGGGCGGGCTCCGCGGGGAGGAGGAGGCTGCCGAAGAGCTAGAGGCGGGGGCCGGGAGGAGGAAGGGGAGGAGGCGGAGGCGGGAGCGGTGGTGGCGGCGGCGGCGGCGGCGGCGGCGGCGGCGGCGGCGGCGGCGGTGGCGGAGGGTAGGTTGCGCCAGGGACTGTGTCTGCCGAGCTCCGCGGCTGTGCCTGTGTGAGTGAAGGAGCAGCGCGGGGAGGCAGAGGCGAGCACGGCCGAGAGCGGCGGCGGGACGTCTCCGGCGGCCGCCTTTCAGCGGCGGTGCTCTGTGTGGGGAAGCAGTGGCAGCGGCAGCAGCGGCAGCGGCGGCAGCAGCAGCAGCAGCAGCAGCAGCGGCGGCCGCCTCTCCGCCGCCGGGGACGCTGAGGCGCGGCTGGTGGCACTGACATCGGCGGCCCTGCCTCTCCTCCCTCGCCCCCGGCCCTCCCCATGTGATCGGTCTTAATCCCGGCAGTGTGCGCGCGTGGGGCTCCATTCCGCGGTGCCCGATCTCCGTGCCGGGGTGGGTGCTCGTGTGTGCACTTCCCCTCCCCATCCCCCTTCCCCCAAGAATAAAAGAAGAACCGAGAGGCGTGCTTAGAAAATAAATAAATAACCACCACACACGCGCAGCCCGGAGCAGAGTCGGCGGGGCTGGCGGCGGCGGCGGAGGAGGAGTGAAGGCGGCAGCGGCGAAGGAGGAGGAGGGACGCGCGGAGAAGGCAGTAACTTTCAAGCCAGCTCAGAGCCCAGACCTCCAGCCAAGCGGTTTGCAGCGCGGCGGCGGCGTTGAGTGTCTGGCCCGCCGGTCCGGTCGGGGTGTGCAGTAGGACGGACGAGCAGCGCGTCGCTGTCCCCCGGCGGCCGGAGATGTCCGAGCCCAAGGCAATTGATCCCAAGTTGTCGACGACCGACAGGGTGGTGAAAGGTAAGCGGCGCGCCGCGGTCGCCCGGGTGCACAGTGTGCCGCAGGCGCCGGGCGGCTCACCTCCCCTCCCCCAACCCCGGGTTTTCTCCCGGCTCCAGCCACGGACCTTCTAGGATATTGTGCAACCCTCGAACCCCCCTCCCTCGCGCGCCCTTCTCCAGGCTTCCCACCCGGCCCCCCTTGGGGCATTTTTATGTAACGGGGGCGTCAGTTGGCAAATGGCTGAGCCGAGGGGAGGCGGTGGCGGGGTTGGCGGTGGGGGTGGCGGGAGGGGGCGCCCGGGGGGTGGTTGCTGGCAGGGTGTAGCTGCTGTGACAGAAATAGGAAGTGGGTGGCTGCTCGCAGTCTTGCATGGGATCGGGTTTATGGTTTTCTTTTGCAGAGGGAGGGGTGATTTATGGCTTTTCAGAAATTAATATGGCATTTTTATGTGGCCGTGGCTTTCCACCGCCTGCCTCGCTCGGGCAGGGTTCTTTCGGCGCTCCATTGCAGCAATTCCCTCCGCGCCCCCTCCCTCTTCCCTTCCCTCTGAAAGGGCCCGCACAGGACTCGCGAGAGAGCGGGAGAGCGTGGGGGGAGCCCGGCGCTTCCTTCCGCGCGGGGCGGGGGCGGCCGCAGGGAGGGGGTGGCGGAGGGGACGCGCAGGGGGCGTGGGAGGCGGGGAACGACCCGAGAGCCCAGCCGCTGCCGCCCCGGGATTCCCCCGCAGGCCCTGAGAGAGACACGGAAAGCGGTTCCCCAGCCTCCCTCGCCGCCCCCAGCCTGCCCCCGCCGAGCTGTCATTGCTCTTGAAGGGTGCCCTGCTGGAGCACACCTCCCCGGTGGTAACCTCACCCCGCTCACTTCTTCCGTGCCCCTGGCACCCGCTTGTTAACGGGCTATTTGATTCCTGTCATTGGCTCTTCTCCCGCCCCCCGGGATCACAGACTCCTGGCGGCGAGGGCCCTGGGGTTTCTGGCGAAGAGAAGCCGGGATGCGTGGGGTGAGGAAGGGGACAGGTAGTGGTCTCCTCTTTCGCACCAGGGAATCCGCCGACTCCGTTGTATTCCGTGATGGAGTGGGGGTGGAACCATCCTGTGAATCCTGGAAGGATGAGGCCGCAGAGCAGATACACCAGGATTAAGTAGTATCCCTAAATGTAGTATCCCTACGTTCCTGGAGTCAGGACGCGGAGCAGAGTAGGGATGGGCACGGGCTACGCGCAGAGCGGGCCTCTGGAATTGGAAACAGCGCTGGACGGTGTAGAGAGAAAGTGTGTGTGTGTATACATACGCCTGTGTGTTTTGTGCCGAACAGAGATAGTATCTAATGTGGCCTGAGCATGCAAGTAGAGTGCAAGGCAATGAAGTCGGCAGTTAGGTGAAGTAACCCAGTAGTCTGAAGACCATGCATGATGCATAAGTCCTTATGGGGCTTCGGAACTATTCATTGCTTCACTCAGGTTTGCTCAGTTTTTTTTTAAAGTAATGTGCGTGTGAGTGTGTGTATGTGTGTCTTCTCTCTTCTCTTGTTTTGGTTCTATTAGAATCATTCCTGCTTCAGTGCAGTATTCACAGACCCATCAAAATAAGGAGGTAATATCTCTAAAAAAATGACTTGAAATAGGTCTATTGATGCACAGCTATTCTTTCTGCAGGCATGGATTTTCATGTAAACAGTCAATTCACATTCATTCAGAAGAACTATGTTTTGTGTTAAGGGCCTCTGTTGACATTTTCAAAAATTAAGACCTTTTGCTGAAATATCAGAGAATAACAAATATCTCCCTAAGGTGTGAAGTTTAGGTGTAACGCCAATCTGTATGTTGAGATTACCTTTTTTCAAAACACTTGATGTAAAGCTTACAGTTAAAATGATAGCAGTAAATGTGTCAGCAATTAGAAAACACTCATGTGTACACATAAGGTCAGTTCTCTGTTTTAAATCGCAGAGTGTGGCTTCTTAATGTAAATGTAAAATTATCATCAAGTGAAGAATGTGAAAATAATTGTTCATACGTTCTGGCTTGATGTCTTTACCCGTTGATGTGAAAGAGCCCATTGAACCATTCCATGGCTATTTTGTCTTGCCTTTTTACAGTACTGTATTATATACATACTATCATAAATGGCTTTTCATTATACATACACATGACCACCGATAATTCAAAAAAATTTGGTTTACTTATTTTTGCAGAACTGAAATGCAGTTGGATGTAATAGATTCAAAATAGGAAAAGTTAATTTTGCATATATTTTGATAGGGATCTTGATGTGAAATTTTAAATGTGAAATTTTGTTTATAGAAAAGGTTTTATGATGAATCCTGATGTTAAGGTGGATATACTACTGCTGTTCCTCTTATGCTTTCTTATAGACTTTATATGGTTGGCTTAAGAGGCATTATTGAAAGTTGGATTTGACATTTTGTCATACATATGATTTTTACCATCATTTGAGATGATAATCTATTTTGATTATCAGTCTTCTATGACATAGCATTTCCACGTGAAAACATATGTGTATGCTTAATGAGTAGGAAGTACATGTTTGCAGAATGGAATACAGGTTACCAAACGATTTTTCACATTTACAAAAATTCAATAAGACATAGTTCACGAAGCCATGAAACCATGACTTTACTCTAAATTTTGTTAGAACTTTTATCTCAGTGGTCTGAGATTGACTCATGTTTTTAAACTAGGCAAGTGAAATTTTTGTGCTCCTTAAGTATTCTTTCACTTTATAAAGTACAGATAACATTGACTCGCAAGTAGAAGTAAGAAGAATTCGGATCATTATTACTGCGGCCATGGCGTTTGTTTACAGTTATCTTCATTAGTGTGATCTGGCTTTTGTTGTATAACAAACTGCTGTTTACATATAAAGCTGTGCTTGTGGTTTTGTTTGTAGTAATGCGATGATGTGACAGCTTTCTTGATTTGTATTTCCAGAATGCAACTTTAGAAAGGTAGGCAGGTTGAGTTTTAGTCTCGACTGACTGTAGTTTTTCAGATTTTCAGCATCTTCTTGAGTGTGTTCACAGACCCTGGTCAGTTTTTAAACCTTAAAAATGGAAGGGCATGGCAGCACTGGAGAGGAAAAGCATTCGTTTAGATAACGTCAGAAAGTTACTTCATCTAGCAAAACTTGGGCTGTTTCATTTTGTCTGTTCTTGCATAAAAACAATGGAAAGAAAAACAATTCAGAGAAAACATCTTGGTAGTGCCATTTGTTGGAAAGCAGAATAGTTTGATCCATTTACTGTTTTATATTTTTAAAAAGAAACATTGTATAATTATAAGGCAAAAGACAGAAGTCAATAAATAGAAGAATAACTATTTCCCCCTCTCCTCCCTTAATACAACCCATAGTCTGTTTTTTTCTCTTAAGTGGTGCTCCACGGGCCTTGTTCCAAACTCTGGCTTCCCTTCATGTCTCCCTGCCTGTTCCTGTCTTTAACTCTTCTTCATGTGGCCCTAACATTCCCTACAGGCTGGGCTGTAGAACTTTGCTTATATGACAGTTAAACACTTGGAGGAAATTGAACTGTATGTGACAAGTCTGCTGCTTTGTTAAATCTCTTCCCCTACCTCTCTTCCCATCTCCAGGTATTTTGTAATGGGCCTTTTACCTTAACCCAAATGGTAGAAATTCCAGATACCATGGTAGGTTGTTGAGGGTAATATCTCTAAACACTTCCTGGGAAGTGTTTTGGGGAATTTCTCAAAAGCTCTAGTTAGGGGACCCTTGTGCTTTATGTCAGATTGCTTTTAACTCTTGGGAATGCAAAAAAAGGAGCTGTCCTTCTGTGTATTGTCAGCTTATATAGTATTTGTGTAGACAAAGTACACATAGAGAAATTCTGGAAAGCTATCTAGGATCTTATAAGCAAGACGATTGTAGCTAAGTAAAATGTTAAGTAAATAGGGATTCAAGCCACTAGTGTTTCTAGCTGAATGAGGCTGGTAATACTACTTAATTAAAGAAAACAAAAATATGGTACATCAGTGATAACTGTCATGTTTGGATCTTGAAATGGAATATTAAATAACACCATTTCTTTGCAGTGTGTCAAGAAGAGCTCATTGTGAATTTATTTTACTGATGTTTGTTACCATCAGTTGAGCTTTTCCATGTATCTGGTTTTCCATTTGAGTATATTAAAACTGCATTAATTCAGTGTCATTAATTGAAACTTTGACTAAATGTCATTGTTTGGTGGCTGAAGTTTACATCAGCACTGGATGTGAAGAAAGGGGACCGACTGACTGCTAATCTAATTAATACTATAAGCAACACGATTTGGGCATGGTGAATATCCTTCAAAAGAGAACAAATTCTTTTCAGGACTTAGTGAACGCATGCAAATTAATGCTGTTAATTGCAAATTAGATTGATCTCTTCCTTAATCCTTTCAGGATTTCCACTATAAAGTAAATATAACACAAGTGCATTGTTTTCAAAACATTCTGTAAACTTAAGGCTTAAGGCAACAGTTGCAGCTGGGATTCAGGGAAATTCCAGTGCCATCAGTTAGAAGAATTAACGTTTAAAAAATAATAGTGTTTTGGGAACTGTGGGAAGAACCTCTGCTTTAAAGAACAAGTTAAAATGTGAAAAAAGTAACACCTTAGGCTCTAGTTAGAGGTTTACTCTGACATTTGTTTAGATTACTTTCAAAATATGCCTTTTAAGATCTGTTTGTTTCTTTATGATGTGCTTTTATTTGTAATTTTAGAGATATGAAATATGACTGACATAGTATGCGTTTATAGCTTTTATAATTGGCCTCTTCTGCTTTTCCTTATCTTTTTTGTGTCAGCCATGTGTAAAGTTGAAACTAATTATGAAACCAAATAAAGAATCCACTTAGAGTGACCTCATTGGAAAACAGCATTTTTCTAGACATAGTCTCCTTTTAGCAAATCCAGTTAAATGATATGAAAAAATCATTTTGTTAATTTTTTCAGCACCTTTCTAGTGTAGCATTCTCCTGATGTTCAAGAGGAATACAGTGAGATTTTGAGTCCCAGCTTCCTATAATTCCACTGTTACGTGTTAATAACATCACAGGCTACTTGTCCTCTGTGTAAATGGGCAGCAGTTGTACTCGCCACTCACTTGTGAGAACCAGAAGATCATCAAATGGGAGTTGAGAGCCTGGAAGGTTACCCTTGGTCCACTCACCTGGGAATGGCAATTCAGTCACTGCTGACACAGAATTACAAATGACAGCATGTTAATGTGTTTTCAGGGTCACTCAAGAATAGTCAGGACCATTAATATTGAAATTCATGAATGCCTTGGGTCTACAGTGGTAGCTCATGTGACATTTATTTTATGGTTGAAGAAATGGAGCCAGAATAGATAGAATGGTTGGTCACAGGTGGGACTAGAATGGAGGTGAGTGTAAGCAAATTCTTCCCTTTGGCAAAGATGCTCTTCTCTCTTGAGCATCTGTTTGAAACTGTCACTTCTTTTAGTAATATTTAGGATATCACATTTTGTTTTGAAATTTTCTTTATTGAATTACTGGCTATATAAAATAGTTTTATTAGGGGAAGCTTTTATATCTTTATATTTAGCAGAAATTTAAAGTCTGATGGTAAATCTGGTTTGATCTTGGCATGAAGTTTACTAAAGGAAAACTGTTAAACAGTGTTTTCTATTCATATCAATATATACGCAGAAATAGAAATAGCGTACACTCCTGGTAAGGAGTTTTATTTACTTTTATTTTGAAAGGTGTTATTGTAAGACTGTTTGTCTGAACTACAGATAATGGCCCATATTGTTACTCTGGTTTGAGGATTTTGTTAATTTCTAGGGAAAGCTCTAGAAAATAGGAGCCAGTGTTTCTTTTTTTTTTTTTTTTTGCGGTACGCGGGCCTCTCACTGCTGTGGCCTCTCCCGTTGCGGAGCACAGGCTCGGGACGCACAGGCTCGGGACGCACAGGCTCAGCAGCCATGGCTCACCGGCCCAGCCGCTCTGCGGCATGTGAGATCCTCCCGGACCTGGGTGTGAACCCGTGTCCCCTGCATAGGCAGGCGGACTCTCAACCACTGCGCCACCAGGGAAGCCCAGGAGCCAGTGTTTCTTAGGCGATCTACTCCTTTTTTAAAATACAGTCATCAGGTAGGAATGATGTAGACTGAAACAGGGTTTCAGTTTGTAAACTGTCTTTAATATTCTTTGCATTTTGAACCCATTTTATTTTATAATATTTCCATCTCCTGTATTCATTGATAAGCCATCCATTATATTTCATATAAGAAATCAAATTAAAAATTTCATATTCCTCCACGGTTAGGGATTGTGAATAATGGCTTAAAGCAGGTGGACTATCAACTTGAGGGCTTAGACCTATTGCTGGAATCTCAAATCCATTTCACAAGTGCACATGCAGGTATTTAAAAAAAAAAACAAACTCTGAGGAAGCAGTTATCAGTTATTAAAATGCTATATGTTTTTGGAATTGGATGGATTCCTTTTGAGACCATCATAGAGAGGAATAGAACTTTGTGTTTTTCTTTTTATTTCCCTAGTCTGTGCTTTTGCCTCACAGCAAAATATATTCAACTCTATTTTAAAAGGTGGTCTCTCTGACTTTCTTTGAACTTCCATCCCTTACAGCTGGAAATTCTGCATGTCTCTGCAAAAGAGCAAAACAAACAAGTCAATTACCAAAGATTTACGTTAACAGCTGCCTCCAGATTATGACATACCACCTTTCAATGTTTGTCAATTTCAGATACTTTCTATAGTTGTGAAACCCGAAGAATGATGGTTGATGTTCAGAGAGAATATTTTATTCATATGGAGCTAAATTTAAAAAAAATTTCCCATCAGCCCCAGGATTCTAAGAGTTAAAGAGTCTCTTTCTACAGTGACTGTATAGCTCCAGTTTTTCTTTTTGGGAGGAGCAGCTACTTCTGATTTAAAATGTTCAGTTGTCTCTGTGTAGTATTGGAATGTTTTGGAAATTTTAGTATGTCAGTGTCTAAACTGTATCTCCCAAGATTGCTGCATTTACTTGGAAGTTACATAAAATGATTTGTTAAAATGTGTATTCAAACTTTTAGTTTGGGAAATACAGTGCCTAGCTAATAGTGCCTAGCTCAATGCCTTGCACTTTGGGCACTAAATAAATTCTTGTTGAATGATTTGGGCAATGCACAATTATCACGTGTCTCCTGAAGCCATAAATGGAGACACATTATATGTTTATTTTGAGTGCGTTATATAAATTTCGATTCTCTGTAGATGGCTCTATATGGTGACTGCCCGGTTAATTGGAATGCTGCCTTCTCCAGCGACATCAGGGAATGGAGTATGAGAAGAAGGCATTACGAAGGTGACACAGATTGAGGGCAGTTTTGTTGTTTGGTCATTTGGACTGGCTTTATGCCAGCTGAGTTTAAAAGGCTAAATCCTTTTCAACCTAGCATATTAACTTGAACCTGAAAGCTTTCTTTCAGTTTCTGTTGTATTTCTCCTTAGGCCGATCAATTTTTGACGAGTGAGAAAAGATATGTTAATCATTCAGTGTTTGATTTATTGGGTGATTTATATGTTTTAACTATTGTCCAGACTTGAACTTGAAGAGAACAATGACCTGGCAAATCTCATGACGAAAAACAAAACACGAAAAATCGAAACCAAAACAAAGCAAAATTCTCTTCCTTTGTTTACGTCTCAATTCATCATTTTCTGTAAAGCTTTTGTAATCCAGAAATGCAGCCTTCTCCAGCATAAGCTCCTGCCCTTCTCTGCCCCCACAGTGTCACTGGAGGCTATCTAGTGGGAAGATACAGGGGCCGTGAGAAGTTAAAAAAGGTGGCACCAACTCTGCTGACTCCTTATGTTCTCCTAAGTGGGCTTTAAGCCATCCATTGACATTTGGTTTTAAACATCTTGTGAGCTATGCCATTTTATCAAATTAAATTAAAAGCACAGTATATTCTCTTAAAATGACAGAACCTGAGTCAGGGCTTCAAGTTTGTGGTATAATTTTTTTTGCTTTTTATAAAAGAATTAAATTTCTTTTTATTATTAAACCTGGCATTGTTGGTCTGCTATGTATATTTAATGGTAATAAATTAAAGTACATGCATACCTTCTCTGTGTGGGTCTGACTATTGGCATGATAACAGTTCTCATCATTTAATTCTCATTATATTACAGCTTTAGTTCAAATGTCACCTCCTCTGGGACCCACATCTCCTGATACCCTCACTCATTGGAGTGAAGGGACACAGTCTCTTCAGTCTCACAGCGGACACCTTGAATAGAGCATGTTGCTGTGATGATCTGTTTACCTGACTGCCTCTCCTCCCCAGAAGTGGAGAGCCCAGGAGACTGGGTGTTGGTTCCACTTATCTTTGTATCTTTAGCCCTAGCACAGGGCCTACCCTAGAACAGGCATTTGATACACGATTGTTAAATGAATGAAATAATAGATAAAGGATAAGAGGGATTTAAAATTTTAAATTATAGCATTCTTTTCTGTTTTGAAATTTTGTGGATCTTAAATCATGGGTGGCTCACAAACGTGAGGAGTTTCTTGATTTGTAAGTGCCCGTCCTGGAGAAGGTGTTTTTCACATGAGTTTTGAAATACTCTGTTTTATAATTGGGGTTGTATGTTTTTTGCCTAATAGCCAGCCTGCGGAAGCATAACTGGCAATAGTGGCTTACCCAGGGAGTGCTTAGCTTTCAGTGAGTCAGTGTCAAAGGGTGTATACGTCGATTTACTCAAAGTTAGGTGATGCTTTTTTTCCTCAGGAAGATTGGAGATGATCCCAGGCTGTGGGGTGAGCTATTGTGACAGGCATCTGGGAGACCCAGAGTCCACTTCACAATCATATTGCTTACCTCGAGAAACGCGCAAATCCAAATGAATAAAGGTTAATACGTGTAGGAACCAAAACAGAGATGTAAAACGTACTGCAGGCCCAAATATGAGGTGTCTGTGTCATAATACTACAAAGTCTTCAGGCCGGGACTACAGGCTGCTTGTGAGTCCGCTCTCCTGATGGCATAGCTGCATGGTGAATGCTTTGAGGAAAGCATGGCCCTGGGATCAGGGAGGCAACAGGGAGGCAGCATGGTGAGCTGCCTGCTCTGATGGCTGTCACAGAGAACCACAGATGGATCTGCACGAGCCCAGACTTGGTCATATGGCTCCCCGTTAAAGCAGGCCAGCCAGGGCTTTCCCAGCTCTGGTTTATGAGCCAGGATTTAATGTCTCCCTAGCACAGAAATACTTTTCCTTCAAGGAGCTGAAGACTAGGGAAACTATATTCCTACATAAAAATCTCATCATTGTCAACCTTCTGCGTTTAGCAGCCGATCTGCGTTTAGCAGCCGGGGGGGAATCGCTCTTGTCTTCACCTCTAGTCAGAATTCTACATGAGTGCTGTGTCTCACTGCACATGCACTTCTAGAAACAGATGTAGAAAATTTGGAATATGTTGGGGGGGAAAAAAAGAGGTCCCCTCCGAGTGACTAAAGGATTTTAAATTGTGACAGGAACTGAGAGATTCTTCAGTCTTAAAAAGAAAAGGTTGAGTGGTGATTAAACTGTAGATTTAACATATTAAAAAGTCTCTTTCTACAGCGGATCACACTCAGATGTTATCCGTCACCACTGTCAAGTGGATAAGAGAAAACACTGTTCGGAAGCATTAGGGATTTAGGTGATTTTTTTATTTTTTATTTTTTATAACCAGTCAAGGACATTTAACCCTGGAATGCATTGTGGGGATCTTCTGAATAGAGAGAATACATGATCCTCATTTATTTGGGTGTAAATCTGAGACTAAAATTATGAAAATTTGAAGCTAGAAGAAACCTTGGAAATCTAACTCCTGTCCAGCCTGGAGCCAGTCCTCTGATTGTGAACTGGTGAGAGGGATCGGAGTTTATGTGGGAAACCTTTTATCTCTTACACTTGCTCAAGTCTGACCCTAACCACAATGAACAAATCGGACTCCTAGAATGGGACAGCGCCCCAGAAATCTAGCTCAGGCTATCCCCAGTGTGGAACGCCTGTCCAGACTCGCTGAGGGATAGTTTTCCACTGCCTGTGAACATAGCTAGTGAGAAGGAGCTCCCGAATTCTTAAGATCTCCTGCTCTATCCTGGCCATTTCTGCCCGTCAGGATGTTTCCTAATGTTTGACCTCAGTCTGATGCTCTGACATACATGTTTGTTGTTCCTTGCATTGCCCTACAGAGTTCGATGAAATGAACCTTTTCTTTTGCAAGAGAGCTTATTTGATACTAAAAACAGCTTCCCTGTTCTTAACTCTTCTAGCTTTTTCCCACATGTCATGGTTTCTGGGCTTTTCCCCATCCCAGTAGCCTTCTTGGAAAACCACATCAGGTTGTCAGGGTCTCTTGAAACTGGGGAAGTGGGCAAAGGTTCATCTTGGCTTCCTTCCTTCTGTGGAACCTCCAGCACCATGGGCTCGGTTGCTTCACTGTTCTTGTGCTAACCTTTAAACTTCCTGGAACGCAAGTCCTCCACTTGGGGGGCCCAGTCTAGCATCCATCCCATGATGTCCCTTTTCTGGGTGAGGACCCCCAGAGTCGGGATGCTCTTACTTCTCGTGCCCTTCCTACTGAATTTTCCTTCAATTGTATCTTCTCCCAGTCCTGCTGCATCTGCAGCTTTAAGGTATCGAATACCTAATCTGCTCTGTAACTAGGAGCTTTCCAGAAAACCTGGCTAGCAAATGCATTTTACCAGTGACTTCTGTAGGCATTGTTTGTATTTTGCTTGCTTTTATTTGTAATACAGGCGAGTACTAAAGACAGTGTGATAGCCTGACACCACGGTGGTTTAGTGGGGTAATTGAGGACAGGCCAAGTTCCTTGTTTACTTTTCAGATCACACCATGAAGGCGCCTCAGCACCCGACTTGACCAGAGCCCAAACCTGCCTCTTCTGCCTGCTCTAACTTCTGGCACACTCTGTCTTTAATAGTTGTTGATAAACAGCTCCTAAGGCCATTGAAACTGGCTAACCCAGCCAGTCCGATCGTAATCTGATAACTAGTTTAAGTTTCACCGAGGCCTAAAAGAGGCCAGTGGCTTCCAACTGCAGTGTCACAACACAGTTCTGTGTTACACTCAGCTGTGAGGTATTAACAGCTACTGATAACGACATACAGAAGTTTGCAAATGACTTATTTTAAAATATCTATATATAAACTAGGGTGGATTCAAGTTCAGCCTTAAAATGCTACTTTCACTTCATCCTGATGTGTTTCCTCATGCGGGAGAGGATGCGAGCTGCAGCTGTCATGGTGGGTATTTGCATAGCTTGCAGTCCTCTTGATCTTACCGATATGCCTTTAATCACAGTGGAAATCAGACATTCTTGTGAGCTGTGGCCGTGTTTGCCTTCATTTCCGTGAGCATTTTTGAGGATAGTTTATTAGAACCTGGATTCACTCATGCTAGTGTTCTGTGCAAGTGAATGTCATGTCATATGCATCTTGAGAGAAAAAAAAGTCTGAGACTTGAGAGTAGAGAACAGACCTTTGCTAGCCAGATCTGTAGATTGAATAGATCTTGAAACATATAGGTAGGCACTTTCGGGGTGATTTCAAAGTTCCTTATGAAACTTTCTCTCCTCGAACATCTCCTAGGGGGTCACACCTGAAATTCCATTATAAATTACTTATTTAGGGTAAGATTGGCCTTCTTGATAGAGGTTTTGAAAGTAACTGATCTTTAAAAAATAATTTAGTGAATTGACTAGTTGTTTTTTTTGTTGTTGTTTTTTTGCCTTTGGGTGGTATTGAATCCAGGAAAAATCCTGTATTTTAGGAGTCTTTTTGTGAGTGAACGTTCATTTCTCTTTAAATCCATATCCCATGCCTCTTGTACCACTCGATTTTCCATACTGCCTCCTTCAAGTATATCATTGTAATATCCCCCAGTTGGTAAATAGATTAAATAATCCATTATCAAGTGTAAAATAGCTGTTAAAAAATATTATTTCCTTCACTTACCACACCATCCATCTCTCCATCCATTCTTCCGTTCTGTCCATGCATGCATGCATCAGAGTTTTAGTGCCCCCTGCTTCCTGGCTCTGTGCTATGTTCTCAGAGCTTACAATAAAGTAGACAGTCTCTGAAGGTTACTGTCCAGTGTGAGGTGCGAAAGCAAATCACAATATAAGTTATAATTACTTTAATAACAGAAGATGCAGCATGCTGTGGAGTGCGGAAACGGAAGTGACTGTCTTCAGAGACTGTACTTTCATTTTTTGGCAAAAATAAATGGAACCGATATTAATTTTCTCTGTGTGTAGCATGATAGGCACATTGTTAGGATGTGGGCTTATTTTAAAGTGAAGATGGCATAAAAAGTGCTGCAAAAGGAGTGATGAGCATTTAGATCTGAAATTCTGTAGCTATTACAGCTACCTGTGAGCAAAGTATATGCGAGAATCATGGGCTGTTGAAGGTGGAAGTGACTTTTAAAGTCAACTAGTTAGCTATCTTCCAAAAAAGAAAAAAAAGACCTTCCTGTAAAATGGTTACTAACCCCCTGCCCCCCCTAATTTCCAGTGATGGGGAGGCAGCATCAGAGTGTGGCAAGAGTGCTGGTTTATGGTTTGACAGAACCTGCATTTCAATCCTCCTTTCCCCATGTGCCAGCTGTGTGTTCATGGGGAAGTTATGTAATCATCCCGAACCCAATTTTTCTTAACTGAAAAGTGGAAACAGTAATACTGATTTTGAAGGTGGTGGCAGCCAGGAGAGGAATTGTATGTGAAATGCCTTCCCTACTGCCTGCTCAAAAAGAGCCCTTGGTAGCTGTTAGGTATTGTTATTTTATTGTTGGACAGCTCCCTTGAAAGCGCAGCGTTCTTCTTCTAGAATTAACCTGCATTAAAGCATATACGTTGTCACCTCCTACCCACTGTCAAATCCATTGTAGTTTGGGGGCCTCTACCATTCCTCTGAAACAGTATGGCAAAGGTCACCAATGACTGTCCAGTTGCTGGTCTCTGTGATATTTGACATGGTGGGCCACCTCTTTCTTCCAGAAACATTGTCCTCATTGTCTTTCTTGGATTTCCCCTTTTTCTGACTTGTCAGCTCGTCTGGATTGAATCCTAAATGTTCTTTTATCCCTTTACAAGTTCTTCCAGGCAGTTTCACCTCCTTACACTCATAGGATTTACTTCTGCTTATAGGCTGATGATTAACACATCTGTATCTGCTATCTAGTCTTTTGTCTGGATCTTTCTCTCAAACCGTATATGCAGCAGTTGCTGCGGATGGATATGGTGAAAGTAAAGTGGGGTGTTTGTTCTCCTGTGTTTTCTATCCTGGGCGCAATGTGACTACCATCTGTCCAGTTAATTAAATCTGTCCTTCAGTTGAGATCTTTTAAATACTTCACCCAGTGCAGCAGTATCCTCCCAACATTAGTCTCTTTGTTTTCAAACTTGTCCCCTCTCTAACATTCATTATCATTAGAGTGATCGTTTAAAAATGAACATCTGATTCAGCTAATCCCATTTTTGGTGATCTTTTTCTGACTGAATTTTAGGAATTCTTTATATTATAGGATTTGACCCTTACTGCCTGAATATCAAAAATATTTACAGTATATATAGAGTACGTCACATTGTGCTGAACTTACTTTAAGTGTCTTCAGTTTATTACAATATAAGTTCTTGGGAGCAGGGAGAACATTTTTTATTTACATGTGTATTCTGCATGCATGGGGCTATTTGGTCTATATAAAGTTGATGGAACTAAACTGAACAACTTAAAAATCCCAATGATACCTTCTATGGTTTTCTGTTTGTTGTTCCTCTGCATGGAACACTCTTGCTCATTACTGTGTCCTTCTTCTGTGTAAAACTTACTTTGCTGATCCCCTCAGGCATAGCTGCCTGTGCTTCCTCTTGTACTTGGTACACACAGGGTATCACAAACATTTGCAACACAACTTTCTCTTTAACTGTGAAATCTTCCAGGACAAGCCTCTATTCACTTCATCTCCCCAGGCTTAGCATGATGACTGGCACATAATTAATCTTTGTTTTTATCTCTCCAGCAAACGAATTGACTGGAAAAGCTATATCTGATCATCACGAAAACGTAGTGATAGCAGTACTTGCTTTTTTTCTCCTCCAATATCATACTTTTTATTAACGTAGCCCAGGTTGGATTGCTTTTTCTAGTACGCTTGACTTATGGAATCCCTGACTTCCTTATCCATCTCCCCAGGCATTTTCATGTAAACGTATAAGCCAGGTCTCCTTTACTCTGGATTCTGTAATTATTTTACACACTTCTAAGCACAAGCATTAGCTTGTGCTAATAATATAATATGAGCTTCTAGGCTTTTTAGATCTTTTATTTAAACATATGGATTCTTTTACCTCTTCTTTCTAGTTATTTGCCCCAATTTATGTCCTTAGTAGATTTGCCTAGGCCTTTATTTAAGCTTGGCAACCAAATGAATTTTTGGAGCCAGTCAGTGTGGATGAGTGAGTTCACAAATCTTTATTTTAGGTTCTGCATATATAACATGGGAAAAAATCCCACCTGTGTTAATTAAAAACTTGTGGCTTCTGTTTAAAAAAAGAAAAAAAGGGAGGTGCTTGAGTAATCGTTGTCCTTGACCTTTTCCTTACCTAATTGATGTGTTTTTCTATAGCTGTACTTTAGAATGATAAATTAAAAACAATTTTCCAGTGCCTTTGCCTGCCTTGAGACTTCTTTAATCTTTTGTCATTTCAGGGAGTGGAAGGAATGAATTTTCCATCGATAATGGTTAGGGAGTTGGTGTGTTTATTAATGGCATATGTCTTGTAATATGTTATTTCACCTGATTATATTTGAAGAGAACACTTGTTAACTTGTCAGCTACTTTGTTTCTCCATAGGATCTCTCTCAAAGTAAATAGATAGTAAAGTGAATACACACACACACACACACACACACACACACACACACACGAGCTTTGTATTCTAAAAATGTTAATAACATTAATGTATATGCCCTGCACATGCATTACCTAGCTCTAGCCTTCTAATCACCCTGAGACTAGGGGAGATTCAGTACCCTTCCAAGGTCATGCGAGCGAGTGAGTGGTGGAGCAGGTGTTTGGACTCTAGATCCTGGACTTTTACCACCATGACACTAAGCTCAAGTATACTCAAGGCCACATTCATTAGTTGGTATCAATGAATTGATAGAAAATAGAGTTTATTAGGGATTTGTTTTTATGTAAAATATTGTTACTGCTGGAAATCACTTTAGTGGAACACCATTAGCCTTTCCTGTGGGAGAAAAATGTAGCTTTCTAATGGGGCAAGTATATCGGCTTCCTTTTTAGAAATATGTAGCTGAGGTTCACAAACAATGGGACTGTTAACCAGGCTTTACTTTGGCACCGCTGACCCTATCATTGTGTTATAAGACAAACTAATCTAAAACATAAAAAGAGTGCTAACTGTGAGTTACATAAAGAAGGTATTTTTATTGGACCTTGAGTTTTTCCTCTAGGTTAAAACCATGAAAAAAAAAATCTAGTGCTGGCTGTGGTATCTACTGTTGGCCTTTGTTTTAGAGTCTTTGCTTCTTTATATTCATGTTCATATTTTTGTCACTAAAGCAAATAAAGGAAGCCACACATAGCTAAAGTGAAAGCCACTTCAAGGAGACGTCACATGAAACATTTTGAGGAGGGAGTTATGTGGTTTCATCGTAGCATTTTAGATGCAAATGCGAATCGTTCTGAGATCAGAATTTTTCGTTTACCACTTGTAACCATCCTGTACTATGGCGAATGCTGAGAACTAGCCTAGTTGCACTTTTAAACCAATGTTGTAATTAGTTAAAAGGGTGATGATTCAGATTGAGAATTTTAATGCTTCTCTGAGGCAGGTGATTAGAGAAATTCATTTCTTTGTTCATATGATTGCTAAACACATTTCTGATCGAGCTACACCTGGTTGGACTGACTGTGGGAAGTCTTGCAGGTAAAATTGCTGTAGGTCACAGGCTCAGCTGGAACGAAAGATGGAGCACCCTGCCTTGATGCCCTGAGTGTGAATTCAGGGAGCTCCAATTTCATACTGAGGCCTCTGGCTTTCCCTTGCTTCACGGCTAATACCTTTGTATGTGGGAAATTTTCTTCCCTGCTGGAATCATCTTAGGTTCATATTTTCTTTTCCTCTCCTTTTTTCCCCCTGTGACATTTTTGTGAACCTTGGATTTCAAATATGATTTTTTTTTTTTTGGTGGTTGTTTAAAGGTGTTCATTAACACATAGAAGAAAAAATTGAATAACCTTAATTCTTAGAGCGCAGTACAACTAGGGCATTTCATTGACAGTTCTTGTTTTTTTATTTATAAGTATATATGTATAAATAAATATATGTTTCATGGCTTGAAGAAACAGAATATACGTTACAGCTTTCCTGCTGTGTGTGTTTATTTTAATCCTTGAGCCAGACCTTGCCTGAAATAAGCTTTACCTTTTAAGGAAATTGATACCATGGTATGATTATGCTTAGTGTTTATTATTGCATGCATAGATAATTTGAATGTTATTAGTAAAAGAAACATATCAGGTAAGTCTGTATTCAGATAGGAATATCTTAAGTAAAATAACCAGTGACTAAGCGTCCCATTCATTCCATATATGAACAGTATGAAAAATATGTAAGAAACATGCTTGGTTACTTTTTTAAAAAACGTGGCTTTAACTTGTGTCTTAAGAGTGAAATTGTAGAGTAGAAGATTAATAACATAGAGTGCTTCTTTTGAGAGTTCCCCTGGAAAGTACGACTCCTGAACTCATTTTACTATTTGTTCTTTCTTTAACTGAAGAGGGAGGCCAGCATATTTGCAGTACATTCCAGGCTTTAGAGTTTGTACTTATGGAAGAGAGTCATGCCCCTTGGAGTCCCATTTAGTGACAACATTTGATTAGAATTCAATTGGAATGGATATAAGTGAGATTTGATGTGTCATTTTTTCTACATATTCTTTAAAAAATGGAAACGTGCATGAATCGCTTACTGTATATCCACTATCTAAAATAATTTTTCCCTGTCACTCTTATGCTAAACTGTGTATTGTGAAGTTATGCACTTTTCCTCTGTATAAGGTTTCCAACGGTGAGGTTTTGTGAATGATTGGATTTATTTCTGGAATGATGGAATTGTCTCCAATAATGTATATTTTTAAATGATTATGTAATTATGTTATAGATAATAAAGGTACCATCTGTTCTTATTTGAACTCCTGTCCTGTGAAGAGATGGAACCAGAAGTGATAGTTTGCTTTTGATTATTTGGCATGTATTCAAGATATTACTTTCCTCCTGAACTGCTGTCCCCAGCTGCTATCCAGAGATTTTCATAAATGAAAGTAGTGAGTGTGAGAAAAAGCCATGTTACTTGTAGTCAGGGCAATAGTGTAGCAGCTAGATGTGATGTTTGTCTATAGGTCACCCTTAGTTGATTGACATGCATTGACCCTTGTGTTGTCATGCAAGAAACCTTTTTATGCATTTATCTCAGGATATGGCATTCTGGAGAATTCATTATATGTTACTTGTTGCTATTTATGATGGAATCTGGTCTAGACTGTTAAGAAAGGGATAATAGGATGAAATGGCCGGGTGATGGCAAACCATCTTCAGTCATCATAGACCTACCTGTTTCTATTTTAGAAACACTTTACCATTCTTTTTGCTTCTCTTTAAATTTGACCCATTTGGATTAAAATTAAATTTGTCTTTATGATGTGACCTGCTTAGTGTCAGTTATTTTTTTTAAAATGCTGTTTCCTTTAATTCCTGTGGTAAAGCTTATCAGGTGGCTAATGTGAAAACCTACTGAAGAGTCTTCTGGGGATCAGAGAAGTTAAATAATTTGTTCATGGTCACAGAACTAATCAGTGGTGAAGCTGAGATTCAAAAGTAGAACACTTGGGCTTCCCTGGTGGCGCAGTGGTTGAGAGTCCGCCTGCCGAGGCAGGGGACACGGGTTCGTGCCCCGGTCTGGGAAGATCCCACATGCCGCAGAGCGGCTGGGCCCGTGAGCCATGGCCGCTGAGCCTGCGCGTCCGGAGCCTGTGCTCTGCAACGGGAGACACCACAACAGTGAGAGGCCTGCGTACTGCAAAAAAAAAAAAAAAAAAAAGTAGAACACTTAAGAATTATTTTGAAAAATTTCAGGTATACATAGAGGTTGAGAGAAGACGACCATTAACCCCCATGTACTTAACTCACAGTTAATCATGGAGATATTCTGATTTCACTATATTTGCTTTATATATTCCTTTTTTCTTCTTCTTTAGTGAAGTATGTTAAAGCAGATCTGGGACATCATGTTATCAATTGTCAAATTTTGACTCTGGGGCAAACATTTTATCTCTATACCAAATGGTCTGAGTGTAGGAGAGAATGTCATAACGTAAACACTGAACAAATGGAATCCATATCTTTCTAGAAAATGAGTTATATATCTGCATTCAGTTTTCTTGATATGGGTAGTCATCATTGCTATTCATTTGTTAATAAAATAGTGATGAAAGAGCTAAAAATTAGTGAGTACTGATTCTGGGCTAGGAACAGCCCCTCATGCTTCATGCGTATTAGCTCATTTAGTTCACAATAACCCCCTGTTATATAATCATTTCTTGTGGGTCAAATTGCTTTTTAAAAATAAGTATGTCTTTATATATATAAAAGTGAAATATTCTACATCACCTTCAACTGTAATATCTTTTCCGCTTCTCGCTTTTAATACTGATTATAGTAATATATGGATGGAGGGATAGAAGGTTGCTGCTCAGAAGTATGGTCCATAGACCAGCAGGGTCAGCTTTGCCTGGGAGCACATTAGAAATACAATCTCAGGCCATAACCTAGGCTTTTTGCATCAATTTGCATTTTGAATAAGATCCTTAAGACTTCTATATGCATATTAAAGTTTGAGAAGCCCTGGATAGCATTTAAACAAGTGCCTCCCAAGCATGGCTGCACATTCAATCACCTGGAAAACTTTGAAACCTACCAGTGCGGCCTCCCCTTGACCAATTAAATTAGACTCTCTAGGTGAGGCCCCAGCATTTGTTTTGTTTTTGTTTTTTTCTAAGTCTCCTGGTGATACTTAAGTTTGGCCAGGCTTTAAAGTGCACTGGTTTAATAGGACTAGAGTATCTTTCCATTCTGTTTTAGCTACTTAACTCTAAACAAAACATTTCATCTTGTAAATCATATATTGAAAATGATGCTATCGATATGAGAATTGAAGATGAAAGAAATGTTTGGCTTACACTGAATCTTTTTGGTGATGTTAATTCATTGATAATTCCGTTGAAAAGAATTCCCTTTTATGCAGGACTGAACTTCCTCACTGTTCTTATTCGTCCTTGGCACTAGGGAATGAAAATGCTGCCAAAATTTATTGTCTTTTTTTTTTTTTCCCCCATTTTATCCTTCAGGTGAAGAATTAGAGGGAGGCAGGGAGTTGTGAAATACCAAATGGATGAAAACTGGGCTAAAAGTCATTAAATAAATTCATGAGATTACACTGGATAGGAGTCTATTTTAATTTTGCTCTTAAATTTTGTTTCCTGTGTGTACATGGATATTTGCTTTTCTTTAAGTCAGTGACTTCTGTATTCTGTCATTCATCTGCAGTTATTGAGTGCTTAGAAAATGCAGCCAAACGAACAAAGTAGTTGAAGGGAACCGAACAATGCAGAGAAGTGCAGTATTTATGTGCTCCTTACCCTGAGTTGCAGGTGGTGGAGTGGTTTAGAGCCTGGGCTCTGGAGCCAAACTACCTGCATGGAATCCTAGCTCTCCTGCTTATTTGCCGTGTGACCAGGGTCAAGTTAATTATGTGCCTCAGTTTTTTTGTTTATGTTTTTGTTTTAATCTGTAAAACAGGGTAATAATGGCATTTACCTGTAGAATTGTTGTGGTGATTAGATGAATTAATATATGTGTAAAGCACTTAGAAGAGTGCCTGGCACATAGTAAGTGCTATGTATTTGCTGATAGTATTACGATTATTAAATTTTCCATACCTAGAAGAGAAAAGGTGGCTTATATGTGAAAGTATAGACCCTTACCCTAATGCTTTTAACATGGGAGAGATTCTTCAGGCTAAAACAGGATTTTTGTTTGGGGAAATTGGGTCCCTGATTAGAGCAGGGACACAATATGTAATATGTTCAGACATTTACGTATTCTGACTCCATTTGTTCCTTGATACATTGGGTAAGTGGGTTAATCAATCCAAGCTTGACTGAAGTGGGGGGTCGGTAACACTTATCACATGGATACAATTCACCTTAGTTTGTAGAAGTACTTTATATTCCTCGAATAAGAGGCCTTGAAGAAATTCAAATTTTAGTCTTTAAAATAATTGCTTTCCCAAAAGCCCTGTGGTAGCACGTTTGAATAATTTTAAAGCCATTCGCTAGATTAGTAGCATTTTATAGTTTGGTTTTATTTGAGGAATGGCTTTAGACACAGAGGAAATGTGACAGACAGATTAGGAGGCTCTCATGGCAGGCCTGAGTTATTGGAATATTAGGACCATAAATATGGATACTTCAAGGAACCTGAAGATTACAGTTTAGCCCAGTGCCTTTATTTTACAGATGACAAAATTGTGGCTGAAATGTGAAGGTTTTAATGCTCTAGTGAGAATGCACATTTTATTTTTACTTATTTTTTATACTTTTCTCATTAATTAAATACATTTTATGCACATAAATGCATATATGTGTCAAGTGTGGCAAAAATAATGTAGTAGCAACACTGAATACTTTCCTATAATACAGTATTTTTTGTGTCCATTTTTATACCTCTTCAAAGTTGTGATATCAACAAAATGTTTTACTTCTTTATCACAGTGATTGCATGCATTTGGAATAAATATGGTATCTATTTTTTATGGGCAAGCTTAGGCATGTTTTTGTTGGCACAGAAAAAATCACTATGTGAAGAGAGTGACTATTATTTATTTAACATTTAACCTGAAAATGTTAAAAATGTGTTCAAAAGAGCTCATTTGACAAGGGTTCTGGGTCAGAAGTATTAAAGGACAAATGAAACAAGGATTTCTTATTCTTAGTCAGGCTTGGGGGAAAGGGCCAACCTTCTGCAGGGGAAATGACTGTAAATGGTCTTCGCAGTTAAGGCACTCTGTTGCAACAGCTGCCTTTCTGATCGACCTGTTTTTTCCCCTTTCTTCACAGTATTACTGCTAAAAACACCTTTCTATTGGCACTTGAACTCTGCCATTTGACTCTTCAACTTTCTCTTGTTTCCTGCATGCAATTAAAATTTCTTGCTCTTATCCTGGCAACTTTGTGCAGTCTTGGTACCAAGCTGCTTGTCTTTGTTTTCGTTTTGTTACTCCCATCTTGGGGGCTTGTTCACTGGTACTCAGCATCCTTGGAAGGGTTCCCACATTTCTTGCCAGATGACAACAACACATGAATCCTGCTCCTTTGTTCTTTTGTAGTAAGCTTTTGGGGGAGGAAAATTTAGAGAAAGAAAACCAAAAAAAAGAGAAAAAATGTACTCTCAGCACTGAAGATGGAAATGACAGTTGTGCTCACTGATGGACTTTTTGGTGCTTGTTGACATTTTTAAGCCTTTAGGATAAGGATTGCTTTTCCTTGCCTTAGTGACATAATAGTGTATGCAGAGTAACAGCCAGTACCTATTTACCTGTGAAATGCTGTTGTGTTTGTTTTTTCAAATAAGTGTATATGGTTTCTGGACTATGTCTATTTTTTTTTTTTTTAAATGTGACTCTGAGTCAGTTGTATCAAAGGACTTGTGTTTCTACTTTTTATTTCTGTTAAAATGCATAAAAAAATAAACATGTCTGGACATGCTTGTATCTGTAGAGCTGATGTCCTGGAGCTTGTTTATAAGCATTATCATTGGTAACATATAGGTGAGAAAACTGAATCACAGTTTTGGATCACACAGCTCATTGGTGAACATAGAAGCACAAATTATGTCTACTGTATTGGATAAGAGTCATTTGATAGCAAATACATAAAAACCTTCAAAAATAGCTCTTCTTACAACTGGAAATCCAAGGAATAGATTTGGCTTTAAACGCACATGTAAAGAGGTGTGGTTCTTCCCTCTGTGATGCTTTCCACTTAGTTGGCTTCATAATCATGCAGGCTTTCCATTCCCCTTAAGGTAGACTAGGTCCCTTTCTGCTGGACAAGAAACTTCTCAAAGAGTTTTATCAGATTGAAAAAAGCTGCCTGGCTTACAAAAGGAAGAACAGTTATCTGACCTTCCTTCAGTAATATGTGGCCCCCCAAAAGAATGAGTAACAAATTACATGATCACTTTTAAAAGCTAGTTGGATATGCTATTTTTGAAATGATTAAGATTATGGTCTGACTATTGATTTTCAGCTGTTTGGCATATCTCCAAGGAAAAGCTACAAATGAGTGGAGATGCCACTCACACCCATAAATGTTCACTCACACCCATGAACATCTGTTTAGTGTTCATTAAGTTTCAATAAATTTCTAAACCAGCTACAAATTGTATGAGTCTTACTCAAGAATACACGTTACTTAATTGAAACAAATTATACTCCTTTAAAATATTAAGTCATCAATTTTGAATGGGCAGTAGTAGATTAGATGATAATACAAAATTGACAGTAGTTTTGTAATAGCAGTTTGTTTCTTTCATCTAGGATAGGGTTAAAGGAGAAAAATATTCTCAAATTAGTTGAAAAATTTGAGTTAAGAATTCATTCAAACATATTTAGAGGGGGTTTCAGACAAAAGTATAATGGTATCAATTACTGAATGTGTTTAAACATCCAAGAGATCGTAATAGGCCTATGTTAATACAAAATAAATATCCTACTAAGTGTGGCAAAGTAGATCCAGCAAAAGCTCTTAAGTACAATTGTTTTTATAATATCATATATGTTAAGCAGACTGAGTTGGGTGCACTTAGCCTCTTTATATCAATTTTCTCTTCTCAAATGGAGACATCTACTTCCCTAGAATAATGGTGAAGGATATGTAAGTTACTGTGTGTATCTTACATTTCCTTCACTCAGTCCATAGGAGTCAGTGAGTTAGAGGGACAGCAGGCCAAAAAAATTACCAAGAATCATTAAATCTAAGAGCAAGATCAGGAAATAGTACTCTGTCTTACAGAAACTACTAAGAGTTATACACACACCACTTCTAGTATATATATGTGTGTGTGTGTGTGTATATATATATATATATATATATATAAAATATTAATCTGGAAGTAACCTATCCCAAATTGTGATTAAAATAGTTTACATTGAAATTAGATATTAACGTTAAGGAGGCACTCCCTATAGGCTACCCTAAAATGTAATCAATTAAAACTAAATTGTTGGGCTTCCCTGGTGGCGCAGTGGTTGGGAGTCCGCCTGCCGATGCAGGGGATGTGGGTTCGCGCCCTGGTCCGGGAGGATCCCACATGCCGCGGAGCGGCTGGGCCCGTGAGCCATGGCCGCTGAGCCTGCGCGTCCGGAGCCTGTGCTCCACAACGGGAGAGGCCACAGCGGTGACAGGCCCGCGGACCGCAAAAAAAAAAAACAAAAAAAAAACCCAAAACTAAACTGTTCACTTAGATGTTATATTGATATTTAAATAGTAGAGGTGCAGAAGGAAGACAATATTTTAGAAACGGATCAGCACATCCACAGAATAGCTTCAGTGGAATATTTTTTAAAAATTCAGTGTGTTCCTTAAAAGATGTGTACTTCTAACAGAAAAAGGAAAACGTTTCAGGCTACAAGAGTTTGACCAAAACATGACACAAACACAGCTATTCCCTCATTTTAGAGTTCAACAAGCAATATTCTAATTGGTAATTAAACTATCATTAATTTGTAAATTTGTTGGCCTATCAGACCTGGACACAATGACTGATCCAAGAGTGGGCATATGATCCCATCAGAATCTTTTGAGAGAGATCATATGGATTTCACAAATAGATGAACTTGAAGGAGAAATTCTATTATCTTGATTATGGATTGAATTAGTGGAAATTACATCACGTTACCATGGGAGAAATTGAAGGGTTTCATCAGTGTGTGTGTACATGTGCATATGCCTGTACATGTTGGGAGTGCTGAGATGACAGAGCCCCGAGACCATGTTTAAGGAATGACACATGACTTGATTTTATTTTGCTGAGGACTGTTTGTCCAGCTTTGTCTAGCTGAGTGCAGTCAGATGGGTTATGGAAAATGATTGTGGGAAGTTGGGAATGCGTTTGAGAAAGAGGAGATGAGAGCGGAGGGTAGGGGAAATGCCATGAGGATTGGAACATTGGGGAAAAATATTTAAAGAGAATTTCGAGGATATTTGCTTTGTTGTGTGTGAAATGACTCCCTCCTCTGTCTTCCCAGAACACTTTTGAAAAAAATCACCTTTTTTTGGTTCTTGTGTTTTTGAGATGGTGTTTGTGTTTTTCTCAAATGCCTCATCATCAAAGATTGACTCCTAGTAGAAAAGACTGTGTCATGTAGGTGACATCAGGGACCAAGAAAGCCTACTTACATTCAAGTTACAAGTTTTTAAATACTAATATAAGTATAGCATATATGAGCAAATACTTGCGCCTAGGTTAACTATTGAAGCACCTTTCAGATTTGATTCCTTATCAACATTTGCATTTTCTCCTGTGTTCTCCATTCAGTTATTTGTTCATGACCTCTGGATATTAGAAGTTTTAGAAGATAGGGGCCATTTAAAGTGTGTGGCACCCCTATTGGTAGAATTTGTCACTTAATCCAGTGCCCTATATTCTAACCCTGGAAAAAGATCACCATTTATAAAAGGAGTCTCACTTGATTTTGTCTGATAGACTTAGTGATTCTTTATAATGTAAATGTTGAGAATAAGTGGCAAAAATGTAAAATCACGTTTATTCATTTGATTGCCTATAATGAGATGAATCCAGTGGGGTAATGTATTCTCCCTAGGAAATAACACTGGGTATGTCAGTCTCAGTTATCTCTGATCTACTTGAAAAGTTTAATAATATTATGAGTAAATCAGAGATTATATGCACATTTCTCTGGCAGATTCATCTAGGTGCCTCCAAATATCCATTCTAACCTTCCATTTTAGTAATAATAAAACTCTGCTTTTTAGCTCAGCACTTTCCTACCCAGTCAGAAAGCCTACATTTCCCAGTTTTCTTTATAGCCAGGTGAGTGCCTGTGACAAGTTCTATTTATTGGGAAAAGGTTGAAGTACTGAGTGTTACTTTGAGACATGTCCTTAAAAAAGAAGGATAATACACTTCTTTTTTTTTTTTTTTTGCGGTACGCGGACCTCTCACTGTTGGGGCCTCTCCCGCTGCGGAGCACAGGCTCCGGACGCGCAGGCTCAGTGGCCATGGCTCACGGGCCCAGCCGCTCCGCGGCATGTGGGATCCTCCCGGACCGGGGCACGAACCCGTATCCCCTGCGTCGTCCGGTGGACTCTCAACCACTGCGCCCCCAGGGAAGCCCGATAATATATTTCTTTTCCTGATTCCTTCATTCTGCTTCCTGGGACACAGATGTGATAGCTGCAGCTCTGACAGCCATTTTGGATCGTGAGGATAAAAATCATACCGTAGAGAGTATGGAGTAGTCAGCTAAAAAGAGTATGAGTCCTTGATGACTTTGTGGAATTGCCGTACTAAATCTGGATTACCCACCTTGACTTATTTTCCATGAGAGAGAATTAAACTTCTATCTTATTTAAGTCAGTGTTATTTTGGGTTTGTTGTATGCAGCTGAATCTAATTCTAGCAGATGTAATTCCCTTCCAGTACAAAAAGGCCAGTGAATAGGATCTTTCTTGGATACTTTATTGACTTTATTCTCATGGGCATATTTCTGTATCTTGAATGAGAAACTCTGATTCCCACGTATAAATGTCAGTGAATAATGGGAAGCAGCAAAGTACATACAGGAAAAAGAGCGTAAACTTGACTTCGAATTCTACTGATTATGTGTAAGTTATTTAACCACATTGAGTCTCAGTTTCCTTTTCTGTAAAACTAGGGTTGTAGTGTTGTCCAAAGGTTCTTTCTGAATAAAATGTAAATGCTTGACTCGAAGTGCAGCACATAGTGGGCTCAGAATTTACATTTGTGACTTCCTGTTTTCCTTTTATGTTAAGGAATCTGAGGTCCTGTCAAATGGCATTTTCCTCTAATGGCAGAGAGGAAATAAAGAGGCCAGAAAATGGAACGTGTTAAAGGTATTGGCAGGAAAAAAAAAAGTCAAGAAACTTACGCAGATAGGAGGACCTTCATCAAGCAACAGTTATAGAAGGCTACAGACAAAAAGTGGTTATAAGAATTCAGTGCAATATGAAATGAAAATTGGGATTTTACAACCTAATATTTATGTTTTAAGGCTAGTTTCAGGGCTTTATACACAGAGAACAAGCATTTAGTGCTGTAAGTTAAAATTTCTGTAAGTTGGACTGTGAAGCTTAAATGAGAAATCAAATCAAGAGCTATTTGTTTCTAATTATGATTTGAAAAAATGCTAATAAAATACATCATTCTGCTGCAGAGCAACTTTTCTAAAAGAAGAGAATAAGCGATGATTCTTATAATGAAGGAAGATGGCCATTCAGATAACTTGAAGAAACAGATTGGAGGACATTTTGTATTTTGTTTTAGTCTCTCTATGGTTCAAGTAAAAGATGTAGAAAGTATCTCACAGGGATTACTTTTATTCTCTTAAAAATATATTGAGTTAGATATTTTTCATTAAATTATTCAAGATGACAAATGGCAGAGGGGTATTATGATGCCATTATTTGTAGTTTTCACAGCAGAGCAATACGCACCTTAAGAGTTGCTGTTCTGGGGCTTCCCTGGTGGCACAGTGGTTAAGAATCTGCCTACCAATGCAAGGAACACAGGTTTGCACCCTGGCTTGGGAAGATCCCACATGCCCGTCCGCCACAACTACTGAGCCTGCGCTCTAGAGCCCGCGAGCCACAACTACTGAGCCCACGTGCCACAACTTCTGAAGCCTGCGCTCCTAGAGCCTGTGCTCCGCAACAAGAGAAGCCACCGCAATGAGAAGCTGGTGCACCGCAACGAAGAGTAGCCCCTGCTCGCCGCAACTAGAGAAAGCCCATGAGCAGCAACGAAGACCCAACGCAGCCAAAAATAAATAAACAAATTAATTAAATAAATTTAAAAAATAAATAAAAGAGAGTTGCTGTTCTGAAAATTAAGTGTTTTGGTAAATTGGCTGGTAATAGCTCCTTAATTAAAATGTGATAAATTAGAAGCCTAACTCCAAAACTTATTCTTTAAAATCAACATATATTGAAATATCTACAGTAATGCCAGTACAGGTGTTGGATAGTGTAGTGCAAACATATTTTTGCAAATATCTGATTTCCTTCGGTTTCTGGATGGTTTCCCAGTTTTAAATGTAGGCATTAAATGTACTTAAAAATTGCAAATGCATTCTATTTTCCGTCACAATTACTTGATAGCTTGTGCCTAGTGTTTCCTGTTGTACAGTAATGACTGTATCCTCCTAGTATTTGTCCGTCAAGTGAAGCACTCCTTAGAATAAAAGAGCTTTGGGGATCATTTCCCCCATTTTTCATGTTTTTGTTAATCAGCTGGGGTTGACATTTGATTATTCCAACCCTCAAATTCACAGCCATTTAAAAGTTAAGCTTAATAGAGTTTTATTTTATTTTATTTTTAAATTTTTATTTATTTATTTATTTTTGACTGTGTTGGGTCTTCGTTGCTACATGCGGGCTTTCTCTAGTTGCGGTGAGCGGGGGCTACTCTTTGTTGCAGTGCACGGGCTTCTCATTGTGGTGGCTTCTCTTGTTGCAGAGCTCGGGCTCTAGATGAGCGGGCTTCAGTAGTTGTGGCACATGGGCTCAGTAGTTGTGGCTCACAGGCTTAGTTGCTCCGCGACATGTGGGAGCTTCCCGGACCAGGGCTCGAACCTGTGTCCCCTGCATTGGCAGGCAGATTCTTGACCATTGCACCACCAGGGAAGTCCCTAATAGAGTTTTAAATAATCCAAACAAGGTATATCTTATATAATTTTATTTTAATTTAAAATTCTGTTACCAAAAAATCCAGGGTAGCCATTTGCTTATAATAAATCATGCCTTCTTCTAGGAATTTTTAAAGTATGTTTAATGAGCCTCCTGAGTAGACAGCTGTGCTGCCTGAATTGCCTTAGACTCTGAAAACATTTTAGATGGAAGGTACTACCAACATGGAGTGCTGATCTCTACACATACCGCTAAAGAGGGTGGTTCAGAAAGGTAGGGCTGGGATGTTTTCTTGCAACTCAAAACAGAACATTAACTAAAACTAAGAGAAAACTGTAGAAAATCCTCATGTCTACCATGTTTGGAGGTGTCAGCTAGACAAATAGGAATACTAATCTGAACCTTCAAGAAAATGACCCTTCGTTTTAGAATAACACATCTTGGAAAAGAAGATGACTCTATTTGTTTTAAGTCAGAACCTCCAATGGTATGTCTTAGAGATTAATTCCACATATAGGATCCTCTTAGGACAGAATTTCCTGGTATCAAAAACTAAAAGATGTTTAACAGAAAAAAATGCATTCTTACACATGAAATGTTTTGTAATAACGAATGATGGCACTTAAGGAAAATGCAAGAATTTGAGAGGTCAAAGGTGAGGGATTTGGTTAGATAGAAGAAAAGAAAAGAAGAAATAAACTTTTGAAAGTGCATTAGAATGCTCTTCTTGCCTTATATTTTGGTTTGTATTTCTAAAGTGCTTTTTTACACTCACTTGTGTTTTGATTGTCTTTGATAAATTTTGTTCTTTGCTATTTGTCTCTATAGCACTAATCTATACACTTTCTTTTCTAAAATTATAATAAAAGATTACTTGAAATTTCTTCAGATAATGATCATACAGCTGTTTTCAAACAACATTTTACTAAAGGAGGAGCTATTTTAACTTTTTCATTTTACGCACAATCTTTGTACCTTAACAAAGTGAATGGTCATTCATCCAACCCAACAGCTAAAATTGTGGCAGAAATATAATAGAAGAGCAAAAGTGAACATGTGGCACTGTGTTTTCATAATTTTTTAGAAAACGTACACTTATCTCTTAGAATTTTAGCTATACTTGGGTTCACTGGCAAATAAGAAATCCTGAAATGATGGATTATCTATTTCATTGCTGTGATTTATTTAATGTGAGTGAGAATTGACTCTTAATTCTTGATCTTTAAATTAGTCCCTTTTCATAAAGCTTAATTTTTGTGTGATTTTATTCTTTGCTTAAATAAAAAGATTTTGGTATTTTTCACTATTCCATTTAGTATTAACTAAATTTTCTCCTCTTGTCTTTAGGATGATGAATTTCAAGTAATCTGCTCTTCTATCTCAAATGTATTAATATAAATTGTATCTTGCCAAGTAAATCTATAATTTCTGTTTAATTTGAACAAGATCCTAGGCTCAGGCTCTTATGCATGCCTTCTACTGAATTTTGTCATGGATTTCATGTATTATTCTGTAGTATTTATTTTTGGATTGAAGTAAATAATATTAATTTATAAAATCAAACATAAATTCCTTCTTTCTTTTGAAATGGAATTTCTGCGTTATTATTCTTGTAGGACAAGTATCACTCATTTTGAAAAAGTTTGAGGGCTTGTGTGATTACATTATTCCTGTAAGCCAAGTTAAAATAGAGCTTAATAATCATTTTTATTGGCTACTGAGAATTCATGTTTTTTTTAAATTTAAGCCTTATTTTAAGTTTTGTAGCATTATATTAATTGTGAGAGATTTAAAAAACATTGGCAGTGGAAAACAAACTAGTATGTGGAAAAACAAGAAGTCAGTCATGAAAAGCTTGTCTTTATACTTATAACAATTATCAGCAATACTTCAGTTGAAGAAAGTATAACTGGCATACCTTAGTTAGCCCTTGTTAGATGTTAGGTAACTTCAAAATTTGTTAAGTTTTTGTAATTGTACTTAGCTAAGCAAATCTTTATTTACATATTAATCTTTTCATATGGAGCATGAGATATAGAATTAAAGTGTTTGGGTTTGTTGAATCATTGGGTTTGTTGAATCATTAGTTGATAAATACATGCTTTCTTTTTAAAATAGAGTAATATGTACCATTTTTTAGAAGTATTTTTTCTTTTTTGATCAGTGTAAGAATATTTTATAGCAACACTCGATTGTATTACATACTAGAAAACAGGATCTCTTTTGGTTGATTCTGACTGCTAACCATCCTTGTGTAGACTACAAAGAGAATCAATCGACAGAAGAAAGTCTGTTTTTATGTGGTATGTCTGGGTTTCTTTTAAAAGATACACAATTTGAGTTTTCCCAGGGCCCTACCTGGTAGATAATACTACTTTTTCTTTTAGCTGCTGTATTTTATTTTTCGGCAGGGCCCCATTTCTTTCTTTGTAATCAGTGTTTCAGTTTGCCATATTTAAGAAAGTTTTCCCTGAGCCCTAGAACAAGATGAACTTTATGGGACTGTGAAGTGTGTCTGCCCCTATCCCCCATGCATGGTACACACACAGACACACACACAGACACACACACACACATATTTTGCCTTTGGGGTTTCAAGTGTTTATATAAAAGCTACATCACAACATAACTGCTTCAGAGCCTGGCTGCCCACACTTCAGAAGGATTGTTTCTTATGTTCTATTATTTATGGATTATTTTCAAGTAGAAAGCTTTGTCATCTTATATTATCCCCAGGAATAAAGACCCTTACAGTGGGAAGACACAGGAAGTACCAAGATAACACCTGATGTGCAGTATCTTTTTTCTTTTTCTTTCTGTTCCCTTCTTTTTATAAATCATAGATGACAAAAGCCTTGCTCTCAACGTGCAGAAAGGGAATGGCAGAGGAAGATGGGGTTGGCCTGGGAGAGCTCTTTATATAAAACCCCGGATTCCTTTTTCTGGGAAATAACTTCCTCTCACTAATAAAAAACTTTTAATCTCATGTGTATATGTGTATACAATTTCACATTTCAGAAAGTATACTTTAATTGAATAATCAAGTGTTTTGTGAATATAAATTAATTTTTGGCTATTACATTTTTTATTAAAAATAAGTCTGAAATATGTATATGCCAGGTATCATAATAACAAAACTATAAATATACTGTATATATTGTGCAGTGATAATAACTCAAACCATTAGGCTTCTGTAGAGCAGTTTTTCCCTTCTAGTTTTAAAATCTAGGGTTACTTTGGCTCTGGTATAGTCATCTTGGAAGAAAATAATTTAAAAAATTCCATTTGCATAGCATGAAGGATTTTGAATGTGAAAAATACATAAAAATCTTGATACATTGCTTTTAATTTCACATTCCAGGCTAGCTTTTAGATTGTATGAATCTTTAAGAGCACAAATAAGAGTCCTTGTAAAAAAAATCGTAGACATGAGTCATTACAAGATGTATTGTTAAGTTGTTTGGGGCACACCCAGTAGATGAAAAGGCTAAAAAATGTATAAGATGTAATTAGGAAATTCTCCCTTGATTAGTCAGTTACCATTGTGCTTACTTTATCATTAGTTATTTTGCGATAACAGATTCAGTAGATTTATAGTAAGAATTCGTATTGTGAAATGACAGTTTGTGTGCTTGGCTGAAAACAAACTTACCAAAGAATGAGAGTATATATAAGATTTTTAAAGAAGAGAAGTGTAGCCTTTAAAAAAGCAATGAATACTTCAGTTACAACCTCATGATTACTTTGGTTTGTGAAAAAACACTGAGCATAGTATTTTCTCTGAAGGAAGGCTTCACATACCAGGCACCTAGTAGTGCCCAAGTTGTTGGCCGCAAGGCACATCTGGCAGATTTAGAAACGTAAGAGAAAAGAGAAAATTCCAACCAAAAGGTGTCACGTAGTTGACCATGTTTTAACCTTTTTTTAACACTGAACCAGTTACAACTGCATTTTATAATCAAGATAGCAACCATTTGTCACATAATTGAGACAAGTCATTTGTTAGGAGAAAACTTTTTTAGGGAGTAAATTTCTCCAGAATTCCACTAAGGAAGGTTCATGTTCAGCTGATAAGTCAGCTAACCATGGTGACCTATCTGGTTTCCTAGGTTTGTGCTGCCAAACTACATTCTCAGAATTGTTTTGCAGAAGTAAAAGCCCCAAAACACTAGAAATATGGCAGTTATTCATCCTCATTTCAATGTACTCTGTGTTCAAGTTCCCTCGGACCAAGAGAAGTGAAGCTGTAATCACAGCATTGATTGGGGCAAAAGTTTACGGGTCAGAGTTCTACCCTAGGACATTCTTGTTTTCCACGTAATGTGGGGTCATTTGTATGAGTACAGTATGCCAACCAAGTCTGGTTTTCTTCGATTTCAAAGGAAAGGGCAGTGCTATCTTTTAATACCATTTTAGATTCTTTGAGCATACACCACGATCTAAGTTTAGTGTGTTTTGCTGGGGAAAATTGTGTTTTGTTAGAGCTGTAATACCTACATTGCCTACCTCAGAGGAGGAGAGAAGAGGTGATGCATCTGTGGAGGCAATCAACAGATGCTTGTGGATCAGAGGTCTACCTGGAAGGGAAATAGCTCTATCTTTGACTCATGTTCCTGGTCTAGCTCAGAGATCTTGCACTCCCTGTTTTTATCTTTCTATCTGTACCATAATTCTTACATCTTAAAGGAGATGACAGTAACTAAACCAGGAAAGAAATGAGAGTACACTTTCAAGGGAGTTGAGTTTGGTCCTTACATCAGTAATTCTGTAATGCTTGATATGTCAATTTCAGAATTACAGTAGAACAAAGAGAATGAAATCTGTAGCTCAGCTTGTTTACTTTTTGATTTGCTACTACTGAATAGTTTTTCCTTTTGGGTCAGAATTCGAGCCTTTTTGTGTTCTCTTCATTTATTTCCCTGAGAAACAAGGATGGTAGTGGGTATACGGCCCTATTCGCTTACTTTTTGTGTAGCTCATACATCATTTATTACTGTTGGTTTCTTAGTGGAAAGTTTTCTTTCACCCTCATTTTGGCTTTACCTCCAAATGCCTTCTTCTCTTGGCTGAAACCTAGCACTACAATTTGTGGCTTTCTGGAGAGGGAACCTCCGTGGTCAGGTGGAGGAGGGAGGCTGCATTCCAAACCTGTAGTGAGTGGTAGGTGTTCCAAACAGAGCACTGATTCTGGAGTGAGTTGGGTTTGGGGGGGATGGGGGAGGGAGTTGGCTACTAATTCCAGCCTCACCTGAGGCAGTATTTTTTAAACAGAAAAGTGCCCTCTCTAATTAGCTACCCCAGTATGCAATTAGATTAATGACAGCCAACCAATTTAGAAACCTCTTCCAGAGTAAGCTAACCAAAGAAAAGATCTTCCAAGGACATGACAAAGAGCTAATTTTCCTGCATTAAAGAATTTGTAGTTTTACCTCTTGTATTTGTGGTGGACTGCCTCATCACCTTATGATGGTAAAGTGCATTCTCCTTTTTGGGAGGCAGAGTTGAAACTTTTTCCTCCTGAAGCTGTCTCCTTAGTGGGGGAAAAATCTATTACTTAAACCTACCTTTCCAGTAAATCCTATGCTCTCAAAGCATTGTGTGAAGCTTTGAAATGAACTAGTTTAATTGGTAACAAAGTTCTCAGGTACTGGAGATGGATGTATTTCCATCATTTAAGATTCACTGAATATGTGGTCATTTTTGTGAACCACGAAAAATAATTAGCAAACTACTTGGTTGTTAGGCTAGATATATTTTAGTAATGGTTCAGTATATGTTCTTAAAATATTTTTTATACTGTTAGTTGCTAGAAGATGATATGTATAAAGGTTAAAAACTTTATCATCAATTTTTTGGTAAACTCCCTGCCTCCCCAAAAAACCTTTGATATACTGTTTACTGCTTTTGAAGTAGGAAGATTGCGATAAATGATTTCATTCTGAAATTGCACTCAAATAGAAAGTGTTGATATTACTAATCTTATTTTATCCTATTCAAAGAATATAGTTACCTTTTACTTTTTATATGAAAAAAAGGATGATGTTATCATTTTTACTTCATACTTGTACTCTAAAAGAAGTATGTTCTAGGTTTTCTCATCAATTAGCTTGGCCCCAAATTAAATCATGGAAACAGATTATTATGATTCACATTTTAAATATTTGTTGGTTTTCTAGAAGACTTCAATTATGATTAAAAGTAACCATTTAATTTCATTTCCCATCTTTTTCTGAGGTGTGAAGCACACTAATTCTGTAAATTCATTTGCATAAACGGTTAAGTCCTGAGTGCAGACTATAGTATTTCCCAAGTTATGTAGAAAATATTCTCTATTTCTTTTGACCATCTCTTAAAAATGTGACTAAAAAGTAGTATAGGAGGACAGAAAGAAAGAATAATACCTTTCTTGGTCTCAAATAGTTCCGTTCTCAAACATAAGCTTTATAGTTCGCATGAGCAAAAAGGTTACTAACAAAGAAGTTAAGCTTCTTGAAAACCAAGCAGCTTTTCTCGCCTGGATGCTAAGAAACATTTTCAATCCATTCCAAACCACTGGGATCATTTGCTCTGACTTCCGATAAGCAAAATAAAATAAACAAACTCTTGCCCATGTGGGAACTGGTTCTGCAGTCTCTTGTCCTGACTCTGCAAAGCCTGAATGTCTTTGAATGAGTCTCATTGTTTATTTATTGTGCTTTTCACAAGTGCTGGTAACTTCACCCTTGTTTTACTAATAGCTTTCTTCTAAAGTGGGTTGACATTTCAGTTAATTTTCAAAGGCCTCAATGTTTTTCCTTAAATTGGGCCATACTTGCTGATGGGCCTGTTTAGACAGTCTCATATAAATTGTAGCATATCAAAATAACGAATGTTTATTAGAGATTTTTGAATTTGTTTTGTTATTTAAAAAAATGTAAGGTCAAAGAGAAATTTTTCTTTCATGTTCTTTACTTGTGTGTATTGGTAAATTACGTAAATGGGTATCAAGTTTAGAACCTACAGAAGTTGTAAGATTTTATGTTAAAAACTATTGGATACAGCAAAAACTAACAACATTGTAAGTCAACTATATTTCAATAAAAGTAAATAATTAAAACCTATTGCATATGTAAAAACATATTTTTATTCATTTTTGAATATAATGCTGTTTAAAATCTTAACATGAGGAATTTGGAAGATTGATCAATGGCTTCCTTATCTAGATGAGCAAACTTTAACACTCTACACATTCTATGTTTAGATTTTTATTGCATCAACTTTAAAAATCATAAATTAAAACCTTTTCAACTGTAGAAATGAAACTAAATTGAAACTACAGCAGAATGTTGCCTGGTATAAGTTTTATACCAAGAATTAAAACTTACAAACCACAGGGCAATATTGGCACAGAAATGGGCATCATTAGGCAAAATTCAGAAACATGCTCTAGTAGACAGTGAAACTTACTTAAATGATAAAATGACATTTCAATTAAATAGAAAAAGCACGGATTATTCAAAGAAATCATATAGCATAGCTTTTTAGGCTTATTTAGTATCATATACAGAAATAAATTCCAAATATATTAACAATATAAATAAGACTAAAAACAATCTAAATAAATATAGTAGGAGAAAACATAGGAGAATGTTAGTAAAATATCCTGATGAAAGTAGTCTTTCAAAGTTTTCTATGAAACTTTGATCCATAAAGCAAACATTGACAGATTTGGTTACATAAAAAGTAAAAATTCTCATTTGCAAAAGACATCATAGACCAAGGCAGAAAAATATTTGCAGAAAAATATAATTATTATATAAAGGGCTTCACTCTGTCTCAGTGAACCTATCCTTCTTCTAAGAATCAATGGTACAGAAAATACCAATACATAAGGATAGAGAACAAGGTTTCTATTGTTAATAACCTGTATGTTGTTAATATAAGTTAATTGTTAAAATGTATTTTTATCAAACTTTTGGAGCCAAATATGGTACATTCACACTATGGCATATTGTGCAGCAATATTAAAAATAATTTGTAGATACCTATACCCTTGGGAAAATGTACATGATACTTTTTAAAAGAACAAAATAAATTTCAGATACTTATGTACATATAGATATATGAGTTTGTATTTTATATTATTTTTGTTAATAAAAAACAATTATCCCAAGAAATGGATACATTTGTATATTTTTGTGTACACGTAGTGAAAATATGGACATTTCCCTTGGGGTGAGTTAATGTGATTGTTGCAGAGGTAGAGGTAAAAGAAATACAAGTATATCCATTACATTTGTAATTTTCACAGTACCAACCAAACTTTTAAATAAAAATTTGGACCATTTAACTTTAAGGAAACATGTTAATTTGAAACAAGTTAGAATTACACATTTCATGAACAAATTATTACTGAGTTTAGACAGTTTGGACAGGACTGTCAATTCTGCCATTGTTTTCGTCTCACTTTGATATAGTCACAGGGGAGATTGAAGCCCTTCCTGATGATGAAACATCTTTCTGGCGTTTCTTTTGTTTTTTTAATAGATTTATTTATTTATTTATTTTTGGTTGCGCTGGGTCTTCGTTGCTGCGCGTGGGCTTTCCCTAGTTGCGCCGAGTGGAGGCCACTCTTTGTTGCAGTGCGCGGGCTTCTCATTGCGGTGGCTTCTCTTGTTGCGGAGCATGGGCTCTAGGCGAGTGGGCTTCGGTAGTTGTGACACGTGGGCTCGTAGTTGTGGCTTGTGGGCTCTAGAGCGCAGGCTCAGTAGTTGTGGCACACGGGCTTAGTTGTCAGTTTTTAAGTGAGACATAAATTTGGCCCTCAACTCTGCACTTACTTTATAACTCTGCCTTAGAGTGATTCAGGAGGCACTTACTGCATACTCCTAAAAGGCAGTGGCTGAGAGCCAGGAACTTTTGATTTGTCATGCTGGGCTCTGTCTTGCTGATATTGGGCCAAATGACTCTCCTGGCTCTGAGACTCCATTTCTCCTTTTGTCAAAGGGGAATGATAATATTGAGAATTAATTAGTGAGTACTTCTGGATTATTTGGAGCTCTGTGTAAAGGTGTATGGTAAGGACAGACTTAGACATGGCTTGTTGTGTTAATTATCTTTTTATTAGTGGGTGCTATAACCAATTGTCATTACAGATCAAGAGTTATTTATTGCTTTGTGGTAGTATACTAATTTAGAGAAGTTTGTCCATTTCAGCAGATCTTCTCATAGTGTTAGAGCCAGAAGGGACCTTGAAGATGAGGCTGCAGATACATTTTAAAGATCAAGCTGAGGTGAATTCCTTGTCCATGCTTACATAGCTGGTAAATGACAGAGCTGGGACTTCATTCAAGCAACATGCTGAGAAGTGTTTCTGCCATAAATGAATTAATAAATTCATCTCTTTACTCTCAATCTAGAGTTCTTTCTATAGCGTTTATACATTTTACTTAACATTTCCTTATTTTCATACATGGAATAGATATTATTCAGAAGCCTAGGTAATCTCTACCAATGAGATTACTATCTCAAAGAAAAGGTGTACCCTTGTAGAAGCTGGGTAGCTTTGCTTCATTTTTACATTTTTTCTTTCAAACTGAAATTTCTTTAGGATACTCTACAAACTATATTAAATGGACCCGTTGTAGAAAACATATATAAGTAATATTTACTTACTTGCATGTTTTATTTTAACTATCTGGTGGTTTCCTTAGAGCTCATGTGATTTAAAAAAAAAATGTGTGTGTGTGTGGGGGGGGTGTGTGTGTGTGTATATATATATATATATATATAATTTTTTTAAAGTAGTAACTTGTTATTTCGAGTAAGCACCATATCATTAAGTATGTAAAAAGGTACAAGGTAATTTTTAAAATATGTAAACCACTCTTGAAAACCTAAGCAGGATTATTTTTCTTAGAAGTGAGCATGGTTGTTGCATTACTTGGGTGAAGAATGACAAGAGAACTGGGTGATTCATACACTAATTTCGTTGGAAATATTTGAGTAAGGAGGGCCTGATATGTAATGAGCAGTGGAATATCATGTTTTTTTGATATTAAATGAATTGAGCTTTGTAGTCTCAGTAAGTTTTGGACATTTGAAGGCATGAATGCTTGCTTTATATGTCATCAGAGTTTGTGTGTACATATAGTTATATAAATGAAACATATTTTATATGTAGATGTGTGTATATATGTACATTTGTAGATAAGGGCATGTATAAATATGATTACTCTGTTGGTATTTGAGATGAATCTATTTGTGATGAATAATGGTGACTTCTGTTAAGGACTTTTGAAATTATTTCCCAAGATTGAGTACTTTTAGCTTAATACTACCTCCCCCCCTTTTTTCTCCCTTTACTACCAAATTGTCCATGAATAGTGATTGAAACAATAATATTCTTAGTATGGAGAGAACTCAGCATTATTCAGAAATACATTATTTTGGGGAAGCTACAGTATAGTCTTGAATAATATGTAAGACCTCTACATGAAATGCTGTGTTATGTGACATAAAGTGATTTAAAATATTAGGTTAAAAGTAATGACAAAAATTGTAAATCAACTATTCTTCAAAAAAAAAAACGTAATGGCAAAAATTGTTTTATCACTATGGTAACACTAATACCTTTTCCCTAGTAGATTGTCATCACAGTTTATGTTTTGATGTGATCTTTGTCACTTATGTGTCAGGAAAAGCTAAGCCAAGATGTGTGACTTTGCCAGTCTTTGATCCAAACAGGTTTTCTGACTGAACATGTTTTATATTACTATGATTCACATCTTCTGGATACAAAGTATTTATATGGGTAGTTTGACTTGAAAGCTTGGAATGTTTAATATGTATGTGTACTAACCTTATTACTTGGTTAAATACAGTTGGTGATACTTTAGCTTATTTCTTCTTGTGATCCAAATTATTTGTCTCTCTGAAATAGCAGTCAGCATGCTAGTCTGTTATTTGCCTTTTTACTTTACTTTTTCCTCTCTTCCTTAGTAGACTATGTTCCTGGAGGGCACAGACCATGAACTTTACAAACCTAAGCGCAGAGCTGGGGCTCATATAGATATTGAATAAAAGTGTGTCGAGAGAATGCCTTTTAAAGTAGCTATAGGAATGTGCAGGGTACCAGTCCTTGATGATAAAGGGAGATAGTGGAATAAATGTGTCTTTACCTACTAATGCTTCTGACCTGATGAAAATAAGTTAGATATTTCATAATAGAAATTACAGATCATTTACTCAGTATCACTTATTGATGCTTACTGCATGTTTGTTACGAAGTTTCTGTCCTCCAGCGTTTCAGAGACATGAGGACAAAACTATAAAATTCTGATATATAACGTTTATTAAAAAAAAAAAAAAAGATTCCTGCTAGGTGTAGGTATTTACAGCCAGTTATTAGGTGACCTTGAATGAACATTCTTTGCCTCAGTCCAGTTTAAAAGGGAGTATGAGACTGTGGTCCTGAATGACTTTGGGGTGTACCTTGGGGACACTTGAATCTGTCTGGGGGAGCACCTTTCTGTAATGCTGGTGTAGAAGGAGCTATGAGACCTACTGGCTTGTGCTGATTCTAAGACCTGTAAGCGAAACACTAGATCCCTAACTCTTTGGACCTGAGAGGAACCTCTGGAGTCATTCATTGGAATTGGCCTGTCACTGCTGAGAAAACCTGGCAGGGATTGGCACAATTCACCCTGAGCAGAGCCTGTTCCTTTAAGAACTGGTCCTCTCATTTCTGGTCCTATTGCTTTGTGTTGGCAGTGTGCTCTGGCTCCTAAAAGTGGTGGAGATAAAAGTAAGAACAGCTGAACAATTCAAACGAAAATAGCTATAATCAAAACATTATGATAAGGCATGAAAAACCAATCCAAAAAAATTACCTTCATGGTTTTACTTAAAAATGACTAAAACAGTATGCAGCAGACCTTCGGTATCTGAGATTTAGGGCAGGTGATCCTCATTGCCCAGACCAGTATTTCTGCACAGAACAACAGGGGAAAATGCTTGTGGAAGCTTCTGTCCCAGTACGTTACGTTCAGAGTTTTCTGCTAACAGCTGGCTATGTATGTTAGATGGGTTGACCCCAATCCCAGGGCTGGTCACCCAGTGGGTTCTCCTTCCTGGCAACCCAGGCAATTGGCCAATATACCCTCTACATTCAAGTTACAGAGTTCTTTTTTTTTTTTTTTTTGTGGTACGCGGGCCTCTCACTGCTGTGGCCTCTCCCGTTGCAGAGCACAGGCTCCGGACGCGCAGGCTTAGCGGCCATGGCTCATGGGCCCAGCTACTCCACGGCATGTGGGATCTTCCCGGACCGGGGCACGAACCCGTGTCCCCTGCATCGGCAGGCGGACTCTCAACCACTGCGCCACCAGGGAAGTCCCAGAGTTCTTAAAAGACCTTGGGCCAGCTTCAGTCACCTTATATGGATCTGCTGATGTTATCCTGGTTAAGCGGTGACCTGTATTACAAAGCCAATTCATGGTGTCCATACAGTAATCACTTAGGACATGGTAAATGAGTGTGATAATGATATTTTTTCTCCATGCCTTAGGTTGGAAGCTTGTAGTTACTCTTGAACTTCTATGTGGTAGGCATTGTGCTAAAATAGATGGTAAGTATTATCTAGAGTAAATCTCACTGCAACTCTAAAAGCAGTAGATTATAGAAAATTAGGGAGGCTCAGGGAACTTATCACTTGCCAGTGTCACTGACAGAAGGCAACCACACTTTATTACAAAGAACAGATCATAAGAGAAGCTGAAGAAAGCAGGAATGTATAAATACTTCCTGTTTTGTCATTATGCATTATTTCATTTGCTACTATCTCTAAACCAGTGATATTTTCGTAGGAACTTTATGAGTTCCTGGAATGACATTGTGTCCAGTTGTGCAAATATTAAAACTTTTCTGAAGAAGCTCTCAGCATTTAAATATATTGCTGTTTCACATGTTCTTATTTAACTTTAAAATTTCTACAGTGGCTTGACTGCAGACTTGTGTTGTAGAAGGGACTGTTAAGAAGGACACATTCGATCACTTAGAAGCAAAAAAAAAAAGAAAAAGCTGAACTGGTTTATCAAAACCTGGAGTGTAGTGAAACTAGTTCATTCATCTTCCTTTTATTCTTCCTTAGCTTTCTCATATAGCTATTAAGGAATAGTGAAATGAACAAAGGGTAGGCATTAGGAGACATGTGGTCCAAGTTAGACTCTAGATGAATAATAAATTTAAAATTTTGCATATCTGTGTAATGTATATATTTAATTGTAGAAACACACATACTAGCTGATAGGTAATGGTTAACTCCTATCTTCCCCTGTGAATGAGACACAAATAGAATTTAAAATGACTTAAAGGTTAATTGACATTCATTGAATTTTATTTGAAACTACTTTAACAAGGTTGGTAATTCTTAACAAAGTTTGGAAATTTCTCTCAAGCTACCATGTAAAAATATCTTTAAAATGCATAATTTTATTTTTTTAAGGTTAAACAGTCAATGTGTCTCTCCTCTTGACACATTTTGCTTGAAAGACAATATTCCTTAAGAAATTAAAAAAGAAAAACACCCAACTTTGTTTTCAAATCAGTTACAAAGGAAAACTCAGTGAGAGGGAACCATTCTTGAGGTTTTGTCATTGCAAAAAAGTTTGTCTAAAGTTCATAAAATGTTGGGTCTGGTTCATCATAGTGAAAAGATCCCAGTCTCTAGTGTTCAACATAGAGAATTTGAGTGATTTTCTTTTTACTCTTTCCTCTGGGATTCAGAACCAGTTAAGAGGTCTCATGGAAAAAGATGGAAACATCTTTAAATCATTACAGTTGGTAATGTCTACATAGCAAAAGTTATTTGTAATAACTTGCTAATTATCTGGTTAAATTTATTAGTCTTGACAGCAAAAAGCTATAATTTAGACCCCAAAGAGAAAAGTTTGAAGTGAACTACTTGTATCAAAAGAATCGCCAAGTCTCCTTTTTGTTTTATTCTGTCTTAAATCATGAGCTCTACAATGAGATTTTGAAAGAGGGTGTCCAGTTTTCCAAAAGGAAATTTCCAGAAATGTTATTTAGAATTCTTTAATAGTCTTAGACTGTGCGTATGCTCATGTTTGAGGTTTTCCACCTGTGTACGCTTTATGTACAAATTAGAAATTGATGCCTATTTTGATAAAACTCGTCTGATTATTCATAAAAGGGTTTAAGCCTCTAACAAATGAGTGAATATTCTTTAAGATAAATAATTACTTAAATTCCCTTAAGTAATTGCCTGTTGGTACCATAACCCTACCTTGTGTATAATGGATATTTTGTATTCTGAGACCTAGATAATTAGTTCAGTTGTTTTAATGTTATTCCCCTAGTGGTTCCCAATGTGGCGGGGATTGGGTGGGGGGGTGGCGATGTCTGGAGACATTTTTTCTTGTCATGACTAGGGGTAGGGGTCAGGCCCTAGTTCTAATGTAAAAGGCCAGGCATGCTGCTAAACATTCTGCAATGCACAGGACAACCCCACTGTGAGGAATTGTCCAGCCCCAAACTTCAATAGCGCCAAGGCTAAGAAACCTTAGCCTAGATGGAAGGAACTGTCTCTCCCTCCCGTCCTTGCCATATATAATTTTTTTCATCAGTATTTATTTTTTCATCATTAACAGTCACAAAATATACTCTTAGAATATAGTGGTATTAGAGACTAAAATTTATGCCTTATTGAAATAAAACATTAAATTAGCTATGTATAGGACATAAAATTTTAGCATCTAGTTGACATGTGCTTAGTATTTAGGAGTATTAAAGTATTCCTGGAAAAAATAATAAATAAAGATTTGATAAAATTTAGTATTTGTCCTAGAATTGTACATTGCTGAAGCTGGATGGGCCTAAATGATCATCTAATTTGGTGATTCCTAATTGAGGTGTTGTGTCGGAATTACTTGAGGAAATGCCCTCCTCAAAAAAAGAATGCTTAGAGCCCCACTCTAATATAGTACTTTTTATAAGCTCGCTCACTTTTTATAAGTGGCTCTGGTGACCTTAATCCCATTCCCACTCTCCTTCCTCTTTGAGAGCCACTGCTCTCTTCTACCCCATATTACATGAAGGGTCAAAGATCCTGGCATCCCACAGGTAACACAGTTGTAGTTCAGTGACTGCTGAACTAAAAAAACAGATCATTTTTCTTTCCCTATTGCTTTAATAGACTTGCTTTTAAGATGTTGAAATATTGGGGCTTCCCTGGTGGTCCAGGGGCTAAGACTCTGCACTCCCAATGCAGGGGGCCCGGGTTCGATCCCTGGTCAGAGAACTAGATCCCACATGCCACGACTAAGAGCCTGCATGCTGCAACTAAAAAAAAAAAAAAAAAAAAAAATCCCACATGCCGCAGTGAAGATCCCCCATGCCACAACTAAGACCTGGCACAGCTAAATAAATAAATAGTAAAAAAAAAAAAAAAAAAAAGAAATGCTGATTTTCCTCTCTATGTATGTTCATTCTCCTTATACATATAGAATGCCTCCTAGGTGCCTGCCAGGCCCAGTGCTAGCCCCTGAGAATCCAGACATTATCCCTGCCCTCATTGAGCAGAAGAGAGACAGAATAAGCAAATAAGCAAAAGCAATAAAAGCAAAGTTGTAGGAATATTTAACAGTTGGGAACAAAAATATTGAACTGCAAGAGATCTAGCCATCACTTGGATCACCTGAGACCCAAGGAGTTGAAATGACTTGCCCAAAGTTACATGTCCAGGTGGAGGTGAAAGGAGGGCCTGGACTGCCTACTCCACGCTACCAGACAGGCAGGTTAGCAAAGGAGCATCTTCCAGTTCTGGGAAGATAAGAGGGAATGTACCGGAGTAGCAGGAGGTACTGCAAAGAGAAAGAGAGCAGCATTTCTTCCTTTCTTAAGAGGACACAGCCGTGGCCGGGCTGGTTGGGCTCCCTCGGAGGTCTGAAGGATGAAGAGTTCCTGAGCTTGTCTCATCCCTTGGACTGGGCTCTGGCCTATGGAAAAGGGGAATCATGGGAAGGTGAAAAATGGGAATTAGAATATTGCTTGCTGTGGGACCAGGAAGTAAGCGAGGAGAACACTAAAGGCATAGTGGGATTAGAATGGAGAGACGACAAGGGCAGTTTCTATGCTGCCTACCCTTTCCTGCCCTGAGCTCCACAATGCACTTGCCCACAGGCCGCATCGTAAGTGTGAGTTTTGTTTCTAGGCCAGCTTCCTGTAGCCTACCTGTACTATAGTACCAAAATTTTAATATAACATTTTGAAATAGTGGATGAGATTTGGGCAGTATGGTTAGAAAATGGATTCATCAAACTTGTAAGTGATAGCCTATGAATGACCACATAGATTTGGAAAAGGATTTTTAAAAATATTTAAATTTTATGATTGGATGCCTGAGATTATCATATGGAAAAGCACTTCAATACAAACTAGATTCACTGTTCACCATAGGAGAAAAAACATTTTTTTTTCCCTTTTGAATCATATCAGTCTTAAGAATTCATGAAATTTTGTACAGGAATATGTGTGCTTCACCCACCTCCCTCTTCGTTTTTTGGTTAATTGTTGTTTGCTCTATCATAAGGACTAAAAGCTGTACTTAGTTCCACTTAGTTCATCATTCTTTTAAAATTTTTAATCTAAATTGAGAACAGCCTGATTAAGGAGTATTGTGGCAGTAGACATTCTCTAATTTATTGCCACAGCATAGTGGCTCTGGTATATGGTGCTCAAAAGTGAAATTCTCTCAAGTAATTATCTCCTTGGCTCCCAAGAGTACTCCCCTTACTTCTGTCAGTGAAAGCAAAGCAGGAAGTTATTTTGACCCACAAAGAAGAGGCTGATTTAGAGGCCGTGTGGAGATGCCGTGGGAAAAGGTGCCTTTGCTGATGGCATTTAGGATGAGTACCTCTGATAAGCTTTCAGCTGTCAAAACAGATAAGAGAAAATTAGTACTCTGTCAAAAAGCAATGAAATCTAACTAGGGCTAGAAATAGCATCTATGGTCCTTTTCAAAAGTTTGAGAACAAAACACCCATATTTGAAGTGAATAAACATTTATGGGAGACATTCTGTATTATACGGTAGAAAGTTGGGAAGATATATAAGAAGAATAAAAGATTTACAAAAGAATCTTTTTATAAGAAAGATTGGACACAGTTCCAGCCCTCTAGGACTGTAGAACCTTTTAGGGGAGAGATGACTCCCATGTTGGGGGCTATATATGTAGGATAATAAATGGATACCATCTGTGGGCATAGAGGAAGTGAGGGAAGTTGTGGACCGCCTGAAACATGTATTTTATTCACCCCACTCTTCACTCTGCCACTGTCTCCTACGCATCATTCTGTTCAAGCAGCCATTAGCCTGCATTTGCTTTTTCAGCTATTACTGAAGTATTTCCCTTCCTTTTTGAAATGTCCTTAAGAACAAGGACTGTGCCTTATTAGTCTTTTTTTCTTAGTGCCTGTCAGTGCCTGCTAAACATATATTTAATGACTGAATGAATAATGAACGGATTAATAGTAAAGCTTTGTGAAAGAGGTAGGGAAGTAGGATATGGATATCCTAGGTAGGATTGGTAGAGAGTTGAGGATGGGAGTGGAAGGTAGAGGAAATATTCCAAACTCAAACAAGGTCATACTGATGAGCATGATGTGTGCTGGGAAGACAATTTGTGTTATATTTTTATAGTAAATTAGAATGCATGGCAGTACAGACTCATTAGATTGCAAGTAATAAGTAACCCAGCTCAGAGTGGATGAAACAACATCATAACATAGTGACTCTAACTTTTTCAAATGAGGAAATGGCCCCTAAGAGAACTCCTGTTAGTGAAAGCAAAGCAGGACGTTATTATGCCCCACATAGAAGAGCTGAGTTGATTTAGAGGCTCTGATTGCCCTAAGCAACTACATAGTTCAATCAGGGGGCAACTCTGGATGTCAGTTGAACCAGACAATCATGATATAACCAGTGCTGGTTCTTTTTCTCTCTTTGGCTCTGCCTTTCTACCTATGATGGCTTATTCTTATGATTGCCAGATGGCTACAATAGCTCCAAATCATACACATTCACAACACCAAATACGGTGGAGCTTGCCTGCTCCAATATCTCTTGCATCCAGATGACTCTGATCTTGTTATCTGCACATCTCAAAACCAATCACTGTTTCCAGGGAGTCTCCCATTGGGATATGTTTGAATTTTGTCAGTCTGGCCCATTCCATGAGCCAGTATATATCGACTGTCTGCATGTTCTCTTTTAGGTGCTGGAGATGGTATTTAAATTGCGTCTACATGCCTCCACTCTTACCCTGGGCACTCTTTACATTCCTTCCTTGTTGTATTTTTCTCCACAGCACACATTACATTCTAATACACTGTAGATTTTACTCTCAAAGTGGATTGTCTTTCTCTTTTTGTTGGAATGTGAGCTTCACCAGGGCACACATTTTTGCCTGTTTTCACTATTCTGCCCCCTTTGTACAGCATGTGTAGATGCTCAATAAATATTCAGTGTCATGAATTAAAAAGAGACAATGCCCTTACTTTCATGTGGGAGAAGACATATATTAAATAAGTAAACAAGAAAACACCAGTTAGTTATAGGTATTGTTAAAAATAAAGCATAGCAATGGGACAACAAATGCAGGAGGGGTGGTTTAATTTGGGTGTCACTTGATGGTATGGCTGATAACAGGAGAGGCGTAGATCATCAAAGAAAATTCCAGTGACTGCACTGGAAAGAGGCAAACTGACATAGAGATGAAAAGTGATGTTCCTTACAGAGGGGGTCTTAATGCCTTTACCAAATTAATTAATACAAGTTATACCCTTTAGAGAAACCACTATTTCCAAGATTTTGCTAGTTTTTTCCTGGCAAGCCTCATGAACTTTTGTTGACTTTTAACTCTGTGTCACTCATCTCTTTTAAAACTGTAGGTCACTCTTTTGTCTTGCTAGGTACAATGTTGGTATTATACAGTCTTGGTTATCCACATGTGGTCACACGTTTATGATGTCAGGCTAGCTTCCTTCCTAAACACTTCGCTGTACCGCCCTAGTGATGCGCTCTTAGGGCATGCAAGGTCATGTCTGGTCTTAAACACAGACAGGAAGGTAATTCTGAAACACACACACACACACACACACACACACACACACACACACATCCCACTGTTTAAAGTTTGGGGATTATCTTCTGTTTTAGGTTATTCAGGAGTGGCAGTTAGCTGAATATTGATATAATACTTCGTGATGTTGCTATACTGAATGTATAACTGGCATTGAGTGATATTTGAATGAGATGGAATCATATTACAGAAGGCATAGAAGTCATATAATGAGCTCATATTTGAAGATAGGAAGAGATTTAGTATTGTAAAAGGAAAGAAGCGTTTAGAAATCCTACATATATACATACATGCTCTCACACCTTTTCTTTTGTTGTTCAAATTGTTAACAGTGCTTACATCAGAGAATGGGTTTTAGAAGTTGGGAGAATATTGATTTTACTTTAGACTCTGGCAAATACATATTTGAAGTTTATCTAGAAGTACGCATTATTTATTTAATTCTACAAAGTGAAAAAAAGTTAAGAGCATTTAAAAAATTGACTTTAGACCTGTCTCAGTACTGAAATAATTACTGGATATTTGTTTTACTTTGTCATTCTTGATATTATAAATGGGTATGAACATTTGGTAAAGCAGTGAGCCATTATAGTTACTAAAAAATTGTTTACAACCTTTGACTCATTAGGAAGAAACGATTCAACTGAGAAAGGGAGCTGTATTACATGAAGTTGCTCATTGCAGGTTTAGCTACAAATGGGAGAAGAAAAATTGGCAACAGTCTAAGTGTCCAACAACAGAATAATGGAAATCATGATCATCTACCCCAAATGATAGTGATTCCACATCAAGCCCCTTCTGTAAGAAGGCATTGTAGAAATAAGTAAGCAAGTAAATAAGTAGCTTACTAAATTTGTAGAATATTATGGGATTCTTAATGAAATTATAACTACAAATACATGGGGCATATGGAAATGATTATAATGAAATGTTAAGAGAAAATGCAGAATACAAAACTATAAGGGAACCACGATTACATCTATGTGACCAATATGTATTTTGATATATAAAGACGAAGGAAATAGGAAAGTAAACATGCATATTCTAGATTGGAGCTATTTTTGTTGTACTTTATAAGTATATTTTAATGCAGATATATCTCTTTAGTAAAATCAGATTGGCATTAAATTTATAATGGTAACTTGTAAAAGATAGCATGTCATTTTCCTTTTTTAAAATTGAAACCAGCAAGTAAGTACTTAAAGTTTTTTAGTCTTATCATGCACTGTTGGGGAGTGACAGATATTTGTCGATGACCCTCACTTTCAGGATTTCCTTCTTGCAGCCAAGTTAGGAGGAAATGCCTCAAATCAAAAAGGGAAAGGAGGAGGGGACACAAGGCACTCCAGGATGTGTGATTATGATTGTGTGTGATTGTGATTGTTTGTGTGCGTGTGTGTGTTCTAATGGGTTAAAACATTGCCTCAGCTTGGATTAGTTCTATCCTCAGAACAGCCTATAAACATTTTTGGGGAAAAAAGCTAAAATGTTTAGACAGCTGCTTCCTTTATTTTTTTAAATACACAAATAATATTTTTACTACCTCTCAGACATCATCATGCCTTTGTAACTAGCATGCTTTTGACTCCTGTAAACCCCTTAACTTTATTTCTGCTTTTGGTAGCACTATTTTGATATCAATCTTTTTCTCCTTCTTTTGAAAAAAATTATCTGTGAATTTGCTTGACCTAGGGTGCCTAAAAGTGAAATGACATTAAGAGTGGTTAATATCGTATTTAGTATCCTGTATTGACGTTAAATGGTATTAATTTTATATTTAGTACTTTGTATGGACAACCTTGCAATCTTCTTTTTTTTTTTTTTGGATGAGGGTGAGTAACCATTATTTTATTAATTTTATATTTAGTACTTTGTATGGACAACCTTGCAATCTTCTTTTTTTTTTTTTGGATGAGGGTGAGTAACCATTATTTTATCTCAGTAAAGTAAATGGCCTTTATGTATAAACTAAGACATGTAAAAAAATAGAAGATTAATGTCCTTTACCTGTAACTCTGCAACATCAAATAGTCTCCTCACTGGTTTTTCAGCCCAACACCTGGCCATTTTAGTGTTTTATTAATTTATCTGATTAATGTGGTGGGAGAGGTGAATTCTGTAGCTCCTTCAGATACAGCCTTAAGATTCTGTCACCTCTTTTGCGTTTTTGGCCATCTGAACTGCTGGCCACACGATGTGCTTTGCTTTCCCTGGATTCCTTAGGCTCCTATTTTTATATCAGATTCTGCTTTGGTTGCTGGCGTGACTTTCACCTGGCAGGGCAAAGGGCTTTCTTGAAGGTGACCGTATCTTCAACCTGTCTGACTTCAACAGTCCAGGCAAGGAGGGAAAAAAAATAAGGAGACAGGAACCGGGCTGTTGGAACTGTTGTTTTCACTTGCATTTTCTGAGATTGCATAGAATTTAAGTCGCCAACCACTGATTAGCAAGATAACTTTAAAGTTTGTCTTTGGACAGATTTACCGAAAACGTATTTAGACATTTTCTCCATGTCAATTAAAAAAAGTTAATAGACAACTAGCTCTGTTATGTTTGCTTTTCTTATGCCACATGATCCATATATCTTGGAAAAGAAAAAAAAAAATGCTGTGCCTGTGCTAATTGAAATGGAGAACCTTTGCTTGCCTTGGATGTAGAACAATGGGCCCTTAAGCAGAGGACTCTGTACACTTGAATCGGAGCAGAAGACAGGCTGTCCAGGGCATCTGAGCTTCATACTCCCACGCGGAGGGCTGGACCACATATCTAAGAAAATCCAACTGCTTTGCCACTGTTTTGATCAGAACCTTGTGTTTCCATGCTGAGTATTTTCAAAACAAGATCTCTCTCAAGTAGAAAATGTCATCAGTTCTTTCTAAAGACTCTTTATTTCTTTTGGTGGTTCAGCACTAAATGTGTACATTAAAAGGAGTGTAGAAAAATGAATGTGACTTTTCAGTTGTGTTTCTAATACTTAAGCACCCGTATATTTAAATATCTTCAAAGGAATCAAAGCTGTAAAGCTGATGGCTATTCCAAAAATTTTAAACTTTGCTAAAACAAGATAAATTAACTTAGGTATTTCTGCTAGTAGGTTTTTTTTTTCCCCCTGCAGTTGCTGGGCTTGAGAAATGAAATACAGATTTGAGAATGACCTTTTATTTAATCTTTAAACAGTAAATGTTTAGTAAACGTAGTCTTGAAGTACTTTTTTCCCTTATTTTAAGAGAAAAGATGTATCAGTATTACACACACACACACACCACACACACACCACACACACACACACACACACACACACACACACTTTTTTTCCCCCTAAAGCTTGCTGGAGAAAATATATGTTTTCTACTAGAAAAAACATCACCAATGACTGAAAAGCCTAAAGGTTCAATGCCAGCTGTTGACAACTGACCCTGGGCTGCTGCAGCTAATGCGTTCTCCTTCAAGAGGCCGAACCCTGTCACAGGTGACAGCTGAGCCACTTACCCAGACCTTGTTAAAGGACCAGGTTCCTTTTGCAGGTCTCCAGATCCTCCCTTGATGGCTTGTCATCACCACCTGGGGCTGCTGAAGCCAAATCGCTTATACTTAATTTTTTGTAGCTTTGGTATAACTAATCAGTATTGGAGGAAGGGTTGAAATAAACCTTTGGCAAAATTCTGCATACAGAGTAGCCTGTAATAGTGTTTAGAGTTCCAGTTTGAAATGAAGATAGGACCCCGCACATGCTGTGAGTTTGGTTCAAGAGCCCCTTCAACAGTGTAAGGTTGTTTTTATTTTTTAATCAGTGGTGTGACTTCTATTAAAATAATCAACTCCGTAACTTCCATTCATAAGACACCGTGAATTGTCCTCCTTCTTGGTAACTTATTAGTGTAGTAAATATTTCCAGGTGCAAAACTTTATGACCTGACTAATCTGTGATCCCCTCCACGGTATATGGAATGTTTCAAAGGAGTCAGGTGTTTGAGTGAAAGCCAGGATTGTGGTCGGCGTTTGTGTTCATTTGCTTTAAGATATACTTATTGGCTTTCATAGATTTTCTCTACAGAACATATGCTTTAGCCATGCAATTTAAGTGTTGGAATTTATGCCGTTTTGCTTTTTTTGTTCTTGTCGTGTTAGTTATCTGCTAAAACCTTTGTGGAAAGACGGCAAGTTCTTGGTCTGTGCTCGCTGGACTGTTTTTCGATGATTCACACCGCCATTGACTGATGACGTGATTCACAGCAGCAGCCACTGAGTTCAGGGCTTCCCCTTGTTGACTTTGTGGGTCATGTTCCGTGATCTTGGGAGAACTGTTTTCCGGAGACAGGAACGGCCAACACCCCTGCATGTTAGAAAACTTTGTGAAACAAATGTGTGTGTGTGTATATATATGTAAATATATATTTTATATACAAGTTTATATTTGTGTACTTACAAACCACTGGTGGTTGAAAGGGAAGGGAAAAGGAAATAGCCTTGGTTAATTCTTTGAAATAGGTATCATTGTTTTAGAAAATTTGGAACATTGGTTTATGTGATGTGATGTGAGCAGGGGGAAACATTTGCTTGTTTACTACCATTAAGAAGGAAAAACCATACAGAAACACGGATTGTAGCGATTTGATATACGTAGGGGTTGTAACCATTTCACTCCACTTCTTTATCAACTAGTCATATTAGATGCAAATCTGTATGTGGGAAAACATGTAAGTCATTTATTTTTAATGGAAAGAGTGGTTGGGAGGTCATAAACGCCTCTAACACTTGACAACAGTTGACTTCAGGGCAGCAAATACAGTATAAGAATTGTTTAAAAATAGTCTCTTCTGGCAAAATTAACATTGCACGGTTATTGAATCCTGTATTTACCTGAAAGCAAGCTGTAACTTCTCTCTGCTGGCTGGACGAGGACAGATTTCACCGCCGTTAGGTGTGGGACAGTGGGTATGATGGAGTCTCAGAATCCTGTCTACTGTTAGTGTTCAGATTTGTGCTTTGAAGGTTTGTTTGTTTTTTTTGGCTAGGAAGAACACGTTGCCTTATGGACATGCCAAGGGAACTTGCTTTAGCAAATTTAAATCTACTGATACATAGGTATGACATTTTAATCCACATATTTTAAATGATGTTTGGTTACTGTTTGTTTAAAAGCAACTGAATAAAAACATCTCCAGCTATCCAGATTTCAGTCTGTATAGATGACTAATCATGTGGCAGATTTGAACATAAAGGTTCTAGTGAAAAAGAAAAACTACAGTAAAAAATGTATTTGTCTGCTCCATGATTTGAAAGTACAGAATGTTTTCTGTGCTGTTTAGATATGGGGAACTATGACATTGAAAGCATTGGTAACCATGGTGCATGTACCTTACAAAATAAATGAAAAAAAAAAAAAGAGATGGGGGTGGGGGGGTGGGAAGGAGTTGGTGTAGTAACAGCTTCCTGAGTAAATAAATATTTAAACTTCATGCCTGGTTACTTGTGTAATCATGAGATTTGCAGAGTTATGTTGTATATTACAGTTTAGTTGGTATCTTATTTATCTTGTCTTAACCTATTAAACCAAATCTAAGTGCTGCTCAGAAACAAAAGCAAGTTACAAGCTTTCTGGCTCTTCATTTCTTCATGTGTGAAAAACAGGAAGTCGAATTAGGTATTTGCTAAGGTTTTCCCAAGTTCCTAAATTCAGTGATTCCATGACCCAGGAGAAGTCTAGGATCTAGGAATGAGGTGAGTAAACCTTAACTTTTGAAGTGACATTAACTCCAAGACTTAGAACCTCTGAGAGTACCCAGAAATCCTTTACAAGTTTTCCATAACGTTACCATTATGACTCTTGTTCAGACTTTTGTGAGTGCAAGTATAAAACACATATGTGTATAAAACACATATGCACATAAAGCAAAACAAAGTCTGATCCTTAGCAGCTTGAGAAAAAAGGAAGTTAATTAGAAGGAAGCGTCTGGGGCAGTGTTATTTAATAGGACTTTCTTTGATGATGGAAGTGTTCTCTAAATCTGGGCTCTCCAGTATGGTAGCCAGTAGCCATATGTGACTATTGAGTACTTGAAATGTGGCCAGTTCAACTAAGGATGTGGATTTTAAGTTGTATTTAGGTTTAATTACTTTAAATTTAAAATTTTCAGTATGTAAAGGCGTTCTGGGAATGATAACCATCAGTCTTAAGAAGGGTAGAAAGCAGCCAGGGGTGACCCTAAGGACTCAGGACTGCTTTGGGGTCTTTAGAAGCAAGAGTGGTGGATTCTTTAGAGTGGCTGTTACTGTGACTCAGATGCTCCCAGGCTGTGTTTGTCAGATCAAAATGACAACTCCCAGGGAGACACAATCTGATTGTCTTAGCTTGGGTCTAGCATCTACCCTCAAATCAATCAGCTAGAGGTTGGGTTAAAGAATTACAGTGTAGGTATAGGTGTGCTGATGGCAGTGCTCAGGGGAAAGGAAGTGTGAGCCAGGCAGCAGTCTTAAGAATTATCTGCCACATTACTTAGATCTTTTTCTCTGCAAGCAGTGATTTTCTGCATTTAAAATACTCTAATTTTATTAATTCACTCATCTTGCACCTGAGTACTTACCTTTTTTATTACAAATTAAAATAGTTGCAGTATATGTTGGTAACTTGTACTAAGCTGGGAGACTAATAATTTATAACATTGTGTGGAAAGAAGTCATTGAACATTACAACTGAAGAAGGCCACAAGGTGAATGTATTTGCCAACACTCTCTTTCTACTAGTGAGAAACGAAGGCTTAGGTGTTGTGCTACCTCAAGCCACCAAATGAGTTGATCTGTTAGGGCCAAATGCTTGCTTTTATCTGAACCTATCCTGCTGATCAGTTAAATGTTAAAACCGGGTATTTTAAAACCATCCCTTTGAAATTCAAGTCTTTTTTGAAAATTCAGTTTTTGTAAAATCGTAGTGCTAAAAATGTGTGTGAAATCTGAGTAGTGCAGATTTTGATTTAATTTTTGAAAGCATGAACGAAGGGTTTTGATGGTGAATGTGATATTTATGTCGCATGAACTTATAAAAATCACTTCTTCTTATTTAATACATTTGAACTGAATAGTACTTGACCCAGTAAATGAAAAACAGGTAAAAAGGAAAGGCGCTTATGATGACAGCTGATTCTATGAACGTCAGAGTTTGAGTAGCTGTTTAGAAGCCCACGATCCACGTGTTGAGGACCTCCCTGGGAGCAGGTTTGTCCTCTCTGTGGACCAGCCATGCTTCTGTAGTGAGGAGTGGGAACCTTGTTTTGTTCCCTGCACCTCAGCAGGCTTAGGAAGGGAAGCTTGCTAAGGTGCGCTAAACACTTACATCTAATATGTTAAATTGCCCTAGAAGCAGTCTATGGATATCCATTGGCAAGAGAATTATTTGGGGTGCAAAATCAATGATCAAGTCAGAGAAGAAATGAGAGTCAGTGAGAAGCACCCAGAGCAAGTGTGAGTCAGACACTAGCTCCACATGGGAGGAGCCCGGGAAGCCCAGAAGTCAATCAGATCACAGAGAATGTGCTGCATACCCTTGCTTCAGAATAGGCCCTGGGGAGTTCGGGGCCTGCGTTTCCGTGTGTTTATCCCGACTTGAAGCAGTCATCTGGGAAGAGATCTAGACACATACCTCAGGCATGTAAGCCCTCCATTGCATTCCAGTGAGGTCTGTCCATCACATCCCTCTCATCTTAATCTTCACCGTCTTCTGGTTTTCACAGATAGGAGAGAGAAACTGTTGTTTTTCTGTCACCACCTAGCTCTGGCTTTGCTGCCACCAGATGGATGTGAAGTGGTTATCAGAGCTCAAAAGCACCCCCATTCAAAATAGGTTTTAGCAGTTAAGCCAGGTTTAAATGATTTTGGTAGTGGGATTACCTGTACTCATAGAGAAGAGCTCCAAGTCACTTTTAAACTTGTCATCGATGAGAAGATAATAAAATGTTCTTGTTATCTGGACTAGCTCTTCCAAGGAAAAGGTATGGGGTGGAGGGCTGTCAAAGTTAAATATCAATTTTTGTAGATGTGGAAAGACCATAAAGATGTACTTCTAGGCTCTGTAATGTGTGAGTGTGTGTTGAATGCAAATTCTGCCCCTCCTGTTTCCCTCCTTGTGGTTTGTCATTTGGGAACCTAGTACAGGAAGAAACACCCATGATAACTGGCAGGCTGCCTTTGTTGTATTAAGTATTTTCACTGACTGAGTAGAAGATTATTATTTTGCTATATAAAATTAAAACAAAGTTGTGGAAAGATGGGAAAAGGAAAAGAAATTTAAATACGAACAGGAGTTCGTTTTCCTACCTGAGTTGTATGTTGTTTCACTACATTCTTGTTATTACATTTGATTCCTTTAAAACCCAGCTGTGCATAGCCTAAATAACTTAAGAATTTCATAAAGTTGCGACAGGTTTTTTGGACTCATTCTCATTCATAGCCAACACAATTTCATTAAAAAAATGTAAACAGACCAAATCAGTCTGTAGCCTGTACACATTCAGTGTCACTACAACTAGGGAAGGGCAGGCCCATCTTCACTAGATCCCACCCCCTTTTACCTATCTGGGGGCATCGCCCTGGTAAGTTCTTCTGTCTTCTGCATCATTGTTTTCTCTCCTTACTGGATCTTTCCCCTTAGCAGAAAAACATGCTATAATTTTTCAGTCTTGAGATAACAAACCCTTTCCTGAGCCCACGTTCTTATACAGCTACTAACAGAACCCTTGCATGTCTAAATTAAATTAACTTTTCCACAGTCAGACGCCTGCTTCCCTTTGTTCCTTCTGAGTAGCAGCACTTGCTGTCCTGATGTTCCTCCAACACAGAAAACATGCTCGCAGCTCAAGGCCTTTGCATTTGCTGTTACCTCTGCCTGCCCTGCTCTTCTCCCAGATACCCACACGGCTCATCTCCCCACCTCCCTAAGTCTTTGCTCAAATGTCACCACTCTCCACCCAACCACTTTCTCTTCTTAATTTTCTCTGCAGTGCTTTTTTGACATGTTTTATAATTGCTTGTTTATTAACTGTCTTTCATTCCAGTGACTTTTGTCCATTTTATTCACTAATGTATTCCAGCTCCTGTAACACTGCCTGATCCATAGTAGGTGCTCAATTAATGCATGTTGAGTGGAAGACTACCTGAATACTATTCCCATGATGATGCTACAGTTTAATGCAGTGCCAGGAACTGAAAACCTGGAAGAGCTTCCATCAGTTTCTCCTTTGAGGCTTTGCTTTAGATTTACATCTTTGGGAGACACAGAAGCCCCAGTCCTTAAAGGAAAATTTCCATTGTGTTCTTTCTCTTCTGCAGCTGTCTCTGAGCAAACTGCTCATCCTCGCTCCTTCTTGGAATGAGTCTCTCCTCCTCTGAACTTCCCTTGGCTCTTCCCTCTTTCAGCTTGGCTTCTGGTCACCGAGCTTAGTTCTGCCACCTGACCTCACAGAGTCTGCCCTTTTTATAGTAAAAAGTCTGTGGTGATGTCATGTGCTCAGCTGGTTTCAGTCAGGTTTCAAACTGAGCATATTTGAAGCTGGTGACTGACTCTGCAAGTTACCTTTTGATGGGCCAGACTAATTCTGACACAAAACAACAAGTTATATACAGCACTCGCCCTTTAGCAATTATCACACGCAAGTCACAGGAGTGCATTTCTTCACTGCTTACTAATGGAAATTCTAAATGATTGTTGGCTGTCCATACAGATGCAGCATGATCAGGTATCTGATGCTGCTAGTCATCTGCTCCCTGGCTCTCTCTCTGCTCCTACTCCTCCAGTACCTCCTCAAGCATTTTTGTTGCCCTTACTTCATTCTGTTCTCCAAATGTCATTCTTCAGACCCTTAATTAAACTCCCCCAAAAATCATTTCCCGCCTTGTTCTCACTCATCCCTCTGTTGCTCCTGGATCACATTTTATTTTTTTCTTGGCCTTGCCATCTTGAATTGCATGGTTTGTGGCCATGCTTTCTTCTTTTTTTAAAATTGACTTGAATTCCAGGCGCTCAGCTTTACTATTAATCTTGAATTCCCTACAACAATTCCTATTGTGACTTTAGAACATTGAACAAACTTCTGTTAGTGAGAAGGTGAATGGCTTGAGGTTCTTTTATTCAAGAAGAATGTTATGCTCCTAAGTCTGATGAAAGACTTTTTTTTTTTTTTTTTTTTGCCACGCTGCGCAGCATGTGGGATCTTAGTTCCCTTACCAGGGACCGAACCTGTGCCCCTTGCAGTGGAAATGTGGAGTCTGAACCACTGGACCACCGGGGAAGTCCAAGTCATTTGAATTACACTTTTTAGTTGGAAAAATGCTTTCTGGGGAAACCACTCAGTTTTAATAAAACAAATTTGTTGCATTTAAAAATCATTCCTTCGTAGAATATAGTGTGTATGAAAAATAGTGGCTGCAGAATTCTTGTAGTCAGAGCTCTGGAAGTTTGACAGCTGCTGGCATGAAGGGGCTGGGTATCAGCAGGGGTGGTTGTTTAAAGGGACGGTAGAGAATATGGAAAGTCAGTGAGTCGGGGGGGGGATGCTTTTGACCAGGGTGACCACATAATTTATTGTCTAAATCAGAATGCTTTGAAGGTGAAAGTACCACGGGCAGAAACTGGGACTGCCTTCCGCAAACCCTACTTATGACATTGCTAGCACAGGTCAGAGGTATGGGTAGAAGGTTGGCCTTCAGGTTCTCAGGACACAAGGAAGCTGATAGCCCACTTGCATGATTTACTTTATAGCAGAAAGAGAGACCAGGAAGCACACAGTTTAAGAGCCCTGAGGTCTGTATGGAGAGGTCCATTTCTGAGCAGGTGTTATTTCTAAACCACAGCAGACAGGAGATGGTGGAGCGAGTGCCATGGAAAGCATCACATTTCTCTCTGGAGAGTTAATGGACCTAATTCTGAGGGCCAGTGAGAGGTCAAATTTAGAGTAATGAGGTAATAGTGGAGGGCTGCCAGGGAGATTATAAACAAAATAATGACAGGGAGATTATAAACAAAATAATATTTAAGTAAAATATATTTAAAAAATGCTGACCTTGTTATAAGCTTATAGTTCTTTTTAAATTGTGTAGACATATACACACTACTATATATAAAATAGATAACCAACAAGGACCTACTGTGTAGCACAGGGAACTATACTCAGTATATTATAATAACCTATAAGGGAAAAGAATCTGAAAAGAATATATATATATATAAACCTGAAACTAACACAACATTGTAAATCAACTATACGTTAACGATAAACAATTGTATAGAAAGAATAAAGTAATTGCAGTGTTAAATTTATTCCAAAACATGACTTTAAAGTTCAAAAAGTAAGTAAAAGTCCTAACTGTTCTTAATTTTTTAGTAATGGCTTTTACTTATTCTTTTTTGTTTACTGCCAAGTAAAAATTAAGAAGTGGGTTTCTCTCCATATTAGAAATATGCATTTTTATTTATTAGGCAGGTTCAACATTGTGACTTGGGGAAAAATACCTGGTTTATTCAGGCTTTAAGGTAAGTCAGGATGGATCCCAGGGAGATTAGGAAGAGGACTTTGAAAACTAAAATATAGTCAGTATCTTAGTGTTATGACTCATGGCTTCAGTTTTCATAGAAATTTCTGTTTAAGGAGAACACTGTATGCCATTGATATAGAGAGAACTCTCACCACTCAAACTACTGAGCAGTAAAAAGTAGAGACCCTGTTTGTAGCCAACTCCTGACCTACCTGTGGTAGGTACTTAAGAAATACCATTGATTGGATTTAACTGAGGATTGTCATTGGAAAAAGGTGAAGTCCTGTGCACATTTACAATTGATTTAATTTTCGTTGAGCATTTTGCAAGGCTGTGTACATCTACTCTGTAGAAGTGGTGGCTGATTTTTTTGTTTAATAGGAATTGTGTGCATTTGTGAATTGACTGTGCACCCCACTTTACCCTGGGTAACAAATGCATCTCTGAAGAGACAAGAATGATTAGAAACTCTTACATACTTAGTTATCTAAATATTCATAATTAAATGCAAGGGAAAGAAAGAGTCGACAGGAATTAGGAAATTAAAAAAAAATCAGGTGTTCTGTTAGGAAACAAGCAAACTATGTTTTTTGGTATTTATCAAAATACCACCTCAACCAGAATAAGTTGGAAACTTATGTCCATGTAAAAACCTCCACATGAATGTTTACAGCAACTTGATTCATAACTGACAAAACATGGAAGCAAACAAGATGTCCTTCAATAAGTGAAGGTGTAAAGAAACTGGTGCAGAGATAAAAAGAAATGAGCTATCAAACCATGAAAAAAAGTGGAAAAACCTTAAATGCTTATTGCTGAGTGAAAGAGGCTAATCTGAAAAGGTTACGTGCTGTATGATTCCATCTGTATGATTTTCTGGAAAAGGCAAAACTATAGAGAGAATAAAAACATCAGTAATTCCCAGAGGCTCAGGGGGAGCTCAGGAGAGCAAGAGGCAAGAATAGGTGAAGCACGGAGGGTTTTTAGGGCCGTTGAAACTATTTTGTATGATGTTGTAGTGGTGGATACATGACATACATGTGTGAAAATTCACACAACTACACAATACAAAAAGTAACACTAAACTGTGGACTTTAATTAATAGCAATGTATCAATGTTGGCTCAATTGTAACAAATATATCACACTAATGCAAGATGTTAATAGTAGGGAATACTGTGGGGGGCTGGGCAGGAGGGACATCTGTAACTTTCCATTCTGTTTTTTTTAAATCTAAAATTGTTCTAAAAAATAAACTCTATCATATGTTTTTAAAAAGGGGGAATCCCATTTCCTAGTACACGGTGGACGTCTAATTAATATGTGGTACATGAATGTAAGATGGGGCGAATGAAGAAAAAAAAGACAGGTGATAATGTATGTGAAAGTACCATATATTTCTCCACGAATGTGGGGAAAAAGAACTAAAAAAGGAATAATAAAGAAAAATGAAAAAGTGTAACTGTGAAAAAATTCAGTGAAAAAGATTGAGATGACGTAAGAGTAATTTAAATTTGAATTAAAGACATGCTATTTTAAAGAGGTAAATCTTCAGAAAAAATAATTGGTATAGTTTCCTTTATGTAAAGGTTGATACTTATGCTTCCGGATTGTGTGAATTAAAGACACCCTCATGAATCAAATTACTGCTTATATATTTGGTTGTGTTCTAGAGGTTTCAGGTTACAAGTTTCAGAGGGGGGCCCTTCTTTGGAGGTACTTTTTGTTTCCTTCATTGTTTAATGTGGTCAGGTTTCTGTAACATTGATACAAAACCTTGATAAGATGTAAATGTGACCTCTTTACATAGCAAGCTTCCAGCAAAGAAGGTTGAAAGGCAATTACAAGAAATAGATAGGTGGACTATTATTTGCATAATATTTTAAAATTTGGGGTCTTTGGTCTAAAGAAAACATACAACTTCTTTTGTTAAGTTCTGGGTAAATTTTGGAATGACCTTGGTGTTTTAGTTTTACTTTCAATAGTATTAAGTACAAATACGTTGAAGGTATAGTGCTCTTTTTCTTACATAAGCCTTTTGTTGTTTTTGGAAATAATGGTGGAAATAGCTTTGCAATAATTTCTCTTTGGGAGAAGTGTATTTTTCCCAGCCTTATATCTTCTTTGCAGTGTTCTGTAGCAGGGGTCCCCAACCCCTGGGCCACGGACCAGTAGCGGTCCGTGGCCTGTTAAGAACCGGGCGGTGAGTGGCAGGTGAGTGAGCAAGGCTTCATCTGTATTTATAGCCGCTCCCCATCACTCACATTACTGCCTGAGCTACGCCTCCTGTCAGCATCATGGTGAGTTGTATAATTATTTCATTATATATTACAATGTAATAACAATAGAAATAAAGTGCACAATAAGTGTAATGCACTTGAATCATCCCCAAACTATCCCCCCTCCCCCCACCCCAGTCCGTGGAAAAATTGTCTTCCATGAAACCGGTCCCTGGTGCCAAAAAGGTTGGGGACCGCTGGTAGGAATGTGGGTGGTGAACGGTTGTCACATGTTTCCAGCCATGTTCCTGTAGGATTTGACCTGAAAGAAGGTATAACTTCTATAAGCTATTACAGAGAACAAGATGCTGTAGGAGCAGCGGGGGGATGCTTACCTGTAGCCCTGAGGAGTCAGGGAAGGTGTCCTATGAGAAGTGACAACTGAACAGGACCTGAGGGACAGGTGGCATTTAGCTATATGAGGAGGTACCAAGAGAGGAGGGGCGTGCAAGTAAAGGCATAGTCTGTGCAGAAGCTTAGAGTCGAGGCTGAGGAGAGTTAGAAGAACAGGGAGAGATGCTCTTTGTGACTGGAATATATACCGTTAAGTTAGAGGGTGAAGAGGCAATAATGAAGCTAATGAGGAAATAGGATCAGATGAAAGGCCTGCAAGCCATGTTATGTAATTAACCTTTGAGGCCATTCAGTTTTATTTTCGAACTTTTGAGCATCTTGTGATTAAGAAATAAAAATGAGATATTAATGATTGATTTTTAAAGGCTTTAAATGCTATTTTCACACATCTTATTGGATATAAATTGTCTCATTGTTCAAAATGGCTTGAAATATAATAAACCACCTGTTAGATTTGTAATAATCTAAATGAAACTTCACTTTAGCTTGATTAAAGTGTTTTATTAAGTGAAACATTAAATGAATTATATAGACTGGATTTGTGGGAAGGAAGGCTTTCTTTAAAGCCAAAAAAAAAACCTCTGAAGAATTTTAATAATATGGAAAATACATCAAGTATTCTTTTTATATAGTCCATGTCTTTCATGCCAAATATAGCAGATAGAAGAAGGGATTAAGAGAAAAAGGAAAGAAGCCATATTTAAACACTGGAAGAATGTTATTTCTAAAGAAAAATTGGGAAGTCAGAAAGTAATGTTGGTTCAGTATTCCTGCAGAATCAATTATGCCCTAAATTACTGAATAATTCAACAGATCTTTGATCTGATTAGTTGAAATAAAATAATTGAAGATTTTGGAAGTTGTAGTAAAATAATCGCTGGGATGTCCTTCAATACTAATTGAATAAAGACTGCAAAACAGACTGAAACTTAAACACATTTTCTCATCTATAATGTTCTCCTTTCATCTACTCTGTGCTATTTAAAGAGTTATTCTGCAGTTTCATTACATAAAGCTTTTTATTTTTTTTCAGGTGCCTAATTTACTCAAATAAATTTAAGCAGATTTAGGTTATAATAGCCAACTTTCTATTGCTTCTTGGTGCAGAATGTTTTCAAATTTCATCATTTTTTCCCCTTTTACTCTGCATTGTTGATAGGTACTGTCATTCCTGTAGAGGTGGTAGCATCCTTAACCATTTTTCTAAAAGAATTCTTTCATTCTGCTCCTTTATTCATTCTGACCCTAGAGGTTTGAATTAAAGCTTATTTTTGAAAAGAGGGGAAATAAAACTACTTATTACATGTTGTGCTGTCAACAGAGTTTGCCATTACGCAGATTTGATACAGTCTACCAGTGGAGAGTGTTTTTGTTTAACAAACACCTTACCCTTCTTATCTGCCAGGTACCATTTCAAGTACTTTACTTATTTGTAAAGTACTTTACGTTTAGTCTTATGAGGTAGATATTGTTACTATTCACATTGTGCAGATGAGGAAACTGAGGCACAGGGAAGTAAGTGGGGGAACTGGGATTGGAACCGAGATGGTTGGACTATATAATCTTTGTGTTGTGTTGCCTCCCTAAGACAAGGCTCAGTACCAAAGAGAGGTATGCTAATGTTCCATAATGTTGAAAACATTCTTCTTGGATAAGCTTGTATTGAATAGATAAATGAATCTTTTTTTTTCTTTAATATTCATTTGGTTGCGCTAGGTCTTAGTTGTGGCAGGCGGGCTTCTAAGTTGCGGCTCATGGGCTCCTTAGTTGTGGCTTGCCGGCTCCTTAGTTGCGGCACATGGGCTCCTTAGTTGTGGCAGGTGGGCTCCTTAGTTGTGGCATGCGAAGTCTTAGTTGCGGCATGCATGTGGGATCTAGTTCCCTGACCAGGGATCAAACCCGGGCCCCCTGCATTGGGAGCTCGGAGTCTTAACCACTGCAGCACCACGGAAGTCCCAAGATAAATGAATCTTGATATGATTACCTTATTATCCTATACTTCTTGTATATTATAGGATGAGGCAGTCTATCTCTGAAAGGTACTCAGACCTTGGTGCTTAGTAGAACTGGGTTTAAATCCTGAATGCTACTTAGTTATAATTCTTATAATTACTTATAATTCTAGGTAAATGTCTTCAAAGGTAAAATGGAACTAATAATACTTCATAAGGTAGTTATAGTATTCAATGAGATAATGAATGTGACAGGCTGTTTATTAAAGGCATTCACTAAGTGGTATATAGTATTATTAAGTGCTATCATTAGAATGATAGAACTAGAAGCCCTATAGTGGAGGAGATCAATCCAATAATAGAGTTTCAATATTATTATATTATTGGCTAAGGACAGAGAGTGGGTTATCCACAGGCAAGTGTCAAGGTACCTAACCTAACTTGCAGGTGCGTAGAGTGTGGTGTCAGGGAAGTCTTTTTGAAGCAAATTAGGCCTAACTACTAAGAAAGAAAATGTCATTCCGAATTATTAAGTGAGTTCATAATTATTACATTATTATATTATTATTAGGAATGACAAAGATAGTAGCGGTATGTTGGGTCTTAACTTTTTGTTTTAGAAAGGTAAACTGTATCAATGAACAATGTCAGCATTTGTTTAGCCACAGCGTTTTTGTTATTTGTGTTTTGTGTGTGTGTTTAATTTTTTCCACAACATTTTGGGGGCATCTTTTACCCTTGTTTGTGCTTTAGCTACAGTGTATCATTCCATGGGGCGACTTTTCCGCTTAATAAACAGCAGGAAGCTGTCCATTTCCAGTGGTGCTGACTCATGCAGTAACAGGAAGACAAATAATGTCTGAAGATGGGGGAGGAGGGATAAGATCCCCTTACCCGCAAAAGGGGACAGATTCAAGCCAGAATTAAAAAGCAGTAAGTACATATGATAGATAAGTAACTTCCAGGTCTGCAGTTTTTGTCCTTATTTATGGCATTTTTACTCGTGTTTCATTCTTGCTCCATTGGCTTACCCATGACAAAATTGTTAATGCTTATTACCTTTTAACTTTATGGTTGCTTTCTCCAATTAGAAGGTGAACAAACAGGGACTATCATATATACACATAAAATATTAACTTCAACTTTTAGTTGGTGTATTGTGGGAAGATAGGTAACTACAACTTCCCAGTCATGGTTGGCACCAGTAAATTCTTATTGGTTGAATAAAAGAAAGAATTGTTGAATGGATTTTAATTATACTAGATATAACTGTCTAGTTAAATGCATGAATTGTTAGTATTTGTCATGAGCTTATTGTTGACTAAAGCTGCTTTTTAATTATTGAGGTTTAGAAAACATACAGAGTTTCATAAAGAGAAATCTAGAGGACTTGAAAAGATGTATGGGAAATGCTAGTGTTTGGAGAATAGCATGTATGAGAAGTTAATTCTCTGAGGGACCTTGAGGAACACATATATGAGGTGGCAGGTAGATTTGCCAGTGGCTAAAACCAGCTGCCATCACTAATGCTGACAGAATCATCTCTATTTTTGTACCTTTCAAGTACAGAATTACTTCTGTTTCCCTTGTCTGATTTTTATAATAGAATGCATATTATATTTTATAAATTTAGCCATAAAATAACTTCTACAGGGAAGGGTGGCTTGTTATAGGTAAAATGAGTAAGTTTTATAGTAAATTTGATAGGACCACAGGTCTTTCCTGTTTTGGAAGCCAGGAAGTTGGCAGTTTTATAATGAAGGGGTCTAACAAAAAATGATTAGAATGGTTTTTACATGTAGTTTATGGAACTATCCTTAAAAGTTCATAGAATCACACTATATTTAATCTATTTTGGAAGTCCTTATAAAAAGGACTTTTAGGCCATGATTTATTTGAATGCAAATGACAATGCTACTGCTAACTAAAAATGGATCTTATCCAATTGTTAAAGCTGATGTAGGGAATCAGGGACTGGACCAACCAACCTGTAAATTAAGAAATAAAAACTAAGTTAAATAAACTGAGTATTAAAGAATTTGGACGGGTCCTTTTTGCCAGTATGCAGGGATGCTATTTCTAGGAAATATACCTTAGTATGCCCATTTAAATAGACTAAGGTCTACTTGAAAGGGGCTTTTGGAACCTCTTTTAACATAGTGCATCTCAGATAATTGGCAGGCAATTGCTTTGTATCAGTAAACATACTTTTAGAAACTTACAGCATTATGCAGTGAGCCTTTCCTATTCATCCCTGAGTTTGAAGGAAGCTCAGTTTGAACTTCCTCGCTGGTAGCTGATAGTGGACATTCCTCTGTGCCTTGTGATAGAGCAATAGATTGAGATGCACACTTATCACGACGAACAAGCTGTACTTTTGAAATGTGCATTTGGTGGTTTAAGTGCATATGCACCTATATGAATGGTCTGTGTCCTTCATAGGTCTCAATGCTTCTTATTGTGCAGTATCTGTAGCCACTTCAGAAGTTACAGGTGTTAGATAATAAATGTACTATAACTTCAGCACCTTGTCTTTTCACTTTGACCTTTTGTTTTGAAAATTGCTGTCTTTACACAGTATTCTTCAAGGAACGTGATTGCTATGTAGTGTTCCCTGAACTGTGTGAAGTGTATTTTTCTTCCTATCTCATGTTATGTGTTATGTGCCCTTAACTCCATTTGTAGGAACTTCTCCTCACATTTAATGAAATCCTCAGCAGCTAACTCTATGCCATGGAGATTACTGTGGGAAAATGAAAATTTATGAAATCTTAATGTGTTCTTGGAGAAAACTGTGGCCAAGTTATAGAGGCTGGCTAAATAAGTAAAGGCCCTCCTTCTACTGACATCACATTTCTGGAGTACTGCCATATTTAGACACTTATCTTACAAATACTTGTATGTTATCGTACCTTGTTACTTGTACCTTCTGTGTTCCCCAGCTGTAAAGCAAAGTGGATTAGCACCACAGCATGCCTGTATTTCCAACAATCCAACTTAATGAGTGCCTGTTAATACCAAGATGTTTTCTGGGTTCCGGGGGTATAGCAGCTAAAAAAAAAATAAAGCAGTAAAAATAAATATATACAAAATTCCCTGTTTGCATGGAACTTACACTCTTTTTTCTTCTTTTGATTAGGTTATTGATTCTGTGGGTTGTGCGTTGAATGATTGTTATTGAACAGTCTTTCTGTTTAATGTCACTTTTGTGTTGGATAGGAGAGGGAAGAATGAATAACATTTTATCCTGTAATCACCTTCATCAATGGAAGTAACAATTTAATATTGTTTATTTGAATTCTAGAATATAAGTTAGAGAAAAATAGATTTAAAAAGGTAGTTTGGGGCTGTACTGTGCAAAGCCTTGAATAACAAACTAAGAAGACTACACTTAATTCACTTGAGAATGTGGAGTTAGTGAAGATTCAGAGCAGCATAGTCACATGATTGCTGCTGGGCTTCTGGAAGATTATTCTACCATTAGGATATGGGGCAAATTGTAGTCTAAATTGTAAGTAAGGAGTGGTCAAGTTTGTGTCTGGAAAAATTTATTACAGCATGTTGTAGGCAATGGATTGATCAAGGTGGATAGACTAGTTAGGAGGGTTTCACCATATTTTAGGTGGAATTTAAAAGTACCCAAAGTAATGTACTGGCACTGAGAGGTATATTTGAGACAAATAATAGAAATATCAACTAAATATAAGACCTTAGTAACTGACTGCAGGCATAAGGTGACAGAACTGAATAGGTCTTGGATGACCCTAAGTTTCTGACTTGCCACAGATAGAGCAGTGGGTGTGTGGAAAAATAGGAAAGTGAGGAGCTAGGAGAACATTTTAAGTGAAGTAGAGATGGCTTAAGCAGTGTACGTGGGGGTGAGGTGGTGGGTGGGAAGTGAGGAATTAGCAGGCTGGGGCAGTCTCATTTTCAAGGCATTCAGGGGAGGGGGAGGTATTGTGTTGAAAAGGAACAGAATCAGAGGAAAGGTTTTTCCTTCCTTCCTCCCTTCCTTCCTTCCTTCCTTCCTGCATGGGGAGGCCTGAGACTTTTTGTAGCAAGAAGAAAAGAAAAGAGCCAATCCACAGGGAGAATCTGAAAATGTAAGAGAACTCTTCTGCTTAATTGATTTAAAAAATGGACTGCTAGAGAGGGCAGTGAGGCACTTTGAAGAAAATGGGCAGAAGATTCACCTTGGCAAAGAGGAAGTATGCTTAAAACTCAGAGAAAGGAGTGGAGAGGGAATTGAGGAAGTAGAGGGATTTTGAGTTGGAGAGGGTGGTGACTATGGAATCTTACAGCATAGATGCTCCATCTTCTTGGCAGAGTTTAGCATTGCTAAAAGGTAACAATAAAAATGAAAAATGCTAATTTGGTAGTAGTAGACATAATAAATGAATTTGGTGACTGCCCTCCTATAATTTTTATAGCAGTTTGCTCCTGGGTTGAACAAATAATGTTTATGAACTTTGGGCAGCTAATATTTAGCAGGAAGTCCCATAAGCCAACTCAGTTAAAAGAAACAAGTGCCAAGATTGGGTTCATGAACATGACATAGAAATCAAATCATGGTAATGCCCTTGGCTTTTGTCCCATAGCTGTTTAAGGAAGATGTCTTAAATACACATGTCTTGGACCTTTGGTTCATAGGTATGTTACTTATATGTGTGACATATGTTAAGCCTGTTGTCTCAGCACATTAATGTAAATGATATGCTATTAGGATATTATGGGATTTGAATCTTCCTTAGGTTTGTCTAGGTATGGAGGGGAGATAAGGTTGAAATTTTATTATCTTTAGTTCAGGGAGAGTCAGATGATTGCAGTGATGATCTCTGTGTTGTTGATTCTGTCTTGCAGCTCTCTATAGTGGTGTTGGCATATCTAGGGCGCTGCTGTATATGAAGGCGGTTTTGTGTGTTGGAGTTGATGCCAGCCTTGTGGTCACTATGGAGTCAAAGTAAGAACTGAGAGTTCAGAATTCTCCCCCCACCACGATTGCTGAAGCCTCACTAGTCAGCATGTACCACCTGAAGAACGTAATCACTAAAATGTGACAGTCTTGCCTCCTTTTCTAAGATTTCTTCCCCTGATGATTAACTGTGCAGATATTTTTACAGAAAAGGGGTTATGTCTCTTTCTCATTTGCTTTAGTTGAATATTGACTAACATGAAAATTTATAGATTTTTTTCTCTCCTTCATATCGATTTAATCCAGGCCATTTCAGGTATCCCTGAAAAGAGGAGGCTATTTATTTAAACTGAAAATGTTAAAAAAAAAAGCCCTTAAAAATGTTCTTGTATGACTCGAGTTTCTCCTACACTGACTGCAGTTTTCTCATGCAGCTTGTCACTCTTCAGTTTACAAAGCTATAGTTGTTCTCCAGTAGCTTCTGAATGAAATTAAAGGCATTTTATCTCCCATTCCACCTTATCATTTTTTGTGCTGACTTTTTTCTGAGACTGAAATCATCCTGCTGTTAGAAGGAGCTTCAGTTATTTGCTTTGCTAGAGCAGGCCCTGTGCTTTCCCGTATCCCTGTTTCTGTGCCTTTGTTCATCTTGACTGCGCACTCCCACCCCAGTTCTCAATGTTTTTTCTTTTTTCTTCAAAACACACTTCCACCTTCAGAAAATATTTATATTTATTGGGTCAATTAATTACTTAATTAGAAGTGGGGGTAAGACTTTAACTGATAAATTGGAATTTGATTTTAGATGTCATGTAGATTTAGCTGTTAGTTCAGTATTTAATGTAAAGACAATATGGGGCAGTTCAGTAACTGATGTATGCCATTTAGAAGTAGCCTTGCATATTATTCCTTTGCTTAAAATCTTTCGGTGGTTTCCCTTTTCTTAAAGGATAGAGTCCAAGTTCCTTCTATTTCTGGGTCTCTATTTGCTTCTCCAACAGACCACTGTTGCTTCAGAGTCTTGCACATGGGCTTCCATCTGCCTGGAGCACACTTCCCTCCACTTCTTTGCCAGATTGCTAGATTAGATGTCACCTCCTTAAGAAACCATTCCTCAAATACCCTTACACCTTCCTCTTCCAGTCTCAGTGTAGCATGAGCTTCAAGTACTTCCATTATTAAGCCTTGGGCTTATGGCCCTCAAAGCAGGCACCATAGCACGGTTTCTGCGCTGTGATTGTTTGATTACTTGTCTTTCCCACTAGATTATGAGCACCTGAAGTACAGGGACATTGTTATCCCAAGCATGTAACACAATTCCTAGCAATTCCTAGGTCCCGAATAAATAGTGATTGAATATTCACATTTATGGATAATTCATACATATTATGTATTACATTGACTTATGAAAACCTTTTGGTTTAACAGAGGTAGAATTTTATTCAGCTGTTAGGTGTGCCATTAACTTATTCTATTGATATATCTAATGTATATTCTGTGCATTACGTGAATTATCCACTAATATTTTTCTAACAGGCAACTGAATTCCATTTTCTAGAGCCCTTGCACTCGGTATGTGGGTGTGGAAATCTACATGCATACATATTATTTCATCCCTAGGTAACCAGTGAAGCCCCACGGCAGAGGCAGATTTGTAAGAAGGTGTTTATCTGACTTCACATGGTAGCCTGATCAGTAGTCTGAAAAGGACAGCCAGGGGCAGTGATGTGGTACATGGGTGTCTTGTGTTCTTAAAGCATTTGGCTTATTTGAAGGAAAGGTCAGATCCTATAGATGAGAGAAGACGTCAGTAAGCAGCAATTATTGAGCATTTACTATCTCTTCCCTCCTTTCAGAATATCTGTTCTCTTACTTTTCTTCTGTGAATATGTTTCTGTTTGATACAAATTACTCCTAATTTAAATCCTTTCACTGGTTAGACTCAGGTTCAATTGGAAGACTTCGTGGTGGACTTACCCTTATTTCGCATCATATTGTCTCTGAGTCTATTGCTGTAAAGACGTTTTCTTCAGGTTATTCCCAACCAACCCTGACTTTTCATTGAGATTTCATTAGGTAGTTCTTAGTGATAGGTTTTTAATTTTGTCCTTAATCTGTGGTTTGTATAGACTGAGTTAATAACACATGATTTTAAATGAAAGACCTTAGGCAGTCACTCAGTTTATAATAGTGAAACTAATTTTTTTAATATATTAGTAACTATCACATAACCAGGGCTATATCTGAATTTAATAACTTTATTGAAAAAGTATATTTACCTTATAATTGTATTTACTTTTTAAAATACTTTTGATATTACATATAAATCATAAAAGTGTAGGGATGTATGTAATTATTGTTATTTTCTTCCTTTTAGTTATTAATGATTTTATGTATTTTGACAGAGTTTAAGGAGAAAAATAAGAGTATGGGGACTGATGAAAGAAAATACAGGATTTTGCTGAAAAGTACAGTAAATGAAAGGAGTCAAGAAGCTTTAACAACTGTGTGGAATTGTCAATTTTTATCTAAGGCACTTGGTAAAAAAAAAAGTAGACTTATTGAAGTATAAAATTATTCTGCTTTCTCTTTGTGTATATAAAGGTAATTCATCCACAGGCAGAGGTAACATGTAAATTCCACATTCCCTCCTGTATGCTGTCACAAATACATTTGTAAAAACAGAGTTTTTTTCCCAGGTAGAACATGCAAGTTGTATCACTGTAGAGATATTTATCTATGTCTCTTCGTTTGATTTATTCACCTGTATTATATAATTAAGTCCTGCTCTATTTTATGAGCAGTTGACCATTGAAGTTTGTCAGATAGTTGAGTTTTATTCTTTTGGAATCTTGTGAAATGGGTTATGTTGGGTTGGAGGCAGTGTTTGTGTATCTGTTGTTGATCTGGTGTGATCGTAGCCTCTCCTTACTTTTCATTCAGCTTCTCCCCCGAAATGTGACAAAAACAGAGAGCATGAGTGAGCAAAATCTCACTGTTTATATTTATTCATGTTTCCAAGTGATTCATGTTTAGTTATCCATTCCCTGAATCGCCACCATTCATTAAAAAAAAAAAAAGAGGTAAACAGCAAGGTCCTACTGTATAGCACAGGGAACTATATTCAATATCCTGTGATAAACCATAATGGAAAAGCATATAAAAAATAATGTAGATATATATATAACTGAATCACTTTGCTGTACAGTAGAAATTAACACAACATTGTAAATCAATTATACTTCAGTAAAATAAATGAAAAAAGAAAGGGTCAGTCTTCTTTCTGCCTATGCTGTGTATCTGTTGGAACATTCTTAGGGGTTCAGACCAAATTAGTTAGAAAAACTCAAGATGAAATCTTGAAGAAAGCAGACTCTAAAGCATTACTGCATATGGGTTGACAGATGTAGACTACAAGAAAACAAAGTTCAACAGAAGGCTTATGGAAAACAGTAGTAATATGAATTTTTATTCCTCTCCTGAATTATGTTTCTTTTTATCAGCTACATCAGCAGGCTGATGTAGCAGGCTGAAGGCTGCCTCCCAGCTCTGAGAGAATTATTTGGCCTACAAAGAAATATAAATAGTTTGCATTAGTTTCCAACATGGAGGATTCAGAAGTTTTCACGTAAAAGCTGACTTTTAGTGGCAGCATCTTCCTAGTAAGGGCATTACTGCCAGAACCCCATCTTGCCTCCTCTGTCCTCTCTTCCCTCCCTATATATATACACATTCAGTTGTTTTGTCCGCGTGGCTCCTATAGGTATTCGAGTTGGCTTTCTCGGGTGATTAAATGAGATATTTGTTTAATGATTATTTGAATTGTGAGAAATTGAGGGTCATTGGCCTGCTAGCCTGTGCAGCTGGGCATTTAGAATTTAGATTAACTCTGAGACTGAGGCACAAAGGTTAGCACAGTAAACTGGATTTTATGTGCATTTGTATGTTGAGCGCTTTGCTATATGTTAAATAGTAATTGCTTGCTGGTTTTGAAAAAGTAGTTCATGAGGAAAGTTTAAGAGGAAATTTTTTCTTTCCTTCATAGCCCTCAGAAGTCATTTCAGTTTTTGTTTTAAATATTAAAAAAACTCAATTCCTGTTGACATTAAAAACTCCAAAATTCAAATGTAATTGTGAACTATAGTAATTTCTCATTTACTAATCACGTATTGGGTCATTTAAAAAAAGGAGAGATGAATAGAAATAGTATTTCCCTTGCAGGAACTCATTATATGGACAAAAAGATGTGAAAAGAGATTTATGTTTTATTTGATTTATTTAATGTAAAGAAAATACTTTATGTGTAGGTATATAACATTTTTCTGCCTGTTTGCCTGTTTCAGAGTCTGTACTTATGGGCAAAATTGCTAATTAGTAAGAGAATCAGTACGTTAAGATAATTGTGTGGAAGGATAGCATTGGATGGAGACTCTACCCAGCAATTGTTGTGTCATATCAATGAAAGAACTCTCTTCACTATTTTCTGTGTCAACCTAACTGACCTCACTTAATAATTTGGTGGGCTTCCCTGGTGGCGCAGTGGTTAAGAGTCCGCCTGCCGATGCAGGGGACACGGGTTCGTGTCCCGGTCCGGGAAGATCCCACGTGCTGTGGAGCGGCTGGGCCCGTGAGCCATTGGCCGCTGAGCCTGTGCGTCCGGAGCCTGTGCTCCGCAACGGGAGAGGCCACAGCAGTGAGAGGCCCGCGTACCGCAAAAATAATAATAATAATAATAATAATAATAATAATAATAATAATAATAATAATTTGGTAAAGTAAGAAGAGTGATCAGAAGAAGATAGTTTGCATTAGCATATCTAGATTTCTGCTTCATTTTTATAAAACCCTTGAATGGTACCTTAATGGGCACACTATACATTAAAGCTAATGTGGGTTAGAAGATGATGTGGTTAAATGGATTTTTCCCTGTTTGAACAAAGGAACTGACAATTTAATTAATGGATCAGTGTCAGTCCGGAGAAGTGCTTCTTGTGGTGAGCAAGGGGGCTCTGACCTTTGTGTATGTTTGTGAGGGTGGGATGGGGGAGGTGTGGGAATTTTGTCATTAGTCATGGGAAAAACAATAAAACAAAACAAAAAACCAAAGTAGAAATGTAAAGTTGACAGTGAAAAATACAAACATAATTTTAGAAAGCTCCCCTACTTGAAGGTAAGAAATACATCTTATCTCTCTCTTTTTTTTTAATATTCTTGATGCCTATCATACCTCTGTGAAGGAGGTATTTAAAAACATGTTTGTTGATTCAATCATTGAAAGAGATGTAACATGTATTTTGGCATAACAGGGACAAGAAGGGCACCAATGCCTAGACCTCGCTCTTAAAAATCCTGATGTAATTGATCTGGAATGTAGTCCAGGCATTAGTGCTTTGTATAAGCTCCTCAGATAATATGAGTGTTCAACCAGGGTTAAGCATTACTGGTTAAGTCATTTACAAGTCTAAGATTTTTTGAGGTGGATCAAAGATTGCCTGTTCCCACATACTGTGCAATAGTTATTGCTTAGTGGTATATACTTGTCCCCAGGATTTTGCTTAATAAGATTGAGAGCTGAAGAAAATGAAAATGTCCCTACAAATATGTCATATAAGTCTCCAGCTTAAATGTGTTTTCCCAGGTCCATACACACAACACATCCGGGTGCATGTGTGGCTCATTGTAAGTGCATTGACTTTGTGTGTGCTGCGGATTATAGTGGTGTGTTCTCAGCCTTGTGTGTCTTTGGTTTCTTGTTTTCCAGCACACCGTCCTCCCCTCAGGGTCCTCTGAGCTCACACTGCCTAAGAGAGCATACCAGGGCCACTGGGACAGCCATGGGCATAAAACTCAATGTAAATTTTTTTCTCAGCGAAGTAGCTGGCCCACTAACTATAGGAGTAAGGTGGTCAGGAGGGTAGTTATAGCTAACATCAGCCTGATTTGCATTTTTCTAATTACTCTTAGAAGGCATTATGTACAGTTGAAAGTTATGGGGCATGCTGTGGTCCCGGGAAGTTAACACCGTGAGAGTCAGGAGACCTGCATCCTAGTCTCAGAGGTTCAGGGGCCCCTTGACATTGTGACTTGCAGCAACTTATTTACCTGCCTTTGCCTCCTTTCTCTAAGATGAGGATCTTGAATAAGGCGATCACTAAGGTTCCTTCTAGCCTTTAAAATGCAACATGCTACTTTTATTATCAGTTTAAGAAAACATAAGCATCCATGTGTAGCTAAGTACTGTTTTCTCATCATAAAAAAAATATCCAGCTAAATACAGCACTGTGGTGAGTGATCTCGGTAATGGGGAAGGCTGTGCACGTGTGGAGGCCAGGAGTAATGGGAAACCGCTGTACCGTCTCCATTTTGCTGTGAACTTAAAACTGCTCTACAAAAATAAAACCTTAAAAAAACAACCAAAACCGAAATAAAAGTTAAGGACATCAACAATTTATATAATATCGTGTATACCCTTAATATGGGGGTATTTTAATTGGAAAGTGTCTTAGTGCTATGAATTAAGACTCCACCTGTCTAGAAATTTTTATAATCTGTGAGGGGGAAGGCCATGGGTATATGTGTGTACTCTCATTATTGACTTCACTTAAAGTGCTTCTATAAAACATAGATAACATTGCCTTTGCCTATTTGTAGAGTGATTATCAGTCAAGTGGGGAGTGATCGGTGGATTCCTCCTTTTCCAGTAAAGGAAAAAGAAAGTTTAATATAAAAATGGTTATGGTAAAAAGATCAGTCTTTATATTTTACCCTGGCTTATGGTCAGTATTTAACTCAACCAAATAGTTTTTAGGAAAATCTTTGAAAATCACTTTTTGTCGTTATTATATAGCAAGGTTAATAATCTCCCTGCATATTTCGTACTTTAATCCTATAGAAATATGTAAGTAGTTAGAGTAGATTAAGTAATTCGGGGGAGAACAAACATTAATGCTTGATTCTTTCTTTTGATAACTTTTCTACGGAGGTTAACAACACACGTGGATAGTTTTAAGTATTTTTAAAATGTTCTTTTTAGAAGAATGTTTGAGAAGATTCATGATGATTCTATAATTAATTTGGGAATTTGCAATGCTCATAGTTAATTGAATATTTCTAAACCAGTCTGTAAATCTCTGTCCAGTACTTCGCAATGGGATCATCGACACCTTTGCAGAAAATAAAATTCTGATTTTCTTTTAAGTGAAAAGAATTTTCCTACATTAGTAATTTATAAAAGGATAGAGCAAGCTTTTTTTCAGACTGTTGTACTGAAAGTAATTACCTTGTGATGTTTGCAAATGCTTTGGAAGAAATGCGGTTGTTTGGGACATATCTTTAAAAAGTCTGGAAGCGTTATAAAAATTGTGCAGTGATAATGTTACATTAAGATAGAATATCTTGTTATAAATAATAAAGTATAAAGAAAATCATACTGTGGCTTCAGATTTAAAGGTATAGTTCTCGAGTGCTCAAGGTTAGATATTTATGTTGTTGCCTCCTTTTGTAGAATTATTGGCAATATCCTTTCACTATGACTGAAAACCGAGTATAAGACTTTTATCATTCTTGGAGTTACCCCAGTAATGCTGTAAGAGAGAGCCCTGACTCTGACACTTTTACCTGTTTTGATCTTGGTTAAGTAACAAAGCTGCCAGACCTGTTTCCTTACCTCTAAATTGGAGATGTTAATGGTACCTAACTCATAGCATTTTATGAAAATTAATTAAAACAATATGTATAAAGTGTTTAGCTAGAGACGGCTCTATAGTAAGCACTCAGTAAAAGTTAGTGATAATGTTGTTCTCCTTCCTGTGTGCTAAAAATCATTTGTTCCTTTGCTATTGGCTGATGCTTCCTCTTTGAAAGTAATGCCTTTGACTTTTTTTTTTTTCCTTTTAAGGTCTCATGTATCCCTGGGACAGTGAAAGTAATTAAGTGGTTTACTTTAATGGGTCTTCCTTTCTAGCTCATTCTAGATAGGAATAATCAGAAAGTAGGTGATAATGTTAATTAGAAACAGAAATTAACATCTTTTATGAGGCTAATTTACCTGATGCCAGTAATTGAGAAGTGATTGTAAGACTGTCAGAGGGCAGTTTATAGGATGGTTACTTTAGTTGAGCAGAGGTGGTTGTTTCAGAGGAAGAGGTAGATAGTTTGGACTTAGATTTCAGAGAGATACAGAAAGCTACAGTGTGTTGCTGGCATTCACTCTTTAGTTAATAATTTGGCGGATCAGAGTCATACCTAATGGTTGAAACAGAACTTGCCTTTATTGATAAAGACCGTTTGAAAGTTCTAATATAAAAGATTATTTAGATGACATATCTATCATTCTAGAACGATTTTGGGTAGTCCCACACGGACCAGAATAGTACTAGGAAAGTAAAAGACTTCCAGGGAAACCAGATATGCTGTTTTGAGGAATGGGTTTATTAGGTCATTTAAATTTTGTATTAGACTTTGAATTCTCTCTCTCTCCTTTTTTTTTTCTTCCCCCTTTGGATTATGAAGTGCTCTGTAAGACCAGAAAGGGAGCCAGCACATTAAGAAAGTTTTAAGTTACTACATTTCTAATACTACATATACCCACCACAATTTCTTTGTTGTCTCAGAATTATCTGAGGGAAATTTTAAATTAGGGACAGCATGAAATTCCATGAGGCTAAGATCTTTATTAGAATAGCAGCTTTGCACCTTTCTTGTTGGTATGATTTGCCCCGTCTTCAGGAGCCTGTGCAGCTGAAGGTGAGGCGTGAAGAGAAAGTAGCATCATTGTGAAAAACTGCATTTTTACAATAACGCTTTCTGAACTGGTCATCTAGCTAAAATTGGCTGAGGCTGAAGAAAGCAGTTTCTGCCTTAAAAGGAAAGAGTAATTAGTATTAAAGTTGGTCAGGAAATTTCCTGTGCTTTGTGGCTCGACAGCTCTTAGCATTTTATTAGCATATACTTTGGAAACGGGTTGTGTAGATTACGTAGTAGATCATAAGGACATGAGGCTAATAGAACAGTAGCCTATACAGCATATTCCAGTCTTGGAGAAGGGAGCATAGGACAGAAGATTCATATGCTTACTTGAATTTGCCAGTGATCTCCTGCCCTGATAAAAAGTCAGCATCTTTTAGGATGGTGTGGTTGTTTTTTTATCCAAAGAATCTAAAAGACCTTTCAGAATTTGTACATTGTTATGAATATGATTTCAATGTAGCACTGTGAATACATCTGGCAATATAATGATGTGCTTTATAATTCTACCCAGGTTCCTTTTATATCATGTCAGATATACTCAAATGAGAGTTCATTTGTGAAGCTAGTATTCAGATACCTCATTATTAGTTCTCATGAAAGAAAATTCTTACCTGGTATAACGATCCCTCAGCTCTAAGGGCATGGTCTGCACTGTGGGGACTGGTCTGGGGGAATGGAGGAGGGGTTGAAATTACTGGGATTTATTGATCTTTCTGGTGATCCTGGTCAGTATGGTGTCCAGGCTCATTGTAATTGCTTACCTGTCAACTGGGAGAGGAGGCAAGAAACCATGAAATGGAAAAGAAAATGCTCCGCAGTAAGGTTTCTTACAACTGGGTTCCTGACCCATATTCTGACTAGTTTCCAAAATTGAATTTATTTAGGGGCTTCCCTGGTGGCGCAGTGGTTGAGAGTCCGCCTGCCGATGCAGGAGACATGGGTTCGTGCCCCGGTCCGGGAAGATCCCATGTGCCGTGGAGCGGCTGGGCCCGTGAGCCATGGCCGCTGAGCCTGCGCGTCCGGAGCCTGTGCTCCGCAACGGGAGAGGCCACAGCAGTGAGAGGCCCGCATACCGCAAAAAAAAAAAAAAAAAAAAAAAAAAAAATTGAATTTATCTCAGGGGCACATGAGAGGAAACAGTTGGCATGTGGAGTGGTGGAGAATGATGATACAGAAGAGGGGAAAAGTACTTGTAGTGTTATTTTCTCCAGAGGAAGTGTTAAGAGTAATAAAACTATTTAAATATAAACTGAAGAAAACCTCTGGTTCCTGTTTTTGGCCGAGGGGGAAACCCAGAGCAGAGATTAAGAGGTATAATCTGTTCTCCCTGTGGAGTCAGCTGACGACTCAGAAACCAGGTCTTCTGACTCTGGGCATGAAGTGGGTGCTCCCTTCAGCACTGTGAAGGCTGGGGTGAAAATCCTAACTTAGAGTGGTTTCTTGGCTTTCCAGAGTCAACAGTATGCTTGTCTAGTTTCTTCTCAAAGAGACTTAATTTCCCAGAGATTTAATTGCTGTCATGAAAGGAAACCAAAGACTTCATTGCCAAGCTCAAGAGAAGAGCCAGGCTTCCTCCTTTCTGAGTTTTATCAAAGGAAGGCTCACCATGACTCTTTGGGGAGAGGGAAGGATAAGTGGAGACCTGGAAACGACTGGTGACAGAGAAACGTTTTAGCCCAACAGTAGGTGAATAAGAAAGAGACAGAGTTCAGAGGAGTGAACAATACCTCAGGGAGAGAGATTATGGTTTTGGAAATCACACCTTTCCCATCAAAGCAAAGGAATTTAGATGGTATCTGCTATTTCTACCTGGGAAGTTAGTGTCTAAAACACTGACAGATTTTAGGGAACATGCAGATTACCTTCTCGTCCAAGAGGAAGACTTACGTGTGGGCAATGTAGCAGCCCTCTGACACACTTTTCTGTTTCTTTTGCTTGCTAGTGGCTCATTGGTTCATCAGAAAATTTGGGCAAATTGACTGTGGAGGTGTGGACCATAGTTCTTTCACTTCAGTGATAACCCATTTGGATACTTCCTTAAGTATCCTCTACAATAGCCACTTTCTTTGGTGAAGTTTTGTGAAAATTTTCTTAGCTAATATATTGTACAGTTTTTTTTCTCCATCAATGTATTTATGAGAATTTAGTATTTGTGCTTCAGATTTAGTGTTTTTGATTAAAGTTGGGGTTTTGCTTTTCTAGTTGATTTTGTGTTGTTTTGAATGCTTTACTACTACTGGGATCACGTCTTCTTTTTAAAGAATTATTCATTTATATACTTATTTGTTCTTATAGTAAATATTTATTGAATACCCGTTGCCTGTAAGCGATTTTTTATGCTTTTCTGCCTCTTCATACGTAGGACATGATATTAATAAATTTGTTTTGAATACTGCTTTATTTGTTTACATAGGTTTTTTTTTTTTTTTTTTTTTTTTTTGCGTACATGGGCCTCTCCCGTTGTGGAGCACAGGCTCAGCGGCCATGGCTCACGGGCCCAGCCGCTCCACGGCATGTGGGATCTTCCCGGACCGGGGCATGAACCCATGTCCCCTGCATCGGCAGGCGGACTCTCAACCACTGCGCCACCGGGGAAGCCCTGTTTACATAGTTTTAAAAATTATTTCTGGTCACTTTTGGGAAACAATGATAATACATTCTGAACTTTCTAGATAGAAGATAGAGAAGAAAAGTTGAAAATGTTCTTGGATATGTTTTGCATACTCAGTAATTAATGTTCTTAGACGAAAAATAAATAAATAAAAGGTATGTTAATATTGTCTGCCAGGAATTATATAATGTTCTATAGGTTTCATGGATGAAGGGGTACATTATCCAACATAATAAAAATAAATAGTACTTTATAGGTCATGCTGCATACCAGATACTGTTGTAAGTGTTTTACATATATTGATTCATTTAATTATCAGAACAACCCTGTGTAATAAATACTGTTTCTGTATTAAACCAGTAGTCCCTGATTTGCACACTGTAGATGAGGTGACACAGCCCACAAGCAATAAGTGTTTGTGGGCTTCACAACAAACTGATAGCAGATTCTAAATGTCGAATAAAATGGCTGATAATCTTCTCGTTGGATTTAGTCGCTGAACCTAGAGCACTGACAAAATGTCTTCTCTCTGCAGATGGAGACCTAACTCTAACTTGAGGTGAAGGTAGCTAACCAACCCATTTCTTTAATGGTTTTTGCCTTTGTAGCATTAATACATCTTATCTCTGTTAAGCAGCCCGCCACCATGCATTTATAAAGGCATAAGAAAGAAGACAGTGAAATTAAAAGAATCAGGAGTAAGTAATAACATGGAAGTATCTTTGGAACTCATTGTAGAGATGTGGAAACTGAGTCTCAGAAAAATTAAGTGACCTGTGGAATGGCACACAGCAGGGCTCAGATGTGTTCTCTAATCACAAGTATTTAGATTCAAATCCAACCCCCTCCCACTTGAGTGGCCCTGGAAAAATTAATCCTTCACAGCTTCTGTTTCTTCATGGGTGAAAAACATAGCAATGGTAAAAGTTACAGCATTAATGAGAATACTAAGCAAATTAATATGGTACTTGAAAATATCTAGTTCATGCTTTATTTTATAATAGACACGTGATAAATGCCAGTTTTCCTTGGTCCACGCTGTCTCACTCTTCGTGGTTTAATCTGCTACCCTAGGGCACAGCCCTCAGATTACCGTGCAATTCATGGGGCCAGGCAATCCCACTGGCACACATTGCCAACATACACAGCTGTTGCATAACAGGTCTGTTGACTCCTTCCGTCATTAAAGTTCTGCAATCATCATATCTCAGTTTAACTTCATCAGACTTCTTAACAATCACTTAAATGGAAATTGCTGTTGTGGATATGGTTTAGTTGATATCGGTGAATGCTAACACTAGTGAACAGGCAGCCTTACTAGCCAAATATTTGCCTTTGGAGTTGGCCAGTGATCATGATTGCTCTACTTTTATAGCACATGTGGTTCCACTTCTAGCAGGTAGACATTTGGAATTTTCAGCAATATTTATGTGCCTTTATATAATTACCAACCTGTTGTAAATCATCCAGTCAGTGGTGATTTGCCAGAGTGAACAATAGCTAAGATTGTGCATTGCTGACTTTTAAATTGTAACCTGAAAGATAACATCCTTTTTCCTGGTTGGTATGAAACTCTTCTGACATGAGATGATTTTTAAAAAGTTAACTCTCTTGATTCTGACTCTGGTTTGATAGCAAAATAATCTAGTGTCCATGTTGGACTAGAAACAAATCTCTGTTAAGAATCTATATGTGTACTTTTAAAAATTCTTAATACATGTTTTCAATAAAAATCTTGATATAGCAAGAGTAGTGAATAGAAGATCAGTGCCAGGTCCAAGGGCAGAAAGGAATATAAATTGTTAGACGTATTGGTAATTCACCAATTATTTTAACCATTCAATGGCCATAGTGTAGACAGAAGAGAGAGGAAAATGATTTTAAATGATTTGTTATCCTACTTTAAAAAAAGGGGGGAGGAAGAGAAAGGTAAACAAGAGTAGGCTTGAAGATTATTTTATGATTTCCTTATGAAAAAGTAACATTAACATAGTACCAACTGTGATTACAGTAAGAAAACAAAAGGTCCAGCTAAACATACTTATTATGTGTCTGTACACTTTTGGACAAAGTATTTAAATACATGTGGCACAATATAGCAGTGTAAGATATAAAAAAGGGAGCAGGAATAAATAAACCTTCAATTTAAATTTTTAAAATTTTGCTTTTACTTTGGGAAGATTAACATTTAAATAATAGACTGCTTTTATATTTGCAGAATTCAGTCACTTTTAATTGATAGTAAGAATTGTTTTTCTTACTAATTTTCAAATGAAGTTGATACTATAAATATGATAAATTTGATAAATTTGATAAAATACTGGAGAGGAGGGTCTGTTTTAATTTGTGTTCTGTCTTCATTGTTGCCTTTCTTGTGTAGGGCTTGGCATGGTATAAGTGCTAGGTGAACTATTTACATTACACTGAAAAATGTAATAACTGAAAAATGGAAAATATAATTTCACTTAAAGCAGCCAACATAACATGGAAACATATTTTTGCCTTTTTAAAAATAACAGTGACAATGGAGAACTTCTAGTTTCTGGTGAAATAGGAATCTAAACAGTTTATTGAGTTGGGGAGGAAAGAAGAAAGGGACAGAATTCTAATTCTAATTCTAATTTCAAATTAGAAATTAAATGGAAGTGCTGATTCTCCTTCCCCAAAGTGCCATCTCTTTAAATTGTCGACATTCCCTCTCCCCCACCCCCTTTTTTTAAACAGAGCAAGATGTCCTGCCTCCACAATTTATATGAATTAACACAAATACCTGGGATTATTGGTTATTAAATATTGTGGAAATGGAGGTTTGGATCAGAGATGAAAAGGGACATCTTAGGGGGGCTTAAGAGAGATCTTAGAGGGTGGGCCTCTGAAGACGGATTTGCGGTGGGTTAGGGCAGGGTAATTGGGGGATAGGGAGAAACAAAATTGAAAGTCCTGAAGGATAGGCTTTTCCATTTCAGTGATTTCAGATTTGTAAAATTTGAAGGTTTCTGGTTCCTCAAAGAAAAAAAAAATGAAAGAAACATATTCCTGTACAACTTTACATCTTGATCCTGGGACTCATGATTTTTTTAAAAATTTCCTTATGCTTTTTATGTCTACGGTATTGTGGAGTGGAGGGATTTCTTCATTCCCATATGGCTCATGTCTTGCAATTACATATAAGGCTCTGTATTTTGCATGATGGAAGATACAGAGATTAATTGGACACAGGGTTTGTCTTCAAGAATGGTATAATTTAGAGACAGAAACAAGCTAAGTTCATTAAATGCTGTCTGAGTGACTAAATGAAAAATTTTATGACAGTCACAGTGGCTATAGGAGCGAAACTTGTGAAGGGCAAGACTCAATATTTAACATTTAGCCTAACTGAGGGAATGGTCAATTAATACTTACTGATTTATCTTATTAAATTTACTAAATGAAGTTTGTCTTCAAAGTCCATTTAGACAGTGTTCTCTCTGATCATTTCTATGTGAATCATTGAACACTGTTCCAGTTTTCTAGTGGTGAGAGGGTGTACTTTTCCTTTTAAATACAAATTATATCATTTAATCTTTATTCATATAGACCTTGCCAAGAATTACCAACATTAACTATTATAATAATGAACGTTTTGGAGTTGAAGAAAGTTATAGAGCAATCACTAAATCAATGACTCCTGCTTTTTAAAAATTTTAAATACAAGGCAGTTTTAGTGATTCAGGCAGATATATAAACTAATATTTCTAGTACAAGTTGCTAAATTGTAACTGGAAGAGCAAACTCTACTGGGAGTTGGAGGAGATTGAGTCATACTGAGTAATTCAATTTGGATACGTATCTTGAAAGATAGAATGATTTTTAAATTTTATCTGGCATGGGTATGATACAACTCTATAACTGAGTGACTGTAGAAATTAAGTTGAACTGTTACCAGTCGGACAGGGGGGCGGCAAAGGGTGACAACAGCAATAAAGTGACTGCCTGTACTTTAAATAATTTTCTGGAGTATGTTGTTTGCCGTATTCCCACCAAGAAAACTAGCATTGATTTCTCTTTTTCTAAGGTGGATCCCAAAAGAGAGGTGTTATCTTTTCCCTTCTTCCTTTCACATCTACACACTGACATGATTCATTCATTGGAAATACTGGGATTGTGGCATAGGGGCATAAGTGCTAGAGCTCTTATTTCAATCATAATGGCATCATAAACTATTCATGAATGTGTTAATCAGATAATCTGCAAACTTGTAATTTAAAGCCTGTGGAGCAAATCACATTTGTTCAATAAATATTTACTGAACAAATAAATGAACAGATTGGGACACTGGTGTTTTTTATTGGTGTAAGTGATGGGGAAATCAAGAGAAAACTCTATAATTAGAATGATTATACCATGTGTTCGGGGTCATAGGAGATAATGGCCAGGAAGGAGGAAAGGTGTACAGAAAAGAGGTGTGAGAGTGCCAGAGAGACGCCATATGGTTGCTTGGGGTTCAAGTACTGATGGTTGTTTTCGTGTTTCTGAAAATCTTGGAATCAGGCTTAGAGTGCTGTTTTGGGACTCAGGTATTCATGTATATATGACATTAAATATGACTTATCAGACCTTTGAAATTCAGGTATCAATATATAAGGCATGTATATACTGCTCATGCATATAGCCTAGCCCCCTGCCCCTCTCTGGAAATGAAATCATCAAATTTCTGTATCTGGGTCTTATTTACATAAAGGAATATGTTTTAGAATTTTTTCCTGATGTATTTGTATATGATTTTATAATAAGTATTGGTATATGTGCCTTTAGATTTGGATAGACTAGAAATACTTGATTAGAAGTAATAGACTAAACAGATTATTATACACTAAAAATATATTACTTTACATTTCCTTTTAGTATAGCATAAAGGAAAAACCCTAGAGTCAGGATTGCGTTTAAATCCTGTCTGAGTTTGAATCCTGACTCTGCCACTTATATGCGGGTGACTTAGGGGGAAGTTAATGATCTTCTCTATGCTTCAGTTTCCTCATCTGTAAAATGGAGTTAGTGTTTCTTTTTCCGGTCAGGGGGCCAACTTCATGGGCATTCAGCCAGTGACAGGGCACATGGTCTGGCACTCAGAATGTGGCCCTGCGCTTGCTGCTTAATGCTCTGTGCTCACCATCTTGACATCTTCAACAATTTTTATTTTGGATTTCTCTTTTGTAATGAAGTCGGGTGGGACAGTGTCGCTTGCACTGGGGGCTTGCAGCCTTGGCTCACGTGTGATCCCGCCTGCTACTGCTTCCCCACTTCCCCGGAGGGGTTCTGGGCTGCCCCTTCTCCTGCCTCCTCTGCCTCGCTTTGCCTCCAGTGGGGCCTGGGCGTGGGGGCCGGGGAAGTCCGGTCAGCCAGTGGTGCATGTGCTGAGTGTCAGGGAGGGCCCAAGCACCTGGGGAGATCTGCCTTCACCCTGCAAGTATCTCATGATCTGTTGCGAGAGAAAGACCATGGAAGACAGGAAAAAGCTTTTATCCTGCAGTTTTAACAAGGGACCCTGCATTTTCGTTTTGCATTGGGTCCTGCAGATTATGTAGCCAAGCCTGGAGGACTGAAGAACTAACAGAGGTAAGGCAACTAGAATGATGCCTGGCATAGAGTAGGCACTAGAGAAGGCATTGTCATTACTGTTATCTGGCATGTTCACATATCTAGCATATCATCTAGTTAATTTATATTATAGGTATTATGATACATTTATATCACATAGTAATTTTATAAAAATACGGAATTAGTATCATTTCCTTGTACACATTGTCATGAGTAATATTTATTGCATTTAGATGGAAATAGATCATTTAAAAATAACAGCTAGGGCTTCCCTGGTGGTGCAGTGGTTGAGAGTCCGCCTGCCGATACAGGGGACACGGGTTCGTGCCCCGGTCCGGGAAGATCCCACATGCCGCGGAGCGGCTGGGCCCATGAGCCATGGCCGCTGAGCCTGCGCGTCCGGAGCCTGTGCTCCGCAACGGGAGAGGCCACAAGAGTGAGAGGCCCGCATACCCCCCTCCCCCCTCAAAAAAATAATAATAACAGGTAGCCTCCAATTGGTCTTTAGTATATGAAGTCTAGTAAGTATTACAGATTTCATTTTTGTATTTTTCAGTACAATAGCTGTAAAGATATCTGTAAGATAAAAGTTATATGATGGTGGAAAATATATCCACTTTTGTACTACAATTAGATATGAAGCCAAAATGTTGCAGATGTTCCTTCATTAACATCCTTTATGCTCTCTAGTAGCAAACAAAAAACAAACTCAGCACGAATATTTATGCTTTGTTGTTTTTCTTGTTATATATCCTCTTGTAGTATGTGCAATCTCCTTTCTGTATCCTGTTTTTAGCTATTTAGAAATTTGTTACTCCTTTTTTTTCTTGTCCAGGAAATATCTGTGGGATACTATAGAAATGAATGCTTTTGTTTAGGTTTAATTAATAGAATGAGATTAAAACAAGATTTTCTAGGTCATAGATGAGCTGTTACCCTTGGAGGTACTTGGTGTATGTATTGCAAATGTTGGGATTGCTTAAGGAAGGAGAATAAGGCTCCTCTTGGCTTCAACAATATCATTGTCTTTCTTTAAGTAACACTCTGAACTTGACGAGCTATACAAAGAGCAGATGGTGGAATGGTGCCAAGTTGACATTCACCATCTGCTTCTCACATATATAATTTTGTATGGTACAAAATAATACAAAAGGGATCTTCTATTTATTGGTTGTTGGTTAGAGAAACTGTACCATTTGGGACAATTCTAGTTCAGCATGAATACCTTCATTAAATAAACCTAAGCAAAAAAACTTGTCATGATAAAACTCAGTATGTGGTTTTGTCTGTTATCTGCATGTATGAAATCTCATTGTTTTTGATCAAAACTTGATATAGGACCAGAAATCATAGAAAGGTGTATTTGACACTTGGTTGAGTTTGACCAAATGCCTCGACAGATTAAAAAATGTCCTTGTCCTGAACTGGTAACAAGCTTTTTCCCCCCCAGGCTTAATTTAAACTGGGATGGAAGGAAAGAAGGGTTTTGGTCAAACAACACGTAATTCTTACACATAATATGCAATAGAACAATAGGGATTTCTGAACAAACTTATCCCAGAGTTGATCAGGAACAAACCCAGGCCATCCTATTATAGGCAAAGTGGGAATGGGCAGGGAGAGCTTAGATTAACCCTTGGGCCCTACTGGCTTAGTCAGGATGGGTTTCCCAGGCCTTCAGAGGGTTTCCCAGAGTCCTTTTCCCTCTGTGTAGGAGCCACATGCCTTAGCAAGAGGCATTCTGCAGGTAACAGCCTCACTCCTCCACTGCTTCACCTCATCCCAATGTTAAGTGTGGGCTTGCTGGTAGAGTGAGACTGATGTGAGAACAACTGTCTGTTGAATAAGAGAGATATATCATTGAGAAGTGCCTCAAAGGAGGGGAAAAGAGACATAAGGAGTTAATAAGCCTCTGAGCCATGCTGCAGATGTATAAAGAATAAGTTAATAATAATAATAACTGTAACTTGCCTTCAACTTTCAAGTATCCATAAAGCAGGGTTATATTATACATGGACCTATATGGAGCCAATGTATAATCTTCAGAGTGTCTAAGAATTACAAACATCCATGCAGCATTTTTTGTTTGTTTAGATGCACACAGTTAAAAACCATTACCATGGAGTTATAAATATGAATAGAGTGTTTTTCACCAGTACCACACTGATGTGTCTCAGTTTTCATTTTAATCACCAGCTGGGGAGAAAAAAAATCACATATAAATCCGAAAAAGAAGTGAGAGAGTGGCATGGACATATATACACTACCAAATGTAAAATAGATAACTAGTGGGAAGCAGCCGCATAGCACAGGGAGATCAGCTCAGTGCTTTGTGACCACTTAGAGGGGTGGGATAGGGAGGGTGGGAGGGAGACGCAAGAGGGAGGAGATATGGGGATATATGTATACGTATAGCTGATTCACTTTGTTATACAGCAGAAACTAACACAACATTGTAAAGCAATTATACTCCAATAAAGATATTAAAAATATTTAAAAAAAGAAAAGGTAAGAAATAATTATATTCTGATGGATGTTTATAGTCCTTTAGTAATTCTCTACTGTATTTACAACCCTGCCAAAGTCTGTATTTAGTCATATGACAGACAGATGAACAAATAGGTTATGTTTACCTTACCTCCTTTGAGGCTAAGGTAGAAAAAAAAATAAGACTAATTAAATATGGCAGTATACTGGTAATATGGAGACTGGGATGGTAATGTTGTCTAAGGACATGGACTTAGGAATCCATGTCTAGAGTTCGGGTGTAGATTCTTTTGCACATTACTGATTGTCTTTGAACATGTGGGCAGAGTGGTCAAAAGTGGACTTGCAGTCAGTTTGCTTACCTGGAAATTGGGGATAATAATATTTATTCCTCTGAACCGATCTTGTCTTAAAGCCATAGTTTCAGGGATGAGAAGTGGGGACTGTGGGTACACACCTTTTCAGCAAGGTGTGACCTTTCTGAAATCAGGACTTTTCTTGCAGAGTCTGGTTCTGAGTTTCTGAAGGGACCCCTTTGATCTGGGAGATTGGCTTAGGACTATCCTTTGACTCTCATTATCTCCACAGACACTACCTTTGGTATTTACATACATGTCTGCCTATAGACAGAAGCTGAGACCCTATTTTGCTTTTTGCTTTTGGGGACGGTAAACATTTCTTGTAGCTGGCTGTTGATGTATACTGCATCTTTGAACCTCTTGGGAAAGGAAGGGAAGGTGGTATTAGAATGAATATTTGTTGAAGTTGCAATCTTTATTGTACACCTTTAGTTCATCTGGGACTTGCACATTGCTTTTAATCTCTACAACATTTTTGTTTCCTATTATTCAGGAAGAGCATTAGAGAATCCCCATGGTTAGTAATTATGGGACATTTAATAAATGATATGTGATTCTACAGGGTGAAATGTCAGTGAACTGTATTCCAGAGGAACAGTCATTGTTCGGTCCAGCTTAATTTTGTCCTGTGGAACTTGTGTGGATGTTTCCTTTTACTTTTAGCAACTAGGGACACTGTGTCAGTCACATGTTCACATAGTAGAAAAATATCTGGAATTGAGTTTTGTGGTTAGCAAAACATAAGTGAAAATGTCTAAGGCCTTTCATTTGTAGGTACTATGGTACTCTAATGAAACAAGTTTATTTATCTTCGGGAGAACATAGAGAGAAATTGAAAAAAATATGTGTACATATTTTATTATGTATTGTTACATATATTCTTTTTTCTGATAAATGAAACTATATAGGACTTTTTCCAGCTCTCCCCTGTTATTTTCTTCTCACTATTCCACATTTTTCTCCATATAGATGTCATTTTATGATACTTTGAGAACTAAGAGCATCATTGCTAGTTCTTCCTCATAAGTTGATATTAATGCCTAAAAAAGAAGGTAAGTAATACAAAAATTTTCTTTTGATTAAGTGGAAATGTAGTTTCTCTTATAAAATTGAAAGCATTTGGGCTTCCCTGGTGGCGCAGTGGTTGAGAGTCTGCCTGCCAATGCAGGGGACACGAGTTCGTGCCCCGGTCCGGGAAGATCCCACATGCTGTGGAGCGGCTGGGCCCGTGAGCCATGGACACTGAGCCTGCGCAACGGGAGAGACCACAACAGTGAGAGGCCCGCGTACCAAAAAAAAAAAAAAAACCAAAAAACTATATTAGTTCTGATAACTGAAGTGAGTTTATCACGAAATTGCAAAGTTAACATACTGCCCTCACAAAATAATAGCTCAACTTCCATGCTTACTCTTCTTTTTCTATGTTTAACTTTGGTGTTCAATGAGGAACAAATGCAGTAAAACAAAAAAACAAAAAAAAGAAAGTAACACCCATCTTTCCTCTGGCAGTGGATGGAAAATTTCTAGCAATCTTGTTCCAAAAGAGTTTGTCATACTTTTTAATGAATGGTTTACTATAAGGAGGAATGATAGCATATGCATTATTTTATATGACATAAAGTAAAATTTTAAAGCTAAATCTATTTGTCTTATTTTTGCTAACAGTGCATTTAAAGTTATGTCAAAGGTAGATACATGTCTATAAAAGAGGAAATTGAAATCATCTAACTTTGTAGTAACATCTGCATTCTTTTAAAATATATTAAGAGCAATAATTTTTTTCCTGTTAAGTGTTGCTTAACACTTAATTTCTGACAGATGTGTTCAGGATATTTCAATTCCGGTTTGAATTACAAAGAGTAGATGCTAATGAGGGACAGATAGAAGAAAATAAGTAGAATTTCACTAATTAGAAGTTTGACAGTTTTGTCAGTATATAGCCATTGGACAACCAGATCATCATTAGTGCTTTTGGAAAAAAGGGCAGAAGGTACTTTGAGATGAGTATAAGATACTAAAAGAGACTGGGCTATCCATGTCAGAGGCAAAGGAAAGTTGTGGGAAACAGGTGATTAGGGGTTCATAAAGATGGAGAAGGGAATTGAAAACTGGAGAGGTGTTTTAAATTGATACATGATAATAACAGTCCCCACCTTGCTCCAGTAGTGGGTGGGTCCCTTGATGGAACAAGTATGGAATATGCTAGACTAGAGAAAGGTAAACTGATTTCTGCACCTCAAGACTAAAGAGATTTTGGGACTTCCCTGGTGGCGCAGTGGTTAAGAATCTGCCTGCCAGTGCAGGGGACACGGGTTCAAGCCCTGGTCTGGGAAGATCCCACATGTAGCGGAGCAACTAAGCCTGCGAGCCACAACTACTGAAGCCCGCGTGCCTAGAGCCTGTGCTCCGCAACAAGAGAAGCCACCGCAGTGAAAAGCCCGTGCACCGCAATGAAGAGTAGCCCCCGCTTGCTGCAACTAGAGAAAGCCCGCGTGCAGCAACGAAGACCAACGCAGCCAAAAATAAATAAATAAATTTATTAAAAAAGAAAGAGACTAAAGAGATTTTAATGTTACTGTACAAGGTGAAATTCCAAGAGCGGGCTATAGCATGCAGAATATCTCGAACCTTGTTGGTCACAGGTGCTTTTTAATTTTTCTTGTGACAAATAGGATTTGGGAAATATTGTAATAGAACATAGATGCAACCAGTACAGGTTCTAGAGGACATACTGAATAGTGTTTTAGGAAGATAAGTCTTCTAGAGATAAACTGGGTAAGTTGAGGAGTAAAGGATAAAAGCTCTTGAAATACTTAAGGGGAGCATTGAAGAAGATCTGGTCTAGGGTGGCAGCAGTGACTTCGGAGGGTAAAGGTAAATTCAAGACCTTTTTCAAACAAACAAGCAAAAACCCTGCAGGATGTGGTAGCGAATTGAATTAAATAAAGCAGTGGTAAAAGTATATGGTATGTAGATATTGAATGCAACTCTTGTCACTATTAGCGATAAAAAGGTGAAAAATCAAAAACCAGTTCTATGAGTTCTGTTTGAGGGGATCGCAGGTATGATTGCCACCCTCACTAAGACTGAGCTATCAGTGAAGAGGGGCTCGAACTATATGGGAGAAGATGGTAAGTTAAACACCAGGGAAGCAAGTGCAGCTGGATGGTGAGACGGGGCCAGTATGGAGCTCAGGGTTGTAAGTGGTCCTTGTCAGTCTGCGAGCCTTCTCTTTTGTATAATCAGAGTTGCATCTCTTATAAAAAGATAAACTTTAAAAAAACCTTGATGGGAATCCATTCAACAAAAAATCTCTTCAAACAAATATGGAGAAAGTACTCACCAATCTCATTAAGTTTCATGAGATTTCTTTGAAATATACGCAGGCTGATGAGTTGTGATAGTCCAGTTTCATAGGTAGAGCCCATTTCTCTCCCTTTTCTCTTTTGTCAGTATCGTGTGTAAAATTATGACCTAGCTTGGATATGTTTTTCTTTTGTTTTTTTTTGGGGGGGGGGCTGTGCCACATGGCATGTGGGATCTTTAGTTCCCCAACCAGGGATCAAACCTGTGCCCCCTGCAGTGGAAGCACAGAGTCTTAACTGCTGGACCGCCAGGGAAGTCCCTGGACATGATTTTAAATAGTTTTCTTTAAAGCTCTTTCTCACAGAGCCATGTATTTGGCATCTCTAAACATTTTACAGGCAGGTACAGGGTACCGAATAGAGAGTTCTGACTTGGTGCCAGTTTGACGTGAACATCCATAGTAACCGATTCCATACTTAACTAAACTGGATCGTGTGTGGTACATCTTCAAGGAACAGCTACTGAAATATTTTAGACTGTTAAAATATAGAAAGCGTGTGTCACATCAAATAACAGGATCTATTCTCTTTCGTTTTCCTGCGTGACTTCAGTGTGTCCCTGTGTAGGTGCGCTGTTGGCTTTCCTCTGCTTGCCTGGGGACAGTGTCCTCTTTCCTTGTGCTCAGAAGCACTTTGGGAAGGAAGTGACTTCTCACTTCCTCTTATTCCATGGACTTGATGAAAGTCAACAGGTTATGTGCTCTCAGTTACATATTCATGTCCTGACTCTTTTGTATGCTGTTTCTGGGTTGTTCAACTTGCAGATGGAAGGTTAATTACACAGCCTCCCTGTTTCATTCTTCTCTCATTAACACAACAAAAATGATTAAGCAACAAAAATAGGAGATCCTGTAAATGTATATAGACTCTAACTTAACTTTTGGTGGAAAGTAGACTTTGTCTGGTGGAGAATAAAGAAATGCGTAGTATTGGAGGTTGGCCCTGGTGTGACTTTTCTCCAAAAGGTATTTTAAGAAATAAGCTTGTGTGGGCTTCCCTGGTGGCGCAGTGGTTGAGTGTCTGCCTGCTGATGCAGGGGACACGGATTCGTGCCCCGGTCCGGGAATATCCCACATGCCGCGGAGCTGCTGGGCCCATGAGCCATGGCCACTGAGCCTGCGTGTCTGGAGCCTGTGCTCCGCAATGGGAGAGGCCACAACAGTGAGAGGCCCACATACAGGGAAAAAAAAAAAGAAAAGAAAAGAAATAAGCTTGTGTACAGGAAGCATGTTTTAAAATAACACATCGGAAACAAAAAATCAGATAGTTCGAAGGCACAGTGACTAATGTGTTCCTCTAATGTTTCAAATGTTACCAATATTTTGGAAAGTGTTGTAATCTTGCCTTTGGCATAGGGAAGCCAACATATTACTCAGTAAGAGACTATGATCCAGCCATCATGAGACAGAACAGTTTTGTTTTGTTTTTTGTTTTGCGGTACGCGGGCCTCTCACTGTTGTGGCCTCTCCCGTTGCGGAGCACAGGCTCCGGACGCGCAGGCTCAGCGACCATGGCTCACGGGCCTAGCCGCTCCGCGGCATGTGGGATCCTCCTGGACCGGGGCACGAACCCGTGTCCCCTGCATCAGCAGGCAGACACTCAACCACTGCGCCACCAGGGAAGCCCGAGACAGAACATTTTTGATCCTATACAAAAAGATATCAAAACCTTATCCTATAAATCAAAACTGTTGTCTTCCTCTGAATTCACTTTTTTTCTCTGAAGAATTAAGAGTTTTGAGCTGGAAAGTGAATTAGCTATTTCTTCATCCAAAATTCAGTGAATGAGAAAAGTGAGGGTTGGAAAGATTAAATAATCACCCAAGACCACACAGGCATGAAGGGAGGAACTGGGATTTGATTCAAGATGTCCAGCTCCTGGCCAAGAATTATTAACCATATACACTTCTTTCCACAGCCCTGTTCTGTAACTCACTGTGCTATTTCTCAGCCTAGAGGTTATATTGGTGATTAAGAATGGATGGTATTTTCTTTATCCTTTGGTGTTTGAATAAGAGCACGTGCTGTGTCTGTGAGGGTGTGTGTGCACAGGTGTGTGCATTAGTGTGTGTGCGTGTGTATGTTGTGAGAGTCACGCTGGCAGTGCCTGAAACAGATGGACAGTGGTGGGAGTTGGGCAGTTTTAGGAAAATGAGCAGAAGGAAAACTCAGAAGAAGATTCTTCTAGTTTGTAGGTTGTGAAGGTTGGGATATAAGAGAAAATGGCTGTTTTAAGTGTTCTCCAAATTTCTGAACCAGTTTTGGTTTAGAGCCACTGTCAACCTTTCTGCTCACTTCAACCCAGTAATATTCCATTGCATGAGCTGCTTCCATTTTAGTGGATAATACAATACAGATTCAATGGCAACAGAGCTCTTGTTCAAGGGATCAGAAACAGATTTAATTTAATTCTGATAATGACACATACAGATAGCCTAGAAGTCATGTAAATCCATGATGTGAGAAACGGCTGGAGAGTCCAGTGTTACTATTTTTTTAATTAAACTTACATTTTTCTTACTGAATAATTTCAAATACATGGAGTAGTTATAATTAAACTTCATTTCTGTTCTCTGGCACGTGTGTTCCCCAAATTTGACCCTTTCTATTTCTCTTTAGAACTTTTTATTTCAACTAGTAATGTATGAGTTTTCAATTGAAGATAAGTAGGTTTTTTTTTTTTAATGTAGTTTCCAGGCCGTCTTACATAAGTATGTTTTGTGTCTTAATTAGATTTTAAATATTAATTTAGATTATGTCTTTAATTGCTAGGCTGTCCCCATTCAGTAGCTAATATAATGCTTATTGCAGTCAGTAGTATATAAATTATTAATGAACTAAAGACTATCTGTGAACATTCATGTAATCTAGGTGTTTCTACTATGATTCTTCTTTTTTAAAAAAAAATATTTATTTTTATTTGGTTGCGGGTCTTAGTTGCGGCTTGCCGGCTCCTTAGTTGTCACATGCAAACTCTTAGTTGCGGCATGCATGTGGGATCTAGTTCCCTGACCAGGGATCGAACCCGGGCCTCCTGCATTGGGAGCACAGAGAATTAACCACTGCGCCACCAGGGAAGTCCCTCTACTATGACTGTTTGTTTATGAATTCCACACGTTGAAGCGTTTTCACATCTGCACAAAACTACTTAAGATATGCCATTGCGAGTATATCTGGGGATTGGGGAAAGAGGTATTTTGAAGCAGAGAGAAGAGTGAAACAAGGAAGCGCATATAATTGATGTGATGCCCCATTGAGTCAGCTCCAGAATAGAAAGGAATTTTGACTGTACAGCACAGTTAACAGTGATCCTCAACTGAATTTATCTGAAAATACTATTTTAGTCATGTACTGTAATGTTTGTACAGATATGCTTACCGATTTGCCATTGAGTATATGTGTTAATAAATTCATTTTAGTTTAAAAGCATGGTTAGAAGAGCCAGATTTTTTTAGGTTTGAATTCTTCCACTTACAGACTCTGTGATTTTTGATAAATTATTTAGCCCTGTATTTTGAATTAGGTCATTTTCTTTATCTGTAAATAAAGGTTTATAGATGAAGTAGATTCTAATAGTAAATTGTACCTCATGGAGCTGTTGTCAGCTTAATATTTCTAGAGTCTTTAGAACAGGGCTTGGCAAATAGTAAGCACTGGATTCATACTGCATCTAATTATAGGGAACTAGAACATTCCAGAAGCTAATGTTAAATATAATGTTACGTATTGGAATCATTTGGTGATTTGGTCTTGGGTTTTAAAAATTATTTTAAAATGTTCATTCTTTCATTCAACAATTATTTGTTGAGCATTTGCTTTGTGCTGGAGATAGCAACAGTGATACTGCCTCTTGTCAGTGCTACCTTTTTTTTTTTTTTTTTTTGCGGTACGCGGGCCTCTCACTGTTGTGGCCTCTCCCATTGCGGAGCACAGGCTGCGGACGCGCAGGCTTAGCGGCCATGGCTCACGGGCCCAGCTGCTCCGTGGCATGTGGGATCCTCCCGGACCGGCGCGCGAACCTGTGTCCCCTGCCTCGGCAGGCGGAAGGCCCTTCCATATATTATCTTATGTGGCTTTTCTCTCAAAAGTATGAGGTAGCTGTGAAAAGTTATATTGCCAGTTTCTGGATGAAGTAACTTTTCATAGGGGTGCAAAGATTTCCCTCATTACAGGAAGTACAGTCTAGGTAGTCTCCTTTCCCTCTGCCATATCATCTTGTTGTAGGAAGAGCCTTGCTTACTTACATTCCCATGGAGCTTACTGTTTGTTGCCTCTGCAGGTTTATACGTGGATCACTTGGACCTAGGGCGAGAATCCATGTTGGTTTGGATTCTTCTAAGACTGGACCACAATAATTCCATCCTTAGGGTTTTGTGTTTTTTTTTTAATTCATTTATTTAATTTTTGGCTGCACTGGGTCTTCACTGCTGCACGTGGGCTTTCTCTAGTTGCAGTGAGCGGGGGCTACTCTTTGTTGCGGGGCGCGGGCTTCTCATTGTGGTGGCTTCTCTTGTTGCAGAGCACAGGCTCTAGGCGCGCGGGCTTCAGTAGTTGTGGCACACGGGCTTCAGTAGTTGTGGCTCGCAGGCTCAGTAGTTGTGGCGTACAGGCTTAGTTGCTCCACGGCATGTGAGATCTTCCCGGACCAGTACTCGAACCCGTGTCCCCTGCATTGGCAGGCAGATTCTTAACCACTGCGCCACCAGGGAAGCCCTAGGGTGTGTTGTTTTATTTTTTTTAACTTTTGGAAAGATTTTTCTGAATATTACCAATATTGCATTTAAAAAAATACATTGAAATTATTTGATTTATTCAAAAACATTTTAATATTTCTGTGTCTCTTTATTCTTTTATGTCTTTGGATTATCTGAATCCTGGTTTCCTTTTTACTTTTTTACCTTTTTGCATATCTGACTTCCCAACATTCCAGATTTAAATTCAAAGACCAACCTGCTTATTTTTTCTTCGACACAGACAGAAATCTGAATAGAAGGGGAAAAAAAGTAAAGCTGCCCATCAGACATGTAATGGGCCTCTCTAATAGACCTGATTGAATTGATTACTCTAGCAGTTTACCCGGTGGAATAAAAAGCGTAAAGCACTCATCATTTAGTTATAAATTTATTCATTGCAGAGAGCCACATCCCATTAATTTTATGTAATTTGGTAATTCCCAGTAGCTGCTGCTGAAGAATGTGTTCCCCCTTGGTGTCCTGTAGCTCTCTGGAGAGAGGAGAACTCTATTGTGTACGTGAACTTTAAAGGGCCAAACGATTTTCAGAGCATTCACAATTTTAACTGTTGCTTTGATCATGCTTATATTCTCACTCTTAAAAATGCTTTCCTTTACTGTGTTTCTAAACCCAGGTATGTGTAGAACTTTAGAGTACCATGATGTGCAAACCAGTTGTTCTTGTGTTCTAGTAGCTATCCAAAAAAGTACTTGCTATAGCCTCCTTTTAAGCCTAAACCTCTTTAATCAAACTGTCCTAGATTACATTCATTTAAGATCTAGCTGATGTCAGTGGACAGGAAAATGTGTTAGAGCTGACCACTACCACCATCACCACCACAGTGAGCTACATCTTAACTATCAATATTATTGTGCCTGAAGAGCGAGGCTTTGGCCTGGATTGCCACGCATAGAGAATCCCTGCTGTAATTGCTTCCCTAAAGGAGTGATAATTTTGACAAGTTAGTTTTGGCCTGTGTTGGAATATCAACTTGTTGTACTGAGCACCTATTCTCTGTCCAAGGCCCATAGCAGCCTTAATATGTCTTTGTATTTTATCTTAATATATGGTATGTTAATATATGATATATAATAGATGGTATTTACTTTAATATATGATCTTAATATGTGATTGGAGAAGAATTGGGAAAGCAGAGATGAATCATTAAATGATCATCATTTTTTGCATTCTATTCACGAGTTTGTATTTAACTGTTACTCTCATGTTTATCATCTACTTGCTTATCTCCATTGCTGCTTTTTGTTTCCAAATTGTGATAGTTAAATATCCTAAATCTCTCTAGATCCTCTCCTGTATCTGGATAGAATTATTTTCTTCTGGAATTGCTTTTCTTCTGTGTGTAAAGACAGAATTTTAAATTCATTTTTTTTCCTTCATGGTGTGTTTGCTTTAGACTCTTGAGATTTTGACATTACTGAGAAAGAGAAAGGGAGTAATAAACAGTGACATCAAAGTGCTTTTGAGTTTTAAGGAATGATAGTAAACAAAATGTTTAAATTTTGTTGGAAAGCAGAATTCAGTGAGCCTGTGAATTTTTAAGAAAATGATTTATTTATTTGCTTCTGACAAAAGTGAGATGTTTGTGTTGATATTTGCATATAGTAAGGTGCAAGGGAGGACCAAGCAATCTAAGTTATACATGTAACTTTTCACAGTAATTGTCAGAAATAAACTTTTGTTGAAAGTTCTGCTTATGGGATTCAGTTAACTCCTCGCAGTCTGTTTCCTGACCCTCAGGAAACTTTCTTTGAATAATAGTGTTTGGAGATAGAGAAAGTTAATTTAATTGTCGGTGCTAGATGTATATGTTTCAGTTATACTAGGGAGTACTGGCAAACGGGAGGATGGTTACATTAGAGTTTTGATCCTATAAATAATTATGAGTCATCAAAATGCCAGTAAAGTAATAATTGTGTAAGACATTCAAAACATCTTAGGTCAGAGAGAGAATTGAGTCTCAGAAAGCTAGTTGAGGGATAGATGATAGGATATATTTGAGAGCATAATTCTAGTTTCTAGTGAACAGAGTAGATTCTGTTTTTACATCCATTAAAATTGAAGGGCTTCCCATCAAAACAATTAAGATTCTAGCTTGTGGTCTGAAATAAATATTGATTTTTGAAGTAGAAAAACTCTGATTTTTGAATCCTGACTCTTTAAGCTATGCACTGTAAGACTGTAAATAGTCCCAGGAAAGTTAAGTATTTTATATGGAGAAAAATAAGCTTGAATGTATTTCCTGAACCTCCATTTTCAGTATTTTCCCCTTATTTTTTGATCTTTAAATGAAAACTTTTAAATTATATATTTAATTTTTATCACTTTATATATAAAATTAGAATTATACTAGAGAGTTTGTAAGCTTCTCTTTTAACTTAAAAATAAGATATTAACTTGTCTTAACAAAACTGAATTCTTTATTTCTTGAATTAAATCATTTTTGCCTGTAGGTAAACATTAGGTCTATTCTTAAGAAAAAAACAGTAGTTGGGTGTGGAGGTTTTAAAGAAATGAACTGGTCCCAGACATCTATTTTAACCATACATTATTTTCTCTATAAAAATAAGAATAATTTTCTTGAGATACCTATAGAACTAATGTCATCAGCCTTTTAAATGGCTTGTGGTCTCAGAGTGAAGGACAAGATATTAAATCACTTCAGGTAGTAATTATTTTATTTGACAACTTAACATAAAATAAAACAAATAGTGCAATGGAAAGATGACTGTGTTTTTAAAACTTATTCACATATCTTTATTTATCAATTTATCTGTTGGCTTATGCTTTGGATGTGATCTTGTTTTGAAAGAAGGTGTATATGGCTCTAGTGGCAAAATCATTCATTTATTCTACAGTATTTGTTGGGTGTTGTCTTAGGGCGAGTTGCTGGGAAACAGTCTGAAATTTGTGTGCGGGAAGTCTACTGGTGAGCACTCTCAGGATCTATATCTGTGGGGGAGTGAAGGGAGTGAGGATTGGAAAGAGGGAGAAGTCGAACCAGGAGGCAGTTTCAGTAGAGGTATGAGCCAATCCTATGATGAGCTCTGGAACTAGATGGCCCTGCAGAGTTGTTCCGTATGGAGGCCAGGGACTGGGCGTTTGCAGTCCTGCATCAACCAAAGAAGGGGTGCAGCCTTGGGTGGTGTGGTTGTGAGTAGTCAAGAGCCAGTACTCTTGGAAGGTGGGGGGAGGAGAGTAAACTGAGTCTAAGAGGGAGTCCTAGCTGGGGGATCTGGACAGTGCGCCATAGCATCTACTACCACTGCCCACCAAGCGTCCAACTTTGATCTAGGCATTGGGGGCACCATGTTGAACAAAAGCTGACATGATCATTCTTTCAGGAAGTTGAGGTCTATTCAAAAACCACAGAAATAAAAGCAAAGTTTGGTTGTTACAGAGCTAAGACATAGTATTATGAAGGCCTATATTAAGAAGCTAAGGGAGGGAGACGCAAGAGGGAAGAGATATGGGAACATATGTATATGTATAACTGATTCACTTTGTTATAAAGCAGAAACTAACACACCATTGTAAAGCAATTATACCCCAATAAAGATGTTAAAAAAAAAAAAAGAAGCTAAGAATCTGTTATGAAGCTATGGATAAAATACTTTTTTAATGTATATTGATGGTAGTCAACCTAATCTTTTTGCAAGCTCATTACTGGTTTGCCTTCTCTCATATAAGCTTATCTTGTATTATATTTTTCACGCTGTTTTGCGTGGATATTGTTTGACTACTCAGTAACTGAAGCTCCAAATTAACACCCAAACCCTCCACTTCCCAGAATGCTGGATAAATATAATTCAGGTGATTCAGCTGACACAATGCTAATGTTATATTCATATGCTCCTGGAAAAGTGTTACTATATGCACATTAGATTTGATTAATTGGGAAGCCACAAGTGCAGTTGTGATATTTTCTGTTGGACTTGAAGTTTTCAGGAGAACTTTTATTTTCAAACTAATAGAAAAAGAGTAGCCAATAAAGGAAGACTTCTGAGACTGCTTTTTAATAATAATTATAACTAAAATAATAATAACTGTTACTTCTGACTATAATGATCTAGTTGCCAAGTGCTTTACATGGATTATCTTCTTTAATTCTTATTAGTCTACTGTGCTAAGAGGTTTACACAGATTATGTGATATAATCTTCATAATATCTCTAGGAAATAAGTTCTCTTCTTATCCCAACTTTACAGGTAAGAACACTAAAACTAGAGTGTTTACAAAACTAGTAAGCAGAAAAGGCAAGATTTTAAAAATTGACATTCAGAGTCCAGAGCTTTCCTTAGGGACGTATTGGTTGATTATGTTTATTTGAAATAATGTGTTGGTCGTAGAAAAATCAGGGATGGTTGAAAAAAGAAATGTTCAGCAATTCAGAGGAAAAGAAACAGCTTTAAAAAGTGCTCCCTTCTTACAGAAAACAAGCTAGTGGTTATCAGCGGGGAAAGGGAAGGTGGGCGGGGGGGAAGAGCAAGAGGGGGAATGAGATAAAGAGGTAAAAATTACTGTGTATAAAATAGATAAGCAACAAGGATATATTATACAGCACAGGGAAATAGAGTCATTCTTTTGTAATAACTTTTAAGGGAGTATGATCTGTAAAAATACTGAATCACTATGCTGTACACCTGAAACTAATATTATATTGTAAAGCAACTATACTTCAGTTGAAAAAAAATAGCGCTCCCTTGTCTTATATAGATGACGAAACTTCAGTGTATCAAGGCAAGGGTTTGGTCACCATCAGCTTCCATACTTGCTCGCCACTCTGTTTCTCCACGTGGAGGAGGGACATCTGTGGGATCTTAGTAGTTCTCTGCTTAAACCCTTTAATGGCTTCCTGCTGCCCTTGAATATATCTTCTTTGCTGCCTACTTCTTCAGCCACAGATGGTGTCTCCACCCCGGCCCCCTTCAACTTTGCCCAAGTCAACAAGGTTTCTTTCAGTTCTTCTAAATGTTAATCTCTTTCCCACCTCAGGCTTTTTTGCTCTTGCTGTTTTCTGTGTCTAGAATGTGCTTCCTTCTGCTTTTCACATGACTGAGTTTTTCTCATCCTTCACATCTTGACTGACATGTCAGTTCCTCAGCAGAGCCTGCCCCGACCATAGTATTGAAAGCTGCTTTCCCCTTTCACTCTCTTTGTATCCCATTTCATTCATTGTTCTTGCCATCATTTTTGATTATATTATTTGTTCCTTTGGTTGTTTGTTATCTAGGTACTCTGCAATACTACAGATGCTGAGTACAGGGCTAAAGTCTATCTCATTCCCTTTGTTTCTTCAGTGCCTGGCAGAGTCCATGTTCTTTCTGTGTTGTCTGAATGAATCATCAGCTGTGGACATCTAGTGGTCTTTAGAGTCAAGCCTTGGTGAATTGACTTTTTTACTTATGTCCTTTTTTAGTTCTTTCAAGGTAGAACATAGATTTAAATTTAAATACAGAAAAAATGTCAGTTTTATTGGAAAGTCATGTGGGCCCTGCACAGTGCAAAGGGTGTATTGATGTTAAAAGAGTTAATGTTCATTTTAGTTAAAAGTTTATGTGATACCTTCTATCACATCAGTGGGGGAAGTACCTTTCTACATATAAGGTAAAACAATTTTAGACAAGTTGGCTGTTAAAAACAATTATACTGTGTTATTTTGGGGTAATATTAGTTATATGAGAAGTTGCAACCAAAAAACTATTTCAACTAGTTGTTAAATAAAGTACTAAAGTGTTCACTATTTATGATTGTTCCCAAAGCAAGATTTAATTAAACCTGTTTATTGAGCATCTACTATGTGCCCAGGCACCTTTATGGGCTTCAGGGATTTGGCAGAGAAATAAGCAACCCCTGTCTTCATGAAGCTTATAGTCTAGTGAGGGGATAGTTGTTTTAATTAGCAATCATTTTCCATTGCACATGATTTTACATTCATGTCAGTGCTAACCCTGATGCAAATGCACACATTATATATTTGTATAGTTTTTATGTGGGTGTGTATGATTCTGATATTATTTACAAAAATATAGATCTGGTAACCGTTTCAAAAGTCTGAAGTGACATAGATTGAAGCTGACTGATAGGGAGAATGGTCAACCTCATTACTGTTCTTTGAGCCCCAAATGAGATGCCTTAAAAAGCTATTTTCATTTAAACTTTCTCCTAAGGCAATTCAACCCCCCACACCAAATGAGTTAGACAAACTTAGCTTGTAAAAGGATTTAGTTTCTTAAATGGTATAAATTATGTATATCTTGGGCAGTTTAAATTCAGGTATATACTTTAAAAAGTTTTATTATTTTGATAATATCTCACACAGTATCTTTCATGCATTAATAATTTGTATGTTAAAAAAGCCAACTATTCCTATGATTCGTTCACTAGTAATATATGTATGACTGCAAAGTTTGTTGTAAAGAAAGCCTGCTTGCAGTAATTATTTGTAAATAACTACATGGAAAGCTTCACATTTTTTTTTAACGTCTTTATTGGAGTATAATTGCTTTACAATGGTGTGTTAGTTTCTGCTGTATCACAAAGTGACTCAGCTAAACGTATACCTATATCCCCATATTCCCTCCCTCTTGCTTCTCCCTCCCACCCTCCCTAACCCACCCCTCTAGGTGGTCACAGAGCACCAAGCTGATCTCCCTGTGCTATGCGGCTGCCTCCCACTAGCTATTTATTTTACATTTGGTCGTGTATATATATGTCCATGCCACTCTCTCACTTCATCCTGAAAGCTTCACATCTCTTTTAAGCAGATTAATTCTTTGCCTCTTTAATAATTTGAGAATAATATTTAGACTCTGTGAGTTCATGATTAGAAAACAAACCAGAGGAGAATTTGGTTTTTAGGCAAAAAGCTATGGCTAAGTGAAAGGTAATCATGCCACGCTAATATTTACCTTTGTACATTTTTCACTTTGAACATGGAAATTTCTCACTGCCTCAACTATGAACTGCCTTAACACATGTTGAAGTGGACGGGCTTTCCATTACTTGTAATAACTTGCCAAGCAATTTAGTACCACTTTGTGATACAAAAAATAAAAATTGATTAATGGGAACTCTACCTAACCTAAAGCATTTAATAAAAAAAGACCTAGAACTCTTTTTTGACCCACCTCTTAGAGTAATAGAAATAAAAACAAAAATAAACAAATGGGACCTAATGAAACTTAAAAGCTTTTGCACAGCAAAGGAAACTATAAACAAGACAAAAAGACAACCCTCAGAATGGGAGAAAATATTTGCAAATGAAGCAACTGACAAAGGATTAATTTCCAAAATTTACAAGCAGCTCATGCAGCTCAATATTAAAAAAACAAACAACCTGATTAAAAAATGGGCAGAAGACCTACATAGACACTTCTCCAAAGAAGACATACAGATGGCCGAGAAGCACATGAAAAGCTGCTCCACATCACTGATTATTAGAGAAATGCAAATCAAAACTACAATGAGGTATCACCTCACACCAGTTAGAATGGGCATCATCAGAAAATCTACAAACAACAAATGCTGGAGAGGGTGTGGAGAAAAGGGAACCCTCTTGCACTGTTGGTGGGAATGTAAATTGATACAGCCACTATGGAGAACAGTATGGAGGTTCCTTAAAAAACTACAAATAGAACTACCATATGACCCAGCAATCCCACTACTGGGCATATACCCTGAGAAAACCATAATTCAAAAAGACATGGGGCTTCCCTGGTGGCGCAGTGGTTGAGAATCTGCCTACTAATGCAGGGGACACGGGTTCGAGCCCTGGTCTGGAAAGATCCCACATGCCGTGGAGCGACTAGGCCTGTGAGCCACAACTACTGAGCCTGTGCGTCCGGAACCTGTGCTCCACAACAAGAGAGGCCACGATAGTGAGAGGCCCACGCACCGTGATGAAGAGTGGCCCCCGCTTGCCACACTAGAGAAAGCCCTCACATAGAAACGAAGACCCAACACAGCAAAAATAAATAAATTAATTAATAAACTCCTACCCCCAACATCTTCTTTAAAAACAAAAAGACACATGCACCCCAGTGTCCATTGCAGCACTGTTTACAATAGCCAGGTCATGGAAGCAACCTAAATGCCCAACAACAGACGAATAGATAAAGAAGATGTGATACATATATACAATGGAACATTACTCAGCCATAAAAAGGAACTAAATTGGGTCATTTGTAGAGATGTGGATGAACCCAGAGACTGTCATACAGAGTGAAGTAAATCACAAAGAGAGAAACAAATGTCATATATTAATGCATATATGTGGAATCTAGAAAAATGGTACAGATGAACCGGTCTGCAAGGCAGAAACAGAGACACAGATGTAGAGAACAAAGGTATGGACACCAAAGGGGGAAAGCAGGGAGGGGGGTGGTGGTGGGATGAATTGGGAGATTGGGATTGACATATATACACTAATATGTATAAAATACGTAACTAATTAAAAAAAAAAAAGACCTGAAATTATCTAGATTAGGACTTTCCAAAGTTTTCATTTGAGATAAAGACTTAATAATTTAGTTCATTTTATTTATTTTTCTTGACTTTTAAACTCAGACATAAAGGCCAGTTAACTTGGTGGTAGAAAGCAAAAAGTAAACATTGGTAGACGAAATTCCCTAATTTACAGGGTGGATTTTCAAAAGCGTTTTTAGGTTTTATTTATTTACATTTTCCTTAAAATATGCAAAGAAAACAAGCATTATTCTAAAGTGTTATAGAAAATCAAATTGATCAAAGCATACATTTTCTCTCTAAAATGTTTATGATTTACTTTTAGTTCACTGCTATAATAAGAGAAGCTGAAGTTCCAGTTTGCTGTGTCAAGTAGGGAGATTTGGTTTTAGCACCTTAAAAAGACCTGCATAAGGGAAATATCCTCCTCACTTCCAGGCAAACCAAGACGGTTGGCTACTCTAATGTAAAGTTTACAATCCTTCTTCCTCGTTTATTGTTTCCTTCATGTTTTCTGGATAGCCATTCTTTATGTCCTTATATTTTAAAATTCTTTCTAAGTTTTCGGAGATTCATTTATATTCTAGGTATAGTGTCTTCAAGTTTACTTATTAAGCAAGGTGGCCTTTCCTTTGAAAGTAGGCATAGACTAAAAAAAACCAAAAAAACAAAAAAAAAAAACCCAGACCTCATTTTTGTAGTTCATGTCGAGTTGAGTTTAGATAGTTTGTTTTGGGAGAGGGCAACGTGATGTGTGAAAATGACAAATAAATGAATAAATAAGAAATAAGTATTTGAGAGATAATGAGGTGGGAAGTAGTGAATTAAAAAATGTCATCATGGCTGCAGCACCAAGAGCCTTTCATCCACACGGCTCAGAATAAAAGGGAGGAAAAGTAGAAAGAAAGAAAGAAAGAGGATAAAAGAAAATAAAGTAAGGTAAAAAAAATAAATTTATTAAAGTAAAATAAAAAAAAAATGTCATCATGATGTTTCATGTTGATGATGTTGCCTAGAAGTGGGGTATCCATTTGCATTGAAATCTTTTAAATGAACATGGAGAGAACAGCCTGACTCTATTTCACTGCTAGGTTTACTTACACAGTATTTTAATACACGTTAATAAATGTATGTAGTGTTCTTCATATATTACTGAGGATTTCTTTTCTGCTGTTGGAATACTAGAATGTATACTATTAAAAGTAGAATACCATTGTAAATCAACTGTACTTAAATTAAAAAAAAATAGAATAGCATCAGTTTTTAAAATTGACATTTTCAGAATAAATGAACCAAAAAATAATAGTATTTTTTTATTTAAGGTCATGAAACTAATTTAAATTTAAGAGTGTTAGGAAGGAGGTTTTATATAGAAACTGGAAAGCAGGGGATATTAATTTTTCTACAAAGCTTATCTATAGTGGGACTAGCAAGCAGTTGAAAGTATTTGGTGTACAAGTGGTCATAGGTAGTGAGACCAAAACTGACTCATGTCTGAAGGAATTAGAGATTATCAGAAGGTCTAAAATCTCCCAACAAAGCATTAAACATTAAGCATTTATTGCTACTGCATATGCTCTTGGTTATTTTGTTTTGCTCTTAGTATTGTCGCTTTGAGTGAAATAGCTACAACTTTTTAAAGAAAAAAATGCCACCCCTACTCAGTGGTCAAAAATTATAGCTTAAATCCTGGCAGTCTATATGAAAAAATGTGTGCCATTGGTCCCAGGAGGAGCCAAATGGCTCAGTCAGCACAATTCATCATTACTACTGGAAATAACTCAGCATGCCTGCTTTGCTCATGGTGAGTCAGTGGCATCGTATTCATATACTGACAGCACTTTTTTCTTTTTAGGAATTACCCTCTCTATCCTGGGCCAAAGCACATGGCAGTAAGATTAAGTTAGGTATCAGAGTTCCAAAGAGCAAAGGCTGATATGTTTATTTTAAATTGGTAATTCACTCAAAAATGTTTAGTAAGGTTGACCTTAGGTGCTCAGGTGATGACAGGGGTCAGTCTGAGATGGGTCTTAACCTTGGGGAGCTTTTGATCTTATAGAAAGTATGAAATATACTGAAGTAATTTTTTTAGCATAGAATGCAGAGTGAGTTACGAGTAATATGAAATGGTAGTCCAGGAGGGAATGAGTACTTCTGGTTGGGAGGTCTTCTTTTGTTTATTCAACAATGTGATTACTACTATGTTCTAGTAGGAATTTTTAGCAAGGAGATTTAATCGTAGCTCTAATCCATCAAAAACTGATTGAACTAGAATAACTGATTAAACTAGAATAAATGAGATACTCAAGAGAATAAGAGATGACTAACACACAGTTTAAGTTTTTTAAGTAAGTCATGGTCCAATGGAGTGAGATAGACATATAACAAGTATTTAAAGCAAGATATGAGAAGTATTATAATGCATGGGTAAAGGCTATAATTTTTTGCTTACGGTGTATTATATATGTGCTTTATATATCTTTTTTTTTTTTTTTTGGTCAAAGCCTCTAACACTAGATTTAGTTCAAATCGGAAAATGCTCACCACACTATCTAATAAATAAAGCTAGTCTTCATTTGTCAAACCAATAAGCCAAATCAGACTTAACTTCTGGTAAGAAAAAGTATGACTTCATTTTTCAGTTAAAATAAACTATACCTCCTTCCCCCAAGCATCTCACTTCTGCTTTCTAATTCTAAGTTAGATGGATTGATAGATAAATAGTTCAACCTACAGTAGATAAAGGCATGGAGTCTGGCTGTGACTTAGAGGCCAGATGAACTAAGACTCTGGCTTTCTCATTTTTTACTTGGTTCCTACAGGACTCTTTCTCCGTACTAGAGCTCTGAGCTGTCTCCAGTTGCTTGGTGATCTTGGTGATCTGCTCATCTTACAATGAGCAGTACATCATTTTAAGATTTGTAAAGTAGAGAAGAACAACTGTGAAAGAAAAGGGTGGGGTGGTGGGGTGGGAAAGAAGAACCAGAGTGTTTTCAAGAAGATGGTTTTAAGAAAGAGGAGATTTGGGAATTGAAGATCTGGAAACATTCTTATAAAATTATCCATACTCCAGTGCACTTTGGAATGACTTTGTGTTTTGAAAATGCTTCAGAAACAAGTTATGCAGTGTGAGTAGGATTTTCATAGATGAGGAAGGTGGGGAGGAGAGACAGTTCGTGGAAAGGGAGGGATAGTTCATATCATGCATAGAAAGTCTTGAAAAGAGCATGCTGTCTTTATGGAAAGTAGAGATCCTCATTGTGACTTTATGATAGTTATGTCGTGGGAGTGATAGAAAGTGAGACTAAAGAGTTGATGGGGTTTGGTTTGTGAAAAACTTTGCATGCTATTAATATATAATTTAGATTTCACTTATGCAGGCAGAAGGGAGACACAGTGGCTTTTTAGCTGGACAGTGCTTGAACGTGCAGATAATTCATGTGGCAGAGTGAAGGGTGGAGGGGAAGATGGGACATGAGATAAGCAGGTGGACAGCTAGTTGGGAGATTTCATCCATTATGAAATGAACACTCTTCTCTCCCCACATTTCTGAAATTGGGATGCATCTTACCATTGATGGATGTTATAAATTAATTGGCAGTAATTTTTTTCTTTTTTGGAGATACATAAAATAATGATATATTTTAAGTCAATGAAAACTATAATTCAGATAGAGGTGATGTTGGTCTTAAAAGTAGGACCTGCAAGTGGGGATAGATAGAATGTAAGATCCATTTCTGGAGAAGAAAACTCTGACTGATAGAGTAAATTTGATTTTTGACTTAGGATAAGAGGTTTCTAAAGATTGTTAGAATTTAAGGTTCAAGAATTGTCAAGGTGCTTTGATTAAAGTCTTTTATAACTCAAATCAGTATGATTTTACAGGAGTTGGATTATTTTTTGCGGCTGAGAAAATTTTTAATGGAGAAAAAATATATATGTATGCATATATATATATATATATATATAAAAAATCAAGACCAGTGATAAATGGTTTCAAATATAGGCTCCCCCCTCCCACACTTTGAATATCTTTCTGTCTTTTCCCCATTCCTTGGACTTTTTCTTCTGTCCTTTCCCAGTTCTCTATTTGTTATGTCTTTACTTTTCTTGCTTGTCCTATTTGCCTGAAAAAACAACTACTGTCACTCCAAAAGCACTATCTACCTACCTGTTAATTCCCTCCTTTTCTACCTCTCCCTTTTCCTGCTGCCCTTTTTACCCATGTTTTGTGGACAGCACTGGGAATAATATATAATACCGAAGGGAGCAATTAACTCAACATTTGGCCCAGGGATTAGAGACTGACTAGCTTGTAACTAACTCCTCAGGGCTTAATTTATATTAATGCTGCCTTGAGATTCACTTTCTTCACCTGATAGCACAGGGCCAAACTCCCTAGTTGTTTATTCAAGTCAAGGTTTACTTTTGCAAAGAATGAATAGATCGAAATAGGAAGCAAATAAGGTTCTTGAAAAGTGCCACTTAGAAGAGTCTATCACAAAATCACACATTTTTGCTAGAATGCTTATCTCTATATATGATGATACTTGGTAATTGAATCCTGAAGAACAATCAGTTTCTTTGCTCTGAGGAATCTGTAGCAGCAAGACCCTTGAATAGATAGCTGGCTTCCTAGAACTAGCCTAGAAACTCAAGCTGTCTTCTCTTTGAGACTGGATATTGGCAATTCCATTCAAAGCTGTAAGGCACTTGTCTCTCAACTGTATTCTTTTTGTTTATATGTAAATAATGTATGTAAAATAATGAATACAAATCTTAATTCTGAAAATTATATTCCGCTTGTATTTCAAGTTGTTCCTTCTCTGTTAATTTCTTAGGTTTTCTTGAATTATTTTTTGGTTGGTCTCTAAAAAAAAAAATTCTGTTTTGTACCGTTCTGCAGCACATATTTGGAGAGAGAGAGTTATTTATCAGACTTAATATATCATTCTATTTTGTACTTCAGCCACTTGCAAGCCAGTATAACATTACTGTGGAAATGGTTTATTATTTCAGTGCTGTTACGTGGAGTAGTAGGAGTTCACATGCTGGACATCCTCCCCCAAAGAGTCACTTGCACTTTAATTGGAAAATCAAAACTGATATTTAATGGGACAGCACCAGTGGGACTGGACTTTTGGGAAAAGTTGTCTTTGTAGAGCTCATATCTATTTCCAGATCTTTTCTGATTAAATGGCTGCCTTTCACAGTAGTTTATTTGCCATTGCCTGTTGTTTCCTGACTATTAGTAAAAGAGAGTATTGTACCATGGATAGATTTCACCTCTGTTAGGGTTGCCGGGCCCTGTCCTGATTCTGAAGTTGAAATCTTTAATAGTTGGCCCTTTGTGAATTTCACCAAGTGCTTCCCATTCACAAAAGTGTCTTTTGATAAAGAGCCCCTTGGCAGGAAGGATTCTTTTTTTCAGATATGCATGGAGAGATTTTGTTTTGATGACTCATGAACCAAGTGAAAGAGTTCTAAATTAAAATGATTTGAAGAGGTAAAATATAAAGCTCCTTATGTATAGTGTCTTTGATCAAGGCTCTTGAATGTTATTTAAGTGTTACGTTTTTAAGCTTCTGTATTTAAGATTGAAATGCTTTTTATTTAAATTAAATGCCATTATTTTGTAAAATTTCTGCAGACATTGTGGATGCTGTCCATTCATAATTTTGAATTGTGATTTACTTCCCATAAGACTTTCCACATATTAGCATTTCAACAATTTTCACTCAGAAACTGAGATTTTATAGTTCTGTAGCAGAGTCTCTGGAGGTGCATGCTGAAAAAGTAGTCTCATGGTGATTTCAAAGAGAATTTCCTATTTGGGTGACTAGAGAATTCATATCATGAAAAACTGTGTATGTTCTGGCTCCCTTGAAACACAAGTATTTTAGATATTTGTTCTTTGTTTTCTTTTTATACATGTTTCAAATGTACAGATTTATTGTTCAACATCTGTATATGCTACAGAGTGATCATTATCACAAATCGAGTTGCTATCCATCACCATACAGTTGACACCCTTCCCCCATTTTGCCTACCCTCCAACCTCTCAACCCCCTTTCCCTCTGGTAGCAACTAATCTGTTCTCTGTATCTATGAGTTTGTTTTTTTTTTGCTTTTTAGATTTCATATATGAGTGAAATCATGTACTATTTGTCTTTCTTTATCTGACTTACTTAATTTTGCGTAATACCCTCAAGGCCCATTCATGTTCTTGCAAATGGCAGGATTTCATTCTTTTTTATGGCTGAGTAATATTTCATTGTGTATATATACCATGTGTTCTTTATCCATTCATCTGTCCATGGTCACTTAGGTTGTTTCCATATCTTGGCTATTATAAATAATGCTTCAGTGACCATAGGCACATATCTTTTCGAATTAATGTTTTTTTGTTCTTTGGATAAATACCCAGAAGTGGAATAGCTGGGTCATATGGTAGTTCTATTCTTAATTTTTTGAGTAATCACCATATTGTTTTCCATAGTAGCTGCCCCAGTTTACAGTCCTGCTAACAATTCCCTTTCTCCACATCCTCTCCAATATTTGTTATTTCTTGTCTTTTTGATAATAGTCATTCTAACAGGTATGAGGTGATATCTCATTGTGGTTTTGAATTGCATTTCCCTGGTAATTAATGTTGTTGAACCTCTTTTAATGTGTCTGTTGGCCATCTGTATGTCTTTGGAAAAATGTCTATTTGGATCCTCTGGCCATTTTTTAATCAGTTTGGTTTTTGTTGTTGTTGAATTGTATTGAGTTCTTTTATATTTTGGATAGTAACCCCTTATAGGATATATGATTTGCAAATATCTTCTTGTGTTCAGTAGGTTGCCTTTTCATTTTGATGATAGTTTCCTTTGCTGTGCAGAAGCTTTTTAGTTTAATGTAATCCCATTTGTTTATTTTTGCTTTTCTTTCCCTTGCCTTTGGAGTCAGATCCACAAAAACATTGCTAAGACTGATGTCAGTGAGGTTACCACCTATGTTTTCTTCTAGGAGATTTTATGGTTTCTGATCTTCCATTCAAGTCTTTAATCCATTTCGAGTTAGTTTTGTGTATGGTATAAGATAGTGGTCTAATCTCTTTCTTTTGCATGTGGCTGTCCAAATTTCCCAGTGCCATTTATTGAAGAGACTGTGCTTTTTCCATTGTGTGTTCTTTGCTCTTTTGTTGTAGGTTGTCCTTGCATGTGTGGGTTTATTTCCTGGTTCTCAATTCTGTTCCACTGATCTATATATCTGTCTTTGTGCCAGTACCACACTGTTTTGATTACTGTAGCTTTATAGGATAGTTTAAGATCAGGGATCATGATACCTCCAGCTTTGTTCTTCTTTCTTAAGATTGTTTTGGCTATTTTTTTTTTTGAGTTTCCATACAAATTTTAGAATTATTTGTTCTAGTTCTGTGAAATATACCTTTGGCATTTCATAGGGATTGCATTGAATCTGTAGATTGCTTCATGTAGTGTGGACATTTCAACAATATTAATTCTTCTGATCCATGAGCATGGACTATCTTTCCCTTTTTTTGTGTGTCTTCTTCAATTTCCTTCATCAGTGTTTTATGGTTTTCAATGTAGAGTTCTTTCATTTCCTTGGTTAAATTTATTCCTAGGTATTTCATGCTTTTTGATGAAATTGTAAATGGGATTGTCTTCTTACTTTTCTTTTCTGATAGATTGTTATTAGTTTATAGAAACACAACATATTTTTGTATATTGATTTTGTATCCTGTGACTTTACTGAATTCATTTATTAGTTGTAACAGGTTTTTGGTGGAGTCTTTAGGATTTTTTATATATAATATCATGTCATCTGCAAATTGTGACAGTTTTACTTCTTCCCTTCAGATTTGGATGCCTTTTATTTCTTTTTCTTGCCTAATTGCTGTGGCTAGGACTTCCAGTACTATATTGAATAAAAGTGATGAGAGTGGGCATCCTTGTCTTGATAGATGGCTTACATTAATTGATTATTGAATGTTGAACCATTCTTACATCCCTGGAATAAATCCTACTTGATTGTGGTATATGATCTTTTTTAGTGTATTGTTGGATTTGGTTTGCTAATATTTTGTTGAGGATTTTTTTACTGAATCATGTTCAGCAAAGACACTGACCTGTCATTTTCTTTTTTTGTGTGGTGTCTTTGTCTGGTTTTGGTATCAGCAATGATGACTTCATAAAATATGTTTTAAAGATTTCCCTCCTCTTCAATATTTTGGAAGAGTTTGAGAAGAATAGATATTGAATATTCCTCCAGTGTTTTGTAAAATTCACCAGTGAAGCTGTCTGGTCCTGGGTTTTTGTTTGTTGGGAGGAGACATTTGTTCTTTAGCTAGGAAAAGGAATTTTCATTTATTTAAATTGTTTATTGTATTAAATTTTATATGCTATACAGTTTAGCCTTATTTGGTCAATTACAGCTTCAATCACTAAAGAGAGAATTCCCTTGAAAAGGCCTGTTATATGCTGAGAGGAATTCTCTTTGTTATCTTTGAAGGACCACTATTGTGATTAAAACATGAGGAAGAGAAGTTAGAATTAAATATTTATTTATTTATTTGTTTGTTCATTCATTCATTCACTTAGTTAATTCAACAAATACTTTTGAGTAGCCTTCTGTCTGCTAGGAGCTAAGCTAAATATTAAATGATCCATAAAGTATTTCCTGTCTTTTTAACAATTATAATGTAGAATGAAAGAAAGACGGTTGATGAATAACTGTAGCATTATATATGACTACACGATCTGGTGTATAAAACAAGAGAGGAGAATTTACAGATGATGAGGAGAGAGCAGGTGTCAGACATCAGGGAAGGATTTAGTTGAATTTTAAATTATACATAACCCAGTGAGTCTCTTAAGAAATTGATGAGCATCTATTATCCTAAGAATAATTTAAGTATGGTGCAAGCTTTCTTTCCCTCCAAAGTGTATTGTCTTTATTAAACAATATAATTTATGTGTGAATATACACACACACACATAATAGGTAAATGTCTTTCTCTGTGTGTGTGTATGTATGAATGTAGAAACCTATATACCATAACCGTATACCAAACCTATACACCATATACCCAACATTAGGCTTATCAATAGGACCACATTTATTTTCTTTTTTGGAATGCTCTTTATAGTAGACCTGTTTAATTATAAAGGATTATAAACATCTGTATCTTTGATACTATGCACTGTCCATCACATAAAAACAGAATCCTACTCAATCACGGAAAGTCGTGGGGTAGTATGTCAGTAGTTTTCATTTTTCTACCTGAAGTGATAACGTTTCATGATATCAATATTTCTCAAACATTTATATTAGAAGACACTATGACTACAGAGACGAATGATGTGAATGATCATGTTCTGGGTTGCTTGAGAAATATAGCTCTGAGGGACTTTTTAATAGGAACATGTTCTGAAGTCTTAGACTTTGTATGAAAAAAATCTTGCAAGCATTTTAGTTCCTTCAAATATATGTGTTATTTCAATACAAAAGTCTAGGTTGTAATTACTACTTCCTAATAACTGTAGTGCAAGAAACATGGCTGTGCATTTGGAACTTCAATTCACTGATACTCTAAACTGGCGAGTTCACTGAGTTAGAACTTGTTTTGGTTTTGACAGTTGTTGAAAGGGCCTATATAGATATTCATTCATCTAGCAAAACTCTTCCCCATTATCAATATCTGCAGTCTCTGACTTTGGTCATTCTGCTACAAATGTGCACTATCTCAAGGAAACTTTTGCAACTGAAATATGTGATTGTTTCCCAACTATCATATTAGGAGGTCCTAAGTTTTTAATTTTGTCACTTCTTTTGGGTAATTTTGCCTAGGTGCTGGATGTAATAACAACTAAATGGAGAAAGGAAGGAGATTCTGTGTGTGCACGCACAGCTGCGTGTGTGTGCGTGCGTGCATGTGTGTCTTGCAAGGAGCCTGGATTCTCAGAAAGTTCACAAAAATCTGTTCACCACTTATATTAAAATCCTTCAAAGCTCAGGTTCTATGTCTATATGGTTTTTTCACATAGAAAAAAGAGTAATAATTTTAATGTTAGAATTTCAAAATTTCAGGTATTTCAACATCAATATCATGACAGTATTATATACAGAACAGTTTATTATCTGTAAATATTTTCTATTGAAAGCAAACACAAACTTTGTATTTGTACATCACAATTTTTTCTTATTCCCCACACTCATATACAATGGGCATCTTGATGGAGAAAACTGAAAGTTTGATTGTCAGTGTTTCTGATGTTGCAATTTATATTTTTATGTAGTTTGACATAAAGTGCTCACTTTTAAATCCACATCTATCTCAGACGTTTTAGAGACAAAAAGGAAGGTCTTTGTTTTCCTATTAGTATTTTATGTATAATTTCCTGTGAGTATTTGGTATATGACTTATAAAGGAATCATTGTTATTTCTATTTTAAATTCCTCTTAACAGTCATAAAATGTATATGTTTAATATTATTTTAAAATATACTTAAACAAATAATAAAATTCTTATTTGCTATGACTGTTACTGATAAATAACAGTGTGGAACCAATAAATTCTTTGAAATCCAAAGAATTCTGTATTTCAAAAATACCCAAAAGGACATTTGCAAAATGGCCAACATTTTACTTATAAATTTTAAGTCATCTTTAGGCAACCGGGGCTTGTGGAAGGATTTGTAAACATTGTGCTAGATTGCTGGGCATTTTTGTGAGCTTAGTGCATTTAAGGGGGTTACATTTCTTCAGTTATGAGTTTATTTATTCAACAAATTTTTATTGAGCCCTTTTTTAAAGTAACAGTCATTTTTCTAGGCACTGGAGACACAATAGTGAGCATATTCAACAAAAATATCTTTGTCTTTATGGACAAAGATATTCTGGTAGGAACATGACAGAAAAAATAAGTTAAGATATATGATATATCAAATAGTGACTTTCTGGAGAAAAAGATAGGAGGATGGGGAATGCTGGGCGGGTGTTCAGTTTAAAATAAGGTGTTCAGGGAAGGTCTCCCGGAAGCGACATTTGGAGGAAGACCAAAGGAGGTGAGGGAATAAATAAGTGCTTACATGGGGGAATGTGTTCCAACCAGAGCATATTCTAAAGCCCTGAGGCAGTAGCATGGCTGGAGGTTCTGGGAGTCTCCAGGAGTTGGGTGGACTGGTGCCAAGTGAATGAAATGGGAGAGTAGGAGGTCCAAAGAGCTATTTTATGTAAGGAATGGGGTAAATCATATAACACTTTGTGAGGACTTTGGCTTTACTCAGAAGAAGATGAGAAACCATTGGAAAGCTCTAAGCATGAAGAGTTAATGAAAAAGTCTTCAGAAACCTTAAGTATACTTTGTGCAGTGAAACCTCTTATTTGTAATATTGATTAGTCCTTCTACCTCTCCCTTCCAAATTTCCTTCTTTCTTCTGAATGTTGAATTTCAGAAGGCTTTACATTTGAAATATACATACATCAAATGAGCTGTAGCAGGTTTTTCAGAGTCCAGTTTCACTGATGTCCAACACAGAGCAGTGTATTCATGCTGGCAGAAACCAGATCTTCAGGGCTCTGGCCATGACATTTTGAAATGGAAACACAGAGACTGTAAAGCTGAGACTGTAGAAGAAGTAGCTTTTAAAGAAGATTTTCAGACTAATACACATGTCCTGCCCTAGTTAATAGACAAAATAGGACATGCAGAGAAGAAAGAGTTCAGTGGTTTGACTAATATTTTCCTGGATTGTAAAAGAGAAGTAGGGGTAGGAGGGAATGAAGACAAAAAAATTATTCTGACCTTAAAAAATTTCAAGATGCTTGGGAATCCTCGAAAAAACCCAGCTGGTGCAGACATAAAATTAGAGTGATCATATGTCCTCTTTATTTCCCAGGACAATCCCAATTTATGCCTCTTGTCCAGTGTAATTATTGATAGCCCCCTTTCATTCCCCAAAGTGTCCTGATTTAGACAGTAAGCGAATGTGGTCACCCAACATATGAGTCCATAACCGTTTATGCTACATTTATATTATTTATCATTTATATTATTTCAAATCATTTCAGTTTTTGGTATGTTCATAATTTTAGTTTGATTTTTAGGTTATTATTAGTGTTCATTATTTCAATATTTTGTCTTTTCTTTAAATTTTTTTTCTCCTGTGGGGATAGTTTTATAGATTTGTGTTTAAAGAGATTGGAGATTGTTCCCTTTCTAGGCAATTCAGAAAAATATGCATTTTTTATTTTAGAAGATGCTTCTATTTATTTTACTTAACATTTTTGACTGTTGAATGAAAGACTATTTCAGAGTCAAATTTATATATAGTTTCTGGAGTATTGCTGTTAAAATAATATTAAATAATTATATATTAAAATTGCAATGTCATATTTATGTATTATTCAAAAGCATTGAAGAGTTTTGGTTTGTGGAAGGATACTGAAGAGAAAAATAAAGGTTTCAGTTTTAAGGGAATTTTCTGGAAGGAATGCTTTTATATATGTGCCCAGATTTGCTTTGCTAATATATTATCTCAATTGGAAACATCACTACACTGTAAATATTCCTATAACATTCTTATAGACATGGCATTGTGGAGTCAGGGGAAGAGAACTAAATGAAGAGTCTGGAAACTTGAATTCTAGTTTTATCTAGTAAGTGGCATCATGATTTTGCCAATATCATTTATCCAGTCTGTGCCTTAGGGCTGGTTCTCTGGCCTAAACTAAGTCATGGGCTATTGTGTGGAGTCAAGGAGCTAATATATTTGAAAGAATTTTATAAATTATCATTTCTATCTAGATCTGAGATTGCATTAGATCTGTAGCAAAAAAGAAAGCTCTTTTAAGTGAGACAGTTACATTTCTTTCCTAAGGAAGTTCTGAACCAGTAAGTTAATTACCTCTTTCCCCTAGGGAATGAATCAGCTAATTATAAAGAGGGAGCCAAGGTCAAATTTAAGCCAATCTTTCCATTAGTCTGGGAGACTACTTAGTTTCATCCCTTGCATGGAGGGAATGCTGGAACTAATGTGAACAGTTTGACAGGTTTGGGAGCCTAGGCAAATAGACCTTTCAGAATGACTTCATTATTTTATTGAAAATAACGTGTATTAATAGGCTGCCAGAGATACCCAAATGTCTATCTTTCACATGGAAATACTTTTTGGATTATGTGCACCAATGACCTGCATGACTGGCATAGATAATTAAATTTTAACTGTGTCTTTGCAACTAATCCAGTTTGATATCTGTGTTTCAATGTAGGACATAGCTTTCATCAGAGATATTGGAGCAAGAAAGACTATGTTTAAATAGGCTTAAGCATATTCCTTTTTAATAATGTTCATTCATATTTTTATTGTTTGATTAAGAGTATATCCACATTATAGACTCCTATAGTTGGCCTATCTTTGATATAAATGATATTTTTATGAGCCACATTTTCATCAGTGCAGTGAATCATCCATTCCTGGATATCTGCCAACAGATAGTCATGACCTTGGGATAAAATAACAATTGGGAAAAATAATCAGATTTCCCTATGTGATGCTGGGCAATGTAAAGAGTATAAAGGTGTGCCCCTTCCCTAGCACACTCTTATTTAAATGCACAGAAATGAAGGAGAAATGAATTTAATCTTTTGTGTGATATTGTTTTTAAGGACTGGAAAAACAATGACTAAAGAGAGCAGTTATGGAGTACCATTGTTATTGAATGTATTTTTAATGTGTTTAGGGTGGGGTTGCGGGTGGAGAGTTCTACAGGCTGGGAGATCTGATTCACTGTGGAAATAAATTCTGTCCATTTATATTATAATGTTTTTCTCATATATATTTTTTTAAATCAAATGCCACTCTCTCCTACAGTAAAAGAAAAGAGAAAGAAAAGAGAGAAAGAAAGAAAAACAAATGAACAGAAGCTTCTGAATAAGGATTGGTTTTTGGTATAGCTTCTTCTAGGTTTGGTTTTATTTTGGTTTGTTTTTTTTTTGCCATACGCGGGCCTCTCACTGTCGTGGCCTCTCCCGTTGCGGAGCACAGGCTCCGGACGCGCAGGCTCAGCGGCCATGGATGGCTCATGGGCCCAGCCGCTCCGCGGCATGTGGGATCCTCCCGGACCGGGGCGCGAACCCGTGTCCCCTGCATCGGCAGGCGGACTCTCGACCACTGCGCCACCAGGGAATCCCGACTAGTTTAACTTTTGAATGTGTGTGTATGTGAGTTATTGATAGATAATATTTATAAGAGGGCATTAGATAACAGACACCATCTCATGTGAATTGGGAAATTGAAGAGGAAAAATAACCAAAGTGTTTCATTTGCAATTGCATGTACTAGGGAAAAAAAGCTGTTTCCATAGTGCTGATTGCACTCAAACAAGTATATTCTTCCTTGAGTATCAGAAAAGCTAGATCTTTTTACTAAAACCTATTAATCTCCAGATGAAAAAAGCATCAGTAATTCTAGTAAATAAAATTTAGTGTCAGTACTGTGTATTTAAAGATTATATTTTAGATTGATTATTAAAAAATAGATTAAAATAGAAGTGTAAATGTTTTTGGTGAAAAAAAGAGTAAGTTAATTTTCTCTTTCTCGCTGGACTATTATTTTAGCAAGTAAAAGAAACAAAACAAAAGGAAAAATAAACCCAAACTTGCTGTCAAGTAATTGTGAAAAATAAAGCATTGGGTATACATAGTATTATGTAAGAATGTAGTCTTTGAACTTATTTCAAAGGATTTGAAAATTTAAGGCTGTTGGAAAAATTAAGATACTAAATGATCTGATTTCCTTTATGATGAAAATATTCATATGTACTTGTAATCTTAACTATATAAGTGGCAGTGAAACATGTTTTCTTCCTAAGTGTGTTCATCTGTTTTATATTTAATTGGAGAAAATGTCTTTCAGTTTTCTGATTATAATGATAACATGGCATGCAAGAAACCAGAGCATGTTAATCAAACCTCATGATTATAAGTATTTAACTTAATGGAAAATGATCATTATGGATATTCAATAACATTCATTTGGCTACATTTCATGTAAAGTTAGTTCCATTCTTAATACTATAAGGTTATGCATTTGTGTATCACACTAATGAAGGGAATTTGTAAATCTGATTTCGAGTTTGAATCTCTCATTTCATTTTGCAACTTAAACAATACTTTTAGAAAATCAGTCTACATTGTCATATGGAATACAATTTGTTAACTGGCCTCTTCCAAGATGACAGTACTGAAGATTGTAATGCATATTGGATATTCATTTTATTCAAGGTGTTGAGTACTTTTAAGTACTAATTTCTTTAATTTAAAGAAAATAGAGCTTCTAGGAATAAAAGTATTATTATTCACCATGATGGTTCAGAATAATTTGATTTACTTTCCCATTTGAAATAACTTATAAATGACATTTCCTTATAGGCTATTCTACTGAAATTTCGCTAGATGAAAGAGAGATAGATATGTGTTTAACTTAATGATGAGATTTTATTATGACAACCTTTTTTTTCTTTTTTTGCTGTATGCGGTCCTCTCACTGTTGTGGCCTCTCCCGTTGTGGAGCACAGGCTCCAGACACGCAGGCTCAGCGGCTGTGGCTCACGGGCCCAGCCGCTCCACGGCATGTGGGATCTTCCCGGACCAGGGCACGAACCCGTGTCCCCTAGCATCGGCAGGCGGACTCTCAACCACTGCACTACCAGGGAAGCCCATATCACAATCTTCTTCTAAACTTTTTATTTTATATTGGAGTATAGTTGATTAACAATTCTAATTTTTAAGAAGAGATTAATTATCTTGTCTGTTTTTACCTCCATGTTAGTTTTAAATTTTATTATTAAGATTTATTCAGAAGCTAAAAATTATATACTAGAGCTTTACTTTTAACTGTATTCCTACTTATCTGCAATGTTCATAATACTATAGAATACTTTTCAAGGGGAGAAAAGATTTTATTAAAATTTCATGCATATATTATTCATTGCTGGGTAGTCTCTTCTATAAGTAGAAAAATATGGCTGTAAAATATTGATTTCATTAAGGAAGTATGAGTTGGAAATGTCACAGGTGTAACTGATCATCATCACTGAGGCAATAATATTTTTCTTTAAATGGTAATAATGTCAACAATATTCTGTGTATTTTTTTAACCACTAATTTTACCTTTACATTTTCTTTAAGTATCTTATTGTGATTTTAGGCATTTCTGTGCCTTTCTATTAAAGAGCTGGGCTGTGTACATGAATATTTGTCATTAACTTAGGTATATCCTACTGTGGCCTCTTTTTCAGTTTATTTTCTCCTTCTTATTCCATGACCCCACGCTACTAATGGAGCTTCAAATTATTGTTTAAATATTATACTTTCCAGATGCATTGATGAAATATTTCAAAATATGAAATTTTGAGGACTTCCCTGGTGGTCCAGTGGTTAAGACTCTGCGCTTCCAGTGCAGGGGGCACGGGTTCGATCCCTGGTCAGGGAAGTTCCGCATGCTGTGCAGTGTGGCCCAGAACAAAACAAAACAAAAACAACAACAAAAAAAACCTCGCAGTCTGAGAAAAACTGTAAATTGATGTGAAATAAAATTCATTAAAAAATATGAAATGTTGAGCACAAGGTGATAAAATTATAGCATATCAGACTTTAGCAGTGAATCCGAGAACCCCAATCTCACCCTTCCATTTTTTCCCTGTTCTTATGCCCTACAGTAGGAATTTAAAAATTGATTCCACAACACCTAGCTCAGTGTCTGACACATAATAGACGTTAACAAGATATTTTTAAATGAAAGAATAAACTCACATCTTCAACAGAGGTTCTCAAAAGGACCATGTGTTTATTTGTGATATGAAGGATTGTCTGGATATCCAGTAACAACTATGGAGGATAAATAGTGGTAGATAACATTCTTCATTCGTTGCTGATTGCTTATGTCTGATTTGAGACTTTAAAAACAATGTATATTTCTGCTCATTTCAAAACCTTTTACTTTTCCACATCTATTTACTTCCTTAGTTCTCTGTTTCATCCAGAGAGCAGTTGGTTTTACAGATTATCCCCATTGCTGAAATATTCTTATTTGTTTTCTTATCTGATGATGGAAGAACTGTATTTTCCATTGTTACACGTGATTTTTTCCTTTGTTTTCTCTAAATGAATTGTTTCTAGAAAGGAATCTAAACTGTGGCTAATTATTATTCAACCTTCATAGTGTTAGTGAAAACAAAAGTTGACCTTATACACTGAAGGGCTATAGGAAAACTTGGGTGTAACAAAAATTGTTTTTTAAAGTGAAGGGAAAAAAAACTTAGCAATGAAGTTGGGAGAGTAAGCTTCAGTTTTCCACATTTTAACTCCAAAAAAAAGAGAGTCATTCAATGTAATGATGCAGTTTTTAAGGGCTTTTTCTTAGAGTATTTACGTTATCTGAATAATATTTGATGGTAAAGATCAAGCACCTTTGATTCAACTCAGGATATGCTGAGGGTAAAATCTTATTTTTTCGTGGAGGGCTTTTTCCTTTCTTCCATTAACGTTGAGAAGGAAAACTTGGATATGGTCTTCATAGCTCCATTTAATAAATTTTCCTCTTCCTTCTCCTCCCTTTTTTTCCCCTTTCTTTTTTTCTGTAACACTGTCATTTTCTCCTTCTCTTCTTTTCTTCTTTCCTTCCATCAGTGTTTATTAAGAATTTATTCCTTGCTGGGTTCTTCTTCAAGATACGTGGTTCATCTTCAAGCTCCAGAAAGTGAAGAGAAGTAAAAGAACTGTGGCGTTTCTTTTCTTGTCCCACCTCAACAAACAAATCCTTTATTGAGATGTAGATCTCTTTAGCATCACTCCCGGTCTCTGTCTGGCCTGCATCCACCTGTTGCTGGTGCCGGAAGTAAAAAAGGCAGAGGGTTTGCCCCATTCGGTGGAGACAGGATTTCAGCCCTCAGTTTCTGATTCCTCCAGACCCTTTTGTGCAATACCCACACTGTACCATGGAATGCACCAGCCCACCTTATGCTGATTTCTGTTTTTAAAAGTGTTCCTTCTGAAAATGTAGCTGTGGGGAATGTCCCCGGGATTTGTTAAATAGGTGACATGATTATACATCATAGGTGAATACTTGAAACCCCTATGTGGCTCGTATTTTCAAAATGGAAAGGGCTCTGGAGCCTACTGGTATTATTCCCTCATTTTACAAACAAGGCAGTTGAGGGATTGAAAAGTGAAGTTATGTAGCCATTTAGTGGCAGAGCCCTGCCTGAATCTGCCTGCAAACCAGAGGCCCTTGAGGCTCAGTAAACATTATATCCCGCTCTTTCACTCACTCAGCATATAGACAAAATTAGATTTGATAGTCTAAAAATGAAATATGTTTCTGAAAGTTATTTAGAATACAATTTTATTTCATAAATTAGGTAGTTTAGTGTGATCTAGTGTAAAGAATTGAAACCAGATGTACCTGGGTGTGCATCTAAACTGCCACCTTAATGTTAGTATGAACTTGGACAACATATTTAACCTTTTTCTTAATCTGTCAAATAGGGACAGTGAACCCTTATTTTATGTGGTTATGGTAAAACCAGGTCTCAAATCCAAGTATTCAAAATTCTTGACACCAAAGTGAAGTGCTCCAGGGAAAATGAAATCCATATAGAATGTTTGGCTTCAATTTACCCATTAGTGTAGCTCATTTCTTTCAAATTTTAGCACCATTTCTCAGAGCTAGCACCATTTAATTGATTTGTACTCCAAATAGCATCCTTGTATAATTTTGGAACATTTTTCTTTCCACTGATCACTGAAGGTATCTTATTAACATCTGGATAACACTTTAGGGAAGTGATTTTTCAGTAGTTTCTCCTTCAAAATGTTTTATGATATAATTTATCATAGATGTATGTGGCGATTTCATTTAATTTCTTGAAGTAGGCTGTTATAATCAACAGGACATTTTTTTGTAGCAAGTGAGCAGTTCTAGAAAGTTTTGAAGGACTCACAGGTTTTTGGAATGCAGGGCCCACAATCTGGAGATCAGCTGGTGAAATATAATTCACAGCACCATGACTGGGAACAGTCAAGAAAATTCAGGATTCTCAAAAAAGTGTAGTTGTTCTCATTTGTTATCACCACTTGTTCTTAGTATGGAACAGTGTCATTTATTCGCAAATGAGAGGAAAATAGTTCGTAAAATTGAAGTTCATTTGGGGACTGTATTACTGTAGTTTCCCTTACATGATACAATGACTAAATAATGTTTCCAAATGAGAAATTATATATAATGCTGTGCAATTTATTGATGGTGAATGTCTTTCCTTTGCATTCATATGTAGGTCAGCCAAAAAATTCACCTCAAAGATCACTTCCATTCTTAGATTCATCTATTAGATATTCATTGTTGGCACAGAAGTTCAAGACCTAGGGACTTTTCTTCTTTTAATTAAGCCAGTTACTTGTTTCATAAAAGATCCTCTAAATTTGGTGATGATGTAGCCTGTCATCTACTGAATATGACGTATTTCACTACTTAGGTGCTGCTTTTATTGAGCTTTGATGAGACAAGTTTAATCTGAAACTGATCATGTTCTGTTTCTAAATCTTTGCTAAATGGCAAGCATTTTTTGTACCTATATAGTAAAGTATATCACACACCTTAAATAGATTAGCAGTGTTTTAGAGTGAATTCGGTATGTCAGCAATATGAGGTTCTTTTCCTGGAGTGAGCTGCATTAGCATTATTAAATTAAGAATTGTAAAGATGCTTAAATGAAAACAACTGAGGTTAGTTTTATTTAGCTAGAAGGGACATTAGGGTTAGAATGGTGAACAAGTCCTTGTTTCTGAAACACATAACTGAACTTTCTTTCCCTTTCACTGTTGTTTATCTTTCTTTACCAAAGGGAAGAAAATGCTTGCACTGTAATAAATTAAGAAGAAATTATATTTTGCTTAGTAAGTAACTGGATGGTTAATAGGTAATTAGGTACAAGAGAAAATAAGTATAAAAAACTTCTGATTCCTTTTCTAATATTGGAAATGAGGAATTCAGAAGAAATCAATACAATGTGTATTAATTAAAGCATTTTGTGTTTTGGTAATAACTTTGTTCAGTTATATACAAGTATTCCTTAGAAAGAGAAGTCTATTTATATTCTCTTATATTCTGCTTAATATCTCTGAATAGCTGAATAGTTTTTTCTTCCTTTAATTTCATAGTAATTTGAATTTATTTTAAAATTTCAAGACAATTTTCTTTTCTTGGCTTGAAGGGACATATTACATGTGGCAAATGTAATATTGTATTTGTACATTATTAACTGCACATATTATTGTAAACATTACAAATGTAAATATTTCATTGGGCAAAATGACACTCATTCAATGCAGACTCAATTTAGTGAATGTATACAAGATAAAATCTAATAAAAGAACAAGAGAGTAAAGAAGTACACGGTTATACTGTTCCACCAATAGGATGAAAACATTTGATTATTGCTATATGGTAAACAGATTGTGTTCTTCTAACATTTTTTCTCTTGCACTTTAGCTAAGGAATTATATTAATTTAAATGAAAATGAAGGAAATGTCTAGGAGGGAAATTGCTCTGGCTAATTATAGGTATGCACCAAATCAGTGTGCCAATGATTTTGTATTTCTATGCAGTCGGGGTTTATCAAAATGAGACTTTCACAGCACAGTTTGCCTCTTTCTGTCTGATCACTGGTTATTTCAATGAGCTTTCCCAGGTGGTTTTACAGGCTAGTTACATCAGTACACTTACATGAATGGCTTCCCAGAGCACATGGACCTGATGAAGGGAGCTGTTATAGATTATTCTGCTATGGGAGGAATCATATTCTTGTTTTAAGTTCTATTTTTCTAATAGGTACAATAGAACTTCCTCCAAGGAGACGTTTATCAGTGCTAAAAGCCAGCATAGCCTGTGGTATGGGGGTCATCTCTAAATGAAGGCCTGCAATGATTCTTGATCTCTTTCCTGGTAAATCGCATCTCAGGGAGCTACTGCATTTTTCTGCTTTGGCTCTCAGTTTAACAAGTCTCGAAGTAATGATAGTAAAGCACTTATTGAGTGCTTAGCACGTCAGGCATTGCTCTAACTTTTTATATGTATTATTGAAGACTTACATAGTCTTGTGTGATAGTGGCCATTATTATCTGCATTTTACAGATGAGGAAGCTCAGACACAGTGAGATGAAAGAGATTAAATGAATCATCCCACCTGAAGACTTAGACCTATTAGGTAGCAGAAAATGATGTGAACCCAGATAGTAGGGTTCCAGAGCCCTGGAGCAAGCACAGCTGCATTACCCAAACTTCTTTTTTTTTTTTTTTTTTTTTTGCGGTACACGGGCCTCTCACTATTGTGGCTTCTCCCGTTGTGGAGCACAGGCTCCGGACGTGCAAGCTCAGCGGCCATGGCTCACGGTCCCAGCCGCTCCGCGGCATGTGGGATCTTCCCGGACCAGGGCAGAAACCCATGTCCCCTTCCTTAATTGTAGAGTAAAAATGTAAACTTTTATTGCATGGTCATACACTGTTCAGTAAGGTACATATATGAGTAAGGAGACATCAGAAATAAGCTGATTTTACACTGTTTTTTTCGAAATTGTTAGACACATACAGTGTGTCCTCAGCTTAAACTAGCATGTTTATGATTTTGATTAAAATTTTTTGGCCAATTTAACTGATACCCTCTATTATTGAATATTCATGTTTGTGTGAATTGACAGACTCACTTTGTCAAAATAGTTGAATTGGTTATTTGTTTATAGTAGGTTTTGACAAAACATATGTCAAGAAGACAGTTTTATAGAAAAATAATTGGGAGTTGAGGCATGATTGATCTCCCTGCTAGATAGTCACCAGACATAATAGCATGTTCAACTCTGTAAGAAAACTTGCCATAAATAAGTCCCTTTAACCATGTTTAACAGGTGTTCCAGAGCTTTTTTTCTCCTCCAGAAATGCTTTATTTTATAAAACACCTATTATCTAAGAACTGTCTTTGGTAAATGCTGCTATTTATGTAAAATCTGATGTTCTTAGAAGGCCCAGTAGTCTCTGGGGTTCTTATGTGAATTACTCTTCTGAACCTTCCACTAAGGTCACATTAAACTCATAGTAAGAATTTCATACCTGCCCATGACGATGAATTTGGTTCTTGATTAGACAACCCTCTTGGGGCCATATTTAATGTCAATTGGCAAGATAAGTTTCTCTCTGCTGGACCCCAAATATGATAGAAACACTTACATGATACTTGGTTTTTGGGGTTTTTTTGAGGTATAAATAAGCCAAGTGTAAATGAGAGTTTTCAGGTGATACAACAAAATGCTGGCATATGAAACTACAGAAATCCTGTGGGAATTCACTGAAGCACAATAATAACAAATAATAAAAAATACTGGGCTTCCCTGGTGGCGCAGTGGTTGAGAGTCCACCTGCCGATGCAGGGGACACGGGTTCGTGCCCCGGTCCGGGAAGATCCCACATGCCGCGGAGCGGTTAGGCCCGTGAGCAATGGCTGCTGAGCCTGCGCGTCCGGAGCCTGTGCTCCGCAGCGGGAGAGGCCACAACAGTGAGAGGCCCGCGTACGGAAAAAAAAAAAACAACAACAAACAAACAAACTTAAATTTGAGTTCATACTTCCCACTAAGTATTGCACTAAGCACTTTTGCAAGTATGTCTCATTTAATCCTTTTAAATGCCTCTTGGTTATGTAAATATCTCCATGTTACAGGTGAGGAAACTGTGGTTTCTCAAGGATTTCTTAAGGACCCATAGCCGTTTAAGCCAGAATGTGAAGACAGGTGATTAGGTACTTTAGAACTCATCGCTGCTACACTTAGTGTCATTTAGAGCTTGGATTCTGCTCCATATGGCTGAAAATTGTCAATGGCAGCTGCACTAACTAGTCTTTTTAAGGAGTAAAGGTTGGGGAGGCACATTTTTTAGCAAAATCACAGGCTGGACTGAGAGGCAGCCCACAGTCATTGATGGAAAACTTTTGAGTTTTGGATAGGATCCAAGTTCAAAGCTCATATGTGGAAACACTGGAGGTATAAATAAGCCAAGTGTAAATGATAGTTTTACTTCTTGACCAACCCATCAAAAACCAAATTACAGCTAAGGCCTTGTACCTTTCATAAGCTGAATACTGAACTAGCTGTTCCTTGTACTATTTTGGTCTCTTTCAAGTTGGGAACAATTAGATAAGAGAGAAGAGCCAAATTAGGATGTTCAAGGAGCAGACTGCACATTCAGGATAAATATTATTGGGTTTAGAGAGTTATGTGATGAGATGTGAATCGTATATCAGTAAATCATTGGAAAGTTTTTTTTTTTTTTTTTTGGATTGCTTGCCATGTCCATTCTGGGTAGGGAATAATGAACTCAAAAAGAAAGAACATGGTTCAGGGAATCCAGAGAACTGGGTATGACTTCAGGCTTTGCCTCTAATTATCTTTGGATTATTCGGTAAGTCACCTCTTATCTATAGAGGCATGGTAGCAAGGATTAAAAGCACAACTCTAGAGTCGGGGTCCTCATATGAGCCCTGGTGTCTTCTAGTTATTTGCTATGTGGACTTGGTAAAGTCATTTAATTTCTTTGTGCCTTGAATTCTTGCATATGAAAAGTAGATTAGCAGTATCCACATCTTAGGATTTTTATGACGTTAACACATGCAGTATAAAGTGTTTAGAAGGGTGTCTAGGATATAGGAAGTGCTATGTGTTAACGATTATTTTATTATTGTTCTAATTATTATTATTATCACTACTACTCTTATTCTCTTTAAGCCTCAGTTTCTTCAACTAGAAAACTAGGGGGTGAAATTCATGATATTTAAGATCATAATTTCAGATTCGTACACAGTTATTGAATTTAGCATAAAAGTCTTCTAATGATTTGTGAGGAGTCTTATGAGTACAAAAGTATGAAAATTAATACAAACAGCAAGTGCTGTGTGTTTTTAGGGCAAAAAAATAAACACGACGCAAACACAAAGTAAACAGACAAAGCAGGGCTTCCCTGGTGGCGCAGTGGTTGAGAGTCCGCCTGCCGATGCAGATGCAGGGGACACGGGTTCGTGCCCCGGTCCGGGAAGATCCCACATGCCGCGGAGCCGCTGGGCCCATGAGCCACGGCCGCTGAGCCTTCGCGTCCGGAGTCTGTGCTCCACAACGGGAGAGGCCACAACAGTGAGAGGCCCGCGTACCGCAGAAAACAAAAAAACAAAAAATAAAAAAGATAAAGCAAAGCCCTGTGTTTGGCAATTGAAGGACATGTTATTAAGTGTTTGATTCTCAAGGATGTGGAGGTTTAGATGGAAAGCAGGCTTTGCATCTTTGCAGAAGTTGTGACGTTTGAATGGGGATGATTAGGAAGTTGCATGCTTAAGTAGGTAAGCAAGGCATTTGTTAACCATAAGGACTAATTAGGAAGTATTTGCTATGCCAGTAATGTTCCAAGCACTTTACAAATATTAGTTTATTTAATCCTCAAGAAACTAAATAACTCACCCAACATCTTACAGTTGGTGAAGTTGGGATGTAAACCCAGGCAGTTTGGCTTCTGAGTTTGTGCTTTTAGCGCCTTTGCCTTACTATCTCTGAAAGGCTTAAAGAAAGGTATAAGGTTACATGGAATACTTAGAATATGTATTGTGTAACTGGGTATGGCCAAACTATAGGGTTTGGGGATAAGATGTATTAAGGGTTGGTAACTGGAGAATTAAAGAAATAGTCTGATCATTATCTTCATAATCTAGATAAGACTGTATTGAGGAATTAAACTAGAATGGTCACCATAGTAATGGTGAGGAAGCCATGTTAGAGAAGATCTTAGCCTCTTTGGGTCAGGGATCCTTTTGAGAATCTATTAAATTGTGGGCCTTCTTTCCAGAAATGTGTGCAACATATGACATTGCTACAGAATTTCAGCAGTTTCACAAACCCTTTAATTTATTTGATGCTTTACGCAGCTTGGTTTTCCTCCCTTGTAATAATTGTATATTTTCATAAGTCTACAGTTTGTTTTTACTTTGTGCTTGTTTTGTTTTCTATGTTTTCTTTCAGTAGTCATACTTTTTAATATTTTACTTTCCTTTTTTTAAATAAATTTATTTATTTATTTTTGGCTGCGTTGGGTCTTCATTGCTGCGCGTGGACGTTCTCTAGTTGCAGCAAGCAGGGGCTACTCTTTGTTGCGGTGCGCGGGCTTGTCATTGCGGTGGCTTCTCTTGTTGCGGAGCACGGGCTTAAGGCGCGTAGGCTTCAGTAGTTGTGGCTCTCTGGCTCTAGAGCGCAGGCTCAGTAGTTGTGGCGCACGGGCTTAGTTACTCTGCAGCATGTGGGATCTTCCCGGACCAGGGCTCGAACCCGTCTCCCCTACACTGGCAGGCAGATTGTTAACCACCGGGCCACCAGGAAAGCCCTAATATTTCACTTTCTTTAGATACCTGCTCTTTGGTTACTAATTTTTACAAAATTATAATTTTGGCAAGTTCTTGATCAACTTTAATCAACTTTATGTCCTTGCTGTATGAATATATGTAAATAAATAATTGCAGTGAAATTTCCGTACTTTGTTGCTTGAGTACAAAAGTGTTAGTAGACCTTCTGGCCAGTAGATAGTCTCCACTTAACCATATCATTCTGTGTTAATTCACAAATAGTTTGTTATTTGAATAACTGTATCTGGGATGGGAACATTATTTGCATTAAAAAAAAAAAAGATCAGTCGTATTTGCAAAATGCAACTGAAATGGCCTCTTGTGGAGAGCCAGATCCTTTGCTCCTAGGACCCTTTTTTGTCTCTTGAGCATGGAAACCCTTAGGGTAATTAAGAGTCTAGAGGTAAGGGAGTCAGAAGAGGATGGGTGACTGATTATCATTTGTTTTGTTTATCATTTGGTGTGAGAGTAATAATTGGGTTCCCCTTGACTATGTGGAGAGTAAACATTGCCAATACCTATGGGAAATTGCTCTAGTAAAATTCACATGCTATTTAGGATTTGATTTTTTTTTTAAATACAATCTAACTTGGCAGTTTGGTGAGCTGAACTCAAGTTTATCTTCCCGAAGTGATGAGAATCCATTCTTTTCTTTCTTTCTCCTTTTCCTTTAATTTCCCCTGAACTTTTACTCCACTTGGAGTAAAGGTAAAGTCTCCATTTCAAAAGTATAAATTATTTCTTTGTACAAATGTACAAAAATCATGATGTTATTAACCAGTTAGTTTAGAGGAAGAATGTTATCAGAAAAACAGCTTTAGAGGTTTCTATATTTTCTCAGACTTCAGACTTACAAAAGAAAGTTGCTTTTAGTTAGTTTGCATTTATGTAATAGATAAAATCTTTATGACATTTTTCCTTCTTCAGTACTTAATGTGTGTACCCTATATATCATTTAAAAAATACACCTGATATATAGAGTATTAGCAAATCAAAGGCTATTTTGAGTTTCATCATGAATGACTAAACGCACATTTTTGGGAATGAGGACCATTTATATTTCTAAAAATAATTGACAATATACATAAACCTTCATGTATATGCTCTGATTAGGGAAGGAGACATTTCACTGAAGGTGAAATTATCACATAACTGAGACATATCTCTTTTAAACACTAAATTATTGAAAATTCTACTTAATGAAAGCATATCAAAATTGTATTATACCTTTTCCACTTTGTAACAGTGTATTGTCCAGTAATCTGGAACAAGATGCTTATGAAGTGTGGAATGTGTACCATTATGAACACCATGGATATGCCCTGATATCCTCTAGGTCTGTAGTGAAATATGGAACTCTACACAGGGATGCTTAGTTATGGCCGGCCACCGTCCTTTTCTATTTAGTATTCTGAGAATGCCTCCATTCCTTTCCTATGGGGTAATGGGCACAGATTTTCTGGTGAGTGTTCTCACTCCAGCTCAGTTTTTGATTACCTCTGGGTGTGTAATTGAACTGTTGTTGGTGAAGATGATGGGAACCAGAGCTCTGAATAAGTGGAGCATTATCGTGGATCAAGGGATTTAAAGAGCACACACACAACTCCATTGTTAGAGTAACGTACACTCTTTCACCATTTGATTTGTATGTGTGTGGATATATCCTTTATCTTACATTTGTATTAATCTGTTAGTTATATATTTAATCATGATTATTTCTTGAGTACGGATTTAGGGCAAGGAAAGATTTTAAATGATGTGGTAATAAAAAAAAATACTATGTTTCTAAATGAGCCTGCCAGTTGTGAATTCGGCACATGTAACTTTAAGAAAAGCATTCACAGTGTTGCCTAAATGATTCACCATCATGCCCAAATGAGTGTCCTGAACTTGGGTAGTGAAAAATTTATGGGACTGAAGCTTTTAAGATGTTTTAGGGAACCATAACCCAAAGTCATATATCATGGGAATTATGTTGCTCTGTTTATCATTCTATATGTGCTTAGAATGAGTTAGATAACCTAGTTTCTAGCTATTCTTGACTGCTACATTTTACAATAAATTTTTCATTTGTGTCTACAAGTAAGATTTGAATTCATTCTGACTGGTAGTGATAGTTTGTCAAACAGATACTAAAAAGATGGGAAGGAAAGTCCTGAGCTACTTCTGACCCTTAGGAATGCTGAGAAAGTGTTAGTCTATTAAGTCTCAGATATTTCAAGTTTAACAGTTAAAACAAAGTCTTTTTTTACTGAAGCATACTTCAGTAAATTCAGTAATACATATTAATAGCATTCTTCTAAGCTAGAAAATGTTCTTTTTAAAGGAAATGTTTGAATGTCTTTCTGAAATTCCAGAGAATAGTGCTTTATAAGCTTAAAAGCACCAAAATACTATTGTACTGATATGGTATTGTTTTTATTGTTGTTGGGTTAATTTTACATCACAGATAGCAACAAGTTTTATATATGATCCTGTAATCACATGTGGGATTAAAACATTCAGTACTTCAAACTTTTTGTAGTGATTGTTTCCCCTTCCCTTTTCAATTTTCTCTGTTGCTCACTTTTGACCATGTCTGTGTGTTCCATCTTGGGATGAAACATACATCTGACAGACTTGATCTCTTTCCTGTAATGAGCACTTCTAAAGACACATTTACTAAATGAAGTTTTCAGTTTGAGTTATTTTGGCCATTGACTGTTCTTTTTATAATTCCATACATACTTTTAGATCTGAACAAAGCCATTTTTGTCTTTTCTCTCTTCTTAAACTACAGATCTTCCTCGACTTATGATAGGGTTATTTCCCAATAAACCCATCCTAAGTCAAAAATATCAACATAAGTTGAAAATTCATTTAGTACATACCTCTAACCTACCAAATACCATAGGCTAGTCTAGCCTACCATAAATGTGCTCAGAACACGTACATTAGTCAACGTTGGGCAAAATCATCTGACACAAAGCCTATTTTTATAATAAAGCGTTGAATATCTCACACAATTTATTGAATACTGCACTGAAAGTGAAAAACAGAGTGGTTGTAAGTGTATCATTATTGCTTGGCTAACTGGGAGCTATGGATCAAAAAGAGTAGTATACTGCAGATCACTAGCCTTGGGAGAGATCAAAATTCAAAGTTAGAAGTACAGTTTCTGCTGAATACATGTGTTTGGTTATCATGGTAAAGTTGAAAAATTGAAAAATTGTAAGTTGAACCATTGTAAATTGGGGACCATCTGTACTTCTAGTACCACAGAAATTTTACCCCCATCTGAGTGAACAAGGAGAAAAAAGAAGTTCATTCATTTTTGCATTCACTCAAAAACATATTGATTGAATATCAAATGCCAGGGTACTGGACTTGAACCTTTGGTGGCACTCGATTGTTAATCTTTCTACTTATTATTAGAATTATTCTGATGTTTTTCAAATAGTGGTGATTAATTGACTCATTTAAAGAGTAAAATTTGGTGTTGCCTGTCAATTTGCAATTGACATTATAATCCCAGCAACCTGTTTCCTTAGTTCTTTGAGAATGTTCTTTATGCACAAAATATGCGCTGTTTACGAGTGGAAAATCTTTCTTAAGAGTGTTTCTTTATGGAGGAAGGGAATGCAGTCTGTTGCAGCTTTATTATGATATCAGACATTTTCCATTTCATAGGCTGAGAAATGCATATGTGATTTAAAATCAGAATTGACAAGGACATTTTAAGGATAAACGAAACATATGAAAATGAAGTTTGAGAGGGTACATTTGTGGGTGGTATTCACTAAAGCATTCCAGTTTTTAAATAGATGTGTGAAGATTATGATTCGTGGGGTACATATTTGAGGTGCTGAGAATTGGGACCTCCTGTATGCTTCTATATTATTCACAGGAGTGGGTCGTTCTTAGAAATGGGAGACCAGAGAGAGTGGATGAGAGCAGGTCTCCGATCATCAGAGTAAAGCAACCAGTGTAAGCATTACTAGAACATGGGGAGGCCCAGAGGTCCTGATGCTTCATGATTGAGCCCACGGGGAGTAGGGAGCACAGAGCGAGGGCAGGGGCAATTAAATGCAAACCTGGGAAGCTAGCTCCTGCCCTTGGCTCTCTGGAGGGTGACTCTGAGGCAGAGTATTTCAATCTTTGCTTCACTGTGGCACACAGATATAAGGCTATATGCCAGATTCATTATTTTTTTAAACAATCACCCTTTATATGCAAAAGTGGTAACATTCTTAAATGGCCACTTAGGATTTACATCATTCGATATCATTTGTGTCATAGATTTGCCATTTCATCAAGATCTTTCAAAGAAGAGAGAGTCTGTTCATTTAAAAAAATTATTCTGACGCCCGTAGGTGTTTCAACTACAGGGGATGGGGACCGAGGGCGGGCACGTGGGCATAGAAAATGTGTGGGCATCTCCAGCTGAATGATGAACTTGAAAGGAAAGAATTGTGTGTGGGCACAGATTGATTTTTTTCATATTAACTTATAAGTTTAGGATTGAAGACTAAGAATGCACACATTATACTTTGCAGGTTCACTGTTTTCAATACACAGATTTATATTTATTAATGAATTTCTAATCAAATAGTTCAATTCAGGTGAAGTCCTTCCTTATATTTCATGTCTCAGGCCATGGAGTGGAGGATTTCTGAATGATAAAGTGTGTCTCGGGTTAAATAAAGTTTTAGAATCCCTGGATACTCTTCATTCCTAAGGGATGATTATCGTGTTCATAGGGACCTGCTTGCTTGGGAGATAAATTCAACTTGTCTTAAAAGTATCTTGTTTGTTGCTTGATTTTATCTCTTCCTGTGACATATGTCTCCAGAGAAGAAGAAAATGTTCAAGGCAAAAAATAAATAAGTAAAAAGCCCTCTATGTAAATGTATCCAAGTGAGTGGAATTTTATGCATTACTGTAAATTTACTATTCCAGAGATTACTATAAATACCATTTGCTGAAAATACCGCTGTAATCGTTTTATCTAGTTCCAAGATCCAGTATAGCTGGAGTACATACTGCTGTAAATGTTATGTCTGTCTTTATTTAAAACTGAACAAAACAGAACAAAACACACAATAGAGTAGACCCTTATTAAACAACACATCTTCAATTACATATTAAGACATTTAAAAATATATAATTTAATTTACATATCTAAGTTAAAACATTTAATATTTAATTTAAATTCTTGGTTTAATCTAAACATTTGATATCATGTATCAAAACCAGTAAATGTAATTTTGCTTTTTATCTTGTACATGTATAAAATAATTTGTGATTGGCCTGACCGGCATGTTAGTCACAGGACTTGTGCGTAGAACTTTTAAATTTTCACTGAAAAATCAGATTTTATTTAAGCCTCACAGTAATTCTGAAATATTTTGAAACTTGAGACTTTTGTTAAATAATCTTTCATGTTGAGTCATTATTACATAATTCATTATGTAAGCCACTTGCAGTTTTTCTGGTAATTAAATGAACTAACCAAAATATCAAAACTTCAAAGGAGTTTTGTGATAGAACAACCCAAGACTTCATGTGGAGAGGGTTGTGGACTATGTCCTTGAGTCCTTAGACTCAAGACTGAGGGCAGCAGCCAGGAAATAAGAAAAGCTGTACATGGAAAGGCTAGGGGGTAGCTGTACATCAAGAAACACTTACATGAAAATTATTTTGAAACAGACAATAAAAAGAAGCTCTGATTGTACTGTTAAGGTACTCATTTTCACTAATTAATTATTAATTGTTTGTTGTTGGAACAATATTTATTTTCATTAACTTGTGTCTGATCTTACAGAATTGCTTTAGCACATTTCAGATTTAGTTTCAAAAATTACTGTGTAAAATATATGTTCTGTAAGTCATAGGAAAAAAATTGCTTATTTTAATAAGTGTTTCGAGTACTGTAGTGCTCTTTTATTAACACTTTGGGGATGTTACATAAAATACCACTGTGCTATATTTGCACGTAAACTTTCAGGAAAACCAGATGGGGTATTCAGTTTGCTAGTGAAATGATCAGTACACATACTGTGTCTAATAATTGAATACATTTTAAAGCTCAGGATCTGTGTGGTTGTATTCAGAGAGGGTGGGTAAAGATGTCTCTGCTGAGGATGAATAAAGTCATGATAGCAGTAGGGGGAAAAAAGAAAAAAAACACCAGTAAATTAATGAATTGAAGTTTGTAAACCTACTGTGAAGAATTTTTTTAGCTTAAGTGGGACCGGATGTTTCTGTTTACAAGGTTAATGTTTCTGTTTACAAAATTAATACTCAACTGCACTTGAGATGGGCAAGCATATTTTAATTCAACAGGCATTAATATCTATAATGAAAGCCAGAGGCTTTCAAACAAACAAGTGATGAGTATCCACAGCAGTAGCATAAGTAGGACTCTAATAAATACCTTTCTATAGTTTTTCTTAGAGGCTAGCTGTGGTTAATTTTTAAGCTATCTTTCCCACACAACATGTTTTGTATATCTTTGCATATAGACATTCTGTGCATGGATAAACATGTATCCCCATACTGATAGAATTTTTTTTAACCCAGAAGAATATAAGTCAAACCTAATTTCTCTATGTTAGAACCCAAAGAAAATTTAGTGAAAAGTCACTAGTATTTCCTTTTATGTACCCCATTACTCTGTTCAGAAGTAGGATCAGATTCCACATATTTTAATTACTGATGATGGAGGTACTTATGTATATTGTAGCTGGAATATTGTACCTTACGATTAGCATATTCTATTTTCATTACTTACCTTCAAGACAGAGCCTCATCTTTCAGAGTCATCTAAAAAATTAGATATTTATTATATACTTTAGACAAAAGAAATGGGTGACTGCATCTAAGAGTTTCTAGGAACCCAGGCATAACTTTAAGGTAGATAAAGACACTTTTTTTTTCTTACTGCTTATATTGTCTGTCATTTTCTTTAAATTTTGCCCTTAGGTTTTTTGGTTTAACAGTTTCCCATCTATCCCAAGCAAAAACTCATAATTTTACCACGTGGTAAGTTCTTCAGAGTCTGGCTCTGCTTATTTTTGTTTTCTTTTGCTCACTTCTCCCCAGCCCTTGTCACTGCCTAGCATGGAATACGACACATAGTAGGTGCTTAAAGGTGCTTGACGACCGATCAATTGATTGATCGATATGGTTTGATTAGAAGAAGTTTGTGACATATACAGATGTCCAGAAGGAAATGGATGGAGTGCCACTCTGTGGAGGCCAGGCCAGAATGTGTTTTGTGTCTGACACGTGGTATCCTTAAGCTATTCTCTTAACATGTGTTGACATAAGTATCTTAGCCCTGTGCAGACAGTAGCCACATGAAATATGGGACACGTGTTGTTCCTGGACGCATTCTGATTACAGAGAGGGATGAAATAAACGTGTCTGGACTTGCAAAGACATTGCACCTGCTGTGGATGATTGACATTGTGGAGCATGTTTGGGGGGGAAAATTAAACTGCCTGGTGTTTTGTACGTCTTTACTTAACGATATAGATAGGTCAGTGAATCTCAGTCTGGACTTCACATTAGTATACTCTGGATTTCTTTAACAAACCTGCCACTGCCCTGGCCCTACCCTAGACGAGTTAAATCAGAATCTCTAGAGGTAGGGCCTGGGCATCATTCATTTTAAAAAGCAATTCCAACGTGCAACCGGTTTTGAAACAGTTTGAGGTTTTGTAGGAACCAAAGCTGAAAGAGAAGAACGATTAAGGAATATAATTTCCACTCACCCTGTTCTCGTTTACTTGTTGAGAAAGATACATCACGGTTCAATAATAATGTAGTATAAGCCATTTATGCAGTTTTAAATATTCTAGTCATGGAATTAAAAGGAGGAAAGAGGAATAGTTTGAATTAATTTTAATGGTACATTTTATTTAGCCCAATATATCTTATTATTAAAACATGTAATCAATATAAGAATGTTAATGAGACATTTTACAATCTTTTTCCCCCCCTTGTATCAAGTGTTCTAAGTCCAGGGAATCCTGTAGCTTTGCAGCACGGCTTGGTTTGGACTGGCCACTTTCCAAGTGCTCAGCCGCCCTCATGTGTGGCCAGTCAACCTCATATCAGACAGATCTGGAGGGTAAAGTGCTAGAAGAGAGACCAGGAGACCTGAATGTAGTGTTGGTTTTGTCACCGACTAATCCTGTGACCTTGGACAATTCACTTATCCTCTCTCTTGACTTCAGTTGCTTTTTGTTTACTAGGAGGGGGTCAGCAGTCAGTCTAAATTGGAAGATTTATAATTTTACTCCAAAGAGCCCCAGGATTTCGTGAGCACACCTTAACTGCCATCGTACGGAAGAAGAGAAACAAGCAATCTGCTTTAGGCTCTTCTTTCTTTTGGATATACTTTCATTTCTGGATGTCATTTTGTTTGAGGAAAGAAGCAAAAAAATTGTTTTAAACCAAACCAACGTTTGAAAAATCCCTCGGTTGAATGTTTTCATAAGTCTGTGGTTCTCTCTTGTCAGCATTTATTCCAGGAAGAGGTCAGGCAGCAGGTATCCTACTTTTCCTTCCAGTGAAGATATCACCATGACAGTGACTCTTGAATATTTCCCATCAGGTAGTAGGAATTCCTTCAACAGTGGCTGCAGTGGCTCAGAGTTGAGAAATAGAAAGCTCAGATACCACGGTCTACCCCAGAGTGATACAGTTCACTTATGGCTACTGAGGCAGCTCGTGGTTGTCTAAAACCGACCTCTAGCCCAAATCTCAGGGGACCCCTGACTCTGAGGTGTGGCCCCCATAGTCAGCCAGAACCCAGAACTAGGAATACCTTGGCTGCAAGCCTTTTCTGACTTGGAATATATTTCTCTACTGGTGAATGCCAATGTCAATAATTGGATGCCAATATTGGATGCCCATGGCTTTGGTTCCTAGACTTTCAACCTTCCTCCCTATCAGATAGATGAACTCTCTGGTAACATCAACAAATAGAAAAGAAACAATATCATTTCCAACCTGTTGTTTGGAAATCAGTCTTTGCCAGATTTCCACAGTCAATGACATGGGAATACAACCCTAGTCCAGTGTGTTGTTTGCCTTTAAAGACTTCTTTGGTGGTTTGTGGCAGGAGTCAGTCAAGGACTTACACGTCCCGGATTTTAGCTACTTTGCTGTTTTATTTGACAACGATAGCAAAAAAGGCACCGAGTGGGAATTGTGAAGTAGAGAAAGCTGAGAAGGTTTCTATCTATTTTTAGGATGCTTCTAAGAAGTCTTCTATAATATCGTCTTCTTTACTTAACAGGCAATTATGAGAAAATTGTTTTAGAAAGAATCAGCCTGAAAATCAGCAGTTATTTCAGAATTTTTATTAGCATGCACAAGCTTAATTCTTCCAATCTTGGCCTGCTCATGTATAAATGGAAGCAACTTGTCATACTCAAAGCAAAAGAGGGAAGGGGAAATCCCATTTTGCTATAGCAAGTGTAGCCACTTATACAATGAGTTAATGAAAGAAATGTTTTCTAAGCACGTTGGACTCTTTGGTCCAAGTAGTTTTTGCTCAATGTTTGGCACAGGTCTGCATGTAGGACTCTAGGTGAATAGAGAAAGCAAATAAGTGTGACCTTTGTAAGGCTGGTGTTTTCTTTATGAAGCCAAAAAGTGTACAAATGCAAATATTAGCCCATGCTTAGTTTTGTCCCAGAAAACTTCTCTCTGGCTGACTGCATCTCTGCGTTTGCCCTTTGGCATCGTTGCTGCCCATCTTGGTCCCCTGCAGGCCTTGCCATCTGTTTCATTGGTAAAGGGGCCCATCTTATCAGTGTCCCTATCATCCACTTGGAAATAGAGCCCTTCGATTGGCCTTTCTCCTCTTTTTTCTTGCTTCGGTTTATTTGGAACCAGCCCCAATATCTCAGTGCCAGGTGGCTTTACCTTAGCCAGTTACCTTAGGATTAGCAATTACTGGAAGGTAAGAGATCTGCAGCAAAGGGTGGGAGCATCTGTTATGGCAGTGATCTTGGCCTTGGAGAGAGTCTAGGGACTTGGAGAAAGTCTAATTCATGAAGGTGATGCCCTCTCTGGGGTGCTCTCCTTTTGCCTCTCATCTTCTTAAATGCTTCAGCTCTTTCAGGTTTAACCCTTTGATCTGTCTGAAGTTTAATAAGGCCAGCTAGCGTGTGTGTGGCAGAGACCCACTGCCTGACAATAAATCAGCCTCCTTCCCTTCTGTGTTCCTATGATTCTTGCCTGACAGTTTTGCAGAGTCACTTAAACCTTCACAGTTGTCCTAGTCACACTTTAGGAACTCACTTGAAAAAAAAACAAAATCAGCTCATGGCCTTACCCCAAGTGTCCTTTTGAAGTTTCCCCCTTTCCACCCCCATCCTGTCTCTGGGGAATTTTGAGGAGTTGCCAGGTAAGATATTTTCTACTTTCAAACCAAACATAAAGGCCCAGGTAAAGAAATGTGGCCATCGAAATGTTTCCATGTTTTCTTAACAAGCGTGTATGTTAGTCAGGCAAGAAAAAGGGAGGAGGACAAAGAAACAGAATGAACAAAATAGAGCCCAAGTGCCAGAACTAATGACTTTGTTGCCTCTTTTTTCTCCTCCTTGTTTAATTCTAGAACTTTCTTTTTCTTTCATTTTACACTATGCTTTGGTGTTAATGCATTTAGTCTCTCATTTTACCTCTTGCTTTTGTATTACATATCTATTCTACTATAAGCCACTCCAAATAATTTTTGAAAATAAAAGTGTGGTCTTTATAAGAAATACCGCTCGGGATTCATTAGAATTTCAATTCTAGACAGTGGTTTACTCATCACCTTTTAATTGTGAAGCACGGTCAAGTACTTTCTGGGAAGTAGTGTGGTGTAGCTATTAACACAAGTATTCTGGCATCAGAGTGCCGGGGCTGACGCTCAGCGGGGCTGCGTATAAATCACTAGGTGATTATCTTGGGCAAGGTGCTTAATATTTTTGAATCTCAAGTTTCTCTCCCACAGTAATGTTATAGGGACTAAATAAGTTTATATATAAACACTTGTACTTATGCCTTCCTCCCCTTACAGCTTTATTGTTGTGTCTGACTTTATTACACAGACAATGCCTGGCATAAAATAAACACTCTATCAATGATAGCTACTACTAGTACTATTTACTTTAGTTATTAGAACAATCCTCAGATAGATATAATCCCCACTTTCCAGGTGAGGTAACTGAAGCCAAAGGAGGTTATTTAGCTTGCCCAAGGTCATATAGCTGGTGGGTGCTCAGAGCCAAGGTTTGCACCCAGGTTCATCTGACCATGAAAGCCTCATGCATGCCCATTGAGTCTGCACTGCCACTTCACTTTGGAGGCATTGTTAAATAGATATGCTTGGATTGTTAGGAAAATCAAGCTTGCATCCATCAGTACATGTTCATTTCCTGACTTTTAAGTAGTTGTCATTTCTCTTGGATAACAAGTCTATGCTATTAGATTGCACAAAATTTCTTGGCATAGGTCTACCATAAATCCTGCTTCTTTGAGAGACGCTTTCAGGAGGTAAGAGGGCTAGGTTTAATCCGTAACATCAAGTGTTTTACCTAAGAGAAGTGCTTCATATGGAGATGCTCTTACGCATATGACATAATGCACACGGCAGATGAAAGTTACATGAAACAGTGTTTGTGCTTCTTCCAGATATTTCTAATAGATCTGAGTTATCCAGTAAATGAACCCTCATGTAAAATGGAGAAATAATGATTTTCCCTCACTGAAGGGGCTGAGTGGCCATTTATCAGAAATTTAACCTTCATAATACCGTCTCTGACCGTGGACCTTTGGACGTCCTGGCACGTTGTAGGAGTTTAGTGAATATCCTCTGGCTGAATGAGTGAATGAATGTATTTAGAGATGTGAAGAATGGCAGGAGCTACAAGAGACCTTCTTGCTGTTAAGGAGGCATGGGGGCACGGCTGGAAGAGAGAATGGTTGGCTCTAAGTCTGAGCAACAAATGGAATTTGTCATTATATCATACTCCGAAATACCCGTGTCTCCTGATGTCATACAGTCCTCTCACTGTTCAAGAGATTCCCTGATTTTCTGTTCAATATTCAGTGCGTGTTCACCCTCAGATTCCTGCTCTCTCCTTATACTGTGAGTCAGTGGGTCAGTTTACTCAGAGGTGTAACTCCCATTGAAGGGCAAATCTGGTCTGAAAGGTCTTTTCCCCTTCCTCTAATCTCAGTAGAGGAGCCTGCTTTTTAGTGAAGAAATGTCTTCACCCGAGTCAAAATTAGAAGGATGGATGTATAGGAACTCTTTGCTTTTGCTGAATTGATTATTGCCTAACAGAAACAAATCTCTCTTCTTTTTTGTTATTCACTCAGTCAGGATCTTCTAGATGCATGAGATAGGTACTGGATGAAGAAGAAATGTAAATTTCCTTTCAGCAGTCACATCACATCTAGAATCATAGGAAGAAGGCAGTCTTTAATTCTTGATAGCCCTTGATCATATTTTAATGGGGGGACTTTTAAAATACTCCAGTAGGTGGTTAGTGATAGGGATGAATATTTGGTGGTTATTATCGAATCTTGAATCTTTGACTGTGGAGTTTTGGCTAATGTAACGATTTGACTTCTTCTCTTTCAGCTGTCCCGTTTCCTCCAAGTCACCGGCTTACGGCAAAAGAAGTGTTTGATAACGATGGGAAACCTCGTGTGGATATCTTAAAGGCACATCTCATGAAGGAGGGCAGGCTGGAAGAGAGTGTTGCATTGAGAATAATCACAGAGGGGGCTTCAATTCTTCGACAGGAAAAAAATTTGCTGGATATTGATGCGCCAGTCACAGGTAAGTCCTGAGGATGGAGACTGTCCACTTGGACCCACACTTTGTTGTTTTTAACATCAAATCAAAAGTCTTAGATACCAGTGAGCCTTCACCTTCTTCATCTTACTCTTTTCCTGCCAAATCTGTACATTAGGAACAAAAGATTTAATACATATGTGACAGTATTTCTATTTTCATGTATTAAATATTTGTGTGATGTGATACCCTAAGAGAAGTGGTGTGCAGCTTAGAGACGATGAAGATATTCCGAGGTAATACCTTAACTAAGAAGTGACATTTTGTCAGTAGAACACTGTCACGAAGAACACAAGATATTCACTGGGAAAGGTCAGACAAAGCATAGGAAGACTTCCAAAGTAGTTAAGTGACTAAGTTAATGCAGTGGCTCTCAGAGTGTCATCCCAGACTGGCATCACCATCATCACCACCTAGAAACCTGCTGAACTGTACCTTCTCAGCTCCCACCCCAGAACTACTGAATCAGTTCTCTGGGGTGAAGCCCAGTGATCTGTTTTATCAAGTCCTCTAGGTGACCGTGACAAACATTAAAGTTTGAGAACCATTGAACTTTAGGAAGAAGACAAAATTTCTCTCCTTCCTATATCATTTTATGCCTAGAAAATATGTCTTTACTTTTTGAGAGTTTTTGTTCTGTTATTTCTTAAGGGTAGATATGTATTTTGGGTAAGTGGAACTTCACTTAGACCATAAAAGTTAAATCTTGTTAAAAAGTTTTGTGTTGTATAGAGGGTCAAACAGTAGAGGCTTTTCATCTACACTTTGTGAAATTTGCTAAACTTGCACGTTTGTATTTCTAGAGAATCTAAAAAAAACATGTATTTTTTCCTTAATTATTATCATTCTGGCAAAGGGAAGAAGTTTGACATAGAATATTATGCTTTTCAAAACAAAAAGGACATTTAAAATATTTCCTATATACTACTGATTGCTTCTTTTTTCCAAACCTTCATGTACTTACAATATTATTGGCCTTCTAATATATTTTTGAAGGTGACTGGTAAGAGCAAGATAAGCGCTCTTGAATATCAGACTAGACCTTCCTTGATCAAAATGCCTCTAATGATTCCTCTTCCAGAGAAATTGACATTTACGTTTTGTTTTGGGTTGGCAATGCTGTTTTTCTTATTTGTAATTCAGAAGAATAATGAGTGTGTTTGGGGCCAGGCAGCAGGAGAAATTGGTTCCGGTGGTAAGTCAGTGTTGGACCAGTGGTGAAAAATCAAGCTACATACTTCCCCTGTGTGTATCACTATGAACCCCATTTTCCATGTGTTAAAATGCACTCATGCATTATTATCTTTGACTTACAGACACTGTGGAAATATAAGAACAAAACAAATGTGAACATGCTTTACTTTCTTAGATACTAAAATATGAAAAATTTTTAACATCTAAGTAGTAGCTTGGAATCTACTGGCAAAGAAACTACTTTAAAAAATTCACTGTAAATTCCACCTATAAATAAATGGTAAAATCGTAACTTTAAATGATATCTATGTCATTAAGTTTTTTTGATTTTGGTAAGAATGAATGGCTTGATATTTTACTATGATATCATAATATGACATTATGATATGATAAATATGGTATATTATATTTATTATGATATTTTCTCTACTTCACATAATAATGTGTGATTTCCAATTCATGTTAAACTCACTAATGAGCACAGTAGGTATTAATGGAGGTGATAATTATAACAAAAAGGAAACATGTAAAATAGACATTTAGGGGAATATATTTCCTGGGATACAATCAGCTCTTCTGTTTGATGAGGCTCTGTCCTGAAAGAACACATAGGGAGGTTTCTGGAAAAGTCAGATTCGTGATGTTTTATCCCTGAACCTTTCTGGGGTCCATTGACTAATTGCCCTCATATTCAGCAGAGGTTGCACCTCGTTCTTTCTAGTGAGATTCCAGCTGACAGTTTGGCACATTTCCCAATATAGATATGAAGAGACTTTAGAAATCAGGACTCAATTATGTATAACTTTCCCTGGGGGAGAAAGAAAAAAAAAATCCTTCTAGATGGTGACAGAAGTAGCTATGGAGACATCACAGAATATGTAGCACAGAATATGTAGTGTTTATATTTCTTAATGAAGGCAGGATTCTAAGGAACCTCCAGTAGATTCCATTGCAGTGATCTCTTTCTTCCTTTTCTGGGAATATAAAGATATGTAATATAAGTGGTGGGGGAATTTATTTTAACATTTCCATTAAAAGGGAAAAACAAAACTCTTTTGCATATGATTCACCAGAAAGCTAAATCCATAGCTTCATATTTTAACCCATGAACTTTCCAAGCTGAAGCACGGAGGACTGCAAAATAAAAGCAGGGTATGGTGATCCAAGACAATTGCTATCTCTTTGTATTTCAAGATACTTCTTATAATTTATTGATAACATTTTATGATCTATGATTGTGTTCTGAGATTTGATTTTATTTGGACAGCTGAACCAGCAATGTAATATTTATTTTTAAATGTAGAATATTTGTTATTTGGATAACTGAATCAGTAAAGTGAATCAATGAAGTCAATATTATATTGACACTACGCTATGCAATAAAAGGCATAGTTTACACTTCCAAATCTTAAGGGTAGAGTATTCTTTATGTAGTTCAGAATTCCACACTTAAGAAAAATGGAGAACTTAAACAGTTTAAAAGAGAAAGCAGCAAGGAGGAAGATGTAGAAGAGGAGGGGGAGAAGAAGGAAAACAGTAGAGCTGCAAATGAGAACCTGTGAAAAAAGAGTAAGGGGAAAGAAGAAGGACTTTTAATGTAGGGAGAAAAAGCCTGAAGCCTGAAACCATATGGTGGTTTTCAAGTGGTATTAGAAATAGTCTCTCACCTACGTATGTCAGATTCCTAAAAATGTAAGGTGAGCCATCAGGGTAGAAACTGACGATTAGCTTCTTGTGGGCAATTCAGCTTTAAGTATAGCCTGATATGTAAACTCACAAAATGAAACAAATGGCAACTATTTTATAATCATGCACAAAAGCCACTCCCCAGCTTTCCCTCTTCTTTTCTTCCCTCCTACTTTTTATTAATAAAAACGTTTCACACTCAAATGTTTAGAGAGGAGTTGTGCTAACCTCTGTGTCATGGTTTGCTCCTATTTAAAGAAAAATCTAGGAATTAGTGTCCTGGTTATTGGAAATCGGGGCATTATTGCATTCCTTTAGCATTTCTTTGATGTTTAAATTTACAAAGCTGCCCAACTTCCCTTCCTCCCTTCCCTTCAAGTGTTTTTAAAGCAGTAAAACAAAAGGTTTATGTTCAGGTAGGATTTTTTTCCCTTAAAATTCTGTACTTTTGATTTTGGAGAAGGACCAGGAAACTGCCTGGTCCCAATGCTCCCTCCATGTATCCCTCTGGGGAAGGTGATAAAGCACTATGTACCTTACCCTCCTGGAGCATGGATTTAGATAAGCCAGTAACCATCTCTGTGGGAGTAGAAGTGAGGATTAGTTATGGGTCCCTAATCAAAGCAAGGGAGGTATGAGTTACATTCTGCTCTTTTCTCTCAGCAAACTTGCCTGATTAGAATGATGGCTGTTTTAGACATTTAACATGAAGAATGTGTTTCTATATTGGAGGCATTTTGTGAAGGAAAGTATTTTCCCTCTTTTTGACTCTTTTTTGAAAATTGAGTTAAATTTATCTTTGTTTCCTTGCAAACATACAAATGGAACATTAAAACATGTGGCCAAATATCTGTGTAGCAACTTGCTATGGACTGCATGTTTGTGTCTCCCCAGTAATCATATGTTGAAGCCCAGACCCCCAGTGTGATGTTATTTGGAGGTGGGGTCTTTGGGAAATAATTAGATTTAGTTGAGTCCTGAGGGTGGACCCCTTGTGATGGGATTAGTGCCCTGATAAGAAGAAGATGAGATGAGAGCCCTCTCTCTTTACTCCGTGTGGGGATACAGCAGGAAGGTGGCCATCTGCAAACCAGGAACAGAACCCTAACCAAACACTGAATATGCCAGCACCTTGATCTTGGACTTCCCATCCTCCAGAACTGTGAGAAATAAGTGCTTGTTGTTTAAGCTACCCAGTCTAAGGTATTTTGTGAACTAAGCTGAACTAAGGTACAAGTCATTTGGGAATTCAGTTTACCAAACATTTGCCTGGTACAAGTGGTGTGTGTTATACACAGGTGAATAAGACCTGGTCTCTGCTCTCCCAGGGGTCAGCATATAACAAAAAAACTGAAACAGATATTTGCCGAAAGATATGTGCATCAAACTATTGATTAAATGAAAGGATATGATCTAGATTTATTCAAGCAAATTTAGAAATATCCAACTGGATAGAGCTAACTTAAAACCAAAAAGTTTTCCTCTTTTCTAAATGGCTGCGGTTTCCCTGACAGTGTCCATTGATTATTATATTACATCTTTGAGCTAAAAAAAAACCTGTTAAATAGCTCGGATCCTATCTGTCCTGGATATGGATTGAGAACTCTTTCAGAAGGCTAGGAACTGTGGATGATTGAAACAGATGAGGCATAGTCCTTGAGTAGAATACTCAAGGTCTATTTGGGGAGTCAGATACAGAAATAGATAATTACTGTAAAATTTGTTAAGAACCATAATGAAGGTGCCTATAAACTAGTGTGGGAACTCAGAACAAGGAATGCAGGAAAGCCAAGAAAGTCTTGACAGATTACATGGTACTTGAACTGGAGCATGTGTGAAAGGTGAGATTTTACTATGTGAAAAAGCTAGCAAAGGTTATTCTGGGCAGAGACAATAGCATATGAAAGGCACTGTTATTTTTTGTAAAGTGGGAAGGCATGATCTTGGAGATTTGCTGTGGGAAGACAAGGTATCGGAAGGGTGTGAGGGGTAGGGGTGGGGAGTGAGACTGAGGTTGGACGGTCAGGGTCAAATATTAGTCTCTTGTAAGCAGCACTTAAACATTTGGTTACTGTTCTGTAGGCACTGGGAGAGTGGAGAGGGTCTTGGAGCGGGGGAGTTACACGGTCAAGTTTGTGGCTAGAATAGCATCCTGGACGAGATGAGTAGAGTGAGCAGGGAGGAGCTCTTGCGAGAGGGGCTGATCAGGAACCTTTCATACTCGTTCAGTATGTCCCGAGTATGCCTTGTGCCCTGGCAATGATTTTGGCAGGCTAGGAGAACTGGATCCGATTTTGATTACAGGGCCCTTCAAGAATGATGATTGACATTGATCTTAAAATGTCTGATTAGTTTGTGCTTAGTCAATATCCATTAACGACTTCTTGAATATGGTAGGATGATTTATGCAGGGATCCAATTTATCACATTTCTCTTTCAAGTTCTCATATTTTCCTATTTTCCCTTTGACCTAGCAGAGAACATTTCCCTCATGTATAAAGCAGAAGCCGACCAGGAGCCTGGGTCTTTGAAGAGAATGATTTAGAACTCATTTTCTGCTCCCTGGACCGGGGGGATAGGCCAGCATCAGCTGGGCAAACTGCTAATCTCTCCAGTTTGTCTGTTTCCTGCAGGGGGGGATTTGTCCCTAGGGCAGCAAAGGATTCCCTCAGTGGCTGTGCCTGCCATTTAGCATGTCAGGCAGTTGCCAGGAGAACCCTTTGGCTTTGTTCCTGGATGTGAGAGTGAACTAGTGGCCAAGTTTAAGGTCATGGCATTCCTTCCCTTACAGCAGCTGACGTCAATTAGGAGAATTCCCCATGCCTTTACTCCGGGGAGAGTTAAGTGGGGTAAGAATCCAGTGTCTTTTGAGAACCGAAAGATCAGTGTTTATTCTCTTCATACTATCATTTGTCACAATCAGAGCAATGCAGCCTTAGTTTATATGAGGATAAAATATTACTTCTGGGGCATTTTGCCCACTTCAAAGATTTCAGTGGCCAAATCTTTAGGGCCTGCCCTGCAGCCCGAGGCCTATTTTGGTACCTAGCCCACCGCTGGCAGGTCAGCACATTGCAGGCCCAGCCTGTGGCAGCCACCACAGTTTGATGTTTATATTCCCCTTAATGTGGGCCCTTGATTTAAAAAAAAAAAAAGGATAAAAGGTCACTGCATGAGAGCCAGCGTCCTTTTCCCTGATTTGTTTTCCTCCCTTGTTTTGCAAGGTTGGTCTTAGGAAACCCATCTTACAAGTGGGAGAAGGGAGTCTCAGAGAGTTTAAGTCAGTGTTTCTGGAACTTGAGCATGGATCAGAATTGCCCGGAGGGCTTCATAGAACACAGATTGCTGAGTTCCACCTCCAGAGTTTCTGATTTAGTAGGTCTGGAGTAGGGCCTGAGAACTTGAATATCTAACAGGTTCCCAGATGGTGATGAGCCCCTTGATCTGGGACCCCTCTACAGGAACCACTGGTTTAAGTAACTGGCCTCATAGCTAATCAGCTGAAGACCTTGCTATGAACAGGATCCGTCAACATAACTCATGCTGAGCTATTACATGGTATTACATGCACTATTCTACCTCTGTATTAGGTTGAAAATAATCAAGCATTTCAGCTCATTTGACTAGAATTTGTTCTTGCTCATTACTGAGAAATACAAGGAATAAATTATTTTGACTCTATTTATAATTTATTATATTTTAAATTAAAATGTATTGCTATAACACAAGGGGGCAAGACCAAACAATAGTGCTTAGTACCATTGGGGCATAAAGTTTATATAGTTTTTCCCCAGTGAAAAACCTTTGTAGTGCTTTCCTTTACAAGCTCTTCGAGAGTTGACTATAGATAGCTACTGCGGAGAATAAAGGAAGACTGGGATCAAAAGCATCTTTAAGTGAATTGTGGTGATGAATACAGTATTATATTAAGAATAGCTGAGCCTTAGGAATTCAGCATTTGTGTGTAACATACCAGTCAGTAATAATCTATTGATGTAATCTATTAATGTCAATAAACATATAACACCACCCAGAAGAAGCATTTGACAGTTATTACATCATAATTACATGAAGAGATATTTTGCTTTAAGACACAGTGTGCCCTATCCTTTTCAATTTGCCATGAGTCAGTTTTCACAAATAGTAAGGTGTGTAAGCACTGTTCATAAGGCAACACCTGTAGTTGTTTCCATAGGAAGATAAAAATCCCCAAACTATTATTTTTAAATCTGAAAGTGATCACTTGCAATAATAATACTCTGATGGTTTTAGAGAAGGTTGAAATATATTATTATCAATACTACTGTGCCTTTAAGAGAAGTAGTGTTTCAAATAACACTGAAAGGCTTCCAGGTAAGGAAGGTGCATTTTTCTTTGATACCTTAAAGGAAAAATGTAGATACACTTCCCTTTGTCTACAGGAAATTCAGATTATATTTATGTTTCCAACTCATGTCATGTTCCATTTTCCCATTGAAGTGTCCCTAATAATTTTAGATTCCACTGATTTTATTCTCTTGTGTTCCAGTTCTTAATGGACATTCCCACATACTGGCCACAGACTGGGACTGGGCTATGACAAAGTTTTCACTGGTCCAGACTGAAATTGCCTTTTTCATTTTAGTGAGAATGCTTTCTTTATGTACATGAAACTATGGTGACAGTAATTGCTTTTTATACTTTTGGGGGGACAAATTAATGAGTTATTTTTGTTGTAAGGCTAACACTTGTTCGGTTCTTGTTTTTTGCCAGTTCGTACAGTGTTATAAACCCTGTACGGTTTTTTTTGTTTGTTTGTTTTTTGTGTTTTTTTGCGGTACGCGGGCCTCTCACTGCTGTGGCCTCTCCCGTTGCGGAGCACAGGCTCCGGACGCGCAGGCTCAGCGGCCATGGCTCACGGGCCTACCCGCCCTGCGGCATGTGGGATCTTCCCGGACCGGGGCACGAACCCGTGTCTCCTGCGTCGGCAGGCGGACTCTCAACCACTGCGCCACCAGGGAAGTCCACACTGTACGTTTTAACTCTGAGTTTTCACACAACCCTGTGAAGGAAGTGCTGTGACCAGTTCAATTTTACAAATGAGGAAACTGAAGCTCAGTGGACTTGAGTATTATATCTAAGGTTACGGGACTAGAAGGTGCCAGAACTGGTATTAAAATGCAGGCAGTTCAACAATGTCTCTTCCTATTTTATTTGGGGTTAGAAGTTAATTTTACAGGTCCATGAAATTATGAAATCTGAGAGTAACTATATAGCGTGGCATTTAACTACAGTTTATCCTTGTACAACCAGGGGCTTATGGGTGCTGACCCTTCACGTAGTCGAAAACGTGCGTATAACTTATAGTTGGCCCTCCATATACATGCAGTTTTGCACCTGCAGATTCAAGCAAACGCTGATCCTGTAGTATTTGCTGTCGAAAAACAATCCATGTGGTTCAAACCCGTGTTGTTTAAGGGTCAACTGTATATTGTACTGAATTTTTTTTATCATTTCATGCTATTATCCTATTAAATGTTAACAGCTGAGGACATGAATTTTATGTTACAGTTTTGTGAATGTTCCTCTGTTTCAAAATAATTTTAATGTAAATGTAGTGCTGATTTGCACATAGCAGCTTATGGTAAGAATATAATGGTAAGATATAGGAACCTCTTAAACAGAGTATGTATGTATTTATGCATGTGTGTGGATGTGTGTGTTTCTGTATTTTGTTAGTGTCGTCATTTAAATAACAGTTATGTTTTTTACTCTGTTCTTTTCTCCTGAATAGCTATTTGTTGATATCTGTCTAAAGGGGAAGATTTTGGACAAATGAGATACTGGATAAATATATGAACTGGTCAGAAGTAGTTTCTTATAGAAAAATCTGTGATTTAATTAGTGGATTAGTAAGAGAATAATATTCAGTTTTGAGTCAGCTGCTTTACCACTATTTAAATGACTATCTTCATATATAAAATGTATTTTTAAAATATGAATTAAATACTTTTATGTACACATCTTGCTAATGTTAAAATATATTCCATGAGAGAAGGCCTTTAGGTAGTTCAGTCCTGGCTTTGCTTTTGTCTTGGAGGTCACATAGCTTTTCCTTCTATTTTGCTGGGCTCTCCACCAGCATCATGGAGTAAGCATTGCCTTGTGAAGTAATGTGAAATCCACAGATGGGTTTGAGACCTAAGTCAAGTGTGTTGAGGAAGGGGAAAAAGGAAAACGCTCAAAAAAGTCCAGTATTCTTTCCTTATATTAAGCCCTAAAATGTGTATGTAGAATACTGTCTCTATACATAAATCCAATCCAAGAATAAATTACAAACTGGTAACAAGTATCCTCTAAGTTGCTTTTATCATATGAAAATAACATTTCTAGTTAACTGTGTGTTGTAAAAATAGGATTTTACTGATTATATGATGGTAGAAGAAAACAACCAACACATCCCACATCCAGGGGATAATCAAGTCTGTTTCAGAGGTTTTTATGAAACAATATTGTATTTTAATATTCTGAACAAGATTTCAGTTCCTGCTATCATATGGTTACTTTTTGACTCCAGTTTGGTGTATGATATGCTTCTCTGTATTAATTTCTGTTCATATTTGACATTGTGGTCCAGGTACCAGGCAGTTTTAGACATAGCAGCATTGTTTCATTCTGTTCCTGAAAATATTTAAGGTTTGGACATCAAGGCTTTTGAACTTTAAGTTCATAAGAGTCATATATGTAGGTGAAAGGAAACTTGACCTGTTTTATTTTTTTTATAAGCTTTTTTTCTTACTATTTTTCTTCTGCTCTGAACTTTCTTCATGTTTACAATAAACAAAGCCCTCTGATAGAGTAAAATTAGGATTTGTGGAAAGAAAAATTGTAGGTAATAATGAAGGAAACACGAAATTACTAACCGAACTTTCCTTTTCTCTTACGACTCCATTTGTTATGTCTTTTTTAAAATAAAAATTGTATCAAGATCACCATTTTATTTACAGTGCCTTTCTTTTTAGATTCATATATTTTGGTTATATTCAAGACTACATTGTTGGGTTCTTTGGATTTTATGGTTAGTGTCAGACATTTTAATATTAAAAAATCTGTTTGGAATTCATGAATTTGATTCCATTTCAGAAACATAGTTAACTCACCGTCTCTGAATGTGCTATCTGATTTAAGATGCCATCTGGTGGTATGCCTTTGATACATCTAGTGCTGCTTTTAACTGTCCTCTGTCTTATATCCTTTATTGCTTATAAGGGAGAATATTTTTGAAATGACTTGCAAAGACATTTGTTTCCATTTCAAACAAAGGATGCTTTGTACCTTCCTTTCTGTTTTCTCAAAGAATATGCATGTTTGCTTTGGTCTTTATTAACATAATCTGATTCTTTCTTAAGGCAACATTGACCTTGAAAATCAAGCTCCCATTTTAGGAATTCAATTTAGTTCAGAGAAATTTGTAGATATTTAGCATCCCCTTTAAACTCCTAATTACATATGTTTTTCATTTAGTTTTTTAATGGTAAAATTTGATTGGCTCTTTGTATAACATGTAATGAATAGGAGATTGTCAGATAATCATAAACATGAAACAGAAATTATTCATTTGAAATTCTCTTCCTCGTATTTTAAACATTAAAGCCCAGCTCCTTCTAAGGTGGACCTTAGCTTAACCTTAACTACCGCTTTTTTTTTGCCTTCTTCAAGAGATAAGCTGGTAATTCTTATTAAATATATATCAAAGCTAGGTGGAAATTAGAAAGTAAATTGTCTGCATTATTGATATACAATATCCATTCCACTTAAGAATCTGAATTAAGGAAGTGTTAAAAGTACATGAGGTTTTTTTTTTTAGGCCCTTTCAATATTATTTGTGGCTGGTTAGCTTAGTTTATTAAGGGTATAGTGGCAGTGGGCCAATTTATAGATTCTTTTCCCACTGTGGTCTGTTTAGCATTTTCTGATTATACTCAAACTTCTGGGCCAGCCAGTTTATCTGAAGGAAAAAAAAAATGAATGGTGTGGAAAGAGGTGAGAAAAGGAAGGGCAATTTCATCTGTGCTGTCCAGTTCACCTGCTGAGGTACATCTCCCAGTGACCGTGCAACAATAACTTTATTTTCATCCTATGTAGTGTGGTATCGGGGTTACAAATCATGGACCTCTAGAGAGGCATTCAGGATCTGCAAGTTCTTAGCTATTTACCACTGGACAAATTATTTCACCTCTGTAAACCTCAGCTTTCTCATCTTTGAAGAGATGAGGTGTGAGTTTCATGCCTGTCACTCCGATAAAGTGAAGTGTTGCAAGCACAGCCCTCAGAGTAAGTGCCCGGCAAATAGCAGCTGCTTTATCATCATTGCTGTAACCATTTTTGTCGTGGCTGTTATTGTTCTTATGCAGCTAATATTGCAACTATCAGTTCTGTTCCATTGTTCAGTGATTAGAAGCATAGAGAACTGTTAACTAGATTAACATTTGGATATTATAGCAGACTTTGCATTTCCCCTTTTATGGATGTAAGTAAATACCGAGAGGGCTGTGGAATGGAAGAGGGAGCGGAGAGGCCTTTATGCCTACAGCTCTCTATTACTCATCCTTTCTAAATTGCAAATGAGTTTCAATTTTAATTAAAGAAAAATAAATTTTGCGTTCATGGTCATGCCATCAGTATATCGATTAGAAATAAGAAAATGAAAAAAATCATTTAAAACCTGTATAATATGGGCTAAGATGTCTTTTAAAATTAGAAGCAATTAACCAAATACAGGAGGGTGGGTCTTGCTCAAGCATCCCACGTCCAAGTAATAATACTCCATACTTGACGGCTGAGAATCATTCTGACGCAAATACATTTTCATTTCCAATTTGGGTGATTGACCTTCTTTAAAGATAGGTCCCTGTGCTATACAATAAATCTTGTTGTTTATCTATTTTATATATAGTGGTGTGTATCTGTTAATCCCATACTTCTAATTTATCCCTCCCTCCCCTCTTTTCCCCTTTGGTAACCGTAAGTTTGTTTTGTATGTCTGTGAGTCTGTTTCTGTTTTGTAAATATGTTCATTGGATTATTTTTTAGATTCCACATATAAGTGATGTCGTATAATGTTTGTCTTTCTCTGTCTGACTTACTTCACTCAGTGTGATGATTTCTATGGACATTTAGGTTGCTTCGATGTCTTGACCATTGTTAATAGGGCTGCTATGAATGCTGGGGTGTATGCATCTTGTCAAATTAAAGTTTTCTTCTTTTCCAGATATATGCCCAGGGGTGAGATTGCTGGATCATATGGTAGCTCTATTTTTAGTTTTTTAAGGAACCTCCATACTGTTTTCCACAGTGGCTGCACCAATTTACATTACTACCAACAGTGTGAGAGGGTTCCCTTTTCTCCACACCCTTTCCAGCATTTATTATTTGTAGACTTTTTGATGATGGCCATGGGTGATTGACTTTTTAAATCAGGGGTCCCCAACCCCTGGGCCACGGAGCAGTACTGGTCCGTTGCCTGTTAGGAACCGGGTGGTACAGCAGGAGGTGAGTGGTGGGCGAGCAAGGGAAGCTTCTGTATTTACAGCCACTCCCCATCGCTCTCATTACCGCCTGAGATCCGACTCCTGTCAGATCAGCGGCGGCATCAGATTCTCATAGGAGCGTGAACCCTACTGTGAACTGCGGATGAGAGGGATGTAGGTTGCGTCCTCCTTATGAGAATCTAATGCCTGATGATCTGAGGTGGAGCTGAGGCTGTGACGCTAGCGCTGGGGAGTGGCTGCAAATACAGATTCTCATCAGCAGAGAGTTTTGACTGCACAGAGACCATAATAAATCAACTGCTTGCAGACTCATATCAAAACCCTATTGGTGAGTAGCAAGTGACAATTAAGGAGTAGTCTGGACATAAGCAACACACTTTGGGTATCGTTCTCTCCCATCACCCCCAGATGGGACCATCTAGTTGCAGGAAAACAAGCTCGGGGTTCCCACTGATTCTGCATTATGGGGAGTTGTATAATTATTTCATCATATATTACAATGTAATAATAATAGAAATAAAGTGCACAATAAATGTAATGCGCTTGAGTCATCCCGAAACCATACCCCCCAACCCAGTCTGTGGAAAAATTGTCTTCCACGACACTGGTCCCTGGTGCCAAAAAGGTTGGGGACCGCTGTTTTAAATAACAGTTCATGGAACTACCAACAAAGTGTACATCATCTGTATTTTACATTCCCAAACATCCTGCCACTGACCACTCTAGGGCCAAAACTCAGTGTTGTATGAAATGTGTCCTATGTGTAAGACAAATATCATACCTCACACATTAAGATGATTCAAGTATTTTAAAGTTTTCACTGATTGGGCATGTACCCTGATACAGGCAAGGTGCTAAAGAAGCGCATGGATACAGTGGTGTCCAATTGCCCTTAGCATCAAGTTGCAAATCCTAAGATGGTTTAGAAAGTCTTGACTGTTCCGTTCCCCATATATGTCTCCAGTCTCATCCACTGCCTACTTCTCATTATTTTCTGTGACCTGTCTGCACTGGCATTCTTTCATTCCATTTCTGTCAATAAGAGACTTGGCACAGGCTGTTCCTTCTCTCTAGAATGCCCGATCCCTACCCCCACCCCCCGCCCCCATACACACACCCAATAATCTTGAATAGTTAGATTTCAGCTGCAAAGTCACTTCATTCGTTCTTCAGGGAAGCCTTCCCTGACTTACCCCAGTATAGTACTGTGTACCTTTTCTTCAAACTACTTATCATAGTAATGCTGTTATGGTACTCGTGTGATCGTTGTTTGTGTGATCTCTGGTCCTCACTAAATGGTCAATTTGAAGAGGGTAGACCCTTTGTCTGCCTTTGGCTACTGTTTATTCTTAGCATCAAGCCTAGTGACTGTCTCTTGGCAGATATCCATCAATATTTGTCAAGTGAAGTGATGCATGCAATATCTTAGTTTGTAGAGTTTATTAACATTTCTTACGACCCTATATACCATGTGTCAAAGCCAGGTACCAGTTAAAGTGGTAAAAACATATTTTATCCCCAAACTATTACAACAGGGGAAAAGAAACTTCAGTAGAAAACTGAGCTCAATTCAGAATACAATAAGGACAAGTGGGAATTCATAGCCAAAGAGCAGGACAAGGGGGTCACTGGGTGGAGAATTCCTAAGAGAAGATGTCCAGGATAGGGAATCCTTGCTCCTGGCAGGCCAAGGTGATCAGATATTAAAGGTGGGGGGATTCTTCCTAGAACTGAACTAGGCAGGCTGAAGACAGTGCCCCAAGGATGAAGCCTAGATGAAAAGATGACTCAGAGAAGACTTTCTAAAGTTTGGTCAAGGAGAGAGTTTTTGTCAGTCCCTCCTCTCATTCAAGGAAAGAAGAAACAGTCTGTTTCTTTGAACAATATAAGGCCATTTTTCGTTCAGTCACCTTCTGTTCATCAAGAACCAGCTGAGCCATCTGTTGAGACTTGGCGAAGGTTGCCAGTTGCTGAACTGTGTCACCCAGAGACATTTAGCGAGAGGGATACTGCTAGGAGGATAAGCAGAAAGACAGATTATAGACTGAATTAGTCTATATGCCCAACTTCATAGGCCTTCAGGGATCCGCCAGAAGAAGTCCCAGAACCTGTCATCTTTCCTGCAAGGAATTTCTTCCTTTGCCTCTTGAACCTTCCTGGTTATTGCAAAGATATCAGTGAGATTACAGAGGTGTAGCAGTCACTTCCCTCCATATCCAGGGTGATGTAGTTCTAGAGGACAGTGTACTGGATTCTTGTAATTGCAAGTCACAGATTCAAGGCCAGTGGTACTGTTGCCCGCAGACAATGTGACTTGCCTCAGCAATGAATAGATGACTCTGTAGCTGAGTCAGACTTCTTCAGCCAGGCAATAGATTCTTTAAGGTGGTATCCAAAAGGTGGCAAACCTTTCCTAAAATGTAATGAGGTCTTGTGTAGAACTTAGGCCCAATTTCTGTAGCTGTTTTTTTTTTTTTCCTAAATTGCCTCCCGGGAACTGAGATCACCTACAAGAGGATCTGTGATGTCTCTGACACCTCTTTGGTTTCTACGGTGAGAGGACGGGAGTTGGGGGGTGATTGTTCTGGAGATAGTTTAAGAAAGGAAGAAAACTGGGGAGGATTGAGTGTGATGAAGGGATTGGTAAGATTGGCAAATTAGCAAGATTCAGTCCAGTTGGCTGGTAACAGCCAAATAGGCTTGGGTTCCACAAAGTAAGAATTACCAGGAGGTAGCAGGGGTCAGAGATATAATCGTCTGATGGCTGAGGCTGACAAAAGGTGTGGTCCATGTGTGGTTGGGTTGAGTCTGAGGAATTAGGCCGGGGGGACTCATGGGGACGTTTCCATTCATTTGAAGGATGTCTCGGGGACCCATAGTAGCTACGGAGTTTTATGTTGAATTTAGTGATGGCTAGGTAAATGTAATGACAAATGCTCATTTCAAGAAACAGGCTGGGGGTAAAATTATGATGGAAACAGGCATGATGCTTTCAAGGACAGACTGGAATTGGTTTGGGGGTTGACTTATGGTGGGTTGTCCAGTTTAGAACGGTGGAGGAAGAGAGAGGAAGGAATATAACAAAATAAGTATTATGATTGATCAAAGGAATCTGGGAACTGTCAGACGTACCCTCGGGAAAGGGAGCACAGTACCAACAATCTGTGTGGTAGGGGCCGAAGGGAGACGGTGTGACTGTATTTGTCAGACAGAGTACATTATTTAAGGGTCAGTGATGATCATGATTTTAAATAAAATTTTTTAAATGTAAAGACAAGGTTTCTTTTGGAGCAGATTTTGATTTTCTGTTTTAAGTAAGGCTTAATGCTAAAGCCATTAAGTATTCACTGTGCTACTGGTAAAATACTAAAATTTTAACATTTCTGTAAGAAGGTAAAAGTGAAATGGATATGTTCAATCATGTGTTCTGAATTTTTTCAAGTAGCATCTGCATTCTGTATGTCATAGGAATTTTGTCAGGGTAAAGCGCTGTCACCTGGTGAAAAGAACACTGTCTCTAGAATCAAACAGACGTTAAGTTTTAATCCTGCTGCTGACAAGTTACCTCACGCATCTCTCTCCATTTACTCATCTGTAGAGAGGATTGAAATAATTTCTATCTTACAATGCTGCGGGACAGGAGGCAGTGTTCAAAAAGATGCTCACACAGTTCCTGAGACCTCGTAGGCACTCTGTGAACAAAAATGATCATTTATTATGACTGATATTGATGCTTATACACTCATACCACCGAATCTTCTGCACATGGATGGATAACTATGTAACTATTTAGAAAGAAAAGAAAAATCGTATTTCCCCCTCTGTAGTGGCTTACACTAAATGGTGATCAGTCATGGTCATAGGGGTTGTGTTATTTTGTCTGCTGAATTTAACAAACATTTTTGGTAAGAAACATCAAACACTTGCTGATTTATTCAGCGCTTACTTCATCTTTGACCTTTTGGTGCAAGTTGAAAATCATTAAAGTAGTTTATGATTGAAAATTCAAAAATCCAACTTGGAGAATATAGACTCTCTTCTTGTCTTGTTTGATATGTTTTCTAATCACCTGAATTCCACCTTTCATCTGACTCACATATGAGTTAGTTGACATTTGCTTTAGTTCCAGGTGGAAGTATAATTGTTTTATTGGGGATCTTCTGGTCATTATTATACTATTATACTAAACGGATATTAAAAGAATATCTTTTTCTGAGCGTAACGAAAAAGGGACGATGAAAATAATGATATTAGTGAAACCTACTGTCTTTTAAAAGCAGAGGGAAAGAGTAAAGGACTGTGAATCGGGAAGCCAGAGAAGTAGTGGCAGTTCTAACAACAATTTCTTCCTGTAATTCACGAGAAGATTATTCTAGATGATCTCAAAGCTCTTTTCAGTTTTGATTCTATAAATGTGTTTCTTACTCAAAGTACGTATTACCTGACTTCAAAATGAATACCTTGATTAGATACTTCATGAACCTTATCAGGGTTTCCTCCTGCCACCCTTTGAAAACACCTCCGTGTCAAAGTAACTGATAACCCCAATTTTTGTTATTGTGTGAGTTCACTTCCCCCCATATCATGGTTTCCTGAACATTTCAGAACCACTGGTTCTGAAATAAAACATTTCTGTGAGTTCTTCAATAACTATTATAGAATGACCTCTGTCATTAACAACATAACCTTTATTGTTAAAGCTGGAGCTTCCCCTCCCCCTCCCCCACACGTGTTTCTTTCTTCTTTAAAATACAGAAGGGCAGTTTTCCCAAAACAGTTTTTCTTTAAGTAAATGCTCTTTTCAGTCTTCTAGTATAACTAAGAAGTGAATTGACTGCTTTTTATTTTGAATAATTTTATTGTGACTATAGAGGGAAAAAAACATGGTGAAAGGGGATGAATTTGTGAATTTTAAGTAAAATATTCTGATATATCACTGTGACATAAGAATAAATGTACTTTGGTCCCTGCCCCAGGTTCCTAAAACCCTTATAACTTCCTGAGAGATGGGGGAGATAGAAGCATCTTACATAGCACTCCTAATTCCCTTGGAATTTCCTGGATGATAGGAGCATCCTTTGTTCTAATGAGGCGACTCTTGGTGGGTTCCTGGACAGCTTTAGGATGTGAGCTGGTCACCAGAAAGACCACACCGTGATTAGAAGACTGGAACTTTCAGCCTATCCCTCGTCCTCAAGGGAGGGGAGAGGGGCCAGAGACTGAGTTAATAATCTATCATGTCTATGTGATGAAGCCTCCATAAAAATTCCTCAGCTACAGAGTTGGGAGAGCATCTAGATTAGTGAACACATCCACATGCCGGGAGGGCAGTGCACCCCAACTCCACGGGGAAAGAAGCTCGTGTGCTCAGGATCCTTTCAGACCTTGCCGTATTTAGTTCTTCATCTGGCTGTTCATTTGTATCCCTTAGAATATCCATTATGACAGACTAGTAAATATACGTAAATGTTTCCCTGAGTTTTGTGAGTCATTCCAGCAAATTACCGAACCTGTGCAGGGGGGCGGGAGTTGTGAGAACCCCTTGACTTTGTAACCAAGTCTGACACAAATGTTGGTACCCTGGGGACCCATTATTTGTAACTGGCACCTGAAGGGCTCTACTGACTCTGCGTAGTTAGTATCAGAATTGAATTGAATTATAGGACTTTCAGTTGACTTCTGGAGTGTTGGAACATTGGTTGGTATGAGGGAAGAAGACCCATACATGTGGTATCAGAAGTGTTTTCCTTTTATAAAAGGCAGTTTTCCTTTTATCACATAGCTGCTAATGTTCTTGAATCTTTGCCTTTCTCACTGTGGGTTTTGGGTTTTTGTTTATTTTTTTTTTTGGCGGGACGGGCAGCGGGGAGATTTTGATAATAGTTGTAAGTAATAGTAGTAATTTAATGAACACTTTCGTTATTCCTCTAAGGGTTAATGATTTGCTCGTATAGCTGATAACTGGTCATAACAATCGCTATTATTAAATTCTCCACTTTTAAAAAATATTTGGATTTTTTTCCTGTAATTATTTTCTTGCTGTAATAGTCATCTAATTTTATTGGTGGAAGAGACTTAGAGACCCCCTCCAGCTACCAGCCTCACAGAGGAGGACACTCACCTGCTGCAGGGTTTGGGCATGGCCTGGTCTGGCAGCGTCACCCACAGCTGGTTCGTGCTGAGTCAGGCCCAGAACCCTGGCCTCCTCCACCATGGCCCACCGCCCTTCTTTGTTCTGTCATCTATTTTCTTCTGAACAACAATGGGGAACACTGATGATTTCACTTCTGCAGCATGTCAGTGTTACTTTCACAGTTTAATTTCTCTTGTCTTCCTTGGAATTTAATGTATATTTATGTACATTTAGTGCATTATTATAACCATTATTCCTCAGCAAGAGATTTGAGTTCTTCTACTCTTACCTAGCCTGTAGATCGCATGTTAACTCACTTTTCCCCACTAACCTTTAAGTAGAGTAAGCCCTCAATGTCCTTCTCATTTTAGTCCTTGATCCAGAGCTTTCTTCTGCTTCTTACATCATATTTAGCAGCAGGGCAGAGGTATAGACCTGCAGGGCGTGATGTTTGTCCATTCCATGACTATCCCTGTTTAACTGCTGGGGAAGTTTCCCTCATCTTCCCCCATAATTACCTTTAAATGTCTTTAGACTTGAGAAAGTAGGGTTTTATGGAGGCCACATAATTCTAATGGGAGTCTACCACAGATCTCCATTTTCTATTTCCTGTGGAAAATGGAATAAAATAGAATGTTTTGAGTTTCTCCAGTTTACCCCTCTGGGTGCTAAAATCAACGTATTCATTGTATTTGTGCCTAAAGAGCAAACAAGATTCTGTTCCACTTCTCGCTGAGGTTTCTTCCTGGCCATCAAATTTCTCCATTTGAAAACAGAAGGTGTGTTTCATACACCAAAGACCATAACTTCCAAGTTTCTTCATTCTCATCCAGCATTGAGAGCAGATCCAGGTATACTCATCTTTTCACATCGTGTTCAGCTGCGGAATTACCCAAAACTCGATGTGCATATGTCATAGTTTTAACTCCCTTTGGTCTCCTGGGATACTTCTTTAGCAAACACTCAAATGGAACCATAAAAAACGTACTACATCTGGAAGAAATATTAAGGAGAAAACCAACTCAAGTAGTATAGTGAAAGGAATTAGGGGACTTGTCACTAATCAGCTAGAATAAGCTCAGAACAAGTCACTTCAACTCCCTAGGCCTCAGTTTTCTCATTGATAAAGTGAGCCAGACAGCACGGTACAAGAATTACCCGCTCATCGCTTTTCTTTGGTTTCATTCACTTAGCTCTGGTGCTTACTGTTTCCCAGGAATCTGCCACAACGCCTCTCCTAAGTCCCAGTATAACCTATGACCTTGAAAGCTCCCTCTCATTTCTCAGAAGTAAGACTTTGTTCTCCTGTTAGCCCCTGCTGATTTCTACAGCTTCAGAAACAAGGATAGTGTCATTCTAGCTCCTCCTTCTACAATTCTTTATTTCCTTGCTTTTAGTGTTTTAGTATGTGCTTCCAAGGGATTTCCCCATCTCCTTTTCTTCCATCATTGTAGATTTCCTAGATCTTTTTCATGTCTCCCAATATTTTTCAGGACTTTAAATCTTACCCTGATCCTCTGGCTCTCCCCTCCACCCCCGTTTCACAAAACACACCCCTTCCCAGCGACGGGGTGCCTAATTCCAGTCCCAGCTCTGTCACCTCCCAGCTCTGTGACTGTTCAAGTTACTTACACTCTCTGTGCTCAGTGTCTTTCTCACAGAATTGTTGTGGGCATTAAGTGACTTAGTATCCGTAAGCTCTTACAGCACTGTCTGGCACATGGTACATGGTATGTGACTGCTGGCTATTGTAGTGTTACTGCTGGCATCCTTCCCCTGCCCCACCTCACTATTCTTCTTGGCCAGCTGAGGGTCTCATCTTCCTCTGACTTAGGCTGCATATCCTTTTATGTTACTTTGGATCAGGAAGTACACATAAACAGGCGCCTACTGACTACCCTTAAATACTTCAAATCGTGAATAATCTCATATTTAGGGCTGAGCACATATACTTTATATTCCTCTAATCCTAAAAAATCATTCTCACAATACTTAGGGCTTTCCCATGTTGTTGGGAAAGAATGTCATACTTTAAGAAAATGTTTTAGAAAAGATTTAAACCAGACTACAAGAATACATAAATATGAAGGATTTATTAAGTTCCCTTTTAAGAAAATAAAACACACCCAAAGACTTTACCGTTCGGTGATTTATTCGCCATCTCCAGTTGATTTTGTGACATCTTAATGGAAAATGTTGATCCACCAAGGGGTTTGGTGGTTTTGCTTCCTTGAAAAGAAATCTTTTGGGTTCATGTTTTAAAAGACCTAATGTTAAATAAGAAATACTGAAGGAGCCAATCTTACTGATAAAAACGTAAGTATTTAATAGAGCCGTAGAATACCAAAGAGTTTAAAAACCTAGAGCTCATTGAATTCAGTGATTTCCAAACTATTTGTTGACAACACAAGTCTTCTAATGAAATGTTATGCAAAACTTCATTGTTACGCCTAATTCGAAATATAGAACAGAGGCCCTGGTTAACAGAAAGATGATGCTTCCCTCCCCTGTGACCAGTGACCATACAGATCCAGAGTGGAAAATACCCAGCTAAATTTCCCCTTCTACCCTTGAAGAAACTGAGACTCAACAGAGGTTAGTTTCATTGCAAGGATATTCAGCTAGTTAATGGCTGAACTGGGAGAAGAAATCAGCTGCATTTAACTCCTCTATGAGCATGATTTCCACAGTCCATTCCACTTTTGTCCCAGGAAATTATTGCTATGGTTATCTGTAATTACTTGGAAAATCGTGTGTTTACCAGCTGGGATTATGTGGTTAGACTGATCTAGATTAGAGTTCTGGATCTGCCTGTTTTGTTACGTAAACAACTTAATGGCTCTTGTTATCTTACAGATAAGATTTTTTTCTGTGAAGTAGGAATGATACTAATAGTGGCTATACCTCAATGGGTTTTTGTAACACTATTACGTCAATAAATGTTATCTATTATTAGCGTTGATATGGTCATTGTTAATATTATTATATTCAGTTAGCTAATTATTAAATCAGGAATTATTATGATTGGAAAATTAAAATTAAACTTAATTAAATTAAATTGGATGAAAAACCTCTTTGCCAAACTGTTATTTAAAACTTAGGCTCACAGAGGATTATCATCATGTATCTATATCTGTATCTCTGTCTATATAAATCCTGACATCACTGCCTTTCCTGGTGCATAAGAATAAGTGTGTGGTTTAAATATAAGAATGCTATTTTTTAGCTATTAATAAAAACACAGATTGCTAAAGCTGGATGTGACTGTAGAAATCTCCTAGTGTTTTATTGTACTGTCGCAAAAAATAGGCCCACTAAAGTTTGGATTTTTTTTTCCCTCAGCATACCAGGTTTGCAAAATCTTGTAGTACATCCAAGCACTGCCTTCTGCCTCTTACCCTGCCCACCATATATCGAGATATTACTACTTATAGCAATGTAGCTGGGCTTACAGGACATTTTCACATACTCCCTAACAATCCCCCCCCCCGCAAAAAAAGTCACCCCACCCCCCAAAAAACCCAACCAGCCAAACAAAAGCCTTGTCTTCTATTAATTTCCAAAAGCCATCGTCAGTGCCCAGAATCCGTCTTCAACCTCTTAGCCATGTTGTTGCCCTGGTCCAGTTGCTCAGCCCCTATGCTGAGGCAAAGATGGCGGCCGAGAGGAGCCTGAGGACGGAAGCAGGCAGATGGAGCTCAGTGTGTATATGGGTTATCACGCATCTGGGAATGCTGAATTTAAATGTCCAGGTAACTGCCTCAGTGCAAGGAAATCTCACGTGTAGCTATGTAGTGACTTGGTTTTATTAGTCTGAATGGTGATGATAAAGCAGTGCTGCAGTTCTGTAAACTTTTTTATAGGATCATTATTAAATGTATTAAAGTGATGCCATGGTTTTTAGAAAGAAGGAAAATTTAGAGACTTAACGTTTAATATGTCTTACGGGAATGAGCAAGCTAATGCACTGCTGGTGTAAGTTAGAGCCTGTCCTGATTTAAAGATTAAATCTGCCCCCCTTTGAATTAGTGAACTAGGTGATTTCATGAGAATACATAGGTCTGCACCTCCTAAGACTCACCGTAGAAGGGGCCACATGGCTCAGAAGGAATCTGAAATGGGGAAGGGGGACAGAGAGTCCATTTCAAGATTTTAAAGGGAAGGGGAAGTGGGAATAACATTTTAGGGACATTTAGTCATGAGGGAAGAGTAAGTAACAGTGTGTCTCAGTCACAATGCTAGACGCTTGTATACATGTTTTCACATTTAAGGCCTTTATCAGCACTGTGGTTCCGTAATAAATTTAGTGCCAGCTTTATGCCAGGCACTATTCTAAGTGCTTGGGATATATCCGTGACTAAAAAGCAGGATCAGTATATGCCTCTCTTTACAGATGAGGTGGCTGAAGCTCAAACATACCGAGCAGCTTGCTTAAAGCCCAAGACAGAAGTGTCCGAAAAGGATTTGAAAACGGGTCTCTGACTCCACAGCCCAGGTTTTGGGACTGTAGCATGAATTGCTAGGCATACTCATGTTGAGTTACCTACAGAATACGGTTGATAATACCTCTGCTGCCTCTTTCACAGGCTTCTTGAGAGAATCAAGTGATATTTTGGATTTGATAAGTTTTAGTGTCTTCCTTCCTGTCTCCCAGCGATCGCTCTTCACACTTCGATGGAGCATTAACACTGTGGTTAAGTCTGTTCTGCAGTCTACAAACTTGTCATTTGCTCATTCAATCAGTCATTTGGTCAACAAATATTTATTGAATGCTGCCCTGCCTTAGACACTGCGCTAAATATGGGGGTGCCGGAGTAAACTAGAGACATGTTTATTTTCATATGATCCTTACCTCCTAGCAGAGATGGGTATTAAACAAATTACACAATTGTGTATATTTATGATAAATATTACAGAGGATAAATAGAGATGTGTCTGTCTTTCTTAAATCTGTACCTGTTTACCAAATACATTAGAAAATTAATGGATGATTAGGATAAATTCTTCTGCAAAGTGGAAACAGAGCACAGGGACTTCGGCATCATCATGGCAGGTTTTGGAACCCAGCCCTGCTGCTTACTGAGCTTTGGGACTTGATGCAAGTTTCTCAGCCTCCCGTGTTCGAGTTTCTTGCAGAACAGGAATAATAATAGTCGTTGTGAGGGTGGAATTAAGGACTGTTTGGAAACAGTTTACAACAGAGATACCATAAGTACAGGAGAAGGTTTAGTTACTATTACTATTATCATGTAGTAGAACTTTTTAGGAAATTCTCTTTTACCCATAGCCTTCACCTATGCTGTTAACCTTCTTCTAAGGGTTTGTTAAAAGAATGTTCTTAGACTGGAGTGCGCCTGAGAGTCAATTATAAGGCTGTAAAAAATACATGTTTCCAGGCCCCCTTGTAGAAGATTCTTATGCAGTAGGTCTGGGTTGAGCTCTGCATTTCAAAAGCTTCATAGACGACCCTGATTCATACCTCAAGGTAAAAAGTGATGGCTTTAAAATGACAGAGAGAGGAGGTTACACACATGGCAGAGCAGGAATGTCAACCACTGACAACCATCCCAGGACTTTGCTCTGTGTACCTGCCCTTGAGTGAGTATTAATAGGTACTTGGAAAAATGTGATCAGTAAGCAAACAAATACATAGCGAAGAATTTCTGTAGAGTCTAGATACTTCTTTGGGGATTTAATGTTTTAAAAATTCCAAAATGATTTATTAATTGGCCAAACGAGTTTGACTAGCCTAGAACATGAGCTCTTGGAGGACAGGGATTCTTTGTCAGTGTCACTGGTATATTGGTATATAGTAGGTGCTCAATAAATATGAGTTGAAGTGAATTTGAGTGAATTTTGAAAGCCTTCAGATCTTTTGGAAGGGTTAAGAAGAATGAATTATAGCCTGTACAGGAATTTTCCAGTGAGGGTAGATGAAACATAGATTGATTATTCTATTAATTCTCTGAGTAAAATCCTGGTATAGGTGTATCTAAGAAAGGTATGAGATGTAGGGTATAGGTATTAGGTGTGAAGATGGTGGACAATACAAATAGGAAAGTCTCATCTTTTTACCACCTCTCTCCTCGCTCCCTTGGTCCTTTTTCCCAGCTCTTAGCTCCTTTTCAATTAGTTAAGTTCTATTTAATTACTTGAGCTAACATATAAAATGTTTATTGCTTTTGTATTTCAGTTCTGACTGATGTTCATGTTTGTTATGTGGTTTACTGTGGCTTGAGAACTGTTACGAAGAATTACGTTCTTGAGAGTCAGAGAGATTAAAGCCAAACGGCCCAGGTGCTTTGCAGTGTGTTTTGGCTTTTGATCCCTATAGGTGATTTTCAATAAGAAGCAAAAGGTTGTATTTCAGTTTTCTATGTAGCTTTGTATAATTATGGGAAAAATAATGTCTTGAGGATTTAAATAACTGAGATTTTGAGTGATATTTCTTTTGTAAAAAAAATAATTAATTATGTATTTTTGGCTGCATTGGGTCTTCGTTATATCTATTAAAGCGTGCGGGCTTTCTCTAGTTGCGGCGAGCAGGGGCTACTCTTTGTTGCGGTGCAACGGGCTTCTCATTGCAGTGGCTCCTCTTGTTGTGGAGCACAGGCTCTAGGCGCGCGGGCTTCAGTAGTTGTGGCTCGCGGGCTCTAGACTGCAGGCTCAGTAGTTGTGGAGCACGGGCTTAGTTGCTCCGTGGCATGTGGGATCTTCCCGGACCAGGGCTTGAACCTGTGTCCCCTGAATTGGCAAGCGGATTCTTAACCACCGTGCCACCAGGGAAGTCCCGAGTGATATTTCTTTAAAGCCACTATTCTTTAGTGATTTCAATGGGTATTCCAGAAATTTTAAATTATTGTCTGTGGGACATTTAAAGTCACTGTTGTATCATGTGTTATGGTTCTTAATTGTGGTGAGGATGATGCAAAGCAGAAACTGCTAGAAAATAAATACGGGATTTTCCTTGGAAAATTATGGAAACAGGGGCAATGATCCAAACAACTTGGGCCAGCCTGATAATTCACTGCCTCTATTCAAAATACACTGCTGCATGCCACTCATTGTAAAATGAACAGTCTTTCCAGAATCAACACTGACTCCCCAGATTTAAGAGGATAAAAAATCACCGGCATATCTTGAAAACATGGCTTTTAAGCGATTTCTGAATCAGCATTTCTTAAAGGTGCTTGCCATGGATTGCTTTAATGTTGCAGAGTCATCACATACTAGAGTCAGCGTTAAAAAGGTGTTTACTGCTTCTGGTCGTTAACATTTGCTTGAGCAATCGCTGCCTTCTAGCACTTTATCATCAAATGCTGCAAGCATATTATGTTCACGTAGAGCAAGGTAAAAAGCATCAAACCCACCCATAGGCATTTAGTAACTGTCTCTTCCTGCGTGACACATCTCTGTAGGCCTGTTTTCAGTTTATATCCATTTGCAAGGATATTTAGCACATAGGTGCCATTGATTGCTCTTCAATTTCAGGATAAAAGTCAGAGGCTGGTAGATGCTCCCCAGGGAATCTGCCGCCTGTGGCTTGGCAGGTATCACTACACATGTCCTAACATGGCAGTCTAGGTGACCAGTGCCCTCTGCACTGGTAGAGGGCCCAACCTTCATGGTCCTTTGCAGCAGCTCTGGGTGTGCACACCATTTATTGATGTCTCCACTGCTTACTAAGCACCTTTTCTACACACTGTGCTAAATCCATGTAGATAGTACAAGTGATGAATTGCTTTATTAGCAATTTTATTAGGGTTTATTTTATTAGGCAGCTTTATTAGGGTTTAGGTCAAATATTCAGTTTCCTAAATTGCCTACACACGATGATCACTCTAGACAGTCAGTTTGATCTTCAGTGAACAGGCAAGCCTGGTTGTTGACTCTTGTCTCTAGATATAATTGCTTAGCTGCTTATCTGTAGTTCCTTATTGTAATTAATTGCCCTTATGGGAAAGTGAGTATCTCAATTTCCTGTTTGCAGTTGTTATTAAAGTCTATGAGATAGCTTTATCATTGTTTCATTTAATGCATAATATTGATCGCCCAGCAAGTGAGTGTAAAGGAGAAGATAGAATTGTCAGGAATTAGCTCCTAGGGTTGACCATTGCTTTATCAGGCTGATAGTGGATTTGGCAGATGTATCATTGCATCTATAATATATAAGCAGATGTAGCAAATACAAAAGACTTGGTGTAAATATCTAATACAATATTTTGAGATTTTTACCTTGTCTGGATAAGATGGCACAGCTCCTAAAAAACAATTTCCAAAGAATGGTGTCTGTGTTTTTAATAGATAAGATTCAGTTTTATAGTATCTGAACATTTTTTTTAATTTCTTTATTTTTTGCCATGAGCCAATTTTTAGTCCTTCGCTTACTGGACTGCTTGGCAAGTTGACACTCCCTCTTCCTTCCAATACGTCTTCACGTGGTTTTCAGGATACTGTACTCTGCTGTTCTTCCCTTAATTTGCAGCCATTTTTTCTCAGTCTCCTTGGTGGTTCTCTCTCCTCTTAGAGTATCCCAAGGTTTAGTCCTTAGACTGCTTCTCTCCTCTACATGTACCCCCTTTGGACATCTTGTCTGTTCTCTTGCTTTCAAAACCATCCTCAGTCTGATTCTTCCTAAATAACTACGTCTCCAGCCCAGCCTTTTCCTCTAAGTCCAGTCTCATGTTTCTAACTGCTTGCTATCTCCATTTGTCTGTGTAAGAGACATCTCAGATGTCCAAAACCACACTCCTGACCTTCCTTCATAAACCTGCTCTTCCTACTGTCCTTTCTCTTGGTACACAACAACTATATTCTCGACATTTCTCTTTCACATCCTGTATAGAATCTGTCTGAAGATTCTCATGGCTCTGTCTCTAAAACATGCCCAGAATTTGGTCATGACCTATCCCCTCCTCCTCTGCCCTGGCCTTGGCTGACCTGCCTGGATTGTTGCAATGGCCTGTGTCTAAGGGTCCCCTGGTTTCCCCCTTGCTTCGCATTCTCAACCCAGCAGCCAGTGTTTTCCTGGTAAAACATAAGTAGGATTCTACTATTCTCCTGCTCAACCCCTCCCCACTGCAGAAGTCAAGAGAACGAGTGCTTACTTTCATCTTTAAGGTTTTGTAGGTTCTGACCCCTTTCCCCTTCTTCCCATTTTTCTCTTTAATTATGTCTCCAACTCCCCTCACCTCATTCGTTCACCTCAGCCACGCTAGCCTCCTTGCTGTTCCTCACACACACTCTGTCCTTGCTGGAGCGCTCTTAATATATATCCATACAGTCCTCACCTTCTTCATGTCTCTGCTCAAGAGTCACCTCCTCAGCAAGGCCTTCCCTGACCACTCTGTAGAAAGTGGGGCCTCTCTTCTCCCCAGCCCCACTCACTGCCTCTCAGGTGCTTGCTGTCGTCGTGTACTCCGGTCTTACCTCCCTCCATGGCACTTATCATCCAATGATACACTCTGTAACTCAGTTTTTATTTTGTTTATTATATTTCTTTCTCCCTAGAGCATACACTCAAGGAAAGCAGGAATGCTTAATTAATGTTTTCCATTACTCTGTTCCCAGGGTCTAGAATAGTATATGGAATACATGTGGTACTTCGTAAATACTTACTTGTTGACTCAATCAGTAATGATTTACATGTTTACTAATCCTTTTTTTTTTTTTTGATGCTTTATACTAGCTGAACAAAATTCACTGTCTGGTAACCATGTGGATGGGATTTACCCCAAAAGACATGCTTCTCTCTGCGTCCAGCAGCAGTTTGCTCTTAAGTTACCTTAACCAAGAGCCCCTGTAGTGATGGCAGGAATCATCATCTCTGTGGCCCAGTAAAGACTGTGGCTCCTCAGCCTATTAAAATAACGGCCGTCCACAGAGCCTAACAAATTATTTCTCCTACATAAATGTGCTTTAGTGTTTGTCCCACTTCCTTCAGTTAATGATACTCTAACATATTCAGTTGAGAGCATGGAAATTTAGAGTTTGACTTAAGGCAAATCATTTTTCACTTAATTTTCTCTTGAATTCAGGTTAAAATGTTCAGTTGCAGGTATAATTAACAAGGAGAGGCAAGAAAGAGTGAGACTGGCCCTTGGCTATTACTTCCGTTTTTAAAGTTGTCTTATGGTTCCCTAATAATCCAGCTCTTATTAGCATCAACAGTACGAGGTACATAAATCAAGTACGTGATTTGGCTTCGCGACAATGTAGTAGGCACTCAAGTGTATTAATGTACCCTATGGAAATGTAAAAGGTAGCGGCAGTCAGTAAAGGTGCTTGTGTTACTAAGATTGCTTCGGAATCTTAGAGGTAAGGTCTTTTCATCCATCTTTTAAATGGTAGGCTGGGTACTTTTGGATGATTGACTTAATAGAAGGGAACAACCCATATGAAAGTCCAAAATAATGGAAGATCATCTCTATAGAAATGAACTGCACAAGGTGGACTCATGGTGGCAGGTAAGACATGACACTTGGCGTGCCATGCAGTGTGCCACTTGCAAATATGCCTTAGGCAATAAGAAGCTGAATTCAGGAAATCTTTTTTCTTTTCTTCTTCTTCTTCTTTTTTTTTTTTTTTAATTTTTTTAGCTCTTCTCTGAAGGAGAGAGAATAGTCGGGAAAAAATATCCGTAAGAAGCAAAAGGAATTGGCTGAAAGTAAATAAACATGGAATGTCAGTACTGAGACTGAATTTCACACGATGAAAATGTGCTGGGTCAGGTTCGGAAAACGGTGCACGTAATGCTCTAGCAGCACCGTTGTATGTCACCTGAGCACAAAAATGCGTTGTGAAACACCATTGGATTGTATACTTCAAAAAAAATTAAGGTGATGCTTGGTTGAGGTGAAAGGAAGGCTCAACTGAGTCTGGAAGAGAATCTGTTGGCATTTGATGGCCTGTCACGAGAGGACTTTCTTTGCCTAGGACTACTGCTTCCTTAAGTTGTCTAAATGGTTGTTGTATATGTCTTATCCTAAAATACTAAAGTCAGGTTATGTATGCAAATTCAGGGTCATCATTTTGAAATCTGCTAAATAAATATGTGTTCCAGCTTCTACCCAGTTGTAGTCTTATCTCCCCCCTCTTATGTTTTGAAATTTTATTTTGAAATTTTATTTTATTTTATTAGCAACTCTGAAGTCTTCTGTCTTTGTTCATTCCTTCATTGTATCATCCATCTACTTTTCTCTTAATTAACCGAGTGAGATGAGTCTTCTTTAACATAGAAATCGTTTTTTGTGTTGTTGTTATTTAGGAGAGTATATAGATGTAGATATCCTGGTTGTCTATACCCAAAAATCTAATGTCAGCTTGAGTATATCTCAGTAATATTACTTGATAAATTCCTTTTAATTGAAAAATGCCCACTGTCACATAAACAACTGCTCTGTGCTTGTGTATGGCCAGTCATCTTGAGAGCAGGTAAATTTTTGTTGATGTATGCATATACATTTTGTAATATTTAGACCACTTAGACAGTATGGATATCAAAGAAGAAAGCAGTTTCAGTTGTTTAAGGATTTCTCTTATTTTGGGATAAAGCAGCAGGAGAAAAGGGTTTAATATCAAATTTTATAAAGTTAAGAATTAAATCTGAATGGGTAAAAGGATAAGGCACTGCATGGAGCACATTTAAGGGTTGGTACTGGGTTCATGTTTCTGCTGCTGTCTGAAAGATGGTATGGATAACAAATTGACATAGCAGATATTCTACTGTTTGTATAGGGGATGATTATTTATTTTGTATTAACAAATAGCGTTATTTCATGTTGTTGAATCAAACCTGAAATGTTTGGGAGAAAGACTTTGCCCTTATGCAGAGAGAAATGTGGAATAAGGAAGGGGACTGACAGTAAACCACACAAAGTTCCTTAACTATCTTCTTAGTGGGAGGCAAAACATAATAAATATAATAAAGTATAAATAAGGAAGTTAGAAGGTGATAAGCACCGCAGAAATAGAAAAAGTAGAGTGGGATAAACGAGTGCCAGGGTGAGAGCAGAAGGCATTGTAAAAAAAGGTGGTCAGACGCCTCATGGAGAAGTTGGGATTTGAGCAGATTTGAAATAGGTGAGGAGGTAGCCCAGGAGATCATCACGAAAGGGCTCTTTCTAGAGTGAACAGCTGGAGCGTGGCTCTAAGGCAGAACTATGCCTGAGTGTCCAAGGAACAGCAAGGAGGCAAGTGTGACTTCTACAGAGTGAACAAACTGGAGAATAGTATACCTGGGCAACGATACTGTCCTTAGGAATTTGCCACCCTAAAAAAATCCCGAGTTACTTTGCTTTTATTTAATTAGTTTGTTTTGGTAAAATGGAAATTTGAAATCGCATTAACCCTGAATTTAGATTAAATTAATATGCTACATATTTAAAAAAACAGCATTTTTATCAATATTTTCCCCCTATTATGTCAAAACAAGCTTCAGTGGACATTTATTGGTGGAGAGAATGATGGCCCAGACGTGGAATTACAAATATCCATCTTCTGTCATCTACCAGCTTTCTCCTGAGATCACGAGAGAAATCTGTCCATTTATGATAAATAGCTGGTAGTTGAGCCTTAAGCCCTAAACCTCAGGGTAGTGCCTGAAGAGCTAGGCTAAGCCAAATGGAAAACTCTCTTCCGGTCCATTGAAGTGGACTTAAAACAATGTGAGATCTGCTTTACCTATTTCCACCCCGAAATTCAACCAGAATCTTTAAGCTGTGGCAAACCCATCCAGAGACAAACTGGGAAAAGGAAGAGAATGGGGAACAAGATGTGTATTCCAACACCTAGAGCTGTACTTCTGTAACTCAGCTCACGCCTTTCACAAGTACAAGGAATAGCAAGAGAGACAGAGAATAAGAATGAGAGTGAACATGCCCCGTCCACAAAGTCATGTGAGCCTTGGAGAAAGGGTGGGAATAAGAAAGGACCAGAGAATAATGACCTGCCCTCTGTAAAGCCTCCGCCAGACAGTTTTGAGACCACACAAGTTTATGCTACATGCTTTTGTGGGCTGTCTTTGAAAACCCCACAACCTTGACTTGTGGACTAATAGGCATCCTGAAATTTGATCGATCTAAATCACTACTTTTTCTTGGAAGAAAGGGTTCAAGGTGGGAAATGGAAATACTAGATATTTCAAACTGAAATGGAATTTAAAACAGTGAATTAAGTACCTACAAAAATGGTTGGGAACAGTAGAGTATCAGTCAGAGGGTTTTTTTGGTGTTGTCATTGTTCACCGCACTGCAAACTATGAATAAGTGTCCAGGAAACTACTGCTGCCATCCACAAATGAAGGAAAACCCTGACAAAGCTATAACTGTTCCACAGCCTCTAAACTGGTGAACGTGGAATTGCCAATCACTAAAAACCCTGTTTACCAAAACCCACCGGCAGTAACCCTGTCAGGTGCTGGGGTAAGGATAACTTCTACCTCCCTTCACTTTTGAATATCACATGAGTACACCTCATTGGCAAAACCTAAGCTTATCCAGAAACCTAATGGCAAAGGAATTTAGGAAACTTAGTTCCTAGGTTTCCAGCCCTGTCATATAGGGGAGAGTACAGAAGGGATTGGTAATGAGTGCTGACAATAAAAGTTTGTCAAGGGCATGCCCATTTTAAAGGAAGAAGTGAAAGCTAAGTGGAAGTTCTCAAAGGGAGGGGAGGAATCAAATTTGCTAGTGAGAAATTTTAATCCCAGGGACAAGATATTGTGAACTGTACATATAATTGTGAGTAGGCATTTGTGCCTGGGAATGCTACTCATTTGAGTGGCTCAACTACGAAATTAATTTTCAGGAGTTTGGGGGGGTCCCATTTATTTTCTTTCTTTCTTTTTTATTTTAAACTTAGCCTGAAGCCTCCTGTTTATCTATAAAACCATTATGTTGGGGAGCTAGATCCCTGAAACTGGATGTTTCACAAAGACAAGGATCTTTTTTATTTTACTCACTTGTAGCTCCAGTGTTTTCCACCATGCCTGGCCTATTTGCATTCAGATAACTTTTGTTGAATGAGTAAAAGTGAGTTTCAAGGACTTCTTGCTTCAGAACTACCCAGAATCCTATAAAGTGCGGATTCCTTGGGCACCTTGTATGTGGAACTGAAATCCCTGGGGTATCAGAACCCAAACAGACACACGCTCAGCGCTTCTTTCACATGCTGCATACAGTCTGAGAACTACTGACATTCAGTCTCTTCACTTTGTCAGTGAGAAAATTGAGACTTAATGGTTTGCTCAAGGTGACATGGCTAATGATCGAACCAAAAGTAGGGCCCACACAGGCAGGCCCTGAGAAGTTCATTAGTTTATTTACTTCTTCTAGTTTCAATGTATAGAAAGCAGGGAAATAATCCAGCTTCCAGTTTTTTGTTTTGTGTTGTGTTTTTTACCTGATAGATGGTTGATTTGGAGTCAATTTCTCATTGTCGTTTCTGTATCACTTCTTCTACCAGCGTTATTTCACACTCTGTGTTTTCCTCATTGTTTTTCATAGTAGTGCCTAACTGATATTTCTAATTAAAATTAATTTTTGAAATGCCTGTCAATGTCCATGGACTTCTAAGTTTTTCTTCTTTCACTGAATAGAGCTGTGGGAAAGAACTTACTCTGCCTACCAGGGCCTTTTGAAACTCCTTTAATATATTTTTCTAACATGGCTTTCCCACATCTCCTAGGGTGGCAGCCATTCTCAAATGCCATTGCTTTTGCTTTGGAGATACCAGATTCTTAGGCTTCCCATTTATTATTTTTCCACAAAGTGCCCAAGGAATAGAAATTCATTGTTTAGCTAACTGATGTATTTCACTTTTTTTTTTTTTTAAAGAAACGTGGACTGTAAAGGTAGAATTTTCTTGCAGAATGCATGTACAGCCAAGTCGGGTACAGACTTGTGCCGGTGAGAAAGGAATCGGCTTGCCTGCTTCAAAGCAACTCCTATTATGGTGCGCTGGTGAAGACACCAGCTTCCCTGTTCTTTTGCGAGCAAATGAGCTTTCTCTTACATCCCGACCTCATCTGTACCTTTTACTAGGTTCTTCAGAAATTTGCCACTGTAGTTGAATTTGTTCAGAATCCCTTACCAAGTATTGCAGGATCTACACAGCTCTCATCTTTACGTATTAAAAGATATTTTAGAATTGTGTAACCAAATTGTCAATTGAGCACTTTTTCTTAATATCTATATTTAAATAATTCTTGGGACTGCCAGTCTTCTAGAGCAAATGAATCCCTTCCCATTTGGCAACAGGATAGCTGACTACCAGCCCCTTTCCATCTGATAAATGTTCCCATAGCAACACTAAGGCAGTCTGTTTAGTTTCATTAACCACCAAGACTATAGCCTGAGAAAGTATATGGTGTTATACCATATCATAGCACCTAGTGAAAGGACTCACGGGTGATTAAATTCATCATGATGGTGGTGTTGGGGTGTTTGTTCAAATAATAAAAATATTGCTATTTCTTTTTGTAAGGGAGAAAAAGAAACCCTTGAAATCGGAGTCATTATTTTGAACTTGGACAAGGATTCAGATTTACTCTTGATGTTAACAGATCTAAACTTCTAGCACTCGGTTTCTCTATATTGCTAAAACCTGTCCCCTTATTATCTATTTGGAAACTTTCACTCACATACATTCTAAAGAACACCTTCATTTCTCTGATTTAAAAGATTTTAAAGAACAAATACACTCTGGGTATTCAAAAAGCAGAAATGTCTCTTGATTTATGAAAATTGGAAGTGTACCACCATCTTTTTCTGCAGCAGAGTCACATAAAGGCATTTGCTGCTTAAGAGGGTTGATGTACCTGTTTTAAGCAACCAGGTAAAAATGTGGCTTCACAGAAGCTAACAAGGGGGATCGGTAATCATCTTGCAAGATATATTTTGCTTCTCAAGAATTTACCACAGTTAACTTATAGTGAGCTTTCTTTTTGCATTTAATATGATTGGACTTCCACATACTTTATTTGTACATTAATTTGGAGATATGATATTTTGACCTGGTTAATGAATATTAAAGTTTGAAGAGAATGAAGAAAACATACTGTCCATTCCCCTGCTTCTTGAGGTGTAAAACTTGGGGTAACATCATCTTGTACATCTTCAGCAATACAATTTTTATTTGGCAATTGTACCTCAATAAAGCTGGGGAAAAAAAATTTCCAAAGACAGAAAACTTGGGGCAGAAGGAGTAACTTGTTTGCCTAAAGTGAGCCAAACCTTGTTTGTAAGGATTAGAAGTATTTACTATTAATGGTCTTTGCCAATGGGTTTTCCGTGTAGAAACACTGGTACTTCAGAATTTTGTTAGCTACTTTATCGCTGTAGTTGCTATGTAGGTTTATGGTTACCGTACTATTAAAGTACATGGCACACAGCAGTTCAGAATAGAGTGTGGAATGCAGCAGACATGCACCAATCATACTTTTCTATTCTACTTTCTATATTATGTTTTCCTTTGCTACTTTGCAAAGGTAGCTGTCATCTTAGCCTATCTTGATTATTATAACGATGCATACATGAATATTTTTTTCTATTAGGCTGTCTTCAATAAGAACCAGACTATTTTATAGACAGCTCCAATTTTTGTAACTCTAAGAAGATTACTGCCCCTAGCAATGGCCCCATTTCTGTGTACAGATGGTTTTGATGTATATATTTCAGGTATCTGGAGCAATGCAGGAAAAGACAGTCCTGGTTGATACCTATTTTAGAATTAGTCCTACATTCAAAAATGTATATTTTTGAAAGATTTATTTCTGGAATTATGCAGTCCTGCAAAAAGACTAAATTTTGTTCTGTGACTTTTAAAATAATGACAGTATCACCTAGTGTAGGAATAATTTTAAGACTAGAGGCACCGTGAGGTTTTCTGAATCCGTTTTATGTAATAAAAATATAACTGTCCATTTAGACCATTATTGACCATTAATAAACAAAGCTGTCTTTCTATTGACTTTAGAAAGAAAGCCAGTCTTCTTCACTGAATCGAAAAAAACCTTCTGGGTAAAAACCTATCACAAGACGAAACCTGTCTGTTTGGAGTGGAAGGGTTGGATTACTGTGAAATCCCTGATCTCTTCCCCTGAGATAAAGTAAATCCAGATGAAATCTGGGGCCGGCCACTGTTCTTATCCTAGAGTGGAGGGATAGGTCAGTGGGTGGCTGAAGGAGAGGAGGAAGAAAGGGAGGAAACCACAGAGCACCTGCTTAGGTCAGCGTGGTGTCTGGGAAGAAAACTGACTGCCAAATCAGAATGTCTAGCTTCTAGGTCCAACTTTCCCCTTCTCCTGAACTCTCTGTGGGCCATGGAGTCAGACAGCCAGGATTGGTCCACATTGGGGCTGACTGTTCAGCTTGGTGGCATTATGAATGTGGACCAGTTACCTGAAACTTTGAGCCTCAGTTTACCTGAAACTCTGAGCCTGTTTCCTCATGGGCATATAATAGTACCTTCCTTACACAGCTGTGAGGATTAAATGAGCCATTCCCCATGTTAACTAAACCAGGTAAGACTGTTGTGGTGTAAATTTCTTAACGATGTGTGCCGTAGTTTTCTTCATTCATAAAATGGAGTATCATAGGCAGTGTGAAGATGAAAGAAAATGGATGATATTGGTAAAAAGTACTTAGCAAATATTACTGAGATGTGAATTAACTTTTAGCTGATTAAAAGGCTTTAACTAACCTGCATTCTCAGTTGCATCCAACATTTGAATAACAAAGTTTTTACTGTTTTAGTAAACTGTAATTTATTCATAGGACAGGCAGGTTTTGGTATTCAGTTATTGAATATGACACTTGACTGGTTCGCTTCAGCATGATTTATTGAGCACTTGCTATGGGAAATCCTGACTGCTCTCATTATTTCTCCTCAGATATCATAGTTAATGATCGTATTGTGTAGAGGGTCCAAAAGCCCCAAAGACTGAAACTAAGAGAAGAGCCCCTGTAAAGCACAGTTGCTTTCGACATCCATTTTGCATCTGAACCTCCAGAAATTTTTTAAAACTGAAAAAACCCCCTGTCCTCTGAAGTAGTGCTTTGTAAAGTATTCTTGCTGCACACTGCTCCCCCTTGCCTCTTCTCACTGGGCTCCCATTTGTGATCTATCTGAAATAACTATTTCCACATAACACATTCTCTGCCCACTGCTGATCTTCCCTGGAGCTGCTGCTACTTCCCGTGGGGAATACAGATGAGCCTGGTGCTCCACCAGGAGCCGGCCAGGGGACAGGGAGATAATGACTCTTTGTCACTGTGAATAATTCTCTCAGTTTGAATTCTCAGCAATTACCAGGTGTTTTTTTTTTTTTTTTTACCCTTCTTGGTTTATGTCCAACTTTAGTTATTTCACACAATGTTTGTCACCCTGAAGCTTTTCCTGCAAAACAAAAACGAAAAATTAACACAGTAAAGTTATTTCACCAGTGGCCTTTCTCTCTCCATTATGATGTGTATCAGTATCAGTATTTAGATGCACAGAAGTTAATCCCTTGTAGCTCTTAGATAGTGATTGAAAATAGAACTATCTGGAAACTAGTCTTGAAAACTGGGAGCTTTGTGCCTGTGAAGGGGCTGTTCGGGATTTAGAAAGTGTTTTCTGAAATAAGAGACAGAATGGTACAATTTTGACTTGGAAAATCAAGAAATTAGAGTGCTCCAAATCTGCAGCGTTAAAAGAGCAGAAGAAAAGAGTGTTGGATAAGCTCCACGTCCTCTAGGACAGCGGTCCCCAACCTTTTTGGCACCAGGGACTGGTTTCATGGAAGACAACCTTTCCACAGACCGGGGGTGGGGGGTAGGATGGCTTTGGGCTGATTGAAGCACATTACATTTACTGTGCACTTTATTTCTATTACTATTACATTACAATATATAATGAAATAATTATACAACTCACCCTAATGCTGACAGGAGGTGGAGCTCAGGCGGTAATGTGAGCGATGGGGAGCGGCTGTAAATACAGATGAAGCTTCGCTCGCTCACCCGCCGCTCACCTCCTGCTGTGCGGTCCAGTTCCTAACAGGCCATGGACTGGTACCGGTCTATGGCCCAGAGGTTGGGGGCCCCTGCTCTAGGATGCATTTCAGAGAACCGTAAAGTTATCCAAGTTGCTCCTCTTCCTCCAGACAAGAGTTCGCTTAAATCAGCCTTTAAGATCTTTATTCAGTGCGCACAGACACGTGTCACATTTGCCTAGGTGCTTGGTTCCCTCTAGGATTTATTTTTACTCAAGGCACTAACACGCTTCCTGTCTCCTAGGCTTGAAAGTTAAGAGCCCATCTTGATTTCTTCTTTTCCCTCATCCTCCATCTCTAGTCAGCCAGTACATCCTACCATTCCTTTCTGATGTCTTCTTGTTTCCCTTTTCTCCTTCACTTCTTCTCCTGCCTTCCTCCTGACCCAACGAATGTGGCAAGTACAAAATGCTTCAACATTCCCAAGGGGTGAATCTGTAGAACTTTCACAAATCAATCACCATTCTCATCACTGTAACTCACAGTTATTTCTATACCTGTAGTTGAGGTTTACTTGGAGGCATTCTGCATAAAGGAACATACTCCTCTGTTTAGTGAGACAGACTGAGTACAAGACCCTGCTTTGGGGGGAGAAGATAAAATCCCACCGAGAAGCAGAAGCACGGTGCTAGCTAACAACTTGCCTTCACAAATCGACCTCAAAACTCTGTGCCCTAGAAAAATTAGAAATGAGAACATTTGGAGATCATTTGGAACAAGCTGAAATTATGAATGTTCAATCTCTGATTGCTAAGGGGCTGTGGTGTTTTCCTGTGTATTTTGCCTGCAGTTTGTCTCTTTCTCTTCCAATTCATTTTTTTTTGTAATCTGCTAGATAAGTTTTTCTAAAATAACATTTTGCATTCCTCATTTCCTGTTTAAAAACCTGAAATGACTTACCTAATATTAGTTTTAGTAATCAATTCAAAGGCCTTAATAGAGAAGCTGGTTTCAGGCCTCCCACAGTTTGGCCCATACCCACTTATCTCTGATTTTCCTTCACAAACCTGCAAATCTAGCCAAATCGATTTGATTTTTTTTGTCGCTGGAAAAGTATTTTCCTATCTCTACCTTTTTCTGAATTTTCTTTAAGAATAGCTTTTGGGCTTCCCTGGTGGCGCAGTGGTTGAGAGTCCGCCTGCCGATGCAGGGGACACGGATTCGTGCCCCGGTCCGGGAAGATCCCACATGCCGCGGAGCGGCTGGGCCCATGAGCCATGACCGCTGAGCCTGCGCGTCGGGGCCTGTGCTCCGCAACGGGAGAGGCCACAGCAGTGAGAGGCCCGCGTACCACAAAAAAAAAAAAAAAAAAAAAAATAGCTTTCAAGTCTGATTACCTCTCTTTAATCTCTACCACGTCTGTGTTCAGGCCATCTTGGGACCCACGTGGTAGAAAAGGCCACACTAGTTGAAATGTGGGAGAAGTCTGTGATGTAAGCGAATGTCATTACTTCAATTATTAATGTTTATTGATACAAAAAGTTAATTGAATTAGGACTGAGGGTTGACCACACACTGAAAAGAACCACTCAATAATTCCATCATTGGAACCATTCCATAATTGCTTATCTTTGGTAATTCTTCTTGCTTTAGTAAAGCAGGCTTCATATATTCATATGAAAAGCCACAGCTGAAGCTTAGAGCAGGTACTAGAAACAGATTGTCTGAGTGTAAAACCTCATTCTGACTCCCAGCTGTTTAATTTGGGGCCTAGTTTCCGTACCTCTGAATGAGTATGATAATGGTACCTGTCTACCTCATAGGGTAGTTGTGAGGATAACAATAGAGCCCAGCACATGATAAGAGCTCAGTAGATATTAGCTGCTGCCATGAGTATTAGCAGTAGTATTAATATTGTTATAGTTATTGTCGGATGAATTTGACATTTTTTCATTCAGCATTTACTTCACCACACTTAATTTTGAGTGAAAAGATATTTCCTGCTTTGAGAACGAAATCTATTTCAAGTTAAAATAAAAATTCATCTAATATACCTTTAAGTAATAATGAGGCATTTAGTGCACTGAAGTAGTGTGTTTCCCAAAGTGGGAACTTACAACAAAGGAATCATTTAAGCTTAATGATTCTTTATATTAGTCATGTAATTATCCCTTCTCTTAGAAGCCTGGGGCCGAATGGATCTCTTCCCAGGAGAAAGAAACTATCTCTCCTGGCTGAACAAAGATTTCAGTATAAAGGCTATCCACTCCCTGATCCATTGCTACCTCCCTGATCTCGGAATACCTTTCTCTCCCATAAGAAAGAAGAGTAGGTGAGGCAGCAAGAGTGGGAAGGACCTTTTCTCTTGCTTAAAGCCAATCTGAGGCCTAAGACACAGAAAGAAGTACCTACCTGAGCTCTTCAAGCAAGCATAGGGCCCAGTGAAGGTGCTCTACATGTGTGAATCTGCTCACTCATTCATTCAGTCTTTTATTATTTGTTCCATTCATTACTTACTGAGCATATACCTGGTGACAAGTGCTATACTAGGTATTGGACATTCAGAGGAAAAGAATGAGAGTTTTTTCTCTGCCTTGAGGTGAGGGAGATGGGTTTTTTTTGTGTGCGTTTTAACATAGCAACTCAAATTAAATCTTAAAATACTTCTTCTGGGAATCAAAACTTTCTGAATCACATTTATGTTTGCTAAACTCAATGCCAAGTGGAACAAATGTAATGCATATTTAAAAATTATAAAATGGAAGCACTGGAGTGATTGGAGAATCTCTTACTGAGGGTGAGGAAAACCAGAGTTGGTGTCATGATGATCAGGTAACTCTGGGACAGGCCCTAACCAGTGATTTCTAAAATCTAGTCCCTCCGTATTTCTGTGATAAGATGTTGGAGTTTCAGTGTTACTACTAGGCCGTATGATTTTTAGATGTATAGAAAATATTTTTATTGTCCCATAGCATAGCTTTAGACTATTTTTCCCACCATTTCATCAGCCTGGGAAAAGAACCATTTCCAAATTCCTGTGCAATATAGGCCATATGCTGCTTGACTGTTGGGCTGATTTAAGTTTTTGATCCTGTTTATAAGTTTTCTGGTCAGAATTATGTTACTTGGTATGTTACTTTGAACTGAAATTTTTCTTTTAAGTTTACTCATTGCTAGGGTCTCTGAAGTTTGTACAGAACTGCAAACGCTGTTCCAACAGTGTGACCTTTTCCTTACTAACTAGTAGGAAAGGACCATTTACACTTTATAAAGCACGCTGGCCACAAAATAATTTAGAGAGGAGGAAAGAACTATATCTTCCAAACTGGAAGGCAGGTAAGCAGCATTTATGATACAGGTGAAATACACAAGTAAATATGGTACTTTTTAAAAAATGGGGTTAATTCCATTTTTAGGTAGAAATTTTCCTTTTTTATGACTTGCAAATTTTTTTTTCTTAAAAGTAACCATGGGCTTTATTTAATAATTTGTATCGAAGAGCAGCAGACAAGGCCATGCATTGCCCAATCTGTTCTGGTATTAAAAAAAATTGAGTGGTGGTGGTAACTTGGAGAAATGCAGGAAGTGTTCCTGAGCACACAGTGGTTCTCTTCCCTGTGCTTCTGAGAGTATGATTCTCATGCTGCTTGTCTTTGTTGACTTAAGCCCATCAGAGGAAGGTCATCATAAAGATAAAAAATTCCTTTTTGTTAGCTAGATTAGATGTGGTGCTGCTTGGTTCTTCCAGGTCAAGGAGAATGCCTAGTTGAGAGCTAATAGGATCCTTAGTTTGGTTTTCTAATTGGAACCCCTAATTAAGCTCTGACAGGATCTCTCTGTTGATGTTTTGACCTCTCTGTTGACCTGACTCTTTGTGCAAGAGATCTTTTAGCAGCTAAACATGGGGGGTGATGACTAGAATTTTCTATTCCATGTGCCCAAGATACAATTCTGTTCTGCCACTAATGTATGAAATCTTCAGAAATCTTTTGCTGTATGTGCACTGTTGAAATGAATGTTATTAAAAGAAAGAAAGGAACATAGTATGTATTTTATTTCTTGCTCACAGTTGAACTTAAGAGGGGATGCTCCTTTGTTTGGTATGATAATCATGCTTTGTTTAGATTCCAGGTTGAGAAGAAGCCTGAATTCTTTCTTTCATGTCCTGCCTGCCTCATTCAGACCCACCCACAGAGTTCTGCACGCACATGTCAGTCTCCTGCTCCTACAGGAATCCCTTCAGTAGCTTCCCTTCACCCTTTGGGTAGAATCCAAATTCCTTACAGCCCCAGATGCCTGGAGGGCTTCTTTAGATCTCAAGTTAAATGTCACTCCAGTGGAAGATCATCTCTTATCCACAGAAACATGCGATCTTCTGCCTTCACACTCTCCCTTTTGGTGAGAATAATGCACTTTGCATCAGACATTCTGTGACCTATAATCTGTGTTCCCTTCTAAACTTTATTTCTTGCAAGGAAAAGACTGTATTCATCTCTCTTGGTCTCCCTCCACAATGCGTAACACTGTGTCATGGTCACTTAAATATCTACTGACTGATTGATAAAGAGAAAAAAGTATGTATGCACGTACTACGTGCTAGAGAAACCTGTTTTACAAACAAAATCGATGCATTTTAATTTATTTTCTGTTACATAATCTGGATTAATTACCTGCTTTCTTACTTTAAATTATAAATAGATAGCTTTATAACACTGTGATCTTATAAAGTGAAATATCTTCATTAAAGCACCTACTGCGTTAGAATGTGATCAGTTAGACAGTCTGAACTAGCAATTTTTAAGGATAGCTCGTGAAAAGAAAAGTGTTTTCATGATGTTATTTACTTCTAAACAATTGTGCTGGTAATCCTCAAAAACAATTGTGCTGATAATTCTCAATTATTCTTATCTGTTTTTTATAAAGCCCTGTAAAGACCTCCACTAATATATCTCATTCTAGATCAAAATACTATATGTATTTTCCAAGGATTTACTTGCATTTTTATATCTATTTAATCCTTGCTCTGTCCAATTAATGCTTATTGAATGGAACAATGAATGAATGAATTTTAAAAATGCAATATTAGGTTTAAGTTTTGAGTACTTAAAAGAAATATACTACCCCTGCCTTCTAGAAATATTTGGAAAATATATTTAAGGTTCACATTTTCAGCAATTCAAATATACTCCATTCTTCTAGTTTCACTGAAGTAATGAGGTTTTGGTACATGGTATTTCCTGAATTCCAGAATATTTGAATATATGTAGAAAAGTAGAACACTTTAGCTCTGCTAAAGTTTGGGAATAATCTATATCTCATCTTCCTTGGTATAGAAAAATGAGAGTAAACATTTCTATGTAGAAATGAATTTATTGAACCTCCTCAAGATAAAGCTTAAATAGATGAATATTTGGTCAAACAGTATTGTTCAACCTTTATATTCAAATTCTGACCAAAGGTCCATCGTCACTGTGGATGGGCCAGCACTGAAGTAGCCCTTTATGGAAAGGTACTAATGTTAACATCCAATGTTAAAAATAAAGTCACGCTATTCTAAAATCTTATGTATTTAATTTTGTGGTATTGCAGTTAGTTATAATCATTTTAAACTTTGTAGAACTTAAAAAAAAATCTTTTGTTGACTGCACATGGTATACAGCATAGTAGGCTAAGCTTGGAAGATACACAAATGAAAAAGGCATAGTGACTCTTCCTAAGGACTGGGATTCCAGGGAATCTAACTACTGTTTCCCTAAATAAAATGCTATAGGCTGTGATAGATGCCAAAAATTAAATGAAAAAAGAAAGTATTATGAGACTGCCAAGAGGAAGTGATTAATGTGAATTTGTAGACTCAGAGAATGTTCCATAGAGACAATGGTAGTTGAAGGTTGAATACCATTTCAATACACAAATCATGGGAGACAGAAGATTCCAGGTAGATCAGAACCTCTGAAGCAAACCACTGTGTGATTGTATCCAGGGAATGGGACCAACCAGTGGGACTGGACAGAGTATGTTTGGAGATGGGTCTTGGGGGTGGTAATGGCAAATCTGATTTGAATGAATTGGACTTTATTTCGTAGGTCATAGGGAGCTACCACTAAAGATTTTTTTTTTAACTGAAGAGAGACTCTAGTAATCAATAATAATGACCACTGAAAATGTCTTCCCTTCCAGGCACTTAGTAGAGTTGCACTTTTTGCAACCCCCTTTTCTGTTCTTTCTAGTTTGATGGGGTCATGTAGCTGCTTATAAGAATAGTGTTGGTAGTAGAATTGATGCAGCATTTAATGACCAAGAGAAATCTTTTTCCAGCTCTCTCTCTTCCCTTTGGTATGTTTGAGATAGAATTGCTCCTTATGAGTAGAGCCTCCTGCTGAGCAGAGATGGATGTATACTTTGAGCAAAGCATATAAACCTTTGTTGTTCTAAGCTTAATACAGAGATCTGAGAGTAGTTTATTACTGCACCACCACTGTCTCTCCTGTCCTGACGGATACAGGGATGGTGTCAAGTCCTTGCTTTATAATGGCAACCCTTGTAGTATTAAGTAGAATACATGAAGAGAAGGGAAATCTGGAATTGAGACCGCTTAAGAGGTTGATGGATTAATCCTGACAAAAAATAATGACCAGGCAATGGCAGTGGAAATGGAAAGAAGAAGTGATGTGAGTGGAAAGGTGGAGAAAGAATCAACAGGATAACTTAACAAATTAGATGGGGAGCCAGGGTAAGAGGAAAATTGAAGTTTACTTCCAGCAGAAATTCTTATTTAACTTCTGAAACTTTTCTCACTGAAGAGATTACACTCATATGTTTCCTTAACATTTTTGTGTTTTTGTCTTTAAACAATCTCTTTTTGAATTTTTTCCAGAGCTCTGATGATATTAAATTGGTTTATTGTCTTTATTTATCTACATTTACTCATAGTTTACGATAACTATCTAGATTTTATGTATTTTGGTTCTTTTCTGCTTTGTTAATGATTCTGTACTGTATATCATACATCACGCTTTATTTAGCAACATGTTAACTTAAGTAAAACTACTTTGGTTCTCGTGAGTTAACAGAAAAAAATGATAGATCTCAACTACTCTGTCAGTTTATAGCATTATATTCTAATAGCGATAATAATAGTTACATAGAGAACTCTATTCTTAAAGCAATTTAATATATGTTCTCTCAATAACTCAGTGAGGCAAGCAGGGTAGGAGTTAACTTCATTTAGTGAAAAGGAAGCATGAAAGAGGGATTAAGTTAGTAAATAGCAAAACCACCCTTCAACCTATGTGTTCTGTCTCCATGTTGAGCTCTCAAATGCTGCCTAGAACTCTCGAAATTTTGAAGCACAGGGAAAGCTCAAGAGCTATCAGATGTATAAGCACAGAATTTAGACATATATCTAGACAGTCAGACTGAAGAAAGAACTCATTAACCTCTAGAATAGGCTGCCAAGTATACTTTGACTTCCAGATTTTTAATAACTATGGGCCTATTCTGAATCTTTTACTTCCTCTCAAGTTCGGATGATCTTGTTCCTACTATATTCTAGTCTTTGTGGAGTGAGGTTATGGTGAAAGTATGTGCATTATCACTCTACTCCCAAAATGGATATGAATGGTATAGACTAGAGGTCAAGAACACAGACTCTGGAATCAGAAGGCCTGATTTCAAGTCCTGGCTCCACCATGAGATGCCCTGTGACTTTGGAACTGTTGCACTCTCTCTTCTAGCCTTAGTTCACTCACTTCTGAAATGGAGTAAGAGTTGTATGTGGGCAGTATGATTATTGTGACGTTTAAATGAGGTAATCTACATAAAGACCTTACTACAGGGTTTTGCAGGTTGCAAACTCAGTAACCTAGCCATTGTTAGACAATGATCTAATGAGATAGCTGAAATCTTAGGTGTATTTCTGATCCTGCCATCATCAACCACTTAAAGTTTAAATTATAATGTTGCAACTGTGTCTGATAATTTATCAGTGTCTGATAAATGTTTGAGGAATAAAAATATTAAGATTGGATTTCTCTGCTCAATTCTTAACTATTGGTTAGAGAAAAATCATGTCATTTGAGGTGCAAAGGAGCACATGATTGTTTGGATTTTTAATGCCTGATAGACAGTGTGAGAAACACAAGTAAAGGCAAGACAAAGGAACATTGCTGTTGTTTTGGTTCTTATACTGAACTTACAACTTCTAGCAAAAATCTTTCATTTTGGTTAATGTTTGACTTTCTCCTTTCCCTGGGGTTGAATTAACATGTGATTTCAAATGTTAGTCTTTTAGTTATACAGGGTACAGGATGAAACCAATTCCTTTTCTTGTTTTCTGACTAGTGCTTGGTTTGTTTGTAACCTGGGTACCATGGTAATACATTGAAAAGCAGTGTTTTCTAAAACAGGTGATATAATATCGCTTGTATGTGGAATCTAAAAAATGGTACAAATAAACTTATTTACAAAACAGAAATAGAGTCACAGATATAGAAAACAAACTTATGGTACTTGGGGAAGCAGCGGTGGGGGGGATAAATTGGGAGATTTGGATTGACATATACACACTACTCTATATAAAATATGTAAACTAATTAGGACCTACTATATAGCACAGGGAACGTTTCTCAATTCTCTGTAATGACCTATATGGGAAAAGAATCTAAAAAAGAGTGGATATACATATATGTATAATTGATTCACTTTGCTATACAGCAGAAACTAATGCAACATTGTAAATCAACTATACTCCAATAAAAATTTTAAAAAAGAAGACCAAGGGACATGATGGATAAAACAAAACAAAGCAAACAAGATCAACCAAGTTATTTATTAAGAAACTAAGATAAAGAAATAAAAATGCAATTTGCTAGATTTTTTTGCTAGGTAAAGATCTTTAAAAACTAAAAAAATAAATAAATAAAACAGGTGAATAATGTAAGAAAGTGTGTGAAGCCAAAGTCCTTTGGTTAAACCACCATGGTATGTACCTTTGTCTAGTTACTGCTGTTGCTGTGAGGGTAGGATGTAATGCATGTAAAGAAAGATCATGTGTTACACGTACTAAGTGCTCAAAAAAAAAATGTTACAATTACTTCTAATTCAGTTTTATCTATTTTTTTGCCTTAAATAGCTTGTTTAGAATTTAATAATTTATCTAATATGTGCTCATGGTTTCAAAGATATAAAATTTTAGCATTCTCAATGGAAATATTTTTTAAAGTGCCAACTTCTGAAAATCCACTTTTCCATGGCTTTTAAAAATATAATAGGAAACCTTGAAAAGAGACACATTTTAGAAATTTATCTTTATTCTGTAATGCTATGAATTAGTAAAACAAAATTAGAACCATTGTATGATAGGTCTCTCTTTTTTTTTTTTTTTTTTTTTTTTTGCCGTACGCGGGCCTCTCACTGCTGTGGCCTCTCCCATCGCGGAGCACAGGCTCCGGACGCGCAGGCCCAGCGGCCATGGCTCACGGGCCCAGCCGCTCCGCGGCACGCGGGATCCCCCCGGACCGGGGCACGAACCCGCGTCCCCTGCACCGGCAGGCGGACTCCCAACCACTGCGCCACCAGGGAAGCCCAGGTCTCTCTTTTTAAGTCTGACTCTATTATGCTTAAAACATTTTTTTTTTCTAATTTGGAATTTTATATACTGAGAGAGTCACCAACTTTACTCCTTTTAACAATTAAATATACAAAGTATAAATAGTCACAGTGACACCTGTGGGAGAACCTTCCACCCTGACCTGTCATAGAGGCTTATTCTCCTCATCCTTTCATGGGTCTAATGATGCTCTAACCATATGAGATAGAGGATAGACCCAGGCACCAAGCTCCTTGGGTCCATATAAAGTGCTATCAAAATCCAAACAGCTTACATGTTACCTTTAAAATGTGTATGCTAATTTGATTGGGAATTCAGTCAGCAAAACTAAATTAGTAATTCTGCCATATGAACAGGATATCAAGAGATTAATATCTCTGAGAAATCCATTATTTGTAAGTATAAAAAATAAATTATGGTAATGTTTCTTTCCAGGATATCAGAAATTCCTGTGTTTAGAAAGAGAAATTAGCTTTCACAATCAAGACATTTAATAAATTAATAGATAGCCTAACCAGGGCAACTGAGTTAAATATTTAGAAATAATTGTACATGAAAAAAGTATCATACTGAGGAGTAATAAAGTGTTACAAATTGTGTTGTGGAATGAATGTTTATATCCCATCCCCTCTTTCCCCAAATCATAAGTTGAAGCCCTACCACCCAACATGATGGTATTTGGAGATGGTGCCTTTAGGAGATCATTAGGGTTAGATGAGGTCATGAGGATGAGGCCCTTGTGATGAGATTAGCAGCCTTATAAGAAGAGACAGGTACCAAATTAGCTGGTACTATGATCTTAGACTTCCAGCCACCAGAGCTGTGAAAAGTAAATCTCTGTTGTTTAAGCCACCCAGTCTATGGTATTTGTTATGGAAACCCATGCCAACTAAGTCAAATTGTACATGGGAATACTTACCTTGATATGGTTATTAAAAACTATGCATTTAATTTGAGGAGTCAGATTATTCAGAGATTGTATTCATTCTTCCTAGCCCCTAGTTTTATGTCACATCTAGCTCAAGGAGACTTTTTTTTCCAGCTACTTTTTAAAAATTCTGTAAGGCCTGTTTTTTTGATATCATGATGAGATTTAACTCAGTAATGATACTGCCTTCGATGTATCCTAGGGAAAAAGGTTGTTCTTTCATTTATATTTTGGATGAAGGAGTTGAGATGGACATTTTAAGAAGGGATTGTTATTGTCTGCAATATGCCCAAAACCAGTACTTGATTGTGCCTATTTCAGGCTGAAACATGGACCTTAGTAGAAGACACCAAGTTACTTAATCAACTACATTTTGAAAATATCCACCTGCCCTCACAATGACCAGAGACCTGTCACAACTTGGAAAGATAATTCAGTTAATTTTAATCTTGTAGTTTTTAAACTGGTAAATACTAGCTATTTAATGGCATCTACTGTTATTAATCACAGTGGAAAAACAGCATAATATATGGATGTGTGATTTGAACCTGTAAATTTCTGTGTGTGTGTATGTGTGCATATGTGTGTGTGTATGTGTGTGTGTGTTAATGTAGGGTACGGATGAAGTGTGGGAGAGTACTGAAGGAAAAAAGGTGGCCATTGTAACAAATGAATTGAGTGTATTACAAGAAGAATAGCTCTTGGAAAGAATCCAGATTGGTCCAATTTCAAGTAGCAAAGGTAATAATATCTGTGAATTACCTGTATGCCAACATTCCTGTATTATATTTCAATGGACTCAGCTTTTTCTTCTCAGTGTAATAGGAACTCTGTGTCTTTTTTTAGTTAGTGGCCTTTGATATTCTCAGATAAAAGGCATCCTTCTGAATTCTTTGATCATACACTGCAGCATGCCAGCAAGCTCTCACTCATGGCATCTTTGAAAAATACTCATATTCTTTTAATTCATTTTAAATTATAATAATACAGTGACATTTTTACAGTGTAAAGTAAATTAAGCCAGAATTTAGTTGCATGCTCTAAAGAAGAACTGGGGAAATGGGAAATTATTGGCCACGAAAGAAAATCCCTAAATTCTAAATCCAGCATCCAGCACCTTATCAGTTTTTGACTATTCACTGCATTTATTTAACAGCAGAGAATCCCACGGGAGTAGCCTCAACTTTGGGAGAAATCTGGGTTCTATCTCAGCTCTGCCACTTAGTAACTGTGTGCCCTGAACCAGTTATTTAACCTTTCTCTGCTTTGTCTCCTAATGTGAAAAGTGGGCATAAAAATAGTACCTTTTTCTCAGAAGGATGTTGTCCAAATTAAATGAAATACTAAATGAAAAGCACAGTGCCTGGCAGATAGTAAATATATAATAAAGTGTGGTTCTTCCTCTGATTTTGACACTGATTCCTATACTTCCTAACTGTATGTTTGGAATCACGTTACTTAGGTCATCCTTTGTAAACAGAGGATGACACTGACCTTCAGGATGTTGTGAGAATTATGAATGACATAAATCACCTAGCATGTTGCCTGATGTGCAGAGACATGTCGTAAAGGGTGGCTGTACTTCAGTGTTCCTACCCAATTTCAGTTACTGTTCATGATGATTTTGGATAAATCACAGAAGGTGGATTTTATGCCCTTAGGATCTTTATAGAGTGGCAGCACCTAAAAACACAAAAAATAGATATAGGTAGGTGAGAATATTCCAGCTTTAAACATGAATGAAGAAAAACTTCATAAATTTGAATTCTCCTAAATTTAGATTCTTGATACTTAGATCTGGACCACACTGAAGTTTACTTTGAAAACGTCTGTGAATAAAGGGTTTATTAAACTAAATAAAATGTGAAATAGTTCAAAGGGAGATGATTGGCATATTTAACACAATAACTTGTGAACAAAGTGCTTTTATATAGTCATTAAATCCAGGACCTTCACATACTGTTTATAGTTTGCAACAATGTATGAACTTCAAAGAAGTAGCATGATATTTCTTTTTAAATATTTTATAATTTTTCCACATATTTACATTGACAGTTCTAAAGTATGGATAAATGATACGTTTTCCAATAACATTTATTGTTAAATTCATAGTCAAGGTAAGAGAAATACTTAACTAATTCAGAAGTTTAAATTCCTTAAGGTAAGGATTTTTTTTCTAAAACACTACATATACAGCAGTGTTTTTCAAAATGTGTATCACAATCCATGAGACATGAAAGTAGTTTATTGTTATCAATCCAGCATTTTTAAAATTTAATGCAAAAAAGTAGAATAAGAAAGAACATATCAGAGTTTATCATGCTAAATAAGGGAAAATATCTATAAAAGTGTTGTTTATTTGTACATATGTATATTTATAATGTCTTATGTTGTAAATTTTCTAACTTTGGTTTGTGATCAAATAATTTTGGAAAACACTGCCTACAGCACAGAACCTTGCACAGCATTTCCATTGTTCAGAGAAATACGACATGGGAAATACCATGAAAGAGGTTTCCTTAAGCATGAATAGTAAACCTCAAGGAATATCTAGAAGTAGATGAAAGTGGACTAAATAGACTATTCATTCTTCTATTTAGTTGGGAAATATTTATTGAGCATTTACATTTCTAGGATCTACAGGCACAGAATTGATAAAAATATAGCCTCTGCCCTAAATAATGTCATAGTCTACTAGATGTTACAGATACTGAAATAAATCTATTATGAAACATATGATAAGTGTAAACTAAAAACTATTTGCAAAGGATAGAGGCTGCATAGTGAGTGACTCTCTGGGTACAGGTCAAGAGGCAGTAACTTCCGATCTATGTTTTAAAAGACAAATTGCATATCCGACACCTAGGTGTAGAGAGGGCATTCTAGACATAGGAATAATGTGGGGTTGTTTTACCTTGGTATGTTTGGAAAACTATGAGGGCTGAAGGCACGTGCCAAGAGAGATTGAAGAATTTGGCAGGGGGATGTCTCATACACTAAGAATAAGTAGTTCAAGCTTCATTATGTACAGACACTCAAAGGGTGTTTAGTAAGGAAAAGGCTTGCTTGTATGTGGTTACTATTATGTTTTATTCACTAGGACATCATTCTGAAGGTAGCATTAGAGGGAGAAAAGCTGAAGGCAGAAAGACCAACTAAAATGTCATTATGATGGTCCAGACAAGGAACTGAGTCAAGACAGAGACAGCAACAGCAGTAGTAGAAAGGATGGGATTTAATTAAATATTTAAGACTTGGTGTCAAGAAGGAAGTGATGGGTAGAAAGAGAAATCTGGGATGATTTTCAGCCTTCTGGTTTATGTGACTGGAGATGGTGATGCCACCATCCAAGATTGAATATCTCTGTAGGACAGATTTCTGTGAGAAGACAGCAGATTCATTTTAGACAGGTTGAATGTGAGTGTCTTATGTAATGCCTAAGCAGAGTCACCCAGTTAACTGCTGTGTATACATTTCTCGAGAGTTCAGCTGAGAGATCTGGATTAGATTTGCTACTCTGGAGTTATCATTATATAGGCATTGGTAAAATCATGAAAAATGGATGCTAGTGGAGGGGTAACGACAAACCTGGGGATAATGCCTGCGTTTAAGGAACAATCAAAGGAAGAGGGGCCACAGAGAAGATTGACAAGTTATAGTCAGAAAAGTTTGTGGGGAACTACTATAGACTGAATGTTTGGGTTCCCCTGCAGATTTCGTTTGTTGAAACCTCATCCCCAATGTGATGATATTTGGAGGTGGGGCCATTGGGAGGGTGGGGGCCTCATGAATGGGATTAGCGCCCTTATAAAAGAGATGTCAGAGAGCTCACTTGCTCCTACTGCTGTGTGAGGACACAGCAAGAAAATGGGAGAAGCCCATCAGATTTATCCCTCACAGGAAACTGAATCTGCCAGTGACTTGAGTCTTCCAATGCCTTGATCTTGTTTACTGATACCTTGCCTCTGGTCACCTCTCTTTCCCAGCCACTCCTTCAGGAGGTTTCTGTACCATCCTCCAGGCCTAATTTCTCAAGGATCATGCTCTGTCATCAATTATTTACTCTGTCTCATACATTTCTGACTTCTTTTCTACTGGTTTCTTTCCCTTTACCTAGAAACACTTGAATCTCTTCCATGGTGCAAAGTCTTTCCTTGACTCTATAATCCTCTCATGCTACTGACATGCTTTTCTTCTCAGTCAAGCTACCTGAAAGAGTGGTCTACCCTGAGTGCCTTCCCTTCCTCTGCCCCAATCACTCTCAATTCACATTAACAGGAATGTCCTTGTCCCAGACACTCTACTCCTTTTCTATGGACAGAAAGCACCAGTTACTTCCTAACTGTCAAGCCCAGCAGGCATTCTTGAGTCCTTCTCTCCTCAACTTCCACTAACACTATCCCCTCTTCTTGGTTTTTGTCTTAGTCTATTTGGGATGCTATAACAGAATATCAAAAACTGAGTGACTTATCCAACAGAAATTTATTTCTCACAGTTCTGGAGACTGGGAGACCAGAACATTTAAGGCCTTGGCTTTTACTCAATTCAAATAGGATGCCACAGGGTTTTGAGGAGAGAAGTAAAATACTGATTTTAAGACATCTTGAGATGTTATTTCTGTCCCCATCATGTTGTAACCTCTTTTCTGAATCATGAACAACTAATCAAAATTGCTAGCTATTCTATGAAAATGTTCTACTAGGGGATGGTGTCTCAAACATAAATAGTTTAAGGTCAAATCCCTGTCTATGCACTTTTTTTTTTTTTGCAGTACGCGGGCCTCTCACTTGTTGTGGCCTCTCTTGTGGAGCACAGGCTCCCGATGCGCAGGCTCAGCGGCCATGGCTCACGGGTCCAGCCGCTCTGCGGCATGTGGGATCTTCCCGGACCGGGGCACGAACCCGTGTCCCCTGCATCGGGAGGCGGACTCTCAACCACTACGCCACCAGGGAAGCCCCTGTGTATGCACTTTTATTTCCTTCATGGAAGTAGACGTCTAGAAACAGATAATATTGTTTCTGTTAAATTTAATCACATGGTTTACAAAATGTGTCTGTGGATAGAGAGAGAACCAGACCCATAGCTCCAGTGCTCTGCACACTTAACTGGGATACTCTGGGAACCGCAAACTACCTATGTAATAATTACAGCAGTTTCTTTTTTTGTCCGTAGTACAGTGTTTGTGTGCTGGTCACAGATACATCTGACTTTTACTCAAACTGACTTTAATAGGAAAGGCACCTTGAATTTTTTTTCTTCCCAAATAAAAGCACGAATTAGAGCACATTTTTTTCATGTTATTCTGAATCACATAGCATCTTATCCAGAGAAGATAATGCTGAAAAGGGGAAGAAGAGGGAAAAAGAAAGTGTTCTCAGTGTCTAATAGTATGTGATTAATGTTCTAAGTACCACTGAGGAGACCTGCTGTAGCTCCCAGCAAGTACCTGTCATTAACATGACCAGGTATCTGCGTGGGCATGTATTTGTCTGCTGAGCTCTATGGCTTGAAAGGGTAGTATTTTGCAAATGAGAGTATTATCAAGTCATTAGTGCTGAATTCTGCACTCACAACTCAGCATGGATATACATTAAAATCTAAGTTAATTTGAAAAGGAAATTGCAAAGAAGAAATATAGCACTGAGTTCTACCTTACTGAAGATAAATGAACCTTTTTATCTGTACTCTCTTGCAGCAAACTGAGATAGAATGAAGACTGAATAATTATCAATTCCCTTTTAAAAAACTGTTATGTAAATAAATAAATGAATAGCTTGGAATGGGGAATTTGTACTCTACCTTTTCTAGACAGAAAGCTATGTTAATAAAATATGAACATACTATACAAAATTCATTGGAAAATCAACACAAAAAATATTAATTTGTGAAAAAAATCCCTAGAATTATATAGTAATGTCATTTTGCCAGAAAGCTTAAAAATACTGTAAGAGAAATTGAAATTTTAAAGACTACAGAATTAATTGTATTGTCCTATTTATGTTAGCATAATTTTCTAGTAGTAGGAGTTGGAACAAATTTAAACTCACATCCAGTAGACAACAGAAGTTTCTCAAAGCCCTTTGTTTTATTTGTTCAGTAGTTATAGGACAAAAACAAACAAAAACCCCAAAATCTTCTATGGATGAAAATCCATTCCACTTTGTAAAAACATCAGGACTCTATTCAGGTTCACTTCTTTTTGGTTCATACCTCAAGCACGGTTTATACGTTTGCCATGTTCTTTCTAGGGTTCAAGTAAAATATTATTGGGCTCCCACAATGGGAAATGCAAGGCATAATATTAGATTCTGTAGAGAACTCAAACAGGCTGTCTTTGTCCTCTAGTTGACTCATCAGATTTGGGATGTGTGAACACTACTGTACTAGGAATTAAGAGTCCTGGACCTGACCCTGTCGCTAACCAGCCAGATCACCTTTAACAAATCGTCTAAACCTAAGACTTACTTTCCACTTTTATAAACTACTTAGCTTACTGTGAAAGTTTTCTTTGAAAATGTTTTTCATATGTCAGATTTTCATATTATTTCATATTATACATATATAATTTCATATCATTTTCCTATCATTCCTATCATTTTATTTCCATTTTATGTCATATGATAATATGAAATTATTATCCATATAAGGTTAAATACATAACCTTATAGATATATAACCTTATAACTATGTATAAAGTTGTATATATGTAACCTTATGTGTAACTACATATAAATACATGTGTTCATTACAAGTACAGAATGAGTAGTAGAAAGAGCAGGCCTAATAAGATTCAAGACAAGTGAGAGTGCAGAGGGGAACGCTTTTGTTATAGTAATAGTTACCATTTATATACATTAACTGTATGTCAGATAGTGTGCATGGTGATTAAGCATAGTATCATGCAATAAGCCAATGAGTAGATGTCTCATCCCCATTTGAGAGATGAGAACCCTGAAGTCCATTGGGGTTTAGTTACTTGTCCCAAAGTTACGCATGTAATGGCAGTAAAGATAAGATTCCAGTCAGATCTAATCAGTGCTAAAGCTCACACACTTGACTGCAATGCCAACTTCATCTCAAAGGGATTTCCTAGAGGTGAGGCTGGAGAGGAGAGAGAGAACCAGATTGTACTGAGAAGAAAGGATATGGCGGTGCCATGATAGGAAATTTGTATTTTGTCATTTAGGCAAAAGGCAACCATTGATTATTTCTGCCCAGAGGTGTGACATGGTGAAAGCAATGCTGTAAGAAGATTAGTAAGATCTCAACTTTACATAAGTGGAAATATAATTGCTCACTTCCTAACAATCTGTTTTATATAACACAGAATAATGGAGACAAAGTCCTTGCTGGTTTTGAGTTCTTTGTTTTGTTTTGTGGGAGGTTGTTTTTTCTTTTTCTTCGAGGACTGACAGCTGTGAGTTATAATGAGCTTCCCAAATTTATCCATGCCTACTCTCAGCCCATGGAGAGTAGTAAATTGCTCTCGTTCTCATGACATATTTAGATCAGGAGAAGAAGTAGGGAGAGGGGGGTGGCACTGCATCAACTAATTAAAACTAATGTGGGATGATGAGCCTCCAAAAAGAAAAAGATCAGCAACGATGGAAAGAAAAAATAGCGCACAGGCAGGCACCTCAACCAGAGACAGTGGTGACCCAGCTCTCCCCTGGGGCTTCAGCCTACCCCTGCTCTGGGGAGACCCAGCCTTCGGTTTGGTTCACTGGGAAGAGGAGTGTGGCATTGGCATTGAGGTGGCTGGTCCACAGAGAGCTGTGGAGATGACATACCTGGGAGAGTGCAGACACGTCTCTGTGTGTCTCACAGCAGCTGGCCAGGATGCCTGGGAACTACGAACCATTCCTCAGCCTCAGGGACAAACAGCTTTGTGATTCCTTATTTCATGTGTTCTTTTATTTGCACCTCAAGGCCTGATAGTCACATCCCCATTCCTCTCTGTATCTTGCCTTTTTAATTGCTTTGGGATGAAAGAATCATAGGTTCAAAAAGTAATTTAGCAGTCCTCTCCTCTAGATAATACTAGAAAATCCCCTGTGTAATATGCCTGCCAGCCTCTACTCCATTAAGCAAACATTTATTGAGTCCTTCTTTTATGTAGATATAGGGGTACATATTAAGACAGACACTTAACTTACAATTGAGGAAAACTGCAGTAGAGTAATCAAACAATACCATATTTCACCAATTCGAAAATGAACTCTTTTCATATTCTAACCTCTCTGAAATTTTCCTGGGTCTCTCAATCACTAGTCAAACAATAGTCATGTTATAGTTGTCATTGCCTGCTCAGGTATGGGCTTGGTCGAAGCTGTTCATATTGTTGCCTCTGAGTTAGGTGCGTTGTTGGAACGGCATGTGTTGAGTTTAATCGCTCTTTACAAACCGTCTTCAAAAATGTTATTTGACATTGAAACTAAATGTTATCATGTAGAAAGGCACAGAAACAGGACAATGAGGTCCAATAATTAGAGATGAAAATATTCACTATTGGAAGACCATTTGCAATTTCCTGTTTTCACACAAAGCCAAAACCATATGCTTTATGGGACCTGAGAAATAAAGCTTACCGCAATCTGCTGAAGCCCATTAAATTTTCTTACCAACACAGGAGCAGAAGATTGCCTATCATACACCCATCAAGACAGTCCAGCAACAAATCCTGGTTATAGTACTCCTTTAAAAACACTGCATTATGAATGCAGCCACTTTTGATAACATACATGATGATATTTGGTGAAGAAACATCGATGACTCTGATGTGAAAAATGCTTCTGATGAGTCAAGCTAAACGGGAGGAGGATTTAGGAATATATGAATCAATATTTCTCTTATAAAGTATAAAACAAAGATTTTAAGTCATAAGAAAATATTTCATTTTTTGTTTGATTTAGTAATACACAAAATAATTGGTGTTTCTTATAATCGGCGATATCTTAAGGTCATTGAAATATCTTAGTGACAATCACAGTGCAATATACTTTTTAATCATCAGACAGCCCTGCAAGGTGAGATATTATTCTTTTGGTTTTGCAGATGAGGTGACTAGCTCAATGTCTTAGGAAACTAGTACAGACGGTCCTCAACTCACAATGATGATTTTTTGACTTTACAATGGTGTGAAAGTGATACGTATTTAGTAGAAACCATACTTCCAATTTTGAAATTTGATCTTTTCCTGAGCTACCAATACGTATGCTACTTTCCCCCTGATTCGCAACAGTGGCAGTGGACCATGGCTCCTAGTCAGCCACCTAATCACAAGCATAAACAACGGATCCAGTAACCGTCATTCTGTACCCAGACAACCATTCTGTGTTTTCACTTCTAGTACCATACTCAGTAAATTACATGAGATACTCAACACTTTAGTACACAGCAGGCTTTGTGTTAGAAAATTTGCCCAACTGTAAGCTGATGGAAGTGTTCTCAGTGCATTTAAGGTGGGCGAGGCTAAACTCTGATGTTTGGCCGGTTAGGTGTATTAAATGCATTTTCAGCTGACCTTATTTTCAACTTATGATGGGTTTATCAGGACACAACCCTGTCAAAGTTGAGGAAGGCCTGTAGTGGTTGGGAAACTAATAGTTGGTTAATGGTAGCTGCCACTTAAACCAGAGTTCAAGGACTTCCCTGGCGGTCCAGTGGTTAAGACCTCGCCTTCCAATGCAGGGGGTGCTGGTTTGATTCCCAGTCGGGGAGCTAAGATCCCACATGCCTCGCAGCCAAAAAACCCAAACAGAAAACAGAAGCAATATTGTAACAAATTCAATAAAGACTTTAAAAATGATCCACATCAAAAACATCTTTAAAAAAACCAGAGTTCAAGCTGTTTACCCGGAGTAAGTTGCCCCAAGTGAAGAGGATCCTTAATCAAAAAGAAGAAAATTAAAGGGAGGACACAGGGATATGATGAATTAACAGTAGCAACTTGGTGCTTCACTCTTGGCTTAAATATTTCTAGGGTGGGTGAGCACATCATACAACACCACCAGTGACTCCATTCTGAATGCTTTTCTTGTTAGAAATGAATCTTCTTTTTTTAATTGGACAAATAGGCTTCCTTTTACTTTTCACTCATTCACCTTTATTCCGCTCTCCAAAAAAACAGAAAAAATAAACCAGATGTTTCATCCATAAAAGCCTCTCAAATACTTGGGAACCGTTATCATGTTGCCATCTATTTTGTTTCCTGGACCAAATTACCCCTGTTTTTCTTATAAAACATGTTTTCAAGGCCCAAAATAAATGTTTCTCATATTCCCTTCGGATATTCTATTTTGTTGCCGTGTGTTTAAAAATACGGAGTTCAGAGTGAACTTTTGCCTTAGGAGTTTCAGCATAGACACCACACACATTGAGTCTGCAGTCAACTAAACACTTCCAGGACCTTTTCAAGGTAATAGATATGAACCCAGGCTCACCTTTTCCTGAATTTTTTAAGAAGGATGTTTGTGTCATCTCTCAGGGCACATAACCCAACTCTTACTAGGATAGGGCAGACTGGAAGAGTTTGCGACCTTGGCATCTGCATGTGGAAGATGGTTCACCATGAAGATTCAGATGCTTGTGGTGGCAAGAAGTCACAGCGACGTAGCAGAGGTGTGACAGCTGGCATGAAGAGGCATCCTGCGTAGCTCAGGCCCCACAGTGAGACTGTCTGCGTCTGAACTTCAGCTCTGCTGCTTACCAGCTTGGGCAGGTTGCTTAACCTTTCTCAACTCGCCATCTGGAAAATGATGGTTAATAATTATACCCACCTTCTGTGATTATTTGAGGATTAATTGAACTTAAGCATATAAAATGCTTAGAAATATTTCACATATTTTAAGAACTCACAATACTCTTGTGTGTGTGTATGAGAGAGAGAGAGAGAGAACTCAAATAGTTGAGTTATAAATCTAGTGTATTGGTTTCCAAGGGCTGCCATAACAAAGTTCCACTGAAACGATAGAAATTTGTCTCACAGTTCTGGAGGTTAGAAGTCTGAAATCAGGGTGTTGGCAGGGCCATGTTCCCTGTGAAATCTCTCGGAGAGGGTCCTTCCCTGCCTCCTCCAGCTTCTGGTAGCCCCAGGCTTTCCTTGGCTTGTGGCAGCATGACTCCTATCTCTGCCTCTCTCTTTACATGGCCTTTGTGTCTCCGTCCAAATTTTCCTCTTCTTATAAGGACACCAAGTCATATTGGATTAGGGCCCACCCCAATGGAGTATGACCTCATATTAACCTGGTAACATCTGCAAAAACCCTATTTCCAAAGAAAGTTACATTCATAGGTACCAAGGGTTAGAACATCAACATAATTTTGAGGGGACAGAATTCAGCTCATTATATCTAGTAACAGAGAAGTTCAAAACAGAAAAACTGGATACCCCAGAAGCAAGTAGAGGACAGCAGTGGGGGGAGGGATGGGATGGGAGATATAAGAACAGGTGATGTTTTGAGATTTAAGCAGTGAATAGGTACTAGAGGTTTCTATGAATAAATAATACAGCCCAAATTAAACCTCTGGGCTAAGATAAGGGAAAATAAGATTTCAGTTCTCCCTGGGGGCAAATTTGGACCCACATCCTAGAGGGCCTGCAATTCTGAACTGGGTACCAAGGTGTAAGCTGTAAACCCAAAGTTGGCACTGAGGATCCAATTTACTCGTGGAAGTGCCTCTCCTCAAACATGGAATAAATAACATCTTGACAACTTGCAGGTGTTAATACAGTTTTAACAGCCTTCATAAAAGCAGCATTGTTGATTTTGACTGCCTGGCCAATTTCCAAGCTACAAAGTTAGATTTTGCTTATGTAAGTTGCGTCTGAAGTGTCCTAGGGAAGAGTTATGTTTTTGTTTTCTGGTTGAAATACTTAACTAAGAATTTGCTCTGTATCGCCATTAGGCATTGTCTGCTCTTGAGAGCTTTACTGGTGGGTGAGTATGAGTTTGTTAGGTTTGTAAAATGTTTAAGGATACTATGAATAAAAGCTGCATCATAAGTAGAGGTTTATTTTAATTGCCTGTGTGTCTGTACCATCATTATTTCCAGAGTAACCAGTCTTGATTTCCCAAATAGAGGATTCTGACTGCAAGTAAGAAGCAATATGGCTGAAATATTAAGAAATATTAAGAAACTCATCTCTTTTGTATCTTAGTCAAAAAGTCTTTTGTAAATACCATATTAATGACAACTGTGGAAAGAGAAGTACGGAAAGTGTGCTTAACGTAGAATTTTCTAATCCTTACAGGAATTTGCATCAACGAAGATTAGATCATCCCCTAAGTGGGTTTTTATATAGTTGTTTCATTTCCAGTTTTCCATGCCTTTCTAACACTTGATCTTTGTATGAAGACTGCTGCCATCTTCAGAGACATGAGTCATGGTACTTAAAATGTTTTCACCATATTTTGGACATCATAGGATACAGCAGGAGAAGAGTCGAGTCTTGGCATTCACAGTTTTCACATTCTAAGACTTGACCTTTCTCAATGGTTCGTTACATGTATTAATTTAGCTTATGCACTAGGCTAACAGACCTCTCAGCATCTGAATTTCATTTCAGCTTTTTTCTCTTATTAAGTATTGTGTGTGTGTTTAGGTGTATATCTGTGTATGTGTGTGTGTGTCTAGTATGTGTGTATATTTTCTATGAAAAAAGATCTCTATAAAAAGACAGTGCCATTGGAAGTAAGAAGTGATGAGGTGATGACTTATAGCCAGGAAAAAAAAGGCTTTAGATAAAGAATAGAATGCCATATTTTTTAGGGATTTGGGTCTGTACTATAAATGAATTCATCAAAATTTCTGTGCAGATACTAGACAAAGTGAACATTAAACTGTTTCACTGAGTTTTCCAGGTCTTGCCAACATTGCTCAAATGAGAACTTAAAACTCTAGCAAAGGCGCTAGAATGCCCACTGAAATGATCTTTGAGTTAAAAGTAGAATTTCCATCTTTTTTTTTTTTTTTTTTTTGTGCAGAAATCCCCTGTTTGTGGTTGCCTGGAATATTTTTTCCATTCCCATTCTTTTTGATGATAGACTTTGCCCCCTTCCCATCAGTAAGTACGAGGGAGCACATGAGCTAGGACTGGCCAGTCAGCGTTCCCTGCACACAACGCTTGATTCATGAGTGAGCAGGGGACCTGCAAGGGGCCAGTCAGTTACTCCAGGGCTCAGTTTTTCTGGAATTGGTGGATCCATCTCTTAAGTCAGTGTGCTGGCAGGATGCTATTGGAGGATACTTGGAGTAAGTCCTAACTTCAGTAGCAGAAAATAAGACCAATGTGGAGAGAGAAGCTGATAGGAGAGTGAAAGTTAGGGAGGCTTTGTTTAAGCACAGATTCATTTGTGCCTGAAGTCAGTGCTTATATTTTACTGTATCTCATGGGAGAATAATATGTTTAGTAATGTTTGTGGATTAGAGGATTTTCCAAGATATTGGGAGCAGATCCTTCATGTGGCTTAAAGGTTCTGTGGTATCTTACACCCTGCCACCTGTGTGCTGACAAGCATTTAGACTTCATTTCTGTCTGTGAAGTTTTGAAGTATTCTAATTCTCTGTGTTTTTAAGACATGTCGAAACTCTGTTTCATTTTAAATACATTATATTTACAAACACTGGAAAGTATTTGTGCATCAATTAATTATTCAGAAACCTGTGAATATTTACTTACTTTAATAATGAATGCCAGTTAAGGGGCTTTATACATGATGGAAACTCAAAAGCGTGGAAATAAAAACATGCTACTTAACACCAAAATAGTCATTTCTATATAATTTATTCATACGTAGTTTCTGTTTTAAATATTTCTGCAGTTATTTTTTTCTGATTCAGTCATGTTGTGGGAAAAGAGGTGAATAAGAAAGCAGTATCTCCCTGCTTGCACTTTGCATCTACAGATTTAAAGTTGGGACCATCAGCTACCCAGTACCTAGCATTAAATAAAAGAAGGTAAATTTTAATATAAGATATACAGAACTCTTTATCCAGACTCATGCTAGTGACACTTTACTTTGAAATATTATTGTAGTCACTTATGGGGGCGGGGGGCAGCTTTGATCAAGTGAATCTAAAAAGAGCTATCATAGAGAAAAGGAACTTACCTTGAGTTACTAACCTGTGTCAGTTACTACATTATCAGATCTCATCTTCATAATCACTGTGCAAGGTAGCTGCTACTGTCCTTATTCTACACATTAGGAACTTGAGCCTTAGAGAGGTGGAGTGACTTACTAGAGGTAAGATAGAATATCTCTTGCCCAAACGGCTTCTCTTTGGATGAAGTTCAAACTTCCTGACTTGGATGACAAAACCCTTTTTCTCTGAACCTTGTTAATCTCTACAGCTTCATCACTTTTCATTCCTTACCTAGACTCCAGGTAAACAGACCGCCTTTCACTTTCTAAAATTTGCCGCAAGTCGTTTTTTCTGCCGTGACCCCTATTACCTGCTCCTGTCCCCACCATCCTATGACTAAGTCCTCTTCATTCTCCAGGTTTCAGCTTATGTAGTGCATCCTCTAGGAAACTTCCCCAAGTCCATCATGCCCATTGCCTCATTCATAAATTCATTCAGCAGATATTTATTGAGGACCCCCTTTGTACCAGGCACTGTCCTAGGCACTAGGAATATAACAGGGAGCAAAGAAGAAAGAGATCTCTTCCTTTATGGCTTTTACTCTAGTACTGTTACTTATTTAGTTCAGTATCCTTCATTAGATACATGAGAGCTTTGATTATATCTAAGTTGTTCTATTACATTCTTAGGGTCTAACACAATGGGATATTGTAGAAATGCTGCAGGCTTTGATGTTTATCGAATCAGGGCACAAATGAATGACTTTACTTATTATTTCATTTATAATGGTTCAGGTAGAAGTATAAGAATGTTCTATTTGGCCCCTTTTATCTTTTCACACTTCCACCATTATCATAGCAGACCTCATTGTCTTGTGATTGTATTATTGCAGTGAACCTCTAATTGGAATCAACCTTGCTTTCAGTTTTTCCACACCACTGAACTTTACATACAGCTGCCAGATTTATCTTCTTATATTAGTGGGATCATTCTCCTTCAGACATCTCATACTGAAATCCAAGGCCCTTCATAATCTCATGACACATTTCTACTCGAATTTCTCTCCTGCTGTTTCACATGCACCTTCTTATCAATCCAAATTGTTTTGCGATCCAGTTAGTCTCGTTCATTTGCACCTTCCTACCTAAAGATCTCTTTCTCTTTTTTTTTTTTTTTTTTTTTTTTTGCGGTACGCGGGCCTCTCACTGCTGTGGCCCCTTTCCCGTTGCGGAGCACAGGCTCCGGACGTGCAGGCCCAGCAGCCATGGCTCACGGGCCCAGCTGCTCCGCGGCACGTGGGGTCCTCCCGGACCGGGGCACGAACCCGCGTCCCGAACCCGCGTCTGCATCGGCAGGCAGACTCTCAACCACTGCGCCACCAGGGAAGCCCGATCTCTTTCTCTTATTCTCCGTTTATTAACAATTTTATCAACACTGCAAGTCACTTTCCTTCAATTAAGTCTTCTTTGATAATCTCAGCCGATCTTCATTTCCATAACTTCTGACTTTCTGTAAGACTTCTGTCTATATCAGTAGTATTCATAAACAAGTTTCAAGCAGCAGAATCTCCCCTGGGGGTACCCCACCCCAGCGCGTGCGCGCGCGCGCGCACACACACACACACACACACACACACACACACACACACACAGAGAGAAAGAAAAAACCCTACATGAAACTCCAAGGGATAAAAACAATAAAAGTAGAGCTTATTGTAGTAATGACCGCAACACTCCTCATGTATCCTTCAGCTCTGCAGAACACATTTGAAGCCAATGTGTGACCTCAGCCACCCTGGTCTTTGCGTGGTCTTCCTCTTCGCAAGGCAAAGGTCAGAGTGGTCAGGATGACTTATCTCTGCTAAGAGGAAAATTACTTATTCATGAAACAGAAGGAAAGGATCATATTTGCCATGCCTGCCTCGGCAAACATTTTCAAGCCCCATGTTTTTGGCTTCTAACCACTTCCTAGGAAACATCCATAAGACACAGAGATTTTATCCCTATCTGGTACCTACTCATATGTGTAAGTCTTATATCCCAAGTATACTTTATATTTCATGAGGGAATTAATTGTGTTTATATTCCTTTAGTATAAAATCATATATTATTCTTTATTTCATATTTGTATGAGCTTGTCTTCCCACCAGTTTGAAAGAATAATGACTGATTTGTAATTCACCGTAACACCTAACACATCGGAGATACTTATTAACTACCTGCTGGTTAAGACTGCATAAAATATCCTCGTTTTTGAAGTTAGCTGTTGTTTGCAATTATAGACAGTTTTGTCCCATCTGAAATGTGAACTCTCTGTATAAAGCACCAAATCATCCCAGGAGAAATCAAGTGTTCTTTTGTAAAATGTAGTTGAATTTGTGATGTGACCAATAGCAAAGACATACCATATTTTAAAAGCCTCTGTATTAAGAACCTTAAAATTTTTTGTTTAAAATGCATTAATAAGGAATATAGAAGACGGAAAGAGTTCTGGAAATTTAATGAAGTAGGTCTATAAGGAAATGAAACCTGAAGTTATGTGATTTTATAAAACAAACTTTTTCCTAGTAAAAGTCACCTAGTTAGTAATTCACCAAACACATTATGAACATGTTTTTCGGTTTTTTTATATTTTGTGAAGGGAAAGAAAAAGGTTGATTGATAATCCTGATTGGTCTTTTTAGCAATTCAAATATATAACAACATTCATCATTTCTAATTGATGAAAATTAAACTAAATCTGAAATTATAATTACTAATGAATCACAAGTTATGATGAGTTATCAGCAGCTATTTTCTGTTTTCCAAACACCTGCATTAATTTGCCATGATGTCTCAGTTTATATGCCATATATAACATGTTAGGAAAACATGATTTTTGCATAATTTAATTAGTTATGTGTCAAATGCTAAAGAAACAAGAAACATGAGACATGATTCAGGCTCAAACTGGTGACAAGCACATATGTAAATGTACAGAATATACAAAGAAGTGATGGATGCTATGGTTTCAATCAATTTAGGTAACTGTGACCCATATTTATTCTCATAAAGATTAACAAAATTGATGGTTTGTATCACTGTGGAATACAATCAGCCCCATAAGAGAAGTCTTCAGTTGAGTGAATATTAGTTCTGACATAGAAATTTGTGATAACCTAGTACAAGTTTTTAAAAATTTTAATTGATTCCCCTTTTGAATACATAAAACAATCTCTTACCCTTTCTTAATGAATTTGAAATTTCAAAATAAAAGTATCATTACTAAAGGTAAATGTGAAGTATTTATAATTTGACTTTTATTTTTAGAAAAACTGTATATGTTCTTCCCTCTGTTAAGAATTTGACAGGTGGTAAACAGGCAATGAAATGATTTTCCTGGATGGGAGACCTAAGTCTTAAACCCATACTTCTTGACCATGAGTCAGTGCTCAGATGTTTCAGGATGGAGAGGGAAATACTCAGATGTCAGGAAGCCAGTACTTTTTCATGCCATTTTGTATATGTATGTCTTCTCAAGTGTGCTCTAAAGTTCTTGAGACCAAGTTCCATGCCTTCCATTTCTTCACTGTCTCAGTATAATTAAACACAAGTAAAAAGTACTCAGCCTTTGATGCTGTTTATTTATCATTTTAATACAGCGCTTTTAGTAAATATTTCATATTTCAATGTTTTATTCACTTTTTCCCAGATATTCTGGAATATCTGCTTAATGAAAGGTAGACAAGGAAATGATAGAGGAAAACTAGGCAGAATTAAGAAACAGGCTTATTGCCTTGGTCAGAATCATGTTCCCGGAAATATTTTTTTTTTAACATCTTTATTGGGGTATAATTGCTTTACAATGGTGTGTTAGTTTCTGCTTTATAACAAAGTGAATCAGTCATACATAAACATATGTTCCCATATGTCTTCCCTGTTGCGTCTCCCTCCCTCCCACCCTCCCCATCCCACCCCTCCAGGCTGTCACAAAGCACCGAGCCAATATCCCTGTGCCATGCGGCTGCTTCCCACTAGCTATCTACCTTACTGCGTTTGTTAGTGTGTATATGCCCATGACTCTCTCTCGCCCTGTCATAGCTCACCCTTCCCCCTCCCCATAACCTCAAGTCCGTTCTCTAAGAGGTCTGCGTCTTTATTCCTGCTTTACCCCTAGGTTCTTCATGACATTTTTTTCTTAAATTCCATATATATGTGTTAGCATACAGTATTTGTCTTTTTCTTTCTGACTTACTTCACTCTGTATGACAGACTCTAGGTCTATCCACCTCATTACAAATAGCTCAATTTCATTTCTTTTTATGGCTGAGTAATATTCCATTGTATATATGTGCCACATCTTCTTTATCCATTCATCCGATGACGGGCACCTAGGTTGTTTCCATCTCCGGGCTATTGTAAATAGAGCTGCAATGAACATTTTGGTACATGACTCTTTTTGAATTTTGGTTTTCTCAGGGTATATGCCCAGTAGTGGGATTGCTGGGTCATATGGTAGTTCTATTTGTAGTTTTTTAAGGAACCTCCATACTGTTCTCCATAGTGGCTGAACCAATTCACATTCCCACCAGCAGTGCAAGAGTGTTCCCTTTTCTCCACACCCTCTCCAGCATTTATTGTTTCTAGATTTTTTGATGATGGCCATTCTGACTGGTGTGAGATGATATCTCATTGTAGTTTTGATTTGCATTTCTCTAATGATTAATGATGTTGAGCATTCTTTCATGTGTTTGTTGGCAGTCTGTATATCTTCTTTGGAGAAATGTCTATTTAGGTCTTCTGCCCATTTTTGGATTGGGTTGTTTGTTTTCTTGTTATTGAGCTGCATGAGCTGCTTGTAAATTTTGGAGATTAATCCTTTGTCAGTTGCTTCATTTGCAAATATTTTCTCCCATTCTGAGGGTTGTCTTTTGGTCTTGTTTATGGTTTCCTTTGCTGTGCAAAAGCTTTTAAGTTTCATTAGGTCCCATTTGTTTATTTTTGTTTTTATTTCCATTACTCTAGGAGGTGGGCCGGAAATATTTTTTCTTAACTAATTTTCAAATCAATGTGTTCTAACATGTCTGTGTGGTTCATGTATTTTTAATAATCACTCAATTAAGAATTAAAAATCCCATTTCCAAATATGCCCCATATAACAAATAAACATACATTTTTGTTTTGTTTTGTTTTTTTAACATCTTTATTGTAGTATAATTGCTTTACAATGGTGTGTTAGTTTCTGCTTTATAACAAAGTGAATCAGCTATACATATACATATGTCCCCATATGTCTTCCCTCTTGCGTCTCCCTCCCTCCCACCCTCCCTATCCCACCCCTCTAGGTGGTCACAAAGCACCAAGCTGATCTCCCTGTGCTATGCGGCTGCTTCCCACTAGCTAGCTACGTTACGTTTGGTAGTGTATATATGTCCATGCCACTCTCTCAGTTTGTCCCAGCTTACCCTTCCCCCTCCCCCTCCCCATATGCTCAAGTCCATTCTCTAGTAGGTCTGTGTCTTTATTCTCGTCTTACTCCTAGGTTCTTAATGACCTTTTTTTTTTTTCTTAGATTCCATATATATGAGTTAGCATAGGGTATTTGTTTTTCTCTTTCCGACTTACTTCACTCCGTATGACAGACTCTAGGTCCATCCACCTCACTACAGATAACTCAATTTCGTTTCTTTTTATGGCTGAGTAATATTCCATTGTATATATGTGCCACATCTTCTTTATCCATTCATCTGTTGATGGACATTTAGGTTGCTTCCGTGTCTTGGCTATTGTAAATAGAGCTGCAATGAAATTAGAACACTCCCTAACACCATACACAAAAATAAACGCAAAATGAATTAAAGACCTAAATGTAAGGCCAGACACCATCAAACTCTTAGAGGAAAACATAGGGAGAGCACTCTATGACATAAATCACAGCAAGATCCTTTTTGACCCTCCTCCTAGAGAAATGGAAATGAAAACAAAAATAAACAAATGGGACCTAATGAAACTTAAAAGCTTTTGCACAGCAAAGGAAACCATAAACAAGACCAAAAGACAACCCTCAGAATGGGAGAAAATATTTGCAAATGAAGCAACTGACAAAGGATTAATCTCCAAAATTTACAAGCAGCTCATGCAGCTCAATATCAAAAAAACAAACAACCCAATCCAAAAATGGGCAGAAGACCTAAATAGACATTTCTCCAAAGAAGATATATAGATTGCCTACAGACACATGAAAGAATGCTCAACATCATTAATCATTAGAGAAATGCAAATCAAAACTGCAATGAGATATCATCTCACACCGGTCAGAATGGCCATCATCAAAAAATCTAGAAACAATAAATGCTGGAGAGGGTGCACCATTGGTGGGAATATAAATTGATACAGCCACTATGGAGAACAGTATGGATGTTCCTTAAAAAACTAAAAATAGAACTACTGTACGACCCAGCAATCCCACTACTGGGCATATACCCTGAGAAAACCATAATTCAAAAAGAGTCATGTACCAAAATAAACATATGTTTTTACTGATGAAATGGTAGCACATAATCTGTCCTTCTTTCCATCAGGTCATTTAAGTATTATCGGTTAGGAATAGCACTTATTAGCCTTGTTTACTTAGTAGTAGACATAAATAGAGCTGACTACTTGAAAGTCAGTGGTAAGTAAAAACCCTTTTACGAATATCCCCACTGCCTGTAATTGCTAAATTAGTGATGAATAAGTGAACTTTCGAATTAAATATCATTAGTTGCTTTCCTTGAGTTTTAAAAATATTAAAAACAAAATAATCTTTTAAATCGTCAAAATTTGACGAGTATCATGACAAGAATAAGAGATGACTCACTTTTTTCCTACTCAGAAGATTTTTCTTAACTGAGTTTTCCAGAAATCTAAGAAGAGTAGTTTTTTTGAAAATCCATTTGGTGAAATACCTTACATTTCTTCTATATACCATGTCACTTTCAGCTTTTAAAACATTACTACCATTACACAGCCAAGGAACAGAGTGGTCTTGTAAATGAGCTCTGCTACAAAAGAAAATGAGGCTAACTGGAAACTCATCATGGTGCTGTTACTGGCTGAAAGATGGGTAATATCACTAAAGCCATTTGGAGATATTTCCACTCTTAAAAAATGGAAATTGTGGAACATGAGGCCCAGTCTATTTGATTTCAGGCTTAACAGCTTTCAACATATGATAGCATACATTTGGATAAGAAGTGGAAGAAAATAGAACGACTTTTTGTATGTTTTATTTATGGCTACATTGACTACAGGTACTGCAATCATCTGTCTAAATCTGGCAAAGATGTTTCTTAGGTAGACAACCTCTGGAATAGTGGCCACATCTGCCATTTCACTTTGTGTTAGTGCATTCTGTGTGCCACAGCGTGCTGAGCCTTTTTTTCCCCCTTATATTATTTAATTTAATTTTTAAAAACTTACTTTAAAACGGTTTATTATGAAGCCCCTTATAGATGAGCCATCTGAGGCCTCCTACACAGATTAAGTTTTTTGTCCTAGTTAACACAAGTGGCGATTTATTGGGCAAGGTAGTCAAAGCCTAAAGAATTGCAGTTAAAAAGAATAGAGTGTGACTGTGTGAGGAGGAGATTGGGAAAAGCATATTAGAAGAGCCCATGCTTTCTTGAGATGGTCAAGCTGATTCAGGGAGAATTAATGGGAAAATGATTAACTAAAAAGCCACAGCTTACTGATTAAGGTCAGTTAGGAGGAATACACATACAAAGCAAAAACTCACAGACAGCAGTTATGAAACTGAGCAGTTTAGCTTCATAGACTGTGTTCTCAACCATTACACGCTACTGCCTCTCACCCAGGAAGAAATAACATGTCCAGGAAAAAGCCAGAATTGAAAGTATACTGTGGCCACAGTTCCCAGACAATTAAAAAAACAAAACAAAACATAAAACACCCCTCCAGAAATACCAGTTTGGAAGACCTAAGATGGGAATGCTAAGGCATAGATCTATAACCCCTAGGTCTGATTACCATAGTGAGAGCCCAGTTTTTAGGGTCCTGGAGGGAGTTCATAGGATCTGAAACCTGGCATCAGTATTTCAAAAAGTGAAGGGAACGATCTCTCGTTTATTAATAAATATATATAAGTACATAAGATATCAAGTTTATTTATATTTGGCTGAAATTATATCATCTCATAGTTCATCCAGTACTCTTTATTGTCTGGTGATGACAATCAAGGGTTTAGTGAACTACATACTGTAAGTAAATCACGTATCAAATAACTGATAGTTTCCAGGACTGATCAAACTTGGACATATGAACATAATGATGACCAAGTTTAAATAACGCTATAAGTACTGTACATATTTACTTATTGTTATTATTTACTACTGTCACTGCTATGACTGTGACTTAATTCCATAATGTTATTATGAATCTTTAACAGTTAGGCATTTTGTTAAAATCTGGATTGGTGCTGAAATGGAAAAATAGTGATAATAGATGGAACAAATACATTCTTATTCAATAGATTAAGTTATTCCAGTAAACAAAATAAGAAAAATCTTGATAGTGAGAAAACTCATCTTTGAGATAAGAAATAAATACGTGTTTCAATCATTGATTTTTCTGCTGATTGGGATAAACAGTGGATTTACCATGGTGCTGTGTATGCTTGGTCCTTCTATAAAACAGTTTAAAAATGCAGACTCTTCTAGTTTCTTTCCATGTAATTATAAACTGAGTTATAAACTGAGTTATAAACTGAGATTTAGGGGATTCATGAAGTATTCATATTTAATACTGGATTGTTGTGATTTTATTATCTATTGTAATCTACAGTATATCCCATTCTTGTTTTTTCAATTGTCCTGTTACAGTTCTCATTAACGCTGTCTAACAGTTTATCTTTGTAAAAAAGCATCATAAATATAAAGAAAATGTTTGAAATTATTGCTGTTAATCTACACTGGTGCTGTTATTGTTTTGTATTTAATTTCATTACTGACATTTCAAGGATTTTAAAAGAAAAAATATAGTTTTTAGGAAATTTTAATTATAGACTTTTCATTGTCATTTTATACTATCAAGCCCTGGTTAAGAATTCATATTTTGTATTTTATAAAGTACCTAATACATATTTAACATTTGAAAAGTAATATTCATTATGGGGAAAATATTAATTATTTTGCAGTATACCTCTTTGATGAATTAGACCCCTGTTATTTTTTTCTTGGTTAGTTTATTTTACAGTTGATGAAGATCTCTAGATGTATAGTGAATGCTGTAATGAAACTCACTTTTATCTCAGTAATTGCCTGATTTCAGAAGTTTGCACATTCTGCTAATGAATCACACATATTCGGGCAGGCTGGTTTGTACTTGAACTTATCATCCACTATAGTTACATAAGCCTGGATGGTCTACAGGGGGAAACAGATACGTACTTGTGGTACCCACTGTGTTTAACATCTAACAAAACCTCTAAATGCAAGATCGTTCTCTGCAAAATTGCAGATTTTGGAAAAGAAAAAGGTGTAGCAGATAGAGGATTCAAAAACCAAACCAGTAAATTAATAGGTTAATCTCCTCATGCTGAGAATTAGACATAATATTAGTTCCTTAACATTAGAACTTTCATTGTCTTGGAAAAATGTGTCTATTATGGAAAAAAAATTGGGTTGCAGTAAATGAAGTTGAAAGGAGAGTGGAATTCTAATGGTGAAAATTGCTCAGCAATTCAGTAATGTCTTCTCTAAGAGAAAAATTACAACCTGTTAGTTTCATGTGAACTGGAAAAACGTGTAGAGGTAGTTATTCTACTTCATGCACATCTTCCACGATGATAAAAGCCAGTATTTTGGAGGAACTAAAAGATCTTTATAGAAAAATAAACAGTGAGTCAAGAATTAAAAGCTCTTGACTTCTAAATCATAATACTGATGCAATTTTGAAATGCCAGTCCATGAAAAATCTATTTTCACCTGCAATGTATTATTTCACTGATTTGTTGTTGTTGTTTTCTGTAAGCATTCTTTAAACTGGAATTCTATGACATTATAAAAATTTTGCTTAGTGTCAGTACGAAGTTGACCCAATGATTTTCTTTGGATTTCCTTTAATATAGGCAAGTAAACAGGGCCAAATGCATAAGTCTGAGCATTAGTTCAAAGCTATTCTAAGTAGTTTTATATGAAAGTATGTATTTTTATCTTACGTTTCTTTATATGTTTTCCACTCTGGATGGCAGCTGTAACAGAGATCTTTTCAAGCTATCAATTGTGTAGCAATTATACTGGGACCTCATCCTAATATGTTCAGTGCATTCTACTGTTTACATTTTCTAATGTAGCGATTTAGTTGCCAATGTAGATTTAGAAAACAATGGAATTCTTTGAAAAAATAATTAACTTATAATATGAGTATACTTATTTGCAGAATCACTAAATTGATTTAGACATGCATACTTGATTACACATACAATGTACGCGGGGTTGTTGTTTTGAGCACCTTTTCAACAGAGAGTTAGCAGTACTTCTGTTAGTCTGGAGATGCAAGGCCTAGGCTTGGTCCTGGTTGTGCTTATCTTTCTAGCTTGTCCTCTATCCTTGAGATTATTTTCTCAAGGGTCCGTTTGTCCTCAATATGCTGCCCATTATCTTCTCTCCTGAGCAGCGTGCCAGTTCTAGGGACTCTTAGACTCGCCCTGTGACTGACTCGTTGTCTAGTTTGTAGATCCCAAGAGCTTTCTCAGCTAACTACAAAGAGCCCCTTGTTCCTGCCCCAGCTGTTTATTGCATTTCTCTTTAGCACTACTTTGCCGTAATCTACAGTGAGTAAAGTCTTGACCTTGTTTAATGACTCCCTAACTGCTGCACTGACCACTAATCTCCAAATACTTCCTCCTTTGTGGTAGGTGGCTTTACACACACACACACCACACACACACACACACACACACACACACAAACACATTTAAATTAATGTTTATATTTAGATATACTTTAACCTCCTAAGTCTGTGATTTCAAAGTTTAATAACTAGCTCTCTAGCAATGATATGAGAAATAAAAGCTATTTCCTTCCCTAAAAAACAAAGACAAAGGCTTTCTGTATGTTTTCTAGTTCCCCCTTTAAAATTCTGTACTCCTCTTCAGAAGCCTTAGATCAGAAGTTACTGAGACCATTCTTGTGTGAGAATCATTTCCAGTAAACTTTTATTTACTGTGGGTCAAGAGTTACTGGGGGAGGGAAGCAATATTAAAAGGCAGTTACTCAAAAGTAATTGTTTGCTTAGGTATTACTTAGTAGTTGGTTATTTAGGCATAACTTATGTATTTCCTGATAGTAGACGAGAATGAAGAAATAAATGTGTAAGCATTGCAGGATGTTGATCCCTCTTGCACCATTTGGTTGTACTGAGGATGTTACAACAGCCAGGTTCAAAACCACTTAGTCACCTGACTTAGAGAAGGGACCAAGGAGAAGATAATGGCAACCTTACCACCTTCTCAACAAATAGATTCAACTGCTCAGTGTACCTGGTAGTTCTTACTTGTCCAGTATAAAAACAAGTGGAGGACTGCATCAGGTTGCTAATGGCTGAGGGTAGCAGTGGTCCAGAGAAAAACCCGTATGCTTTCTTTTGTTATCTTTGATGTGTTCATTTCATTAAATGCCATAACTATACATCTGTGATGGAAATATATACAATTCTGGTAATAATCTATTGAAGAGATATATATTTTTGAATGTTCAGCCAGATGGATGGATATTTCATAGAGACTAGCTTTTACTGCCTGTACTGTGTTCCTGTGTTTTTGGTACTTTTTCAGTATCGTAGTTCTCTTAGAGCTAGCCCCTAGTTGAGTTCCTGCCTGCCAGCAGTGTTTCGTTGGAAATGAGAAGCAAATAATGGGAAGCTAGGGGAATAGGGGAAGCAGGAGTGTTTGGTGAAGAATGAGCTTGCCTGGAAGGTAGAATAGAACTTGTCAAAGCCTGGCTGTTCTAGAAGTGCTGTTAAAGCCAATGACATTGAAGATGAAAGGACCTAGCCTCGTGGGGAATTAGAGGCTGTGAGCAGCCAAGCAGATGGTTTGCCTCATTAGCTGACATTTGTTGTACTTTACTTCTCTTTGGACACCAGTGTGTTAGGTACCCAAGAGAATGGAAGGTGCGGGCCACGGCATTACAAAGAAGGAAGGTTACCTGGTTATACTTTTCACTTACCATCACGTGGAAGTACCCTTCCCTCTGTGTGATGCCCTGGCCCTACCCTCCATCCTCTTGGGTACCTAAGTGTGGATATACCTCAGCATGGAGATCACTTTCTTCCTGATGTTGGATATTAAAATGGTAAATGTTCCCAAATATTAGGACTTTGGGATAAATCCTTTATCTGAAAGCTGCAATGCACAAGGCCTGAGCAATAGCCACATTCAAATGCACAAGTAAATTTGCTCTCTGTCGTCACCTTTGTTAGATTCACTCCTCTATCCTAGACTCTATCAAACAATCACTTCAATATTATCCTTTCACATAATAGGAAATCCCGATCTCACACCAACCTGGAATTAGCATCGAACGAAGTTGCCTTTCCAGTGTGTATCTCCCCCACATGTGAACCCTGTGAGGGGGACTGCCCAAGCGTGCAGAATGAGGGCTGAGTGTGCCGAGACAGAGGGTCAAAAGCCTAGGTCTGTTTAGTCTTACTCTCTGGATAAGAGTCATCGAAGAGCTTGTTATAAATCTGCATCTCTGGAGATTCTGATTCAGGACCCAAGAATCTGTAGTTTCAAAAGTTCCCCAAGTGTTACTGATGTAGAACCAGGTAAAGAAACTACCATAAACTGTGTGGAGTTCCCACATTCTCGCCCAGTCTTGCCGCACACTAATTCGAAAGTTGTGACTTAAAGGCTTAAAACAGGCACCATCTCAGACCAGTCGAAGACCTTCAGCTTCCACCAAAGCAAACTCCAACTATTGTCCAACTCTGTCAATCCCAAGGGCCCCTCAAAACCTTGACTTCTTAGTTAATGGATTTCCAAATTCAGCACAGCACAGGCCCAGTGGAAGAATCCTAGGGTAGCACGTTTCTCGTGTACCTTTTGGGTGGTAGGTGCTATTCTCCACCTGGTCAGTGAACCAAACTGACGGCTTCACACAGGCTATAGTCCTCGTGTAGGTTATGTTCCAATGGGAAGAATCAGGGAAGAAACAGGCAGGCAAATTAATCAGCTAGATCATTCCTGAGAGTAATAAGTAGATGAAGAAAGTAAAACAAGTTAATAGGAAGAAGAATAATTTTAGAGAGAGGTAGCTCCTTTATCAAAAGACCTCCTTAACACTACTGACATGTAGCTGAGACCTATTGGATGAAAAGGAGTCAGCCTGTGAAAATACAAGAAAGAAACGTGGCTTATTTGAGACAGAGAAGACTGGCATCTAGTGAACAAGAAGGGCAATAAGATGGTGACTAGATAGATAGATAGGTAGATGATTGTTTTTTAAAGTTAAATAGCTTTAACTTAAACTGACCTGGGAAATCCTTACATCTCTAATAAAAATATCTCAATTTTTCGGGTGTATTTTATTTGAACTACTATTTTCTTTCATTGGGCTTTGCATATTTTTTATGATTGTATGTGCAAGTTGCTTTCCTTCGCTGGACATTGTCATAAGAGGTCCTTACTGTAAAAGTATGATTTGAATTCTGTGGCTGGTCTAAAGTAAAGTCAGTGATGATGTGGCCATCATACAAGTAACTGAATTTCAGGGTATTTTGTTTTCCATGCCTACACCCATTTTGACTAGGGGACCTTTTAATAATAGCCTAAAAATATGATTATTAGACTTGCTACTATAATACAAATTCCAAATAATGTTTGAATCCTCCATCCTACCCCATCACCTGGCTTCATGTTTTCCCTGAGCCTTACCCCATAATTGACCCTCTGATAGGATCCTATCCCTCTGATAGGATTCAGGATAGAGAGAGGGACAGTGGCAAGGAAGTGTCCTGGTCACAGGTGTTCACATTTGACGACTGCATCAGTTCAGCTGAAACAAAGCCCTGCTTCATACTTTCTTTCCCTGCAGTTCCTTCCTTCAACTTCTGAACTTAATGGAGGGCATGTAAAGAAAGGCTTGGTTTCCAGCCAAACCTTTTTTGTTTGTAATTTCTGGTTTGAAACATAACATGACAGGTGTAAAAATGCCTGCCATTTGAGAGAAACCTGTGATAAGTAAGCCATACCAACTGTAATTTCAAGGGATAAATCAGTGGAAGATGAATTATCTTATTACTTATTAACTAATAAGTTTATTCTTGCCTTCTTAAAAATTTAGTAATACAAGATATGCTAATTCAGTCTTCTAAATGGATTTATTATTAGTCCATTTAAGTTTTAAGAATTGTTTTATTATCTACTTATTTTTAGTTGTATTATTATTATTATTATTAATATCAGTTTTCACAGCTCTAAATGCAGCATGCAAGTCTCCCCAAAGTGGGTACTGGCATCTGTACCCGGCAGTGTTTGAACCACGACACTTGTTGCTCTTTATTTCTTTCCCTTTGGTTAAAATACAGTATATGACATGTCTCTCACAAACCAAATTCCTCATTAGGCCAGGATAAGGGCCCGTTTGCAAAGTACTCAACTGTAAGAATAAAAACGATTATTTATAAACAATTTTCTAGTATGATATTATTTCAGAAGTGGAAGAATATGTTTCTGGCATTTGTACTGTGTATCTCTTGCTCATGAGAGGGAAGAAGCTATGGGATTGGAATTTGCAGAAAGAATGCCTTAGCAATTATAACTCCTTGTAATTTACATCTGTTTTGATAGGTTCTAAGCTTTTTGAGTGCAGGTATTCTAAAATAGAGTCCACCTGTACCTGTTTCAGGCTTATAGAACTCTGGGTCCTTACTAGCTGTTCCTTGATGGTAAGAATGGGGATTTATAGGACATTTTTATTCACCCATTGTTTTATAGTTTTTTCATCAATGAACTTCTTTGACTCATTTTTCTATCAGCTTTCATCAGATAAAGGAATGAGGCTTAAAACATTTCAGCTTACTTGTGATTACAGCATAAGAATGTGTTAAGATAGCATCCTTTGGCCTCTTGATTTCCTATTCACTGATAACATTCATTCTATGAACCTCTTAGCATTAAAGAAACAGCCACATCACGTTCATCATTCAAGCATAAAATTGTCTTAAGGTAGTAAATATATACACATGTATAAACCATATAAATGTCAAAGATATTATAACATGATGGTTGACAGCAAAATCTTTGAATTAGACAAATCTGAATTGAAACTGTATCGTTCTTTTTTTTTTTTTCAGTTCAGTTCAGTTGTATCATTCTTTTTTTTTTTTTTTTTTGCGGTGCGCGGGCTTCTCACTGTTGTGGCCTCTCCCGTTGCGGAGCACAGGCTCGGGACGCTTAGGCTCAGCGGCCATGGCTCACGGGCCCAGCCGCTCCAAGGCATGTGGGATCTTCCCGGACCAGGGCACAAACCCGTGTCCCCTGCATCGGCAGGTGGGCTCTCAACCACTGCGCCACCAGGGAAGCCCATATCATTCATTTTTAACAGTGATCTCGCCTAGCCACATAACCATAATGGAGATAATATTTATTTTTTTAGGGCTTTGAAAGTAGTAAATGAAATAGTAAGTACTGAATAAGGGGTTTTAAAAAGAGAGGCTACATAGCTTTTTGAAGAATTTTGGTTTAAAAGAGAAGGTGAGAAAGTTAAGAAATGTGAATTACCAGTCATTATTTATACAGTTTTACAGGATTTTTTTAATTTCACAATTTAAAATAAAATTTGACATTTGATACCAGGGTACATCTTACAAAAATGCTCTTTTATAATATAAATTTAAATTGAATTGGAGTTTTTTCCTTTCTCAGTGGTACATAAAATAATGATGTGTTTTATAATTGATGGCATTTTAGAGTCAGTGAAATACAGTTTTTATAACGGGTATCAACATTTCCTTTTCTTCAGGAGTCAATAACATGTAGTAGATACATATTTAGACTCAGTATATAGATTATGTCAAATTTCTGAACCTCTCTTTGACTAATGTGCAAAAGGAAATCCTATCCCATGACTATAAAATGTGTAGAAATCGCTTAGCAGAGTGTTTGGTGCAGAATTGTTAAATGTACAACAATAATAGCCATTATTGTTATTATTATCTTTATTTTTCCAGTTAATCTGTGAATTGGTAGAACTGGATGCAAAAGCCAGGTCTGCCACCAATTAAGTTTGGAATTTCTGTCTCACTTTCCTGTTTTACAAAAGAACGTTTTGGCTAAGATGACCTCTAAATTCCTTCTGGTTCTAAAATTTTGTAATTTTACTGTCTAATTCAGAGTCTTAACAAAATGTAACCATCAGATGAATTTTCTTTGTTTCTTTCAGTTTGCGGGGACATCCATGGACAATTCTTTGACTTGATGAAGCTCTTTGAAGTGGGCGGATCTCCTGCCAACACTCGCTACCTCTTCTTAGGGGACTATGTAGACAGAGGGTACTTCAGTATCGAAGTAAGTCTGCATCATTTCTTCTTAGCTGCTCAGTAATGGATCAACAATATCTTAGCAAAATAAAGTGGTATATGTATTGCCTTAAGGAAATCCCTAGTCTTTAACAAAGAACTTTAATACACATAAATGTGTGGGAAATTCCATATCCTATTTTCCGTTGATTCTCATATGCTTTTTATTGCATAGAAATGCCAAGGAAATGGCTCATAGTAAGATTTTGCCTTTCGTACTTTTTATAGATTTGCAACTTTGCAAAACTTGCATGATATTTGACATTAGATAATTCTATCTCCTGTTGAGACAATCAAATTTGATTAAATAAGCAGGAATGTGTTTGCCTGGTTATGTCTCATAATTATGAGACAATAAGTTATTTTTGTAAATTGATAGTCAAGTGCATGTGTCTGCATTTGTGTGTATGAGTCTGTATGAGTACACTGACAGCTGCTATATTTTGTCTTTTTTGGCACCTGTCATCTAATAGGGTAATTTGTCAAAATCATTAGTTAAAACAAAACAGATAACCTTTGAGTAGAGGTTCTTCCTCAGCCTCCCAACTGCATCTGCTTCAGGTAAGTAGAAGTTACGTTCAGAATAAAGACAAGGCTCTTGTTTCATTCAGATGTTTTCTCTTTCTGGTGCTTAACATGGTGTTTCATACATAGAAATGACTCATTAAATATTTATTAAAAGAAATAGTTTGAAATAAGAATAAGTTTTAAAGAATCAGAGCTCATGCTATAGTAGCTGACATTGTATGTGCTCTTGGAAATAATGTGTTAAAAAGGAAAACAGTTATTCTTAATTAAAGAGAGAAATCAAATTTACTGAAGTCTCACACCAATGTCATATATTCATAACAATCATTTATTAAAGAGATTCTAGGTTTTTAAATTTTCATCATAATATTTCATTTATTATAGGAATATTTAATGTTGAAAAACATGTCACTCCTAAATGGCTTTTGTTTTTAAACTATTATACTAACTTTTGGAGAGAGGGTTATTCAATTCACCTCCCATCATTGACTATGCATATATGTATATATATATATGGCCCACCAATATATTAATCACATTTAAGGATCTCATTTAAAGATCACATATTTCTTAATCATTCATGGTGGTAAGGGAGGGAGGGGTGGTGTTGGTATATAAGTCCAAAAAGAGGAGTACATTTAGGTATTTCTTCAATGTATATGCACTGTAATTAGGAGAATTTAAAGGAATATACATCCTTGCTCTCTAGAAACCTAAATCTGTGTAGGAAAATATAACTGTAAAAAGCTTTATAGAATAAGAAGCCTAGAACAGATGGTTCCAGGATTCAATTATTATTTGAACTGATTATTAAAATCTTGGGATAAAAAAGGTACAGAAAATAATTACCATTGGAATATAGATGTTTGGGAGAATATCGAGGGCATATATGGCTGGGGTTAGAAACAAAAAACAAGTAAGATTTAACTAGGAGGGAAACTGAAGTGAGAAAAGTACAGAGGAAGAAATTAGCAAACCTCATAAACTTCATTCATGGGTTAACTTGACCAACATGGCAGAGAAGTGTGACTGAGTACAAATTTTGTAAGACCTTTGTATCACATTAGGGCTAGTATCTGCCAAGAGTAAAGGGAAAAAAAAACCCAAACAAACATAATGGTGGTTTGAACAGGATAGAAGTTTATTTCTCTCTCTAGTAAAAGCTGATAGATGGGCGGACCCTGGCTGGTGTGACCCCGCCTGGTGCCAGGGCCCAGGGCCTCTGCCTTATTGATCTGATGTGCGTGGCCTCGTTACAAAGTCAACCTCATGACCCAAGACTGCTACACCAGCTTCATCCCTCATATTCCCACATTACATGCAGCTAGAAGGAAAAGAAGGAAGAAAAGGGTATGTCCTCTCATTTAAGGATGTTTCCCATAAGTGGCACTGTTACTTCCCGTGGGCCAGAATTGGTTTACCTTGCGGTATATGATTTCCGTGTGTAGCCAGATTTGAGAAAGACTGCTATAAACAGAAAACAGTAATGGGAGATAAAGAGTTTCTGCTACTTCCTTTAAATTAGGGTCATGTGGAAACTAAGGAAATAGTTTTAAAAATGATTTTAGTAACTTAAATTTATCTTATTCATTTAATATTTATATGCACCTATGGAAGGTTCTGAGGATAAATGAAATCGGTGTTCTACTTTTCTTGAAGCCCACCTTCTAAGCAAAGAATGGCAGAGACTCTCCTGTTGGGAGTGATTATATTTTCTTAATCTTACCAGTCTATTTACCTTTGATTTTTTTACGAGAAGAGTTCAGGCTTTTGAATCTCTGGCCTCAAACCTTTTGAAACTTCCCAAACTCTCTCTAATTAAAGCTTTTTAGAACTGTTTCCTTAAAGAAGTTGCGAAGCAGTAATCACTGGTTCCTCAGTAGATTTTTATTTTAGTCTACAATTAATCTAGATTTTTGAACTATGAAAGTTGTGGTAGTTTATGTAATATGTACCTTCTGCAATTCAAGCAAAGAAACAAAGTCTGAAACCAAATGTTGGTGAAATATCGAGTGTATGTATCATAGGACATTTAAAAGTTCTGAGATGCATATATCAGAGTCCCCATCTTCAAAAACAGCTCTTTAATTCAACTCTAGAAGTCTGGGAGTATAGCCCCGGGGACTTACCACATACACAAAGAAATGACAAAAGTGTGATAGCTTCAGAAGTAAAAATGATCCATTTTGATTAGACCGTGACCTTTGAGGGCTTTTAGAATGGCTCAGTGATATCAGCCTATTTAAAATAGAACTAATATTTATATAAAATATACTTACTGAAGATACTGTGAGGCTTCGTATTGTGCATTAAGGAAGCTGACATTGTTTGCAAGCTGGAAATGGTATTGTTTGCCTAGTATAAATGATCTCATTTATTCCTCACAGCTTTTCAAGGAACATGTAAATGTCTTTCTTTTCAGCATGCAGAAACCAAGGCTCAGAGAGAGTCACACACATAGTAAATGGCAGTGCCGGGATGCAAAGTCTGTGCTCTTTCCACTACATCCCATGCCTTGGCCATATACTCACTAAACGAACCACCAAAAATGCACACATCAGTGATGCAGGCACTGATACACACTCTTTGTATATAATATATATATTATATTACACATTACATAATGTGTAATTTAATATATATAATAACTCTGTATATAATATAATCTGAAGGGCAAAGCATTAAATATAAAATATTCTCTTTGCGTATCCTGTTGGTTTAAGATAAATTCTAAAATGGGAGCTCAGTTTTCCAGCGTGTACTATCCTAACAGGCTTCCTGATTCATCTCAATAATTGAGAGTTCCACTGCAGGTCTCCTCCTTTGGCTATTCTCTGGGCAAAGAGAAGCAGTTAAATTTAATTTTTATGAAATCAGCTTTGAAGAGTAGATTCAGATTTCATATAGTCTCAGCTGGGTAGTATTTACAGGCACTGGGTAGTGTGCTCTGGGCAGTACATGGAGTTCATTTTATACACTCCCTCCCCGCCTTTCCCCCCGTCTTCTTTCGCCAAGATTAGAAATCGTTCCCCACAAAGTTAGCCCAAATGAAACAAACAACCGTCTGAATAGTGATGAAAGAGATAATTTTGCCTGGGATAATGATTTGCCTCACACCAAATACCATCCTCTTTCTCATGATGGCATTATGCTACCTAATCTCTTTGATCAAGGCTATGTGTACATATATACTGATAGTTTCGTGTCTGTTTCTCTGAGAATGCAGGGAAAAACTCGGAATTGCAAACAAAGGCACACACAACTGTTTCTTCTATTCACTTCCTCGGGCTCCCTTTCTAGCCATTCTGCCCTGCAAGACATTGCCTTGAGCTTAGAGAGCTGTGCCCCTGCATCAACGACTAGATCTCAGCCCAGGCCTCAAACACCTTTAAGCAGGAAGAGTAGTTGTGTTTATTAACTGTAAGCTCATAGACTAGAACGAACCACAGCACGTCAGGCAATGTTCCATGCTTCTGCATGAGAATAACAAGCAGAGGGTACAGCAAGCAATGTTAGGTGACAGAGTGATGCCACAGACATGAGGAAGAAATTGTCTGGCTGTCTCCCTGCAGCCAGTCATCCTTATAGTGCATTGCTAGCTCCCACCGCTGCTTCTCTGTGTGCTTGTCAGACCCGGCAAATGATGTCTTAAAAGAGCAGCATTTGACATTTTTTCAGGAGTTTGGATCTTTTTCCAGCCAATGCATATCCCTCACTTTACCGTCCTGTGACTGAGAGACAGCACTTTTGATTAGAATGTTTTGCAGCATGTATAGTTATTTTAGGGAGCTGCTTGATGTATATCTGAAGCTGTGTATATGTGTTTTTTACTTCTTGCTTCCTCTTTTACATCCTTCTTTACTCCCCTGTACAGGTTTTTAAGAATACACATCATTAAGAGGCATAAATTACCAAGTAAAGAACTGTACTGCTATTATCAATGAGCCAATTAAACTAATGAAGAAAATTATATCCTTAGTGCTGCTTCATTGGGGAAGCTAAATAAGAGAAAACTATGTCTGCCATAAAAAATTAAGAAAAAGATACAGGATGCTCGATCTTTCATATTGACTAAACCAAACTAATTTTAGATTGTAAATATCTGTTTAATTATTTAGAGTATGACTGGAAAGATAGTCGAGGTCCAGTTGAAAGTGATTAGTGCAATTAACTTACATCTCACCCTGCAAAAAAGCCAATGGAACTTGCCTCTCTATTTCTACTTTAACCAATTAATCCAGGGAAAATTTTATTCACATTAGCCATCTGATACCCCATGGACAAAAATAACCAATTATTTAACTAATTTTTCTTTCATTGTTCATTAAACGGGATAATTTTTTTACGCGAGACTTTTCTTTTTTAAAAGAATATCAGGTTATAATTTTGTTCAAGATCTTTAGCTCTCCAGAATGTTAGAGCTTTAGATGGCAAAATAGTTACCAGCAGGACAGTGTTGTGCTTGGCAGTGCTCTCCCACCAGATGTTGAGGGTGAAGCTCGCGGGGCTCCACTCTCCAGTCCACCCTTGCCCTGTCATTCACCATGCCACTTCTTCCATATTGGCTGCATTTGTGGTTTTATTCAGTGTTTGGGAAGATATTTTATTCTTGCCACAGGGGAGAGGGAAATAAAATGTGGAAAGCGGATTCTTATTTTTAGGGTACTCGAGCCAAGAATTTGGAAATTGAGTTTTCTTTTCTCTAGTCTTTTTACTTTTCTTTCCTCCTCCCTCCCTTCCTTTTTCTCTGTCATCTCTCTCTCTCTCTCTCTCTCTCTCTCTCTCTCTCTCTCCCCCCCAATCTCTCTACTCCCCCCTCCTTTCTGACTGCCTTCCTTCTCATTTACAGGAAAGAGGCTCATGTTTCCTAAACTCCTGCTACATGCAGGGTGCTTTACATCCATTACATAATAAGGGACATGAAATGTGTACTGAATCATTTAAAAGGTAAATAGGTATGATAAGGATACCACAGAACCTTTGAGGTTTCAGTTATGAAAGAGCTATAGTAATCAAGACTAGAGGTGATAAAGCCATGTGCTAATGTCAAGACAGGATCTTTAATAGATGGCATAAAAAGAAAATATGGGCCCTAGAATGTGATTCCTCTAGTAGTATTTGAGTGGGGTTAAAAAATTGCATTTTAGATTTTTGTTGGAGAGATTATAGCTTTGCTTTAAAATAAATTGTTATAGGCAAAACTAATCTAAAGAGTTCGGAATTGTGGTAACATTTTCCAAAGGACATTGATTTGGGAGGGGGCACAAGGGAGCCATCTGGGTGCTGAAATGTAACTGAATCTGGGCAGCGGTTTCATGGGAATATACATATGCAAAAATTCATTGACCAGTACCTTTAAGATAGATACATTTCACTGGATATAAGTTATACATTAGTGAAAACAAGAAACAAAGAAAACCTTTTAAAAAAGTAACTACAGAGTAGCCAAAACACATATTCTCTCCCACAATGTATGCATTAAATACAACACATTAAATACAATATAATTTTTAAAAGACTTCCCATACCCATCCCATTCCTATTCCAAATCAAACATCCAATGTTAACAACCTATTTGGAAAGATATTTTTATATAATTTATAATTTAATTTATATTTTAAATTTATAATTTTAAATTATTTATAATATAATATATAAACAAAACATACATATGATAAAATCTTATAAATTTTAAATTGAGAATAGTTCTCTCATTGACATTAATAACAGTGTATAAATATCATCTCTGAAATGTGAGACAAGCTTGATAATACACACTCCTTTTACTAGAACATTGTAAGTGCACCTCTAAACCTGACACACAGCAATCAGACACTCATTGAGCCACGTACATGTATCAACAGATCATAATCCTTCAATACAGGCCAGTTGGTCAACTTCTCAGAAATAGTACTATCATCTTTCACATGAACTTTAGGTAATAACTATAAGCAGAAAATGGTAATTATAAAATTAACTAATGTAGCATATATATGTAAAATTTGATATCAGCTAATTATTTTTGTTTATTCAATCATAATTACAGTGAGGGGCAGTATCTTGCTTGAACAACTCAGTAATACATATTTTTTCTGATAATTAGTATTTTCTTCAAAACTTGGACTATATATTCAAACATTTATTTCCACTCATTTAATAAATTATCACATGAGCTGACAGAGATGATTATTGTTCACAGGTAGCACCACAGATGAGTTGCCAGTAGCTTTTCCCTGTGGAGATTATCCGGCATACCTACTATATGTTGGAAAACTCATTATTAAAATGTAAATATTGTTTCAGTTTTGGTTTTAGATTTCAGTAACCAGAATCAGACTTTTGTCTCAATATTTTTCTGGTTCTCTAACGTCTTAACTTTCAGAATAAAGTTCATGAGGATAAAAAAGCATACTTGTTTTCAGTGTGCTCTTCTCTTCCCTGTGGATTTTTAATGAATGCTATTTGAGGATAATGAAATTGATGTTAATACTTGAGTATCCCAGTTATCTTAATTCACACTCCAGGAAGACTGTTTCGGTGTCGGTTGATTCCAAGCCTGGTGAATTTATACTTGGCCCTCATTTTTATGCAAACTGTAATACCCAAGTAATTAATTTGAGAGTTTTAAGGTATATGAAATGTTTCCCCTAGCTATCAGCAGCACATGTAGTGAGAGTCCCTGGCCTTCAGTTTATTTACAATTACGTATAAAACAAAAAGCTCAAGGCTTTACCAAAGGCACTGAAATGAGAGACAAGATAATGGGAGAGAAGAGTAGTGAAGGAGAGAGCATAATGGAAAATAGATACAGGGACTTTCCTGCTGGCGCAGCGGTTAAGAATCCGCCTGCTAATGCAGGGGATACGGGTTCGAGCCATGGTCCGGAAAGATCCCACATGCCGCGGAGCAACTAAGCCCGTGTGTCACAACTACTGAGCCCACGCATCTAGAGCCCATGCTCCGCAACAAGAGAAGCCACCGCAATGAGAAGCACGTGCACCACAACGAAGAGTAGCCCCCACTTGTCGCAACTAGAGAAAGCCCACGCAGCACTGAAGACGCAAAGCAGCCAAAAATAAAAAAATATAAAATAAATAAATAAATTAAAAAAAAAAAAGAAAATAGTTACAATCCAAGTCAGCCTGAGCTTGTCAATGTTTGCTTCTAAATTTTGTGGTACCTTTCCTTTCTAATTCTCCCATTTCTTTTACCTAATTTGTACAAAATAATTACCTTTATAAAGAAAAGTGACTTTATTTTATTTATTAATTGTCACATTTCTTCTCATACTTTGACACAAGTATATTTTCATTTTTAGTATATTTTCATTCGGGCTTTTCCCAATAAACTCTATGCAGTCCATTGTTTTCGTGTGGTGTCTAGATCTCCAGTGCAATGTTTATACTTTAGTATAGATGAATCTTGGCTCTGTACCAAAGTAATGTTTTCTGTTTGATTTTCAATATCTTCCATAAAAAAGACTTAGCCTTTTGGGGACTTTTGGTCACAGTAGTGCATTTGGTTCATGTCTTCCTGATATGTCAGCCAAGGTATGTGTAAGTATAATGGAAAATATTTATTTTTATATTATTCTTTTTTTTTTTTTCTCAGTGTGTGCTGTATTTGTGGGCTTTGAAAATTCTTTACCCCAAAACACTGTTTTTACTTCGTGGAAATCATGAATGTAGACATCTAACAGAGTATTTCACATTTAAACAAGAATGTAAGTATACTTCAGGCTTCTTCATTTAACATCGTATGTGCTAAATAGTGATTTTAATCCATACAAAGAGCGTATTACGATATGATCCCTTGCTTAAAAGTCAAAAATTCAAAAACTGATACTATATTATGTCATTCCATTTTACTTTCTGAGCATGGTCAATTAAGAGAATTCAGAATTTCTTTTTAAATTATAGTTTTTTTAAAGTGATATAAAAATTCAAATTAATGTTTGATGTGATTTAGCCTAAGCAACAAGTGATGAAATTATTTTTTTAAATAGCCAGAATACTGCTGTTCAGGATAATCCTACTCTTTAATCTCAAATCACTCAGTAAAAACAAATGGAGGGCAGATTCCACATTGAGCCTCTCTTTCTGGACCCAGTAGATTTACCAGCCTTGAGTGGATTTTACAAAATTAAAGACGACTTCTTCCTTTAGAAATAAATACTAAGAGTGAGGAGTACTTCATATAAATTTCACTTTCCTCTTCTCTTAATTTTCCTCATTGTCCTTGGAAGTTTAAATTTCTCTTTGTCATTTAGTCCTATTTCAATGGAGCATAGAGACTTCTCTCCAAACATTAGATATAAGTCAATAAAGGAAAAGTAATGTGCAGTGATTTAGAAACAACTTTGGAAACTTTCTTGCAATCTGCTTTTCTACAAGAACATTCAGGAGAATCAGCCAGTTTTGTGTCCTCTTCTGTTGGTCTCCTAGTTGCTGTGTTTTTGTTTTGTTTTTTTTTTTTTAATACACATCTGCAGGTACCTAGCAGGGATATATGTATACAAAAGTTCTCACCTCTGTTACACAAAAAGTAACTAAAAACTGTCAAATATGGAAGGACAACAAAAATAAAAAATAGTAGATATAAAGATTAATATATAACTTTAAAAAGTCTTCTTTAATCACATTTGGAACTTTGCATGTGTAGTTATATGCTAATATGATTCCGGCAAGAAAACATTTTTTAAAAAAACCTATTTTTATGAACCAAATCCTACCTGTGAAATCATAAGAGTAAGTAGTTGGTTTTTAATCATATGTTAAAGGTAAAATAAAGTATTCAGAACGCGTATATGATGCCTGCATGGATGCCTTTGACTGCCTGCCCCTGGCTGCTCTGATGAACCAACAGTTCCTATGTGTACACGGCGGTTTGTCTCCAGAGATTAACACCTTAGATGATATCAGAAAAGTAAGTTCTGTTATTTTCCAAGTCTACCATTTGGTGTCTTTCAGTAATAAATGCAAGGCATTAATTTCCCTGCCTTTATCACTAACTTGATACTTCTGAATGAAAATGATTTAAACTGGTCATGAATCTCTTTTTTTTTTAATCTAGAAAGAAACATATATTTATACTTGGAAGAGTTTTCATCTCAAAAACCTCAAGTTTCATTTTACCATGTGATGTGTCATTAGAAATACTAAATATCTGATCACTAAAATATATATATACATATATATGTATGTGTATATATATATATATATATGCCTTTTCATTTCCCCTTGGCTTGTTTCAAACAATGCGTTGTATATTCATGGTATATTACAGTTAAAAGATGTTGCTTTCCTCTTGGGAAAATATCACAACTTGACCTTTAAAATGTGTCCATATTGGCATTTTTTTTAAATCTAACAATTTTCACGGCTTAAAATTTTAAAGTAACAACCTAACAAAGGCTATGATGCTATTTTATTGATTGTACTGAGTGGCAAGGTGAAAAGCAGTTGATTTTTTTAAAGAGGTATTTTTCTACTTAATTTAACATTAGATCTTACTGTTGTTTTGGCCAGCAAAAAGATGAGTTAGATTGAATGTGGGAATATCTCTTTCATGAGAAAATGTAGTATAGGATAGTTTTATGTAGTGGAAGAGACAGTCTTTTACTTCTTTGATTATGCTCAATATTCTTTTAAAATTTCATTGGTTTTTAAAGAAAAACTATATTTAAGTAAGTAAAACAGTCAGATTCTATCTGAATACTCTATCATTAAGGTCCAAGTCTTCAAATGTAAAAATAATATTGTATTTACTTTCCTGTTAGAAAGGAAATTCATGGTTTTTATTTTTAAAATTAAACAAAAATACATTAAATAAACCTTTGTTTCCTGCTCTGTGTGTTTGTGTCCTTTTTTATAAGACACGATTACACGTCTGCTTCTGGTGTTCTGTAGCACACAGAGGATTGATATTTGCTCTATATTTGAAGTTCTATAGAGATAGGACACTGAAGTGCAGTCATGGAGCTCAAGTATAGAGTGGTTCACTTTCTGCATGAATGTAACCACTTTATTCTTCTAGAGTCTGATGGACTCCTGAAATCAGTAACTAAACTTGTTATCATAAATTATGTAGATTTTTAAAATGTGCTCTGCTATCCCTAGGACTTTGTTTCTGGCATGTTTCAGATATTATGTTCAATTTTTGTATTTGTCATTACACTTTGGACTGAGCCATAAAGTGATTTTTATGTTTGCGTTTACCATATGCCAGTTAGAGTTTCTACCACACTTACTTTAATTAACTTCAGAGTTGTTTATTTTCACAGTAGATGGTATTAATTTCAGAATGCATTTTATAACTTTTCCAGAATAAATTCTATATTCTGGTTGCCTTACCAAAGCTCTAGCTGGGAATTCACATTAATCAGGAAGTCTCCCCTCCTCTACTGTTCTATCCCGAATAATCAGTTCTTGCTTCTCAGAAAGAAATTCTGTATTTTTATGGACAAGCATTATTTTTCTTGTATGAATTGTTCCAAAAGCATAAATTATTTAAATTATCTTAAGTCTAAGTTTGCAATGAATATTTTACGTATAGTATAATTGTTGAAATATAGAGGGTCTTGTCTTACTGAAGTTTTTCATTGGATGTTGAAAAAGTGAAATACTGCTTCGTTCTTTTTAGATATTAGTAAAAAATGGTGTGTAGCAAAACCATTATTTACATCGCCTTTTATGTCTCAGAAAAAGAGAATTTGATAGGCTGTCAGCCTTATATATTCACCTGTCCCTATGGGGTTTTTTAAAATATTAAAGTATTGAAAATGGAGAATATTGGTTCTTAATGGGTTTTCAAAGCTGTTTTAGGCTTTTTTTCAAGAGACTCCATAGTTTCTGCTAACTTCACCCAAGATCCTTTAATTGTAGTCAAATCAGGATAAACTATAAGAAGGTGACTGTTATAAAATTGTTGGTGAAGTGTCATTTCCAGTTATTGTATTGCTCATAGCTTCTAAATGTACCATTTTAAATTGAAATATGACTTTGCTAAACATTTATAGCTGGAAAATTGGAAAATGGATTTCATATGAGGACTTAAGTTAAAACTATAGAGCTTAGAACTGTGAGCTGAAGAATGACCAGCTAAATTGGAGTTCATTTTACTGCTTATTGTTAAGATGGTTTGTACCCAGTAAAATGACTCCAATCATCTTGGACTTTAATTAGAAACTTAGATATCCCCTAATGAGTGAATATCCAAAATGTCATATAGCAAGTAACTACTCTTAAAATGAAAGCCGTCTGTTCTCAAAATTATATCGTTGAATATAAACACTGTAAATCGTTCCCCATTCTGATTTCTAAATCACAGTTTAATGGAAGCAGTAACAGAAATTTCCCCAAAGGTAAAAAACAAAAGCTTCTCCTCAAGAAATGAAACACAGTTAGAGTCACATCAATTGGTAATAACTAAAACACTAGGCTGGATAAAATAAAAAGGAGAGAAAGACGGAGAGGAAACCAGGAGAAAGAAGAAACAGAGTAAAGGGTGGGAATTAAAGAGGCAAGAGGGAAGCAAAGGGTGAGCTGAAGGCAGATAATAAATGAGTGTCAGGAGGAAGAAGGAAGGAAAGTTCGAGAAAGGTGAAGAGTAGAAGAGTGGGGAGGAAGGAGCACAGGTCAGGAGGGAGGTAGGGGGCAGTTCACGCTGCGCTGTGGCTGGGGAGCAAACGTGGGTACTGCAAAATGCTGGCTTCTTCTATTTCTGAATTCCAACTTTCCAAAGATTAGTATTTTGTTCTCTGTCTTCTATTTTTCTTAGTTAGACCGATTCAAAGAACCACCCGCTTATGGACCTATGTGTGATATCCTGTGGTCAGACCCCCTGGAGGATTTTGGAAATGAGAAGACTCAGGAACATTTCACTCACAACACAGTCAGGGGGTGTTCATACTTCTACAGGTGAGGACGGAGAGCTCCAGCTTGCCTCTTGGAGCATGTGACATTCGTTAACTGTTGTTATTCATCAGTCCATGTATTTGATTTAGTTATTATGTGCGTATAACGTTTCTAGGAAGCAAGTACAAATGAAAGGTTCACTTTGATAGCCTGGTTCAAATGGGTTCTTAGCCCTTGGAGAATAAAAATATAAATAAGTAAGTAGATAGAGAAATAAATGAATGTATCTATATAGACATATAGATATAATATCTGTGAAGAATAGAAAAGGCATAAAAGCGGCAAGTGGCTTCAGCATGACAAAGCAGCGGAAGAAGGTAGTAGGGTTTAGTAGGAGATTCGTTCTGTTTCAGGAACTGTAGGGAAAAAATCCAGTGCCAGCCTCGATTTTCTTTTTTCTTCATTCAATTATGTCATCACTTAAAATTATTTTTACCAGTTTTCATAACTTAAATGAGAAAAGGAATGTCAAATTGATCAATTATTTTCAAGTTATTCTTAAATTTTCTTAAGTTCATTGGACTTCCTGAATAAATTAAAATTAGCAGCAACCCAGTATATAGGTGCCGTAGTAAATTTATTCTTAGCACTTTGACAAGCCATGTTGACAAAAATTTTATAGTAATGTTTCTATTTGCAAATGTATGGAGATTTGGAAACATTACCACCCCCAATAACATTTCAGAGCACTTCAGGAAGAAATCAGCACCGCAGTTGGGTTTTTGCATATCCTCACGATTTCCCTGACATCTTAGTTACCTCAATTTTAGCCTACTGCATTTTATTACCCCCAGTTGCACTAGGTTCCCTTATCAGACATATAGTTTGATGTGAAAGTGGCCAGAATGAAAGTGCAAAAGAGATTATGGAGAAGTTGAGAATTTAAGTTCTAGAATACATAGTCTTTTTTAAAAAAAAAACTGAAAAATCATACCTGATATTCACTGAAGTTTACACTCAATTCCTGCCCTGGCAGCCAAGCTAATGACCAGGCTGGAAGAACTCTGTAAAATGCATCCAACCACCTATCTTTCGTCTCTAGAGTAAGCAGATATCATCCTTCTGCATAACATTGATCAGAGTTTATTCTGGAACATTTTGGTGGAAAATTTTGTTCCATACATTGTTTCCCTTATGGGGGAAAAAGTTTCCTTTTCTTTATCTGTTGATGTGATTGAGAAATTGAAGCTTGCGAACAGAAAGTCTTGTACACTATAAAGCATCATTCAAAGAATGGTTTTTGTTTTAAATATTAAGAAAGAGGTTTGTCCCAAGCTTTTTTATCAGAAAGTTTATAATTCATTTCTATGTTTTGGAAATTTTGGCTAAAATTAAGAGTCATGGTATAGTATTTCTGAAAAGCCTAAGGTTTCTTTTCAGTAATTAGTTAATTGGAGAGTAGTCTTTTATTAAAGACATTCCAACTTTTAGTGAAATATATCAAAGCCAAGTGTTCAATTTTTCAAATCTGGTGTCAAATCCCTAATTATACCAGGAATGTTTAAATTACTTATTTGATACCACTGAGTTGTGCTTCAATAATACAATATCAAATAAAATATAAACCTCTTGATTTCGATATTAAGCCATATTACATTAATCTTTTTTTAATTCATAGTATAACATTCCTCTATTAGTTTTCTGAGTCAGCTGTTCAGATATATTCTAAATAAAGTCCTGTACTGAACTTATATAAAGTTATGGTATTTTTTTTGTTTTGTGAATATAGACACAGATGTGTTTACGTCAGACATAAAGTCCATCAACTAGATAATGGGAGGATTATGCGTGTTTTCACAATTTTCTTCTCACCAAAATTATTATTTAACTCCTCTCCTTAGAGGTTCTTAAGAGATAATGATCGCTAGCCATGAGAAATGCTGACTGTCAACATCTACAGCCTATGTACTCTGAGAAATGGCAGAGCAGTGTGGATTGTTTTATCTGAAGAGAAAAATGACTCACACATTCTCCTAGAGCTTTTTGATTCTTTTGTCTTTAGTGTCATCTTGAAGGTGTCAAGCCACCTCTGTGGTCATGGTTTATAAAGCTGATCTAGAGGGGCACAAAGGAACAATAAAATTGGTAAAAGAACTTGGTGACAATTACCTGTTTGAGTTATTGGCAGTTAGTTTGATCCACAACTCCCAGTTTTATTTCACATGTGTCTGTAGAGTTTGTATATTTAAATTGCTATGCCACCCTCTCCATGATCTAATGTATTATCTGGACCATGATTTAAATAAAATGAAGTTATATGGGCTTCCCTGGTGGCGCAGTGGTTGAGAGTCCGCCTGCCGATGCAGGGGACACGGGTTCGTGCCCCGGTCTGGGAAGATCCCACATGCCACGGAGCGGCTGGGCCCGTGAGCCACGGCTGCTGAGCCTGCACGTCCGGAGCCTGTGCTTCGCAAAGGGAGAGGCCACAGCAGTGAGAGGCCCGCGTACCGCGAAAAAAAAAAAAGAAGTTATACAGATAGATGCATCTGTAAGAATTTGCCAATGCTGCTCATGAGTTATAGAAAACAGTCCATGTAACAGAGAGGAAGGAATCCATAAGAACTCTGCTTTTGCCCCAGTGCTACCATCATCTTTAGAACCTTAGACCAGAGTTTGCATACTCAGTGCCTATAATGTTCAAGTAACTAAGATGCTGGAAGCAGCCACGCACTAGAGTATAAAAGTCCATGAGGACTGTGACAAATCAGAGGTCAAATTTCATTTTCGTGGAGACCAGATGAAGCCGTCAGCCAGGTTTGGTGCTTTGGGTTGTTTACCTTGGAGGCATCCTGTAAGCTTTGTTCTAGGTGTAGCTTGCTTCAGAAGAAGTGAGTTAAACCAGCCATTTTAAAGTTCCTCTATATGCTGAGATTTGAAGAATATCTTGACGGTCACTTAAAACATGTTTTTGAAGCTACAAATGGCAGCTCACTCAAATCACTACTGGTCTCTTAATCACAGATCAACAGCCTTTCTTCTGTTCACAAGCAACCCAACTTCTCTTCTACAGTTGACACTCTTGTCCACCCCTTCCACCTTGAAATGCTCTGGTTCCTCCTTTTCCACATATCCTGATTCTCCTCTGACTTATCAGGCAGATCCCTGACTCTTCTCCTGCCTCTTTCTTTGTCTTCCTCCTGCTCTTGACATTTTTCTTCACACTGTTCCCAGGAACCTCATCTATTCCCTTAGCTTCACTGTAAACTTTGAACTCTGTGGTTACCAGATCTATGTCTGGTCCCTTTGTCTCTTTATCTCTCCTGAGCTCGAATTCTCTATGCCTAGTTTTCTGCTGGAATTTTTATCTTAAATGTTCCGTTGTCACCTTATCCTGAACTCACCTTGCCTGAAAAGGTTTATTATTTACCTTCCCACTTGCTTAATTCCCACTGGAGATTTCTCCTGGTTTTTCTGTTTCTATTAACAGTTCATTTTCCCAGTCACACAGACTAGCAAATACCTTTGCTTTTTCTTCTTGTGCTGAAATCACCACCAACCAGTCATCATGTCTTATTGACCCTTTCTTTAAAATATAACCAGCATCTAGACCATCCTTCCTTCCCTCCCTCCCACTCTGAGTTCAAGACCTTCAATTTTAGCCTGTGGAAATCACACCTGATTTCACAGCACCTTCCTATCCCCTCCCCTCAATTCACACTGTTCCATTCATGGGTAACCTTTTGAGAATTCATTCATTCATTCAATTATTTAACAAATATTAGCTGAGCACCTACTATATATGCCTTCCGTAAGGTTTTATAGGTAAAGTCCCCGCCTTTGAGTGAATGACAGTCTAGTGGCAGAGACCAATAAATAGAAACTGATAAATTGCAAGGTGAGTAGTTCTGTGATAAATGTGGAGGTTATCTCTCACACACACACACACAAGGATGAATGGGGTTTAAGGGACTACTCATGGTGGAAATGTTATTAGACCTAAGTGTTAAAGGATGAGTAGAACATATCCAACCAGAATCAGTGGGGGAGGCTCTTGAAGACAGGGAAGTGGTGAAAAATATGAGGAAGATAAAAACTCTGGGAATTCTAGAAAGATGACTACCCAAATGGTCTCACTTTACTCCCAATCCCAAATTACAGGTAGCTGCTTTGGTATACACTAAAGCTGAACCTTCATATAACTAAGCTATTCTACTCCTATTTTTATATCCACTAGAAATGTGTACACATGTGTGCCAAAAGACATATACAAGATTGTTCATAGCAGCAGTATTCATAATAGCCAAGAAATGGAAACAACCCAAATGTCTGTTTAGTAGAATGAATAATAAACTGTAGTATATTTATGCAGCTATATACAGCAAATGAGAATGAGAAAAACTGCACAGAACAACATGGATGAATGTCACAAGTATAATGATGAGTGGAAGAAACCAGATACTAAAGAGTGTGTACTGGGTGATTTCATTGAAATAAGAGTACAGCATTAGAGAAACCAAGTGTATAAGGTTAAAAGCCAGGATGGTGGTTACCCTTAGTGAGGAGGTGGTGGTGACTCGAAGGACATATGAGGAGTTCAGGTAATGTTCGTTGTCTTGATCTTAGTGCTAGTTACAAGGGTGTCCACTTGTAATCGTCTGATTGGTGCAACTTTCTGTAAAGATGTTATACTTCAGTAAAAAGTTTGCCTTAAATAAAAATTGCTCACTGCTCCTGAGGCAGCTGGCAGCTGAGGACTTGAGCTCTGGTGAAGTTCTGGCAGGAAGGGCTGGACCCCTTCCAGACTTGATCCCTAGTGGGCAAAATGAAATTAGTTTGGAGAACCTGGGGCAAAGAAAAAAACAAGCAAGTCCTAGGAAAAGACAGGCCTGACAGCATCCGGGCAGTGCCAGGACACCCCAGGGCTAAGAACCCATTGCTAGGCCCCAAGAAGCAGAGGAGGAGCTGGGAAGGGGGGCGAGTCCTCCATACTACCAGGCTGAGAGTGGGTGAGGCACCAAGGAGGCGGGTGGAGGCTTTCTCTTGGTCCACTGGCAAGGGATTGCAGGCTGCCTGCCTCTGCTTCGCCGGAGCCAATGAGGGAAGGAAACCCTTTGCATCTCGCACCTGCATAACTGCCCCTGTTGAGGCTCCTCCAACAGTTGTGTGTGAGCGTCAGTAAGCTGACAAATTGCTGCTGAGCGTTTAGAATATGAAGGCAAATAAAACAGTGTCTGTCTCTTAAGGCATTCGCTATTGCTGGAGAGCAGATGTATAAACATAAATTACACTACAGTGTGACAAGCGATGTATTAGATTCATATGTTATGGGAACATAGTGGATGTAGCAATTTTATGCACCTCAGGGTGAGGTAGGTTTGAAGGGAAGGGTTCACAAATGATAATTTAGCTAAGGCTTCGCAGAAGAGTGGGCCTTTGCAGAGGAACAAACAAACTCAGGGAAAGTGTATGCAAAGGCATAGAAGCATAAAAAGGCATTTTAATAATGCCTGCTGGCTATTATCATGGTTAAAGCATCTGAAATCTACAAGATTTATTTCAAGGTCTAAAATAGAGTTTAATATAGCAAGAAACAAAAATAATAAGAGAAGCAATAGAATGAGCCTAATAATAGCTGTTCGCACTAATGCCCAGCCACTTTTCATATCATTTCTCACATTTTTGTCTTTTCTACTTTCTTAACCTTTGTTCATGCTCAGTCTCCTCCCTATTCCTTTCCTTCCTTCGGCGGAATTTAACCCCTTGCCTGTCTGCTAATCCCCATAAGTTATTGCCTCTAAGGTCTAACACAAGTCACAACTAGTAAAAGGAACAGCTACTGCTGGAATCTGGGGTTGCTGACTCACGTTCTGTGGCGCATTCTTACCTCCACACTGTGGTAGTGAGGAGACAAATAGGAGTGGCTGAATGTCTACTGCCATGGGCCAGGCACTGGGCTAGGACATCTACATATATTGCTACTTCATTTAATCTTCATCTCAATTCTATGAAATAAATAATACTGTCTGCATTTTTGCAAATGGGGTAATTCAGGCTCAAAGAAGTGGAATAAGAACCCAAATCTAAGGATCCTTACTATTCCATGGAAATTTCCACCTCCCTTTCTACTCAGAGAAGATGCATTTTCTAGTGCTTAAGGAATAATCATATTCCAATAGAAAAAAACCCAACATTTTCAAAGACTACAATAGCTTGTTTCCCAAATACAGCAACGCATGCTGGTAAATGAATATCACAAAGCTGAAAGCATCACTGGCCTTCACCAGTCCTTGAAGCAAGTGTCGTTAGAAGACATGTTCAGGACATAGGGTTAAAAAAAAACTGTTCCAGCAGAATCACTCATACAGTTAGATTGTGCCTGACAAGGGTACCCCTGTGGAGGGGGATGAGTGGGGCTGAGATTCAGCCCGCCCTCTGCTCAGAAGGCCATGGCCCCGGCTTGAGCTGATCAGCCTGGAGGAGGAAAGGCTTTTTTTTTCTTGGTGGGCTCAGAAGTGTCACCTTATTAATGAAAAGAGAAAGGAAAAAAAAAAAAACTACTACAAGATAGATGTTTTTCAAAAAGATTTCCTCAGACCCACATGCTTTCTTTTTTGCTTTATAATTTCTCTACGAAGCTTTACTATTTTATCTTTAATGTAGTTTTTTTAATTAAAAAAATATGTTTTACCTTGCTACCTAGATTATATCTTCAGGACAGAAACCATGCCTTGCACTTATCATACCACCCCTCCCTGTGTCTCATAACAAATGGAAAGAAAATCACCAATTAGTGTTTGATAAATTATTGGTGAATTAATGATTTTCCAACTCTCCCTATGGTGTTAAGGTGTTCTGAACTCTGCTTTTCCTACCATTCTACGTGTATCTTTTTTAATGCTTTTCAGCTGAACACTTTGTGGTTTATCATCATTTCCATTAAAAAGCATAAAAATGTTGTAGAGGGTTTTTTCCTAATATTGTTCAAGAAATTATTATTTAGAAAAATGTTTGTAATTCTTAGAAAGTTCAAGTATTTGAGTATGCATGCTTTTACGTTTCTAAAAATCTTCTTCAAAATGAATTCGCTCCAAGTAATCAAGTGTTCCTCACTTAAAGCTATTAACCTAGCAAATTAACCTAGCTAGGTTAATTTTATCTTCTTCAGATTTCCATTAAATATAAGATGTATATTTCCATGGGGGAAAACTTAGCTTAAACACATAAGGGTATCAAATTTAGCATGAAGAAAATATATTAAAATTATGTTTTCATAAGACTAGGTAACTTCTTCTAAAAGGAAAAAAATAGATAAAAAAGAGCAACCAAGCCATTTGCACAAGGGAAAAAGTGACAAACATAGACAAACAACCTCTGTCTTACAGTGGTACAACAAGGCAGTAGTGTCTTTCTAAAGAAGCATTTTGAGGGCACAAGAAATGTAAGTACACTGCTTAAAGAGATAGGGAGGGAACATTTATTGAGTGCTTCCGCTACTCTGTCACCCTTTGTCTGGGCATCTTGTAGCTAATATGTACAAGCAAATGCGCTATTTTTGAAGACCAACCAGTGTCTCTGAAATTAAGGTCTCTTTTGTTGACACACTGATCTGGAAAAGGGATATACTCACCTTTTCCCAAAGTAGAACAGAAGTCTTTGACGGCACATGTCGGCCAACTCTTGATCCAGGTACCATGTGGACACGTTTCCATGTAGGCACTCTGGGTGGACCATCTCCTCCAATTTGTGGATCATGCTCATGTTCATCAGTTAGGTGGTTTATTTATTGGGATGACCTGGGAACACTAAGAAGGGAAGGCGGCATGGATGTCTCCTCTTTCTCTCTTCCTAGCAAATTTCTAGAATATTCTAGAAGACACATGTGCACGCGCGTGCGCGCGCACACACACACACACACATGCACACAAATATGTGTGCACATGTTGCACATGCACAAAGACTATTTTTGATTTCAGATCCCACTTTTGCCAAAGAACTGAATCCTTTTTATAATCAGTATCCCTACAGTGATATGCCATCTTAATTGGTATTTTTTTCCTCTTAATCAGAGAATTCTTACAAAATCTGTAGCATAGAAATGATTTTCATCTTCTCTTTTTTTTAATTATTTGAGTGACATATATTATTATTTCCCCAAAGAGCTATTTTTATAATTGTGAATTGTTTCCTATAGTATATGTAGTTTAGGTTCTAGTGAATATCTGTAGTTTGTTTATATTTAAACAAGCATTGGTTTGCTGTCTCTTGATTTGAACTATCTAAAATTTATTCATTTTTATGATATACATTTTTCTCATTAAAAATTCTTGGAGCAGAGATAAAGGGATTGCAAAAGGTCTTTCAAGTTTAGTTTGTAATTTGAATTTCATTTTTAATGAAGTTTTCATCTTTGGTTTTGAGACTTTCTTAACAGACAAAATCATATTGATTGTATGTTTGATATTTTTATTAAGTCACAGGAAACAATGTCTTAAGATAAAATTCTGTTGGTCACATTTAAAGTACACATTTTTAAATCTTGTGGATTTCATAATTCTGTTTAGATTTTGAATGATATAATCAGTTGATGTACCCATAAAGAAGTTGACAGTTTGACTTTTCAGAAGACTTACTCTCTCCCACTCCCTAGCTCAGTCCTTTCTGTCAAGCTCTCAAGCAGGCACCCAAATACAAATAATGCTATATTTGAGAAAATTGGGATTTATACTTTAAGTTACACTCTTATGTTATATTTATGCTTCCATTCACTTTGTATTTAGATGTAGACTTAATAATATTGATTTTCTCTATGAGTTGGATACTTTTCTAGTGTTGTTATATAATGACAGCATTCTTTTTCCAATTTACACACCTCCAGCCCTTTAAAAGTACAGCTATAGGGAATTCCCTGGTGGTCCAGTGGTTAGGACTCAGCGCTTCCACTGCAGAGGGCCTGAGTTCGAACCTTGGTCAGGGAACTAAGATCCCTCAAGCCACATGGTGCGGCCTAAATAAATAAATAAATAAATAAAGTACAGCTATAGGCAGATGCAAACTATAATAATGGAATGGATAAACAACAAGGTCTTACTGTATAGCACAGGAAACTATATTCAATATACTGTGATAAATCATAATGGAAAAAAGATAATGTACATATGTATGTATAACTGAATCACTTTGATGGACAGCATAAATTAACACAACATTGTAAGTCAACTATACTTCAAAAAAAAAAGTATAGCTACAGGTACTTTCTCTGCCACAGTGGAAAACCTGTCCTTAGAACCAAGAGGCTTGTTTCATGAATGATGTATGTTTGATTATAATTGATCCAGTCACATAAATCTGGATGTTATAGATAAATGTGCTACTCTTGATGATTTCATAACAGATACTTTTCTCTTTTCTTTTTGTCTCTGGCAGTTACCCGGCTGTATGTGAATTCTTACAGCACAATAACTTGTTATCTATACTCCGAGCCCATGAAGCGCAAGACGCAGGGTGAGCCGTTTTGTGGGTTTATGAAAACCATGCATTGCCCTTTGTCAGTCCCTCATATGCTCGGCAGTGGAGGTTCCCCTTGCCAAGCTCTCTCCCTGAAGGAATTAGACCTAAAAATTGCCTTCTGGTGACACAGATATGGCAGGGTCCTGGGGAATAAGTGGTTTGCAGATGTGCTGTAAAGTCCCCTTTAAAGTCCTTTCATTTTTAGCTTGAAGAGGTAGAATTTTCACCTGGCTATCTTAAGCACTGTGAGGCCACCTCCTTTTATTTCTTTCAATTCCCGCTACTTTTCAGTCTTGGTTGGCAATGTGGATGAGAATTACAGTCTTGGTTGGCAATGTGGATGAGAATTACACATACGTATTTAACAGGTATTGCATGTTGTACTCTTATTTAAAGAATATCATTCCTGATCCCAAGTTTTAAAGGAAAAACAAGAGACATTCAAATGATGGGGAAAATCCTATATTCTAACTAACAAATGCATAACATGATTTTGTAATATCTGGTAAATTTTAAAAATGTAAACTGATTCCAAGGATTTAGAAATCTAAAAAAATATCAGATATGCACTTTGATGGTACATTCAATCTACATTTGGGAGATAGGCATAGGGAGAAATAAGCATAATTAATTCTAGGATTTGAAGTCCAATACCCTTCCCAGTACACTCCACTGAAAGGCATTGTTTTGCCTTCAAAAGCTTAAGCTCATTCCTTCATATTCTAAGTTTTCTGAAAAGGAGGAACATTTATTTTTATAATCTGTGCACTGAAATTGGGAATTCAGATGCCCGCATTCTGAAGTAAGCCCATACCTGTGATGATTCTGAATCAAGGCAGATCCTGTTGTTTTCAAAATTAGCTTTTTTCAAGCAATCAATCAGCAAGTATGAACTGATCCAATATTGTGTGCTCACTGCTCTTGTAGCCAATGTTCGCAGTAACCTATTGATATACCCAGCCAATCAGGTCCTCAGATAATTTTTTTCACTTTTCAGGGCAGTGGTGTCACCATTGCTTTTTGGCTGACTGTCCCAACTGAACATGTTAAGCAGATTTATCTTAATCCCATGGTAGACCTGAAATCCATCTGCTTACTTGAAAACAGGTTAAGTGTGTCGATTAAAATCAACAAGTATATTTGTTTAAAATGAGCAGTTGACTGATTCATTGGGGAAAGTTGAGATTATGTCATCCAGATTCTTTGTTTTTATTTGCTGTCAAGTAGGCATAATCAGGCAGAGTTTATAAAGTCAAGGTACCAGGATTAAGAGTGTCACTATCTTTTCCATTCTGATATTTTCCCCCAACAAAGCTCAGTTCCATAAGCAGAATAAATACTTCTAGGACATTTCAAAAGATTTTTAAGGGGATATTTTCTCTTGGGAAAAGTAGTATCAAAATATTTGTAAAATTATAAACTTTAAAGTCGTTATTTAATCTATCTAAAGGTACTATTTGAGGCCTGTTTAGAACCCAGCTAAAGTAGGCATGATTAGTCTGCCAGAAATAACTGACGCAGAAGAACCAAGGAATGATAAAATTTTGTTTTGCACTTTAGGAATTTTTCTAAACTAATATTCCTGAAATCTGTCACATAGAAGTCGTGAGATACGTTTTCACCTTGATGGAAAAGAACCAAATCTCCTGTATTTTTTGATTTGAGGACTAGAGTCCCATTTTTGTCTCAGTGAAAGAAAAGTAACTGGATTGTTCATTTATTTCCAAACATGTTGCAGAGGTTTCATTACTGATTGATTAAATATTTCCCTGCTGAGACAATAATCTTTGACCTATAGACACCAGAAGAGATTGGTAATAAATAAAATTCTAAAATAGAAACAATTTCAGCTCGTAAAACCCATAGATTTAACCAGACATTCTATGAAAAGCAAGTCACTTGGTCTAGGCAAAATGGATTTATATAACCATGACAGAATATTGTTACAAATAGAATAATCAGCCTGGTTATTAGTGGTAAAGTTTTGTATATCGCACTGCTTATTTAATCTATTTATGTTAAAAATATTGGCAAACTTCTGAAAAACATGGTAGGTACAGGTATCTGTGTACAAAAAGCAGCCTTTGTCCTCTCTATTCAACATGGAAATGAATTCTGATTTTTCACTGAATTCCACTCTCTTCCAGGTCTGCTAAACTTAGAAAAGACCTATTTTGAAATTGTACATATGACTGTGCGTCTCCATTGTCACCCTCAAAATGAATTGATGTCTGTGTATAACAGACTTCAGAGAGAAAATTTTTAGTGCCTCCATAATTGAATTCTCTTTGAATAGTAAAACTTAACTTTAATTTTCTATTTCTAAATGTCTATTTTGATATCATCTTTTTTCCATACTTAGCCTTGTTTTGACTTGTATTTATTGTTTTTAGGTACCGCATGTACAGGAAAAGCCAAACAACAGGCTTCCCTTCTCTCATTACAATTTTTTCAGCACCAAATTACTTAGATGTATACAATAACAAAGGTGAGTGTTTTCAAATCCCTCTTGGAGTTTTGTATAGTATGTGTAATAACTAAGTTCTCTTTTGGTCTGGTTTTAATTAAGCATTTTTAGTCATTCTTTTTCTCCTTACTTTTTTATTTATTGTTTGATGCAGATTTTGTGATTATCTTCAAAGTTCCAGATTCAGTTGGTCAGAGGTGGGAGCCCAGGCACTGTTAGTTTTTAATTGTTCTCTAGGAGATTCTAATGTAAAGTAGGGTTGACAGCTACTGCTATGATAGGTATAGGCTTTAAAAGAAAGAATAATTGAGAGAAATCCAAAATCATGCTTCTTAAGAAGGATAGGGATTTAAATAAGAATAGTGTGACTGCACATGTAAAGGATTGTGAAAAATAAGCAGAAAGAAGCTATAGCTTGAAATTCAAATTCAGATTTCATCTGTTGAGCACCTACCATGAGTCAGACCTTGTGATAGGTATGTATTCATTTATTTTTAAAAAATTGAATTAAACTTTAAAATAAATATCATTTGCCTCCCAGAGTGAGTCTCTATGGTAACTGCCTTGCCCAAGGTCACTCAGTCAGGTAGTGATGAACTGTCATCAAACCGACATCATCTGGTCCAGCATCCTGTACTTTCTTTCTGCAACGCTGTACCTGTGGCCCAAAAGAGACCAGGAAAGGAGAGGGCATTATTTACTGACTAGAGAAGAGAGGGGGAGTGGGGGCCACATTGTTTTCTTTCATAAAGGTAATCTCTTTATGAAAGGAAATGATGTGAGGTGTTAGAGGTGTGGCAGAATGAATGAGAAAGTGTGAAACAGTCATTAACCCTCCTTGGCATTGGTCCGGATAGTATATATGCAGCATTTCTGAGTGTGGCTTTCTGAGATTAAGAGAAATGAAACAGAAAGAAACCAATCAAATAATATATGTGAGGCCAAATACAGGCCAGGAGAGGCAGGAAAAGGCAGCCTTATCTCTGAGCCAGTCTAAAAACTCCTGGAATTGGGAGCCTTTCCCATGCCTCTGCGAGTTGTGAGAGGCAGCTTCCTGTCCTAGGCTGGTGTCCAGGATGCCTTCCCAGGCACCTGCTTGCTGTCCTCCGTCCTTATGAATAGGTTGTTACCTTCGTTTCAAGCCTGCATTCCACTTTCCCCTTGGGAAGTGGGTCTCTCCCCTTTGCCTGTACCCTGATCTCCTGCTTCGCACTTTCCCACCTCCTGCTGAGGCCTGGATCCTGAGGCCCGTACCTTCTGGATCTGTCAGGGATCCTGCTCCAAAGGGCAAACCACATGTCACACTTCCAATCACTACCTCTCCCCAGAGGAATCTGCGCTGTCCTACAGATACAGTTTCTGAGTGTCCAACCCCTGTCCCCATGGCTCAGAGAGTGACCCCTGCTGGCTGGAGTTTGCTCTAGCTGCACAGTCTGTTTCGTTGCCATTTTGACCCTGGGGGACCCTCCCCTGTGGTCTTGGGGCATGGTGGTCAGTAGGCACAAAGAGTTTCTGCCACAACCACAGATGGCAGCATGTGAGGGATAGTTGTCCCCCTTTTCTTATTGCCTAGTTCCTAGAAAAGAACCTGCCCTTGGTTCTCTGTGGCAAGAAGCATGCAAAATCAAGTAAAACATGTTCTCTGCATATCAAGTGCTTATCAACTAGTTGACAGAGCAAGACATCCGGATGATTTCATGAAAATGTAAGACGGTGTCATTAAGTAAAACCAAGAGAGTCAAACACTAAGTACATTCGACAAGGGGTGATTTTTCTAGAATGGTCAGAGAAGGTCTTATTTCAGGTAAAATATGATCTGGACATGGAAGAATGGTTAACGTTTGATTAGAAAGAGGAAAAAAATAAAGTCAAGGCCAGTGTTTTTGCAACTTTTTTATTTTTAAGCAGCAAAGACTTTTTTTTTCGTCTCCAAACAAAATCTCAATCTTGAAGCCTCTTGTGTAAAATCAATAAGAAGTAGTTCCCTTTCGTTGGATAAGGCTTCTCCATCTTGTCCCCAAAATTCCCCTTGGTACCTACAAGAAATGCAAGAACTCAGTAGGCTGTTTTGCATGTCCCACCTTGATCCTGTTATTTACCAAAAGTATATAATTTATGAGCACTTACGTTTTTGTTGTTTTATGGCATTAAACTTTTTTTCTGTTAACACCTAGTGAAGGCAGTGCCCAAATGAATAATTTTCTTGACAGAGACTGATTACTAAGTAGCATGTACTATACTTACAAGTTTTTTAAAAATTAAAAAAAAACCCTCAAAACAGGAAAAAAAAAAAACGGAAAGAGAAAGAGAAAATTGAGATTTTAACTCCATGAAAACAGGTCTAGCCTTTTTCCATCCATCACAATGCTAGGCAATGCAGTTTTGCTTGAGACCAATAGAGATTTCTTGAATAAGATGTGCACTGCTTCTTTGTCTGTGGTTCTGATTTAACAAGGCAGGAACTTAAAAAGCAATAGACATCAGTGCATTGCTATCTTTGAGGTTCTGTGCTTCTTTCACTCTGCCTTTAGGGCAGATCACGATCTCTTGGGGAGGGGATAGAAGCATTTCATTTTGGGAACCTTTTCATAAAAGAAAAAAATTCTCCTGAGAGAAGAAGATAAACTGATAGGAAGAAGAAAGATATATTCTTCAGTTTGAGCACAATTTCAAAAGACTTTTGTGTAAAATCTCTGAAGCACTTTCAAGCTATTACACTAGCACTGTGTACAGTATGTGGGACTGGGAGTTCACTGCTGAAGGGCGGATGACTGTATTAGAATAAAATAAATGTTAACGAGAACTTTAAAAGCCAGTGCAATAAAACTGGGTTGCAAGCACCTTCAGAACACAATCAGTGGAAAGAAACAGCCATGAAGAATCTCTGAGTTAACCATTTGATTCTTAGAAAACAGATGACCATCAAGGCCTCTGGGATTATAACCTAGTAGTTAGAGTGTGATTTGATTTTTAAAATTCCTGCGAATTAAGGAAGCAGTAATAGCTCTCTGGCAAAATGAAAGAAAAAGAAAAAAAATAGGTTTATTCTGCCATCTTGTTTTTTAATTGAAGTATATTTGATTTACAATGTTGTGTTAGTTTTAGGTGTACAGCAAAGTGATTCAATTATACATTACATATGTATTCTTTTTCAGATTCTTTTCCCTTATAGGTTATCATAAAATATAAAATAATTATTATAAATTATTATAAAATATTGGTTAGAGTTCCCCGTGCTATACAGTAGGGCCTTGTTGCTTATCTATTATATATATAGTAGTGTGTATCTGTTAATCCCAAACTCCTAATTTATCCCTCCCCCCTTCCCCCTTTAGTAACCATAAGTTTGTTTTCTACGTCTGTGAGTCTAGTCTGCCGTCTTAAAACCGATAATAGTCATATGATCAGCTTCATGTTTAAATGTCCAATCGTTCAGATTAAAAGCAGCTTTCAGAACGGAGTGAGGACTGTACATGTCCCATCCCCTATGTCAATCCCCATATCCTATGTTAATCCATTCAGTTCTTATCCTTTCCAGTCTGCATTAACAGACAAACAACTTGCCCCTCTTCCTGCTTGGGTTTCCTCACTCTGACAAATCCTGCTTACTCCTCCTGCAAGATGCCAGGGCCAAAGATGTAGCTCTGAATCCCATCTCTGCCGTGAGACAACGAACTCATCTAAAATTATTGGCATACAGTGACATCTCTGTAAAATGAGAAAAAAAAAATTTTGTGTGAATAATAGATGAAATTACTTTGAAACAAAACGTTGTGCACTATTAAGATATTATCATCATTGAATATTTTATATTGCTCGAACTATGCCATGTGTCTGTGTGGGGCTTCCCAGAAGCTGGCAGAATACTCTTCCTCTTCAGCTTCATAGTTATAATTTTACTTTATGGGTCAGTCTACCTTCGTGACCGATCTCTCTGCTTCCCTCTGCATGAACCCTTTACTTTAGCCAAATTGTTCTGCTCATCGCGCTGAACAACTTTTGGCTTTCCTTTTCGCCACATCTTTGCCCACCCACTTCTTTTCATCTATATCTAGAATACTTGTCTTGCTCTTCTCTGCCCATGTAAATGGACTACACCCCCTCCAGTCTGTCTGTTGGTAGTTCTTCTCTTAACGCCTGTAATACCAATCATTTACCCTTCACCTGCAATACCAATCATTTGCCCTCGTACTTAGCATTTACTTTTGTTTCTAGTTAGCTTTTCCGTGCATTCCTATAGCTTCCCAATCAGATAATAGTTTGAATCAGGGGCTTTTTGATACACATTGTAAAGCCAAGTAGCATGCCTTTTACATGGTTAGGCAGCCAATACGTGCATTGATCAAAGCATTTTCTTTCTGGGAATTAATAGCAAGACAGTGCCCAAAAGTATCCTATCGGTTGTTGACCCTCAGAGCTTTATCTGTCTTTAAATTACTTCTGTAACCAGTGTTGATTTCCCAGTTGGAGTTAAACATTTGCAGAGTACTTAGCACCTTTGAATTGTTTTTCTTCTGTGACGCTGTAGCCCAAGGGAAAAGCGATTTCACAATTATCCAGATACACCAAACAGAAGAAAAATGCAGTAATGACACGTTGCTACTGCTGCTGCTGCTGCTTCTTCAAAATAATTTTCCATCTGTGAAAGTGACTTCAACCTCATCCACTCACCAACGTAACAAACCTTTATTGAGAACTTACTGTATACCAAGTACCATGTGAGGTGCTAAGGATATAAAATAAACAAGACAGGCATGGTCTTTTTTCTAGTGGGGTTTATAATCTAGTAGTGTGATAGGCGTTAAAGAATTTCACCAATAATTATTTAAATATATTTGCAAAATCCTACAAAGAAAAGAACGGTATGAAAGGAGAATGGAAATAGGCTGGTGGCAACAAAAAAAGCTTAACTGAGAAAGTGACATGTAAGCTCTCTTAGAGTGAAATCTCTCAGTGCAGGAAAACACAATGGCAGATGTGAACTCTGCTTTAAACAATTCGGTTTGGCCGAAAACTATAATAAACCTCTTTTTAAAAGTGTTTTAAACCTTAATGTAAACAGTTAAGTCCTTTGTCTCTCTAATGATTATAACTGTGCTTCAGAAAAATCTATAAAGTAAATTGTAGTAGGTTTCCATGTGGTGCTAGTTCTCCATGGTTCTGATGAGTCGTCATATGGATAGGTGAGAGGCTAGATGGATGGATGGATGCTACAGATGTAGAGAAATATAAACATGTATACCAGGGGTGTACAACTCAGTTCTAAGAAAATCTACTGACAGTAAAATTAAGTAATTAAGTAAAAGGTATTAAATGAAATGTATTTTGGAGTTGAGAGGAAAATCTAAATGACAACCAAACTAATACAGTGATCAAAACCAAAGATTAAAATGACAACCAGGAAAGAAATCAATTCAATGTTAAAGTAAGTTAAGGAAGAGAAGTTGAAAATCAGCTTTCAAGGATGGACAGGAAAAGCATTGTTGACAAGAATTTTGAGATTTTTTTTTTTTTTTTGCAAAAGTCTATGCTTTTTGATAGAAAAAAACATATTATGATGTTTTGGACTTTTAAACTAGACAACTTGATAGATTTACTTATAAAAAGCATTTTAGTCTCACCAAAACTTGCAATTTCAACATCCTCAAATATTTCCCAATCAAAAAGTAGACAGGGCCTTCAGGAAGGTACCATTTATAAATTAAAAGATAATGTCTGACTTGGCAGGAAAATACCATCGTAAGGGAGGATTGAATTGTTAATATAGTGAACCCAGGTAGGAATCTGAGTGGCAGTCGTGATGTGAGCTCCAGGAGCAAATGCAGCATATCTGAAGCCAACTGGCCTTGAAGCCCCACCTTCCAGCAGGAGCTCTCAGCGCTCAGTGACACACCCTTGACACAGCATGGTGTTGCCAGGCCTTACAGTCTCATTCCCTGCTGCACCGCAGTCCTTTCACACTGGGAGCTTGTTACACCATTCAGGAATAACTTCCACAAACTTAGAGATAACTGGAACCTGCCAGGTTCAGGAGCCAAATAGAACCAGCTAGATTCCATCTTTGTCCTGTGTGGAGGAAGGAAAGGGGCAGGGGGAGTCTCTGGAAGGGAGTAGCATCACTGCCCAGGCAACCCTGAGTAGCACCTCTGCCTCTTTCTCTACAGCATGTGTAAAAGTTTACTTCCCTGCGAAGACACCCACGTTTTATAACAAGGGGCCATTTCCGTAGAGTCTGAGGCCTGTCTTCAGCATGGGCATCACCTTTCTCATTAACATATCCCTTTTTAAAGCATTTTTGGGGTATTTGCAACCATAGCCATAAATATGGTCACTAGTTGCTTTACAGATTGGATAAAATTAATCTAGAGACTTTGCCCAATGGCAAAGTTTTCCCAACCCTTACTTTATTCCTCTATCATCTCAAATCTAAAGGTCTTCTTAATTGCTCTTGAGCAGCTGTTGGGCCAGTTCACTTATTTCAACATAGAAAATGTAGGTACTTAATCTTTCACTTCAGATTGTATTTACATTTAGATAAACTATAAAAATACCATCTATGGACTGAATGTTTGTGTTCCTCCTCCCCCCAAATTCATTATGTTGAGACTCCAACCCCCAATGTGATGTATTTCGAGGTGCCACCTTTGGGAAATAATTACCGTTAGATTAGGTCATGGCTGGGGCATTGTGATGGGATTAATTATAAAGATAGGAGGAAACAGAGGATCTCGCCCTGCATGCCCCAAGGAAGGCTATGTGAGGACAAGACCAGCCAGAGGGCCCTCACCAAGAACCTGACCCTGCTGGCATTCTGATCTGGACTTCCAGCCTCCAGAACTGTGAGAAATAAATGTTTGTTGTTTAAGTCAAAAAAGAAAGAAAGAAAATGTAAATACATATTCATGGTAGCATTTTGTTATTTGCTAACAAATGCTAAAGCAAAAGCAAACAATAAGTGAGATACACCCCCATGAAAAAAGAGTCATTTCTTTACTTATTTGATAAACATTTTTATTTTTTAGCCCAATGAGTATTGGTAGAATTACACACACCAGGAAGATAATTTCTTAATAATGGTTATTAAACCTAGGACAATCTACCAGGGAGTAGTATGGAATATAAGAATCTATGAAGGAGTCAAGCAGAAACCATGAACAAAACTCTTAGTATTAACTCCTTTTATTATCAGTATGAGATGGTAAAAAAAAAATTTAGGTAGACTTTTAAAGGTAAAGAGAACTTGAAGTTAGAAGGTTTTGATTGGTTTTCAGAGAAATCACCTCTCTGAGATAAATGGATAAAATTAACTGCAGAGAGGTTTCAGTAGAATGTCCCCTTTACGCTGCCTTTTATAACCAGGATTCTTCAATATGTGCAATTCATCAGTGGTTGTGATTTCCTATACCTATAACAATAATAATAACTAATATTTATTGAGCATTTACCATTGCCAGACAGTGCTCTACATTTCCATTCCATGAATAAATGCATTTAATCTTTCAAGCACTCTATGAACTACATTATAATCTTGATTTTATTGATGAAAAACCGGGACACAGAGGAGTTACATACTTTGCAAAGTTCATGCAAGCTGGTCAGGGAATGGCACTGAGATTGAAGCTCCGCAGTCTGACTCCAGGGCCCACGGGTTACCCTCCTTCTGTGCTCTTGTGCATCAGCTTCGTTATGTGAAAGCTTTCAGGGCAGCGTTTGCACTGATCCCCTATTCAGCTCAGGGGTTCATTGTGTTTAGGTGACTAGTTTTCAAGAAGAAAGGAAGAGCTTTTGAAATGAAGAGTCATTTGTTATCACTTTTAAATTACATGAGTGTTTTACATCCAAATACATACATTATTAAAAGATTAGAGTATCTTTTGTACTAGTCTGAAATAAATGTCTCCCTTGAAAAGATATCCCCCAAAGCACTTATGCTTTTGCTTTTGTTTATTCAGCTCTGCTGTGAAAGTGTCATTGCTGGAGGCCGCTTTCTAAATAGATTAGTTTTACTCCAGTAATCACCTTGCTTACATTTAAACATTTAATTAATGGGACAGAAGGTGAAATAGAAAATAGAAAACCTATCAAGATTGAATATTTAGGGATTACTTTCCCTATATATTTTAATTGAATTAAGCTACGTATAATCTATGTATCTTTACTCTAACAAATGGCCTTGATTTCTTTTTTTTTTACATCTTTATTGGAGTATAATTGCTTTACAATGGTGTGTTAGTTTCTGCTTTATGACAAAGTGAATCAGTTATACATATGTTCCCATATCTCTTCCCTCTTGCGTCTCCCTCCCTCACACCCTCGCTATCCCACCCCTCCAGGCGGTCACAAAGCACCGAGCTGATCTCCCTGTGCTATGCGGCTGCTTCCCACTAGCTATCTACCTTACGTTTGGTAGTGTATATATGTCCATGCCTCTCTCTCGCTCTGTCACAGCTTGATTTCTTAACCATCACCACTACAGGATTGTAAATTTCAGCAGTTAAGTAATTGTGGAGCTCCAACAAAGTAAGTACTCTATGGCAGTGGGTGCGATAATCCTCGCTTTTCACAAAGCTCTGCCCATAAGATCAGATCTCAGTGTTCTGTGAACCCTTCCTTGGGGATGAAGACAGGACCTCTAGCAACCTGAGTCCTCCATCCAGATTCCTTGTCAGTGCTCTTCTGCTGCCCCTTGGACGGGACCATTTAAGGCTTACATCTTGTGTTACATTCCATTTTCTGACAGATGGTTAGAGGATCTTACCCTGGACTGAAACCAACTTCTCTAGAAATCTAATTGTCAATAAGGCATTTAACAGGAGGAAAAACAGAAATATATATTTATTTGTGTGTGTGTGTGTGTATATATATGTATGTGTATATATATATATACACACACACATAACATATATGAAACGTTAAAGATTGAATCAGTGGATTATCCCTTGCTATTCATTATCTAGAGGTTCTAGACCTGCAAGACACTCAGTGACATTACTTCCACGAAAAGAAGTAGATATCAAGTGTATAGGCTTATATTAACTCAGTGCCAAGGATATCTTGGAGACAGCAACCTAGAACCATTGCAAGCTGCAGCTTAAGGCTTGATACCAAGTACAAGGTGAAAGCGCATACAGACACTGAAACAGATACAGATACAGGCACTACTTTTCAAAGTACCTCCCACCGAGGTACACTTACCCTTGTTATGCATTTGGAGCTGATAAGTATCAGCTGTATTGAATGAGAGCCAGTGTTTCCTATGTCCATGCCATCTCCCCCAGTCGCTTAAAGCTTCAGGTAAATCATTCTCATTTAGTCTAGGGTTGATTAAGCCTTATTTTAACATTATAATTGTATAGATTAGAACTTAAAGGAATGTACCAGCTCAAACTGATAAGGAACTCAAAACTGCCGATGACTCCTTGTTGACTTAGCAAAAAATATTTAATGGTAGAAATTCAAATTCTCTTTGTGAAATTGTAATGTTAGAAATGATTCACAGTGTTTGACTGGACTTGGGCTAATCCCAAGGATCAATTTTTGGCCCAAATTCTCTGGATCCTAGTATGTCGATGTGACACATTAAGTGGGAATTGTAAAATGGCAAAACTATTAAAAATAGATAGCCATTCTTTCCTCAAGGAATTTGAAACTGAGTCATGATACTTTATATTTTTCAGGTGCCAAAATTTTATCTGATTGTATATATTATAAATATTAATCCCATATATTATTTTATTTGATCTTCATATTTTGAAGATGACCTAATTATTCCTATTTTACAAGTTTGAAAGGTACGACTCAAATAAGGAGAAATGTTTGCCAAAGCTCACATAGTTACTATGTGACAGAGACAATATTATTTCCACTCTTATCTATTTTAGAATCTTACAATTTTAAAACAGTTTAGCCTCTGAAGTGACATATTACCTTTTAACCAAATTCTTTCAAGCACCCTTCAGACTTCTGTTCATATGTGGTTAGTTACATTTTTAGTGTCCTGACAAGTTACATGTTTTATGTTTTTAAATTTTTCTTTATTTTCTCTTTTTTTTGCCTGCCTGCCTTCTTTCTTTCCTTCCTCTTTCTCCATCTTGTCTTTCTTTTCTCTATTTCCTTTCATTAGATCTTTTCTTCAGCCAACACTGTTGAGCATCAACCATGTGCCAGGTATGGTACAAAGCACAATAAAAGAAAAAAGAAGAGAGATCTATGCCTTCCTCATTCCTTCTATCATCTGCCTTCCACTTACTTTACTCAAAATTCTGTATTTGAATAATACCTGATTCAGAATTTGCTAATGCAGTATTAAGAAGGGAAACACATAACGCACACTCATGCATCCATACACGCACACACACACACACACACATAACCATAAGATTGGCTCAGATAATAGATATATCTAGTACAGTCACCTTCCTTCATGTAAGATAATATCATCCACATTTATGTAGGAGACTTGTGACAAAGTTAAAGAAGGTGTTATAGGTGCCATGAAAGAGGCATGTACAAGCTCTTTTGAGCTCTTCTCTCCTCTATCTTAGAACTGCCCTAGTAGTGTTGAGAATGCCTGAGGTGTGTAGGGAACATTACAGTTACTAATCTGAAGGCTTTCAGAAAAAGAGCTCTGTGTTCCTCTTAAAATCGACTTGGAATGTGTTGAACCCATGGTTCGGTGAGCTCGTCAATGCATCTTGCTAGCAATATTTTGATAACTTCTCTTAAACTGGAAGCTCTCTTTGACCTTTCTATTTTTGTCATTTACTGCCCTGTCATCAGCTTCCCTGCTGATGGCAGTTGTAAAGAAGATGCTGCGAAATGTTATCAAGTTTTTGTGAACTATTGGTTTTTGTGTCTCATCAAAATTTTAAATTTTAAAAAGTAGGAGAGACCCCTTTAATTTACAGATTTGGATATGGCCTAGCAATTTATGCATGGTTTGATAGACAGAGGATTGAATTAAGATCTAGATTCTATTCCTCGGGCTTCACTATATTCAGATGGCCTTGTGGTATCATTAGAAATAATAGAGGTCCAGTGCCCCTTCCCTATTTCCTAGTAGGAGCAGTCTCTTTATCACTGATTTTTATATCTTTTATATAAGCATGATGGGACCAACTAATTGCATAATTTTGCAACCATAATTTTGACATCAGAGAAGGAACTGGCAGTCAGGTCTCCAGATTCATGGGGATTAATATTCTTTCTATTATACCAAATTTCTTCTGGCCATCCTTCACCCCTGTGTGTGCAACAAAAGAGCATTTGTTTCTGTGCTGTCTGGTCTGCTCTGAACAATGGTTCATAACCTAAGGCCCGTATATGTGTCATAATCCCTCTCAGGGCCTCTGATACAATTGGTAAAGGACATGAGGGCATGTGTATTGCCAGCAGAATAGAGGAGTTCCTTGATGGTAGACTTTGTTCTTTTTTCCTCTCTCTATTTCTCAGACAAGGTCTCAGGAGGTGGTCTCGAGTGATTCTTGAAGTACAACCATTTGTATTATTTATATGCACTGGAGATAAACATCTTTCAAGTACTTCAGAGGAGAGCACCCTGTTAGGGCTCAGCTGAGTTCTGTAATTCCAGCGGCAGTCAGAGGAAGGTGGCAGGGGTGGAAGATGAAACGTTAACTGTGAATTTCGTGACGGAATATTTGGGACTGTTCTGGTTTAATGTTTTTCATGTATTTTTGCAACATATATATTTATTATGCAAAAAATCAAAATTCATACGTTATTAATGTAAGATTATTCGAGAAGTATATTTGCATGAGTATTTTATGTGGCTGAAGAAAAAAGAATATATATTATTGCACTTGCATTTTTAAATGAAAGCTATTTATTTACTTTAACATGTTTATTGGAGTATAATTGCTTTACAATGGTGTGTTAGTTTCTGCTTTATAACAAAGTAAATCAGCTATACACATACACGTGTCCCCATATCTCTTCCCTCTTGCATCTCCCTCCCTCCCACCCTTCCTATCCCACCCCTCCAGGCAGTCACAGAGCACGGAGCTGATCTCCCTGTGCTATGCGACTGCTTCCCACTAGCTATCTATTTTACGTTTGGTCGTGTGTATATGTCCATGCCACTCTCTCACTTCGTCCCAGCTTGCCCTTCCCCCTCCCCATATCCTCAAGTCCATTCTCTAGTAGGTCTGTGTCTTTATTCCCATCTTGCCCTTAGGTTCTTCATGACCATTTTTTTTTTTTAGATTCCATATATATGTGTTAGCATACAGTATTTGTTTTTCTCTTTCTGACTTACTTCACTCTGTATGACAGACTCTAGGTCCATCCACCTCACTACAAATAGCACAATTTTGTTTCTTTTTATGGCTGAGTAATATTCCATTGTATATATGTGCCACATCTTCTTTATCCATTCATCTGTCGATGGACACTTAGGTTGCTTCCATGTCCTGGCTTTTCTAAATAGAGCTGCAATGAACACTGTGGTACATGACTCTTTTTGAATTACGGTTTTCTCAGGGTATATGCCCAGTAGTGGGATTGCTGGGTCGTATGGTAGTTCTATTTTTAGTTTTTTAAGGAACATCCATACTGTTCTCCATAGTGGCTGTATCAATTTACATTCCCACCAACAGTGCAAGAGGGTTCCCTTTTCTCCACACCCTCTCCAGCATTTACTGTTTGTAGATTTTTTGACGATGGCCATTCTAACTGGTGTGAGGTGATACCTCATTGTAGTTTTGGTTTGTATTTCTCTAATGATTAATGATGTTGAGCATTCTTTCGTTTGTTTGTTGGCAATCTGTATATCTTCTTGGGAGAAATGTCTATTTAGGTCTTCTGCCCATTTTTGGATTGGGTTATGTGTTTTTTTGATATTGAGCTGCATGAGCTGCTTATAAATTTTGGAGATTAATCCTTTGTCAGTTGCTTCATTTGCAAATATTTTCTCCCATTCTGAGGGTTGTCTTTTCATCTTGTTCATGGTTTCCTTTGCTGTGCAAAAGCTTTTAAGTTTCATTAGGTCCCATTTGTTTATTTTTGTTTTTATAGAAAAATAAGAAAAAAGTTCTATTAATAGCCTCTTAGAATTACTGAGAATATTCATCAGTCTTTGTGTTAATGATGAGATCTTTGCTGCAGAAGTTTGTGAACATCATTTGGGTCTGGAAGAGGTCGTATAAGTTATCTGGATAAACCCATGTAGTGAGGTGAGGTAATTTAGACATAGAGACATTAAGTGACCGTGTGTCTTAGAATTCATGACAGAATCCATCTCTCGGTCTCGGCGCCTGGCCTTCCAGTCCAGTGCTCCTTTTTTTAAAAAAAAGAATAAATGTGGAAGGAGAAGGGTGAGAATATTGTGGAATACTGGAAAGTTGAGGCACTTCAGATTCAAACCCAAACTGAAGTTTGCTGCTTCTCATGTGTGACCTTGGGCAAATAACCTCACTGCTTATTTTGAAAATGCAAGTAAGAATCACTTTTGAGAGAGATTGCAAAGATTTGTGATTATAAAAGACCAAATATAGTGCCTGGTATAGAGCAGATGCTTAGAAAACGTAGCTGCTGTTAACTGGTATTATTTCTGCTGTTAATAAAAATAAAATCTGTAAATAGTATCTGCTTTATCAGTAGGCACGCAGATAAATTAGGTTGAGCCAATGTTGAATGAATAAATGCTTTGTCTCACCAGCTACAAAACAGAGCTTCTGCTTATCTATTGTGGATAAGCCTTGTCCACACTTGTGAATGTGCGTCCTATTTCACTTTTCTCAAACACGTATTTTGGCAAAAAGCTAAAACCTCTTTAATTATGAATACCATATTCAAAGTTAAATTAGTATAACAGCTGGGACTAGAATTCATACATTTATAATTTAGGAGAGAGAGAGGGAATGGTGGAAAGGGAATGGATTTGGTGTCAGTAGAAGCTGGGTTTGAATAGGAGTGATATCTTCCAGTTAGTTCCTGGTTGCATGATCCTAAGAAAGTCACTTCATTTCTTGACCTCAAATCCTTAGTTTATAACATGAGGGCAGTCACATCTGTTTCTCAGATTTGTAGTAAGGATTAAGTGACATATTATAGAAAGCCTCTCTCTTTCATCTGGGGTACTGTCAGTTATAACACTTACTTTCCTTCTTCCTACTGTACCAACCTAACACTAATAAAAAGTGGGGGAGTGGACTTCGAGGAGAAATTACTCTTCAAAAAGACTTAGAACCTTAGGAGATCCTTTTGAAGATGGGAGGATCCATTTCTGCTAATAATATGCAGTATTCAAAAATGGTAAAGACCTTTTGCATGAAGCCGGTGCTCAGGGAGCAGTTAGCAAAAGCGGGAAGTACTTCACCTTTCCCATCTGGCAGATCCCAAGTATTGATATTGTAATTTGCCATGAGTTTTTCATTTTGCATGTTTCTAATACTATGTGAATGTATCCTTAGGCCAAATGACATATCGCATAAATGATAGGATAATGCAAAGAAGAACAGGTTTACAGAAGTGTATGCGGGATTCAGCATTCCATGGGAAGAAGACAGTTAACTCCCTCCATATCAGTGTGGATTGCATTATCTGCAATTCCTGTCCCCAAACCATCTGTGATTCTGTTCCGTGGAACTGGGTTGGTCAGCCTGAAATATGATTCAAAGGAAAAAACCTCACTGTTCTCAAGTATGATTTTTGTTAACTTCAAGCTGCTGAAAACATCCACTTTATTATTCAGCTGCAATATGATGTATGTAGTATGCAAATCACAGAAAACTATACATCCTTCCCATGCTCTGCACTGATCAACCCCACCAAGATTCTCTTAGTTCTGAGCCACACTTTAACAGTAGCATTGCTGATGTGGAATACATCCAGAATAGGATAAGCAAGATGGGGGAAAGGCTCTAGCAGCGGTCTCATGTGAGGAAGGGTCAAAGGCATTAGGAAGAATTTTCTTGAAAAAGATGATAGGGAAAATACCAAGGTGTGTCCTTAGCTTCTGAGCATCTGTGCTAAGAAGGTGGTATATGAAACATAAAGATAGAGAGCCTGCTGTATGGTACTTGTCCTTACGGCCGTAGGGAGACGTTGGATATATACATATACACTTAGAATAGCTGTGATCAAAACTGAATAATAAATGCAAATAGAGCTGTAAGTCAAGGGCTTTTGGAATTCAGAGGAGAGACATCCACCAGAGGAAATCAGAAAAGATTTCACAGAGGGGATAGTGTTTGGGCTGGGCACCAAAGGATGGGAAGAATTTGGAAATTCAGAGGTTTCTGAGAAAACATTCCAGGTGGAAGGAAAACGCAGAGTTATGAAAGCAATGTTATGTTAAAGATATCGATAAGTAGTTGAGTAAGATATTAGTGCAGACATTCATGCAAAGCTCAAACCCAGTAAACTCCCAGGAGCTCTTCAAAAATGTATATTTTTTTAAGGGATATCTTTATGCATAGCAATCGCATGCTATAACATCTTCCACGTACAAAAGTCAGTCCAAAAATTAAAAAGTCATGAGATGATTAATTTTTCTATATTTTAAACCGCCAAACAAAACCAAGAAAAACTCATTTGACAGCATCTAGGATCTGTTCAATAGTTTCTGCTAATCATGCTATGATAGGATAATAACAGTAAAATCTTGCCAAAACTCAGCAAGGTACAGTGTGAGAGTATTGTTCTTAATATTTAAAGGACTGTCATTTAGAAACAGAAGTATACTTGATCTGTATTTTTCCAGAAGGCAGAACTAGGATCAGTAAGTAGTAAAGAAGGTTTAAATTCCCCCTGAGAATTTCCTACAACTTAAAATCGTCTATCCGTAGAGGAGATGACCCTATTAAAACAGGTAGCTTTTGCTTCATTGAAAGTATTCACGGACACCTGCTCACCCTGTGTCCCGATTGCTATAGATGAGGTTCTGAACCTGGTTAGAAGTGAGACTAGCTATGCTCTTAACATCTCTGCAACCGTAACATCCCATGTGAGTGTGTGTCCAACCTACAGATACCAGGCAAAGCAGAGTGAAGCAGGCAGATTGATTTTCCCATTTTTGAGGATGGTGCATCCTTTTCAGAAGTCAAGGGTAGAGTCAACATCGGCATATTATTTAAGGCAGGATTCAGTCCAAACATTTTACTTTATTAAGTCAAGAATGCAGTCTAATTTAAACTATTTTGTACAACTATTGTGAGTTGTACTGGAAAAAAGTGTGCTTTAAAAACAATAGATATAAATTCTGTTCAAATATTTGAGGATATTATTAAATTATATCACACTAACTTAGCTATGCCGCTTTTATTCGTGTCACCAGGTATTAAATAAGACTAAAATGGGGGGCTTCCCTGGTGGCGCAGTGGTTGAGAGTCCGCCTGCCGATGCAGGGGACACAGGTTCGTGCCCCGGTCCGGGAAGATCCCACATGCCGCGGAGTGGCTGGGCCCGTGAGCCATGGCCGCTGAGCCTGCGCGTCCGGAGCCTGTGCTCTGCAACGGGAGAGGCCACAACAGTGAGAGGCCCACGAAAAAAAAAAAAAAGAAAAAAAAAGACTAAAGTGTTCTTGGCTGCAAAAGGAGCTTGATCCAATTCCTGACGTTTGATTAACTATCTTATATAAATATTTGCCAAACTATAATGCCATTTCATGTATAGTATTTATACATTGTGCAGTTAGATACTACACTGAATGAAGTTTAAATCCATAACTAAATAAACATTCGTGACCAATGAAGCTGTTTGCCTTGATGCTTTGGAACTTAAGTCAAATATATAGTTGAATTTTCTTGATCAACTCAAGCCATGTGTAGAAGCAGAAATATGTGCTTGTGAATCTAATGTCCTTCTTTTTGTTTTTTTCAGCTGCAGTATTGAAGTATGAGAACAATGTCATGAATATCAGGCAATTCAACTGTTCTCCTCATCCATACTGGCTTCCCAATTTCATGGATGTTTTCACTTGGTCCCTGCCATTTGTTGGGGAAAAAGGTATGTTGTGGAATCCTGAGATGTTCTTAATAAAATGGTATGGGAAGGAAGGAGAGGTAATGCAGCCTTTTTTACCATGAAACAGTCAGAAAGAGAAACACTTTGGCCTAACCAGTAAAACTCACAGGCTTCACCGTAGGAGCAGTGATTTGAAAGTATGTCACTGTATATGCCATTAACAATATGCAATGAGTGGAATTAAGGGGAAATAAAAGAGGAATATTAGGATAATTTATATAACCTCATTAGAATAATCCAACCCTTTAAAAAATAACAGATTCATAGTTTTGATTGGCTTCAAGCTATAATGGCTACCTTCTTTTCTTACCCCTTTGCATTATAATTCAAAAGTATAATTTTATTTTATAGACTACTGGTCAGATTAAAAGCTTGTGATAACCATGCTTTCCTCACATTTCTGATGTTAATAATAATCATTGTACGAAAGTGATTAATGGCTACAATATTTTGAAACACAACATGTACAATAACAAAAAAATAGTTCATTTAAAATATGGTGGCCATTAGTATAAGGTGAGACAAATTTACATTTAAAAAGTTGTTTATTAGCCTGCCCCAGGTTTACAGAAGAATTGGCCTTTTCCTTCTTTCCTTCCTTCTCCCTTTATTTGGTTTTTATATTTTGACCTAAACCTCAGCAAAAATTTGGAGGAAAGGCCTGCACCCACTGAACTTGAGTTTTCAGTTCAGGAGGTTTAATGGTGATAATCTGGATCATTCCTCATGCAACATCTTGAGCATCACAGAGAAGGTGAATGTGTGCATTGTAATAAACATAAGAGCTTGCACGTGTTTCAGAAAAATGATGTCTTATGGGGGGATTTTAGAGAAAGCTGTACATTCTTCTGAAATATTTGTTTGTTTATATTAATACATATGTGTAATATATTAATATGTGTAGCATTTATTTTCCTACAGTCAATGTATTTTTTCTTTAAATATTCTAAAAACAATTAAACCCGAGAATCTATGAATTGTCAGCAAAGAAGTCTTCCCTTCCAACACCAAAATAAGTCAAAAGTAAATTTTAATACTTTCTGATAAATGTTCCCAGTACTACTCCGTGTCGCCACTTCCTTGCACCCATCAGATCACAGCGTGGACACAGAAGCACTGAGAATCCTGACAACTACCCTTGAACACCTTTCATTTTGGTTGTTTCCATTAATTATTCAGATTTTGAACATCTGTTATAAAAGAATGTATTAATATATTCGTGTACATAATTTACGTTTTTTTCTTTTTTTTTTAACTTTATATTTTATACTGGAGTATAGCCAATTAACAGTGTTGTGATAGTTCAGATACACAGCAAAGGGACTCAGCCACACATATGCATGTATCCATTCTCCCCCAAACTCCCCTCCCATCCAGGCTGCCACATAACATTGAGCAGAGTTCCCTGTGCAATACAGTAGGTCCTTGTTGGTTATCCATTTTAAATATAGCAGTGTGTACATAATTTACTTTTGATAATTAAACTGAAGCTCTGAGTTAATGTTGGCTCCAGTGAAGTTTTACTCTTTATCATATATTTTCAATGCTAGAAAAACACTGATTTTAAAAAGTAACTCTTGAAGAAATAGTGGACAGGCTTCTTTTCACATTCATGATAGAACCCAACCTAATTTTTTAAAACGTTCAATGCAAATAACATGTAACTTAGTGTAAAGTGTTACAGTACTAATTTTCTGTGTATAATGCTTTTATACAGCCCTCTTATAATCTATTTACTCAAGTAAATTTCTTATTAAACTTACCTGAGCTTCATTTGTAAAACCTTTTTGAAAATGAAGCTTAATGTTGTATATGTGTATATATATATGTATGTGTATATATATATATATATATCAACACATTCATTTTTTAAAATCAATATTCTCACAACTACCTCAAATATATTAGTTCATAAATCATCAGTTTTTCTTAAACACAAAACCACATTTCTATCACTATTCTGGGTTCTCTGGGGGACTAAAAAATTTAAAAAAGAGATCTAGCATTCACTCGATCCCTATGAACATAAAGTTTGTAATCTGGTCTAAATCTAGCAGCATCATTGTACAAATAAATAAAAATTCAAAAGTAACCATTTTCTCCTTCCTAGATTATAGTATATTCATATCCACATTTTTCTTTTGTCCACTGTCTATTGACCTATAGCTGGTAAATGTTACCATTAGATTTTGTAGGCATGAGCTAATAATTTTAAAAATATAAAGTCTGCATAGAAATACAAAGCCTGTTATCTTTTATGGTCTGAATTTTATAGAAACTACTTGCAGGAAATTCCATCTTCAATATAGGTAAGAATGTTATTGCTAAGCCTGGTCATTAACAGTGCCGGAGTCATAATTAAGGTTATAGTAGAAAATGTAGACTTTTTTTTCCTTTCTTTCTTTCTTTCCTTTTTCTCTTTAGTGACTGAGATGCTGGTAAATGTCCTCAACATCTGCTCAGATGATGAACTGGGGTCAGAGGAAGATGGATTTGATGGTAAGAGCCTTGAGCCTTTGTGCTAATGCTGTTTGCCAAGTAATTACTTGGCGTCTCGTAGGTAACCCTAAGAATAAATTTCTAAGATTTAGATGTGTAAATCATAACATACTGCTGAGAATGAAAGATATTATTATATTTTCTAGTTGCTTTGAAAAAATGCAAGAAAAAACTTGAGAGAATTTTCCCCTTACCCTGAAAACATAGTTGAAGCTGTGAACTACTTTAATAAACATCTTTCAGTAGCTCACATTGCTAAATGAGTTTTTTGGTTCTTTTAGTGAGGTTGTTTCTGTCAATTATTCAAATTTTGATGTCTATGATAAAAGAAGATACTTACACATTGGTGTATTGGTATTTATGTCAACCCCAATATTTTTTCATGTCTATAATAATTAATGAATAAGCTATGAGGTTTTTTTATTGTTGTTTTTTAAGATACTATTTGGTATTCAGTTACCCTTGAAGAATACACTTTCTATAAAAGACAAAAGATTCATGAGGTGAATGAAGATAGAAAAAATGATTCTGGCTCTTACAAAAGGACCCCAAAATGAATGGAAATTTACAAAAAAAATGTAGTTGGAGGAGGAAAGTGCAAAGTTCACTTCCATAAACATTTACTAAGTACCTGCTCTGCACAGGGCACTCGGGATTCCAAAATGCATTAAAGACCTAAGAAGAAGTTGCAGTCTGGTTAGAGAGACGGATGCGTAAACATTATAATATCAATAAAATAAGTAAAGGGGGAAGGTAGCAGTGGAAACTAGATATTGTGGCAAGTTTAAATTGATAAAATTTTTACCTTTAAAAACTGCACTTGGGTAAAATGAAGCAAGAATGTGGCCCTTTCCAAAAGTTACTATCTGAACAGCATGATTTAATATTTACTTGGGCTTAATACAGGTCACATCTATGAATGCAGAATACCTAACTCTGTAGGCAAAAGTAAAATAAAAGTGTCCGTACACTCATGTAAATAGAGAGTATATACTTAGGTAAATTTAAAGTGTACAATTATTCCTACCATCTCATGGTTTAAGTAAGAACTTACTTAAGTAAATATATTGATATATTTTAAAATATTCAGAAGCTCAGTGGATATTCTGTGCTTTATCCAGATTCTAGATGTTTCATATGTTATAGCCACAGTTTACCAGCATTAACTTTTCCAGGGTAGTGATATCGTTTAAGAGATATTAATCTTCCTAGTGGAAGATTAGGAAGAGGCTATATTTTCCTCAGGAAAGAATACTAATCTGGTGGAATCTAAATCTTAAAAGAATCTTAAATCTTAAAAGAATTAAAATCTTAAAAGAATACTAATCTGGTGGAATCTAAATCTTAAAAGTCAACAGACATTTTGCATGGCTTTCACTATGTTCCTGTTATTCCTCAAAAGAAAGATTAATTAGCATTAATGCAGTGATGCATCTCTGTTAATAGATCTCTGTTTTAGTCAGGTTTATTGACCAATAATTATAGTATAGACAACATATTAAATATACAACATATGGTATATTCAATAGAATAAGTAAACCTGCATATAATTGTAATTATGTTAACCCACTCATTCAGCAAATATATATTGAGTACCTACTGTGTGCTTCCAGGTCCTATAGCCAAAAGTATCTGCACATTTCAACAGTGCAAGTAGTATTACCAAGACCACCTCAGTGTTTACTTCACTTATAGTGAGTTCTCTTTATCCACCCATTCAGTCACTTACATGAAAGGATATATTTTGGAACTTCCTCTGCTTTAAAATTATTAGTTCCAGTCAATGTACTGTGCTCATCAGCAGTTGCTTTTAAGCTTGTTTATTCCAATGATAGGAGTGCATGTCCTTTTCAAGGCACTTGGAAGAATTTTTTCTTTCTAAGCAGACCAGTGAAATCTTACTACCATGCTTAAATCTTAGGTTAGTCCTGCAGAGAAACAGCAGGACTAAAATATGGGATTTTTCAGTTCAAATCTCACAAATTTACCCTCTAAGGAAAAAAAAGAAAAGAGAAGTAAAAGTTTTAATTAAAAAATATGTTTAGGGCTTCCCTGGTGGTGCAGTGGTTGGGGGTCCGCCTGCCGGTGCGGGGGGCACGAGTTCGTGCCCCGGTCCGGGAGGACCCCGCATGCCGCGGAGCGGCTGGGCCCGTGAGCCATGGCCGCTGAGCCTGTGCTCCGCAACGGGAGAGGCCGCAACGGTGAGAGGCCCGCGTACCGCCAAAAAAAAAAAAAAAAAAAAAAAAATGTTTAGGGCTTCCCTGGTGGCGCAGTGGTTGAGAGTCCGCCTGCCGATGCAGGGGACGCGGGTTCATGCCCCGGTACGGGAAGATCCCACATGCCGCGGAGCGGCTGGGCCCGTGAGCCATGGCCGCTGAGCCTGCGCGTCCGGAGCCTATGCTCCGCAGCGGGAGAGGCCACAACAGTGAGAGGCCCGCGTACCGCAAAAAAAAAAAAAAATATATATATATATATATATATGTGTGTTTAACTTAGAATATTATACATTTCAGAATAAATCATCAGAAATGTTCTTTAGTGCTTTATTTTAACACGGCACAAAAATTATGGACTTCCTCAAAGGTACTCAAAGAACAACTTATAAATCTTCCCAGAACTCTTTAACTCTTTTTGGAACAATTGTTTATTGAGAACATATATTTAAGTTTTATTTTTCCTTTTTGTGTGATATTATTTTCAGCCTTAGGATAAAGGTTCCAGTTCTCCCACCCTGTTCCTCCTGCAGGCAGCCTGCAGAGTCTGTCTCTCTCTGGGGGCTGGCCCTCTGCTCTGCCTATCAGGCTCCTGGGCTTGTGGTTGGCTCCAGAGGTGAAAGCAGGAATCAGAAGACATCAAAGGACTTAATTAAAGCACTTCCTGCTCTTTCTAAAGGGGAGCCATCTCTTGATGAGTCCTTATCAAACCCTTCTCAATATTTTGCTTAGTATCCAACTTCAAGCTGCAAAATCCAAGGCAGTAATGGTGCCTTTACAGCCCATGCCTATCTGTGTATCTTATCCAGTTGACTTCTTTGTGTTTATAAAGTCTATTGCAGACAGAAATTCTCCTCCTATCCTTGAGTATAGGTGTGGGATTAATTTTGCTTCTTTTCTATGTTCTGTCAGCTCCCCTTTACCACTTAACGGTGACAATGGCAGCAGCTAACACTTATGTGTTAGGCATCATTCTAAGTCATTTATATGTATTAACTCTTTGCTAATTGTACCTTTTGACCAACAAAAATTTGTAATTATTAACTATCATTTACTTGAAGGAAATTTTCTAGGTTATTTATGTTATCTCTAACCCTCAAAACAACTTTTTGACATAGGTGCTATGATTATCCCAGTTTTACATATGAAGCTAGACAGACTCAGGGCAGTGAGGTTAAAACCTAAGGTCACAGAGTTAGTGAAGTAATGGAGCCTGGATTCAAACCAATGTCTGCCTGGTTCTCAGGCTCTTGAACTTTCCACAACCTGTGATTCCAGTGCTTGAATTTTTTTTTTTTTAAACAGCATGATGCTTTTTTGTTTTTAACAGAACAACACTAATAGCTAAACTTATACTTCAGTTCGTTCTGTTAAATATCCATAAAATTACAAAAAAATATTTTTACATTATTATTAGGCCATGAAAGTCAAAGCAAATAAAATAGTTTTGTGCTACTCTGTTAACCTCAATTTACTCCAAGAAATTATGTGTTTGATAATGTGAAAAATTGTATTGTATCTGAGCAGACAAAGAGTCTCCTGGCTCGCCTAGGCTTCTGCTGGGTAGAAATCATGTCATGAATCTCTCCTCCTTAGCTTCTGCCTTACAAATAAAGGAATTTGATAGCCTATCTAGAAAAAGATCACTGTTTTATATTGGTAGATGGTTCCTTTATGTTGAAAATAAAATACTAAACTTCTTTTATCTTGAAAAGTTTTGAAGCACTTTAATGCCAAGTGATGTCTTTTGAGGATCTAGTTTATATGTATTGGGGTCTTTGATTCCTGTTTCCACTTCTGATTTTGGATGATAAAATGATAGTCTGGTTTCAATTTGGGTTTGTTATTCACCAGAACATTTCAAAGAAGGAAGAAATCCAAGTAGATGTATCTCATTTGGTAGTTGATTCTCATTAAGGAAGAAGACTCATTTCAGACCAAGGATTAGTAGTGATCCCAAAGTGTTGGCAGGGGGTTGGGGGGAGCTGACAGAAATCAAGCAATCTGCATTGCAGAACTTTCTTTACTGTTCATTGTTATAAAAAGGAAGTCTGGAATAGCAGTAAGCATTAGAAACCTAATGACAGTTTCATGAGTTAGAAATATTTATTTGGAACTTTCTTTAGCTCTAAAATCTTAGACTCTGAGATCACTTTATCTATCTATCTATATATATGCAAGTTATATTTGAAACTATGATATGTGATAAGTCTGGCTAACAGGAAAGAATTGTGGAGGTAAAACTGAAATCCTGTAGAATAAGAAAGGAAAGAAAAAAATAATAAAACTAATACATTTTAAGCCAAATATAGTTTCAGGCTGCCCTGGAAAGACTTAATATTAAATTAGAATTTATGTCTCTGTTTTCATCTAAGGAGCAAACCACATGGTGGAACTCTTATCCTTTATCCACATTTTTGCCTTATCCTAATGTTAACCACAGGCAAGTCACTGAATATGGGATCAGAGCAGTTTTTTGCATGCCTCTACGAAACCATCTAAATTGTATACAAGAAAATTATCTCCCATCATCTGCTTTGAATTATTAGATAATTCTTCAGATCTAATATCACGGGTTCCAGAGTGTCTCCCCACTGCTTTCTGTTTAGCTTTAAAAAACCGTACAGAACTTTTTAAAGTACAAAGTTGGGAATTAGTAGGACTAGCGTGGCATCTTATGGGTCCTTGAGGATACCACTATATAGGGTTCAGGTATATCATTTTCTACCGAAGCTGTATATATTTGCCATGATGAATGTTTGAGATGAATTTCATCTTAAAAATTCCCCTCTGCTTTGTGCCTCTGGCAGCACATTCACTAAGAGCCATTAGCTTAGAGCTCTTCCTGTGGCTGTAATTATTGTCATTTCTGAGCAACTCATTTCAGCATCTCATATTTCATGTTCCCAATGTGAAAAAAAGTTGTGTGTCTGATAATAATTGGCAGTTTGGGAGAAAAAATATGACATGTTAATATAAAAAATACAAAGAAATGTTTAGACATACAAAAAAAGAGCCCTCAGCAGCACTGTGGCGACATGATTCTTGTTCTATCAACTTTGAAGCATTGGTGAGCAGAGGAGTAACATCATAAAAGCAGTGTCTGAGAAACAGCAAATACTTTCCCCAAGAAAACGGGGAAAAAGGATTAGTTGGGGTATAATTTAGGAACTTAACTATTTCAAAGTTGAGGTGACTAGATAGGAACAATGATAGTGTTAATAATAAAAGGAAAAGGAGGCTTCCCTGGTGGCGCAGTGGTTGAGAGTCCGCCTGCCGATGCAGGGGACACGGGTTCGTGCCCCGGTCCGGGAAGATCCCACATGCCGCGCAGCGGCTGGGCCCGTGAGCCATGGCCGCTGAGCCTGTGCGTCCGGAGCCTGTGCTCCGCAACGCGAGAGCCACAACAGTGAGAGGCCCGCGTACCGCAAAAAATAAATAAAGGAAAAGGGAGATATTCTAAAGAGCTGGGCTTACAACTATGGTATCAGTGGGGCAAAGGGAACAAAAGTGGATTTGGACGGTTCAAACCTCGGTACCTAGGAGGATGAGAACACTTACGGAAAAACTTCATCCGTTTCAGGGAGAAAGGAGTTCAATGACAGACATGAGTTTGAGTACACACATGACTCTGGAAGTGCCCAGGCAGGATTTGGAAATGGAACCCTGGAGACTGGGGACAAAATCGGGTCTGGTGACAGAGGCTTTGAATTAAAAGTCACAGCCGAATCTACTAAAAGTCAAACAGGCCTCCAAAGTTACTGATGTGGAAGGAAATGTCAGAAAATTGAGGACCAATCTGTAAAATTATCCCTTCTTTATGAAACTGGAGAAAAAAGACAAACAAGTGAAAGAGAAAGGAGTGATGAGGGAGACAGCGTAAGAACCAGGATTGTGGAGCAGTTCAGGCAGCAGCTATTTTAAAATATTTGCACCAAATGCAGAAAAATTACTGTGAGATATAAGTCTGACCAGAAAACCAGAAAGTGAAATATTAGGGCATAACTTTGTCAGATAACAGATTATTGAAAAGAGGCAAATAGCAAACTTTGTTTTCATTTTATAATAGCTAAAATAGAAAATTGAAATCATTTTTTAGAAGGCCAAAAACTAAAATAAAATTCAGAGTACCCTAATTTTGATACCATGTAATATTTCTATCTTATATTTTTATTTCCATGTCAAAGTATTTATTCATGAAATATCTTTTTCTGTGTATTCAGTGGCAAACAAACACATGGCCTCTGCCTTCACTAAGCTGAGAGTCCAGTGCAATAAGGAACCAATTTTCAATATCCTGGTCTCACAGAGGATTTAGAGGCTTGCAGGAAGGGGTGTGAATTGGGATAAGATATTTGATAACTGAAGGAGGAAACATAAAGGACACCTTTCTCGTTCTCTTGTACTTCTGACAAGGGAAAGAAAAGCACTTTATGTATTTTACTGCTTTAAGAAGTATGGCCGTGTGAGAAATCCATATAATTTTTCCAGAAAATTATATGCAAAGATGGGTATCAGTTCACCAGTGTTAAGTTCTCTTATCTTTTAAAAATAACTCAGTTTGCATGATGTAATTGGAGAAAGGAAAGGATGACATCTATAAAAAGAAAGATTAGTCAGTATTTTGTAAAAGGCTTTGTAGTTGCTTGTCAGGCTTTTGTTAATTACCTTCCAGTTTATGGTTGATTTTTTTCAATTACTTAATATTTCAATGTGTAATTTAGAGGCTAAATCATTTTCGTCACTATAAACGTATCCTTGGTACTCTGTACCCTTTATAGTACAGGTAACTGCTTTTTTTCATCAGGGTTGTGCAATAAAAAGGAAACAAATAGTTATATCCAGTATATCATTAAAACTGAAACGTCTAAAAAAATACACAGACATTTACTAGGTACTAGGGTATGACCTCCCATCATATATATGGCCATTGATATTTTGGGGCCGGGACTATCAAACAAGGTACCTGGTTAGCCGTCATACTGTAGTCAGTATCATCAAGTCTGACTTATATGTGATTACAATAATTAAAATCTTTTTAAGTTGCCAATTTAAATGATACAGTAACATAGACATTAAAAGTACTGCTTTCTCTTCTTATTGTACTACATGATTTTGCACAAATGAGTTCTATTAGCTGGCATAATTTTCACGTTGCACAGAAGTGCAGACTTTGGGGCTTCCCTGGTGGCGCAGTGGCTGAGAGTCCGCCTGCCGATGCAGGGGACACGGGTTCGTGCCCCAGTCCGGGAAGATCCCACATGGCGCAGAGTGGCTAGGCCTGTGAGCCATGGCCACTGAGCCTGCGCGTCCAGAGCCTGTACTCCGCAACGGGAGAGGCCGCAACAGTGAGAGGCCCGCGTACTGCAAAAAAAAAAGTGCAGACTTTGCAGAACGAACTAAATGTTAAAAAAACAGTCATCTCCCTATTAGAGCTAATTGGTTGGATAATATCCACCATTGGCTAAAATGCTTGCAGAAAATAGAAGTTTATACTGTATTCCATAGACACCTGTACTATACACATATACAATATTCACAGTTTTAAAAATCATTGTTTTTTTGTAGCATTTGAGTTTTCCTTCAACTTATGGTGACATTGGCCAACTTATATTAAACATTAGCTATTGCATATCTAAGCATACACTTGGATTAAATGTATTTATAAAATTTATTTGAGAAGGAAGTCCATGTTGTATACTAAGAAGGGAAATAAGCATGGGCTTTATAATCCTTAATGTATTCTTTAGCTGAAAGGTATTAAAGTAGAGAGCTCTCTTTTTTCAACAAAGGCAAAGGTTTTGTGTATATGTATGTCTCTATATTTTAGAAAAACTTCACTTCTCACACACAAGGTTGAGGTAATTGACATATGAAAGAAGTGTTCTTCACAGAGAGAAGTATAGGGGGTAATGTCAGCTTGCTGAAAATTGATACCATAAGAAAATAAGATCCAGTTTTCATGCGTTTTTGGCAGAGCTTACGTGCTTCTCTTTGTACTAAAGCATTTTATGGGTCCAACTTCTTAATCTGAAGGTTGTACTTATATGAGAATAATTAATAATTGATTGAACAACAGCAGACAGTCGTTGTAAGTCTGAAGTTTGTAAAACATTCTCTTTATAGTTGTTTGATCTCAGATGGCAGGTTTAAAGGCCATATGAAAAAGTTTAATGAATGCTCAGAAAATCTAAAGTTTAAAAATATTTTTCTATGAGGGTAATCTATTTTGGCTCTCCTAAAAATCCCTTTTATTCCTTCATCTTTACTCCTAGCTTACGAGAAGCTATGAAACTTTCTTCCAGTTTTTCTTAGAATTTTAAAGAAATAGATATCTTGATTTTCTTTGGTCAGCCCATCTTTGTGAAGCGGTCTATTTTTTTGCCTCAGAGCAAAGCCAGCAGCATCCTGGATTCTCCCCTTCTCCCCTAGTGAACTGGCCATCATCTGGGGCCCAGCCTTTAGCCTGGTTGGCACAAAACACAACTGGGGCCCCAACTTAGGCAGCGTGATATTAATGAAGATCACACAATCAACCTTTTAATTTACAGTGAGAAATGTAACTGTTAGAAGAACTGGAATATTCACTTCTGCACAAGCACTTCCTTCTTCTTAATAGAAAGAGCAAACATTTTTGAGTATTGTATACCAATGATCTATGCTAAGTGCTTTAGCAGATAGCACAGTACCTGGCACTTGTGTTTGTTGAATGTTGAGAATGACCGAACGAATTAACTTAGGTAATTCTTCCACCCACCTGGGAAGTAGATCACCAGCCTGCTACTGTAATGAATCCTGGTTTGGGCTCCCCACTTCCCAGCTGATGACCTTAGGTCGACAACTTACCAAGCGAAATAATACAAATAAAGCACTTAGAACCTTCCTCATTTTTTAGATGAGGAAGGTGAGACTTACAGAAGCTTAGTAATTTATCCAAGGTAGCACAGCCTGTAAACAGGGGAGCTGAGACTCAATAGGTCTTTTACTCCAGAACACAAGTTCTTCACCACTGTGCTATTCTGCCTCTCACATGCCAGTTTATTCATTTGTCTTAAAAGAAGTCGACGAGCCAGGTATTTATGATCTGAAGTCTTGCTGTAAGGCCAGAACACTGAAAGTCCATTGGCCCCTGGACAGTACTTCCCTAGACACGTCAGATGTTTGCCTCGGCTTCTCTTCTTTCTTATGCCTCTGTAGCTGACCAGTACAGTTTTTGACTGGCATATCCCTTTCCTCTGATAAGATAATAATATATTTCAGTGATGTTAAAGTCTCATGACCTGGGAACCATTCTGTCTGTTTCAGTTGCCTCTGCAGGCCTGTGCACTGATCATTGGCCAGAACCTAATGCTCATTTCCCTGTTTACCTTTTTGGGCAAAATCTTCACTACATCCCCCCTGTACTGACAAAACACCCTGCCTAGTTCTTGAATAGCATCAGAAGGTCTTCGAGTGGCTTTATTTCAGATCAGCTCAGTACATGCCAGCACCTTGACCATCCTCTGCTGTCAGACGACTGGAGCAGTATTACGTCTTTCAGCCTGCTTTTTTGTCGTGCTGTCAAATGGTACTCAATTAGCTTTCTGTCTAGGGTATAACACATGGGACAATCAAACATGATATTTTACTATATTGGTTTATTTTTTCCTTCAATTTCTGTAATTTCAGAGATAACATTTAAATATCATTCTACTATTTGATAAATTTATAAATCCATAAGTGTCCAGAATTAAATTCTGGTCTAAATGCTTTCTTCCAGCATTTAGCACGTATGCACAATTAGGTCCTTAATAAATACCTTTTTCAACTGTTAAATCCTCATCTATATCCAAAATAATCCTGACAGACGAAACATCCAGGCATTATGATTGTTTCTCCTATAGACAATACATCTACATCATTAGCTTGACCTTTGTTATTTCATTTCATTTTGCTTTTATTTTCATTGCCAGTTTATAAACTTGATGCATTTCTATTATGATAAAGAGTTCAATCCAAATGAGATTTCACATGCTATTAGTTTCTACTTTGGTAAATATAAATAAACTGAAATGTCCTCTGTAAGGCATAGGCTGAATATATGATAGTTTCTTGAAACATAGGCTGAATATATAATAGTTTCTTGAAAAATCAACGAAGCCTCCTAATCTACCTTAAAGTCTTTAATTTTTACCCAAGTTATAATTATGCTTATAGCCAATTGCTGCGAGTCTACCAAGGAATTATTGAACAGATGGAACGCAATGTCTCAGAGAACAAAAGTCCATGGAATCAAATTAGCACTTGGAAACAAAAGTATTTTTTAACTACATATTTAAGATAACCAAATAATGACAGTTATTTGACATTTGGGAGCAGTCTGTACATTTTTAAGACTTCCTATCTGAAGAATCCAGTTATATTTTATGACAAGAGAAGGTGGAAGAAACTGTCTAGGCTGTACTGGCCTTTTTGAAAATCCATTACACAGAAGAGTCTTTTTATTCAAAAAAATATATTTTTTCAAGGAGCTGCCGCTTTGAAAATGACATATAAGACAGAATAGCCTTATGCCAAATATCACACCATCGTAGATGCTATTACATGCTGAGATTTTAGTTGAGCTAAAAAGCATATGGAAGAAATTCAGAATATGTGGTTTGGAGTGATTTGGAATGAGTAGCCATTATGTCCCAGTTTTATCACCTATGGATATGTACTATGCTATTGTTAGAATTAAAATTAGAAAGATATTCCAAATATTTTAGGTTGTAATCCTCAAAAAGATGAATTTTTACAGAGATTTTTAAAATTTATTATCCTAAAGGTGTTTTTCTCTGTCTAATAGAGTAACCTAAATAAGCATTCATATAGCTATTATGTGAGGGGCAGCACCTCCAGTCTCTTTGGACTAGATTTAACCAGCACTGATCCTAAATGGATCAGCAATGCAGGATTCTCAAGTCATGGCTGGTGACAACTGTCACCTCTAGAAAGTGATTAATACTTGATAGAGCAGCTGTCTTCATGCCAGAATATTTGGACCATTGGGGTTACCCAGAGAAGTTTCAAGAGGAGTAAGGGAATCTATTTTCACATCCTCAGTTTCCATATGTCCTCATTCCTAAAAATGATCAGCCTGGGAACTCATCTGAGCTGCAAGGCTCACTGCAGCCTCTCCTTTCCCACCTCTTCTTTCTCAGTTGCTTTTCTCTCATTTTAACAAAAAGGCATGGGTCTCCCTAAACATAGTCTCTATGAACACTGCCTGGAGTACTAAACAAAGAGACGTTGGAAAAACTCAATGCGTAGGAAGTCTCCTTAATCAAGGCAGTGTAACCGCCCTCCCATCTTTATCATTAAGGAATGCATTCCAATCAAATTATATTTCTATGTTTTTTAAATATTCATAAAAATTTATCATATGTTTGTGCTACTTAGCTCAGTTATGTACTACTAATAATTGATATTGATTACAAAGGAACTTTTAAGGCTTAGGGCCTTATTGTCTCAGGAAATTTTAAAAAACACATTTCATTTAAATTTCTAAACATATTTTTGGCAGCAAAGTATAATGTGATAAAAATATTTTAAAGTATAAATATATAATTCACTAAAATAAAATCAGGAAAATGGAAATGCAATTTCAAAGAGAAAAGGACTACTGTAAGATTTCTAAATATCAATGAATGTCTTGTTCATGGATTTTTTTCTTTAAATGGATGATGGTAGGATGAAATTGGTATGATATTTATATGCCATTGATTTTTAAAAGAAGTAGTATAGTCATTTCATTTTAAAATGGCAATGTTTACAACATTATATTGCTTACAATTATTTAAACTTGGAGGTGAGAATAGTATTCTTTGGAGGATATACTTTTGTAGATGCATGAGTAAAAAATGTAAAGACCACAGTTTTAAAGCCAGTCCATCAGAATGAACACAATTTCTCAGTGCTTATGGTGCTGTCCCTAAATCCCAGGACTCAAGGGCTTGGTGGTGTAGAAAAGTATAATGAAGCACTTGTCAAGTTCACCACAGCCAAGGGCAAAACTGGGTAGATGTTTAAGTAAGTTCTGTATAGCCTTGCTTGGTTGAGATATAGTTGCTCAAGGTCTGTTATTTTTAAACTAGGTCAGAGAAAGAAAAGACAAGAAAATAAGGTTTGGGGATTATAGTACATGTTTTGGCCTCATAGCCTTAATGGGAGTCAATTTGGAATATGTGTTCTCCCAGATAAGACAGTCTATATACTTATAATTTCACCATCATTTGTAAAAAGCCATAAAGACCAATTATGCAAGGTTTTTAGAGGTTTCTGAAGACATATTCTGCCTTTGCCTTATATCATATTTCAAAGTGCTGATTTTGGAAGGAAAACAAACTAATTTTTGTCTTTAATATAACACAACAAAAGATATTTCTTATCTCAGCACCTTCTACTTTGTTCCATCAATAACCTGTATTCAAATTCAGTAATTGCCCTATGGTGTCGGAAAATTAAATCTGGAGACATGTCTAAACTCTGCTTAAAAATAATGAGTCATAATAAAATTTTACTTTCGAGTAGAATAGGTTTCTTACAGAGATGAACTTTGTTATCTTTTTAAAAGTTTGAAAAAGTGGTGAGTTTTCTGTAATATTTTCTCAGAATTTGAATTAAAAGCTTTAAGAGATTTGAAGCTTGCCAGCAAAATACAGTTCTTAAAATAGATCTTTCTTTTGAAAAAGCGTGAAATGTTAATGTATATACACTCCTTTTAATATAATATATTTCATTTAAAGATATATGCTATGGATACACTTGTATTAGTTAAAAGTTCTTTAAAGAAAGAAGCCTAAATAATAGCAAAACATTTGAAACCAATATAATAATGAAGTGGAAATTTTCTGCTACTTTTTCCATTAAAGAGTAAGCAATTCAATTTTTTGCAAGCTCCTTTTTCACCTTCTAATAATATGAAAAATATTCCTCTTTTATAAGATATTCAAGTATAAAAAAGATTTTTTGCATGTATTTTTTAATGTTTTTTATTATGGTAAAAGTCACATAGTATAAAACGTACTAATTTAACCATATTTAACTGTACAGTTTAGTGGCACTAAGTACATTCACATTGTTGTGCAACTCTCACCATCATCCATCTCCCGAATTTTTCAGCTTCCTAAACTGAAACTCTGTCCCCATTAAACACTAACTCCCCATTCCCCCTCCCCACCCCCAGGCCCTTGACATCTATCAATGCATTAAAATTTTAGACAGCTCATCATCACGTCTTACAGTTGCAAAAAGGTACTGATAGCAATTAGAAGCTGTTGAATTGGGCTTATCTTACCAGTCCAGTTTCCCCCTGGAGATGGTTGGAGGAAGGAAGGGGTGAATGTCAGTGCACTGAGAACTTTTCTTCATTGCCTCCTTTGGGAAACTCATGCATCCCCCATATAACACGAAGGAAGGGAGGGATGGAGAGACCTCTCTTCTTAAAGCTGCTCTCTCCCTTTTCCCTCAAAACCAAGCTTCTTCCAAATACAGTGGGGTTTTTTGACATTTTATTATGAAATGTTTCAAACATAAAGGAATGTTGAAACAATTGTATAGTCAATACACATGTACCCATCACTTACTTTCTACAATTAACATTCGATTATATTTGCTTTCTCACATCTCTGTCCCTGTATACAACCATCCGTCCATCTTTTTATTTCTTTCTCTTTTCGTTTTTTTGAAGAGGGGTGGGTAAGTGCAAAGTAAGTTCTCTGTACCTCTGTGATAAATGCTAATGTCTAAACTTCTTATTTGTCCCTACTACTATGCTAAAACCTTTACAATTTAGCCCCGGGCATGCCCTGCTTCTCTCCTCATTCTCAGCCTGCCCTCGCCCCAGTGAGGGCAAACCCCATTCACACCGGACTTCTGACCCATCATCTGAACATAACATGGATTCTTGCGGTCTCCACGTGCTTGAATATTCTCTTCCTTCTATGGAGAATTCTCCTTTCTCTTTAACTCTTATTTATCCTTCAGGATCCTTCAACTATCACCATTTGGGTGAATATTTTTCTCCAGACTATTCACATCTACTTCCAGTGGTAAATATTTAATAATGCTTCACTGCAGGGGGAAAAAGACCCTGGTTTGTAGCGCTTACAGGTTTTGTTGGTATAAATTCTCTTCCCTACCACTGGTTTCAAGCTACCAGTACGAAGTTACTGAACATGGAGCTAAGAAGAGGTGTGCTCAGTCTACTCTCTAGCTGACAGCCACTGGCCCCACGCGCCACTGCTGCTTCCTCTCTAATATGTGTCACGGTGCACTATGGGCGTTCACGTGATCTCCTAAAGCAGAGACCATGCTTTCCTCCTATTTCTGTTGCTAGCAGTTAGCACACAGCAGGCTATAGAACAGGATAGGATTCACAAGAACACTTTATGAATAAATGATTTGGGTAATAAATTGTATTCTATATAACACTTTCCACACACTGCTAATTCAGTTAAAACTGAGGAATTATAGTAGTCACTCAATGGATGGATGGGGACCGTGGGCCATACAGAGCCAGGGTCTCTAATGCGTGGCAGGTAGCCCACGTGTAAGAACCTCTCTTCACCCTGGCACTTGGTTCCTCATCGCTGCGATGCTGCCGCAGTTTTCCAGTTCCCTTCAGAGGCTGGCAGCATTCACTCAGCAGGCCACTTGGCATACGTACCTTTCATACTTCATGAGAAGTCAGTAAGGCACTAAGTTAAGGTCAGGAAGTACACATGGTCAAAGCAAATCTTTAAAGATTCCCTTGGTCTGTACATTAGCCTTTGAGGAAAATGGAGTGTGCTAGTGTGCCTAGATTCTGGAATTAGTAGCATAATACCCCAGGCTTTTTAAAAGAAGATGAGAACTTAAAAGGTGAAGCAAAAGAGAGGCCCAAAAAAGAAGTGATAATTATTTGAATGGAAATACAAAATGAAATTGTACTTAAAATTACTAATGTTTTTAAACTTAGGAAACATTGCCTTTCAGTTTGGGACTTTTGGGTTAAAATAAATGACTAGATTCTTCTCCGAAAAATAGTTAACAGTAGTTAACTATTAAAAATAGTTTAATGTAAAAGGTATTTTTTTGCACCTTTATTATTCAATATACTGAATTTTAAGTTGAGCTACTGTGGTATATTTCCACAACTTAAATAGAGCAAGTACCAAGAATGTTAAACATGACATTGTATTTGCATGTCACAGCTAGTAGAAGTCTGAAAAACGTGCATTTTTTTTCCTTGATCTTTCTATTGAATTATGGGCTGTGAGGATTTGCAATGGAACATAAGTATTTGAATAAGAGTTTTAATGATCTCTGGAAGATACCAAAAGCCAGGAATAGCAATACTAAATATACAAGGACCTTTATATCTGTACTTAATTCTTTCCTGCTACTGTTCAGCTCCTTTCAGTTTGATTACATATTAACTCAGATATTTTATTTGGTTATTTTACTTTTTTGTGGGTTGTAAATGTGTGATATTCATTTTGATTTTGATTATTTGACAAATATTGAAGGTAATCCCCCAGAATGGAACTTTGAGATATTAGTTTTTAGTGTCTCTTCTTACTGTCTATGATTAAGTTAATTGACTTTTTGAGTAAATATATTCTAATTTTATAAAAGAAGTACTAAAACCTCTTACCTGGGTTATTGAGAAATCTAAAAGGAGACAGCATTTCTTCATTAAGAAAAGTGCTATAATATGCTGTGAACCACCATGTGTTGGGAGCACAACTATGAATACATAAAGTAAGACACCTGCTCTGTACTCTCCAGTAAGTCATTAGGTCTGAAAAATAAGGAATGCTAAACGGGCTCAGACTGTCAGAATGTTCATTTTACATTTAAAATTCCATATTTTATATGTACAGCTGATTCACTTTGTTATACAGCAGAAGCTAACACACCATTGCAAAGCAATTATACTCCAATAAAGATGTTTAAAAAATAAATAAATAAATAAAATTCTGTATTTTTTTTTGAGCATCTTTCTGAGTACCAGCTCATACTGAGCTGAAAAGGATGGCTCTACATAATCTATTCCCCTTCCTTTCCTACTTAGTTTCTTGCTTTTCATTGCTCTGGTTATGGTTTTTACAAGTCCTTTCATGAAAATTTTCTGAGAGATTATCCTTCTTAGGTATTTTTCACTTACTTGATTGTACATTTTCCCCCTTCTCATTTCTCTTAAATATATCCAATTTCGTTTCTAGACATTTAACTACTCCTTCTTGCTGCTTTTCTTGTTGTGCTTCTAAATATAGTCACCGTTTTGGGGGTTCTCCCACTCTTTCCATTCTTTGTGTCTGTTGGATTGATTTTTATGATCTGGCCGTACTGTTTTTGGAGACGGCTAGAATCTTTCCCCCTTAGCACATCATGACCTCTGAGTGGACTGGGTTAGTCCGACTGGGGAATATTAAACATAGAGTGGTAATGGCACACCACATAAGTAAACTGAAACATGATTTAACAGAATAACTGAAAAAAAATAGATAAGAAAACCAGTATAAGGAGATTGCTATAGCACTTTTTTTTCCCTTAACAAATGTCCTTCAGGGAGTCTCCTGATCATAAGTCATCTAAAATTCAAGCACAGAAACTTCAGACTTTCAAATGGTCTCTAGGACAGGTTTTATTATATAAAAAATCATAATTGCAAATCGTAGATAATAATAAATATTGTTAGAAACTCAGCATAAAGTATGAGATAGGGCCTACACACATGCCATTTTCTCCTCCAGTGTTTTGGCCAACAGAGTCTAATTCAAGGAAACAATTATGAATAAGAATCCATGTTTCCACTTGGTCATCAGAAAGACTGGATTGGAGAATGGCTTTCTCCCATATGGATTTAGACTTACTCCACTCATTTGCAGGCAGAATAGCTGGCAATACGAAGTTCTGGTTTGAGAGATCATTATTTTTTAGCACCCAATAATTTTTCATTATCTGGATGGACCACAGTAGGTTCACCTACTGAAGAAAATCTTGGTTGCTTCCATTTTGACAATTACAAACGAAGCTGGTATAGACATCTGTGGACAGGTGTTCGTGTGGACATAAGTTTTCCACTCTCTTGGGTAAATACCAAGGAGCAAGAGACGGAACAAGCCCCACGTGCTTTTCAAGCTCCTGCTGGCATCGCTTGTGCTCATGTCGCATTGGCCAAAGCAAGACACATGGCCGAGCCCAGATGGGGAGTGGGGAGTTGTTGGGGGAAAATAGATGCAATCCAATTAGCTGTGTTGGGGGATACCTGCTATGGTGTCATTGCCACTAGAGAAAAAGAAATGGACAAAAAAAGGAGCTGTTTGAGGGCTTTCAGATCAGAGAGAAGGTGAGAGGAAACCAGCTCCCTGGTACACGCTTTCTGAGAAATATCCATCCTGGTGACGCACTTCCTCTTCCTGCCAATGCACGTTCTCTTTGTATAAACAGAAGAGAAGGGAGCTCAATCAGAAGAGAAGGGTAGGAACCCACCCCATCTGCTCAGTAAGTTTTCAGTTAGCCCTTTACCTCTCCCCTTGGAAATCTCAGAAGATGCTCTTTGGCATTTTGGGGACCTCTAATGTATCACAGGCAAGTATTCCTGCCTGGAAGCATAGACTTTTAATTGATTTCCAGATAAATCCTTAGAGGGGGAAAAAAAACAAACCTGGTTTGGCTTTTAACTGCAGTCTGTTATACATGTAAATTAGTAAACTAGTTAGAGTTAAATAAAAAGTCACCTGACTTCTCAACTCTTTTTAAAATATAGGTGCAACGGCTGCAGCCCGCAAGGAAGTGATACGGAACAAGATACGAGCGATCGGCAAGATGGCCAGAGTGTTCTCCGTGCTCAGGTGGGATCATGGTCCTCTGTTGCATTTGATTGTCACTCAGTAACATTTTAATAGTTTAATCTGGTAATTTAAGTATTTTACTCGAAACTCTTTGCTTTTTCTTAATTATTTTTTAAAATGGAATTGTCAGCTCCTCACTGTTTTCGTCAGATGGAAATCTACTGAATTATTTCTGTAGAGAAAGCCTCTAAAGGGACTTTCACATTCCATCCCTCTATTTGCTGCAGGACTTTAAAACATTTATTTCACAATAGGTTGAACATGGTATGAAATGGAAAAGCTATTATAATCCTTTCTATTTTTCATTCTCTCTCTGTGGTAAAGATGAATTTATCAGGTGCATTCCACTAGATTTCTAGGAAATGAACAGCCATAAAGCTTGTTCATGTGAATCTATATTATTCTAATAAATCATTGAGAGAAAAAAGTTATTTAGTGTTTCAGTTCCCATATAGTAGTTATTTTTTAAATAGATCACGTATCTTGTTATTATTAAGCATGGGCTTAGAAAACACGTTTTCTTGAAGAGAATTAACTACACTTTTCTTCACTTAAATTCAGTTATCTATTCTTGGATAATACAAAGTATCTATATTTCTCTTCAAAAGATTACTTTAAAATACAGTATGATTAGGGCTTCCCTGGTGGCGCAGTGGTTGAGAATCTGCCTGCTAATGCAGGGGACACGGGTTCGAGCCCTGGTCTGGAAAGATCCCACATGCCGCGGAGCAACCAGGCCCATGAGCCACAACTACTGAGCCTGCGCGTCTGGAGCCCGTGCTCCGCAGCAAGAGAGGCCGCGATAGTGAGAGGCCCATGCACTGCAATGAAGAGTGGCCCCTGCTTGCCACAACTAGAGAAAGCCCTCGCACAGAAACGAAGACCCAACACAGCCAAAAATAAATTAATTTTAAAAAATACAGTATGATTATATGTGACGAGTATCCAGTCAATTCACAATCACATTACTAACAAGGATAAATAGGAATATCTTGGGAGAAAGTCCATCTCCACACTGTATAATTTCATATCCTAATTTTTGCCAGATTCTTTTTTTCAACTCTTTCGTGGAGTAGCTGTACCGGCTCTTCTGATTTCTCCTTCTTGCTGTTTCCTATCCCACTCCTGGTAGAGTCACTAAAGAGTAATTAAGTGATTTGATACCAACAACAGGGAGCCATGAGAAGGACGAAAAGCAGGATCATCCTTTCCCAAAGACACCAGATCAAAGTCAGTAATAGCTCTGCGGTAGCAGCCAAATCTTGAAAAGTCATGTTAAAGCTGAAAGTAGAGCATAGTTGCTCCCTGCGGCCTAATGAATGAGGCTGCCTTTGCTCTAATGCTTTTCATTCCTACTGAACTTGCAGGACTCATTCATTCATTCTAAATAAATATAACGAAACTTAAAGTAGCCACTATGTACCATGAAGCAGTACAGGGGATAGCAAGTGAGAGGCAAGGCACTCATTCATTTTAGTACATGGACAACAAAGGACTCTCTGAGTCTAGCATTTGAGCAAGTGTGGGGATGACCTTCACGAAGGTAGGGAGTAAGAGTGTTTAAGACAAAGGGAGGGGCTTCCCTGGTGGCGCAGTGGTTAAGAATCCGCCTGCCAATGCAGGGGACACGGGTTTGAGCCCTGGTCCAGGAAGATCCCACATGCCGCGGAGCGGCTGAGCCCGTGCGCCACAACTACTGAGCCTGCGCACCTAGAGCCTGTGCTCTGCAATGAAGAGCAGCCCCCGCTTGCCGCAACTAGACAAAGGCTGTGTGCAGCAACGAAGACCCAACGCAGCCAAAAATAAATAAATTTATTTAAAAAAAAAAGACAGAGGGAGGAGCAAGTACAAAGATCCTTGGATGGACACAAATTCAGCAGTTTTGAAGGCCAGCAGGGAGGCTGTGTGGCTAGAAAAATTGCCTTTGGGGGCAAAGGACTATGTGAAGATCATAAACTCAGCTGGTCCCTCTGCATAAACACTTGCTTATTTATCATGCCTCAGATTTCCAGTAAATGCGCTTACTTCTTTTTCTATCTGAAGTCTCTGTGAGGATAAGTAAAAACAGCTCCATCACTTCCAGTTGAAAGTACATTTAGGAAAAAAAAGGAGAAGCCTTTCTTAACATAAAAGAAACTTCTTTGTATCTATGTTAGTCTTCAAACCATGTGAAAGTGACAGGAACAATGCTACAGAATCATAGATAGCTCTTAAAATTGGAAAGTCCCTCTAGTCCTCTGCAGCTTGGTACGTGAGAAGCGGTTATTCCCAGCTGAGAGTGGGTTCCATTTGAACCCAGTGATGATCAGTTACTTGATTAAGGTCGCACATATTGATAGAAAATAAAAACAAGGTAAATTGTATTGCTCTCCTATAATAAAAGCATTTGTACATTACAGGGTGGTCATCTCTAGGGAAAAGTAGGATTGAGTATTAAATGTGTACCATATAGTGCATTAGGCAAAGTGGATACTCTGAACTAAAATATCAGACATGTAGACAATAAACTAATGTAAGGCCATGAGATGTGCACTAAATACATGAAGAGGTGCTCTGCTGTGGAAGAGGATGGGGAGGAGCCCTACTATTTCCTGAAAGGAATGTTCATGAAGAGGTTGCCATTGGTGGAGTGCTGTGAAGTTCAGGCTAGGTTCCATTAGCTGGAGAATTGTGGTGAAGGCATTTCTGGAAGCTGAGAAGTCCTCCTAGATCCTAAGGACCTAGGAGCAGTGTTATACGGGGCGCTTGTTAAGGACCAGGTGCTGTGTGCTTCATGGTTTACACATTTGAGAGGAGTCCACACGGCAAGCTTGCAAGGTTGACTTGACCTCAGTGAGGAAACAGAAACTGAAAGAGGATACGCAGTATGTCCAAACTCACTCAGTGAGTGATCAGTACTAAGGAGAATCAGAGCATGTGCTAACCCATGTGGAGATGTATATGTAATGACAGTCTGAAGATTGGATAGCAAGATGACTGATGGGTGTCAGCACATTTAAGAAGCTATTGAAATAATCCAAGCAAAAGATGTTGAACTAGCTGTGGGTGGAGAGATGCAAGGGAAGAGGCAAATACAAGAAATTTGTGGAATGAGACATTTTAACATGTAATGGATGGATACGGATGGTGGTACACATTTGTCAGGTATAGCTGTTCAGCACAGTCCTTACATTTTGGTAATTTGCCATATTATAAGGGAACCAGAAACCTATCTTTCAGGAGCCCTTGCACTTAAGCTGCCGCATGTTGCCTAGGATCCACCAATCAAACGAATGCACGCAGAACTTCTGCTTCAAAGCGAACATCTTGGGGAAGCAGTGAGCAGGGAAGGCAGTTCCTCTGTCAGGTGGGAATCTGAGGGACCAAGAGTTGAAGAGCATCTTTCTCAGCATATTGGGGACTAATTACACACCATTAGCCGGAGCTTAGGCGTTGGCTGTAAATAACAGTAAAGGATTCAGAAATCTAAAATGTGGATTAACACTGCCATTCTCCATCCTATTTTTCTTTGACTCCTTCATTTAGTAAATGTTTTATGAATCTCGACTATGTGCTAGGTGCTGTTCTGGTCTAGGTACTGTGGATGCAGCAGGAGCAAAGCAGACAGAAACCCCTTTCACATGAAGCTTTTCTAGCTAGGGTGGGGTGTAGTGGGCAGAGGAGCTCAAAAAAAAAAAAAAAAAGCACCAAGGAAACAAACTGTATAGCTCTTCAGGGGTGATAAGTGCTTTAGATAAAAATAAAAGAGGGAAGGGGAGATAGGGCATAAGAAAGTGCATATATATATATATATATATTTTAACATCTTTACTGGAGTATAATTGCTTTACAATGGTGTGTTAATTTCTGCTTTATAACAAAGTGAATCACCTATACATATACATATATCCCCATATCCCCTCCCTCTTGCATCTCCCTCCCATCCTTCCTATCCCATCCCTCTAGGTGGTCACAAAGCACTGAGCTGATCTCCCTGTGCTATGTGACTGCTTCCCACTAGCTATCTATTTTACATTTGGTAGTGTATATATGTCCGTGCCACTCTCTCACTTTGTCCCAGTGTCCATTGACAGATGAATGGATAAAGAAGATGTGGCACATATATACAATGGAATATTACTCAGCCATAAAAAGAAACGAAATTGCATTATTTGTAGTGAGGTACATATATTTTAAATAGCATCCTCAAGGAAGTCCTCACTTTGAAGGCAGTTTTCCAGCAGAGAGTTGGAGGCTGGGAGGGAGGGAGCCAGGCAGATACCTGGGGGAAGAGTGTGACAGAAAGGTGCAGAGCCCCAAGGTGGGGGTGTGCTGGGTGCACGGTGAGGACCACGAAGGGAAGTGGGTGGTGGTAGGAAATGTAGTCCAAGAGATGGATAAGGATGGTAGACTGTGGGTTGGGAGCTAGTTTTTTAGGGCTCTGGTCAAATCTTTTAAAGATTTTGACTTTCACCTTTAATGAGAGGAGAAACCATTGGGAGAGTTTTGCATAGATGAGTGACAGGATCTGTATAGGTATTAAAAGGCTCAGCCAGCTGCTATACTGAGAATAGATATGGGAGGAGAGGGCAGGAGTGTGACAAGGGTGGAGCAGAGAGACCAGTTAAGGGACTGCTGGAACCATCCAGGTAAGAGATGCTGGTGGTCCGAAAAGGAGTCAGTCACAGAAGGCCACCTGATTCCAGTCATGAGAAGTGTCCAGAAGAAGCAAATCTACAGAAAGCAGATGAGTAGTAATACAGCCTGAAAGAAATGGGAGCGCACGAGACTGCTTTGTGGAGGGATGAGAATGTGCTGAAATGTATTGTGCCGATGTTTCACGACTGTCTGAAGAGACTAAAAGCCAGTGATTGAATCACACACTTTAAATGGGCAAATTGTATGGTATGTTAATTATATCTCAATAAAGCTGTTTTCAAAAGAGATGAGGTAGTAGTATTGTGAGAAGTGGTAAGATACTGGAAATAATATGAGGGTAGAGCCCTCAAGATTTGCTAATTGAGTAGATGTGGAGTAAGAGAGGATAAAAGGAGTTAAAGGTTGATTCTTTCAGCTTAACTAAAAGATGAAGTCGAAGAAAGATAGTGAAGCAGCGGGTTTGGGGATAGTTTAGGAATTCTGTGTGGGCCATGTTAGCCATCTTCATAAAAATGTGGAGTAAGTAGTTGTACATATTATAAACATTAGATATATATGTGTATTGTAAGTATTTTTTTCTGGTTATGTGGGATTACACTGTCTACTATATGGAAATATATGAGGTTATCCCTATTTTATGGTTATTTAATCATTTGATTAATGCTGTGCTGTGGTTAATAAATGTAATTCAAATAATGATGTACATAAAACTGATTGTAAAACAGTTGTCATAATGAGTAATAAAACAACGCTGTATTAGCAGATCCATGGGGAAAGAGACTGAAAAAGAAAAGTTGGAAATTTGACCAGTTGTTTCATCAGCGACTTGCCATTAGTTTGTGTATTTGTCGTGGGATGTCAGAATTCCTTAACAGTGCCCTGAATGTAACTCCTACTTCCCTAATCCATAGATCAGATCTTTTAAATCTGTTATACTCTCTGGTTTTCTCTCACAAGTCAAATCAGCCCCACGCATTTTTGCAGCGCCTCGGCTGGAAAACTTACAACAGCCCTCTCCATGGCTCTTTTTTTTTTTTTAACATATTTATGGTGTCGTGGAGGATGCCCACAAACACTTTGTATTGTGAGCCTGCTTACAAAAGTAGACTTGTTTTCCAGTTCAGTCAGAAGAGACTGAACTTCCACAATTGCATAATTCCCAACTTTATGTTAGCCGTCGTGTCATGGGCATACCACTACTTCTATATGAGTGTGTGAAAATATAGTATGTTTTAAGTAAAAAAAAGAAAAAACTCAAGAGAGCCAAGGTAGAAGTAAATGTGAGTTCTTACATACATCTTTTCCTTTAAGTCTTTTCTTTGTCTTGAAAGAAAATAAAAGTTAATGTGTCATCCCCATTGTGCCTTTGCAGAGAAGAGAGTGAGAGTGTGCTGACGCTGAAAGGCCTGACGCCCACGGGCATGCTCCCCAGTGGAGTGCTCTCTGGAGGGAAGCAAACCCTGCAAAGCGGTAAGCAGGCCCATTGGTATGACACACCTGAGCAGGCACCTCAGTCAGCTGTGTCGTTAGAGCCCTGATTTATTCACGCATTTAAGGTCCGTCTTGGTCTTCCGATCTTCTCAGCTGGAAGAAGGGCTGAGACTCCCCTCCCTTCCCGCGCCCCCATCAGTTTGACCAGTCGCGCCCCACAGAGTAGCTCCCTCATTTGCTGGAATGTGTTCTTGACCCCCGCTACCCCCACGTCCTCATTTGCACATTAACCACGATTTCAGGCCTCGCTGTAAGACAACTCATTCAGCTTATCTACATGCACAGGAGGTTTGACCACTTGGAGGCAAGCAGTGGATAGAAACAACTTTTTAATTACATTTTTATTAAATGTACAGGTTATCTATTGGATTGATGAAATAAACACATAGACACATAACTATCCATGCCTAAGTCTAGGATTTAGTGGAGAATGGAGGAAGAGAATAAAAAGGATGATTTTGTTATCCACTTGAATAGAAATGAAGTCATAGGTGCCTTTTCTCTGACTTATCCACTCAAAACATAAGAGAGTGAGTACCATCATATGTTATTTTTAAGAAAGGATGAAAACATTTCCTTGAAGGTAGATTTTGTATTAAAATCTGTAGTTTTCTGGATGAGTGCCGTCCAATAGAACTTTTTGTAATGATGGAAATTTCTCTATCTATACAGAAGCCACTGGCAATGTATAGCCATTGAGCACTTGAAATATAGCTCTTACAACTGAGAAACTGAGTTTTTTATTTTATCTAATTTTCATTAATTTGATTTGAATAGCCACATGTGGCAAGTGGCTACCATATTAGTCAGACCAGTCAGTGCACTCTTTACTTTTGTTACTTTTGTTATCTATTTTAACTAATATTATCATTAGAGTCCACTTTTAGCATACTTTATGGAAATTTTGCTTTTAGATTAGACTCTAACAGAAAAAAATGAAAACAACAATACACTCAACATTTTCAAAGCAGATCTCAGCCTCCTGCTTATTTCCCTGTACCTTTCCCTGAATCTTTGTTTGTGTTTTCTTTTCTATCCCTGTCCCTCAGTCTAGAAGATTCTGGTATTCTTATGGTAATGTTATTTAGATACACCTCTTTTACATAGAAAGTGATGCCCAGCTTCATGGATATTGTACTGCTAAATGATCACCTCCTAGCAGCATCACTAAAATTTTCTTTATTTTCATATGAATTTATTCCAACATCAATGTCTTCGAGTTGCCACAAAAAGAAAAAAAAATTTCTAAATGAAGGTAGGAAGATACCACAGTATTGAAGTAAGTTCCTCATTTAATTTGTAGCTAAAATTTATCTTAGTAACTTCAGGAAAAAACCCACAATTTTCCCACCAAAGTAAACATGCTCTCTAAGAACATTAGCATAAATGGATCCTTTGTATGCACAAAATGCACAACTACCTAATTGACTAAAATCTGCATAGTTTCTGTTAAGCACAGTTTTAAGGTACAGCAGGTGTATTATCAGAAACTATGGGCCACAGTTGCTTTAGAAGAATACACTTAATAATGGACAGTACATATTTCTAATATGTTGGTCCTGGTGCGGTTCCAGATATTTTGCTTTACTTTTAAACTTAAGTTCTTAGAATTCTTTGTTTTGTTTCCAGATTTTCACCTGTATTTTAACCTGGGTTATTCAGTTTCCTGTTCTGTTGTTTTATTTTAAATCCATCTGTTTGTCATTTGGTGTTGAACTCACACACACACAAACACATACACACAGCCGACATCTTATTAGTCCTGAGAATTTGAAAAGTCAGTGTATATTTTAAATCATGTACGTTAATACAGTTTCAGAATTCATTGTCTGATGCCCTTTAATCTGTCTAAAAGGGGAAACTACTTAAGTTTTGCTATTTGGCTTTTCTCCATGGTGGTAACCATTCTCCATTTTTATCATAAGGAATTTAAAATGCACTGTAAGTAAATTATAGTGTACATCTGGCAGTTGCTCTAGTTTTAAAACGTTAAATTATAAGAAATATGCAAATTAAAGTCAAGGTGTAGGATTTTAATATTAAACATTTTAGAATTACAGAGAAGTTTTGCATTTTAGCACTTCATTAGGGAAATATCTTCTAACCTTGATAACATAGAAAGATTCATACACCTTTAAAGTGAGAATATAGACCCTAAGCTTATTATAAAAATTGCTGATAAAGCAGTGGGCTTTTAAAAATTTTGCCTCTGAAATATGCTGAGGTTTCCGTATTTAGACGGTCCTTTCTTTAAAATGCTGATAGAATTATTGCTGCTACTGGCATATTACCACGTGATTATAACATTTCAAGAATTTTGTTTCCAAAAATGCTATTCCAATGAGGAAAACTGATTTTAAACTGGGTTACCTGGCAAAAGAAGTCCAGGCTATCCCATCCCCAACCTCTTTCTCTTCCCTTTCTCCCTCCCTCTCGAAACACGCTCGATGTTTGTGTTTAAAGGGTCACATGTGTTACCAACTCAGACGCAACTCTAAATTTGCATCCCCCCTGCTTTTCTATTCCACTAGGAAATCGTGCCATTTAATATGAAATAGTGTGAATTATTCCACTGACATTATGACAACACTTCAGGCTCTGCCATTTTGGGGGGCATTTTAAAACTATAAATTACCAATCGTAGCAGTGGGTTTATCATACTTCGTGTGAGTCAGATTCACATTTTCGACTGACCTAGTCCCTTGTAGATTCAGTCTAAGTCCAAGAAACCTTTCCTGAGTGTTTTCTTAAAGGATTAATCATTTTCTCCTGTATTTAGTGAACAAAATCCAAATCATGTCACTCAGATACGTGTAGCCAGCTCATTAAAAAAAAAAACAAGAAAAAACCCCCATCATGTTCGTGGTGTTTTTTCCTTTCTTTGAAGTATTTTTATTTTGTCTGTGCCAGCGTCCAGCACTTACAGGAACATTAACCCTCTTAGCTCCCTTGATCGCCACTGATGTGTTCTTAGAGTTAAAAATCCTCTGCTCATTCTTCTCATTCATTTGCACCCCCTTTCTTCTCTTCAGCTACTGTTGAGGCTATTGAGGCTGATGAAGGTAAATTGGCCAGTCCCCTTTCTGTTGTACCTGCAACAGACAAGGGCTCTGCTGGGTGTATTCATTTCTTTCTTTCTTTCTTTCTTTCTTTTCTTTTTCTTTCTTTTCTTTTCTTTTCTTTTTTTTTTTTTTTGCTGTAGCTTGTACAGAGTGTGTGGGTGTTGGGCTAACAGTTGTGGCTCAGTATTAACCAACATGTTCTTGCTTTAAAGGGGAAAATGTCCTTTTCCGGTTTGTTTGTTTGTTATTTTTTCCCTTAAAGCTACGTTTGACTTTGTATACAATGATCCTAGTATAATCACGGAAAACAAAAGGATTAGAGATCTTGAATGATGTGGGGTGGGGTTTATGGCAGCCGTTTTGACAAACAATGGATAGAACAATATTCTTTGAGCTGAACCATGTCCCTCCCTCAAATCACTTTCAGTCGGCACTGAAAAGGAGAGAATAATAATTATTAAGTCTAGTCTTCAGAAATTTCTAGAAAAAAAATTCATTGGAATAGTGCTTTGTTGTAGTTCACCATTCATTTTTGTCTCCAAAAAATATTCCAACAAGAGACAGCTGTGTACGAGGTAAACAGTTCTGCTAGTCCTAGAAATTTTAACGTACTGGTATTTGTAGGACGGTTAGCACCAGCAAAATAGTCTAAAGAGTTCAAAAATATCTAGTGGCTGTGAAAGTGGCCGGTAACGAGCATAGGGAATATTGAGTCATCACTCAACTGGTTAATAGCCACCGAGTGCCTTCTTGGCACCAGGCACTGTGCCGGGTGCTTCAGGAGAAACGAGACATATTCACCACCGACTGTGTCCCAGCACTGCTCGAGGACAATAGAGTGGACCCTCTCGCAATTCCTTTTGAATCAAGTGCATTTGAAACGTAGAGCTAGGAGAGGACTACCTATCCAAATAGTTTTTAATCTGATACATACCACGCCCTCTGGAAATTTTAAAAAGAATAATTTGAAGTTCCCCTTTAAAACAAAATTTTTCAGTTGTATTTTGTTCTTGCAAGATAATGTTTTATTGTTCCCAAAATTGTGTTTTATGGTGCTTTGATATGATGTAAAATGTGCCACTTTAGTTTCTTTAATTTGTACGTGATTTGGATACGGTAGGGGAAATGATAGCACTGTAAGAGAAAATACAACTGCTTCCTAAATAGCAGTGAATAAACTGCTATTTATGTGGGAATTCTCTATTCCTCTTGGCAAATTCTAATCTGCAGTGTGCATTCTTGTTGATAGTTTGGCTGTTTTCTGTGGTTTCTGTGACTCTTGTGTTGTGTTAAGTATACTACCAATGTAAATTGCTAATACCCATCGTCTGACCAGCAACTACAGCAGAGCACACATTCTTCCAGACCAGGGTAGACAGAAATGATTAGAAATGGAGCCCCATTCCGGACATAGCCATTGCTCTCGCTAGATTTTGAATTTCTATGCTCTCACCCTATTGGCTTTATTTTAAAACCTTAAACAACCTAAAAGAGAGATTCCACTTTTACCATTTCAATTCGTAAAATCGCTTCATCAATTATGATGACCAACTTTTTATATGTATTAACTATGATGGAATGATATTCACAGTAGTTTAGCAAAACAATAGAGTACTACTTTTGTCCCTCAAAATCATTGAGTTCATTTTCAGGGTGGGTGCTCATCAGACAGCTCTATTATTTTGCGATTTATGACTGAATGAGAGAAGAATTAAGACGCTTTGCTTTGGGCCTTGGTCTTTTCCCATTTCCCCATCTTCTTCCTCTCATAGTTGACTAATCACCATGACGCTAACCTTTAAAATGCAGAGGGGGAACAAACTGTTTCTCATTGTTTAATGAGTTTGGAAGCAAGTGTGTCTATCTTTTAAGAATCTCGTCCATACTAATGAAAGGCACTGTACATTTGTGTGGGAGTGGCTAGCAAAGTTTCAGCTTGAAACTGCTTTCCTTTTTTTCTCAAATAGGGTAGGAAGGATAAAGGTACAATGAAATTGTCCTTCATCAGCCATGGAGATGCGACCCAATTCAGCATTGGTGATTGGCCCTTCAGTGTCTGGCTTGCATTTTCACAGGGAGTAAAGCAAACTGATGTCATTGGTTCCCCATCTATGTACTTTATTTTCAGCTCACTGGTTGGTGCACCTACTGAAGAAATCATTAAGTTTCTTGCACAAATGCCTTCTCTATCTCTGGAGCACACTAGGGTTACTGAAGAAAACCAAGTATCAATGCTCCCCCTTTGTGAATTCCATGGTTTCACTGAATAAGGCCAAAACCATTCCCATCCATTTTTGCTAAAAGTTGAAAGAAGCATTTTCCCCTTGTTACTCTTGAACCAGCACTTACGTCTACGTTGATCTACTAAGAAAGAGTTTTTCTTTGATTTAGGCAGTAATGGACCAGATGAACATCAGTTTGACCTGTTCGCTGCTGAAGGGCAGACAGAGTTTTTCTACTTAGTGATCTGATCTTGATTTTTATGAGTTTCTTTTACCTTGTCCCCACTCCACATGTTTCCAAAGTTGAGTGGAGAAGCAGGAGTTTATAATTTCATTTTTTTTCATGCCACTGTTGAGTTGTTTGCCAAGCAAGTCTTCCTGGGATCCTGAGATGGCATGGAAACGCCCCAAGTTCATGCCTTTTATAGCTCCTTTTAGCTTCTGCTCTAAACTCTTCACTAGATTTTTAGGTCTAGCTGCTTCAGTGATTCTCCTGAATTTGCCATTACTAGCACAATGGAATAGTAAAATTAGGGCCATTTCCATTCTTTCTAGGTTAGGGCATTTGATACAGTAATTGTGCCAAGGATGTGGCCAGTCTATGCTGGGCCTAGAGACCTATCCCTGGTAGCAGCCTTTCTCTTTACATACCACTTCGTGGATCTAAACTTCCATGAAGACAAGAGAAACGTTTACATCTCACTAACTTGGAAGAGGACATTTTGGTTGGCAAGAGACATTGGCTGTTACCAAACGTCTCGGTTATCTTCAGGTATGGTAAGGAGTCTGTTGTGCTGTGTTCAGGTCCCGTCACTTTGTTCTCTACTAAAGGATTCCCTCTCTCACTGCGAAATCTCTAACATCACCTGCTACAACAGCTGTGCCCTTTGTTTTCCTCTGACTAACCCAGTTTTTCTTTTTTTTAATGATTTTCTGTTTAGCTATCAAAGGATTTTCACCACAACATAAGATCACTAGCTTCGAGGAGGCCAAGGGCTTAGATCGAATTAACGAGAGGATGCCACCTCGCAGAGATGCCATGCCCTCTGACACCAACCTTAACTCCATCAACAAGACTCTCGCCTCAGAGACTAACGGCACGGACAGCAATGGCAGTAATAGCAGCAATATCCAGTGACCACTTCCTGTTCACTTTTTTTTTTTTTTTTTGGGAGCTGCAGGGCGTGATGGGATTGCTGCATATCAGCAGTTGGATGTTCTTGCCTCTGATGGTAGCTTACTTGCTCTGGGGCCAGGAGTTGGATTCAGTTTACACTATCATTAGAAAAGAGGGAGAGAGATAATAAACTATATTTTGGTGAGGGTTATGATTAAACACCTCTTTTGGGTATGCCTTTTAAAAATGCTTATAGGAAAAACAATTTAAAAAGAAAGCTAATGCTAGTATATACTGCAATGTTAGGGGAATGAACATGTTTTCCTACTGCATCGGGGACTTCTAGATAGGTTAATGAGAGGTCTTTTATTATGTTACTGGACACGAAAACTTTGTCTAATTTCTTACTCTATTGTACGTTTACAGTTGCAGCACTAAAAATGGATGACATCAAACATTTTTAACAAAATGATGTACAAACTACATAAGGACTATTTATTGATAATGTTTTGCTACTCTTGTCAGACAATGGCTGTAAAATGAATTAGGCAGTCTTAAAAAAAAAAAAAAGCAGAAAAAGAAAAAAAAAAAGAATGTTGCAAATTTGTTAAAATGCCAAAAAGGACAGTTTAATTTTGTACAGATTATGCTTACCTCAGGTTTCTTTAGTGTGCTTGAATGCCCTTGTTTCCATATAACACTTATCTTATTACTTTGGCAATGAATACCTTTTCTTTAAGTTTTAAAAAACTGGAATAATTACATCTATCTCTTTTTTTTTTTTTTTTGCTGTTTATATTTAGGGGTTTTTGTTGATAAATCAAGTCTTGGTTGTGGCTTGCTGAATTAAATATTTATGAGTGGTGCATTTTTAAGTATAGTAAACAAGACACCATATTAAGTACAGTGATAAAGCATCTATATTCTGTAAAAAAAAAAATCTGCCTATGCATGTTTTTTAAGGAAAAAAATGGCTGTATCGGCCTGTATGGGACTGTAATGCGCTTAGTGGTCTGACATATACTGGAAATGTATGTATACTGGCGTACTTTATATTCTCTAAAATGCTTCATGCCTTTGAAATTTTGTAATCAAAAAAAAAGCTTTGAAAAAATCTAAAGGGGAGAGTATTCTTAAAAGTTTTTAACATAAGCTTGTCAGTGCACATATAGATGGTTAGCATGTTTAGCAAACCTTGTGAAATTTAAATAAGTTCATAGTTACATGTGAAACTCTAAATGCATGGTAACTGTTAATGTCATAACAGTTGAGTTATTTTGTTAGGTTCTGTCATGTGCCACAAAACATGTACTTTTTTCACTTTTTCCCTTTGTATATCAGTTACGGGTTACAACTGGTTCATTCTGAAAACAACAACAACAACAAAAGTCCATTCATATTTTTTAACAATTGTATAAGTGCCCAAGTAATTCACTACAGCCTAAAGCCTTGCCTTTGTAATTTGACTTCTGAAATGTTGGCAATCAAAGCATGCACTTGTAACAATGAAAAAGAAAAAAGCATTTTATATTACTACTCAATAAAATGTGCATGAACTTAAAGAAATCTCCTCCTTTCCCTGAGTCTGCTGGGGGACTTACATGCACAATTACCATGCTGTCTTCTAGGTGCTGGGTCCACCCCAATGCATCACAGATTGACTTGAAGTGGCTGCTCGAAGGGCCTTGGGCTCTCAGGTGTGGTGCCTACTTCCGCTGTAAGAATCTTGGTAGATTTGTGTCTCAAATCACACAGGAGAAATATATTGAAGGAGCAAATGCCATCTTCTGGCTCCCTCAGAGGTGGGAGCCTGTTCAGAAACCAGAGCATTCCTTTTTATTGAAAAAAAGAAAAAAATGTTATCCATTGTTTCAGTTGTACTGGATGCCCTGTCTGCTCAATCGAAAAGAACTAAGCAAGTAAATGCATTTTCATCCCAAGAGAGTTGCATTTGTATCGATATGAAATTTGTATCCCGTCGCTTTAGCTAATATCTGATCACCTGAAGATTTAAGATACACCAAATTTTAGTTTGTTTCTAACATTGTTCATTTTCAGTGCACTTTGTTTTTATGTAATAAAGTATGCTGTTCTGTTAAATAATAAGAATATGGCAAGTAGTGATCTAGTGTACCAAAACAAAGACTTTCTAGATATATTCTCTGACAAAAACGATCCCAAATTTATTTTGACGAACTCAAACATCCCCCCCACCACCATGGATATGACACCCAAGGAAAATATTTAGATGCAATATTTATCAGAATGATATGAAAGAAATGGTAATTCTGGTACCAAGGTGTTTATTTTCCTTCTTATAACTGCAGAGAAAATATCCTGACCAAAAAAAAAAATCCTTTTTTTGGACTCCTTTCTTTTACAAATTGTGCTGAGGCAACTATGGCATAGAAATAAACATTTGACATTAAAATAAGCAGTTGATGTGAGTATTGCTTGGTCTTTCTGCTAAGTAGTTAGGAAAGTAATAGTGTATATGTGTGCATTATAATTCAGTCTATCAGGGAAATCAATGCACAACTGAAGTTATTTCTCTAAAAGCAATAACACTGCCCGATCATCAGTTCTTAAATCTCTCTCTTTCACTTTTGGAGAAACTGTTGGATTCTTCAGTTGCTTATTCCAGTGACTCTTGGCTAAACACACACACACACACACACACACACACACACACACACACACACACACACACACACACACACACACACACACACACACACACACACACACACACACACACACACACACACACACACAGCCTCCTGTCCTCTGCCCTCCTTCATCCACCCCCAAGGTGACTTACATCTCATGGGCTTCAAACTCAGTGCTGACTTTTATCTAGCTTTTCAAGGATTAAGAGCTAGATTTGACTACTGACCCGGTCAGCAGTTTTTCTTATCTAAAATATCTTCTACTTATATTCTTTTAAAATATTTTTTGAAGAAAGGAAAGAAAAATCTTCAGACACTAAACTTGTATGAGGAACAAAGTGGCCAGGGGAGGAATATCTTTTGTCATCGACAGTGGCATTTCCTAGGACAGTGTGTCAAAGGGGAAGTGTCTTGTGGTATCGGCCCAGAGAGTGTCATGGCGATGCTGAATCCCCCAGAATGATCTTGTCCCTGAACACTTCTGTCCTTCCCACCCCACCACATCCATGTGAAATAAGAAACTCGAGGACACATCCATCTTTCTGCCTAGAAACCAGGGCCTCGACTTGAAGCCAACACCCCAAGAAGGGACCACGGAGCTGACTTAACTGTCTCACACTTGCCCTTGACAACTTCATATCTCCCACTCACTGGGTCCCTCTTGTCACACTCGGTTGAGAAGCAGGGACCTTGCAGCTTACACTGCCTGCCTACATTTCTTCAAACCTGGAAGCCCCTTGAGTTGGACAAATCTGAGATCCCCAGACTCAAGATATGTCCTTTTCCCGTGGTAGATGGCCTTCCACTTCATTCACTCCACAAACACTGAGCCTCTGCTACGTTCCTCTCACTGTTCTAAGCTCTTATTTTTTCCACACACACACAAATGCATGGCAGTCTTGACAGCCTGTCGATTTTCATTACGATGTTAAGTGTCAGCATTCCATCAGATAGTAAGGCAGTGTCTGGCTTAACACTGAGCTGCTTTGTAATGCCATTTTTACGCTGTTTCATGGATATTCCTTTTGCATATATTTTAAGGTAATACTAACCAGAAAAGTCCCTGATAAGGTCCTTTCATGATAAATTTATTTTTTTATAAATGCATACATAGTAATGGGAGGCAAGAAGTAGCCAAACAAATGTTGTACCTATTCCTGGTGATCACGTTTTCAAGAGGCAACACTGGCAAATTTGAATCATGGGAAAATGGGGAACCAGCAGGGGAGAGGGTCTGTTTTAGGAAAGATTAAAGAAACCTAAAAGGTGAACAGAAGGCGACATAATAGCTCTAATGTTGAATTGATTATTGCAAAAGACCTTGCTTAAATCAGAACGATGCCTACTTATCATAACAGAGAAGTTGCTAGCGAATGAAGCTGTTTAACCATAGAGGAAACTGCGGGAGAGTGTGGATGCCTCCCCTTCACTGGAAGGATTAAAACCTAGGCAGAGTCGACTCAGTGCCGCAGGCGTGTTCTGAACGACGCTTCATGGAAGGAGCTATACTAGACATAGTAGAAGGAGCTCTCTTCAAAGGTAACATTGAAGTTACCCTTCAATAGGAAGAGTCTGAATATCGGTTTAATTATTCAGCCTCTTGGGAGCACAGAACCTTGATTTGCAAACTGTTCCCTAGAACCCCGTGTTTTACAGGAATATTGTCATGGGGCTTTTTATCTATTTTGTACATTGTGTTCTATATCAGATGTTAGTTGAGAAGAGTCTCCACTAGATGAGCAAAGCTGGAAACGGACTATTCGCTCAGAACAAAGTTGACTTAAACTCCAGCCTTAAGGGGTTCTTATCAAGGTATATTTTGAAATCATTTTACATTAAGTTCTGGGGACATGCAGGTTTCTTCCCAATAGCTCCACACTGTCTACAGCAGGGGTCCCTAACCTGCGGGACCACGGACAGGTACCGGTCTATGGCCTGTTAGGAACCAGGCTGCACGGCAGGAGGTGAGCAGCTGGTGAGCCAGCGAAGCTTCATCTGTATTTACGGCTGTAAATACAGCCATTGCTCGCATTACCGCCTGAGCTCCACCTCCTGTCAGCCTTATGATAAGTTGTATAATTATTTCATTATATATTACAATGTAATAATAATAGAAAGAAAGTGCACAATAAATGTAATGTGCTTGAATCATCCCAAAGCCATCCCCCCACCCCAGTCCATGGAAAAATTGTCTTCCACGACTCCGGTCCCTGAAGCCAAAAAGGCTGGGGACCGCTGGTCTATAGGACCGAGTCCGACAACTTCCAAGTGGCACGTGAGACCATTCACAATCTGACTCTTGCCGATTTACCCCCACTTTCCCCAACCTGACCTTGAGCTTCAACCATGCCAGGCATTTAACAATGCTCAGAAAACACCAGGTTTCCTTAAGCCTCTGGGTCTTTATTCCTGCATCTTCCACGTGGAATGACCTCTCCTTGGCAGGTGTCAAATTTGCCTTAAATACTCGGACCAGGCGTTCCCTCCTCTCTAAGTGCATAGTGTCCTGTACTGCCTCTATTTTAGCATTTAATACACTGTATCATTGTTTATTGTCTTTGTCTGGTACTTCAGTAGGAATTGTTGCTTATCTTTGTTTTCTCAGTGTGTACAGTACCTGGCATAACATTCCTTGGAAGAAGGGCAGGGAAGGAAAGAGAACAAAAATGTTTTTCAGCGTGGTCTCCTGATAAGGGTTACCCCAGAGTCCAAGTGGCAAACCCTTATTGAAGGACAGCAGAAACACTTACCCAGTTCAGTTTTCTCACTCTTTCCCATACGTCTCTCCTGCGGCCTGAAGGTCTGGAATGAAACCTACATTTTAGTAAGCGTCCACCAAAATTCTTATGATCAGACAAGTTGGAGAAACCATGTCTTAGTTTATTTCTATAACAAATTTAAAGCTCAGTCCTATATTTCCAATCCAACAGATGGTCTGGCATGGACAAATATTTTACCACTCACTGTTGCTGCTACACAGAATTATGCATAATGAATTGGTTTTTTTTTTGCTTATAATTGCTTAATGAATATGAATTTAGATGAAAATATGGGAACTATTTAAGTATTTATGTAAACCTCAACAACTACTACCAGACAGGTTATGGGGAGGAGGTGGTGGCCTTTTTGAGTTTATAAGACTTCACCAGAAAAAGGAGACTAGGGTGGTAAATCTGTACTCTCCTCTGTGAAGAATCAATGAAAAAGCCTTCTGTGCCTCAAAGAGAAGGAAATGCTTTCATACTGAAATAATTGCTTCCTCCACATTACCCCTCCCACTATAACCACCTCACCCACGATCACCACCAGCTTGCTATGACTTGTTCAAAAAATACTTTTTGGATGTATAGTCAATGCAGTTTAATCTTCAAGAATCTCATAATGCACCTGAAGTTTTACCATGAGAGAGACATTCCTTTGGCTTCAACAACACTTTCTCCAAAAGTCCTCTATTAAAAGACACACAGTAGAGAAGGAAACCACAAACCACTGTCAGTTGCTAAATCTTAGACAGAATTAACTTATCCCAGTTCTGACAGGGCTGACCAAAGGCTAATATAGACAGGTGTTTTTATAGAAAGGGGAAGGCCAGGACTGGAGCCTGGGATGGCACTTGGGACAAGCAGGCAGGAGCTCTGGCTCTCAGAGAAAAGGACTCCTATATGATCAACTAGCCCGTTTACTGTGTAGCTCTTTGTGCTGGACATGGGTCAGCAGAGAGGAGCACGCTGTGAAATTCAAGACAATCTCTCCTTTCACAAGATGCTGTAGCCATGAAAATAAATCAGTATTTTGTGCCACACATGCTCACTTCTGTGCACTGTACTCTATGTGAGTGCCAGTGTGGAGTTAGACCCGAGTTGGAATTTTTATAGCTCTGCTACTTACCGGTTATCTGTGTGACCTTGAGAAGCTTCTCATTTTTAAACTTCATTTTTCCTTTGGTAAAATGAAGGCAATAAGAGTAATTAATTCATAAACTTTTCCTGGGGATTAAAAAGCATAATGCAAATAAAGTACTTGTCACGGTGCCTGGCACAAAATAAGCACTCAATAAACTTGTGTTTTGGGGCGTGACGTTCAGTCGCGTACTGAGTCGCGTGGGTCCTTACAATAAACATTCTGTAGATGAAGATCCTGTGTGTGCGTGTGTGTGTGAGTGTGATGGGAGTTGGGGAGGTCTGTGTAGTCAGAAGGGCCTCCTAGAAGAAATGGCATTTGGTTGACACCTTACTACGAGGCAGGGTTGGTAGGGGAGAGATGTTGGGGAGGGGATTGAAAGGCACTCAGCCTGGTAGAAAAAGTAAGAGCAAAGGAGAAGCTCCACCAGAAAAACAGTGATATGTCACCCACTATGGTTAAAGCGTAAGAGTGGTGGCTCCCAAAGGAGAATGACAGGTGAAAGGGGACCCAAATCAGTTATTTGTATCAGGAGATCTTTCAGCTGCAAGAAACCAAATACCTGATTAACTGTGCTCGAACCATAAGGGCGTTTACAGGTACTGACATGGACGAGGCTGTATGGTCCCAGGATTAGTTTGGGGGCTCAACATCATCGTCAAGGACCTAGGCTCTGTCCGTGCTTCTTCTCACACACTTCTACTGTTGGTTTCTCTCTTCACGGTTGCAAAAGACTATCGCAGCTCCTGGGGTCACTTCCTTACACCACTGAAATAAAACATAAATAAAGCAAAGCTTCAATTACTTCTTAATTTATTTCTTACTGTGGTCATGTAAACACTACTTTGGCAGGGTCATAGTAAATCTAGAAAAAGCAAAACAAAAGCATAATATGTAGGAGGGTTTTTTGGGCTAAGGTGGATCTTTCCATGGAGAAGTCTGATAAGGATTGGACAAAGTTCGACACAATAGTTTAAGATTGGTGGAAATGGGAAGGGAAGGGTTACTAACTGAATTTTGAAGAGTTAGCAATAAATATTTGTGTTAAAATAATATACTTTTTGTCTCAAGTTACTTTTTTCAATGGTTGTATTTATTTTTTAATTTATTTTACTGAAGTATAGATGATTTACAATGTTGTGTTAATTTCTGCTGTACAGCAAAGTGATTCAGTTATACATGTATATACATTCTTTTTCATATTCTTTTCCATTATGGTTTATCACAGGATATGGCATATAGTTTCCTGTGCTATACAGTAGGACCTTGTTGTTTACCCATTCTATATATAATAGTTTGCATCCAAGATTACAAACTTACAAGCTTTTGAACAGAATAGTCCAGAAATAGACACACACAAATGGTCAATTGAGAAATGTGCAAAGACAGTTCAATGGAGAAAGGATAACTTTTTCAGCAAGTGATACTGGAAAGACTGGAGATTTGTTGACCAAAAACAAACAAACAAACACAACAACAAAAAAAACCCAGTGAATTCAACCTCACACCTTACACAAAATTTAACTCAAAATGGATCATAGGCTCGAATTTTAAAGCACAAGGTATAAAATCTTTAGATGAAAGCATAGGAGAATATTTCTGTGACCTTGGGTTAGGCAAAGATTTCACATGTATGACATCAAAAGCATAAGTTAAATAAGAAAAAAATTGATAAACTGAACTTCATCATACTTAAAATGTTTTTGCTTTGTAAATGGCATCTTTAAGAAAATGGTCTGGGAGAAAATGTGTTCAAAATCACATCTGTATCAAGTGACATATACAGAATATAAACAAATTTCTCCAAGTAAAGCAACGAACAAACAAACCAATTAAAAACTGAGCAAAAGATTTGAACTAACACACCAGACAAGGTATACTGGTGGCAAATAAACACATGAAAAAATGCTCACTATTGTGAATCACCAGGGAAATATAAAATTGCAATGAGAAAGCACCATACTTCTATGCAAATGGCAAAACAGACACACAGAGCAAAATTTTTTAAATGACGATATCAAGTGCTTGTGAGGATGCAGAGCAATTGGAACGCTCATACATTTCTGGTAAAAGCCAGAATGATACAGCCACTCTGGAAAACAGGTTTTCATAAAGTTAAACAGTTTCAGATAAAGTTACCATATGACCCGACAATCCCATTCCTAGGTGTTTACCTCAGAGAAATTAACATTTATGTTCACACAAAAATCTGTACACAAATGTTACGTTCATGCATAACTACCCCAAACAGAAACAACATAAATGTCCTTCAACAGATAATGGATAAACAAACTGTGATACATCCAATTCAATGGACTACTACTTAACAATAAAAGGAAACTATTTGTTATGGGTTGAATTGTGTCCCCCCAAAAAGATATATTGAAGTTCCACCCTCAATATCTAAGAATGTGGCCCTATTTGGAAATAGAATTGTTGCAGATGTAATTAATTAAGATGAGGTAAAACTGAAGCAGGATGGACCTCTAATCCAATATGATTGGTGCCCATATAAGGGGACAGCCATGTAAAGACAGAGAAACACAAAGAGAATGAACGCTACATGACGACCAAGGCAGAGATTGCAGTAACAAAGATGCAGGCCAAGGAACACTAAAGATTGTCAGCAAACTACCAGAAACAAGGGAGAAACAGGGAATGATTCCCCTACAAGTTTCAGAGGGAACCTAGCCCTGCTGGAACCTTGATTTCAGACTTCTAGCCTGGAGAACTGGAAGACCATAGATTTCTATTGTTTTAAGCCACACAGTTTGTGGTACTTCGTTACTGCAGCCCTAGGAAACGAATACACTACTGATACACACAACATAATGAATTAAAATGCATTTTGCTAAATGGAGGAAGCATCAAGAATTGTGAAGGGTCTGAGGTCTTACTTGGTTTCCAAGCTAACCATTTATCCTGCCACGGTTTCATAGATGGGGACAGAAAACAGGAAACTCCTGGGTCAGAGACAAAGGACTTTATTTCTCACAGCACAGCAGCCAGCATGAACTTCATGCTGGAATCAGTTCCCCTAGCCCCTAACCCATGGGCAAAATGCAAGGCAAATGCAGGCTTAAAAAAAAAAAACACCCAGCTGATGTTTGTCACAGCTGAGGAATGCCACCTTAGAAAACCCCAATCTTATAAAAGGGGGCTCCAAGCAATCCTGCCCAACTTTTGCTTATAGGGAGACCTAATCCTTAAAATCATGGTTAGGGAATAAATCTTCCCTCTGCCTCTATCTTACCAAACAGTCTTGAAATTACCATAACAAAGAGCCTCAGAAAGATAGTCTACAACAAAAGCTGTCACAAGACCTGTAGAAAAGCAAGGGAGAACTGACCCTCAACAGAAGTCAGTCTCAGTAGATTACACGCCGTATGATCCCATTTATATAACATTCTGGAAAAGGCAAAACTGTTGCGACAGGTTACAGATAGATCAATGGTTCTCAGGGGTCAGGGTGAGGGCTAAGGTCTGGTCAGGATAAAGGAATTTTTTTGTGTATCGGAACTGCCGTTTGACCTGATTGTGATGGTGCTTATGTGAATCTATACATGTATTACAACTCAAAACTGTACATCAAAACGGAAGCTAATTTTACTGTATGGAAATTAAGATATTTAAAAATTAACAAAACCTTAGTCATCCTTTTATTGAGATATAATTGCCAGGTAACATTGTATTAGTTTTAGGTGTACAGCAAAATAATTTGATATGTGCATATATCGCAAAATGCTTACCACAATAAGTTTAATTAATATCCATTATCACAGAGTTACAATTTTTCTTTTTTACAAATAAGGTTTTAAGATGCATAATTTCTGAAAATCTAATGTGTAATATGGTGACTATAGTTGATAACACTGTGTTGTACAATTGAACTTCGCTATGAGTGTAGAACTTAGATGTTCTCACATGCACACACAAAGGTAACCGTGTGAGGGGATGGATGTGCTAATTAACTAGATGGGGGAATCCTTTCACAATGTATGTGTATATCAATACATCATATGTATTCAATGTATGTGTATATAACTTTAAATATATTATAATTTTATTATCAATTATACCTCACTAAAGCTTAAAAAAGAAACAGTGGTACAAACACATTGTTTAAAACTAGTGAGGTATATACCAGAATAAACAGCTAAGAGTTGAAGAGAATTATCTCTAAGGAGAGGGTATTGAGGGCTGGAAGATACACAGTGTGGCAGTGCTGCTTATGTTGAAAGCCTTTTAGCAGTGCTTGCATGTTTAAAGCCCTACACATGTTTTAATTAGATATTTTAAAAGAAAAATCAAAAGGCAACAATAACAAAAAATTTTTTTATCTTCCCCAAACCACTGTTAATGTCATAATTAGTGATATTTTTCTAGAAAGCTCAAAATTGTATCGATGCAAATATTCTTAGAAAAAAAAAGAACTGTGATGGATACATTTAGCCACCTGTAAATAGGTATAATTTCCTTATACAAGGAAAAAGTGAGGCTTAAATCAATTAAGGTCCTTATTTGTGTTATATTTTATGTTTCTCTTTTTAAAAAATTGATGAAAATCAAACAGTAATAAATAGAAAATGCTTGTTATAAAAAGAGGGCATTGGGTCTGAAAGAGTTACAAATCACTGTTCTAACCATTCCTTCTATTTCAAGTCCACTAATAGTTTCTGAAATGTTCCTTCTATTTAAGGGATCAGTGGTCAGAGGCAGCCTGGTATGAACGGTTTACACAAGCCTAGGAAAGTTCATGTACACAAATCCACAGGAAACACACACAATAAAGTCTTTGAGAATTAGAAGATAAACATTAGCTTTTAAATGTCTGGTTCTGACATTTGCTCAATTTAAGAGGAGTGAGTCTTCAGGGGAAATGGTTCTCCAATTGTGCCAACTTTCAACTACTCTCAAGCAACAAATTACATGATCTATTTCTTTAAAAGATAAAGTTTCGACTTGACCTCCTTGGCTGAATCAGGAGACCAGACCTTCTTGCCAATATGTAGGCATTTTTCATTTTAGAAATGAAATGGAATACTATATTACACCTGACCTCTTTTCCCATCACAAACCAGGCCATCTGTGCTGAAACACTTTTTTTTTTTTCCCTCAGTTTTAATTTCTTTCTCAATATTCTTTTTTGCCCTATCTTAAGGCAAAACTGATGCTTTGGGGAAACTTGCTTAGAAGGTGGTTAATTAATTTCATACCTAATGTTTTTGACCTCCTATTACCAACACTTTTTGCAAGGAATAGATATTGTGTGCAAATTAAGCCACTTAGGTCAATAGATACAGTAGCTAAAAAAAAATGATGGAATGTTGCTGTGTTTATTATTAGCACATAAGTCTAACTTCTCACCTATGACTTGTTTTACAACCACAGTGATTAAAGCAATTTCCTCAAGCTTGCTGTTTGTCAAAAGAAGGAATAGAAAAAAAAAAACTATTCTACTGCATTTAGGGAGTCACCTGAAAACACCAAGTTGATTGTTCTTGCTCCTAGATGCTTCTCCCCAAATCAAACTTTTTTTTTTTTTTTGCGGTACGCGGGCCTCTCACTGTTGTGGCCTCTCCCGTTGCGGAGAACAGGCTCCGGACGCGCAGGCTCAGCGGCCATGGCTCAGGGACCCAGCCGCTCCGCGGCACGTGGGATCCTCCCGCACCAGGGCACGAACCCGTGTCCCCTGCATCGGCAAGCGGACTCTCAACCACTGCGCCACCAGGGAAGCCCCCAAACCAAACATTTTTATGGTCTTTTAGGTTCTCTGTTGAGGTCAGCTTCCTTGAGCTGCTCTCAGTTCATCCTTCCCACAGCTCTGCCCCATCCAGTTCTTACAGATCATTCACACTCCGGACTCAGACTTTCTATATGTCACCTGTTTACAGCATTAAGTTGACACTATATTGTGTTCTTTTGTCATTCCTGTTTTTTTGTTCTTAATATTTATATGTTCTTAACCACACTTTTGTTATTAAACAGCACATTTTTGGCTACCACAATTTTGAGTACAATTATGAACATAAGTAACTTAGAAGGCAGAATTGTTCACAGGTCCAAGTATGAGCAGACCCCATTCTAATGATGAGAAAAGCTTGGTACCTCAGGTATCTGGGGGCACTCTGAGCAACATGAAGATGGGACTCCGGGTCTAAGACCTAGCCTTCTAATCTCAGTGCTCTGACGGAGAGACTGGAGCAAGCACATTTGAGCAGTGAAGTAGAATACGTCCTTGGAAATGGAAATCGAAAGAGTGGTGAATTCTTAGCAAATTTCTAGCAAAATCTACAGGCAGAAGCCACAGTTCCTTCTCTTAGATAAATGTTGTTTGATCTGACCCTTGGAGGAACAAGTCATTGCAGTTTCCAAACACACTTTGGAGCACTTATCGTGACTTCTTCAACATTTATCCATGGCGTCACAGTTCCGTCCTATTCAGACAAAGTTCCAGCCATCCCTATCCCAGCACTGCACTGTACTCTATCCTACACCATAGGATAGGGTTAGTGTTAGGGTTAGGGTTACCTCACCCCGACCTCTATCCTACACCATAGGTCTTCCTCTGGCCTTCTCGTGGTTTCTCAATGTCATTCCCCCAAAGTGCCTTTTTCCAATTTTCATCGTGTATTTTAAAAAGTGATTTTTAAAATTTAGCCACTCTCTAAGAGTTTTCAAATCGACCCCTTGTGCTACCAAATCAAATTTTACTTCTATCAAGCTGATGTCACACAAAATTGAGGTGGCTGCCACAGTTCTATGTGCACGTCAACTTCCAAACTATTTAAAGAATACCCAGCTGTTCCTCAAGTGAGGCATTCAATCCATACTGGTTGAATGAATGAAAGAATGAATGACTAGCAAGTAACCACTACTACCATATGGGAGATATGGGACGTAGTGAAAACAATTTATAATTTATTTTTTAGAAATCTGAGTTTGGATATAGGCTGGCATGAGTTATGGGACCCACCTAAAGAATAATATGAGAGAGAAGTACTGGATGAGATGAACCACAGGCTGGTAAGAAATATGGGATGAATATGAACTATGGAATCTGATCAAAAAGAAGGCATAAAAATAGATAATAAACTCAAGACACAGGGAGTTTACCTGAAGATCAGAATTGTAACCTGTAGTCTGTGAGCAGCTAAAAATCCAGATCGCCAGGAGTTTCTATTGTGAACTAAACGTACAACGCGGAAGGCAACTGTCAGATCATGTGAGCCATCGAAAGGCAGCAGCAGCAGGGTGAGAGACACAGCGTAGTGTGCTCTAAAAGATGTCCTTAACTTGGAGGCCAGGGCTCCCCGAACCTCACATCCTCCAACCCACACACGCACACACACACGAACATGTGCACACATGCACACACACAGAGGCACACGATCCCCTGATAGGGTTGGAGAAAGAAGCTGGACTAAAATGACTTGTTGAGATTTGGTCCAGTTACGAAAGTCCCAATCATTTTACAGAGAAAGTTACACAGCAGTTTTACCTTTGGAGTTCAGTGAAAAATAAGCAGACCTGGATCTCTAGCCTGCTGATACTTGAGGAAGGAGAAGAATCTGTAGGATTTCTGACTCTCAGACCAAACCTGAAGCAATAGTTAAGGGTACAAAAGACATTTCAAATGAAAGGGAATAAGAAATGATGGAGGAAATAATTCCTTCATCAGAGTTTAGGGAAAAACTAGGTTAGACGTGGAAGATGAAGAAGTAGTCTAGGCATTAACTAGCTCATAGTAATTAGGTTTGAAAATTGCCTAATGAACCAGCCAAATAATTGGTTTAGCAAAATTATCTTTTCTTGACCAAAGTGGAAACATACTGTTTTATATTCTTAGGGAGTGAAAAGGAGACAGAACAAACTACATCTCTATAGATATATTCATAAATATACATGAGATATCTACGTAAACATACTAACTCTATGTGCTAAATATTCAAGCACTAGGGAAAGTAAGGAAGCAATTGAGGGTTTATTAAGATGTCTTTATAAATAGAGTCACCTACCCTTAAAAATACTATTTTGTCCAGTTTAAAGAACAATCTCTTCAGCTCAGAAAATTTATCTATTTTATGCTTGTATTCAGCAGCGATTGGCAGAAGCTGGATTCTTGAGTGGTATTTATGCAATTCTAAGACGGGTTCATGTGATTTTTTTTTTTAATTATGAATAAGGAATGAATTTTCTTTTGCCTCATTTTAACTAATTTATTTTTTTAGCCAAGGATTTCTTTGCTCAAGCAATTATGCTGGGCTCTGGGGATAAAATGGTGGATGAAATAGCCATTGCCCTTGCTTTTGTGGGCATTCGATAAAACAAGCAGAGTTAAATCCAGGTGCCTTCAGTAAATCAGGCATTAAATATACCCAAGGAGTGAATGCTGTTTTATTTTAGGTTTCCCAAAAGCAGAGCCAGAGACAAAGCTTAGGACGCTGGTAGTTTATCTCAGGAAGCAGGAGTGAGGGGACAGAGGGGGTGAGACTGAAAGCTCAGTAATGTGGGCCATGCTCTCTTGATGTGTACAATGCCTCCAAGAGCGGCCCTCCTTGAAAACTGAGACATGGAAGTGTTTATCCACCTACTCCCCTTGTTTGAGAGCTGCTCCCTGGGGACATGAACTCTCCCAGATTCTTGCTCCATGTTTTCATGTGGGCCACAGGAGTTCCTGCCGTGTCTAAGAAGGACACAGGGCAGAATACAGAAAGCCATCTGCTTGCTTGGGGACTGACACTAAGGTGAGTCTATGAGCAAAGAGAACTGTCCACTGCAGCTGCACTGAAACAGAAGAGCAGGGTTGAGGGGATGTGACAGAGGCCCCAGGCTTCAACTACAAATGGCATTCTAAGACTGCCTTTCCTGATGCTGCAAAACAGCTTCAGGAGTCAAGTCTCCAAGAAAAAAAAAAAATCAGAAGAATGTAAATCTGCTCAACTGATCTTATAAAATTGGAGCAGGGATGAGATCCAACACCCACGCCATTTTTCTCCATTAGACATCTCCAACTTGGGAAATACCCTGGCGACATCCAGTTTAAATATTTTGGTGCTATGGCGTTCTTTTCTCCCTGCCTTAACCCCATGTTCCCAAGGCCTTATGTTGTTTGAAGAGGAATTGATGCTATGATAAAGGAAACACACAGGCATGAAGCTACAGATGGAAGCAAACAGATTGATCGCATAGATTTTGCCAAAGAAACAAGCAGGGACTATTTTTATCTTCAAGAGTTATGCTGTCATTTATATTTGAATAGTGTGTTCTAACTTATCAGCAGCACAGTATAATGCTGTCTTTCCCTGAATAATAGTGATGAGTTTACTTTGGTCATTCCACAACCTTACCCCGGATGCTTTTTGGCCAGCAGCAATAATTTGTAATAAGTGATGTAGATGAGGGCAGTAGTCCATGCTTTGGGGACTAAGTTCACAGACAATTGATATATTATTCTTTACAAGTGCCAGTATGATTAAAATAATTTCACAATAATATTTACAACTTACTTTCTGTGGAAAAATGTGAAGAACTGGAAATTAAGGTGAAGGCTATTTGGGAGTCTACTGTATTATTTTTACAACTTCCCTGTAAGTTTTAAGATTTTTTTTCAAAATTAAATATTAACAAACCTTGCATGATATATAACTACATAAGAAATATGTGCCTGATGAAATAGGGTAGACAGTGTAAATAAATGAGATTAAATTAAGAAATATGACTGCCCAAAAGAGAGAAACAGGTTTTGCTATACAACCTTACAGAATTTTTTTTATGACCTACAAAGAGGAAATCAATCAATCAATTGAAACGGACACAGAGCTAACGCAGACAGGAGAATCAGCAGACAGGGACATTAAAAGAAGTATTATAACTGTATTCCCAATAGAGTGAGTTTAGCACTTGCACATCCCTGAGGGTGAGTGCCTTCCTAAAATCTGTGCCCCACATATGTCTCATGTCTCACCCTAGTCCTGGTCCTGATTCCAGATGTTCAAAATTAAGACATAGAAGATGTAAAAAAAAAAAAAACAAAAGCAAAAAACAACTCAAAGCTCTGCAAGTGGAAACTACAATGTGTGAGATGAAAAAGCATATTGAATGGGATTAATGGCAGATTCATTATCGCAGAAGAAAAGATTAGTTACATTGGAGTCATAATAATAGAAACTAGCCAAAATAAAATAATTTGAAAAAGCAAGTGGAAAGAAAATCTACGAACTGTGGGATAACGGCAGAGGCTCAATATATCTATAGTTAGAGTTCACAAACGAAAGGGAAAGAGGAATGGAGGAAAGTAAAAATAAGTGAAGAATAATGGTTCAAAAAAATTCCAAATTTGATGGAAATTATAAACCTATATGTGCAAGAAGCTTAATCCAAAGCACAAAAACTGTAAACAAAAGAACATCAAGATGATCGTAATCAAGTTGCTCACAACCAATTATCAAGAGAAAATCTTTAAAGCTGCCAGAGACATATTACGCACAGAAAAAATATAATAAAAAATGTCTCATAGGAATCAATACAGGCAAGAAGATAGTGGAAGAATGGTTTTAAGATACTGAAATTTAAAAAAGGAAAACTGCATCCCTAGAATCCTATACTCAGCAAATACAACCTTCAGAAAGGAAGGCAGAAAAAAATAATTTCCCAGACATACAGAGAATGAAAGAATCCATCACATGCAGTCCCACACTACAAGAAATCTTAAAGGAAGTCCTTCAGGCAGAAGGAAAATGATACCAGATGAAAGTCTGTATCTACAGAAAGGAATGAAGCATCCCAGAAATAGTAATTATCAAGAACTGAGAATGGTCTGAGCTTTCACTCTATTTGCAAGTTAATAAGTTAGCCTTCCACAGTTTCATGGCTGCTGGCAGAAGATACAAGACTCCTGGGTCAGAGACAAAGAACTTTATTACTCATAACACAGCAAGCAGCACGAGCTTCATGTTTGTGCCAGGTCTCCATGCCATCCAAGGCCCGTGTGGTAAAGCAGGTTGGCCTAGATGTGTGATGCACATGGTTCCTTGTAAGCGAGAAATCCTGAATTTAGTAAAATAATTTTTTTTTTTATAGACTGCAAGCAAATCTGTCCAAACTTTGCCCAGGAGGAAAGCATTATCTTTAGTATAAAAGATAGCAAAACCCATGCCCTCTGTACCAGCAGGAGGCATTATTTTAGTCTCATTGAAGGCTGTTCATTATATAAACATCCTTGGAAAGATAGTCTAGAAAAAGCTTCCAATGCCTTTGCTCACAAGATGTTCAGAAATATGGGAAACTCATTAAGAATTGTCTCACAATGGTAACTACATAAGCAAATATACAAGTTTTTTTTCTAATTATTTAAATGTCTATAGGATCGTAGACTGTTAAAATAAAATAATAATAATAATGTAGTGAAAGGCCTAACATATATGTAAAACATAAGATAAAAATAACACAAAGCTCAGAAGGAAAGATGAAAGTATGTGATAAGATCCTTATGCTATACATGGGATGTTTTAATGTCACTTGAAGGTAGATTGAGATAAGGTAAAGGAGCATATCATAAACCATAGAGCAACCACTAAAATAACAAAACAAAAAATTGTAGCTAAAAAGCCAACAAATGAGATAAAATAAAATCATAAATAATTCAATGAGTCCAAAATGAGGCAAAAAAAGGAAAAGAACAAAAAGCAGAGGGAAAAATAGAAAACACAGTAAGATGATAGATTCAAGCCTAATAATTTAATCACAGTGAATGTAAATAGTCTAAATCCTCCAATTAAAAGTCATAGGTAGATTTTTAAAAGCAAGACACAGTTGTAAGTTGTATATAAGGAGCACTTTCAAATAGAAAGTCACAAATGAATTAAAAGTAAAAAGACTAGAAAAAGACATACCATGTTAACACTGATCAAATGAAAGCTGAAGTGGCTATATTCATATCAGACAGAGTATATTTCAGAGCAGAAAATATTTCCTGGGATGAGAAGATTCTTTCACAATAACAAAAAAAATAAATTCTTCAACAGCTCATAACAATCTTAAATGTTTATACACCCACTCATAAACCTTAAAAACAGATGAAGCAAAAACAGAACTGCGATGAGAACAAGACAAATTAACAATGATAGTCAAAGATTTCAATATCTCTCTCAATACTGATAGAACTAAGGCAGAAAATCAGGAAGGGTATAGAAAATTTGACTAGCGCTATCAACCAACTTGACCTAAGTGACATTTATGGAACATTCCACTCCACAAGAGCAGAATACACATTTCTTTTTTTTTTCGGTATTCGGGCCCCTCACTGCTGTGGCCTCTCCCGCGTTTTCGGTTTATCTTTCCATTTCACAAATATGAATATATATATATATTCATATTCATTCCTTTCTTAGGTGAATTATATTATGCTCATATTTCTCCTTTTTTTTTTACTTTATATATTATAGAGATAAATCCATTGCATTATATATCATGTCTTGTTTACAGCTTTATAATACTCTATCATGTGGACAAACCATTGTTTATTCAACCAGTGCCTTAGTAATAACTTTTAGATTGGTTCTAGTCTTTTGCTATTTTATATATGTCATGCCTGTGTTTTTGCTAGCATAGCTTTGGAATAGGTTTTTTTGAAGTGGTTTTGCTATGTGAAAGACAATGCATACATAATTTTACTAAATTTTTTTTCTTGATTATTGAGCACTTTTAAATGCAAAAGGCAGAAAACGGTAGAAATCTTGAAGTTCAAGTTCACCAATCACTGGTGTTGATTTCTGAGTCTCCATTCAATCTCCCTGACTTCAATAAACTCTTGCTACTGCTCTAAGAAATATTTCTTATGTTTATTTTTCATGGCTACTCCATTCTCTTTTCTAGGAGCATCAAATGTTTTCAGGAATTTTTTAATATGACCTAACTTGTTCTAAAGATAATATGTATAAAATTATAACACAAAAATACAAGCTTTATAGAATTTTATAATTGCAATACATTGAAAATATTTTCCTTCATTTAAAGGGGGAAACAGGGATGTTAAACAAAATAATCAAGATTAAAGAAAATATTACTGACAGAGGCAGGATTAGAATCCAGGCCTCATTCTCTAGGTACAACACTCTTTCATCTACATCTGAGATTCTCAAGCTGGTATGCCAGAGGACACGTGATTCCATAGGAAAAACATGGTATATTGTCTTAAAACTTAATTCTAAGAAGTCATTTGATTCCATGGTAAGTCAACTTCATTCCATGGTAAGTAATAGAAAATATTTTTGTAGGTAAACAGACATATATCGGAGGAGAAAGAAGTATAATCATATGGCATTTTTAATGATCAAATCTAGAACGCTGAAAACCTTTCCAGCTTGTAGCATACCACGTAGCATGTGACGTTCCTGGACCTCCAGGGTACAAGTTCATCCTCCTCTGCCTAAGAGCACATTGTCCATCCCTGTACTGCTTTTCCCTTGGAGTTGACGTGGATCATTTCTACCAGTCTAACAGTTAGCATTTTCACATCCTACCTGAATCGGGCCAGGTATATGAATGAAGAGGAGAAAGAAAACGAGGAAGCTGCTGATCAGTCCTGTCCCTGGAGATCATTTGGCTTCACTTTGATCCACACTTGGGTAAAAGATAAAGGGAAGAGCATCCTGACCTCCTTACCAAAGACAGGCTGAGAACTCTTAGAGCCTTCTCTGCTGCCTGCAATGTAAAAGGCCATCACAAAATGAGAAGGAGTTGGGGTGAGTAGGAGTTGCTATAAAGAAAAGAATTTTCTTCACTGTATTCAAGAGAAATAAATAGTCTAAATGGCTGTCACATAAATATCTGGAGATAGAACATCATATTCTAAACAAAGACTAATCATGAAGAAAAGTTGCTTATGGCCTAGCACCATGGTTCAGTCTGAATGCTTTTTAATTCCTTTGAGGATGCCTTAGCTCTTTTCTTCAGAAGAATTAGGGGGATTAATCTCTAAAATCAACACAAAAATAAAAACAAAGTATGGAAATAGTTACCATTGTAAATCCCCTAATTGAACCTATATAGAGTGTACAGAGTTCTATGCACACAGCCCTATACAGTGATTTCTTTGCAAGTCCGGAATTTGAACAAAGGAAGGAACCAAAGGAAGAGCTATGTGCAGATGTCTGGGTATTCAGTCCATTTTGTTTTTAAGTTATCTATCAAATCCCTAGGAGTTAATAATAGAGGAAAAGAAAATTCTAAAGTTATCTTGCCTACAGGGTTTATATCTTTCTGCCTCAACATTAAGTCTACCTTAAACATCAAGACCCATATTTTGATGGTACAAAGAGGTAAGCAGAGGCCAGTTATTACAAACTCTCTTCCAATTGGTTGGTGCTCATGTGTGGTTTTTGTATTTGTTAAATACATGGTGATAAGAATCAAATGAAGTACAAGAGTTGGAGCTTACCATGTACAACATACTGGGCACTTTAAGTTATAGGTCCTAATAAATGGTGTTTATATGTTCTAGTATTATTTTTCCTCTGATAAAATACCTTCGTATATCTTGGTCATCTTCTTAAGTTACTATGACCAAAACTGTGTGCCAAATGGGAAAAATGTGACTAAGTCAATTAACTGAGCTGACTCTACCAATAAATAAAGTCCTAGGAGCTTGTTTAGCTAATTAAGATCAAAGGTTCTGAGGCTTGTTCATAATGGACAATTTTGGAGACAAGCCTGCCTCTTGCTGCAACTTCCTATTGAAAGTCTGGATGTGTGTGCTTCGGGAAGCCATGGTAGTTTCTGAGTTGGAAAGATGTTTAAACCTTCACGCAACTGAGAGGCAGAGTTAGTGGCTTATGAGCAGTGGAAAAATAAAACTGGCTGAGAAATATTTGGGGATGTTTTTAATGCTTTTGGATCTTTTGCTACAACCTGCTTTCAGTTATTTGATCACCAAATGTACACCCTTCTAAACTGTGCCTTGCTTTTTTTTTCCACTGAAGGATTTGCATAAAGTATCTGTTTGGACCAGCTACTTGGAGAGTGTACAGTATAAAAAGAGCACAAAATAATGAACTGTATACACACTGAGCAAGGGATTGACAAGCCCATTTGTCACACCCCAAGGTTTAATATTGGTTCAAACAAAAGGCTTTGGTGAGTCATGGAACTGAGGAATCCATTTGGGGAAACTTGTGGAAACTTGAGAATGGAGAACAATAACCCAGTGATTACTCACTTCAAACCATGTGAACGAGTAGCCATGGCCATGCAGCCTATCAAAGTATTTCTCCCAACCAACACACAGCACTCATCCTAAGAATTATGGTAATTTTATTTCATTTCCTTACATCTGCTGCAATGTTCTTGTACCCCTTATAAATTGATCCTTGGAAATGGCCCAGCTGGCTCCTGCATAGGGTTTGAAGCAGGACCTGAGTGTCAGTCAGAACTCAGTTTTTAAGTCCCAGCTCTTTGCCACTTACAAGATAGGTGCCCTTGGACAATTTACTTAACTTTTATAAGCCTCAGGTTTTTAATCTGTAAATTGGGGGTAATTATAATACTAATCTAACAGAATGGTTGTAAACATGAAATGAGACTTCATGCATGTCATTTAACACAGCACTGAACCCATAATAAGTACTCTGTAGGTCCAGTGGTTAAGGCTTCGCACTTCCACTGCAGAGGGTGCTGGTTTGATCCCTGGTAGGGAAACTAAGATCCTAGATGATGTGTGGCCAAAAAAAAAAAAAAAAAAAAGAGTTTTGCATAGGGAACAATTAGAGATGTGGGGAGAGATTTTCATCAAAGATGTTTATTGCAGTATTATTTCTAATGGGGAAAACTGGAAACAACCTAAGTGTTCTAATAACAGGGGACTGGTTAAATAAATTATGCTATATTGATATGATTGAATACCTTATAGCCTTTAAAATAATATTTTGGAGACTATTTCACATTGTGGGGAAATGTTCCAACAGATTAAGTTAAAAATAGAATATGAAACTATATATGACCCAATCCTAATAGTATAAAGATTTATATGCACAGACTAAAAATTGGAAAGGAGTATATCAAAACGTTAACAGTGGTCATTTCTGGTGATTAGATTTATAGGTGATATTTATTTTTTAAAGTTCTCTGAATTTTCCAATTTTTCTACAATAAACATAAATAACTTTAAAAACAAGTGCTCTTCAAAGGTTGTCTATTTTTTTTTTTAATGTTAAGAAGGAGGTTGAAATTTAAAGATGAAATTCAGAGGACTCATTTATCTCAGGTGTTCCGTGTCTCTAATTACTTTGAAATCAGTTTAGTATTAGAGTAAACTACATGTAATTGCTGGTATGTAACAGGTTTTGACCTATAGAAATGATAGTTTTATATGGTTCAATCTAACATCATTGTGTCCAAAGAAGAAGTAGAGACAAAGGATTAACTTGATGACTAAGAACTTTGCAGGATGTAGATTCTGGGCCAAGCGTTTACTATGCACTCACCCTGTAATCTCTCAATTTTCTTCTCTGTGTGCCTTGAGACGTAGGCGATTACTGAAAGCTACGTCTGCACTAGAATACAAGTTCTTTAGAAGACAGTTCTTGTGCCTTGCTGTATTTGCTCCTGAAAATAGGGCCTTCTTAACATAAAAAGCTCAATATCATAAAAAGTGTAAAAATTCTCTCAAAAGAATTACTAGGAGAATTCCAAAAAAGACAAAGGAAGAGGAAAGGAAAAATATTGCTCTGTAATTGCTTTTTGTACCTAATGCTTTGCCTTTATATGTCCCTGTGGTTTTCCTAAGCAGGAATGATCAAGGCACCACTTATGTTGAAAAATAAATGTGATTTTCAACATATTGTTCAAAGGAGCTTATTTTCTAAAACTCCACTGGAAAGAGGAAAAAAAGTGTGTTGTGTCTTCCACGCTAGCATCAGAAGGCAGGAGCTTTGGAATCCACACCAGCCATCTCATATAGAGACTTTGCGCAAGAATCACAGAGCGATCGTACTTGTGGCAAAAGCCAAAAGGAAAGTCAGTTGTTTCTTCTACTTTTGCCAATTCCAGCGGCAGGCCCTGGCCTGCAGATCTCGGGATTTTAAAAAAAGTCTTTCTGGCAAATAATTGCTTTCATGTTTGTATCCTTATTGCTAACTCTGGATCTCTTCTCACAATGTCCTTCTTGCATTGTGTCCAGGAGCCCTTTTTTTGTTTGGAAGAGTTCTAAGTTTCCTCTTAATGGAAACCAAGGTCCCAGTTGGCACTTATCTAAAAGTCCTTCCCTCCTCATACATTGTGGAGCATCCTTTGCCAAAATGCATTAAGAAGTGAAATCCATTTGAGTAAAGGCCATGAAATCAGACTGTTTATGAGCGTTCACGTTCTTGATCGAATCCTTCAGCATTCCATTTTGCAATCTTTCAACATGGAAGTTATCAAAAGACCCTCACCCAGTTGCAGACAACGGAGAGTAAACCGCCCTAAGTGCCACCAATGTCCTGAGGTAGTTGTAATGCCCTTATTTATCTTCCAGATGTCTTTCTTCTCCATTCACTTTATTACCTCCTAAAACTAGGAAGCCTGTGAGGTTTCTGTAAGCAGAGGGCTGTTTGCTTTCTAGAAGCAGGAAGAAGAGCTTGAAGGACTAAATCTGTGCTTGGTATTGATGTGCATCTGTTCTCCTGCTTCAGTAGACACTGTGGATGCAAAGACCAATGAAACACAGTTCCTGCCCTGCAGGATTCCCTTATCCAGTTCACGAGGAAAAGAGAGAAATCCAGAATCAGGATGCAGGCATGTACGGGCTGCCATGGGAAAACTAAGGGAGGTTATTGGAGAGCTGCAGGAGAAGATATTTCACCTGTGCCCTATAAGAGCAGCAGGGAAAAATAACAGAGATGTAACATAGCATATTTCCTGCCTAGGAAAAAGCGTGTGCAAACGCATAACTTGTGGTTGTTTTAGTTGGGACAGCTATGACAAAACCCTACAGACGGGGTAGCTTATAAATGACAGAAATTTATTTCTCACAGTTCTGGAGGCTGGGAGTCTGAGATCAGGGTGCCAGCACGGTTGGATTCTGGTGAGGGCCCTCTTCCAGTTTGCAAACTTCTCACTTCTTGCTGTGTCCTTATATGGCAGAAAGAGAGTTAGAGTCCTCTCCAGGGTCTCTTTTATAAGGTACTAAGCCCACCCATGAGGACTCTGCCCTCCTGACATAATCACCTCCCAAAGGCTTGACCTCCTAAAAATATCACACTGGGAGTTAGGATTTCAACATATGAATTTGGCGGAAGACAGACACAAACATTCAATCTACAACAGTGGTATAATGCACTGGTTCTCAAACTCGTAACCACAGGAAAAAATATTAAAAATGCTTGAGTTTCATCCTTAGAAATTCTGATTTAATTGGTACAGCATTCTGTCTAGGCATTGGGATTTTTAGAAGCTCCCTTCATCATTAGAATGTGCTGCTCATGAGAACCACTGTTAGCCCTGTTATCTATCTTGACTGTAGAGCTTATGGGCAAGAGTACTGATAAGGCTTAGATGGAGTTCACTGTAACAAGCTCAGACTTAAAGGTAACAGAGTGATCCTCGAGAATATTGTACAGGGCTTCCCTGCTGGCGCAGTGGTTAAGAATCCGCCTGCCAATGCAGGGGACATGGGTTCAAGCCCTGGTCCGGGAAGATCCCATATGCCGCAGAGCAACTAAGCCCATGTGCCACAACTGCTGAAGCCCATGCACCACAGCTACTGGCCCTGCGCTCTAGAGCCCACAAGCCACGACTACTGAGCCCACATGCCACAACTACTGAAGCCCATGCACCCGTGCTCCGCAACAAGAGAAGCCACCGCAATGAGAAGCCCATGCACCGCAACGAAGAGTAGCCCCCGCTCGCCGCAACTAGAGAAAGGCCACACGCAGCCACAAAGACCCAACACAGCCAACAATGAATAAATAAAAAGAAATACATATTAAAAAAAGAAATTAAAAAGAAAGAATTTTGTACGGGTGAATGGCAAGATTGAATCTGTATACTAGAAGGAGAGCTTAGATAGGTAGCGATTGAATGGACTGTTTATGCAACATTGTGAGTGTATGTGTGTGTGGGATTGGTGGGGAAGGGGATGATCCTGGAAAAAGGAAATAGAAAGACTTCTTAGAGGGAGCCTGTGGCTGGAAATCAAGTAGCAAATGATGACAGCACCAAGGTGGCAGCAGGGCTCCACAGCTATTGTGGCTTGATTGAGCAGTGACAGGTGATGAGCACAGGAGTTCTTACCTGGGTAATTCCATCCATACACCCACATTTTCCAGGGCGTCACGATACAGGAAAGGCTCTGTTTGATTTACCTAGAGAACTGCCTTCTGTGCTTTTCTTCATTTTGCTTGTGGAGGACAGTTCTCAGGGAACTGCCCGCTAAGCTCAAAGCTAGTCAGGGTGGTAGCCATCTTTAAATAAAGAAAATGAGGTAATTCGATGGGCCTTTCTTTCCTTCCTTTCTTTGTGCAAGCCAAGGCACATTTCTTTGCTTTTACTACCCTTGCTCTTCTGAAAAAGCTGCAGCAATTTGTAAAAGGTCATTTGCCTGAGTTCTCTGAGATTCTCCTACTTTCTTGATGAAACTACTATCAGCTGATGGGCAGATTCACAATCCCAAGGAGCTAAGCCCATAATCTGCTTTGGCCTAAAGGTGAGTTCTCTCGTCCCACAGAAGAACCGATTTCTTCCGGTACATTCCTTCAACAGCTAAAGAGCTTGCCAGGGCCCTATCAGAGTGAGTGTGGCCAGAAGAGATGCAGCAATGGTTTCTGGCTAATTGGCAGGGTGAGCTCTGGCTTATGTAACGGTTACCTCTGGCCATTTGTCCCAACACCCCTTTGGGCAGTGATGCTGTGGTATTTTTAATGGTAAGGGCTTGGCCAGCATTCAGCCAAACAGCTTGTTCATTTTGCTGGCTGCAATTAGAGTTACTGTTTCTTTCACCTTGTTTCCAGCCAGACCTGGTTCTGTAAATACGTCATTGGGGGTTTGGATGGAGCTGTGTTCTGTCTCAGTGCCTTAATTCTGTCTCAGTGCCTCCATTATTTCAGTTCAAAGAGTCATTTTACCTTTAAACAAAGAGGGCCCGTGATATATCTGACCTTAATCCCAGGTGTCAGTTGTAAGAGAGGGAGTTAGATGTTCCCCATTTTAAAGACACTTCACAATTTGGAAAGAGGATTTGAGTATTGTCAGCAGAGAGGAAATCAGCCTAGCCCCCTGGGTGGGGAATTCATTAGAAGCTGCCTTATGTCCTCATGCCGCTCGTCACATGGAGGTAGGCAGCTGCTGTAAAAGCGGTGTAATGTCTCCCGATGGAGTATGGAAAGGGGAAAGGAGATCTGATTTTCTGGAATTCAGTGTCTCCTCTTTACCTCTATCACCCCTGTCAGGATTTATTCTGGAGCTGCCAGTACTGACTGTGGATAAAGAACAGAGCTTCCTTATTTACCTTCAGCAGACCTAGGAATTTCCTTTAAAAATGACTTTATATTGAAGGGAAAAAGCTACATGTGTTTTGTAAGAAGTACACTTATAAAAATCACAAACGCTAGGGAATTCCCTGGCGGTCCAGTGGTTAGGACTGCGAGCTTCCACCACGGGGGGCCCGGGTCCCACTCCTGGTCGGGGAGCTAAGATCCCGCATGCTGCGTGGCACGGCCAAAAAAAAAAAAAAAAAAAAAATCACAAACGCTATTCTCTCCAGAGAGGAAATTAAGTCTTTCGTCTTCATTTCTCTGAGAAGTTGAGAGAAAGACAACAGGAAGAACTCTTAAGAGAAGTGTGAGAAGAGAAACTCCCCCAAGAGAGCCAGGCAGGTCTGTGTTATACTTGCCCTCCTGCCCCCTCCCTTATGTGGAGAGGCCCAGGAAGTCACTTCTGAATTTTTCTCCACAATAAAAATTTCCCTAAGTAACTTTATTGCCTAGGAAATGTTTGGGGCAAACAAACAAACAAACAAAAAAATATATATATATATAAAATAAATATCTATATTACTATGGGTAGTTTGGGCCACATGAACAGAATAGTGTCAAAGATGAATTTTGAATGAAAATATTTTGAAGAATTTCTGATCCCAAATAATGATAGACAGTATCGGCTAATCTCCAGGTTGACTCTCTTTTTGAATATATTCTTACTATTCTGATGACACCACTCTGACTTTTTCAATTAGAAAATGAGGAACTATGTAAAACCTGCTAATCTCCATTTTAGCAGGGAGAATCCAGATATTCCTCCTATACCATAAGGGGCAATTATGGGCGTTGGGAAGAAAGAGAATAATGGAAGGGCCCTGGGTCCCAGCAAAAGGAAATTTATCAGTTACCTCAACTCTCTTCTATCTTTAACCTTGCCCAGACCAGATTAAAGTACTGGTCAGCAGGATCACTCGAATTACTTGGCAAAGTAAATTGACCCAAATCCTGCTGAAGTAGTCAGCACTCTCAAGTGAGAATTTAAAAAAGAAATCTAGTCGGCATCAACCTAAACGGGTGTTTTTCTGGTACACACGCCCAGGCAAAAGAAGCTGAAATTATAAAACTAAATAATTCCCTAATGCTTTCTCTAGAAACAATGATTATTTTATAATTCAACTTTTAACTCTTTAACATGCACGTCAAGACGTAGATTGGCCAGGGAAATCTCAAAGGAAAATCGAATGCAGTATGAAAACCATAGAACCATGGAGACATTATGCTGAATTATTTCACAACACTTAGTTTTCTTTGGCTAGTAGAAAATATTAATCAGTGACTCTGCACCAAGTTTACTGCTTGGTGAATTACCACAAAATGAAGATACAAGGGCATGCCATCCAGATAAAGAAATAGAACATTTCCAGAACCTCAGAAGTTTGAGCTGGAGGTCCCAACCTTGCAATAAAGGAAGAATAGGAAATAAAAGGAAAACACATTTGGAAAGAAGGAAATAAAACTGTCATTTTTCATACTGATACTATTGGATATGTAGAAAATCCAAAATTATCTACAAATAAAGTATTAAGACTATTAAGTGAATTTAGCAAGGTCCCAGAATAAAAGTCAATATGCACAAATCAGTTGTATATTCATATACAAGTAGAAAACAATTGGAAAATGAAATTTTAGAAAACAGTGTAATTTATAATAGCACAAAGAATTAAACACCTAAAGTAGTAGTTTTCAAGGAGTGATCCAAGGAGCCCTGGGGATTCCTAAAATTCCATTCAGATGGCCCTCTTTTACTCTCATTCTTTCATGAGTGAACAGTGAAGTTTTCCAGACGTATTTAATATGTGATAATACATCAAACGGAATACAGAAGTAGATCTGTGTATCTAGCTGTCTTCTATTATACAAAGTTTTAAAGAGATTTAAAGCTTTAAAGGGATTTGCAAAAATGTAAAACAATGCCAATATGTTTTGTCTGATTATACTATCAATTAATAGGAAATGTATGTTAAAAATTTCCACAGAGTTGTGGATTTGTATATTTCTCCTTTTAGTTTTGATAGATTCCTCTTTTTTGCTTTAGATTTGCTTTATATATTTTAATTCAGAATGGCTTTATCTTCCTTTTGAAGTGAACCTTTTATCATTATAAAATATCCTTCTCTACCTTTGTTACAGATTTTTGCCTTCAAGGGTACTTCATTTGGCATTCATATAGTTATAACTGGTTACTTTTTGTTAGTGCTTTTCATGACATCTTTTTTATCCTTTTGCTTTCCGTATTTCTGTATCCTAATATAGAAATGTTTCTTTTATAAACCATGTAAAATTTTTATTTTAATTTTCCCAAACGTCTCATAACTTTTACTTTTAATTTGAATGCTTAGTCCATTTACATTTAATGAAATTACTGACATATTTGTGTTTACTCCATGACCTTACTCTTTGTTTTTTATTTTTCAGTGTTTTCTATATTTCCTTTTCTCTCATTTATCTCTTTTGGTCAATTGATTTTTTTTATTATTTCATTTTTTCCCTCTGTGTATTACTTCTTTGCTACTCCAGATATTACAACATTCATATGTTGGTTTGAAATGTATTTTGCCTTTGTTTTTGAAAGATAGTTTTCTTGGGTATGGAATGCTAGGTTGGCATTTATTCTCTTTCAGCATTTTGAAGATATTCTATCATCATCTGGCTTCTACAGTTTCAAGTCAGCTCTCATTCATATTGCTTTTCCTATGAATGTAATGAATCTTTGTTTTCTTATTGCTGTTAAGATTTTGTTTTCTTTATCTTGGCTGTGAACAGCTTTATTCTGATTGTTCTTGATATTGTTTTCTCTGCTTTTGTTAAGCTTGGGACTCAGAACTTTTTGAATTTGTAGTTTAATGCCTTTTATCACTTTGGGGAAATTTTCAGGATTATTTCTTCAACTGTTACTTCTGCCCTTTTCTGTCATTCCTCTCATTCTGAGATTCCAATTACACATATGTTAGACCTTTTTTTTGTTTACCATTTCTTAAGTGTCTCTTATTCTCATTTCGTATTTGTTTTCAGTTTTTCTCTGTGTTTTATTTGTGAACATTTTTACTGACATAACTTCCAATTTACTAATCTTCTTTTCAGTTTTGTCTAATATGCTATTTAAACCATGTATTGAATTTTTTATTTCAGTTATTTTGTTTTACAGTTTTTAAGTTTTTATTTGATTTTTGTTGACTCAGGTTCTTTTTTTTTTTTTCTGAAGAGCTCCAACATAACAATCAAAGTTATTTTAAAGTTTTTGTTTGACAAAACAAATAACTTTATCACTTATGGATCTTTTTCAATTGTGTGTTTTCCTTTTGGTTTTTGGTCAATTGGTCCTGTGTTCTGGTATACATGGTAATATTTCTATAGATTTTCAGATATTATGTATAAATAATTGGAAAGATTCTGAATGATATTTTTTTCCTCAGTTTAATTTTGCTTTTGACAGGTAGTTCGATAAGGGGCATATTTTATAATTCATTCTAGGATTAAACTGATCAAATGTGAATTTTATTCTGTGGGTTTTGATCTATTTCCAGTTCATCTTTACTTCTATTGCACAGTCTTTTAGGCTTCCCAGTAGAAAATTTATAATGTTTACTAGTTGTGCTTCATCTTGGTAGGTCTTTAACTCTATGTCTCTCTAGTATTTATGAGAGTGCCATTCGCTCTGTTTAGTTTCTCTATCATCTCTTTCTGTTTGGCTTCTGAGGTTTTTGGCTCCAGTCTACTTACAAATGGCAAATGCATTTAGAGAGAAATTAACCAGAATACTTGACTCACTTCAATGCATTTTCCTTTCCTCTAGGACCTTGATCACTTCAAGTCCTGACTGCTTTTTTACATTTTTTAATCTAGCTTTTCTTATCATTTTTGGTGTGAATTTGGTTTGATTCTGGCTAATCTCTTTAATTGGAGGTAAAGTCCCCAGAGGTCATCATTTTTTCTCCCATCCTGTATATCTACTCAATTACCAAGAATTGAAACTCTACATATCTCTTAAATATCCCACTTCTTCTCCATTCTGAGTGCCACAACTTTTATTTCAGGCCCTAATCGTCTACTCCTGAATATTACCAAGGGCCAGCTAGGAGATATCTCTGCCTCAATCTTTTTGCATTCACCTTAAACATCACTTCCAGAGTGAACCAGAACTCCCCTAATTAAACTTATCTTGAGATTTATATCACCTATAAAATAAAAATCCAAGTTCTATAGGAGGTGCATGGCATTGCAGTAGATAGATGCTAGTACAGAATTAAAAGTTATAATACTTCTGTTATGGACGGAGAATTAAAAAGCTGAATGATATGATTGCACAAAGCAGGAGATAAACCAGTGTGTCCCTAGAGGTTGGTTCAGACTTTTCAAGTCTAAAAAAGTACCTTGTGGAACTTTGATGCTGATGAGTAAAGACTCAGTCTCTGGTGAAAAACTCTCCTTAGTCTTTCTCAATTTTTTTCAATATTATGTATAGACCTACTCTCAACCTCTGACTCATAGGTACATTAGCTCTGGGCATGCTTCTTCATCAGCTTCAAATAACAGATACAAAAAGAATACTATCAATCAGTTCTCAGTATTTACTCTGAGACTAAGGATAGCATCCCTTAGCATATCGAGATTCCAGGACTGTCTGTCTTCACATCTTACTGCTCCCCAATATATACTCTATGCTCTGCTTCACCAAAATACTTGCCTTTCTCATTTTTTCATACATTCACATATATTGTGGCTTCTGTCAGGAGTACTTTTCTCTTGGAAAATCCCTAATTACCATCTTGAATCAGCTCAAATGCTGCCTCTTTTTTTTTTTTTGCAGTACGCGGGCCTCTCACTGTTGTGGCCTCTCCCGTTGTGGAGCACAGGCTCCGGACGCACAGGCTCAGCAGCCATGGCTCACGGGTCCAGCCGATCTGCGGCATGTGGGATCTTCCCGGACCAGGGCACGAACCCATGTCCCCTGCATCGGCAGGCGGACTCTCAACCACTGCGCCACCAGGGAACCCCCAAGTGCTGCCTCTTTTAGGAAGATTTCCTGAACCATCTATGCCTCACATTAAAATTAGACCCTCCCCTTCTCTATTTTCATAATACTTTTTACAGCACCTCTATTGGGACATTTATCTCTTTGTAATTTTTATTTCTGTCTTCTTGGCAAGAATGTGAGCTTTTCAAAGGCAGCGTTTTTAAATCATTTCTTTGTGAACCCATGACCAACACAGTACTTAGATCATAAAAGTAACTCAATCAATAATAGTTAAATGAGTCAGGTTTTCAATATTATCAAATCCTATGGCTCAAGTGAATTCCTTTATCTGGATGAGATATCTGGCAAAAAATAGGTATTCAGTTAATATCTTTTCAATTGATGAATCATTAACTTTTGAGTAAAAATTTACTTCATTCTGAAGATACAGTTGTTTTTTTAATATATATAAACAACTTCTAAAGAATAAACTCAAGTTTGGAAGAGAGAGTTTAGAGACTTGTAGTTGGAGAAAATCATTTTTGAATTACTTATCTAAAAATCAAACCTAAATTTTTCTTCGTAAAACAAAGATTAATTAAGAATGAAATCACTGGGGCATAGATAATTTGAGAAAAATCAGTTTGCTATAAGGCCATAAGAAAAATATGTCAAATGTCCAAATATACAACTTATCTTAAATTTTTGAGTGATGAGCCATTAAAAACTATATTCTGAAAATGTTTAAAAATTAAAGAGCATCATGTCTACCTCATATTGCTCCTAAACTCTGTGAACCTTCACACTGTGCAGGCAAGGCTCAGTTGCCGTGGGGCTATATATGGACACTTAATCCCTAGGGATTTAAAGGAGCAAGTTCTGCTCAGTCAATGAAAAATCATTGGCAGAACTTCTGGGACATATTTTTATGCGCATAAAAATTAATTTCAGAGATGTGTAATTGTAGATTTTCATTACAGAATCTCCCGGTCAAATTGCATGCTACCAGAAGGTGCTGTGAGAAATTTTTAAACTCAGGCAAATGAAAACGATCGCTTTTTCTGCTAATGAAGCTTACTGTGGTTTCTTCTCAGGTACTGAAATCAAGAGAGTTGGCTGCCTTGCATTCTATTCAGTCTCTACATGTGCAAGAAAGATGGTACATATATGTTAGATTGGACCCCACTCACACTCTCAACTTGTCTTTCTGTATGATCATAATTGCTGAGTTCATAGCATTTTTTTTGTTGCTTTCAGAGCTGACATAATAAAATGGAACACTTAGCAAGTGTGGATTATACTAAGAAACTGACACACAGATGGTTATGTGTTCTGCATATATCTGTTTAGGCACAACTGAGTTTAAAATAGACTGTGTTTGGAAAGTCTTTTTGACATTAGTTATTTATAATATTCTTCTAATATTATAAACGACTATTGTTTGGCCTGATCAGCACTCAAAACCTATGTAGTTCATAATATGACTGAAAAATTACACATTTATAATGAATGATAGTACCTAAAATATAATTATTACATTAGGAATTAAACAAATTTAAAATAATATTAAAATTTACTTCATCTTTATTACTAAACATAGGTTCTTGAGAAAAATAAAAAACAGTAACAGTAATGCAATGCTTTGTGGGAATTTGCTAAGGAACTTCTAGAACTGCTACAGGAATTTATATTTTGAGAGTGTCAATTCTTTACTGTTTCCCATTTTGTGAAAAAGTTATTGGGGATTTTTCTTTATTGAGATCTATTTCATGGGTTGGGTTAATATTTGGCTCCCTAATGGGAAAGAAATAAAAGGAAAGAAAAAAAGTAAATTTTTCAAAAATAGTCAGCATAGAAAATGAGTATTCATTTTGGGAAGAGATTAGTGAAGGATTAGTGAAAGAGGGAATGTATATAGATAAAGCCAAGAGCCCAGAAAGTACAAGATCTTAACAGGAAAGGAGACAGGATAGAGGAAGCTGTTCATGTGACTATTTCATGCTTATAATCCAGAAAGTACATGGCCATCTATAGAACATTCTCTTTATTTATTCTCAAAGAGATTTTCTCTGTTTTAGTCAATGCCTGGCAAATCTTGCTTTCAAATGTGTTGCTCTTACCTTCTCTGCCCAAGTTCTTGATGATAAATGTCTTTACTGATGTTGCCTGTATTTTTGTCTTCTTCATTGACATTTTAAGATTTCGTCTACTTGTTATGCAAGAGAAAATATTTGAAACTTCTTCCCCTCTTCAGGACTGTTTTTTAAATTAAAAATATAAAACCTTAGTAGCTCTAAATTAATCATTAGCTTGAACTAAGTGACCCTCTAAAAAGACAAAATCAGGAAATGAAACAGCTTTCCAGCTTCTCCAGTTGATCTTCCCAATGTAATATCAATGATGTAGGTGGGACATATCCATAGAGACAGGGGTAGGGGTGGGCAGAGTTGACTCTATGCTACGGGTAAGAGTGTATAGGGTCCTGTGGTTGGAGCCAAGAGGAGAGCACCAAGTATTATGAAGCAGAAGTAGAAACTAGTTAATGTCTGGGATTATGGATTTGGGTTGGGATATTGTTAGGGATTTCTTATCCCTGAAGCTATACATCAAGGACTTATTCAACCATTTCTGTTGCCCTTTCTAAGGGTTCCACCTCTCATGCCCACTACCTGCTTGTCCCACTTCTTGAATCTTTATTAGAATTCTTTTTCTGCTGCAGTTGTCTGGGGTAGGGTGGAGAAATAGAGTATGGATGACGTGGTTCCATCCCAGACCCACATTTTCCTATGGAAGGAGGTAGAATCTTCCATGTCATACAAATGCTACACAAAATCCTTTCTTGTAAATGATCCCAACCAGTATCCTCTTGACTCCCTTATTTGCTTTGAATTGAATACAAGAACATTAAACACACCCATATTCAAATAGAAATATTTGCATGGAAATGTATCTAGAGCCAAAATAAAGAAATTTTGAATGGGCAAATTGTTTGGAATTATCTGTAGTATATCTCCCTTTTTCAGCATAGATAGCAGATATTTGGATATATGCGTTATATACATGCTTCTATTTTTATGTACCTTCTTTTTCTCTGAGGCTGGCAAAAAAAACCTCTCAAAATATTGCTTTGGAGTTGTTCTTTTGATTTTACCCCCCGAGCATTTATTCAAGAGAATAAATTTGGCCATTTTCAAGCTGTGAGAATATGGAATGCATAAATTTTCCTGCTATAAAATACATTTTTGGTGTATTTATGTAACACAAAACAGATGCATCTACAAAGTTTACACATAGAAACACAGATTACTGAAGGAAAAGAGTCAGGTCTGGCTTGGAGAAGATTTTGGTATTTTTACCCTACAAATATTTCCAATGTGTAAAATTGGCACAAGGGACTTGGATCCAATGATTGGGTTTTGGGAAGATTCCTGTAAAATGGCACAAGATGTGCATCTGACTACAGAGCACTTCAGGTTTAGGTCTACAATCTTAGGTATAGCCATGTTTATTTTTAAATTGAATGGAGAAAAGCCATAGGTTGTTTCTGTAAGATTTTCTGAATAATAGTAGCATGGTCTAATTTGAAATTACACCAAGCTTAAAAGTTAAATTTTTCTGGCAGTCGATCAAATCAACAATATGGTCATTTGAATTGGTTGCTAAAATGGAAATTAGCCTTTTAAAAAAGGTTTCTGGAATCCAGAATTTATTAAGCAGGCTACAGTTTCTCTCTTTGGTGCAGTTACAGAAATGCAATCTCAGTGTTGGTCCATGGATTGAGGTATCTGGATGGTTGAGTAGCTTTCTTAGAGTAGGTATATGACTGCTATAATGTTCTTACCCATTTGCCTTCTGAGAGGAGGGAAGTCTAGCAAACACAAGGGAGAGTGGGTAGGGACTGGTGGATGTTTTGGTTCTAGCAATATCAGGAAGTAATTACGCATAATGGTTGCGGTTAAGATTAATAAAGTACAACAGAAACTTGATACTTACTCCCCAAAAGCTTTGTCCTATCTTCTTAAATAAATTGTCACAATGTATGCTTAGCTCTTCAGGGGATTATACATTTAAGATAAATCTGTTTTCATTCTTTCATTCAACAGATATTTGTTGAAAAATTATTTTGTGGTAGGCACATATCATTATTACCTAAGGGTGTATGTGTGTGTGTGTGTGTGTGTGTGACTTTTCCTCCCTTTAAATTAATAGGATTGAAAATACTAGATTTTTCTTAATTAAAATCTCATTTTTCTATTCAAAATTTGATATATTGAAGCAACCACTTTTAAGGGGCTTTAATATTTTAAATTTCATTTAAAATTTCCACATTTAAGATACTTAATTATTTTAACTATTTCAATTACAAGAGTAACCAAAACTTACAAAGTACTTAAGAAGTTCTTCATTAAAACTCTAATAATATAGACTCATAAATACAGTGTATCATAAGTTGTGATAAAATATTTTTATACTTTTCATCTTAAAATCCCAAGTGTAAATTAGTAACTAGATATTTTAAATTGTACTCACAGGGCTTCCCTGGTGGTGCAGTGGTTGAGAGTCCGCCTGCCGATGCAGGGGACACGGGTTCGTGCCCCGGTCCGGGAGGATCCCACGTGCCGCGGAGCGGCTGGGCCCGTGAGCCATGGCCGCTGAGCCTGTGTGTCTGGAGCCTGTGCTCCGCAGCGGGAGAGGCCGCGGCAATGAGAGGCCTGCGTACCGCAAAAAAAAAAAAAAAAAAATTGTACTCACAATTTTAATATGCCAAATTCTCTTAAACATGACAAACGTATGAAATTAAAATTGTACAAAGATTATTTGTTAGTTTAATGCAAAAGTATTAACACTAAGGATTTAATTTACTTTATCATTTCTAACTTTAATTCTCAATCCTCCCAAGGTTAAAGACATTTTTACCCACTAATTAAAAGCTTTTTCCTTCCCCAAGCAATTTGTTATTCATCCGAAGCAAATGAGTGCTACCTTTTCAAAGGGCAAAAAATTTGGCTAGGAAATGAGATCTGTAACACCTGACATTCAAGGTGATTTTTCTCACGATCATGAGAGACAAATCCAAGCCCTCCAAATGGTGGATTGGATTTGGGAATGAACACCTATAATAAATACAAAGTTTTTGGTGTGAGCAGCTGGGTGGATAGTGGAACCATTTACAGAAATAAGAAAGATGGGAAGAGAAGATTTCAGAGAGAACATCTGGAGCAAACTTTCTAGGTTTGTGGGGCTCTGGTAGAAATGGATTTTTTTTTTTTTTTTTTTTTTTTTTTGCGGTACACGGGCCTCTCACTGTTGTGGCCTCTCCCGCTGCGGAGCACAGGCTCCGGACGCGCAGGCTCAGCGGCCATGGCTCACGGGCCCAGCCGCTCCGCGGCATGTGGGATCCTCCCGGACCGGGGCACGAACCCGTGTCCCCTGCATCGGCAGGCGGACTCTCAACCACTGCGCCACCAGGGAAGCCCCCGAAGTGGATTTTTTAAAAGGATGAAGATAAGTCCCTGGGGAGAGGGCTGGACTGGAAATTTAGGTTTGGAAATCACAGGAGTATAGATGTTCTTTGAATCTATGGAACTGAAGGAAAGGATAATAGGGAGAGAAAATAAGAAGCCAGAAGACTAAAAGGGTGAGATTTATAGCTCAGGAAGAAGAGAAAGAGCTAGAAAAGAACTCTAAGCAGGAACAATGATGCAGGAAGAAAAAATAAACAACAGTGAGAGATAATATGAAAGCTAAGAGAAGAGAATGCTTCAAGGAGGAAGAATTTCAAGAAGGAAATGGAAGAGGGAAAAAAAAAATCACAGATGAAAGCCATATTTAAGCAATTAGAATAAAAGCAAATGTGAGTGGGAAAACCTCTGGGTAGGCTTACAGAAATTAATTGTATAAACTGAAAGAGAAAGATCCACAAAGATACAGCAATAATCTCAGAAAAAGAAATAGATGTGGATGACAAACAGGGACAGAAGATACAGAGAGCAGAGAGCTCAGCACATATGGAATAACAGCAAAAATGTCTAAAGATATGAATAAGGCAAACATTTCCTGAAATAAAGAACAACTTGAACCACAAATGACTGAGGAAAATTGATACAGAGCTGGCAATGGAAATTTATACCCTAGTCAAATTTCAATAATTTGAATTGAAATAAGAAGAGTGAAAAAACCCTGATAAGGCTGTTGTGAAGATTAGTTAATACATGCAAGGCGTGAAGATTTGTGCCTGAAATACGATAAGCACTCAATAAATGCTGCTGCAGCTTTGGTTTTTCCTCCTTTTCCTCCTACATTTATGCATTATTTTTCCTGTTACCATGATTATTATTTGCCTCTGTTCCACCACTAAACGTCAGTATTGTTCAGGACTGGCCTTAGGCCCTCTGCCTTCTCAGTGTATTCTCTCTCCTTAAGCTAGGGGTCCCCAACCCCCGAGCCGTGGACAGGTACTAATCTGAGTTCTGCTAGGAACCGGGCTGCACAGCAGGAGGTGAGTGGTGGGCGAGTGAGGGAAGCTCACTGTCGCTCCCCAGCGCTTGCATTACTGCCTGAACCAACACCCCGTTGCCCCTCCCCACCGGTCCGTGGAAAAATTGTCTTCCACAAAACTGGTCCTGGTGCCAAAAAGGTTGGGGACCGCTGCTTTAGGCAATCTATTCTACACACACAATTACCCTCTGTTCACTGATAACTCCCAGTGTGGCATCTCTTCTTGGATGTCACAAAGCACCTCAAACTCAACTGTCCAAGATTCGTTTCATGCTCTCCTCCCCTGCAGTGATTCCTCTGCTATCTGTCCAGAAAGCTTGGTCCTCTTCCAGTATTGCTGATCTGCAGGAATGATACCACTGCTCTCCAGGTGCATGAGTCAGATGCTTAGGAGTCATCCTTGACCTCTCCCTCTATCTAAGCCAATGACTGTATCCACTTCTGCCCTCACATAACAGTCCTTTAAGTATGTAAGCCAGATTATGAGATTCTTCTGCAAAATATCTTCCAATACCTTTCCCTTTCACACAGAATAGTAATCTATGTCCCTTACTATTTCTTTGGCCTCATTTCCAATGTTCTCCCCCTTTCTCACTCCACAGCAGCTAGAGTGGTATATTTTCTTTTCCTAAAATACTCCAGCAGGCTCTCACTTCAGGTAACTGGATGACTCTTTTGCTTGGAAAGGTCTGTGCACAGCTATCCACATGCCTCCATCTATGAGGTCTCTGCTCAGACGTTACCTTGATTGCCTGTTCACTATCTGTTCTTCTTATTCTTTATTTTTCTTCCATATACTTAGCCACCACCTGACATATTTCATGTGCATTACTTATTTGTTTTCTGTTCATTCTCTTGTTCTCCAAACCCAGCCATACTTACTTGTTTCAATTACTTGCTATTACCACAGGGCCTTTGCACTTGATGTTTGCACTACTTGAAATATTTTTTTGACCTCTTTCCCTGTACCTATTCCCTGCTATTTTACCTATTTAGTTCCTTCAACTACTTTTATTTTGGCTTGGATGTCACTTCATCAGAGATGCCTTGCCTGATCCATAACTCCTGTTAGTATCCTTTATGACTTTCTAAAAACATATTCCCTTACATTTATAGAACTCATCTATATCTGAATTATATATATGATTATTTGACCATCACCCTGCTAGTGTTTTCCTCAACATTACGTGCCTAGCTCATAACCAGCATATTCAAGAACTCAAAATACTTCACAAATGAATAAATGAGCCCTTGGACCACTGTAATAGCCTTTCTTTTTTGTTTATTGGCTTTCTATCCCACAAATATGTTACTTTGCAATAATTAACTATCTCCAATTTCTCTTCCTTCAGCCTCCCTTATGCACTGTTCCCAATTAAATCTTCTTAAAGCATACCACGAATCACATCCCACGGATGGCCTTCCAGAAGGCTGAAAAGAGAATGAGAACTTCTCAAGGTCAAATCCCCACCACCACCTCATTTTCAGTCTTAACCTTCTCTGTATGGCTAGTTTAAGATCAAATGTAAATTTTATTAGTAAAGAAATTGTTTCATTATACAGGTGACAAACATCTGCCTAAAACAAACAAAAATGAAGTTGAGGGGTGTGGTACGGCTTGTATCATCTTGGGAAAGACACTGAGGATTGGAATTGTTTGTATTAAGTCTTTTTTTTTTTTTTACATCTTTATTGGAGTATAATTGCTTTACAATGGTGTGTTAGTTTCTGCTTTATAACAAAGTGAATCAGTTATACATATACATATGTTCCCATATCTCTTCCCTCTTCTATCTCCCTCCCACCCTCCCTATCCCACCCCTCCAGGCGATCACAAAGCACCAAGCTGATCTCCCTGTGCTATGCGGCAGCTTTCCACTAGCTATCTACCTTACATTTGGTAGTGTATATATGTCCATGCCTCTCTCGCCCTGTCACAGCTTACCCTTCCCCCTCCCCATATCCTCAAGTCCATTCTCTAGTAGGTCTGTGTCTTTATTATTGTCTTACCCCTAGGTTCTTCATGACGTTTTTGTTCCCTTAAATTCCATATATATGTGTTAGCATACGGTATTTGTCTTTCTCTTTCTGACTTACTTCACTCTGTATGACAGACTCTAGGTCTATCCACCTCATTACAAATAGCTCAATTTCATTTCTTTTTATGGCTGAGTAATATTCCATTGTATATATGTGCCATATCTTCTTTATCCATTCATCCGATGATGGACACTTAGGTTGTTTCCATCTCCGGGCTACTGTAAATAGAGTTGCAATGAACATTTTGGTACATGACTCTTTTTGAATTATGGTTTTCTCAGGGTATATGCCCAGTAGTAGGATTGCTGGGTCGTATGGTAGTTCTATTTGTAGATTTTTAAGTAACCTGCATACTGTTCTCCACAGTGGCTGTATCAATTTACAGTCCCACCTACAGTGCAAGAGGGTTCCCTTTTCTCCACACCCCCTCCAGCATTTATTGTTTCTAGATTTTTTGATGATGGCCATTCTGACTGGTGTGAGATGATATCTCATTGTAGTTTTGATTTGCATTTCTCTAAAGATTAATGATGTTGAGCATTCTTTCATGTGTTTGTTGGCAGTCTGTATATCTTCTTTGGAGAAATGTCTATGTAGGTCTTCTGCCCATTTTTGGATTGGGTTGTTTGTTTTTTTGTTATTGAGCTGCATGAGCTGCTTATAAATTTTGGAGATTAATTCTTTGTCAGTTGCTTCATTTGCAAATATTTTCTCCCATTCTGAGGGTTGTCTTTTGGTCTTGTTTATGGTTGCCTTTGCTGTGCAAAAGCTTTGAAGTTTCATTAGGTCCCATTTGTTTATTTTTGTTTCTATTTCCATTTCTCTAGGAGGTGGGTCAGAAAGGATCTTGATGTGATTTATGTCATAGAGTGTTCTGCCTAACCTTAAACTTATGGGGATTCCCTTCTGGTTATTTGTTGTTTTTCCCTTGCTGTTTTTAATATGTTTTCTTTGTATTTAATTTTTGACAGTTTGATTAATATGTGTCTTGGCATATTTCTCCTTGGATGTATCCTGTATGGGACTCTCTGTGCTTCCTGGACTTGATTAACTATTTCCTTTCCCATATTAGGGACGTTCTCAACTATAATCTCTTCAAATATTTTCTCAGTCCCTTTCTTTTTCTCTTCTTCTTCTGGAACCCCTATCATTCGAATGTTGGTGTGTTTAATGTTTTCCCAGAGGTCTCTAAGACTGTCCTCAATTATTTTCATTCTTTTTCCTTTATTCTGCTCTGCAGTAGTTATTTCCACTATTTTATCTTCCAGGTCACTTATCCGTTCTTCTGCCTCAGTTATTCTGCAATTGATCCCATCTAGAGTATTTTTACTTTCATTTATTGTGTTGTTCATCGTTGTTTGTTTCATCTTTAGTTCTTCTAGGTCCTTGTTAAATGTTTCTTGCATTTTTCCATTCTATTTCCAAGATTTAGGATCATCTCTACTATCATTATTCTGAATTATTTTTCAGGTAGACTGCCTATTTCCTCTTCATTTGTTAGGTCTGGTGGGTTTTTATCTTGCTCCTTCATCTGCTCTGTGTTTTTCTGTCTTCTCATTTTGCTTATCTTACTGTGTTTGGGGTTCTCCTTTTTGCAGGCTGCAGGTTCGTAGTTCCTGTTGTTTTTGGTGTCTGTCCCCAGTGGCTAAGGTTGGTTCAGTGGGCTGTGTAGGCTTCCTGGTGGAGGGGACTAGTGCCTGTGTTCTGGTGGATGAGGCTGGATCTTGTCTTTCTGATGGGCAGGTCCACGTCTGGTGGTGTGTTTTGGGGTGTCTGTGGCCTTATTATGATTTTAGGCAGCCTCTGTGCTAATGGGTGGGGTTGTGTTCCTGTCTTGCTAGTTGTTTGGCATAGGATGTCCAGCACTGTAGCTTGCTGGTCGTTGAGTGAAGCTGGGTGCTGGTGTTGAGATGGAGATCTCTGGGAGATTTTTGCCATTTGATATTATGTGGAGCTGGGAGGTCTCCTGTGGACCAGTGTCCTGAAGTTGGCTCTCCCACCTCAAAGGTACAGCACTGACTCCTGGCTGCAGCATCAAGAGTCTTTCATCCACTCGGTTCAGAATAAAAGGGAGAAAAAGTAGAAAGAATGAATTAGTAGATTAGAAAGAAAAAAAGAAAGAGAAAGAAAGAAAGAAAGGAGGGAGGGAGGGAGGGAGGGAAGGAGGATGGAAGGAAAGAGGGAAGGAAGGGGAAGAAAGAAAGAAAGAAGATAAAGTAAAATAAAGTAAGATAAAATATAATAAAGTTATTAAAATAAAAAAATAATTATTAAGAAAAAAAATTTTAAAAAAATGGACGGATAGAACTCTAGGACAAATGGTGGAAGCAAAGCTATACAGACAAAATCTCACACAGAAGTATACACATACACACTTACAAAAAGAGGAAAAGGGGAAAAGATCATAAATCTTGCTCTCATAGTCCACCTCCTTAATTTGGGATGATTCCTTGTCTATTCAGGTATTCCACAGATGCAGGGTATATCAAGTTGATTGTGAAGCTTTAATCCGCTGCGCCTGAGGCTGCTGGGAGAGATTTCCCTTTCTCTTCTTTGTTCTCACAGCTCCCAGGGTCTCAGCTTTGGATTTGGCCCCGCCTCTGCGTGTAGGTCGCCAGAGGGCGTCTCTTCTTCGTTCGGACAGGACGGGGTTAAAGGAGCAGCTGATTGGGGGCTCTGGCTCACTCAGGCCCGGGGGAGGGAGGGGCACGGCGTGCGGGGCGGGCCTGCCGCGGCAGAGGCCGGCGTGACGTTGCAGCGGCCCGAGGCGCGCCGTGCGTTCTCCTGGGGGAGTTGTCCCTGGATCCCGGGACCCTGACAGTGACGGGCTGCACAGGCTCCCCTGAAGGGGGGTGTGGACAGTGACCTGTGCTCGCACACAGGCTTCTTGGTGGTGGCAGCAGCAGCCTTAGCGTCTCATGCCCGTCTCTGGGGTCCGCGCTTTTAGCCGCGGCTCGCGCCCGTCTCTGGAGCTCCTTTAAGCGGCGCTCTTAATCCCTCTCCTCGCGCACCAGGAAACAAAGAGGGAAGAAAAAGTCTCTTGCCTCTTCGGCAGGTCCAGACTTTTCCCCGCACTCCGTCCCGGCTAGCCGTGGCGCACTAACCCCCTGCAGGCTGTGTTCACGCCGCCAACCCCAGTCCTCTCCCTGCGCTCCGACCGAAGCTCGAGTCTCAGCTTGCAGCCCCGCCCGCCCCGGCGGGTGAGCAGACAAGCCTGTCGGCCTGGTGAGTGCTGGTCGGCCCTGTTCCTCTGGGCGGGAATCTCCCCGCTTTGCCCTCCGCACCCCTGTTGCTGTGCTCTCCTCTGCGGCTTCGAAGCTCTCCTCCTCCGCCACCCGCAGTCTCCACCCGCGAAGGGGCTTCCTAGTGTGTGGAAACGGCTCCCTCCCACTGGTGCAGGTCCCGTCCCTATCCTTTTGTCTCTGTTTATTCTTTTTTCTTTTGCCCTACCCAGGTACGTGGGGGGGTTTCTTACCTTTTGGGAGGTCTGAGGTCTTCTGCCAGCATTCAGTAGGTGTTCTGTAGGAGTTGTTCCACGTGTAGGTGTATTTCTGGTGTATCTGTGGAGAGGAAGGTGAGCTCCGCGTCTTACTCTTCCGCCATCTTCCCGGAAGCCTCCGAAGTCATTTCTTAAAGCGTATCATTACTAATTAAATACAGAGCATGAAATAGCACATATTGCAGAGAGAGACTATTAGTTGAGGATCTTTGCTTTGTTGGAATGTGATGTTTTTTGAGAGCTTTTTGCCTTTTTCAGTGCTTGCTTTTATTATTGCCCATGATTAAGGGAAAAATTCTTTTCTCGTTCTATGAATTAAACATACTTTCCTTTGTTTTGTAGTTTAGTTTTTGGTTTTCTAGATTTGAACTTAATGCATCTCACTTTGGGATGACCTGATATCTTGCACAAATTTTGATAATTGCATTATCCTAAGAAATGGAAAGCAAGCTGTTTTGTGTGTTGATGGGGTCAGAGTGAGACAGTGCCTCTCTCTGCAGTGTCACCTGATGATTAGAAATATGAAAATGGTTTGTACTATTTGAAAGTAGTCACTTTTCTTATTTGAAATGAAATAAACATTAAAAAATTTAACATATATAAATTTAGAGTGTGATCATCCTATTCTATATTTTTTAAAACTACAATGTAGGAAACACTGATATACAAAAAGTTATTTTAAAATATCTCTTAAAGTATGTATAGCAGGCTCTGTTTTAATGTTTTGTAGGTAAAGACCCTGAAGCTCAGAAATGTTGTAAGTGGCAGAGTGGAACACTGGCCCAGGTTTTCTGTCTGGGTTGGTTTTGCTTTGTACAACAGCTCTCAACAAACCATAACCTTGCAAACAGTACTTTAAATTCCGACTTCTTTTGTCACTCTGAAGGTCTCTGTTATAAGCGATAAAAATGTAGAAATACAGGGTTTTTCAAAATATTTGGACCTAATTTTCCATCTCACCTCCCTTTGGTTTCTGAAGTGGTGAAGCAGTACTGCTCAAAATCTATGGTTGTTGATCTGGCTTGGGGTCTACTCCCAAGTTACTTATCTACCCAGAGGACTCGCAGACTCGTGACTTAACCTGAGCTGCCTCTAGCCCACGTGGCACTTTTCTGGTTCTTCTGGGCCAGTGCAGACTCGGATTGAACACATGGCTTGGTGAGTGAGGTCTGAGATGCCATTCAGCCCTGACCCACTCTTTCTTCCAGTACCGTCGTACAAGATATGCCCAACTCACCTAGAAATACCGACCCTGCCTTTGGCCCCTTTAAAGGGGAGAAAGGTGCACCTATTATCAGGCTAGGTTGGTCCCTGTGACCCTGGTGCTATTAGATCCCAGGGGGTCACCGAAGAGTAGACAATATTTTCTTCGTCATACACAATACTGCAGAAGTGCTGGCATTGTCTTATCCATAGAGTCATAAGAACTAGAAATTACCCAGGCCCATTTCTGGGAATCTTCAAGGATATTAAAGAAATTGCTTGGGGGAGTTCCCTGTGGCCTAGTGGTTAGTATTCCAGGCTTTCACTGCTGTGGCCTGGGTTCAGTCCCTGGTCGGGGAACTTAAATCTCACAAGCCACGTGGCCCAAAAAAAAAAAAAAAAGAAAAAATTACCTGGAAGTCACCTGGCTAATATAATCATACTACAGTTTTCTGGATGCGTATGGGAGTCACAGATAACCAACTGATTACCCATTCTGAGCCTCATCCAGTTGATTATGGAAATTCTTCTCAGGGATCCCAGTAGAGGTCTAAATGGAACTAACACCTGTCCGGCCTTGTTTGAACAACTCATGAGAAGCCTGTTTGCATGAGGACAGAGGAACTTCTTAGGAAAATTCATCCTGAAGGGAAAAAATCTCAGGCAGGAGCTTGGGTCTTTTTTATTTATTTTTTTTAATTAGATATAACTTGTCACCTGGATGGCGGTGGTGATCTGAGTTTGATTTGGCTGTCAGTTGACTCTATCTTGGGCCAGCCCCTGGAAAAATATCTGATTCCCAGGCAGAAGTATAGTGATAAATAAAATTAAAAGAGTATTACGCTAAGAACTTTATAAATTTGGGATGGTGGTTCAAGCAATTTAAAGATGGGTCTCTTTTGATACAATATGATATGGAAGGGAAAAGACATTGAGCCCTCCACATGCTTTAACACCCTGTCATAATGTTTTTCTAAAGTAAGATTCTATGCAGCTTGAAGGTGCGGTCGCTGTGGTTCTTTCACAACTCTGAGCAAACACACGCACAATTAAGAGCTTAGCAAATCCTTTTGGATGGAGTCGGTAAGGTAGAGGGAGAAGCAGCGGTGCTTCTCTGCTTAGCAAGTGTGTGGTCAATTAGTCAGAAGCTGTCTTTGCTAGCTATAAATACTACTGCCTTATCCCAGGAATCTGAAGTTAATTTCCTGTCTCGTGTGATCAATATATGCTTCTAATACAGGCATATTCAATACAAGGCATGTGTGTCCTTCTTGCCAAACATGCAACCATGGGAAACATGGTTGATCCATCATGAAAATGTTTCCAGAGCCCCAATGTAACGTGAGTAATCTCCTCAACTTAGTGCTTCAGGAAGTGACTAGAAATTAATTTGCAACCCTGTTTTAACATATTTTGGAAAAAATATGATAAGCTCCTGCCATCTAGGAGCATAAGGTTCTTTGATGGAAAGGAATGTTATGCCCCAGGTCATGTTCTATTTAGGCAGATGATCTGTTTAAGGTAGTTGCTGTCTACAAATGGAGAATCCTTGCAGGAGGAAAAGTCTTTCCAGAGCTCAAGACCCCATTTAATATAACTGTGTGCAGATTATATTTTGAAGCACTCAAGGCACTGAAAGTTTCTTTCAGCCTATAGTTACTAAAAAGATATGTAATGACACAGGTCAGCACACCATTGGTTTTCAGAAACAGATTGAATCAAAAGGGTTCAGTATAACAAGAACTATGTGAAATATAGTAGAGATACAAATAAGGGACTTCTCTGCTCCAGCCTTCTTCGGTTCTTCTTAGAAGAGGTCCCAATTCGGGTCTAACACATGTGCATGTGTCTCAGAATGCAATTGGGTGAAAAGAAGTGGGTCCCTGTTCACTAAGGGGCATATAAACCTCTCTCTTTAAGTGGATGACTTCAAAATAGATTATTTTAATGATCTCGTTAGTGTGAAGCATTGTTTCTCTTGGTTCATTCAAAAAGGCCACAACCAATAGCTGGCCAGGACAGATACTGTGCTCATCTGTCTATTAGTTATTGAAAAAGAGAGGGTAGAAAATTCTGTTATTAGCAGCAGGGCCATCTTTGGATAGCATTACAAGTGGGCAGAAAAAGCAGGCTGCTAGGAGGCAGGTAGAAATAGCAGGTGAGGTGCTTTATTGATTAAGCAATTTCCCAGTCAGATGAGACAGTGTATGAAGCCCATGGAATTGGGTGATAGAATTTGTGGCACGTTGATCAAAGGGGTAAGAGATAGAGGTTCCAAAATGGGTGCATATTAAAAAAAAGATAACGTCTTTTCACATTTTTGATACTCAGGTAAGCCGGTTCCCCTGGAAACTAAAGCGTACCTCACCTAGGTGTGCAATCTATAGCAAATATAGATTACTTTTGGACTGACATACCAAGATTTGGCTCTCTTAATTCAAAATTCCACTCGTCTATGTGCTGGACAATGTGGATGGAACTCCATGTAGCATACATGATAAATGCGGCAGTACAGAAGAGGGGTTGAACGTCAGAGAGAGTATTTAGGAGCGTGAGACTGAAATCAGGTGCCCCTGGCACTTACTAATAGAGAGACATTATACTAATTAGAAAACCTTGCTGAGCTTCAGTTTGCTCTTCAATAAAATAGGGACAACAGCAACAACAATAGTAATAATAATAATAACTACGATACTGTTTTGAGGATGAAACATACATTTTATGTGTCTTAGATGGGGCTGCCAGATAAAATACAGAATATTCAGTTAAATTTGCCTTTCAGATAAACAACAAATTATTCTTTTAGTATATGCATGAAATATTTAGGACATACTTACAGGAAACATTTATTTGTTGCTTATCTGTAATTTTATTTGCTATATCTGAGAACCCTAGTCTTAGAGGCTGAGAGGGCACAAGCGCTTCAACTCCCAGCGTTGCTGGTACAGCGTGAATAGGAGGCGGTGGTTGCAGACAGCGCCCAGGCCAGCAGTAGCAATGGTGGGTTGTCTTTATGGGGCCTTAAAGATTTTAACGGCCTTGGTGGCAGATATGTCGATAGGAGTCTAAAAGCAGAGTGAAAGAGTAGAAAAATGGTGGATTCTGTCTGCTAGCTAAAAATGCTATATTTGTGACACATTGACTAGACATTCAGTGGGGACTCTCAAGATTGAGAGAAGGGAAAGGGAATGGAGATTTCACAATCAATTCAGGAGCCCAAGATAAGAAAAAATACTTTTTCTAAATTAGGAAAAAAAAAACAAAAAAAAACTCTGGGCACAATGATGTAGCCTGGAGAAATATGAGGACTTAGAAAATAGGTTTCCTCTGTGTGGTTTCATGGACAAAGGAACCCTAGCTCTAAAGAGCAAGGCAAAACTGGAATGCTGGGTGAATACTTATGACAGAAATGCAAAGCACCCCCGAGCTTTCAATGTGATGTAAAATGGTTAATCCATTGTTTCTCCCTGTGAAGAGCTAAGATTTAATAATTAGTCTGTAGGCTGCAATTTTCCCTGGTGCTGTCCTTGTGGAAGACGGTCAGCAACATGACTCCCTCCTGGGTAATGTTTGAATTTAATTACGTTCAGGGACTCCACAGAATGCATCAATTCATTAACCTTGTTTACTTCAAGATACTAAATTGATGCACTTATTCAAATGGGAGGTTTCACATACTCATCCTAGGCCACTTACTTGCAAAAGAAAAATGTCATCTTTAGCAAGTAATTATAACTGAAAAGGCAACACTTAGGAAATGAGGCTTTAGAAAAGAGGTACCAAAGATTCCATTAGCAACCTGGCCTGGGAGAACCTGTGGGCCTGGCTGACACGTTTTGAGCAGGGTGACCAACTGTCCCATCAGTTTATGTGGGCCACACTGGCAGCCCACACTCTCAGGATGGCCTGCGTGGCTTAGATGTTCAAAACTGTAATTTCTACCTGTGAGAGATGCAGGATCAACCTGACAGATTTCTAACATGGGGCAGGGGGAGCTATTGTTTTTCAATGTTCTCAGTAGAAAATATTGAATCTACACTAAGTACGATTTTTCTGTATTTTGCCAGTTGCTTGAGAAAAACCTCAAAGTGCACAAACTAATTCCATATGCTTTTATGATCACGATCACTTCAGGGAACCTTTTCCAAATCATGTCCCTTTCCATCATTTTTTCTATAAGAGCCCGCCTTGTACTGGCTTCCCTGACGCAGCAATATTTCCAGAGCATCTGAACCTTAGTGACAGCCGTGTGGCCTCTCGCTAGTCTAAATCCACTGACCCCAGACCTCTGGGGTTTCTTGAGAACATTGGCCCCAGATCATATCCATATCTGGATAGCTTAATTTCAAGTTGACTTTTGTCCCAACACTCGACTTATTCCAGGAGTTCACAGCGGCACTAAGAAGCCTTCAGCCTGTGAAATGGAAAGCATCACAGCTGACCAAGTGCTAGGGATGGCAGGAGGCACCTGTCAAGATACACACAACATATCCAACCTAGATTGCTCCTTCCCCAACCTCCTCCTGAACTTTCTCCGCTGCTCTTTCTTCCTCCCAGATGACACCTTCCATAGTCCATCCCACGAGCTACTGAGGTCCTGCCAAGAGCTAGTTCGGTGCCAAGAAAATGTTTGCTGTGAAAGAAGAAATGCTTGCTGTTTCTCTACTCTCCCCCATCAGTGATGGCGGAAACATTGGGCACAAAGTTGGGGCTCAATGCCTGTGTTCTCTTTCCTAACACCTACCAGGCCTAGAGCAGAGACAGTCTGTACCTGACATTTGTGTAGTCACTGTAACCGTACCTCCATTGCTACACTCATGATATTTTTTTCCTGCTGAGAAGCTTCAGAATTCTCCCCACAGCACTCAAGGTATCCACTACCAAGTAGTTAGAATTTCCCTGCCAGATGAAACCGGCTGTAGAAGCAGAATAATATCCTTACTGTGGAAAAATCACACAAGTCAACTCACTCTAACTCTGAATCCTTATATTCAAGTCCAATCACAATGGAAACAACAACATTGCACAATACAAATAATGATGACGCCAGGCTCGTGCCAGTTGCATCCCACATAGCTTCTCTGATCCTCACGATAGTCCTGCGGACATTTACACGGAGAAAGGTGAGGCCCACAAGGACAGAACAACGTGGTCAAGGGTGTACAACTAGGAACTAGCAGCGCTAGATTCATACTCAGGAACGTCTGGGCTCAAAGCTGGTGGTGCTTCTTCTAAACCATCCTGCTGTCCCAAATTCCAGAAACTGTTTTCTTAAAGAAACTTTGCACCTTAATTTGCAAAAGCACGTTTATTTTTTTTTTCCTGTCCATATAAAGTACCACAAGGTTGGTTAATGCCTCAGTCAAGTATCTTTCCAGTCCCCTGGCTGAATCAAGGCTTCTTGCTCTGAGGTAATAGTATAAAAAAATTACTCTCCTTAGCGTATAGTTTTGTTTCTGGTGGCTCTAATCCCTTGCCCCTTTCTTGACAGAGCACCTAGCTGACTGCCCTTTGAATCTGTTTCTGATGAAGGGGCTGATACTGCAGTTTTCATTTTAAAGAGGAAATAAAGGCAGACTTCCTGTCATTGATCTGTCTCAAGGCACATGACAGCAAGACACTTTGGTAGAACTGAGGCATAGATCTTTGGGCTATTGCACTGATCGTCCATTTCCTCTGATGTCCACTCCTCTAAGCAGGTTTTCAAAGCTGGGGTGTGATATTGCAAAACATCATGGGCATAAATACTTTCACTATCAAAAGGAATACGTTCCAACAATTTGCTCGTTGCCGAAGAAAGAAATATTATGTAAGAGATTGTCTCTTAAATCTCGGTTTCATTTATAAAGCAGTTTTGAACTTTTAAAAACTAGGGGTCTCTTTTCTAAAATAAAATCTTTTGCAGAAACTCCAAAACATAAACTGATAAAAACGGAAACACTGTAGTTGAAAAACAGGGCTGGGATGCACAGCCAGATGCCTCGCCTGGGACTCTCTCCTGGTCCAGCCCCTCGGTTGCCTTTGGGCCACCCGCTTAAGAAGTTCTCCAAGACACAGTGTGACAACCACTGGATGAAATTTTCTTGAATCTCCTCTCCAGTTCTGGCATTCAAGGACCTGTGGGCCTCCCTCACTATCACATCTCTTCCTCATAGAGATGGAGACCCCTAGCTCAAAGCAAGCAGTTATGATGACTTGAAGGTCTGGTGTTGGGTTCAGGCTACTACTGCCTCCCAGTGGCCCTCCAGGCAGATCACAGCAATGATCCCCCACAGGGGGATGAGAATTCTAAGGTAAAAATACAGCCAGTGCAACTTTATCCAATGTGGATGAGAGCTTATCTGCTGAGACTTGGTAGTAGCATCATTAGAAATGAGCTGAGTGTCTTCTGAGCAACTGTGTTCTGGAATCTCAGCTTTGCTACATTGTAAGCTGTGTTAAGTAGAGGAAATAACCCTTCTGAACATTAGTTTCCTTTTCCGAAGTGGAGATAATAATACCGACCTCGCAAGGTTTCGTGAGAATTAAATGATGTGGCATGCTAAATTTCCCACCAAGTGGGGCTCAATAAAATGGTAGCTATTTTCCCTTGAGTAGAAGGGACCCAGCTACAGACACTGGACAAACTTTGTAAATACATCCTGTAGCCAAAAGCAGAAGGATAATTTCACTGGTATTCAGTAAGGAAAATATCATGATTAATTTTCACTCTCTTCAGACAAATATCCACTAACACTAAGGACGTTATGCCATTTTAGTACAAAAATAAATGTGGTCCTAAAAATTGTAAAACAGCCAATGATGTAATATCCCCCAAACTGTATCATATTTAATTCTCTTCTCAGAAAGTAAAGGAAAAAAAACAGAAAGAAATAGAGACTTGAAAAGCACAAAGAATCACATGCTTTAAGCAGTGTCATGTCATGGAGTTCAATCCATAAATTATTTTTCTTTTCTTTTAGATAAATCTTCAAGTAAAACTTATTAGTAGAATTCTGGGGATACTTCTTGGTTTGGATACCATGTTGTGGCAACTTTTTTTTTTTTAAAGTTCTTTCCATTTGCTTAAGTTGTTTTCTTAGCAATTTTATCATAAAGAGGAGTCAGTGGGGGTGGAATGTATTTGGAGATAAACTTTCAAGAAAAATGATCCAAAACACTCCACAAGGATGAGCCAAATAAAATAGAATTTGAAAGGTAAGAAGTAAAAGGGATTGGTTTTACAATTTATATTCCAAGTGCTGAGAACTGATTGACAAAAGGCAGCACAAATTATTCTTTTCCCATGTTGATTATCACTTGAAATTCGATCTGGAATGTTGCTTCCAGGACCAAAACAACTGAATGATCAGACACACACTCTTTAGAAAGGGAAATTGTAAAGAAAGCGTTTACAAACATGAACTCAAATACCCCATTTCAGAAGAATATAACACATAGGCAGATTTTATATAAGCTCCAGGAATATTGTGTGTGTCTCTCTTCTGTAGCTAATTCGGACTCTACGTACATGCAGAGCTATGTTTAAGCAAAACCAGTTACCATGGTGACACAGAACCCCTTCTAAATGCAGGATGTGATATCTAATTCTGTTTGTGTGTTAACTATTTAGCTGAAGAACGGAGAGGTCTTAGAAGCCACACACAGACTGATCAAGAATCTCTCTCTAGTTTCTTTACTTTCACCCTACCTCTGTCCTGGTCAGTCTCTCCTCTCTTTAGACCCAATATTAATTTTTCTTCTCTACATGATTAAGTGGGTGAATATTGCTTTTTTCTCTGAATCTGACTGTACGTCTTCAAAAACAATGCAGAAAGGCCAGCTGTTTCTCCTGTTAGGGTAGGACAAAAGTTCAACATGCTAAACAAGTAAATTCATTTTTAGAAAATTTCCTTGTTAGTTCTCATTAGAAGTGGCATTTTCAGAATAAATCCCTAATATTAGAGCTTGTTGGTCTCTCTAATTTTAGTCTTTATCCTCCCACACCCAGTAATGAGTTTTTCATTTTAGAGTCATACTCTCTGGCTGAAGTATGGAGAGGCTGTTTTATAGAAAAAAATGGAACACAGATACATGTCAAAATGAGCAGGAATGAATAAATTTCTATTTATTAGACGCATTTTTAAAAACTAAATATCTGGTAAGAGTTCTTTCAATATTTGTAAGAATAGATGACAACCATGAGTTGCTCTTTCTGTGATTTTGGCGGCTCGGCACTTGCTTGTTTGTTGGGTCATCAGCAGGGGCATTTCCAGGTGAAACAAGGAAGAGGACTGAAGAGGCCTAACAGGAGCCTGACTACAGCCAAGTCTTGTTTATCCGTGGTCTAATGAGCAGGAATCATGCAGGCCATGAATTAAACACATAATCTCCAGCCAACCGTCCTGTAAAGTTATTTACAAGAACCAAATCTGTTGGTTGAGTTTTTACCTCTTTTCCTTTTTTTCCACATTGCAGTAGGTGTCCTAATAAATTAGGCTTCCAAAAAGCAGGTGCTGGATAATTAGAAGAATCGAAACATTACACTTCATCAGCGGACGAACTAAAAAATTATGGCCAGAAAACCCAAGGAAGAGTAGTTGCCTGTCACTTCTGTGTGATGAATTTTGTCTTCACCCATTGAACTGTCTGTTTTTTGGCAATACACTCTACTTAGTGCTATAGGAAATTAAAAAAAAAAACAACTCTATCTGGCTTTCAATCTAGTGTAGAAATAGGAATATACAGCCTTGTAGCTAGTTACGAAGTGGTGATCTTTGTGACTTTAATGTCAAAAGCCTTGGGAGTCCATTTATGTAAAAGGGGTAATATATTCGCTATATAGCTGGGGATCTTTCTCTCATTTTGAAAGATATCAAGTTATTTGAATTAGATGGTAGTAGAAAGTATAAATGCTAGTGCTATGTCAGTAAACAGAGTTAATCTATAGTGTTGGATATGATATGGGAGGTATGCTGTGTGGTCTCCTTTTTCTCTTTGTGTAAGCGATCATGAGAAAATATCTATTTTATTTGTTTGCACAGCTAAATGATCATTTCCAAGAAAATTGAACAATTGCTTTTGTGATAAGATTTCAGAACCATTTCGCTTCAAATCTGGGTGTAACTCTAATGGCAGATGTATCATCCTCAGGAAACTTAAACTGACATTAGGGCCTCCTCCTCCTGCTCAGGCCTAGGGAATGTACAAGCAAGGTAAAGTTTGAGCTCTTTTAAAAATTCTCTCTTCATTTTAAAATTATGCAACATGATTGTAGTAAACCATGCATCAGTGCAGAGGTTTCTGACTTTCCCTCCTTTTCTATCATCATTTCCTTGAGATCTGCATCCCACTAAACTTTCCCCTTCCCAGCCACAGCGAAACACCACAGAAACAATCACTGCTAACAGCTTGGTTTGTACTTTTTAAGATGTTTTGGCTTATGCAATTGTATATGTAAACATAGAGATCTTACCACTCCGTCACACCAGGAGCGCCTGGAAGTGTGGACCACTATTGACACACCTCTGGAGTCCAGAGGAGGTGCAAAGCATTTCTTCACTTCCTCATGTCACCTATCAGTTCATAAAGATTCTACTTTGCGTGTAGCCACAGAGATCCTGTTGCTCTCACTCTGGTATACTCCTTCTCCCCTTCCACGAGCCTCTGGTCATACCTATTACATCCCTATTATTAAAAACCTTCATGCTTGAGAACCTGGGCATCATCTAGAGAAGGACGACAGGATTCGCCCCTTGGCTCCTGAGTTCCGCAGAGTGTTTCACAGTCTTCAGAGTGAAGTAGCCACAAGCCAAACCCAGCATTTTTCTGACCAGTATTGATGATCTCTCTTGGCAAATATTTGTGTGTTACGCTATGAAAGTCTCAGTTTTTGTGTTTGTTTTGTTTTTATTGAAGTATAGTTGATTTACAATGTTGTGTTAGTTTCAGGTATACCGCATAGTGATTCAATTATACATATACATATATCCACTCTTTTAAAAATTCTTTTCCTATATAGGTCATTACAGAGTACTGAGTAGAGTTCCCTGTGCTATACAGTATGTCCTTATTAGCTCTCTATTTTATACATAGTAATGTGTATATGTTAACCACAAACTCCTGATTTATCCCTCCGCTTGCCTTTCCCCTTTGGTAACCGTAAGTTTGGTCTCTATGTCTGTGGGTCTATTTCTGTTTTGTAAATAAGTTCATTTGTATATTTGTTTTCAGATTCCACATGTAAGCAATATCATATGACATTTGTCTTTCTCTTTCTGGCTTACTTCACTTAGTATGATAATCTCTAGGTCTATCCATGTTGCTGCAAAAAGCATGATTTCATTCTTTTTTATGGATGAGTAATAGTCCATTGTATATATATACCACATCTTCTTTATTCATTCATCTCTCAATGGACATTTAGTCTGTTTTTTTATCATGTCTCTCCAAAGACTACTCCCTCTTAATAAGACATGAAAACAGCAGGGAGAGAGAGCAGAAACAAAAAGAAAGGGAGGAAAAAAAGCTGTTAAGTGCTATCCGAACTTTTTGCCCCTGTAACACATTTATATGCCTAAAAATGTGACCATCCTATATAGATTATTCCATATTTTATACATATTTTAAATTTAATAGTACATCATGGATGTATTTACAAGTCAGATATTTTTAATGATGCATAAAATTCAATTGTATGAAAATGTCACTTATTTAACAAATCTCCTATCTTTGAACATTTAGTGTCATTCCTGTTTTTAGTATTATAAATAATGTTACAAAGAAAATCTTTGTGTGCATATCATACATACTTGAATGAGTATTTCTGTAGGGTAAACTTCAATAAAGGGAATTGTTGCCTCAAAGTCATGTACATTTTAAATTTATATATAAATATATATAAATATATATATATATATATATATACTGCCAACGTGATAAATGATGCTGAGAGATTCTAGGAGTATCCTTGGTGAGACTATAAGGACATTTGCTCGAGTTGTTAATTATCAAATAAGTTTCTAAAGATGAATTTTATTACTCTGAGAAAGAGGAAGTGGAGATTAGATAGGGAAGAGAGAAATAAGTAAACCGTCATTAAGAAATCCTGGATTCTTAGGTATAATTTTGTTTGGCAGATAATCATCCTGTTGACTTTATTCTGAAAGCTCCCCTCTTTTGATCTCAATGCCATCTATTTTTAGTACTATCTCTTATTTGTTTATCAATTAATCCACCCATCCATTCTTCCGTCCATCTATCCGTGCATCCATCCAACATTAATTAAGATTTCTGCTGTATTTTACAAGCAAGTATAATTGCTTGGGAACAAGATATACTTGTTCTCATATTCAAGAAGCTTATTATCCCACAGATGGACATTAATGAATAAATAAGTGAATTAAGTACAATTTAGATGTGTGTCACAAAGGAAGAACACTAGATGCTATAAAAGCATATTACAGAGGAATCTAACTGAAGAATACTTCTTTGAGAATCATCTACTGACTTCACATTTCCACTTTTTTTTTTTTTTTTTTGCGGTACACGGGCCTCTCACTGTTGTGGCCTCTCCCGTTGCGGAGCACAGGCTCTGGACGTGCAGGCTCAGTGGCCATGGCTCACGGGCCCAGCTGCTCCACAGCATGTGGGATCCTCCCGGACCGGGGCATGAACCTGTATCCCCTGCATCGGCAGGCGGACTCTCAACCACTGTGCCACCAGGGAAGCCCCACATTTCCACTTTCTTAACTTTTAACACTTGATTCCTACACTCTGTCATCATCTCCGTTGGATTTGACACCCAACACCCTGACTCACAGTTTCTTGACTTCTATACTTCTTTATTCCATCTCTCTTAGTCTGAGCAACTCATCACAATGGCCTCATTGTAAAACTCTGAAATCCAGAATGGTTTTACCACTGTGGTCTCAAGTTCTGAGACTCTTTTGCTGTGACTCCCTTATTTTCTCACTCCTACTGAACATACTCTTTGGACCTCACTGGGATTGCACAGCTTTAATGATCATTTGCAATATAAGTGTTTTACATGCAATTGTCTCATGTAATCTTCCCCGAATCCTATGAAACAGTTACTATCATTACCTCATTCAATGAGTTAAGAAATTTTAGACAGTATAGACTTAACCAGTGCCACGTAGTTAATTAAGTGACTTGAAACAGCTCAATTTAACCCCAAAGCTGGGGCTCATATTCCATATGTTATTCTGAATCAAGCATTATTCCAGGCAAGGTATTTAGAAAATAAACTGATAGTGGGGGAAAGGGAGGTATCCTAGATTGTAAAATAGGGGACAGTATTTTTTTTCAGTGTAGGCTTCTGAGATTGAACAAAAGCTCTGACAATGTTAAGCAGACTTAAAAACCTCTTTCTCCATCTCTGGGAGTTCAAGGAGGTAAAAATTTGTACCGAAGGCTGACAAAGCCAAGTCAGAGTGTCTGCTACCTCCTGTGTGCTCTGCCAAAGTAACCATGAGTGGAAGCTATCGGTACAGGGACTTGTGAATAAGTACTACTGGTACAATAGAGATTTTTCCATTTTTCTCTGCCAAACAGTTTGTCCAGTAGTTTTGTCCCTGTCAAGCATCTTAGAGAACAGCATCCTATTAATTTTTTGAATGAATCTACCACTTGTTGTTACTTCTCTTGTTTTGTTTCTATTTCTTTTCATTGCATTAAAAATATTTGCTTGTTTATGACTGTTTTTCATAGGATGTAAACACTCTGAGAGCACGGTCCTTGACTCTGTTCACTTTTTTACACCTACCATCTGAACAGTGCCTGGAATACTGTTAAGAAGCATTTGTTGAATGCATCTGTGGAACTTAATGGGACCTAAGATCTGGTAGTCAAGAAAACCAAGTTTTAAAAATATTATTCATTTGCCCATTTCCATACTTTATTGTTTTGTTCATCTCATAAATGTATTTTTTGAATTTCAGCCATGCTCCAGGCTCTGTGTTAGGCACCAGGAAAGTAAACGTAAATTAGACACAACCTTGCCCTGGTGGTTTCACAAAAAGCCACAGACTGATGGAAAACTAGAAAGAACAAAATGTCTTATTGCACTAAGGAAATTTAGCTCATGAGGACCTTGTTGAACTCTGGGAGAGAGAAACACTGAAAAAAAATCTCTAAGGAACAAAAGATTAAAAAATAGGAATCAATTATTTCTAATTTAAGATGTGTAACATTTCATTGTCTGTGTTTTGTTTTAGTGTCTTTATTTTTTCTTGTTAATGAATATTATAAACATATTTTTATACAGATTCTCAAAGATGTTGAAATCTACTTTCTAGGTAATTTTATTAGTTAAGAATAAAATAAACTGTGGTAAGAAATACACCCTTGCACTCCTCAAAATCAATAGGAGTTTATTTCTTGCTCATGTAGAGAATGAGGTTGATGTTCTTGACCAGCTAACAGTTCTCTACATCAGCGGTCTCCAACACCAGGGACTGGTTTCCTGGAAGAAAATTTTTCCACGGATGGGGAGGAAGGGGGGTGTTCAGGCGGTAATGCGAGTGATGGGAGCGGCAGATGAAGCTTCGCTCAACCATTACTCACCTCCTGCTGTGCGGCCCGGTTCCTAACAGGCTGCAGACTGGTAGCGGTTCGCGGCCGGGTGGTTGGGGACCGCTGTTCCACCTGGTCACTTAGGGAAGGAGTTTCCCTTTTATGGCTCCACCATCTTCTAGGCCAATAGTTCAGGCCAGTGGTTCTCCAAGTGTGGTCCCAGGACCAGTGGCATCAGCATCACCTAAGACCTCATTAGAAACTCAGCACTCTGTGGTGACCTAAATGGGAGAGAAATCCAAAAAAGAGGGGATATCTGCATATGTATAACTGATTCACTTTACTGTACACCTGAAACTAACACAACATTGTCAAGCAGCTATACTCCAATGAAAACTAAAAAAAATAGAGAAAGAAATGCAGACTCTCAGACTCCACCCTAGTCCTAGTGAATTAGAAACTCTAGGGGTAGGGTCTAGCAATTAGCATTTCACAAAGCCCTCCCAGGTGTCAGGAGGGGTGAGTAGTACAGGCTAAGGGGTGAAGCTCACAGCGTAGGGGACAGACTGACAGACTCGTCTGTGCTTCTGCTTACAGGCTGCAGCGCCTGCGCCAGTCGTTTGGGAGCTGCAGAGGTGGCGGCAGTGGCGGCAGCCCCGGAAACAGGAGGGCAGCAATGGCGGCCGACAGCCGGGAGGGGAAAGGTTAGTGTGGGAAAAATTAAAGTGAATTAAAAACAAAAATAAAAAGCCCTCCGGGTGATTCCATGTGCAAGGAAAATTTGAGAACCACTGCTCCAGGCCTGCAGCCCCCTGTTGTCTGCATCTAATGGGCGGATGGGAAAAAGGGCCACCTTCTTCTGAAAAATCTGGAACCAGAAATATCACACATGAATGATTTCCTCCCCATTTTATTATCTAGAAATCAGTCACATGGCCGCAGAGTCACTTCCATAGAAGTTTTTGTTTGTTTGTTTTTTGCGCTACGAGGGCCTCTCACTGCTGTGGCCTCTCCCGTTGCGGAGCACAGGCTCCGGACGCGCAGGCTCAGCGGCCATGGCTCACGGGCCCAGCCGCTCTGCGGCATGTGGGATCTTCCCGGACTGGGGCACGAACCCGTGTCCCCTGCATCTACAGGCGGATTCTCAACCACTGCGCCATCAGGGAAGCCCTCCATAGAAGTTTTAAGTGCAAATTCATGTAATATGTAGAACTGTGTTTTGGGGGGGTGAGGTGTTGCTGTGGTGGAAGATTCCGGAATAGGATTGGGTTGTAGAAGATCAGCTGTACTTTGTGGTGGCCCTGATACAATGTAATAGATACTGGCAAGATTTTGAGTAGACAAAACTTTTCTTGTATTTAATGATCTGTAGTGGGGGAGTATATTCTGTTTGAATAAGGTTATGTAAAGTTGCCAGTGGGAAATATGACTCCACCATGAAGAATAATTAACTAAAAAAGTAACAGAGCAGGAAGAGAAACTTGCAGCAGCTACTTAAAAGACCTCGGCCAGATCTTTTTTTTGGAGCAGGTGGAAGAGGATGTGGAACTGAGGAGAAACAACTTAAACTTGAGCATGTGTCAGCCTCATCTAGAGGGCTTGTTGAACAGAGATGACCTGGCCCCGCCCCCAGAGTTTCTGATTCAGTAAATCTGGATGAAGCGGCAGAATTTGCATTTCTAACAAGTTCTCCAGTGATGTTGATATTACTGTTCAGGGACCACACTTGGAGCATCACTGATTAGGAATTGGGAAAAAAAGCCTTTCAGTTAAAACCTGGATTTGAGGAAAATCCTTCTTGCCCTGGAGTTTTTTGCCAGGTGTTTCTGTGAAATGTAGGCCAGGTTTTTTTCTTTTCCAGGCAAAGTTAGATGTGTGCTCCTGGCTTGAGGACTGGAGAGTAGATATTGGCTGCTTTCCAAAGGGGAAAAAAGAAATCTACAACTTCGCATCTTTAGGGAACGTTTATTAATCCTCCTAATACCAGCAGTTCTTCCTGTAGAGTAGAGGAACTAAGGAGCTAAAGGTATAACTCATTTCATTAATTAGACAAATAATCTTTTTCAGTCACAAAAGTATTTTATTACTTTTGAACATTTTCAAATACACTTTTGAACATTTTCAAATACACACAACACTTTTGAACATTTTCAAATACACACAAAGAGATACATACATAGATGTACACAGCTGCTAAGACATCAACCTTCACTATGGTTGAGTACATGCATTAGGAACACAAAATTATCTTGCTTAATTTAGTTGTCTCCTATAGGAGAGCTTGCCTAATAAGTATTGTTTTTGCTGCAGTTTAGGCTGATTTCACGAATTCATTGAATCCAGTTGTTCTTGCTGCTTTTTGATCTCTCTTTCCATTGTTGATTCTGAATCAAAATTCTGTGTTAGCTGCAGTCCACTATTTTGCAAACTGCAAGACCTGTGTATTTTCCTTGTGTGTTGTTATTATTATGATATTAATTATAATATACACTATCAACTGAATGTCAGCAGTGACCCAGGAATTGTACTGAGCAAAGATTTTGACAAGGTCCCTGCCTAGGGATTATGTAAAAGCCATTGGAGTAGAATTGAATTAACATATGACTTGGTTTAGTGTGGCTGAACTTGAATATTGATGGATTCTTTGGATGTGAAGTGAGTTTGTGGGAGAGAAAAAGAAATGAACTCTACAGGTTTTAGGATCTGTTTTTTTAAAGATCCCATGATTTCAACTAAGAACTGAGTGGCTCTGCAGAAGACAATCCTCATTTTATCATTTTATTTCTTGGAGCTGAAATAGTGGGATTCATGGACTCAAATTAGCAATAAGGAAATGTACATGCTGTCTACTGCTTAATCACCTCTTTTTCATGTCCAACTATGTGTCTTTGCTCCAGCCACTTAGCTTTAGAGTCTTCATTCTGTCTTGTGTTAAAGGTGGATGAGATGTAGCTCTTTGTCTCATGTTGAAAAAGGTTTGAAAATTTCTGTTTTCCTGGGGTAACTTTCCCCACCTTGTTTAAAATTTTTAAATTGAAGTTTATCAGACCTATGAGTAAAACACATAAGGTGCACTAATTGTAAATGCATGGACTGATTTATTTTCCTTACATATACACCTGTGTAATCACACCCAGCTCAAGACACAGACTGTTCCCATACCACAAAAGTTTCCTCATTTTCCAGTTAATACATCCCCTCAAAGGAATCACTTCTTTGATTTCTAATATCTTGGATTAGTTTTATATGCTCTTGAATTTCAGACAAATAGTATTATACACTGTGTATTTTTTTGTGTCTGGTTTCTTTGCACACAGGAATGTCAGGGAGAGTGTGTGGTTGCGTGTCTGGGGTTGTAATCTGTTATTTATTGCTGTGTAGTATCCCATTTTATGATCACAGACAATTTATTTACTGTTGTCTTGTTATTGGACACGTGGGTTGTTTCCAGTTTGAGCTGTTATGGCTAAAGTTGCTATCAACATTTTTGTACCTTTTTTTGGTGGTCACATTACTAATTATTCTTGAGTCATGGCACAGGCATATGGTTAGCTCTAATTTATAATTCCAGTATTCCAAATGATTATACAATTTAAACTCGTGGTCATTAGCATTTTTCAAGTACTTTTACTTGGAAAAATTTGTCTTTGCACCAAAATGGAAAAATTAAAAACCTTTTTTTTCCATTTTAAATTGCTTTTGGGAAAAGGCTACTGTTTAGTCTTCAGAGGTTCTTTAAGACTTTTCCTGCTTACTTTTTTTCTAGGTTTTAGAGTATAGGCCGACTTGTCCAGAGACATTACAGTCTCATTTTTTAAAGAGTGGTGTTTGAAAATCAAGATTTCTGTGTAGGATTAGAGGCAAACAGAAGATTTGAAGGAAGGTAATCACATCTCAGTTCAGGCACTCTGCAGTTTCTTTGTTCAACTCTTCTGACAACTACATTTGATCAATGAATACTGAGTGGGAAAGAGCAATAGAACAATAAATAATAGAGCACCGGAATGCTCTAAAGTGGCTTGTAAAATGTCCGTAGCCATTGTCAGAATGACTTCTATCTGTGGTTAAACTTAAATTCTGAGGCCAGAGAAGAAAGAAAATGCAGACAGAAGGAGAAAACTGCTTTAGTAGTATGTGCTATTGATGAAGTCCAACACAGTACCAAGACACTTCAATGGGGAAAAAATACTCTTTTCAGTAAATGTGGACAACAGGGTATCCACATGCAAAAGAATGAAGTTGGACCCCTACTTCACTGCATATTCAAAAGTTAACTGAAAATTTATCAAAGAGCTAAATGTAAGAGCTAAAATTATAAAGCTCTTGGAAGAAAACATAGAAAACATAGCTGTTTGACTTAGGCAGTGATTTCTTAGATTTGACACAAAAAGTACAAGCAACCAAAATAAAAATAGATACATTGGACTTCATAAAGATTAAAACCTCTTGCATTTCAAAGGACTCTATAAAAAAAAGTGAAAGCCAACCTGCAGGATGGGAGAAAATATTTGCAAGCAAATATATCTAATAAGGGATAAGTATCCAGAATATGAAAAGGATCTTCACAACTCAATAACAAAAATACAGATGACCTATGAGAATGTAAAATGGTGTAACCACTTTGGAAAACAGTTTGGCAGTTCATCAAAAAGTCATCAAAAAGTTAAACATAGAGTTTCCATATGACCCAGCAATTTCATTTATAATCAAGTTAATTGAGCATATATTCACACAAAAACTTATACATGATGTTAATAACAGCACTATTGCACTATTCATAACAGCCCAAAAGTATAAACAACCAAAGGTCCATTAACTGATGAACAGATAAACAAAAGAGGTATATCCATACAATGGAATATTATTCAGACAGAAAAAGGAAAAAAGGTACTGATATGTGCTATAACATGGACAAAATGTGAAAACATCATGCTAAGTGAAAGAAACAAGACACAAAAGACCACATATTATACAATTCCATTTATATGAAATGTCCAGAATAAACAAATCTATAGGGACAGAAAGTAGATTAGTGTTTGCCAGAGGAGAATGGAAAGTGATTGCTAATGGGTACATGATTCCTTTTTGGGGTGATGAAAGTGTTCTGGAATTAGATGGTGGTAATGGTTACCTAACTTTGTGAATGTATGAAAACCCACTGAAATGCACACTTTAGTAAATTGTATGGTATGTGAATTATATCAATCAAAAATTATCTAGAAAAAAATAATATGGAATATGTTTGTAGTAGAGAACCCTTAATATGCAATATCTTTGTAGTTAAGACTTTAGTATCATTTATTACTGGCTAGAAATAAATGAGTTTGGGTTAGTTATTCAATTTCCATAAGCTTTAGTTTTTCTCAGTATAAAATTATAAGTCAATATTTAAATAATGGGTCAAACTTTCAACAGGAATCTATTAGTTTTCAATTATTCTATGTTGAAAGCTTATGGTTCTATAATTATGTAAGAAATATGAAATATTTTAACAGCAATTTGGTTCCTATAGATTTTATATGAAAAAATATGTAAAATAAAATTATGAGCAGTGCATTCCACTGACTAATAAAATTTTCATTTTTATTTCCTTTTGTTCTTGGATGATGAGGTAGGAAATTCAAAACAGAAAATCAGATGTAAACATTTTCTTCCAGCAACAACCTAATTGTCAACAGTTTTATAAAGATGTGGTACATATACACCACTTCTTTATTTATATATATATAATATATGTAATTAATATATATATATAAATTATATATATACCACATCTTTATTTATATATATAGGAATATTATTATATATAGTGGAATATTGTTCAGCCATGATAAAGAAAGAAATCCTGCCATTTGCAACAATATGGATGAGGTCATTATGCTAAGTGAAATAAGCCAGAGAAAGAAAAATACTGCATGATATCACTTATATGTGAAATCTAAACAACAATGAAAAGTCAAGCTCAGAAACGGAGAGTAGAAAAATGGTTACCAAGGGACTGGGGGGCAGGCATGGAAGAAATAGGGAGAGGTTGGTAAATGGGTAGAGACTTTCAGCTAAAGATGCAAAGGTTTAAGGATCTAACGTACAACATGGTGACTATAATTGATAACACTGTATTGTATAATTAAAATTTGGTAAGAGAGTAAAAGTTAAATGTTCTCGGGGGCTTCCCTGGTGTCGCAGTGGTTGAGAATCTGCCTGCTAATGCAGGGGACACGAGTTCGAGCCCTGGTCTGGGAGGATCCCACATGCCACGGAGCAGCTAGGCCCGTGAGCCACAACTACTGAGCCTACGCGTCTGGAGCCTGTGCTCCGCAACAAGAGAGGTCGCGATAGTGAGAGGCCCGCACACTGTGATGAAGGGTGGCCCCCACTTGCCACAACTAGAGAAAGCCCTCACACAGAAATGAAGACCCAACACAGCCCAAAAATTAAATAAGTAAATAAAATAAATTTTAAAAGTTAAATATTCTCACAAAGAAAAAAGATAAAAATGCGTGACAATGGATATGCTAATTAACTAGATTGGGGGATTTTTTTTTTTTTTGGGGGGGGAATGTTTTAAAGTGTATATGTATATCAAATCACCATGATGTACACTTTAAATATCTTACAATCTTATTTGTCAATTATACTTCCACAAAGCTGACAAAAACATTATTTTTTAAAATTTAACTTCATTAAAAATATTTTATTCAAGTATAGTTGATTTACAGTGTTGTGTTAATTTCTGTTGTACATCAAAGTATTCAACTTTCCCAATACCACTTGCTGAAAAGACTGTCTTTTTCCCATTGAATATTTTTGCCTCTTTTGTCAAAGATTAATTGACCGTAGGTGTATGGGTTTATTTCTGGGCTCTCTATTCTGTTGCATTGATCAATATGTCTGGTATGTGTCAATACCATGCTGTTTTGTTTTTTTGTGTGTGGTACATGGGCCTCTCACTGTTGTGGCCTCTCCCATTGCAGAGCACAGGCTCCGGATGCACAGGCTCAGCGGCCATGGCTCACGGGCCGAGCCGCTCCACGGCACGTGGGATCTTCCTGGACTGGGGCACGAACCCATGTCCCCTGCATCGGCAGGCAGACTCTCAACCACTGCGCCACCAGGGAAGCCCACCATGCTGTTTTGATTACTGTAGCTTTGTAGTATTGTCTGAAGTTTGGGAGGGTTATGCCTCCTGCTTTGTTCTTTTTCTTCAGGATTGCTTTGGCAATTCTGGGTCTTTTATGCTTCCATATAAATTTTAGGATTATTTCTTCTAGTTCTGTGAAAAATGTCATGGGTAATTTGATAGGGATCGCATTAAATCTGTAGATCGCTTTGGGTAGTATGGCCATTTTAACGATATTAATTCTTCCAATTCAAGAGCATGGGATATCTTTCCATTTCTTTGAATCATCTTTAATTTCCTTATTAATGTTTTATAGTTCTCAGTGTTTAAGTCTTTCACCTCCTTGGTCAGGTTTATTCCGGAGTATTTTTTTTTATTTATTTATTTTTGGTGCAATTTTTAAAGGTATTTTTTTACATTCCCTTTCTGATATTTCATTGTTAGTATAAAGAAATGTAACTGATTTCCATATGCTAATCTTGTACATTGTTGAATTTGTTTATCAGTTCTAGTAGTTTTTGTGTGGAATCTTTAGTGTTTTCTATATATAGTATCATGTCATCTGCATATAATGACAGTTTTACCTCTTCCCTTCCAATTTGGATACGTTTTACTTCTTTTTCTTGTCTGATTGCTGTGGAGAGGACTGCCAATACTATGTTGAATAGAAGTGGTGAGAGTGGGCATCCTTTTCTTGTTCCAGATTTTAGCAGGAAGGCTTTCAGCTTTTCACCGTTGAGTATTATATTGACTGTGGGTTTGTCATAAATAGCTTTTATTATGTTGAGATATATTCCCTCTATACTCACTTTGGTAAGAGTTTTTATCATGAATGGATGTTGAATTTTGTCAAATGATTTTTCTGCATTTATTGAGAATCATCTGGCTTTTGTCCTTTCTTTTGTTGATGTGGTGTATCATATTGATTGATTTGAGTATGTTGAACTATCCTTGTGAACTTGGGATGAATCCCACTTGGTCGTGATGTATGATCTTTTTTATGTGTTGCTGGATTTGGTTTGCTAATATTTTGTTGAGATATATATTCATCACAGATATTGGCCTGTAATTTTCTTTTTGGGTGGTATCTTTGCCTCGTTTGGTATCAGGGTGATGGTGGCTTCATAGCATGTCTTTGGGTCATTTTATATCTTTTGGAAGACTTTGAGAAGGATCCATATACGTTTTTCTTTGTATGTTTGGTAGAATTCACCTGTGAACCCATCTGCTCCTGGACTTTTGTTTGTAGGGAGTTTACAAAAAACATTATTGAAACATAAAAAGAAAAAATATTATCTTCTGAATCTTTAGCATGCCTCATTCCACACCCCAAAAAATTTAGTGCAAGAGATTGATTGCCTCTGTTTGTTATGAACATATTAATGGAAAGAGAGTTGAGAGAGGAGAGGGGAGAGGGGGACAATGAGGGAGAACAAGGAAGAGAAGAGAGAAATTTCAAACTTTCTGAACAGATATTTTTTTAAAGGTGAGCAATTTAAAGGATTCCCCATCAACTTTCTTCCTATGCCACACCTTCTAAATTCTAAGTCAACCAAAAGTATATGAATTATAAATGTGACTAGTGTTAAAGGCAATACTAATTTTAGTTTTATTTCTCTTTAACAGTAGAATTGAAGTTTTATTTTCTATGTGCATTTCTTAGTACACTGGAGTCTGTGTGCAAACGCTGTATAACATACACTTCAGACCAATTTTTAGGACTTAGAATGTTATTTGACAAGTATATTTTGAAAAAAGGTTTATTGTTATATTTTTGCTCTGTGACATACTGATGGGCATATATACAATTTATCTGAATTCTATATAAGGTATAAAGCCTAAGACGTCTAAGGTAAAATGTGATTTGTTTTTAACCTGATTTCCAGGAATGCATTGGGGTGGAAATGGAAATGAATGAAGATGAAATTGGGATGAATTGAAATGTAGGCAGGCCCCTGTTTTTAGATTCAGGGAGTTGCTAAAGAACAAATTTCATGTTCCTGGACGGGAGGAGAGATGTTGGCTATCCATGAGTTGATGGTGGACAGAGTAGGTGCTGGGGACTCTGTACAGTTGGGCATCAGGAGACATAGTGAGCATGTCAGGAGAAATGCATATTTTTTGGTTTGAAGGCAAGTGAACAGTGATTAAACCAAAATGATATCTCTGTATTAATGACCTCCTGATTTGAAAATCCAAATTAGCCTTGTGAAATGTAATTTCTGTTATCAATTACCAGTAACTTTGGAGGAAGACTGTTATTTTAACATTATTTTAGTGAGTTATTGCTTTCATTGGGAAGTGATGTGTACATAATTTCAAAGAATCTCACACAATATATTTATTAAATATAAAGGGAAAAGAGTGGAGGAACTTAGCAAACACCAGCTTAACAAACTTTATCAGTTAACTCCATCATAATTATGTTATGTCACCATCAGGTATACCATAATATGATATAGAGGATACCACTTCTGTGATATTCTTGCTAAAAATGCATAACCTCAGTCTAGTTACCAGAGAACATTTGTTAAATACAAATTGACAAACATTGTGCAAAACCACTGACCAGTAGTCTTCAAAAGTGTCAAGGTCATGAAAGACAAGGAAAGACTGGGGAACTGTCACAGATTGGAGGAAACTAAGAAGACATGATAATTAAATGCAAGGTGGGATCCTGATTTGGGTCCTGGAACAGAAAAAGTATTATCAGGAGAAAAAACTGGTAAAATTTGAATGAAGTAATATTTGAATTGGTAATAGTATGTACCCATATGAATTTCCTTGTTTAAAAATTGTACTCTGAACATGTAGGATATTAACATTAGTGGAAGCATGGTGAAGGGTGTATGGGAAGTCTATGTAATCTTTTTGCAATATTTCTGTAAGTTTAAAATTATTTGAAAAAAGAGTAAAAAATACAAATAAAACCAGGTGAAATTCCATGTGAAAACCATGTAAAGATGCCAATATAACTCTTCATAATTTTTCTATATTTTGTGTATATGTGTATATATATATATATGTGTATATATATATATATATATATATATATATAGAACAACAACCAGAATAATTATTGCTCAGTCACTAAGATCACAGACTCTGGAATAAGAGCCTGAGTTCAAATCCCAGTTCTCCTACCTACTAGCTTTGTTACCTTAGAAAAATTTCTCTTCTTTCTTTGCTTCTGTAACTTATTTTAAAAATAAGAAGGGTAATGATAGTAGAATTCTTACAGGGCTACTGTGAAGATTACATGAATTAATATATTTAAAGCGTTTAACGTTGTGTCTGGCACATAGTAACTTCTCAGTAAATGTTAATCATGGTAAAGATTGCTTACTGTTTTGTAACCCTGGACTAGGTACATATTTAAGGACGCTGGTGTTTAATGGTGTGTGTGAGATACTTGGGTAAGTAAGGGTTATTCCAAGACAAAGAGGTAGATGCAAAATTCTTGAATTACAGAATGTGACATTAATATCATTACTGTCCCTTTTGCTTCATGGGAAGGTCCTGAGTTTGAACCTTTCTGTGTTATCAGTTCAGACTCTAAATGTAGCTACATGACTGCAATTGATTTGTGTTTATTTTCCTCTTTAATAACATGAGCATTTTATTTAGACATAGAGTAAGATCATAGGGCAATAGTATAATAAAATACCCAATATGTCTGACTCCCAATGACTTCCTTTTTGAAAGTTCAGAAATAACGAAGAATCAAAACAGAAACAAGGAATAAACCTTCCTTCTGCTGCTTGCAGCTCTGGTTGCCAGAAGCCATAATCCCACATGTTTAAAAATCTCTTTCCTACAAGCGACATGCTGAATTAGTTGGCCCTGAAGGGCAGCATCTCTAATTAGCTGAATAGATTTTGAGAATCTGGTCGGTATTCTTAGAAGTCAGTGAACACAAACCCAGTGCTAGAACCCGGTCCAATTACCTATTCCAAATCTTCACGTGAACCGTAGTGCATGGAAAGAAGGAAAAGCAAGGTCATTTTCTCTCTGGGCAAAGATTGATTTTCCATTCTGTGAGCTGAGATTATTTGGGACATTGGGACCCATATATTTAACCTTTGTAAAGATGAAAACAGCAACAATACTGTACTGCTGGCTTTTGCTCTTGTCATCCAACCCATCCGTAGTATTCAGGCTAAAGCATTATTGAACAGATGGGCTATGTCCTGAAGGTTAGAGGAAAATATAATAATGATTCAGTTGAAGGCCAAATTGGTAGAGAAACAAGTTTCAGAGGTAACTCTGTGTGTTGAAAACTTTCTACCTTGAGAAAGACTTTATCTCTAAAGCCCACTGGCATTTTAGGAACACAGCAGCTAATTTTACCCAACCAGTCCTACGAGGATATGTAGATGTGTGAACTCATAATAGGTGAAGTAAACACAGCCTCATCGATAATTAACATAAGACCACGTAGTTTTGTCACAATAAATTGCCTTCTGGTTTTTTTTTCCATTTAGTCTTTTATGTGCCCACAAGTAATGCCAACATTGGCGACCTCTGTATCACCAAATTTTACTCTTAACTGGTGTCACCGAAACCTGGAAAAATCACCCTGACCATCTCTAATGAAATTCCCCAAAGTACAGGGAGTGTGCTTATTCCAAATGTTTCTATATGGTTCCAGTTCTTCCACAGTTTGCTTTGGTTTCAGTGCCCATATCATGGAAGGGTCCATGTCATAAAAGAAGTCGAAAGCAGTCTTGAATAATCAGATCCCTTCTGCCAGATTGTCTAATGTCAATTTGTTTTCTGGTGCGATTTCTCCTACCTCTTCTCGTTGTCTGGCACTGGTTGAAAGTGCTCATCTCTAGCAAGATGTCTTCTGTTAATTCCTCTGGTTTGGTATCTGTTAGCCTTGAATTTCTTCATCTGCATCTTGAAACCCTTCACAGAGGCCCCACCTGTTTTTTGTTTTACCGTATCCACAATCTCTCTCATGATTTCTTTGATTGGCTCTGTCGTAAATCCTGTGAATTCATGCACATCTGGACACAGTTTTCTCTAGCAGGAATTGATTGTTTTGGGCTGATGGCTGTCATGTTTTTTTCTACAGCAGTGATGACATCTTCAATGGTGTGATCTTTCCAGACTTTCATGATTTTCTCTGTCTTGGGGTTCTCTTCCACAGTGTTGACAATCCTCTTCATAGAGTACTTGTATAAAGTCCTGATCTGGAGGCTGAATTAGAGATATTGTGTTTGGGGGCAGGTAGAGCACTTCAGTGCCTTCGGTGGTGTTGAACTCATGGGGTTCTGGGTGGGCAGGAGCGTTGTCTAATATCAAAAGAACTTTAAAAGGCAGTCCCTTACTAGCAAGGTACTTCCTGACTTCAGGGAGAATGCACTGATGGAACCAATCCAGAGAAAGCGTTCTCACTGTCTAATGTTTGCACAAAACATTGTGCAGAGTTAGCTTACCCCTTACTGCCTTAAATTCTGGTGCTTGCTTCTCCTCCTTACTAAAAAATGTCCTTTGTGACATTTTTTTTTTTCCAGAACAGGACACTTTCATCTGCATCAAAAAACTGTTCAGGCAGATATCCTTTCTCCTCAGTGATTTTCTTAATGGCGTCTGGGAACCCTTGGTCAGCAGAAGCCACTTCTCCTATTATCTTAACATTTTTTTATTTTAACATCTTTATGGGAGTATAATTGCTTTACAATGTTGTGTTAGTTTCTGCTGTATAACAAAGTGAATCAGCTATACATATACATATATCCCCATATCTCCTCCCTCTTGCATCTCCCTCCCACCCTCCCTATCCCACCCCTCTAAGTGGTCACAAAGCACCGAGCTGATCTCCCTGTGCTATGCGGTTGCTTCCCACTAGCTATTTTACATTTGGTAGTGTATATATGTCAATGTTACTCTCTCACTTCATCCCAGCTTACCCTTCCCCCTCTCCGTGTCCTCAATTCCATTCTCTACGTCTGTGTCTACTCTTGTCCTGCCCCTAGGTTCTTCAGAACCATTTTTTTTTTTTAGATTCCATATATATGTATTAGCATATGGTATTTGTTTTTCTCTTTCTGACTTACTGCACTCTGTATGACAGACTCTAGGTCCATCCACCTCACTACAAATAACTCAATTTCATTTTTTTTATGGCTGAGTAATATTCCATTGTATATATGTGCCACATCTTCTTTATCCATTCATCTGATGATGGACACTTAGGTTGCTTCCATGTCCTGGCTATTGTAAATAGAGCTGCAATGAACATTTTGGTACATGACTCTTTCTGAATTATGGTTTTCTCAGGGTATATGCCCAGTAGTGGGATTGCTGGGTCGTATGGTAGTTCTATTTTTAGTTTTTTAAGGAACCTCCATACTGTTCTCCATAGCAGCTGTATCAATTTACATTCCCACCAACAGTGCAAGAGGGTTCCTTTTTCTCCACACCCACTCCAGCATTTATATTAACACTTTTTTTTAAAAGACAAACCTCTTTCTAAAATTATCAAACCATCCTTTCCTGGCATTAAATTCTCCAGCTTTAGATCTTTTACCTTCCTTTTGCTTTAAGTTGTCATATGACTTCATTTTTTCTCGAATCATATTAGAGTCTGTAGGTTTGCCTTTCTTATAGGAATCCTGCATCCACATAAAAGTTGCATTTTCAATACAAGATAAAAAGTATTTTGCAAAAAGTTGAAGGTTGCACACATGCTGGTGTGGCTGCAGTGATGGCTTCATGAATTTCCTTTTCTTTTTTCACAGAGGTTTTTATGGTGTATTCATTTAGCCTGAAATGGTGGCACCCACACCTGCAGACCTCAGTCTATTGTGTATCTCAAGCAATTCAACTTTTTCTTGTAACGTGGTGACTTTTCTTTGCTTCTTGGGAGCACTTCCAGCATCACTGGTGGCACTTTGCGTGGACCCCATGGTGTTATTCAAGGTTTACCGTATTGCAATAAACGCAATGAAAAATATGTGAGAACTGAGAAAGATCACTTTTTTACTGCAATGTGCAATTTACTGGAGAGATGAACTGTGCAGGCTGAGATGATTAGAGTCACGTGCCAGCATTTTAAGCTGATACTAGCAACACTTAAGCGACACATAATAGCAAAGGGTGGTGGCTATGAAATTATTACAGTAGTACAGTATGTGCTACAGTTATGATTTAATACCACACCTTTATATTTGTTTACATTTCTCTCCACTGCAAATGGCACTATGTACGGTCTGTGTTTGTATGCATAAGTTTTGATAAATTTTAACTTTTTATAGTAGAGTTGTGTATATTTTATAGTAGTAAATAATAAATAGACTAGTGTCTACATAAATTTTATGCATTTATAACATACCTTTTCATAATTTTTTGGATATTTCTAAGCTACAGTTGGTGAGTTTTTTCAAATCATCACAAATCTCCAAAAAAATTTCAATATATTTATTGAAAAAAAAACCCATGTATAAGAACCTGTACAGTTCAAACCATGTTGTTCAAGGATCAACTGTAGTTAAGTTTTGGGGAAGTAAAAGTTGTATGCAAATTTTCGACCGTGCAGGGGGTTGGTGCTTCTGTAACCCCTGCTTTTGCTCAAGGGTCAACGTGTCGCATATCATGCTAATAATCAAATCATAGTTCTGACTTTCCTCTAGGTATTCTCAAATGTTACTTATAAGTTCCTGGGAAAGCTCATTCTATTTACAAGCCTGTTATGGACTGGATATTTGTATCCCTCCCCAGATTCATAGGCTGAAGCCCTAATGCCCAGTGTCGCATTTGGAGACAGAGCCTTTAAGGAAGTAATTAGGGATAAATGAGGTCATTAAGCTGGGACCCTGGTCCAACAGGATTAATATCCTTTTGAGAAGTGACCAGAGAGCTCATTCTCTTCCTCTCTGCATGAATGTATCAAAGAGAGGCCAAGGGATCACGTAGCTGGATGGTGGTTGCTTGCAATCCAAGAGAAGAGGACTCAGAATGAAACCTATGTTGCCAGCTCCTTGATTTTGGACTTCCAGCCTCCAAAACTGTGCGAAGGTAGATTTCTGTTCTTTAAGCCTCTCAGCCTCTGGTATTGTGTTATGGCAGCAGGAGCAAACCCCTACAGGGCCCATGGGCTCATTCCTCAGCATAAGGCTTGAGATAGTTGAGTAGTGAACTTCTGAACTAACTTCTGCTAATTAGGTTGTAGTGTTACAGAACTGTTACAGCGAAGCCTAAACGCCTTTTCTTCCCAGCAGAGCTCTACCCATGGGGACTCAATTTCATGCCCCAAGTTTCTGTAAGTCGCTCCTCGGTGCACGCATACGCCCTCCTGTGTTATTCTGTAGCAGCTCTGACCAGCCTTGGTTGAATGTCCTGATATTGACGTCTTTCTGCCTCACGAGGTTGTGCTGTGAGTTTTGGTTTGCGTAAGCTAAGATTGAGACCACAGAATCCCTGCTCCCACAGGTATTGTGCCACCTTTCTTCTCATCTTCTTTCAAGCCGTAAATGAGGGCTTGGTGGGAGTTGGTCCAATGAAGTAGAAAAAGTCAAAGTCTGGCTTCAGAGAGCACTGGGAAACCTCCTGGGATGGGTGTAGCCTGCTGTTGGCCAACAGGAGTTCAATGTGCTGAAGAATACGCCCAGCACCAGGTGGTGAGTGAATGCCGTGTGGATCCCTTGGCTGAACGGGCACCCCGGAGATGCACGAGAACCTCAGTGTGCTGACAAGGGGAAGAGCTGCCAGTGACCCAGAAACTGCACAGTAGGAAGTCATGAGCATAAGATGGTAGAGTTTGGGGAAGAGAAGCCCGTGGCCCAGACTGTGCTCTGTGGAAGAAAGTGTGAATAAGCTGCACAAGCTCACTACTTAATGAGGCATCTGGTGATGAAAGGGAGCAACACATTGGAGCAGGCTTAGGAGAACCAGAGAGCTTTTGGCTACAAGTTTGTTAGTGCTTTTTCTGGTGTCATACGTGATAGGTCACCAAAGCCCTACCCCTGGTCCTGAGAATGATGGTATAAACTCAAAGACTTCTGTAGATAATCAGAAGCAAAAACCCATACTCACCACGTGGCTTAGTCTGCTCGGGCTGCTTTAACAAGTTGCCATAGACTGAGTGGCTTAAACAACAAACATTTATTTCTAACAGTCCTGGAGGCTGGGAAGTCTAAAAATCAAGTAGCAAGCAAACCTGGTGTCTGGTGAGGACTGGATGTCCCTTGCTGTGTCCTCACATGGGAGAAGCAGAGGGAGACAGAGAGACAGAGACAGAGAGAGACAGAGACAGAGAGAAAGAGAGAGAGACAGAGACAGAGACAGAGAAAGAGAAAGAGAGAGAGAGACACAGAGAGAGAGAGAGACAGAGAGAGAGAGACAGAGAGAGAGACACAGAGAGAGAGAGACAGAGAGAGAGAGAGAGACAGAGAGAGAGAAAGCTCTTTTGTGTCTCTTCTTATAAAGACACTGATCTTATCATGAGGGTTCCACCCTCCTGAACTGTGAAGGGTAATTTTATGTGTCAACTTGATTGGGTTAAGGGATGCCTGAATGGCTGGTAAACATTATTTCTGGCCTGTCTGTGAGGATGTTTCTGGAAGAGATTACTGTTTGAATCGGTAGAGAGAGTACAGAAGATAGCCTTCACCCATGTGGGTGGGCGCCATCCAGTCCATTGAGGGCCTGAATATAATAGAAAGGCAGAGAAAAGGAAAATTCACTCTGCCTGAGCTGGGACATCCATCTTCTCGTCTCAGACGTTGATACTCCTGATACTCAGGCCTTTGGACTCAGACTGAATTACACCACGGGCTCACGTGATTGTTAAGACGACAGATCATGGGACTTCTTGCCTTCCACAGTCTCATGAACCAATTCCTATAATAAGTCTCTCTCTCTCTCTTTCTGTAAATAAATAAATTTATTTTTTTTCTCTTTCTTTGGAGAACCCTAATACGTGACCCAATTACCTCCCAAAGGGCACACCTTCTATTACCATCCCACTGGAGGTTAGGGTTTCTGCATGTGAATTTTGAAGGGACACAAACATGTAGTCCATAATAGCATATTAGGCTTGCCCAGAATAGCCTTTCCGAGGAAGCAGAGAGAACTGGCAGTGAGGCCACACAGGTGCACTCGTGGAGTTCTGATGAACAGGTGGCTAAGGGCAGCATGGCCCTGGGTTGCTACCCATGAGGAAGATCGAAATGAGGAGTAGTTGGATGAAATATTTTGACCTCCACATAAATAAAGCCCCAGTGACAGGGATTTTGTATAAGGCACTGAAGCACTCATCTCCAATTGGCTGAGCCCCCACAATGCTGGCCTGGTTCTTCCCAGGCCACTTAGGAAGAGATGACAACCTCTAGGAGTACATCCACATTTCTCTCCCTTCTTGTGCTTTTCCCCTGGAAGGGCCATATACACCCTCTTTCCCTGCCTGCTGTGTCTCTTCATCTCTGACATGGTCTGAAACTGAAAGTGGACTTAGATATGTTGGCAGCATTAGATCTTTAGCAGTTCCAGCCCACTTTTATAATTCTCTTGCCATGCTTCGCTGGCAAACCACATCTCCTCCCACTCTCAGAGTTCTGTTCAATCTGCTTCATCTCCAGTGGAACCCTTCCAGGTGGACTCCATCCTGTTAACACCTGTCAGTCACTTCACTGTCTTCTTAGCACTCGTGTTTAAATATAGCTTGTTTATGTTCCTAACTGTGCTTTTGCTTTTATTTTCCTTTTGCTGTGTTCTTACGAATTTTATGGATGTTTGCCTTTCCCCCTCTAACAACAGGAACAGCAGTGACAATAAGAACAATACTGTCGTTTGTTGAGGTCTAACTATTTGACTGTTCTGTGTTACACACTTTAGAAACAAACATTATTTTGTAGAAACCTTGCGATAATCCTCTGAATTAGATACTACATTTTTTCTTTGAAAAGTAATACATTAATGCATGCACATTGTGAAATATTTAAAGAAACAGAATTGTTTATAATAAAACGGAAAGCATCCCTCCCATTCTCTTCCCCATGGTGCCCGTTGATAACCATGGAATGTGTTTCCTTCCAGGTCTGGTGTGTGGCTGTGTGTACATATGTGCACAGAGAAACTGGCATGCAGATTTTTAATATAAATGGGATTGATCATAGAATAAATATAATTTCGTGTTTTTCCTTTTCACTTAACGATATATCTTAGAATTAGTGTGAGGAAGGAATAACTGTCCCCATGTGTTAGGCAAGGAAACAGACCCTTGGAGTGATTAAACAACTTTATCTTATTAGGTAGTAGTTTCCATTACATGATAGGTTCGTTGAAGGCAGTATAATCTTTCTGTTTTATATTCAGTTCCAGTGCCTTATACTCCAGTTTTTATAGCTGCCTTATTCCAGAAGTTCTTTTCTTCCTTCTACTCCTATTCTTAAAGCTGAACCCTATTTCCTTCTGTGTGCCTGGGTGTCAGTACCCTACCTGCTACCTATAATTTGGGTTTATAATAATGTAATTTGCTTTAATTTTGCTATGCCTCATCTAGGTAGTGCATTCCCCACCTGAAGGAATTCTAGCATCTTCCATCTGCTGATAGACTTCTTGATGCTGCCTGCCTGCCTATGAAATTTTCCTTGCTGCAGAATTTGTTGACACCACTCTTTTTAAACTTGACAGTTGACTCACGGGTGCTATCATTTCATCGTCTTTCCTGCCGTCTACTGTGCTGTGCTAGTTGGGCTGGGTTTTCTCTCGGTACTTGCAGTCCTCCTTTCCTCATGTCTCTTCTGTGATCTTATATCTAGTTTTCAAGTGGATAACATAGTGATTCAATATTTTAAACATTATGAAATGATCACCACAATAACTCTATTTACTGTCTGTCACCATACAAATTTATTACAATATTAGACTCTATTCCCTATGCTGTACATTACATCCCTATAACTTATTTACTTTATAACTGGAAGTTTGTACCTCTTAATCCTGTCACCTATTTTGCCCATCCCCCCTTTCTTCTAGCAACCACCTGTTTCTTCTCTGTATCTATGTTTCTGTTTTGTTATATTTGTTCATTTATTTTGTTTTTTAGATTCCATATATAAATAAAATCATGCAGTATTTGTCTTTATCTCTCATTTATTTCACTTAATGTAATGCCTTCTGGGTCTATCCACATTGTTGCAAATAGGAAGATTTCATTCGTTTTTATGGCTGAGTAATATTCCATTGTATACATATACCACATCGTCTTTATCCATTCATCTATTGATGGACACTTAGTTTGCTTCCATATCTTGACTATTGTAAATAATATTGCAGTGAACATTAGGGTGCATACATCTTTTGAATTAGTGCTTTTGTTTTCTTCAGATAAGTACACAGAAATGGAAGTGCTGGATCATATGGTAGTTCTATTTTTAGTTTTTTGAGGGACCTTCATACCGTTTTCCACAGTGGTTGTACCAATCTACATTCCCAGCAACAATACACAAGGGTTCTCTTTGCTCCAAATCCTCACCAGCGTTTGTTATTTCTTGTTTCTTTGATAATCACCATTCTGACAGGTGTGAGGTGATATCTTATTGTGGTTTTGATTTTCCTGATGATTAGTGATGTTGAGCATCACAGCATTAGTTGATGTTGAGCATCTTTTCATGTGCCTGTTGACCATCTGTATGCCTTCTTTGTAAATATGTCTATTCAGGTTCCTTGCCCATTTTTCAATCTGTTTTTTTTTATATTAAGTTGTATAAGTTCTTTATATATTTTGGATATTAACTACTTATTCAATATCTGACTTGCAGATATCTCCTTTCATTCAGTATGTTGCCTTTTCATTTTGTAGATTATTTCCTTTGCTATGCAAAACTTTTTAGTTTAATGTAGTTCTGCTTGTGGTTGCGTTTACTGGATCTTTCTGGATCTTACCAGGGAGAGTCAATGAAACTCAACGGCTAAGCCTTATATTAATTCCTGAAAAGTTCTTAAAGAGCTTTTTCAACCAAATGTCAAGGGGTTGTAGTTGTCCAGTTATGCCATGAGAATATCAACCAAGATCGTACATGAATAGATAATGACATTTAACATCATTACTGATACCCGACTAACAGCAGCAATAAGATATCATTGCTTCTTTAAGACTCATCCTTATGTTAGAAGCGCTAAAAAGTGGAAAATGTGTCTTAGTGCTAATGAAATATAGGCGTATTAGTTCAGTTAATGTATCTCAGTGAATTAAAAGTGAATATCAAACAATTTTTTGATGATAAAAGTCGTATGTTTGAGGCAGCCCTATTACATAGAAAAATAATTGAATATGTATTATGAGTTGTGGTCCAGGTTTTGCCATTAAATCACTTGTGATATTTTTATTTTACCTATCTGAATTTCAGTTTCATTGTTTGAAGAGTGAGAGCATTGACCTAAATGACCTCTAGACGTTTTCCAACACTAATAGTCAAGGCATCTGAAAGCAATGAGATTGAAGTTTGAAATCATTAGCTCAGGTCTTGTCCGAGAGAAAAAGCCCTTGGACTACAACTCTGGCTTAGAAATTTGAGTTTGTCTGATGAAATCTGGAATAAGCCATAAGTGGCAAAGGCTGGAATCATGGGGGATTATATATAATCCTTATCTGTCGGAGGAGAAATTGTCCATATGCAAACTTTCCTGGTGGAAGTGGGGGGAAGGAGAAGTAATCAAGAAGATGAACTTGAGAGTTTGTTTGAATGGAGAGAGTAGACTCTTGGAGATCTCAATTATTTCCCCTGAATATTGATAAAGAACCAGAGGCATTCTGCTGAAAGAAAATTAGATTGCAAAATGGTTAATCCTCTCCAAATGGAAATCTGGTAAAGAATTTATGAGTGGAGCCTGAAATATACACAGCAGAGCCAAGTGACTCAGTCAATTTAGAAAAGATCACATTTTAATTAAATTCAATGGGAGAGAGAAGAGTGGCAAAATGTTATCCTGCTTTTCAAAGATACATATAACTACTATAAATATGATAGGTAAGTAATGTTATTTGCTTTTTTATCCTTCAGTCAAACCATGCAATGCAAACATAAAGGTATTTCTTTTTCATGATCATCACCCTTTTGCCCCTTTCCTTTGTAGTTAGTCCGCAAAATGCAAGCACCATTTCTTAAATTGAGTAAATTACATGCAAAGAAGCGTGCGCTTTAAAAAAATGAAGTGCAAGTGCTAAGAGGACTTAATGTTTTGTTAACTTTTACTTTCACATTAAACAAACAAACAATTGCCATGGTTGAGTGGAACTGTGCCTTGGGTAAGAACACCTTTGCTTCATCTAGAGTTACATACTGGGACCATCCTGTTTGAATCCGCAGAGTAGGGATTTATTTTGTTTGTTTTTTTACATCTTTATTGGAGTATAATTGCTTTACAATATTGTGTTAGTTTCTGCTGTATAACGAAGTGAATCAGCTATATGTATACATATATCCCCATACCCCCTCCCTCTTGAGCCTCCCTCCCACCCTCCCTATCCCACCCCTCCAGGTGGTCACAAAGCACCGAGCTGATCTCCCTGCGCATGCGGCTGCTTCCCACTAGCTATCTATTTTACATTTGGTAGTGTATATTTGCCAATGCTACATAGTCTATTTCATCAGACCTAAGGAAAAAAGTAGATGGTCCGATGGGATATTACAATCCTTGTGAAATTTTTAAGTTTTTTAAAAAAAAACCGTTGATCGATCTCCCTAAGTTTCAGTCTTCTAGGTGAGAATTTTTAATTAGTGCATTTTGTTACATGCAGAATCAGAAATCCTAACACCTAGTACCTTTAGCAACTTAATGAGAAAAAAGAAATGGAAAGAACATGGGTCTCAAATTTAGATAAAATTGGGTTCAGTCTGTGGACCAGTCACAGATAGTATGACCTCAGTTAGGTACTTAACTCTCTGAATCTTGGTTTACTCACCAATAGAATGAGCGGTAGCTAGCCCAGACTGGTGGTATGGCTTAATGATCATATGATCATAGATGAGAAATCCTAAGCACACAGCAAACCTTCGATAAGTGGTAGCTACTATAATAAACAAATGCATTCAGAATATTTGGACCCAGCATGTGAATAAGGGAGAGAGAAAAGGGAAGTGGACAAATAGGTGTTGATTCCCAGGCATCGAGATAAGCAGTAGTCATATAAATTTCTAATCATAAAAGAAATGCTAAGAAGTAAATATCTTAAGTTTTCTCTGAACATCATGAGCATTTTCAACTGTCATATATGAAAGGGCACACATTATGTCAAAACACAGTAATTTTTAAAACTTTGATAATCTGGCATCATGTGGTCTGGGACAGATGCACAGCCAAAGCCATCTTGTCTGAGGCAAAAACTGGTTTGTAGAGGTAGATAGTACTGTCTTCAAAGTGGAGTCTTTTGCTCCCTTTTAGTGAAGCTACCTCAAATCACAGAGCTTAATTTTCCTTTGAGGTTTATACACAGAGGAAGAGAAAGTTCCTTTTGACATCAGTGCTTAGTCACAGACTTTGGACAGTATCTGCAATTCATAATAAAATATTTCTTTTCTGCCATTGAATTTCTAAACACCAACACTAGTGAATCTGATATTCAACCTAGTTCTCAACAGAACAGAAATCCAGTGGCTTGAGAGTGTTAGAGAACCTGACCTTGCTGTGTTTCTCTGCTTTGTGGCAGGTTCTCTGGTATCAAGAGAAAACTGCATTTAAGGCAAATCCTTTCCCTCTTCCCCCTTTAACTCATTTGTGGTTCTCACTTAAGTTGTAAATGTCTCTGTTTTTAGGCTATTGAAGAGTTGCCATTTATAATATATTTATTAGAAGAGTTTTGAAAAACAAGCCATTAGCCAGCTACTTTGATTTGGTTCTCTTAATCAAAGATTTACAGGGACAGTTTAGAAATAGTCAGATAAATGTTCTTCCTACCTGGGAGATGGGAGATGTAAGCAGTGCTCTGTGGAAGATTTATGGTGAATTGCTCTATGCCATCTTGCATTTGATTAACTTTTATCAACCGGAACAAAAAACCCTTTCCCAGTGCATCATTTATATGAACTTTATAAATGAACCATCTTTCTTTTGCCAGCATAATTCACCATGATACAGCCATTTAAAAAGCCTCTGAGGGGTAGGCAATTAACACAGGAGATGTTTATGTGAAATTTCTGCAACAACTTTATTTTGAAAAACCTGAGGGTACTAACTGCTCTGTAATCTGAAACGATAGAGGATTGATACTAAGTTTTAAGTGTTCCTGAGAACAGGTAGGAAAAGTAAATGATTCCACCCTATAACCTTCTTGATGCCACAAATTGGTTTTGATCGGAGTAAACCAAGTCAATGACTGACTTCGTCATTTGCGCAGATTATATTTCCTCAACCTGTGATTTCAAACCAATATGACAGTGACATTTGTAGACCTGAATGACGAAACTTAGTAAGTTGTTCTGAGTGCTCAATCAGGACACTCAGAATCAATTATTAATTCCATCAAGAAAGACGCTTTTTAATCAATTTAAAAGGTCCTTCTGGTGAATGTGAAAAAATGTTAGGTCTCTCAGGAACGCAAATATGTATTGCCTCCTGTTGTCATTTTACTTCACTAGTTATATCTTCTTAATGAAAACTTACTGACATAGACATTTCTTTTGTAGTAAAAAAAAAATTGTAACAGGAGAATTAAGGTAAAGAACTTTTGAAAATATTCTCAGTAGAGATGGTTTCCAAAACAGTTTTGTCTGTCCCCAAATGACTGATTGGTATTTTCCATCTCCTCGACATCTCTGTGGTCACAAATTCTTTTCAAATGTGTATGTAAAAGAAAATTTGGTGCACTGTGTCTTCCCCTTGCTTCTCCAGATCAACTGTCTGGTTTTTCTCTTCTCTACTCCATGACCCAAGAGGTAGCCTGTATGGACTCCTTTCTCCTGGGGCTTCTGCTGGGTTTGGCCAGAAGGAAACACTGACAAGATTGAGAGAGAAGTTGAGTATGTATTCTCCTTTTCTCTTCTTGGCAGGAGATGGTTGTGTTTCTCCGCCTCCCCAGATGCTGTTATATGGCTTTTCTTCGATGGCTATAGCTCTTGCTGCAGATTTTTTCTTTTTCTTTTTTTTTTATAGCCCCATAGTCCTAGGAGTGCTATGGGATGCCCACAGTTGCAGTCATCACATCCTGTTGGTTTTCTTAACCTTGTCTACACCTCTGTAAACATCCTCTTTATTAGAATCTCTGTAATCAAACTCTTTTAGTTCTCTAAAACTCTTTTAGTTCTAGCTGCTCCCTGTCAGGACCCTGACATATGTACTCAGCATCTTACCCAGGGAGATGTGCAGCCCACTAGTACACAGCACGGACATAATTAGAGTGAAAAGAGTATTTCTGTAGAGTGAGAAATCACTCACAGTGGAAATTCGTATTGGGATTCTTTCCCAGCTCTGCCAATAACCAGCTGTGTTACTTTGGTCACTTAATTTTCATAAGTCTCACTTTATTTGTAACACAAGGAAGTAGACTAGTTGATTGTTCAACTTTCGGTTATCTAAATTTGAATAGAGATGTTGCAAAATGAATCTTTTTATTTAACTCCATAGAAAGCAGGGATTATTGTACACTTTACAATGTTTAGTTTGAAACTTAATTACATGGACACTAAAGACTTGATGAAGAATAGTATTATTCTGACCTGTCCTAGATCATGCTTATAAGTTATTACTTAGAATCTGCAACTTGGAAAAAAAGTAAGCCTTTAGTTTTTTCACCTGCTGAACTCTTGTGAACTTGTTAATGAGCCTGTTTGAGAAAAGTGGAATTAAATTACATTTCTACAGAACTGAAAATATGTGTAAGAAAAGATGGCAAGGATAGAATAACAGGGACTTGATTTACCCTCACACCACATGCAACTAAAATAAACCTGACAAACTGTACGAAAGAGCAGTTTTACAGGCATTGGACATCAGCAACAAAAGGAGAGCGACTCCTGAGTGACAAGAAACACATGGAGTGAGCACTGTGTTTCCTCCACCCAACTAATTTGAGTAATTTTCTGGGTGACAGCACAGGGAGGGGACCTCGGGCAGAGCCATCAGTCTTCCAAAGTTGAGGAGATAGAACTGGAAACAAGGGAGGCCAAAAATAGCTAGAACTTGCAGGAATACCAGAAAAAAGAGCTACACAGGAAGATAACTCTGGAAATCTGGAGATTTGTTTTAGTAGTGGGATAAAATTAGCCAAAATGTTGTAAAATTTACTATATCCCATAGATACTATTGAACTTTGTTCTGGGATGCTATTAAGTTACTTGGAAATAGCTTTATCCTTTCAAGTCTTGCTTTTAAGCTTGTAAGCTGTGTTAGGCAAAGCTTTAAAGCAAGACTCTGAAGGATAAAACTGGCTGATATATTTGTAACTTAACTGCATCCCAGAATGAAGCTCAAGGATATCTGTGGGAATACAAATATATCAACCACCTGAAAAGGTAAAATTCATAATGTCTGACATCTAATAAAATTCTTCCAGATACACAAAGAAGTAGGCAAACACAACTCATAAAGAGGAGGAAAATTAATAGTAATTGACCCAGAAATGACACACGTGATGGAATTAGCAGAAAAAAAGTCAAAACTGTTATTATAACTATATTACATATGTTCAAGAAGCTAGGAGAAAGATTAAACCTGTTACATAAAGAAATGGAAGATATAAAACATTCCCAAATCAAATATTAGAGATGAAAACTTCTGATAGATGAAACTATGGCTGAGTTGAAAAATACAGTTGATTCTTGTTATTTTGGTAGTTAGGATCTATCAAGTTGTTATGAACACTGTTACGAATACTGAACAATTGCTCCTGGGGGAAACACGGGATTAGATTCCTGTGAGCCTCTGGTGATAAAATTTTCATCAGCAATTACTATATAATCTTACTTTATATGTGTTTCTGTTTAAAGACACCTTATTTAATATCAATTGTTGATCCATTGGCATTGAACTCGAGGCCAACAGCACCATATCTCATGCCCGAACAAAATTAATCTAACATATATTTTCTCTGTAAGTCACATCACAACCTTCTTGTGCTTAGATATGCCAGACAGCAATTCAGCACTATGCTTCAGGGCCATTTTGAGCAATGAAATCACCAACAAAAAGTGCAAAAATGCAAAAAGTGTGACACTAAATATACTGAAAAAAGGACACATGTTTACAGTGTGAGAGCTGAAACAAGAAGGCAGAGCGTTTCCTAATTTGACCTCAGCTGGGAATATGTGTGTCGGGAAACAGATTTTTTTGCTGCTCTGCTCATGTCCAAGTGAGTATTGATTTTTAGGTTACAAATAGATATTAGTAAGTAGGTGAGTTTTCAAATACAGAATCCACTAATAATGAGAATTGACCATACCCTAATGGCATTCATGGAAGATTAGGCATTACTGAGGAAAAGATTAGTGAACTTGAAGAAATAGAAATAGAAACCATCCAAAATAGAGCACTAAAAAATAAGATGAACAACTTCAAGTAGAATAGTATACATGTAACTGGAATTCCCAAAGGTGGGGAGCAGAAAAAGTATTTGAGAGAATAATGGCTGCAAACGTCCATATTTGATGAAAACTATAAGCCCACAAGTACATGAAGCTAAATAAACAAAAGCAAAAAACCCACACACTTCAACCTTCCCCCCCAAAAAATCCCCAAACAAGCAAAGAAATATGGATAAAAGCCACCAACGCACATCATAATCGAATTGCTCAAAACTGATGATAAAGACAAAATCTTAAAAGCAGTCAGAGGAGTGGGGGATTGGATTAAATCCAATAGAGGAAGAAAAACAAGCATCACAGCAGATTTCTCATCAGAAACGATTCAAATCAGAAGACAATGAAGCAAGATCTTCAAAGTAATGAAAGAAAAGAACTATGAACCTAGAATTCTGTACCCAGGGAAAATGTCTCTTAAAACTTAAGATGAAATAAAAACATTTTAGATATACAAATGCTGAATGAATTCACAGTGCATTAATAGCAAAGTAGATTTCAGAGAAAATGACGTAACTACTGATGAAGAAGCTCATTTCATAACGACAAAGGGGTCAATTTATCAAGTAGACCTAAAACTTTCAAGTGTTTATGCATCTAATAAAAGAGTTTTTAAAATCCATTAAGTATAATTTGTTAGAATTGCAGATAGAAATAATAGACATATCCACAATGATAATCAGAGGTTTCTATATCCCTGTCCCAGTAATTGATAGACTAAGTAGAGATTAAATCAGTAAGGATATAGGAGGCTTGAACAACACTGTCAACCTACTTAACCTAATCGACATCTATAGAACACTCCACTCAACAATGACAGAATATGCATTCCTTTTCAAGTGTACAGGGAATATTTACCAAGATAGATCATATTTGGGTCATAAAACAAGTCTCAGAAAAGTTTCATGGCCATGTGTTTTGTTATCCCCTTTTCCTGAACATCTCCTGCAGTCCAATAAGATTTTCGTTCTTCTTAAAACCCATTTAATAAATATGCACACAACTAGTGCACAGCCAGGTTGCCATCTTTGCCCAATGAAAATAGGCCCTACCCTGTTTTTGCCAAGGGAACAGGCTCAAGTCATTGACATTTCTTAAACCAGCAGAAGAGTTTTCCTGTTGGAGGTTAGATTTCCATTCTGCCTGCAGGAAAAATGCAGCCACACTTCCAGATATTGCCACCTGCTAGTCAAGCACGTGAGCATCCAAAGTGGAACATGAAGCAGAGGCCTCCACTGGGAAGAACAGTCAGAAGTCATCACAATTTTTGGATTTCAGACTTTCATCAGTTAAAATCTTTAAGCTTTTGCCCATAATATATGTATATTTATACATTATGTGCAAGCACTAGTTTATACATTATAAAACATTAAAATGCATTTCAAAAATAAAGATAGAATAAACACTAATTTTAAAATAATCAATTTTATTAATGGTGCCAGAAGCAATGTTTTGAAAGCAACGTGAATGAATAGCCTTCACTATTTAAAAAAAAAAAATCTCAGTTTAACCCATGGTGATATATGATTGTGATTATTTGCTTTAGTTTACTTAAAATTTATTGAAATAAATTTTACTTTATTTCAATAATTATTCCAATGATTTTCATAGCTAAAAATATTACTGAGGAAAAAACCCATAAATGCAAATGGCAGGGATGCATATTGGCTGTGCTTACTAAATCAATAGCTTCCACTCAAAATGTTGTGTCTTTGTTTTGTTTTTGCAAAACTTTGCTGTTTCAAAAAATTCTTGCAGTAAATTTCTATCTCCCAGATGTAAATCAGTTGTTTTTGCAAATTAATTGGAAAAGGTGTTTCATTTACATTTTTTCTAACAAAAGGGTTAAAAATCTTTCAAAATTTCATTTGGAAGGTTCTGTTGAATTTTTAAAGAATGTAGGTGGGTTTTTTATGTAACTCTATTTTCAGCAAAAGAAATAATGAGGGAAATAATTTCGAATATCCATTTCAAATGTTCTCTTCATAGCTCAGTTTTCTTTCATAAAACAATTACTTTTGCATTTATTGTAAAGATGTCACCTTTACCTGTAAAGGACAGTTTACACAGGTTTGTTTTAGATTATCTGCATTATATCAACAACCTCTCTGTGTCACAAAAGGGAAGCAAAATTGGAATACTTTTTTTCCTTTTTAGAGACAAAAAAATCTGTAAGTTGTGTTAAACTTCTGCAACTCTATGTGCTTTGTCACATGATAAAAAGCAAACCTCTCTGTGGAACAAAGGATTTTCATAATCATTATACATTTCATTACATCTATTGTAAAGATACCTTTTTATTTAAAGGAGTCATTGAAAAAGAAAAAACTTAACCCAATGAATGAGACTGAGGCACTTTGTACATTTTTGGCTTCATTTCTTTGTTGCAGTGGCTGGTCCATGAATGATGCAGTGACTGAATTACAGATGTCTGGCTATTTCTGTGACCTTCTTCCAGAATTCTTTTTAGAATCCCAAAGTGGCCACTGTATCAGAGGTTAGCTTATACAGCAGTTTTTTGTCCCATAGATTATGATGATAGAAAAGTAAGTCACTTACTATCCAGAAAATATCTTCTGCAGTATATCTGTCCTTTAATGGCTCACAAGTTGTAGTTTTACATGTATTTTATCATTGGAAGAGAATCTAGCAAATACCATAAGCTGAGAATAGTAGAAACATCAGTAGTTTGACCCAACTGTCTAACAACTGCTTAACTGGTTCTAATACTTGTTTTTTAAGATCTTTATGTTTCTCTGTATCTTTAAACAGCATTTGCTAACAGTGGAATGGATGTTGATTTATCATTATATTGATTTATTTACATTGTTTTGGTCATTTTTGCCACAGCAGAGTATGGAGATTCTCATGTTTTGATGATATGCATGAAACCCCAAAAAGATATACTTAAAGATTTATCATTATGGTTAATGAATATTTATAAATTACTAGGTTGAGTATTGCATTGCTAAAAAATTGTAGAGATATGTTACATGTTAGGGAAGTTTGAAATATTAGTGTTTACTTCAGTCAACTGTAACTTTACAAGAATCTTTTTAAAGCACTCTACCATGTGAGGGTTAGCTGAGTTTAAACTAGGCACGATCTGTAAATACATTTGTCTGAGCACTCACTACCGGACAGGAGAGAGCACAACTGGCATGCTCATCCCCTAACACTGCTGCTCTTTGAACTGTCCTCTGGGTGGAGCGAGGTCTCTGTGCCACCAATAACATATTATTCTAAAAATAAAATAAGCGTTGGTTTTGCAGGAGCACCGCGTGCCCCAAGCAGCAAGAATGGTATCTCCTTCCCCGGGAACTACACTCAGCATCTCAGCCTCAAACCGCCATAGCTTGGAACTAGGTCTGTGAGCATCTGTGCTTCATCTTGATTTATTTTGTGCATCCGTTAGCAAGATGTGTCCTAAGGCAATTGCTTCTTTGCTTTACGACAATTTGGCTTACATAGGTTTCATAGGAATGCTCTATTTTCAGATATTGGGGGAAGCTTGTTGAAATAAAAGTCCTAATAGTTTCTTTTCGTACTTTAAGGGACATTTTGTGTACCACATTGGCTGTGTATGCATCACTTTTGAGACCATTCTTACAGAGCAATCTGTGTGTGAGTTAAGACCAGAGTAAAAAGCCAGGATTCCTGGCCTTTGAAATGAATGACTGCACCTTCAATGTTAAAGCACAGAGAAATGGTGCACTCTGACAAGTAAGAAAAATATTGAGATAATGAAGGGCAATTTGTGTATCTGTAGTAAACAATGGATTATAAAAACTTCTAGAAGCTACCTGGTTTTCACTTAGCTTCATTCATTTATTTCTGAGATAACTGAGTTGAAACTTTAGGGGAAGAGAATTTAGAAAAAGTTGGGAAAACTGCTGAGCTGTTTATATATTACCTATACTGGGAAAAATTATTTAATTAAAGAAGCTATTTGCACACCAATAATTAAAAAGCAGTACTGCTTTAAAATGTCAAACTACTCCCCCTAAGAGAATATTAACATTGCTTCGATAAGAGTCTACTAAGCATAAAATAATAATGAAATGGATTGGGAGGAGGAACAGTGTCCTGTTTTATATTTACTAAAAGGTTGCGGTCTTTGAGGTCTTTTATCAAACACAATATTCAGCTGCATCTCGCTGACTGCGAGATGTATATCAAAAGGTCGATACAATTTAAAAATGATGGACATATACCAAAAATATCTTGAACTGTAAGAATCTTCATACAAAGATACACCTCCTGTGCTTCAACTGCTTGTCACTGAATTACAGTTTGATTTAATTAATATTAAGTGATATCTGTTTTGAAATAGAGAGAGCAAAAAATGAGAAAGCCAGTATGTGGCCCTCTTTAGCTCCCATGTAATAAACATTTGGGTCAAATAATCCAAGGCAGCTGCATATCATCCTTTTCCATTAGGAAGTTAAATTGTGAACTATGACACTGTGGTGGATGGAGACCAAAATTTTGTATTCTAACATCATTGCACTCCTAAGACTCTAAATAAGCATGCTTTTAAAAGAGTAGTTTGTTTTTTTTTTTTAAAGGAGGAGACAATTTTGTCTGAAGTACTGTGACAGACAGATTTATTTTCTCGTCCTGTATCAGGCTCTTCTGATGCCACTGTCCATGGTTGCAATGCCATTTCCCCCCGTACATCGTTATCCATGCAATTTTTACTGGGTTTTCAGTTTCACCATAGTGAATCTAATGTGGAATTTTGTTTCTAACTCTGCTTGGGACTTGATGGGTACTTCAGTCTTACAATATAAAAAAAATTTATCTTTTTGGACATTGTTTATTCCCCCATTTTCTCTGTTACTTTCTCTGGAATGTTAACTAGATGTATGTTGGAACTTCTTTTTCTATTCTCCTTGTCTGTTAACTTCTTTTTAATATTTTCTATCTCTTTATCATTCTGTGCGGCATTCAAAAACATTTATTCTAAGTAATTTCTACCAGTCTGTCTTGCAATTCACTAATTCTTGCTGTATCTAGTAAGCTATTTAGCCTAAGTATGAGTTGTTCTTCTTAATTTTGATTTTCATATTTTTATTTCAAGAATACTTAACTAAACCCTGTCTGTCTTTTTCCATATTATCTTATTCTTGCCATAGATCTCTGTTATTGTTGTTCTCTATTTGACCGCTTTCAGCATACTTATTTTAATATCTCTTCCATATTTTTCTGTTACTTGTTGTTTCTGTGTTAATGAATTCTCCAGTGTATTACATTTGTGACTATGCTTTCTGGCAATTTGTTTCTTCACTTTTTTTAGTAAGTTCGACTTGTGAATGCATCTTTTAAGAAATCATTCCCATGGAAGTCCTGCATGCTTTCAGGTGAAGATACTTCTGTGGGATTGTTTTATGGTTGACTCTGCCTGTGCTGTAAATAAGAGTTTTGCCAGTACTGAATTAGTCTTGTGTTAATTTCTCAAATTGGAATTTCCTAGCTTTACACATTGAAGGACCGGGTTTCATAGCTCTCTGTTCTCTTTTCCCACCCACTGTCTGTAGTAGTTGGCCTCTATGCCATATCCCTAGTACAGTGGCAGAGTTTTTGTAATCCATTTTTCAAGGATGGGTCAACTCTTCTTGGTTCATGATTTTATGTAAAGAGCTCAGAAACAGCACTTGACGTTAGGACCATGGCTGTAATTCCTGTATCCACTTTCAGCCCTTTAGGCATATACCTGGTTCTGATACCCACATGGAGAAAAGGAGAAAAGTAGTGCTTACTTATTGCTCTGGTTTTGAGTTCTTTATTTCTAGCATTGAAAGTTTCCTTAAATTTGAAGGAAGAGTCATAACGTGAATACATTTTATTAATAGTTTACATAGTTCATAATTGCATGATAAATGATGCTATTAGAAAATGTGTTAATAGAAAAGTATTCAAGAAACATAACTCTATTGCACTTCAAAACATCTTGACACAAAACACGTTATGACCCTTCTTTATCATCTTAAGATGATGACAAAGATATTGCACATAAGGGTCTGAAATCTTAGCCCCACTGTTTCTTGTCTTCTTATAGCTTACAAGCTAATTTCCCAGCTCCTTCACCTCTTCCTCAAATAACCCATTCTGAGTAAATACTATGATATCTTATGGTATCTGATTTTGTGTGTGTGTGTGTAGGTGGCCATCATTTCCTGAAGAAACACATTCATTTTTTAATATCTTATTTTCTTCCTAAGAAAATAAGATATGTAGATATGTAGATATGTAGAAGAATGTAGATATGATTTTTGTTGGCATGCTCCTGGTTCTTGAGGAAGAAACATAGTAGAATGATGAGAACTTGAGGACCTGAGTTTCCTTGCCTCTGATTTATGAATCATAAAATCATGAACGAGATATTTAATCCCTACAGCCTCACTTCCCTTATCTATATAAAAGAGGTAATACCTCACAGAATTCTGATAAAACTGAATGAGTTTGTGCATGTGAACAACTTAGCACAAAGTCGATAACCCTTGTGATTATATGATCATCTTTAAATTCCACAAAGCCAGAAGATTTTGAGTCAATGGTGGCATTTATAGAACGAGCCATTCTTCTTCCAGAGGAGTATCTTTTGTTCCATTGACAACCACAAAATCACTTTTCAGAGATTTTCCCCTAGCACTTATCTTTGTATCTGTGCTTCATAATCATCCAGCCTCCACTCCAAATTATAGAGTTAAACCCAGCCCCGATGGCATTATAATTCCTGTGTCATAATTGCTCAGCACTTTGATTGGTGGAAGGATCTTCTCTCCAATTCAATACTCAGCTCTACAGACTGATGTTTCTGGGGTTGGCTCTAAGCAAATTTAGTAAAACAAAGTTCAATAGAAATAGTGACCCTTTATTTATAACTCAGTATGTACTAACCACATGGTTTTATTCAATAGTTCTCAATAATATTATGATATAGGATTTTTAAATCCAATTTTATTTATAAAACTGTGGTTAAATGAGTTTGAGTTAGGTACCCAGCATCACATAAACTGTTCAGATCAAAATCAGTTGTCAGACCTACATCTCACTGATGCCAAAGCCATGGCAGTTCACACTGGGCCAGTCTGTTTCCTCTCATTTGTGGCCTCCTTCTTTCTGATGGTAAATAAGATACTGAATACTCTTGTGCTTCTGTGTCCTCATTTTTAGATGAATATAAAGGGCCAACCACTCTAGTTTTAAGGCTATGGTGGAAGTCAATATAGATGGAAATCTCTTATAGGAAATATGGTTGAAGCTCTTCAACCTAAAATCTATTAATGCAAAGAGAGGAGAACAATGGTTTTTAAATGTCCATTTTACATATTTGGTGACATTGCATACAGTTAACAACAGATCTGAGAAATACATTAACTCTCCTATTCATAACTGCCATCTTATTCTAAGCACTTTGATAGAAAAAGGCAGGTTAATAATTGCTGGCCAATTTGCTGGCTCTGAAAACAGGTGGCTGCGTAATAGGCTCATGTAGCCTCAGAAAAGGGCCAGCTCCCTGTCAAAAGCAGTAGGCTCACTTTACTTCAAGTAATAATGGAACTGAATGTGCTCAGTTAAATTGATACCAAGTGCAGAGAGCCTGGCGATTTTCTTTGTTTGGAAAGAGTGAGACTTTGCTCAGCACCATGAATCGAATGCAATGCAACATGAAGCAGAATGCTGTCATCTCAATTGCTGTTTATGAGCTCTGTGTTTTCAATAGCCAAATAAACTCCAAATCTTACTTTCCCCACTAGCTTTTCATTAAAGCCATTACACACTATTTTTACTGTATTTTCCTAAGCCACACGAGGCTTTTGTTTACCTGTATGGAACACAAAGAAGAGCAGAAGGAGAAATGAATACTGTGCAATAATCATGATTTCTGAGAGAGGCATAGCGTTCCATAACTGTCCCAGGGCCAGTTGGGCTAGGGTATCAGCCAAGTCATAAGAGGCTAGGATTAAGATGGGCTATACTATCTGAGGCAGCCTGCCAAGGAGAGAAGCAGAATTCAGACCAAAATTTCTTAGGCAGAGCTGAAAAACGAATCCCAGTGAGACCAATTACAGACACCAGGTCTAAATGGCCAGAGGTGGGATCAGACACAGAGGTGGGGCTCCACAGATCATGGAGTCACGAGTTGAGGGTCAAATGGGGATGCACTGAGATTAAGGGTAGGTCAGAAACATAAGGTCCAGGGCAATTTTCAATAATACCCTTGGAACATTCATACCTATCAACATGCCTCAGTCTGTGCATGCATATGAGATGTCAGTCTGGCTGAAAGAAAATCGGAATGCATGTATTGTTCATCCTTCTTTATAATAACTGTATACAAGCAGCTGCTTATAAGATGTAGCTGAAAGAACATGTGGTATGAGGTGTCATCTTTCTTTAAGAAACCTTCCAGCACAACATAGCAACTCATCCTTTCCCCCTCCCACTGAGATCTTACAGCATAGTGTTAGATATGGCATGGTTCCTCAAAAAGCATCCCCTGATGGACTAAAATACATATTCAGGTTAAGTAAAGCCCCTTGAAATAGGTTTAGCAGCAAAATATACATATATTTAGAATATGTAACTTAAAGGCAGTGTACTACAACATACAATGTTTATATATTTAACCGTCAAAGATTAATTTCTAATGGTAAGTCATGGAGAGGGTCTAGAAGAATTGGCTGATTGCAACACACCTTCTAAATTCCTAGTCTGCAGCTAACGCTGTTACTGTAGTAGTTAGGAGGACTGAAAATCAAGTGAATTTGGTCCTGTCAACCTACCACACACTTGTTCTACTCTAATATATTGTCAAGGTTGATTCTTTAATGTGGAAAGCACCCTTGGAGAGAGAAGATATTGGTAAAATAAATCATGAATGTAAAAAAAAAATCACTTGAAAGGTGACCCAAGTGATTTCTTCGTAAATGGAAAGTAAATTTTGACCAGCCACTCTTTGCAGAAAAGCAGGCTGAATGGTAGTTCTTGAGCTTCATAATAACTCTAAATTTGTAAAGGAATAGTTAATTATTACAATTTATTATATTTTGTATCTGTGGCCAGTAATTAGCAATTATGCTTCCTTGGACACTGTTTTTCTTTTATGCCTTTCCATTCATTTGTAAATATTGACTCATCCCACTCTAAGCTACAGAAACTAGAAACATCAGCATGTTGACAAGGTCCTTCTTAGTGATGGCTGTGAATAGTCTGGGTTTTCTCTTTTATCCTGTTTGGATTTCTCCAATTCTTTCTTTTCTTTTTATTGGGGTATAGTTGTTTGTTGTTTTAGTTTTTACTGTTCAGCGAAGTGAAGCAGAGTTCCCTGCGCTATACAGCAGGTTCTCATTAGTTATCTACTTTATACATATTAGTGTATATATGTTATCCTAATCACCCAGTTCATCTCATCCCCCTTTTCACCCCTCAGTGTCCGTACATTTGTTCTCTACATCTGTGTCTCTATTTCTGGATTTCTCCAATTCTTTTAAGTGGACAAACATTACCATTATAACAAGAAAAAAGTAGATACTATAAAAATATTTGCCATTTGTAGCAACATGGATGGACTTGGAGGGCATTACGCTAAGTGAAACGTCAGACAGAGAAAGACAAATACAGTATGATATCACTTATATGTGGAATCTAAAAAATACAACCAACTAGTGAATATAACAAAAAAGAAGCAGACTTACAGATATAGAGAACAAACTAGTGGCTACCAGTGGGGAGAGACGTGGGAGGGGCAATATGGGGAGGGGGAGGGGGAGGCACACACTATTGGGTGTAAGACAGGCTCAAGGATGTTTTGTGCAACATGAGGACTAGAGCCAATATTTTGTAATAACTGGAAATGAAAAGTAACCCTTAAAAACTGTATAAAAATATTTTTAAATAAAAAAATAAATTGAACTTAAAAAAAAACAAAAATAATAGGAATAAAAAATATTACTTTGCAAGGGAAATGAGAAATAATTTAGAGTCTAGATTAAAGTATCAGATAATCTTTCTCAGGCTATGATAACAACCTCAAAATCTCAGTGGCTTAATAAAAAGAAGTTTTTTTTTTTTCTCATGTAAGGGAAACCGGGTAACTCTGGTATCACTATTACTCACATGTATCAATGTAGTATTTCAGCTTGCTTTACTCTTACAGCATCTTCATATTGACAGTTACTTCTATAATTGCCAAGATAGAGGAAAATTGGAGAATTATATTTTAAATAATTCTGCCTGTAAATGCACATATCACTTCCATTAACATTTCACTGACCAAATCAAGGAGATGGGGAAATACAATCCTTGCATGGTCCTAGAAAAAGAGGAAAACTGGAAATGGGGAGAGACACTAATTTCTACATAGACTGCTCTTCTCATCACCAAACGTTAGGCTCATTGTCTTTGCTGCATGTCAAACATGCCCACTCTTTCCCAAAGGTGACTAATTCAGAGACCGCCCCCCCTCCCAAAATACCATTGACCTGAAAATTCAGGATCTTTTGGTGACGCTGTTTCTCCATTAGGTGTGATGTGCAGTAGTCTTTATATCATGTCCAGATGTGGCAGCTCTTGATGTTCTGCTTCATACAGTGGTGGAATAGGGACAGTAATTACGACAAGCATTTTCATTCTGAAAGAGGAAGAGTGGGGGACCTACAGAAGTTCCTAGGCCGTAGTAACACGGATCATCCTGAGAATACATTTCAACAGCCCCCTATCCTGAGGACTTAGGCAATTCTGCTCCCTGGGATGGCTTCCCCAATCCATTCTCTTTTTTTTTTTTTCTTTTGTCATCCCTGGCTGTGCCCTCTGAGAGGTTCTTTATTTTATTCTTCTTGGCTATATCTATAAGGCCAGCAAGAGATATTGAAGAATTTTGTCCTGGGTTTTAACTACTTCACTGCCTGGGCAGGTCACATTTGTGCTCCCAAATTCAAGTGCGTGGGGATGTGCAATCTTTTCCTGCGTCTAAAAGAGAATTAGAAATGTGAATTCTACCACAGATGATACTATATTTCATTAGAGAGGATTTTTATTTATGTCTGCGGCTCACATGGGTGCAAGCAACCTGGGGTCATTTCTGAAACAGATTTTCTGGGCTATGCAGATGAGGTGGTAATAGGGCTGCCGTCTTTCTTTTTTTAAAAAATAAATTTATTTATTTATTTTTGGCTGCGTTGGGTCTTTGTTGCTGCGCAGGGGCTTTCTCTAGTTGCATTGATTGGGGGCTGCTCTTCGCTGCGGTGCACGGGCCTCTCATTGCAGTGGCCTCTCCTGTTGAGGAGCACGGGCTCTAGGCACAAAGGCTTCAGTAGTTGTGGCTCGCGGGGTCTAGAGCACAGCCTCAGTGGTTGCGGCACACGGGCCTAGTTGCTCCGCGGCATGTGGGATCTTCCTGGACCAGGGCTTGAACCTGTGTCCCCCGCATTAACAGACGGACTCCCAACCACTGTGCCACCAGTGAAACCCTGGCTGCCGTCTTTCTGGTGGTTGGTTAATTAATTCTCGTTCGCCCTTAATCCTCAGATGCAACTCTTTGGTTTTCCAAAGCAATATAGGGGATGTTTTCCAACGCCCTTATCTTCGGTGGGTCTTTGACTTCAATTTTTATCCCCCTCACCATTTGAGCTGTCAAAAGCACTTCTCAGCTATCTCTCCAGAATTGGCAAGTGCCACATGTGCAAAAGTAGACCAGATGTTACTATATGTCTCTGGAGTTCATTTTCTACCACATCTTGTTCTGGAATATAGCCCATATTTTGCTAGTTTCCTAATGCTTTCAAGCCAACGGTTTTCATATTTTTCCCATGTTTTCTTGTTATTCTCAGAGACTGCAAGACGCAGAAGTCACTCTGACCAACTCTTTGCCCTCCCCCCCATTTTTTCTGTTTGATTGATGAGAGTCATTATTTGAGTGAACAGCTCTTAAATTTGTTTTCAGGGATGTTGGATGAAGGTTATAATGCACACTATGTTAGAATCTGGTTGTGATTTCTTAGGCATTATAATTTGAATATAGGCAGCTGTCACCGAGTAGATGGTAGTGGTCTTTAACATAGTATAAGGCTGTGATTCATCTCTTTTCTAATGTTAAACCATGAGGACCAAGCAGATGTGGACATGAGGCAGGGAGACAGCACTGGGAAAGTCATGCCAAATAAGAACATCTAAGTAGGGACTAAGGAAAGAATCTCAAGATAGGCCTGGGCTTAGAATTTTATTAGTCCCAGTGGTGTTAGGGCTTTGAGATCAAGGAACTGCCTAGGAGAAGAATGTCTTCCACTCCTAAGATCAAAGATAGAACCTCACCATCTTTTTTTTTTTTTAAAGTCTTAGTTTATTAACTCTCTCATGAAAAAGCTGCACAGTCTCCAAAGATACAATCACTGCAGAGTCTTTATTCCTTCTGCTGCCCAATCTCCAGCTCACTGCTGGACACTTCATTTCTTCATCTCCAGCACCAACATTGTCCTTTGCAGTCCCTCCAACTTTCTTCATTCTGTTCTTGCATTCCTTTCTCTGTTTTCTTGAGGTATTTTTCTTCTCATACAGGCCATGTCTTGCAAGCCTGTGTTTGGGCTCATCCTTCTTCACATAATCCAAGGAATTGTAAGTCATGCCAAAGCCAGTTGTCTTGCCATCACCGAAATGGGTTCTGAATCCAAACACAAAGATGACATCTGGTGTGGTCTTGTACATTTTGGCTAGTTTTTCCTGAATTTCTGTCTTAGGTACTGTTGCCTTCCCAGGATGAAGGACATCGATGATCATTTGTTTCCGCTGAAGTATTCGGTTGGTCATGAACTTTCTGGATCAGATAGTTACCGTGTTGTTCATGATGGCAGTTAATCGTCAAGCAGCCAGGAAGGAAAAGAGAACTATTTTCCACCAGCCAATCATATCAATGCTCATGGAAGGACCTCGGGAGGCCAAAGCTGGAAAGTGAATTGTCCAAATAAGCTTGGCCCTCTTAACAATTTTCTCCTTGAGAATGAGTTTTATTATAAATATTCCATAGAGGGCTTCCCTGGTGGCACAGTGGTTGAGAGTCCACCTGCCAATGCAGGGGACACGGGTTCGTGCCCCGGTCCGGGAAGATCCCACATGCCACGGAGCGTCTGGGCCCGTGAGCCATGGCCGCTGAGCCTGCGCATCCGGAGCGTGTGCTCAGCAACGGGAGAGGCCACAGCAGTGGGAGGCCCGCGTACCGCAAAAAAATAAATAAATAATAAATAAATAAATAAATATTCCATAGAAACTCTTCTCCCCTACTGCATCATCTTGTAGATTATGTTGCCTATTGTTTCACTTTATTTCCCCATTCTTATTTTCTCCCTTCTCTCTTGAACTTGATGCTTCATACGCATACTTGCCAGGCCCAGTCTCACACAGGACTTGGACTTTGGCTACCCACTGTACCATACTGACCAGACCCACTCATTACTATATCTAATCCTGGCCCCAGGAACACAAGTTTCAGATGGGTGCCTCTTCCCCCATGCTCATCCCAGAAGGAACATCAGATATAATTCAGATCTCATCCATCAGAGCCGGAGTGGGTTAGAAGACTGGGAATCTAGAAAATAATACTGAGCAACATGGAAGTGTAGGCTGTGGAATTAATGTGGAAAAGAGGCTCAGGATATCAGCTGAGAGAAAGTGCTTGATGTCACACCAAAGGCTGCTAGGCCAGGCCTTAAGACCATTGTCGTACTTTTCTGTACAGATGACTCTACTTCTTCTTTTCTGCCATGCCAGAGGGAGAAGGTATACTTTATAAAAATTAGAAGTTGTAGAATTGAGAGTCCTAGCCACAGGGTTGCCAGATAAAATACAGATAACCAGTAAAATTTGAATTTTAGGTAAACAACAAATAATTTTTTAGTATAAGTATGTCGTATGCAATAATGGGGCTATGCTTAGAGTAAAAAAGCATCTAATTGTTTACCTGCAATTCAGATTAAACTGGGTATCTTGTATTTTTATTTGCTGCATCTGGCACCCTTCTAAGTCTTGGGGAGAAGCTACTGGATTGGATGAACTCAATAGTGTGAACATTTGAGAGACATTTTTTAGATTAGAGAGATTATGTGTTGTTCAAAACATGGAAGAGTTTCAGTTTGGCTGGAGCTCAGTTTGAGCTGGAGGAAGCATAGTTATAAGACATGTCATGATGAGAAGGGGCAAAATTCTATTGCAATTCCATCCATACTAAAGATTTAAATGCTGTAATTACTCAAAAATTTACATTGATAAGTGACAGATTAATTAAGAGTTAAAGGGAAGCAGGCAGTATTCAAGAATGAATAGAAATGACTGAATAAGGATCGATCACTTATCAATAGAGTCCTTGTTGCTGAAGTGTGATTTAAGATTGTGGATCCATGTGTGTTTAAACTGAAATGGTCCAGTTGCTATAAGAACATTATGATACCTTTATTATGTCACTTTTCAGGACTTTGTTTAGAATATGACTACATTATTTTGAATTATGGTTGTCAGGAATACCAAGATACTTCTTACATTTGGTTAATGCAGTACTCATTCAGAAAACTCAAAATTATAATTTGGGGCAGCTAAAGAAATGTATAATATGGTGAAAGGTGTCATAAACATAAATGGGTATTATTGAAGTACCTCTGAGATATTATTATCTGAAATTTTAAAAAGCTAAGTAAGAGAAACATAGATTTCATAGAAAGTTTCTGAACACCCTATTTCACTCTAGAACTGCCATGGCATCTGTTCTACTTCTTGCCAGCTGCCCCCTGAGGCCTGTGCCTGTCTCAGAGCACTTTTTCATCAAGGCTTGCATAAGGCTAGTTGTGTTCCAAGCGTTTTTCAAATTTGGTAAAAGTGAACCATTTGTAGAGGCGAAATTCTTTGGTTCCACATTAAAGTATATTATTTTAATGAAAATGTTTCTTAAACATACTCAGATGTGAACTGATGTATTAAAAACAGCACACAACTTAACTTATAAACAAACTTTTAAAATAATATTTTTAAAATTAGCGGCATTAATTTAATGTTGTAGATTATATTGATTTGATGACACTGCTATATCTCTGCTTGAAAGATAATGTGGTGAAGACGCTAAGACATGAGTCCTTAAAATTGGATGTTACTCTACTCTGGGAGGTATACTAACTCATTTTCTCTTCCAGTTTTCTCTTTTCAAATCACCTCAAAATTTCTATTTGTTTAGGGCATTGTAATTGCATTTATACCTCACCTGGCACAAATCGAACATTATGTATTATGTCCAGTTCTGTTTTTTTTTTAGGTCCTCCTCTTAGTAGCCCACAATTAAAGCAGTACTCTTTGGTAGCAACATGAAAACAAACTGAACATCAAAATCACATGAGTAACATCTAGCATAAGGTGGTCATACAAACAATCCACGATATTCATATGCAAACATTTAATACATTCATTAAAATAAAGACTCTATATAGATCTGTTTAGCAAAGGTGTTGCAATTAAAAAATTACTCAGTTAGCTCAAAGATAATTAAAATCATTCAGTTCCTTAAATAGTCTCTCAATTAAATGCATAAACTGAGAGCAATCTTTATGTACAACACAGATGAAAATGTCACCTGTATTTTTGCATCTTTGGGGCTCCTACAGTAGATGGCAGTTGCTCCCTGAAACACTCCATTTTCCACTCTTGATTCCAAACCCTCAGAAACTTGCCTCAGCATTCAGCCCACCTGATTTTTCTGTCTTCATCTCCAATCTCATTATGATGTAGATTAACTTCATTTCTTGTTTTATGTTGCCTTTTCAGGGCTTCACTCATTACCAAGATCCTGTACTTAAAGGAGGACTGTTGAAGTGCTAAAGAAGGGAAGTCAGAGGGGCAAAAGAGGAAATATTCAGGTATTAGTACTTTTTACTTCTGTTGAACACATCTCTTGAGTTTTAAACCTACATCTCTATTTGGCCAGGTGTTCAAACTCATTGTATCCAGTGAACTCATCATATACCCATAGATCTGTGCAGATTCTAAATTCCTTGAGAGTCTCAAACAAGATAGGTGAGAGGTAGCCCCAACTTGAGCTGTGTCTCTTGATCTCAAATTGTCTGCACTCTGCTCCTGTTCCTGGCCCCAATCTCATTTCTGCCTCCAAGGAAGAGTTGGGGTTCACCGGACTGATGGAAAACAAACAAGGGCTGTTGAAGTTGGACTTTCAACAGACCAAAATTAATAAGAGCAGAAGAATGAAAAGCTGATAGGAAGTGAAAATAATAATAGTTTATTTGTGTACCATGAAATGGTTGTATTTTCCCAAGTCTCTGCTTTTAACAGTATTCCATCCATCTCATGGTCCAACCTCTGGCATTCCTGGGGATCACTCTGTAAGCAATAATCGCAGCTTTGCCTTCCAAATCAACTTGAGCTCCTTACCTTGTTTCTGAATGTAGTTTGCTTTATTTTTCTCTTTTGTGTTGAGCCCTTGGGAACTCTCTTTTTTTCCCCCTAAATGTGCTCGGCTCAAGAAAGCAATACTACTTTTCCCAGTTCTCAAATCCCTGGACCCCACTGGCTGCTCTGGGAAAGCCCCAGTCTCCCATACACCTGTCTTAGCCCTTGAGATATTAGCCCTGTTCAGAGATTCCATGGTCCCTGATTCTGGCTTGCCTGGATTAGGTAAGTAAATCCATCATCTACCTCTTCCAAATCTTCAAAGTCATTACTCCATATCTATTTTTAATCTTGGTTAATGACATTAACACACACTTAGTCCAACAAGTTAAAGACTTTGAGCTTTTCCTTTTCTTTCCCTAGCAGTCCACATTTAAAGCCATTTTTTTCTGTTTGCTGTTAGAACAAATCTCCTAAAAGAAGTTGCCTATGCTCATTATCTCTATTTATTTATTATTATTTTATTGAAGTATAATTGATTTACAGTATTTTATTAGTTTCAGGTGTACCATATAGTGATTAAAAATTATTATAGATTATACTGCATTTCAAGTTTTTATAAAATACTGTGTATATTCCCTGTGCTGTACAATATATCCTTGTAGTTTATTTATTTTATACATTGTAATTTGTGCCTCTTAAACCCCTATCCCTGTCTTGCCCCTGTCACCTTCCCTCTCCTCACTGGTAACCACTAGTTTTTTCTCTATATACGTGAGTCTGTTTCTCTTTTGTTCTCTTGATTTGTTTGTTTTATTTTTTAGCGTCTACATATAAGTGATAACATACTGTATTAGTCTTTCTCTGGCTCCTTTCACTAAGCATAATACCCTCTAGATCTATGCATGTTGTTGCAAATGGCAGAATTTCATTCTTTTTTTTGGCTGAGTAACAGTCCATGGTATATATACATACATACCACATCTTCTCTATCCATTCATCTGTTGATGGACATTTAGTTTGCTTCCGTATCTTCACTATTGTAAATAATGCTGCTATGAACATTGAAGTGCATGTATCTTTTCAAATTAGCGTTTTCATTTTCTTTGGATATATACCCAGGAGTAAAATTACTGGATCATAGGTAGTTCTATTTTTAGTTTTTTGAAGAACCTCCATACTGTTTTCCATAGTGGTTCTACCAATTTACATTCCCACCAACAGTGTACTAGCATTCCCTTTTACTCACATCCTCACCAACATTTGTTATTGTTGTCTTTTTGATGATAGCCATTATGAGAGTGTGAGGTGATATCTCATTGTTTTTCGTTTTCTAATGCCTTTAGATGATAGGTTAGTTTGTTTATTTGAAACTTTTCTTATTTCTTGAGGTAGGTCTGCATAGCTATAAACTTCCCTCTTAGGACTACTTTTGCTGCATCCAGTAGATTTTGGAAAGCTGTGTTTTTATTTTCATTTGTCTCAAAGTATTTTTTGATTTCTTCATTGGCCCATTGGTTTTTGTTTTTTTTTAAACATCTTTATTGGAGTATAATTGCTTTACAATGGTGTGTTAGTTTCTGCTTTATTACAAAGTGAATCAGCTATACATATACACATATCCCCATATCTCCTCCCTCTTGCATCTCCGTCCATGTTTTTTAGTCTCCACATGTTTGTTTTTCCCATTTTTCTTCCTGTAATTGATTTCTAGTTTCATACCGTTGTGATCAGAAAAAATGCTTGATATAATTTCTATCATCTTAAATTTGTTGAGATGTTCTGTGGCCTAGCAAATGATCTATCCTAGAAAATGTTCCATGTACACTTGATAAGAATGTGTATTCAGCTGTTTTTGATTGGAATGTCCTTTAGATATCTATTAAGCTCAACTGATCTAATGTGTCATTTAAGACTACTGTTTCCTATTAATTTTCTGTCTGGATGATCTGTCCATTGATGTTAAGTGGGGTGTTAAAGTTCCCTACTATTATTGTATTATTGTCAATTTCTCCCTTTATGTCCGTTTATAAGGAGCATATATATTGAGTGTTACATCCTCTTCTGGTATTGATCACTTTATCATTATATAATGCCATTCTTTGTCTTCTATTATAGCTCTGAAGTCTCTTGTAAGCAGCATATAGATGGGTCTTGTTTTTTATTATCCAGTCAGCCACCCTATGTCTTTTGATTGAAACATTCAGTCCGTTGACATTTAATGTGATTATTGAAAGGTATATACTTATTGCCATTTTATTACTTGTTTTCTGGTTTTAAAGTCTGGCATCCCAGGAAACTGACTCTAAGAATCACACTTGGTTGACTTAATCACAACTTTTTAGAAAAATTTGTGTGACTGATTTATTATTTTTGTGAAATAAGGCTGTATGGCTAAAGTTAAACCCTCTTCTATTCTATATTTTCCCATTGTGGTTTTCCTATGTGTTCTGCCACCACATGAACTTAACCTATTTAGAACAGAAAATTGTATTCTCACATGACAAAAATATTATGCTTTCAGTTGTCTCTGAGAGGATTATAATAGTGACTGAAGCAGATGTTGTTTAAATCATTTTTGTGCATAATGTTTTCCCCTGATAGTCTCCTGAAAATAAGGTATAGACAGTTCATGGTAATAGCTTGAGATGACAGTTTACCTTTAAACCCAATGGGTTATGTTTTACATAACCAGATGAAATATTTAAAGCACAGCTGCAAATTCATCCTCCTGGGACACAAAATTGGTGACATTACAGAGGGTTAATCTGAACAGAATATGACACCAATTGTTATCTAATTCCAAAGATAGTTACAAGAAAGAATTAGATTCTAGAAGGAGAGTGTTAGGTTAAGGTAGGGTTGACAATTTGACAAAAGATATATATCTACATTTTAACTACAAAACACTGCAGAGAGAAATTTAACAACCTAGATAACTGGAAAGATACATCTACTGATGGATCAGAACACTCAATATTGTTAGGATAATTTTCCCCATTTTATCTATATATCCAATGTATTACTAATGAAAATCCCAGCAGTCTTTTGATTTGTAACAAACTGATTCTAATATTTATATGAGAACGTAAAGGATTTAGAATAGCTAAAACAACTTTAACAAAGAAGGAAAAAATTGGCATTCTTACAGTACACAATTTCAAGGCTTATCATAAAGCTACAATAATCAAGATAGTAAAATATTAGCATAAAGAGAGGATAAAATAGACCAATGGAATAAACTAGATTCCAGAAATAGATCCACACATATATCATTAATTGATTTTACCAAACTGCTAGGAAGAGAAAAGGTAATCTTTTCTACAAGTGGTGTTTTAACAATTGGATAGTCACTTGGAAAAATTAAGCTTGTTCTTTTCCTCATGTGATAACTTGAAATGGATCATAGACTTTAGTGTAAGAGCTAAAACTGTAAAACTATTAGGAGAAAATGTTCATGACCTTTGGTTTGGCAAAGATTTCTTAAGTACAACAAACAAAGCAAGAAGTATAAAAAGTAAGAATTAACAAATTGAACTTCATCAAAATTAAGAAACTTCGCCCTTCAAAAGACACTCTAAAGAAAAAGAAAAGGGAGACACAGATTGAGAGAAAATATTTATAAAATATGTAGCTGATGAAGGATTTGCATTGAATAATAAGTTTTAAAAAACTCAATAAAATGGGCAAAAGATTTGAACGCCACACTTCACCACAGAGGATATACAGATGTCAAATAAGTACATAAAAAGTTCCTCATCATCATTATTCATTAGGGAATGCAAATTAGAAAATACAGTGAAATAGCTATCACTATGCACCCATTAAAATGGATAAAAATGAAAAGATGACCACACTAAGCTTTGTGAGGGTGTGAAGCTAAGGGAACTTACAAACATTGCTTGTTGTAAAATAAAATGGAAAAAGGACTTCAGAAGAATTTGGCAGTTTTGTAAAGATGTAAGCATACCCTTCTCATGTGATCCAGCCATTCTGATCATAGGTATGTACTCAAGAGAAATGAAAGCATATGTACACAACAAGACATGTACATGAATGTTTATAGCAGTTGTGTTTATAATAACCAAACAGTACAACAGAAACAACCCAAGTGACCATCAACAAGTTAATGCCTAAACCAATTGTGATATACTCATATGATGGAATACTACTCAGCAATAAAAAGAAATCAGATATTGATACATACAACAACATGGGTGAATCTAAAATAATTAGGCTGAGTGAAGGACTCTGGACCAAAAAGAGTATACACTATATGATTCCATTTATATAAAATTTCAGAAAGTTCAAGCAAATATAAAGTGATAGAAACCACTGATAGATAGTTCTGCTTCACTCCAAACCTCTCCACTTCAAACCCTCGAACCACAAGTCTATCCTGAGGGAAGGAGATAGGGTGAACTTCTAAGGAATAGAAGTAAACTTTGAATTTAATAGGTTATGAGTTAAAAAGAATGTGTTTGTCTCTTAATAACTAACATGAAACTTTCTAGAATAAATGAAATTTTGACTCCAACTAAGATGCCAGTTAGGAAGCTGGGCACCCAGTAGGAAATGTACCTTTGAACATGGAAGGTACCAATCATTAGATCAAAAGAATGCTTTTCATGTTTATGCTCCAGCAATTTGAGACTCCATAGTAAACCAGTCATACAGATTTAAAGTGTTTTGCAAATTTCATTCCAAATGATTTTGGATAATGTACACATCCTTTCAAATAGTTAAATAATATGAATCAAAACGAACAGGCCTGGATACAGATGAGTATCCAGGATTAACTTCATGCTTCTCCCCTTTCCCTCATCCCCAAACAAAGTTATGCAGGAAATAACAAATTCCAGCTTGCTCCTAACTTCTATGCAATAACACATAACAAATTTTGCCTCCCATTTTGAGGGCATGATTTCAGGACCCAATAATTTTGTACATAGCCAAGATGAATGTCACACAATGAGGATACAGAAAACATATTTTCACTTATTTGGAAGGGAGATCAGAAAATGTATTATTCATGAATAATACATTCTTGAAAATGTATTTAAAAAACTGCTCTAACAGACCGAACCATACATTAATATTAAAAGCTCCAGAGTGGTGAAGTCATAAAGAGACGGCCGATGAGTGAAAATGCAGTCGAATACAGGGTTAAATTCTAAATAATTATAATATATTTAAACAAAATACATGTAAAAACTTAAACGTTTATTATCTGTGGGTTGGATTTTAAACCCTATATCAGTGTTTCTCAAATTATGTTCTGCAAGATACTAGTCTCATGAGATGTTTCATGAAGAAGGCTTCAGTGATTACATAATTTTTAGAGGAGATATCTCTCTAGCCCGTCTTGGATATTCATAATGTATATTAAAGGCTTCAGAAAGCTTGCCTCAAAGCAATAGGTTCAAATTTGTGTAAAGAGTGCGTCTCACATTTATTTGACCTTAGAAAACTTTCTCGAAAAACACTTAACATGTTAGGAAATCCTGTCCGAAATAAAACGTTTTGTCAAAGAACAGAAAGATTACATTAGGGAAGAATAACTGTGCTTAATTACTCTTTTTATTTTGGGACAATCAAAAGTTGTCATTTAGTTCTCAACTTCAATATTAAGTAGGTATATGTGTGCAATAGGCAAATATTTATATGCCCCAATCAATAATCTGGGGGGAATGATGCTTTCATTCATTCATTCATTCAAAAAATTTTTTTTTATTTTTTAAATTTATTTTTGGCTGCGTTGGGTCTTCGTTGCTGTGTGCGAGCTTTCTCTACTTGTGGTTAGCGGGGCCTATTCTTCGTTGCGGTGCGCGGGCTCCTGATCGCGGTGGCTTCTCTTGTTGTGGAGCACAGACTCTAGGCGCGCGGGCTCAGTAGTTGTGGCTCGTGGGCTCTAGAGTGCAGGCTCAGTAGTTGTGGTGCACGGGCTTATTTGCTCCGTTGCACGTGGGATCTTCCCGAACCAGGGCTCGAACCCAGGTCCCCTGAATTGGCAGGAGGATTCTTAACCACTGCGCCACCGGGGAAGCCCCATTCATTCATTTTTATTTAATGCTCTGACTTCCACAAGTCCTATTAGTGGGAATTTCATTAATTCTTCCTTCAGGTCTCCCCAGTCGCAGTTTGTCCAAGAGCGTGTCATTTGCTCATGCTATTAAAGTGAGTTGGAGTAGGAGATTCGGCTTACTTCCATACACAAAACACAAATTGAGAGTTGTCGTCTAGAAATCCCACTGCTGCCATTACTTCCACGTCCTGCACAGACGATGTTTGACAGATGATATTTGTCTCCTGGCTCTGGTGTGTCCTTGCTTGTTCACATCCCTTCACAGAGTCAGTGAGGTTTCTAGATTTCACACTCTGCTGTTGTTTCCTAAATAGAAATCACTGGTATGGAGGCTGTAGAGCTTTCAGCTTGAAGTACACTGAACCCTAGGCCATGAGCTTAGTCTCACTCTGGTCAAGGTAATTTTACTGCAGGTCGCTCCGGCCACCTGAGTGCAAGTTGATTGGTTTCTCTTATTTTAAACTTTAGGTAGCAGGAATTGGGGGACTTTTAATCTCCCAGAAGGCCATGAGTTTCTTAGACAAATTGGCCACTCACTCCACAGACTTGTTTACCACAGAGTGTTTAACACCTAACTTGGTCAATCAAAAAGTCTTATGTGTCTTTACTGCAGGTCACAGAGCCTGCTTGCCTCATATTTATGCAACTAAAGTAGACTTCTCGTGTTATTCTTCACAAAGTTTCAAATGGATTTTTTTGTTCTAAACTCTTATCAAAAAGCAGCTCATATCTTTGCTTGCAAAAATAAGTTTAATGTCTACAGGGAAATGCTTATAGTTTCCTATGCTAGTAGAATTGTGTATATGCAATAAAATATGTGCATGCAATAAAAATAAACAGTGCCTATGTGTGCTTATGTGTGTGTGACAGAAATATCAGGAGTTTAGTCATTATCTCTCTTAAGAAGAAATCTAGGGGTAGGCAAGCCAAGGGTTGTTGCACTTGCTCAAAAACGCAGTCAAGGTTCCAGGCACTTGTCATTTGTCTGCCATCCTTAGCAGATGAAATGTCTGTCATCATGGCAACATATGCTCATGTAAAGCTGTTCCACGGTGAGAAGACAAAGGGGGAAGTCCCAATGGGGAGACAGATTCCCCCTCTGTATAAAGACGGGGAATCTTTCCTAGAAGTTCCTAGGAATGCTTTCCTGCTGGAGAGCATGCATGCTTCAGGCTGCACTGAGGCAGAAATGTTTTACACAGTTATCACATGTGTCACTACTCCACCACTGTGTCACATCGCCACCCCAGAACTGTGTCCCATGACCGTCCCAGGAATGTTTCTATGGCCATTCCAGAACTGTGTCACATCGCCACCCAGGACTGTATCCCATGGTCCCCAGAGACCTGTGTCACATTGCTACCCAAGCACTGTATCTCATGGCCCTCCCAGAACTGTGTCACTTTACCACCCAAGAACTTTGTCACTTGGCCACTCCAGGTGTGTCACCTCATCACATTGGCACTGCAGGACTCTGCCACATGGCACCCCAGGGCTGTGTCACATTGCCACCCTAAATCTATGTCACGTCACTCTATCTAGCAGCAAGGAAGCTGGAAAGGCTGGTGACTGACATTTTAGGTTCTTGTAGGAGGCAAACTACCCCAGCAAAGAACAGAGGAGAAAAATGGGCACCTACTGGGTAGGCAACCAACCCAATTTTGGGTACCACTAAATTGCGTGCATGTATGCCTGTGTGTGTGTGTGTGTGTGTGTGTGTGTGTGTGTGTGTGTGTGTGATGTTAAAAGCAAGAGGTAGGGAGAGAATGAGTTATCTTGAGATTCAGGAAACATATGTCACAGGTTGGGTTGAATTATGGAACATGCAAAGGCTAATCGTTATTATGAGGAGAGAAGAATGAATTTGCTGAAACAGATGAGAGGCCAATAATGGGGTAAGGCAGCAAGCAGGTGCCTGTGTGCTCTTTTTCCTACGTTCCAGTCCCTGTGCTTGGATGGACTTCTGGTACGTTCAGGAAAGTTCCCACCCCAATGTAGGACTCCAGGAGCTGATTCCAGGATCTAGGCTTCTTTTGATCAGGGTAACATCAAGATTCCCTCAATTCACCCGGCAGGGAGCAGCATATCAAGTGGCAGTGATGTGGGCTTACCTAGCTCACACGGTTCCCTTTGCTAATGCACAGCGACACAAATGCTTCTTCTCCATTTTTTTTTTTTTTCTCTTGGCTGAGAGCTAGAATCTTAGCAGAAAAGTCAAGAACGTTATCCAGATCACACACCATCCTCCCAGTGGGGAGGGAGCTGAGAAACCCAGTTTGTTATCAGAACAACATTTACCTAGAAACTCAAAGGTAACGCTCAGGACATAGCATCCTGCTGGACCGGGGCTGGCCTGCTGGCGATCACCTTCCTGAAAAAAAAAAATCAGAGATCTTAATCCCAGTCACTAATTATATTCATTTCTTGTGATGCTTCCTAAATGTGACCGGGCTGATATTTTGACAAATTAATTTAAAAAAATTTTAAATTCTTCAACTCATTTTTATTTACACAAAAACTTCCAGGTTATTTGCTACTGGAATTATCTAGTAATTGTGAAAAAAACTCAGCGATATAAAAATGTAGACACGTTCAAAAGGCTACTAAGTGGAAATATATTTTTTTCTCTTAACTAATTCAGGGTACCTTTGAAAGGCCACAGAGCTCTCCCAAGGTGGATGGCCGGGGGCAGTTTCAAGGGGGAGTGGAGGGTAAGGTGTTGCCTGCAGCCTCCCAGGATCCAGGGCTTTTGCAAGCCAGCTGAGCAGAGAGCGTTTGAGAAAATTACAGAGCAATGTTCCTGCGAGGAGCCTTCCTCCCTCCCACGGTCTAATTCCAGGCTACGGCGCCCACCGCGTTCTCCTTCGTTTCTCTTCAATGACAGCCTGACTCTCAAAAGTGTCACTAATAAGCCGGTTCCCAGTTAGCTGTGGAGGTTTTTCATGGATCTTGGCAAGGTTCCTGTAGCTTCTGGAGGCTGTTGCTGCCTGCAAACGGAGAATCATTTCTGCTTTGCACGATTCAAAGGCGAGAGCTGCTGGGAAGGCAACACTCTGGTTTCATTATGACTTGCTAGCAGGAGAACAGAGTATGTTGTTTTTAATGTTCAAATATGTCATTTGAGGAAAAAATATGTAAGTCCTCCTGCCTAAACCAGCTCTCTGTTACTTATTTGCGCAAGTGCATGCATACATCCAGCAGCCCACGATGTTCTCACAGATGGGTCCTCAGAAAATCGTGCACAGCAATTTAGAGACTGCAGGGTGTGATAAAGGAAGGCCAAGTTGAGGGTATGGACTGAGACTCTAAGTAAGGCAGCAACGGGATCTGCCATTTAGCTGTTGATGAAACAGGGACAGTAGGTCAACCTTGCGGTGCCTTTGTGTTTGACTTGAGCTCCACCTGGGAAAGTCAGCCCCATTTGGGTATTTTAACAGGCGCCATTGCAGGCAGTCCCAGTCTCCCTCCTTGAGCCAAGAGAAAGTTAATCACTGCTTTGCATCTGTGTTTAGTGTGTGCTTAGGACAAATAGGAAGAACGCCTGGTCATTATCCTTGGAAGGTATCAGAGCATGGCTGGTTTGGCATATATGGCCTCTACACATAGAATCGAATCTCATTTATCCTCAAAGAACAGCTCAAGTACCCCAGTCCTCTCTGCCAGTAGTCATCATAGATCGTTTCTATGTACCCATATTTCAGGCTCTTAGACGTTGTATGCAGCAAATATTACTATTTCCATTCACAGATGATTTAAGTTTACATGTCGAATCACAGGTCAGCATAACTTACCCACAAATCTAGTTAACTCTAAATTCCGTGATCTTGTTACGATATCATCTGTCATCAGCTAGGGATGGAGCCTATAGAGACCTTGGATAGGGTAGGTAGTAAGGAAATAAAGAAAAGAAATCTCAGCCACTAGTTAAGACCCTCGGCACTTTGCACACCAACTTTTGGGGATGGTACACCGACACTGTACGGGTGGAGTGCATTTTATGATATTCCTAGTCTACTTTGAGTGACATGAGAAATAAAATTTAGAAGTAGAAACACATAATTCCTTAGCAGGGGGCTGTTTACTTGCTCCTTGTCACTTACTGAACACTTGGCATGTGCCAAGCCTTGCGCTAAGGGCCTTTAATGGAGTATATGTAACACGTACTTAGTAAACATGTGTTCAATGCTGCTGTCTTTGCCCCTGGTCACTCACTCATAAGTGGATGAGATGGACTGCAACCCCCGTGTGTGTGGCTTTTCTCAAATAACACTTCACACATTTCCATTATTTAATTATTTGGTTGAAGTCTACAACGTTCAGAGTGAAAGTTCCATGAGGGTAGGGGCCCTTTGTCTGAGTCTCTTCTGAAGCCTCGGGGACTTGCAGTCTTCCTGAAGTATCGTGAACCGCGGATGAATATCTATGATTGACTGACCTTCCTGTTACACAGTACTAACACATACACATGGCAAGGTGTGTGTGTGTGTGTGTGTGTGTGTGTGTGTGTGTGTGTGTGTGTGTGTGTGTGTGTGTGTGTGTGTGTGTGTGTGTGTGTGTGTGTGTGTGTGTGTGTGTGTGTGTGTGTGTGTGTGTTGATAGATTCCAGAAGGGCTATTGTCCCATTTAACCAGGAGTAACTTCAGGGAAAGAGATATATGATAGGAGGTAGGAGGGGGAATCTTCTTCCTTGTCTACTAGTTTCATCTTGGGAATAGAGAACAGAATTCAGTCTACCTTGTAAAATATGAATAGTTTTGCCTTGTTCTAGTGCTTCTTGCCCATAATGGAGAGTAAAATGAATTATGGAGTAAGAACAAAATTTAAAATGGTGGTTTTCCCTTTTCTTGCAAGTTTACATACTTATTCCTCAATTTTCTCTTCAAGCTGTGCCACCTCAAGCTTACTTTCCTCTTCCTACAAGGCAGCATGTTATAGAAATACAGACTAACTTAACAAATAAGGGGGAAAAAAGGAAAGTAGTCTTTTAGCCCTGCTTGTCTTCACCTTTATTCCCTGCAGTGCTCGGGGTCAGGGGAAGCAAAGCTGTTGGAGATAAGCCAGGATCAGAGAGGCCAGCCCATGTCAGAAGAATTCCGTCTCATGTGGGAAGGTCCACACAGCAAAAAACCCATTATGTTCGAATTCAAACAACTGAATATGTGTCAATAATAGAATTAAACAAATGTGGCCTTTATGGTACCATTACTCATTTGGGAGTAAAATTTCTTTGGTTCATTTTTTTTTAATATTTAACTTCTCATCTGAGTATTAACTAAATATTGATGATTGAACCAGTTAATTATCTCCTCACAATTAGCCAGGCGTATATTACATTTCCATCTCCTATTGATTATTTTTTATCTCTCTGTTTTTCATTTTGTTGTCATAATGAACATTATGTCAGGCATGTAATTATATTAGACTGAGTTATTGAGGGAAATTGCCAGGTCTCCTTCAGACAAGCAATTTCAGCATTGATAAGATGATCATATTTTCATTTACAATGCAGGTGGTACACTGGGCGATCATAATATTCCCATACAGTTTTATAGGGAAGTCAAGATTTTATTAATATGTTAGGAAAAATCCTGCTTTTGTGCAATTCCTTTTCTCTAAGGAAAGGTATATTTTCTATACTTTATGAATCTTTGCCATCTCTGTGAGGATCATGTAAGCAAAGATTTCTGTGTTTGCAAATGGGGCAGTCGAAGCACTGAGTGATTAAGGGCGTGGTTTTACTGAAAACATAATGTATTTCTCAATGCAACTTGGGATTTATATTGTCATCTTGCTCACTTTTGTCCAGTCCCTTTGCCTTAGGAACAGCAACAGGTGTGCAGGATGTTCACATTTAATCGGCTACATTGCCAGAGGAAGTGAATTTTCAATTCCCAACAACGTGCAGCAGAGACTAGGAGGCTGGTACGCACTTGTATTTTGAGCATCCGTCCCTCACTCCTCTCCCTCCACCTGGGATTCCTTTGTCCTCCTGGGACTTCTTTCAAAGCTGGAAGCTGGAGGGAAGGGTTTCTTGGCCTTCTCTCTGTCTTACCTCCTTTCCATCTGTAAATAGAAAAAAATAAGGCAAGCAGAGGAAATTTCATTTGTTAAATTTAACTACTCCTTTGCTGGAGGGTTACCTATTGAAGTTTTTTTTTTTATTCCTTCCTAATCGATGGTAAGTTGTTACCAAAATGAAAAAAAATTCGATTTTAACATAATAAGGTTGATGCCTTAGATTACTAGGTACTTTGAAAATGTAATTTATGCTTAGTTATTGCCTTGAAGTGGGCTCTGTTCTGTTTGTACATTCAGTGAGACTGAATTCATGTTGGTTCCTGGGGAACATCATCGGGCACCCAGAAGGTCACTTTTTTTTTTTTTTTTTTTTTTTGTGTGGCACACAGGCCTCTCACTGTTGCGGCCTCTCCCGCTGCGGAGCACAGGCTCCGGACGCGCAGGCTCAGCGGCCATGGCTCACGGTCCCAGCCGCTCTGCGGCATGTGGGATCCTCCCGGACCGGGGCACGAACTTGTGTCCCCTGCATCGGCAGGCGGACTCTCAACCACTGCGCCACCAGGGAAGCCCCGTTTCCCTCCTTTTTACTTTCATATATTACATATCATCTTCACTTTATTGATATCATTATCCTCCATTTGCTTAACGTCTCTACCAGTAAGGATGTAAAGATCAGTTTACACTGTGGACCTAGTTAGGATTTTTTAGTTTACTTAACAAAACCAAACTCATTCAAGACTGTCTGCTGTCACAGGACTGAAGGGTGGAGACCCAATCTTAGAAATAGGAAGATCTCCAGCACCCCTGAAAGCTGGGTGCCAGGAGCCATAACTCTGTTGTTTTGCAGGAGCAGCTAGTTCTTGAAAGATCTGGGCTGGTGCCAATATTTCTTGGATTCAAAATCTTATTTTGGTTCATCCCATTGTTTTTGTTCTAGCACATCCTCAAGTAACTTCTTAGGAAAGAGAGTATGTAAGGTGAAATATCTGAGTCCTTGTGTGTCTGAAAATGTCCTTATGCTTCCCTTCCGCTGAGGAGAAATAAGTGCTGTCAGCTGGCGGCAGGCCTGCTGCTAAGTGATACTATACTCCTTATTCAAATGGACAATTTCGCAGAACACCACCATCAAAGAAGGTGACTCTGTGACCATGATGGGGCAAATAAAAAAACAGGATCACTCTGGAATTGTGTTTGCGCACAGACGATAGCAAGAACACAGAGCAAACCATAAAAACTTCCACCATCCTCTCTCCTAGCTAACATGAGTGGTTGTTGTTTCCGTACCTCTTAAGCTTTAGACCTACCTGTTCCATTTCTCTTGATTCCTAGATAAGAGTTATTAAGGTACCTAATCATAAGATCATTCTCACCACCTGACAGCACCCAAATCAAGGCAGACCCTACTTCCTAGCACTCTTTCCAAAATCACTCAACACAGGCCTAACTCTTATAATAAGAACTGTCCTAACACCTGCTTACAGAGCTGCCCATACCTCCCCATGGGGTGAAGACTTCCTTCCTGAGCCACAGTCAATAAACTCAATCTTGTTCAACACTCTAGGTGTGTTCCTGGTGGGTTTTGGCTGTTGGATATTGACATACCTTATTTATAATTTGGCTGGATAGAGAATTTTCCGTTAAAAATCTCATTCATTGTCACAGAACTTTGGAAGTACTGCTTGCAGTCTGCTAGCCTCAGTCTTTCCGATGAGAAGTCTGGTGCCAGTCTAGTTTTTGTTTCTTTGTAAATGATGTGTATTCAGGTTGTCTGAAAGCTTTAGGGGAAAGAATAACATTAGGTAATGTGTATTGAGTACTCATCATGTTTCAGGCATTAAACAATGCATTCTTCATGGCTTAGTTTATTTAATCTTCACAAAAGCCAAATGAGAGAGCTGCTACCCGAGTTTACTATAAATGAAGTAACTGGCTCAAGGTCACAAGGCTGGTTAGTGGCAGAGCTGGACTCCAGCCCAAATCTGTCCTACTCTTAATCCCTAAGGCTGCACAATTATGCTAATGATACTTGAGGATTGTCTCATGAGCATTCTGGCATAAAGGTTTACTTAGTGAAAGAGTTGAAACTACTGATTAAAATCAGGATTTGAGATTACATATGGCTTTCATTGGCAAGCAATTCCCAATTTACAAATGGGCTTCGTTTTAAAATTTCCTCATCTTTAGCTGAATGTAATTCAACCTTGGGGAAAAGAAAGCAGCAAAGAGAATAAAATATGATGAACTTCGCTCCATACACACACAAAACGTTGGAATCCTTTTGAAACATTGGCATCCCTGACTAGCATGCTGGACCACAAGAGAAATTTGCATTATTAAAACCTAGAAATTTCATGTAGAATGAGCTAAGAATGCTATTTATTTATTTATTTAATGGCATTTGAAATGCAAATATTTGGTTATAACAAATGAGAATGCAAACTGATCCAAAAAAATCAAAATTGGTAGTTTACAATGAAAATACAAGAGGTCCAGGTAAGGGAGGGTTGGGTAGGAAAATGGCTACTAGACTGCATCTTTTTTTTTTTCTTTTTCTTTTTTTAAAAAATTAATTAATTAATTAATTTATGGCCGTGTTGGGTCTTCGTTTCTGTGCGAGGGCTTTCTCTAGTTGTGGCAAGCGGGGGCCCCTCTTCATCGCAGTGTGCGGGCCTCTCACTATCGCAGCCTCTCTTGTTGTGGAGCACAGGCTCCAGACGCACAGGCTCAGTAGTTGTGGCTCACGGGCCTAGTTGCTCCGTGGCATGTGGGATCCTCCCAGACCAGTGCTCAAACCCGTGTCCCCTGCATTAGCAGGCAGATTCTCTACCACTGCACCACCAGGGAAGCCCTAGACTGCATCTTTGATGATGAAATCTCTGCATCTGAAACTCTCATCAGGGTTTCCAAGCCAGCAGTCAGACCATGCAAAGGCTGAAAAATGACTCAACAACTCTCATCAAAGTCATAGCAACTTTAGTGTATCTCTTTCCTCATCCCAAGTTTCCTGTGTGGCCTCTAGTTTTCTATGCATTCGTCAAAAGGAAGAGCAAGTGACCAGAGACAGTTTTGGTGACACCACGTTGCTGCAATTTTTAGCAAGAAGGCTCCCATTGCACCTAGCGTTAAAACATGTAATGACTTTCCAGCTGAGGTAAGCAGTGCTATACTTGGCTTTACCATGGCCAAGCAGAAAGGACGTAGAGTTTGAAATATGAGTCGTGGCACAAAGAACATGGGCCTACTCGTTTGCTTAGAGCGTAGCATCTCTTACAGAGTGATTCCTCTAGAAACTGTAGAGCAATTATAACCTCCCATTCCCTTCCATCTCTAAGGGGCTTTTAAAAAATGGAATGATAGCTCTTGTTGGTCTCCAGAGTGGGATCACTGTTGTAGAAAATTGTGTGTGTGTGTCTAGAAAGAGAGGTTTCCAGACACCTGTTCCCATTTCATAGTAGGGTGGTAACTGTAGAGGGCGTTGTGAGCCAGTGGAGGTAGAGGTGGAGGTGAGGATGGTGGTATCTTTGTGAACATCGGTTTGCTATGTTCCCTAGTGATGGTGGAAGTTCAGCTTCAATGCTAATAAAGGTAGCAGCTTCTGCCAGGCCTCAACTGAGTGCACACACTAATTAATTAAACAAAGTTCCAAACTCCTGCAACCTTTACAGGCAGGTCAACTGACTCCCTCTTATGTAACACACACTTTAGTAGGAATACAAATTTCCCGAAGAAGTCAAGGAAAATGAGGAAGTGAACAGCCTGAATCCCACACTCTTCTGTTCCGTAGGTGGAAAACTCAAGGATTTTTCTTCCCCCGGGAATTAAAAAAGCATCATCATTATCATTTCTACTGAGTTCCTCAGGTCTCTGCTCTTGTAGGTTTTCTTTTGCTCTTCTGCAGGCATCTTGAGATTCAGAAGAGAGGAAACATGGTTTCCTTGAGAACCAAATCTCTGGATGTTTTTAATTGTGTTACGGCTCAGTTTTACTAACAATTTCTGATTCAATGTGATTAGAACTGAGTATCCTTAGATCCAGTGGCCTAGTCACCTCCTCCAGCAATTTGGTGACGCTGGGAAGAGAAGTGAAGGAAAGGAATTGGAGTGGCTTGTAGGAGGAGGAAAGTTCTGTTTAGTTTCTGCTGACAAAAATGCTGATATACCAAAAAGGAAAATCCACATCACACGCAGAGCTGCATGTCCTACTGTTGATTAAACTTCAGACTTCTACTAAGTTTATCTGCTGTTATCAACATGACTTCTCTTGACCAAAATCAAAACAAAAAAGACTCCCCCCTCACAAAAAAAAATCCAGACAGAATGTCAAATGCTCCATTCTCTCAAAGAATACTTAAATCTTTTTGCAGAATTAAATAGTAATTATTACTGCTCTGAATAGAGTTATACAGGCTCCTCCCTCCTGACATTCATTTGTCTTGTTGATGCCCAATAGTCAGGGTGAAGAGACAGCTACTTCATCACGTTCTGTGTATCAAGATCACTGCCAGCGAAAGTTGGTGCATTTTGGTTCATTTTTGTTTTTATTTATTTATTTTGGCTGTGTGGGGCCTTCATCGCGGTAGGCGGGCTCTCTAGTTGTGGCGCACGGGCTTACTTGCCCTGCGCGTGTAGGATCTTAGTTCCCCGACCAGGGATCGAACCCACGTCCCCTGCCTTGGAAGGCAGATTCTTTACCACTGGACCACCAGGGAAGTCCCATTTTGGTTAATTTTTGATTGAACTATTGGTATGTAGTTAGTCACAAATTCCTGGAAAAGATTGTTTACATTCATTTTGACTCAGTGGTCTTTGTTTTCCAGGATAAGATGCCACTGGTAATCTTCCCTTCACTGTCTTTATATAATTTCCCTTTTTACTGTAGATTAGATGATATATTCAACAAACTCTACTACTGGTAGAGTAGCAAGGTGTTCAATGTCAGGTACTGGAAAATCAGGAGTTAACAGATCACTGGTAAGTCTAAATCCAAGCTTTACCATGAAATAGCTATCTGACCATGACCTTACTTTTCATATCTTCAAGACAGGGATATTAATAATATGTACCTCACTAGGTTATTGTGAAAATTTACTGAGGTTATATAAAGTGGTCAAACTCTGTCTTACATAGATTAAGTGGCAAATAAATGATGTGAAGTTTACACCTTAATCAGGGTAAGTGGGATTTGGATACAATACAGAGAATAGTTGAGACCCTACTTTGGGCTTAATTCAGATTTTATTAACTCTTAGCTATGTTAAAATCTGCAGTAGAACCTTAATGAATGTGGATAATTAACAGGAAAGTTTCTGGAAAGTGGATTGTTTGCTTCTAAGACCTGCTTTCACATCTTTCTGAAACTTGGGGTTTAAAACGGGGAGACCTGACCTCCATACTAACAACCAAAGTTGTTCTTTCTAAACAGAGGATCTTGCTTTATTAAGGATATCCACGTTCTCCCAAAGTCTTCTCATATTTAAAATGTGTTTGACTCTCTGTCAGTTACTAAAACAATAACAATAACAGCACTCATATCTGGCAAAAGAATTGAAGAAGCCTTTGTGAGCTGTCTCTGGATTTGAAAACCCCTGACAATGGTTCTAGCTGATGGTAGCAGTTTTCAGAATGGACCACTGAGATACCTCAATGACTATAAACGACCTTCTTCATGTTTGATTTTCTTCCCAGTACCTAAAAGATTGAACAGAAAGGTTAAATCTTTTACAGGTTTTCCAGCTCCCATTCTTGCAGATAGCCTGGGGTGACTTCATGATTAGAAGGGAGCTCTTTGAAGGCCTGACAACATGGATTGTTGAAGCCATGAATCTTCTTGAATCTTTTAATGTCTCCCTATCAGAAAGGGTCCATATTTCCAACCATACATACCATATCACCCCCATTGAAATTCCCCTTCTCTACCATCTAATCATTTGCTATAGAATATTATTCCAGTCTGCCCACAAAACCCTGGCTGGCAGTGTGCTTCCACAAAACCCAGAGGGTTCAGACATGAGGAATATGTAAAACTACTGGTAACATAATTCTCTACAAATCATTAGAAGTCTGAGGTCTTGCCTCAGTGGTGAGAATTCACTGGAACTGGACAAGATGAAAGTACATTTGCAAATAATGAAAAACTGCTAAACATCACTGCAGAATGTCTTTTCTCTCTTATAGCTGCTGTTGGAATTTAAGCATTTCAATAAGAGTGCCTTCTTGCTACTGAGTGAAGCCTGTAAGAGAAAACTGGATTTCCCTGAAGTATGAGGTGTTCCAAACACTCATTGCTTTGATCTACTTGAAAAACAGCTCCCTCACCACTTAGAGATATATTAATATCCCTCCCCTGTCAGTCCTTTGGGTTGCAGCTAAGCCAGAAGTGAAATTCACTGGAAGTTTTAAGTAACAGGATCTTTGTCATAAGTGCCAGAAAATTATTGTGGGGAAAAGTTATATTTCATCAGCATTTTTCAAAGGTTGTTTCTTTTCATATTTTTCCCCTAAAGAGAAAATAGTTTCATTTCTAGACGGTGGTAAGTTCTCTACTGGCCTGGCCTAGGTTGAGACCTGGAGTTGAGCCAAAAAATTTGCAAGAAGCTTGGAACTTTGTACCTGGGGAAATAATATCCTAATGATCTGAGCTTTAGGACTGTCATATAATAACAAATTATGATTTTATGGCTTTTGGCGTCTCCATTGCTTTGTCATACTTCAAGTAGTGACACCTTTCAAAATATGTCCAGAGTCTTGATGTTTACATTTCCTTAAGTAAATGTTTTCCAACTATAACTCTCTTCTCTTTTTTTTCCATTTCCACAATTGCCCCCGACATTTGTATAGTATTTTCTTGCTTTCTTTAGTTGTCATCTTCTGTGTTTTATTTGCACTTCATGAGTCCAAAGGTAGAGAGTGATAGAGAGAAAAGGAATAAGGACTTACAGAGTGCTTAATGAAATTAAGGTTATTGATTTAAATATATGAGGGTCAGCAAAGGCTGTCTTCTTGAAAAACTGACCCTGTTGCTCATGTGATTCTATATTAAGGCAGTCTAGCTAATACACTAAACTTGGTTGTTTAGAAATAATGGAGGTGAACGGATGCATGGCTATGATTTAGGTTATGAATTAACATTTACTAAGCCTCCTGAAGCATACTGAAGAAGGGAGTCACTTGTAGTGCAGTTCTAGGGAACTGTATATCTGGATGTGAGTGTGAGTGCGTTCACGGGGATGCTCACTCACATGGCAGAACTGCCTAGAAGAGTACTCGTTCAGTCAACACCAAGTAAGCATAATCAAGTTCTTCTCTTGATACAAAGAAAAATGGCATTCTCCTTCACTTTCTTTTTAAAAAATTTTTTAAATGTTTCTTTCTTTCTTTCTTATTAGTCATCCATTTTATATACATCAGTGTATACATGTCAATCCCAATCGCCCAATTCATCCCACCACCACCCCACCCCCTGCCGCTTTCCCCCCCTTGGTGTCCATACGTTTGTCCTCTACATCTGTGTCTCAATTTCTGCCCTGCAAACCGGTTCATCTGTACCACTTTCTAGGTTCCACATATATGCGTTAATATACGATATTTGTTTCTCTCTTTCTGACTTACTTCAGTGTGTATGACAGTCTGTAGATGAATCCACGTCTCAACAAATGACCCAATTTCGTTCCTTTTTATGGCCGAGTAATAGTCCATTGTATATATGTACCACATCTTCTTTATCCATTCATCTGTCGATGGGCATTTAGGTTGCTTCCATGACCTGGCTATTGTAAATAGTGCTGCAATGAACATTGGGGTGCATGTGTCTTTCTGAATTATGGTTTCTCTGGGTATATGCCCAGTAGTGGGATTGCTGGATCATATGGTAATTCTATTTTTAGTTTTTTAAGGAACCTCCATACTACTGTTCTCCATAGTGGCTGTATCAGTTTACATTCCCACCAACAGTGCAAGAGGGTTCCCTTTTCTCCACACCCTCTCCAGCATTTATTGTTTGTAGATTTTCTGATGATGACCATTCTAACTGGTGTGAGGTGATACCTCATTGTAGTTTTGATTTGCATTTCTCTAATAATTAGTGATGTTGAGCATCCTTTCATGTGTTTGTTGGCAATCTGTGTATCTTCTTGGGAGAAATGTCTATTTAGGTCTTCTGCCCATTTTTACATTGGGTTTTTTTTTTTTTTTTTTTGATATTGAGCTGCATGAGCTGCTTGTATATTTTGGAGATTAATCCTTTGTCAGTTGCTTTGTTTGCAAATATTTTTTCCCATTCTGAGGGTTGTCTTTTGGTCTTGTTTATGGTTTCCTTTGCTGTGCAAAAGCTTTTAAGTTTCATTAGGTCCCATTTTTTATTTTTGTTTTTATTTCCATTTCTCTAGGAGGTGGGTCAAAAAGGATCTTGCTGTGATTTATGTCATGGAGTGTTCTGCCTATGTTTTCCTCTAAGAGTTTGATAGTGTCTGGCCTTACATTTAGGTCTTTAATCCATTTTGAGTTTATTTTTGTGTATGGTGTTAGGGAGTGTTCTAATTTCATTCTTTTACATGTAGCTGTCCAGTTTTCCTAGCACCACTTGTTGAAGAGGCTGTCTTTTCTCCATTGTATATTCTTGCTTCCTTTATCAAAGATAAGGTGACATGTGTGTGTGGGTTTATCTCTGGGCTTTCTATCCTGTTCCACTGATCTATCTTTCTGTTTTTGTGCCTGTACCATACTGTCTTGATTACAGTCGCTTGGTAGTATAATCTGAAGTCAGAGAGCCTGATTCCTCCAGCTCCGTTTTTTTTTTCTCAAGATTGCTTTGGCTATTCATAGTCTTTTGTGTTTCCATACAAATTGTGCAACTTTTTGTTCTAGTTCTGTGAAAAATGCCATTGGTATTTTGATAGGGATGATAACAGATAAAGACATAGTGGCTAATTCTGCCAAGAATATTGTAAGCTCCTTAATTAAATGAGGTCATATGCCCAATTCTGTGGTGAAAGGTCATCATTATTGGGCTAATAAGACTCTATTTAAGTATAATTTCATTGTCTGAAAATAGTCAATGATTTCTTCTTAAGAAACGTAAAAAAGTTCAAGACTTACACATATTTTCAAAAATTCAGGTTTAATATTGTGTTGCCAGTTGGCATTAATATTATTATGGTAGGAATAGTTTAGGTTGAAAAGATTAGTGACAATGTAAATATAAAATATCTCAGCAGCTGTGTGTGCTATGTAGATTGGCTTGAATTTATTCTTTTAAAAATATCTAATTTCCTACTTTCTCTTACATGTATGTGTCTGTTGCCCTGTCAATGTCAGTGTTTCAGTTATTTGTTGATGCAAAACAAACCTTACTAAATCTGTAACAACTTAAGTGACTTAATAACAACATTTACTTTGCTCAAGAATCTGAAATTTGGACAGGGCTTGGTGGGGACTATCAGTTTCCATCCCACTGGGCATTAGCTGGGTGTCTCGGAGGCTGGCGGTTTGAAGCATCTGAAGTTTCATTTACCTGCATTTCAGGTGCCTGGGTTGGGAAGCCTCAAACAGCTGGAGGCTGGAACAGGTGGGGCTCCTGGGGTATCTGTCTACCTACGTGTGGTCTTTTCATGCACTTTTCCCAGCATGGTTACTTCAGAGTAGCTGCATATCTTACCAGGTGCATGTTTGCAGAAAGAGGGAGAGAGAAATAAAAAGAGAGAGAGCATGTGTCAGGGGGAAACTGCATAGCCCTTCATTACCTAGTCTCACCAGCAGGCAGCATCACTTCTGCCACATGCTGCTTGTTAAGTACGTTACAAAAGCTGATCCAGGTTCAGAGTTGGGAGGAAGTAGGCTTCACATCTCAATGGGAGAGTGGCAAGCGTCTGAAAGGGCAGGTGCGGATGGAAATATTGTTGTGACCATTTTTGAGAAATACAATCTGCCACAGTCTTGTTACTGGATTTAAGCAGGTGTGGAAATAGAAAGCTCCTGAAGGAGCGGATTAGAGGTGAAGACTGGAATTTTAGTCACAAGCTGAGAAATGGTGTCAGTGTTGTGCATTAGTGAAAGTGTGCCGACCTTAGAGTCCAAAGAGCTGAGTTTGAAGCACAGTTCCCTGACGTACTGCATGCGAGGCTGTAAGCAAGTTACCAAACCTCTGAGAGCCTGGGGTTCCACATCTACCAGCCCATAATGCTTCCTCCTCAGCATTGTTGCAAAGATGAAATTAACATAAGCTCCTAGCCTATAGTTAGAAAGAAGTCAGTTCTCAGTGGGCTCCTTTTTCTCCTAGTCACTGCTTGCTCCAATTTCCAGTTTCCTCTAGAGATGTTGTTGTTCCTTCCTGCATTTCTGCATCTTTCTGCTTGGACTGCCTTTTCCGCCTCCCCCACTAAAGGAAACCCAGTTGTAAAATGGAGCTCTGTGCTCCTTTAATTACTTCTGTACAGCACCCACTGTCAGAAGACAGTGGTGGAACAGACTTTCTCTAAAGGCTGGAGACAGTGAAGGAGGATTACTACTACACACCCCAGCACGTAACTTCACGTGTGCTATTAGACATCGTACATCTTAAGAATCCCTCAGCCAACATCACCTCTAGAAAATTTTCTCTGACCGTTGTGTTCTTCACAGACATTACTTTGTATCTTCCCCCTTTCTCCTGTTTGTGGTCTCTCCATCCGTTCCTCCTTATCCTTCAGCAATGCTCCAAATACCTCCAGTCTCTTCATTAAGTATGCCCAGCCCTTGAGTTTCCTCTATGTGTTAGCCCCTGCAGTCTCCGCTGGGACACACACTGGTGCACAACCAAAAAGCCAACCGAGGTGGGTTTTCCCAAGCAACGACAGTTGAAGTAAGGGTTTTGTTTCTCCCACTACACTGATTTTCAACCTTTCTATTTTCAGTTTTTTTATGATTTAAATATTAGTATATATCTACTAATTTTTCAAAGTGACACAAACACCTATTTGGTCAAGGTAATTAATATCTGACTGTTTAATAGTCACCTAATTTTTTTTTAATAAACTTATTTATTTTGGGCTGCGTTGGGTCTTCATTGCTGTGTGCGGGCTTTCTCTAGTTGCAGGGAGCAGGGGCTACTCTTCGTTGCGGTGCGCGGGCTTCTCGTTTCAGTGGCTTCTCTTGTTGAAGAGCACAGGCTTCAGTAGTTGTGGCACGTGGGCTTCAGTAGTTGTGGCTCATGGGTTCTAGAGCGCAGGCTTAGTAGTTGTGGCACACGGGCTTAGTCGCTCGGCGGCATGTGGGATCTTCCCGGACCAGGGCTCGAACCCGTGTCCCCTGCATTGGCAGGTGGATTCTTAACCACTGAGCCACCAGGGAACTCCCAGTCATCTAGTTTTTCCTGCCTTTAGTCGTAACTTGAGGTCACTTAAAGGGGGACTACAGAATCCAACCAATGAAAAAATAAAATGAATTCTACAGTTTTCATTTTCTTACAAGAAACTTTGATAAGCAGAAACTTTTTTCTGGTTTGCTCTTGTTTTCCATGTCAATATTTTGGATTCCATTATGAATAATTTTGATCCACCTTTGGTCAGATTTCACAATACCCTTCTGTCCTACTTTCTGGTGTCTCCATTTGCTGTTTCTTTATTCTACCCCTTTCTTCATTCTACCCCTTGCAGTGCAGAGTGAAGGGGGAGTTGATACTTACTGAACATCAATTATGTATCGATACTAGGTGCTACTCCAAGCACTGTGCCTTTGTGTTTGTGCCACTTTGTTTAATTTTCAAAACAGCCTGCGATACATAGACATCATCCCCAATGTTGTATATGTACGCGGAAACCAAGACCGAGAAGTTAATAAGCTTGGTCATCACCGCATAACCACCAGTTAGAGGGGGACAGAGGGACTTAAAATTCAGGCCTTCAGTTTTAGGGCACCTACTCTTTCCACTGATCCAGGCTGAGTGAGAAGGACACAGAACTGTGCTAAATAGTTTTATTTTTTTCTCTGAAAACTGATGAAGTATGATGATATTTTATTCATGAGATAGCCTCATCTACAAATCTGAGCAGCTCTTTTTCTCCTTAAAAGTTATCTTTGCACAAGTTTTCATAAGATGTTAAATCTCCACTTGGGGTTTTATTTCCTGTGAGAAAAAGTAGAATCTCATGCATTAACATACCCTTTTCCTCCACTGCACTTACGTTCAATTGGGGCAATTAACTCATCAGGATGTGACTTGTTGTGTATAATGTTGGTGCTGTCTTTACCATGGATGTCACCGGTGTGCTCAGCCTTCTCACAGAAGCACTGAATTTGGCTCAGGTATTTTTAGCCCATCTTCAGGTTTTCTTTTTCTTTCTTTCTTTTTTTTTTTTTCTAACCATGTACTGTGGTAAGGTGGGAACACAACACGGAGGAGATGGAACTGTTGGCAACGAGACTTTTGAACACAACAAGCCTGATGCTCCTCTTTGCACATGTAAATATTCTTGGGCTCTGCCTTGGGAGAGGGTTGCTAAGCAGAGGAAACCATTTTGCCTTCTGCTAGGGTTCTTTCACTTGGCTTTAGCCAGGCCGAGGCCGGAGTAGAAGGGAGAAGCTGAGACCCCGCCTGCCTGGGAGAGTTCTGCTTCCTGACTTCGGAGCTAGAAAAATTAATTACACAAGCCATATTGTCTGCTTCATAAGCCACAGAATTGTTAAGACAAAGCAGCAGCTCCTGGCAGATCTGAAGGGCCCTGAGTCATGCAGAAGCAGGGGACTGTGTGGAGGGCAGGGATGATGCCTGAACAGACCCTCCCTTATAGGCCTTCTGGTTTTGCTTAGAGGCCAGCTTCCATCAGAAGGAATGTGAGAATCAGCCCCACTTATTTTTATCGCAGTGAGCTTACTGGGATCTTTGAGAATTTAGATACGGAGAGCCAGAAGAGTTTTGTGATGGATTTGGAATTAGAAGGTCAATGTTTATACCTTATTTTATTATGCTCTTGGCAAGTCACTTAGTTTCATTGATTCTCAGGAATTTCATCAGTAAAATGGAAATTGTCTCAATGCCTATTGATACCGACACTCCACACTTGAAAGCACCTTGTTATCTGCATGTGCCGTGCAAATGTTTATTGTTATTATAGGTGTTGTTTTTCTGCTTCACTATAGAGCTTCTGTCCCACCAAGTGGAGCCATGCCTGCCCTAATTTTTTTTTTTTTTTTTTTTTTTGCGGGACGCGGGCCTCTCACTGTTGTGGCCTCCCCCGTTGCGGAGCACAGGCTCCAGACGCGCAGGCTCAGCGGCCATGGCTCACGGGCCCAGCTGCTCCGCGGCATGTGGGATCTTCCCGGACCGGGGCACGAACCCGCGTCCCCTGCATCGGCAGGCGGACTCTCAACCACTGCGCCACCAGGGAAGCCCTGCCCTAATTTTTTAGGGCTCTGGTAGGGAGAAGTTCCCTTGAGCCTTCTGAGCAAACGCCACTGTGAGCACACACTTGGAGAATGTTCCCTGGACTCTGGCCAATCTCATGTCTGATTCTCAATTAGAGGTGTGAGAGCTCCACAGAGAGCTTATAAGACCATTACCAACCTCATTAGAGGCTCCAAACATACAAGTCACTGGTTCAGTACCCCATAGAGAGAGAAGTAAAACTGACAACAGATTTCAAAAAATCAGTGATAGGTTCTTGAGGCAAAATTGTTTTCCTAATAAATTGGCAGGGTCTGAGCCCATCTGATGACAGCTATAGGAAATTCCCAGGGCTCGTGAATCAGCGATTCATGCACTGGCTTCTGAAAACAACTCAGTTGAGGGGTTTCTAGGTTTCAGATTCATCTCCTTCTAGTGTTTACTATTTGACATAACTTGGTAGGTGGCTAAAATGGAACCACTCTTTGGCTCTCAAGTGAAGCTCGATGCCAGTATAGAGTAATGAATGAGAGTGCAGGCTTTGGGGTTCACCTGGCCTAGAATTCCAGTCCCTAATTATAAGCTGTGTGACCTTGGATAGACTAAGTGAATTAGTTAAGGTGAGATTAGCTGCTGTAACGAATACATCCCAGCAATGAAACATACCAGAAATGTATTTCTCACATAAAATCCAAAATGATTCTTCTTGATCTGCTGGTGGCTTTTCTCTAAAAGGTAGTGAGGAAGCCAGGATCCTTCCCTTTTATAGATCCTCCATCTTTAATGTTCAGTTTTCAAGGCTGCCACGAAGGAGGCAAGAGCACAAGGGATGGCACACGATGGGTTCTAATGGACCAAGTTTGGACGTAGCATAATCTTTGCCTCACATACTCCATTCCACTCAGTTACATGGCCACACCTAGGCTGTCCACCCAGTCTCCAGCTAGGTACCAGGGAAAGAGGAAATAGGTTTGGTGATCAGATGAAAGAGAAAGATGAAAATAGGAACTGTCTCAGAAGAGTTGTGAGAATTCTATGTGATCCTATAAGAGAAGGTGTCACATAGCTAATGCTCAATAAATATATTATTAGTATTATGACACCTTTGATTCCAACTAAAATTTTTATATAATAATTTTCAACACTAGGAGTCTAGATTCAAACCTTCATAATTTTCCAGTTGCCATGAGTGAATATTAACATTTCATGGATAGTAATTCTGAAGTAATAAGAGAAGCTCAATTTTATTAGGCATGCCATATGCCAGATAATGTATTAACATTTACATGCAATTTGTCATTTAATCTTATAAAAACTCTCTGAAGTCAGTATAATGCTATTATGCTCATCCACAAGAAGGAAAAGGTCAGAGATTTTTAGAGGCTTATCCAGAATCACTCAGCTAGTGCGTGGTAGAGTCGGCTGTCAGTACCCACATTGCTAACTGTTAGGCTGGACGACCTCCTCAATGCTCAGAGTATAAGGAAATGGGCTCATTTTCTAGCTGTATAATCTCAAGCCAGAGATGCTTTAAATCAATCACAACTATCTGGAAGTATTTCTAACATCTGTGTGAATTCAAGGTAGTAAAGCAGAAACAGACCTTCGTTTCTAGGAATCTACAAACCAATGACATGGACAGAAACACACTATTGAGAATACACTTCATACAAATGCATCATATATAAGTGTAGTAGATTACTTTTTTAATAAATTAATCCATGTCCTTTCCCCCCCACCCCACCTCCTGTTACTCCTTTCTTTTGACCTAATTCCAGCAGAGAGTTGGTTCTATTTAATTGCCTCGGCTCAGGGATGAGGACAGGGTAGGTATCAGAAATAGGTTCCTAGTCTCTCGGGCTCTTCTGTTCCAAAAGCGCTTAAGCCCTTGATGGACCTAAGTGAGGACAGATAAAATGACTGGGACAAACAGTGGGAGGAGGGTAGGGTCCACCAAAGCTAGGAAAAAAGTCCTCGGGGCCTGGGAAGAGGAGACAGGCAGACAGGTGATGAGGGTAGAGGAGTTGATAGTTCGCAAGGGGAGGAACTCTGGTTTCTGTTTACCAGTCAGGTTTCCAGGAGGCAATTAGAATGACAGACTGTGGGGAAGCTCAGGCAGATAAGACCACAGACAATAAGACCATAAGCCTCCCAAAGATTTCTTCTGCCTTAAGCTTGGTATAGAACTAACATACTGGAGTTCTTCTAACTCTAACATAAAGGTGCCCTGGGGATCTGGTTAAAATGCAAACTCTGATTCAGTAGGTCTGAGGTGGAGCCAGAAATTCTGCATTTCCACCAAGTTCCCAGGCGATACCAAAACTGCATGCTTAGAATAACAATGGCGTACAATATTGCTGGACTTGAAGGGGCCACCTGGGCAGAAATGAGCACCTAGGAGCTGTGTCATCCTTCGCAAATGTCATTTGAGCAAATCCAGCAAATCCAACAGTCTAGTTCAAATCGCCTCCCCTTTGGTCCACACTTTCCTTTGTCAATAAACAACACCTTAAACAGTGACATCCAACAGAGGTCGAGGCCATTAGAATCCCGAGCCTTTGCTCCATCCACATCTGACTTATCCCACGTGAACATCATTAGGGCATCCTCCTATGACAATCTTGAATTCAAGCAAAGGTGCACAGCGCCTTGGAAACCCAGGGAGGCAGTGGTGATGGGAAAGCCCCCCACACTCACACTTGTGAACCAGTCCCCAACCACAGTAGTTAATGTGATCACAACGAGCAAAAAGAAGAAAGCCTTGGCTCTGGAGCTCAACAGACCAAGATTTGCATTATGGCCTTACGAACTTGCTAGCTGGAAAATATCTTCTCCCTGAACATCATTTTCTTGGTTGATAAAATGAGACTTTTTGTGGGAAGTAAATATGAAGACATATTAGGTTCTTTCTAGTTGTGAGTAAAAACTGAGTCAGGTGAGAATGAGTTTGGTGATCCCTAAAGTCCTCCTAAAATAGTTTGGAAGGGGCTTTTTTTTTTTTTTAAACAGTGTTTAATCTCTGTGCAAATTATATTCAGGCAGTTTAGTTCCCAAAATATAGAGTTCCTCTCCTGCCTGATGGTGCCCAGGGGTATTTGGCATAAAATACCTTAAAGGGAGCCAGTTGTAAGCCTTCCTTTTCCATCAATAATCCATTAGTCACTTATCCTACCTCTGCCTTTAGGCCACTTATCTGTAAAACAAGTTCACTTTTAATTCTACTATATAGTTCAAAGCCAAGGCTATTTCCCTTAGTTACCTTGATCTCAAAGGAAGTAATTACTTGCTATCAAGACTTTCTTATGATTCAGATTCAAACAAATCAGATTTAGACAAAGTTGCCAGTAAATAGTGTTTCTGGAATCTCTGGAACAAATTTGCTCCCTCCTGCTACTTTTCTGTTTCCGTAAATGCTGCACTTTGTTCCAGAGATTCTGCCACATTTGCTTTAGGGAAGGTTAATTTTGCCATATATACATAATCACTGGCATTTTAAAGAAAACATTTACAATTTTCTCAGTATGTGATCAAGGTTAAAAAGGTGGCTGTAAGATGGGAGCAGCAACAAGGATGGCTCCAATGGAGAGACCAGTGACCTGGAAGTTCTGAAGATGTACAAGGTCTCTATTTTTAAGAGAGCATAAGGTCCTTGCAACAAGAAAATTAGTGACTAGGCATATTAAACTTTCCATGCCATACTAGGAATGAGAAAGCTTTGAACGTTTTCCTTTAGGACAACTGTATTTTCCAGCTAGCAAGTCTTTGATCTTGTGGCAGCATGCTTACACAGCTCCCACACATAGATCTTGAAATTTTTGGCAGCTATACCAAAAATTACCACTTAAATGTTGGTATCGTAACAATTGGTAATAAGCACGTTTGCTTGACACAAAAGATGAGTTCAAATGGGAATAAGAAATGGTGAAGTTTATGGGCTTCCCTGGTGGCGCAGTGGTTGAGAGTCCGCCTGCCGATGCAGGGGACATGGGTTCGTGCCCCGGTCTGGGAAGATCCCACATGCCGCGAAGCGGCTGGGCCCGTGAGCCATGGCCGCTGAGCCTGCGGGTCCGGAGCCTGTGCTCCGCAACGGGAGAGGCCACAACAGTGAGAGGCCTGCGTACCGAAAAAAAAAAAAAAGAGAGAGAGAGATGATGAAGTTTAATTGAAGAAAGGATGGATGTGCTAATAAGAAACTTTCTTATCATGGTCGAGAATTTAGAGTGATTGAAGTCTTCTGCAGGTTTTTAGGCAGAGAAACAACATTATCACAATATATTTAAGGAAGATGGTTTCTGTTGTTGTGTGCCCCATAGATTGATAAAGGTAGAGATATCAGTTAGGAGGTTTTGTTGGTAGACCAAAATGCAAAGTGATCACAATCTTTACAGTAATTGTACCTTTAAAAGTGAAATGATTATGTCTGAGATGTGTTTTAGAAAACAACAACAAAATACACCTGCAGAAATATTCCTTGGATTGGATATTTGGTGTGAAAAGCAGAAAGGGCTTTATTCACCATCAGGTAATATCAGTACTTTGTTATTTAAAAAGTGATGGAGAGAATATATTCTTCAGTGAGGGTTTAATGAGTAAAACGAGGGCCATTTGACCAGTTATGGATCATAAAACTGGTATGGGCTAAAGGTAGAATCTGGCTCATTTAAAGGTTTTGTTTGCATAGCACAGTGTTGATTTTCAATGACTGAAGTCAATTCACTACTCTATTGTCTTATGTGTAGTCACAAAACATAATAACTTTACCTACCTGGACTCCAAATGCATTTGAATTTGTGACCTCTGTCTTACACATCCTTTGAGGTCCTGTTTCTCTAGTTTTACAAAGCTGTGCTTCTAAATGGTAGCAGAATTGCAAAAATTGCCTTTGTCTTTCATCTCGTGGCAGCATGGTTACACAGCTCCCACACGTAGATCTTGAAATTATGCAAACTTTTGGAAGTAGGAAAAAAAAAAGTTGTTTCTCTATCAGTGTGTGGGCTACAGACAGAATATGAGGATTCTCTTAAAATGCAAGCAGAAAGGAGGATGCAGAAAGTAATAAATCTTTGGTCATGGGGTCTTAGTCAAGAGCAATCTTTAAAGAAAATCTACTCCAGTAAGCAGAGGGGCAGGAAAATAGGTAAAATCAGGGAACAAGATTTGATGTGGTTTTAGTGAGAAAGGGGTCACATAAATGACCAGCTATGGCTTGGAGGCCTCTCAGACAAACTTAGTAAGAAGCCAGAGGAGAAGCCTAACGTCCAGGAGAGGGCCAAGACAAATCACAATTTTTCTTTCAGTGTGGCTTCAATTTTCAATTTTACGGTCCTGTCTCATGCAGTTGAAGTGATGAACGGGAAAACTGCTGATGGCGTGCGTATAAAATCTGGAAGGTAAAAAGACCCTTAGCCAGCTTGAGGAAAGGTACAGAGAGACCAATATGAATAGGAGGTTGACTCAAAAGATGTTTTGGGCCAATCAACGGAGCAATGCTAAGACTTTTAGGACAAAATGCAGATGTAGTTTCCAAAAGGATTAATTTGTTAAAGTACTTCTTCACTAGAAAGAGTCTTGAATACAAATTCGTGCATCCTCTCTTTACATGCCCGTAGGACAGCACCTAATTTTCTTTCCAAGAAAGCAAGTATAAAAGCTGCTGTTTGTTTGCTTGTTTGTTTTTCAGATAAAACCTAGCACATCTTTAAGTCGAAGTGTAGAGTTTAAGTAAACCCACTGTCCCCCTTCTGTGCCACATTACCGCTAGTGCATGGGATTTTAATTCCCATTATTTTAACTATTGTTTTCGTTATCAAGAGAACAAGGTCAGACCGAATTTCATAACATTAAGCTACATCTGCCCAGAGGCTGCACAACTTCAGGAATCTGGGTTGGTGCACAGAAACCTTGTGTTCAAAAGAGTATAATTATTTTGTACCAAGGCAGTATGATGGGAGTATATAATGTAATCAGAATTCTTTCAAAGTACCCTATTTAGACACTCAACTTTCTAATACTGTGAATGCTTAAGTGTTATAGCCTCAGTATTGCCTCAGGATCAAGGAAATTTTATGGAGAGCCAAATTATAGCTTTCTTTCTAGGACAACAAACACATGATTTAGTCAAGAAGAAAGGGGGAACATTGGAGACCTTTCATTTGAAGACAATTTTTAACGATAGCATCTTAATTTGTAGATCTAGTACACTCTTACTTTGAAATACAATCAACATATATTGAGCACTTACAACATATCCAATACCATGATTAGTGCTTTTGCATATTGGGAATAATTATTCTCTCCATAGCCCTCTAGGCTAGATATCATTAGCACTGTTCTCATTTTTAAGATGAAAAACACTGATGCTTAAAGCAATTTGCCAAGGATTACACGTTTAACAAGTGGCAGAGTGGGAATTAAAACTCCAACTCTAACGTTTATTCTGTGACATACAGATAAATCATTGTTCAAAATGCCTGTATTTTGGGAGAATTCAGCAATTTCCTGTTGAACAATTTCAATGCACTGGATTTCCAACAACTTTGCTACTTTCTCTAGTTGTGTATGCTTCTGATGTGTGTGTGTGTGTGTGTGTAAGTGTAGCAGAGTTTGGAGAATAAACTATTTTGTGAAACAAAATGCTCAATTTTTGGAAACACTTGCTTAATTGTCACCTACCCCTGATTTAAGTGTGGCAGCTAAATAAATGAAATACTTTCTAAATTCAAGTAAGATCTTTCCTTTTATTTCCAAATATAATGTAACCAATGTTGTTCACCTCACGCATTGACTATTACAAAACTTTCCAACTAGTTTATTTACATCAACTTTTCCCAATTTTGAATGGTGTCAAATTAATCTTTATAAAGCTCTGTTGCTATAATTTTCCTTCTTACCTAAAATGTTTAGTGGTTAAAAAAAAAAATTCTTCCCATGTGAGACTTCCTAGCTTTCCTCCATTTCCCCTAACTACTAAAAAGATTTTTGTCTTTGCTTGTTTAGTTCCTCCTCCTTCATGCTCTAAGGAAGGAATTTTCAAATCAGGTTTCAGGAGATTATCTAAGAAGAGGGTGGTAAAACCACCATCATTGTTTTCACTATTAAAATTAAACATTTTCAATTACGAACGTAAGTGGCAACAAACAAAAGTAATGTTAGCGATACCTGAAGCTTTTCCGTAATAGAAATATATATATATATATAAGTATTTATATAAATATATACATACACTCATATATATCATATTTTAGTTGTAGATATCTCAAAATATCATTTACACTCATCACTATTTTTTTAATATACATTTATTTATTTATGTATTTATTTATTTTTGGCTGTGTTGGGTCTTCGTTGCTGTGTGCGGGCTTTCTCTAGTTGCGGCGAGCGGGGGCTACTCTTCATTGTGGTGCGCGGGCTTCTCATCACGGTGGCTTCTCTTGGTGCGGAGCACGGGCTCTAGGCACGCGGACTTCAGTAGTTGTGGCTCGTGGGCTCAGTAGTTGTGGTGCATGGTCTTAGTTACTCTGCGGCATGTGGGATCTTCCCGGACCAGGGCTCGAACCCGTGTCCCCTGCATTGGCAGGCAGATTCTTAACCACTGTGCCACCAGGGAAGCCCCACATCACTATTTTTTAATTATAGCGGCTATTAATTCTGTCATCAGACCTTGTTGTTTAATGTATAGATAAAAGAACATATTATTATGGCATAATTTTTAATAAGTCGTATTTTATTCGTCATATTTCAATATATTTGATTTCCTTTGTAGTCTAGTGTGTTCTAGCTTAGGCGTTTAGAAACATTGTTCTGAGAGAGGGTCCACAGGCTTCACCAGACTGCCCACCAGTTGATGGCACAAGAAAATGTTACAAGCCCTTGCTATAAGAGTCCGATCTTTTCTAGGGTCTTCAAGATTGCATAAAGCAGAATTGATGGATTGATAGAGGAGGGGTCAAAGAAGATGGAAAGGAGGGACAAGGAGAAAGAAAGTAGGAAAGTGGGGGGAAGAAAATACCAAGTGTTGTGTGAGTTGGTGAAGAAATAGACGAAAGATTAAGGATAGGGAGAAACTATGGAAGTTAAGAAAATAGGAGCAGGAAGGAAAGAGGATTTTTGGAAGTGTTGGTTTCATTGCAAATGGAATCCCTGTTAATGTTCTTATAAAAGTACAAAAAATATGATTCCTTCCTTCCTTCCTTCCGTCCGTCCGTCCTTCTTTCCTTCTTTCCTTCCTTTCACTTCTCCTCTTTGAATATGACTCTATTCAGAACTGGGCTATGAGAGCACTGGGATTTATACCTTCAGTGGATTGCCAATGAAGTTCTTCAAGAAAACTTCAAATGAATTAGCCTGGCATCAAATGTCCCTGAATTGTGTCAGCCTTTCAAATGTGTACCCCTTCAGTTCCCAGCATCAGTCTTCTTTTTGAGCCAAGGCATACTTTTTACTGTCCCTTGATCATCCCCAAGCATATCTTAGGAATATGTCTTTGCTATCTCTAGATTCTCTGCCTGAATTCTCTCCTTTCAACCCTTTCCCTAATTTTTCCCAACAACCTAGGGCCAGCTCTTCTTCTACCCCAATAAAACCTTCTGCAATGACTACACATCAGTAGTCAGCAAACTTAATCCGGAAAAAACCAAAGAGTAAACATTTTAGGCCTTGTGTACCTAAGCAAGTCTCTGTTGTAACTACTCAACTCAGCCCATCTAACAGAAAAGCATCCATTAAAACTATGTAAATGATGAATGTGGCTATATTCCAATAAAATTTTATTTACAAAAACAGGTTGTCGGCCACATTTGGCCCGTGGGTGATAGTTTGCTGACTCCTGTTCCAAATCATAGCAACTCTTCTTTTCTCTGAATTCTACTAAGCTATTTTCATAACCACTCATTTAGTTCTATTTATAGGCTTATACTATTAGTTATATCTTCTACTATAAGCTTCTTCAGGAAAAATTTGATAGTGTGGACCCTATTGTTGAAGAAACAAATGAACAAAGTATTGCATGTCAGTGAGATAGAATGTATTAGACCTAACACATTTCGAATAAATATTTCTAGTCCCCTATGTCTATCAATAATATAGCGTCAATCACATGTAATTGTCAGTTTAGACAAACCAATCCCTAGGCTGTCTAGAAACATTAAGAGCTTTTCAAAAACACTGATATTGTTGACTTGCATTTCAGAGAAGAATTAATAACATTTTCCCTACAGTGAAATTTTTTTCAGCTTTTTGTATCTGATTTTAAAAACTCATTAAAGTTACATTATCTGTTTCACTAATGTGTTTTAATGAATTTTACTGAATGGTTTATTATATTTGTCATAAATGCTGTTACCTCCCAGAAAGATAGAGTTTGGAATAAAAAAGCCTAGATTTGAGACGCAGCTCCATCAACTAGCTTTGTGACATCAGGTAAATCATTTAATGTTTAGGATCTCTATTTTACTTTTTTGTAATGACAGGATAATACATGTATTCACTGCCTTTAAGTGGACAATGAATGTGAAAGTCCTTTGTAATAGGTAAAATAATTAAGTCGCACTTGTTTTTGAAGATGCTATCATTGCCTTCAGGATCTTTTCCTTCAGTGTATTTTTAAAAAATAACTGCTTCTAGAATAGCATTAAGGAGACTGGTAGCCTCATTGATCTGGCATTCTGGCAGCACTTGGTCCAGAGCCCAAGGAACAGGAACTTGTTGGAGGTAAATGAAAAAAATCAAGGTCAAATCAAGAACTCTCTCCTTCAAGATTTCAATAGGTTCAAGAAAGAGTGAAAAATTCAATCCAAAGACTATGACAGTACCTAAGTGGGTCTAGATCAGATGGACTAAACGGGAAACATAACACTAGAAATATAGAAAAGATATATTGGAGTGTTGGGTAGAGAACTTGAATTGATTCCAGAGAATCACTTTGAGAACAATCAGAAAGATTAAAAACAGGGCTCAACTCTGGCAGGAATAAAGGCTGCAGACAAGGAACAGCTAGAAAAAAATAAATCATGGAACTAGGCTTTTCTGGAACATCACATTTTCCAAGGAGAGGACAACCATGGGTGGGCAAGACCTGGTAAGAAACCCTTAGTTGGCAGGGGTAGGACACTTCTACGTGTTGATAGAGTTGGTGTAATACAGTGGAAAGAGCAGAGCTCTGGAGCCAAGCAATTTGAATTTCAGATTTGTCCCTTTGCTAACTGTGTAATATCGATTTTCTATAAACTTCATGCTCTTTATCTGTAGATATTGTGAGGAAAGTACGTAATGCAGGGCATGGCATGTAGATTGCATTAAATAAATGTTAGTTCTTCTTAGGACAGTCTGCATCCGGATTTAAGACAGTAAAATATTGTTTCCAACCAGCTTTCTCCTTTCATGAAAGTTCCTCAGATTTTGCTAGACCAACATATAATGTTTGAATGGACTTTAGGTGACTAGCTGAATATTAAGGGTATTTGGGAGAAATTAGATGGGATAAAGAACATCTAGATTTTAAAAAGATTTTATGGGTTTCTTTTTTTTTTTTTTTTTTTTTTTTTTTTGCGGTACTCGGGCCTCTCACTGTTGTGGCCTCTCCCGCTGCGCAGGCTCAGTGGCCATGGCTCACGGGCTCAGCCGCTCCATGGCATGTGGGATCTTCCCGGACCGGGGCACGAACCCGTGTCCCCTGCATCGGCAGGCGGACTCTCAAAAACTGCGCCACCAGGGAAGCCCTATGGGTTTCTTTTTTTAAGTTTTTGTTTTTAGTTGTAGTTTGAGCAAGACTGATTTCCTGTTTTTAGATAAGTACACCTATTTGAAAATGTGTTAATTTATGCATATCAACTGTGGCCATTTCTTGGATTCAATGTAAATTGAAAATTTGAAAGCCTAGTGTGAGTGCTTTTGTTATACAACAATTTTCCATCTGTTAACTTAAAATTACATACATAGATTTACTTTCCATTTTTTATTTCTGTCTCCTAGACACTGATTATAAAGAGACTTATTAGGATTAGCTTCTATATTCATTTCCTAGTTTTTGAAGTTTATTTCCTTTTTTGTGGCATTCTTTAACATTCTATGAACTTAATTATTAAGTTTAAAATTATTATCAATAGATTATTTTCTTAAAAGCATCTCTGTGTGGCATTTTCACACTTTGAAGTAGGTATGTTCTGTGTATAAAAACTTATGTAAGTAGAAATGTTCTATCAGTATATTAATAGAATATATTGTCACTATGTATTAATTAGACTCTAGGTTGTTTTAGTTGAAGACAATAACTTTTGCTACTTTAAACAGAATGGGAGTTAGTAGAGAATCATTGAGAGATCTGGAGAAACAGGCTTCCAGCTTTCCGAAACAACAATAGAACCTCACTTCTAATTGGCCTGCTAGTGATTGCTGTTGCTACCACCAAATTCAAAACAACGCCAGCACACCAGCAAAATTGATGCCTGGCTTCCTGCTTTTTGTAGCTCACTTTCAAATCAAAGTCTCAGCAGGTACTTCTGATTGATGGAACTTAAGGCACATGTCTGCACCCTAACTGGAAAGGAACCTGGAAAATATTTTTTTTCTTAAAATTTTAACCAAAGAGAGTAGGATTCAAAATACAGGAACCTATCAAGGTGTGGAGAGATATTCAAAGTTTTAGAAGAGCCCTGAATGGCATTAGTCCACTGCACTCTGCTTGGTCTTCTCAATAGCAGTGGAGAAAATTGTTATAGAAGTTTATGTGAAGGCCGAAAAAACTCTTATTTACATAGTTTTCTTTCCATTTTTAGGACTCCTTCTTGCCTGCTCCCCACCCATCCACTGGCCCTCATCATTGTTCTTTAGTTCAGTAAATGGCATTGTTATTCACTGGGAGTCATCCGTGCTCTTTTTCTCCTTCATCGCTCTTCCCTCCAATCACAAAATCTTACCAATTCAAATTTTGAAATATGTATCAAATATATCCACTTCTGTCCATCTGAACTGCCACAACACTAGCCTCAGTCATAATTATCTCTTTCACAGACTAATGCAGGAGTTTCTTCAGTTATCTCTTCTCTTTCCCACTTGTTATTTGTTAAGATCACTCCTTCACCAAAGAAGGTGTGTTCCTTCTATATGCTCACGTGGTACCCTTATTTTTCCATAAAGAACTTTTCCAATTATATTTTTCTACACTTATAATTTAATAATTATTTTTGCAAATTATAAAATATCTGTCTTTCCCACTGGACTATAAGCTTCTGGAAAGCAGGGACTGTGATTATTCATTGATATGTTCCTTATATATAACATATGTGTGGTTTAAAAAATGTAGAAATGAGGTTAACATTACGTACTAACTTTGGAAGATTACATAAACTTTGCAGAGGCTTCTCTCCACAGCTTTAAAGGTCCTGAAGAATCTTTACTCATTGCTTAATCTTTTGAGGAAATGACAATATTTTTCTTATAAAGATCTATCCTCAAGGGAGGAACCAGGAAGAAAACTTATTTATCCTAGATAGACCAGCACATGGCTTTTGCTCATGAACGGGCCTCCATGACTACCTAAATCAGAGTTACCTACAATGGGAATTTTATTCTTTTTTTCATTTACATGTTGAGTCTTTACTATGTGCTAGGTAGGCACTGTGTCCAAAGCTAGGGGTGCAAAGATGACTCGGACATCTCAAAATTGCTCACAATCTAGTGGGAGGAGAAGCTTTAACAACCTCTTTATAGGATTATCTAATAAATGATCTATCTCTAATGGAGAGTAAACAAAAGCCTTGATAATAGAATGTTTGATATTACTGGCAGAATGAAGACCAGGCAAGATTCAACTTGAAGAATGATCACAAACCAGGAAGAGTGTTAAAGAAAGATATTTCAGACAGAGATAATAAGAATAAAAGTATCAGTGCTTGAGTGAGTGAAGATGGTTGTGTCTCCTAGTCAGTGAGGGAGGATTAAAAAAAAAAAAAAAAGACCAGTTATTCCTCAGGCTAGATGAGGGAGAATGGCTTGACTACTCCATATTAAACTGCTGTCCTGCAGAGACTGTTTTTCATCTACTGACAGTTGGTCCTGTGCTGTAGGTCAGTTTTGATTAGTGTTGCTAGGTTTGTACTTCTCTGTCCATTCTTGCTGACCCCACCCCCTTTGTGTTAGACCACAGAAATCATAATACGGTTGGCCAAGGAGAAGATGCCATATGAGGTCATTAAACACAGGTTGCCACCTTTCCAAGATCACCCTCACCTCCAGCCTTGTCAGAGGCACATGTTGTGAGTCTCATCCCATCAAGGCCAGAACAATATGGACTCAAGTTTTAATCCTGCCTCTTTTTCTTCTCAAACCAATCACTAGCACTTGTCCACAGGAGAAACACTGAATGTAGAGTCAGACTGATCCACGTAGAAATCCTGGCTTGGCTACTTATGACTCTAGGAATGTTACTTATCCTATCTTAGATGATTTCTTCAGGAAAATGAAGATGGAAGTATTTCCTTACAGAGTTGGCATCATGATCATGGGAAGCAGGATGAGCAAAAGTGCACATGGCAGGCAGTCCATACTGGTTCCTTATTTTCATGTTTCTCCCTACATTATAGCAACTCTTTTGTAATCTAAGCAATCCATGTGATAAACTACCCCATCCTAATGCTATTACTAGTACCCATTAGATTAAGACAGTCTCGGTGGTCCTTTAACAGTTAGCATAACCTCAGTAATCTTAGGTCAACCTGACCTTTGAAATCCAGGGTACGGTAGCCCCACAATCACAGCCTTAGATCTCTGAAAACACCTGATTTTTCGCTCAGCAACATGAACTCTAAAGAGATGAAGTTAACTTTGTATTTCTCCACTGTGCCACCAATGTATGGTTTATGTGAAAGAGATGTTCAATTTCTGTTAATAAATGACATTTATACACACATCTTCCTTTTCCAGTCCTAAGCAAATGCAGTATGCTGTGGCGATGAATTGCTATAATGCACCAACTCGCCCTGGTACAACTAAAATGTAAGGAAACAAAGAGAAGTTGTGTTTGCCCTCATCAGTACACTTATGCAAACTAATTACTCTCTCCTTCCTTCCTTGTGCCCTCTCTCTCCCCTCTACCTACCCTCTTGTATTCATGAGGAATGAAAGCAAGACCCAGCCCATTTCTTTTGAGTTTATTATTCTGACTGGTAGGCACCTGCTTCCTGCAGTTCCTTTTGTGTAGAAAGCATTAAGCCTTTCTTCCATTCACTTTAAGATGCTTTAAGAGTCACATCAGTAGGATGTAATTAAAAGAGACAAGAACAGCAGGGAAAATGCCAGACAATTACTAAGAGACACAGGGTAAAATCAAGGTTGAGACAAACTAGTTTGTATCAAAAGGAATTCTGATTACCACCATAGTTATTATTGGTATTTAACATTTATTGGGTACCAACATGGAGCTACGCACTGTACAGAACATAGAATTAGACCCTTTCCTAGCCAGGCAGTAATATTTAAAAAGCTGTGAGATTCTTCTAAAGCTGCTAGTCTTAGGCGATACTCTCCTGTGTGGAGAACTGGAGGCTTCTGATCCTATGCAGATCTTGGAGTTATTATAGGGGAAATAAATGAGATAATAAACTAAAAAATGACAGTGAGAACTCAAAAAGAATTGGTTATACAGAGGGGGAAGGCAGGCTTAATCATTCATAACAGCATTAGGTTCCTAAGTGAAGCTGCTGGCTGCCTGGAGAATGTTGCTCTCCCCATGTATAAAGCTGACTTCTTCCAGTTGTGCTTTACTTTCAGCAAGTCCCTGTAAAAATACTGTTTTAGTTTTTCTTGAGAAAGTGTTGGGGCATTTTTCAAAGCACTCGAATAGTATTATCAAATGTAAATATTTAACCCTAGGCAAGCCAGCTCATAGCCCAAGTCCTTTGACTTGGCAAAGGCTTATTTTTTAAAAATCTCTGTAGATCTTGTACCAGAAAGAGTACTGGTAAATAATAGGTGCTGATGGAACGAGTTAAGGAATAAATGAGTGAAAACAATGAAAACATATTTAAATAATCAAACTACCAAAACAACTGGGCTCTGAATTTTCCGTACAGGAAGCTGTTTAGAAAAAATAGCCTTTTAGTCAGCCATACCAAGCTGCGACAAGGCCATAAATTGTAACCGATACATGCTGTGTCAGTGATGTGACACGTGGGAGCCAAGAAACTGTCTTTCTGTTGTATTTGCTATATTAGCCCAACCCTTGTTTAAGTCTAGTTAATTTGCATTTATTTGCTTACTTGCAGGCATGAGCTGATTCTTATACGTGCATTTTCAGACAAATAAAACTTACTCTCTTAAGTCCTAAAACTATTTTGGATGGATATCTTTCCAAAATACGTATACATTGCCATTCTTTCTGAAGCAGAGCATATTCTGTTCAGTTTTGATCTGCACATTTTTGGAGTAATGTTGGAAAATTGGAGCAGATTTAGAAAATAACTTTCCACAAACTTTACAGCCCAGGACACAGATCCTGAGCTTGTTGCCTTCCCAGTTTGCAACTCTGAGACATTTGAGAATTCAAAATTCCAATCTGGTGTTCCAGGTGGTTTTAAAGGATATTAGTTTAGGTAGGAAGATAAAATATGTTTTTTTAATTAGTGATTTTTTAAAAACTTGATGATGATGATTATTATTTTTTTGCGGTACGCGGGCCTCTCACTGTTGTGGCCTCTCCCCTTGCGGAGCACAGGCTCTGGACGCGCAGGCTCAGCGGCCATGGCTCACGGGCCCAGCCGCTCCACGGCACGTGGGATCTTCCCGGACCGGGGCACGAACCCGTGTACCCTGCATCGGCAGGCGGACTCTCAACCACTGCGCCACCAGGGAAGCCCTAAAACTTGATTTTTATGTTTTAAATTATTTGGACTCTGTTCGTATTCTTATCCCAGGGTCTGCAAAAGATAGACTGGATTAGTACCAAGTTTGTCAACGTGAGCCATCCTCAAGATAATAGAGAAAAAGGGAGTGTGAGTATCCGTCCATGTCATCATAAGTAAGCTCCTTTCTCTCTACACTTTCTAATGAATCAAAAGTGACTGAAAAAAACCTGGAAATTAATCCAGTACAAACCATCCTTACCATGGACATATTTGAATTTAAATGGAACTCTTGAATGCTACCATGTCTCTAATTCTGTAGAGTATGTTCTGTTGGCTATGACTGCATAACCTTTGGACAAAAGACAGTAGGAAAGGCAAGCCTTGGAAAAAACAATTTATCAGGGTGAAATCCATTTTATCGTTAATCATGAAGATTTCCCTGAGAATATTTGCCAGTTTTGCTTTTTTTTGAGGATAAACCTGGGATATCAATGCTTGCTATTCACTTAAAAACAGGATTAAAGTGACTATTTTCTTTCTCTTTTACATATAAAAATGAACAGATCAGATAGCTCTGATTATCTCGGATAATTAAGTAGATGGACCTTGAATGCCTATAGCGGTGTTTACGACACGATTTACCCTGAGCTTCCCTGCCTCTGTTTTCTTCCCACACTCTCTGGAGCACTCGCTGGTAGTTGAATGTAAATGTAGACTTCACCAAGCAATATATTTCTCCCTCTTGATGGCTTGGCTTAATGATACCTGCTCTTAAACTGTCCTCAAGACTCAAATTCAGGCCACACAATCTACTATTCTAAGAAGAATCCCCTCCCAAGAAGGAGGCCTGACTTCTCAGTTTTTTTTCTGAAGCTGGGTCATCACCTGAGGTGCCTCTTTTGCAGTTTGGAAACTTGCAAAACCAAGTGCTGTTCCCAAGTTACTTCCTTTATTTTAAAAAAACACTTTCTCGGATATTATTTGATGAAGATGTAATATGAAGGGATAGAAAAGTGCTTTGAATACAGTTTGTATCTCTTTGGTGGAGAGTAAACATTTTCTAATGAACTTTGAAAGGGGATTGGAAGAGCAATTTTCACAGCCAGTGAAAATGTGTGAAAATTATTTTTACTGCATTAGTTTGCGCTGCTGCAGTATTTTGAATATTTGCCAAACTGTGTGAATAATTAGTGTGGTTTAATAGCCAAATATGTTCATTCAGTCATGTGTGAGAAATAAATTTATCGTGCATTGCTTTTTTGTTCTTATATTCTTACGTATAGTAAACCTAGTCTAACCAACTAAAATATTGCTATGTGATCTACCACAGGTGGTCCTAGACTCATAGGATCATAGATTATGCTTAGCTGTTCAACCCATAACTAATTAGTAGCTGTGACAGCTTACACAGCAGCCTGCTTTAAAGCAGAGAAGTCTAGGTGGTAAATGTGAAACAAAAGCCAATTTAATAAAGAAACTCTGCATTTGATAAGAGTAGGACATGCATAGGGATTTTGTTCCTCTTGCTTTGACAAATGTGGAAGTAATGTTGATCCAGACCCGCAGCTATAATTACTGCAAAAATCATTTAAAAGTCCCAAAGGTTGCTGTTGACTCTCCCATTGTTGCACTGTGCTCACTCATGAACTGTTTAGTCTTCCTTCAGTTGAACTACTAGACTGAGCACTCCTGCAGGGCAACTGTAAGACATACTCATCCCTGGTCTATTCTTGAAAAAATCTTTTGAATGTAAAAAAAAAAAAAAAAAAAAAAAAAAATCCCGAGGGTTCTCATGGCACTTGGGACCATGTCCTAAGCATGTGCACCATTGGTTGAGTTTCCATTCAGCCATGAGCTTTGAGATGAGGGATTCTGTTTCAGGGTCAGTCATCTAACTTTAATCAAAAGACTTCAGACAGCAAGAAAGACGTCACATTCTTTTTTTTTCCCAGATAATTCTATGGTTGGAAATAAGTTTTAAGAAAACATTAAGTGAATGTGGTAAAAGAACGGAACTTGAAAGATGAAAAGGATGATTGTGGATCATCAGAGGCAACTCTGTCTGATTTAGAGATAGATGTGAGATTCAAAGGCCAGTGTTATGTATTGGATATAATGGTGTTACGTGTTAGAGTCAGGCAGACCTGTGCTTGGACCCTGGCTCTGCTCACTGCTAGTTGGCTGACCTTGGGCAGTTACTTAACATCTCTACACCTTACTGTCTTCAGTATGCACAATAAAATCTATAGAATAACACGAACCAGGCAGATTTATTGTCAGTATTAAATGAAATAAGGTTCAGTACTTAGAATAGACTAGATACTCAGCAAGCCGAAGGTATTTTTTTTGCCATTAATATTAACATAAAGTTAAGAAAATAAACCCCTGCCAAAATTTGAATAAATCTATTCTTCCTAAATCCAAAATGGCTGTTTAAATTGACACAGAGCAAAGAATATCTTTTCTATCTCTGGTGGGAACATCGTATTTCAAAGTTTAGACCATTACAGGTAATAGGAGGGCAATCCATTCAGGAAATTTAGTTCAGTCAGAAAGTCATTTCTCTAGACAATTTTAATCTTTTATGTTGTTAATCATCTCTGTAGACCTGGAACATGTTGAAAATTTATTATATTAAAATTTATTATATTAATGGATATGTTTTGCTTATTCTGGCAATCTGAGTCAGTTTCAGTAAACTGTGAAGTTGTAGAAATCATGAAAATAATAAAATATATGCAGACCGGAGCTCCAGTGGGTAACCTTTAATAACAATCTAGGCAGCTGCCTGCAAACCAAGCTTGAAACCCTGTCAGCGATCAGGGAACATGGGCTCTGGCTCTTATTTCCTTTGTGACTCAGCTGAAAGTATTATTTGTAGTTCTCACAAACATAAGTGCACCACATGACCTTTACGAAAAGTGCAGTTCATAATATCTTTCACATTCATCTTTTTCTTCCTCCAGTGTTTATGTATCTTGCATGTCTTTTCCCTTCAGAGTCTTCCCTATTCATGAATAGCCTATACTTTTCCTTCCTGCTTTTAGTTCATCAACTTTCTCCGCCATTATCATCTATGAAAGACCATGTCGTCATGTCAGCAAATCCTTAAAGTTGGGGTTTGAGATTTATGATTCCATTGTAATATCCTGTTTTATCCAGCAATAGTCTGTTACATTGAAATCTAGATGGAAAAATATTAGCTAATATTCATATCCTAACCCTTCACAGTATTATTCACCCTTGGTATCTCAATGTCTTACAAATACACAGAGAGGATTGGATGATATCACCAAAGCTCTCTCCATCGAGGAGTTGATGGTAAAAAGGGACATAGAAAAATGAAAGCATTACTTTAGTGAATCGCAAAATATCTGCCTGACGTTCATTTTCATGCACCATGTTCATAAATACATTTCTAGACAAGGCAAAACTCTAGGGCATTATAGCTCCTCTAGACTCTTTTCTGATGAATACTTGTCTTCTTTTTAATTTAGGTTGATTATTAGAATTATTAGCACAAGAAGCACAGACTTGCTAAATCACTTCCCTGTGATCACACAGAATAAGGCAAAAGATGTTAGGAATAGAGCTGAGGACTCTTGATGTTTAGTTTCTTGCACTAGTCATTAAGCCCATTTCTTCTCTATTAGCTGTACAAAAGGCATATCTGGTGTCAGTAAGTAAACCATATGTTTATCAGACAGAAAGTGTGCATCACAGTTTCTCTCCTTCTACTGTCAGAGTGCTTAAGAGTACAGTTTTGGAACAGAAAAGATTCAGAATGCCATGAGGCTGTTGCAGCCACACCAGGCTTGGAGCCCTGAGGTTGAAGAGAGGAGAACGCTGTGGTTAAATGAGCTTCCTAAACAGTACAGCCTGATATTTTATCCCCTACCTACTGGCACATCCTATGGAAATAAGAATCAATCTGGACATGCAAATAACTTAAAGATGTGTATATTATTCTGACTGATTTTATAATGCTGTCACCTATTTCCCACTCATCCTTTTTAGTTAAAATAAAATAATATGTGGCAGTGAGGCTTTGAGAAGCAAATGATTACAGGGTACGTTAACAATAATACCCCAGTTAGAGTCTGGTGGTTTGTTAGAACAGGGAACACCCTCAGCTTTGCTTTGAGCTATTAATTAACCAACCGGTCATTAACTGCTGCTAACAATTGATTTAGAAGGAATTATTGCTTAAATAGCAGGAGGTATTTAAGAGGAAAATAAATTAAAACAAAGAACTGCTGGATCCTGAGAAAAAAATAGGAGTTCTTGAAATATACAGAATAGCTGCAAGGACTCTGTAATTATCAAGTGATAAACAGTCATTGGGAAGCACATTATTTTATTTTTTTCCAGAAATAGTGACAGTGTCTTATAATCAAGGACTTCACTGTCTTTATGAACTGAATGATCCAAAATGAATGATGTTATTAGAAGCATAACTAGAGTAGTAAATTGTCATTTAAATGAGTTACCGAAACATTTACATGGATCACAGATATACTGTCTTGGCAATGTATTATGGAAGTTTAGTTTACAAACAAAATTTTTAAATAAAAAAAAACAAAGCAACAGCGTATCTATTGCCCATAAGCTGAATCACAGGAGAACTTACTGCGTGATTTCAGGGGATCATATTCACCCTCTATCTGTCCTTGGGCTACTTTATTTTAAAGGCATTAGCCTCTCCTGACGATTATCCTTCTCCTATTACCTTAAGAATCGAGTTTACGGGGGTTACTGGTTTTGATGTAAAGTAGCAATAAGAAAACTCATAGTAACCAAAGGAACTAAAGAAAATCTGTAGTTTTTTTTTTTTTGCAATACGCGGGCCTCTCACTGTTGTGGCCTCTCCCGTTGCGGAGCACAGGCTCCGGACGCGCAGGCTCAGCGGCCATGGCTCACGGGCCCAGCCGCTCCGCGGCATGTGGGATCTTCCCGGACCGGGGCACGAACCCATGTCCCCTGCATGGGCAGGCGGACTCTCAACCACTGTGCCACCAGGGAAACCCAATCTGTAGTGTTTGAGTGAATTATTTTCTATTTTACTAAAGTCAGCTTTAGGAAATACTCTAACCAATAATCACAATAATATTTTTTAACCAAAATCGTTTATCTGCCTTAGATTTCAATCAAGTTTATTGAGCACCTACAATATATGAGGAACCAAGGAAGTCTTTCTCCCTATCGGAATTGCTAACTGACCAAGATCTTATGAATAATTTTAACTTGAGAGGTAAATGTCAGTGTTTCCTAAACTTTAGGTTGCTTATTTTGTTCACTCCTATGAGAAAAATAGGTGTCCTGAAGTTTAATTGTAATAGAATTTTAAGTGGGTAGTTTTTGAGCTAATTTTTTAAGGCTGTAGGTGGTAATTTCATTTGACAGTATCCTGCTTCTTTAGAAGCCCGTTGGAAATTTGTGGGGAATTTTTGTTTATCACAGTATGAGGGAAGGGGTTTGCTACTGATGTTTAGCAGACAGGCATCTAGGGATATACATATAAACATACAATATTTTTTGTACATTTTAATATATACCAAATTTTCCAGGAATGCAAACACCATGAAAACCAAGAAAAGATTGTTCTTTGTTTTGTTTGGAAATTTCCCAAGAGTGATTTACAATTTTAGAAGCTCACTTGGCTAACAGCGATGCTATTTGTGGTATTAGGACTGCTAATAGGTACACATATTTCAGTTTACGTTTGTAGCTGTCACAGTCAATACGTACAGGCAGTCCTTGCTTTACACAGCACCATGTTAATTGAAACCTGTGCATATTGGAGCTGTGGCCTCCCTTTACATGATTCTGAAATGCATGGCTTCAGTTAACACAGTAAAGAAAGGACTGTGTAAAGCAAGGACTACATATGATGAGATTCAAAAATTAGAGATTTCCTTAACAGACTGACTTAGAATTAACATTATTAAATGGGGAGATAGACAAAATATAGGGATATCATGAAGTTTCATGAATAAAATCTGTTTAAAAATTTCTTCTTTTTTTCCATCACATACTTTTTTTATTTTTTTATTTTTTTTATTTTTGCGGTACGCGGGCCTCTCACTGTTCTGGCCTCTCCCATTGTGGAGCACAGGCTCCGGATGCGCAGGCTCAGGTTCAGTGGCCATGGCTCACAGACCCAAGCCGCTCTGCAGCATGTGGGATCTTCCAGACCGGGGCACACACCTGTGTCCCCTGCATCGGCAGGTGAACTCTCAACCACTGTGCCACCAGGGAAGCCCCATCACATACTTTTTAAATGTTGAAGTCACATGACAAGAAACATGAAAGTTACATGAAAATAATTTATTTATTTATGATTGGGATGTTTCTTGACTTGACTGTCTTATGTTACTTTTTCTTTTCTTCATTCCACCATCAATTTCCCATTGTTTATTGAAGGATATGGCTTCCATGATTGTGATGGTTAATTTTATGAGTCAACTTGGAGGGTGATTTCAAATGAGATTACTGTTTAAATTTGTGAATTTGGGGTAAGACAGATTGCCCTTCATAATGTGAGTGGGCCACATCTAATCAGTTGAAGGTCTGAATAGAACAAAAAGACCAGCCTCCCTGAACAAAAGGAAATTCTTCAGCAGACTGTCTTCATATTTCACCGGGACAATTGACCCTCATTGGTCTCCAGATTGTCAGCTCACACTGCAGCTTTGGACTTGTCATCCTCCATAATCAAGTGAGCCAGTCCTTATAATATATATACACACACACACACAACACATCTTATTGTTTCTGTTTCTCTAGAACCCTGAGCAATGATTTAAAAAGAAATTAACATGCAGTAAAATTGCTTTTTTCTTTGATGTATAGCAGTATGACTTTAGCACATGGATAGATTCAATGTGAACACCACCACATCAGGAAACAGAATAGATACATTACTCCTAAAAACTCCCTGAGGCTGCTACTGTGGAGTCATGCCCTCTCCCCACTCTGAACCCCTGACAATGAGTAATCTGTTTTCCAACAAGGTCAATATAACTTTTATCTTTTACTCAGGATAATGCCTTTAAGATTCAACTGAATTTTTGCATGTGTCAATAGTTTGTCCCTTTTTATTGTTAGCAGTTCTCCATTGCATGCCCAAGGTCTTGTCATATACAAGAGATATATTTATGCATTGATATGTATGTGAGATTTCAAAAAGAAATATGTTTTCTGTGATAATTTTTTTTTACTCTCAATAACATGTTATAAAAAGTGAATTATTCTGACATAAGAGTTATAAGTAAGGTCCAGTTTATTTGTGAAAAATGTCGTATTTCTATTTTTTCTTTTATGGACAGTCTGCAATTTATCTTATGTTATCACTACCTTAGTTAAGGTTATTTTTCTCTTTATCATGTTAACAAGTCTGCTCTGTTATTATATGTCTTATCACTTATTTTTATTCCAGTAGCCTCTGGGATCTCTGAACTTTCATTTTCTTGTACTTCTTTTGAATTATGTAGATGTCTTCAAGTACGTACAATTACATATTGAAATACATGTTATTATAATAACATTGAAATATATATTACCTTGTAAATTACTTTCCTTTTATCTCCTTTTTATAATATTTAACATATTGTTTAGAATTGTTTAAAAGTTACATTGCTATTAGCTCTACAACAATGCTAAAGGAACTTCTCTAAGTGGGAAACACAAGAGAAGAAAAGAACCTACAAAAACAAACCCATAACAATTAAAAATCTGGTAATAGGAGCATACATATCGATAATTACCTTAAAACTGAATGTATTAAATGCTCCAAACAAAAGACACAGGCTCGCTGAACAGATGCAGAAACAAGACCCACATATACTGTCTACAAGAGACCCACTTCAGACCTAGAAACAAATACAGACTGAGTGAGGGGATGGAAAAGGTATTCCATGCAAATGGAAATCAAAAGAAAGCTGGAGTAGCAATACTCATATCAGATAAAATAGACTTTAAATAAAGAATGTTACAATAGACAAGGGAGGACACTACATAATGATCAAGGGATCAATCCAAGAAGAAGATATAACAATTATAAATATATATGCACCCAACATAGGAGCACCTCAATACATAAGGCAACTGCTAACAGCTATAAGAGAGGAAATCGACAGTAACACAATAATAGTGGGGGACTTTAACACCCCATTCATACCAATGGGCAGATCATCAAGACAGAAAATTAATAAGGAAACACAAGCTTTAAATGGCACAATAGTCCAGATAGATTTAATTGATATTTTTAGGACATTCCCTCCAAAAACAGCAGAATACACTTTCTTCTCAAGTGCACACAGAACATTCTACAAGATAGATCACATCTTGGGTCACAAATCAAGCCTCAGTAAATTTAAGAAAACTGAAATCATATCAAGAAGCTTTTCTGACCACAACACTATGAGATTAGAAATCAATTACAGGGGAAAACAACATAAAAAACACAAAAACATGGAGGCTAAACAATACATTACTACATAACCAAGAGATCACTGAAGAGATCAAAGAGGAAATCAAAAAATACCTAGAGACAAATGACAACAAAAACACAACGATCCAAAACCTATGGGAGGCAGCAAAAGCAGTTCCAAGAGGGAAGTTTATAGCAATAGAAGCTTACCTCAAGAAACAAGAAAAATCTCAAATAAACAATCTAACCTTACACCTAAAGGAACTAGAGAAAAGAATAAACAAAACCTAAAGTTAGTAGAAGGAAAGAAATCATAAAGATCAGAATATAATCATATAATCATAAAGATCAGAATCATAAAGAGCAGAAATAAATGAAATAGAATCAAAGAAAACAATAGCAAAGATCAATAAAACTAAAAGCTGGTTCTTTGAGAAGATAAACAAAATTGATAAACCATTAGCCAGACTCATCAAGAAAAAGAGGGAGAGGACTCAAATCAATAAAAGTAGAAATGAAAAAGAACTTACAACAGACACTGCAGAAATACAAAGCATCCTAAGAGACTACTACAAGCAACTCTATGCCAATAAAATGGACAACCTGGAAGAAATGGAAAGATTCTTAGAAAGGTATAACCTTCCAAGATTGAACCAGGAAGAAATAGAAAATATGAACAGACCAATCACAAGTAATGAAATTAAAACTGTGATTAAAAATCTTCCAGCAAGCAAAAGTCCAGGACCAGATGGCTCCACAGGTGAATTCTATCAAACATTTAGAGAAGAGCTAACACCCATCCTTCTCAAACTCTTCCAAAAAATTGCAGAGGAAGGAACACTCCCAAACTCATTCTATGAGGCCACCATCACCCTGATACTGAAACGAAGATACTACAAAAAAAGAAAATTACAGAGCAATATAACTGATGAATATAGATGCAAAAATCCTCAACAAAATACTAGGAAACAGAATCCAACAACACATTAAAAGGATCATACACCATGATCAAGTGGGATTTATCCCAGGGATGCAAGGATTCTTCAATATACACAAATCAATCAATGTGATACACCATATTAACAAACTGAAGAATAAAAGCCATATGATCATCTCAATAGATGCAGAAAAAGCTTTTGACAAAATTCAACACTCATTTATGATAAAAACTTTCCAGAAAGTGAGCATAGAGGGACCCTACCTCAACATAATAAAGGCCATATACGAGAAACCCACAGCAAACATCATTCTCAGTGGTGAAAAAATGAAAGCATTTCCTCTAAGATCAGGAGCAAGACAAGGATGTCCACTCTCGCCACTATTATTCAACATAGTTTTGGAAGTCTTAACCATGGCAATCAGAGAAGAAAAAGGAATACAAACTGGAAAAGAAAAAGTAAAACTGTCACTGTTTGCAGATGACATGATACTGGACATAGAGAATCCTAAAGATGCCACCAGAAAACTACTAGAGCTAATCAATGAATTTGGTAAACTTGCAGGATACAAAATTAATGCACAGAAATCTCTTCCATTCTTATACACTAACAATGAAAAATCTGAAAGAGAAATTAAGGAAACACTCCCATCTACCACTGCAATAAAAAGAATAAAATACCTAGGAATAAACCTACCTAGGGAGACAAAAGACCTGTATGCAGAAAACTATAAGACACTGAGGAAAGAAATTAAAGATGATACAAACAGATGGAGAGATATACCATGTTCTTGGATTGGAGGAATCAATATTGTGAAAATGACTATACCCAAAGCAATCTGCAGATTCAATGCAATCCCTATCAAATTACCAATGGCAGTTTTTACAGAACTAGAACAAAAAAAAATCTTAGAATTTGTCCGGAGACACAAAAGACCCCAAATAGTCAAAGCAGTCTTGAGGGGAAAAAAAAGAGCTGGAGTAATCAGACTCCCTGACTTCAGACTATACTACAAAGCTACATGTAAAAGAATGAAATTAGAACACTCCCTAACACCATACACAAAAATAAACTCAAAATGGATTAAAGACCTAAATGTAAGATTGGACACTATAAAACTCTTAGAGGAAAACATAGGAAGAACACTTTTTGACATAAATCACAGCAAAATCTTTTTTGATCCACCTCTTAGAGTAATGGAAATAAAAACAAAAATAAACAAATGGGACCTAATGAAACTTAAAAGCTTTTGCACAGCAAAGGAAACCATAAAGAAGACAGAAAGACAACTCTCAGAATGGGAGAAAATACTTGGAAATGAAGCAACTGACAAAGGATTAATCTCCAAAATATACAAGCAGCTCATGCAGCTCAATATCAAAAATACAAACAACCCAATCCAAAAATGGGAGGAACACCATTGTAAAGCAATTATACTCCAATAAAGATGTTAAAAAAATAAAATGGGTGGAAGACCTAAATAGACATTTCGCCAAAGAAGATAGATTGCCAACAAACACATGAAAGGATGCTCAACATCACTAATCATTAGAGAAATGCAAATCAAAACTACAATGAGGTATCACCTCACACCAGTTAGAATGGACAACATCAGAAAATCTACAAACAAGAAATGCTGGAGATGGTGTGGAGAAAAGGGAACCCTCTTGCACTGTTGGTGGGAATGTAAATTGATACAGCCACTATGAAGAACAGTATGGAGGTTCCTTAAAAAACTAAAGATAGAATTACCATATGATCCGGCAATCCCACTACTGGGCATATACCCAGTGAAACCGTAATTCAGAAAGACACATGCACCCCAATGTGCATTTCAGCACTGTCTACAATAGCCAGGTCATGGAAGCAACCTAAATGCCCATCGACAGATGAATGGATGTGGTACATATATACAATGGAATATTTCTCAGCCATAAAAGGGAACGAAACTGGGTCATCTGTAGAGACGTGGATGGATGTAGAGACTGTCATACAGAGTGAAGTAAGTGAGAAAGAGGAAAACAAATATTGTATATTAATGCATTTATGTGGAACCTACAAAAATGGTACAGATGAACCGGTTTGCAGGGCAGAAATTGAGACACAGATGCAGAGAACAAACATTTGGACACCAAGGGGGGAAGGTGGCAGGGGGGTGGTGGTGGGATGAATTGGGAGACTGGGATTGACATATATACACTAATATGTATAAAATGGATAACTAATAAAAACCTGCTGTATAAAAAAAAAGTTATGTGGTTATTTGGTCATAACATATGAATTTCAATTTAACGTATTAAAGAACTGATTTTTTAAAATACAGAACATTTGGACAGATAGTTTTGGGAGCCACTGCTTTAAACCTTATACCTACAGCTACTTAAATACTTTTTTTTTTCTTCTCCAGGGATATTAGAAATTTCTAGATTGACTAAATGACCTCTAACTTCCCTTTGCATTCAGAGAATTTAGAATATGCATTATAGGCATGAATGTGGTTTTTTTTCATTCATGTTCTATCAGTCAGTTTAGGCTGAGTTATTCTGCAGTAATAAACAGCCCCTAAATCTTTTTTTTTTAACATATTTATTGGAGTATAATTGCTTTACAATGGTGTGTTAGTTTCTGCTTTATAACAAAGTGAAACAGTTATACATATACACATAACCCCATATCTCTTCCCTCTTGCATCTCCCTCCCTCCCACCCTCCCTATCCCGCCCCTCCAGGTGGTCACAAAGCACCGAGCTGATCTCCCTGTGCTATGCAGCTGCCTCCCACCAGCTATGTATTTTATATTTGGTAGTGTATATATGTCCATGCCATTGTCTCACTTCATCCCAGTTTACCCTTCCCCCTCCCCATATCCTCAAGTCCATTCTCTAGTAGGTCTGCATCTTTATTCCCGTCCTGCCCCTAGTTTCTTCATGACCATTTTTCCCCCCTTAGATTCCATATATGTGTGTCAGCATATGGTATTTGTTTTTCTCTTTCTGACTTATTTCACTCTGTATGACAGACTCTAGGTCCATCCACCTCACTACAGATAACTCAATTTCGTTTCTTTTTATGGCTGAGTAATATTCCATTGTATATATGTGCCACATCTTCTTTATCCATTCATCTGTTGATGAACACTTAGGTTGCTTCCATGTCCTGGCTATTGTAAATAGAGCTGCAATGAACATTGTGGTACATGACTCTTTTTGAATTACGGTTTTCTCAGGGTATATGCCCAGTAGTGGGATCGCTGGATTGTATGATAGTTCTATTTTTAGTTTTTTAAGGAACCTCCATACTGTTCTCCATAGTGGCTGTATCAATTACATTCCCACCAACAGTGCAAGAGGGTTCTCTTTTCTCCAGCATTTCTTATTTGTAGATTTTTTAATGATGGCCATTCTGACTGGTGTGAGATGATACCTCATTGTAGTTTTGATTTGCATTTCTCTAATGATTAATGATGTTGAGCATTCTTTCATGTGTTTGTTGGCAATCTGTTTATCTTCTTTGGAGAAATGTCTATTTAGGTCCTCTGCCCATTTTTGGATTGGGTTGCTTGTTTTTTTGATATTGAGCTGCATGAGCTGCCTGTGAATTTTGGAGATTAATCCTTTGTCAGTTGCTTCCTTTGCAAATATTTTCTCCCATTCTGAGGGCTGTCTTTTGGTCTTGTTTATGGGTTCCTTTGCTGTGCAAAAGCTTTTAACTTTCATTAGGTCCCATTTGTTTATTTTTGTTTTTATTTCCATTTCTCTAGGAGCTGGGTCAAAAAGCATCTTGCTGTGATTTATGTCACGGAGTGTTCTGCCTATGTTTTCCTTTATGAGTTTAATAGTATCTGGCCTTACATTTAAGTCTTTAATCCATTTTGAGTTTATTTTTGTGTATGGTGTTAGGGAGTGTTCTAATTTCATTCTTTTACATGTAGCTATCCAGTTTTCCCAGCACCACTTATTGAAGAGGCTGTCTTTTCTCCACTGTATATTCTTGCCTCCTTTATCAAAAATAAGGTGACCATATGTGCATGGGTTTACCTCTGGGCTTTCTATCCTTTTCCATTGATCTATATTTCTGTTTTTACGCCAGTACCATACTGTCTTGATTACTATAGCTTTGTAGTATAGTCTGAAGTTAGGGAGCCTGTTTCCTCCAGCTCCATTTTTCTTTCTCAAGATTGCTTTGGCTATTAGAGATCTTTTGTGTTTCCATACAAATTGTGAGATTTTTTGTTCTAGTTTTGTGAAAAATGCCAGTGGTAGTTTGATAGGGATTGCATTGAATCTGTAGATTGCTTTGGGTAGTATAGTCATTTTCACAATGTTGATTCTTCCAGTCCAAGAATATGGCATATCTCTCCATCTATTTGTATCATCTTTAATTTCTTTCATCAGTGTCTTATAATTTTCTGCATACAGGTCTTTTGTCTCCCTAGGTAGGTTTATTACTAAATATTTTATTCTTTTTGTTGCAATGGTAAATGGGAGTGTTTTATTAGTTTCACTTTCAGATTCTTCATCATTAGTGTATAGGAATGCAAGAGATTTCTGTGCATTAATTTTGTATCCTGCTACTTTACCAAATTCATTGATTAGCTCTAGTGATTTCCTGGTAGCATCTTTAGGATTCTCTATGTATAGTATCATGTCATCTGCAAACAGTGACAGCTTTACTTCTTCTTTTCTGATTTGGATTCCTTTTATTTCTTTTTCCTCTCTGATTGCTGTGGGTAAAACTTCCAAAACTATGTTGAATAATAGTGGTGAGAGTGGGCAACCTTGTCTTGTTCCTGATCTTAGTGGAAATGGTTTCAGTTTTTCACTGTTGAGGATGATGTTGGCTGTGGGTTTGTTTTATATGGCCTTTATTATGTTGTGGTAAATTCCCTCGACGCCTACTTTCTGGAGGGTTTTTATCATAAATGAGTGTTGAATTTTGTCAAAAGCTTTCTCTGCATCTATTGTAATGATCATATGGTTTTTCTCCTTCAGTTTGTTAATATGGTGTATCACATTGATTGATTTACGTATACTGAAGAATCCTTGCATTCCTGGGATAAACCCCACTTGATCATGGTATATGGTCCTTTTAATGTGCTGTTGGATTCTGTTTGCCAGTATTTTGTTGAGGATTTTTGCATCTATGTTCATCAATGATATTGGCCTATAGTTTTCTTTCTTTGTGACATCTTTGTCTGGTTTTGGTATCAGGGTGATGGTGGCCTCTTAGAATGAGTTTGGAAGTGTTCCTTCCTCTGCTATATTTTAGAAGAATTTGAGAATGATAGGTGTTATCTCTTCTCCAAATGTTTGGTAGAATTCGCCTGTGAAGCTGTCTGGTCCTGGGCTTTTGTTTGTTGGAAGATTTTTAATCACAGTTTCAATTTCAGTGCTTGTGATTGGTCTGTTCATATTTTCTATTTCTTCCTGGTTCAGTCTCGGAAGGTTGTGCATTTCTAAGAATTTGTCCATTTCTTCCAGGTTGTCCATTTTATTGGCATAGAGTTGCTTGTAGTAATCTCTCATGATCCTTTGTATTTCTGCAGTGTCAGTTGTTACTTCTCGTTTCATTTCTAATTCTATTGATTTGAGTCTTCTCCCTTTTTTTCTTCATGAGTCTGGCTAATGGTTTATCAATTTTGTTTATCTTCTCAAAGAACCAGCCTTTAGTTTTATTGATCTTTGCTATAGTTTCCTTCACTTCTTTTTCATTTATTTCTGACCTGATCTTTTTTCTTTCACAGCCCCTAAATCTTAATGGCTTTCGATAACAGGATTATTTCTTGCTCGTGTTATTAGTTCATGGGTCAGCTTGATGCCTTATTTTGTCTTCATTCTGAAACCAAGGATGAAAGAGTAGCTTCTATATGTTATGTGGTTGTCTTGCAGTAGAGAGAAAAGAGCAATCGTAGACCAAATGATGCCTCAAACCTTATTCTGAATGTGTTTCATGTTAATTCCACTTACATGTCATTGACTAAAATAACCATGTGCTCAAGCCTGAAGTATAATCCTCCTATTAGGGAGGGTCAGCAAATATTTTTGAATAATGTTAGAATTTACCATATGTGGCTTGCAAGTATTATTTTATTTTTACTATTTTATTACATGAATTATGGATATATATGGAGCTTAGGCATTGTCTTGAGTTATTTTGTATCCTCTTTACTTTCTTTAACTTTATCACCAAAGTAACCATAAGAGATAGCTAATATCTGCAATGGTTAAGAATTTGCAATAAAATCAGCTTCATCTTAACAAATTTTATATAATCCTAGACATGGACTCTCAGTAGACTGTCCAAGGAGCTATTTTTCATGGTTCACTTTTTAATTGTAAGCCTATAAAAATGTCTAGGCAATTTATTAAATACTCTGCAGAATAACATGTCACAGGCAATTAGAGACTTTATCGAATTTTTTTTTTCTTTTTAACTTCTCTATAGAGCTAGGAGTGTTTTGATGAGACAAACCATCTTTGAATCTTCATTGTAGCCCATGCTGTCATTGTCTTGTCTATATCTTCTCTGCATGCCCACCAGAGCGCTCCCAATTCTTAGCCTATTGACTCTTGGCGTTTGTCTTCCTCTTGTGACAGGAGTCCACTGGTCTATGTGCTAGACAGGCTGGAAGTGCCCAGGAGGTAATACCTCTCAGGAGAAACAGCTTGCCCCTGGGTTGAAGTGACTCTGAGACATGTACTATACTGGCTCCCAGAGTTCTTGGGGGTTTGAGCCCCATTACCCTGAGTAGTAACCTGCAGCATAACCTGTTTTATTAGCTTCCTTTCCTTCTTATCTCACTTTCCCACGCCCCTTACTGATACTTTCTGGAATCACTCAATGAACTCAAACTATTTACACTCATACCTTTTATCTAAGGGTCTACTTCTGGCGGGACCTGATCTAAGATGCTTATCATGTGGATTAAGGCCTGGCAAGTAATAGGTGCTTAGTAAATGTTGATCATAATGGTTAAAAGAAGGTAGGAAAGGAAGCAGATATTTCCCTGAGAAATATTGCTCAGTGGACACATGTAAAACCAGTTTTTAAATTTAGCATTTCAGTGTATCTAGCAAAGTCACCTGCTTATAATTTAACATTTAAAAATTTTCTCATGTCTTATATTTTCACATTTCTGATAAATTCTTCTACCTGGTATCCTTACTCTACCAAACTCCCATCTTATTCCAAATTTTAAAGTCCTACAAAAGACCATGCCATGAAACTTAATAATAATGTTATTAATAATAACAATAGTCAATATTTGAGTGTTTGCTCTAAGTACTGTCCTAAGGGCTTTACATGTATTAATTCATTTAAACATCACAACAAATCCAGAGCCACAGTATTATTATTTATCTTCCCATTGGTTAATTAAGGAAGACACCAATATTGGGTTAGCCGAAAGGTTTGCTCGGTTTTTTCTGTAAGATGGCTCTAGTAGCACTTAGTTGTCTTTAACTTCATTCGAAACAGTTTTGTTAGATTGTATGTGACAGCTGTCATATCAGAGTGCATTTAAGAAAAGACATCAAAATTGGTGAATTTTTGTGTAGCCGTTTTAATGAAGATGGAAGAAAAAAAGCAACATTTTCAGCATATTATGCTTTATTATTTCCAGAAAGGTACAAATGCAACTGAAACGGAAAAAAAGATTTGTGCAGTGTATGGAGAAGGTGCTGGGACTGATTGAACGTGTTAAAAGTGGTTTGCGAAGTTTTGTGCTGGAGATTTCTCTCTGGACGGTGCTCCATGGTTGGGTAGACCGGTTGAAGTTGATAGCGATTAAATCGAGATATTAATTGAGAACAATCAACATTATACCACGTGAGAGATAGCCGACATACTCAAAATATCCAAATCGAGTGCTGAAAATCATTTGCACCAGCTTGGTTATATTAATAGCTTTGCTGTTTGGGTGCCACATAAGTTAGGGGAAAGAAACCTTCTTGACCATATTTCTGCATGTGATGAGAATGCAGAAACGTAAAAGTAGTGAGAATGTTACTTTTTTTTTTTTTTTTTTTTTTTGCGGTACGCGGGACCCTCACTGTTGTGGCCTCTCCCGTTCCGGAGCTCAGGCTCCGGATGCTCCGCGGCATGTGGGATCCTCCCGGACCGGGGCACGAACCCGTGTACCCTGCATCGGCAGGCGGACTCTCAACCACTGCGCCACCAGGGAAGCCCCCAATAAATCTTTTATTAAGGGCTTGTATGTTTGAGTGTCTGGGAAATGAGGAGCACTATTTTGTAAGTCCAGAAAAAACTACACAGCCATATAAGTAACAATTACTGAGCCCCTACCCTGGGGCAGGGTTGTGTTTAATGTTTTGTAAGCTTTTTTGTTTAATCTTCAGACAACCCTATGAAGTCACAACTAAGTATTATGTGGGAAAATGACTCACCCAGCCAGGTGGGTTGGACCTGAGTCCATGCTCTTAAGCATCAGGCTGAAGTTGTTCCAGGATGTCTGGGTAAAAGAAGGTGATTTTCCTTTTGCTTTTGTTCTCAATTTTACACATCAGCACCTTCTCCCTGGTGTAGGCTGTACTTCACATATGGGTGGGATTTTGATTTTTCTCTAATGTTTGTAAGGCCAAAGGATTCAAACTTATAGAAATACATTTACCCATCAGTCTTACTCTTTCTGTAGTGCCTTCCTAATCTTCATCTTTTTCTAATATTGACTAAGAAATTTATTTTTATTTATTAAAAATTTTTTTTTAAACTTTATTTAAAATTTTTTATCTTTTTGGTTGTGTTGGTTCTTCATTGCTGTGTGCAGGCTTTCTCTAGTTGTGGCGAGCAGGGGCTACTCTTCGTTGTGGTGTGTAGGCTTCTCATTGTGGTGGTTTCTCTTGTTGCGGCATGCAGGCTCTAGGCACACGGGCTTCAGTAGTTGTGGTGCACGGGCTCAGTAGTTGTGGTGCACGGGCTTAGTTGCTCTGCGGCATGTGGGATCTTCCTGGGCCAGGGATCGAACCCATGTGCCCTTCATTGGCAGTTGGATTCTTAACGACTGCACCACTAGGGAAGTCCCAAAACTTTTTATTTTATATTGTAATATAGTTGATTAACAATGTCATGATAGTTTCAGGTGTATAGCAAAGTGGTTCAGTTACACAAATACATGTATCTATTATTTTTCAAATTCTTTTCCCATTTAGGTTGTTACATAATATTGAGCAGAGTTCCCTGTGCTATGCAGTAGGTCCTTGTTGGTTACCCATTTTAAATATAGCGGTGTGTACATGTCAATCCCAAACTCCCTAACTATTCCTTCCCCGCTGGTAACCATAAGTTCGTTCTCTAAGTCTGTGAGTCCGTGTCTGTTCTGTAAATAAGTTCATAAGAAATTTTTATATACTTAGCTGTGTTTAATACTTAAAGTGGAGTATACACTATTCGCAAAGCAAACTGTTTAATTATATCTGTATTATAAGAAAATATGTGTACATTTTTCTATTGAGGAAGGTAAATTACCCATTAAGAGGTCTTCTGAGATCTTTGATAATAGCCATTAATTGACTCACCTATATCTGAGGTTTAAATCAAATATTTGAATATTTGGTAAAAACTAGATTGATGATAATTAAAATTTTAACCAAATGGGTGGCATCATATGTGTAAACGTATTTTTTGTTTTGAAAACGTACAGCGGTAAGCAAGATTTGCAAGAATACTGGAGATATGAATTAACAGTTCATTTTATGAACAATATGAACAATAAAAATGATTAGTCAACCAAGAATTTCTCTTTCAAGCTTCTCCAAGTTAGAATCAGCTCCACAGACTGCAGTTAATCTTAGCTAGATTCCACCTTAAATACCTGTGCTTTCAAATGGAAGTTGTGGTTTGGCAACCTTTTCCTCAGTCTAGGAGAACCTTCTGGGTGTAGCAATATTGGAGGAGGACTTGGCCATGTAGTTAGCTATGGATGGTCCTCAGGAAGTTTTAAGTCTGTGCTTCTCAAGTGTGGTTACCCGACTAGTATGTGAAGCTACATGTCAGAAATATCAGTTTTATCCAACGGAAGGTAAATGAAAGAATAATTTTTATGTTAAAACAAGCATGCATATATGATGAAGCAGAAAGCAAAAGTGGCACACATTTTTACATACTATATAACATAGGAATTTAAAAAATTGTCAATTTGGAAGGCCTGGATTCAAGCTTCACTTCTCTCTGCCATTTGAGAAATAATTGAGGTTATTGTCTAAGGCCCAGACGTAACCAGATTTCTATGGTTTGAATCCTAGTTTTGCTATTTCCTAACTGGGACTTTGGGCAATTTATTTAACCTCTGTGGGTCTCAGTCCCACTCTTGGTAAAATGAGGATAACGCTAGTACCTGCTTCATGGGCTTGTTATAAAGATTACATGAGTTAATATTTGTAAATTGCTTAGAACTGCCCCGGGCACATAAGTAAGTGCTATCAAAGTATTTGTAAAATAAATTAAATGAACTTAAATTGGTATCGCAGTAGTAAGTTTTGAGAACATTTAGTTGCTCTCGACGTGAGAGGACCGGGCTGTGAGAATGAATGGGTGATTTGTCTGAGACCCCATTTCTGCTGCCTCTGTTTTGATTTCCTTTCTCTCCTTCACCTGGGAACTTATCTGTGAGTATATTTATACTGTCACCCTCACCAAGTACTTGATCCCATCTTTTTATTTCAAATCCTTTGTCCTTTCAATTGTCCCATGTATTCCAAAGGGTATAAATGTCTCAGAGCATTACTTCTCAAACATTTGTGTGTATATAAATCACCTAGGGTTGTTGCTAAAATATAGATTGTGGTTCAGAAAATCTGGGTTAGGGCTTCAAATCCTGCATTTCTAACACGCTTCCTCATGCCCCTGCTTCTGGTTCTGGAATCACATTTTGAGTAGCGTGTCCTAGTAAATTTTATCCTCTAAAAAAATTATTTAGCACCAATTTAAATATGTGCTTCGACTTCAGGTTCCAGGCCAATAAATAATTATTGCATAGTACTGTGGTGGAGAGAACATTCTCTTCTGCTCTTTAGTATCTCACGGTTATGAGGAAACTGGCTAGAATACAGCAATGATATTTCAAATGTCCACCCATCCACTCCTTTTCTTGTACACTGTGCTGGGGAGTGAGCAGAACATTTTGAAAACCTCACCCTCAAGGTGATTTGCTCCATGAACATTTGACAATGGAATTTTCAGAGAATTTTTATTTCAAAATTCTAGGCAGAGAACCTTTCCTGGATCCAGCAGCATATGGCAGGCCTGTGAGCAGTGTCCTAGGTGGGTGGGAGAAGTGTGATTCTCTGACAACCACGCGCAGGCTTTGCCATCCTGAGCAGGGCCCTCAGCAGAAGCAACAGCGGGGGGTTGGGGGGTTGGAGTCAGGAGGAGAGACGGAGGAGGAACCCCTTTCCCTGGGCTCTGCCAGCATTTTGGTGCTCTGCCCAGGGTTGAATTAGTAACGCAGTCCGAGGGAAAACATTCAGAGACGTTCCCTGGGGGAGACTCCCAGGAAACTCTTTTCCTGCTCTCCACCTGCTCCCAGAGTTCTGTGAGAACGAACTGACAATGCTATGAGGTTAATGAACCCATCAAATCATCATTCGTTCTTCAACTTTTAAAATTACATGCAGTCATTGGCTCTTCAGATATTTGTCAAGGGACCAGCAGCCAAAAACTTCTTCCCAGGAATAAGTTTTCTTCCAGCAAAAAAATGGAACTCTCACCTCCAAAATAATATTTTTCTTCAAGTACTTAAATATTTAAGGATTGTAAAGAAATCTTTTCAGGAAAAGTAAGGATACAAAAATAAAATACAGATTTAGAAAACATATATCAGGGGATAAAGAACCTTCTAAGCACTGGGCAGACTGTACTGAACCTGATGTAATACTGTTTTTCTTGATTTGGGGGCTTCCTGGGGTTGCCCAGATTAGCTGAATCTAGGGAGTAATAATGAACACTGCTGGGCTGTTCTTTGTGAGTAGATGTCCCAGGCTAATGGGCATCCATGTCAGGCAGCTGCCATTTGCTGCTCCTTGGCAGTGATCAAGGTTGCAGGTTGAAGTCCTTCTTCAACATCCTGGCTCCCGGGTCTCCCCGGGCAGGGCGCTGCCACAGGTGGCTTCACCACAGCTTCCTTTCCTGTGCCCTGGATTCTGAGCAAATTCTGGGAAAATTCGATTCCTGCTTCACCATCTTTAACCACTTGCTCTGATTGCTGTTATGGCTTTGAAACCGTCTAGAATGTCATCCAAAGTGTAAAAGGCCATTCCTCAAAAAGGCCAGAGAACTCACAAACTGAAACCTCTCTGCTGCTTTATGATACCAACTTATGAGTCAGGGCTTTCTCTTTCTTGGATCATTTTTTGGGGGACCATATTGTCTCCTTTATTATTTCTTTTCACTCTACTTCCTTCCCCTTTACCCTTCTGCATTCTGCCACTCCATGACCCACCTCATCACTAAATTATTCACTAGTGGAGTAGCTTCTCATTAAACCTCTTAGAGCCTCAGGTTTGGTATTTATCAGTAGGGATAGTAATAACTATCCTACAGTATGATTTCACTGAAATCACTCTGAAAATGGTCATATGTTCAAATATTAATTTTTGCTCTTTGATTAGGAAACTATAAATAGAAAATCTAAAATATTTAGTAATTCTGGAAATTTCCAAGAGAAGTTGGAGTCTCTAAAAATGCTAGAGCCACACATAACCTTTCACTGATGATGAATATTCTGGAATAGTTATATTTTCTTTGATTTGCTCTTTTTCTACCCCACTGCTTTCTTCCTGACGTTTTTTATCTTTCTCTTTCCCCATTTTTCCTTATCATCTCTCTCCCCAGTCTCTTGCTTCTTTCTCCTTAGAATAAACATGGGGAAATTTTGCTTGGCTTGAAGCAGGATTTTTGAGTGATTAAATGAATTAAGGGTAGGTTATGTTGTTCCAAACAATCGTTATGTCTCTATGGAAGTCATTAGTGCAGCTTCCCAAGTATTTCTGGTTCTCTGCGTTCTGGGGATGTGGTAGGATTGTGCTTTCTAGGCCCTTGTCATTGGGTGGGGCCACATAACTAGTTCTGGCCAATGAGTTGTGAGCAGATGAGAGGTATGTCACTTCCAAGCTTGTGCATCTAGTGGCCAATATGAGACCCTCCAGAACGGTATCCCTCTGGTACAGCAACTGGACATGTTTGAGATGATACCTGTGCTATCAGCCTGGGCCCGTGAATGACCGCAAGGAGCAGAGCTCCTAGAGACCAATAACAGACACGTATCATGAGTAAGAAATAAAGCTTCGTTGTTTTAACACGCTGAAATTTTGGAGATTTTTTTTTCAACCACAGTATAGGTTAGACTATACGGACTGGTGCATTTACTAAAATGTGGACTTCTTTAGGGAAGAGTAGAAAAGAAAGAAGAAGGGAAAGTGCTTTAACTGAGAGGTTATTGTGTGTCTCTGCTACGTGTTCTCATAATGACACATTAAATTATTATTGATTATTAGCCCCCAAAATTCAAGCTATAACTACTTAGGTATTTAAAATATTGATTTGTAGTACTACACATCCATTAGCATCTTTAACATAATGGTCGTCAACACATAGGTAACTAAGATAATGAACAACCTCCAAGTGGAAGATCTAGATTGATAAATTTGGGCTCTTGTAGCACCAATCTAAATCTCAACAGAGAATCTGAAGGGCAATGGCTATCATTTATTCATTCAACCATCTATTCATTGTCAAATATTTATTGACTACCTAACTTGGTCAGGCACTGTGTTAGGTGCTTAAAAAACAAAACAAAAGGGCTTCCCTGGTGGCGCAGTGCTTGAGAGTCCGCCTGCCGATGCAGGGGACACGGGTTCGTGCCCCGGTCCGGGAAGATCCCACATGACGCGGAGCGGCTGGGCCCGTGAGCCATGGCCGCTGAGCCTGCGTGTCCGGAGCCTGTGCTCCGCAACGGGAGAGGCCACAACAGTGAGAGGCCCGCGTACCGCAAAAAACAAAACAAAACAAAAAAAACAGTAACTACCTTAGATAAACCCTTTACTGTATTTAGAGCAGTTTTCCTTATATTATCTAATTTTTCTTCATAATAGCAAAATGTTCATTCTGCTTTTTTTTTTGGCTTCACTATACAGCTTGAAGGATCCTAGTTCCCTAACCAGGGATCGAACCCAGGCCCCTGGCATTGGCATTGGCAGCTCAGAGTCTTAATCACTGGACCGCTGGGGAATTCCCCATTCTGGTTTTTTTTTTGTTTTTTTTTTTTTGTGGTATGCGGGCCTCTCACTGTTGTGGCCTCTCCCGTTTCGGAGCACAGGCTCCAGATGCGCAGGCTCAGTGGCCATGGCTCACGGGCCCAGCCGCTCCGCGGCATGTAGGATCCTCCTGGAACGGAGCACGAACCCGTGTCCCCTGCCTCGGCAGGCGGACTCTCAACCACTGCACCACCAGGGAAGGCCCCCCATTCTGTTTTAAACATGAGGAAACCAAGACACGGGGAATGAAGTAACTTATCAAACTCACTCAGGTAGGCAGTAATAAAACTAGGATTTAACCACTATTTTCACACAATTATCAACAATTATTTAACACTTATAAAAGACTATTGGTGAAAGATTAGAAATGGAAATTTGATCATAAAATGTATAATTATTTGCATGTTGAAAAAAGGAATTTTTAACAGAAGTACACGGATGCCTTAATTTGTAGAACCTTGAAATTGTAGACAATGCTTAAAAGATCCTGAAAGTAGTTGATTACCTAAAAGCATTAAGAAAAATTTCTCTACAATTATATTCTTATTAGACTAGCTAGGAGACAAAAGAACTACATTTTCAACATTTTATTTCCCAGGAAATCCAGCATTAGTGAGGAAATAGTAATTACATTTTATCCTTTCATTTGTATTTGTAAAATTAAAAAAAATAAAAATATAAAAGGCAAGTCAAAATTATTTGAAAAATTTTCTCTGTATTTTATTAAAGATGGAACTGGAGGAGGCATTCTTGATTTAATTTTCTCTTTTGTAGAATTAGTGAATAGTGGAGATGAAAGAGAATATAAATCATCTGAGCCCTTCCTTTGTTTGGAGACATATAAACTAATACCCAGAGAAAGAAGCTATGGAGCCAGTGATGGGGCTGAGGCTAGACCTCAGGCCTGAAGACTGCCCCGAGTCACTCTTTTATTTTTCTTTAAAAGGCAATGTATATAAAACAAAGATCACTTTATTTTTCTGATAACTGTTAGCAACTTTGTGTTTGCTCCACAATCTATAGGAAGAAACTTGGTTTACTTCATGTCACTCTTATCCAAGAATTTTTTAAGGTCAAAACAGATCATGTCCTATCCAAAGCCATCTTTGAGCCTAAGTATCATTTATGACCAATTGCAGTCCATTAGCAGCTAAGAACTGTATGGTCTGACTCTCCTTCTTGTCTTTTTTTTTTTTTTTTTAATTGGGGTCTAGTTGCTTTACAATGTTGTGTTAGTTTCTACTGTACAATGAAGTGAACCAGCTATATGTATATATATATCCCCTCGTCTTGGACCTCCCTCCCACCCCCACCCCCCATCGCACCTGTCTAGGTTACCACAGAGCACTAAGCTGAGCTCCCTGTGCTATACAGCAGGTTCCCCCTAGCTATCTATTTAACACATGGTAGTGTATATATGTCAATCCCAATCTCTCAATTCATCCCACCTCTCTATCACACCACCGTGTCCACACAACCATTCTCCAGGGTCTGCATCTCTATTCCTGCCCTGCAAATAGGTTCATTTGTACCATTTTTCTAGATTCCATATATATGCATTAATATACAATATTTTTCTCTTTCTGACTTACTTCACTCTGTGAAGGCTGTATGACAGGCTCTGTATGACAGGCTGTATGACAGGCTCTAGGTCCATTCACCTCACTACAAATAACTCAATTTCGTTTCTTTTTATGGCTGAGTACTATTCCATTGTATATATGTGCCACATCTTCTTTATCCATTCATCTGTCAGTGGACACTATATGTGCCACATCTTCTTTATCCATTCATCTGTCCTGGCTATTGTAAATAGTGCTGCAATGAACATTGTGGTACATGAATTTTTTGAATTATGGTTTTCTCAGGATATATGCCCAGGAGTAGGATTGTTGGGTCATATTGAGTTTTATTTTTACTTTTCTAAGGAACCTCCATACTGTTCTCCATAGTGGCTGTATCAATTTACATTCCCACCAACAGTGCAAGAGGGTTCCCTTTTCTCCACACCCTCTTCAGCATGTGTTGTTTGTAGATTTTCTGATGATACCCAATCTAACAGGTGTGAGGTGATACCTCATTGTAGTTTTGATTTGCATTTCTCTAATGATTAGTGATGTTGAGTATCCTTTCATGTCTTTGTTGGCAATTTATATATCTTCTTTGGAGAAATGTCTATTTAGGTCTTCCACCCATTTGTTTTTTTAAACATCTTTACTGGAGTATAATGGCTTTACAATGGTGTTCCACCCATTTTTGGATTCGGTTGTTTGATTTTTTGATATTGAACTGCATGAGTTGCATGTGTATTTTGGAGATTAATCTCTTGTCAGATGCTTTGTTTGCAAATATTTTCTCCTATTCTGAGGGTTGTCTTTTCATCTTGTTTATGGTTTCCTTTGCTGTGCAAAAGCTTTTAAGTTTCATTAGGTCCCATTTTTTTGTTTGTTTGTTTCTTTTTATTTCCATTTCTCTAGGAGGTGGGTCAAAAAGGATCTTGCTGTGATTTATGTCACAGAGTGTTCTGCCTACGTTTTCCTCTAAGAGTTTAATAGTGTCTGGCCTAACATTTAAGTCTTTAATCCATTTTGAGTTTATTTTTGTGTATGGTGTTAGGGAGTGTTCTAATTTCCTCCTTTTACATGTAGCTGTCCAGTTTTCCCAGCACCACTTATTGAAGAGGCTGTCTTTTCTCCATTGTATATTCTTGCCTCCTTTATCAAAAATAAGGTGACCATATGTGCATGGGTTTATCTCTGGGCTTTCTATCCTGTTCCATTGATCTATGTTTCTGTTTTTGTGCCAGCACCATACTGTTTTGATTACTGTAGCTCTGTAGTATAGTCTGAAGTCTGGGAGCCTGTTTCCTCCAGCTCTGTTTTTCTTTCTCAATATTGCTTTGGCTCTTCGGGGTCTTTTGTGTTTCCATACAAATTGTGAAATTTTTTGTTCTAGTTTTGTGAAAAATGCCGTTGGTAGTTTGATACGGACTGCATTGAATCTGTAGGTTGCTTTGTGTAGTATAGTCATTTTCACAATATTGATTCCTCCAATCCAAGAACATGGTATAACTCTACATCTGTTTGTATCATCTTTAATTTCTTTCATCAGTGTCTTATCGTTTTCTGCATACAGGTGTTTTGTCTCCTTAGGTAGGTTTATTCCTAGGTATTTTATTCTTTTTGTTGCAGTGGTAAATGGGAGTGTTTCCTTAATTTCTCTTTCAGATTTTTCATCATTAGTGTATAGGAATGCAAGAGATATCTGTGCATTAATTTTGTATCCTGCTACTTTACCAAATTCATTGATTAGCTCTATTAGTTTCCTTGTAGCATCTTTAGTATTCTCTATGTATGCTATCATATCTTCTTCAGTGACACTTTTACTTTTTCTTTCCGATTTGGATCCTTTTTATTTCTTTTTTTCTCTGATTGCTGTGGCTAAAACTTCCAAAACTATGTTGAATAATAGTGATGAGAGTGTGCAACCTTGTCTCCTTCCTGATCTTAGTGGATATGGTTTCAGTTTTTCACCATTCAGAACGATGTTGGCTGTGGGATTGTAATATATGGCTTTATTATGTTGATGTAGGTTCCCTCTATGCCTACTTTCTGGAGAGTTTTTATCATAAATGGGCGTTGAATTTTGTTGAAAGCTTTTTCTGCAACTATTGGGATAATCATATGGTTTTTATCCTTCCATTTGTTAATATGGTGTATCAAATTTGTTGATTTGCGGATATTGAAGAATCCTTGCATTCCTTGGATAAACCCCACTTGACCATGGAGTATGATTCTTTTAATGTGCTTTTGGATTCTGTTTGCTAGTATTTTGTTGAGGATTTTTGCATCTGTGTTCATCAGGGATATTGGCCTGTAGTTTTCCTTTTTTGTAAGAACTTTGTCTGGTTTTGGTATCAGGGTGATGGTGGTGGCCTCTCAGAATGAGTTTGGGAGTGTTCCTCCCTCTGCTGTATTTTGGAAGAATTTGAGATGGATAGTGTTGGCTCTTCTCTAAATGTTTGATAGAATTCGCCTGGGAATCCATCTGGTCCTGGGCTTTTATTTGTTGGAAGATTTTTAATCACAGTTTCAATTTCAGTGCTTGTGATTGCTCTGCTTATATTTTCTATTTCTTCCTGGTTTAGTCTCAGAAAGTTATGCTTTTCTAAGAATTTGTCCATTTCTTCCAGGTTGTCCACTTTATTGGCATAGAGTTGCTTGTAGTAATCTCATGATCCTTTGTATTTCTGCAGTGTCAGCTGTTACTTCTTTTTCATTTCTAATTCTATTGATTTGAGTCTTCTCCCTTTTTTTCTTGATGAGTCTGGCTAACGGTTTATCAGTTTTGTTTATCTTCTCATAGAACCAGCTTTTAGTTTTATTGATCTTTGCTCCCGTTTCCTTCATTTCTTTTTAATTTATTTCTGGTCTGATCTTTATGATTTCTTTCCTTCTGCTAACTTTGGGGTTTTCTTTGTTCTTCTTTCTCTGTTTGCTTTAGGTGTAAGGTTAGGTTGTTTATATGAGACTTTTCATGTTTCTTGAGGTAGGCTTGTATTGCTATAAACTTCCCTCTTAGAACTGCTTTTGCTGCATCCCATAGGTTTTGGGCCATCCTGTTTTCATTGTCATTTGTTTCTAGGTATTGTTTTGATTTCCTCTTTGATTTCCTCAGTGATCTCTTGGTTATTTAGTAGTGTATTGTTTAACCTCCATGTGTTTGTATTTTTTACAGATTTTTTCCTGTAGTTGACCTAGTCTCATAATATTGTGGTCAGAAAAGATACTTGATACGATTTCAATTTTCTTAAATTTACCAAGGCTTGATTTGTGACCCAAGATATGATCTATCCTGGAGAATGTTCCATGAGCACTTGAGAAGAAAGTGTATTCTGTTGTTTTTGGATGGAATGTCCTATAAATATCAATTAAGTCCATCTTGCTTAATGTATCATTTAAATCTTACGTTTCCTCATTTATTTTCATTTTGGATGATCTGTCCATTTGGTGAAAGTACAGTGTTAAAGTCCCCTACTATGAATGTGTCACTGTCGATTTCCCCTTTTATGGTTGTTAGCATTTGCCTTATGTATTGAGGTGCTCCTATGTTGGGTGCATAAATATTTACAATTGTTATATCTTCTTCTTGGATTGATCCCTTGATCAGTGTAGTGTCCTTCTTTGTCTCTTGTAATAGTCTTTATTTTAAAGTCTATTTTGTCTGATAGGAGAATTGCTATTCCAGATTTCTTTTGATTTCTATTTTCATGGAATTTCTTTTTCCATCCCGTCACTTTCATTCTGTATGTGTTCCTAGGTCTGAAGTGGGTCTCTTGTAGACAGCATATATGTGGGTCTTGTTTTTGTATCCATTCAGCCAGTCTATGTTTTTTGGTTGGAGCATTTAAACCATTTACATTTGATGTAATTATTGATAGGTATTTTCCTATTACCATTTTCTTAAATTTTTTTGCTTTGTTATTGTAGATCTTTTCCTTCTCTGTGTTTCCTGCCTAGAGAAGTTCCTTTAGCATTTGTTGTGAAGCTGGTTTGGTGGTGATGAATTCTCTTAGATTATGCTTGTCTGTAAAGGTTTTAATTTGTCTGTCGAATCTGAATGAGATCCTTGCTGGGTAGAGTAATCTTGGTTGTAGGTTTTTCCCTTTCATCACTTTAAATATGTCATGCCACTCCTTTCTGGCTTGCAGAGTTTCTGCTGAAAGGTCAGCTGTTAACCTTATTGGGATTCCCTTGTATGTTATTTGTTGCTTTTCCCTTGCCGCTTTTAATATTTTTTCCTTGTTTTAATTTTTGATAGTTTGATTAATATGTGTCTTGGAATATTTCTCCTTTAATTTATCCTGTATGGGACTCTCTGCACTTCCTGGACTTGACTATTTCCTTTCCCATATTAGGGAAGTTTTCAACTATAATCTCTTCAAATATTTTCTCAGTCCCTTTCTTTTTCTCTTCTTCTGGGACCCCTATAATTCGAATGTTGGTGCATTTAATGTTGTCCCAGAGGTCTCTGAGATTGTCCTCAATTCTTTTCATTCTTTTTTCTTTATTCTCCTCTGTGGTAGTTATTTCCACTATTTTATATTCCGGGTCACTTATCCGTTCTTCTGCCTAAGTTATTTTGCTATTGATTCCTTCTAGAGAATTTTTAATTTCATTTATTGTGTTGTTCATCATTGTTTGTTTGCTCTTTAGTTCTTCTAGGTCCTTGTTAAACCTTTCTTTTTATTCTACTTTCTATTTCCAAGATTTTGGATGATCTTTACTATCATTACTCTGAATTATTTTTTCGGTAGACTGTCTATTTCCTCTTCAATTGTTTGTTCTGGTGGGTTTTACCTTACCTTTCTCCTTCATCTGCTGCATATTTCTCTGTCTTCTCATTTTGCTTAACTTACTGTGTTTTGGGTCTCCTTTTTGCAGACTGTAGGTTCGTAGCTCCTGTTGTTTTTGTTGTCTGCCCCCAGTTGGTAAGCTTGGTTCAGTGGGTTGTGTAGGCTTCCTGGTGGAGGGGCTGGTGCCTGGGTTCTGGTGGATGAGGCTGGATCTTGTCTTTCTGCTGGGCTGGACCACATCCGGTTGTGTGTTTTGGGGTGTCTGTGAACTTAGTGTGACTTTAGGCAGCCTCTCAGCTAATGGGCGGGGGTGTCCCTCTTTTGCTAGTTTTTTATCATGTGGTGTCCGGCAATGGAGCTTGCTGGTTGTTTAGTGGAGCTGGGTCTTAGCATTGAGACAGAGACCTCTGGGAGATCTCTTGCCTATTTATATTATGTGGGGCCGGGATTTCTCTGGTGGTTCAATGTCCTGAACTCGGCTCTCCCACCTCAGAGGCTCAGGCCTGACACCCGGTCAGAGCACCAAACCCTGTCAGCCACACAGCCAGGTACGTGAAGGGTTTCTTGCCTTTTGGGAAGTCTGAGGTCTTCTGCCACTTTTCAGTAGGTGTTCTGTAGGAGGTGTCCACATGTAGATGTGTTTTTGATGTATTTGTGGGGAGGAAGGTGATCTCCATGTCTTACTCCTCCGCCATCTTTTTTTTTAACATCTTTATTGGAGTATAATTGCTTTACAATGGTGTGTTAGTTTCTGCTTTATAACAAAGTGAATCAGCTCTACATTTACATATATCCCCATTTCTCCTCCCTCTTGCATTTCCTTCCCACCCTCCCTATCCCAGCCCTCTAGGTGGTCATAAATCACTGAGCTGATCTCCCTGTGGTGTGTGGCTGCTTCCCACTGGCTATTTGTTTTACACTTGGTAGTGTATATATGTCCATGCCACTCTCTCACTTCGTCCCAACTTACCCTTCCACCTCCCTGTGTCCTCAAGTCCTTTTTCTACGTCTGAGTCTTTATTCCTGTCCTGCCCCTTAGTTCTTCAGAACCTTTTTTTTTTTTTTAAGATTCCATATATATGTATTAGCATACGGTATTTGTTTTTCTATTTCTGGCTTACTTCCTTCTGTATGACAGCCTCTAGGTCCATCCACCTCACTACAAATAAGTCTCCTCCACCATCTTGAAGGTCTTCCCTCTTCCTTTTTATGGCTGAGTAATATTCCGTTGTATGTATATACCACATCTTCTTTATCCATTCATCTCTCACTGGACAGTTAGGTTGCTTCCATATCCTGGCTACTGTAAACAGTGCTGCAATGAACATTGTGGTGCATGTGTTTTTTTGAATTATGGTTTTCTCAGGGTATATGCCCAGTAGTGGGTTTGCTGGGTCATATGGTAGTTCTATTTTTAGTTTTCTAAGGAACCTCCATACTGCTCTCCATAGTGGCTGGATCAATTTACATTCCCACCAACAGTGCAAGAGGGTTCCCTTTTCCCCACACCCTCTCTAGCATTTATTGTTTGTAGATTTTTTGTGATGGCCATTCTGACCGGTGTGAGGTGATACCTCATTGTGATTTTGGTCTGCATTTCTCTAATAATTAGTGATGTTGAGCATATTTTTATGTGTTTGTTGGCCCTCTGTATGTCTTCTTTGGAGAAATGTCTACTTAGGTCTTCCACCCATTTTTGGATTGGGTTGTTTGTTTTTTGATATTGAGCTGCATGAGCTGTTTGTATAATTTGGAGATTAATCTCGTCAGTTGCTTTGTTTGCAAATATTTTCTCCCATTCTGAGGGTTGTCTTTTCATCTCGTTTATGGTTTTCTTTGCTGTGCAAAAGCTTTTAAGTTTCACGAGGTCTCATTTGTTTATCGTTGTTTTTATTTCCATTACTCTTGCAGGTGGGTCAAAAAAGATCTTGCTGTGATTTATGTCAAACAGTGTTCTTCCTATGTTTTCCTCTGAGGGTTTTGTAGTGTCCAGTCTTACATTTAGGTCTTTAATCCATTTTGAGATTATTTTTTTGTATGGTGTTAGGGAGTGTTCTAAGTTCATTCTTTTACATGTGGCTGTCGAGTGTTCCCAGCACCACTTATCAAAGAGACTGTCTTTTCTCTATTGTATATTCTTGCCTCCTTTGTCATAGATTAGGTGACCACCGGTGTGTGGGTTTATCTCTGGGCTTTCTATCCTTTTCCATTGATTTATATTTCTTTTTTTGTGCCAGTACCATACGTCTTGATTACTGTAGCTTTGCAGTATAGTCTGAATTCAAGGAGCCTGATTCCTCCACCTCTATTTTGGTTTCTCAAAATTGCCTTGGCTATTTGGGGTCTTTTATGTTTCCATACAAATTGTAAAATTTTTTGTTCTAATTCTGTGAAAAATGCCATGGGTAATTTGATAGGGATTGCACTGAATCAGTAGATTGCTTTGCCTCAGTTCCCTCTTGAGTCCATTTGAGAAAAATTCTTCCTCCCCATTCCCTTCAGTTATATTCACAAGGCCTATCACTACATTTCCAAACATTTTACTAGACATATCAGTAAATTAGTATCTGTGGTAGTTTAGGTATTGAAGTCATTTAAAAATGTGTTATACTTGCAGTAGAAAAATTAGAATGTTGAAGTATAACATTACCACAAAAGGTATGAAGGCAAAAAGGAAACTCTTTGCTCTGTGTTATGAGTAACCTTCTTTCTGATTTCATATATATATCAAAGTCCTTCCTGGTACATATTGATAAATACAAAATTAATTTACACATAAAATTTGCATTAAAATCTAATTTACATACTTTACTTTCCTCTCCCTTTTATAAGCTAATAACACTGAGACTGATCTGGAACTCTGGAAGGAACTGTGAGGTGGACCTTTCATCCAGAGACCTCAAGTGTAGGTCTAGTTCATTCAGCTTGATTAGTTGCTAGTTGTGAGAACTTGGGCCATTTTACTTCACAGAACCTAGGGTCCCTAGTTCTTAAATTGAAGACATTGGATTCCCTTCCCAGAATGTCTTCAAGCTCTGACCTTCCCTGATGGCTTATTAGTCAAGTTTCAGGCAGGGTACAGAATTTGCCCCAGATGGTTCACATAAAGAGACTGCAGTGAGAGGACTACTTTCAGAGTTTGAGCAAGCAAATGGTATGAGGTACCCAGGCACTAGCAATAGTGGGAAACTTCTACCAACCCGAAGTTTGAAGGGAAGAGGTGAAAACATATTTGCCAGAGACTGAGGAGTGCTGGGACTCTGGAGGCCAGGCTGCCAGGTAGGGGCTATAACTGATGTGTATGAAGGATGCAACTACTGCCAGAGGTGCAGCCTCAAAACAGAGAGGAGTCAGGGAAGAAATATCCTGACTGTTCTCTCCTCTAGCCTTCTAGCACCGTGCTCCTCAAAGGATGAACCCCCCCAGAAGCAAGAAGCCTGGTGATGCATTCCCCAGAGGCTAGCCCCCCAGGGCAAAACCAGGACAGAGAGAGATGGAAAAGGCTGCTTATAGTGGGGGAGGGAGACAAACTAAACTGCACAAATTCTGATATTAAAAAAAATTATTATCATCTACTTCTCTTTGCTTGCAATTTAAATAAATTTCAGTGAAATGTTTTCTCCAATCATTTATTACTGACTGCAGCATTCCTTGAAAAGCATATCAATAAGAAAAAAGTATTCATGAAGTGATAATTCTACTGTATATTTTTGATGTTTGTCTTGGTATCATTACTACATTTAGTTCCTTCTGTTATTTAGCTCACTAGTGAAGTCCTTTTCTCTCTGATTTAGTTCACAAAACCATGGTTTTTTACATATATTTTAATTCTACCCTGGTCATAATACAGGCACTATTTCTACAAAACTTTATAGAACCAACACGTTAAAAAAAATCATACCCCTTCTAAGGGAAAAAAAAAAAAAGACATCTTTGAAATTTAAATAGTTGTAAAAGGAACAAAGGTGGGTACTGTTTATTCTGATCGTATTACAAGTTTGTCAGATTTCATGTGTTTTTTGGAACTGGGATGATGTCATGTTAAATCTCAGATCATGCATTTTGTGCATTCCAGGAGGTGGCACACATAAACACCATGTAGCACAGAACCCACCTGAGTGGGATCCCTTCTACTGAAGGTTCCTGCAGGGAACAACCCTGGCTCCAATGGAGGCAGGTTTTTCAGGGATCATATTTTATCTCTTACTTTGATTCAACTCCCTGCAAATGTTTCTTCAGAACACAGGGTCACCTTAACAGGTCAGACAGGGTTCTCCTGCCAGGTAGGGTGCCATGAAGAAAATCTGGCTTTGAGTGTGAACCAAGAATAACAAAGTAGAAGCATGAATGTCAAAGGACTGGAGAGTAAAGGCCAGGTGTCTCCATAGTTATCATTAGCATCAATATTTCATGTGTGGTGGTTTTATTCAAGCTCACACAAGATAGAGAAGTCGTTGTCAATAACCTGGAGACTAATACAGAGCAACTGTCATCTTGTCCCTGGATCAGCTCCAGAAAGGTATGCACAGTGGGAATAACTTCTTTGCTTCACACTTTTGGAGGGGGCAAAGAGACTAATGCTGAAGTGTGGAGACAGAAATTGAATTTGTAGTCAGAGGGCAAAGGATGGAGCTCTATTTTTAATAGGTTCATATAGGGGGGCCTTCGGAATTATGCAGCTGAGTCTATCTCTGGTTTCCCCCAGGGGTGAGAGGCATCCAGCTTGCTGTACGTGAATCTTATAATTTGATTTGTGCTCTATAGAATACAGTTCAGCACAGGAGTGGGTTCTTAACTCTCTGAAGAAGTAGTGGTGTTTGTGACCTCCACAATTATTATGCTGGCATACTTGTGCCTTTTCTCACACAGGATGGCCATTGTCCTTTGAGTAAAGTGAGAATGATTGCTTCATGTTTGTAGTTTTAAATAGATTCTGCATTTTGAAAAATTCTATTTTGAAATGAGGACTGAATTAACATATTTTTTCTCTATCTTTCTCTGTGAGCAATTGGCAATTTCAGACTGTCCTGGAGGTTGGCCATTCGATCAAAGAACAATTAGGAAATAAAATGTCAATCTGTAGTTTTAAATAAAGATACTCTAATTCCAATTTAAGATGGATAGGCAGGCAGTTATGGGGTGCAGTATCCTCTTATCTGAACCGTACAACCTTATATTCTAGCATGTGCTCTCTGTTTCTGTTGGTTCATTCTCCTCCTTTCCATCTCCCTCTCCCTACCCAGCATGTTTTCTTCACGCCTCGTCCCCAGACTTTGCTTATGATGTATTCTTTGCCAGGAATGGCTTTCTCCATTCTTCTACCCATCAAAATATTACCTCTTTGAAGACTAGATTCAAGCCCCTTTGCATTCATAAAAACTTTCCTGATCCACTGCAAACCACTGAATCTATGAATTCTGTTCAGACTTTTAGTTAGCACTAAAACATTCTCTAATAATTTTAGGTGTTATTACTTATTTCCCTTAGTAGATAGCAAGCTGCAGGATATCTAGGTATGTGACTATATTATTATTGTATCTCCTATGGGAAATAGCCCAGTGTAAGGCACAGGGTAGGTGATACTAATTACTTATTATTTATTTTCCTATCATACTTTCTTTTCAAAATTCACATATGATTCCAGATTATTTCTTCATCACATCATCCTATTCTCTACCTAAGTCTTCCTCTAATAACCAACACTTCTATTACCTTAGTCCTGTCTTTGCAAGAGCAAACAGAGGAGTAGATTTCTTTTCTAGCACCTCTGTGTGTGTGTGTGTGTGTGTGTGTGTGTGTGTGTGTCTTTGTGTGTTTGGTAGGGGTGTGGGAAGAGAGAGAGAAATTGACTGAATGCTTGTTATTTGGATGATGGTAAGGATGGTGGTCAGAAATGAAAGGGCTAAACCTTTGATAATTCTCCAAAAGTAGATGGAGTAACAATCAATGGAATTCTTTTTTCCATCAAAGAAGGAAAATTAGGTTTTAGGTAACAAACGGGGGCATTTTGACTAAATGTGATATTTTTGATTTTGGGAACAGAATTGAGTAAATGAAACAATTGAAGGAAATTAGAGAATGGAAAATGAAAAAGTAGATACTTGACAGCCTTGTCTTGTCCACATTTTATAACGACAGAAGTTGTATAAGCTCCCTGAGGACACAGAAGAAGAGCCTGGATATTTTAAGGATTAGATTATTTATATCTATTTATTAAAAATACATTGTGACATTTGGGTTTAATGAATACACAACACTAGTCATAAATATCTGGCAAAAGAGTTAGGTTAATTTTGGAACTTAAAGGGATAATTTTGTTTGGGTCATAAAATCCAAATGTTAGATCCTAGTGATGCTACTAAGAGGGTATTTAAGGAAATCATAGAATCTGCAAAGGCTGTCTTTTCTCTGATCCTGAGATTACTGTATTTCCATTTTATGTAATAAAATGTCTTAATATGGAATGTGGTTGTTAAGATCAATTATCTAACCCGTATAAGAAGAATATGTATTTTTTCCTGTACCTGAACCAGTTTTCTGGCTAGGTGTATTTTCACCTATACATAGACATATCTTTGTGTGTGTGTCTGTGTGTGTGAAACCACACAATTTTCCCTCAGTAATGTCAACTGAGATAAAAATGCACAATGTGAGATCTATGAGTTTCACTTTTATCTGGGGACTTGTTGAGGACTACAGCCCCAGACACAGCCTCTCGGGTAGCTCTGAGGAACCGCTCTGAAGAGGTGGGGGGAAGTCATTATATATGTGATTTTGGTGGCGGGAGTATATGCACTCAAGCACACATCTCAGCAGAAAGTTGCTGCTAGTCACGAGGAACAGGTGTCTTAGTTAATGATTTTAGTGCTTTTCTATGTGTGGGAGTTTGGGTTCATAAAAAATTCTCTTCTGAAAATATCTAACTATTTGAAGGCCTGTCTTGCCAGTTTTCCCAGAGCACTGAGGGTCTCATTCCTGATCTCTTCCCTGAACTCCTTTCAGGGGGTGTTAAAGGTCAGCGACTGCAGTGGCTAACGACTCAATCCTTGTAGAGCCAGATGGCGAGCGATGTTCTTTAGCTGGCAACAGCTTGAGACCAAGTTTGGACTATTTTGGAAATTACATAACTAATTGTTCATAATTGGATATCTAGGTTGTTGAGAGTGTTCCTAGGCTGAAGGCTAAACTCCTAGATTCAAAGAGAAAAATACCTGGTCAGATATGTTTAATAAGATGAACAGGCCTGCCATTAGCCTCTGTGGTGCCGTTTGCTAATTAAGAAAAGGCACCCTCTCCGTGTAGGTACAGCCCTGAATGCTACAGCTTGGATCCCGGACGTGGGTGGATTTCAGCACCCGCCTCAGCCCTGCAGCCTCGTGTAGTTGCGCAGTACACAAACTTTGCAACAGGATGTGGGAACTCTGAATGTTAAGATGTTAAATGGTTAGCACCAGAATAAGCCCACGGGAGATTTTGCTTACATTTTTATCCAGAGACCAGTATTACTGATAAATTAATAATTGGTCTTAGATACTTAAACCACCCAAGAGATGAGTAGGAGAGGGGCAAAGGTGTTCTCAGTCTTTTCCACCAACAAAGAATCCCCTGTATTGTTTTTCACTCATAGGGCTTATATTCGGAGATAATTGGTCTAACGAAATAACTGAATTCCTTAAGTAACTATTTGTTTGCATGTTTTGATCTTCAAGCAAATGTAACTGCCAACCCAGCTTCTGATGAGCATATGATGAGTATTGTTACATTGGATTTATGTGATTTTTAGTTCAGGCAAAATAAAGTCATCCTTTTATTTAATCTGTGTGTCTGTGCTCCAAGTGAATGTATGATTTTCACATGGCTTTTTGCTTTTTGCCTGATAAAGGAGAAAATTGACCATCTTATCCATTTATGTTTCATAAATTGGAAGGTATGTAAAGTAAGAGCCCCAGCATGCTCTAATTCTAATAAAGTCAACAGGACCCTGAGTGAGTTGCCTACATAGAAAGGGAGAGAAATGAATCTCCAGGGAAAATTTTGGGGACAAGAAATAATATGATTGTGAATAAGAGTTATGTTTTACTTATGCAAATGCCTTTTTAAAAACACATGTATAATATTTATTCTAGAAATATATGTATATGCATTCTAGAAAAAATATTTGTATATGGTGGTATTGTTACCCACCCTTTCGGGTCAGACTCCAACAAGGGTGTTTCTGCCGAGTGTAGCTTGAGTCAATGGAACACTACCAAGTTCAGAAGCAAAGGAAAGCTTTATTCTCTGAGCAAAAAATGGGAAGGTGGGAGCTCGGGCTCTAGAGCACAGGCTCTCCTGGAAAGGTCATGGGCGGGACTGCTTTTTAGGGGTCTCAAGAGTGTGGGGGGGGCAGAGTTCAGAAGGAACGGGGTGGAGCTCTAGCGGGGTAGGCAGTGCGCTGTCCCACTCCAGATTGCAGGGAGGGGTGCAGGTCTGTGCACACAGCCCGCGGCCACCATCTTGGATTGCAGCGTCAAGAGTGGCACTTCTGCCTGTGGCCCCGAGCTGCCGTGTCGGGCGCATCTCTTTCACACTAGGAGCTCTGGTCTTAAGTGCTGGGTGCGAAGTCTCTTCACATGGCCCCCTCTGAGCAAATGAAACTAGACGAAGCACAGAGGACAAAAGAAAGGTTAGGCTTTATTTTATTACCCAAATTCTATTTTTTTTTTTGTTCCCTGGGAATTGTTAACGGGCTTTGCTGGTGACAGTATTGAGCCTTTGTCCTAAATAAAAAGCAAATACCATCAACACCTTTGTTCCCAAGGAGAGATTTGGCTTCGGATAATAGGTGTCAGGGATTAATTATATTTTTATCCTTTCTATTTAGGAAGAGTCGTGTAGTAATATGTGAAGCAGAGGTTGGCGGTACCCCAGCAGGTCGCCTCAGATCCCTCTGTCTCTTTCTGCGTGTCCATCCCCTGCTTTCAGCACGCTTGGCCTTAGAGGCTGGCCCCTGTGACTCTCTCTGGAGGACTGGCCTAGGGCTGCTAGTACCATGGTGCCTGCCAGCATCCATAGGGTTGGCATGTCCTCAAGGATGGCTCTTGCCGAAGATGGTCTGGCACTGGTCGTGAAAGCTCAGCAAACTTGCCTCAAGTTGGGAACAACCCCAAGGTAGAATTTAGATCCCAGAGCTCCCCTACAGGATGAGGCTGAGGTTGAGACTTCGTCTGAAGTTGTGCCCTTGCTTGTTGCCGCACATCCCTTGTTCCTTCCCAGGTTTCACTTGGGAACCCTTCAGTATTGAATCACTGTCACACCTTGCTCTGTTGTCATCTTCTGGGGCAGCTGACCTAAATCAATATTCAGATATCACTGAGGTTAAAAACTTCACATGCATGTGAAGGTTTATTAAGTTTTGGATGCCACGCTAACTTCAAGGTAAAATAATGATGGTACTCCTTCCCTACCTTCCAGCAAGGACTAGAAATCGTGGCTGATGTCTGGTAAAGCATAAATAAAGCCAACTTTTCACCAACTAGAATCATAGGTTACGGTAGTAGTTGTCTTTGATTATAGACTTCCCAATATATCAGTGGCTGCATTAATCCACAGAGACTTAAATGACCAAATTTATGAAATTAGGTAATTCATAGACAACCAAGATCAAAAGAGCTAGCCAGGTAATTTATGTTTCCTTTGAGAAGAATGCAATAGAGCTGGGGAGAGATATATAATAAGGCTGAGAATTTATTTACATCTGAAAGTCACTGAACTGGAGGCAACATTTGGTTCTAGCCCTCGCTCAGCATCTCCCTGTGAATTCCTGAGCAAACCATTTTGCTCCTTCTCTAGACCTCAGTGTATTCAACTTGCACTGCCTTTTGTGGTTTCAACTGAGTATTTTACATGATTCCATTTTCTCTCTTTTCTTAGGAAGTAAGTTATATTTCTTTTTTTTACTTTTTTTATTGTTGGCCTAGAGTTTGCAGTATACATTTACAGCTAATCCAGGTTCACTTTCAAATAATTCTATACCACTTGACAGGTAGTGTGAGTACATTATGATAACAAAATAATCCTAATTCCTCTTTTCTGTCCCTTGTATCATTGCTGTCATTTGTTTCAGTTACGTATAAGCATTCATAAACCTGTACATATATACATATGTACTCAAGCAATATATTCAATACGTAATTGAATACATTGTTGGTACTATTCTTTTGAACAAACTGTTGTCTGTTAGATCAAGAATAAGAAAAAGAAAAGTTCTTATTTTACCTTCACTTATTTCTTCATTAATGCTGTTCTTTACTTTATGTAGACCAGAGTCTCTGACCTATATTATTTTCCTTCCCTCTAAAGAATTTTTCTTGCAAGCCAGGTCCAGTGGCAATAAATTCCCTCAATTTTTGTTTGTCTGAGAAAGTTTTATTTCTCCATCACTTTTGAAGGATACAGGGTACAGAATTATAAGTTGATGTTTTTTTTTCTCTCAACACTTTAAATATTTCACTCCATTCTTTTCTTGCTTGCATCATTCCTAAGGAGAAGTTGGATGTAATTCTTATCCTTTTATTCCCTATAGGAAATATGTTTCATTCCTCTGGCTTCTTTGTACTGAGTGATAAATTTCCCTCCAGTTTTATTTCTGTGATTTTGTTTGCACAGTCCCGAACAGCCGAAGGAAAAACTATATGTGAAGCTTCATAAGCTGGAAAGTTTAATCGAATATCACTTACAATGAGTTATACTTCCCTGCATCTGAAAGGCATTGAGGGGGCACTTGCTGAGCTTATTAAGGATTGAGAAGAGAAGTGGAGTATTAAATGGCTAAGAAAAAAGGTACCACGTAGGTCACTGGTGAAGCAAAGCAGAATTTCATGGCTTAACCTCATTCTCACCAGGAATCTATCACAGATGCAAGACCTTGGAAGACTTCAGATTTAAGAATGGCAGGGATAGAATAAAGGGGGAGAAAACTGGTCTCAGAAGAAATGGAAACAAAAAGAACAAAATGTAAATGTTGTTTAATTTTAGGGGAAACACAGCCTAAGGAGTCTTATTTTTTCCCAGCCTGTAATCACTCCGGAAGTGTCTAGGGAATTTTAAATTCCCTGAGCTCTGGTTCGTGAGAGACCTGTGCCCTACAGCGGCTCTTAAAGAATCACTTTCATATTACTCATAAATTATTCAAATTCTCAAGTGTATCATACAATTGGGGTAGAGCCATTAAAATTTTGAATCTGTCTTTAAAGTGTCAATGACACTGCTGACTCAAGTTACCTTCGGCGTTAGGCACAGAGCTTGTGAGAAAAATATAAGTCCTCATCCTTGCCCTTTTATTTCATTCTTTTACCTTTTGGAACAAGGGTATGAGCAGATGAAGTCATTCTGAGAACAGACTTACAGAAAAAGTGTGAGAAATTCTTTTTATATCATTAAGATATTTACAATCAGAAATACTTTTATCAAAAACTGCAAACCATTCATACTTCCCAAGGATGTAAATTGATTCTTCAGATATTAGGACTTCAGGAGTAAATGGAAATTCAAACCTATTTTTTGTACCGACCCTTTATTTAATTTTTAAAATAAATACATTACATGGCACAAAATTTTAAAGTACAAAATGAAATTTTTACCTCTTGCCCTTGTTCACCCAATATTCCTCTGTGGCGATAACTAATGTTGCCAGTTTCTTAGTATCTTTTAGAGGTATCTTATAAAGCAAATACTCTCTGGTTGTGTAAATGTGTGTGTTTTATATACTGTTTTGTACCTTACTTCTTTCACTTAATAATGTAAATTAGAAATTATTCCATATTAGTACTAAAGAGATCATTTCATTTTAAAAATAGGTCAACACTCCACACTCCCTATCTTCCTTACTTTCTTTCCAAAAACAAACTAATCATCATCATTTATTTGTTTATTGCTTCTGACATCCAACTGGAATATTAACTACATGAGAGTAAGTATTTTCAGCTATTTTATTTACTGCATGCATCTCCAGTGCCTAGTAGAGTGCTTGGAACTTAGTAGACACAGGATAAATACTTAAACTTGCTTAATGAATGCATACTTTAGCTTTTATAGCTATATTTTATTCTACTGCATGTACTTAAAATTTATTTAGCAAGTCTCCTCTTGATAGACCTTTAAGTTGTGTCCAGTCTTTTGCTATTACAAGCTCTGCTGCCATAACCATTCTAGTACATACATTAATCCATGAACCAGTGTATCTTTAGGGAAAATTCCTAAAAATGAACCTTCAGGCTCAAAGGATGTGGGAATTTTTAATCTTGATATATAATGCCAAATTGTTCTCTTTGGAGGTAATACTAATTTATACTTCTATCACCAAAAGTGTATGCATAAGTAAAATTGTATTTAATTTACTTAAAGGAAAAGATACTAATTTAAATTGAAATGCACACATGGTGCTTTTCTCCGTTCAGGGAGTAAGTTGGAGACTTAGCTTTAATATAAGATTAATATAGCTTATTCTTTGCTTTTAGAGAATAACAACTCTATCCTGAAGCCTAAAATAAATGTTAATTTACTGTCAAATTTAAGAATTCTATATCTTCAACTCCTAAATAAAAAATTATGATTCTAAAATAAACACATTGTGTTCCAACTGTAACATCATAGCATCAAAAATCTGAGCCAAGGAAAATTAATTTGTCTTGTTATTAATTATATTCATTTATAAAGAAATCTAAAATCTCAAAATTTCTCTTGCATTTCACTCTTCTTTATGGAGAATTTTAGATTTCAGTGTAATCTAAATTCAACTGGGAATACATATTTGGCCTCATCTCTATTCATTATCCTGAAAATGCACTTTAATGTTAGAGGCTGTTAAACTATAGCAAGAGGGGAGATTCAAATCTTATAAGCAGCAAAGTGGTGGAAAAAGACAAGATATGTCATGTGCAAAGGCATAGGTACCTTTTACCAAAGCAGTTTGTCTGGTCTATAATTAGGTAGATTGAAATGTTCAGTAAACTATTTCCAAAAGGAAATAGGAGAAATCTTGATTAAGAAAGTATTAGTCAAAGAAGGAACTTGCTGAGCATAGGCCCCCTCCTTGTCCCAACACTCTGAAGGAAGGAAGTCTTGTTTTAACCTGGACACAAGGAGCAAACATATTATTCTCTCTCTGAGTCATGCTGGAAATGGGTAGAAGGAGCTCTTTAAAACCAATCACAGTTGCTCACAATGCTTCAAATAGCATTATTCCTTTCAAATAGCACATCACCAGGCTGCCTGGGGAGAGAAAACAGTTTTTGCTTGGGATGTAAGCAATGAACATGGGAAATGGTTACACAGGGAACCCAGAACTAGTTTGAAACCCACTGATTCGAAATATGAAAACAAGTGTTTAACGTGAAGACTTCTTTAATGAGGAAATGCCAATATTTATTTTTGGAGATGCCAGAGAATTTAAAAGAAACTTCAACCCAAATTTAAAACAAGCCTAGTAAACTTCAAAAAGAGAAAAGTTTTCCTGTTGATGGATTGAGTTCTTGATGTAACTTTAAAATAATGTGATGTCTTTATTTTTTAATTTTTTTAAAGATTTTTTTTGATGTGGACCATTTTTAAAGTTTTTATTGAATTTGTTACCACATTGCTTCTGTTGTTTATGTTTTTTGGCCGTGAGGCATGTGGGATCTTAGCTCCCCAACCAGGGATAGAACCCACACCCCCGGCATTGGAAGGAGAAGTCTTAACCACTGGACCGCCAGGGAAAGTCCTGAGTGTAATTCTTTAAAGACTAACTTGAATTTAGTCTTCCTTACGGAGAGGATTTGCCAAACATGAGAAGAGGCAGGGTCAGGACTTGAAATGTAGTACGACTAGCTAAACTCTGAAAGTTTAGGATCTGATAAATCAATAGAATTTTCAAGGGCCAGAAAGTAGGTATTAAAACTAAATTTTGGTACATAATCAAATAGGTAAACCAGTGGATTATTGGAACCAGAGGTGATAGATCTAGAATGTGAACAGGTTGAGGTCCAGGTATAATATACACCAGGGAGATGTGGCAGTCTTAAAGGGAGATAATCTCAGAGACTGAGGAGGAGAGGTAAGATTACTGAACAGAACTAGGCAGGCCCTTGGAGAAGTGAAATGACAGACTAGGGCAAAGATTTTCAGAAGAAAAGTGCAGCACGTCAAATATGAATAAAAGACAGCCTCGGGCTTCCCTGGTGGCATAGTGGTTGAGAATCTGCCTGCTGATGCAGGGGACACGGGTTCGTGCCCCGGTCCGGGCAGATCCCATGTGCCGCGGAGCAGCTGGGCCCGCGAGCCATGGCCACTGAGCCGGCGCGTCCGGAGCCTGTGCTCCGCAACGGGAGAGGCCACGACAGTGAGAGGCCCGCGTACCGCAAAAAAACAACAAACAAACAAAAAAAGACAGCCTCAGCAAAATTGTTTCTAATTTGTACAAGTGTTTTATTTCTATTGTTGTCACTTCTAGCAGCCACTCTTCCCCCTTTTTTGGGTCTACCCACTCAAACTACTGGAACAGGGTCGTGGTGCCTGTACATCTTTGGATGTCTGACCCAGCTTGGCCACAGATCGCCCTTCTCTTGATTCCGTTCAATCCTGACCCACCTAAGCTCAGTGGTGATTCTTTGGATACTGGAATCTAACAGAATAGTGGCCTTGCTGCTGGACTATCTTCTTTTAACTCACTGTTGTTCATGGGCTTCTGGCTTAGGGAGTTCGAGATTTCTCATTTTCAGGGCCCTACTCACTCACAATTTATCTCATGATCTCACTCTCTGAACTATCTGCCTGACCTGTTCCCACTCCCAAAGCTACAGACTGCCTTTCCCTGGATGTATCCAAAGATTGAGAGTCATTCAGATTCTGGGGAAATAGGACAAGGACCCAATTATTGTATAATTTACATAGGTAAATATTGATGATAATGATAATAATAATGGCTGAGGAGCTAGATGCTGTGCTAAGTGCTTTTCACAGGTTTTCAAATTTATTTCTCACAGACTTCTAGGGAGTTCAGTATATATATCATTCCAGTTTTACAGAGAAGGAAAGTGAGGTAAGTTGGCCACAGTGCATAGGTAGCAATACAGAAGGCCATCCAGGCAGTCTGTCTCCTGGGCCCACCGTTTGAAACAGGCACAAGATCACAGCTGTAGTAAGAGAACACTTAACTTCCTGATGATAACTTAGTGACCTGGATCCCTAAAATTAACTCGAGAGGAACCAAGATTGATCTCAGAATTCTGGGTGTGCTGAACCTTCAGGCAACTTCTAGACATAGGCAGCCTTAGACTTAACCCAGCTGAGCCTCCAGGTTTTTGCTGGGTAGAAACAATGAGAAGACTGCTGGACAATTTATCAGGAACTTTTACTGCATGTACCAGTGAGTAGAATATTCCTTATTGGTCTCATCAGAATATAGTGTTCCAGAGTCTTCTTAGGTGCTCACCAATCCTTCTTCCTCTTCTTGGACTCATAAAAAGGCCATATTGCACAGCCTCCATTGTAGTTAGGTTGGGGATATATAACTGGGTTCTGGCCTGCAAGGACCTTAAACTGACGCTAGCCCTTCATGCAAGTACATGCCCTAGATGACAGCTCACAGAGTCACGAGCAGATAATATGACTCCCCCAACAGCCCTTGTGATCAACAGTCTCCACTGCTTCCCAGTGTCTATGTGCCTTATAGGCTCCTTAGATAAAACCCCACTCTTTTGATTTAAATTGAGCAATCCGCCCCAGCCTGGGAACCCCAAAGCACTCCACCCATGGACCCTAATATAGGCTTGTGCTCCAGGGCCTGCCTCTCTTTGTCTGCACTCTGCCTTGACCTCCCTGTGTGGCGTTCAGTGTACCCCCTCCAGGACCTGTGATTAACAAACTCCTCTGCTTCAGTTATTTTAATTTCTCTTGTAGTTTGTTGTTGAACCCTGGGTCACCATGTGGCACTCTGTGCTCTAGTCAACAAGAGTTAACAAAGTCATAACAGAAGGTCGGCAGTACTAAGGAGAGAGAGACAGAGACAGAGAGGTAGAGAGAGAGCAAGAAAGGGAATAACTGTTATAATTTGTAGTTACTGTTCTTGGGTATAGTTTTAAGATGACTTATTCCCAATGGAAAGAAAACAAGCTATTTTCTTTTAGTCCCCAAAAATAAAAGATTATCTGTGTCTAAACTTAGGAATGAATGCAAGTCAGTTGTGTGAAGTAAGTCCTCTCCCAGGCAAAAAAATGGCTATAAGTGGAACAAAGTCTTTTATATTCCTTCATGAGTGCATTTCCTTATTCTAGTATTAGAATCAACCATAGGGCTAACAGAGTCTTACAGGGCAATAATTCAGTAAATAGGAGATATATTGTCTATGCTTAATTGTATTAAGAAAGAAGACATTTGGTGGCGTAAGGGACATAATGAGTTGGAACTTTAAAAAACAATAAAGTCAAGGTTTAAAGAAGGCAATGCAAGAACTAAACCCTTTAATTAGCAAAATCATTCCTTAACCTGGAGCATTTATATCAAAGATTCCGAAGTGCTGACCTGACATTTACTTTATTCTTTCTGACATGTTCACAGGTGCCCTTGGAAGAGCACATTTCAGATACCACAAGGGCAGATGTGATCAGCAAATGTGAGGGCTTGACTGACTTACTATTGATATCTTGTTATTTGTAGTCTCAGTTTTAGCTGCCAAGGGAGAGTTTTACGTGTTCTTTATGACTCTTAACATTCACTCTGCTGATTGGACATATAGAATTCCCTTGCATATCATCTTATGAATATACCATAATATATTTATCCACCATGATCCATATTTAAATTGTTTTAAGACATTTGCTATTATAGATGATCTCATAATGGACATTGTTGTGTATATATCCTTGTGTACGTGTATAAGAGTTTCTTAAGGATACATACTTGGAAGTGTTATTGCTGGACTGCAGGTAAGCACATTTGCAACAAATTTAGTGAAAATTTATTCTTCAATGTGGCTGAACAAATTTATTTCTTCAGATATCTCAGTATCTCTGCATGGTTTTACTTGAAAACTTTTGCCAAGGTTATATTTGCATCTCTTTGATTACTATTGAGGTTCAATTGAGAATTATTGCACATATTTATTAGAAATTCGGGCTTTATCTTCTGTAAAGAGACTATTTACATCTTTTGCCATTTTTTCGCACCAGATTAGTGAGATTTGTAAGATTTCTTTTCTTCGTAGGATTTGTAGGAATTCTCATCTTTTGCCAGTTACATGCATTGCAAGTATCTTTTCTCAGTCTGTTTTGTCTTTTAACTTTGTTTATGAAAGCATCTCTTTTATGTGTTTATCATTTTAATGTGATTAACTTTATTAATCTTTAATTCTGGGATTTGTACTTTTGTGTCTTAAGAAATTTACTTGTTGTCTTACTGTAAATTTACAAGGACAAGTAGAATTAGATTTAGTATATTGTGCAATGATCTGATTTTATTTGATTTGCTTTTTCATGTGGACCATCAGTTGTCCTAGCACCACTTGTTAAATAGCCTATGCATTCCTTATTAGTTTAATGCCTTCTTGAACATATGTCAGATTTTCTTATTCATGTGGACTTATTCCTGGGTTTTCTATGGTATTTCATCAGTTTTCCTTGTCTATCACTATACCAAGATCACACTGTCATAAGTAATACAGTCTTGAGAATTTCTAGTGGTTTTGCCATTTCACATGCACACCAGCAAGGCATAAGAGCTCCTACTGTTCACATCCTTGTCAGCTTTTGGTGTTTCTAGTGCTTTGGATTTTGACCATTCTAATAGATATGTAGTGTTATCTCATTATTGTTTTAATTTGCAATTCCTTAACAACATATGAGGTTGAGCATCTTTTCAAGTTATTTGCCATCTTGATCTTTTTGGTGTCTTTGACCCATTCTTTAGTCAGGATGTTTGTTTTCTTATTGTTGAGATGTATGATTTCTTTTTATATTTTGGTTACAAATTCGTTATCAGATATGTCTTTTGCAAATATTTCCTCCAAGTCTGTGGCTTGTCTTTTCATTCTCTTTACAGTATCTTTCACAGAACATAAGTTTTTTTAAAAAAATTTTTATTTTATGTTGAAGTATAGTTGATTAACAATGTTGTGTTAATTTCAAATGTACAGCAAAATGATTCCATTATACATATACATGTATATTTTAATGAAATTCAGCTTATCAGTTATTTCTTTCAGAAATTGTGCCTTTCGTGTTGTTTCTAAAAAGTCATTGCCAAACCTAATGTTATCTAGATCTTTTATGTTATCTTCTAGGAGTTTCATAGTTTTGTATTTTACACTTAGGTCTGTGAGTTAATTTTTGTGAAAGGTGTAAGGTCTGTGTCTATATTCATTTTCTTTTTGCATGTGGACATCCAGTTGTTTCACCAGCATTTGTTGAAAAGTCTAGATTTTCTCCATTGTATTGCCTCTTCTCCTTTGTCAATGATCAGTTGACCAAATTTATATGGCTCTAATTCTGGATTCTCTATTCTGTTCCATTGATCTATTTGTCTATTCTTTCACCGATACCACACTCTCTTGACTACTATAGCTTTATCGTAAGCCTTGAAGTTGCGAAGTGTTAGTCCTCCAACTTCAGTCTTCTCCTTTAATGTTATGTTGGTTATTATGGGTATTTTGACTCTCCATGTAAATTTTAGAATCAGTTTGTCGATATCCATAAAATAACTTTCTGGGATTTTGATTGGAATTGCGTTGCATTTATAATTAAGTTGGGGAAAACTTGCATCTTGTCATTAAGTCTTCTTATCCATGAACAGGGATATCTGTTCACTTATTTAGCTCTTTAATTTCTTTTATCAGAGTTTTGTAGTTTTTCTCATATAGAGCTTGTGCATATTTTATGAGACTTATACCTAAGTATTTCAACTTTTGAGTGCTAATATAAGTGCTGTTGTGTTTTTAATTTCAAATTGCTGGCATATGGGAAAGTGATTAATTTTTGTATATTAACTTTATAACCTGCAACCTTGTTATAATCACTTATTCTTTCCAGGAAATTTTTTTGTTGTTCATTCTTTAGGATTTTCTACATAGATAATCATGTCATTTATGAACAAAGATAGTTTTTTTTTTCTTTTCATTCTGTATACTTTTAATTTCCTTTCCTTGTCCTATTGCATTAGCTAGGACTTCCAATATGATATTAAGAAGGAGTGGTGAGAGGGGACATCTGTACCTTGTACCTGATCTTAGGGGAAAGCTTCTAGTTTCTCAGCATTAAGTATGATGTTAACTATAGGGTATTTTTTAGATTTTCTTAATCAAATTAAGGAAGTTCCTCTCTATTTCTACTTTGCTGAGATTTTTTTTTAAATCATTAATGGGTGTTAGATTTTGTTAAATGCTTTTTCTGCATAAATTGAAATGATCATGGGATTTTCTTCTTTAGCTTGATGATGTCATGGATTATATAAACTGATTTTCAAATGTTGAACCATGTTCCAAATGTTGCATACTTGGAATAAATCCTATTTAGTCATTGTGTATGATTCTTTTTATACATTGTTGGATTATATTTAATAATATTTTATTGAGGATTTTTGAATCCATGTACGTGAGAGTTATTGATCTGTAGTTTTCTTCTCTCACAATGTCTTTATTGGTTTTGGTATTAGAGTAATTCTGGCCTCATAGAATGAGTTAGAAAACATTCCCTCTGCTTCTGTGTTCTGGAAGAGATTGTAGAAAATAGGTATAGTTTCTTCCTTAAATGTTTGGTAGAATTCCCCAATTTGCAGTTTAGGTTTTTCCACCACAGCACTGGTTCTGATGTGGGTTGATGCTCATGGGTTTCTGCAACAATAAGTTATGATTCTTTGTATATGCTTATCTGTCTCTCCATTGGTTTGGTGCAGTGGTTTTCCCTGTGACCTCAGTTTTCTAACGTATCTAAGAAAACTTGTTGATTTTCAGTTTGTTCAGCTTTTTGATTATTGTTAGGATGGTGTGATGACTTCCAAGCTCTTTATATGCCAGACCACAAACTGGAAATCTTTAGCTTTATTTTTAACATGAAATATTGGATACTGTATTTTTAAAGTTAATAAAATAAGTTTTACAGTGTTTTTTACAGTTTATTTTTTCCAGTTAATAGTTAATTAATCTAAGTAACCTCTTTTTAAATTTCTGTGGACAGCAGTCTTTCTTGTGTCTCTTGATTTCCCTCTGGGTTTGACTTGTTTTTTTTTTTTTTTGCTCAAGTGCATCCCTTAATTAATTTTTTAAGAAGGGACTGTGGGTGTTAAAATCTCCTGACTTATTTTAATAGCTAACACTATGTTTATTTTCCTGGATTTTTTTTTGGTGTAGCTTTGGGAAGAACCCAGGGCTGCAAGTGTGTTCAAAGTGTTGGTGATCAGTGTGTCCTGTAATTTACATTAATTCTTGAAGCTAGTTGTCTTCTTCATCTGCCCATGAACTGAGTGATCAACTGCTGAATTGTATTGCCTTGATTTTTAAATGATAGTATAACTGCGTTTATATTTCTAATTTGATAGTTATTTTCCTTTAGAAATGCAAACGTATTATTCCATTTGTTCTGGCTATTTAGTTCCTGCATGATTTTAGGAGTATTTCAAATCTACTCATGTATGCAAGAAATGGCTTGATTTTTTTACTGGTCTGAGCTTCAGGCAGTAAATCTAGGGCTGGTCCTCCTGACTTGGAGCACTTATGAATATGAAGCCTTATAGACCAATGGCTTCAGCCATGCTCTCTATTTTTTTTCCGTTTTATTTTTTCTATTTGAATTCACAAAACTGTATATTTTTTAAAATTCCAGCATTTTGGTTTGGTTTTATTTAGTCTTCTCTTTTCTGTCATTTCCACATATTTGATTTAGAAGTTTGCCTCAGTTTACTAATCCATCTTTGGCAGATTTTGAATTATATTTCTAAAAAATATATGACCATGCTACACTTCTGCTTAAAATATGTTTTGACTTTCCTAGAGATTCACGTTAATAACTTTTTTTTTTTTTTTTTGCCGCCCGCCCTCCCACCCGGCCGTTAATAACTTTTAATATGGCACACAAACCCTTCAAGGTCTGACCCTGGGTAAAGTTTACATGTTCATCTCATATTGTCCCCCTATATCCATGTTCCATTCTAGCCATATTAAGTTTCCTCCTAGTTCCAAAATACACATTATGTCAAGCACCTGAGCCTTGAAACATGTCAACATTTCTGTCTCCAGTGACCTTCCTTTTCCTCCTGGCCATCTTCTACTTAATCTTGTTTGTATTCCTCTAATATCCCCAAGCAAAGTTATATATCACTGACATTATGTGCTCCTTACTTAAGACTGTCATCACTGTATTATCTTACAGACATGTCAGTTTTATTATTTAGAGCCTATGCTATCTAATAAAACTTTCTATGATGATGTTAATGTTCTATATCTACACTGTTCCATAGAACCTTGAGTGATGATGGAAATGTTTTACATCTATAATGTCTAATGTGGTAACCACTAACTACTTGTGGTTACTGAACACTTAAAATAGGTTTAATGTGACTGATTAAATTTTTATTTTACTTAATTTAATTTAAATAGTGATGCATAGTTAGTGGTTAGTGTATTGGAAAGTACAGTTCAAGAGTTTGGATTGTTTTAAAGGCAGAGAAGATGAGTTGACTGCTTTCTTTGTGACGTCCAATAACTAGTCCATAGTGGACACTCATTACTCAGTGATTATTAAATGAAGAAATAAGCAAATTCTGGAAGATTAAGAAATTAATGTTTCTACTGAGAAGCTGAGTAAATCAAGGGAATATTTTACTACTTTAGCAGAAAATAAGCTCTTATTCTTTTTAGTTAGATCTAAACTATGTCAGTGGTTCAGTTTTTCCAGGGTTCTGAGGGGGGAAAAAAGTATGGGGATAAAGACTAGGGTGGTTGGAAAGTCCACAGAAATGTGTTTCTCACAACTGAGAGATTATTTCATGTTGAGTTTTCTCTTATAATGGTTTTAGAAAAGGTCAGTACCAAACATAAGTGTAAACTGATGTTGTGAAGTTTTCTTTATTTAGAAACCTGATTCCTGGCAGGAAAAAGCAGCTGTTTTATATCCTCACACATAACATCAATTGTCCCTCCTTCAGTCTACACTTTAAAAAGTTCTTTTATTTCTAGTTTATTCAATAGAGAAATCTGAACACCATTTGGGACTGGAGCAACAAATTTTTAAAAAAATTTAGTCTTTTTTTTTAATGTCCAGAAAGCAAATGGGGAGAGCTATTCAGGAAAAACACTAACATTGAGTCAGCCTCTTCATCAAGTTCATAGGTTGACTTATACTGTAGGAATTTTTAATCCTATGAGGATAGCAAGAACAATATGAGGTTGCTTTGGCGGAAATAGCATGCGGAAAGAAATGCTACTGGGGAGGTGAGCCAATAGAATAGATGCTTACTAAATTCTGTTGTGTGCCTGCCAGAGTTTCAGAGATTGCAGTCCAACCATGAACTGAGGTCCTCTGGGTTGATCACGATTTTACCAGACATTTTTAGTGCATCCACTTTCCTTTATTGAAATATCTAAGAATTTTAAAGAAAGCAGAGCTACTATAGAACTTCATTAAAATTTGCATCTGGAGCTATGGTTCATCTTGGGAATCTTGTGAATCATTTGATACTGTAAAGTTTTTGGCTGCACAGTCCAGTGTATCATTCAGAATGAGCTAAGTTATGCAGCCATAACAAATAGCCCTCAGATCCCTCAGATTTGAGGCTTAAAGTCCAACAGAAGGTATTTCTTGCTCACTCTTCACCTCCTGTAGGTAACAGGGGGCTTATAGGCATTCCCTGACCCAGGTTCTACTTTGACCCATGCTTGCAGGGAAAGGGAAATGTGGCAAATTGCACAGTGGCCCGTAAAGCTCAGCCATGAAATGCCATAGGTTATGATTGCGGCACTTCCCTGGACAAATACAGATGACTTTGTGATTTCAAACTTTAAAAGAAGTAAAGAAGTGTAAATCTATCATGGCCTCAAATGAGGGGAGAAGAAAATATCTGTGAGCAGCCCAGTGGCGACCAGAATATGTACCCAGATATAGTGGATTCCAAGGTCCAATGAATTGGGGAAATTTGGGTAAAATTGGCATATATTTCTTCATTGTGTGATTGTTAGTATTTAACACTCTAAAGTGATTTTGAATATCTAAGAAGGGGTTATAATACGAGGTGTTTCCCAAGTTCACTGAAATCCCAAATACTCTGGGATTTTCTTCTTCATAGGGTATCTGGAGAAACACTGTTTGTCTAGCGGCCTTTTCAAGAGGGACTAGATGGTATACTTTCTGAGCATCTCTCCAATTTAACTAATTTCTCTTTATTTATGGATTGCTTATCTGATATTTGTTTTAAAAATAATAAAAATCAAATATTTGATATAGAAATGTAATAAGCAACTTCTCCAAATAAAGATCGTGGATGGCTAACTGGATCTCTTCTTTTCCCCCTGAAAAGTTGTAAATTAGAACGCTATTGATGAATGTTAAAATCTATAGTAGAAGATAGACTATAAAGTCTGCTTCAGATGTCTCTGAAGTGCTGAAGTATCGTCCGAGGCTTTACCCGAATCACCTGAATATGGTACTTCTAAGTTAAAAGTTTGGGAGTGATTTAGTTTTTAAAAGCCCGCCAGGTATGACTTATCTATGAGGGCAATGAGTTAAAAATTAATAAATAATGTTCTGTATGCTACGTGGTTGATTAAAGTTCATTAACTTTTGCTCAGAATAATCCATTCTGCTAATTTGGAGAAAAATATAACATTTTTGGTAACTGTTACATGGCATACTGAAACTGGAATTGGAAGTCTTAGGGAAGATAACAGGTTTTCAAATATTTTTAACATCATAAAAATATTTTATTAAAAATTGACACTTTATTTCAAATATAAAGAATTATCACATTTAAAAATAAAGTTAAATAATGGGAGCAGTATTAGAAATAATGTCTTAGAAATAATTAGAGTTAATGAGTCACCTATCCAGAATGCCTGTTCAGTAATTTCACCTCTTAGGAATACGTTGTGCATCGAAAAGCAAGTTACAAAAATTTATCTGAAGAGAAAATCAGAGTCACAAAATCCCTAAAATAACGTTTATGAATTCTTTAGTTACAAACTCATTTCTAAATTACCCTTATTTTGCGAACAACACTAACTAGGGTAGTTGTTTGGTTTCTAATTACAGAAACTGGGAGCGACATATGAAAGAGTGGAAATTGCCAAAGAGGAGTATATATTGATGGCAGTGAAAAGTGAATGGGTGGTCCAGACAAGTGACTGGATATTCTACTGAGTGAAATACGGAAAGAATGCAGCAATCTGGGATGAGTTTGCTTAGGGCCAAATAAGCAAGTAGAATAATTCATACTGATGAGTACCCTTCTTAGTCATCAAAAAGATGTTAATTATTTTCAGTTCAGCAGCTGAGAAATCAGGAACTTAATATCTTCAAAAAAGTTTTCTGTCCAAAGTTAATTTTTTTAAAAAAGAAAAAACGTGGGTGAAAGCCTGGATCCTAAGAAGCTGTCAAACTCAACTATCCAGGATGATCTAATCTCCAAGGGTTTTTAGTTCTTGGTCTTGAGAAACACACCAAAAAAAAAAAAGAAAGAAAAAAAAGAAATCATTTTGACCTATAGGTGGCAATATTGGTATAGTTCAAGTCAAGCACAAAAAGATGGGGTGAATAAAGGGACATAATTTAATGGCTCAACAGAGAAGATGATCAAATCTGAAATCCATTTTTGATGAACATAAAATAACTTGAAAAAATAATTCAATTCAGCAAACCTCATGAAATTGGCTCTTACATGTAAAATACTCCTATTAGATTATAGATTTGAATTTGGGGAAAAAAATACCCTCTTAAATATTTGGCTTGAATAATGAGTTCCGCTGTTATCATACTTTGAATGTATTTTGTTTACTCATAGTGGTTTGTTAAACTATGAATAAAACCAGTTTTTCATAACTATATTACTAGCACCTTTGTTTTCATTGAAGAATATTAACGTAAAATCCAAATTATATTGTCCATTATATACAACTTGTAATTGTGTCAGCAACTCTGTGGAGAACGCAGGGACCACCCAGCAGTTGGTCCCTAGAACATTCAGTGAATTTCTGATGTCCCTTGAGATAATGGTTATGTGCACGCTGGCTTATGGGGTGAAAAGAGCCCTCAGCACTTTAGTAACAATCTGTTTTAACTGTTTTAAAGTTAAGGTAGTATTTCTTTTTTTTTTTTTTCGGTACGCGGGCCTCTCACTGTTGTGGCCTCTCCCGTTGCGGAGCACAGGCTCTGGACGCGCAGGCCCAGCGGCCATGGCTCACAGGCCCAGCTGCTCCGCGGCATGTGGGATCTTCCCGGACCGGGGCACGAACCCACGACCCCTGCATCGGCAGGTGGACTCTCAACCACTGCGCCACCAGGGAAGCCCTAGGTAGTATTTCTTAAAGTTAGTAAGCCCACACACCAATTAGTTCAACATAAAAATCTCATAGCCTCTCTCCTCCTCCTTCCTAGATTCTGATACTCCTCCTTGGGAACAGGTTCAAGTTTCAGTTGAGAATCATTTGTATCCCCCAAACTCTCCCTCCAATTTACTTTCCTACAGTTTAGATATAAGTATTTTTCATTTTCTTATAGAACTATAATGTTTATTATAAAACTGTTTTCTCTTCCTCACTCCAGAAACTCTTTGTGTCTCCAAGTTGATCATCACAACCCTGAGGAAAATGAGTTTACGTTGATGAATAATACATGGAACAGAAAACAAAGAGGTGTGTGCATGCGTGTGTGTGTGTGGGGGGGGGTGCCTGTATGTGAGAGAAAGAGAAATAGAGAGAGAGATAGATGCAAGAGTTCAATATCACGACATGAGAGAAAGATTGACTAACAGACTTTGGAAATCTTTAACAGAAATAAACAGCATTCAGTATCTCTCGCCTTCTAGACCTGAGATATGCAATGTGGTAGCCACATGTGGATTTTTATATTAAAATTAAACTAGATTAACCAGTTAATTCCTCAGTCACACAAGGCACATTTCCAGTGTTGAATATGTACCCGTAGCAACTGTATTGGATGGAGCAGATAGAGAACATTTTCATCATCACAGAAACTGGACAGTGCTGCTCTACACTGTAAGTTCTTCGGATGATGACCCTCTTATCTTGGCATTTCCCTTGTGGCTAATGAAACCTTATATGTCAGAGGTATTCAGAAAATATTCGCTGATTAAAGATTTAAAAGGAGAAGTTTAGAAAAATGTTGTAAAAAACATCCAAGGTTGATTTGTTTATTTGGTTTCTTATTACAGAGAATATGTAATATTACATATATAATATATGTAATATACAGGTATATGCTGTCTTCAGTGCTTCTAGTCTTATCTCTGGCTTCCGTTTCCCATTCTTTACAAAGCCACCATAGCAAAGCGTTTTCTCTGAAGCTATATGCTGCAAAGGGTCAGCTTAGTCCCAACAGTGGCTTTCCACACACACTCCAAATATTGACCTGGCATCTTTGTTCCATGCTGTAGTCTTTAATTAACGTTAATCAATTCACTCCCTTTTTGAGTTTTCAATTTGCCTAAATGAGGCATTATAAATTAGAAAATGTAGCATATTCAGATTACAATTTAAAGGGCTCTCAGCTGATAGTTAATTAGGTTGACTCAGGAAGGATAAACCAAAAGAATGAATTTTTAATGTTAATTTAAAGGACATTAGTTGCTATGGGCAGAATGATTAAAATGCCACTGTTTGAAGCAGAAAAATTAGAATGCAACAGCAGTGGCAACCATAGATGATCAGTGGTTTTTGTATCTGTGCCAAGATGGTAAGACATTCCATCACCTGCCCACAAAAAAGCTTGATGAGCTCTGGAGGGTTATTTTGGTCTGACCAGGACATATAGTGGGCATATCATGAATGTTCTTATCTTTTAGCATGGTTCCATCCATTTCTCTTCAGGAATGTATTAGAACAGAGTAACATGTTAGAATGAGATGTATTTACCTGGCTTGATGCATTCATGGCAGGCAATGGTAGGTTGATACCAGACTGTCCTTCCTTTCCTGTTTAACAACCACTTGTATAGCATTTGTTAGGTGCCAGGTGCTGTCCTAAGCATTTTACAAACATTAACTCAGTTAATCATCATAACAAATCAATCAGTTTTGTACTAAGATCATCCCTGATTCTTCAGACAGAAAATTTAGGCACAGAGATTTTAAGTAATTTGTTCAAGGTCACACAGATGGTAGGTGGCGGACCCCAGATTTGAACACAGGCAATGTGACTTCAGTGACTCTCCTCTTAAATAGAAAATAATTCCAACACAGATTATTAGCAGTGAAAGATGGGCTCGCTGTTAGCAATAAATGTACTGTTATCACCGTCAGAAGATTATCATCAAAGATGCTGAGACAGTCTAGAACACAGACATAATGAAATGTAAGAAGATGAGGACCACTTACTCTATATTGAAAGATCCTCAAGAGGATCAGCAAGATGTCTCTAATGCTGCCAAATCAGCAGAAAAACAAAGGCATAAAACGTAAAATAAGATTATTCCCTTTTTATTCAATCGTTCAAATATTGGAAAAAAAAAAAAAAACTTACAACAGGCCAGACACGAGTCTGAGTGTTGGTCATACTTGGATGAAAAGGGCTCCCCCTGCTCAGCAGCAGCTTCCAGTCGGTTGGGGAAAAGGGCTTACGCAAAGGCAATTTTGCTATATAGTATGGAAACCTCAAAGAAAGGACACCGAATCAAGGACTAAAAGAGAAAAGAGTAGGGAGAGCTAACCTCACTCATCCAACGAGGAATACAGGGCGGGCAAGTTTTCAGAGGTGAGATTTGAACTGAAACTTGAAGACAAGAATCTTGAAGAGATTGCAGGGTCTCCCAACCTTGACCCTGCTGGCGTTTTGGACCGGGTGACCTTTTGTGGAGGGGGACTGGCGTGTGCATTGCAAGGTGTTTAGCAGCACGCTGGCCCACCCACTACCTGCTGGTAGTTCCTTTCTCCAGGTTATAATTAGAAAAATCTTGAGCCACTGCCAAATATTTTCTAGGGGAGAAAATTGGCCCAAGTGGAGAACTACTGAGCTAGGGGCAAATGTGCTGGTAACTGGCTGGGAAGAGTAGAGAGTGAGAGACACCTTCAGGGAGAGGCCACACTGGGAACAAAGGCATGCAAATAAACGAACTGGACGGACGTGTGAGGTGCAACGTGGCAGCGAGTGGTTTTGATGATGATGGAGGAGGAAAATATGTGTGGTGACCTGGAGGGAGCCTGTAGCAAACACAGATGGGCAAGAGATGTAACTGAAGGATACTGTGAATCATAAGTTTGAACAAGGCTGCCTCAGCGGACTGTGGAGAACCAATGCCGGTATACACACCAATTAGGGGGTTGCAAATAGATCATGATGACGCATTCTGAGCAAAAAAGTTGCATTCTTCTGAAAGGCAAGCTGGAGGCTTCCTAACCATCATACAGCTCTTTTCTAAAGGGAGCCAGACGTGGTCCCGCATGGGGAGGGGACTGTGGAGTTCACCTCAGTCTTTAACCCATGCCCCTAGATGGCATTAGACCATGTGATGGAATTTCTTCAAATTGAACAGCATCCGTATATTTAGCAAGGCCTCATTGAGAACTGAGATTGTTGATGCATGAGCTGCCCTATTTAAGTAGATTTTTCAAGATAGTTGATGATAATCCTATGTAGTGCTTCAGTCCACCCCTTTTGAACTTTATTTACTTAATTATTATTATTATTATTATTTTTTCTTTCCTTGCGGTACGCGGGCCTCTCACTGTTGTGGCCTCTCCCACTGCGGAGCACAGGCTCCGGACGTGCAGGCTCAGTGGCCATGGCTCACGGGCCCAGCCGCTCTGCGGCATGTGGGATCCTCCTGGACCGGGGCACGAACCCGCGTCCCCTGCGTTGGCAGGCGGACTCTCAACCACTGCGCCACCAGGGAAGCCCCTACTTAATTATTTTTTATATTACCTTGCATTGCATTCTTATATTAGAAAAAACCTAATTGGATTTCCCTCGATGACCTTAGGGACTCACTGTGATCATTAGGGCGGTATCTCTAACGGTAATCTGACGTATTTCAGAGCCTTTGGCAGTTTAAATGGGCCAACTACTGTAACTGTGTTTTTAAATTTTCTGTCTCATTATTATAGATAGATGTCAGGTATAGATTTTCACAACATTTTCATTTTGTTGTTACCCTTAACCATCATTCAAAAATGCTTTTTGGTAATCTTTTTTTCTTATTTCCTGATAACTATAACTCATTTTGCCAGATTTATATGTAAAACCAGCTAATAAGTTCTGATAATAAACACAAACGCCTATGTATTATTTAATATACACCAGGCAGTGTTTTAAGTTTTAAAACTTTTCTGTGTGCAGAGTGTTTGGGTCTTAGTGCATGGAGGTTTTGCAACTATTTTAGTGGCCTTTTCCTTTAACTTTGAAGTTCATTTCTATGCTCTGAAGTGTTAAGTTGCTAGAAGTTTGACATTCAACTTTTAAAAAAAGGGATTCTGTTAATACACATGATGTGACCCTTTTAGTAACTGCTAAACTCAGAAAGCAGACTATACTTTTAGTAATCTGGGGCTCTTTTCAATAAAGCAGCAAGTGGTAGAGTGAGATTCTTCAAAAGGGAAAAACATTAGGCCTAAGACTTGTGCACACATCCCAGACTCACATCTTTTGACTTCTTTAAAACAGGAAGCCGCTTATGCTCCGTTATCAAATGGCTAAAGCATACATGCTCACAAACACAGCCTCTGAGTCCAGGCAGGTCAAGAAATTCAGGGGTTTGAAGAAAACGACAAGTGCTCCAGGACGATGTGTTCAAAAGGCCTGGAAAGAAACGCTGGGAGGGTTGCCCTCTCTTCCTATGACACATCACAGCTTCTGGTAGGAAATCAAGAAAGGAAACCAGGCAACCATGATGATTAGTCACAAGGAAGGAGACAGCAAGCATTTTGAAGTCAACAGCTGGAGAACAATGGAAGCTGTGAGAGGCTATTTTTGTTTGGTTTCAACAATGAATTAAACCTGGTGGAACTGACAGTGTTCTCTGCCTGCTCTCACTCTTCTCTTACTAAAAGTAGAAAGTTTCCATGCCAAAAAATAGTTATCTTTTCCTGCTTAAGAGTGATTAAAATGCCATTCTGCTCTTTCATATTCGTGTTTATCTCAAAATGAACTTCTTATGAACATAAAAATATTCAAAATGTACAGAAATGACAAGTATCTGCTATTGTGTTTCCACTGCTACTGTTTTGCTGCTATTTAAAAGGCTGGGATTTGGAATCCTAAACTTGGAATCATAATGTCTTAGGGACCTCCCTTGGCAGTAGGTATGGAAATAAAGAGCCAAAGGCCTTCAGTAGCAGATGGCTAATGTAGCGACTCTCATTTTTTGTTGTTGTTTTGTTTTGTTTTTAATTCCAGATGGCGCCATAACAAAAATAAAAATCCACCTAAGAAAGATTTGATTACTCCCTACATTTTTTGCAGCGCATTCCAAACTGCCCCAAAGTGGAGGCAGATGGAATCTTCACAATATCAAATCAGAAAATAAACCTTTGTACAGAATTGCAAAACTTACCAAAAAACTGCTGCCAACTTATTGGCCTTGGACAAACTGTTTCTGGGTTTGGCAGTATCTTTCCAACCACCAGTGGTTCTTCAGAAAAGACCTGACTTAAGGAGATCAAATACATTTTCAGAAAGCTTAGAGCAGCCCTTTGAGCTGAAAGTCTGAAAGTTCCAAGGCCGCCTTCAAGCGGGCACAGGTACCGTAGAGGGGTACAGAGATGATTTTGATAGGTGTCTACTTCTGATTCAATTAGTGCCATGGAGAAGATGGGATACTTCAGGTACATTCTCTTAGAGAGGCTGTGTCGGAATTCCAGAGAGGTGGAAACAACTGGAAAACTTTTATGTCTTTGACAGGAGCCAGGCCATGCCAGAGGGAGAAAGATATGAACAAGCAAGAGTTACAGAATAAGTTCTGTGGGATGGAGGAGTTTGGGAAAGCGATGGTGAATGGGAGGAGGAGATAAGCAGTAAGAGCTCCCATAAATTGCTTCCAATTCTTGAGTCTTCTTCAGCTCTTCTCTGCTTCTTAGCTTCTCGAACATCTCTGAGGTTTGAATGAATTGTTCTGGACCCTTTCTTCCAACCTACCAGTGGAGACACAATGATCATGACATTTCTAGTGGACATTCACTGCTGTGGTCACTCAGAATTTATTCTACTTTTTCCTGGTGAATTTTCTTCCATGTGGGCCTACTATATTTTCCCATTGGATATAATCAAGTGTTAAAAACATGTGATCCATATAGTTTCTTGGAATTTTACTTTTAATCAGAGCATCAAAAATGCTTCCTAGGGGCTTCCCTGGTGGCGCTGTGGTTGAGAGTCTGCCTGCCGATGCAGGGGACACGGGTTCGAGCCCTGGTCTGGGAAGATCCCACATGCCGCGGAGCAACTAGGCCCGTGAGCCACAGCTACTGAGCCTGCGCATCTGGAGCCTGTGCTCCACAACAAGAGAGGCCGCGATAGTGAGAGGCCCGCGCACCGTGATGAAGAGTGGCCGCCGCTTGCCACAACTAGAGAAAGCCCTTGCACAGAAACGAAGACCCAACACAGCAAAAATAAATAAATTAATAAAAAAAAAAAATGCTTCCTAAAGTTAGAACTCATTCTCCTCAAGGGTAGCATATGAAAAGGCTATTCATCAGTTCCTGCTACCTAGAGCTGATTTTTGTCCTTCCATAGCCTGGTTCTTTACTTTCGTTCTGATTCTCTGAGCTATTCTAATACATTCCCTTTCTATTTGCCAGTTTTTGTTGTGGTTACTTAGATTGCATTATCTTCCTAGACAACCACTTATACAACCAAAGCGCATTTTTACTTGAAATATTCTGGCCTCAGGCTGACGTACGCAGTGTCAATCTTCTGTGGTTTGTGTAGAAAAGAGAGAGAGTGAAAGACAGAGGAGAGAGAGACATTGAGAGAGAAGGAAAGAAGAGGGAAGGAGGGTGGGAAGAGGATGGCCAGAAGAAAAGAGATAGAAAAGGAGAAAAGGAGAGCATGGGGGAAGAACTAAGATTAGGAAGCCAGTTATTGCAGTATCAATAAGGCTTAAATTAGATTCAGTAAATGACATATTGTGCCATTTCTGATATGTAAGCTGTCCCCATTTTATGACTTGTTTTGTTCAGTAGTTATCTACAGATCAAGCCCTGCATAACAATCTGAAAGTCACTCCATCATCCCATGGAACCAATAGAGTTTATCTGGATAGACAATTAGAGGCAAATGCTTAAGATTTATATGATTTGCCAATTGTAAATAATATAATTTAATTTTTAGCTTTTTAGAAAAGCAATGGTGAGCTTAGTTTACTTACACCTTTTCTCTCCCTTTTATTTTTTCAATACTATTTATACTTTTTCAAATTATGCTACATTTCGTTCTTTTTATTGTATCAGTTGTAATTCTGTTTTTATCTTAAATGTGTCTTAAATATATTAAAATGTTACCACCTGTCCTTTTTCTATTTTCCTATCATATTTTAGTTAGTTGGATCTTTTCTCTTAATAGTATTCTTAAGAGAGGCTTGTGTGACTGATGCTCCTTGAATTCATGCAGATATGTCTGAAAAAATAATGTTTGTCTAGAGCTTTATACTTAAAGGACAGTCGGGTTAGGTATAAAAAGCTTGGCTCATAGTCTCTTTCCTTGCAAGTGTTTCTTCTCTGTCTTCAGGTAGAAAATTACTAAGGGAAGTCTGGTATCAGCTTGATTTTCTTTCATCAACTATATTTGGTTATCAATGACCTTCTTCCTGCTGCCCAAAGATTCTTTATCTTTAAAATTTTTTAATAATTTTTTTTTAGGTTCTGTTTCAATATTGACCATTCTGTGTTATAGTATTTCCCTTTTTTGGGTTATGGTTTCTTCTTCAAGAGGTGGATCGAAGTCTTCTTTTATTTAAGAAAGTTTTCTTGAATTATATTTAAAATATCCTGACTTCCTTGGTGGTGCAGTGGTCAAGAATCCGCCTGCCAAAGCAGGGGACACGGGTTCGATCCCTGGTCTGGGAAGATCCCACATGCCACGGAGCAACTAAGCCTGTGGGCCACAACTACTGAGCCTGTGCTCTAGAGCCCATGAGCCACAACTACTGAGCCCACGTGCCACAACTACTGAGGCCCGCGTGCCCGGAGTCCATGCTCCACAACAAGAGAAGCCACCGCAATGAGAAGCCTGCGCACCACAACGAAGAGTAGCCCCCGCTCGCCACAACTAGAGAAAGCCTGCACACAGCAACAAAGACCCAATGCAGCCAAAAGTAAATAAATAAATAATGCTAAAATAAAATATCCATTCTCTTCCATTGTTTTGGTTTTCTTTGGGGTTCCGATTCTGTGAAGATTGTATACATTTTTCTGTCTTTTATGTATCATATTCTCTTCAGTCCTTTTCATATTTTTATTTCTGTTCATCTTAATTTCATTTTATTTTCTCATACACAACTCTTATTGTGCTTTCTTTGGTGATACTATCACTTATGATCCTACAGTTTAGTTTCTAAAATACTTCTTTTTCTTCCCTTGTTTCCCAAATTTTATCAGTTTTCACTTTATCACCGTATGTCTAGATATCCAGCTTCTCTTATCCAGTCATATCTTCCTGAGCCCTTGTATTTCCTTCATGGCTGTAATTCTTTCTTTAATTGTGGTGAAAGGTTGTATTGTAACTTTATCTTTTTGAGACATTTTTTTCTGGGCATTTTCTTTCAAAATAAAGCATTCCCTGTTTTTATAGTATCTTTGAAAAGCTTGTATCAATTTCCTAGGGTTGTCATAAAAAAGTACCACAAAGTGATGGCTTAAAATAATAGAAGTTTATTGTCTCATAGTTCTGGAGACTAGAAGTCCAAAATCAAAATGTCGGATTGGCGATGCTCCCTCTGAAAACTGTAGGCAAGAATCCTTAGCTTTTAATGGTTTGCTGGCAATCTTTAACATTCCTTGACTTACAGCTGCAGCACTTCAATCTCTGCCTCCATCGTCACAAGGCATTCTCCTCTTGTGTCTCTGTGTCTCTTCTTTTCTTATAAGGACACAAGTCATATTGCATTAAGAGTACACCCTACTCCAATATGACCTCATCTTGATATCTTAATTACATCTGCAATGACCTTATTTCCAAATAAGGTCATATTCGGAGGTACTGGGGGGTTAGCATTACAACATATCTTTTTGGGAGACACAATTCAACTTCTAGCAGTATGCTGGGTTATTTTGTTGCTGTTGTTTTTGCTCAGATTTGAACAAACTGAATTTTCCATGCAAGGTATTAGCAGGACACTTCAGTTGGAGTGGAAGTAGGAGTTTTCCAGGAGTGTGGGGCTAAAGAGATGGCGTGTTTGATTAAATATGACCCCTCTGTGTAGCCATGCCTGCTCTGCCTCTCAGACCTAGCCTGAGACCGTGGTTCCTCCACTAAACACTGCTACCAAGAGCACAGGCTCTGCCTTCCAAAGCGTCCTCTTCTCTTTTGAAAGACGGTGCTTTCTTAGATCCGCCACTGACAGGCTCCCAGGGGACTTTCACTACCTTATGTCACAGCAGCCACAGTAATTGTGCCCCGTTAGAAATCTGCCTTATCACAGCAGTTTCTATTTAATAGGGGGTTTTTCTTTCTAGAAGTTAACATTTGCTGGTCATTTCTGAGATCTGCCCTTGCTAGTCCTCCTTTATCCTCTCTTCTTTACCTATCAGGCTGCTGCAGTTTTCCATGCAAATTTTGCTGGTTTTATTTGCTTTTGCTGGTACATACAATTTGGAATTTTCAAATGTTCTCTCCCCTGGTTTGAATGAAGGTACAGCTTATAACTTTTCCTCCTTACCCTGTTTCTGTCTCTTTTTTCTTTCCTAGAAGAGAAGAAAGTATATTTGAGACTAAGTTGCTATCAAGTTCCTGCTGGACGAAGAAGCTCTTCCTACCAAGAGTAAAAGGTAAGTGAGCAACATGGACGACTCTTCATTCTTCTATTTTTTTTTTTTTTTTTGACGAAGAAGCTCTTCCTACCAAGAGTAAAAGGTAAGTGAGCAACATGGACGACTCCTCATTCTTCTTCTATTTTTTTTTTTTTTGAAAAATGACGTATTAAGCTTGGATCTGAGTTTAATTGCTTTAGATTAGCACTGGCCAATAAAAATTTCTGTAATAAAGGGAATGTTCTTTATCTGTGCTGTCCAGTATGGTAGCCACTGGCCGCACAAGTCTACTGAGCACTTAAAATGTGGCTAGTGTACCAGAGAATCTGAATTCTTCATTTAATTTAATACAACAAATTTAAATGTCCATGTACAGTTAGTAGTTATCCTATAAATCAATGCAGTTTTAGATGATGGTGGGTGGGGGTAAGTAGAGGCTGGGAGAAGGAGAGGATCAATGAAGGCAAAAAGAGAAGACACAGTGGTGCATGGGTGATGGAATGAAAGAGAAATAAAGATGTCTAGGTGGGATTTTATTGGGTGATTTTATCTAATACGTGATATAAAACCTCTATCTCCCTTTTCAGAAAGTAAACTTTCTAATTCTTACTAATACATTTTGAAAAACATTTTTTGTTTGAAGAATGAAGTGAAATATTGAGTTATGCTCCAAAGTTGCTGTGAGGTTGTGCAGTCGGGTCTGGTCATATTTAGACTATAATATTGCCTGATTGCCGTTATTAAAATCTTATTGTTTCTTTGGAAACAGGGTGCTTACCATTGGGGAGACATATATTGTCCACTAACTTGAAGTTTCCAGAGTCTGGGTGAGGGCTTGAGCCAAGAAAATATACATCTGCACAAAGGGCTTAAGGTCCTTTGTACTGTTCAACATAAGAGTAACATTACATGAAAGAAACAGAGATTAGAATGTAACGGTTATCTCCTACAACATGGAAGCTTGGGAAATAAATCTTTTCAGGGTCACATGCACAATATTTCCATCATTGTTATTTGAGCATTTTAGATACAGAACTAATATTTAGAATTCTGTAGTTATTAGAGTAATTACATGATGATCTTCTCTCCCCTTTCTGGTTATGGGTAAGTGGAGAAGCATCTCACGGCAGTGAGTGATGAGTTCATCAGGAAATCAGACTTTTAAAAACAAATAGTCTGAAATATATAATTACCAATGTAAAGAGCACCCAAATTAGATACCTACCAAATACAGTTGTGCTACCACCATTGACCCATGCATAACATGATCCCTTTCATCAAATCTTGAAAACTCATTTCCTGCTGTTTTTTTTTATATGCTGGTATTCATTTTTTGAGGTACATTCAGTAACAGCTCATATTGATACAATCACTTCTTGCTAAGAACAAATGACCCCAATGCAGAATCTATTTAAATATTTTATCATATACTAACACATACACCTGGATCAAAACATACAGAATTTTTATGAGCTTTGGGCAGTTTTCACCAGTACGTACACGTCTTGAAATATTTATCTCACCTCTGATGTACTGATGGTCCTACCTTGTTTCTGTGGCAATTCCTTCAGTTATTATAGCTTCAAGATTTCTGAAATAAATCTATCTGTTCATACCAGAAAAGTGCAGAAGAGAAATGACTGTTTAAACTATAGTCATCCTAAGGCCCCTGAGTTACCAACAGATAAACCCAAGTGGATTTCATCAACTATATTTGGTTATCAAGGACCATTCAGCCAGTAAGCTTGAATTCCTCACCTAACTGTTCTAGCAGGAAGATTTGTCAGTGACAAAAAATCTTTTCAGTAGCCCCAAATTGTGAAACAGATCATAGACCAAATTTCACATCAGTTTCAGGCAGGGTAATGGTATTAAAGATCTCTTGATTCTGTGTGATAAACTGATTCCAAGTGTTTTTATCCATTTAAACTATACTAAAATCCACTACTCTGGAGCTTGTAACCAACTGAGTTTATATATTACAAGTCCACAGGTACAAGAAGCCCAAGACCCCTTAGCAGAAGTAAACAAATAGGTGATATATATCATGCCTGAGGGTTAGATTTCATCCTTCAAATAAATTGATAGTTACTAATGCTCCCCAATTTTGACATAAAATATAAGCTCATGATTTCAGACACCACTGATTTGTACTTTTAAATGATTTATTTAGTATTTGAACCATGATCTACTTTTTCACGTTCTGGGAGGTAAAAGTTGACAAAACAAAATGAGGGAATTATGACGACCTATTTCAGAGCTGTTTAAAAAATAGTAGGGAAAATGATTTTGAAAATAATTAATGCATAAATAGCAATTAAGCTTTACCTTTATCAGAGCAGGTCTGACATACCTCTGCAAGCAAGGTACATCTTATGTTCTTTTCCAGATCCTTAGCTTTGATGTTTCTCAGTATACTGGCTTCTTACCCTCAGTCTCTTCCTGCTTTTGTCACCTCTAATTACTGACCTTTTGGCTCCCAGATAAGCTTATTGAAAGCTGAGCCTACCCTCGACATCTTCACTTCCCATTCATTCCTTAGCTCACTGCAATGTACCCTCATCTTCCATTTTCTTCCTCAGTTAAGTCCCAAATAATATTGTTATGTCCAAAATCAATGTATGCATTCAAGACTTTTTTATTATTGGACCTCTTTACTGTGTCTCACGCAGCTGACCAGTCAATCTGTCTTTAAACTTTTGGCTTTCATGAGCTGTCACTCTTCTGCTTAAATCCCTCAGTAAATTCTCATTATCTCTATAGAAACGTCCAAAGTTATTGGCCTGACTTAGAAACAGCCTTCATATTCAAGATCTTGATTACCTCTTCATTTTGTCTTTGGCCCTCAACATTCTTCTATCCCTCTCAACACTCAATGTAACCACTAAGCTGAGGTCATAATGAGTCTTCTTTGATTCTGTGAACTTACCATGTCCTTTCTTGACTATTTACCCTTCCCAGAACACACTTTCTTTAAACCTCATTAACTCACATTTCTGTAACCCTCAGCTTAGCCATCATTTCTTGCAGAATGTCTTCTCTGATATCCAAGCCCTAATTAGTGGCTCTCTCTATGTGCCATAGAGGACTGTGCATTTCCGTTAACAATAGCCACTGTCAGAATGTACTGTAATTGCTTCTTCAATTGTCTTGGCAAATTTTGATATAGTACCAAAGAAGACTATCCACAGTTGTCTGAAAACAGTATTTAAATACTCCCCCTTTATCCAGCTACATATTTGTGTGAGGCCAGCATTTCTTCATATACTTTAAGCAAAATAACATGTCACACTCACCTAAATGTAAAAGCTGCCGTCTTAGATGTACCAGGAGCTGCTTTTATTAAGCCAGATAGATTTGCAAGGAATGTAAAATAGTGTCACTCTTCTAAATTTTTTTTTCTGTTTTGGAGAATGTAGCTATTTTTTTTATAAACATGCTTATATGACGTAATGGATTGCTATTTTAAAATAAATTATTAAATTAAAATTCTAATGTTTCTCAGTTTTGGTTTATGATACTGTATATATTAGTGGATGTAACTTACAAAAAATGAAGTTCTTAGATATCCTCAATAATTTAAGGCTGTTTTAGAGTTCTGAAACAAACAAGTTTGAAAGCTGCTGCTGTTTAGGAAAACTGACAACAGTATTGAGGCTTCTACTTTCAGAACATAGCTTATCTCTATTTATTTAGGTTTTCTTTAATTTCTCTCGGCATTACTTTTTGGTTTTTAATGTAGAGATCTTATAATATTTTATTAAGTTTTTTTTCTCATTTTAGTTTTTGATGAAATGTGGGGTTTTATTTATTATAACAGAATATATATAGCTTTAATTTTCCTTTTCCCATTGTTTCTATTAGAATGTAGAAATATAATTGAATTTTGTCTCAATTTCGTATTGTGTGACCTTGCTAAATTCACTTTTTAGTTCTAGTCATTGTTTTGTGGATTCTTTAAGATTTTGAATGCAAACAATTATGACATCTACAAATAAACAAGTTTTACTTCTTCCTTTTCAGTTTTCATGCCTTTTAATTGCCTTGCCATTGTGGTTATATCCACTAGTAAAATTTTGAATTGAAGCGGCGAGAGCAGATATCTTTTTCTTTTTCCTGATCTTAGAAGGGAAGTTTTTAGCCTTTGACCATGTGGTATATAGGATCTTTGTTTTGTTTGTTTTGTTTTGTTTTTTATAAATGTCTTATACTGGATTGAAGAAGTTGCTTCTTATTCATAGTTCAATAAGAGTTTTTAAAATAGATGGCTGTTGAATTTTGCCAAATGCTTCTTCTATATCTTTCTACATCTATGTGAATTAACTATGCTTTACTTTTTAAAATTTAGTTAATATAGCGAATTACTATATTGATTGATTGATTGGAATGTTTGACTAATGTTTACTTTCCTCATATAGAAACCGTTTAGTAAATAACCTTTTTATATATTGCCGGATTAAACTTGCTAATACCTTTTTACAATTTTTTCACCTATGTTACATGATATTGGTCATTCATTTTAGGTCTTGGTAATGTCTTTGTCAATTTTGTGTCAGGGTTTCCTGGCCTACTTAAAGAAGTTGGAAGTGTTCTCTCCTCTTCTCTTTCTTGAAGGAATTCTAGTAAGATTGGCATTGTTTTTGAAATGTACTATGGAATTCACAGTGAAACAATCTGAGTTCCTCCTTCCTCTGCTTTTTGTTCTGTTCGGGACCTCAGTGGGTTAGATGATACCCAGCCACTTTGAGGAGGGCAATGGACTTTCTTAGCCTACCAATTCAAATGCTAATCTTCTCTAGAAACGCCCTCACAGACACACCCACAAGTAATGTTTCATCTGGGCACCCTATGATACAGTCAAGTTGACAGAAAATTAATCATTACATGGATAATTCCTGTTTTGGTTTTAATTTGCTTGGGGTTTACTAAAACTTTTGGATCTATAAGTTTTTTTATCATCAGATTGGGGACAATTTTGATTGTTACTTCTTTAAATATTTTTCTGCCCTTTTGTCTCTCTTCTTTTCCTTGTGCAACTTCAGTTACTGATGTGTATCAGCTTATTTTCCCACATAGTGAGGTTTTGTTCTTAATTTCTTATCTCTGTGCTTCAGCTTGGCTAATTCTTTTGATATGTCTTCAAGTTAACTGACATTTTCATTTCAGATATTGTACATTTTAGTTCTAGAATTTCCATTTATTCATTTTAAATAGTTTTCATTTATCTGCTGAGATTTCCCATTTTTCATTCATTTTGACCATTTCTTCTTTAAGTCGATCCTCTAGCATATCTATATTAGCTACTTAAACTCCTCATCTAGTATTCCAACATGTCAGCGTCCGTTTTCATGGACTACTTTTTTTCATGACTATGGGCCACATTTTTTTTAAACCATAACTAGTGATTTTTAATTATATTATGAGTATTGTATATGATGCATCATGGATACTTTGTATTCTGATCTCTTCCTCTGAAGAAGAACGATTTTTAGTTTAGCAAGTAGTTAACTTTGGCTGCAACCAAACTCTGAATATGCAACCCCTGCTGTAATATAATGGTTGAAACATTGGTTCACTTCCCTCAGCCTTCAGTCAGGCTCCTTGATATCTCCCTTGTGCATTCAAAGTTCATGGTTCAGCCCAGAACTGGGGCAGAATTATTGCAGTATTGTGGGCCCTTCTTCACTTCCTCTCTTATTTTCTAGCCACTCTGGCAGTTCCAGATTCTATTCTATGATTCATCAAGCCGCTGAGACTATGGTCTGTGTTTGCGTTTCAGCCATCCCACACAGTGTGGACTGGGGTTGGGCCCATAGGAGAGAAGCTGCACAAATGCAAACTCACCTGGTACAGTTTCCTTATTTAAAGAGTTGATTATCCTTGATCACTTTTAATCTCCAATGTTTCCAAATATTGGAAGTAGAAGTACTAATATCTTTAAGTCTTTTTTTCTGAAAGAATGAGTGAAATGGCTCAGAATTATTTTCTTAAAAGGCAAGAGTTCCTTGGAACAAACCATGTTTAAGCAACATTTATGTTGAGAATTCTAGTTTTATTACATTTTCATAGCATGGTGCTATGCAAGAGAGGAAAATCATTATGTTTGTCCCTTATCATAGATAAAATTTTCATGGCTATAGTTATGTGGAGCTAATCAACAGGTACTCAGAGGTAACATTTTGAGAGTCTTTGCCACATGTTTAGACCTGTACTTAATGCAGATTATTTCATCTAATTCTTGCAAACCTTCAATAAGTTGAATACTAATATTATCCTTATTATATAGATGAGGAAACTAAGTCTAAATAACTAGTTAACACATTACCAGTAAGTGGTGGAGTTGGAATTTAAGACCAAGAACTTGGGGCTTCCCTGGTGGCACAGTGGTTAAGAAACCACCTGCCAATGTAGGGGACACGGGTTCAAGCCCTGGTCCGGGAAGATCCCACATTCCACGGAGCAGCTAAGCTCGTGTGCCACAACTACTGAGCCTGCATTCTAGAGCCTGCAGGCCACAACTACTGAGCCCACACTCCACAACTACTGAAGCCCGCATGCCTATGGCCCATGCTCTGCAACAAGACACCGCAATGAGAAGCCTGCACACGGCAACGAAGAGTAGTCCCTGCTCGCTGCAACTAGAGAAAGCCCACGTACAGCAACGAAGACCCAACGCAGCCAAAAATAAATAAACTAAAAAAAAAACAGAGAACTTGGTCTTCCAAATTAACTCATAACCCCAGTTTACTGTCTCCCTGTTATTACTGAGGGGACATCTAGAAATTCCCTTTTAGAGAAAGCTAGCAGTATGAGGTCCTTTCCCAGAACAGAATGGTCAGGTAGGTTCAAAATTTTGTGTGCCTTCTCTGTACCAGGCACTTTAATCTGCTTATTAATATTATCTGATTTAATTTTTATAATAGTCCCGTAAGGCTTATATTATTATTTATTTATTTATTTTTTTGCGGTACGCAGGCCTCTCACTGTTGTGGCCTCTCCCGTTGCGGAGCACAGGCTCCGGACGCGCAGGCTCAGCGGCCATGGCTCACGGGCCCAGCCGCTCCGCGGCATGTGGGATCCTCCCGGACCGGGGCACGAACCTGCGTCCCCTGCATCGGCAGGTGGACTCTCAACAACTGCGCCACCGGGGAAGCCCAAGGCTTATATTATTATTACATTTTACAGATGAGAAAAGAGTGACCTTGAGAATTTTATATAACAAGCCTACAATCAGACTTTGACAGGGGCAGAACTTGGAACATAAATATCCCAGGCCCTTATTCATTTCATACTGCCTTCTACTCCTGTGTCACCTCTTTTGTTCCAGTCTCCCCTCCACATCTCACTTGACCTCCTCATCTTTTAATCTCACTCCAGTCTAATTCAGAACCATAGAAATGATGGCAAAGGCAATGAAATGAGCTCCAAATGAAACAAAACGAACAGTATCAAATCAAAATCCTATTAGTTATCTTTACAATTATAAAGTCGTTCTTGTTATATTCTTTTAATATGTTCCCTTTCATTTTTTTTCCTGATTGAGCACACATTTAGACTTAAAAGCTAATACTTGAGATATTTTCATATGTGGATACCTTTTTTTTTTTCTGCAACACAAGGTGGTTTGGTTTCTATAAAAACATGAGCAAAGTCTCAGTGGCTTCCAAGGACATGAATTATTTATTATTTTACATTAGTTCATCTCATTTACTGGAGTGCCCCTGGGACATATTCATTTACACAGGAAGGATGTCAGGGGAAACATTTTAAAAACTATAATAATAATAATGGCCAAATAGAAGTCTGAAATCATTGTAAACTACCTTCTACTCTCAGACTGTATTAAAGCACACGGCATATTTACAAAAATTTCATGAGGCTTTTAACTCGGCAGAGCTCATTAAAGATGTCCAAATTACCTATTTGCATCCTACTCTGAATAAACTGACTAGATTCAATTACCTGATACCTCGCTCTGAATCACTGTAGTCCAGGTCCCTAGTTAATATACTCCTTCTGTTGTTTGATTATCTCATTCTTCAAGAGCAAAATTATAAAATCAAGCCTTGAAATGCATACATCAACTTTCCTCATCTGTGTAATAACATTGAGTTAGGGAAATTTACTTGAAGTAGACTGGAGTTAATTAGGAACTTCCCACTTGCCTTTCATTTTTCCTTCCTTCTTGTAACCTGTTTGTGCTCTGACCATGAGATACGTTGTCATTTTCAGTTAAACCAGAGTTAATTTGCTGCATGTGCCTTTCTCATCATCACTCCTGGAACAGACAATTGAAATTCTAGTCAGTTTGGCCTGTCCTGGCAGATGATTTCCAAACCATCTGCTATCTCAGAAAACAATCCGTCCTGACAAACCCCCAGCCAAATTACAACTCTGATATTGTACTCTAAGTCAACACAAAGATTAATAGCCTGCCACAGCTAACTGTCAGGCTTTTTGACTAAGCAAAAATAGACTCCAGATTGTACTATCGGGCAAGATGTTCCAAGTGATAAGGTGAGCTCCTGTGTTAATTCTTCATTAGGATGGGGAATGCCTGGAGAAATTATTAATAATGCCTGTGTCATCCCATCTAAGGGGGACTGTTAAATGGGAATTGCCCTTTATCTCTTATCCTAGAGAATCTTGTCCGGCCTTAATTAAGCTATCCATTAGCCTTCACAAATGGGCTGACTATATATTTACCTGAGAGAGATAACAGTTGCTAGTCATGTTTTGTGAGAAATAAGAGTTTTTAAAGAATGCTTTTTCATCTTTAATGGAATAGAAAGAGAATAATCGCTCACATTTTCCTATGCTAGCTTTCTACATTATTTCCAGTCAACAGATCCTTTTGACTCAACTTGAGGTATTCTCTCCAATCTGATCACTGTCTTCATCCCTCAGGCTCTCTTCACCTTCTCTCTGACCTATGGCAGCATCCTCTTTCTTGTTCCTCTCCTCATTGCATCCTCCTTATTCCAGCTCATCTTTCATATGCCACATCCATGTTGTCTTTTGGTTTTTTTTGCAGTACGCAGGCCTCTCACTGTTGTGGCCTCTCCCGTTGCGGAGCACAGGCTCCGGACGCGCAGGCTCAGCGGCCGTGGCTCACGGGCCCAGCCACTCCGTGGCATGTGGGATCTTCCCGGACCGGGGCACGAACCCGCGTCCCCTGCATCGGCAGGCGGACTCTCAACCACTGCGCCACCAGGGAAGCCCCATGTTGTCTTTTTTTTTAGGAGACAAATCTATCCTGTCAAATTGCCCCTTAAAAATCTCTGTGGCGTCTCCATTCCCTAAATTGTGAAGCAATAAAGCTTTACAATAACATAAAAGAACATTTCTAATCTGCAGCCTTTCTTTCTTGATGTCCAGTCACCAAAGTACTGAGCGGTTCAGCCACACCAAACTCCTCGGTTACCTAGCGCTCCCAAGTTTGTCTTCTTTCTGTGCCCCCTGTATGTACTTTCCTACAGCCATCATGTTTAGATTTGCTCCGTGCAGCACAGTTTCTTTCATTCTTTAGAACTCAGTTTATACGTGTCTTTGTGAAATCTGTTTTACTACTTCAGCCAGTCAGAAACTCCTTTTTTTCCTGAATACTCATGGTACTTGCATCATAATTCTATAATATACTTACCAACTTTTTATGGCAATAATCTGTTGACTCTTTTCCTCTTAGCAGGCTATAAAATCTTCAAGAAAAAACCGGGGTCCTACAGAGCTTGACATAACTAGGATTTAACAAAATACCTGCAATATATTAGGTGTCCAACAATTGTTGCTTAATGCATTGATTCAGCTGACTGTTCATTCCAAGAAGGCAAGTATTTGTCTGAGTTTTGAACATTCTGTCTCCATTATCCTGAAGAGTGGCTGGGACTTAATTGTTATCTGTAAATATTAGTGACTGGATTAACAAACCAATTAATGCATTTGTCCATTCTTTTCTTAAAAGGCATTTACTGAATCATTTGCTATATCTCTGACACAACGTTCTGATATATACTGCCAACATATAGAAACTGGAGGTAAAAAAACAAGAAGAAATAGGATAAAATGTGAGAGCTGAAATGGACCTTAGGGAATTATGTAGATCAGTTATTTTCAAATTCTTTTCAGTTGATTGCCCTGTTTTTCAAAAGACATCTTATATAAATATCTAATATGTAAGACAGATATAAGAATAGCTGCTCAGTTTGAAGTAAAAGGTGAAAAGAGAGATCTGCTTTCCTGATCACATCTTTTTAAGAGACACTTGAGGCATCCCTGGGAGTCCTAAAGCTCCAAGTTACAGAGCTGGAACTGATAGAGACCAACCCCCTCGTTTTGTGTATGAAGGAACTAAGATAACTAAGATCCATAAAGGCCAAGGGACTTGATAAAGTCTCAGTGTTTGAAAGAGAACAATACTGCTTCTGACTGAACAGTACTCCACTGACTTCTGTTTTCGTTTGTTTGTTTATTTTGTTTTGTTTCTATTCTTGTGAACCAAGCTTGGAGGGTCAAAAGAAAACCTGATATAAAAGACTGAGTAATTGACAACTACTCTTATACACTACAAATACTCAAGGTACCAGCAGATAGCAAATAAAAGACAATTATTGTGGAGGCACCAGAGATGTTTATGTTAGAAACTTCATCTTAAGATAATAAAAATGCTTTGGACAAGAGGAAGTGGAAAAAACCTCCAGAGTTAGAGTAAAAGATGTCTGATAAGGAGAGTTTCTGGGCTGAAGTGATATTACCTTCTGCTAAGGACAAGGTTAAAGGACCATTTGTGAAGAATTTCGTATTCTGAAAATGCTATTACCTTTTGAACTAACCGTTAAGAGTTAACCATTTTTAAGTAAGAATGGATCTTGAAGTTTGTATAACAGACTTGAAGTAGAATAAGGCAGTTAAGTGTCATCCATCAATTCTTCTTCCCTGCTTTGCTGTATTCGTAGAAAAGCATGTCACTGACCTGCTTACAATGCATCAATAGTCCTCCACTGTCTTAAGCATAAAAATCAAATTCCTTGGCAGGACATACAAGTTATACCTTCTTTCACTTTTCCAACCTCAGCTCTCTTAAAATTTCCATTTCCATTCCACACTGTGGCTGTGTATTCATTATTTACACACTTCTGCTTTCTCACAGTTGAATTTGCAGTTTCAGTGTCCCCACCGTGTAGTTTTACAGTAATGCCCTGTGCCCCCTTGACTCTTAGAATGTACCAACCTGTATGATAGGCATCCGCTGTATTCTGTGCTAGATGGGGATTGTGCCATATGCCATTATATTGTCCATATTTATCACAATACATAACATCAAGTAGAGGCTCAGTAAACATTTCTGGATGAATGAATATATTGATAGAGTTTCAATTTAATCTAAATTCCATTTGATTGGTATAAAGTGACTAGGGATGCCAAAAATCCTGTTTATTTCTACATCTCTCCTAACATGCCTGCCTGAAATTTCTGTCATCTTTCTCTCGCTTTTCTTTTGTAGTGTTCAGTACTTCCTGAAGCTTTTACAGGTGCATACATTATATTAAAAGAAAAATCATCACCAAAAAAAAAAATCATTCCAAGGAAATGAGTTCTCTAGGTTAATTCAGTCCTATAAAATCTGTTATAAAAGGCAAATGTATTATTTGCTAGAAGTAAGATGCTGATTCCCAAACACCCAGTTTTACATTAGTGGGAGGGCTAGGACTGGAATAGTGGAATGGCAAATTTTAATAAAAAGTCAAATGGATCATCAAGGTGGGGCATTGTGGGCAGACTGGGATCAGCATAATGACTGGGAAGAGTGTGGTCAGAAGAGGAGATTGGTGTTTTTAGAAGTAGAGAGAAAAGTAAAAAGACATTAGAGATACTGAATTCAAATATCAACTTGTTTTTCATAAAATTTGTAGAGTAGGCTTTCTGTTTATATAATATTTCTCTTAGTAGTGGATGATACATATTTTGAACAGGAATACCCCATGTTCAAATTTATAGTTTGAAGTCCGTATTTTGCAAAAATGAGGCTCTTACAGCAGCAATAGCTGACTTTCCTTAAAAGATGAAACAAAATATCACAGTCATTCAATGTTGACAGAATCAAAGAGAATTTAATTATAAATTAAAGTCAATTTTGAAATATTTTTCCTTAGATACATAACTAGAAAGATGATCTGAATCATAGATTTTAATTTCAACATTAATCAAAATCACAGATGCAATCCTGACATTAAAATATTTGACTTTGATTAAAAACTGTTATCATAGTTGACATGACAAACTGTCACAGTAATAAAATTTAAACACTAACAAGATGAGGAACATTAAAGAAATTATAACAATGGATACAACTGAAGAAAACATTGCTCTTGAGAATTAAGAAAATACACACATATCTAGTCCATCTGTAACAATAAATGGAATTAACTTATCTATAAAAATATTTTCAGGGCTTCCCTGGTGGCGCAGTGGTTGAGAGTCCGCCTGCCGATGCAGGGGACACGGGTTCGTGCCCCAGTCCGATCAGCAGGGGACACGGGTTCGTGCCCCAGTCCAGGAAGATCCCACATGCCGTGGAGCGGCTCGGCCCATGAGCCATGGCCACTGAGCCTGCACGTCCGGAGCCGTGCTCCACAACGGGAGAGGCCACAACAGTGAGAGGCCCGTGTACCACACAAAAATAAAAATAAAAAAAGTTTTTTAAATATATATTTTCAGAACTCCTAGAAGAAAACATAGGGAAAAATCTCCCTGACATGGGCCTTGGAAAGGTTTTTTTGGATTTGACACCAAAAGTGAAAGCAACAAAAGCAAAAGTAAGCACGTGAAATTGTATCAAGCTAAAAACTTCTGCACAGCAAAAGAAATGATCAACAGAAAGAAAAGAAAAGGCAACCTAAAAAAATGGGAGAAAATATTTGCAAACCATACATCTGATAAGGGGTAAATATTCAAAATATATAACTCATACAACTAAATAGCAAAACCCAAGTAATCCAATTAAGAAATGGGCAAGTGGGGCTTCCCTGGTGGTGCAGTGGTTGAGAGTCCGCCTGCCGATGCAGGGGACACGGGTTCGTGCCCCGGTCCGGGAAGATCCCACATGCCGCAGAGCGGCTGGGCCCGTGAGCCACGGCCGCTGAGCCTGCGCGTCCGGAGCCTGTGCTCCGCAGCGAGGGAGGCCACAACAGTGAGAAAAGTTGTTCAATATCACTAATCATTAGGGAAATGCAAGTCAATACCACAGTAAGATACCATCTTACACCTGTCAGAATTGGTATCATCAAAGAGACAAGAGATAACAACCGCTGGTGAGGATATGGAGAAAGGCAAACATTTGTGCACTATTGGTTGGAAAGTAAATTGGTGCATCCACTAAAGAAAACTCTATGGAGATTCCTCAAAAAATTAAAAACAGAACTATCATATGATCCAGCAGTTCTACTTCTGTGTATATATTTGAAGGAAATAAAATCACTATCCCAAAGAGATATCCACTCCCTTCTGGCTTGCAGAGTTTCTGCTGATAGGTCAGCTGTTAACCTCTCTTCAAATATTTTCTCAGTCCCTTTGTTTTTCTCTTTTTCTTCTGGGACCCCTATAGTTCGAACGTTGGTGCATTTAATGTTGTCCCAGAGGTCTCTGAGACTGTCCTCAATTTCTTTTCATTCTTTTTTCTTTATTCTTCTCTGTGGTAGTTATTTCCACTATTTTATCTTCCAGGTCACTTATCCATTCTTCTGCCTCAGTTATTCTGCTATTAATTCCTTCTAGAGAATTTTTAATTTCAGTTATTGTATTATTCATCATTGTTTTTTTGCTGTTTAGTTCTTCTAGGTCCTTGTTAAACGTTCCTTGTATTTTCTCCATTCTATTTCCAAGATTTTGGATCATCTTTACTATCATTACTCTGAATTCTTTTCCATGTAGACTGCCTATTTCCTCTTCATTTGTCTGGCCTGGTGGGTTTTTACCTTGCTCCCTCATCTGCTGTATGTTTCTCTGTTGTCTCATTTTGCTTAACTTACTGTGTTTGAGGTCTCCTTTTCACAGGCTGCTGGTTCGTACTTCCCATTGTTTTTAGTGTCTGCCTCCACTTGGTAAGCTTGGTTCAGTGGGTTGTGTAGGCTTCCTGGTGGAGGGGACTGGTGCCTGCATTCTGGTGGATGAGGCTGGATCTTGTCTTTCTGGTGGGCAGGTCCCCGTCTTGTGGTGTGTTTTGGGGTGTCTGTGCGCTTATTATGATATTAGGCAGCCTCTCTGTTGATGGCTGGGGTTGTGTTCCTGTTTTACTAGTTGTTTGGCATAGGGTATCTGCCACTGTAGCTTGCTGGTGTTTGAGTGGAGCTGCGTCTTAGCGTTGAGTTGGAGATCTCTGGGAGAGCTTTCGCCGTTTGATATTACATGGAGCTGGAAGGTCTCTGGTGGACCAGTGTCCTGAACTCGGCTGTCCCACCTCAGAGACACAGGTCTGACACCCGGCCTAAATGACATAACCAAGAAGGTAAAGCTGATGAACAGATATCAGACTCAGTCCCCTAATAACAGAGAACATTTGTTTGCACGTGTCTACGGTACATTCAAAAAATTATAAGTATTTTTGGCCTCAAAAAATAAGACCTCAATAAATTCCAAAAGATTAGAAATATTACAGACAAAATTCTTTGAGCATCATGGAATAAAACAAGAAATCTTTACAAAATCAGAAAATAATAGGCTCTCCCTCCTTGACATGTAAAATGTCTATTTTAACAACTCTTGGTCCAAAGGGAAATACAAGGTAAAAACAAGAACGATAAGACACAGTGAAAGCCCTAATCAAAGTGAAGCTTAGAGCTGAAAATTTTTATCAGTAAAAATAAAAATTTGGGGATACAAACTAAGTCTCAAACTTCAAAATTTAGAAAACAGAAGTGAAAGAAAGAATGAAAACAGAAAAAATGAACTAATAAATATAAAAACAAATTTTAATGAATTAGTTAAGAAAGAATACATAAACAACCTAATTCATTAAAAATTTAAATAGTAAACAAACTAGTATAATCACAAAATAATAATGCACAAATATAAAGAGTAAGAAATAAGTAGTAATCACATAAATTAATAAAGTAAACTATGAGTTTAAAAAACTGTATACAAATAACGTGTGAACTTAGATAAAAAGGATAATTCTCTAAGAAAACATCATTTGCAACTGGTTCAGAAGAGATAGAAACAATAAACACATTTCCATAAATACAGTTGTCAAAGAGGTAGTCTTCCAAAAGCATCACATCCAGACAGTTTCACTGCAGAATTCTAGCAACTTTTAATTCTAATATTATTGGAATTCAGTAATATTGAAGTAGTTAATTCCATTTATATTGAATTTTTTTCTAGGGCATAGAAAATGTAGAAAACTTTCTAATACTTTTTTAATGAAGTGAATGTAATATTGACAGTAAAGCTGGGAAAACATAAAACTACAGACAAATATTTCTTATGTATATCAATAAAAACAAGTCAAAATAAAATATCAAAAATAGAATTAAGGAGCTCACAAAAAAATGTAACACCACTGGAACAAGAGGAGTTCATTCTAGAGAAACAAGGATATTTCAATATTAAGAAGTCCATCAATGAAATGTATTAGTGTATTCTATGATTATCTTTGCAGATGCTGAGATGATATTTAATGGAGAAATTCCTGACAAAGTTAGGAAAACACAGGATATTAGCTATACTAATTACTGTAACTAATATTACAGTACTGTTAACATTATACTAGAGGTATAAGTCAATGCAGTTGGACAAGAAAAAGATATTAGAACTATAGAAGAGGTATAAGTCAATGCAGTTGGACAAGAAAAAGATATTAGAACTATAGAGGTTAGAAAGGAGGAGGAGATGAAATTATTACTGTTTTAAGAAAAAATAAGTAACTGCAAATCCAAGATAATTAACCAAAAAATTCAGTAAGTTAAGGGATGTTAAAATTAATATTCACAGATTTATAGCTTTTGTACATATAAAAGCCACCAAATACAACATATAATGAATCCAAAAATTACATACATGACACTAGCAAAAAATGTCTGGTAATTAACCTGATAAGAAATACATAAAACCTGTATGAGAAAGTATTCAAAGCATTTCTAAAATACACAAGAATTGTACCAAGCAAACAAACTGATCATGTTCCCAGCTAAGATTCAACATTATAAAGATGTCAGTTCTTCCTAAGTTAATTCATATATTTAATGTGAGTACAAAAAAACACAATTTCCTAAAATAGACAAGATGATTCTACATTTTATATAAAAATTAAAAACAAGAAAAATAAAACACTCAAAAGAATTAAAATGCATGATTGCAGAATTAGAAAGTAAAACAAATATAGGAAGCTTACTCTTTAATACTCTGGGTAGTCTTACCTTCCACCCCAGATATCTTGTCTGTCTATACATCTTTTCAAATTGGGTCCTTCCGAGGAAGGTGAATTTGCTGCTAAGAAAAGTAAGACTTTCACTAATCATTAGAGAAATGCAAATCAAAACTACAATGAGGTACCACCTCACACCAGTCAGAATGGCCAACATCAAAAAAATCTACAAACAATAAATGCTGGAGAGGGTGTGGAGAAAAGGGAACACTCTTGCACTGTTGGTGGGAACATAAATTTATACAGCCACTATGGAGAACAGTATGGAGGTTCCTTAAAAACCTGAAAATAGAATTACCATATGACCCAGAAATCCCACTACTGGGCATATACCCTGAGAAAACCATAATTCAAAAAGAGTCATGTACCAAAATGTTCATTGCAGCATTATTTACAATAGCCAGGACATGGAAGCAACCTAAACACCCATCAACAGATGAATTGATAAAGAAGATGTGGTACATATATACAATGGAATATTACTCAGCCATAAAAGGAACAAAATTGGGTCATTTGTAGTGAGGTGGATGGACCTAGAGTCTGTCATACAGAGTGAAGTAAGTCAGAAAGAGAAAAACAAATACCGTATGCTAACATATATATATAGAATAAAAAAAAAATGGTTCTGATGAACCTAGGGGCAGGACAGGAATAAAGACTCAAACGTAGAGAATGGACTTGAGGACACGAGGAGTGGGAAGGGTAAGCTGGGACGCAGTGAGAGATTGGCATGGACATATATACACTACCAAATGTAAAATAGATAGCTAGTGGGAAGCAGCCACATAGCACAGGGAGGTCAGCTCGGTGCTTTTTCACCACCTAGAGGGGTGGGATAGGGAGGATGGGAGGGAGACGCAAGAGGGAGGGGATATGAGGATATATGTATATGTGTAGTTGTTTCACTTCGTTATAAAGCAGAAACTAACACACCATTGTAAAGCAATTATACCCCAATAAAGGTGTTTAAGAAAACAAAATAAAATTCAAAAAAAAGATTTTGATCAGTTTGTTATTTAACTTGGGGTTGTTATTTAACTTTTATCCCAATTAGCCAGAACCCCGTGCTTCCCTGACCACTACCCTCTCCAGTCCTCAGATTCACTAATTGTTTCCCATCAGTTCCTCTGCCTTCTTTACCCACTCACATTAACCGTAAACTGATAAAGTTTCAGAAAATGACTTTGTCCTACCTTCCTGTGAACTTGCATCTCTTTTCAGACGTATTTTCAGGTGGTATATGTACTTGTGCAGCCAAGAAGGTGCACCTGTTTGGATCTCTCTTTAAGAAAGAACTTGCCCTTCAGCTGCAAGGAGTGCAGTAAGCTGATAGCCTCTTGCCATCCCTTTCTTCAGACTCCACCTAAGCCTTCTAGCCAAGACCTCATCTTCCCAGGAAGTCCCCAACATTATTGACTGGGAGACTAGGGTCCAACTGTTTCTGTGCAACCTGGGACTTTCCTAATGGATGTTGTTTGCTTCAGAGCTGCCTGTTGGGTCGGCCAAGGATTATTTAGATCTGCATTGCATTCTGAGGCCCTTTTTGACCAACCTGCTTCCTTCTTTCCTCTCCTTTCTCAAGATTTAGTCCCCAATAAACCTCTTGTACTCCTAACCTTATCTCAGTCAACTTCCTGAAGGACCCAGTTAACCACGCATTGATCTGCTTCAGCCAGCCCAGGGGACCCTGGAAATCTTGTTAAGTAAACTCAGAGACACTTGTATCCAGAGAGGATTAAGCCCCTCAGTCTTCCCAAAGTTGACTGAGTTAGAAATATGGTAAAACACGATTGCAATTTAACAAGCTTGACTTGGCATGGTGAGAGCTAGAGACTGATTTAGTAACAGCCAAAAATTAAGTTTCAGCTGAAAACAAAGAAAAGCCTAAAAGCATGATAATCTGGAATCCCTTAGTGTAGGGCCAAATCCTAAAATGCCTATGGACAGGTTTATGCCTAAGGGCTGACTTTAAGGGATGAGACCACGAAACAACAGTATGTGTTCATACTGATGACCCTTAATCATCAACAAAATTCCAATTAATTGATTTCCTCTTTATGGATCCAAAAAAGCATAAAGTATATTTTAGGAAGTTTTTTCCTTCTAAAATATTTAAAATGTTAAAAGCCACGTGACTGTAGGACTACATTTCACTAATGGAATATGAATTAATATAAACTCATCCACCAAGAATCCGTGATAAGTAAGATACTGATGTACCACATCTTCTTTTCAATCGCATCTCAAAATGCATATCATCAAGGTTACCATGGAATAATCTGTCTGAAAATCTAACACTATTAAGACTGACAAGAATCCCTTGGTGACCTACATGAAATAAAATCTGTTATCCAAAATTACTTTTGGCATTTGTTTTTATGGCAATAAGAAGAAGTGTTTTCTGGGGTAAATAAAAAATTGTGGGTGAAAATAACTGGGTATGCCTCTCTGACATTTTAGCAAGTCATGGGGCCTAGGGAAGCAAACTGAAGCATTAAGTACTGAGTTCTTATTACAGCTCTATTTAGTTAGCCATTAAGTCTGTTTGTAATATTCTTCTCTGATGGTAGTTCCAGAGTGAAAGGAATGGGTTTCTTAAGCGTCGAGGGTATAGTTTTGTGAATACTCAGTAAATAATATAGTTTTTACGTTTTAAAATACTTTGATGGAAATTGCATATATAAAATCTACAGTTTAACAAAAGCTCTAAACTAGGCACTCATAGAGAAGATATTTGTGTGTGTGTGTGTGTGTGTGTGTGTGTGTGTGTGCAATGATCTAGTTTAAGGGTATACTTTTGCTGCATATATGCCAGTGTGACACTGAAGCAGCCAACAGAGGTTTAAAAGTTTTAATTCACCTCATATCAGCAAACAATTTCTTTTATCAAATTCAGTGGCAGAAACTTGAGATACAGAAATGATTAAAACACCATATCTGTTCTTCAAGCAATCTATAATTTAATTAATAAAGAAGATATGTATGTAACTAAATTAATAAAATGTGGTAGAAAATACGGAAAAATAGAAATATAGTTAAGATGCAGAAGAGAGAGTTTCTTTATTGAGGTGGTGGGGAGAAGAGGATAATGGGAAAGCTGCTGGGAAGATTTAATAGGGATGTCGAGAGTGGGTCATATGGAGTGAATAGGAATTTGCCAGGTGAACAAAGGTAGAACACATTCCAGGCTGGGTGCCCTGAACATGTGAAAAAACATGGCACATTTGGAGAACTGCAAATTCCAATTTGTCTGGACAACAACTTGGAAAGGAGACAGACGTGAGAAAATCAGGAGCAATGGGCAGGGAGGAATTTATATGACATACTGACAGGCAAAGGTGGGAAACTGAATTTTTAAAACATTATTATTATGATTCTAAAGAAACCTGCTCATCTTCTTTTTCCCATTAGAAAGTATGACTAATATTCTACACTCTTATTTTTTTTTTAAATCTCTGCTAACTTGATAGATAAAATTGTTTTAATTTGTATTCTTCCAATTAGAAATCTTTTTGAACTTTTTTTTAAAAAAGGAAAGGTTGTTAGTTATATGCATTTTCACTTTTGAGAACTATCTCATTTCTGTGTTGGTGTTTAGTGATTTTTCGTATTATTTCTAGGGGTACTTTACATATTAACAATTTAACACTGAATGTCTGAAAATATGTTCCTCATTTTTTTAATTTGACCTTTATTTTTATGTAGAACATTTTAAAGATTTGTGTAGTTAAATCTATTGTTCTTTCATGATTTAGAAAGCCTCACTCGCCCCAGAACTTAATATTCATGTCACATTTCTTTTCTTATTAATTGTGGGGCTTTAAGCAAAGAAGTATCATAATTTAAGGTTTTAAACTTTAGGAAGAGAACATGGCAGGAATATGAGCGACATTTTTGATATGTACCTGCTCTTGTCCTCCCCACAACTTTCCTCATTTTTTCCCCCTTCATTCCTAACAACCAAGTCATTAACACACTAATTCAAGCTCCATCCAAGTTTAATGTTACCTCACAACATCTCGACCCCTTGGCTTGACCAATTTTGCAAACGTCAGCCGTTTCCCTCATTGTGGCTGGCTTTTCCTAATCCTCATACAAGTCTCAAGTGATTAGGAACCAATGTGACTTTAGTTCATTCCTTCACACATATGCACGTATGAAGTATTACTTGTTTTGAACAGGTAGCAAGATTCAGTTGCCTCCTGACATAAGTTACGTACTTAACAAAGCCTCAGGGGGAACACCTACCAGATACCACCATCTGTTATTTTTAAGGCAGTTGGGTTTATTGCCTACATTCCTGAAGACACATTCAGCCAGGCAGGAAACAAGTGTTTATGGAGTACCCACAGGGTGCAATGTACTAGGTGCTTGTCAGTTGCTTTTTTACCACAGCAAAGTCTCTGGAAATGGAGCAGTTCTTTAGAATTGACAAGGATTGATAGGAGCAAGAACAGTTAAAAATACACATCAGCAGTATGGCACTGTTAAAACTAGCAAGCCTAAAAAGCAAATGTATAGTTGGAGTATAGCTTTCGAAACTCCAGGGCACAGCATCTTGGTCTTCCAAGCATTGCTTCAGTTTATGCCTGAACCATCTATGTTAAAGTTTATGATTTAAACCTAGAGGAAAAGAATTGAAAAGGTCTCAAGAAAAAGAACAAAATTATTTGATCTCACCTCTCTTTTTAACCAAGTCTCCCATTTCTCAGTTTACTCTTTTTTTCTCAAGAAGTTATCTTGCTTTTGTCAACCAGCAAGTCCTCTTCTACAGTTTTCCTCTATCAACCTGACTCCAGTTGCTCCATTCTTCCCTTGAACAAGCTCCAGGAGGACCCTCTTCTCTCTTCCCTCCTTGGAGTTAACCATGTTTCCTCTGGTCTCCAGCAGTAGTAAATAATTTGCTTAAAATTGTGAATCTCCTTATCTTCACACCATTCTTTATAGACTGTTCTACAAATTCTACAGATACGTTTTTCATCAGGCAATTCTATTCCTTAAGAATTTAAAATAATCCTCCACAGCCTTTCAAATCAGGTATTGTGGTGTTAGTGAAAAACCGTTGAGATTTTGGAAAAGTCTTATAGATTCCAAGTCATTATTCTTCACGTGGCTGCTAGATTAGCGTGGCACAAGTACTTCAGCTAGTGTTACTTTAAGCACAAGCATTCGTGAAAAAAACATGAATATAGCACTCATTGCTATTTCATGTTAATGTACAGATTTATTTTGACAAATAAATATATATGTGACCAACAGTGTATCTGTATGAGATACTTCTTAATGTTGTATTGTAGGTATTTAAACTTAGACTGGGGTGAAAAAACAAAGTAGTTGTCAATCTGTGTTCCCTTGTTCCAAGAATGAATATATTTTAGTTCTGAAATACACAATGGATCAGAAGTAACAATCTACTGGTCAGTAAGAACTGACCAGAGATATGTTTGATTTCCTACTACAATTGTAATAACACAGTCCACCATTTTCGAGTGCAAGTAGAGGCATAGATCAAATACTTGTATAATTAAATACTTGAAATTCACACACTGTGATCGCAGGAAGTCCAGCATCTTCTTGAAGCTTCTTCCTTCTGCTACTGAGTCCAAGCTCATACTGCTTGATGCATGACGGGCCAGTAGATTGAGAGACAGTGTTGGGGCAAGGAATAGTTACTTTATGCGGAGAGCCAGCAGGCTGAGATGGTGGACGTGTCCCAAAGAATTTTCTTACCTGAGTTAGAATTTACGCTTCTTTCATACTACAAGGGGAGGGGGTGTGGCTGGTTGTTTCAAACTTCTTGGTGCCGGAATCCTTTGTTCTTGCAGCTGTCCCTGTCGGTCTGGTCACAATGTTCCTATACACCTCCAACAAGACAATTGTTATTTTCTGTTCTGTAGTTTTTTACCTCTGTATGAATGGAAACGTGTTATACCTTTAAAGGTGGAGTCTACCAGGCAGAGCCTTGAGAATGGGCTATCACGTATATTTCAGGCTATAGGCAACATTCTTTTACAAAGGTGCAGAGCCAGCATGACTAAACACAAAAAACAGAGCACAAAGGTAGAGCTGAAGGAATAGATCCAATATGGAGGCAGATTTGTTTTTCTCTGCTACAATTCCACCCCAATTGTCTGAGCCTCAGCAACTTACAGTCGAAAAATTAATCTTCTTTCAATAGTCAAGAGGTCGTTGTTCTCAAAGATGTCACAGACCAGTGAGGAAGACATTCAAATATGGACAATTTACGATATTAAATTCTTAAAAGATTAATTGTAAAATTAGTTAAAAGAACATAACTTTGGAAGGTTCAAGCAAGCTTTACAGAGTAAAGCTCTAAAAGACGAATTCTTTTTTTTTTTTTTAACATCTTTATTGGAGTATAATTGCTTTACAGTGGTGTGTTAGTTTCTGCTGTATAACGAAGTGAATCAGCTATACATATACATATATCCCCATATCCCCTCCCTCTTGCGTCTCCCTTCCTCCCACCCTCCCTATCCCACCCCTCTAGGTGGTCACAAAACACCAAGCTGATCTCCCTGTGCTATGCGGCTGCTGCCCACTAGCTATCTATTGTACATTTGGTAGTATTTATAAGTCCATGCCACTGTCTCACTTTGTCCCAGCTTACCATTCCCCTCCCCGTGTCCTCAAGTCCATTCTCTACATCTGCATCTTTATTTCTGCCCTGTAAAAGGTGAATTCTTTTGATTAAAATTCCTCAATAAATTGTGAGTTAGTCATTACTAGGAGCTAGTCATTTTTGAACACAGATTAGATGTTAGATTTAAGAGTAGAAACTTCTGGGCTGGAGGATAAAAGGTGTTACATTCTACCCACAGGAAGCCAAGACAGGACTGGGGACAGAAAAAATATATATAAACAAATACTTTTATCCAACACAGGAGCTCTTTAAAATAACTCCAACAGGAAAAAAAAAAAAGAATATAAAATAACACAAGTGCTTGTACTAAAGCATAGGAATAAGAGGAGAGATTCAATTTTTTAAGCATTTCTCAGTAGAATGGCTAGATCTTGGAACAAGCCAAATGTTGGCTATGTATAAAATAAGAGAAATCAAGAATGAATATGAAAAGAAAAGGAAAATAAAAGAAATTGAAATCCCATTTATAGCCTAAATTTTGAGACTTAAATTGCCCTTTATTTGGGTCACATATTTTACTTTACTAAAACTAAAAATATGTGACCCAGACTTTGGCCTCATCCAGATTAGGCCTTTGAAGCTAGAACACTGTCTTCAGCAACTCTGAAATTGCTCCCTTTCTTTCCATTCCTATTTTCAAATCTCTGATTCTTATCTTTACTATCTCATGGCTGGATGTTGCAATAGCATCCTTAGGTATTGCCCCACCTCCAATATCCCTCTCTCTCTGTTGCATCTTGCACGCTGTTACTATCATGTCTTGACAGAACTAAAAAGGAAAAGAAGTAATATCCTGTTATTTACTTGATACCTTTTTAACTCCTAACTCTGGCCTTTATTCAAAGTCTAAGATCTAACCCCAAGCTTATTTCTGCTTCAATCCTATTAATAAATTTACATGAATTATCTTCTCCAGGCAAGACATCCATTTCACAGCTCCAGAGTCTGCCTTAGGATTTCAACTTCACTTGTGCTCAGTCTGTTTCCTTTGCCAAGGGATCCTTTTTCCCAGAGCAAGCATCCACTAAATCAAACTTAATAAATCTGCAGAGGTCTAATCTCATCCCTTCCAAACGTTTTCTGCAACAGCCCTGCTGGATATGAAGTCTTTCCAGACTCAACTTGTATAGTAATCATCAATCAGGTTATTGAAATGGCATCATTTGTGGGCTAGTAGTATTAATATCATTTGTTTTATTTGAAACACATTTTATTTCTCTAACTAGATGGAATGCTGTTTGAGTTCACAGTCTGTGAATGTTCATGTAAATGTGGATTTAAATGTTGGCTCTATCATCTATGAATTTTGTGACTTCTCCAACCTTTTTAACCTCTGAATTTCCATAAATTTCAATTTCCTCTTCTCTAAAAGGAAAGTAATTATATTGTCTGTTAGTTCATTCTTATCCCTGACTCATTCACTCAGTATTTAGTAGATATGTTCCTGCTACATATTGTGCTATTTGTTGCAAAAAGAGGAGAGAACAACATAGAAACCGTCCCTGCCCTCATGGAGCTCTCAGAAAGGCATAAATAAAATAAAACCTCAAGAGCGCTCAAAACATTTCAGTACCCTTCCCTCCCTAAGAGTAACAGTAATAAAAGCTAATATTGATTGATTTCTTATTATGTGCCAGGCATGTTACAAGGCTCTTGTAAGTGTTTTACCCGTATCAACCACCTTGCCGGGAAGGTACTGTTATCAATTCCATTTTTCAGATTAGGAAACAGAGGTTTAAAGATGCTGAATGTTAGGAATTCCCTGGCAGTCCAGTGTTTAGGACTCAGCTCTCTCACTGCCAAGGGTCCGGGTTCGATCCCTGGTTTGGGAAGTAAGATCCCACAAGCTGTGTGGCGTGGCCCAAACAAACAAACAAGTAAAGAGGCTGAATGCTTTATCCAAGTCACATGAACCATGTGAATTGCTCATAGATGACGGTGCCAGGAGTAATCCCAGAAATCTGGACTCCTTAGGTCGTGAACTTAACTGTTTTATAACTCACAGAAAAATCTCACACAGTGTCCTGCTCACACAGGATGCTCAGTCAGTGTTTGCGGTTGGTTTCTGTCATAAATTAGTACACTGCTATCCAGTAAAAATGTAAATGCAAGCCACAAATGTGAGCCCGTGTATAATTGAAAATCTTCTAGTAGTCATGTTAAAAAAGCAAAAAGAATTAAGTAAATTAATATCAATAATATGTTTTACTTAATACAGCTAACATATTACCATTTTGACATGTAATTCATATACAAATTATTAATATGATTTATTTCCTCCTTTCTTTTTCCTCCCTCTCTTCCTTCCTTCTTTCTGTCTCCCTTTTTTATTTTAAAAACTAGGTCTTCAAAATCCTGTGTGTATTCTAGAGTTACAGTGCATCTCAATTCAGACTAGCCACGCCCCAAGTACTTGATAGCCGCATGTGACTGGTGGCTACCATAGTGGACAGAGTGGGATTAATATTATTTGCTGACCAATAAGTTTACATGTCAAAGAAGCATAATCCTTGTTAGACTAGAACCATAAAATCCGATCTTGGAGCACAGCTATGATAAAAGAAATATAGTCATGAAAATCAAAGTAAATTTTTAAAATTTCAAACTTTTTACTAGTATTTCATGAAAGTCACTCAGGGTATCTAAACACGGGTTACAGCACACTTGTTAAAATTTATCATCTAGCTACTTGCATTGTATTCTGCAGCTCCTCCGACACCTCCTCCTTTCAGACTCTTAACTTCTCAGATACTTTCTTATCTACTTCCATCCCATATGGCTTTTCTCTCCTGATTTTCCTAGCCTTCCCTCACCATTTTATCCTATAAATCAACTAAGAAACTTTGACTAATTCTTCTACTTTTCCTACTTACTACCTCTGTGACTCCCTCTCTTTACTGTAGCATCACAAAAGCCCAAAGAACCCTTCAAATAGAGAACTCTCCTTGGAAAGCAAGGAAATGTGGAGAACAGAAATAGGACAAAGGGATTTTTTTCCTTTGCATGCTTGCTTTGCGGAGTGGAAGATTATTCTCATAGCAGCAATAGCTCCTACTTAGTGGGGGCTTTCCTTTTTCTCCACTGAAAAGCAGATGGAGTTAGAGTCAAGTTGAGAGTCACAGTTTCCCTTAGGAAAAGAACAGGCATGTTCTTCATTCCTGTTAAATTTAAGAAGTAAAGAACAACGCAGTGCATTGGAGTTAGAGGAGCTTTAGCTTGGAAAATGGGCAAATGTGACTTTGTTATTTCACCTAGGATAGAAAGTACCTCTGTGTTTTCCCCATTATCTAATCTGCAGTGAGGAAGGAGACCAGAGCCTTGCAATTCGTGAATCAGATTACAGTTCTTTGCTCTTTTTTTTCATTACTAAGAAATAGTCATTGAGTATCTTTTTTTTTGTTGTTCATGGTCTTTAGGGAAAAAAACACCCTTATTGAACTAAGGCTTCAAGCTTAAATTCTGAAGACAGATAATAGTGATTTGGAAGAACGTTTGTATGTTTTATATAATTGTTCATTGAATATTAGTTACCCATTTGCATGGTATGGCCCCTAAGGGAGAAGGGCTTCTCTTTTCCTCTTCCACTTTTCCTTTCTTTCTTCCTGTATCCCTGGCAAAAAAATTACTTATCTTAAAAAGAAAGGAAGACCAAAAAAAAAAAAAATACTTATCTCCAATCCCAGTCTAGGAAAGTTCTAGGTAAGCTTTTCTGATCCCAAACCCCAAGCCAGAATCAAGACCTCCCCCTTTTGTGCTCTGACTGTATTGCAATGGCAACTATTAACAGCATTACAGGCCGTGTGTTTCCATGGTTTCTTGTATCTTGTTCATTTCTCTATCTCTGGCATTCCCTGCAATACCTGACACATGTGGCTGGTGACTACTCTAGTGGACAGAGTGTAGTACGCCCTTGATGAAAGCTTTGTGAACGAACAAATGGCTCTTTCCTTTAAGCCCCTGGCCCCTCAACCCCGAACTATCAAAGTTTGTCGAGTCTTTGGCAGTCAGTGCTCCTTAATAAAAATAGTGCCTATTTTCCATTCCTCCTGGTGCTTCCCGGTATCTAGGAGTAGGGTGTGGTCCAGATATAGATGGACAGTGATTTAGACTGTAATTATTAAAAATATTAAGAAGTTTGACAGTCTGGCTTCTAGAATGTTTTCACCGAATAGAGAAAATCATAACTTTTGGAAAGGAAAAAAAAAATCCCATTTTCATTTTACATCAAAGAAGGTAATTAAAGAACGAGAAGAGGAGTGGTATTCTCCATTTTAAGCATAATACATCCTCTAGAGCTGGTGATGGGCATCTTGATAACAGAATAATTAATTTGGTATATATTTTTTCTTGTTTTCTCTTCACAGGAGATTTAATATCTGAGAGAAGGAAAATCTATAGATGTAGATGGATATGACAGAGTTGAACAAAGAATAAGAAAAAAATTATTTTTATCACAATTAGTAAAAGAAAGACTATTAGAGAAGCTTTCCTGTATACATTTACATGAATTCTCCTTAGAAGAGTGTGGAAGCATTATTCTAATAACATAAGATGGAAAACAAATAAGCATATTGCAATGAGCTGTCCCCAGAAGCTGGAGTAGGTAACCTAATAGCAACTATCAATTACTTTCTCATGTATTTTCCTAGAAAAATAAATCAACTTTGGTCTTGGAAGACAGTCAAGATTGATAATAATGTCAAAGTTGATTTCAACTTTTCTACCTCATAAATATTTCCAGAGGGAGGCATAGGCACAGATATGCCTTGCTGAAAATCTCCCAGGGAGATTTTCCAGTGACCCAGTGAATCATATGGTAAGGCCCCTCATTTGCAAGTATAACAGTCATTTCCTCCACTTCTTGTTTAACGACGTGCATTTCCTGATAAGGTTCCCGTATCAAGTAATCTTCCCCATCTATAATTTTTGTGACTCCCCAGAATGAATTGCCAACATTCTGCCCTTGATCTATCAGGGAAGAACAAATTGACAACATTCCTGGTAGGTTTACATACTGCATATTTTCTCAGAACAAGCACTCCATTTGTGTAAGATGGCTAAGCCCATCAACAAAAAGAGGTTCTACTTCATAGCAGATTTTGTAGCAGAACTTTCTCCTTATTAAATTTATTTTGTCTCCTCAGTTCCTGAAAATATAGATGTAGGTATCAAGTAGTGGGAAGATGTGATTGATACATAATGAGACAGTGCCTTGTCAGAAATAGCAGGTTACCATGGTGCAACATAGTGAGAAAGACCAAGCACGCAGAGGCTATCTCATCTGATACCCTGGTTGCAACAAAGACTGGTTTCTGCAGATGTGGTTAAGCTTGGACAGAATGGATAAGGCACTTAAGATAAATTACACCTGGGTGTTAGGGAGCCATAAAGTATGCGATTGTTACCCAGATGGCAGCTAACATAATCACCTTTCCCCCTAATATCCAAGTACGTGTTCTAAACCTCCATTTTATAGATTGTAGAAACTATGCTCCAAAGATTTCTTTGAATTGTTTTCATGGTTATATCTGGCTCTGAGCCCTTGTGTCCAGTGAAGTATTGCAGTTCTAGGGACAGTTTTTTTATGCTATTCCAGTTGTCCTTCTATCAGACTCTGTAAAACAAAAGTAAAGTAAAACAAGTTGAAGTAAAGCAAAACCCTGTTTCTTAGTTTCCATAAGATGTAAGCTACACAATGATCTTCGAGAGCACCTATCTTTAATGCATATTGCTTGTTTGTTTTTATGCAAGTTCCATACAGACAGAAGCAATCTATCCTACTTGCCGTATCTCCAGCACCCCACACAGTACCTAAAACAGAGAAGCCAAGAATACATATTTGTTCAGCTCTATATTTCCAGCTTGTAGTTTTGTTGTGGATACATGGTAGACAATAAATGTTCGATGAAATTAGTTGGAAGGATACAGGAAAGGAAGATGAGTAAAACCACACATGTAAATAAATCAGCTGAGAAGAAAAACCTTGTTTTGTTGTTTAAAGGGATTTTTGTTTTGTATCAAATTGAGCAGAAGAAAAACATATAGGTCCTTTGTAAGAGCAAATTTGCTCATCCTCCAATGAAAACTGAAAGCCTTGAGTGCAGGAATGGGCAGACTCCGTTAAGAACACTTTCTATAAAATGCAAGTGTTTCTCACAATCACCTTGGGCCGATTGGCCACATGCAGATCCTGGGCCTCAGTCCTCCAGGACTCTGATTTGTGGAGTTGGGGCCCAGGAATCTGAATGCAGCTGGTCCTCAAACACTGTATGAGATATAAGACAGCTGGGAGTGGCCCTGCACAGGCTGGGATTTGACTCGTGGCTTCAACCACTCTCTACAAATTACAGGGCTTTGCCTCTTTGTTACTTGAATTTTGTTATTCTAACTTAGTTATTCACTGTTTATTTACAGAATAAAATGTTTCCGTTCCCTTTACTTCCAAAGTTAGGAGAAGGTTTTTACAAAAGAAGAGCCTGGATCAAGATGCCCTGAAATCATCTTTTGAGGATGAAATTCTCCCTAATCATGAATGGTTAACCTATCTGGCATCCCAGAAAGACATAATGTCTTTTATTATTATTATTTTCTATACACTGTAGACGCTTGGCTACTGGGTACTGCTGGAACCCTGAACCCTGAATTGCTTGTGGGGGAGTTGAACAATTTTTATCTTAACCTTACATTACTGTAGCATTTTGCATAATATGCATAATTTTTAATGAAAGCTTTTCATAAAACTGAACGCTCTACAGGTATTCCGCCTACATGGCCGTCTAATTTCACACCCCTGATGGATTTCCCTACAATGTTGCTAGGAGACCAAGACACTTCTTAACAAAGGTTACAGAATGTTATTAACCATGTGGATATCTGCTCCCCCAAATCCATTTGCTTGTTGCAAATGTGGCTTCCTTAAAGTGTGGTGTTTAGGACAATCCAAGTAACCATGGGGAAATTGTGCAGCTCCCTAAGGTAGGGGTGCAGTACTCTTCTGAGCAATATCACCACCTAGCTCTTCTCCCAGTTTTATGAGCACATAAAGGTGGAGAGGGCTGTGCGCTTTTATTTCTTCGTGGGACAGAGACTTATATTTTGCTGCTGTTCCATTCTAGAACCACAGATAAAAGAAAAAGAATCAGAGCACAAGAGTCAGGGATTGTTGCGAAAAAGATTTCTCTCAACATTTTTTGAAAGTCACCCCTGTTTTTTATTTTTCATTTTAGTATCCCTTTGAAGTACATTATGTTAGCCAGGGTAGACCAAGATTCGCTATTGACATCATAATTTAATCCTAAAATGGCAATCTAATTAGCATAAATCTTATTAGCAGTTTATAAGTTTTAAAAGTAATATACGTTTTGGTGATAGATCTTCTGTATCATCAAACGAAACTGTGGGTATAGTCAATGAGTAGCAGTGCAGAAATCTTTTTGTGGTCAGGTACAGATAGAAGCTGTCTTCATGACCATAAACCTGAAACAGCTGAGGTTCTGAAAAACCCAGGATTGCACGGTCCATGCTTCAGAAGTATTTGATCCAAAAAAGGTGGGTTCCTCCTGAAATCCTTCTTTCTGGACCCTAACTCTCCACTGTTTGTTTCCCCCAGTCTCTCTTTCTTCTAGACACTAACCTTCTGAGCATGTTCTCTTTCTATTTCAGCAGTCCCTCTTCCTAGAACAATTTCCAGCTGTTTAACTTCCACTGGACCTTTAAGATGCCAGCTCAGAGACTTTCCTGGTGATCCAGTGGTTAAGAATCTTCGCTCCCAATGCAGGGGGCACGGGTTCGATTCCTGGTCGTGGAACTAAGAACCCACATGCTGTCAGTCGTGGCCAAAAATAAAAAAAGTCAGCTCATTTGTCCCTTTATCAGGGAAGCTTTCTGTGAACCCTTCCACCCCAGCTGACGCCTTTACTATAAACTGTCACAGTAGCTGGTATTTTTTTAAAAATGTACAACTGTAGTTGTGATTATTAGATGAAAGTCAGTCTTCTCCCCCTCCTCATTCCACGAAGGCAGAGGTTTGTTCCCTACTATAGTCACAGTAGCTGCCATTTATTAGGGGTTTATAAATTTTCAGGACATACTTGTTGATGAATAACTGAGACACATGATACTGTTCTCTCCAACACTCTATAACTCTCTGGTTCTCTTACATTTTTTGACTGGTCCTCTATACTTTCTATCCATTATTTTAAGTAACTTCCAGGATTTTAATTTTGTTTCTTTTGTCTTCCTCACCTATTCCTAAACCTTACTTTCAAAGCTCAGCTAATCCAGATGACTTTCAAATCCAATGATTCTGTCTTGATTTCTCATTCTAGCTCTAGTCATCTGTTCTGTACTATATTTAAGATTCAGTCACTTGAAGGTTCAGCTGTCATTTCAAATTCCACTTGGGAGAAATAGATGAAAGAGTATTGGCTTTGTTCTTAGGAGTCATAAATATTTAGTACTGTACAACTTTGGAAAAATTATTTTACCTCTCTGAGTCTCCATTTCCTTATAAAATTGAAATATCGATACTTGTCATGCAACATTGTTTTAAAGATTCAGAAAGTATAATAGACACACATATGTGTGTATGTGTTTACATTCTGACATTCCATATCAATCAATGCTTGAGACAGTTGGCAGTCAATAATAAGCATGTATTGCTTTATATATTTATTAGAATAAATAATCTCTCCAGCCTTTTACTCTTTCCTATTTTACTTATCTTTAAAATAATAAATCCCCATTTTTCTTAATGGGGTTCAATGTCTTAGAGTCATTTTTCTACTCCATAGGTCAAATCAAAGATCAAATCCTACTACTTCTTCCTTCAAACTGTGTCTCTAATTTAATGTGTTGAATTCAAAATACTGTTCACATTTTTACCACCTTGACCCTGGCCCTCACACTTGGCCCTGGACCCTTTAAGCTAGACTTCTCATAAATTGCTTTGCCCTGGTCTCTTATCCTGTGCCTGTTACCAGTTTAATCCACCTAGATCATGTGGTTTTACCCACAAGGTCCTCATGGAAAAGCCTGTTATCACTCCTGGCAGAATTAAGTCCAGTTTCTCCTCCCACTTTCAGTTCTTCTCTCCTCCCTATCTAACCTAAAGTCCTCATGGACCCCACGAACTCAAGATCCAATTAGTCTATACTCCACATACTTCACACTTCATGATGGTCCCCAGTTGTCTTCTCTTTATCATGTTGTTCCTTCTGCCTTGAATGGTTTCACAGCCCTTTTCTTCCAATCCCTTTTCTCAAAGCTCACATCCAGGCATTTACCTAAATTTCTGTAGCTTTCTCCATCTACAGTTCCATGATGATGTAATGATTATTTTTGTGTTACTTTGATCCTGATTGTTTCATGTATGGCCTAATAAGTTCCTTGAATATGGTGGCTGTGTCTTCTGGTTTTTCCCCCCTTTGCTGGACCTTAAACAATTCTGGATTTGTAAATAGAATTTTTAATTTGCATTGTTTACTGTAATCACTCTGGGTTGAAGTACCACAGAGAAAAACTGAAAGTTAATAGGTTCAATTGTATGAAGTTATCAATAGTTGACCAATTTTGACCTATCACACAAACAATTTTGTATGGTTCAACCTGATAGTTTGAAGTCCTGATCTCAGATGACTTGTTAAAATATCAAATAGATGTTTTCTCAGTTTAGAAATGGTCCATAGAAATTAGGAAAAGGATAGGTTACTGTCCTGTTCATATCTCATTCTACATGCTCTAGAAAGGACATTCTCCATTGCTTTTTGTTTGTTTTGTTAAGATAGCCCAAGTTTATTTTCTAAGCAGGCTGGTGAAGAAAATATTGGAGGTGATTAATAAACTTTAGATCCACATTTATTCCTGAAAGAGGAATTTTTATTGTGTATAATGCAATTACCAACATTTTACTAGGGCAGATCTAGGATCAAGACCCAACCCTGCCACAAACTTGGATAACCTTAAGCAGCTTACTTAAATTTTCGGTGTCTTTGGTTCTTCATCTATAAAAGAGGTTGATAACGTAAGTATCTACCGCTCAAGGTCAGGGTGAGAATTAAATGAAATAATCTAAATAAAGACTTTAGACCAGTGCTGGCACATAATAAGCATTCACTGAATGTCAGTTGCCTTTATTACTCCTAATTTAATAAAAGAAGAGTCTCTGATATTCTGTAGATGTAACCCAATACCGATAAGCATAATAGTAGCTCTCTGTTTATGTTACGGGGCAACATATCACCTTATTTATTCTTTCTGTGTTTTTTTTTAAGTGAGACTTGAGGCTTTTCAAAACGAGTAAACATTATAAGTAAATAAATGTCTTATTCCTATAAAGTAAATCACCATAATTTCATATCATGTCTCTCTCTTCTCCTCTGTAGACATGAGTTCAAGCAGCATTAAATGAGACCTCTGTAACTTACTTGTTTTTAGAAATATCTTGTGCTTTCTGCAACAGATCACTTCTCCTTCACAACTCTCCCCATCTCCTACAAAAGCAAGAGCCATAGCTCAGAAAGCAAGTTATTCAGGCAAAGTCCAATTCTTTTTGTACTATAAAATGAAGATAAATTGAAACCATAATACCAAGCAGTGGTATGGATCATTCATGGATTAAAGATTTGTCTGGTTGAAAGGATGTAGCACGATGCTTGAAAACACATTGAAATTGCCCAATACTTTTATGACAACAGTGTATTTATATAGGGTTTATTCCTGAATGATTCAGTGTATTTATGGATTTAGCAAATTACTATATGTAAGCCATTTTTTAAGTACCTGATTAGGCTGACATCACCTCTGTTGATTCATCTATTTATTAATTCGACAAATATTTATGAAAGTATTTATGAAAGTAGGCTAAGCACCTAATAATCTGGAGCTTACCCAAATTAGGGCTGCCTCTCCTCTTATATAATTTTTTTTTAAAACTTCATTTATTTAATTTATTTATTTTTGGCTGCACTGGGTCTTTGTTGCTGCGTGCAGGCTTTCTCTAGTTGTGGTGAGCAGGGGTCACTCCCGGTCGCGGTGTGAGGGCCTCCCACCGCAGTGGCCTCTCCCATTGCAGAGCACGGGCTCTAGACGTGTGGGCTTCAGGAGTTGTGGCTCGTGGGTTCTAGAGCGCAGTCCCAGTAGTTGTGGCGCACGGGCTTAGTTGCTTCGTGGCATGTGGGATCCTCCGGGACCACGGCTCGAACCCATATAACCTGCATTGGCAGGCAGATTCCCAAGCACTGGGCCACCAGGGAAGCCCTCTCCTCTTATATAAATTTTAAGGGCAGCCATGGCCAAAGAGTTTATGATCTTTTATTTCCACTTTAAATGGTGCCAATATAATCGTTATTTCCGACTTCATGTCTATCTCCAGCTTAACGTGATGTGCTTTAATTGTAGGGCTAGCCTGACTCCCAGCACTGGTTTTCCTACCTGGCAATGGGGGAGAACTTTGTGAGTGCAACTGAGCAGTTATTTCTGGGAAGTGTATTGACCCTATTTCTCCCTGCCCCAACTTCTTGGCAGAAATTAACATTTTCTTGGTGATCTTCATTCACAACATTCTTACCTCATCTGGTTCTGTTTTCTCTCTATTCAAAGCCATCATAATTCTTCAACAAAGGGGCTTGAAGCAGAGGTTTTATGTATATTACATAGTCTCCCTTATTTAGCTTCTCACCCTATCTTTTGGAAGGGGCCCAGAAATCCAGATACCTTGCTGCACCCTGTTGGAGAAAAATGTTAACAGTCCTTTAATTCCATCCCTTCCCCAGACAAGGAGAAATTGTTAAATGGCCATGCCAGGGGTTTCAAGCCCCATAAGTGATGCTTGCCAAAGGGTCTTTCATAAAGCATAATTACATACATTAATTGATAAAATCAGACTCAACTGGAACTGGTAAATGTAGTAGATAAGGCAAATATGGGACGTCTACTTTCAAGGATTTTAGAGTCTGAAAAAAATGGTTTTTGAACAAGTGCAAATAAAGGAGGAAAAAGAACATTTCTGGCATAGGGGACAGCATTAGATGGAACCTGAGGCCAAGAGAGCATGGTGGTTTTAAGAAATTAAAGAGGACCCCTATGGCTGCAATGTGGAGTGACAAAGAAAGGAGGCCCAGATCCTGCAGGCATGTGCACTGTTCAAGATATTCGGACTTTACCCTAAAGGCTAGTGCAGTCAGGAAGGGTTTTCAACCACACAGTGAGCTGTCAGATTTGTGTCTTTCGAGATTACTTTAGCTGTGGTGTAGAAGCATTGGAGGAGGGAGACCAGATGTGAGGGAGTCAGCTGTCAATCCAAGTTTCACTTAATTAATCTTTTGTTTGGTTGAGATTAAAAAAAAATCAATTCTTAAAACTTTCTTTGGGCTTCCCTGGTGGCGCAGCGGTTGAGAGTCCGCCTGCCGATGCAGGGGACACGGGTTCGTGCCCCGGTCCGGGAGGATCCCACATGCCGCGGAGCGGCTGGGCCCGTGAGCCATGGCGGCTGAGCCTGCGCGTCCGGAGCCTGTGCTCCGCAACGGGAGAGGCCACAACAGTGAGAGGCCCGCGTACCGAAAAAAAAAAAACTTTCTTTAATTTCTCATTTCACGTCCTCTAATAACCTTTTCTAAAAGAGTTTTCTTCTATTCCCTTGCCTAATCTTATCTTCCAAAGGCCTTGTGGAAGAGCCCTTTTAGGAAATCTTCTAGATTCATTTATAAGTTTTTGCTATTTTGAATCGTAGCACATTATCGGCATTGTCTTTTCAGCCACTTATTTATGGCTGCCTATTTATGGTGGCTGTTTATTAACTAATAAAGTGATTTCTTCTTTCTTCCTTGCCTTTTTAAATTAATTGGAGAAGGAGATCTGTCCTGCTTAGCTGTGCACCAGTTTCAGAGCCTTGCATGCAATAGCAAATAAATAACTGATGAACTAAATGGAAACGATGTCATACACATACTCTTAATAAAGTAAGTTACTTCTTTTGGTGGAACAGTGGTGTAACTTGGTGTTAGTAATATTCTCTTTTGTGGCATTGTCTTAGACATGGCTTTGCCCACATAGATAGAGCTTAAAATGTATTTTTACTGAGTCTGGAAGAACACTAGTTCTACGAGCCTGGGATTTTGTCTCTACCCTGATTTCTTACTCTTTAGACAGTGATTCATTGTTCTAGAAGCTGGTCTTATTTTCTTTAATTCCCATTCTCTTTAGATTTTAAGCATTCATCCCTATTCTGAAGGTCCTCTGCGCTTTCTGAGGGGTTTCATATGCACTGTGGAGGTCAAGTTCAGAGCATAAGTTCTTCTCTATGCTACCCCAGTCATATCCACGAGTTTCTGTTTTTGTGTCCCTGACTACGTAACTGATTTGTAATTTTGTTGCTCCGTAAGTGGCCTTAGGAAGCTTCCAAACATGAGCTAAGTCGGAGAAACATTACATGCAAGTGTTAATTGAAATATGGAAATAATATGTACCACATAGGTTGAGGAGTATAAATTATTTCTCTGGAATAAAATAAATAGCAATAAAAAACACTCCTGTGACATTCTTTAATTATCAAGATAAATGAAATCTCTGGTCTGTAAATTGCCAGTAGAATACTGGCATTTAGACAGTGAAGCAAGATTAGTGCTATAAAGCTTAAAACTGACATAACTTCTCTTCAGTTCCCTAAAGGACAGTTAGCCAACTCTTACGGCTTCCAGAGAAAAACATCAGATCTTCTGAAAAACTTTCTATCATTTAATTGTGTATGTAAGGAATAGGAAAAAAAAAAAAAGCTTCAGAAAAATGTTTATACCTGGTTTACTGCAGATTAAAAAAACCCTGAAAATTTAGATAAATATATCTAATGTTATTAATACTAATATTGGTCTACAGTAATTTATACTAATTTTATAAATACTAATATTTACTTAACGCTAAGTAGGATAATTTTTTCAAACCGTTGAGTGTTCTGGCAGAAGACGTTAGTTCTTTGGGGCTAATACCTTCATTTAAGAAAGGACAGAGAAATGGAAACTTGGAAAATTAGTGTGGAAAATTAGTGTATCAGTTCATTTCCATGGAAGTCATTATTCTTGGCAGAAATAGTCAAAGCATTTAGGAGTTTTAAGCTATATCTGGATGTTAATGATGTTTAAGTCCCTTAGTCCACAAAAGCTAACAGCATCTTTTTTGATATTAGATATGTGGTGAGATTTTCTACTCCAATTTTTTCATCTTTATAAAAAATATCAAACTGAAGATATTCTAGCAATACATTTTTTCCTTATACTAAATGTAAGCCAAAAGTGTTGAAAGGAAATTTTTTTTCTAAGGTTTGAGCATTCCATGATTTCATAGATGATTCTTTAATGATTGTGCTCAGAAATTATTTTCATATTATGTAATGCAAGTCAAGTTGCAATGGCTCAGTATAAGACACATCCAAATCCTTTTTGGTTCTCAGGCATTAGATGTTTTGACCAGGAATATGGGAGCAATTAAAGAACTTTATTGGCAAAGATATTTTATGGAGGACACGAAGAGAATTTAGAAAGAGCTATCCATAAGGAAACGTTGTTAAATTGAACTACGCTAAGATTAAGACCTTCTATTGATCAGCAGACACCAGTAAGAGAGTGAAGAGGTAATCCACAAAGTGGGAAAAATATAGACAAACTAATAGAACAATGAGCAAATGTTTGAATAGGACCTTCATCAGAGAGAATCCCCCAATGGCTAGTAAACAAGTAAAAAGGTGATCAACCTCATTAGTCATCAGGACAATTCAAGTTAAGTCCACAATATGATACCACAACATCTTGACCAGAATGAAATTGGTCCATTTCTTCTAGGTTGTCCATTTTATCGGTGTATAGTTGCTTATGATCCTTTGTATTTCTGTGGTGTCATTTGTAACTTCTCCCTTTTAATTTCTGACTTCATTGATTTGGGCCCTTTCCCTTTTTTTCTTTTTTCTTTTTTCTTTTTTTTTGCTGCACGCGGTCCTCTCACTGTCGTGGCCTCTGCCGTTGCGGAGCACACGCTCCGGACGCGCAGGCTCAGCGGCCCTGGCTCACGGGCCCAGCCGCTCCGCGGCACGTGGGATCTTCCCGGACCGGGGCACGAACCCGTGTCCCCTGCATCGGCAGGCGGACTCTCAACCACTGTGCCACCAGGGAAGCCCAGCTCACTGCTTTTTAGGGCAGCTTATTTAATTTTCAAACATGGAATGTGGGAATCTTCTTCAACGTAAGATAAATTTATTTCCTTTTCTTTAGCTTTCTACTAAACCTTTCTAGTTATGTGTTCTGGTTCAAAAATGAATAAACCTCTTTCACAGGACAGCCCTAAAAACACCTTTAAATTATTTATTATATTTCACCAGGTCTTTGTTCTTGAAGAGGCCATTTACTAGTATAGTATAAAAATCATAATAATATTAGCTAATGTTAAGCACTTTGCAAATTACAGTGTGTTTTTTAGCTTTGGATATCACAGAATATTTAGTATTTGGGGGGATCATAATTTTATAGGTGAGGATTTAAGTAATAGTTACAGAAGCTAAAGAGCTTGCTCAGGGTCACAGGTTAGTCAGTGATGGAGCTTGGTTTTAAACCCAGTTATTTCCTGTAACAGAGCCCCAAATCTGAAATGCTTCACTTTGTCTACCGTATGACATAGTTTCCAGATTTCTCACCATTGCATTTGAACTCCTTTAAATGCCTTTGATTTGAAAATGTGCCTCTTTAAATACAATACTCAGAACTGGATGTAATACTCAAGGTATGATGTAACCAGCACAAAATAGAATAAAACTTCCTTCCCCTGAACTAGATTTGCTACATGAAGTTTACCATAACATTTCTGTACTCATGTTACAAATGCACTCTTGATTAAATACAATTTGTGGCTATCTTCGAACTCAAAACTTCTTTCTTTGTTTAAAACAAGATAATGCTCTGACATAATAGCTCCTTAGGTAACTTTACAATTGATTTTTTAAAAAAGTTGTGGGGAAATACATATGGCATAAAATTTACCATCTTCATCATTTTTAGGTGTGTAATTCAGCAGTGTTAAGTATATTCATGGTGTTCTGCAATCAATTGCCACAACTTTTTGATCTTGCAAAACTGAAATTATATATACATTAAACAACAAGTATCTATTCCCTTCTCCCTCCAGCCCCTGGCAAAAACATTGTACTTTCTATCTCTATGAATCTGACTACTTTAGGTATCTCATATAAGTGGAATCATAAAGTATATTTTCGTGGAGTGTGTGTGACGAACTTATTTCACTTAGTGGTTCATCCACTTTATAGCATGTATCAGAATTTCCTTCCTTTTTAAGGCTGAATAACATTCCATTGTATGTATATATACCCTGTTTTGCTTATCCATTCATCCACTGATGGACACTTAGGTTGCTTCTACCTTTTGGCTATTGGGACTAATGCTTCTGTGAACATGGGTGCATAAGTATCTCTTTAAGACTCTGCTTTAATTCTTTTGGATATAGACCCAGCAGTGGAATTTCTAGGTCATATGTAATTCAATTTTTAAATTTTTGAGGAAACACCATACCGTTTTCTGCTGTTGCTGCACCATTTTACATTCCCACTACCACAAAGTTTCCAATTTCTCCAAAACCCTGCCAACGTACTCGTAATTTTCTTTTCCTTTCTTTTTTCCTCCCCTTCCTTCCCTCCTTCTTTCCTCCCTCCCTTCCCCCCTCTCCTTCCCCCTCCCTCCCTCCCACCCTCATTCTGTTTCTCCTCCCTTCCTTCCTTCCTTTCTAGCAGCTACCCTAATGGGTGTCAGGTGATATCTCATTGTGGTTCTGATTTGCATTTTCTTAATGTTTAATGATGTTATCCATCTTTTCACATGGTTTAGACCATCTGTATATCTTCTTTGAAGAAATATCTATTCAAGTCTTTTGCCCATTTTTAATTGGGTTATTTCTCTTCTATTGTTGAGTTGTAGGAGTTCTTTATATATACTGAATATTAATCCCTTCTTAGATATATGATTTGTATATATTTTCTCCCATTATGTAAGTTGCCTTTTTACTCTATTGATTCTGTTCTTTGATGCATTGAAGTTTTTAATTTTCATGTAGTCCAATTGATCTATTTTTACTTTTGCTGATTGTGCTTTTGTTGTCATGTGCAAGAAATCATTGCCTAATCCAATGTCATGAAAATTTTCCCCTATGTTTTCTTCTAAGAGTTTTATAGTTTTAGCTTTTAGGTTTAGGTCTTTGATCCATTTTGACTTAATTTTTGTACACAATTGACTTTTTTTTAACATAAATGTAAGTTTCACATTTAGTTCCATTAAATTTCATATTTTTAATTTGGTCATTTTCCCATCTTATCAAGATCTTTCAAAATCACAATTACATCATTATATTTATTCTCCTTTTGAAGAATCTGCATGTCATCTTAAATTTCATCTGCATGCCCTCTCTGTCCTCAACCTAATAATACTGTTTATAAAGGACATTAAAGTCCTTCCTGTGAGTGTTGTTGGTCAGCACTATTTAAGTGTGTTTGTTGAAGTTTTCTTCATAAGTTCAACAAGAAAATTATGAACATTAGGGATATTTACTTCATAAAGTTTTACTGACATCCATACTTACTATGATTACAGTATCTCTTTAACTCATCAGCCCCCAAATTACATTAATTTGAATTAAAGTTAGTGATAATATGAACCAATTGACTTAGCATGTAAATTGTAGAAAAGATTTTATAAAATGCATTTTCCATTATTTTTTAGTTCACACAGTGCTAAAAATTGCTGCAGGGTGAAAGTCCTTCTATACTTCCTCTAATAAAAATATAAAAATTATTTCTAATTATATTGTATAAAACTTGTAAATTAATTGTTTTTTGTTTTACATGTTGAAAAATAACCTTACAATCATATTTGCATTATTAATTTGCTTTCAAAGTCTATCTTCATGCATTGTACATAGTACAAACAAAAACTACTGATCAAAGCCTCCAAAATTTTATAAACACAGGATTAGTGGGGCTGATCATGATGGAAGTTTACAGAATTAATGGGAAGTTAGTAAAAACTTATTCTTAATGATTGTATTGCTATCTGATTTATTCTTTTCATATGTACTGATGTAACACACAAAAGAAAAAAGAAATACATATACATATATACATTTATATATAATATACATTTACATATATAAATATATTTACTTACTATATATACATATATGGTTTTTTACTTACAATCTGTTTATGTTAGTAATTTCATGGCAGAGGAGCTGTGTGATGGCCTGTTGTAGTCATTATATCAAAAGAGAGTCCTGAGAGAGCTTGAATTCACTGAAATCTGAACTACGCACTGATGATTCCTGAGGAGGACATGACCTTCAGGTTAGACAATCAAGACCTCGTTATTTTTATCAAATCTGCCAAGAAAAATCAATTACTTCCTTCAGAAACAAATTAAACAACAAACCTTTCCCAAGGAAGTTATACACGTTTGTTTATGGAAGTTGAGATTGTTTTTGTGTTCAAAAATACTTGCTTTCTCAAGAATGCATTGTTAGAAATGAGTCTAAAGAATAAGATTTTGATATTTTTAGACAGATAGAAATTTAATATATAACCAATAATTGGTTCAGCTTTTGTAGCTAGTGGTGGGAACTCAACAGAACTATGTTTAATATGTTCCCTAATTTATCATATGAAACCAAAAATGTTGACTCACCTGAACTGTGGACATTTAATCTACTGTAGAATTGTATAGGTCTACATAGTCAAAGTTTTTTCAATAGCAGTTGTTTTTTCATCTGAATCTATAGCTTTACTGATGTAACTATAATACATATATATATACTTACTCTGAAATAACATAATATGCCTTTATGTTTTATCTGTAAGTTTATTCCATGTCTTTGGTTAAAATTCCATGCATAAAAGAATTGAGAATTTTATTTAATAGAAAGAAAAAGAAAAACAATGCAATTGTATTGTCACAATTATACACTATAATATATACATATAAATATATTATGGTAAAAATATTATTGATAAACCATCATATATCATTAATGGAAAATATAGTCACAAAAAAAAAAACTTCAAGCTGGGCGTTTGCAAACTGCAGTACATGAGTGAAGCATTAAGGGATGGAAACCTCCAGTCCTATTAATATGCCCAAAGACATTCTTCATAGCATTTTAGAAATCCCATGATATATTTGGATGCTTCTTGTGGCCACATAATGAGCAATATAACCTTGCTCCAAAGCCTGGACTTTCCCTTCATATATCCACAAGTCCCAAACAGAAAAATGTGATGTTAGAGAGCAGAGCAATTCATGTGTTCTGGGTATGGTATATTAAGGGATACAAACATATTGGAACAAAACTACTTTCATGAAACGATGAAAAGATATGTATAAATTCATCTACACACACACTGACACACATGTATAGTTATGTTTCAGTCATGATGTAGATTCATTTTGTGCTGGTTACGAGTGTCAGCTTTGTACCTGGGTAGGGAATCTTTGCTTATGGTCAGATTACTTAAGCCCTTGTTTCTCATTTATAAAATTGGTGAAAGATTTTATACTTGTAAAACACTTATAATTTGTTGGCACATAGTAAAGATTCATAAATGGTAGTGGGTATTGTGAGAAATAACCTGTGATGTTACACGGGTTAATGCATATAATATGACTGACACAATATTTTTGTTACCTTTAAACCGCTTGTGCCAGACTCTTCTATGTGGAGTGAGGCTGAACTTTGAACTGCTTCCAGCACTCTGTAGCCATGGACATTGTTTTAAAATGAAATTTCTTGTACTCTTATGTCATCCTGAAGATGGTGTTTTGCTGTTTCAGAATATTCTCAATTACACACTATCATATTTGACCTTAAAATATCTCTTTCTGGGAAAATGGAAAAGTTGTGTAAAATATATATTAGCTCAAAAAATATTTATGGAATATCTGTTGAATGGAGGCATCCCTAGATATATTACTCCCTTTTATGGGATTTGAGATCAAGATAGGGATATGAGATATTAATGTATGAATATTATGCAATATTATTGAAACTTTAGACTTTATGAGGGACATTAATTAAGACAGCCATTATATAACTGTATCCGTGAAGGTACATAAAGACATATTCTTTGCTGTTAAGTCCTAACTTTTACTGCTATCAAGCAGTTAATTTTTACAGAAGTACCGACATATAAAGCTTTGTTGTTCTGACTTCCAGGCAATTGTAAGTCTCATAATTCCTTACAATCGCTGTTTAATTTCTATCCTTTCTTTTAAATGGTGGGGTGTTTGGGAGGAGCGGATTGCACTAGCTTTCCACATTGAGTGTAAACTCAATACTTCCACTGCATTTCCAGAGCTGGACATTGTTCCTACCCAACCAGCTTGCTCTGTATCTTAAGGTTCATCAGGAAAGTCTTTGTTAACCGCCAGATGGTATGTCGACCTAAGGAAATGAGCCTTTAGCTACTGGAAATCTGTTGTGCCAAGTACAACATTCCTAAATGGATATGGAAGGAGAGATCATTGTTTATGGCCCACCCATTAGCCCAGAAGAGTTGCTGAGTCCTGGGATTCCAGTAAGGCTAAGGATGGTGAAGTGACAAAAGACTCAGGAGGCCACTTGAAAGTATTTTTCCCTACTTAATTAGGCAATAAAGATTTTCCAGGAAACTCTACTTCCTTAGATTGAGAAGGTCCTTAATATTGCAGATCTAAGATATTGCAAAAATGTGTGCTCGTAGCTTTATTTTCAAATATCTCCCAACCATCTCACCACTCAGCCCTGACCCTAGCCATCATCATCTCTCCTCAACTACTTGCAATAGTCTCTTACCCACGCTTCTGTTCAGTCATTTCTACACACAGAAAACAGATGAATTATTTTTAAATGCAAGTCCAAGTATTATACTCTCCTGCTAGAAACCTTCTAGCGGCCCTCCTTCTCACTTTAAGTGAAAGCCAAAATCCATAGAATGGCCCGTAAATTCTGACACCATTTCTCCATCTCATTTTCACTCTGTCCTCACTCGCGAGGCTCCCACACCCCTGCCTTCTCTGCTGTGTTCTGAACATGAGGCCTGCTCCCATTCACCTTCAATGTTCTGTTCCTTCTGTGGGAACACTCTCACCCCAGATATCCACACAGCTATGCTTTGCTTCTCACTTCCTTCAGGTCTTTGTTCAAACTGTATCTCCACAGCGAGGCTGTCTTTGACCACTATATAAAGTTACAACACTTCCCAACTCTAACAGTCCATTGCACTTTGGTAATTTATTTTCTCCGCTATTACCAACAGACATTATTGTATAGTTTACTTATTTATGTATCTGCCTACCACTACCAGAATATAAATTACATATAAAGATGGGGATTTTTGTCTGTTATATTCATTGTTAACTTTGGAACCTAGAAGAGTTTCTGGCCTGTAGGTAGACACAATAAATATTTGTTGAATAAATAGAGTGAATTAATTGTGCTGGAGATTAAAGTCTTTAAGTCTTCCACAGATTTAAGAATGACCTTGAAATCTTACCAATGACCTGACCTTGAAGTCTTATTAAAATGTCTGAGTTGGGGCTTCCCTGGTGGCGCAGTGGTTGAGAGTCTGCCTGCCGATGCAGGGGACACGGGTTCGTGCCCTGGTCTGGGAAGATCCCACATGCCGTGGAGCGGCTGGGCCCGTGAGCCATGGCCGCTGGGCCTGCGCGTCTGGAGCCTGTGCTCCGCAGCGGGAGAGGCCACAACAGTGAGAGAGGCCCGCGTACCGCAAAAAAAAAAAAAAAAAATGTCTGAGCTGCCGCCTCTCCTCCAGCCAGTGAGCTCTGAATAAAGCCATAGCTTAATGGTTCAACATGGCATGACGTTTTAGTTCTAACTCTGTGTTCCTATGTTACTACATTTTTCCTAACATTAAAACTGGCCTCCTTGGGGTGGCTATAAGGAGCATTCTTATGAGAGGCCCTGGCATAAGAATGTGAAGGAGATGGACGCACACATTCTGAAGTGAATGTAAGCTGCTTTCTTAGAAGCCCTTGCAGAGTCTGATGGAGGAGTGGCAAAAAAGCTGTAACTCTTTAGTGCTGCTTAACTGGCTTTCCAACATGGACATTTGCAAACACCATGACTACAAAACAAATACAGAAAAAAAAGGATACATGGGTAGAGGACTTGAACAATTTTTGTTGCTGGAAAGCAGATGAAAATAAATGAATTTTCATTTCCTTCCAAGCATTTGGTAGACCTTTTAAACGTACCAAATTAATAAGGATTATTGATTAGTTGATTTATTTTTTGTGTATGTAATAGGCAAACTGATTCACCATAACAATTCAATACAGAAAGGAAATTAAAGAATTTTAGTTCCTATTTAAGATATAAGTAATACATGCTAGGTGGTGTGATAAAAGGGAAGGTATAATACGACTTCATAATAAATGACTACAAACTATCTGTCAAAGTTTGAGTCTCATATAAGTGATGACAAAAATAACCTTTATGCAATTATGTCAGACTTTCATTTTTCCCATCAAATATTGCCATATTTATACTCAGTCTGAGGGAAAAAATATTATTTCCCTCAGGTAAGAGATAATGAAAGCAATGTAATGTATTTTATACTCCAATTAATACACGATTTTATTAAGTTAGGATAAAGTATTTTCTTTGTGAATACTTATCATTTATTGTCGAAAGTCACATTTATATCCTTTCATTAAAATATTTTAATTTCTAGTCTTCTCACTTTTATTTCTTACACTCCACTCATGACTGACTCTCTCCAGTATGACTTCTGATAATACCGACGTTGTGCCCTTTAAACCAAAATTAGGACAGTGAATAATGTCCGTGGTCGTTATTAGTGCTCTACCTAGTGGCAGGCACTATGCTGGGAACTTTGCACATTTAATCACCAAAAATCTTACCCTGTAGGTATTTCTATTCCCATTTCATCAATGCAAAGGTTGAAATCTGAAGATTACAAATCTAAGAGATGGTAAAGCTGAGAATTAAATCAAAATCTCTATGATTCCAAAGCCTGTATTTTCCCCTCTATACCACAGTCATTTCCTCAAAATATTTTATGCAGTTTTTGGTTGAAAATTATTCTACATATGCATAGTAACACTTTGATACATGTGAGGAAAGGACAGGAGAAAAAAAAATGTACTATTTATTATGTGCAAGCCTGTGTTCAAAGCTTTCATTATATTGTTTCAAAATACAGAGGTTAGTGTCATTATCCCATATTATAGATGAGTAAACCAAGTTAGAAACAGTCATCAAGGGGGATGATTGGGCTTCACACTCAAATCTGCCTGACTGCAAATGGCATAGCACTTACACCACAGTAAAGCTGGCGCAAGCGTGGAATAACGGATATGCCTAAGAAATGAATATTCATCATTTTCACTGAATTAAGGCTACCTATGTTCTGGCTCAGGGAGAAGTGATCAGGCTGAAGATATAAGTGACATCACAATCCTTAGCAATTACTTTTTAATACTTTCTCTATAATCCCTGATTCAGTCTTTATGGATATGTAGAAACTGAGCATTTCTCTTGATTTTTATGACAATTCCTGAATATTTTCCCAATTCAAATCATTTCAGAATGTGAATTTACCTAGAAAATAATTTCCCCTAATTATTTGGCCCAACTTAATTTAGACTTAAATTGGATTTTTTCCCTCTAAAATGTGTAAGAGATATATTTATTTATCTAAAATGTGTAAGAGATATATTTCCCTCTAAAATGTGTAAGAGATATAAATATATATTTATATATTTCCCTCTAAAATGTGTAAGAGATATCTTTATATATTTATAAGAGATCCTTATATATATATAAGGAAATTTAAGTTGAAAAAAATCAACTGAAAGTTAAGTCTATAAACATCTTTATGCATGTTGAAAAGCTTTTCTAAATTTGGAAACAACTTTTTAATCCCACTTCTTTTTTTTGTTTTTTTTTGTTTTTGCCTTTCAAATAGAAGAAAGTGGACTGTCATAGCCAGCTGCACAGATTCAAAATGGTCGCTTTTGTAACTGAGCATTTCCAGAGTTGTTCAGAAGTTGTATTACATAACCATGTAATGACAGGCTCCATGTCCCAGAGTAATCCTTATGCATGAGAGGGCACAGCTAAGGTTGCTGTAGGAGTATTCACACTGGCATTTCTGACTTATTTGGGATTAAGATCCAATAATTCACATTCTGCAAACACAGCATTCAGGTTGAATTCACTTGGAAGCGGGAGGGAATTAGAACTAGCCTCTGAATTTCTCTGTTCTGGACAAAAGCAATAAAACTGACATGGCTATAATGGCTTTGGCTTTGTATGGGTCCCACACAAATTCCCATTGATCCCTTCCACACAGTCACTCACTTCAATGATGCCCTGAACATCTTACTCTCAACAGGAATAAGTGCAGAGGAAAGGAGAGAAAAACAATCAAGACTTCCCCAAAAGCTGCTTCATGATTCCTGTAGGTTACATGAGGTGGGTGAGATAAATTTTTCTGTCCTCAAAATTTCCATTCACAGACCAAGGATGGGAAGCTGACTGCCATTTCTGTATTATAGCCAATTACAAAGGAAAATTAAAGTGTCACAAATTTTTATGCATGCTCCAAAAACATTAAATAGAAGAAAATTGCTGAATGGGTGAAGAAGTGAGTACCCACAGCTATTCTGCCATTTTACATTTCTTTAGCAAATAACTATTACCTTCAGAACCTTCTGCAATATAAATGGAAACTCACAGCCCATTTGAAGTTATAGATCAAAGCACTACTTAGTAAATCTATCTTGTTTTTTAATGTACAAAACCCAGAACTGACTCACACTGAGTTCATCCATCTTTGTTCTGCCCCTAGACCTTATTTCTGCGTGGGACTTTAAAGTGGGAACTTCTCACCTTGGGAACTAACTGCTCAACAAAATGCTTCCTTTCCTGTAAAAGACTGTGTTTCACCTAGTGACTACTTTTTGTTTGGGCAAAGGAGGTTATTGTCAGTATTTTCCCTTTAAATTCTAAAATATTTTTGAGTAGGAAATAGTAGAGGGATATATTTGTATAAATGACAGAAGTTGAATCACTTACTGGACTATACCCTACAGTTTTCGAATTGTGACTTTTGATATCTCCTAAATAAGAGGCAAATTTGCCAAGTGAAAGGGGAACTGGAAATTATAAAGTTGTGACAGAACTTAGAAATATTTAAAAATACATACTATACTATTTCACGTACAAAATATATATTTAACTAAGTCTTGACTTGGCATATTATCCAAGAACAGGACTTCATGTCTGGCTCTTAGAACTCCGCAAGTTTAGAGGCAGACAGGACGCCTTTCCCTGGGTCACTTACCTATATAGTGGGAAGTGCCAAGATTACAAGGCAGGCCTTCTGGTTTTCATTCAAGATTGGGTTGTTTTCCCATGCAAAGTCATATCTTTATGTTAGATGCAAAGTAAACTAGTGATAGGTGGTATTTTTGACTATTTTTATTCCTGGAACTCTTTTGCTCTTTTGAATTTTGAATAGTAGAGAATAATCGAGAACCAATTCCCATATATCACTTAGCCAAAGGGTCAAATTGCCACTATTCTAAGCCAGTAGAGACATCATCAATAATCCTAACCTTAAGAATGGGAGTTGCATGCCAGTACAGTATAGTCCACTAACAAGGCAGCCTAATGGATTCACATGAAAAAGAGTAATAAGCCACAGGCGTATGAGGGAACCAGTCACAGGACACAGGACTAGAAGATGGCAAGGGAAAGTTGACATCACCTCCTTTTCCAAGGGAAAAGTTGTGTTTCACAGTGTTGACAGAAGGAAAAGCAGCTAAGGAGCTGCTACAATGCGGTGCTTTGCCGTCTACAGCGCCTTACTTGATTGCAATCCTGTCACGGTCTGAGATTTTATAACACATCACAAGAGAGATGTTTAATCCTTCCTAATACTTTGCTTCTAGTTATTGCCACCAGTTTGATTTGTTAGGCCTGCTAGTTTGGATTGAGAAACAAGAATGAAGGAAAACTACTTCAGATTCCTGTAATGGCCAAGATGGTCTCCTTCCTCCAGGGCAGCCCCCTCCGAAAACTGACCCCTTTACTCCACCTGCAGGCTCAGTTCCACCCCCAACCTCGGTGACCAGTCCTTTTTATTGACAAGCCTGCTGGAAAATCTTTTCAATTTACAGAGTAAAATACGGCAGCTGCCCTTACATTGCTGGGTTGTGCATTCTCTCTGGTTGGAAAGGCTGTGAAGCCAAATTAAGATCAGAAGATGGTGAGTTGAGTGCCACATCACTGTAAAAGTAATTCGATGATTAATTAAAAGATAATAACAATTTATAAAATTATTATTATTAGATACTTCTAGTGCTCAATAGAGAAAATGTATGTCATTGTAAAAGAAAATAGAGCATATAGAATCAGAGACCACCAACTTGCTGACAGAATGCTGGTGAAATTTTCTGCATGGAAACTTAAGCCACTGAAGACTATTGAAAGGTCTTATGAAGGGCTCTTTTCTATCTGAAGATAAGCTGACTCCGCTGGGAGAAGACTTGTCATCACGGGGGAGGAAGGTAGAGGGGGTCTTGGCTTCTTTCTATCCATAACCTCTAGTTGCTAGGAGTGTCATACAGTGAAACAATTTTTTCAGGAGGTAAAGACCTAGCCTAGGCAACTGAATTTCAGAAGATACCATTTATGGCCATTCCTTTATTAAAATATGAATTACATCTAACCTTATGGTATTTCATTGGTGAATGCCTTCCTTTTGCAAGTTTTTCATTTTACATTTGCTTATAAAGTAATTATCTTCCATATCCTTTTGAATTTTAATTCTGAATGCAAATGTAATGGTTTTTCTATTTGGGTCATCTTTCAAAGAGTTCTAAAAAGTTTATAAGTACAATCTGATCTGCATTTCCCTTGCCTCCAATAACCTTGCAGACATAAGGCCATTCTAATTCTTCCTGGAGCAGAAGATAGAGAAGGGTCAGATTACATCCCCAACTCATCTCTTATCAAAAAGACCACGGGTTCCGAGACTGCTTAACCACGTTTCAGTTTGGGAGTCGGGGTGCTCTTTATCATCGTATTAATTTGTTTCAAAATTATACTAAGACATTAGTTAGTTCTTAAATAATGTATTAACGTTTACTTCTAGAATTTAAACCTGGGAGAATACTGAAGACAATACTTTTTTTTTTTCTATTTTTTTGAAGTACGCGGGCCTCTCACTGTTGTGGCCTCTCCCGTTGCGGAGCACAGGCTCCGGACATGCAGGCTCAGCGGCCATGGCTCACGGGCCCAGCCACTCCGCGGCATGTGGGATCTTCCCGGACCGGGGCACAACCCCGTGTCCCCTGCATCGGCAGGCGGACTCCCAACCACTGCGCCACCAGGGAAGCCCCTGAAGACAATACTTTTTAAGCAAGTAGAAAATGAAAGAGAACTCTTTTGCAAAGTTTAAAACTGATGAATTTACCGATAATAGTATTTTTTAACTGTCATTATATTTCTGGCCCTCTATTTGTTCCTAATTTCTTATTTTTCCCATTTGTATCTTGGATAAATATACAAAGTTAGATGATCTCTACCAGCAAGCAAAGCAAACTCCCGGAATCCCAGGTTAATCATTCATTTTTCTCAAGAGGCAGCTCTTCTGGGATGAGATGATATCACGAAACTAGTGAGGAAAGTAAAAAACTACTTTTTCTCGTTTATAGAGTAAAAAGTTTAGCCATCCACAGACCAATGGCAAATGCAGCAATGTTTTCTCAAGTCTTTTGACCCTGTAAACAATTATGCCTTTAATCCTTATTTTATTATTCTATTTGTATCTTGTCCCTATAATATAATATAATATGTCCCCTATATAATATTTTATTATTCTATTTGTATCTTGTCCCTATATAGAACACAAATGATCAATGTAAAGATCAAAATACAAAGTTCCCTTTCATGCTTCCTTAAACTATGTATTATTTTTTCTATTTTTTCCACATTTTCCTTATAATGAATAGAAAATTCCAAATTTTCCTCATAACTAGACAATAATCTGAATTACACGCCCAACATTGCAAGAGCAATAACATCATCTTCAAACACCAAGGAAAGGAGATTATACTTATTACACTGTTATTAGTTAAATATTTAACAATTACAATTTCACCATAGAAAAGGAGATAACTATTATGATAGAAAAATTTGTGTTTACGTGATACTACTTTGAAGCTATTTGTAGTGATGAACATTCTATTACTGTTTCTCTTTGCTCATGCTAGAGAGCTTTCAGGTATTTTTGAATGGGACACAGATTCTATTCCTCCAGCTGCTTAGTATTGGTATCAGGAGAGGATAAATCACCAGAAAGAAAATTAAGTGGGTGGTTACTACAGCTGAATGATTCCCTCCATCAGCCCACGGGTAAGAATGGAGTTGAATTTAACCTTTAGTTTCTGAGGTTAGAGATAGATTAGATAAATGGGAAGCAGCCACTCCTCCCATATCCTGTTCATGGAATGTAGGAAATGACTAAAATAGGGTCCAAAGGAAATTTACTACTCAAACATATCAAGGATTAGGTTCCGCAGTACTTAAAAAAAAAAAAGAATCCCAGAATCTATTGTAAGAAAGAATTCTATTTTCAAAGATGGATTACGTGATTCTGGAGTTTCTGAAAAACAAGTTTATTTTCCAATTTGTTTTTGTCACTGAGTAAACAGAATTATATTTGTTCAGTGGAAACCTTTGGTTTTCTCAGAGTAAATAGAATTATTAAAATGCTGCTGACTCGGACTTCCCTCATGGCGCAGTGGTTAAGAATCCACCTGCCAATGCAAGGGGCACGGGTTTGATCCCTGGTCCAGGAAGATCCCACATGCCGGGGAGCAACTAAGCCCGTGCGCCACAACTACTGAGCCTGCGCTCTAGAGCCCACGAGCCACAACTACTGAGCCTGCGCTTTAGAGCCCGTGAGCCACAACTACAGAAGCCCGTGCTCCTAGAGCCCGTGCTCCACACCAAGAGAAGCCACCGCAATCAGAAATCCGCACACCACAATGAAGAGTAGCCCCTGCTCGCCGCAACTAGAGAAAGCCCGCGCGCAGCAACGAAGACCCAACACAGCCAAAAATAAATGAATAAATAAATGTATTGTAAAAAAGAAAAAAAATATACCGCTGACTCATTCCCCTGGCTGCTGGGTAATTGGCTGCTTGCGATCTATAAAAATACACCTCCCCTAACACTGACTGCAAAATTTTGTCAAAGATTGGTCTTGTTTTAGATTACAAACCAGAAACCCATAGATGTGATTCCTGCAGCTTTTCGCCTACGCAGCATGTCATACTCCATTAAATACACATACTTGCTTTGTTTTTACAAAATAATGGCCAAGAAAGAATAAAGGAGAATATAGTAAAATAATTTCCAAATGTACAAATCTATGAACTTGAAGTCCTTCTTATACATTCCTAAGTCCACAAGTCTCTCATGGGCACCTAAGTCCCATTAACATCAAAGAAAGTATGCCTACGTCTAGGCCACGGGGAACATTGAAGGAGGACCAACTTCTTTGTTACCCACAAGCTGCTCTACTGATCAGGGTACTTGACCTTGCCTTTGCTTCAAGAGCCATGGAGCTGGCAGAGGACCCTCTTTTAGAACTTGTTTCCTTATACAAATCTAAAAATAATCCTTCCACAGCAACAGAGGGAAATTTGAGCCCAGTCCCTATTTTAAAAAAAGATCAACTACTGATTTTTATCATTTTAAGGATTCTCTATATTCCCCCCCTTCATGTTATCATCACTGCTCTTCTGTGTATCAGCCTCACCTCCCTCAATTATTTTTATTTTCAGCACAAGCCAGCGAACAGTGCATGAGCCAAGAGGTGATAATGAAAATGACTGACAAATCATAATAAATAAAAAAGGTCAGGTTTGTTCTTAGTTACTTTTTTTGTCTTTAGAAATGGAGAAAGATGAATGGAAAAGTCCTTTCTGAAGGATGGCAGTACAGCAAGGAGAGTGTATTTTTATGTATGATTCCTCAGTTTTGTCACTCCATAGTCCTGACACATAAATAGGGTGAGGGCATGTCACTGAATGTGTTGTGAGCAAAAAGCAGTCACATCTGAGTTCCTCATGCTGGGAAATGAAAATCAGTTTTCCTAGAACCCCCAACTTGCCTGTCATGTCTCACTCACAGTTTATATAGGCGAGGTGGGAGAGTCTGGTGATTGAAGTCATTCTCCTAGGTATGTAATCTCTGCAGGAGTGGATAGATAAGTAAGAGATTTATAGGCACTTGTCTTTTCTACTTATTTACAAGAATGCTGTTAAAGGAGGACGTTGGAAAATAAATTTACCTTTGGTTGTAAACCCAATGCAGAACTGTTATGCTACTATAGTTTCTGGACTCTAACTCTCCCACTGCCATGGCCTGGGCAAAGATGGCTAGCGAGGATCCCAGCAAATTCCTGGAATTGCCACAGTTTCCCTCTCACTTGACGGAACAGGGCATACCTCTTTTTCCTCAGGTATGACATTGGAAATTATGTCACTCAGGAGCTCACACTTCACTACTGGTCTCTCTCTAGCCATTCCCTATCTCTCTCTCTCTCTCCTCTCCTCTAACATTTTCTGAATGAGGCAGTATTGTTATGTCACTGTTGGTGAGGAGTGGTGAGGGGCATGGGGCATATATATATATATATATATATATATATATATTTTTTTTTTTTTGCGGTACGCGGGCCTCTCACTGTTGTGGCCTCTCCCGTAGCGGAGCACAGGCTCCGGACGCGCAAGCCCAGCGGCCATGGCTCACGGGCCCAGCCGCTCGGTGGCATGTGGGATCTTCCCGGACCGGGGCACGAACCTGCGTCCCCTGCATCGGCAGGCGGACTCTCAACCACTGCGCCACCAGGGAAGCCCCTGGTTGAAATCCTTTACTCCCACTCTCACCTCTTATTCCACCGACTTTTTAGCGTCCACCGTCACGTATTTATGGTAACAACTTCTATTTTAAAATGACCTTACTTTTACATTATTTAAAATGTTTACCAATACCATTTATTCAGGCCACTATTGGCTAACCATCTGATTAACAGATTCAACTCTTTTCTGAAAGAAAGTGCTCAACGAGGAATGAGTAGTTTATTCTGAGGGGTTCAATGAAGTCATTATGCCCCCTGAACCAAGAACGCAATTGAGACTAGAAATAAAGTTTCCCCACTCTACAGGGTTCTCTACCCGCAGGTTGACTCAGGGTTCAAATGGGGGTCTTTTTGCATTAAGTTAAACTGTTTGAGGGGAGAGGGGATGTCTTTGCTCAAGTTCTCAGAGAACTGCAAGTTAGAATATTCATCAGGAAATTGCTCTGTTGTGTGAAATTGAAATGTGGGATTGGGCTTGAGCCTTTAACGTGAAAAGTGTGTACCCAAAATTCTAACTAGATGTGTTTTAAATATGATCCTCTACTCATTTTGGTAAATGCTTTCATTTTTAAATAGGAAATTAAGTCTTTTTATTTAAGCAATTTTATTTAGCTCAACAAACAGTTTTTGAGCATTTTACCAGGGACAAGACAGCCCACTTTGTTCTAGGGATTTAGAATGAATGACTTTGGTACTAATAGCCAAGCAACTCACTCAGAGAAATAGGCAATACTTGGATATCTCTATATATCTACCAAGGGACAAACTGACTTGATTGCTAAAAGAGGGGCACATAAATGTAACAGGAGGACAGAAGTGAGAGGAATTACATTTGATTAGAAATATAAATGCTGACTTGAAGAAAAGGTACAATTTTAACAACCATAAGCAAAGATCTTCGAGGGAATGATCTCCAAGAGAAGACTTGTCCAAAATTTTAATTAAGTAAAAGTGGATCAGTTAGAAAGAAAATACTAAAATAACTTTTAATATGTTTGAACTAATTATTTAAAATGTTTATTTTTTAATGTGCCAAATATTTTTGTTCAATAATGTGTGATGGTTTATTTATGTGTCAATGTGACTGGGCCACCAGATGCCCAGATAGTTGGAGAAATATTATTCTGGGTGTGTCTCTGAGGGTGATTTTTGAATGAGGTTCACTTTGAATCACTACTGACTAAAGCACGTTGCTCTCCCTGACGTGGGTTGCCCTCATCCAATCTGTTGAAGGCCTGAAGAGAGCAAAAGGGCTGACCTTCTTGGAAGTAAAAGGGAATACCCTAAGTCTGGCTTGAGATGGACATTGGTGTCTTCCAGTTTTCAGACTGGAACTTACACCATTTTTTCAGTTTGCCAATTGCAGATGTTGAGGCTTGCCAGCTTCACTAATCGAGTCAATTCTTTTTAATTAATCTCTCTCTCTCTCTCAATTTCTCCCTCCCTTTCTTTCTCTATCTTCTGTTGGTTCTCTTTCTCTGGCGACCCCCTAATTAATACAAATGTATATATTTAATTCATAAATTTAAAAAAGCATATATTTGGTTTATAAAAGTTGCTCAATTTTTTCTGCTAATAGATATGTGTATTCAAATGTGATAATCTTGGATATTAAAACTAGAAAGATATTTTTCATTTGAAAAATCAGGATGTGACAGTTGACCACTGCCCACAGATATTATCTTTTTAAGGAAAAACTTTACTTTTATTGTTTCTTGAGACTTTCCTTACTCAGATGCTGCCTGCACTGCCCCACTGGCTGAGATTTAATAAAGACTTAAATACAAATAGAAAATAAAAGAGAACTAATTAAAAACACATAACCCCTCACCACATACACCCCGCCATCACCATCACAACAATAACAAATATAAAATCAAATCAGGCATATAAATGTCAGATTTCTGGTATGATCAAATCTCACATGCCTATAAAAATTCTGGACACTGCCCTATCCACACTTTATCTTATAAAATAATCACAGTCCATTACAAGACTCTTATACACACGTTTCTTAAGCACTTGGCTTTACGTTTCTTTAATATCTTCAAGTGGTATGTTTATCTTCAATCCTAATATGCTGGAACTAGTGATAACCATGTTGTCATCTTTACAATTAATAGCAAAAGAAAAAAAAAATTCTACCTTAGTTACTTGCTAAGTACCTGCCAGTGAGTTCTGGTTTCTTGTTTGAAGAATGTAATGGGAAGGAGTATGCTGTTGACACACAATCACCATGGATGACGGTAGCTGAGATTTCACCATATGAGGCAAGAAGTGATATTGTCCCCATTATTAAGCCACCTTTAGGAGTGCTTTAACAATAAGTATAGAAGCCATAAAAATTCCATGTATAAATATGAGAAAATATATTTATGTTGTTGGGATAAGAGATGTGATAGGTATTGTAGGTCAAAAGAAAAGCAGTTACAAAGAAGTGAACAGTAAAAAGACAGAATATGTTTGGAAACCTGAGTACTCTGATCTGTCTACAATACATGATGCTCAGAGGAAGCAGTGATAAGCAAGGCTGATAGACATGGAGGAAGTATATTGCCTAGATTCTTATTTGTCGTGGCCAAAGGGATTATGATGGTTTTTATAGGCCTACAGTTCCCAAATTTGTGCAGAGGTTTCTGTCCCAGCATAGGCATTGACACTCTGGTGACAAACAGTCTTTATCAGGTTGCACTTTCTCATGCCTACGCACTTTAATTACTATTAAGTATTTCCTTTCTGGTTCAGAAATAAAATTCTGAAAGAACTGTTTTTCTTTGTTTTGATCAATTTCATGCAAAGGGAGTAGAGGGGGCAGTTTCAGTGTAAACTCAGTCTGCCATCTTGACCCAGAAGTCTCTGAAATCATTCTTCACTCAGCAGTTAGTGTCATCTTTTTAGATAATGTCACGTTCATGTCAGAAACTGTCCAATTGATCCTCACATCCTACTTTTTATTTATGATTTGAATACCATACAAGAGTTGTTCTTGTGCCTTTCTAAATAGTTCTCATACCTTCATGCTCTGGGCTCAGAAAATTTCTACACCATTAGTTTTCCTTCTGTTTATTAAACATACTAGTTTTGTTTTTTTTTTTCATCCAGACCTGTTACTTTGTTCTGAAAATGCTTGTCCCTCAGATCTTCAGATGACTGTCTACTTCTGATCGTTCAGAAGGGTTTTTCCTGATCTATCTATCTAATGTAGCATTTCTTTGTCATTCTTTATCACATCACATTATAACATTTCTTCACAGCACTTAAGAATATCTAAAATAATTTACTCTTCCCCCCCCCTTTATTTTTTTTGGCTGCATTGGGTCTTTGTTGCTGTACGCGGGCTTTCTCTAGTTGCGGCGAGCGGGGGCTACTCTTCATTGTGGTGCTCGGGTTTCTCATTGCGGTGGCTTCTCTTATTGTGGAGTACAGGCTCTAGGTGCTTGGGCTTCAGTAGTTGCAGCATGCGGGCTCAGTAGTTGCAGTGTGGGGGCTCAGTAGTTGTGGTTCATGGGCTCTAAAGTGCAGGCTCAGTAGTTGTGGCGCACGGGCTTAGTTGCTCCACGGCATGTGGGATCTTCCCAGACCAGGGATCAAACCCATGTCCCCTGCCTTGGCAGGCAGATTCTTAACCATGGCACCACCAGGGAAGTCCCATTTCTTTACTTTTTAGCTCCCTGAAGACAGGGACCGTATACTCTATCTTCAGTGACTTAGACCATTGAAAGAAAATTTTGAACAAATGAGCTAATGAATGAGTGATTGGGAAGATAGTAAATAAAAATTTAGAGAATAAAGATTAGATTTTATAAATGTAGTAGTGCCTAAATTAAAGAAAGCATGCCCTATTTACTTAGAATTCAACCCCCAATTAGTGATATTCTATATTATTCATTTGGAATTCAGTCCATTCAGAAATGATTTGGAATGAACTAAGATGGTGGCAGGGAAAATAGAAATGGAAACTAAAAATAATTTTCAAGGAAGTGTCATCAGTACATGGCAGGTAATTTAATATGGGTGAAAACCATAAGTTGGATAAATTTAAAAAACTGACATTGAGTCCTCATTTCTGAGTATCAGGAAAGATAATTGTGTTATTAAGAGAGACTAGGAATATCGTAAGGGGGCATGAGTGGATGAGAAAATGCATTTACATAGAATGCACTGAGTGTGGTGGCTCAGCAGGAACCCAGGTGGAGATGTCCATTGCACAGCTGAAATTATGAGCTTGAAGGCTGGGGACACAGATTTGGAGCCACAGATCTGGGAATTATCCTCACAGAGGTGATAATCGAAACTGTAGGATCCCATAAGATCATGTGGAACTTTCTTCCTTACTCTATCTAGACAGTCACAGAAATCATCCCTGTGGAAAGCTTTTTCTTGGGAATTTATAGGCCTTTCATAGGCGTCAGTGAAACAGGCTTTGATTTAAAATGAGAAATTGCTGACCTTTAGACACTGGCATGGGACAGTGATTTTCTTTTCCTAGCTATTTCTTGAGTATGTTGCCTGTGATACCTGCTGGCCAGACCTACAACTCTGGGTTAAGGGAGTATGGAATACAGCATGCTAAGCCTATATTTAGGGAGCACAGATCAAGATTCTGATGGAGAATAAGGAAACATTCATTTTAATGTTAAAAGTAATTTTTTAAAAAATAAACTATTTTCTAGTTTTGTGTGGGAAACCAATCTAGCATGATTCAGCGAATTTTCAACAGAAGAGACATCCATCAGTCAAGGTTTCTCATTGTCCGTATTAGGACTCACTTCACAATGTGTTTGGAAGCAGATTCAGAAAATCAAGTCATTAGGATATAATCACACATCTGATTATCCTGGTGCCTTGAAATGAGAAGTTTTTCACTTCTCTTGAGGTCTATTTTGATTTGAAACATAAAGTTGTTTGGAAGAAATGAGAAGAAAACCTGAGTAGAACACAAGCTTTTGAAATGGAATCAAGGAAGTATGAAAGCTCTATTGTTTGGTTTCTCAAAACTATAATGAACTGATTGTTCCTGTTTGTTTTGCTGGTATTTTGTATTAACTGTCCATCTGTGGCTAGTATCTGCATGATTCCTGTATGCTGATATTAGTTGATCTTTGAACATCTGGACTTTGTTATCTCTGACATTTCTCCCTTTCATGACCTTTTAACAGTACATTTTTTTTAAAGTGCCTGTCCTTGTGGTGAGTATCCATAATCACTTTACAGGATAAACAGATCTGAGAAATTTATTGGACACATAAAAAATACCAGGAATGCATGTGCACAGAAGAAAGACAGTGTGAGAACACAGCAAGAAGGTGGTCATGTGCAAGCCAAGGAGAAAGGCCTCAGGAGAAACCAAACCCTTGATCTTGGACTTCTAGCCTCCAGAACTGTGAGAAAATAAATTTCTGTTGTTTAAACCACCCAGACTGTGGTACTTCGTTATGGCAGCCATAGAAAACTAATACAACATTTGCGTGCAAAATGAGTCTAGTAAACAGACTCATCACACCTAGAAATCATAAGTCATTGAAAGCATACAAGGTATTCAATGTGTGGTTCAGGTACAACCCTTTCCAATCTGCTTCAACTTCCATTTTCCTTATATCTTAGAATGGCCATCCTATCCTCAAACCATGTGAGAATTTTGATGTCTATTCCTACTTAAATCTAATGAGTAGTCATATGTTGCTTAAGCTATTTTTGCTACGGCTCTTGTATCTGAACTTACTTTTAAATGCAACAACCATATAGTACTTTCGTTAATCAATACCTCTCAACTAAAGTAATATCACAGGTTTTTCTGAGACAGTTCCTTTCTGTGCTCTTTTAAATTAAAAGAAAACTTCCTAAAGCAGGGTTGTGAATAACTCACTATTGTACTCAAAAATCTCTATTTTTTATTATTCTTTTCCATTAAAATAGCAATAAATGCTTTTCAAAGGAAATCAGGAAACAAAAAAGTAAAAAAATATGCACTACTATTCCTACATGCAGAGTTAGATAGTAGCAATGTTTGTGAGTTTGTTCTTCAAATTTTTATCTGCTTACATGACTGATCACAATGATACAGTTGTGCACAGTGCTCGTACATTTAAGATAAAATTGTGTATAGAAGCAATACAAACTGTTAGGAAAATTAGAAAAATATTGAAAATCCACGAAGAAAAAATCCACCAAGAATTCTACTCCGCAAAGACAAATGATAAATACCTATAAGATTTTGATGCATACCTTAGCAATCTTTACTCTTTTCTTCTTTATAGTTGAGATCATCATACAAATTTTAACTAGAGTTAAATAGAAACAATCATAATTCCTAGATAAAAATAAAACAAGGAGGGATTTATGGACAAATAATACCTACCACTGGATTTTTTTTTTTTTAGCCACACCAATTAAATAGCAAAACACACGGACAAAAATACTTGGAAAGTTTAGTATGATTTTTCAAAGGTACTGAAAATTACTGAGTTTCTTAGCCATAAAAATGGCCATAAAAAAGGCTTTCCCCCTCAAACTTATTCTTAAGGAGAAAAGAGCCTTTTGTTTTTAATCTCCTAAACCATATGCTAAATGTATAAATAAAGGACTTTGTGGAGAAGGGTTGAACCACTATAGAACCAGTAATTATTTAAATTTCTTCAAATATAGGAGAAATCTTCGTCAACTATGGAGTGAAAGAGATTTCATCTTGGTAATAGTGAACTGAATAATTAGAGCTAGAGGAAATGTTAAAAACAAAAACAAACAAACAAAAAAAACCCTAAGTACAAACAAACAAAAACTAACAGTATAGTTACATTTGACCATCTAAAATCTAGAAGATTTACCCAACCAAAACCTAGGAGAAGGCAAGAAACTGGAGAGGAAAGGGTAGAACTCAAATCTGTTTTGCCCAGAAGGTCATTTATCCAATTGGAAGTAGCAACTGTGAAGCTGAACTATAGTTTTAGCAGCTTGGTAGGGTGTGGGGGAATTAAAAAAAAAGAGAGAAAAAAAAGCCCAGGGTTCACTAAGGTAAGGATTTTAAACTGCCCCCTATATACCCACTTTGAGAGGAAACCCAGTAGGGCTATACCCTCATAGTAAGGGTGAACCAGAAGTGAACTATCTTTTGTTCCAGGTTACTTGGGTCATTTGGTGACTGTAAACATGAAATTCAGACATAAGTTGATTCTGAATTTGTACCCTCCCAAAGACCTGGCAAAAGCCACAAACATCCTCTCTAGAGGGATCTATAATCATCCTCAGCCTCAAATTATTTCTCTAAATAATTTTCCAAATAATTTGCTGTCAAGGATAACAAAACACATGGGGAAACAAGATATCCACTGTGAGTGAGAACCAGGAAAAACAGGCAATAAAAATAAACTCACAAGCACTTCAGCTATTAATATTATCTGACACAGAGTATAAAACAATTTTGCTTCTTATTTTTTCTTTCTTTTTTTAAAATTTTTATCTTATATTGGAGTATAGTTGATTACAATGTTGTGTTAGTTTCAGGTGTACAGCAGAGTGATTCAGTTATACATATACATGTATCTATTCTTTTTCAAATACTTTTCCCATTTAGGTTATTACAGAGGATTGAGCAGAGTTGCCTGTGCTATACAATAGGTCCTTGTTGGATATCTATTTTATTTAGTTATTATCTTTATTTATTTATTTTTGTTAGTTTCTGCTTTATAACAAAGTGAATCAGCTATATGTATACATATATGTATAGCTGCTTCTTATTTTAAAAAATAAAGAGCTTGAAAATGTCTGCAGGGTACACAAAATATAAAAGGCGACAGAGCAAATTTGAAAAAGAATGAACTAAAACTTGTAGAAATGAAAAAGATGATATGTGGAGTTAGTGGATGCAAACTATTACATATAGAATGGATAAACAACAAAGTCCTACTGCATAGTACAGGGAACTATATTCAGTATCCTGGGATAAACCATAATGGAAAAGAATATAAAAAAGAATGTATATATGTGTATAACTGAGTCACTTTGCTGTATAGCAGAAATTAACAGAACATTGTTAATCAACTATACTTCAATTAAAAAGAAACTTCAATGGATGAATTTCACAGTAATTAAATTTAGGTAAACACAATTGAAGAAAGAATTAGTGAATTGCAAGTAAGTTTAGACAAATTATCAAGAGTGCAGTTAAGGGAGGCAAAAATGATGAAAATAAAAACAAAAAAAACCAATCTATGAATGGAAGACATAGATTGTTAAAAAAGAAAAACTTACATACCTGGAACTGGAATCCCATGGACAGAGGTGAGAAAGAATGGGACAGAAACACTATTTAACAAAATAATACAGGCCCTGAACCAAGATGGCGGAGTAGAAGGACGTCCTCTCACTCCCTCTTGCGAGAACACCAGAATCACAACTAGCAGCTGGACAATCATCAACAGGAAGACACTGGAACTCACCAAAAACATACCCCACATCCAAAGACAAAGGAGAAGCCACAATGAGACGTTAGGAGGGGCCCGATCACAGTAAAATCAAATCCCATAACTGCTGGGTGGGTGACTCACAGACTGGAGAACACTTATACCACAGAAGTCCACCCACTGGAGTGAAGGTTCTCAGCCCCATGTCAGGCTTCCCAACCTGGGGGTCCGGCAAAGAGAGGAGGAATTCCTAGAGAATCAGACTTTGAAGGCTAGTGGGATTTGATTGCAGGACTTCGAGAGGACTGGGGGAAACAGAGACTCCACTCTTGGAGAGCACACACAAAGTAGTGTGTGCATCAGGACGCACGGGAAGGAGCAGTGATCCCAGGGGAGACTGAACCAGACCTACCTGCTAGTGTTGGAGGGTCTCTTGCAGAGGCAGGGGAGGAAGCTGTGGCTCACCATGGGGACAAGGACACTGGCAGCAGAAGTTCTGGGAAGTACTCCTTGGCGTGAGCCCTCCCAGAATCTGCCATTAGCCCCACCAAAGAGCCCAGGTAGGCTCCAGTGTTGGGTTGCCTCAGGCCAAACAACCAACAAGGAGGGAACCCAGCCCCACCCATCAGCAGTCAAGCAGATTAAAGTTTTACTGAGCTCTGCCCAACAGAACAACAGTCAGCTCTACCCACCACCAGTCCCTCCCATCAGGAAACTTAAACAAGCCTCTTAGATAGCCTCATCCACCAGAGGGCAGACAGCAGAAGCAACAAGAACTACAATCCTGCAGCCTGTGGAACAAAAACCACATTCACAGAAAGATAGGCAAGATGAAAAGGCAGAGGGCTATGTACCAGATGAAGGAACAACATAAAACCCCAGAAAAACAAATAAATGAAGTAGAGATAGGCAACCATCCAGAAAAAGAATTCAGAAAAATGATAGTGAAGATGATCCAGGACCTCGGAAAAAGAATGGAGGCAAAGATTGAGAAGATGCAAGAAATGCTGAACAAAGACCTAGAAAAATTAAAGAACACATAAACAGAGATGAACAATACAATAACTGAAATTAAAAACAAATGGGACCTAATGAAACCTAAAAGCTTTTGCACAGCAATAGAAAACATAAACAAGACGAAAAGACAGCCCTCAGAATGGGAGAAAATATTTGCAAATGAAGCAACTGACAAAGGATTAATCTCCAAAATTTACAAGCAGCTCATGCAGCTAAATATCCCTTTTTTTCTTGATGAATCTGGCTAATGGTTTATCAATTTTGTTTATCTTCTCAAAGAACTAGCTTTTATTTTTACTGATCTTTGCCATTGTTTCCTTCATTTCTTTTTCATTTATTTTTGATCTGATCTTTATGATTTCTATCCTTCTGCCAACTTCGGGGTTTTTTTGTTCTTCTCTCTCTAATTGCTTTAGGTGTAAAGTTAGGTTGTTTATTTGAGATGTTTCTTGTTTCTTGAGGTAGGATTTTATTGCTATAAACTTCCCTCTTAGAACTGCTTTTGCTGCATCTCATAGGTTTCAGGTTGCCGTGCTTTCATTGTCATTTGTTTCTAGGTATTTTTTGATTTCTTCAGTGATCTCTTGGTTATTTAGTAGTGTATTGTTTAGTCTCCATGTGTTTGTAAGTTTTACAGTTTTTTTCCTGTGATTTATATCTAGTCTCATAGCTTTGTGGTTGGAAAAGATACTTGATTCAATTTCAATTTTCTTAAATTTACCAAGGCTTGATTTGTGACCCAAGATATTGTTTATCCTGGAGAATATTCCATGGGCACTTGAGAAGAAAGTGTATTCTGTTGTTTTTAGATGGAATGCCCTATAAATATCAATTAAGTCCATCTTGTTTAATGTGTCATTTAAAGCTTGTGTTTCCTTATTAATTTTCCTTTTGGATGATCTGTCCATTGGTGAAAGTGGGGTGTTAAAGTCCCCTACTATGATTCTTTGATTGTGTTACTGTTGACTTCCCCTTTTATGGCTGTTAGCATTTGCCTTATCTATTGAGGTGCTCCTATGTTGGGTACATAAATATTTACAAGTTTTATATCTTCTTCTTGGATTGATTCCTTGATCGTTATGCAGTGTCCTCCTTTGTCTCTTATAATCGTCTTTATTTTAAAGTCTATTTTGTCTGATATGAGAATTGCTACTGCAGCTTTCTTTTGATTTCCATTTGCATGGAATACCTTTTTTCATCCCCTCACTTTCAGTCTTTATGTGTCCCTAGGTCTGAAGTGGGTCTCTTGTAGACAGCATATGTATGGGTCTTTTTTTGGTATCCATTCAGCCAGTCTATGTCTTTTGGTTGGAGCATTTAATCCATTTACATTTAAGGTAATTATTGATATGTATGTTCCTATTACCATTCTCTTAATTGTTTTGGGTTTGTTTTTGTAGGTCTTTTCCTTCTCTTGTGTTTCCAGCCTAGAGAAATTCCTTTAGCATTTGTTGTAAAGCTGGTTTGGTGGTGGTGAATTCTCTTAACTTTTGCTTATCTGTAAAGATTTTAATTTCTCCGTGGAATCTGAATGAAATCCTTGCTGGGTAGAGTAATCTTGGTTGTGGGTTTTTCCCTTTCATCATTTTAAATATGTCCTGCCACTGCCTTGTGGCTTGCAGAGTTTCTGCTGAAAAATCAGCTGTTAACCTTATGGGGATTCCCTTGTATGTTACTTTTTGCTTTTCCCTTCTGCTTTTAATATATATTTTTTTGTATTTAATTTTTGATAGTTTGATTAATATGTGTCTCATCGTGTTTCTCTTTGGGTTTATCCTGTATGGTACTCTCTATGCTTCCTGGACTTGCTTAACTATTTCCTTTCCGATGTTAGGGAACTTTTCAACTATAATCACTTCAGATATTTTCGCCCATACTTTCTTTTCCTCTTCCTCTTCTGGGACCCCTATAATCAAATGTTGGTGCATTTAATGTTGTCCCAGAAGTCTCTGAGACTGTCCTCAATTCTTTTCATTCTTTTTTCTTTATTCTGCTTCCTGTCTGTTATTTCCACCATTTTATCTTCCAGCTCACTTACCCATTCTTCTGCCTAAGTTATTCTGCTGTTGATTCCTTCTAGAGTATTTTTAATTTCATTTATTCTGTTGTTCATCATTGTTTGTTTGCTCTTTCATTCCTCTAGATCCTTGTTAAATGTTTATTGTATTTTCTCTGTTCTCTTTCTGAGATTTTGGATCATCTTTGCTATCATTACTCTGAATTCTTTTTCAGATAGGTTGCCTATTTCATCTTCATTTATTTGGCCTTGTAGGTTTTTACCTTGCTCTTTCATCTGTAACATACTTTTGTTGCTTCATTTTTTTTTGACAAATGGATTCCTGTCTTACTGGTTGTTAAGCCTGAGACGTCCAGCACTGGAGTTTGCAGACAGTTGGATAGAGCCGGGTCTTGGTGCTGAGAAGAGGACCTCTGGGAGGCATCACTCCAATTAATATTCCATGGGGTCTTAGGTTCTCTGTTAGTCCGGCAGTTTGCACTCAGAGCTCCCACCCCAGGAGCTTGGGCCCAACCTCCAGCCTTGGAACCAAGATCCCACAAGCTTCGTGGTGTGGTAAAAAAAAAAAAAAAAAAAAAAATAGAAAGAAAGAGAAAAAGGAGTAGTACAATATCAAAGAATAAAAAACAAAATAAAACTAGAAAGATTAAAAGTATATTAGGAAAAATAAAACTATAACTGTAACAACTGCAACAAGGTAAAATAAAACCACAACAGAAAAAAGAAAAAAAAAAGCGGGGGAGGAACAAACCAAAAGGAGAGAACAATAACAAAGTATAAAGAAGAAAATAAAATTAGAAAAATAAAAGATTTATTAGGAAAAAAAAAAACTTTGGCTATAGGGGTAGAGTTTAGGCAGGGGCAGAATTTAGGCAAGGGAGGGGTTTAGTGTGGGGTGGGACCTAGGCGGGTGGGTGGGTGACACTGAGTGTGGGGCGGGGCCTAGACTCACAACCAGGTGTAGCAGGAAAAGGCCCTGGGGCGACGTTTAACTCTGCCCCCCTCACTTTTTCTTTATATCTATAGGTTGTACTCTTTTTGAAACAAGAAGCATTTTAAATTTAAATGACAGTCCTTGCTTACCAAATTAAATCACAACTCCTTAGCAGGGTGTGATGGAAAACACTTCCTGACATGGCTTCAAACTACTTTTCTACTCATGTTATCTAGTATCACTGCACGAAGGTGACAGGAGAGCTTACTTTTGTAACCGAAAGCACGGAGAAGTCCTGAATAATTCATAACATTTGCCATGCACTAAATAAGGCACTTTACATACATTATTTCAATCAATCCTCAAACGAACCTGATGAGAAACATATTATCCTCATTAAACAGATAATGAAAATGAGCACAGAGAAATGAAGTCATTTATTAGGGACCATATAGCCAGTAATGAATGAGGCAGAATTTTACCCTTTGTTGAATTCCAAAGCCCATGGTATTACCCACAAATTATACTCCCCCCCCCCCAATTTGAGCAAACCAAAAGAACATGGTAACTCAGACTCAAAGCAAGCTAGCTCTGATATTCTAAGGTCTGTTCTGTGGCAGGGACGTGTATTTGTTTCTAACTGCTGTTGTACCAAATTACTACAAACGTGGTGGCTTAAAACAATGTAAGTACACTGTCATACAGCTGTTGAGGTCAGAATTCTTAAAAGGCTTCCACTGGGCTAAAAGCAAGGTGACAGTAGAGCTGCATTCCTTCTGGAGATTCTAGGGTGATATTTATTTCCTTGGCTTTCCCAGCTTCTAGAGGTCACTTGCATTCCTTGGCTGTGACTCCATTCCATCTTCAAAACCAGCAATGAACAGTCAAGTCTTTCTCATGCTGTATCACTCTGACACCAACTCTCCTTCCTCCTTTCACTTAAAAGGACCCCTGGATAATCCAGGATAACCGCCCCATCTCTAAGCCAGATAAGTAGAAACTTTAATTATATCTTCAACATTAATTCCCCCTTACCATGTAAAAAAAACATATTCAAAGAGTCCAGTGATTAGGATTTGGGCTTCTCTAAGGGACCATTAGTATGCCTACCACAAGGCAGATAAGTGTCTTTACAATGGTAATGCTCAGAGCTAGGCATTATGACAGTTACTAATCTATTTGGAGTAGAACTCTTGCAGCAAATGTGGGTTCCAGGAAAGGGGTCCAGTTTTTGGTTGAAAAGTCTCACAAAAATTATGTAAGGTATCTGATTCCCAGACAAGTTAATTAGGATTCAGGAAAGCATTCAAAACTTGGCAGTGGAGACGAATTACAAAACAGGAGACCAAGATAAAAGTCTTGTTATAGGATCAGGTCAAGGAGATGAGAGAAGGCTGCTCTAGAAAGCTCAATAATCTTCCAGGAACCCACAACTCATTCCAAGCAACCTTGGCTCAAGGGCAGCAAGATCAATTCCCCATCTCACCTTCTGCTGGAAATAGTACTTTTAATATTCACATTTAGTCAGGATAATTTCAGGAAGTAGGTGGTGTGGAGCCTTTGGAAGGAAGCATCAATGCTTATAGCTGACAGAGGGTAAAAGCTGGCTTTTTCTTCCATTTGGAATGCTATCCATCCATCAAGATCAACTGCAAATGCCACTTCTACCTTGAATCCTGTCCTAATTCTCTCATCAGGACTCATCTCTCCTTGAATTGCTAAGGTGCTTTCTATGTATATCCCTCTAGCACTCACGACTCCCCATCTTTTACCATTACAGTGGTTATTTGTGAATGCATATAACATTTAGCTGGATGTATTAGTTTCCTAGAGCTGCCTAAGAAATGTACTGAAAACTGGATGACTTAAAGCAACAAAAATTTATTCTCTCACACGTATGGAGGCTAGAAGTCTGAAATCAAGATGTTGGCAAGGGTAATATTCTCTCCAGAGTCTCTAGGAGTGGATCCTTCCTTGTCTCTCCCAGCTTTTGGTAGTCCCTGGCATTCTCTACTATGTGGCAGCATAACTCCAGTCTCTGCCTCTCTACTCACATGACTACTTTTCCTCTGTGTATGTCTTCTTACAAGGGCACCAGTCGTATTAGATTAGATAGGACTGAGAACATAGGGGGGATACACACACACACTCACACACTGGCAGTGTGCCACCATGAATTGTTTATGTATTTATCAATATTTTACTTAAGAGGATATTTCAAAAACAAATAGCTTTATATTCCAACAGGTTTTATCAGTAACATTAGATGAAGAATGTGTGTATATCACTTTTTTGTTAGTAGACCATAAATTCCCTTAGTCACTAATAAATTCTTTATGCATAATGTCTTGCACATAGTAAGGCCCTCAATGAATGCTTCTTAGGTATTATGACTTACATTGAAAGAGGTATTTTATAAATAAAAAATTTTAAATAAAGAAATCTTCAATTTATCAGATATTTTTGAATAGATATATGTGTGATATGCATGTAAACACATATATTTATCATAAAACATTCTGTTGAGACAAATAGTAAGGATGTCAGTTTATCTACTACATTATTAATTGACTGAAAAGAAAGTAGGTTGTCAGCAATATTTGTGAAATGATACCTCCAGTAAAAACATAAAGAATTCTGCCTTTACCTACCAGATTCTGTCTTCTAATAGAGTATTAATCCTGAAAATTGTAGTTTCTCCTTACCATTTTTATTTGAAAAGATTGCCATTATTACTTGTAAATACACACAAAAAATATGAAACTGTTTAGTATATTATCTTTGTTGAGTATTTTCCATTCAAAGAATAGGGACAGATCATAGCCACATAATCTATCATTTATTCTATGTTTTTGTTATTTATTTACTTATTTATTCATTCATTCATTTATATACCAAGCCTGAGAGACAGCTGAACCTTCAATTAGTCCTTCTCGTCTCTGTTAGCACTAGAGAAAGTGCAAAAACATTGCCTAATTTTGGAGGTGACAGTGCAGCAAGGTGGCTGGTTAGCATGACAGCTGAATGGAGGATGTTTGCACCTCCTCCTACCTCGTTTGTCTTTGATTAGAACATGTGCTTTACCTTTGCCAAGGTCCTGTCATTTTGAGTACAAATGAGTTGCAGGAGGATGTGGTTACACAAATGCTCAGGACGCCAGTGGTGGCAGCTACACATGATGCAGTCCTTTCACAGGTGAGTCTGCACTAGAGAATAAATGGGTTATTGTGTCTTGGCACCTATGGCTATATCCGTAACCCGCCAGGTCAACTCTCACTGGGCAATTATGGGATTCTCATAATGCTCCTTAAGCCCTTTCTTTGGCAGATATCCCACAGGTTATGACATTTTGCATGACATAAAAGAAAAAAACAGAAAGAACATAGATAAAATAGTAGCAATAACAGCAAATGGGCTATGCCAGTTAGTTTAGAAGATGAATGAGATGACCAAAACAGCAGTTGAGAAGTGCATTCGAAATAAAATGATCAAAAGCTGTAATCAGTTGCCCTCTGAGTGACGTTGATATAGGCTGAATGTTAGTGAGCCAAGACTTGGGTATTTACTGATGGTTGTGAGGGTCCTCAAAGGACCATGGTGAGACTAGCTGCAGTCTAGACAGTACTGAGTATAACACGGCCAGCCATAGAGATAGAGCATGAACTGTACTCCAAAATAGGAACAACCAGTGTTTGAAATATCATGCCACTGGGATAACTTGGAAGAGAAAGACATGCCAGGTTCCCGATAGAAGGTCAGGGATTTAGGTTGGTGGTAAACAGGATGATGATTCAGTGAGTTGAGAAAGGTATCGCTGCAAAACACTTTTTTTTTTTTTTCAAAAGTCTAAGAGGCAATTCTGCTGCATAGGTAGGTTTAAAAACGACTGTTATATATCTTTATCTGTCAATCTTAATCTTTTAAAAGTTTATTTAACACATGATATGGGAACTACTGGTTTTATTCTCTGAGAAGTTATTGGGCAAAGCTCATGTGTATTTATTTTTTTACTTACAGTATTTGAAATGACTTTATACTCTGGGTCCAGTTCTTAGTGGTCATAGAATATATTCTTTAAAACATTCAATTTTGATGATAAGCCACAAAAACAACTGTTCATTAACTATGTTTTGGTATCTAAAAGGCATCATTACGTTTTCAAAGACAGCAAATGTCTAAGTGGGAAGATGGTTGATTTGTTGGCCCTTCCTCCCTGAGCAACGCTGTTGGGCTTTTTAAGTCATGAATCTCAAAGGACAACTCAGAGTAGACTTTGGCTAGGAAATAAATCAGTTGATTTTATTTATGCTTATGTGAGCAGTTTAACAAGGACCACATTTACATAAATGTCTGTTATGCTTATATTATAGTTTCCTAATTCCAGTTCACATAAAATTATACCAGATAGTAGCAATTTCCATTAATTGATGATGATGTGCCTGTCATGAGTCATTCCACTCCCTTCGTTTCAACAAACATTTCCTGAATATATACTAAATACCAGGCACTTGGCTAGATACTAGATGTTACAGAGAGAATTAAAAGAAACAAGTACCCCGCCCTCAAAGAGCTTACCCTTGAGTGGAGAACAAGATACAGTACAGGAGAAAGACAAGAGATCAGAAGCTATAATATTGTGTGAGAGCAGATATGCTATAAAGTTGCATAAAGTGCTGAGGGTACCAGGGGCAGGTTGCTTCTGCCAGAGAAGAGGTACGGGAAGAGGCATTTATTAAAGGCTTTCGAAAGACCCCACCTGCATTATGATTGGAAGGAAGGGGAGGGGTCTGCAATGCAAAGAAGGGAGAGAAAAAGAACCTTCCAAGCAGGGATCAATAAGGGAAAGACCACAAAGCAAGAGAAATCCCAGTGTGTTCAGAAGTCCAAAAAGGGATTAGGATGATGAAGAGAAGAATAAAGGGTGGGCAAGGCAGAAAGTGACACGGCTGTAGGGAGAAGCACTGGTCAGATCACAAAGGGTCTTGGATTTCACACTGAGAAATTTAGATTTTTCCTGAAGGTCACAGACGGGAAAATAGAAAAGATTGTAAGCAGAGAAGTGGCGCTGTAGCAGATAGTATCTGAGTTGTCTTTCTTCCTCCCTTCTGCACTGCATGACTGACCATGCTCACCGCTGCCATAATTTGATAAACCAGTAGTGTTCTCTGATCAAAGTTGAGGCAATTGTGTTATCGTTATTAGGGGGTTGACATTCTGACTGAGATACTATGTTCTATGTAAGATAAAAGACAGAAGCTATAGAGTGGTCATATGCTTGGAAAAGCAGAGAAAGTCATGATCTAAACACAACTGATCAAATGGCAGAATTGCTGCTAAGAAAATGAAACCTGTACTTATGGCCAAATTGTGAGTGTCAAGCCATAAGGATGAAAAAGGAAATAGAAAGCACCAAGGATGACTATAGGGTTTGGGCTGAAATGCAGAGCTATTGGCCAAATTCCAACATATTCAATGAAAGTGGAGACAGAGCTACCAAGTGTCTGTGTAGAAATAATGAAGATGGGGTAGCGATTGCAACAGACAACCGATAGCCTTCAAAATTAATTTTTAGTAGAATTTAGCATAATTATATATAGGTAGCACTGCAGAGAATAAATTATGAAAAGGATACATATATAAAAGAATTTGTCATGGAATTGAAACTGAGTGGAGCCCTGTGAGGCTCCCAGGCACAGAGGCCATTTGGTGTCTCCCAGCCCGCGCCCCCCACCCCCGTTTCTTGTAAGCAAGACTCCAGCCTCTATGACCTTCCCTGTGTTCCAAAGGGCAGATTCGAACAGTTGCTAATCAAGGGAGGAGCAGCCCTGAAACCACCTGAGGCGAGATTAAAGGGACCAGAGAAGCTCATCAAGATTAGGAGACCACCACTTGAGATTAAGGGAGTACAGGCCCTACTCACACCCTCATCTTGTCAGAGATCCCACCTTTGAACCATTGTTATAAACCCTCATCAAATCCTCCTGGGTTGGGACACAAAGTTTTTCAGGCAGGAGCTCCCCTTTGCCTGGCAAAGTAATCAAGCTATCCTTTTCTTTTCTTCCTCTTTTTATTTTCAAGGCACATTTAATTTAATATCAAAAGTGCCATACAAAAGGCCCAAATACAATGAAGGAACACATTCTCCCATTAACACCAATGACAATGCTCTTTCAACATGTACCCGTTGATTGGAATAGGGATTTAATAAATTTCACTGCTGAAAAAAATAACGCAGTGAGTCTCATCACAGCCAATATCCTTGTACAATCTAGTTGTGAAATGAATGTTTATAATGCTTCAAACAGTTTAAACCTGAATTTTGATACCACACCTTCACGTTTGTACAGTCCTCAATAAGATTATCTACAGTATCCTTTTCTACTTCACCCGAAGCTCTGTGTCCAAGATTTGATTCGGCGCCCGTGTACAGAGAGGCCGAGCTTTCGGTAGCAGAAGGCATGATGGAAAAATTTGGGAAGAGGCAGAAATTGGGTTAGGCAGAGGAAACAAAATGCATTAAAGTTGATTGGGGGGCCATGTCCCTTTGTGTAATGAGGAAAAGAGAGCACATATCAAGAGATACACATAAATTACTCCGAAGTTGACAAGGAAGCATAAATAACTAAAGAGTATTTGTAAGCAAGTGTTGCTTTTGCACATTTTAGCTTTAATACTATAAAACTTGTCTCATAGTGTATGAAAAGCCTTTGAGCCAATAAAAATTCAGTCTTCTTATGGGCGTGTCTACCGAGCAAATTAAACGTGAGAATTATGTCTTTAATGGTCTTGAAGGAGATGGACTGTCCTAGAGCAGCTTTGTTTCTGGAGAGAAGACTAGCTTCCATTCATGGGGTAGAAATGCTGCAGTGGAATCCTGCTTGTGCTGAGACCTGCTTTGACTTGATAGCTTTTCCTTTTTGAAGAACAAGTTGAATCTGGGAATCCATTCAGGTAACAGATACCAGATTCCTTCTGAAATAGTGGCTTCTGTCTAACTAAATATTAGTGTCATTATTGTTAAAAAGCTTTTGTGTAGATACGTGGTGAGATTCTTGGTGGTAAAAGAAAACAGCTGCCATTTACTGAACACTTTGTGTACTTGGACGGCCTCAGTGTTTACAAGGGGATTGCATCCAGTCCTAACAAAATTGTGGGAGCGGGTGTGGTTATGCCCATTTTATTGATTAGGAAATGGAGGACTAAAAGATTAAATAACTTGCCCAGTTTCTCACACTTAGTTAGTAAGAGTCAGAGCTGAACAATTCCTGGTCCACAGCATCTTTGCAGAGTTGCCAACAAATCACTGAGAAGTTTTTGTATCCCACAGGCTCTCATACTGTGTATATTTGTTAATTCAGCATTGCTCTTCCAGAGGCTATTGCCATTCTGCGCTTTCCAGACACGTACCTGAAATTGTAGCAAACTAAAGTTTTAGTTTTAGTGCATTTTAATTAACCTCCATGTAGTTAAGGGGCATGGCCTGGTTTATAAGAGTTGATCTTGTGGTCTAAATAGCTAGGATTTCCTATGAATGAGGTTAATTACATTAATAACCAGCTCTTTTCTTCCCAATTTAACTAGCATAAATACATTAAAATCTTTGTTAACTGCAACATTATATTTCATGTTGAAATAGAAATTGAGTGGAGGTTTTAAGAAATATGGTGTAGGTAAAACAGATTACCTTTCATGTCAATTTCCATTGGTGTTCAGTCTCTTTAATTTAATTATGATCTCAACCAGAATAGCATGAAGCCAACCTGAAATTTTCCTTAAGGTCAAGATTTTATCTAGGACATTAAAATGCCTCAAGTTTCACCTTGGCTTTTCTGTTAACTTGGTATCAAAGGCCTTGAAACAGTTCTCAATTTAACATTTTATTTCCTCTTAATCATTTCTAATATAAGCAGAAAAGTAAAGGTGCTAATTGGCTTTTTTAGAATCACTTTTAGCATCTTTAATTCTCTTACATCATCTTTACAGGAGATAGAAAAAGTTGCAATATGAGTATGCAGAATGCTTAAAATATAGTCTTTCGCTGGTAAGAGCAGCTTTTCCAGACAGCTTCTAAGATTGTTCAAATATCTATGATGTTTTCTCTCCATTTATCTTCAGCTGGTTTCTTTATTGCCTTCTACCATTCTGAAGTAATTTTACTTCATGATCTCTGGCAGAGTGCTCATTCTTATTGAAGTGAGTCCCATTTTTCTCAGGCCAATATAAGACCTAACTTTTAAAAATATTGAAGCAAAACATAACAAGTTTTCCAAGTAGTTCTTCAATAACACAATTTTGCCACGGTGTCTAATGAATTCCTTATAAAGCCACAATTCTAAATTCAAACTCTCAAAGGTTGCTGTTGTTTTTAAACTACCTAAATTGTCTTCTTTTGTTAACATAGATTTCCATTTCTAATCTCTTAGTTTTAAGTCTATCCTTTGTATTCCAGGGGTTTCCCATTCATGTCCCACGGACAACTGAGAATTTTCTGTGTTGAATCTTGTGTTTTTCTCTCATTTAAATGCAATACTGGATATTATGCCTTAGAGAATCTTGTTTTTATGACTTGAAGTAGTTTGTAAAAATCTAAATGATCCCTATATTATGTTATCAATCCATTCCCATTTCTTGCATCTGTTCTTTTCTCTCACTTTTTGCTCCAAAATTCCTAATTCTAAATATCCTACCTGTCCATATCCTTTAAAATAGATGAGTTAAATAATAAATTACATAAGTCTTCTCTTTTTTATATAGATAAATATATAGAGAAAATAAATATATAGATATTTATGAATATTGTCACCACAGCTATTATTTAAATCTTAACGCTTTCTTAATGCATATATAAAGTAGTGGGGGCGTGTTCTTGTCACATATAAGAAGTTAAGATTTTTTTCAATTACACAGAGAACCAAAATCAGAGAGGGGACATGAAAAATTCTATCTCAGCCTAGGATTCTACAGCTTCATAAAATGATTGAACAGGGGCTTCCCTGGTGGCGCAGTGGTTGAGAGTCCGCCTGCCGATGCAGGGGACACGGGTTCGTGCCCCGGTCCGGGAAGATCCCACATGCCGCAGAACGGCTGGGCCCGTGAGCCATGGCCGCTGGGCTTGCGCGTCCGGAGCCTGTGCTCCGCAGCGGGAGAGGCCACAACAGTGAGAGGCCCGCGTACCGCAAAAAAAAAAAAAGATTGAACAAACAACATGGAATGGAACATACATACTTGACTATTTGTCCCTTTAGTCCTTTAACATTCGCTGCAAAGTCACTTTAAGGCCCCCTGGAGATATACACATTTCTATAATCTTCAAGCAATACAGTTTTAAGAAAAGGGAAGAAAAGGGAAGTAAGAAAAGGGGCTCAAGTTTCATTAGCTTTGCTATTGTCTTGCTCACACTTTGTTCCCTGCCCTCCTGTGACTTACTTATGGTGTAACAGTGGAAACAGACAATAAATCATCACTTTCTCGTCATTCATTCTCAATTTCTTGATTGGTTCCTTTCCAGTATCCCATTCTATGGGACTAGTTTCTTGTCTTATTCTCCAGTCTTTCAAGAGACCAAAGCATTTTCCCTGAGCCATATGCTATCAGACCTGCCCAAATGTCCTTTTGTGTGGATGACATTCTGCTGAACACCTTCCTGATATCTTGTTCTGTTTAACTCTTTAGAGCTTTGCCTGAATCCAGCATTCCCTGAAAATGACTTTCTGACTCTCCATAACCCAACTGATTACCTGTGCTTCCCTTTGAGAGCAGACTGGTCTCTCAGACCTGACTATCCTCTCTCTGATCTTTTGTCACTTTCATAGGATACTCTTTACGATATTGCAAGAATGTTTTAGAAATTCTAATCACAGTATATGTTCTTAATCACTTAACCAATGATTAATTGTTTTTCTAAGCAAGAGAATCAGAGAAAAAATTGTACATAAAATAAAAATAGAAAACTCAAAGAGAATTGCTGTAGGAGAAAAGTGAAGTAGTTTAAAAGTGAAAGAAAATGTAGCAACTTAACAACATATAATGATATTACATTATTATTGTCAGCATTTAAATTTTTCATAATGATACCATGGTAAGGATGAACATTGGCAAGTATGGTGAAATGAAAATAAAACCTGTATATTTCAATGGTTACAATGTGAGTTTAACTTGAGAGGAGGAAAAAAGTTAAGGTATAACCTACTTGTCACTTATCAAAAATTATTTTACAAAGTAAATTGAACTGAGACACAAACAGACATTTGTACTTTTATGTTCATAGTAGTGTTATTCACAACAGCTGAAAGTTGGAAGCAATCCAAATATGCATGGATGGATAAGTGGATAAACAAAATGTGGTACATATATACAACAGAATATTATTCAGCCTTAAAAAGGAAGAAATATCTGACACATGCTACAACACAGATGCACCTTGAAGACATTAGGCTAAGTGAAATAAGCCAGTCGTCAAAGGAAAAGTATTGTCATTTTCCACTTATACGACGTGCCTAGAGCAGCCAAACTTAGGGAAGCAGAAAGCAGAATAGTGGTTGTCAGGGGCTAGGGGAGTGGGGAATGGGGAATTACTGTTAAATGAGTATAGAATTGAAAAAGTTCTGAGGTAAACAGTGGTGAAGGTTGCATGATAATGTGTATGTATTTATGCAAGTGAACTGTACACTTAAAAATGGTTAAAATGTCAAGAGAATAAGAAGACAAGCCACAGACTGAGAGAAAATATTTTCAAAAGACATCTGATAAAGGACTGTTATCCAAAGTTTACAATGAACTCTTAAAACTCAATAATAAGAAAAATGAGCAACTGAATTAAAAAATGGGCAGAATACCTGAACAGATATATCACCAAAGAAGATATGGAACTGTCAAGTGAGTATATGAAAAGGTGTTTCACATCATATGTCATCAGGGAATTGCAAATTAAAACAATGGCAGTACTGCATACCTATTAGAAAGATCAAAATCCAAAACACTAGCAAAACCAAATGCTGGCAAAGATGCGGAGAGACAGAAACTCTTATTCATTTCTGGTGGGATTGCAAGAAATGGTACAGCCCTTTTGGAAGACAGTTTGGGTATTTCTTACAAAATTAAACATAATCTTACCATACAATTAAGCAATCACACTCTTTAGTATGTACCCAAATGAATTAAAAATTTATGTCCACACAAAAACCTGCACATACATGTTTATAGCAGCTTTATTCATAACAGCCGAAACCTGGAGGCAACCAAGATGTCTTCCAATAGGCAAGTGGATAAATATACCTTGGCATATCCAGACAATGGAGTGTTACTCAGTGCTAAAAAGAATTAAGCTACAAATGTGGCCCCCCAATACTTTTCTTTATGAATACATGGTCAGTTTTCCCCTAAAGTCTATTTTGTTTACTTTGTTGTGCAAGAATCGTATGAATTTAGAGGCCTTGAATGTCGGAAAGAAGATGTGTTTTGTAAGTCAATGTCACTAAAGCCTTCAGATTCTCTTGCACCTGACTAGGCCTAGCTCAACAAGAAGTTGTAAAATTGGCTTTTATTCCAGGAGGACCATGAACATAAGTCATTCAGATCAAGAGTCTTTCGCAAAGGCTGGCATCAAAACAAAACAAAACAAAACAACAACAACAACAAAAAAAACCCATAGATGACTACAGCAAACCCCTGGGAAATTTCATGATGTAGTACAAAGCCAAACTGTAAACAGGACCCAGTCCAACTGGGGAAAGAACTGGGAGAGAGCCATACTGCAAGGTGCATCCAATCTCAGGTTCCAGGCTTGGAATTATCCACAGTCAGTATGTATGTAAATCTCAGCCTTGTCCAAGAAGGAAAATCCCACTCAGTAGACTGGGTGAGGAAACGTATATCCTGTTGAATAAAAAGAGTAAGAGAGATGCTGAAGATTCAAATATACATCCAGGTTATAACACTTTAGAAACAGGTTTCAGTGTGAGGCAGTGGTTCTCAAAGTGTGGTCTTTGGACCAGCAGCAAAAGTATCTCCTGGGATCTTGCTAAGAATACAAATTCTAGGACCCCACCACAGACCCATGAGTCAGGAACTCTGGGGGTGTGAGGCCAATAATCTGTGTTAATAAGTTCTGGAGGTGATTTTGATTCGAGAACCGCTGGTGTAAGGTATTGACGAATATGACATTACTATAACAGCACAGTACTAAGGTGCTTCCCACATTTACAGATAAAATAGACCCACCAAGGTCGTGTGAATTTTCTGTACTGTTAAACTTCATTGTAATAAAATGAGAGAAAAAATTTAAAAACATTTAAAGATAAAATAATTTAACATCTTAGGCATGAATTTTTATAGCTAGATGTTAAAATAAATATTTAAATGTGAAAAAAATTTAAAAGAAAGAAATAAGCTACAAAGCCATGAAGAAAACTTAAACGTTATGATGTGAAAGAAACCAATCTGAAAAGGCTACATACAGTATGACATTCTGGACAAGGAAAAACTACGAAAACAGTAAAAGGATTGGTTGTTGCCAGGGTTTAGGGAGAAGGGGGAGAGGAATAGGCAGGACACAGAGGATATTTAGGGCAGCAAAACTATTCTATACGATATGACAACGTTGGATATATGTCATTACACACTTGTTAAAACCCATGAATCTGGGGTGTCACATAAACAAGGACTCCTTTTCAGATCCATTCATTTCTTCTAATGACGTCCATGTCTCTCCTAAGATAAAGATGCTCTCATTTCTTCCTAGGATAGGAAGTGCAGGTCTGATTAATCAAGGGGGCCAAACATTTTAACTTTCTAAAAACCTTAAAAAGGATTAGCAAGGCAGGCTCCAGAACCCACCGCTACAGCTGATTCCTAACCTGTAAGTGATATTCCTCGCCTCCCTTCACTATCTCCCATTTTAGATTTCCCTCACTCTCAGCTAACACTCTTGCTAGCCCGGACTGCCAACCTGATAGGATGACCCAGATCTTCATCCCCAAGAGGTCTGAGCCCATAGTTGCCTTGCCCTTGTCAGGCTGTGGTTGTTACAATTCCCCATTTACAGTTTTCATTTGACATAGGAGTGCCAAGAGACACCATAGTTAGTCCCTGGATTCAAGATATTCCTCCCTGTCTTCATTGTGTAACCATCAACCCAGGCTTAATTACCCGCACTGGTACAGTGACGCCTTTCTTTGCCTAAAAAGAGGCCAGATGATACCTGCAAACTCTAGTTCAGTGTAATTTATATTGTGTTCCCCTGTATTCCTCCATTGAGTACACATGATTGTGCAACCCAGAGAACGACACCCCAACCCCAGAGTGCTGTCCTCAACTTGGCACCTCAGCTGAGCTTTCAATAGGCCTTTCCACCATTCATGAGGCTGGCTATTCCTGGATTATGGGGTTTATGATAAGTAGGTGAATTCTATAGTCAGGAGCCCATAGTGGCATGTCCTTCACTTTAGAATCAGTACAGTGGTCAAAGATGTTGTGTAGGATACTATTTTCACAGATTAGACATTCTGTTAGCACTTGGATGATGGTGTGGGAAGAGACACTGCAGACAGGGACTCCAAGTCCATATTCAGTAGGAATACATGGCTGCCCTCCCTAAATTAGAAAGAGTTGGAGAAAATTGCCCTGCCACCAAGTGGCTAGCCAGTCTCTCTGAGGAATGAAGCCATGTTGAGGCCTTAATGTTGGTTTATGCTGCCCACGATTTGAGCATTCAACAGGAGCGGGACTTAGATCAGCCTTGGTGAGGGGAGTACAATTTGTCAGGTCCACGCTGAGTCTACGACTTTGCCTGTCTCCTCCCATTGCTTCAAGTCTGACCCATGGGATTTGTACGTGGGCACTGAGTAGTTTCCACAGCATCTCAAGCCTATAACAGGAAAACCCTAGACTTAAAGTGAGAAGCACATGGTATATATTTGAGACCTATGTCAGAAAGAAGTTGCTAAGCTGAGCTCCAGATTTATGGTGATAGAGGGATAGCATATGCTGGTGCTAGGATGCTTTTGGTCTAAATGCAGATCAAATGTATAGATCATGGTAACGTGCAGACTGAATATGGTGTGTCCAGATTTTCTGGTGCCTCAAGCAAATACTTATTCTGCTTATTGGGTAAGTCAGCCCTGCAAACATAATAAAAGGCAGAATATGTCATATACCAAAATTAGGACTGGCATTCAGCCAGTAAGTCTTGGTGTGGCATACTGCCCAGTGGGTCTGATGGATCCGGTTTCCCTCTGATAAAATTTCAGAAGGCATAAATGAGGGTTAAAAAAAAACACACAAAAAAACCAGAGAGATTTCCAAAATGGCATAGCTAAAAGAAAGGCAGAGAGGTAGAAAACAGAATGCATCATGCTGGAATCACTAATCAACTCATGGTTTTTCTTAAATAATAAGTTAAAAGCAGGACCCTAAAGAGACTGGAATGAAAAACAAGAAATTTTCAAAATTTAATAGATAGTTAAAGGAGAGCTATCGAAGGTTTTGATGAGGGGCAACACGAGATCAGAACTTGGCTTTAGGAAAAGGAAAAGCAAGTTGGTGGTAGTATTTAGGAGAAGAAATGTAAAGGCTTGGAGAACAAGTGACTTTAGCCTTAGCTGAGGCACAATGAGGCTTGAATTTCACTAACATTAATGAGAATGGAAGAAAAAAAGCAGACCAAAGTAAGACACTACTTATAGGCTTATGCATTGGCTGGGTGGAGGAGGGGAGGAAAGATATGTCAAAAACGACTTGAGGGCTTCCCTGGTGGCGCAGTGATTGAGAGTCCGCCTGCCGATGCAGGGGACACGGGTTCGTGCCCCGGTCCAGGAAGATCCCACATGCCGCGGAGCGGCTGGGCCCGTGAGCCATGGCTGCTGAGCCTGCGCGTCCAGAGCCGCAATGGTAGAGGCCACAACAGTGAGAGGACCGTGTACAGCAAAAAAAAAAACAACAAACAACTTGAGGTGTCAGCCCTAGCTTACTGACATCAAAGATGGTTATCTTTTAATTTTGATCACATTGAATTTGAGGTGTCAGATCACCCTTCAAGGAAAGGCTTGCTAGTTAGCAACAGGGCAGCACCTGGTCAGAAGTCAGCGTCCAGCTGTCTTCCCCATCAAATCTGCCTTAGCTTCAGAGAACTCCTTTGCCTGAGGTTACATCCCTCCCAGAGCAGCTTGCATCCGCTGCCTGAGTGAGGCAGGAGTGTACAGCTCTGGCCTTTGTGACCTGGGCACGATGTTCTGACAGGCAACACTTTCTTCAGAGCTCCTTGGTAGTTTGACTTCTTCCTCTGCCTCTTAGAAGTTTTCTGCTTCTTAACTTTTCCTTTGTGTGCTTTTGGGTCCCTAATAAACATCTTGCACCTAAACCTCATCTCAGCATCTTCTTCTAGAAAACCCAATCTGTAGCAGTAGTGATGTATCATTTGGTGGTTCTTTTAGATGCAAATAATGGAAAAAACAACTAAACATGTCTAAAAACGTTATCATCTCATAAACCAAAAAAGTTCTGAAGCAGGGTCATTACAGAGTTGACTAATAAATGACTCAATGACATCATCATACCCGCGAGCATATTTCCATTCCCTTATGATAGGTTTTGCTTTTATTTTTGGTTTTTGCATGACTTCGTTTTGTTTTTATCAGAGAAGAAACTCTCCAGGTCCCAGAGACCTGAATTGGGCCACATATCCATAGCTTATAAGGGAGCTGGGATGGCAATTTCCAGTATGTTCAGCTCTTATAGCAAAAGACAATATGCCAACAAGAATAAATTTGGGAAAATAAATGGTTTGGGGTGAGTAGCCATCAGTGTCTACCACAAAAATGTCTGAATGTGATTCCATAAATGTAGTATGGAATACCTCATTTTCATTTTTCCCTTTAAATCAAATTGCCTTAGACTCATAGTGACCGTAGTCCTGTGCACAGGAGGAAATTTAATCACAGTCCCCTGGTGTGAAGGTTCTGTGATATTATTTGATGCCAAAGCATCAGGAAAAACCCTGCGGTCAGCAGCTGACACTTGTTTTCAACAAACCACGCATCCTTGCAGTGCACACAGAACCTTCAGTTCTGATGTGTCCACCGCTTCCGGGCCACTCACTGCTGACGCATGTGAACAAATAGAGGGGCCAGGAACCTTGGTATCATGTGTTCGACCTCCCTAGACACACCATTCTTCCACATCATCTTCTTCAGCATCTTGCCTTATAATCCTTGTAAGGCAAGCACTTGCAAACAATGTGCTGCCCCCTGATGAATGCGAGACCTGCCAATCTCTGATCTCTGCCATCTAAGGGACATCTCTCCCTCAAGTCACTCTCCTACCTTCTCCATCTTCTTTCTTTCTCCTCTTCTCTTTAAACAACACACATAATCTTTTCATTGAGTTTCAGCTTGGACATTATATCCTGCAAAAATCCTTGAGACAAGGAAATGCTTAGGGCTTGATTACTGTTAGGAGGAGGGAAAATGCAGAGATCAAAACATGAAAGAATAAAAACTCATCCCAACCTCCACCCCAGGGTTGCCAGAATTAGCAAATTAAAATTCAGGAAGCCTAGCTCACTTTGAACTTCAGATAAACAATGAACATTTTTTTAGTATGAGTTTGTCCCATAAGTTTGAGACAGATTTAACTGGGCATCATGCATTTTACTTAGCAGCTTTAATCCTCCCCTTCCTCATAAAAAACACGTTTCAGCAGGTATAATTAATGTTGGTTTGAAGTTTGGAAGAGAGGTTGCTATTGAAAATATAGATTTTAGAGGCTTCCAATTAGACTATAGCTGATGTTATGTAAAATGATATAAACTCCAAGGGATAGGATGTACAGAGAGAAAGAAAGATTCTTTGTATTCTTCTTAAAGTCTGGAATAGTGCTAGACATATAGGTCTCAATAAATTTTTCTGCCAAAGTAATAGATTATTTCTTCCCTGTTTTCATTCTCTCTTTAGTAGATTATGTAACACAAACATATGTAGTAATTACTGTGACACCTTTTATGAATTAAGTGTAGAAGAGAGATTCATGTTTATATTATACTTTCATGATTATTCAAATAGTCCATGCATGTGACCTGGACATTATATTGATAAAGATTCTCTCATAGATGAATAATTAGAAGAATTAATTTGAGAAATCAATATCTATTTCCAGATATCCTCAGGCAATGCATGGTATCAATAAAGCCTTAAATCTCAAATAATTTTAAAATGTACACAATAGAGATGCTTTTCAGTTTCTTTGTGGTTAACTTAAATTCGTCATGCTCTTCACGTGACGCTTCTTGGGCAGATTCAGAACTGTTGTCTAGCAATCAAAATTCAGTACTTTAACAAACCAGATTCTAGAAAGTACGATTCTAATTATATTGATATGATATGCTCAACAATATAGTCCATATAACTTGGCTTTTCCCCCTGGGATAATTAAGAACACACAGAGCCTACTACCTAGAGACTGGGGGAGGACACCGTCAAGCACAGTCATGATTGGACCTGCAGCTGTAGAGATAGAGCCCAGGTGGCCAAGAGATAGTGTTGAGAGTGACAAGCCTTGCAGTCACCACTTCCAGGGGCCAAGAAAATAACAGGGTTCCCGGTAGCACTCACAAAGGCCCTGCCTTTGCTCGACCTCTCTGCATGACTCCCTCCAAAGCATTGTATTCAAATGCAGAGGGCTTGCATTATTCAGTTATTTTAGAATCACGTTAACTTGGTAACATTTTCAGAAAATAAGAATACCGTATGTCTAAATTGACAGCAGAAATGATTTTGAAATGAAGCAGGAGGATGTTTCCTTGGATCAGAAAGATTGTGCAGTGACTTTGGTGGTGATGATTATTCCATCTGTTGATGTGATTATGGAAATTCTGGCTGAAACTGTGAAGTCTTGTGCACTCTGCCTTCCCGGTACTCCCCAAAGGACAGAGGGCTGCCAGCGACTCAAAGTGCTGGAAAGGGATGAAAACAAACCACTGACCTTGAAGTACTGTTCAGGAGTTCTTAACCCTTTTGATATAGGTAGAGTGAGTTTGTTTCTGTTTATTTACACAGCCTTGTAAAGCTCTTCAGATGTTCTTAACCGAGATTTTTTTTTTAAGCTGACCTTTGAACTCCACTGCATGGTACCCAGAAAAGCTGATGGAGCTCAGAGGGGATAAAATGAAAAGCAGTAGCAAGTTCAGTTTTTAAAAATGGGATATAATATGCACATGGCAATGTAAGCAGCTGAGGAAAATGGGAGTGGACCAATGCTCATGCTACACAGACAAAACCAAAAATAATGCTTGTGAAGAGAAACAATATAAAGTAATTGGCACCTTCACTCCTTATAATGTATATTTTTTTGTTGGCCATAAAGATGGACAGGGGATGTAAAAAAATCCTTCTACTTAAAAACAAATTTGACTTTCAGTCATTGATTCAGTTTTAACAAAAAAGACCACTGAGACTATCACTATATGACATCAGATTTCTCAAGAAGAGTTAAAAAATTTCACATCATGTGGAGTTTTACAACTCTTGGGAACTTTTGGCATTACAGGGATTTAGTCTGGTTTCTGAGATGCTCCTACATTAATGGTTTGAATTCCCTAAGGTATCCTTTTCCACCATCTGCATGGTTCAGTGCAGTGAGATATTTTCTCTCTGAAGATAACAGAACGGGCAATTTTGTTTGCCTCTTTAGAACTCTAACCATGAGGTGCTTTGTAATTTTTGTGATTCAGCTTCTCCAGTGAGACATGAGACCTGACAACATAGTTATAGAAGAAAATGAATCCTCTGTGCATCTGAATTTGTTGCAATATGTTTAAATGTGAAGTGACTCATTTCAGCCTCTGAGAGGTAGTCTTGGGTAGATTCATTCATGTTATCGTCCACTGAAGCTATTTATTACCTAGAAGTTTTCTTTTTCACTTATAACTCATTATTCACACACACACTCCAGGGAAGCAAGCCTGAGGACAGAGATCATCCATGACTGTTAAAAACGAATGGTGGGGGCTTCCCTGGTGGCGCTTCCCTGGTGGCGCAGTGGTTGAGAGTCCACCTGCCGATGCAGGGGACGCGGGTTCGTGCCCTGGTCCGGGAAGATCCCACATGCCGCGGAGCGGCTGGGCCCGTGAGCCATGGCCGCTGAGCCTGCGCGTCCGGAGCCTGTGCTCCGCAACGGGAGAGGCCACAACAGTGAGAGGCCCGCGTACTGCAAAAAAAAAAAAAAAAAAAAAAAGAAAAGCAACAACAAAAAAACCGAATGGTGGACACCATCGTGTATTGTTATAGATCCATTGGGATCAGTTTAAGATAACACATAACCACAGTTGAAGGTCTTCAGTGCAGTGAGTTTCCTCAGTTCAAAATGGCATGGGAAAAGTTTTATTTGATCTTTTTGGCCCAAGCCATTTCTTTGGTCACACTGTGGTAATTCTAACCCTATAGTCCATGTGTGAGAAATTACAACGGCCTCATTAATCCAGGGCCTAAATAAAGCCAGAGTGGGTTTACAAAAGTTATTCTGGAGGCAAGTAAACCTGTTATTTTAACTCAAAATTGGAAGTATGAATGAAATTTGTAGTACTAATATTTTTTAACGCCAGACATGTTTTTCCATTACTTAGAATACCGCTGTGATTTGGAAGTAAGGACAGTGTTGTTGAATCCTTAATGAATTTAGGAAATGCTGTTGACTAATTTCTCATGAATGAGTCTTTAAAATTGTTTCCTCCTTCCTAAGTATTTGCTTCCAAATATTCTAGAATGACATCTGTTGGGCCTAGGAGCCGGATGAATCGGCCGGCTGTTCCATGGGGCCACAAAGCCAATGAAGTGAGGGCACCAAAGTTCTTTGGATGGTCAGTTTCCTCAAAATTTCTCCTTCCCTCTCTTCATTTATGAGTCCTGAGGTTCCTGCTATGTGTTTTGCAAATATCCCTAGTGAACCAGAGCAGGGCTGGTCTTATAAGCAGTACAATTGGCATTATTTGAAGATGTTCTTTTTATCATCTTCACAAAAATTTATTGAGGACCTACCTACCTGTGCCACTATTATAGTCACTCTGGAAACAGCCATATACAACAAACAAATAAACATCCCTGGTGGAAGAAACAGATAATAAACAAATAAATAAAATTTGTAATTTGTAGGAGATAATTACCGCTATAGTAAAAATGAAAGAATGGAAGGGCTCAGGGAATCCGGAGAGTGAAGGAAGAAACCTGCAGTTTTAAATAAGGTGGTTGGGAAAAGCTTTACTGATGAAAGTAATTATTTTTAACCAAAGACCCATAATAGGGAGAGGGAGAAAACTTTTTGGATATGTAAGGGAAGAGCATTTCAGGCAGAAGGAATAACAAATGCAAATGTCCTGAGGCAGGAACACACCCAGCAGGCTTGAGTTACCACCAGGAGGCTCATGTTGCTGGAATGAACTGAGCACGAGGAGATGGGCATGGTGGTCAGAGAAGCTATCACAGGGGGAGAGAAGCCCTCATCTAGTAGAGACATTTAGGATACTGTAAACAATTGGGTTTTACTCAGAGAGATGGATACTCATTGATATGGTCTGGCTTAAATTTTAACAGTATCATTCAGCTGCTGGGTTGAAAAAAGGGGCAGTGGTGGGAATAGGAGACCAGTTAAAAATCTATGGTGATAACAAAACTGGCAAACAATGACCGTGACTAGGAACGGGCTGATTGATGTCCTTGCTGATGGAATTTGCAGCTTGATTAGATATAGGATAGGAGAGAAAGAGAAGAGTCAAAGAAGACTCCAACATTTTGGTCTGAGCAATTGGAAAAATAAGAGTTTTTGTTTATTGAGATAGGGAAGAATGCAAGCTTTTTTTTTTTTATTGGAGTAAAATTGCTTTACAATGTTGTGTTAGTTTCTTCTGTACAATGAAGTGCATCAGCTACATGTATACATACATCCCCTCCCCCTTGGACCTCCCCACCTGCCCACCATCCCATTCATCTAGGTCATCACAGAGCACCGAGCTGAGCTCCCTGTGCTATACAGCAGCTTCCCACTAACGCTGGAGAGGGTGTGGAGAAAAGGGAACCCTTTTGCGCTATTGTTAGGAATGTAAATTGGTACAGAATGCAAGCTCTTAAACTCCTTGATATTTATTCCTTGGTCTTGTCCCTTGATCTGCTGCAGTTCATAAAGAGAGACAATCTTTCATTTCACTTCCTCTCTCCATTTCCCAACCATCTTCAGTTTTGAAAATGTAAACCCTCTGTATTCACCTTAGAACGTGGACAACCCAATAACTTATATTTTATCAACGCAATTATTTTTCAACATTTTGCAAACAGAATAAAAACGTGTGTCTGTGTGAGTCCGTTTTGTGGTGGTGGTTTAAACATCTTAATGTCTTAAAAGCATCATCAGAGTCACCCCTCAGAATTTCACTTTGTCCCAGGCAGAAGGCACTTTGAATGCTTGACTCACTTATGTGGATGACTTTTAGCTATAGTATTGTTTCTACCTTGGACACTCGTTTATTTTAGGCCTTGTGACAGATGAGCTCACCCAGATCTTAAAATGCAGAATTTAAGGTTGTGTCAGACTATAATTTTATGCTAACTTTGTTTATTCCCCTCTTCAGTTACTAAAGTTACCACCCTAGACTCTGGAAAATAACCGGAGACAATGTTTGTTTGCTGGCAAATTAGAAGCTGACGTCCCAGCTTTCCCTGAGTGTGACTATGTGTAGGCAGTTTAATTATATTGAAACTGAGCATTATGATGTCTAAAGTAACTTTCCTTTATTCTAAGATTGACTTCATGTTTGGGAAAAGCCAGGGAAAGTGGCAAATGTCTTCTAAAGTGGAAAATTTCAGACTCGAGCTACAGAGATGGAACGCACATTCATAATATTTACATAAAACATAATCATCTCTCCTGTCCTCACCGGAGAGCTGAAGGCAGGGGAAGTGAGGGCTCGAGCTGCCGCCCTTAGTTGAGTTAGAGGAGTGCATGGTCTAAGGCCTCTATCTTTGGGCAAAGCAGTAAACCATGATTGTGACTGTGGCCGGGAGAACATTTTAAATGTAGAAAAAGCTAACAGAGGACTGAGAACGCCTACTTTATGGACACTGTGGGTTTCAGTTTCGGCATTTGTAAACCTATAGTTCTTTATAAACAGAACAAAGTGGTCGATTTTCACAGGGGCTGTGCTGGCACAGTGGTACCAAGGGCTTTAGTCTGGGAACAAAGTCATTAAAAATAACTACGTACAAAGAACTCAGTCATAAATAATGTTCCACAAAGGATCCAAAGAAATCCAAAGGCAATAAATGATATACTTCAGTGTATCTCAAAGTCTGCTGCGGGCTGCCTGATCCTATGTATGGTGACTCCCCAAAGAGCTTTTCCTATTCCTTCCTCGCTTTCTCTTGCTTCTTCCTTCTTTCCTCCCCGTTTACCCCATCTTCCTCTCCCTGAAAGCTGATGGCTTGCTTTCATTCAGGCAATCAGCAGGAGAAAGAGAGAAAGAAAACAAAAGATAAAAAATTCCTGACGCCACTTTGCCTTTCCACTGGGCTTCAAGTTGTGATATAGCCTTTCTGTGATTTTTTTTCTTCCATCAATACTATCTTTAAAATGTAGTTTTCACCAGGATAAAAAAAAGGTTAAAAAAAAAAAGAGGGAAACTGACATTGCTTGGAACCTGAAATATAAAGGCCATTCAAGACCTCCGTGATCTTGCTTGCTTTTTACTTTATCTTTTCGTCTTTCTCAAATTTTTGTTCCTTCTAATTACTTGTGGCTTCTTCTTGACTCTTCCTCTCATAGCAGACATCAGTGTGGCAGGAAGTTCCGTTGTCTCACTCATGTGTCATTCATGTATAAATAGTGACCTCTTCTCGTCCCCTCCACAAGCCTGGACTTTTCACACTTCCGAGGCTTAACTTACCCTGGGCTCTCTGTGGTACATGGTCTTCTCCTCTATGAAGACTTCCCTGACTCTCTGTCCTTCCCGAATAGAATTAACCTCTCCCTTCTCTGGGTCCCAATTATGTGTTATCAAAGCAAATATGACATTTAGTTGATCAGAAAAACAGCAGCTCTTCTTCTCTTGCTAAATGAAGGCCAAGAAAATATTTCCTTCTACACTCTGTCTTCCAGTGTCTGTCACATATTAGGTTCTTAAATGATCCTGGAATCAATGTGTATATCATATGCCTGGCACCCCCAATTGCTTTCTTATAGATTGCCATTTAATCTTTACAACTATTCTATGATTATAAGCATAATGTTTTTTTTTAATTAATTAATTTATTTATTTATGGCTGTGTTGGGTCTTCGTTTCTGTGCGAGGGATTTCTCTAGTTGTGGCAAGAGGGGGCCACTCTTCATCGCGGTGCGCGGGCCTCTCACTATCGCAGCCTCTCTTGTCGCGGAGCACGGGCTCCAGACGCGCAGGCTCAGTAGTTGTGGCTCACGGGCTTAGTTGCTCCGCGGCATGTGGGATCTTCCCAGACCAGGGCTCGAACCCGTGTCCCCTGCATTGGCAGGCAGACTCTCAACCACAGAGCCACCAGGGAAGCCCCTATAAGCATAATGTTTATTCACTTCTTCTGTTTTTGATTTTCTGTGACTGAGAAAACTGAAGCTCAGAGGATGTAACTGGTGGGAAGTCACAGGTCTAATTACCGGTAGTGACAGCATTCAGCTGTCACGTTGCCTCTCTTTCAGAGGTTCTCTACTTTGAGTGTGCATCAGAATCACCAGGAGGTCTTGCTAAAACAGATCGCTGGACCATATCCTTAGAGCTTCTGACTCAATAGGTCTGGGCTGGGGCCAGATAATCAGTATTGCTAACAAGTTAGCAATACTAACCAGGTGATACCGCTGCTGCTGCTTCTGGGAACATACTTTGAGGCCGAGTGCCTTGCATCATCTGTGCATCCTAATCTGCGAACAACTGCACTCAAAGTGGGCCGGTGCATGGCTGAACCTTTGCAAGGCGTCTAAGAGCTTATTTGTCTATCAAGCATGCCAGTAAATTCAATAGTCCTCACATCCTATCTATCTAACTATCTACCTACAATTTTAAATTCGGATAGATGTTGTTCTAATCTACAATGCATTGAAGGTGTCACTGAATTGGTGGGAGATTGTTATCGTTATATGTTCTTTCCTTCCATGGATATTGGAAACACAATCGCTTTATGTGAAGAGAAAACATGTTTAACATGTTAAGGGGAGGTTATCGTAAGGTTACAATAATTGGGTAAATAATTGTCTCAACTTTATTGGATAACTATGCAGCCAATAAAAAAAAGGTGTGGTCAAATGTATTTACGGTCAGAAAAAGATGATAAAGATCAGATGTTGAGTGAAAATAGTGGGTTACCAAAGATATCATTTTTAAAATCTATGCACATTTTCATAGAATCCATATGCAAAAAATAAAACATGAACAGTACTTATGTTTGGCTGGTAGCTTAATAGATACTTTCTTCCTCCTTTTCCTCCCTCCTCCCCCATCCTTTTCTTTTTCCTTCTCCCTTCCTTTTTTTATGTCTGTGCCTTCTTAATTAACAAAAATGTTATTAATTTCTACAATAAATATTATTTATTTATAAGTAAATACATTTTCTACAATAACTATCCCTCATGTAGTAAATACCTTCTCCAGATGATGAAAGCATGCTTTCACAGTACGTTCTGTGTATAGACTGTGACTTCTCAGCCTGGAAAGCTCTAGAAATCCCCTGGTTCTGGGAAGTCTGTGCAGTACAGCTCTCCCCTACCTACCTCTGGCTCTGTTTTCTTGAGGCCATCAGTCTGGACAACCCAAGCTCAGAAAGGCACAGCATTACCCTGTGGTACATCTGGGTGGGGCAAGTCTGAAATCATTGCTCCTTGCTTTGCCCCAAAGAGGAACCCTGTCAGCTTACTTCTTTTCACAACAGTGAGCCTGTTGACTTAAAGAACAAGAGAGTCTCTGTGCCATGGTTAGCATAATTAGATCCTCTTACATTAAACAAAATAATAAAAAGGGAATATTTCTATTTCTGAGATTCAGACACTAAACAGAATTGATAATACTTACGGAAGACTTTCTAGGCCCCAGGCATTGAAAAAAATGTGTCGTGATCTCATTAATGATATCACAATTCACCCAGCTGCTCAAACTTGGCAATAATATTCCCAACACAGTACCTTGTAATTGCTCTTTTCTCTGCCTGGAAAGTTCTCTTCCCTGGTATTTGCATGACTTGTTTTCTCACTTCATTCAGATCTCTGCTCAAATAAAACCTTCCTGGAGCAGTTTTCTCTGACCTCTGTATCTAAAGCAGCATCCTGTCATTCTCTATCCCCTTAGCTTGTATCCTTTTTCACCATAGCACTTATCATAGGAGGTGCCCAATAAATATTTTTAAATATATGAATGAATTTTATCCTCATCACAACCCTATGAGGTGAATACTGACATGATCCCTATTTTCAAGGCTTCAAGAGAGTCGAGTAAATTGCCCATTTGAACCAAGTTGTCTGACATCCAAGTATACATTCTTAATCAGCACATATTGGAATGTTCTTTTATTAACTGGATGAAGTCTACTGTCTTAATGTTAAAAACAGGCACTTGAAAGAGCAGAGATGGATAGATAGTAAAATATCATTGACAATGAAATGTCCAGACACATGACAAAATACTAGGGATATGAGTATGAAGAATGATGTGTACTTCCAAGCTATCAGCGAGCAATTGAAAATACCTTCTTTTATGATAGTCAAGATGGTTTTATTTTAAGATCTTTACTTACCGACAAAATTGATTGCAGTATGTGCAGGGAGAAATATTTCATTCTTCTCTATCTCTGACAGAAAGTGGAAAGAGGAAACACTGAAAACAGGAAAATATGTGTGATATCTATAGAATAGCAGATACGTAACTCACTGAGCAGCTGAAGAATTAAATCAGAGGTATGTTTTGGCACCTTTTACAGGCGCTACTCACTTCCCTTAGATTCTTTTTCTTTTCTTTTTTTTTTTTTTATCATGCAGGCCTTGGATCTGGATGGAGCCCCTTTTCTGTCCCTATGCGTGACAGTTACAAACTGTCACTAGCAAGGCTCTTTCTGGTTATAGCAGGAAATCATCTGGACATTCAAAGAGCCAAAGAAAAGGGATTCTGGGAATCTAGCACAGGGCTGAGACTGCTGCCCCTGCAGTAGTTCTGAACCTGGTCTGAACCGGGAACATTAGGGACTTACTTGCCAACATGATTATTTCTTTGGTGTAAAACCTACCCCTCTGGATAATAAATCAGTTGCACTGAGACCTGAAATTCTTATGCCCTTCCCTTCAGGGACAGTCTGGTCCACTCTCTTTGTCATTGCCTGGGCCAGGTATCTGCCACAAGGAATTGCCCTTTTGTCTGTCATCTATACTCTTATAGGATCTGATTCTATTCTTGTAGAGACTGTCTCCTAAAATAACATTAAGCATCTTCAGATTTTTCAGAAAGTTTTAGAAGGAGATGGAGTAGCCTATAAGTAAAGTTTTAAAAAATTACATTTCAAAGTCTACAGAGTAAATATCACTGTGTTTTGGGTGGATGACATAATTTGGGGGGGGCTTCAGTTTTCCCTCTAATCATACAGCCACTCAGTATACTAGACCAAGACTCTGTTCCAAGCTCCAACAGAAAAAAGACCTATAATGCTCTCAGTAATCTGGGACCACCCACTTTGCATATCCTAGTATAACTTCAAATAAGACCCGGAGAAGGTCATTGGTTAAATTACATGCTGATGTCTGACCAAAATCAAGGCAAGAGTATTGAAAAGATTTATTTGCTTCTCATGGCCAGACTTCCTTTTTAGTTTCTTTTCTTCACAAAGAGAAAAAGAAAAAAATACTAAAGCAAGCAAACAAAAACAACTCATGGTATTATATTACCTCTTCATAGATATGGAAGATAAGCTAATGAGACCCAAGATACCATATAGGGAACTATAGAATAAATTGAAATAAAAGAAAAAAAACACAAGTATTTAAAAATGTAATTTATTAAGGCTTTCCTGAAATAAAAGACTATTTCAGCCTATATACTTAAGAGGGATACCAAATGCAAGAATTCAAGGGAATTGCTCCCACCTGTTCTTGAGGACTCTAACTGTAAGCGAGATTTAGCCAACCGAGAAATGACTAGAAAAGCCACAGCAAAGAAGTTTGTGGTGATTACTGAATATATTTAACCATAAAACAAAGACTGAAATAAACAGTAAGCTTATGAGGTCAGGTCAAAATGTAAATAATATAATCTGCAGTAATTAGAAAATTAACCAAAGTTAGAAGAGTAAATGTCCTGATCTCTTTAACAAAGAGTGAAGATGCTGAGTATATCTAACAGCACCAAGGTAGATATACCCATATACCATCATGGGATTCCTGGTGAGCCTATAAAGTATTTTTAAAGCTATAAAAATAAAAAATCTAAAATAATAAAACAGAATAAAATCAGTCATATCAATAAATGTAATTAGACTAAGCTTACACAGTAGCACACACAAAAAAGAGAAAAGACTATTTGGATTACAAAGCAAAATGCTATGCTAAAACAAAAGAGGAAAGTTATGCCAGGTGAATGCTAACAAAAGGAAAGCAAGGTTCCACGCCCCGCCAGTATGAGACAAGATGTCATTATGAAAGAAATAGAGAAAGATGTTAAAGACCTTCCTTCTTGTCCAACTCTCCTATGAGCATTGTACCCAGATCATTTCACCAGAAAAATCTAACAAATTGTAATATGAATAACAGAATAAATGAAACTATTCTAGTACATTAAAAAAGAATGGAAGAGCTTAACAACACACACGTATTTGTTTATATTTGCAAAATACATTTCTGTAATGCTATCCAAAAAACAATAACATTGAGGGGGAGAATTGCATAACAGGAGGAGACAGGTGTTGAGGTTGAGAGAACTCTTCGTTGTACATCCTTTACTACCAATAGGAGATAAAAATACAATTGGATAAAATTAACGTGGTCCATGGTAGTAGATCTGCTCATTTTGTCAAAGGGCACCTTCACTAGGTTAAAACTAAAGGAAGTTGTATCCTCTTTCAAATCTCAAAAAACCACTGTAGCCTGGGCTTAACTGGTAGGATCAGTCCTGGCAAGGAAGTGAGGAAGAGGAGATGGTGGTCTAAATAGACCAATTCTCTGAGTGCTACTGAGGCTCCAACAGGTGGAGACAACCTCAGTGATGACTATGCACAAAGCATCCAGACTGTCAGGGTCAAGTGGTCCTGGCAAAGCCCCAGGTAATCAGCAGTGCACTCAGAGTTGACACCATCTAAGTAGGAAGGGGTGAATTTATCATGAAGCTAATAGAGTTTCCGTTTCAGGGACTCTTCCTTATCCAGACTGTACTCAGGGACGATTTCTATGAAGCATTTCTGGCAAATTGCCTGAAGTAAATCTTAAAAGAAAGGGACCTGAATCTCTAATGATTCTGCAACATATTATGATGTGTTTCCTCATTCAAAATAAGTATTTTCCTCTGTACCTAATTATGTATCTAAAATGTATGTATTAAAATGTATGTATGTATTAAAAAGGACTCAAATTATATAAGATTTAGTCCCACACAAACCTATTATTGCCCCCGCATATAGGCCTGCACTTCACTGATGCCAGAGACCTAGTTTAGGGATCCTCTTTCCTACTACCTTTTTAGACGAGCATAACAGAAAGAGCTCTGGGATCATAGAGAATGTCAAGGTGCAGTGGAGGACAATGTGAGTCCATCTACTGCGGGCTCAGTGATTTCCTGCCCTTGGGACAAGAGGCTCTTCTGTATGCTGACGGCTTTGGGAATGACCACCAGGTGGCCCCAGTGAGGACTCCATAGGCCTCTTGGGTGAGATGGAATTTATGACCCATTAGCAAGCAGCTAAGACAGTAGCGACCCATGGGAGTTTTTGACATATCAAACTGGGCTTCCGGCTGAATCAAACAGGTGGGAGCATTGAGTTTGGGTACTCTGTAATATCAGTTAAAGAATGACATGGGGCCCTGGGCAGGTGGGAATTGGCCATCCTAGTTATATAACTGAAATTCCATTAAGCATGTTAAATTGAATCAAGGTGCCCCCATGATACCTTTCAGCTTACCAAACATATGGAAGGGAAAGTGGGTTTAATGGGATTCCGAACATCCCAGAAATCACTTTTTTATACCAATTTCCTGCCTTTTAAAAATTTCTCATACTGTTTCTCTTTCTTTAAATTCATTATATTTTTCCAACCAGGGCAAACAGTCGCTCTTGTGTAATGATTATTCCAGCCCTCGTCTACGTTTCAGGCCTAAGGATACAAAAAAGTGAACCACCTATTCTCATTTCACAGCTGCTATACAATAGCAGAAAGGGTCCTGAACGTGTCATTATTTCAGGGAAAGGAAAATTAATTGAATGAAGAAAGAAAACCATGCACAGTTCAAGTTCGATCACTGTTTTATGACAGTGTATTCAAGTAGTAGCATAATCATGGCAAGGCTTCCCGCTATTGACTAGTTAATTATAAAGGAGATATGTATCATTTCTACCTACACTTAGCCTTCAAGCAGGAGATATTTTAAAATAATGGAAAGCTTTAGCAAAATAAATATTTAGTCAGTTATTTTTATTGACTGATGGCAGGGCAGGGGGTTAAGAGAAATAGAAAAAGTAATGCCAATTTTATTGTATTTTAAAAATGATTTTTGAGGGATTTGTGAGAAAGGATCATTTTCTCCAAGCTTCTTTTTCAACCCCTGTCTCTCACATTACAGTTGGAGAACTCATAATTCTACCAGGCGGTGAGTATCTGAGGAGGTGGTCAGTCCCTTCTCTGGCCACAGGAAGGGTTACATCACATGAAGCACAGGTTACATCACATGAAGCACAGGCCTCCCTGTCCTGTCACTCCTTTCCCCAATTACTTGGAGAGAAAAGAGTACCACAGGTGGATTCACCAGGTCCCTCCCCTGAATGGATACCCTGAAAGGCCTAGGAAGAGGTTCTAACAGTGTGTCACTTGGTTATATGTTGTTGCCAAACTTGAATATTTTTCCAGATTTCCCAAATAAATTCCCAAACAATCCTATGCATTTACATAGAATTATTATTAATTTATGAATCTGAAACTTTTCTAAACTATCAATAATTAAAAATTGATCAGTTTTAATCATAAAAGCACAACTAATTTATCTTTCAATTTTTTTCTATAGAAAATGGCATTATGAAAACTTTGTCATAGGAAGATATAATCAAAGACTTTTTTGCAGACAAAAAATGTAGGAAAAATATTATAGAAATGTGTTCACTTGTTAACCTTTAAGAATCACGTTAATTTTCCAGATTTTGTGGTGCTTGCGGTACTGCACAGCTTTTAAAGAATACAATTTGTTGTAAATTCTTTTCTCATTTCAAATATTTAATTCCATATCTAATTTTGTAGCTGTGAATTTACTTTTTTTTTTTTTTTTGCGGTATGCGGGCCTCTCACTGTTGTGGCCTCTCCTGTTGCGGAGCACAGGCTCTGGACGCACAGGCTCAGCGGCCATGGCTCACGGGCCCAGCTGCTCCGCGGCATGTGGGATTTTCCCGGACGGGAGCACGAACCTGTGTCCCCTGCATCGTCAGGCGGACTCTCAACCCCTGCGCCACCAGGGAAGCCCGAATTTACGTTCTTTTTCTTACAGAGGACTCCCCAAATTGCATATTCTTTATTTTTTTAAAAATATATCATGCTAATGGTATGATTCTTTTTATTTATTTGTTTATTTATTTATTTATTTTTGGCTGCGTTGGGTCTTTGCTGCTGTGTGTGGGCTTTCTTTAGTTGCAGCGAGCAGGGGCTACTCTTCGTTGCGGGGCGCAGGCTTCTCATTGCGGTGGCTTCTCTTGTTATGTAGCATGGGCTCTAGACACACGGGTTTCAGTAGTTGTGGCATGCGGGCTCAGTAGTTGTGGCACACAGGCTTAGTTGCTCTGTGGCATGTGGGAATCTTCCCAGACCAGGGATCGAACCCGTATTCCCTGCATTGGCAAGCGGATTCTTAACTACTGAGCCACAAGGGAAGTCCTGCATATTCTTTAGGTACAACAAAACCTGGATCCACTTGATCAGGAGTGGTTTTGGTTGTATGGATGGTGGTTGCAAGTTAGTGCTCTCTAGTCAGTCTTGGTTCAAATCTTGCCCTTGAAGCTTTCTAGTTATATGACTTTGACATTATTCCTCTACTTCTCTAAGTCTCACCTAAGTTAGAATAATTTTAATGTCTATCTCATTGGATCAATAAGACAATATAACACAAGACACAGTGCATATGAAAGCAGTTGACAGTTGCCAGCACTCCTGTGAATGTTTGAATAGCTGTCATATAAGTTTCTTAAACTTATAAAGCCCAAACAAAACTCTTCTTTTCTCCCTCAAACTGACTTCTCCCTTTGCCTTGCCCACCTAGTGTTAACAATCATCCAGTTTTTCAGACAAAATACCAAGGAGCTTCATGCTGTACCTCTAGTTCCATCAATCAACTCTGTTGACTTTACCTTCAAGAAATGACCCTCAATGATCATTTCTCACCACTTCCACCTCCACTGCTCTAATCCAAACCACTAATGTCTCTCTCTGTACTACTGCAGTAGGCTGAAACTGGTCATCGTGCTTCCTGATTTGACTCGTCCCTCCCATCCCAACTCCATTCTCTTAGCTCACTAATGTCACTTCTGTGCCATTAACTGGACACTCTTTTCTTCTTCTGAAGCTATAGCTGCCTCTCTATACTACCCCTAATCAACTCCTTCTACCTACTTCTATCACTCCTTCTATTTACTTCTATAGTATAACACCTATAGATTTCTCGGTCACTTTCACCTTTGTGGGGCATACTGGACATGACTCAGAGTCCACATCTCCAACCCAGTTCTTGAAAACTCAACCTAGAACCTAGTTCTCTATTCCTAGGCCTTTTCCATCCATCCCCCATGCTACACAAACCTCAAACAAAATCATTCTACTTCATGATGACGTTTTACCTTGACTGGATTATCACCTAGAAATGGAAATACTTTTAAGTAATAAATTCCAGTATCATGTTCTGTGACAAAATTGACCATATTTTGTCTCTCACTCCTCCCACTCTTCCTTCTCTCTGACTCCACTGGGCCTTCTAATCCCCACACTCTTGCCTTTTGTCCCAGTCTCTCCATCCCCTGTGAAGTCGCTTTTCTTCCTAATCAGTCTACATTCCATGACACATCACAGCAACTTTTACTAGAGAGGAGATCGATTATTTTAGAGGGTGGAGGTGTTAGGGCAGTAAAACCATCTGTTTCCTTGTCCTTGCTAGTGAACATTGTTGGAAGAAATCGTATAATCAGGTAGACTATGGTCACAACAGACTTTCCTCAGTTGGGAAATCATTTTGTGGGTCTCTGATTGTCTACTTTTATAATTCCCCACAATAATTATTACAAATCTTCAGCATTTCTTTTGGACCGCCTTAACTCCTGCATTCTTTCACTAGTCAATAGTTAACCTTGTCTCGTTCACAAAGAAGCATTAAACAATGGATATCTTTAACTCATTCAACAAATGGTTATTAAGAATCTACTATTTGCTGGGCACTGTTTTAGCCACTCAGATATGTCACTAAATAAATCAGGCAAAGTCCATATTCTCATCTTTAACTTTCCTTTGTTTATCCAAACAAATTCAGAAAATATCCAACAAGTATTTTGAAGTATCTATTTCACGCCAGGATTTTTTCTTGGTGAAAAGAATACAACAGTGAAGAGAATAAGTCAAATAAGTCTTTCTTCATAAAGTTTCCATTTAAGTCAGGGGATGGAGAGAAAAAGACGGCAAGAAATAAATAAATTTTAAAGTGTATGCACGTAAAATGTCAGATGAGACAGGTAAGGGGGGTAGGAAATGGTAAGACATAGAATGTAAAGTTAATACAATTATTCATTAAGTTCAATAACTTTCAAAATTCACGTGCAGTTTGTAAAGAATGAAAATGGGAGAGCCAAACCTCAGATTCTGTACCCATAAGGAGAGTTGACCTAACCTAATACACAGCTGAAAAATGGGAAGGTTGACTGACCCATCTCTCTTCCCTTCTTTGTCCTTTCTATAAAGCCAACGTTGAATAACAACAGTAATGTTCAAAGGTTCTAGACCATCAGTTGTCAGGTTAACAAATATTCCAAAAGTTTTCGATTTGTGTAAATTCTGTGGTCCCTAAAGTTAGCATTGGTCTCACGCACATTACTAAAGCCTCCCCCACCTGGCCATCTGCACCTCCTTCTCCAGCTTTCTAGGCTACCAAGCAAGAGAACACAACCATCTGCCTTCAGCAAGTACACTCAGTTGCCTTACAGACAGATTTCCATGAATTTCAAACAAAAAAAGAAAGAAATGGAAAGCAGTGGACTTAATATGTTTTTCCCAACACCTACTCATCAGTTTCTTCACTAAATGTCCTGAGCATATGTTTATTAGTTGCTGTGTTTCATTGCACTATTATTCCAACTAAAAATAAAATTTTTCTTTAATTGTACATTTCTAAGTTTAAAAACCTGTTATTTCTAGCAGAGTTTTCTATACCTAAAATTATATAGTAGAATTATGTTGATCTTTGGCCTCCTGGAATCCATTCAGCCTTCCCTAACAGTGCCACAGTTTCCCTCTGGGGAACCACTTCCTCCCAACCCTCAGCATATGGCTTATAGTGGAGTTAACTCAAATTCCAGCCTCAGCAGGGACCTGTGGTGCAGACCTGGGCAAATAGAAGCCCAGTAATGGTTTTGGGAAAGTTGGGTGATCCAGGCAGCTCTAGTAAGATCTGTGAGACTTTTACTTTGGCTGCCGAGAGAGAATGAACTACTCCATCCAACCAAGTGTTGATAAGATTGAGGTGCAACTAAAGATCTCCTAAACTGCTAAGTGGAATGCAAAATGGTACAACCACTTTAGAGAACTGTCCATTTTTAAGAGAGTCACCATGTGCCAACAATTCTAAATCATTTTTTGTCCATCTAAGTTTTAAACAGTTTCTCCAGTTATGTCGTCATCTATGTGAAAGTTAATTCAAAGAGCTCCCAGTTATACAATTGGCTCCCAACTTTAGGGACTTATTACAGACAATTATTTTGAGAGTAACTTCTCAAACTTTTGAAATAGTTTGGGCTCACTTTGACTACATTTTGATCTGTGATGTACTGGTAAATGTTTAACAAGTGGATCCTTGAAGAAATAACCTCGATTTGATGTACTTCCTTATTTCTTTGGTATTTACTACACCTTCCATGACTAATTTCAACCTGCCAGCGTCATGTCACCGAGCAAGAAATTGGGAAGAGATGCTCACAATAGCCTCTGTGCCAATGTAAGCCTCCACCAGGACAGCACTAGGTTGGATTATCCAGTGTCTGTGGTACTGCCGATCACTACGTTTAAGCATTATACCTGATAAACATGATCACACTGATTATATAATCAAGGATACAGAACTTTAGTTACTTCAGTTCATCATTCCATTTGCAACTTATTAGCTGAATCTTGCAGAGTTTTCTTTTTGGAAATGCTTATTTTTATGTTTTACTTTTCTATCTTTAAATGATACATTAATGTAATTAAAAGTATTAGTTTCCTTTTTATATTATAACATTTAATTAATGTTTCCATTTACATAGTTACATATACAAAGTTCAATTAAAGAACATTTTTACATCTATGATTCTTTTTTTGCATTATTAGAATTTATCTCATTTCATGAAAGTTACTGAAAATAATTTTGTTGTATAGTGGAGCGTGTTAAAAAATCATCCATTCCAAGAGCCCAATATAAGAAATACAACACAGAGTAGATTGATTATATAAGTCTGGAAATGTCAGATATAAGCCAAATATCATTTTAAATGAAGATTCCAAATGTGGACAGAGTTTTCTATAAAAATAAAAACCAGACTTGGTACTAGATGTACTATTTCTAATTTATGCATAATTATTCTTCCACCAAAAAACATAAACTGGAATGACATTTATTGCTAGTTTCTAATTCATACTGCCATAAAAACTTACTTCGTTTCTATTTTTCAGTTTCTTTTTCAATAAAATAAATACCTTGCAATTGATAATAGCTATCATCTGTTCTATATTTAAAATTCTAAGCTACAAATGGATGTTATCATTTCTTTTTTAGCCTTGACAAATTTTTGCAAAAAAGGTAAAATGATCTAAGGAACCAAACTAGAAGAGGCGAATTCAGGCTGTGTATCTCAGTCTTTAATGAAGCCATAGACAATTATTTAATCCACAGAATTATCTGAATCTTCCAACATTTTTACAAACTTAAAATGAAGCTGATTCTTAAGTTTTGAAACTGTTTTTCTGGAATCCAATAACAATAGATAATATAATGTCAGTCACTGTGCTAATCATTTTATCAAAATCACCTCACCTGTTTTATGTAACTCCAAAATTTTTTTGATGTCTCCATTTGTAGATGACAAAAGTGAGTTATGGAAATTTTAAATAACTTGTTCATAGTCAAAATGTTAACTTGTGGAAGCAGAAACCTAAAACTACTGTCTGTCTAACTTTAAAGCTCAAGTTGACACCAATGATAATAATTCTGGCATTAAATGTTAAAGTGCATAGATAATTTCTATTTCATTTTGACTTGTATTTATAAACCCAAAAACTTCCTGATAAGAGATTCAAATTTCAGAAATGAAAATTATAATATGAAAAGAAGGTTTGGAGTTTGCTATGATTCTAGCCAAAATTTCCATCCTCCTACAAATATTCTTCTGAATTCAGAAGCAAAAATATTTATAATTACTGTTACTGCTCTTTTCATCTCTGTCCAGGTAATCAGTACATAACAAAAAACTTACCTTGAAAGTGTCATTATTTTTTAGGGTAAAGAACAGATCTGTCATGGCCATCAATTCAGAATACCATCACAATGATGAAAAGAATCTAAACCATTCATCTACTCAGTCCATTTTTTTTTTTTTTTAAGAAAGAAAGAGACATTGAAGATATGTTTTCTTGCTCATGCTAGCAAAGGCTGTGTGCTTCCAATCTGAATAATGCTCCTAAGTCATTTTTGCAGGTAGATAAGGAAAAGGATGGGGAAGGCAGAGGACCGTGCTTCTGTATAGAATTAATGTGTTTATGTAAAATTTGTGTCACATTTAGGTAGTATTTTTATGCATAAGATCCTTGAACTCAAAGTAATTTTACAGAAAAAGAGTTATATGCATAGAATATCCATTTCAGTGAGTTAAGCACTTCTGAAGACCCTTTCTTCATACAAGAGTGAAAAATACTAGGTATGAGATGGTGGGCTGCAGTTCTAGTTTATCATTCACTAGCTAGGAGATCTGGGCTAATCCCTTCGCTTCTCTTAGCTTCAGATTTTCATCTGAAAAATGGTGACAATATAGAGTTTTGTGAGCTTAGTGGTCAGCAGAGCACTCCCTAAAGGGCAATAATAATTATAGCGCTTATTCATCATTTCATTGCATGCTATTCTCTGCTCTCCCTCCTCCTAGTATGCTCAATAGTCTACCTCCATGGTTTTGAGATACATGATGAAAATTCCCTATGCTCCCTCCCTCTTCAACTACTATTTAAATCAATTAGTTTCTCCTTATATTAACTCATTTATTTAATATATCCTGATATATCTGCCTTGCCTTATCTATTTTAGATATGCCCTTCAAGCGCACCAGTTTTGTTCATACACTGTTATCATGGTATTGCTATCTATTTACATATTTGTCTCTCCAACTTCACTGAAAACTTCTAACAGCAGGTACCGTGCCCTGTTCCATTTTTCCATCTTCATCATTTTAGCACAGCATCTGTTAGCAAATGTTTGATGAATGAGCGTTTCTTTTGCTTCACAGATTGATCATTACTGTATGCTAAGAAGTATTCAAGCACTTCTTTTGATGATCACAGTGAAATGAAGACTAAAAATAATAAGTTTGAACAGTAGGTATATAATAGTATAGTAATAGAGAATATTCTAGTTATCAGAAAATAAATATAAGTTTTAAAATCAGATCAGATCTTTAAATGGCTTCACTGCCAGTGAGGTATATATTTTTCAGCATCCTTCTGTAAAGTCCTCACCAATCCACTCCAAAAATAAAAAAATGCTACATTGTAAAATATGACACTGGATTTTAACAGTGAGGATTCTACACTTTACTCATGCATTTTAGTCAACAAATATTTATTGAACTTGCTATGATGAGCGCTTTGTTAGGTGCTGGGGAGCTTATGGTGGGTCAGAAGGAAAGAGTCTCTGCCTGCACGGAGCTCACAGCCCCCTAGGGAAGTGGGGCATATGGACAAGTTACTGATGATTACAACCTGCGGTGAGGGCTATGATGGGCAAGCAGAGGGAGCTGGTACAGCATCAGGAAGGCCGCTCCCACCTTCTAGAAGCTCTAGCAGTCACCTCAGTTCACCGTGACACTTGACTCCTCTTCCATTGGGATCTCATTGCTTTTGTAAGTTCCACTTTCAGTCAAATGATCCATCTTCACTCTGAATTATTTTTTATGAAATTGAAGGCATCTTGGGGGGTTCTCATTTATTTAGATTACTGGTTACTCAGTTATCAACTGAAAAAGTAATGTTCTTTGAACTGAAGATCATCTAACCACTAAATCCAATGTTCATTAGATGAAGCATTTTAAAGCTAACCCTGAATCACTTTTAGGACTAGTGAACTACAAAAATAAGAAACTTCACAAGACAATAAGGAAAAAAAATCCAACCACACTTTTACATAGAATCAGAGAGATTTCCCATTAGAAGTGTTTGCAGCAGACACCCGTCCACCATCTTCCTTTAATTTGATGAGACTTTATCTTCTTAAAGTCTCCTTTGGCATAGAGAGCTCACTCTCGGAAAGGTTAGCATTCCATTTTTGGATACCTCTACTCATTTTAAAGATTTCATTTTATCACAGAAAAAACATGTTTAACTTCCTCTGAAACTACTAGATAAACAATCTCACCCATCTTTTACATGATAGGCCCTCCTTTACTTACAGGCAGCTGTTATCACTCTGTTAAACCTTTTCTTTAGATGAAAATTTTCAGTTCTTTTTTTCTATGCCCCATGTTACACGGTGTCCCTGATTTATTAATTCAATGCATATTTACTGAGTGCCAGTTTTATTCCAGACCCACAGCTAAGCAGTAGAGATACGGGAGCAGTTAAAACATTCATTGATCTTTCCACTCTTTGTATCTGTCTCTTTTGGGTGAACTTTATAATGGCAATGTATCACTTAAAATATGCTTTGTGTGGTCGTGCCAATGAAAAGAAACGAGGCTGAGATGGATCTATCTACATGAAAAGCCATTTTATACTGTTGCCTACAATTGAATTTGTAATAATTAAAATCTTCTGGGACTTTTTTTTTTTAATCATACGATGAAATGTTAAGCCACAAATCTTCCCTTTGTTAACAACACTGAATTTTTTAAACTCAGTGTAAAACTTTTTATTTCTCTGTTAAATTTCATGTGGTCTATTGACGTATCAAAATTGGGTTGCATTTTTATTTAGAACGCAGTATGTTAGCTGTTCTTCATAATTTTCAGCATCTAGAATTTTTTAAAATACGCCTCATGCCTTCATTTGTGATGTAGATTAAAATGTATTAAAAGAGGGTCAACAACAGAGCCCTATGGCAAGTCACTAAAGACTTTTTCCAGTAAGCTTTTGAGATAATTTTCAACCAGCAGCACACACATCTACATGTATCATTAAACATTAAGACATCAGAAATACGTGTGTTGAAATATTTGAGATGTGTTGTCAAATACTTTTCTGAAGTGATAATCATTTGCAAATTAAATATGATACGTACTTCTGGGAGTCACACAGCCTCCTCATGATTACTACTTATTTTTAAGTGTTCATATATCATTGGTGAAAAACCTGTTCTTAAATCGACATTGGATTTGCCTATTTATAGTTTCTGAAATATATACATATATATTCCCCCTTTGAATACTCAAGTATTTGTACTTTTGTAGTATCCTAGGAATTGCTATATTTCCAATTTTGTAGAATGACAACTGATATTCTACAACTACACCTGCAATTACCTTTGCACCTAGGTTGTGACTCATATGAACTTTTACTCTCTAATTAAGAGAGAGTCACAGAATAGAAAGGAGAAAATTACATGGCTTCTAATGTCAGACAGGGTTAGATCCCCGTTTCAGTGTTTCCTTTAAATATGCATTATATCTGTGGGTGGCTTAATGACCTTCTCTTAGCCTCGATTTCCTCTTCTGTAAAGGTAATGATACCTCTTAAATTCTTAGGAATGCATGAGATGTGTGTATAAAATTTCACTGGTGATCAAAGCTTTTGAACTCATGTATTTAAGTTACTCATCCCTATACTCCCAGAGTCTGTAAGAGAACATGTAGCAAATTTCCCAAAAAGTAATTTTTGAATAAATGTATGGCACTGAGTAGTTACCGATTAACATAGGTTTAATTTCTTCTTCCTCGCCTGCTTTGGGCCTAACTTCTTCTTAGCAAAGTTCTACCCTGTACACTTTGAAGATCATTGGCTTTCATGTGGAAAGTAGAGGTACAATAAACTCATGGCCAAGACTAATCCTTCCTTTATGGTCTTTTTTCATATAAAATAGAAAAACAGACATTTTTGTTGTCCTCAGTATATTTCACAAACCCTAACTTATTCGGGATTTTAATATTTTTGTGATGAATTTTCTAGCTGGAATACTTTATATTCTTCCATTGAAATTGTGCTTCTTTCTCCATGATGTTGCATTCTTAGATGACTCCCTCTAGAGCTACACTGATTTCTTTAGAAGTCACCTCCTTTCCCTTATTTAGAGGATTTTTTTTTTTTTTCGGTACGCGGGCCTCTCACTGCTGTGGCCTCACCCGTTGCAGAGCACAGGCTCCGGACGCGCAGGCTCAGCAGCCATGGCTCACGGGCCTAGCTGCTCTGCGGCATGTGGGATCTTCCCGGACCGGGGCACGAACCCGTGTCCCCTGCATCGGCAGGTGGACTCTGAACCACTGCGCCACCAGGTAAGCCCTAGAGGATTATTATTATTATTATTATTTTCGGTACGCGGGCCTCTCACTGCCGTGGCCTCTCCCATTGCGGAGCACAGGCTCCGGACGGGCAGGCTCAGCGGCCATGGCTCACGGACCCAGCCGCTCCGCGGCATGTGGGATCCTCCCGGACCGGGGCACGAACCCGCGTCCCTTGCATCGGCAGGCGGACTCTCAACCACTGCACCACCAGGGAAGCCCTGAATAGTCAGCATTTATTTTCTTAGAGATTCCTACCCTTTTTGAATTACCCTCTTCTTTTAAGTTCCTGAACACAGACTCTTGTTTTTTATGAATATTTTGAAGCTGCTTTTCTAAAGGCCAGTGCACACATCAGACCATACCCTGTATGCACCCCCCCTTTGATTTTATGCCAATGTTTATACACCAAAAATCAGCTCTTCTTTTTTTTTTTTGCAATGATTTTCAAAGTAGCAATCCCCATAGTTGCTTCCATCACCTTCTAGAAAATGAATCTATTAGTGAGAAGAGTCAATAATGTATCAGGTTTTCTGTTTTAAATGGAATGAAGCTTCTAAGACATCTTTATGTATAAGGGCTGCAGTATACTTCTGTACCTTTTATATGTTAGTTACACCTCGGTATCCCTGTATTTTAATTGCATTATACAACTTAACCAACTCATCTAATATGTTAGCTTCTAAAATAGCAGCTGCTAGTACTTTTCTGTCCTTTATTTTTCTTTCAAATGCCTTCCAAATGCAAACCACCGCAATAACCTCATGATTTCCCCTACAGTTGAATGCTACAATAACTTGAATGAGACTTGGTTGTGAGCTCTGTGAGATTCTTATCCAAAAATGTCAGCACGAAGATGCTGGGTCAGGCTGAAGTGACACTGACATAGTATGATCCTCCCAAATTTCAGGGCTGGCCCTTAGGTGGGGATGAGATGAGCAGCTGAAATTCATTATCTAGTTTTGCTTGTAACAAACCAAGCTAGAGTTCATCTGGTGGGGAAAATACAGCAGCATTATTTCAGACTATAGGTTGAAACTGGAAGTCAGATGGACAGAGAAGAGCCCTCAAGTCTACGACAACAGTAACTACTGCTGAGTAAGGATGGGAAAAGCCGGGGTAAGTACACCTTCTTACACATGCAAGTATGCCACCCTTTCTAATCAGCTCAGCTCCATAAATAAAGCTTTCTTTTCTGGGAACACTTGTGCACTGTTGGTGGGATTGTAAACTGATGCAGCCACTATGGAAAATAGTGTGGAGGTTTCTCAAAAAATTAAAAATAAAACTACCATATAATCCAGCAATTCTATGTCTGGGAATATATCCAAAGGAAATTAAAACACTAACTTGAAAAGATATCTGCACCCCTATGTTTATAACAGCATTATTTACAGTAGCCAAAACATGGAAACAACCTAAGTGTCCATCAGTAGATGAATGGATAAAGAAGATGTGGCATATATATATATATATATGAATACTATTCACTTTTTTATTTTATTTATTTATTTATTTATTTTTGGCTGCATTGGTTTTTCATTGCTGTTTGCAGGCTTACCTAATCGTGGAGAGCAGGGGCTACTCTTCATTGGGGTGCATGGGCTTCTCATTGCAGTGGTTTCTGTTGTTGCAGAGCACAGGCTCTAGGCACGCGGGCTCCAGTAGCTGTGGCAGGCAGGCTCAGTAGTTGTGGCTCACAGGCTGTAGAGCACAGGCTCAGTAGTTGTGGCACATGGGCTTAGTTCCTCTGCGGCATGTGGGATCTTCCCAGACCGGGGCTCAAACTCATGTCCCTTGCATTGGCAGGTGGATTCTTAACCTCGGTATCCCTGTACCACCAGGGAAGTTGTGGTACATATATACAATGGAATATTACTCAGCCATAAAAAGGAACGAAATTGAGTCATTTGTTGAGACATGCATGGATCTAGAGACTGTCATACAGAGTGAAGTAAGTCAGAAAGAGAAAAACAAATATCGTATATTAACACATGTATGTGGAACCTAGAAAAATGGTACAGATGAACTGGTTTGCAGGGCAGAATTTGAGACACAGATGTAGAGAACAAATGTATGGACACCAAGTGGGGAAAGCCGCAGTGGGGGTTGGAGATGGGGATGTGCTGAACTGGGCGATTGGGATTGACATGTATACACTGATATGTATAAAACTGATGACTAATAAGAACCTGCTGTATAAAAAAATTAAATTAAAAAAAAGAATTCTAAACTTTCTTTGGGTTATTTATATGGAAATATGTTAATATAAATGTTTCAGACATTACATGAAATTCCTAAATATCTTATATGTTCTTGTATAATGTTATAAGGCATAATTCTAGTTGTTACTTTAAAATATATATCTCAGAAATAACTAGATTTCCTTGTCAAATGCATTATTATGAACTTTTCATCAAATCTTTAACCGTGGTCATTTTTAAGTCTTTTGTCATTTACAGACAGTTCTGGGTGTACTCTGATGCTTTTGCAAAAATGCTCCTATAAAAGGGTTTCATCTTCAAGGAATTCATGGAAAAGACTCTGACAAGTACAGGTTTCTGGTAACTGACTATACTGCTGAACTGAATGAATAAACATTTTCAGAACTCTAATGGAAAACTGATGAACTCATAAAAGTGGTAAGAAAAGATCAAGATAAAAAAATTAATTACATGAGACTGAGTGAACTGATGAGGATGATTATAATTTTTATGACTTTCTGTCTGAATAAAAAAAATGTTAAAAAAATGCATTCCAATATGCATCAGGTGCAGACAAATACTGGTTGATTCCACTTATATGAGGTACCTAGAATAGTCAGTTATAGGTCAAAAAGTACAGTGGTAGATGCCAAGGGGGGGTGGGGTGGAATGGGGAGTTAGTGTTTAAAGGGGACAGAGTTTCACTCTGGGAAGGTGAAAAAGTCAGGTGATGGATGATGGTGAGAGTTGCACAACAATGTGAATGTACCTAATGCCGCTGAACTGTACAGTTAAATATGGTTAAATAGTATGTTTTATATTATGTGACTTTTACCATAATACAAAAATTTAAAAAGAAACCACGTTTTCCTTGTGATGAGAACTGATGATTTACTCTCAACAACTTTCATATATAACATACAGCAGTGTTAATTATATTTATCATGTTGCACATTACATCCCTAGTACTTACTTATAACTGGAAGTTTGTACCTTTTGACTACCTTCATCCAATCCCCCCTCCCCCAATCCTTCGCCTCTGGCAACCACAAATCTGGTCTCTTTTTCTGTAAATTCATTTGTTTGTTTTTGAAGTATAATTGACCTACAACACTATGTTAGTTTTTGGTACACAACATAGTGATTCAATATTTCTATACATTTCAAAAAGGTCACCACAATATGTCTAGTTATCATCTGTTACCATACAATGATATTACATTATTATTGACTATACCCCCCACACTCTACATTTCATACCTGTGACTCATTTATTTTGTAACTGAAAATTTATACCTCTTAATCTCCCTCACCTATTTCTTTCTTAGAAATATCTCTCATAGGAAATATCTGTTTACTTATTGAGAAATAGCCATTGGCTCTAAATTCCAATTTATAATGTTTACTTCTTTGAACATAATCTTAATTGAAACATTAAAACATATTTTGCTTTTCTCTTCATTTTTATTCTTGAAGAGAAAATGATGAAAACCTGTGGGCATCATCTTATAGTCAACTTTTAAAACACTTTTCAAAGGCCTGACTCTGTTGCTAATTGTTCTTTAGCATTTATGTCACATGTTGACTTTTGAAATCTTGGTTATGCTATCAAAAATTTGTTCAATAAATCATTTTAGTTATGTGAATACTAATTTTAAATAGGACCACTTTTTTACATTTAAATACTATAGCTTTAATATTATAATAATATTTATTTTACCTTGACATTCATTTGTCCAGGTTTCTGGAGTAAGTCCTCTGTGCTAATTAGATTTTTCCATTTTCTATAGTCCGAAATTGAAGAATTTAAAGAATTTGCATGTGGAGTCACAGGCACTATATTTTTATAATCTTAGTTAACATTTCATTATTCCTACTCACTATTAATAAAGAAGGAAAACAAGCCAGTGAAATTTACACAGTGATCTCCACCGTGAATTAAAGCAGAAGAGAGAATAAATGTGGAGTGAATGCTGAAATACACTTGGGATATCACCTTCCTACGCTGCCCATTAAAGGTGACATAGGCCCAGAAGAATGAGCTCCTCCTGATCAGAGGAAAAAGGAGACAAGATTAGTGTCTGGGTAGATAGTGATTGAATTTTTCAGTCTTCTGGAACATTAAAGCCTGACCCAAACATACACTTCTGTTTTGTTTCCTTTGAGACAGCCAAGAGTATGAGATAATAATTCCAAGCATTTCAAATACCAAGAGATGCCAAGACTGATGCACTGTTTCCTATTTCATGAGCTCAGGACAGGATGCTCAGCTCATAAACACATTTAGGGAGCTTCATGGGACACAAAATCACTTACACAGCACTATGAGTCGCCATGTTTAATTCCCCTCCAAATTAATTTTTATGACTTCTCAGGGAGTCTTTTCAATTCCCTACACAGGTCATGAAATTTTGATTAAACATTTAATGAGATTCTTTGCATAGATCTGTCTTATTTCCCAAGCTTCTTCATTCTACCATGTCTATTCAATTCAGTGGCCCATCCCTGAAATAAACTATTAAAAGAAACTCATTATCCCTTCATAGTTTTAGAGCATACAATTTTGCAGTCTTGGCCTCCATAGTTATAAGTTTTTTAAAAATATGTTTTTATCTAACGCTCGTTGGGAGCCTACTATGTGCTAGTCACTGTGCTGGAGGGTAAAAAAGACAGAGATAAATAAAAATAGTGCTTTTTTTTCTCTCAAATAATTCACAATATATTTGGAGATGTCAAGAAAGGTATTTGCAGTGTGAAGGTGAGATGAACACAAATTGCTATGAAATATCTGGTGCACTGGTACTTTCTGGCACATGATTTTTTTTTTTTCGGTATGGTGTGGATACAAATTCACTCAGAAATTAATCTAGATTTAGCTGTTCAAGGCAAACAATAAAATTAGTCACTGCATCTTGCCTCTTCTACCAATAAACATGCAGCATATCACATATACAAATATTAAAAAAACCTTCATTTTATATTATTATTATGGTGATAGTTATTAATGTGTGTCTGGTGTCCAATATTTCAAGCGTATACTATAGATTTTGATGTTAAAATAAGGTAAAATAATGATAGGAGAAGAAATTAAAGCATTGTTGATGTAAGAATAGTAAGAACAGAGAACAGAGCATAATAAGGAAGAAGCTACTAACTCTGCCTGAGGCTGAGGAATTAGGCAAGGCTTGATGAGAGAATCACATTTATATTGAGATTCAAAGAATAGACATATAGATAGACACATAGCTAGCTCGTTAGCTAGATGATTAGATGGATTGATCGATAGATAGGTAAAGAGTTCGTGGTCAGGAAGAGATGGGAGAGAGAACACCTTAGTAAGAAAAGTAAATGTATGATTAAATGTTATTAAATATCTTACCATAAAGAAATTCAGATCCAGATGATTTAATTGGTATTTCATACCACACATTTAACGAAGAAATAAAGCAATGTTATCCAAACTCTTTTGGAAAATATAGAAGGGAACATATCCAAACTTGTTTAATGAGGCATGCTTAGCTCTATTACCAAAACTTGACAAATACACTAGAAAAACTAGAGTCCATTAAACCTCCATGAACATAGTGACAAAAATCCTTAACAGTAGCAAAAAAAATTCAGCAATATACAAAATAAATAATTCACTATTGAGGGATGCAAGTCAAAAGCAGTCAATGTAATTCACCATATTAAAGAGAATAAAGGGAAAAATACCTAAAAAATGCAGAAAAAGCATTGGACACAATTTAAAACATACTCATCAAAGATGGAATCAAAGAGAATCTCCTCAATCTGATATAGAGCATCTACAAAAAATACCTGTAACACATATTTAATAGTAAAAAAAAAAAAAGAACGTTTTCCCATGAAGATTGAAAAAAAAGAGAAAAGTGTCTGCTCTCATCGTTTCATTCAACTTTCTATCGGAGGTCCTAATCAATGCAATAAGTTAAGATAAAGAAACAATAGCCATAACGTTTAAAAGAAAGAGTTAAAACTCCCTTTAACAGGTGCCAAAATTGTTACATACAAAATGTTTAAAACTTTAAAAAAATAAGCTTATAGAACTCAGAAATAATTTTACCAAAGTCACAGGATATAAAGTCAATATACAAAATCTCTGGAGTACGCACAGTTTCTTTCAAGATGACAAAGAAAGCACTACTGGTAAAAGAAAAAAAATAAATTGTACTACGTTAAAATTAAAACCTTCTGCTTCACCAACCAGCATTAAGAGAAAGAAAAGGGAAGTCCTGGACGGGGAAAAGATATTTTTAGTACATATATCTGATAAAGTCTTGTATCCTGAGTATATGAAAACCTCTATAAACCAACTTGTAAAACAAGTAATTCAATTAAAAAATGAGCAAAATACTTTGTTCCAGTTTTCTATCACTGAGTAATGAGCCACCCCAAGATTAATGACTTGAAACAAAAACTATCATTTATTTTGCTCACAAATCTGCAATTGGAGCACGACTCAGAAGGGATAGCGTATAACTGCTTTATACGGTGAGAGCTCAAATGGCATGAAGACTGAGGGTAACTCAATGCCTGGCGGTTGGAATGAATTATCTGAAGGCTTACTTATTTGTATATCTGGAAGTTGTTTTTGGATGAAGATTGGTACCTCATCAGGGACTGTTGTGCGTAACGCACTGCACGTGTCCTGCCCATGTGGCTGCTTGGCTTCCTCGTAGTGGAGCAGTTGGGTTCCAAGAGTAAGCATCCCAAGAGAATGTGGAAGCTTCAGGTTATTAAGGTCTACTCAGAAACTGGCACTGCTGAGTAAGTGGCATCTGTTGCCTATTATCAGGAGTAGAAGTCTGAACACTTCTGCCCATCGCATCTTGGTATTGAAGTTGCCAAAGAAAATACAAGACAGTCAAACACGTGTATAGAGAAGAGACAGAGCTTGCTTCAGTAGCGGGTGTCTGTCTCCCATAGCCTGTGGGTTCCTCCTTGCATCCTATGCAGGGCAGTGAGCCTGCACACATCCTTCCTGTGCTGCAGCAGAAGGATCCTATACCCTTCTTACAGGTGACAGATATTGCAGTGGGGCTGGTCAGGTGCTGTGTGACAGGTTTAAGCAGAACAGAGGAGTACACATTGAGTGTCAAACAGGGAAAGATATTTTCACACAAGTTGAAAAGTCCAGCACTGGCTATGAGGAAGAAAGTGTTTGGTGAGGAAGTGTTTTGGTCGCAAGGCCCATTCTTATGTGACTAAGTAGGGGTTGGAAGACTGCAGGCACAAGACTCTTCCCCAAATGTCACAGTGCTTTTTCTGCCATATAAGATTAGTGAAACTGTCACAGAGCCTAGAACAATGAAAGGAGCTACAGAACCTAATGAAAGAAGTGTCAGTGAACCTTGGGACCATGTTTTAAAACTGCCACAGTCTACCTTCTAGCCACAAATTACTAGTATTCCTTTCACAATGGAAATACACTCACCCCCTTCAAAAAACCCTTAAGTACATATCTCATCCATTACTTCATCAGGCTCAATTTTAAAGTCCAGGATTTTGTCATCTAAGTGAGATATTGGTGAAGACAAGGTGAATTTGTTTTAACTTCTAAATGTGGTTCGTTTCAATATGAAGATCTGTGAACTAAAGAAACAAGTTATCCATCCTGTCCCCCCATTCCCCCGCCATCCAACATATACTGGTGAAAGAGGCAAAGAGTAACTGAATAACTGCTACAGACACATTCAAAAGGAGGGAAAATTGGAGACACATATCAGTTACCAGTCAGTAGCAAGTTCGAGATCCAGCCGGGCATACGTCATCACTTTCTTGATTAGGGTCAAGTACTGCTCCCTGAAAATGATTTTCTGTAACTCATGGCTTCATACTTTTTTTTCTACTTAAAAGATTTTATGAAGCATCGCCTTAGATCTTCCTGAGCTCTTAACAATGGATCTTAAGGTATCCCCCTAGATTGAATTTTTTTCTCTGAAATTTCTTCTTACTTTGAGAATTTTCTGCCATCTGGAAAGGCTGGGAATGAGGAACAGTTTTATTTTCAAATCCAGAAAGTACGGGCTTCTTTATATTTAACCAGTCATCCTTAAACTCATCTCTCTCCTCTTGCATTTTATCACAAACAAGAATACATAAGGTGGACCTTTCAATATTCTACCTGGATATCTCTTTAACTGTATGAGGGCAGACTATGTCCTGCGATATGATGTCTATTTCTGTAAACAAAGTTTTACTATAATACAGACGTGCACATTCATTTATGTATTTTCTATGCTTGTTTTCACACAACAATGGCATAGTTCAGTAGTTTTGACAGAGATTGTACAGCCAGATAGCCTGAAATATTTACTTTCTGGCCCTTTAAGAAAAAGTTTGCTGACCCCTGATAAACTTATCATGGAGTTCGTTTGATAAATTTGGCAAATTTCCTATTTTGCATGTAACCTCAGATGCCAGTATCACCACATATCTCACCAATAAATTACGAGGGTCCCCTTTCCTCCTGCTTCCAGTATTTTCTTCACATAACTTTAAACCTTCACTGCCAGCCTTCTCTTAAGCTTCTGCTTGATGTCTTTAGGACTTTACTAACATCCTTTGGTTTTCTCTCACCATTTAATCACAAAGCCATTGTCACATGCTTTAGTTGTTGTTATAAAGCAACCGAAGTATATTCTAACGTTGCATAGCAAACCATTCTACAGCTAAGTCTCAAAACAAAAACAATCATTTGTTTTGCTCATCAGTCTGCAATCTGAGTAAATCTCAGTGGAGACAGTTTGACTCTGTTCCACTTGGTATCAGCTAAGGCAATTCAAATGGGGCTAGAGGACCCACTTGCAAGATGGTGCACTCACATGATACAAGATGGTGCACTCACATGATACAAGTTGGTGCTGGCTGTCTCTTCTTATCCACGGGGATCTCTCCACAAGGCAGCATGGGTTTTCAAACTGTGTGATGGCTGGGTTTCAAGAGAGAGCATCCCCAGAAAACCAGGTAAGGTAGGCACTGTCTCACTTGTTTTTAAGATGCAGTGACATACACCCCTAGCGGCAGGAATGTCAAGAAAGCATTGTATGAGAAACATACGTTATGGGCGATATTATTGTGGCTATTTTTATTATCATTATTTTGGAAAATGTATCTGCAACAGATTTCAACAGATCCTTCACAAAAGAAGATAAGATAGATGAGGGGTGAGCACACACAAAAAGAAGTGCTCAACGTCACTTGTCAACAGGGAAATGCATTTCCAGGGTTTCCAGGGAAACCCCAACAAGGCACTATTTCACAGCTACAACCATTTCATGTGACTAAAATTGAAAAGACTGGTAACACCACACTAAACACTTGCAAAGATGTGGAGCGATTGGAACTTTCATATGTTGCTGGTGAGGACATAATATGGTACAACCACTTTGGAAAACTGGCAGTTCCTTGGAAAGTTAATAGCAATTCCACACCTACGTATTCACTCAATAGAAAGAAAACATTGTCCGCAAAAGCCTTGTATAAGCATTTTTATAGCTGCCTTATTTATAAAAGCCAGAATACAAGATACAACCCAACTGTCCATCAGTAGGAGAATGGATGAGTGAGTGTGGTATGTTTGTACAGGGATGAATAAATAAAAAGTTAATTATTGATATGTGCAACAAAGTGAGGTGACTCTCAAAAGCATTATGTTGAGGCAAAGTGTCTAGATACAAAAAAGTACATAATAATACTTAATATATACTATGTAATTAAGAACAAGTAAAACTATCTGTGGTGATAGAAATTAGAGCAGTAGTTGCCTTTGGGGATGAAAATTAATTTGGTATGATGAATATGATATATATCCTGGTCAGAGTGGTAATTGCCTGGGTATATACATTTGTCAAAAGTTATCATGGATTTTTTTGCATGTAAATACCTCATTAAAATAGTTTTAAAACTCCTTGAGTTGTACACATGATTTGTGCATTTTTTCTTTTATGTTCTATTATAGTAAAAAAAAAATTTGAAGAAAAATTGAGATAAATCTGTGTTTTTAGGAAAAATGTGTGAAAGGTATGTGTCCTGCCTGTGACCCTCATCACCTCTGCCCCCTCTTTAAGAGCTATGTGGATGCCCCTGAGTTATTCTTGGCAGTTTTATATAATTTGAATTTGCTTTTGAATTCCCAGTCTCTGTGTGATTCCGAACTCTGAACTCTCACATTTTCAACATCAACTACATCTCTTGACATTGAAATCCCAGCTCTCACTAGTGTAGCACTTTTCAAACTTTACTGTGCCCAGGAATCTTGTCAAACTGCAGATTCTGACTCAGGAGGTCTGGAGTGGGATTTGAGGGTCTGTACTTCTAACAAGCTCCTAGGTGATGTTGCAGCTGCTGGTTCAGAGGCTGTCCTTAGAGTGACAAAGCTCTAGCGCACACTGGTGTGGCTTTCCTCTCTGACTCTCACTGCCCTGAGTGGTCTCAGGCAGGAATCCTCCCCAGTTTCTGGCACCATAAATACAAATTATGACACTACCCGCCAGACCACTTCCTAAGCCAGGCTAGCCCCAGGTCCAATACAAGGGAATTATTTAACCACTAACCACATGGAAAGTATGTTAAGTATCTCATTTATCTGGGGATAAATTTTTCCACTTCTGTTAATTTTCCAAATAACTGAAATTTACTCTAATCTACATTAATATTATTTTTGTGCATCTAACTCTTTGTAAGACTCATTACACTTCCCAGAAGTCATATTTGGAGAATACTAAAAATGATTGAATCTTTCATTAGTAACTCAGGGACATTACCAGTCTGAAATTCAGTGATACCGTCTGGAGCTATTGAGATCTGTTTATCCCTACTTAAAAAGGTCCTAGACTGCCATTCTTTCTGGGCTTTTATTTCCAAAAAACTTTTGGAAATAGTTTTTGTTTTCCTCATTCCCCAACCGACTCTCAGCTATTAGTTCTTAGTATTAGACTTCAGCTTGCCTGCCTCTAGCAGGCATCTTTCTCTCTTCTAATTGCTGTTTTGATTCAATTATAAAAATTAAAATAAATGATCAAGCATTGTTCATTTGTTTAAAATAAAATTTTAAAAAGCTCTTAATGAGGCCATAGAATTTCCTCCTGTTGGAAGACGCTGGAGCTTTAGTGTCTAACTTTCACCAATTTGGTAACTTAGAAGCTAATTTTGCCTTCTTTTTATTATGGACTATGTTCTACAGCAGTGTTTGTTTGTATCTGGTTTATAGACAATGTACAATAGGATCAGCTGTGGGACTGACATAAAATTAAGACTCTAGGGCCCAGCATTAGAGGTACTCACACTTAGATCCTGAGTTGGACCCAGGAGTCTGCGTTGAGCAAACACTTTGGAGGCTTCCTGTCTCAAGCAAATTTGAAACCCACCGTTCCTGTGCAAGTGTCACTACTCATCTGAGGATCATTGTGCCTTCTTTAAATTCTCTTTACAGTATCTCTTTTGTCTCCCATCTTCTCGATTATAGCTGAGACACTCTTCATGCTGCATTAGAAGACTCGTTTGTCACAATTAGGAAGCTTCTTATCACTTAATGACTCAATCCTTTCCATTTCTTGGGGGCAGAAAATCAGAAGGGAATGTACTAACTTACATATCAGTCCTCCACACCTGATCTGTGACCCTTCAAACTTAAACACTGACTGGGTAGAGCATCTAAGCTGCAAATTCACAGATCTGCCAACAAATACACGTTTTTCCTAGATGAAAAAAACGGGTGTAGAACTTAAGGTTTAAACTGAAGCTCCTCTTGTGGATGTGGAAACAATTTCCTCTATTTGAAATACGTATCATGTATCCAACAATTAATAACTCTTGTCTGAATTTTAAGAAGTCCTCCAAAAGTGACTCATCTTTCATTCTTTTCTGTCTAAAGTTGCATGAGACATAAAAGGAAATCCAAGATTTTGTCTAAGGTAGAAAACCAGAGAGAAAAGACATCTCTGAGACCAATTCTGGTGGAAGAAAAGCCCTCTCCTTCTCTGTCTCCCTGTGCCTGTCTCCCAGCAATTGACAGCTGTGGAAGGAAATCACATACTCATGGTCACCACTCTCAACTTTGTTCCTGTATTACCTTAGCACGTTTTAATAAGCACCTGACTCTCCACTCTCTATAACAATTCATTTATTCCACAAATATTTATTGAGCATCTATGAGGCAGGAACTGTGCTAGCTGCTAGGGATACAGGAGCAAAAAAGGAGATTAAAAAGCTCTGCTTTCCTTGCTTTTACATCCTAGTGGGAAAGGTAGACAATAAACAAGACAAAAAATTAAGTGTATAGTATGATAGGTAATTATAAGTGCTAAGGAGAAAATAATAAAAAAGGGATGAAGATAAGAAATGTTGGTAGGACAGTTGACATCTTAGTGTGGCCAGGAAAGTCTTCTCTGAGAGGCAAGTTTGGGGTAAATCCTGAAAGATGTGAAGAAACTAGCCACTTGGACATCCAGAGAAAGGGAATCCCAGGCTGAGGAAGTAGTGAGTGCAAAGGTCTTGCACTGAGATCATGGCTGGTGTTTTCATGGAAGGCTGAAGCTGAGTGAACAAGGGAGAGAGGAGTAGGGGAAGATCTCAGACAGGAGACTAGGAGGGACAGAGGCGAATGATATGATGCACAACAGGTCTTAATTCTTGCCCGGTTCTTCATCTGAACCAGACAAGTCATTGGTGGGCTTGAACAGAATGATATGATGTGAATTGAGTTTTAACAGGATCATGCTGCTGCTACGTTGAGAACAGATTGGAGAGAGATGAAGATAGAAGCAGTATGAATGGACTAGAGGTTATTGCAATAACCTAGGCTAGAGATGAAATGATTTCTACTTTTCTATACTGTTATCAACATACCCTTTTCCTGCTCACTCTTAGATGATGGTACCATCCACCGGGAAATGTGGAGCAATCCCACGAGAAGTCCCTCACCTTCCCACCATGAACTTATTCATATCTGCAACTGTGGCGAACCCCTCTTCCTTTCTTCTAACCACAATAGAGGAAATTATCTTCTGCTAATAAAAGGTACATAGTAAAATACACTGAGTGAATACTGGCTCTGGAACTAGATGCTTGAAATATAATTTTGTCTCCTCCACTTCAATTCTCTGTGACTTGGGAAAATTCCCTGTAGTTCTACGCCTCAGTTTCTTCATCTGCAATATGAGGACAATGGTGAAAATCACTTCAACACATTGCGTGAGAACTAGAAAAATAATAATAGTATATTCCTATCATTGAGAAGGGAGCCTGGCACATAATTAGAGCTCAGTAAAACTTGGTTTCACTTTCCACACATGCTCTGGAGCTCCTCTTGCCTGTCCTTGAAAACGACACCCCAGTGATGAGTCTCCCTTTCTCCTGCAGTTTCAACAGTTTCTTCCCGACAAGATCCTTTTCTTCAGTGACTAAATATGCTCAGGTCTCCCCTATCTTTAAAAAAAAAAGGGTCCCTGGACTCTTTTATTAGCTCAGGTTTACTATTAACTAGGAAGCCTGTTACAAAAACTGAAGCACGAATGCCATATTTGAAAGGAAAAGAAAAGTGAGGCAGGGAAGGCGTAAAGCAACATAAAATGAGGTGTTATCAAACAGCTACCCCTTCGTTATTAGCTCTCAAGTATGCAGAGGGTTATTCAACAGATAGGACTGCTTGACTCTTGCACTTTCTCCGGAAAGGCTGCAAGAAGAAAATGTGCCCCTAGGAATACCGGGAGGAAGAAAGGTGAGGGAATCGATTTGCCTAACTCTTGTGTAGCTCTTGTTTTCCAGAGGGCTATGCATGGCCTTTGAGGAGTGAATTTCTCTGCCCTTTGGAGTTTGTGGTCTGAGTCTCTGGGATGCCAGAATCCATACTGGAATACGTCAGTCTGGCTGTGGTTGCGATTCATCCAAGTTTAGAAGTGACAGGAGAAGCCAGAAGATCCTGTGGTGCAACTGGTCAGCTTGGCCACCTGAAGGAGCCGAGAGAGAGCCTATTGCGCTTAGGGGCAAGTGACGGGTCAGGCCCAGACAAGGAACCTGTGTTGGTCAGAGCTGTTTAGCTGCCACTGAGGCTGAGCATCTGAGAGGCGGGTGGTGCCAGAGGAATATGAGTCACAAAGTACGTATGGCTGATGCAGCCTCATAGCAGCTCACATTTACCCCTGTTTCTTCAACTCTTTACCAATTTCTTGAAATAGCAGTCTATACACTCTGTCTCTTCTTTACATCCTATTAGCTCTGAAGTTGTTTTCACACTAACCCTAACCGTGTATTCAAATGGCTCCCAGTACAGTCATCAGCGACCTCTATGAGCCAAAATCCAAGTAACGTTTTTCAATCCTTATCTTATTTGACTTGTCAGCATCATTTGCTGCAAATTGATAATCTTCTTCTCTAGTCATTCTCTGCCCTTGCCTGCCAAGACAGGGACTTCTAGATTTCCTCCTATCTTTCGGCTTGCTGCTTTCCTTCTCCTCTACCACGATTCCTTTAGGTGGTAGAGTTCCTCAGGGTTGCATTCCAGATTGTCTTCTCTCCTTTCTCTACTTGCTCTCCCTTGATATCGCATTCATTGCATGGCTTTAATTACCACATATAATCCAGAGCTGCCTCCTATGAAACTATACCTTTGACCCAATCTTCTCTTCTGAGGCCCAACCTAACTTCTGTTTATTTTTATTTGGTGTTTTTATAGACACCTCAAACTTAATCCATACTCAAAATTTAATGCTCAACGTGGGAATCATCCTTGACTCCTATGTCTGTCTGTCTCTCTCTCTGTGTACATATAATCACCATGTCTTGCATATTTTACTTTCAAAATCTTTCTTGAATTCATCTAGCTCAAGCCATTTCTTTCCTAGGTCAAGCCATCTTTTGCCTGTATGAAAACAATGACCTTATCTTTAGTTTCCTCTCATGGGCCACTCCGATCTATTTGCCACACTGCAGTATAAGTGATCTTTCAAAACTATTTCCTAGGCCCTACACCCACCTCCCAGTAGTAACTTCCCTCTCCTCTCTTCTCAGCTGAGCAGAAAAATCTCTAATATGTACTTCCAATCAACATTTCCTGTTTCCCATCTCCTAATCATAATTGGCCCACTCCAAATGAGTTTCCACCTCCCAGTAATTCCCTCTCTTCTCCAATTCTTCGCAGTTAAACTAAAAAAAATAAAAATTGCTCATATAATTGCAGTCTACATTTTCTCAGGATAGTTCCCAATCTTCTAATCATGCATTAAACCATTCCAAGATGGCTTCCATCCACATTGCCTGCTGAGATGTTGCTAAATCCACAGGGGCACTTTAAAGTCCTCATCTTATTTAACCTCATAGCAGCATTCCAGAGTGTGGGTCTCTCCACTTTTCTTGAGATACTCTTCTTTTTTCTCTGTCAAGAGGTTTTAATCTTATATTTTAGAAGTTCCTTTTGTCTTCATAGACTCCTCATCTTTCATCCAACAATCATGTGTTACAATTACCATAGACCCTTTCTTCCTTTTCAATTTTATCCATTGCATTTATTTTAAATGACAGTGTATGTATAACATACACTAAATTCACATCTCTAGCTTTTTCTCTTATCTTCAGATAGACATATGCATGTGGCTACTTATATCTCATCTTGAATAGCTCAAGAGAACCTAAAACTCAACATCTTCAAAACCAAACTTAGGAGCTCACTCCCGAAACCTTGTGTATTTTTATTGTTCTTTGTCAGTGAACGGCACCACTAGTCTTTGAAGTTTGCAAGTCAGAATCTTAGCAACATTTTACTGTCCTCAATTGTTAATTCAGTCCTGCATCAGGTCAGCTCAATATAACCTTCTGCATATCTCCTTAAATAATATTTTCTTTCGCAAGGCATCAGCAACTCACTCCCCTGCCTAGAATAATTCCCTGAAAACTTTTGACCCTTATGATAAATTTCAATATCCTTATCACGGCAGGCTTTTGCATGACCTGGGTCCTGACGATCTTTCTGATCTCATATTGTATTATCCCCTTCTTGCTCATTTCTCTCTAACCACAATGACCTCTTTTCCTCTGCCTTGAATGCAATAAGGTTTTTCAGTTTCTGGGGTTTCACAATTTCCCAACGAGGTCTCTCTTTGCATATCTAAGACTCACTCATCTTCTAGGTCTTGAGTTAATGTCTAGTCCTCAGAGAATTCTAAACGACTAGAATAGAGTTTCTTTGTTATATATTTTCACTGCATAATTTACATTTATTTTGTAACTCTCATTACATCTTTAATTAAATGATGATTTTAATAGTTAAATATTTATAATTATGTTTTTATATTTTTTATTAAGTAAGTGCTATGGACTGAATCCCATCCCCCCCCCCCCCCCCCCCCCCCCCCGCTCCAATTCATTTGTTGAAGTCTTAAGCCCCAGTGTGATGGTATTTGGAGATAGGGCCTTTGGGAAATAATTAGGTTTAGATAAGGTCATGAGGTTGGGCCCTCATGATGAGATTCATGCCCTTAGAAAAGAGACACCAGAGAGCTGGCTCTTTCTCTCCCACCATGTGAGGACATAGTGAGAAGGAGACCCTCTGCAAGCCAGGAAGAGGGTTCTCACCAGAAACTGAATCAGCAGCATCTTGATTCAGTCTCAAGAACTTCCAGCCCCCACAACTGTGAGAAATAAATTTCTATTGTTTAAGCCACCAGTCTGTGGTATTTTATTATGGCCGTTTGAGCAAACTAATACAATAAATCATTAAATATTATTAATTAAATAATTTTAAAATAAGATTTGCATTCACATCTTAGATATCATGAGAGCAGGGACTATATCTGTCTTATTGTTTTATACCTGTTCCCTACACCAGTGATGAGCTCATAATAGGTACTCAGTAGATATTTGCTGAACAAATGATGATTTAATCTTTATAAACTGCTGTATCTTATTTGCTTGATTCCAGTTATTCTGAGAATTCCAAAATTGTCCACAAGTCTTGAACTCTAACTAGGTTTTAAACCCTGGGTTTATTTTTTATTTTATTTTATTTTTTGCGGTACACGGGCCTCTCACTGTTGTGGTCTCTCCCGTCGCGGAGCACAGGCTCCGGACGCACAGGCTCAGCAGCCATGGCTCACGGGCCCAGCCGCTCCGCGGCATGTGGGATCCTCCCGGACCAGGGCATGAACCCGTGTCCCCTGCATCGGCAGGTGGACTCTCAACCACTGCGCCACCAGGGAAGCCCCCTGGGTTTATTTTGTGATGCTGAACCTTAATCCATTGCTATTTTAGACCTACCATCTCTTGCTGGAGTTCTGGACAGAGAATAGGAGTATAACCAGAAAAGCACTGGACCAAGAGCAGGGAGGCTTGTTCAGAGCCTGACACTGACCTAGTTAGCTTCTGAGACTTTAGTATGAGTGTTATACCAAATGAGGACCTCGCAAGTTTATTAGCATAAACTCATCCAGCTAAATGTTTTTCCTTTACTTCAAAGACTTTGTACAAAAAAATAAATCCAGTCAGTAGTTTTGTAGATTTAGTTATATATGATCTATTCATCTGATCAAGGAATATCTTCCTTCTGGTTTTCTCAGAGAGAACAGAGCCTTTCTTCCACATAATTTTGAGTTGTGTTCTTAGTTAGCATCTGCAGCATAAGTAATCAAGGACAACTGCTCAGAAATATAAGAGGAGTTTAAAGATTTTCTCTCAGGAACCCAGAGCAGGTAAACATTGTTTAGAGACATAAAGGCTTGAGAAGAGTGATCTTTCCAAGTAGATTTGGAGTCAATAGAGGGGAAGTATTATTTGGTCTTTTGGGGAAACAAGAAAACAAAGTTACTGTAGAATTCCCTCACTGAGGCTTAGTGATTATCTATGCAAATTACAATGTTGAATGTAGAGAATGTCTGTTCTGTTCTCTAAAGTATGAAAAGCCAAGACAGCCTCTGTGTGTGTGTGTGTGTGTGTGTGTGTGTGTGTGTGTTTGTGTGTGTGTTAGAGAGAAAGAGAGAAAGAGAGAGAGAGAGAATGAAAATGAAAAACAGAGAACTGGTACAGTTTCATGCTACCTGTACAGATTTAGAGACATTTTTCCAGAACCATATTATTTTTTAGTTGAATATTTTAGACATTTTAACGTCCTCCATTTAGCTCCTCCAGGAAGGACAAGAAAAAGATTTTGTGGGAACTGAAGCTTATAAAAAGTGATAGTTATTTTTAAGGAAAAGATATAAGGTATGAAGGCAATTATTCATTTAGAATGAGAGGAAAAAAGCACAACTGATGATGTATTTTAAAAGCCAACAAGTATCACAAAAGTCACAAAAAACACAGTTCTGTAATACTTATTTTCTACATATTTTGGCTGTGTAATATTTGATCACTTCCTCATATGACAAAAATTTTGTAAAATCATTTTCTACAGGGAGAAGAGAAAGATAATCATTCTTTCTCTAGCTGGGTTGAACAAAATTTGTTCTAGGTTACTTATAGTTGAGATGTCTAAACCTGTGACTGCACACATATATACTTGCTACTTCTGCTACTAATCTAAGAAATACTGGCAACGTGATAAATTCTATTTCTCATGATTCTTATCAAAATAGAAAAAAATTACATTGCATTTTTATGTGAATATGTGGCATTTGTTGTTTTCCTGACAGAAGGGAACAAAAGGAACCACATGTTCAGCATGTAATTTGATGCATCTCATGAGTAGAATTATTCACAAACTACCATTTGACTCCATACATTTCAAATATTATTTTGCTTCCACAGTCCACAAAATTCCAGTTCCAAGAGCTATCAAATGCATTCATATCATAATCAGACACATGCCTATCCACGTACAGCGCAAGGCCTGTCAGTGCAGTGACCAGTGAAGACATTCCTGAAAGGCAGTAGTGCGTTGAAGCTACTAGCAACTTAATAATACATAGAAGTGACTGTAAACCACAAAAAATACCTGTCACCAAATCCTAACTAAATTCCCAACTCAATTTCCCCTAAGCCATATCCTCATAATATCCATTCCAATGCTACCCAGCAGAAGAGGAAGGGAGACAAGGGAGAGAGAGACAATAATCCTAACTGATTTCAGCTAAAGCATCTTCCTTTTATAAAGTTTATAGCAAAGACATACAACTACATGAAAACTTTGCTAAGTCCCACCTAGATAACCTTGATATTAGTATATGCAAGTGAAAGTCTCTGAAACATAAGTTTCATTAGCTTTGTGATAAATCTGCTTTTGCCCCGAGGTCTGTCTCTGGTGGAAGTTTCATTCATCAGTGTATGGTGTTTCATGCAGAATGAAGCCTGTGGGAAGGACAGTAGGTGGAGAGGAAGCCTGGCCTCCTGCAGAGTAGAGGTTCCACATGGCCTCTTAAAGGGCCATTAGTCCTGAGCCTCATATTTTGTCTTCTACATCTTTGTCTCTTGGAACATCAAAGGGGAAAAATATGTTTAGTATAGCAGGAGCTTCCATCTTTCATTATTTTCATCATGAAGAAAATCAACCAAAGGAATAGGCACTGCTTTTCCAGTGATGCCCAGGCAGGGCTGTCATAGAGGGAATACGTGGTTGGGCCACAATGGATCAGTATCTAGCGTTCAGTTTTGTAGCCCCAGAAACTCAAACTTGTTGAATCTGGAGAATTAAACCAAGCTAGTTACACTCAAAGAAGCTGGTTGGAGAAAAACACAAATGCTAATTTAGTAATTTAATAGAACATAATTACTGCTAAGGAGCTGAGACATTTGCCCTATGGGTCAATATGTTTTTTGGTTGTTTTTGGTTTTTGTTTTTTCCCAAGAGAATTCTACTTGGGTTGCGAAGGTGTTATTAGAAGATTATTTGGGCAGCACAAAACAAAACATGGTATTATAAACTGATTAGATAGAATGCCCTTCTAATAGAATCACACCTTGGTCACCATGTCTCAAATTTGAGTGTTCACAAAAACACCTCGGCCAAATAGAAAGGAAAAAATCAAAACCACTTTGAATATAACCATTATTTCACGAGTTGGCAGTATTTTACTCTTGTTCTATGAATCAGGATGCAAATATAATGAGATTTAAAAGGGGTTCATGAACAATTATTCAAGGCAGTTTGGAATGTTTGGGATTTAAGAACTCAGAATCATAAAAACTAAATATGTCTTTCCACATGGCCACTTGAAAAGATCATGACAGGCTTAATTAGCTGTGAGGCTGACAATTAATGGAATTTATATTTTAATTTAAAGCAATAAGAATTCTGTAAAAGTGAATTTCTGAGATATTGTTGCTGCTTTTTTATTTTTTATTTTTGCAGTATGCGGGCCTCTCACTGTTGTGGCTTCTCCCGTTGCAGAGCACAGGCTCCCGACGCGCAGGCTCAGCGGCCATGGCTCACGGGCCCAGCCGCTCCGCGGCATGTGAGATCTTCCCGGACCGGGGCACGAACCCGTGTCCCCTGCATCGGCAGGGGGACTCTCAACCGCTGCACGACCAGGGAAGCCTGTCAGCCAGTTTTGACAAGAGTCAGGGTGGGGTGTATGGAACATCATAATCTGGGAAATCTCTCCACAGGTTAGTAAAATGTTGATCTGGGATACAGCATCCAAGGGGAAACCAAACTGAAACACCAGTAGGTAGAGGCCATTATGAAGGGCATCAACTGGATCCTGGGAGGGAATGACCAAAGAAGATTGGGAACAAAATAGACAAAGAGAGCACACAGCAGTTTCTTGAATCCCCGGGGGAGTAGCCCAGGAGCCATTAGTAAGGTAACTCTTTCACTGAGTTATGTGTGAAGAGTGGTTTATTAAGAGGAATGAACCAGTACAGACACTCCGTTTCTAACTTTAAGTTTATATGTTTCTATGAATACCAGAAAGCTGTGCCTGCAGTTGGCTTTCTTTATTTGGAAAAAAAGAGAAAAAACAACCCAGTTTCTAGAGAATTAACTTCAACTTCCATTTGTCTGGAAGTTTGGAAGGGAGAAGTAAATAAATCCCTCATCATGCTTTTAAATTGTTTCAGATCTAGTCCTGTGAAAGATTCCTCTGAGTATTACGAAATGGCCACAGAGATGAACAATGCAAAAAGGGATTGGGGAAACAGAATGAGAACTAAAATGGGTAGAAAAAAGGAGGAAAATCTGAATAGGTAAATTAGTTAACCTGGATGGAGTATATATGAAGTGAAAGCACTTAGATGCCATGCAGTTATGTCACACTTTTGTATGAACATAACTGTAAAAAATCCCTGGCATAGACTACTCACTCAATTTTTATTAGGTATCATTTGACATAAGAAAAGAATATTTCCCTAAGATACTATTTCTAGCACACCAAAACTAAGACATCGGAGCAGAAATCTTGGACATAGGGTATGTGGTAACAGCTGAGCTAAATGGAAAGTTGAGTAAATAATGAAGTACTTTATATTTGCTTATTTATCAATATTTCTGAGTTCATTTACATATTACAGAATGCCAAGGAAGTAATCATACCTGTGCTTCATTAGATATAATTAAATGAATTATATTCTATCTTATTCCCCAAAAGTGCTTGTAAAAATCTCATTTCCTTATTAATAGGATTAATGGAAAAAACCCTTAAGCTCAGTTTTGTACACAAAAAAACCAATTTATGACAATGATTTCCAAAGCTTCTTAAGGCAGATAAGGATGAGACATGGTGATTGAACTTTTTAACAAGAAGCATAGCCCAACAGGAGAACTGCGTCACAGAGTAATGAGCCCCAGTCATTTCTACGTTTGACATGCAAGCTCATTCACCATTTGTCAAGGGGATTCCTGACAAATGATGATGCTACTAAGAATTTTGTACTAAAGTAACTTTTTTGAATATCTTATCCATGAGCGACTGTGCTTTTACAATTTTCCCATATTTATGCCCTTATATATCGAGACTTAGAGACTGAACCCTATAAGGTTAGGGAGTTAGTGTGAGGTGAGAGCCTTGTCTTTATATGTTGAGGTGTAAAATTATAATGGACCATTGCAGAATGTAAAAGACAGGCTCTTCGGAAACTTCAAAAATCAGCTTACCGTGTCTTCTTTTAACTTGAGCAATAATGAAATAGCACTGGCCCTTGGCCACTGGGAGTTGATTATTAGTAAGTGAGGAAGATATTTTACTGACATAAGTTTGGCCAAATGACTGGGCCCGCCCACTATTGGTCCTCGTATCCATTTTGGCTTTGCAGGAGGGGGACTTAATATCTCTAGGACCATGAGCCTGTTTGTCTTCAGCTCTGTTCCCAATACCTTCAGGAGATTCCCCAATTGCCATTTCAGATAGACAAGTAACAAAAGGAATCTGTTAGGTTCTATCTCCACTGAAGAAAGGACCTGATATTTAAAGAAACTTAAATGTGGAACATGGAATAAATTCCTAAAAATAAGATTTGGGAGTCTGTTTAATCTGCTGTCAACAATATTTTGGGACTCTCATCATCGGAATACTTCTTAGGAAACTGGTCAATCACTTTGGAATAATATGGTTTATTTAAAATCTGAACAACCTGAAAGCATACCATGGAACGAAGACAATCTATTTTAGCCTAAACTACAAGGTTAAGGTTTGTTTGTTTTAATATACAATTTTAGAAGACTTTCTGGAATCTCACTTAATTCTCTACACACATTTGAAGTTTCCATGGTGATTATCCCCTTTTTTTCATGGGGAGACCAAGGCATAAAGAGGCCAAGTAATTCAGTTGAGCCATGAAGGACCAAAAGAAAGAGCCAGGATTGAACACAGAGCTCATGCTCTTTGCTAGTTCATGATCCCTTTTTTTTTTTTTTTTTTTTTTTGCGGTACGCGGGCCTCTCACTGTTGTGGCCTCTCCCGTTGCGGAGCACAGGCTTCGGACGCGCAGGCCCAGCGGCCCGCGCGCGGCATGTGGAATCGTCCCGGACCGGGGCACGAACACGTGTCCCCCGCATCGGCAGGCGGACTCTCAACCACTGCGCCACCAGGGAAGCCCCATGATCACCTTTTGGCCTTCCTACCATTTTAGGTGATTTTATTCAGTGACGCGCTAGGAGAGAGGAAGGAGGCAAGGATGGAAAGGAAGTTTAATTTGGGGCTCAGTAATGGTGCCGGCTGAATAATCTTCTCAGCACCACACAAGTTAAAGTATGCCCATCAGTGTTGGAGTCTTCACTACACAATTTCTTCAGTGTCAAAGATGTCAATTGCAAACCTTGAGATGTGCTGGGAAAGAATTCTGAGATTGCTCTTGCATGACCTCACAACAGCTTATCTCTCAGATTCAACAAGAATACAGAGGACGAATTGTGAAAAAAACAAAAGCAAAAACCTCTTTTCATTTCTCAGATTAGAGTGGTTTAGTTCTCTTCACAGGTTTTCTTTTAATAAAGTGCTCTTAAATCACACACTTCCAAATAATGAAAACATTCAAGTAGGTTAGAATAAAAAATGTTTGTATAAATATTCCCTCAAAATATTAAATTAAACAAAAAGTATCAGGTCAAACAAAAGTTTTGTTTTGTTTTGTTTTATGATAGAGATAATACGTTTTACTCTGAAAATCTTTTTAAGAAAAATAAAAAAATACAAGATAAAAACCATCCACAATTCGCTGCCAGAATATAAGCACTGTTAACATTTTCTATTTTAAATACATGTGTATATTCACACATATGTATATATGCATATGTACATACAAATGCATAGATACATGCAATAAAATATCATGAAGGTGTTGCCACATCCATAAAAAAATTTTTAATACTATTTTGTGGCAGAATATTCCATCTTATTCCCCAATAATTAATGTCCTTGACAAGTGTTTATAATAACATAAACTTTAATGAGCATCTTCCTTTTTAGAATAAGTTCCTAAACATATCATTGCAAGTTCAAAGAGTATGGTTCTTTAACATAGATGTATATTGTTTTAGTGTATCAATAACCTTGATGTATATTGTCAGGTCACATCCCCCTGAAAGGTCATACCCCAAGAATAAGACAGTAACTTTCCTTGAACATTAATTAAAACTGGGTATTGTCAGAAAATATACCTAATTATATTGGAAAGGCAAAAAAAAAAAATCTGTTATCTCAGTTCTTGAATATCCATGTGTTTAATTTCTACTGAGATAAATATACTTTTCCATTTTGTTGGCCTTCTGTTTCTTCTATGATGTTGTTATTTTCAGGTGCAAAGTCATTGTTTTATTATTGATTAGCAAAAGGTCTTTTCATATGAAGGATATCAAATCTGTATTATGTATTATTTTTTCATGAACTTTTACATTTGCCTTTTCATCTTGTGTGTTGAGCCAAAAATCTTTTAATTCCTATGTAAGAAAAAAGATCAAGTCTTTCTTTTATGTATTCTGCTTTTGGAGTTATGCATAAAATGTCCTCTCTACCCCAGTTATATGCAAATAGTCACCCATGTTATCTTTTAGAATGTTATAATTTTGTTTTTTATGTTTAAATCTTTAACATATAAGAAATTTATTTTGGTATTTGAAGTAGATACCTAACTTTAATTTTTTTTAAGATGGTTAAAAACCTGTCAAAAATCACCTATTAAATAATACATTCTACTCATCACATTTGCTGTATATTAAATTCATCTATATCTAAGCTCGCCACACACACATATGGGCAAATATACCTATGTATATATGTAGATAGCTATATATATTTCTGTGTCTGTACTTTCTATTTTATACCATTGATCTGTCTCTTCTTGCAGTCGCCACTGTTTCAATGAATTCTTTTACCTTAAAGATACCCCTGATCTATTAAGATAAAGCTGACCTACTGTATTACTCCTATTTTTCCTTTTTTTTTTTTTTTTGCCTAACCATTTAAAAATGCATTTCTCAGATTTTGTTTTTATTTTCTTCATCTACAGGTCTTATCTTTTAAATAGACATAATATTCTATTATCAAGCATTCTTGGAATAGGCATCTAATGTTTTTCACGGAAATGCCTAGCAGTCAGGCATCAGAATCAAAGAAATCAAAATGCTATTGAATTCCTGCAACAGTGATTGTGACCAACATCAGGACTGACCATGTGTGCTGAAAACTCCCTAGTTAAAGCAGAGGAAGGAGCAGGAAGTGAGGTAATGTGAGTGGCTCCACTGTGAGTTCATGGCCACACCCCAATTTATTTCTGGAAAGTGCATGTGACATCTATTCACATACATTGCTATCTTTATACTCTCCAGGATATGACAAATAAAGTAACAGCTCCAAAGGCAGTCTGTTTTAGAAAATTACTTAGAAGAAAGGGTAAAATTAGGTTTTATACACAAAATAGACACTTAGAGGCTCTTCTGAGACTTGGTATAACTTAGGATAAAACAACCTAGTTTTTGGGGTGTTTTGATCAATCAACTTGCTCTATCCACTCTCGGAATAAGTCCTTCCCTGCACCGCGCAGCAGTGAAATGTATGTCCTCCTTATAAACAGATAAAGGTGTACTTTTGGAATAGTTTTCTTGGCGGAACAGATGAATTAATATTGACCCACTGACACTCTTTTGTCCAGGGGCTTCATGCCTAAAGGTATATAAAGGACGATTGGCTGAGTTTAGACGTGTAGCCTGTGGCTGGGGAGAAGTGTAGAATTACTTGGCGCACACACACAGGGATTTTAGTCAGGGCTGAGCCTGCGTTAGCACCATGTTTTAATCAATTGCTATTAACATCAAAGAGATCCTTAATACACAGAGTATCTTGCCTGATTGACATTCTGGTCCAAGACTCCATCTCTCCCTACTTCATTGACTTGTTACAAGGGCATTCCATCCCAGTGCCATTCCCATCACATTTCCTAGAGAAGAGTATCCACAGGGTATTATAAGTATTTTTTCCTTTTCCTTCAACGAATTCCAACAATAAGACCAGGAATGAGCCGTGAGCACTCACGGGTCTTTACTTAATTCTATTAGAAATATCCTGAAAAACCTCCCTGGCCATCAGACAAGAAGTCTTTTCACTTACTCAAGTCAGAGCATGATCTACTTAATAAAGTTTTGCACTTATCTCCAGAAGGTGGTCTTTACTAATCTGGCTTTCAAGTTGGAAAGAGAGAAGAAAAGTTGATTCTTTGTGGATTCTGCTCTCAAATTTAACCCTCAGGCAATTAAAGCCTCTTTATCCAAACCAAGTCATTGTTTAATAAGGCCCCTTTATAAACACTCCAAAACATGCTTTCAAAACAAAAGTTAGAAAGCCTGTAAGATCCATTCTCAAGAAAGATCTCTTTCTGTTCAAAACCCGTCCTGACCTTTTTGTTGAAGAAGAACAAAATAATGTAGTAACAAAAACACAAGTGGCTGCCAAAGGAAGAGAAAAAAAAAAGTTCCTGTAAGGGACTGAAACAATAAATCTCCTCTCTGCTGAACTCCCAAAGGGAGTGTGTGCATTTCCTCCTGTTCTTTATCAGAGCCCCCGAAATAAGTAGGCATGGGCAGTGGCTGTTCAAGTCCAGCACACCTTTTCCATTTGCTGAGAAGGCCCTGCCAGGCTGGGAGGGAGTTGTCCCTGCCTGACTCTGGAGAGAAGAGCCACTGTGACGAGCCACAGGCACCATGAAACTGCTTCAAGGGACCATACTTTGTCTTCTTCTGTCCAGTCTTTGTAGCGGTTTGGACGACGCAGGTACCCTTTTCTCTTATTGTTCTGACGGTGTGGATCAGAAATCACTAGTGGGCGGCTCTGAGCCTCAGTTTACCTTCAGGGAGCCTCCCCTGAGAAGTAGACGCAGCAGTGCATTTGCTGAGTTGAGTGTGTGTGCATGGACGGGGGGATGCGTGAAGGCTCCGCAGAGAGGATGTTTGTTTTCACGGAAGGAAAGTGTTTGCTGCTGCAGCGGCCTTGAAGTGTGTTCCATGGCATCGTAAAGGTACCGGGAATATACAATAGCCTTTTCAGAGAGTAACAATCTGGGGATCAAATGCTGGCTAAAAATGGACTATTTCTCAAAAATGTGCTCTTTTCAGACGTAAGTCTAGAAATAACAAGATTGTCATGTACCGGTGAAAGACTGTAATCAGAAACATTGCTCTGCAGACGCTGGCCTATATTTGTCCCAACTATCTTTTGGCTCTGATAAATTGAGAGGTTGGATAAAACTGCCTGGGCAAGTGAATCTTAATATCTTGAGGGGTGAGGGTGAGAATGGAGGAGAGTCACTTGATTAAAGTTTATGGATGCTTGTTCTAGAAATTAACACAGATCTACACACATACGTACAATATTTTGCATAACATTTCAGGGAATTTATAGACATAAAAACCCTACCCATTGACTGCAGGTTCTGAAACTTAGATAAAGGATATATATGCACCTACATAAGCCCTGACTATATTAATGACCAGTTGCAAGAAATTATTACATTTGACTTTTAACCCTTCCGGAGGGATTTACTGTAAGCAATTAGATTTAATCAATATTTATTAGGCTCTCACCATGTATTCAGCAGTGCAAGGAATACAAAAATGAGTTAAGACATTGTCCTTGCCCACAGTGGCAAATGCACTATTGGGAGAAATAAGCATGTAAATCTAACATAAGACAGATTTAATAGGTGCGAAAACTAAAGTACAAACTCTCATAAAAGAACACGGTTGGGACACATTGATTCTGGCTCTGAGGAGCCCTGGAAAAAACTCAATTCTAATTTTATTGTGCATGTGCTCTTTTCAAACTTCACTGCTTACAAAATTCCATTTGCAGTGATTAGGTAGGAAAAAATAAACACACTCCTTCTTGAACAATATTTATCATTAATTTCTCAAAATATGTATATAAATTTAGTACAAATGCCCAAACACTGCAAAATCACATACGATTGATTACAATCCATCTGGGACTTTCCAGGGTTAAGCTGAAGTGGGTATAAGACCAGAAAATTTAAGTTAGATGAGTTACAAAGTTCTGATTTTTTTTTAATAAAGAATATTTATGAGATGACACAGAAATCAATGCGCTAGCTTATAAGTAACTCTTCAGTTTGCATGGGAGAGATAGATAGGAATAGATTACATGTACTTCAGAAAGCAAAGTGGAATAGAATCAATAGAAGTAGCCTACAAAACCTGACCGTAAGGAAGCTGGAAAGGTGAAGGATAACCCAGAGATGACCTGGAAGATTTTTCTATTATGATCATTGTAGAAATAAAACCAGCGTCCTTTAGCTCATTGGTAATGAGCCCAACCTCTCTATTAATAGTGTCTTCTTTCTAATGAATTATTAACCAAAGTAAAATAATTTCTTTTTTTTAAATTTAATTTTGTTTTTTTATACAGCAGGTTCTTATTAGTTACCCATTTTATACATATTAGCGTATATATGTCAATAGTAAGATAATTTCTTATTTGAGCAGAGACAGCGGTTACATAATGACTATCTCTTTCAACCTCTGCCAGGGAGCCTTTGTTAATTTTAAAGCAAGTGTCTGTAAAATCTACCCCATTTATCCTAGAAAAAGAAGTGCTGGCTCAGGAGCATAAATTGACCATCGGAGTGAGGCCTACAAGGAACTGGAAGAGATTTTCCCATCCACGTGTATGATTTTTTTTGCACCTGGTTCTGCCTGTTTTATGTTTTCCTTCCCAGATACGGTTCAGGAAATGAAGCATTTCCTAAGCTGATTTATTAAGTTCTTTTCCTAACCCCCTGTACCGGAAACACATTGATTTCAAAGCTTTATATGTTCCCCAAGCTTAGAATGCTTAACATATTTCATCAGCAGAGTTGATTATAGGAGTACAGAAGGAGGCATTTCATCTGCCTTAAATTCACAAGTTGTCAAGAAGATCCATGCTCTTTTGCATAGTAATTTATTCCTAAATAATGATCTTTTAGAGAAATTGACTACTTTTCTTTTTCTTTCTGTCTTTTTTGTCAGTTTCAGATTTAAATAAATACAATATAGTTTTTTGTGCTCTTCATGAAAACCAAGGAAATCTTTCTGCATGGCAGTGAGTGACTTTATTACTTGGTGAGCGGTACAATATTTTACAGTTTCCAATTTGGAAAGCTGTTCTATTGAAATATGTATGGGAGGTTCTTGAAAAGGAACTGTCATTCTTTCCCAAGGTTTTCTAAATTGTATTTAAAACTGAACAGACCCCTGCGTGGCTTTTAAGCTCCTTTGGCTTTTAAGTCTAGACTGATGAGCTTTAGACTGTCAGGACTGAGAAAAGTTAAATGAAGAAGGATTCCAAGAAAAAGGAGGCCCTGGAAGCAATTTACTTTTCAAGTGCCATTTGCTTTTTGAACTTTACATTAATTTAGGAAAGATTAAAATGTTTTAGCCATCTGCAAGCAGGAACACACGTCACTTTATTGGTGTCTGAAGAAGAATTTAATTGCTTGTTGAAATTCATTTGTTAGGGATTGAACATTCAGTGTCATGGAAAAAAAAAAATGGATTGAACACCCTCTAAGACAAACACTATGCTAGACGCTGTAGGTTTATAGCGATCACTGTGACTCAGCCCTTGTCCTAGAAGTGGTGGGGAGAGAGGAGCGCCAAATAATTACAAGTTTGATTCTATCGTAAGTCTTAAGTGGTAAATAAAGAATGCTGTGGAGAATTCACAACTAGCTTAGTTTTGGGTGTAGGAACATCAGAAAAGCCTTCATATAAAAGTGGAAATTATGATAAACTTTGAAACTTGAGAAACAGGTTGGATGGATGGAATTTCTTGAATAGGAACTTTAAAACATCAGTATGTTCCAGTCTAGAAATGTAAGGAGGTCACAGATTGGACAGAAGTTAAGTGTTGGAAATATAGCCTCAGGATATGTTGAATACCAGGATGAGTAATATTGACTCAGGTAGTTAATTACATTGGATTCTCTAAATGTGTTTGAGCATGGGAATTATCTGATTGGGACCATAAACTGAGAAGATTAATCTGTCAACAGGGTATACATTAGACTATTGCAGTCAGGAGAGAGAAAAGCTAAAGAAAATGGTTCAAATGTTATTCCAAGTCTGAAAGTCTGTCAATAAAATGAAAAGAAGGGTCTAGGGAAGAGCTTTAAAGAAGTAGAAAGTTTGTGACGCCATATTATTGACTGGCTATGAGAGAGATAGTGACTGAGATGTAGCGTGTTATTTGAATAATAGAAGTACGGAAATGGATTGGGACCAGACGCATGGAAAGATAGGAGGAGATGGTTTCAGGAGAAGGTGATGAACTTGATTTTGGACATGGTGAGTTCGAAGTCTTAATAAGATATTCAAATAGAGATGTCCAATGGTAGGTTAAAATCGTCTGGTTGGTAGATGGAATGCCCCTGGAGGTGATGGTGGGGGATGAGTGTTCTTTACGCTTGTCTGCCAAGAGATTTTAGTCCTGTCCTACTCACTGGAAGATTAGTAACATAGCGAAGCAATTTATTTCTCTGCTGGACGCCCATATTTGTAACTCTCTTATGGCCCTTATTTTCCAACTTTATCTTAGTTATTTGTGTGCATATCTTATCCCCTGTACCAGACTATAAGCACCACGAAAGTAAGGGTCATTTTTATTATAGTCTGGATAGTAACAGTTCTAAACACATAATAAGGATATAATAAGCTGAATGAATGCATAAATGAATGATATAGTTGCCTATCCATTTTTAATTTCTTCCTCTGATAATCACTTTTTGTTTACTACCTTATCCTTGTGAAAGAGTTGTGGACAGGTATGAATCACAGAACATAACATGAAAACAAGTGGGGTATTTTGATCCCTGGCTATGAAAGCGCGAGCCAAATACATGGAAAGGGGCTTCTTATCAAAGTAAGTCAATTCCCAAACTCCAGCAGAGGAGAAGATGTTAGGGGTAGGTGGACAACCTAGTACCAAGTGACAGTAATTTACAGCAAACCTGGACGAATAAACTACTCTGACTATGATCATTGGGAGGAAGAATATCTAAATACAATTGATTCTACTTCTCCTTTTTTGGGTATCAAATACTTTATGTAATATCTTCTATGGTTATAAATATTCAAGGAGAAACCTTATTACCAACCAATTTCTCAAAAATACAAAATGGCTTTTTTTCTAAAAGCAAAGTTCACATAAGAGAAGTTGGAAAAAAATTAAATAAATATCGTACATCATTAATTCATGTGTTATTTTAAGTAACATATGTGTTACTTCAGAGCAGATTATCTTACTTGTTACTTCCTCTTAGCTTAGTCACTATCAATAGATCTTACCTGAAGTGGGTGATCTATTATAGAAAGAGTGAATCAGTGTGGAAACAAATTCAATGGGAAAAGTTTCCAAGCCTTTTATTTAGCATACTTTCCTTACTACTCTTTTCTTCTTCAATGATCTTTAAAAGTAGAAGTGATCATTCTAGAATTCTTATTTTTAAGAGACTCATAACAGTTGTCACTGGCAAATTGGCAATTTTATCTTGCTGATTGTAATTATTCAGATATTGAGAAAAAAAGATGAACGTCTGAACGTTTCAAAAAGCTTCTAATTTACTGGATAGTTGCCCATCCTTTCCTTTTCATTGATGACATTATATTTCAAGCTTCAGGTAAATATTTTAACTTGTAAATAATTATCTAGTCCAAGTTCCTTATATTCTTTTTTTTCTTAGTCATCACTTTCCAACTTCCTCTTTACCTCTGAGAACAATCTGAGATGTGTTTTTCTAAACCTTGAATGTCAAAGCAGGAATTGACTCTAAACGACATTCCATTCCATTCCCGTGTAGTAAATGTCTCCATTCCTGTTACTGAATTCCTGTGGGTCATTATAGCTCTGTCAGGTTAGGCTAATAATGCCTGTTGAGTGTTAAAAGAAGCTCTTTTAGTTAACAAGTAAGATCCTTTTTCCTTTTCTACTGTTGCACACAATATCAACAGTAGCATGGGAAACATTAGTGGTGTCAATCACATCTAGAAGGGCCACTATATGATTCCCAAAGTTCGGCAACCATAAAAAAAATAGTTTTCTAAACTTGAATAGAGGTTTTGTGTCTTGTAGAATGACATATCAGTAGAGATAATCATAACTAGTCTCTATATAGAAGCAGCCACCTACATCCTCTCTGGATGCCTTTAATCTAACCATTGCTATGGCAACCTCTCAGGTGTAGCTTGACAGTATCTTGTCTCACGTGAATGAGTATCTCTTGCTTTCCTGTCTCCTGTTGTTCTCATACTAAGGCATGCTTCACCTACAGAAACCCACCTGGCACTGTTGTGTATCTGAGCTAGAAGTGCAGGAGCCTTAGCACTCTATGAGACGGGCTTTGCCCAAAAGAAGAATGGGGCCAGTGAATAAATGCTTCCCTCTTCTATTGCTACTCCATTTTCACTATTTTAGTTCTCTACTCCTTTTCTTGACATCACTTTCCTTTACAAACTGCATACAAACCCTTGTCTCAGGCTCTGCTTTTTGGAGAAATTCAGGATTGATTATTTTCCGATGGGAACATTTTGGTTTGGATGATAATATATACATTATACCAGAGTTTCTCTGATATTCTAATTGATATTCACTACCTTTCTTCCTCTTCATTTCAAGAAAAAATTCGATAAAGCTTTTGTTGAATAAGTTAAACAATATTCTAAGCAGGTCCTTTCCTAAGGCAATCATTTGTCTGTATAGAGTCAATAAGGAACTATATTGTGAGGTTGGTAGTCAAAAATGTCAATGTCATTGATTTTATTCTTAGTGTGCTGCTCATCTGAAATGTAAACTGATTTTTATTCTGTTTAATCAGTCATATTCTGGCCTAAACCTAAATTAGTTGTGTCAAAAAACAGAGAATGGAGACTTCCCTGGTGGTCCAGTGGTTAAGACTCCGCACTTCCACTGCAGGGAGTGTGTGTTCCATCCCCGGATGGGGAACTAAGATCCTGCAAGCTGCAAGATGCGGCCAAAAAAAAAAGAAAAAAAGAAAAATGGAGATCACAACTAGGTCTGGTCCAAGTTAACCAAGATATGTATTGTTACAACATCTACTGACATCTACCATTTGTTGTACCTGGCACTTTACACACATTACTTCCATCACAACATTTCAAGGCCAGCTTTGTCATTCCCATTTTACTGATTAGGACACCGAGGCTTGGAGATAGTGTAAAGTTATCCTAGAGTGATAGTGCTTAAAATCAAATCAAAGAATATTATTCTTCAAAATCTTCCCTTCTAGCTTGCTATCTTCCAATGCAGTACAACTGCAATAAGTTGAGTTTTTCTGATCAAAAGAATAAGGGTAGAGACGTTCCACTTGAGTCATTTGGAAGCACTGCTGCCTCTCACAGCCCCTTCAGCACCTCTAAACTGCAAACTAAGACCACAGTGCTATGAATGAATTTCTACTTAGTGCTAATTAGCCACTTAATATCCTGGATTCAATTAACTATTAGGGGATGGGTTAAAGGAGTTGTAGGCATTTCCCTACCTACTCACTGCTATGTTGGTTGGAAAAAAAATAATGTTCTTGGCTCTGATACAAATGTCAGTGCAGCTAATATGGGACTTAGAAGAGAAGGAAAGAAGCAAAGAGGAAATAACTATTAGTGAAATAATTACTTAGTGTCACATCTATAATTCTTCTGGAGCCAGACTGTCTGGGTTCAAATTCCAGCTCTGCCACTTACTATCTGTGTGAACTTGGGCAAGTTACTTAACCTTCAGCTTTCTCAGCTATAAAATAGGGATGAGTACAGTCTTACCTCATAGGGATATTGGGAGGATCGTGTGAGGTAATACACAAAAACACTGAGAATAGTGTCCAGTATATAATGACTCTATGTTTTGCTGAGTTTGGGAACTCAGAATCCTACAGATTATAATATCCAATTCCTTAGACAAACTACTTTATTGCCAAGTTGATTCCAATCTGGAATCAGCAAATATTTAAATAATTACAATGTTCATTCTCACAAAGAGAAAAACCAGCACATAATTTTTCACAATAGAATTGAAGTAGGAATGAAATACGATTGCCAGTTATGTTCTTAATCATAATATATACAGGCACAATTTGACATATACAGACTGGTATATTATCTAAGATGCTTTTCAGATTTGTAAGTTATTTAACTCACCGTATAAACTACTCACTCAAATTAATAAGCAAAATTGTACTTGTGTTTAATGAAAATTCTAACTTTTTAGTCTGAGAATAGTCAACATCCTCAAATATTATTTCTTATCTTAAAGTATTGAGCATTGCTTACTCTTAGAGGTGGGATAGGTTAGTGGAAGGAACTTTGTTCTTAATGTGAGAACCAACCAACTTTGGATCCAGCTTCTTAGAATGCTGAAGCCGGCCAAGACACTAAATGCTTGTTACCCTCAGTTTCTTTATCTAAAAATGAGAATTGTTGACACAATATTGGTGTTAAATGATAATTGGAAAACCTATTTTAGATGCTCTGTAAGTCATAAATCACTATTAAAATTTAGTTATTAATATGCAACCTAACATTTAACTCACGGAATCAACAGATGAAGAGGAATGTACTTCATAATTTGAGAATTTTTCTTTACTGTCTGGGCCTTTAACTGCCAATCCATCATTGCTCTTTTAGCCATGTACCTTTACATATTTTTTTATGGCTGCTACACACTCAAATTGCTATGTGTTGAAATTATGCCCAAGTTAAAAAAAACAGACACACAAAACACAGAATATCATTTGTATCACACATTGAACTTATTTTTTTTTCCACATCTTTATTGGAGTATAAATGCTTTACAATGTTGTGTTAGTTTCTGCTGTACAAAAAAGTGAATCAGCTGTATGTATATATATATCCCCATATCCCCTCCCTCTTGAGCCTCCCTCCCACCCTCCCTATCTTCACAAAGCATCGAGTTGATCTCCTTGTGTTACGCAGCAGCTTCCCACTAGCTATCTATTTTACGTTTGGTAGTGTATATATGTCCATGCTACTCTCTCACTTCATCCCAGCTTCCCCTTCCCCCCTGAACTTATTTTTAACTGAAGTGGGAAAAGGAACGATGTGTGTGTGTGTGTGTGTGTCTGTCTGTCTGTGTGTGTGTCTGTGTGTGTGTGGTACGAACTGTGAAATTGTCCTCCTAGGGCATTCAGCAAGTATGAGGACATAAATGCTGAACTCTCACACACTTTCCCTAGGGAAGAGAGGCCACTCCTGCATTTGTCAGCTCAAGGCTATTCTGACAACTCCTCTGTCCAACAGTGAGACATCCCCCAGTTATCTCTCCCCCACAAATCCAATTTTAAAAAGTGAGAATCACCTTTTTAAATGCACATAATTAACTAATTTAAAGGTTTATTAATGGTAATTGCATTATTGGGATTAAGATAATTAAATTATGTGAATCTATGAACTTTTTTTTTTCATTTTCTGAAGGCCTCATTTGTTGGGTGCAAGTTTTATATCAATTAATGTTTAAAACTCTATAGATTTGCAAAGTAGAAGAAAAATGACAATGTTGTCAATCATTTAAAAAACCCTTATTAGAGTCCATTACAACCTAACTAAACATAAATCTCTTGGAAGCAAGGACAATGTCTAATTGATCATTGTTTTCCCCATGACCTATCTTTGAACACATAGGTGATGCTTACCAACTGGCTCTTGCTTTAATTTGGAGAACTGTATTTCTTCAAAAGTCAGCAGAGTTGAAAATACCCAAGGCATTCCTGGCTTTGTTTTCAGTGACTTGAGGACTATATATATATATATATATATATATATAAAATTTATTTATTTATTTATTTATTTATTTATTTATTTATTTATTTAGCTAGCAGTACATGGGCCTTTCACTGTTGTGGCCTCTCCCGCTGCGGAGCACAGGCTCCGGATGCGCAGGCTCAGCGGCCATGGCTCACGGGCCCAGCCGCTCCGCGGCACGTGGGATCTTCCCGGACCGGGGCACGAACCCGTGTCCCCTGCATCGGCAGGCGGACTCTCGACCACTGTGCCACCAGGGAAGCCCACAATAGTTATTTTTATCCTTGGCCTGGGTTGTGGAGAAGCTGTGAGTGTCATTTTAGGATACTCTCTTCATTGGCTGAACTTATTTGATTTCCTTTATGAAGTTGACCTACTGTCTTATATTTGTATGAATAACAGAAAATGCCTGCCTTTCATTTACATCAACTGTCCAAATCACACAGAATGGTGTGATTATCTGAAGGCAAGTATTGAATCATTCCTGTGTCTTGCTCACAAGAAAAAATTGGTATCCTTTTATTCTAGGCACCATTCATCAGGTAATCCTGAATCATTTAGCTCAGAATAATCCTTACCCCCACTAGAACAAAATGTAAAATTATGGAAATTCAAGACACGCTGATTACAGAAGTCACCTCTCTGTTTCTGAAGTCTTGGTTCAGAAGGTCGAATAAATAACTTTATCCTATCTAATCCTGTTCAGAAGTAAAGGTATCCAATAATTCAATTATTCCCAGATTTTTAAATTGTCACTGATCAATAAATAATCAAAATGCCATCTGGGCAGTTGACATGGGACGAACAGCTTTTTCCTTTGTCAAATAAAAACACAAAAGTCCTACAACGCATATACCATTTTACGATCGTATCACATAAAAGAAAACCTGCTGTAGCTCCTTCCATATATTTGGAATATAAGATGTTCTCTTCCCTTCTTTTCTCATTGAGCTCTGGCTGGTGTCACAGACCAACGCTGTGCACCTGTGCGGGGCGCGCCGTCCTCTGAGCCAAGACCCTCTGGCTTTCGTCACCAGCAGCCGCAAGCTTGCTGTGTGACTGAGCTAAGCAATTTTTTTTTTAACCTCTCAAGACTTTCAGTTCTCCATCTGTAACATGATGTGGTTTGACTAATCGATATCGAAGTTTTCTCCTGGATCTACAATTGTACGATCTTCCTGTAGCGAGCAATTTCTGTACATTTCGCCTCAAGTTATCTTGCTTCATTTTCATTCTGTGATTCCTAAATATGTTCATTCTGGAGCAAGATGTTCAATTCTGTTCCCTCATGTTTACCTCCTTTGGGAATTTTCAGATAGGGCTGTTAGAACGGATCTTCTTTGCATGTGAAAAAGCCAATTCTCTGCCGTGAGCAACATTTCTCAGAGTACGTACCAATGAAAGATCTTTTTTCCATTTTTCTACATGGCATTATTTGTATTTGGCTTAGCTGAGGGAAGGGTAGAAAAAAGGACTGAGAGAGAGAGAAGGAAATTTTCTGACATCAGAAAAAGATTGAGAGGAAAAATGAGGTTAAAAGAGATGGAGAAAGTGATGGAGGCTGATAGAGAGGCAGAGGCTCTCTGAAGGGGCTGGGATGGAGAAAGGTCAAGAATGAGAAGTGGAGGAAGGCTGATAGAGAGATGGGGAGACATTCTTTTTTTTAACATCTTTATTGGAGTATAATTCCTTTACAATGGTGTGTTATTTTCTGCTGTATAACAAAGTGAATGAGCTATACATATGTTCCCATATCTCCTCCCTCTTGCTCTACCTCTCACCCTCCCTATCCCACCCCTCTAGGTGGTCTCAAAGCACCAAGCTGATCTCCCTGTGCTATGTAGCTGCTTCCCACTAGCTATCTATTTTACATTTGGTAGTGTATATATGTCCATGCCACTCTCTCACTTCGTCCCAGCTTACCCTTCCCCCTCCTGTGTCCTCAAGTCCATTCTCTACTTCTGGGTCTTTATTACTGTCCTGCCCCTAGGTTCTTCAGAGCCAATTTTTTTTTTTTTTTTAGATTCCATATATATGCGTTAGCATACGGTATTTGTCTTTCTCTTTCTGACTTACTGCAGTCTGTATAACAGACGCTAGGTCCATCCACCTCACTACAAATAGATGGGAGACATTCTAAATGCTCTAATGATTTGGGAGGAGGTTTCCCCATCAGCCCTCTAGCCACTTTTACAGATCCAATACCTTGTAGATTTCTTTCTTATCATTAAATCTCTTGCCAGTTCATTCCTCCATCCATTGCTTTGGCTGAATGCTGAATTTTTCAAAGCACTTTCACTGATCAAATATCTCATTTAATCCTTGACATTAGCCAGGGGATTGGCCAAGCTGGTGTTATCTGTGCTCATTATCAGAGGAGAAAAGCCCAAGGACTCGCACTTAGTGACTCAAAGCAGTAGCCCTCAATGTTAAAATATCTATTAAAATATTTTTTCCCAGTGATCTCCAGGCCACTCCCTTTCAGTAAAACACAGAAAACTATTTTTCCAGCAGTTACTGCAGATAATTTTTATACACTTGTACATTGAAATACCCTCTGAGAAATCCTAGACTAGACTCAAGTTTGTGACTAGTCATCTGAGCTCTTTTCACTGTCCCATACTTGCAAGATAACCAGAGGTGTCTGGAGGTGTTTATCTTTCAGGAAAGTGCTAGGGTGTAGTGCCTTCAGGGAAAATTTTGGTATTAATTCAGTATAAGCTAATTTCTTCTTTTCTTTTTTACTTATACTAGTTTAGGATAATAGGAAACTTGATTTGGTCAAGACAAATATTAGTGGAAACGTTGAAATCTTCCTAGTCACATAGGCTTAAATTCCAGCTTTTCTGACCATCTCTTTATAAAGAGAGAGTCTTTACTCCCTACTCATTGTAAGAGCTTATGGATTGCTTTCCATTCTGCTATTAATCTCCCTTCTGTTTTCATTAATACCAAAAGACCAGGAGTCTCTGCTGTATAAGCTACTCAAGAAAATTAGCCACCTTGAATAATGGATTGATTAGGGAAACAGCTGTAGTAGTCCTATCAAAGTTTCAAGTGGGGTCAGGATGTGTTTGATAATCCAAACACAAGTTTCTGGTTCCCAGAGAACTGTTAAGAGCCAGAGGAATTTGAGAAGGTAGGGAGGATTAAATGATTAGCATTTGAGCATGAAGAGAAATGGAGAAGCGGTGAAGTTATGAATCTGGGCAATATATACAGGAAAACCTCCAGTATTAGAAAATGACAAACAAATCTGTAAACTGGTCATTACCCTGCTATTTCTTAATAAACCAGGATAAGATAAGTTTTAGAAAGAAGTCAACAGCCTCTCTTCCAGAGTTTTACAAACTAGAAACCTCTGATATCTAACTGGCAGAAGTGTGTTGTTTGGCCACACAATGTTTTATGACTACAAGCTACTATTTAAAAATCAGCAAGTTTCACAAAACAACAACGGCGACAGAGAAAGAAAGAGAAAATCTTATTTTCAGCTCTTTTGGCAACTCTGAGTTTCATATTTCCTCACAGCAGCACTCGGTTAAACCTGAGTAATAAGTGCCCCCTTTAAATTGGGGAATGCTCTCATTCCTACAAAAGTATGTGCACTTCCACCCAATCTGACTCTCTCATTTGCTGCTTTGCAGATGTGGGCATAGGGTTAATCCCTTCACCTGTAGGATTTCATCTAAGCATTACGTGTGCAATTTGCAAAGCTATCACCATGTGCATGGTGGTTCAATAGATTTTTGAAAGGACAGGGTTCTGGGACAATTTTCTACAACTAACTAGGCTTGCCAGCTCAATCTCAGAATTTTAAAGACATTCCAGTCATCATTTTCTTTTTTATTTTTCATAAAGATTAATGCTTTTATTACAATATGCTATAAATAATTAACTTAGCCCTGATTAGTACTCTTGTTTCACAGTCTTGAGAAAGCATAAAACTTAGAAAATAATTTAAAGAATTTAGAAACAACAAATCATAGCACACGATTAAAATGTTGCTTTATTTTTCTTTCCCATCACCTCTTTACAATTTATTTGGTGAACATGAACTTCCTGCCCTTAATAAAAATATTGAAGCTCCATGACTTTTTTGCTTACTCTTAAGAAATGGACAGTTCTGTGGACAACAAAATTTGCAGAGGCTATCAATTTAAAATTAGAATATATGTAGTGGGAAGCAGCCGCATAGCACAGGGAGATCAGCTCGGTGCTTTGTGACCGCCTGGAGGGGTGGGATAGGGAGGGTGGGAGGGAGGGAGACGCAAGCGGGAAGAGATATGGGAACATATGTATATATATAACTGATTCATTTTGTTGTGAAGCTGAAACTAACATACCATTGTAAAGCAATTATACTCCAATAAAGATGTTAAAAAAATAAAATAAAATAAAATTAGAATATATGATACAAAATCATAACTGAAAATTCTCTCCTGTAGCTCATGCCTGTGTCAGATGGAATTCTACAAGTGGCTTCTTTACAAGCTCTCTATTTTCTGGTTCCCTATTCCCTCTCCAGCCCCTTTCTGACCACTCCACACTGGAAGCAGGGTAAGAGAGGAATGAGACAGTTGAATGAAACTTATTACTTGACCTGGCACCATACGTAGTGCCCAGAGCCTGGAAGATGGTTAAAACCAATAACCAAATGGTGCATTTTCATGGGTTCCACAAAGGTGTGCTTTTGGACCTCTCTCCCCATGCAGCAACTTGGTTCATGAGGATGGATCCTAGTCTGGGAGTTCAGTGGTTACTCCTTCCAAAGCACCGGTAATCCTGTGTTATCTCAGAGCTTCTTGATGCTAAAGTGTCCAACTCTCCACACAGTCCCAAGGAACAGGACTCAAAACAGCCCACTCTTTCATTCTCACTCTTCATTTGGTCCACAGGAAACAGTCTTATATCTCTTTCTCTAACACTCCTTGCTCAGGTAGGCTTATTCTCAACATAGTAATAACCTTCCTGGTCCTACACCAAAGCAGCTAGGCAGCAATCCTTCATTCTTTTGATTTCCCAGGGGTAAATCAGATCCAAGGCCTCTATGCCTTTCAGCTGTAGGGACCACATAGTAAGGTAGGTTTGAACTGCAGGGGGACAGACGAGCCTGGCTCCTTAGGGGTAAAGGAAGTTGGAATGGGATTCAAAAGAGGTATTTGGCAAAGATGACCTCTACTCAAATAATATCTATATATCTCTCCACACTTTCATTCTTTTTGTGTTATACAGTGGGTAAAGAGATTCAAGGGTCCACAGACACGTTTTGGATATTTTATGTGAAATTCTGCATACAATGATTTATCCTACCCCTTTGTAATTTTACCTATTTTGGTACCTGATTAAAACTTCAGTGTTCACATATTGTGCCAGATGTCTTACACCAACATTTCCTTTGAAACAGCTAAAGACCTGGATGTGTATTTTCTCTGAGTTTATTGTAATCATGCTATAAACCAATATAATAATTAGAACAGTGAAATTTCTGTATGCTTAGAAATGAAGATATTCATTTATTAAAAACCTATGGATATAGAAAAGAGAATCATGATAGAAATTAGAACAATATTTTGAATATGAAGGGAAATAAAATATTTTATAAGAGTATATGTATGATACAGCTAAACCAGTAATTAGAAGAAACTTTATAGTCTTAAATGCACACATTAGAAAGAAAATAATTTTTAAAAGGCTAAAGTAAACCCACATAAAGTATAAGGGAGAAAATAATAATAAAAGCAAAGCTAATGAAATAGAAAAGAAATATATAATGCAAAGAATTCATGTGTATATTAATAAGATTGCTAAACCTCCGCCAATACTAATCAAGCAAAAGGAGAAAAGAAGCAAATCAATAAAAATGAAAAATACAGGATCATCTGAACACATGCAGGGAACACACTTTTAAGAATTCAACATTTCTTCTTGATAAAAACATTTAGGAAACAAGACTATAGGGGATTTTCTTAATCTGATAGGGTACCTTCAAAAACTACAGCAATCATTATACATAATGGAGAAATGTTAGCTTTCGCTTGAGAATGAGAATGAAACAATCTCGCCCAGCAATGCTACTTTTATAAAACACTGTACTAAATATGCTAGCTAGTTCAGTAAAACAAGAAAAATAGATAAAAAGTAATTAGAAAGGAAAAATAAAAGCTGCTTATATCTGAATCACTTTGCTGTATACCTGAAACTAATATAACGTTGTAAATCAACTGTATTTCAATAAATAAATAAATAACTCTCTTTTGTAAATCATCCTTTCAAGTAAAAATGGTATTGTGCAGAAAAAAACAGAAAGTTCCCTTTGTAACTCAAGCTACATAGGTGCTTTTCCTCGAGACACCATTGTACTTGTTATGCTGCAGAAGTGTTTTATGAATACTTCTTGTTTTGTCAGAGATAACAATAAAAAAGTGCATTCAAATAATATTTAATAACTTTTACTGTCATTAAAGAGATCCTAAGTGAAAAAAGAGAAAACCTTAAGAAATACCACGAAAAGTTATGGAGAGAAATGTCGGCAGCCTTCAGAAGCATTTTGTGACAAGAACAATCTTGTTTTAGCAAATAAATCTCTATTGTCATTAATCATACACTATTTGCAAGTTCCCCATTTCCCTCACATCTCTGGAACAAATCCCTTATGAATAGGGAAGATACTGTGTACTTTTTAAAGTTTTAATTTAGCTATTATTGATTTCCTCCCAGTCTCATTCTGTTATTCTCTTACTGCAGGTTGTCATTCACCTTTACTTACTTAGGGTCAGAAGCCTTTCATGTAAGACTTGCCTTTGCTCAGGTTTGTCCTCTTGCATTGAGGTAGCCTTTTGTAAGATGTTTCTACCTGGGATTATCTAGTAGTCAGAGGCATTCATCATATTTAATTTGAGTAGTTGATTTGTAAATCTGCCCCACTAGACTGAAGGCTGACCCTTATGTTAGTGTACCTCAAGATCTCTGGTCTCCACCAGGTCCTTACTGTGAGGCTAGGACCTGTCTTCTGAAGTCTAGATTGAAGCTTGCTTTGTATGCTTCTTGGTGTTTCAGATAGGCTGTCATGAGAAGGAGCAGTGTTTAATCCTCCTTAGGACTTTAATTTCATTCAGATTCGACTTTCTCCTATCTCCATCTAACTCAGGGTAAGAGAAGTACTTTAAAAATTTTTTACCATTTTTAAAAACTGTTAAAACATTTATTAAAAGTACTTATAAGCAAAGCCATGTGCTTTGTTTTCTATAAAATTGTTTCAACAAAGTGGCTCATCTGACTTTATAATTTAACAATAATGCCATATTTGCTTATTAATTGAGATTTTACAAAGTACTTTTACATACATTATCTCTACAAAACCCTAAAATGCAGGCAAACTGGTATATGGTAACTATTTTCAATTTATAAATAGAGTTTTAAATACTTAAGGGAGTTTAATTAACCAAATATATAAATGGGATTAAATGTTAAAGAGACCCTAAGTGATTGCTAAACTTTCTACATTAATAAGTAGAATAATAACATTTGTAAATTGAACTTAAAAACTTGAGAGAAATAGACTTTTTATTACATGAATTAAAAAAACCTGAATATTAACTTCAAAACTAAATTAATCTCTACAAAACATTTTCTGCACACAAAATATTTACTTGGGGACATTAAAAAGAAGAGCAAAAATACACATCTAACAACTTGAAGAATATACTTGCAAAACATATATTAAATATCAGTATCATAAATATAAGATATATAATTTGGACTCGTAAGGGAAATAATTAATTTTATGCCATCACCTAGCACAGTCCTAGAACATAGTAGGCATTCAGTTATCATCTGTGTTAGTTGAATGAAAAGGGACTCATTAAATGTTCAATTGTGTGATTTAAGAATTGCATATTTAGAAATTCTGAGGAGAGGATAGTCACTGTAGATGCAACTAATAAATAAGGATTCATGCAGATAGTTCAGCTTCAGTTGAACTTTAAAGAAAAAAATTATCCATGTTCTATAAAAGTTTTATTAAATAAAGAAGAGGGAGGAACAACACGAACAAAGCTACAGAGTAGGAAATAAAAACGCCATGTTTAAGGGATAGAAAACCAGATTATCTATTGGGGAGCAATGGGAAATCTGAGTGGGTAGATTCAGATTTTAAACAAAACTTTGACGTTTCTTCTAGAATACAAAAATTTATTTTTTAAAATTGAATAATCTTTGTACTTGAAAGTAATCTAACAAATTGTAAGTAATGTGGTAGCCAGTCTCCAAGATGGCCTCCAATGATCCTTTCCTCTTGGTATTTAAGCACTTGGGTGGGCCATTCTCACACTTACTTAGGACTGAATTGTGTGAGTCCTGGAAGTCAGTGGAAGTGATGTGTGATTTCCAAACCTAGGTAGTAAAAGACACATGGCTTCTACCGAGGTCTCTCAGATTGCTCTCTCTGAGGGAAGCCAGCCATCGTGTTATGTTGTGAGAACAGTCAGGCAGAGAGACCCAGTGGAAAATAACTGAGACCTTCCACTGACAGCCAGCACCAACTTGCCAGCAAGGGGAGTGAGCCACCTTGTAAATGGATTTTCCAGACCCATCAAGCCCTGAGCTGACTGCAGAAACTGTGAGAGACAATAAATGATTATTGTTTTAAGACACACGCTTAGGAATAATTTGTTGTGCAGCAATAGATAGCTAATGCAAGTGTCATCACATAAAATTTGAAATACATTTGAGTTTTTGACACTCAGATGAACAGAACGAACATCCTGTATCAAGGGAATTTTTCTAGATTGCAAGGTAAATTCTTTTCTCTTAAACTATATCCACAGTAAATATTCGATTAATATTGGCAACATCCTTGCCTATTAAATTCATAAAGTTGAGAGCTTTAATTTACCATTGAAGAACTGGTGTAGATAGAACTAGAATGATGCTTTATTACCTTTTTTGTGATACTATATTACTACTACCAACACTAATAAATTTTATAAGCATATAGTTTTTTCTGTTCTTCCAACATAGATAATTAAAAAGTTACACATTCTAATTATGGAGCTTATCATGTTATTTTCATGGCAGATATATTTTACTAATTAATTTGGTTTATAGTTATCATTTGCATTTCATGATGTGCTTACATGAGAATTAATTTGTTACTGAACTGTATTTGTCCATTTATTTTCTCTGCACATTAGTAAAATAATTACCGAATTTTTTCATCTAATGAAACAAAAAGGTGAAATTTTAGGGTGAAATTTTTAACTTTCATTCACGTATTGGGAAATTAAGTTAAGGAGACAAACAATATTAAAGAAACAAATTTGGAAAGGATTAAATTAGTTTCAGATATTATTTCCTCAGATTAAAGAGTAAGTCATTCCAACTCCTTTTTCTTCTCCTCCTGGAATTCAATTTACCTCTTTACTCACGTAAGTTTCTGTTCTTTGACAATTTTGCTCCTATTTGTTTAAACTGCAGAGATGTAAATTGAATTCATGTTCTAATAAAAATCTAACCACTACTGAGCAAAATAGCGATAGTTACTTCTTAGTTGTATAGCACGATCTCGTCACACAGTTCCATTTGCAAGTATAATTTTATAAAATATATTTTATAATAAGATAAATATATTAATTATTCATTTCTTGCTTGGGGTTTCCTTTGCCTTTACACCTTTTTCTGATGTATTTATTTTTACCCTGTTTTACTAAATTTGCACATTTTTTGCATTTGCTCTTTTGTTGTTTATATTTATTCCTACTAAACTTCGTCCTGTAAATGAATAATAATTATTTTTATATTGCAAATTTCCTTACTATTATCCAAGATATTAAAAATGCAGCTCAACACACTCTCCTTTAAAAACCTGATTTAGATTCTAACTGGATTATTGTAGGTCATATGGCCCCTTTTTTTTATACAGTTGATCCTTGAACAACATGGGTTTGAACTGTGTGGGTCCACTTATATGTGGATTTTTTTAAATAGTAAATACTACAGTACTATGCAATTGGAGGTTGGTTGAATTCATGGATGCAAAACCTCAAATACAGAGGATAAGGAAGAATTGTGGAGAAGGAGGGCAGACTATAAATTATGTGTAGACTGCACAGAGGGTCAGCACCCCTAGCCCCCATGTTATTCAAGGATCAACTGTATAACATTTTCTCCACATAGGTATTTGAGACATTAGATAATTATTGATCACCTATTCAGCCCTTAGTTTCTACCTGTATTATCAGTCCCTTAAACCATACTAAGCTTTGGGCTGCTTTGACCCTGATTGTTGAAGAAAGATGAGAATAACACATAGTGGTATGAGATGAAAAGGGAAGGATAAAAATGGAGTTTGGGCTGACGTTCTGTCATACGGAGAAGCTAAAATTTAGGACATTACAAGGTACTTTAAAACTTACTGAGTGGGGACTTCCCTGGTGGTGTAGTGGTTAAGAATCCGCCAGCCAATGCAGGGGAAACGGGTTCAAGCCCTGGTCCAGGAAGATCCCACATGCCACGGAGTAACTAAACCCATGTGCCACAACTACCTAGCCTGTGCCCTAGAGCCTGTGAGCCACAACTACTGAGCCCACAAGCCACAACAACGGAAGCCCACGCACCTAGAGCTCCATGAGAAGAGAAGCCACTGCAACAAGAGAAGCCACTGCAATGAGAAGCCCGCAGACTGCAATGAAGAGTAGCCCCTGCTTGCCACAACTAGAGAAAGCCCATGCGCAACAACGAAGACCCAACACAGCCAAAAATAAATAAATATTTTTTTTAAAAAAAAGACTTACTGAGTGGCCTTAAAAGGCTCTCACCTAAAGCAGTATTTCCAGGGTGTGTAATGGGTACAACTGGTTGTACTTGAGATAATTTTAGGCATAAATGGAATTAAACAACATTGACTCAAATCTCTATGATTCTTACAGTTATACAAGTGTATGTTTGGTGTTATGTCTTACTGTGCTGTAACACTCATTAATTTCACTTTTCAACATAGGGAAAGCAGGACTCAAGCATGGAACCATCATAGTCAATGATATCTTTATAGAATATGAATTTTGTCATAGTATTTATTTATTTGCGGTACGCGGGCCTCTCACTGTTGTGGCCTCTCCAGTTGCGGAGCACAGGCTCTCGACGGGCAGGCTCAGCGGCCACGGCTCACGGGCCCAGCCGCTCCGCGGCATGTGGGATCTTCCCGGACCGGGGCACGAACCCATGTCCCCTGCATCGGCAGGCGGACTCTCAACCACTGCGCCACCAGGGAAGCCCCCATAGTATTTATTTTTATAGTTAATTTTTTAAGTGAGTTGATTTTAAGAAAAAGAGTAAGGAACCAATAGCAGATAGAGAATATGAATAAGCTCATAAAACTTGTACAGGAGTGAATGAAATTTTGGACACACTTTACTAGAGATTAAACCTTAGGAGGCTGCTATAACCAAATATGGCGTTTCCTTTTGCCAGCTTTTCTTTTCTCACTAGGAAGTTGCTAAAATGCACAAGAGTTTTAAAGACACTTTTATAGTTGGTAAGTGACTCTTCTGAATTTTAACAAACATATTTCACTTCAACCTTTATCACCCAGGAGAATAGGAAGTGTAATGCTTTCAAATGTTACAGAAGTCTCACTAGAAATAAGAAAAATGCCCAAAACATAGAAAATTCCCCATAAATTCTTCCCAGATTTTAAAATGACCCATATATCAGAAAAAAATCATAAATCCAAGTTTATGCAGCATTCAACACTGTTGAGTTCACAAAAAAAGCAGAGAAATGTTTACAAATAGTAGTAAAGCATAAAGGAATAATGATTCAGCAACAAATTTAAACTCAGAAATTTTATTTCAGTATGAAGTTTCAATAGTAGATCATACGTTCAATATAAATTCAACCCAAGTTTGTATTTTCTATTTTTAGTTTAAAGTGGTAGATTAATTAAAATAGTTTGAAGATTCTGGCTATTCCGGTAAAACTTATATTTAGCATATAATAAACAGTTAATAAACACCTATTGTCAAGCACTAGTAATGGGAGATACACAGATAAATGTTAATGCTATTAGAATTGCTTGAAAATTGATTATTCTGGTATATTTTACATAATGATTCTAAAATAATAAAAATGTTTAGTTATCACTAATCAGTAGAGAAAGGCAAACCAAAACTACAATGAGTTATCACCTCACACCAGTCAGAATGGCCATCGTAAAAAATCTACAAACAATAAATGCTGGAGAGGGCGTGTGGAGAAAAGGGAACCCTCTTGCACTGTTGGTAGGAATGTAAATTGATACAGCCACTATGGAGAACAGTATGGAGGTTCCTTAAAAAACTAAAAATAGGGGCTTCCCTGGTGGCACAGTGGTTGAGAGTCCGCCTGCCGATGCAGGGGACACGGGTTCGTGCCCCGGTCTGAGAAGATCCCACATGCCGCGGAGCGGCTGGACCCGTGAGCCATGGCCACTGAGCCTGCGCATCCGGACCCTGTGTCCCGCAACGGGAGAGGCCACAACAGTGAGAGGCCCACGTACCGCAAAAAACAACAACAACAACAACAAAAACTAAAAATAGAACTATCACACAACCCAGCAATCCCACTATTGGGCATATACCCTGAGAAAACCATAATTCAAAAAGAGTCATGTACCACAATGATCATTGAAGCACTATTTACAATAGCCAGGACATGGAAGCAGCCTAACTGTCCATCGACAGATGAATGGATAAAGATGTGGCACATGTATACAATGGAATATTACTCAGTCATAAACGGAAATGAAATTGAGTTATTTGTAGTGAGGTGGATGGACCTAGAGTCTGTCCTACAGAGTGAAGTAAGTCAGAAAGAGAAAAACAAATACCCTATGCTAACACATATATATGGAATCTAAAAAAAAAAAGGTCCTCATGAACCTAGGGGCGGGAAAGGAATAAAGACCCAGACATAGAGAATGGACTTGAGGCCATGGGAAGGGGAAAGGGTAAGCTGGGATGAAATGAGAGAGTAGCATTGACATATATACACTACCAAATGTAAAATAGATAGCTAGTGGGAAGCAGCCGCATAGCACAGGGAGGTCAGCTCAGTGCTTTGTGACCACCTAGAGGGGTGGGATAGGGAGGGTGGGAGGATACGCAAGAGGGAGGGGTTATGAGGATATATATATATGTATAGCTGATTCACTTTGTTATAAAGCAGAAACTAACACACCATTGTAAAGCAATTATACTCCAATAAAGACGTTAAAAAATGTTTAGTTACACAGAGCACCATGCTTCTTAGGCATACTGGATAAAAGAAACTAAGTATGTATCAATAATAATGCGAGATTTCATCTATTGGTTTTCTCTCATTAATATTGCTGTTAGGAAAGTAAATTTAATTGTTCTGGCATGAATTCATCTTCAAAACCAGAAAAATCAGTTTACAAATAAATGTCAACTGCGATCTAATGGTAACCTTCACACTTAGAAAACACTTTATTACTTAATAATGGTGGTATCTCAGATTTAAGTAATTATCGCTGCTGCATTGAAGTGCTTGTCCTATAGATCCGTAGTCTGTTTGTTCTGATTATCCATCCTGCCATATTTGTGAAGCAAACAATTTATAGCCAACTCTGGAATAATTTGCTATAGAGCAAATTTACAATTATCTTCTGCAGCAAGCACATAACTGTGACTCAGCCAATTTGATTCTGAGTCTGGTAAACAGCATTTAATAAAATAAAAATAATTTTATATAATTCAGATAGCTCCTGGGTACCTCCAACTTTAATGTAAAAACATGTTCAGATTATAGACTTACTTGCTGCTCTGGGAAAAAGCCCAATGTAGCCCATTTCTTCAAATCTTTCGTGGTGGAGGGAGGATTGAGTTCTCATGTTCACCTTTCTTTCCACCTTCTTGCATCCTTCAAATTTTGTACTCCACTTGGTTTCTTGTGACATTTTCTTTAACTTTGCACTGGCAACAACCAAAATATAGTTCTCCTTTCTTTCCTGCATGCCCAGAAAGATCCACTTAACTAAAGTCTTGCTGGGTATTTGCGGACTGCATGTGGAATAGGTGACTTTACCGAAGGAAGGGAGGTTTTACAACAGAGTGGTGCAAAGTTAAGAATGTGTTTTAGATATCTCCGTTCTTGAAAGTCTTTTGGATGCTTTACCTTCTTTCTTGGTCTATTCTCTCTCCTCCTCCCCCATATCTTCTCCTCTCTTACCCTCAAGGGTAAAAAATAACAGATCATTTCCATTTTCTTGGGCAGAACAATTCAGTTCTCTCTAGCTCTTTCTCTTACATTTCTTATAGTTTTGGACATCCTTTTGAATTTCCAAAATCACTCGGACAAGTGTACACCTGACTGTTTGCTCTTAGATAAGAACAAATTTTCCATCCTAGTCATCATCTTGGCATTTGGGAAGGGATTTTGGAATGGTTCTTTCTTCTAGTTAAATTTGAATGATATTATGCGAGAGGGCACTACTTTTAAATGATGAGGCAAATTTGAGTTGATTGAGAAATAAAAGTATACAGTCATCCTTCTCTTTAAATATGGATTTCCTGATTTCTTCCATTGTCAGCAGAGCTGAATGTATCAGAAAGATACTTTCCAACCAGGCTTTGAAAACATATTCTGTAAACATGTCTGTTGCCTACTATTAAATAACAAAAATCTGTTGCAATGTTCAGTGTAAGCTCTTTCTTTTTCCAAAGGCTGCATCTGTCCCACAACACGCAGAGTTATTTTTAAATGTGTTAGATTTAATTAACCCATCACAAGTGACTCTTCGATGGCATCCTAAAGGTATGTTCAAAATATTAATTTGGAAAATATACCATATAAAAGCTAGTCTCCAAAATCAGAAAGTAGACACCATGACTTCTTCTCTGTTCTTGTATAAATACATGAAAGGCTTCTACTGGGCATGTGGTTCCATCTGAGCAAAACTGAGCAGTTTTTCCATCTCCAGTGTGGAGAAACCGATTCACAGAAAGAAAAAGTATGCTTTTATGCTAGCACTTAGAGCCGGCACATATTGGAAACAAAGAGCTATAAATCCCCTTCTCTGTAAGTCGCTGCTTGTTTGTTTCTAGTTAAAAAGTATGAGTCATGGGTGTTTAAAGACTGACCCTAACTATTTGCAGGGAATGGATAAGACAAGATATCAAATTCCGACTCAGTTCGTGATGCTATATAAAGTCATCAGTCAAATAAACAAAATTGTACTGTTATTGACATACTAAGATCCACAAAGGAGTGGTCCCCCAATGTTTTGAAGATAAGTACCTCATTTACATGGAAATTGTGAACCCCTTCCCAGTAAGATAATAATTGCACCCACTAATTGAGAAGACAGAATGCTGCTAAATATTTAGCAATTTTTAAACATTTGTATTTCATTAATCACAATAGAAACTATATAAATTTTAAAATGGTAGCATATATGTGTGAATCATTTTTTTTCAATATGCAGACAATAGTTACTTGGAATATAGATTCAGCGATCCCTGGTTGAAACTCTGTAGATCCCAGTTGTACCATGCCCACCACATGGTAGCAACCATGGACCTATGGAACAGCAACATGGAAAACCTCTTTCTTCTACTACATGAAACTGACTTTCATGTTTTCTTTATTCTATCCTGGAATCTTTCTGTTCCATTATTATAATCACAGTTTCTTAAAAGAAATGGTATAAGGATATCAGAAAAAGATAATACTAAAAATAATTTATAAAATCTGGCAAAGTTGTTGTCAAATTTAGGATGTAATTGGAAGAATCAGGTTATGATTTAGGGAGGAGCTTACGTTTTATTTAGAAAGACTTTACTAGCTTGAACTTACTGACTGTGTTGGACATGGCTCTGTAAATAGTTAATCAAGTATTTAGGGACAGTATAAGCAAGAAACATCAATTTGTCTGACCTATTGGTAGAGCTCTAAAATGTATCTCATGTCATCGACTTTTTTTTTTTTTTTTTTTTTTTTTGGTACGCGGGACTCTCACTGTTGGGGCCTCTCCCGTTGCGGAGCACAGGCTCTGGACACGCAGGCTCAGCGGCCATGGCTCACGGGCCCAGCCGCTCTGCGGCATGTGGGATCTTCCCGGACTGGGGCCCAAACCCATGTCCCCTGTATTGGCAGGCGGACTCTCAACAACTGCGCCACCAGGGAAGCCCGTCATCGACTTTTTAATCAGGATAAATTCAAGTGTAACCTAGATGTTAGCTGCATCTCTCAAGCTTTTATATATATTAATGTTTTGCTCTGCACAGAAACCCTATGTTTCTATAATTTTAAAAACAGAGGCTAAAGAGATTAAGTAATTTGCATAAGGTCACATAGCTGGTAAATTGTGGAGACCTGCAGTCACCTACTTCCTACACTACACTGCCTCTTGTTTTATTCTGTGCTAAGATATTTTTTTCATTTATTTAGTGTCTTTTCTTGCATTCACAAGAGACCCTGAATATATATGCTAAAAATAATTTGATGCAAATGAAATAAAGAAGGCAAAATAGTTCTTTGATGTGATCAATGTAAATTAATTGGTGATTTTGCTGTAAAAGTGAGACTGAACAATAATATATTCACTATATCACTGTTGCTTTACCCCAAAACAAGAAAGGAAAAAAAAAATTTTTTTATCATTTCCCTAAATCCAGAACTAACAAATAAAGGACACTGAAAAAAAATCATGTCTTAGAAAGCCCTTCATAAATTTTCTGAGTCATATGATATTACAATAAAAGTTGACTTTCTTACTTTAAAATTTTTTAATAAAGTTGTTTCGCACTAATATTCTATTGATGAACAAGATAAGATATAACTTTGAGTGAAGAGATTTTGCTCTGTTTTATTTAATAATCCCTGATGGATGATGTGACTGGTCAACAAAAACAAAAAAAACGGAGGTACTACTGATGACAAATGCTTTTTACTTTCAGTAATTTACCTTAATTAGTTTCATTTGTTTTCATAATTATTAGCAACAATATGAGAAAAACAATTGTGCTCTAAAGTACTCTAAATAATACCGAATAGTAGCACAGAAATACTGCAACCACAAACGTGACATTGCAGTTCTAAGACTAGCCAATGTAGAGGAAAATCACAAGAAAGATGGGATTAGAACATCTGAGTGTAAACAAGGCTCTAACATCTTCCACTGCTGCAGAAGATAATTGTAACTGTGACTCTTGGCAAGTCACAATCAGATCTCAGTTTCTTCATCTATGAAATGAAGATAACAGTATTGTCTGTTCTACTGTTCTATGAAATTGTTAAAATCAAATGATGTCAGTGAAAGCAATTATTGTTACACATGTTTGCATTCTTGGAATGTCTGTCATTTATAAAGTTTTTTGTCACTTCAAATAATTCTTTTTAGGGCAAGAAAAGATTGTCTTTGACTTTTCAGAAGATAGAAATAACATTTTGTCCTTTTATTTTACCCCTTAATAACTGAAATTACCATCTTTCAACAGATACAAATTAAAAAGCATTTAAAATCAGTTAGAGTTTTTCTTTACACTTAGAGAAGACAAAAATAGAGTAGATGAGGTGATAAATATGACATCTCAAAGTCAGCCAAATATCATTTTCTAGCTTCAAATGCAATACTGTAGACTTTTGTACAAACTCAGCTGTCACTCATTAAGTGTAGACACGAACACACACACACACACACAGACCTACACATACACATTGCTGAGAAGGAGCTGTCTAGCTTATTGTATATGAGCTCTATTCATTCACGTAGATGCTAGTTTACCTATAATAAAATATTTCATCATTTGTTCTGCTATGTAAAGGAAAAGTTTTGGGCTTCCCTGGTGGTGCAGTGGTTGAGAGTCCGCCTGCCGATGCAAGGGACACGGGTTCGTGCCCCGGTCCAGGAGGATCCCACATGCCACGGAGCGGCTGGGCCCGTGAGCCATGGCCACTGAGCCTGCGCGTCCGGAGCCTGTGCCCCGCAGCGGAAGAGGCCACAACAGTGAGAGGCCCGCGTACCGCAAAAAAAAAAAAAAAAAGTTTCAACACAAAGTATTCCAAATACCTATTCCAAACTTTGTCTTTCACATTTTCTCTATTTCTGGGTAGACTAACACCCTAAAGGGAAATACATTTTGTCCAGGTAACATTATCAGATTGCAAATAAACATAATCATTTTCTCCCTTGTAATACAGAATGCCTTTTGGGGCTTAGATTTCTCCCAGGTGATGAGTTTATAACTCTATAAAGCCTTTGTATATAACTGCTAAAGTACAAGCCTCCTTCTTGGTATGTAGAAATGCAACTTATGCTCAATTATTTGCCATAATGGATATTTACATTGTAATTTAATCTTACAGGTAATATAATTTTACAGTTGAAGAGATTTTGTTCAACAGACACTTTTCATAGAGAGGAAACTGAGGCCCAAAGTGGTGAAGTGGCTCACACAGTTACATAATTAGTTGATGTCACAATTGCCAAGGCTGTGTGTCCTTCCACCTCCCGTGGTGTCATTTCATGTGTGTCAATCACTCTTCTAATGTCACTGCTGGTGGAAAGTGTCTAGTGAGACCTTCCCTGTTCCTGAAGAAATGCCAGGAGAGCCTGTAGTGAAGACCCAGGATTTCAAGTGGCGACATTCTAAGCTCAGAGGAAAGCTGGGGGCGCCATTAGAGAGAGAAGAGGACCACCTCCTCCTCCGTTATCACTGCCCCTGTGTGGAGCCCAGACAAGGGACAGAGCAGTGCTGTTCCTCCCAGGACTGAGAGGGCCCTTGATTGATGCCCTTCCTGAGACAAGCCCAAGAGACTTGCTTGTAAGCTTTGCTGGTGCCGACAAGAACCTGCAAAGACTAAGCATCTTGTTTCCTGGGAAGATGCTTTTTGAGCCACAGAATCACAGCTCCTCTCTGGGGTCAGAGCAGAGCATGGTAGGAGGGGTCTGGGGATGGTTGATCTAAGAGCCCAGGAGTATGGCCAGGTCACTCCTTTCCCCTAATACTCTCACTCCTATAAATATTAAATATAACCTTTTCTTTTTTATACCTCAAAGAGCTGAAACTTTCCAAACCTGATACAGTATACAAAAAGTCCCCTTATAATAGAGTCCACAATCTCAAATATCTTGTTATTATGCAACCTGAGTTTTAAAGAATCACAATTATTTTGTGAAGGAAAAATACCTGCATTGCCCCATAATTTCAAACCTGACACGTGGGTGAGTGGAGGAAACTTGCCTTGGGAGGCTCCACCTGTGTGTCAGCCAGAACACCTTGGATTCTCAGGTCCATTTTGCAGATATTGTTGTTTTCTGTTTAAGAAACTCGCCAATGTACTGCTGCCTTCCCATTCTCCCCAGAGGGGCCAGGTGGCTGAGACACCTGTCCATGCTTGAGCCTGCCAGGCCTGGCACACCTTCCCCACCTCACAGATGGCTGGCAACCTGAGGAGATTCGTCTTTAAGGCATAGCTCTCTCCCACTTACCTGCATATTTTCCTCTCTGTGAGAGATGAGATCTTCTTCTTTTTATTTTTATTTTTTTAACATCTTTATTGGAGTATAATTGCTTTACAATGTTGCATTAGTTTCTGCTGTATAACAAAGTGAATCAGCTATACGTATACATGTATCCCCATATCCCTTCCCTCTTGCATCTCCCTCCTACCCTCCCTATCACACCCCTCTAGGTGGTCACAAAGCACCGAGCTGATCTCCCTGTGCTATGCGGCTGCTTCCCACTAGCTATCTATTTTACATTTGGTAGTGTATATATGTCCATGCCACTCTCTCACTTCGTCCCAGCTTACCCTTCCCCCTCCCCGTGTCCTCAAGTCCATTCTCTACATCTTCGTCTTTATTCTAACTTATCCCCCAAATTCATTCCACCTAGGAAAGGTAAGCATTCTAAAACCTTTTGTGCTCACTACAGTATTTTGTTAGCCTTAATCGAAAAAGTAAACTTCAAATCCTTTTTTTTTTGAGTTGCCACTACCTCTGATGTTTTCATTGAAAATTAAATTTTTCTGTTTTCCTCTCCCCAAAGATTCTATTTTTTTTTTTTTTTTTTTTTTTTTGTGGTACACGGGCCTCTCACTGCTGTGGCCTCTTCCGTTAAGGAGCACAGGCTCCGGACGCTCAGGCCCAGCAGGCATGGCTCACGGGCCCAGCTGCTCTGCGGCACGTGGGATCTTTCTGGTCCAGGGCACGAACCCATGTCCCCTGCATCGGCAGGCGGATTCTCAACCACTGTGCCACCAGGGAAGCCCAAAGATTCTATTTTTAAGTGTCTAATATCCCCAAGGCCCCATTTCAGGCCTTATGTTATATAGCCTCTGTTTTATTTGGCACTATTGTCTTTGCCCTTCTCTTTGAATATCCTTTCTTCTTTTTCTACCATGAAGCATGATTTTTCTTTCCTTCTTGTGCTCATTTATCTGATTCCTTTTGAAACCTGTTCCATGGAGAAAATGATTCTCATTATCCTAGACACATAGAGAGACATCACCTTACTTTGATTTCACTCGTATAGGATGAGCTATGCATAGCATTAATTATACAGCACCATTTTCCTATGGCACCTTAGCATAACCTTATAGGTGTTTCATGCATGTAGAGCTTGAGTATCAAAATAAAGTCTAAGATCCTCTAGGAAAAACATATTTTTAATTTTTGCTTAGGTCTTATTGAAATAGATGCTTAGTAAACGTTTATTGAGGTAGGTTACTCATTGGCTAGTAGTTTACTTATAAATTTCATATAAGGTATCATGAAATTTTTAGATCAATGCAAGTAGAAGTCATCAGGAATACATCATCGTGTAATAATTGTTGTTTTCTTTGAATTGAGGAAAAAAATTAACTTCATTTAATTTGGTTGGCAATGAACCAAAGTGACCTGTGCTGTATAAAAGAGCAAGGACCACCATTAATGGAAAAACGTGTTGCTATGACACTGATAATCAAAAGGAGTTGGTGCCCTGTCTTTCACAAAGGCTCTCTTTTGATGGGAATATAGAAAGGGTATCATATTTCCTTTATTTATTTTTATTATATTACTATAGAAATATATTTTACTTATATATAAATTTTGTATATTATACTATGTAATTAACATTTTAATATATTTTTAATGGGTGAGGGAAAATTGAAATTTTCCACTTAAACTTTGCTAATTCTTTGTTACTTCTTTTCTGACAAAGAAGATATAGCGTATATATTGAACAAAAATTATAATGCTAGCAACTACTGACAAAGTACTACGAAAAAGGACCTTCTCACTATTTATGATACCCCAATTTGTGCACTGCCATCACATACAAACGTTAAGAAGTGGATCTCTATTCACTATAAGCCATGATGCATAGGGGAGAAGCAACCACAAATGACAACTGAAAATTGACAATTACTTTATTTCAAGATAAAATCTGTATAAAGTTCCTAAAAGCCTAAGGGGTGGCATATATGGGAGGTGGCACTGCATGAAGACAATATGAAATAGTAGAAATAGTATGTTGTAAGCTATTGAAATATAAAATTAGCTACTTTACCATCAATTCCATAGAGCAGTTGATCTAAGTGATGAGATTATTACCTAATAATGGTACTTTGAAGGTTTATAAGACCATTTAGTAGTTAGCATTTTGAATTTACTGTAATTATATATTTCTAAAGAAACCGTTCTTCTGTTTCCTTAAAGAACTTAAAACCTTCTTCTGAAATTGTGTTTATGGTTAAAACTAGCAAAGTAAATATTTTCGAAGGGAAACTTCAGCACTGTCTCTGCCACAATTGCATTCCACGTACCCAAATGGTAGAATTAGAAAAAAAAATCAACTTTTTACTAATTGGTGCTATGATCTTTTGAAACTACCTTAAACTCATACATTTTCTAAGCTATAAAATGTAGGACTTCTATTACATTAAGATCTTTTTGAAAAGTTCTTTCCAGATCTCAAGTTCTAGAATTCTAAGTTACTGTCATTCAGTGTTTGTGCTGATCTAGAAGAAGCAAGATCAATCTTCTTTAGTAGTGGATTTTCAGTGGACTTTAGAAACAGAATTGGTAGGGAAAAAGAAAGCTAGAGAAGCAATTGCTCCTTATGAGGATGGATGAAATTCTAACTCTTAGAGACTATTCGTGAGTTACCTCTAAATGTAATTACAAAGCATGTCTGAGAAGATTGGAGTCGATGACTTGATCATTTGAAAACAGGAGAAAGTATGAATCTTGGTTTCTAGCCATAAACTGAATTCTCAAAGTTCTTATGATTTTAATAATTAAAATAGTTATTTTATTAAAATCCCAATAATGCTTCATCCTTTCATAGCGTAGGAAACTGGTGCTAAGGCATCCCTTGTGCTCTCTCAGTTGGAGTGTATGGATATAGGGTAGAGTCAGGATGAAATGCCATCTGTTTCTCCCCAAAGCAGCACTATCTGGTTTGGCACAAGCAAAGCTGTGAAGCACAGGTCTCCTTGTTAAATTATTCTTTAATCACTTTGGAGATAAAGAGAGGGGAAATGCTACCTCACAGTGTCCTATGAAAACACTTCAGAATTAACCATTTTCCTCAATGGTTTATTATGAGATCAAATCAGACCTAGAAGAGATTTACAGATAATACAGTAAAAGCATAATTGATGGTTACTTGAATCCTGGTCAATAAAACCTTCAACAGTGGTAGTTACGGGGAATAATTCTTTTCCACCGTATGAGGAGAGAAAGTTTCTATTTGCAGAATTTTTTTAAACTCAGTAAATCTCTATTTTTATTTTTCAATTATAAATAGTTTTAAAAGATTGGAAATATTTTAAAGCTTTCAGTCTACTATGGAAAAATTTTATATGTGTGTTTATGTATAGGTACACGACAGTATGAATGCTTGTTATTAAAAAAGGAAAAAAAACAGTGAGGTGTTTTGTCTGTTTCCTCATCCTAGGCACGTAGAGGTAAAACATCGGTGCATCTAGTCACTTCCACATTTTTAATATCACACTCCGTCAAAGGCAGAAAGCAGGTGGGGCGGGGGTATGTGGCTTGGCATGGAGCCACCTTCCCATGGCCAGATGTGTGACGCTTCAGGGTATCTTCTCCGGAGTCAAAGGTGTCTGGATTCAAATTCCAACTGTATTACTTCCTATAATATGGACAAGTTGCTTACCATTTTTGATCCTCTTCTGTAAAATGGTGATCTAAGAGTATAAACATTGTAGGGTCTTAGAATTAAATGATATAATCCATGGAAAGTATTCACATACTACCTGGCGCAGAGTGACGCTCAGTATTCTTAGGGGTTGTTTGTCAGTCCTTGCCAAAAGAGGGAATACTCTCTGTTGAACAATCTGAAGAACTAGTAATGGAGACATTGATGAGTGCTAATGGATTAAGGTTTTACTCAGGGAAATCCGTGGCCAAATGTGTAGAAGGGCGGTAAGAAGGAGAAGCCTTAGAGCACATTTCAACCTGACCACATAAGTAGCTAGAAATGTGTCTTGTTGTAGTTTGCCTCAAGTCATTGTATGGATGAGAACTCACTGATCTCACATGATGACTTCAAGAGGGCCGACCACATTGGTAAACATAAAAATGGCGGCTTTCAATTCTGTTCCACTGGTATCTTCTCATTCTCTGCCCCACTTATTTCCCCATTGTGTTTCCTACGGTTGAATTTCCATTTGGTCACTTCCTATGGCTCCCCACAGACTCGTAGATAAAGTCCTAAGTCTCTGGCTTGGTGTTCAAAGTCCTTTACAATCTGGTCTCCAGAATTTTACCAGACACATCCACCATGTCCTGTCGTAGTACACAGCAATCCAGCCAAACAGAGCTCTTTGCAGTGCCCTCAGATATGTCTCACTCTCCCACTTCAGATCTTTACTCATGCTCTTTCCTCTTCCTGTGTCACCATATTACTCACTCTTCAAGCTCCAGCTCCTATGTCAACTCTCTCATGAAGTATTCCTTGCTCATGCCAGCAGGGTGGTCATTTTTTTTTTTTAAATTTTGCAGTACGTGGGCCTCTCACTGTTGTGGCCTCTCCCGTTGTGGAGCACAGGCTCCAGACGCGCAGGCTCAGCGGCCATGGCTCACGGGCCCAGCCACTCCGCGACATGTGGGATCTTTCCGGACCGGGGCACGAACCCGTGTCCCCTGCATCGGCAGGCGGACTCTCAACCACTGCGCCACCAGGGAAGCCCAGGGTGATCATTTTTTATCTTATAAATTCTTGCCCTAACTTTTTCTTGTCCCACAGTTTTCACATTTTTAGCTGGAATCACAGTAAGAGATACATTTTGCATTAACACACATTTCATTCTCAAACACACACACACACACACACACACACACAATGCTAAACAAAAGCTTCATGAAACAATACTTACCCTCACTATTTGCAGTATTAATCTAATATTGCCTCTTTCCTCTTTCATTTGGAAAAAAAAAGCTCTGGCTGCAATGTATTAAATAGACTTAAATTACTCTTTAATTGTATCATAACCTGAAGTTTGAAAAACACTGGTCTACACAACTCATACAGAATATTCTTTATTATTTATTGTGTATAGGCATTATGTTCCCTACCAGATTAAAAGCTACTCAAGGGTGATACTATGTGGAGCAACATAGAGTCTTCTGCAGTATCTAATCATGCTTTTCATATTAGTTCCCCAATAAGTATGTGTGGAAGCAAAAAAGGAAAGAAAAAAGTAAGGGAGGGAGGAAAGAAATATGAAAAATATCTCTGGAGTTGTTGATTATACTCAGAAATTAAGGTGTTGCTATTTAGCAAGTCAACAGAGAGAGATCATTCAAGTTATTTACTGGTGGAATTTCCAGTCCATGGGGTATATGCCTTTTCAAATAACTTCTTCAATCTCAGTTTAAACTTAGAAATTAATGTTACCTCATGGACTCTAGGACAGAAAGAAAAATAGTGAGAACCAAATGACTAATAGAGAAAAGGTAACCTCATACACGCTGTGCTCCTTTTCTCTGCTGAGTATTGAGGGGAAGGAGAGGATGGGAGTAAGACCAAGGGTGTGAAGTGTTTCTCCAGAGGTGAAAAAAGCTTTTGATTTGATTTCGGTAAAGCCCTTGAAAAAGCTGTTCTGTCATTCCTGTATGTGCGGAACACATCGATATGTGCTGCATACATCAAGCAATTTCTGTGAGCTGTCTGTAAACAAAGTCAGCGCTAAGCATAAACACTCCCAAGGCCCTCAAGTCTATAAAATAAAACAGGAAGTACACTCTATCTCATGACATCTCAAATATTGCTTTTCAATGACTTGAAAGATTTTTGGGTTTCTTTCTCAGATTCAAAGAGGAAAATTTTGGATGAAATTTAAATTTGAGAAGTCATACAAATGACATACAATTACTGTAATGACATACTCAGTTTGACTGGGATTTGAACATGAGTCTTTGTTATTCAAAGTCCATCCTCTCAACTACCTGTTGTACTGACTCTGTATACAACTGACCCTTAAATAGCATGAGTTTGTACTGTGTGGGTCCACTTATACACAGATTTTTTTCAATAGTAAATACTACAGTGCTAAAATCTGAAGTTGTTTGAATCTTTGGATGCAGAGAAACCTCGGATAGGAAGGGCCACATATAAGTTATACTTGGATTTTCTATCGCATGGAAGGTAGATGCCCCTAACCCCCAAGTTGTTAAAGGGTCAACTGTTCTGTATACAAAGTAACAACATAAAAATAGTGCTTTCCATGAACAGGAATATTTTTTGCACATCCTTTGTAAACATTTGTTTGCTGTTTTTTGATCTGCAACATAACAGTAAGTATACAGAGACAAGTCCAACAAATGCAAGATTAAAAAAGTATATAAATGCCAATAAGTTACAATAATATTATATGAAACAAATCTTTCCATAGATCACTGAGAATTAAATCCTACATACTTCACTTTAAAAAATAATATTGCAATGGAAGTTTTAAGAATTATTGTAAGATACTGGCTTTCTATTGCCAAAAAATAATTATTAAAAATAAACATAGGGCTTCCCTGGTGGCACAGTGGTTGAGAACCCGCCTGCCAATGCAGGGGACACGGGTTCGTACCCCGGTCCGGGAAGATCCCACATGCCGCGGAGCGGCTGGGCCCGTGAGCCATGGCCGCTGAGCCTGCGCGTCTGGAGCCTGTGCTCCGCAACGGGAGACGCCACAACAGTGACAGGCCCGCGTACTGAAAAAAAAAAAAATATATATATATATATATATATATATATATATACACACACACACATATATATATGTATATATATAAAATATACATAACAATGTATTGTCTTCACTTCTGTGCCTTTGAGAGAAATAAGTCATTTGAAAAGGCAGATTTATGGTGGCTCTATTCCCAAGAATGTAGACTTGTTGCAATTGTTGAATTTCTTTAAAATTTATTTTCTCTTTAGAATATATATGTAGTATATGGAGAGAGAGAGAGAGAAATGCTATGTACCCAAAAAAGATGCACTAATACTGAGATTTTAGTATTTAGTAACTTTAACATGCTCTGAAACATTCAGTAAAATACCCACTGCCCAGAGAGTGCCTATTTAATTATTTCATCGGACAATGTTAGTTTAGTTGGATTAAAAATATTGTTAAGCTTCAAACTCATACATTTATTCCTCACTAGTTTTGTCAGATATTATTTTGTTTCAGAACCACAGACTGATTCTGCCAACCATCTTAAAAATTCACGCCATTGGTGAGAAGCAGATGGAGTTAGTGAATGAATACAGAAATCAAGGCTGAATTCATTACAATTAGAAAATTAATTCCAAAACCATACCCGATGCAGTAGTATACATACAGTTTACTTTGCTTAAATATACTAGGCTGTTGATTGGCAAAATAAATGTAAATTTTAATGCAACTGCTTTAACACAATTTACTTTTTTCCAAAGTCAAAGATACAGCCACTCCTGTATTATCATCAACTTCTGCAACAAAAACATCTGTACCAACATCAAACACAACGTCATCACCAAATGTTGCAGAGAAATCAACAGTTGAAATATCTGCTAAAGGTAGGATTAACTCTTCATGACACTTACTTTAACTTTAACAAATTAGTAGCACCCATATAAATTAATCATAGGAAAATAATTTGGGAATCTCATATCTGTGTTATGAAGGTCTAGGTTATTTCACTATTTTGAAACTCATGTGTTATTTTGGGTTGAATACAGAACCGTGAGATCACTCACAGTGGGCTTCTTTGATGATATCGCTTTGGGTCACTTCCTGTTTGGGAATGATCCTATTGTGATGGTTACATATACAAAGTTTATTTTTAGAGAAGAAAAAATTGTCATTTCTCAGTCATAAAAATATCTTTCTAAATATTCCAGTTCCCCACTTAAGCAGCACAGCTCACAAGGTGAAACTGTATTAATAACAGAGCTGCTTGTATATTTTGGAGATTAATCCTTTGTCAGTTGCTTTGTTTGCATAGCACAGGGAGATCAGCTGGATGCTTTGTGACAATTTAGAGGGGTGGGATAGCGAGGGTGGGAGGGAGGCTCACGAGGGAGAAGATATGGGGATGTATGTATACATATAGCTGATTGACTTTGTTGTACAGCAGAAACTAAACACAACATTGTAAATCAATTATACTCCAATAAAGATATAAAAAAATAAAGTACTAGGTAAACTGTGCAGAGCCAAATATCTCCTCCCCGAAACACAGCATGTGTATATATAAGAACCAAGATTTTATGAATGTCACATAGTAAAAATGGAACCCTTGCCCTAATCACAAAAGGACATTCTAACATGTTTTAAGAGAAAAGGGAATGCTACCATGAGTAGCAAATCAGTAAGTTGTGTTCCCTACTTAAAGCAGATCTTTATCCTTTTGTTGGTCCCCCTGTCCTGTATGAGTGCCATCTTATCTGAAACAACATTTACTACATGCTCACTCTATGCCAGGAATTATTCTTCATACGACGAAGATTAAAAAGATGACTAAGGGCCAGTCGGAGCATGCGGCAACTGCGGGGAGTGGGGGGAGGGGCATGGGAAAAAAGAGGCGACTAAGGGTTAGGTACTGCCCTCAGAAGCCTAGGAGAGGGCTTTGTACAGAGTGGGAAATCAATGAATTGTATCATAAATGAAAAAAATTAATTAATTACAGGAGTTTGCAAGTTCCTTTATTATTTATGTTTATTGGAAGTTTCAAAGCCACAACTAAATCAACAAAATGAAATCTTATTTTGGGAAAAAAAGGCACATTACTCCTAGGTCCTATTGACCAGGTAATTTTTCCCACTGGGAAAAATAAAATGATTTTAAATACTTCACTTTTAAAGAGACCTAAGTAACAATCTGCAGCAGAAATTTGCTTTGGGGACCTCTCATACAAAAGTGTGTGTGTGTGTGTGTGTGTGTGTGTGTGTGTGTGTGTGTGTGTATTTATCGGGCCACCCACGCATTCAGTACTTACATTCCTCACCTTGGACAAAAGAAGCTGGAAAATGGAAAAATAAAGATAGACAAAGGTTTACCCAGTACCTATAGAAGGATTTTAATTCACCTTCAGATTTGACTTACTTTTCTTTACTCCATGACAGGTGAGATGAAATTGTAATTAATAATAATGTCATCTATCTAGGAGCTACCAGCAAGGAACCCTTAGAAACAACTCTGCTGTCAACACTGTCTTCAGTAACCACAGCAGTTAATGGTGAGTAATGTATCTGCTTTGCCACCATTTTTCTTTTATGTATATCGTCACATACCATACCATAATAGTCACCCTTTTAAAGTATTCAATTAAGTGGGCTTTAGCATATTCACAAGCTTCTGCACACATCTGGGACATTTTCATCACCCCCAAAAGAAACCCTACATCTATTACCAATCACTCCCCCACCCTTCCTCTAACCCCTGGCAACCACTACTTTCTGTTTCTATAAATTTACCTATTCTAGAAATTTCATATAAATGGAATCATATGATATATGATCTTTTGTGTCTGGCTTCTTTCACTTAGCATAATGTTCTTAGATTCATCCATGCTATAACATGTATCTGTAGTTTATTTTTTTCTATTACTGAATGATATTTCATTGTGTAGACAGACCACACTTTATCTGTTTATTAGTTGATGAACATTTGGGTTGTTTCTACTTTTTTGCCTATTGTAAATAATGATGCTAAGAACAATTATGTACATGTTTTTGTGTGGCCATGTGTTTTCATTTCTCTTGAGTATTCTCAAAAATTAATGAACAGAAACCTCAGTATTTTAAATAGAGTTGATGGGCCAGAAGAGGGAGCTCTCACACCCTGAGACAATAGCAGAGCCCGACAGGAAGCAGAGACTCTCTTCTTTCCTGGCAAGGACTCAATCAATGAAAAGTCAGGGACTCTTTGTTTACTATCGCCCTCCCCACTTCCTTTTCCCCTCTATAAAAATTTCTTCTTCCCTTGCCATGTGGGAACTTACACATGACTTGCCATGGTTGCAGACCCTGAATTGCAATTCTCTTCTGATCCCAAGTAAGTGCATCTTGGCTGGAGAAATATCTGTCAGTCCGTTGGCTTCAGGTCAACAGTGAATACCTTGAAGTGGAATTGTGGAGTCACATGGTAACTCTATGTTTAACTTTTTGAGGAACTGATTTCCAAAGCAGCTTCACTATATTACATTCCCACCAGAAAGGTATAAGGGTACCTTCTCTGCACTGATGAGTCTGTCTCCAGTAAAAGGAAAATTTATATCCTGCCTTTAGGCAGATAAGGGAGGCATTTTTATGCATTTGCTACTTCTTAATTGCATTCAGTTTAAAATAATTTTATATCAAAGATGCATATTTTGGGGTGACATATTCTGGTTTCCTTTAGTAGTTTATGCTGTGGATCAAATCAGAGAAATACTTGCTCAACTCAAGATCACAAAGATTTAGACCAACGTTTTCTTCTAAGAAGTTGATACTTTCAGCTTTTAAAGTCTTTGATATAGTGTGAGTTAGATGTCCAGCTTCATTCTTTTGCATGTAGTCATCCAGTTGTCCTAACACCATTTGTTGAAAAGACTATTCTTTTCCCATTTGAATTGTGGTAGAACCCTTGATAAAAGTCAGCTGGCCATAAAGGTATGTTTTTACTCCTGGACTTTCAATTCTAATCCATTTATCTATATATCTATTCTTATGCCAGAATCATACAGTCTTGGTTATCATAGCTTTGCATTAAGTTTTGAAATTGGGAAATGTGAATCCTCCAACTTTTTCTTCTTTTTCTAGATTGTTTTGACTATTCTGGGTCACTTGAATTTCCATGTGAATTTTAGGATAAACTTGTCCTAACTTTCTGCAAAAAGTCAGCTGGGATTGTGATAGGGATTGCATTGAATCTATAGATCAATTGGGGAAGTACTGCCATCTTCACAGCTGTAAGTCTTCCAGATCATGAATACAGGATGCCTTTATTTAGGTCTTCTTTAATATCCTTTGATAATGTTTATAGTTTTCAGTGCAGAAGACATTCACTTCTTTTGTTCAAATTATTCCTAATATTTTATTCATTTTATTGCTACTGTAAATGGAATCATTTTCCTCAATTTTGTTTTTGGATTGTTCATTGCTACTGTATAGAAATACAATTTATTTTCATATACTGATATTATATCCTTCCACCTTGTTGAACTCATTTATTGGTTCAAGTTGTGTGTGTGTGTGGTGTGTGTATTCCTTAGTATTTTCTATATATAAGATTCATCTGCAAGTGGAGATAGTTTTACTTCCTCCTTTCCAATATGGATGTCTTTTATTTTCTTGCCTATTTGCCCTGACTAGAACTTCCAGTTCAATATTGAATAGAAGTGGTGAGAGAGGGCTCCTTTTCTTGTTCCCAATCTTAGGGGAATGCTTTCAGTATGTCACCATTAAGTATGATATTATTGTAGGTTTTTCAGAGATGCCCTTAATCAGGTTGAGGAAGTCTTCTTATATTACTAGTTTGCTGAGTGTTTTCATCATGCAAAAGTGTTAGATTTTGTTAAATGCCGTTCTTAGCGTATTAAGATTATTCTGTGGTTTTTAATCCCTTATTTTATTAATATGGTATATGACATTGATTTTCATATGTGGGACCCATCTTGCATTCCTGTGGTAAATCCCACCTGGTGATGGTATATCATGCCTTTTATATGTTGCTAGATTTGTTATCAATTATTTTGTTAAGAATTTTCATGTCTGTATTCATAAGAGATATAAGTTTGTAGTTTTCTTCTGTTGTCTTTGTCTGATTGTGGTATCGGGTTAATAATAGCCCCATAGGATGCACTGTGAAGTGTTTTCGTCTCTAGTAATTTTTGGAAAAATTTGTAAACAATTGATGGTAAATATTCTTTAAATGTTTGGTAGAAGGTACCAGTGTAAATCTGGGATTTTCTCTGTGGAAAGCTTTTGATTACTAATTCAATCTCTTTACTTGGTATAGGCCTTTTCAGATTTTCTGTTTCTTCTTGACTCAGTTTTGGTAGTTGATGCAACTGGGGTGTTAAAGTCTTCTATTATTATTGTGTTATTGTCAATTCTCCCTTTATTTTTGTTAATATTTGCCTTATATATGTAGGTGCTGCTATGTTGGATGCATGTATATTTACAATTATTTGATCTTGTGGGTTGATCCCTTGATCATTAGATAATGTCTTTCTTCATCTCTTGTTGCAGTCTTATTTTAAAGTCTATTTTGAGTAACTCAAAGTGGAGTAAATACTGCCAGAAGTTTACGTTCAAGAGTTCAGAATGCTACTCCCACTGGAAGGGCTGTGTCCTGGCAAGCTGCCCTCTGCCTGACTTCCTAGAATGCTCTGGACGGTGCATTTTTCTGACCAACAGTCAGAATTAATTACTTTTTCAGTTGCTAAAATGTGGGGGCCAGAGCTGTGTAGACTTAGATGAAAGGGAGGAAAATATTTCGATTTTGCAACTCCAGCCTGAATGGGCAATATTGCACATTGCTCAGCTTGATTTGTTTGTTAATTCAATTAAGCTCAACAGCCCACCTACAGGGGTTTGGTTAAATAAATTATAATACATGGATTTAAAAAGAAGTAAGTAGCTCTAAAATATACCATCATAAAAATGTGTCTAAGGTATGAAGTGTCTAATGCACTTTGAGCAATCATACCCCAATAAAGTGTTTTTTTAAAAATAAATTTAAAAAAAAGTCTAAATTGTCTGTTATGAGTACTGCTACCCCAGCTTTCTTTTCGTTTTCATTTGCATGGAATACCTTTTTCCATCCTCTCACATTCAGTCTATGTGTGTCTTTAGATCTGAAGTGAGTCTCCTGTAGGCAGTGTATATATGGGTCTTGTTTTTCGTTTTGTTTTGTTTTTTTAATCCGTTCAGCCACTCTATGTCTTTTGACTGGAACAGTTAATTCACTTACATTTAAGGTAATTATTGATAGGTATGTATTTATTTTCATTTTGTTAATTGTTTTCTGGTTGTTTTGTACTTCTTTTCTGTTCCTTTCTTCTTTTGCTCTGTTCCCTTATGATTTGATGACAATCTTTAGTGTTATGTTTGGATTTCTTTCTCTTTTTTGTGTGTCTCTATTATAGACTTTTGGTTTGTGATTATCATGATATTTATATATAATTCTCTCTCTCTTTCTCTCTCTCTCTATATGTTTAATGTTTTTGACATCAACTTTTACATCTTTTTGTTTTAGGTATCCCTTAAATACTTATTGTTGATCTAGATGATTTTACTGCCTTGTCTTTTAACTTTCCTACTAGTTTATGTGGTTGATCTACTACATTTACTGTATGTTTGCTTTTACCAATGAGATTTCTACTTTCATATTTCTAGTTGTGGTCTTTTCTACTTCACTTAGGGAAATCCCTTTAACATTTCTTGTAGAGCTGGTTTAGTGGTGCTGAACTCTTTTAGCCTTTGCTTGCCTGTAAAACTCTTTATCTCTTCTTCAAATCTGAATGATATGTTTTCCAGTTAGATTATTCTTGGTTGTAGGTTTTTTCCTTTCATTACCTTGAATATATCATGCCACTCCCTTCCGGCTTACAAAGATTCTGCTGAAAATGCAGCTCATAGTCTTATGGGAGTTCTCTTGTATGTAACTAGTTGCTTTTCTCTTGGTGCTTTTAAGATTCTCTTCTTATCTTTAATATTTGTCATTTTAATTATGTTTCTTGCTGTAAACCACTTTAGGTTCATCTTGTCTGGAACTCTCTGTACTTTCCAGAAATAGATGCATGTTTCCTTTCCCAGCTTAGGGGAGTTTTCAGCTATTATTTCTTCAAATATGTTCTCTGCTTCTTTCTTTCTTCTCCTTCTAGGACCCCTTATAATGTGAATGTTAGTATGCTTGATCTTATCCCAGAGGTCTCTTAAACTGTCCCCATCTTTTAAAATTCTTTTTTTCTTTTTTGTTCAGCTTGGGTGATTTTTCACTCCTCAGTCTCCAGTTCACTGATCGTTCCTCTGTATCATCTAATCTCCTGTTGATTCCTTCTACGGTATTTTTTATTTCAGTTATTGTATTCTTCAGCTCCATTTGATTCTTTTTGTATTTTCTAACTCTTTATTAACTTCTCAACGTGATCATTCATTCTTCTCCCAAGTTCACTGAGCATTTTCATGATCATTACCTTGACCTCTTTATCATGTAGATTACTTATCTCCACTTCACTTAGTTCTTCTTCTTGGGTTTTGTCTTGTTCCTGCATTTGGAACATATTCTTTTGTCTCTTCATCTTGCCTATCTCTATACATTTATTTCTATGTCTTAGGTAGGTTGGTTATGTTTTCCAATCTTTGAGAAGTGGCCTTATGTAGGAGACATCCTATGGGGCTCAGCAGCCCACATCTTTCTGGTCACCAGAGCTGTATGCTCTAGGGGTGCCCCCTGTGGTGACTGTGTGGGCCCTTCTGTTGTGGTGGAACCAACTACTGTGGGCACGCTGGTAGGCAGGGCTGGGCCCAGGCCAGTTGGCTGCCAAGCTGTGACTCATATGGTGACTGCCAGCCCACGGGTAGGTAGGGCCAGGACCTGGCATGGCTGGCTGTGTGACCCAGCAGGTTGCGGAGCTGGTGCCTTCCTGCTGGTAGATAGGACCAGGTCCCGGTGTGGCTGCTGTGCAACCTGGGGAGTCCTAGGGCTGGTGACAGCCTGTTGGCAGGTGGGGTTGGGACCCGGAGCAGCTGGTTGCAGAGCCCCAGATCTCTAGGGGCTGGTGCCTGCCTGCTGGTGGGTGGGTAAGTCCCTGGCGCTTCAAGGCTGGAGGGAGGTTTCCAAAATTGTGCTTGTCATCGCCAGCATCCTCACGGTAGAACAAGCTCCCCAGAATGTTTGCTGCCAGCATCTATGTTCCCAAGGGGAATCCGCGTGGCTTCCTCTCTCTCTGTGAGGCTCTCCAAGATCAGCAAATGAACCTGACGCAGGCGCCTTTCAAATTACTGCCTCTGGACTGGAACTCGGAGCATGTGAAACTTTGCGTGAGCCCTTTAAGAGTGGGGTCTCTGTTTCCTATAGCCCTCTGGCTCTCCCATTACACAAGCCCTGCAGGCCTTCAAAGCCAGGTGTTCTGGGTACTCATTTTCCTGGGAGTGTAGGACATGCAGGTAGCGGGTCCCAATGTAGAATTCAGACCCCTCGCTCCTTGGGGAGAGCCTCTGGAATTGTGATAATCCTCCCGTTTGTGTGTCACCTATCTGTGGGTGTGGGTCTTCACGATACTACATCTCTACCCCTCCTACCTGTCCTGTTGTGGTTCCTTCTTTGTATTTTTAGTTGTGGAAAACCTTTTCTGCTAGTCTTCAGGTGACTTTCATAGACAGTTTTCCTGTAAATAGTTGTAATTTTGCTGTACCTGTGGGCAGAGTTAGCTCAGCGTCTTCCTACCCCATCATCTTGCCCACACCTCAGGATATATTATCATTTTTTAAAGATTATTTTAAAATTGTTTAAAAACCAAAAAACTGAGTTTCAGAGAGCTTAAATGACTTAACAAAAAAAGCACAAAATTCATAATAACAATTTGGAATTTGAAAGTTGGCTCTTTAATTTTAAATTTTTCTCTCTATTGAACTAATTCATAATCAACTATTACTTAATGAGTATTACTATTTTAATCTCAACTATTTAGACTTCACTATTTAATAGTGAGCCCCTCAGGTTTTAACAGTGCTTATATAGCACTTTTCTTTCCTACACAAAATAGTCACAGAATTCTGTAACTTTTTGCCTTTCTTTTCCCTTTTTGGTGCACGTTCTGGTTCTTTCCCTGCTTTTAGGCTATATTTTGGGTGATTGCCAGCCTGCTATGAATGGTTATTTCTTTTAGGTTGCTCCTTTAAGTGGAAAACACATACACACATACATAAACACACACAACCAACTTGTTAGCATTGTGTTTTAAAAAGAGTAAATAAGTCCAAGTGAAAGGTGATATTCTTGAGCATAGTATAGAAACATTATTAGCACATGAATTTCACAATAACACAAGATCTTGTTATTTCTGCCTACTGTGTTGTTCATCTTACTTTCAGTGTGGTCAGACAATGTCTGATTTTAGGACCCTCATAATTAATGCAATTAGTTGTTGTCTAAAATTGTTTGTAATTAGCAGAAACGTTTCTCATAAAATCTTTTGCCAAAGTCCAAAATGTGAATATATCAGACAAACAGAAGTTGAACCGCCCAGTTTGAAGCAGTGTGGTGGTATGTGCAGGGTGGACTGCCAGCCATTTCTCTCTCTTACCACCAAGCCTGTGAGGCTTCCCTACTGGACCCTTAGGGCTTTAGTAGTACAGTTAAAATTTACTGAAATAAGTCATTATTCTGTTTAGTTAAATTCTATTCATCGTAAAATAAGTAATGAATGTGTTCTACAACTGGAAAACAAACAAAGCAATTCTTTTGCACCCTCCATCTAAGCTGGGAATAACCTCATCTGTAATGGTTAATTACAGTTTTTCCAAAGGGGCAGCTCAAATGTTTGAGAAGCTTTTAATGTCCCCATAAGCACTGTTGCTGATTTTTCCTATGTAAGAATTTATGGGTAAATAGGATCAATTGATATGAGAAAATAAAGAAGCAGCTCCTACCAATATTTGCTCTGGCTCCAAGAAACACTGTTAAAATAGATCTTAAGGAAATAGAAAGTCAACATCTGTTGGTTAATGAAGTCTCCAAGAAAGAACGAAGGGATTAAAACATTACTGCATTGCTCCGAGGGCACCTAATACCTCAACCCACTTGATTTGGGGGGTATATAATGCAAAAAGCCACTCTAAGTACAGATGTAAGTTTATTCATGACCTAGGATCAGTCCCAAGTCCCTATATGAGCTTACCTTGGGAAATTGGGTTAGAGAATTGATAAATCTGGAGACACCTAAACAGCTTATTAGGCCAGGCCTAAACAGCAGGGAGCTCTCAGCAGTCTGCTGGGGCCTACTTTCCTGGGGTCATACTACACGGTACTGGATGGTTTTGCAAGAGGTAGGATATTGCTAAACACCCGATTCCAAGGGACCCTTAATGCCTACCTCAATCTACCCTCTAAATAATATGGAAAAGAAAAAGGAAATTTAAATCTATATAGAAATAAAACTTTCCCCTCTTCTTGTCTCCCACTGAAAGCTATAGTCCTACTTTACGTACATTCCTCCACCAGCACCATTTTGTGCTTCTCCAGAATCTCTGGGGACACCGGGATAGTCTGGTTGCATGATCTGAGCTCCTCCTCCTCAGGAGTGAGTACTGGAGAGAATGACGTCTTACGTTCTCTTTGAATTGTTCAGGTATTTGGCCGACATTCCTTCACATCTTTTTCCCTTGGGTTTAGCATTTTAACTTATTTACATTCTGAGGTATTGCTTTTCACTCCAATGGAGGCGTTCAGAAGAATCTGAGCAAAACCTCAAGCAGCTTCTTTTCCGTTCTTTGCCACTGCTTTGACACATCTTCCTAGGATCATTGGTATAAACATTTAGGCCCTTCACAGTCTTTCTACGGGCTCTTTAATATTACCTCAGAAGTCACTTAAGTAAATCAGGATATTAAATAATTTTACCCCAGACTACCCTCATTGTTATGGGTACATAATTTCTATGAAGCACTAGCCCATAAAATGATGCCTGAAAACGGAGCTACTTGGGCAATTGTTTTAGAAAATACTACCCTCAGAGGGTTTTACAAGGCACAATAACATCTGTAAAAATTCTCAGTAATCCTAACACAAAGACATTCATTTGATGTTTTTTCAGAAACTATGCAGCTCCAAATAATTTGACTATAAAAGTGTTTTTTAACATAAAGTAACATACCAAAGTACTAGTATTCTATAGCATGTTTTAGTAAATGTTGATTTCGTCAAAAAGTCACTTATCCCATATTCTATTTCTGAAGACAAAGTGACCACACAAGAAGCTTTTGTTACGCATATTGGACAAAACAATACCGTAAGTCAAATTATGTAATTTCAAAGGAATAAAGCTGCTTAATCCCCTTTGCTTCGCAATTTAACTCCATAAATCCTCCCTTCCAAGCCAGTCCGTTGTAAACACACCTTAAATTCCTAATATAATTAAAGTTCACATTTGTTGCTTACTCCCAAAAATTTAACCCCCCAAAACATACAACATGAATCTCACATTGATAATACCAAGACAAATTATAAAACAGCCCATATTCCTCATTCTGCTTAGTTCTAGCCAATGGTTCTAACTTAGGGCTCTGGTTGGAGTCAAAGTCTCTTCTCTGCATTTACACTCTGGTATCGATGAGACTTTCTCAAGCATCTCTTGTGTTTGATTCTTTATTTCAAGTTCAATATGGTTTAAAAATTCCTCATATTTTGTCTTTCATACATTCCACCTGTATCAAATTCTAAGACTTAAAAGAACATAAATTTCAAAAACACAAGTCCTAAAGGTAAAGCCACTATTATCTTGATGTTGTGATTTAAATTAGTATTGCTCAAGCAAAATAATGTTTGTCAAATCTAATACATATATTATTACCTAGACTTAACAGTGTGAGTCACACCTGTAGACCACTGCTGATATATAGTGTTTTCTGGGGGAAAATGGACAGACAGAAAAACTGAAAGAGAGCAAACCGTATAAGTTTAAAGAACAGGTTTGAGATTGGTTTCCTTTTGCTCTGGGGTGTCAATCACTTCTTGGCAGAAGTCCAGAATCTACTACCTGTGAACCTGAAGTGCAATTGGGAACATTTTCCCAAGAAGATGTTAGTAAAGGACTATGATTCTCATATTTTAATAAATGTAGGTTACTCATTTTCTTTTCTTCTGAGATTAGGATTTGAAATATTTAGTACACCAGTAAAGTTTGAAAGTTTATGCCTGTGGCAGCATTAGTCTCCACATTTTTCATTCTTTTCACTTTTCATTCAATACATCTTTCATTCTATTCTATTTTCATAGTCCACCATGAATATTTCTAAATATTTGGATCACTTTCAAAACATTCCTGTCTCCTTCCATGGCCTAATTGACATGTGTAATTGACAACCTGTCCTGAATTGAGTGTGGGCTCTAATTCTATTCTCATTTGTGAAGTATATTGCACATTAATAATAAGCAATTCTCTAAATAAAATTTTGGGGGTTGTACCCCCAGCTACTCCATTATTCTCCTTTTCTCTTTGTATTTTCGTAAACTGGCAGCTCCTCGCATCTTCCTTAGCTATACATTCTATTTTTTCCCATCACCGAGACTGTTGAGTCTGCTTTATACAAGGGAATTCTTTAGCCCATCAGGATAGCTTTTTCATGGTTTCCAATTTTAGCTCAGAAGAATTCTTCTCTGAAGATTTCTGAAGAAGAACTCCTGTTCTGATGTTTTCAAAGCATATGTTCTTGGAGTTCCAGTGAGAAGCAAGATCTTTATCCCCACGTTCCTTCATCCTCAAGTGTTGAGTTTCTGTAACTTTCCCACTTCCATACTATTACAAAGATCAATTTCTGCTTTCCTTACATAATAAGACATTTCTTTTCTTCCTCAAGTATTTCCCTCTCAATTTAATCAAGATTCCTCTGAAGTTGGTGACCATTTTCACTCATTCTTTCTCATATGCAGTGTTAATCCTATAGCCTCTATTCAAATTTATTCACTTTCTTTAGCATATCAATTTCTAAAGGCTTTTTGCCTGAAGACATATTTACCCACTGTCTATGAGGTCTTCCTGCAAACTATAAACTTCTCCAGCATGAATCTCTCAAGTGCACTAAGAATTTGCATTGCACTATAGATGCTTATTGCCATAGAATGAAAGCTGACTGGCACTTCTGGAAGGCACCAGCAGTTCAGGCTTCCAGACCTCTTTGTGGGAGGAGTCTATTAAACTGTCTTCCCCCCATCTCCAGCCAACATCATATCTAGCTAACACTAAGCGTGCACTAACCAGCATGCCTATCTTTTCTTTACTAACTCAATGTTCCCCATGCTAGACTTTGAAAAGACTGAAGGTCATCAATCATTTTGTTTTATAATATTTGTGCAAATATAGACTGTTTAAAGTAATCTTATTCCAATGCTATTTTTGAAAACTCAGCTTATTTTTTCTTTGTTGCTGAATTTCCTTTTTGCCCCCCCCAAAATGAACTAAATATAATTAAAAGTTTATTCTGTTTACTTCTTGTTATCTCTCTCCTCCCTGCTATTCCACCTACCTGAAAATTCTCTCCTAGACAGCATGGGAATCCTACTACCACTTTCAACTACTACTGCTGCCTTACCACCCCCTTTCTAGGGTAGCTGAGCAACTAAGTTTTACATCAGAAACGTTTGGCTCTCTGTGACTGTGGGAAAATTATATAACTTTTCAGAATCATACGTAAAATTATGATCATAATTACTACTTAATTCAAAGAATTACTGTTATGATCAAGTGAAATAACCTATATCAGACATGTAGGAGAGTCTAATGTCCCTCCACTTTTAAAAATGTAATTAACTGACTCACCAAAAGACAGACATCAAAACACTGGATTTCTATATCTTGATCAGAAGACTTTAAGTAACTAATCTTCAAGTTGTAACTGGATGTTTATATTAATATTAATGATATGATCTAGTGATTGTTTACACCCCTGATGGCTACTCATTCTTTTTTACATAATTAGGATCTACAGCCAAAGGTGTCACGAAGACTGCGTTCATCACTACAAGAACAACAGTGATAAATCTTCCACTTCCAAATGCTACTTCAACATTACAAAGTCCCCAATCCAAGAGTAAGTACAAGAATTTGTGCTGAAATGTTAAACTAGTATATTGGATAGAACTAAACTCAGAATGTTTTCCAGCCCACAGCTACCAAAGAACAATGCCTTACTCATATTCTCTCCTAGTCTCTACCAAATGGGACAACCATTTAGCGACTTTGCTTTGTACAGTGATACTCTATCCCTCCATAGCCACAAATGAGTGGATGCCAAGGAGGATCAGTCCAAGCCTGAGCAATAATCTATGATATCACCTGGCACAAAAAGGTGAGCTTGGCCAAAAAATTAGACAACTCTGATGAAATGGAAAAATTCTTAGAAACAAATTGCTAAAACTGCCTCAAGAAGATAGGAAGACTGAAAAGACCTAAAGCAATTTAAGATTCTGCATTAGAAATTTAAAATGGGCCCATGGAGAAAACTCCAAGCAGGATGGCATCAAGTGTGGATTCTATCAAAATATTCACAAAAGAAGTAATACTAATTCTTCTCAAACTCTTTTATGATGTAGAGGAAACATCGCACAGATAATTATCTGAGACCAGTATTACTCTAACACCAAAGATAGAAAAGAATGAAAAGAAAACACAAATAAAGAAAGCTACAGACCAATATCCATCATGAACACAGATACAAATATCCTTAATAAAATATTACAAAAAAATCTGCAACATATGAAAAGTGATATAAAGAATGAACAAATGGAATTTATCCAGGAATGCAAGGTTGGTTTAACATATGAAAATCAAGTAATGTAATACACCATATTAGTAGACTCAGTAAATGCAGAAAAAGTATTTGACAAAATATAACACCCACTCATAATTAAAACTCAATTAAATATAAATAAAATGGAACTTCCTCAAACTGGTAAAGGATATCTATGAAAAATATACAGCAAACATCATACTTAATAGCGAAAGACTTAATACTTTACTCTTAAAATCTGGAACAAAACAAAGATTCCACTCTCCCCAATTCTATTCAAAATTATAACTAGAGGTTCTAGACAGTGCAATAAGCTGATAGATAGGTAGATAGATAGATAGAAAGGGACAGATAGAATCATTCATCCAGATTGGAAAGGAGGAAATAAATGTGTTTCTCTCAGTAGACTGCATCATTATCTATGTAGAAAACCCAAAGATTTCACAGTAAAGCTACTAGAACTAATAAAGAGTATTCTATACCAGAGGATCCAAGATATGCACAAATAAATCATATTTCTTTACGTTAGCAATGGCAATCCAAAAAATAAGGAAACAATTCCATTCATAATAGCATCAGAAAGAATAAAGTATTTAAGAGTAAATTTAACGATAGAAATGCAAGATTTGTACACTGAACTATAAAACACTTCTGTGAGAAATTAAATATATAAATGGAAATTTCTGATTTGGTGAACATGTGAAGATTTGAGGAGAGTGGTGCACTAGGAGAGGACATGGAAGCTCCACATCCTTTCTCCATACCTTGTCCTGTGCACCTCTTCCATCTGGCTGTCCCTGAGTTATATCCTTTTATCATAAGCCAGTGATCTAATGAGGTAATGGAGTGAATTATCAAGAAAGATTTGTCCCCATCAGTAGGGCTAGTGAGTACCAGAATTAACAACTGGGCATATCTGATTCCTTGCCCTGTGTTCTCTTCTTTATTGCACACTGCCACCTCCCTGAGTTTTTTGTCTTAAGGCAGATAGTCATATGAGTATAACTGAACTAAGTAAGACTAGTCAGTGGTACCTGGCACATCAGCTGGAGGGGCTCTAGTGGGTGTCTGGGACCCTAAAAAGGACACATCATGGGGTCAGTTTCCAGGCAAGAGGAGCAAAAGAACTAAGGGACCCCCAAAGCCAAAGCAGAGCTGAGCCTATTCTGATCACATGCTCTGGACATTCACATTGTGGAGCCTGGTATCAGAGCACATATGGGAGATGTGGCAGGTGTGAGCCAGCAGGCCAGACACAGCAGAGCAGGGAGCGAAAGGCAATATATGCATTTTTAATGTAATGCACACACAATTTAAATAATACATTTATTTTAGTATTATGTGAAAAGACCACTTGTTAGTTTTAGTGATTCAGACAAGCCCACTAAGGATCAAAAAAGAAAATTTTTCATTAGTACAATTACATCTGGTACTTGAGCAAAGAAATCAGATTTTAAAACATTACTGCCGGTGGGAAAGTGCTAGTGAGATGCAAAAATGACATCATTTTGATTCTGACTTTAGCCACACAAAGCCATTTCAAGGGTTCACAAGAAAGATGGAATCGCGGGGGAAAGAAAAGTAGAATGTGAGTGTGTTGCTTCTGTATGTTTAAAATTTTTTTAAAGCCAATGATGAATGTTTTGAACATTAGGTTTTATACTGTAATAACCTACCATCAATTTTCGTAACAAATATATTTGTTTCTAAGTATATGACCATCAACAAAGACAGAAATAGAAAAAATTAAATGCAAACAGAAATACTTTACCTAACCATATATAAAATTGTTAAAAAAGCACACAAAAAGAATCCAAGTACTTTAAACAACATAGTCTTAGCTGCATACCCTCCTCAGTAGAACAGATAAAGAGGGGGAAAGAAAAGGAAAACACTGCAGAAAAATCCTGAAATTCACTTGAAGAGTTTGTTTTATTGAAATGAATATAGCGAATCTAAATACTTGGTACTACAAGATTGAAAAAACGTATAGATGTGTTCTCAATGTGAAAAGGGGAGATACAAATACAGAATGGGGGAAGGAAAAAAACCACTGCATTATCATATTGAAACCAAAGGCATCAGCATAACCTCACGATTAAAATTCAAATACGTATTTAACATTGCAAAGAATAAATAAATAAATAAACAAACAAACATTACATGTTTATGGATTGGAAGACTTGATATTTTAAGACGGCGGTTGCTTCCAAGTTGATCAATAATTGATAAATTAGTCAGTGCAATCCCTATTAGAATACCAGCAGGTTTTTTGCATAGAAATTGATAAATCAATCCTAAAATATATATGGAAATGAAAAGGACCTTGAATAGTCAAAACACTTTTGAAAAAGAACAACAAGATTGGAAGACTCGAACACAGCCAATTTCAAAATTTACTCTAAAGCTATAGTAATCAAAACAGGGTGTGATTAATGTGTTAAGAATAGCATGATTCATAATGGTCAAACACTGAAAATAATCCAAATGTCCATTAAGTGGCGAAATAGAATATCTCATTTGATTTTCCATTTGGAATTCATCTGTAATATTCCAAAACATGGGATATCCATATAATAGAATACTATTCAGCAATTTAAAGGAACAAAATCCTGATACATTCTGTAATAGCATGAATCTGAAAAACATCATACAGTAAAAGAAGTCTTTCTCAAAATACAACGTATATGATTCCGTTTCTGTGAAATATCCAGAAAGGATATTTTTATAGGGACAGAAAGCAGATAAGTGGCTGTCTACACCTGGAGATGGGCCTGGGGATTGACTGCAGAAAGACCCAAGGAAGTTTTTTGTGTTGACGAAAAGGTTCTAAAACTGTAGTACAGTGATGGTCACACAACTCTATACATTTACTAAATATTATTGGGTTGTGTACTTAAAATGAGTGCATTAAGTGGTGAGTTTCCAAATAAAGATTTGTTTAAAAACAAAAAGAAAGAGAATGTTAATCTAGGCCAATAAAATTCCCTTCTGGGTAATCTGAACTAGAAAACCCAAAGAAACCAAAAAGTCAGAGGAACTGTAGTAGCAAGGTTTTAGTAGAGTGAGTCTGAGACAGCCACGGTGATTGGTGTGTATGCCTGCGGCATAAGGAAGCAGGTATTATGAGTAAGCAGAGTTGGTAGAAGAAGAATGGAGAGAGACTATGTGTGGAAATAGAGACCCCACGAGCAAGATTAAGTTGTTCAGGCGAGACAGAGAGAGTAGCAGTTCTGAGAGATCCCCTGATTCCTGACAGTTTTCCAGTTCCAGTCCACATGTATCTTCACAACAAGGACTTCCCTTACTCTGGCCTCTGTGACTGGAAGTAATCTGTACTTTTAGTCAAACTATCCTGAGTAGAAAAGCTAGCAATCTTCTGTAAGAGCCTTATCAGATCCCGTTCATTATAAATACAGGATGTACTGTTGGCAAACACGTAGTCCTTAAGAAAAAGCAGCTACAGGTGACTCACAGTCTCCAAGTCTCTTCTTGGGAGACCTCTAGGGTAGAATGACACAGCAAGTGGGGACTGTGGATGCCCAAGGCCCACTGTTGTCTAGAAACACATCGAGAACCTCCATTTCCCCCCTTTTTTATTGTAATCGTCTTAGGCACGACATAAAAAAGGTTATCTAGAAAAAGTTGAATTTCACACCATAATTGTAAACTAATCATTCTATTTAATTAGTCACCACATAAAGGAACTTAAAGAAGAGGGTAATTTTTCCTTCATAAGAAGAACATTTTTTTGTGGTAGTGTTTTGGGCTCTGATGAGTAGAACCTATTTTGTAGGCAATATATGTCTGAAAAGTACCTTTGGCAAACCAAAACCTCATCCATCTCATAATATGACTGCACCCAAGACAAACAAGAATAAAAGTGAATACACATCCGCAAAATGTGTAGCAGTTGAGGATTAAACTCAAATAATTTGTACTTTGCCCTGACACCCACCCAGGCAGTGCCTGATGTGGAAAATGTCATTCAAGAACCATGGTTTATTAAAATTAGCACTTAGAAGTCTGTGGTCAATCCCATGGGTCACTTGAGGTTCCTAATTCTGCCTTGATTCATGCAATAAAATGCCCTCTGCATCTCAGTTCTGGAGACGCCTGTATTTACTTAGCTTCTAAACACAGTCTGAAGTGGCTTTCTTCCAAGTAGTTTAAAAAATACACCCACAAAATCATTTCTTGAAAAATGAAACACCCTGGAAAGCAAGGTAATGAAAGAAGGGTACTTACTGCTTCCCGTTGCATTTGCCATTTGATTAACCAGTTCTATGGTAAGTCCTTTAGAAATTTTGTTATAAAACTCATTCTTTAGGCAGCCATCCTCCCTAGATCTCTCTCATTCCTCAAGGTGCTTCCGGCTAAGCATGGACTCCACTTGATATAATGAGTTTGCACACATTTCCATCGGCGCCTGACGAGACCAGGAGTCTGCCCAGATTCCTGGTTAGCAGGGCAATGCTCCCTTTCCATCTCCACCCCTCACACACACAAGCATTCAAAATTAGTGGAACCAAGACAGAGAAACAGAAGGAGAACAAAACAATCTATAGGCACGGGAAGGTTGAACACCTCTTAAACATATGGGCAATGGGTCCTCGCAGAGTGACTCTCAGCTAAAGGCACTGTGGGTACATTATCTCAAATGCAGGCTTGTTTTAGAGTAGAGAAGACCTATTGAGGTCTGTTGCTTTACCCCCTAGAAAGGTGGAATGCAGATCAAAAAAGCATGTTCTCCAAACATTTCTAATCGTTTCCCATTCTCTTAAAGTTGTGTGTATTTCTCCTGTTTTATTCTTTTATTCTGCCTGTAGAAGACAAATTTCTAGACTACTAGGATTTTTAAGATAGAAATCCTCATTAATTCAGTGATCTGACTTTATAAAGAAACGTGGGCCCTTTGGATTAATTAGTAAATTAATTTATTCACTAAAAATCTTTTGGAGAGCATCGGTGACCTGACATGCCCCCTAGCTTCTGGAAATTGCCAGTAATTCTCTGCATTCCTTGGCTTAGAGATACATCACTCTAATCTCTGCCTCTGTCTTCACATTGTCTTTTTCCCTGTGTGTCTACATACGGCCTTCCCTTCTGTGTCTCCTCTTCTGTCTGTGTCTTCTTTTTTTATAGAGACAATTTCTTGGGATTTGGGGCCCACCCCAATGATTTCATCTCAAGATCCATAATTACACTGGCAAAGATCCTTTTTCTAATAAGGCTGTATTCACCGGTTCTAGGTACACATATCTTTCCAAGGAAGTCAGGGGGAGGGGGATGTCACCATTTAACCTACTCCAGACCATGTCCTGAATTTACCCTTGTTACGCCTAGATTTCAACATCCATGCATTTGTCACTGTCCATTGGTAGGGCTACCTCACTGGGCACTGAGGAGTGATTCAAAGAAATGTCAATCACAGGAGTCCCCATCCTCCAGTATCTAAACTGTGGGAAAACTGGACGTAAAACTCTGTTGTAAAATTACAAATCTTCTCTTCCTGAGTTCCCTGTTTCTGCCAGTGGCTTAAAAATGTGGCACCCTCTCTGACTCTTTTCATTTCCTTTGCATACCTGATGGTTTCTGAAGAGAGAAGAGAAAAGTAGAAGGAGGATGGAGGGGAGAAAGCAAAATAGATGCTTTTCTTGCTGGAAACTTAGTCATTCAGATATCTATAACCAGATTTGAAAGCAGGTATAGTTCACACTGTAAGAGATTGACAGGGAAGGAGAGACCATTGCTCTTTCTCCCTTTGGTGGATTTTATCTTAGCTGAGGAGAGAATGTGGAATAAGGTTATAGGTAGAAGACAAATTGAGATGAGCAAATGTCAGGACATAACTCTACTAAGGCAAGTGCGTGGATAAAAATACTTCTCAGGGGCTTCCCTGGTGGCGCAGTGGTTGAGAATCTACCTGCCAATGCAGGGGACACGGGTTCGAGCCCTGCTCTGGGAAGATCCCACATGCCGCGGAGCAACTAGGTCCGTGAGCCACGATTACTGAGCCTGCGCGTCTGGAGCCTGTGCTCCGCAACAAGAGAGGCCGCGATAGTCAGAGGCCCGCGCACCGCGATGAAGAGTGGCCCCCGCTTGCCGCAACTAGAGAAAGCCCTCGCACAGAAACGAAGACCCAACACAGCCATAAATAAATAAATAAATAAAATTAAAAAAAAAAAAATACTTCTCAGGCTTTTGCCACTTAGAGCTTCTGCTACCACAGCATATACAATATTACAGACTGGAAATCTGAAGGGAAAAATCTGACTTTTGTTAAGTAAAAACGAGTAACATTTATAAGTAATTAGTAGGTTATTTAGTCAGAATTAATAACATTTATATGTAACAAATAGCTTATCGTATATGTTTCCTTTTTGCATAATTTATCCTAGTTTAGTATGGAGTTTGTTTAACACAAAAATCACATATAATTGTAGTAATAAGTAGCCTCTTCAGATATACTACTGGTTGAACATGAGGATGGCCTCTGCCCCAGCCTGTGCTTTTCAAGGCACCACAACCTTCTTAAAATAAAAAAAAAAGGGATCTACAATCATGCCAAGAGGAAGTTAGCTTATGGGTTACAAACAATGATTCTGAAATCAGATAGCTTAGGTTCCAATAATAGCACAACCATTTATTTGGACTGTGGCCTTTGGTAAGCTCCTTAACTTCTCAGTTTCCTCATCTGTAAAGTGGTTGTAATAAGACTACACCCTTACAGGATTCATGTGAAGATTAAAAGAGGTAAAATTATATAAAGCTTAAAACAGTGTCTGGAAAGTAAATAATACATTTTAGCTATTCTTTTATTAATGATAATCTTTATAAAAGCCAGGCAAAGTTGGTATTTATGATACCAGTTTCACAAATAAGGAAGCAGGTTCAGAAAGACTAAATGACTTGGCCAAGGTTAAATTAAAAGATGAAAATTCAGACCCTGTTTTTCTCGCCTCAAATCCCATAAAAGTCACTATACCACACTTGTTCTCATTACAACTGTTTTACATAAGGTATCTAAAGGAACGAGACAACAACTAGCTTTTAATTGGGTACATCATATGCTTGACAACCAGAAGTTCAATCAATATGAGAGACTGACGGACTGATAGGCTGGTTGAATATAAACCTGTGATTCTCACCAGGGTGGTTCTCTTGCTGTTACCAGATTTATTCCCGACTGTGGTATTTGTTCATGCTGCCCTCCTCATCTGTATGGTCCTTCTTTCATCCCCTTGTCCTTCCTCCACTTGCTTATTCAAATTCTACACAACTATCAAGAGCCTCTGCAAGATGCTACCTCAATATTTCCCACAACTTAATGAGTGTTGCCAGATATGCGTACCATCTGCACTATTATTTATTTAGTACTTTCTTTCAATTGATGCACTTTTTATTCTTAAATTTGTTTGAAAAGTAAACCATCATAAATGAAAAACCAGTTTAACTTGGCATAAACAGAAGCTAGAAAGTCACTATGATGTAAGCAAAATAAAACAAAATTCTAGTTAGATTTTGTTGCTTGCCAAAGGCTCTGAGTTTGAGGCTTGCTTGTCCTTGTTTAAGAAAATAAATCAAATCCTTACCTGGAAGGGGAGATACCAGGATCATGAAGGTGGTTTTCCCCCGTCGAGGCTTATCCATAGCACTCTGAATGTGCTGTGCTGACCCCTGTGATTTTTCCAAACGTGGAAAACTCCACTGAATAATTTGTGATTGTTGGGGACTGCATTCTTCCCGCTGTGGGGTGGAAAAAAAATGATAAGCACATGCTACGTATTAATGACATATTTGCATCAAATTGAAATTTTGAAACTTCGTCATTGAAACAAACAAAAAAGCTGAAAAGAAAATAACTTTCTCATTTAGTGTTTCAATCTCATTTAATGTCACTTTCCAGTACTGCCTCATAGAATCTCTCTTACAATGCTACGCATCTCATGCTTTGGAAAACACTAATTTATCTGATCACCTATCCTCATTAGTTCTCTTGTGAATGTCACCATTTATCTATGACATTTATTTGGGAACTTAATTACAATGTTTCTTACATGATATTTAATAAGTTTGTATCATTTCATGTGGGCTGATAAAGGAGGAATACTCAGGATAACAAGGTCTTAGTCACAAGTCACAGATTAGCCAAACCAGAACTCATCTCATGTACAGTGGCTCAGTCAATACTTTGTTTGGAAGGGCGGCGTGGAAATAAGAAGGAAAATCTGAATTGGTCCTAGTAAATTATTTTTAAGCAAATCAGAAAAGAATTATATATGGGAATGGCTGTATATATTTTTTCTCCTGGGCCTGTTAATGATAAATCATGTTCTGTGTGTAATTATATACAGCTATATATAGCTGTAAATATAATGGCCTTCATAAGATAAGAATATTTAGCAAAGTTACTTGTTGTAGTATTGCTTATTATTTCTGTTTTAAAAGCTGATAGTTTAAGCAAAGTTTAGCTTTGGATTAAATTGTGGATTAAAGTTTAGCATTTCAAAATTCATTTGCATTTCATAAGACTTCAGTTTCATATTAGAGACAAACTCAACCAAGAAATTTTAAGTTGCCAGCCACCCTGATTAAGGATTTGGTTTTTACTAAACATCTAAGTTTGAGACTAGGTTACACACTTATTTGCTATTTGACTTCACCTACTTCCTTTTCTTAAAAACACATTTGCACTATGAAATTTATAAATAAAAAAAAAACAAGAATAATACTTTAGCCATATTCCATAGCATTCCTCTCTATTAAGATTTTATATCCACAGAACTGAATCCAAATTTGAAAATAGTATGCCATATGAAAACACTTTATTATCTTCAGAATAATACATCCTTGATTTTAGGATAAAAAGGTATATATATTCCAGTATTGATTAAATATTTAAGATTTACAGAATTTTGTCCTCCGGATAATAATATATTCATTCATATATAAAAGTCTGGACCTCTTAAGATTCAGTAAAAGGATTTTGAATTTTTTTTAAATAAATTTATTTTCTCTTTGGCCACGTTTGGGTCTTTGTTGCTGCGCGTGGGCTTTTCTCTGTTTGCAGCGAGCAGGGTCTACTCTTCGTTGCTGGGAGTGGGCTTCTCTTGTTGCGGAGCACCGGCTCTAGGTGTGTGGGCTTCAGTAGTTGTGGCACACAGGCTCAGTAGTTGTGGCTCGCAGGCTCTAGAGCGCAGGCTCAGTGGTGCACCGGCTTAGTTACTCTGCAGCATGTGGGATCTTCCTGGACCAGGGTTTGAACCCGTGTCCCCTGCATTGGCAGGCGGATTCTTAACCACTGCACCACCAGGGAAGCCCAGATTTTGAATTGTTATATGTTATTTTTTTAATATTCAGCTACATCTTTAAGGCATAGTTATTTTTCTTTTGTGTAATATGTCCCTCTAAAATCATTATGCATTTTTTAAAACATCTTTATTGGAGTATAATTGCTTTAAAATGGTGAGTTAGTTTCTGCTGTATAACAAAGTGAATCAGCTATACGTATACATATATCCCCATATCCCCTCCCTCTTGCGTCTCCCTCCCAGCCTCCCTATCCCACCCCTCTAGGTGGTCACAAAGCACCGAACTGATCTCCCTGTGCTATGCAGCTGCTTCCCATTAGCTATCTATTTTACAACCGGTACTGTATATATGTCCATGCCACTCTCTCACTTGGTCCCAGCTTACCATTCCCCCTCCCTGTGTCCCCAAGTCCATTCTCTCATTATGCATTTTTGAAGGATGAAAAAAATGCAAAAAAGGATAGTCAGAAGGTTTTGTCTGATATGAGTTTAAAAATTTTTCATTCTCTGTAAAGTCTATCAGCATGAAGGTTATGACCTGATATTAAAAGCAGGAGGAACAAAAGGTTTGGATTTCATTTGTATTCTAATCTTCTGGCAGCTGATAAATATTTTAACTGCAACTTTCAAATACAACATTATGCCATGTTCAAAAGTATTTTAACTAGTTATCAAAAGTAGGAATTAATTACATAAGCTTTCCACTCAGAACAGTTTAGTGGAAGGAAAAGCTGTCTCTTTGAGTAAAAGAGAATGGACCTTAGAGCCAACAGACCTGAATTATAATCACGGTCCTCCCTTTGAGAAAGCAGTTTCACTGCTTTCAACTAATATTTGCAGATCTGCAAAATGGAAATAATAACGTCTTTCTTGTAGACATCAGAAATTAATATATGGAACTGATCATAAGAGTTGCTTGAAAAATAGTAGCTATAATTATCCAAGCAGGAATATTAAGTAAGGCATTCATTTTCTCTTAAAAATTGAATTCAAAGAGGTAGAATTAGGTTTATTATTATTACTTTCTACTGTTATTCGTTCATTCCTTATATTTTTACCAGAGACCTGGTAGTAGGCTCTGCAATTACGGCTCTGAGTAAAACAAGAAATCTTTTTCCTCCTGGAGTTACATTCTAACTAACAAGCATATTTTTAAAGAATCAATGTCCCTGGAGTGATAAAAGTACTGTTGAGCAGATGAGGCGGAGTGGTGGACTAGAGTGGAGGGAAATGAGGCTTGTGCCCCTGGGAGACAATTGTACCATGCTTTGATCTAAGATGGTGAGGGCGGAGGTGGGTTTGAGGATGCTAGTCAAGAGTTATGAATGCATAAAGAAGATGTGGTATATAGATACGATGGAATATTACTCAGCCATAAAAAAGAATGAAATAATGCCATTTGCAGCAACATGGATGGACCTAGAGATTATCATGCTAAGTGAAGTAAGTGAGACAGGGAAAGTCTAATATTATACTATTGCTTATATGTGGAATCTAAAACAAAAAGATACAGATGAACTTATTTACAGGAATAGACCCACAGACGTAGAGAACAAACTTATGGCTACCAAAGGGGAAGTGAGGGAGATAAATTAGGAGTTTGGGATTAACATATACATATTACTGTATGTAAAATAGACAACCAACAGGGACTTACTATGTAGCACAGGGAATTATACTCAATATTTTGTAATAACATATAAGGGGAAAAATCTGTAAAAGAATAAAAAGAATATATATATATAAAAAAAAATATATATATATATAAACTGAATTACTATCACTGTGCTGTACATCTGATATTAACACAACATTATAAATCAACTATACTTCAGTAAAAAAGAGTTCTGTTTCAGGCATGTTAAATTTGAGAAGATGATGAGACAGTCAAGTGAAAATACAAAGGAAGCAAGTGAATATTTTTAAACTATCATTATTGGGCTTCTACTTGTTTCAATTTTTTTCTATATTTTTTCATTTGGCAAATCTTGGTTCATGGTGCAAACACTCCAAGTTGTTGAAGTGATCTTTGATTATAATTCTCTCAGCTTTGTAGAAGCTCTTCTGAGCTATATTTCCCTTAGAGGAATTCCCTAAGTTTCAGAGGAATCTGTCTGAACCATTCTGAATCTTCCTCAGGTCAGGAGATGCACAATAGCTTAGTAGGAATACGACACATGGCAGTGCCACTCATGAAGTACCTACCAAAGTTTTGTAGTTGTCTGGGTTATCTAGGCATATTCAAGATGTGGGGTTGTACTAGGTGCTCCAAAAGAGGATTCAGCAAAATACAGCTCACAGGCCAATCCAGACCCACACCTGTTTTTGTAAATAAAGTTTAATGGGAATACAGCCATACATATTCTTTAGGTATTATGTATAGCTGCATTCACACTACAATGGCAAAGCTGAATAGTCACTAGAGACTTATGACCCACAAAGCTTAAAATACTATTTGGCCCTTTCAGAAAAAGTTGGCTGACCCCTGCTCTGAAGTTTCTTCTAATCAGGAAGCCTCTTGATTTTATGACTTGATGAAAGTAAATCGGAAATGAGCTAAGATCTATATCTATTTACCACCTGAAATAATTGTGAGAGTACATTTGATATTCAACATTTAATTTTAGCAATTTTCTTTTCTTTCCTCTAAAGCTGAGATTCAGAGTTCAATCAAAGCCACAGAAACAACAGGTAAGTTAATTTTCTTTCTCTGAAAATATTCCCGGGTAAAATCCCAAGAAAGAGACAAAGTAGATCAATCGGTCTGAGGACAGAGTGAAATAGCACAAAGGAAAACATTACATGGCAACTAAAATATTTAGGAAATCTTGTGTTAAAAAAATGCAGTCCCGGAGAACATACAATGATGTGCCTCAGTGCTCTGGGGCTGGGATGAGTGGAACCAGTTCTGGTAAATGCATAAAGCCTGTGGAATTTTCCTCTGCTCAGAACCTACTGTTCCTGGTCTGTTTCTGTGGTCAGCTTGCCCTCTCTCAGAAGTATAGAGTGTGTGTTTGCTGTCTTCTCTACTTTCTAACAAAGCCTGGTCCTGGCATCCGAAGAGATGATGTTATAAACCACAGTTAACAGCCTAAAATGTTATCACTTAAAGAAGTGCTCATGCTTTGCCATCCTTAGTTTTAAACTGAATAAATTCTGGATGATGGAGCAACAGAAATTGAAAAAGATTATTGGGCAGAGGAAAATGATGACGTTGAATCTTCCTATTGTTTTGAAATTATAATTGTTTGGGGGATTTTTACCTTCCTACATCCTACCTGGTACTTATATACATGACAAATCTCTTAGGTTCTCAATAATAACCACCTTTGGTATATATAAAATGAGAAATACATGAAGTAAACTTGTAAGATCATGTAACTTTTTAAAAAATTGGAAAAATAAAGGCTTGAAAATTATGAGTGACTCTGATAACATTTTCACAGCAAATGTCCTAAATAATCATCATAGTTTACCTTCAAAGAATTAGAAATGAAAATTATTATGCTTTTAACTTTTCATCATTTATCTTCTACATAATACATCAAATGAATAAAGAAGTTATTTTTATATTGTTAACTCTATTTCACCTTATCGCCATATGTTTTTATTCTTATTTCCATCTACATAGTCTAGAAATGCAACAGAAAAAACATTGGGAAAAACAAAGCAAAACAAAGCATAAATATAGTACATCCAGGCAAAGAGGGTAGCTTTACATCGGCTGATGCTTTGCACTGTTCTGGAGAAGTCCTGTCCGCCCGCTTCATGGATTGGTTATCAAGGAGAAGTTACAGATGAAAGACAATTGGGAAGCTGACAAAGTGTCAGCTCGTTTTAAGGGGAGACTGAAGCATCTTTTATTTTGTTTAAAATAATGGTATCAACACAATGCCAACTTTAGCTATAATTGATTTTTAAATGTAATAAAAAGCCCATTTAGACTTTAATTTTGAATTATAGAAACTAATGCTCCTAAAACAATTAATAGACAAACCACTGATTTGAATAGCAGACCAGAAGGAAATGAGGCTGATTCTATCAGCTGTAGAAAAGTCAGTCTCAAACTTCAGATGTATGTTTGGGCTGAAGACTAAATCCAGATACACTCAAAAAATTCACAAATATTCACCCATATGATCAAGGAGAGGCATCTTCCTTAAAATAATTAGCATTTCTCTTTTAGGTAAAGTTGAGGTAGACTTCTTGACCACAGAATTATTAGTACTGCTTCCTTCCATAAATATGAGTTAAATATACATTTAATTTTTGACTAGAACATACTGAGTTCTCATGTTTGATATTTTCTTTCAGATTATGCATCTGACTTTAATTTTCTTGAAAAATTATGTTTTTACCACTCTCTTCAAAAACTATTTTTAAGGATCTAGAAATTGTTGATTGTTTTATGTAGGATCTTTTTTTGGAATTCAGGATAAGTAAGGCAACTATATATAAAATGTGAATTATAAGCAACTATACATAGATATGACATTCAATTTTATGTAATAAAGATAAAAGAAAGATAGTCATAGTTAGATGGCAATGATCAGTCAAAGTCAGAAGACATGTCCATTCATTCCACTCAACAGAGCAAAGGTAGTATGAATGGACAACTGAGTTTAACAATGCTAAGCATGAGGAATTCATGCCCAATATCTAAAGCATGTGGGAAAGTCAAACTTCACCTGACCACTGTAACATACCTGGTGAGACTCCAAAGTTTGTATAATCCCCTGTCAAATATACAGAATGGTATATTCAACCAATCACCACTAACTGAGGCATTCAATAAATATTTGTTCTGTTCCATCACACATAGCACTAGCTAAGAGTTTGAGTGTTACATGGAGCCTGCCATTAAGGGTTACTAAAGACTAGTCAATATTATAAGTAACTATAATCACTCCAGCAGTCATGTAGGTATAAAGTGATGTGTCATAGATGAGCCTCAGATAACCTTATGCTAAGATCAGAGAAGGAAGAGAGTTTTTTCCCTTTAGCTGTTGTTGTGGTATACACTGGGTGGGAAAAAGCAGTCTAAGAAAGATGAGGAAGGGGTTCATGAAAAAAGCGACCTTCTAGCTGCCAGATTTTTCTACCTACTCATTTTTTTAGCTCTGAATTCAGAGCTAATGAGGAGATAGAAAGACCCACTAAAAAGTGATGAAAAACTGTTTATTCCCCAGAGAAAGATGCAGCCATCATGCGGCCATTACAACAATTTAAAGCAATGATAGAATTCACTTTTCTTTAGCCTTATCATTTTCTCACAGACAGGCAGAGCTAATAATTTGTCCTTGAAAATGAACTTCTTGATTTCTTTGATAAGAGACCTCAGCTTCAGAGAAGAATGGAACAATATGCCTCCGAGTATTGGGAAAGGAATAAACCATCTGCCCTTAACTTTCTGAAAATATAACTATATTTGTCAGGGTTTTCCAGAGAAACAGAACAAAAAGAATATATATATATATATATATATATATGTATATGTATATATATATGTATTTGTATATATGCATGGAAATCTCTAAAGAGATTGATTATGAAGAATTGGCTCATGCATTACAGAGTCTGAGAAGTTCTAAGATCTCAGTTGGCAAACTAGAGGCCTGGAAAGGTAGGAGAATGGATGGTATAGTTCTAGTCCATCCAAAGGGCTGAGGGCCAGGAGAGCAAATGGTTTAAGTTCCAGTCTGAAAGCTGGCAAGCTCAAGACCCAGGAAGAGTCGATATCTCAGTTCAAAGGCAAAGGAAACACTGATATCCCAGCTCAAGGCAATCTGGCAGAAAGAGTTCTTCTTACTCCATGGAGCCTTTCTGTTCTATACAGACCTTCAACTGATTGGATCAGAGCCACCCTAATGGAGGGTAATCTATTTCACTCAGTCTACTGATCTGAATGTTAATCTCATCCAAAAACACATTCACAGGCACACCCAGAATAATGCTTGACCAAATATCTGAGAACCCCATGGCCAAGTCTAGTTGACACATAAAACTACTCACCACAACAACATTCTCATAGTCACCAGCACAGCTTGTGAAAATTCTCATTGTACCCATCTTCTTGACTTTCTCAACTGTGTTTCAGGACCTCAATTGTATTGTAGACATTAATTTTGATGGAAAATCAGAAGCCAGTACAGGCAAAAGTCCCATCAAAACTGACTACTGGCCTTTGGAAAGGAGGATGCTCTGTCTTGGTTCATTCATTATGCTTGACATCTTACGTAATGCCTGGGATTGGTTACTCATCTCTCAGAATTCATATAATGTGAAGCATGAATTATTTTTATACAGAGGATTACTTACCTGAATGTTTGAACTTTGAATGACAGAATCTTTGTTCAGGTAGAACTTTGTTCGGGTAGAACTATTGACAGATACTATTGTTCAGGTAGAACGCACTCAAACTAGAAATATACCCATAGCGAAGTGATATCCAGAGTTGTTTTTATTAACTTGGAAATTTTATGCTGTTTGAAAATTAGTTGAGAATAAAATAACTCAGTTATGGAATGAAAAATATATCAATATTTATGTGATAGGGTCTGGCATAAACTTCCACTTAGGAAACTAAATCTAGGTATGGCTATGTGGGTTCTTCTCTAGTTCAGGGATCTGATAACTCTCTAAGAAGTGCTCGGCCCTGTTCTTGTGGCTCTCTAGTCTACACTGAAAGGTCATAAAAACTCACAGTCTCAACTGATTAGCTAGCCAACACTCACTTTAAGAACCAACACATTTCAATGATATTGCTAAGGGTGTGAGCTCTTCCAATGAGCTCTACAATGTGCTTTATTTAATACACTAGGAATAATTCTGTCTGCTTGTATGTATATGCAGAGTCTGGTTTGGCCTATTGAAGGAAGGAGGTGTTCAGTTTACCTTGGTACGAAGAATACCTTCTCAATTGGAGCCGAAATTGAAATAGATAATATTTCATGTAACAAAAATAAGAGGCATGCACTTATAACTCATTCCGACTGAGGAGCAGAAGCTTAGGCAGCACAGAATTGTGGTTGACAGAACAGAGTCTAGAGTTTGCATTCAAACCCCAGCTCTGTGTGACTTTGAGCAAATTATTTACACTCTCTGGGCTTCAGTTTCCACTTTATGAAATGAAAATATTATGAATACAATAGTGAGTGTAAAACTCTTAGAACAATGCCTGGCACGTAGTGTCCCATAACTTGAAAATAAAGTCCTTTTTAACACTTTCACGTCCGTGTTTTGGATCGCTTACGCTCACATTCTCAGAAAGCATATGGCACAGGAAAAGTTACACGTTGAAAAGCTTCTCAGTGTTTTCAGGTCGTACTATCCAAATTGTGAATTTCAGGTAAGATGATGTATATATTTTGGGAGAGAGATGAGAACATTCTAAAACTTTCAGAATGCTGAGAAAAAAATTTCACTGGTCTCATTGATAATGATACCATTAACAAGTAAGATGAACTCAACTCACTTGAAACCTGTTGGTTGCACGGCATAATGGAAAGGAAACAGATAGGGTTTTGAGTCATACTTGGCTTATGTCTTAGCCCTTCTGCTTATTGCCAGACATCTTACCTTATCTCTCTGAGCCACAGTATCTCTCATCTTTAAAGCACATAATAAAAATGTTTAAGAATAAGGTGAGTTAGCACATATGGAAGTAATTAGCAGTGCCCCATTCATTCTTTGTGCATTGTATATAATTTTCTGGAAATTAATAACTATTTATATTGAGTCACAAAAGAAAAATATGCCCTCCTTCTTCAACGTATATTTCTACAGAGTTACCTAAAGAAACAAATCTCTAGTCACAGTTATTACTGGGTTAGAGGACGCTATTACTTCTGGTTAGTTATGCTGATGGCCCAAAGCAAAGTGAAAGAACTTTGAGATAAAAATTGTTTTTGCATAGCTTGAAGTGTACAACTAGGTCAGAAAGTTCAGGTCTGATGAGAGCAGAAATTAATTTTTATCATGTGAAGGCAGAAAAGTTTCCTTTTGTCATTGTGCTCATTAAGTAGATGAGGGGATCCCGTTAAAAGTGAAAATGCAGACTAGCTATGACAAAATCTGAATTGAAAGGAACCCTGACAAGAATCTAAACCTTAAAGCTAGAAGAGACCTCAGGGATCATACCAGCATATTCCCCTCCCAAAACAGAGAATGGGACCAACCATACTCATAGCATTTACTGACTGGGCCGCTGATGTGCCACTTACGTATATAATAGACCATTTTCCACTCTGATAATGAAAGCCTAGAGTAAACCATGCTCCCTTTCCCTGAGTGTCAGGATGCTCAGAACCAATTCTTATGGCCAACGCCAGCAACCGTATTGATGCTTGGTATTAACTCTTAGAAGGAGCTTATTTGTTTCTTCCAGTTTCCTTTGTTCTGATTTCTCATTTTTATTTTATTCATCTTATGGCCTATATCATTGCTTAAGCACCTCTAATTCTTTCTGTTGAGAATTAATTTATAAGTAAAATTCAATTAACAATAACATGGTATCTCTTATTTTAATCCTTGACGTACTGTTTGTTTTCTTCACATCAATCAACTTTGTGCTGTTCACCTTCCCTGTGGGAGCTCCTTAAATGAAATAACTCTCTCATGTACTCTGTTGTATTTCCTTCAGCATCTACTGTTGGACCCAGAGTAGGTGTCTATTTTTTTCTATTACTTCAGAATGAATGAAAAAAATTAATGAGAATGATTTTAAATAAGTACCCATCCTAATATTAAGGCAAAAAAGGAAAACACATGAATTCACTTCCTCCTCAACAATAGTCGCGTCTGCTGCCAAAAAATTTGTTTGTCCATTCAGCAAAACTTATGGTCGCTACTTGTACACACTGCTCTAGCGCTTGGGAAATATCAGTGAGCAAAATAAAGATTCTTTCCCTCGAGGATCTTATATTCTAGTATAAGTATAGACAAACTATAATCAATACACGTATTAATTAACCAAATTATAAAGCAAGGTGGGAGGTGATAAGTGCTATGAGAAAGAGAAGATGTAGAACAGTGTAGAAGGGAGGGATTATGGGTGCCAGAGAGGTGGGGACCATTTTCAGTATTGAAAAAGTGGTCAAGATAAGTCATACAGAAGTTTGAGAAAACACAAGAAGGAAGTGAGCCACCTAATACGTGGGGGAAGAGCATCTAAACAGAGCTACAACTTGAGGAGAGGACTGGTGTGTTAAATAAACAGGGCAGGGAGAAAGGCAGGGGATATACCAGGCAGATTACCTAAGATTTGGTGGGTTATTTCAAGGACTGTGATTTTTTTCTGTAAGTGGAATGGAAAAACACTGAGGATTTTAAACAGAGGGGTGACATGATCTGACTCATGTTTTATAAGTATAACTCTGATTGCTGAGGAGAGACTGTCAAATGAAGCAAGATTATCTTTTGCAAATTTTCGAGGCGAGAAATGATGGTAGCTTGGACCAGTGTGGTCACAGGGTCATAGGGTGGCATGCAATCTCCAAATTCCAAATATATTTTGGAGGTGGAGCCTATAGACATTCTTGATGATTGCATTTGGAATAGTATAGAAAGAGATGAATCAAAAATAACTCTGAGGCTTTTGGCCTGAGCAACTGGAAGGAATATCTGCCATCAGCTAAGATAGAAAGGCTGCAGATAGAGCAGAAATTCAAGTCTGGACATGTTGAGTTTCAGATTTTTATTATTTGCCATGATTATGAATCTGAAATTTAGGAAAGAGGTCTAGGCTGGAAGCATAAATTAGGAGATCATTTGCACTGATATTCTATATAAACCTTGAAATTGACTGAAATCACCAATGAAATTAGTGTAGTTAGACGTGAGGACAAAGGACTGCATTCTGGGGCCCTCCAAGACTGAGTGAGAAAGAAGAGACAAAGCCAGCCAAGGAGACTGAGAAGAATAAGACATAAGACATAAGGCAGGAGAAAAGCCAGTGTGCTCTGCTGTGTGCTCTGCTGGGGGCCACATGGAGAAAAGGTGTCCAGGAGGAGGGAATGAGTTATTGTGACAAGTGCTGGAAAGTTCTTGTTAAAAGTGAGACATGAGTCCGTCAAATTGCAGTTAGAGACCAGTTCCAATTATTTATAAATAATGAGAAAAATGAATAAGCATTCCGTTCAACTGAATTTAGTCCCTCAAACACATATCAAATGCGTACATATCAAAAAGAATAGGAAACATGGTGAAATGAAAACAGAACACACAGTTTTATTTTCTTTCTCACGCTAGAATATTTTATCCTCTACTGCCTCTCACACTTCTTCTCCTGTTAATATCTGTGTGTGGTATGCCTTCCTTTAAGGAAGGTTTGAGAAGGCCATCAGGGACTCCTCCAGCTCAAGTCCCTCCTCAGGGAAACCCATGGTTCCCAGGAGCAGACCTGCTTTCATATACTTGCCAGGCTCAATCACTGGCTGGGAGCAGCCCGCAGGAGGTATGGCATCAGCACAAACACAGTGATGGAATTCAGAGAGCAGGTGGGGAACCTCGGTCAATTACACTGTAGTTCGCCTTCCATGAGGTGCATTCTCATAACCACCAGAGGTACCCTGGGACATCAATAAGGTCTTCGGTCTTTAAAACTTACAATGATTTACCTAGTTATTGGTTTACAGCAAGAGCCAAATGTGTTCCACTGTCAGATGGCAATAGGGTAAATTTGGTTTTTTTTTTAACTTTTTACTTTATATTGGAGTATAGCCAATTAACAATGTTGTGATAGTTTCAGGTGCACAGCAAAGGGACTCAGCCATACATATACATGTATCCATTCTCTCCCAAACTCCCCTCCCATCCAGGCTGCCACATAACATTGAGCAGAGTTCCCTGTGCCATACAGTAGGCCCTTGCTGGCTATCCATTTTAAATATAGCAGTGTATACATGTCAATCCCAAACTCCCTGACTATCCCTTTCCCCCATTTTCCCCCCAGTAACCATAAGTTCGTTCTTTAAGTCTGTGAGTCTGTTTCTGTTTTGTAAATAAGTTCATTTGTATCATTTCTTTTTAGATTCCACATATAAGGGATATCACGATATTTCTCTTTCTCTGTCTGACTTACTTCACTCAGTATGAGAATCTCTAGGTCCCTCCATGTTGCTGTGAATGGCGTTGTTTTCATTCTTTTTAATGGCTGAGTAATATTCTTTTGTGTGTGTGTGTGTGTGTGTGTGTGTGTGTGTGTGTGTGTGTGTGTGTATACACCACATCTTCTTTATGTATTCCTCTATCGAGGGGGATTTAGGTTGCTTCCATGTCTTGGCTATTGTAAACAGTGCTGCAATGAACATTGGGGTGCATGTATCCTTTTGGACCATGTTTTTCTCCAGATATATGCCCAAGAGTGGGATTGCATGGTCACATAGTAGCTCTATTTTTAGTTTTTTAAGAAACCTCCATACTGTTCTCCATAGTGGCTGTACCAATTTACATTCCCACCAACAGTGCAAGAGGGTTCCCTTTTCTCCACACCCTCTCTAGCATTTATTGTTTGTGGATTTTTTGATGATAGTCATTCTAACTGGTGTGAAGTGATACCTCATTGTAGTTTTGATTTGCATTTCTCTAATAATTAGTGGTGTTGACCATCTTTTCATGTGCCTTTTGGCCATCTGTATGTCTTCTTTGGAGAATTGTCTGTTTAGGTCTGCCCACTTTTTGATTGGGTTGTTTGTTTTGAGGATATTAAGCCTCATGAGCTGTTTGTAAATTTTGGAGACTAATCCATCGGGTAAATTTGGGTACACATTATTACAATAGACTTGGTTCTTCAAGTCTCTTTATTACAACAGACTTTATTCTGAGGTCTCTGCCTCAAACAGCCTGCTCCAATTTCTGGCCTGAAGTTTGCAAACTAAATTTAAGTCGTAACATACCATATCTACAATTCAATAATCATTACAATCACCAAAAGTCAAGGTCTAAGAGCAAACTGATGTCATCTAAGAACACCATATCCTCCAGTTTCTCCAGTTCCTGACTAGAGCAAGGAAGCTTCTGAAAACATGTAAGTGTCTGAAGAGTCATATAGCTTTACACTTAGAATACCTGAGAAAATTTGATAAATTGACTTTGGTGAAAGACACAACTCTGTAGGTGCCTAATCACAATATAACAATAGGATATTATTATAAAATAATATATTAATATAATATAAATTAACATAATTTTATAGTAATTATATATATTATAAACATATCAGTACCAACACTTCTAAGCAATTTAAATTTAGTTTTACTCATTTAATTTTCACAACACTATGATGTAGAAAAATTATAATCACCATTTGTAGAGGTGGAAACTCAGACACAAAGAGTTTAAGTGCCTTGCCTAAGATTCCACAGCAAATAAGTGCTAGAGTCAGATTTGAGCCCGCGTACTCAGCCTTCAGAATCATGCTCTCAACCATCCACTGTACCTCTCCTGTACCTCCTCTGCCGATGCCGCTTTAGTAGAACGTGGCATAATACAGTCTCAGTGAAATCCACAGAAATCGTAAGCTCTGAACATACCATGGCTCCAGCTTAATTGCAGGAAGAATTACATTAAACTCACAATTTATGAATTCAGCCAAGACCTGTAACTTCATCAATATGATCATGCTAATGGACAGGGTTTCTCAAACTGTAAGTTAATTCCCATTAGCGGGTCATGACTAGTATTTTTTAAAATGAAGTAAAACACCAGAAATCATTCAATGTAATAGAGGTGAAGTGTGTGTATGTGTGTATGTGTGTGTGTGTGTGTGTGTGTGTGTGTGTGTGCTGGTTTCAGAAATGATTTATTAACTAAAGTTTGCAGTTAAAAGAAAAAACAATAAGTCTTTGTTCAAGGAGCCAACAAATCCTCTTTTAAGAAGGGTTAATTCTATTGCCTCCCTGTGGATCATTAGCAATAATGGCACTGGACAGTCAACACGTTTTAACCTTTTAAGGAGGAGAGCTTGGAGTTTCATCTGAACCAGATAGATTATACTCAGAACTGTAGCCGCCACTTAGCCTGTCTATGAGAAGGTAATAAGGTAGAACGTGGAGTCTTGAAAATTAACCCTTGGGAAATCCCAGGGGAATTAATGCCATTGGTTATTTAATCAGCCATCTCATTCTCTACCAACACAACCAAAAGACCATTCATCCTCACTGACACTGGAAAAAGCAACTAAGTACCGAGGTTTGAGCTAGTTCCCACTCTTGTATTTAAGATTCCTTTTTCTGCCTGCTCAGTGCACGAGCCTGACATTTTTCTTTGTTCTTACGGGCATATATCTAGCTTCCTCCCACAGATCTCTTGCCTGGCAAGAACAGAGTCTTAACATTATTCTCCCCCCACAAATGTCAAAAATGCATAAGCATGCAGTGCGTGCTGGGCTGTGGGTGACAAAGAGAGAAAGATACAAGGCAGTCATAGGCAATATCAATTTCTTTCATGCAGTTATGCATGGCCTTCACACTCCTAAGGGGGCCATAATTGTAAGAGGTGCCTCTTAGTTTATCCAAGCAGTCAGCTACATCTTACTGCATACCCACTGTGGTCAGAGCTTCGTGTGGTGGATGGTGGGAATTACAGCCCTCACACTCCAGGAGCTTGCAATTCAGTGTAGAGACAAGGCAAACAGGTGTGATTAAAAGATATTACTTCATAGTTCAAGAAAAAGAGAATTATTTTTCAAAAAATGTTCAAAATACAAATTACATTTTATTACAGATTCACAAGAATAAACGTTGTACACTTATAAAACATATAATTATCTATGTTTCCTTGAAATTTACTGAGATTTATGAGTTTTGAATAATAAATTATGTATTTTTTTTTGTTTTAGTCCTTCTGACTAAAGATGGCAAATGTTGACTTATGCAAACAAATAATAATAATCAATTTAAAATTAACATTTGCCATGGTAAAAAGAGCATGGACAGTGGTCGAAATGCATCCAAGCAGCAGTTACTCTAGAAAAGGCCTACAACTGTAAACCACTGCTGAGATAAAAATGAAGGGATCTTCTATTATTTTTTTCCCCAGTTCTTCCAACCAAAGTCTCAACTGCAATCTTTCCCTTTGACCACTAAGAAACATTATAAAATCTGAAGTCCTGTGTATTTATGTCTATTTTAAGTATTTATAGTGAAAAGAATCACTATCACTCAAAGTTGTAATATCTAGACTGTGATTAATGCTTCTGCATTGATTTGCATTCTTATGGGATGCAGAACTTCATGCAGTAGGTGATACAGTCTGTAGCCTAAGATGAGAAACTTGCTCACGTTTTTTTGGCCAGTTCTTGAAGGTATACTACTAACACCCAAGTTTTCTCATTCCAAATTTAATCATCTCTACAGGAGGAGATAGAATGAACTCATGATTTAATGTATAACTGTATGCATCCCATTATTCAACAATAAGCAGTTTTTTACAGATCATCAGAAATACAAATTGTTTGAATCTGCAAAGAAATCCAGTAAGAAGAGCAAATACTATCATCTGACGCTACATTTATCATTTTCCTACAGTTAACACTCTACAACCAGATGCGTCACCTACCAGAATCCCTACGTTATCCTCAATATCAGTAACAATTCTGGAAAACATCTCCCAGTCTCAAGGTATGACTTCTGTGTGTATGAGTGGAAGCTTGCTTCGCCTGACCCCTCCTCACCGAGAAAACCTCACCCATTTAAAAAACAGCTTATTGAGGTATAATTTATACACAACAAAACTACACATCCTCAAACAAGGGAAGGGACACGAGGAAACTTTTGGAGGTGATGACTCTGTCTAGTACCTTGATTGTGGGGATGGTTTCATGGGTATATGCATGTGTCCAAACTCATCAGATTGTATACATTAACTCCCTACCAATCTTGAGTCATGAAACAGAACTCTTTCAGAATGAGATAAAATGTTTTCACTCCAAGACTCATACCTATAAATCACAGAGGCTTACCTAAACGGGGAGTGGGGGAGGTGGGGGGAGGATTATGAGAAGTGGCACCCATTAACCAAAGGTGACTTCTTTTCTTTCTTAAAATAATAGGCACTGAGAACGCAAAAAATGCAAGCTCTTCTTCAACCAGCCCCTCTTATTCCAGTGAGTAATACGTGCATCTTCATTCAAGGCAGTAGAACTGCAGAAAGTTTGAATGTTACCAATAAGGGAAGGGACTCAACTATAGACAGCCTTTTCTCAACTTTACTGAACCTGCAATCCCATTATAATCCTATATAATTGCTACCTGCTTTGAAAGTTTCCTCCCATTGAGTCTGGTTTTAATAAATACACTTTGGGGATTTTTTTTTCTTACCTTAGTGCTAAGCAGCTACCACCAGGGGTCAAGGTGAATTGATGGGACTAATCTCTGATAAGCCAAAGTGCATGGGCAGAGAGTCCATAACAATGAATTTTCACCTTTACAGAACTTTATCTTAATGTTAAAAATGGCCTTTTCAGAAAAGTTCCATTTTAGCAAAAACATATATATGTCAGCCACTGTTTATGCTAGGACTGAATAGAGAATATTCATTAATTTCCCTGAAAATTAAGAATAAGATGAATATATATGAAGCTGTGATAATAAAAGATTATCTTAGGTTTAGGTAAAGTCATTCCATTCAATAAGTCAGTACTGCATTTATTGAGCTGCTGATTCATGCCATCTTCGTTTTGGGAGGCACTAATGATCTCATGTAAGGTCTAATATGAACCCAGCAGAACTTACTTAAAACAAATATTTAACCATAACAGTGAAGTGTAACCCACCCTACAAATGAATCTCCTAGCTATTCTCAATCCCCCGGTAAATATAAGGAGTACATATGCCAGCAGATGAGAACACCTAACTAAATAGTAACTATAACATCTATATCTCTACTTATATCCCTATGACAGCTTTTTCCTTTCTTCGGTCTTGTTTTAACCTGGGAAATGACTGTCAGAAAAGAAGTCAGATGCTAAAACAAACAAACAAACAGCAAAAACCTTCTTTTAATGAGAACAGCAAAAACTCACCCTAGTTTACTGTAGCAACACCACTCCCCCAAGCAGACATTCACAAATACACACATGCTTATCTTTCTTGGACCATATTGTTCCACCATGATATCCATCTATATCCACTTATGTTATTGTATGCCTTTTTAGTCCTAAGGTATTTTTACAGAAAGATATTAGTGATTTTTTTTTAAGAAGCCAGCTTTATGACTAGAGCATTTCCACTAGAACCAGTAGAGGATATATATTTCTTTTTCTTCCAGTTTTATTGAGATATAATTGACAAACAGCACTGCATAAGTTTTAGGTGTACAGCATAATGATTTGACTTACATACATCATGAAACTTATCACAATAAGTTAGTGAACATCCATCACCTCATATGGATACAAAATTAAAGAAATAGAAAAATGTTTTTTCTTGTGATGAGAACTCTGGGGACTTGCTCTCTTAACAACTTTCATATGTAACATACAACAGAGTTAATTCTATTTATCATGTTATACATTAAAACCCTAGTGCTTATTTATCTTATAATTGGAAGTTTGTGCCTTCTGAATGCCTTCATCCAAGCTATGTATTAGTAACTTCACTATAAACTAGTAAAGAATATAAAGAATATAAAGTGAATATGGTTCTGACCATAGGGGACAGCTTCTTCCTGGCCAGTCTCCCACCTCCTCATTCCTTCAGTCACCAGGAAAGTGGGAACTGTCTTCCTTAGGTTTGGAGTTTTATTTCAGAAGGGCTACAAGACTGACATCAAGTGGATACATCAGAAATGACAACTAGGGCAAAACCCAGGAATCAGATAATTATCTTCTTTGCTTAAAAAAAAAATCTTCTTTTAAATAAAATGATGTTTAAAGAAGAAAGGAAGCATACATGCTTTTCCTCAGTTCATGAATGATTTGTTGTGAAATTCAATAGCCACTCTAACTGACAATGTCTCCAATACTTTTTAGGTATCATTTTGCCTGTGGTTATTGCTTTGATTGCAATAACACTTTCAGTCTTTGCTTTGGTGGGTTTGTATCGAATGTGCTGGAAGACAGACCCAGGTAGGTAACAGTGTTTTGTTTCATTTTGTTTTCCTAAAAGGAGAATAAACATGCTTAGTCTAAACTTGAACTTAAACTCTTAAGAGGAGAGAGGCATTATACACAGAAACGAACTGCTGTATTGCTTGATCACAGAGGTAGAGGGAAAGGGGCAGAGAAATCCACTGAATGCCGGTGAAGGTAAGGAGTAGAAATTAGCTACTGATGGCAAATAATATTGAATATGGACACATTTTTTTAAAATGAAAAAGCCCTGGTTTTGTGGGTGGTCAGGGGAATACGGTAGTAAAGAAGGCATAAAGTGACATGCGTTAACTATAGCGAAGATTTGTTCCATTTCCGTATAACAGAGAATAAAGGGAAGTATCGCTAAGAATTTCACTTTGGGACCCATAATTTCAAGAAGAGTGTTTTGTGACTTACTTCCCTCCTGGGAGGCACAGCTGCCTTCCTATGAAGGTGTCTTCCACAACTGTGTGTTCTGCTAATTGAATCAGTTCCTCAGGATTGGACACTATTGCAATTTTTAGAGGGATTCTAGCCCAACAATTCTTTATTATCCTCTTAATCTCTCCATTAGCTTTGGAAAGTCTTTCTTCTTTCATTGAAAATGACGCTGCCTTCTTTTACATCCTCACTCTTTTTCTTCTTTTTGCTGCTTCATCTTCTTCTCCCTGCCTCTTGAATATTTATGATTCCCATAATGGCATTACATTTTAAAGTCTTTCTTTAAATAAACTTTTAAACCTTAGGATAGATTTAGATTTACAGAAAAGTTGTGAAGATAGGTAGAGAGTTCCCATCTACCCTTATGATTAATATCTTACATTAGTATGGTATATTTGTCACAATTAATTGACCCAAATTGATACATTATTAACTAAAGTCCCGATTTTATTGAGATTTCTTTTGGTCTTTATTCAGTCTTTTTTCTGTTCCAGGAACTTGAGGTCTGTTTTTATTTCATGCTTCCTCTGAATCCCCCTCCAGTTCCTGGGAACTCGCCTATGTTATCTTAAACTTCAATCTATCTTTCCATTTCAGACACCTTCCTGGTTGTATAATGTAGTGCCATGTATTCTGCTTCATCCATGTTATTCCTTCTCTTGGAATGTTCAGCCCACTGCTTAACTTTTATAACACACCTTAACTTTTATAACACACCTAATCTCCATCTTATCCATTAGAATCTAGCTTAAAAACAAACTTAGTCCATATTTTTTCGACACCCCATCTCTTTAAGCAGAGTGGAGTGTTCTATTACTTCTAATTCCACAGAATTTAATGATAGCATTCATCACACTATAATATAGTTACTTCTCTATAAGCCTGCTTCCTCTGAAAGTCAAACATCTTATTCTGTCTAGGCTGCTGTAACAAAAATGCCATAGATTGGGTGGCTTAAACAACAAACATCTATTTCTCACAGCTCCCGAGGCTGACAAGTTCAACCAACACACCATCAGATTTGACGTCTGATGAGCGCACTCTTCCTGGTTTTCAGATCTGCCTGTGTCTTCTTGTGGCAGAGGGGACAAGAGAATTCTCTGGGGTCTCTTTTATAAGGGCACTAAGCCATTCCTAAGGACTCTGCCCTCATGACCTAATCACTTTCCAAAGGCCCAGCATCCTAATACCATCACATTGGGCATTAAGATTTAACATATGAATTTTGAGGGGACACAAACATTCAGTCCATAACTTCAGGCAACCCCTCCAAGTCACAAACTACGTATGACTCACGTGGCATTGTGCATAATAACTAGCAGAAAGAGCCTTATGATACGCTTGTTGAGTTAAATTTTGTAATTTTCAGTAAAATAGAACCTTTCCTTTCCTCACTTTAATTCTAAACAGTTCACTAACAGAACTCTACCTAAGTCTCATATACTGTTAAAAAGTAAAAATGAATCATTTTTATGAGCCACACTCTTCTTTGTTCACCCCATGGACAATGTGCCCCCAGGACACTAATGAATGCTGTTCCTGAGGCCAATCGCTGACTGTGCAGGGCACGGACAGTTTGGCGCCTGAGCAAGACAGTGCAAGGGAAAGTAATGATATGAAAACAGCAGTGTTCATTTTAGCTCTTGCTGTAAAATAAGAAGAAAACAAATCAACGTCTTTCCCTCTGGGAGTTAGTGAATAAACTTCTTAATAAAGTCTGAAATATGTTTCTTCACTCAGTTTCCAGAGGGGAAATAGCATTTTTATAAATCAGTTTAATTTCTCTAAGTTTCTAAACCACCAATCCTATCTTTTATGGGAACTCAACCAATCTAGTTGAAGCCAGTGGGTGTTGAGTATACAGGATAGGGGAAAAAACTGTGGGCTAAATCCATCAGTAAAAATACCCTGTAGTGAAAAACTGCTTTGCATAGGAAGATTTGCAAATAAGTTATTTGAAAAGTTGACACTTTCTATTAAAGGGGACTTTATAGGTGAACTGGATTGTTGTTAAAACCCTACTGATGGTAGGGAAGATGAAGTTAGAGCTAGTTGGTGAATAGCATACCGTGCCATGAATTAAATTCTAGGGATTAAGATTCATGTTGGAGTAACTTAGCCAAGGTGACAGAAATAGCAGTAGCCAAAATTTTCGTGGAGATCAACGTCTTTATAAAACAATGATGGTCAAAGTCAAGAGAATGATATTCAAAAGGCATATCCTGATATGAGCTACCTTAGAGATGAAAAGAAATCCAAGAGATGGGAGCCGAGCCATGGAATAAAATCACAGCAAAATCCGGAATAAAGCAAGGCCCTTAAGTGATTACATTAAATATTTTGCCTAATAGGCCACAGATCAATGCAAGGTTTGACCAGCATGATCTGCTCCCGAGAGGCCATGCTCTTGTGCAGAATGAATCACTCTGCGTTCTCACGAGCCCGGCTTGCTTTCTACCGACCCTCGTGGAACAGCCCGGCAAAGCGGACAGAAGATTAGTTACAGTTAGTAGGCTCAGTGACGTTTTGTAGGGCACTTCTGAGAAGCTGAATCCGTGGGCTTCAGATGCAATTAGGAGCAATAGCAGCATCGTGGCTCACCACAAATACAGAGATTTAGGTCCCCAGAGAGAGCAACATATAAAGAAAAGCCAAAAATTCAATTCTTTGTTTTAAGAAGGTAATTCAATACTCTGAGAAGAATTTGTTTCCAGAGATACTGAAACCTTTTTTGGTGTCTGTGGGATGTACAATAATGGATAATAGTTCCACACAGTGATACGAAACTATAAGATTAAAATTAGTCCAGAGCTAAGTTCAGTGGAGTTGGCCTAGTTGAGACTATACCATGAATGTATTAGCTGTGACTGAGGAATGAGTAGTCACCACGTCTGAGGAAATGGTCAGTGGGGCGGGGAATGGGGCGAGAGACTGAAAAGTTAAAAACTGGCTTTAGAGACATCTTTGAGCAGAAAGTGGCAGGGGTCTCAGGTTTTTTGCAGCTAAGCTCCTCACAGCTCTAATAACAATTCCCTCCTCTCCTAGGCACACCTGAAAATGGAAATGACCAGTAAGTAATGCTACATCATTGTTTTCTTCTAGAAGCTCTGACCCTGTCATTTATATAGAGGAAAGTATTGATCCTCTACTCATACTTCTTCGGGTTTTTCAAGCATTTTGCAGAAGGCATAGTATATGGGGTTTGGCTACCTATTTGTCAGAGAGCTCTCAAGTATGAGAAATTCCAACAACTGGCTCTTAATCTTGGGTAAAGTGGTGAAATCAGAAATCAAAAGTTGCCCAAAAAATCATAGAAAAACATAGCTAGAGTTTTAAAATAGTTTTCCCATTGAAATTTTCAATATGCTTCTCACAATTAGGGAAAAATCATGCCTGCACCTTGAGACAGCTCTGAGTGGCTTTACTTTAACAACAGATGGTTATTTTGCTTCGACTTTACTAAAACAAACAAAGCAGTTGTTAGCAGTCCTACCAACTGTTACAATCAAGGTACTGCAAAGGGACAAACTATTTTAATGTCAAAACCAAATTCTGTGGTTAAGTTTTCTGTGTTGACCTGACTTTGTAGCCCTTTTTGTGGGTGTTTTTGTATATTCATTGGGATGTGAACTTTAAGAATAATGTCCCAGGCTTCCCTGGTGGCACAGCGGTTGAGAGTCCGCCTGCCGATGGGGACACGGGTTCGTGCCCTGGTCCAGGAAGATCCCACATGCCGTGGAGTGGCTGGGCCCGTGAGCCATGGCCGCTGAGCCTGCGCGTCCGGAGCCTGTGCTCCGCAACGGGAGAGGCCACAACAGTGAGAGGCCCGCGTACTGAAGAAAAAAAAAAAAAAAAAAGAATAATGTCCCTACACCACCTACCATTCTTAATTAAAAGTAGAGGTTCTTGAGATGTCCAAGGAGAGGAATTGGGGTTTGAAACTATTTTGAGTCTGAGAAGGGATAGGTGGGAACTCTTGTTGAAATAGACAGTTCAGACACTATACTGCAGTATCCATGACCTCATGAAAAGGAATTACCCAGAACTCAGATCAGTCCAAAAGGTTTGGAAACATTTCTATGTCTTCCCCTCACAATTAGGAAGTGGAAGCATGTGCAACATGGACCTCATGACAGGTGGGTTTTTTTTGTTTGTTTTTTTCGGCTGTGCCGCTCGGCATGAGGGATGTTAGTTCTCCCACCAGGGATCGAACCTGTGCCCCCTGCATCGGGATCGCGGAGTCTTAACCACTGGACTGCCAGGGAAGTCCCTACGTGACCCATCTTGATGTTTAATTTAGCTGATGATCATCACCATAACAGAATAACAGAGATTTATTGGCTTGATTCCAGAAATGAAAGTGCTATAAAAGTATATGTGTCTGTACATGAAGAAACACAAGTTTTGCCATAGAAACACACAAAAATATATATGCACGTGTATATTCTTCTTTCTGTTTGTATCATGTTTACTTTCCTTCACAGATATGTAATGCTAATTACTGTGGCGCTAACTTAATGTTTTCTGTTTCCAAATAGACCTCAGTCCGATAAAGAGAGTGTGAAGCTTCTCACTGTTAAGACAATTTCTCATGAGTCTGGTAAGCTCCCAGATTGTCGATTAGATGAAAAATGGTTATTTCAAAATCTAACTTGGATTTTGTTCATGTGAACATAACCAAAAAGCATAACTTCTCTAGAAAAACTCAATCATTAACTCCCAAGAAATACAAAATTCTCCTATGAAGAAAAGATGAGCCCTAGAAATATCATTTTTGGTAAGATTATTAGACTCTCTGGCTTTTGGAGGTTGCATGCAGATGTGTTCTAAAGAATGGGTGGTGACTAGAGGCATTGTCTATTCTGCAGTAGTGGCAGAAAAAACACTAAGTATGCCGCAGGGTTTTTTTTTAAAGTATTGCTGTTGTTTTGTTTCATTTTTGGTAATGGCTGTGTACAGTCAACCGGAACTAGGATTCATCAGTTAAAATGTATATCATATTTTATATCACTTCAAATACTTTAATTGAGCTTCTCAGTAAGGACAAAATACAATTTCCTACTGATAAAATTTACATTTCTTTTTTCTAGTTTCTTAGGTTTTGATTTTGTTTGGTTTGCAATCTAAAAAGATTTTCAAAATACAGCTATGATTTGTATGAATTATATTTGTATCGAAAGCAATGAAAAATGAGATGCTAGATAGTTTTTAAAAATTAAAAAAACACAGATTACATTTTTGTTTTGAGTAAACAAAATATTTAAAACATCAATATGACCAAAAAAATAAAAAGTATATAAATAAAAAGTAATTATGAGTTTTATGAAACAACCTATGTGGCTCTAATTTAAATATCAAGTTACATCAAGACATTTACTATATTCAGTCCCCCCAATTTTACCTATACAAAATACTCCCACAATACATATGTTATGTGAAGTGAGAGCTATCAGATGATAAACATTATAAATATGTTGCAAAAAACGATTTTGTAAAACAAAAGGCTATAAATATAGTCCCAATTGAAGAGCAAGATATCAAAGGCTGAATAAGGTCCCCATTTCAGGTAGGAGATTCTAACTGGAACAAATTACAACAGATAAACAAAAGAGGTTGAAAAGCAAGGGCACCCAAAATCTGCAACGACATGGCCAAATCCCTCATGGGAGCCATTTTCTCTTAAGAGAGACTTTCATTCTTGTATCTCTTACACATTTCTTTATTCCCACACTGTTCTCTTGAAGGTAACCATATGAATGAATGAATGAAAGAGTAAAATTCCTCCACAGGATAATTGGAAACCACTCACCAGTTTCTCCTGGCTGTTTACCAGCCTTGACTAAGTAGCTGAGCCTATTCTACTTGGTCAAGGAAAACCTCCAGGCAAGGAGACTAAACGTGGACCAGTCCTGAGTAAGGTTATGAAGGACCCAGAGTGCGACTACACCATTTATCAAGAAAAGTTCTCAGAATCTGCCTGTGACTTGTGAGCAGCATGACAACCTGTAATTTCATGCACGCTCCTTTATCCCCTCGGGATTTAAACCGAACACTCGGCAGCTTCTGGGGGTCTCCAAGCTGTGGACCAGAAGCCTCCGTATAGGAGCCCTTGGCTCTCCTGGTGAGGAGGGGCCTGAGATCAGGACCACCTGCTCTGCTCCCTGTGTCTACCAGAGAAATGACAATTGACACCAGAATCGCGGCTTTCAGGAGGGGAAATCCACAGAGAAACCTTGTGTTTCTTGGTTGCAAATTTGCTTTCTGATTCTTCTTCAAGGCCCAAGGATAATTCTGTGTAAGCTACTCTCTCCCACCCTCATACTAACTGCAATAATAAGTGGGTAGATCACGGTGGGATAGTTAAGAAGACCCTGAACTACCCAAAGTTCCTTTTCTTCATAAGTAGCTTTTCAGGTCATAGGTCTAAGGAGGAAATATTACTATGGAAATAATAAGATCTAGTCTCTGGTACTTTTATTTCTGCCAACCTCAAGTTAGGAAGCACACTTCTTTTAAGAAAATAATCTCTCAAAAGTCAACCTAGCTGATTATAGAAAATATTTGGTAATAGGGGAAAACTAAAACGGGTGACTCTGAGTTGATTTCAGTAGCCTAGAACTGATAATCTAAAACAATGCCCTCCAAATTCTCTTTGTACTACCACAGTTTTTATTAAAGTCTGTCCACCATTAACAGGATTTGATGGTTCCTGAAACACCTGCAAACAAATCTCTTTCTACCTTCTTTCAAAACTTATTCAAACATGCTTTCGTTATAAAATTATGCTCACCACACTCAATAGAAATTACATTATTATAATTATTTTCACTTAAATATCTCTTCCCTAATAGTGACATCATTCTAAAATATAACTAGAATAGTCTGAAATGATTAGGTTTTATATAAGTTCACAGGTTTAGCCTAAATTTCCACTATCTCCTATATAAAAATGTTTAAATAGTTAAAAACTACAGAAAAAGAATTTGATAGAATATGTGACTATTCACCACTCAGAACTGATGATTGTTATATATTTCATATTATGTGCTACATGGCCTAAGGGACATAGTATTAATTAATGCACCAATGTGGGTAACAACATGAAATTTGAGATTCAATGGTCTTAAGAATTCATTGGATTGGTCAGTATGTCAATTTATAAACTCTGGTCTTATATCTCAAAATCAATTTTGCCATCTTAGAGGTCAATATATCATGTTTCCAAGGAAACAGAGCTCTGCAGCAACTCACCTTCAGGGGAATGCCAGTGGATGCTAAATTTTCTGGGTTTCTACAAGCCTCTACGTGTAATGGCTATTGTTCTGAGTATTTTCTCTGGACAAGACAGTTCCTTGCCTCAAGTCCTCCTCCTCTAATTGGCCATGGTGTTCATCCATCCACACTTCCTGCTTCTTCTAAATACGTTCTTTCTCAAGCAGGGTTCTTCCGTTGAAAATGTGGCCCATAATGTTTAACATTTGATTATTTCAATTGGGAGCTTTCTTTAATGTAAAAGAGAAAGCCTACTAGGGTATACACAAGAACGTGCTTTCAGAAAAAAATGAGCACCAAACATAGCAGATCACGGAGTCCTTTATGAGAACATATAAGATGCCACTCAGGTTTAGTAAGAAGTCTTGCCAAGTTAAACATCCTCATGATTTACTACAAAATATACATGTGACATGATGCATTTTAAAGATGATTCCCACTTACACCACTCCTCAGAAAGTTAATGTACATTATCTCATTTTTAACATGTAAGGCTATACAAATACGAAGAAAATGGCCTAAATTAAGGAATACATGATTCCACAAGAGAAAGAAAATACTGTATCACTGAATTTAATTTCAAAGCGTCACTTGGTTTTGAACTATTTGGAGGAAGAAAAAGCAGATCTGAATCCATTTATAATTTTCCTTTGCTTAGAAAACTCTGATAAGTTTTAATTACTTAAGATTAAGTTCCAACACTTCAGCACGTCTGCAAGGCCTTTCATGATGTGCCAGATGGCACTTGCTCAAATTCTGAGCCACTGAATAACATGTACTTCCCAGATGTCACTCATCTCCTATCCTCTGTGTTCCTCACTGAGCTCAAGCTCTTTTGAAGGAGGAGACAGCACCTTGGTCTCCTTTGTCACTCCCACCTCCCCTCCTACGCATTGTGGTAATTACATATTATTCATATATTATTAGTATACTAATACTAATTAGTATGTTATGGTAATTACTCATTAAATGTACAGTTACTTTTCTGTTTATTTATGTTTTACAAACGTTCATTAACAACTGGAAATGAACAACTGGAAAGATGAGGGAAAGATTCATAGATGTATAAAACCATACAGAGATTCGGCATCTGTCTTCACAGCCCTTCAATAGTTGTTGCGTCAATCTCTGCATTTACACCAAGGCTTCCTTGACTGTCCCAACTGTACGTGGTCTTTCTCTCCTCTAACTGTTGATTGGCAAGTCAGCACGCACTACTGCCTTGAATATCTCTTCGTGGCTTAAACTGCCATTTTAATATCTGACCACATTATGCATAATGGAGAATGGGGGAAAATGGAGAATAGAAAAGAATTTAAAATTACTTATGAGAGAAAACCTTGATATGATCAGTATTGGCATTTGGTGTATTTCTTTCCAGTTGTTTTTTTCTAGGTGTATATGTACTTTGTTTGCCTTTACCGTATATATCATTACTGTAACTGTTATTTGAATCATATGGTTATTGAATCTTTCCACACTTTCTATTCCCAGTTAGACAGACTTTGGGAGGTATTAAGAATTGAAGTTTTTCATATGATTTGTTTTACATGACTCTGGCAGACAGTAGGGGTTCAATAAATGTTTCTTTTGTTTACTTCTTATTCCTGTACTTTATAGCCATGGATTCCAGGACATGCTGTGCTTTTTGTTAAATAAACAATAGTGAGCAAAGGGCTATAGCGGGTCAGGGGCTTGTGAGGGCTGTTGCTCTGAGCCTGACATTTTTTGAAGCAGAAGACTTAAGGATCTCTTGAAGGGGAGCCCTAGGTTTGTTCTTCTTAGGTCTCTGGTACTATCTACTATCGCCATGACAGTGCAGGTAACGGGTGACATCAATGGAGTCCCCAGAAGACTTGTTTCCTAGCTGGCAGATAAAAGCTGGAGCAAAACAATGACATTTGTTCTCAAAGCTGGACGCTTGGACCCATACTGCTTTTGTATAATGTGACTGCTGTTGTTACTTGAATCTACATGAAAGACACAGGTAATGTGAAATGCTTTGAACACAAATCCAAGAGCAAGTAAAAATGCTTGGGGGCTTCCCTGGTGACGCAGTGGTTAAGAATCCGCCTGCCAATGCAGGGGACACGGGTTCGAGCCCTGGGCCGGGAAGGTCCCACATGCCGCGGAGCAACTAAGCCCATGTGCCACAACTACTGAGCCCGCGCACCTACAGCCCGTGCTCTGCAACAACAGAAGCCACTGCAGTGAGAAGCCTGAGCACCACAATGAAAAGTAGCCCCTGCTCGCCGCAACTAGAGAAAGCCCCCGTGCAGCAACGAAGACCCAATGTAGCCAAAAATAAATTAAATAAATAAATTTTTAAAAAAATGCTTGGAGCCTCTCAGCTCCCCATCATCCTAAGTTAATATTTATCTTTATATTGATGATGGAATAACATGGTTATTTTGAGCAATGTTCCCTGTGCTGCTTTGTACGTCACCAAAGTATTCATGTTGGCCTATAAATTCATTTTCACAAAACTCTCACTGAATTATTTAAACAAAGGACCCTAGAATGTTTTCCTGATAAAATGGCATTTTAAATATATGATGTAGTTTTGCTCAGGCACAGCCAGCTTATGGAACAAGCAAAATTCAATAACTTATTCCCTAGGGCGCCTCTCTTGCTATCACCTCCCAACTCACACCCCCTATCTGCAGGGAGTGAGTTAGCATTGCTCCTCTAGGGTAAAAATAAACAATGGCCGAATAAAGCTCATAAATCTTGGTGAACAATTTCCAGGCAATACCAAGAGGTAAGTTGTGGCTCTAATGACGTTCTTGAAGGGAAATTGGACTTTCCTTGAAAAACAGAAAACAAGCCAAGAAACTTTTATTTTCATCGTTATTCACTTTCTGAGCTTATAGATCAAAGCATATCTTCTGCTTTTAGGTGAGCACTCTGCACAAGGAAAAACCAAGAACTGACAGCTTGATGAATCCTCTCCACACCTGGGCAATAAATATGTAAGTTCCCTAATTCCACTCACTGAGATACTCATTAATATCTGTTTTGTTAGCCTGCTGCAGCTCAGATTATTTTTAAAGACTTTTATAACCTGAAAAGTTAATAGCTTGTGTCAGTTAAACCATCATTTTCTATTTGTCTAAAAACAAACTCTAAGAACATTTGCCAGAGAAATAAATGTCTTGGGGGCTGAAGAAGATTCTTCCAGTTGCCCTGCCTACCTCAGGAATGATACAATTCCTCCTTTCTGCCTGTTCGTAATGTTTCCTCATAGATGTAGTTTGCCTCTGCCTGGGTCAGCATATATATACTTAACAGTGGCAGTTAGACAGGGTTCTATTGCTAAGGAAGATTTGCAGGACCCAAAATGACAGTAAAAAAAAAAAAAAATAGTATATGACATAGGAGCTGCATTAAGGTAAGAATGCGCATCACAGCCAAAGGTTGGCTCAGGGAGAGGGGTCCAGAGATGCCAGGTGGGAGGTCCAATTGTCCTCTCTCAGTAAGAACCATACCCAGATGTACTTCCTCTCTGGAGCCAGGAACGATGGATGTGTGCACAAAGTACCTCAAACAAGGTGATCCAAAATGCACTCTCAGCTGGGGCTTCTTATACAGTAAGTCCCCTACATATGAACCTTCAAGTTGCGAACTTTCAAAGATATGAACATGCATTCCATCAACATCAGGCATGAGTGAAATGGCACTCTGTCTCCTATTGCTAACGACCCTTCAGCTCTACCATCTCCCACCTCCTCTCCCTCCTCCAGTCAGTAACTCTTCTTGCCTGTTCACTCGATGCCAGCCCCTGTATGCCAGCTGTTGTACTACTGTACTTTTCAAAGTACCATACTGTGAGAGTAAAAATGTTTCCTTCATTTTTTGTTTTTTTAATGTATTATTTGTGTGAAAAGTATTATAAACCTATGACAGTACAGTACTGTACAGCTGATTGTGTTAGTTGGGTACCTAGGCTAACTTTGTTGGACTTACGAACAAATTGGACTTACGAACACACTCTTGGAACAGAACTCGTTAGTATATAGGGAACTTACAGTACCCAGATGGTCACGTAGGCACATTCTTGCTGTATAACTAGATGAGCGACAGAGCCCTCCATGTGTCTCAATGAGACCAGATGCAAGGTGATCAATCTCATTACATTAATTGTTAATCAATGAATAATTGAAGCCTCTCAAAACTATGATTACAAGCAACTGCTATTCTGTGTGTTCCATTCTTTGACCAGGAGTCAGTGCAATGCAGGTACATGTCTTATTTCAGTAAAACAACTCAGCCCGATTTCAGGCCTGCTGGAATTAACCTTTCCAGCTTAGCATGGGACCGTCTTTTGCTTTTCTAGAATTGGGTAAGAAAAGTTTCTTTTGACTTATTTTTCACAAGCAGCATTGATTAAGTGCCCTCACAATTAGGGTTTGATCATTTTTAGAACCTGCAGAGAAATTTACCCTTTACTTTAGCAACTAATAGTAAAAAAGCAAAAGAACAGATAAATAGGTGTATGCCCAGAATTGGCCTAAACACAATGGTAGTCACTCTGGGTAGCATCCGGGGGGAATATCATTGTTATGCCCACTACCTATGTCTACTTCCCAGCACAAAGACAGTGCTGTTATGGATACTCAGCCAGTGTTTATTGAATAAATGATGCCAGCCATGCTTCTCTGGCCAGGAGCAGGAGACGTAAACAAAGGAGTGTCATCCAGACATGCATCAGTGTCAGAATTTCATCCTTCTCTAGCCAGCAAGGGGTGGGTTAGGATGAGAGGAATCTGGGCCTTTGCCTATCCTTTTGCAATGCACTCTTTCAGATGCAAGATTCAAGAACCTGAGAAGTGTGAGAAATTTGTGGAGACGTGGTCCAGCCCTCTCTAGTATATGGCAAGCTTCCTTCCGTACAAGCTATGGTTTCTTTGCAATCCTGTGGCTAGTAAAAGGATGCCTTCCAGATTGTTAAAATGCTCAGATCTTAGTGACTAATTGTCCAGTTTGGAGGAAGAAGAAGTCTTCTGTTCAGTTGGGAAGAGAAAGAAAGAAGAGTCTCTATGCAGGAGACAGTCTCTATACAGAAGAAAAGGAAGAGTACTGACCCAAACAAGCTCAACAAAATGAATTATTATCCAACTCCCATTCCTTTCAATTTTTGTACTTGAAAAAATATTCCTAGCCTCTAATCTCATGTCTTTTGATTTGCAGAGGTAAATAGCTTCTGTTGCCTTTCTGAGTAATTGTGGGATTACATAACAATGTTCTGAAGAGTAAAGATGAAAGTAATGGGAAGAAACATATTTGAAATTGGTCAGTTCTATTGTCTATTTATCTTACTCTTTTTCAATATATGTCTATTAGCAACCATTGTACTTTAAATGTAGTAACCGCTGAGTAATTGCTTCCTCCTAGAAATCAGATATCACCTAGAAATAAGATATCAACTCAGAAATTCAGGATAAATAGGAATGCATTTATCAGAACTAGAAGTTGAGAAAAGAAATTGAGAAGTCTTTGGATTGGTATGCAACCGCAAACACTGATACGGACACATTCACTCATGTTAAAATTTTTCACCTCAGGATAAATTTCTAGATGTATTTAATGCCTGCTGCTTCGTATAACGATCATCTGTTTTGTGCTGAATGTTACATTTAATGGAATTCCAAAATACCTTTAATCTATGACCCTTGCCCTCTCTGCAAAGCTTTGTCTAGTGAGAACATGAAATCGCACATAAGAAATAAGAAAATAGAGAAAAAAGTTAAAAAGCTATATGGGCATGATTGATACAACTGATCAATTCAATCTAGTTCTAAAATCTCTTAAGACTTTTATGTCAACAAGAGGAAGGTTGATAGGAGTTTCAAAAAATATTATCCTTCACTGCAGATTTATTGCTATATTTAGGGACCATAATTTATTTAGAATAAGAAAATGATTATTTTAGTTTAAGCTTTCCCTGTATAATTCATTTTCCTCCCAGCTACTAGCTGATACCTCCCTCAAAATGGCTGTTAGTGCAAAAGTAACTTGTGGTAAGTTTTGAAGGCCGCTGGAATCAAAGATTAGAGATACATTAGCTGTATGTACTTCTACACATATTTGTGCTCACTTGTAATGCAAATATGCTCTGTTATCTTCTTCTGAGATTAATTCTTTTATGACAAGAAATTATTTTATGACAAAGTGACAAGGAATTGATTTGCTGTTACATAGGACTTCTGCTAAGGCCAGAATTTTTATGCCAAAATGCAGAGCAGGAAAGCACATCCTTTTCTTACTGATGCCAACAAATGGTCTGAACAAATTGGTTAATAACGAGTGTGAAGGGACATTAGCTAATAATATCTATATGGGGAAAATATATAAAAAAACTAAATGTAAAAAAAACTAGAAGAAAAATTTGTTAGGTTGTATTATGTGCCTGATTAAGAATTTTCAGACCAGGAAACAATATAACACAATGGAAATAATAGGAATTCTACTACATCATGACTTAAAATTTCCAAACATAAAAATTATCATAAAGAAAACTATAAATTATAAATCAGGAATATGTTTGTCATAAATATGAGACCAATTCATTAATATTTTAAATATACAAAGACAGTTATACAAATCATAAATTTTTTAAATGAGCAAAGGCCAGGAACAGGCAATTCACAGAGGAGGAAATAAAAATGGTAATATAAAATTATAGAAGAGTTCCTGTACTATTACTAATCAAAAATGGAATTAAGACCAAAAAAATTATAACCTTCAATTACTTGAGTTTTTCTTTTCCTAATTTTTAAAAATCATACTGGTGAAGCAAATAGTATCATATGCTGCATTTGACAGTATAAATTGGATTAACTGGATTAATCTTTCCAAAGAGCAGTTTGGTAATATTCACTAAGAGACTTAAAATATTCACATTTGTCACCTAGTAACTTCACTTTTAGGAAATTTTCAAAAGGAAATTATTTGAAATGTGATTAAAGATTAATATACAAAGAATGGTAGCAAACATTTAGAAACAGCATGTCCAGTGGTATGGAAATTTCAGATAAATTAGGTATGATCCAATCAATGACATTATACAACTAGCAAAAGTGATTATCAAGACAATTTTTAAATTGCATGTAGACATGTCCAAGATATATCTTAAATGAGGGGAAAAACAATTTTAGAACTGAAAAGAAAGTCTTTTGATTGTTCTGAGAGCAATCCTGTGCTTTAGAAGGGAGGAGACCTACTGCCACCTGGCCGCTCCCTCTCCAGTAGGTCTCCTGTCCGTTCTGTTCCAAGCCACCTGCCAGTTTAAGAAGTGAGGGGAGTTTCAGATCAACGAAGAACCAAGGGGCAGCAAGACCAATAACTTGTATGAAAGTCTCATCCCACAGATCCTCAACAAAGTGGAATGTTACCCATTTCTATTTTTCTTGCAGATGCAATTCACTGTACTTCTGTAATTTTCTAAATGATATCCTTGATAATCTAAAAGCATCTTTGTGAACTTCCAGAAAAGCTTAACATGTTCTTCAATTATTTTTCTTACATTTTAAAATGAAGAATGAGGGCTAAAAAGAAAACATCACAAGTAAAGCAAGATTTATTTTCTGATCCTAGTCTATGGCCTTCAACAAATTTCTTTATAATGCTTTGCAGTAGGTTCCACATCTATAAAACCAGGATAGAATGACCTTTTCTCCTAGAACCATTGTGCTTCTTTGCTTATAAAGTGTTGTCAATATGATTAAAGAATCTATCATGGGGGATTCCCTGGTGGCGCAGTGGTTGAGAGCCCGCCTGCCGATGCAGGAGACACGGGTTCGTGCCCCGGTCTGGGAAGATCCCACATGCCGCGGAGCGGCTGGGCCCGTGAGCCATGGCCGCTGAGCCTGCGCGTCCGGAGCCTGTGCTCCGCAACGGGAGAGACCACAGCAGTGAGAGGCCCGCGTACCAAAAAAAAAAAAAAAAGAAATGCCCTGCTTTACAGTCCTTTCCACAGACTAAGACTTGACCTGGATCCTGTGTCCACTCTCTGGTCTTCCAACTGTCCCGCAAGACACAGTAACCGGTGTCCGGCTCCCGCACTGCAAGGCAGCAATGCAACCATCCCTAGCAAAGGCCCTGCCTCACCGATCATAACATGAGGGAGCAAGATGCAGGTCTCCACGCTGGTCCACTGCCCACCCTCACCCCCACCATATCATCCTCCTCCCAGACTCCAGCAAACCACCAGCACTGCCATCTGCAGCACGACAGCACCTACCCTGCCATGCCGGGCATGTGCCCCTTTCCCAATTAAAGCACAGAAGCTTCCATCTCCTGCTGTTTTGGGGCGCCAATACAGAAACTTCTTTCTGTACCGCAAACAAGAACACCCAAAGTAATAAACCAAAGCCCTGACTCTCCTTTCTGTGAAGGAGAAGTGCAGAGTTGCCTGTTCACTCTTCTCCCTGATAAGTACACGGAAGCAAAGCATGAAACTTGCCAATCAATTTCTTAATTACTCACATTGTTACCCCAAGCAACAGACCTCGAACGATGTCGCGTTAGTGATAGGGTGCGGTGAAGTGCTTTAATCAGAAGAGGAGTACGATGAGATTTGTGCTTGAGACACATCACTGAGTGTTCAGTGTGGAAGATTAATTCAACAGGAGTAAGACTGGAAGCGGATAGGTCAGAGGGCTATTTCAGTATTCCCCGGGAAAAGAACAAGGGCTTCACCAGGTCTGCAGATACAGTAGGGATACAGAGGAAGAGGCAGAATAGAATAAAGAAGTGTCTGGAAGGTGACATTCTCCAGAGGTAGGGATTGTGTGAATGTAGGCACTGGGAAAGAACTATTAGGGGTATAGATTATGCCCACACATCTAGCATGAGTGCCTGGATGGATCATGAAGGTAAGAGCAAAGATTGGAATTACGGAGCGAGAGGGAATAGGTTTGGGAGGCAGTCTAGTGGGTTTCCTTTCAGACTTGTTGAGGTTGAAGTGCTTATGAGACATTCCAGTGACTCTACTGGGTGGAAAAATTCAGCTGGTCGCTAACATTTCTTACCAAGAGATGGTGTCCCCCAGCATCTCTACGTCTTCACTTTCTTAGAATCTGACCTTTTTTGTTTCCCCCTTTCCCACCCCACAGGCTTACTCTTCAGCTTCTGTGCTCCACGGTTAGAAAGGGAGAAAGCCCTGTGGATTCAATCCTGACCTCCAATCCTGCTCGCCAGTGTGCACCTGTCCCAATAAAGTGATGTCCAGATGACACGCAATAATCTAAGAGAATCGGAAACCATCCTGGGTCTCTCCTGTCCTTTAAGATGTGAAAAAACACATTACCACATTTTATAGGAACATTCCTAGGGGAGGGGATTTTAGGAGGGGCATCTGTGAGCAGGTAACCTGACAGCCCAGGCAGGTGCCTTCACTGATGAAATGACTGTCCCTTGAGTTTAAAGTTTTCAGAACTAACATTTCTTATCCACGGAGACTTTCCTACTTTCTCAGTGTTCTTTTATTACCTAACGTTTGTATTTATTGTTTTCTACTATGTTAATGCAGGGAACATTTGCAAGTGTATTATTAAATATTGGGTCAAAATCCTGCCATGCCACTTTGTACATAAAGATATTTTATTCATACTTACATGTGTTACTTTTCATGAATAATTGCTGTACTCAACACACTAAAAATATGATAATATGACTGTGAAAATGACAATGATATTGTCTTCCCATAACTATGAGTATTTTTGGATTGATTATTAGACTATGAGAACTCACTAATGAAAGGCATCTAATAAGTGAGAAAGGGACAAAGGATTCACGTATCAGACCCTGTTCAAGGGAAGTCAATTTACCATTTCTTTGGTCTTTCTCTTTGTAATTCACACTATGTGACAAGGATGTAAGGGCATTTATGACACTGTACTGCATTCATTATGAAGATAACAGGACTGTGATTTTTCATAATCGATTTGATTGACACTATCTCTGTGCATTTTTATTTTCTTTTAGAAATGTACTGATTTGTTCTAGCAATCATTCTTAAATCTCCAGTTTGTAGAAACCAACATTTCATAAATACATAATTGTGATATTATTTTTCAGTGTATCACTTTCCTAAAAATACCATATGATTATAGCTGCCGCTCCATCAGGGTCAAATTCTTCTGTTGAAGGCTGAATGATAAACCTTGACCACTCCTTGGACACAAGGGATCAAGACATCATGATGGCTGAAGTTCTGTGGAAAGTTCTGGAACGAAAACGCTGCCAGGGGCAGCTCTTTAACTTTTATGATTGCCTAAGCTGATTTTGGTGCTAGATTATCCTAGTGATACGAGGACAATGTAGTAGAGACAGAGGGTACATTTAAAACTACCTTTTACAATTTATTTTGTTGCAGTGTATTTTAAAATGTTCAGCGTTGAGGAGTATGTGAATAGTCACTTTGGTTTTTGCTCCCTGATGTCTGCACGACTTCTAATCAAGGACACCAAACAAGAATACTTATATTTTTTACTGGTGCCTCTTTATGTTTCTTTGAGAAGAAAAATGGGGAATAAAAAAGAAAAAGAACAACAATAGGGTATAGAAAAAGGCTAGGATCTCCAGTACCTACACTTTCCCTTGAGGGATGCTTTGCCCATGCTTAACTCTAACCTAGAAGTCTTTAAATGGGTGCAGCAGTGGCTAGAGCATGCCAACCATGGAGCATTTGTCTTCAAAAGAAAAATATTCCAACACCCCCAGAATGCTTTACAGAGCAAAAGCATTGTTACACAGAATGTAGTAAAGATACAAACTCTTCTGCAATTTAAATTACTACAAGTGATATGCTATTTTGACTTCTAGAAAAACCATTTTCTTGACCTTAATAAATATTGTTCGAAGGGAGTTTATAAGGATCAGGAAGAAGGAAAGCTTTTTAAACATAATAAAAGAATGAAATTCACTCTAGTTCAAGAATTATACATAAGGAATATGCTTTATACTTACAACTATAGCATTAAATCTTTAAAAAGTCAAAGTGATAAGAGGATTGAGATATTTGCAGAGATATTCATGGCATTTTGTAAAGTCAATCTCAAAGGTAATGTCTGCATTTTTATAAGTCAACTTGAATGTCTGTTGAAATAAGGCACTTGGTTTTCAAGCCAAAATTATCATTAATCAGATGTTTTTTTAATTATCTGATTTAGATGATTTACTTTTTTTTGCAGCCCCCCCCCGCCCCTACTATTTTTATGCCTGATTTCTTATAAGTTTTTTATTCTGATATACAGTTCAAATGTCACTGCAGCCAAGGAAAAAATGTATTTAGATCAAAGGCAAACCTTTCTGTGTGTTTGTTCTGCATGACAATATGAATATAATTTAAGTCTATCAATAGTCAAAACATAAACAAGAGCTAATTAACTGTTGTCATCTAAGAATAAGCGGATGTTGTTGTCTGACACACTGGCTGTGATCAGTCAGCAGAGAAAGACTTCTAAATTCCCCTTGCTGAGCTGAAATATTCCCTTACATATCTGACAAATCTGTATCTTATTTCTTGTCTACCTGCCAAACTTAAGTTCTTGAGGATCAACTTAGGACACCGACAAACCTTCAACAATGAGCAGGCTAGCTCTTCCGCCTGATTTTTCTCCATCGAGAATTTATGGGGTTCTAAAAAGAAAAGTCCTTTAAAAGCTGTTTTTTGAGTGGTAGTCTCAAGACTGTGAATTTGTTAATTATTGCCTAATATTGAAGATATCCGTCATTGTGATTAATTAACTAATAAGTACCTTGAACTGAGAATATGTCATGGATTATCTACAGAACTTCTGGTCAAAATTTCCCCACAAACACAAACAAGACTTCTCATGTTCCTTTAAATGAGTATACTTTGTCTTTTCTTCAAGGGGATTTATCCTATGGGCCTGAACACCTTTTTCTTGTTCTGGATACTTTTTAAAGGAAAAACAGTTTCGATAAATAATGAAAAAACCTCTATCTTGTTCATCAATATTACATTCCTGAACTTAAAGTCAGAATTCTACCAAAGTGATTACGGATAATATCATTGGTTAGTGACACTGTGTCTGAGGCACTGTTTCCAGGCACTGTGCTAAAACCTTCACATCTGTCATCTCAGTTAATAAGAAAACAATGATAAGATACAACTTCTAATATTATGTTATATTTGTTTTATTATTTTTCTCAGCAGCAGCATATTCATTTTAGATATATGGAAACCAAGACAGAAAATTAAATAACTTACCCAAGGTGGTACAACTAGTAAGCAGTAAAAATTTGGATTCCAACCTAAACCCCAAATCACTGCTCTTCATCACTTTATTACTTAGTCTTTCTAATCTCAGTTTACCTATATATAAAAACGGGTTAACAATTATGCTCCTGGCTGTAGTTAGTGGTAAAAGGACCACTTTACCATCCCATTATAAACAAAGGTGACAAAGTCATGCATTAATCCTATGAAATCTCCAAAAAACCTACCAAAATTAATAAATTAATTTGTAATAGTTGAAGAATATAAGATCAATATACAGAATCAACTGGTTTCTTTTATTTAGTAACCAAAAAATGAAAATTAAAAAAAATATATATACCATTTACAATTATGCCAGTATATATAAAATTCTGAGGGATAAATTTTACAAGATATGTTCACTCCCTGTACACTTAAAAACTGTCAAACTTCTAAGAGAAATTAAAGAATACTAAATCATGCATTAAAAGACTCAATATTATTAAGATGTCAGTTCTATTCGAATTGATCTACAGATTTATTACAGTTTCAGGCCAAATTTAATTTTCTTCTTTGTAGAAATTGTTAAGATGATTCCAATGTTTATATGGAAATAAAATGGACTTAGAATAGCTAAAACATTTTCTTAAAAGCCTAAATTTGGAGGACTCACAATACTGGATTTAAAAACTTACTTTAAATCAAGACCGTTCAGAACTGACCTAAGAATAGAATTTAATCAATGAAATAAAATAGAGATTACAGAAAGAATCAAATGTATGCTTTTCTCCTATATACACATGAATATATGGTCAACTGATTTTTGACAAGGGTGCCACAATAATTCAATGGGGAAAGGACAGTCCTCTCAACAAATTGTTCTGGAACTCACGTGATGAAAAAGCAAAGCTCAACACTTACCTCATACCACACACAAAACTGACTCTAAAGTGTCATAACCTTAAACATTAAATCCAGATCTATAACATTTGCCTTCTTTAATGTCAGTAAAGATTTCCTAGATAAGGCCCAAAAGGCCAAAATTAAAGACAACATCAGTCGAACTTTAAACTAAAAATTCTGCTCTCCAAATGAGCGTTAATAAACTGAAAATGCAAAGCCAAAGGATAGGAGAAAATATTTACATTATATATATCTGACATGGCTTAGATCTAGGACATGTAAGGAGCTCAAAAAGCTTAAAAATAAGAAGTCAATCCACTGAAAAACAGAAAAAAATTAGAAAAGACAATTCACTAAAGGGGATATATGATTTTCTGATAAGCACATGAAAAGACACTCAATATCAGTTATTCATCAGGAAAATGCAAATTTAAAACTACAGTGAGATACCACTACATATCCACAGGAGTGGCTAAAATTATAAAGGCCAACAATGCCAAGTGTTGATGGAAATATGGAGAAACTAGAACTCTCATACATTGCTAGTGGGAATGTAAAATCATTCAACAATTTGAAAAACAATTTAGCAGACTCTTCCTGGGATAAAATTTAAAAAGTTAAATATATACTTCTTATATGACACACCATCTCCACTCATATGTATTTACCCAAGACAAATGAAAACACATGTCATGGCTATACAAAGACCTGTAACCAAAGGTTCATATTAGCTTTATTCATAATAGCCAAATGTTACTAAACAAATTGTGGTATAGTCACACAATGGAATACCACTCAGAAATAAAATAGAAAAAAACTACTAATACACCCAACAAAATGAATCTAAAAAACATTATGCATTATGCTGCAAAAAAGAAGCCACACATAGTGGAATGCATATTTTATGACTTCATTTATATGAAGCACTAGGAAAGAAATCAGCCCAGTGGCTGTCTTGAGCCAGGATATAAGGGGAATGCCAAGAGAGAGGGAATTTTTTGAGTTGATAGAAATTTCTGTAGTTTGATTATGGCATTGATTACAGAGGTGTACATATTTGCCAAAACTCATGCTGTAGACTTAAAATGGGTATATTTTTATATGTAAAATATACCTTAATAAAATTGACTTTAAAGGTATTTTTAATAATTAGTGATGTTGAGCATCTTTTCATGTGCTTTTTGGCCATCTGTATGTCTTCTTTGGAGAAATGTCTGTTTAGATCTTCTGCCCATTTATAGATTGGGTTGTTTTTGTTTTTTTTGATATTGAGCTGCATGACCTGTTTGTATATTTTGGAGATTAGCCCATTGTCAGTTGCATCGTTTGCAAATATTTTCTCCCATTCTGTGAGTTGTTTATGATTTCCTTTGCTGTGCAAAAGCTTTTACGTTTGATTAGATTTTGAGCACCCTTCTCTAGTATCAGGTGTTTGTGATATCTGTGTATGCCCTTGCTCACAAACATAAACCAAGCCTCTGTGTGTGTGTGTGTGTGTGTGTGTGTGTGTGTGTGTGTGTGTGATAAACTCTGATAAAGGACAGAGTGTCTTTGGCATGCTGGCAACATATTATTAGAGAGCTTCTCCTGCTGCTGTTACAGTACAGTATAATAATGCTGTGTGCATTTAAATTATAAATGTAAGTACAGTTCATTATTTATAGCATTTTGCTTGGAACTAAAACTAAAGCAAATGAAAGCATTTAAAACAAAAACTGTCAGCCACTACATTGCTGTTCCCATTGGATTGCCATTTAATGATCTCAAAGAGCTTACATGAGTTGATAGATTGGAGGAGGCACAGATGAGGTTTTCGCGGGATTTGCAGTGAAACCCACTTATTTGCTGAGTGCGGTACCACTGTTTGTGATATGTGTGCTACAAGAGGCAGGTTTTAACTAATTAGTTTTAATAATTAGTTCTATTAGTTAAGAACCATGATTCAGAAAAGTACTGAACTTCACTTTGACATCCGCGACAGATGAGCCCAGTCTCAACTCTGTCTTGTTGTTGGGATATGGCCACTCCCTGGGATTGCCATGAATTTTTATTTCAAAAGAAGACTAGTTCCTCTAAAATCCTGCTAGCTGAGCTTCCCACTCTGTGGAGGTTCAGAATGTGGAGTATAGAAATGAAGTTGAACTGTCTGGATAGAGAAATGTGGGAAGTTTTCAAAGGTTGAAGTTTTTAAAAATGTGTGTGGGAAGGGAATAGAAATTGAAATCATCTATTAATACCACATTCTAATAGTTATCAACATCATCATCATCATTCTCAATAAAGTTTTATTACCTCCTACTAGCCCAGGGTATTGTTTTAGACACAGCAGTAACCAAAAGACACCATAAGTGATAATTCCCTCTAGGAGCTTATTATATAGAAGATAATACATATAGTTTAAGAGGAGGGCTCTTTGTGACTTACTGCTAACATGGGCAAGTGAGGTGAAGTGATTAAATGGAAAACTAAATGTTATAGGGCATTGCTTGTTCTCCAAGCTGTGTGCACTGGGCACAGAGCACAGGCATGGAATAAACGATGAGCTCTGAGTTAGCGATGAGCTAGGTTCCATCAGTTTTCCTCTCAATTCTGAGATGGTGATATTAAGGTTTTGAGAAGATTAAGTAAAATAATGCATGCAAATCATTTAGCACAATGACTAGCATATAAACCAAGCATGAAAAACAATGACTTCAAAACAAAACCAAATTAAATGTAGCAGAGGGCTGATACAGACAGTTAAGTATACAAGTTTCGAGCATAAATAGAAGCCACATCCTGGAAAAGTTCTGCCTCTCTTTCTATAGGTGCTAAAGAAACTCTACATGTATTTCAGCCAAGTAGAAGCTTATGGAGGCAAGAAATAGTTAAAGGATGATGCCGCAGCAGATCTTTTTTGTTTTGCTTTTAAATTAATGTTAATGCAGAAAGGAAGGAAAAGGGCAGAGTCAAAAATATTTCCAAAAGAATATGTGTGATTTTGATGCTGAGAATAGCTCCTTTGAGTGGCACAATTTAATGCCACGGGATTATATTTCCTTCTCTCAGTCTATTTTAGGGGATAGTTTGGGCCAAAGATCAAGAAAGACTCCCTTCTCCTTGCTGAACCCAATTAATTAATAAGGTACTTTACTAAAGCAGTGAAAGGGTCACACTCTTAAGATACAAACATTCATCTAAAGATTTCCAGAAAAGATCCCTTTATTTGCTACTCAACTCAGTATTAATTAATAATCAGCAATTACCCACACTGGATTTTCAGACTTCAGCCACAAGAGTCTCTCTCCTGAATTGTTTCAAAGGCCTGAGATTTTCTGTGACTCACCCCACTCTATCCCCATTTTAAAAGGCATGGATTTTTAAAAATTGATTCATCCAGGATCAAGGTCGACAGATCACTGGATCTGTCCTTTGAGGTAACCTGCCAGCTTCTTTTATCCCAAGATGATGAACAGCAATAATAACCAATTACAATTTATACTGTCCAATTATGGGCATTGGGAAGCAGGTTTCCATTATTCTGTAAAAGACATTGCAAAGTTTCATGTAGGCAAAAATCCTCATGAAAGTGCAAGCTATGACAACTTAAGCACATCTTGTACTGTGTCATCTTATACATAAACTTGCCATAATAACCTTGTGGGTGGGTTGGGTTGCTACTATCAATTTTCCCCTTTTTATATATACGGAAACATATGGTTGGCTCCCAGCAAAATAATTTATTACTAACGAATATGCAGACTGTTTATAAGTGGCCAAGAAAGCTTTGGCTATAATCCAGGTCTTCTGACTTCTAGTTCAAAGCCATTTCCATCAGAGAAGCTGAAATTTATCTTTCCCTAGACTTGAAAGATCAGTTAGCCTACTGACCTTGCCCGGAATGTAATCGTGACTGCTAGATTACCAAAACTGTCATTATTGTCAACAAGAAGTTATTCAGCCAAAGACTTAAAAAGAAAATTCTCTTAACACCTTAGCTTCATGAAGAAAAAAAAGAATTTAATAGGTACTTATTTGGAGACACTTATTATCAGAATGTTTTGGGCTAACAGAATGATTAAAGCTTACATATTCACTGATATCTAAGCAAATTATATCACTAGACTCACAATCCTATGACAACTTTTCTATAGTCTAAAGCAATGCTATTCAATAGAAATGTAATGTGAGCCACATATGTAATTTAAAATTTTCTAGTAGTCACATCAAAAATAGAAACAGATGAAATTAATTATTTCAGTATATGTATACATTAACTATGAAAGAAATACGTTCTTTTTTCAAAACTAAGTCTTTGAAATCAGTTGTGCATTTTACACTTACAGCCCATCTCAATTCAGACTTGCCCACATTTCAAATGTTCAATAGCTACCATGTTTCAAGACTACCATATTGGACAGCATACGTCCACGGAGTCTAGGACCCCCAATCCTGATATCTAGTAACTCTAATACCCAAAACTAAAAAGAGGGAGCAGGAAGACAGAAAAATACTTTAAAATATCAAATAGTTCAGAACCAGTGCTTAGTGATAGAATCAAATACTTGTCAAGCTATACAATTAATTCTTCAAAATAAAGTGTTGTCTATATGATTTTTATAAAGGAAAACTGTGTTAAATTATAAATCAGTTGTCCTACTAGATACTCCCATTCTCCAGTTTTCTTCTCAAAAAAGACTACAACTAGGTTTTTAAATCTAATATATTGCACGTGGACCCAGCAGATATTTCCGCTTGGTATCAATAGTGAGATAACTATTAGGAATATAGTTAGAGATAAGGTAAGATCATTTTCAATTTTATCAACCACTCAGCATGTTGCAAATTGGTAAAGAGGAACCACCTGTGAACCAACAGGGGCTTATCATTCTCTGTCGCTTACACTATAATGTTTCCTTGAGGCATTCACTCATCTGCGTATTCTGTATTCGATTAGTTGTATCTACCTTGAATCTGTGACTCTTTTGTCAGGACATAAACACGATTAGGCAAAGCAAAAAATCTTCCCCAGTCATTATCACTTTGGTTTATGGTCCACCACCGTTCTGAATCTAGTACTGTCCATGAATTCTAGGTGAAAGTTATCCTCAGTGATCCATGGGTAACTGCATTTTCAAAACCCTTCCAGTTATTTTCCACCCTCTTATTTCGATCACAATTAACCACACGCAAATCCCTGACTATTCCAGACTCTAGGTATTACTACCTTCCCCAGAAATGCTCTTCCCCTTAGACCGCCATCCTCCATAACTCTTAGACTTTATAGCTTTCTCTAAAGACCCACAACAGAATTCACTGTCACTCCTTCTGTGTCTCATTGTACATTTTATATAACTCTATTATATCTCACAATTGATTGCAATGATTTTAATATAAAAATATATTTGTATATTTAACCTGTGTTCTTTGTATTTACATAGCCACTTCCAAATCCTCATTCCCATGGGGCTGGAAAGAATTCTACCACGGCATAGAGCCAACCTTAATAGGCACTCAGTGCATGCATGTGGAATGAACGAGTGATCTTAGTACAATTTCTGGCATATCAAAGTTTCCAAATCAAGTCATTAGCCTATGTTATAGCTATAGCCACATTACTAGGTGGGAAGGAAATAAAATTGGCCCCGAAATTTTAACAAAACCTACCTTAATAGGAAAGCCTAGTTTAAAATTTCTTCTGGCTAATTGTCCTTGATACATTTTTTCCTAATACCCTAGTAATATAACAATGGTGACATACATCAATTTACTAGATGAATTATTTATTGGGAACCTAGGTTGTTCCAAACACTGTCACTATGTCAGAAGTAAAATGGCAAGACAGACATAGCTATTGCCCACTTAGAGGTCAGAGAAAAAGATGAAAACTCATACATTTGCCTAAAACTAAAATTAAAATGATGAAATGCAACTGGAAAAGGCCCCACAAATACTTTGCTTCTGAAAAGAGAGCAAACCTGCTTCTCTGAAAAGCAAGATAATGGAAGGGAACATGTCTTTTTATTTCCTCACTGTTTGCCCACTCAAAAAGAGGATATGACCTAACTAAAACATTGAGCATGAATCCTGTGGCTGCGGGGATTCTATTTTTTGAGGAGAGCAAGATGATATTCTCATGCTTCTTCATCCCCAAGACACCCTACCTCTCTTTCTATAATACCTCTCTATTCTCCATGTAGAGACTGCAACACTCAGAAAACAACAGGCTAGAAAATAGGAACAGGTCTTAAGCGCATGCACAAAAAGAGTCCTAGGAATAGAATATTCGGAGTATTCTTCTTTTTCATCTAGCGTGCTGATTCGAATTGTTACAGAAGGAAGTCAGGGACGGGGAGCTGAAGGAGGGGTGTCACATGATTGAATCTCAACAGGGTTTATCAGGTGAAAGGCTGCCAAACTCCAGAAATGGAAATGGAAACTGTGTAGCAATTTGTTCTCTTGTCATGCATATGATATTGAACAAACACTCAAGTGGATGGTGAGTGAGATCAAGGCAATCTATATAGTGTGTGTTTATAAACACCAGGTCTAGATCCATTTCCTTCAAGGAAGAGTAAACAAGCTAGTAAAATACAGCCTATGAAGAAAAGCTGCAGTACAGGAGAATAGAACAAGATAAGGAAGACTCAGAAGGAGAGCATAGGTCTGAAACCAATTTATCATGAGAATCGTCGCATAAGCTTGGAAAAGAGCGTGACCCCTATGACACAAAGAAACCAACATTAAGAGTACAGGTTAAGAGGCAATGGCAGCATGTGAGCACAAGTGTTTTGAAGATTCCAAGGGAACCAGATATAGTAGAATTAAAATTCTCTTTTGAAACTAAAAATAGAACTACCACACAACCCAGCAATCCCACTACTGGGCATATACCCTGAGAAAAACCAGAATTCAAAAAGAGTCATGTACCACAATGTTCATTGCAGCTCTATTTACAATAGCCAGGACATGGAAGCAACCTAAGTGTCCGTCAACAGATGAATGGATAAAGAAGATGTGGCACATATATACAATGGAATATTACTCAGCCATAAAAAGAAACAAAATTGAGTTATTTGTAGTGAGATGGATGGACCTAGAGTCTGTCCTACAGAGTGAAGTAAGTCAGAAAGAGAAAAACAAATACCCTATGCTAACATATATATATGGAATCTAAAAAAAAAAGAAACGAAAATGTTCTGAAGAACCTAGGGGCAGGACAGGAATAAAGATGCAGATGTACAGAATGGACTTGAAGACACGGGGAGGGGGAATGGTAAGCTGGGACAAAGTGAGAGAGTGGCATGGACATATATACACTACCAAATGTAAAATAGATAGCTAGTGGGAAGAAGCTGCATAGCACAGGGAGATCAGCTCGGTGTTTTGTGACCACCTAGAGGGGTGGGATAGGGAGGGTGGGAGGGAGGGAGATGCAAGAGGGAAGAGATATGGGGATATATGTATATGTATAGCTGATTCACTTTGTTATAAAGCAGAAACTAACACACTGTTGTAAAGCAATTATACTCCAATAATGATGTTTAAAAAAAAATTCTCTTTTGAGGCAATAAAGAGTAGGGAAGAAAAAGGAGGGAAAAGACAAACAAAACAAGGAATGAGAAAAGGTCTGTAATAAATACAGAAAAGGTATTTTTTATTAGAAAAGAAAAATCTGTACAATTTTGTACTAATACATTTAAAAATTTTAATGAAATTGATGACTTTATGGGGAAATATAAATAGCACAGATTTACTCAACAATAAATTTAAAAAGCTGAAACTGCCGAGAACGGCATTTTCTTCTCTTCTGTGTACATTCCTCCTGCATAACCAACTGGAGGCTAAAACTGGTGTGAAGTCAGGGTACAGAGAGAAGGCCACCTTCTGTTCCCCAGCCCAGCAAACCAGAGCTCTCTAATGGAATTCGACACCTACCCTTGCTCACCACAAAGTGCGGCAGTCTTGCCTTTGATCCACGTCCTCCATATTTTCCTTGAGTGCCTTGGGAAGAAGAGTGCTGTGATATGATGGAAGATTTAGTTTCTCCTGGGACTCCCTGGACAACACTCTCTAATAGCCCAATCTTGCTGTAAGTTATTAAAACATTTGCGTGCACTCCTCCCTCATTTGTAATAATCTTTCTGAATCCCCTCTTCTCTTCCCTCATTAAGATGTTGTATTAGTTTGCTAGGGCTGTCATAACAAAATACCATACACAGGAAGGTTTAAACAACAGGAGTTTCTTTTCTCACAGTTCTGGAGGCTAGATGTCTAAGATGAAGTTGTCAGCAGGGTTAGTTTCCTCTGAAGCTTCTCTACTTGGCTTGTAGATGGTTGCCTTCTTGCTGCATCCCTGGTGTGTCTTTCTGTATGTCTTAACCTCTGCCTTATAAAGACACCACACTGCTGTTTTTTAAATAGATAACCAACAAGGACCTACTGTAAAATAATAATAATAAATAAATTTAAAAAGGCACCCATCAGATTAAACTAGGGTCCACCTAACAGCCTCATTTTAACCATAATTACCTCTTTAAAGACCCTATCTCCAAATACAGTTACATTCTGATGTACTAGGTGTTAGGACTTCAACATATGAATTTTGAAGGAACACAATTTAGCCCATAACAGATGCTTTCAAACAATGTAAGTATTATGAGTTTAGGCTTCACAGGCACTTAGCCTATGACCTTTCACTGGAGCATCTACTCAATTTTCTCTGATCTATATTTGTCCACACGTAAGTATGAACAATTTTCCTCTTACCCCTATGGATATCAGATTTCCTCTTCTATAAAATAAAGGGATTTGACCAGATACAATTTATGGTGTCCTCAAACCTTAACAAAATCAGGATCCTAAGTCACTGTGTATAAATTCAGTCAGAGAATGAGAAGGCAAGAGGCTGGTGGGAAAAGGACCAAAGCTCAAAAGAAAGATATAGCCAAGTTTCCTCCTTGTGAGTGAAAGCTCCAGCCCTCTCCTCCCTCCAGCCCTACAGAGGCAGGAAGCAGGAGAAAGACGAGGGAGCAACTCTCCTGCCTTGACCTCTAAACCTCTCAAGGAGGCCTGTCTATACCCAATCAGATGTGGCCTCCTCATTTTTCACAGACATACTGAGCACAAAATGTCATTGCTACCTACCAACCTACACATATACGTGCATAGAACTTCTTACATATGTTTGTAGACTTTACAGTATTTATTTGGCAAATGCCATGTTTGTTGTTTCACTTTTTTTTCACTTTCAACAACTCCAGAAATAGGATGCATCTTAAAATCACTTTGGCCTAGCAGCAGTCATGACGGAGGTGTCATTGCCTGGACATGTGTATATGAATTCTTGAGGTATGGGTGTGAAATTTACAAGAAATTCTCAGAGACAATAGTTGGTCATCTTTTTAAGATGTGTGATCGCCAACGTGCTTGATGACACAGAGGATATTTTGAGGGTGGGGGGATGGGGCAGAGGAGAAAAGAACACCTAAACGAGGTGTTAAAAAATAAATCTCACAACAATGGGGACGTACTTAATGCCACTGAACTGCGCATTTAAAATGGTTAAGATGTTAAATTTTATGTGATGTGTAGTTAACCGCAATAAAAAATAAAATGGTCGGAAGAGTCAGGTTCCGAATATGAAGATGTTTAGGACACGCGCTTACAAATTTATTCCCCTCTTTCCTTTCATATAAGTACGAGTGATAAGTGATAAAAATCTATACCCACACAAGACTAAACAATGTCTTCTATTAAATACAGAATAAAAATGCTAAATGGTGGGACTTCCCTGGTGGTCCAGTGGTTAAGACTTCGCCTTCCAATACAGGGAGTGCAGGTTCGATCCCTGGTCGGGAAGCTAAGATCCCACATGCCTCGTGGCCAAGAAACAGAAGAAATATTGTAACAAATTCAATAAAGACTTTAAAAATGGTTCACATCAAAAACAAATCTTTAAAAAATGCTAAATGGTAAAAAAAGTATGATGTCATAGTTCAATTGGAAGTTGTTTTCTTCCTATAGGTAGATGAAATACTGGTGTGTCTTACAATCAATGCATCTTAGATTCAACCAAAGATAGTATTTAATGAGGTCCTACTATGTGTCAGGCACTGTGGTAAGAATGGAGAATATGGAATGAACGCAGGCCCTGCCCTTCAGGAGTTTACATGGTCTCAGTACATATAGTCACTAAAATATGACATAAGAAAAATAATTAAGGGAGATGGGTGCTATAACACTGGAAAATAGTGCTCTTGGAGCGTACATCAGAGAGGTTTAATCTTGCCTGGGGGATCGTGGAAACCCCCTTGGAAAAATGATAGCTAAACTAGGACAGAAAAATGAGAAGGAGTTAGGCAGGAGTGAGGACATAATATTCTTCACAGAAAGGAGTAGCAGGTGCAAAGTCCTGAAAGCGAGCACAAGCACAGCTAACTATGGAACTAAGAAAAGTCGAACGTAAGTGAAGGAGAAAAAGGGGGAGGAGACATAGATAGAGCTGGAGAGGTAGGCAGGGGCTGTATCACACACAGGCCCAGGTCTTCCCGGGTTACACAGGCTGAGGCTCTACGTGTTCATAGGGGCAGCTTGAGGGGAGTTATGTTCTGCACCTGCCGCTTTGCTCATAGGTTGTAAGAATTTCCTCTGGGTCTTTTTTAGTAAACCATCTGTGACATTTCACAAATTCCCCTCACAGGCAAAGGTGCCTTGTCTGGCAAGAACTCTGCCTTAATTTCGCAGTTTTAAAAGTCTGCTGTCCAATCGATGCCTTAAAATTCCAACACTTAAGGAAGGTCCTAATTATTTTTATACAGTGGTCAGTTTTGAGTCTACTGTCTTTAAAATCAGCCCATTATTCTTAAGTTGTCTGATGCCTGAACAAGATGTTTCTCTATAAGAAGAAATGTCCTTAAAATGTAGTTGAAATTATTTTGTCAGCCAAGCAGATTAATCTTTGAGTAACGTGTGTGTGCTCCTATGAAATTTAAAATATTATGCACATCACCCACATTAGCCATGTATACTTGTCTATATTTCAATGTCGACGTGGTTGATCATTCTGCATAGATTTCAGCCCCACAAAAGAAGATAATACAATAACAATAAAAATAACCATATTAGCGTGGATGGTTAATTGTATGCAGCAACTTGACTGGGCCACTGGGTGCCCAGATATCTGGTTAAACATTGTCTTCGTCCATTTGGGCTGTTATAACAAAATAGCATAAACTGAGTGGCTTATGGACAACAGAAATGTACTTCTCACAGTTCTGGAGGCTGGAGTCCAAGATAAAGACACCAGTAGATTCAGTGTCTGTTGGGGGCCCACTTCCCAGACAGCTGTCTTTTCCCTGTTACCTCACATGGTCAAAGGAGGAAGGGATCTTTCTAGGGTCTCCCTTATAAAGGGCACTAAACTCTTCCATAAGGGCTTTACCCTCACCCTATCACATTTCAAAGACACCCACCTCCTAATACTATTTCCTAGAGGTTTGGGATTTCAACGTATAAATTTTAGAGGGACACAAACATTCAGTCCATTACAAACATTATTTCTGAGTGTGTCTGGGAGGGTGTTTCTGAATGAGATTAACACTTGAACTGGTAGCCTGAATAGAACAGATCACCCTCCCCAATGTGGATGGGGTTCATTGAAGACCTGAATAGCATAAAAGGCTGATAAAGAACAAATGCTTTCTGCTTGACTGTCTTTGAGCTGGGACCTTGATCTTCTGCCTTTAGACTCAGATTCAGATTGAGATTCACACCACTGTCTCCCCTGGGTATCCAGGTGGCTGACTGCAGATCATGGACTTACTTCTCAGCCTCCACAGCTGTATAAGGCAACTCCTTATAGTTTAAAATATATTATATTATATTATAGTATATATTTATATAATTTGTTCTGTTTCTCTAGAGAACTCATACTAGTTCAATAGCTAACAAAAATAGAGCCCTTAATAGTCCCAGATACTGTAATGAGGTACTTACGTTAAGTCCAATTAGGCTTGTAAATAACTGTAAGGTAGAAACCATTATTATCTCCATTTTGCAGATAAATAGAAATTGAGGCTTAGAGAGGTCAGGTAGATCTCCTAATGTCAGCTAACTTATTCAAATTCTCAGAACCAGTGTGGTATCATTATTTATTTTACAAACACTAATAATAGTAAGTATGCTGAACGTGGTTCTAAGTATTATCCAAACACTACTCAGTTAATCCTCCTAACAGCCTTGCGGGGCAGACACAGAGGTTGAGTAACTTACTGTGAACCAGTAGAACCAGGATTCAAACCCAGATCATCTGACTTCAAAGTTCTGAGCCTAACCATTTTCTCAGTCGTTAGAGGCCAGACTAGCCAAAAATGTCCACTTTATGAATTACCAGCTTTATGCCCTTGGTAGAATTGTTTAATCAGAATTAAACTCCGAGCCTAAATTTTCTAATCTTTAAAATGCCAACTACACGAGATGATGTATACATCAAATGAGATGACATACATTTCATTATGATTTTAGTAGTCATTGTGATCCTGCTTAGTCTATCACTTTATAACTATTATTATTGTCACTAATGATTTATATTAATTATATGTTATCATTAATTAAATGATTAATCCTCACAACTATGGGTGCTTCATTACAAGTATTGCAGACTGTTACCATTGTTTTTTTGTTTGTTTGTTTGTTTGTTTGTTTTGCGGTACGCGGGCCTCTCACTGTTGTGGCCTTTCCTGTTGCGGAGCACAGGCTCCGGACGCACAGGCTCAGTGGCCACGGCTCACGGGCCCAGCCGCTCCGCGGCACGTGGGATCTTCCCGGACCGGGGCACAAACCCGTGACCCCTGCATCGGCAGGGGGACTCTCAACCACTGCGCCACCAGGGAAGCCCCAGACTGTTACCATTTTTAAGAGGCTCTGTGTAAATGAAGTTTTATCGTCTATTACTTATTGCTGGCTGGGCTCTGTCTCAGTCCTCAACAAGAACAAAGAGGGAGGGAAAGACAACGGGATCAGGGTGAAGTGCCAAGAGACAAAAGGATATGGCTTGGAAACCCATTCTGAGTCATGGATCTCTCTCAAGAGGGAGAGTCAATGTTTATATTGCCACCATCCCAGTTCTTTTTCCAAGTATTGAGGCCATTTTCTGCCATTCTGTCTTGAAGTTTGGAACAACAAGTGCCAAAGACAATCCAAATGGTTCCAGTGCCCTTTGCTAAATCCTTTCTTCGAGAATAGTAAATTCCAAGTATAATATCTGAGCAAGGATATGAATAAAGTGACTTCAAGCATACAAAATATGAATCACAAAATACCAAAATTCACCACCGATGAAGCATAATCAGGGAAGTAAAACCTTCCCATCTCACTTGCAGCTGCAGAATACCTGGCCACTTGACTGACTCACCTCCTACCTGGCTTTGTGCTCAGCCATGGGACCTTCCTCAGCTCTACTTCCTTTTCCCCAATCCCTACACATCTGGGGAGACTTCAAGGTATTTTTTCTAGCTAAAGTCAAAACCTCAGTTGGCTGCATGCAACATTTTCTTTTCCTCATCAGCTCCCACTCCAAAATGCCTTAATCCAAAAACATTTGTGTTGCCATGGTGACTCCTATTGTAGTTGCTAGAAGCTTTTGTAAGACGCAGTCAGCGTCTTGTTATATTTCAGTTTTAAAATTTCCAGCAACAAGAAAAATGAAGTTTCCTTTGTTAGAATAGGAAGTGGAGTGTTTAGCAAGTTTATAAGCAAATGACAGAGATCTGGGAGCACATAAGACACCGGATTCCCAGGAAAGAGGGCCTTGAATGCTGACTACAGGGTGAGGTATCTCTAAGGGAGAAGATACCAATGCAAAACACAGAGCCTCCTGTTCTTTTTAGCTTTAAATGGTCTTCTCAGTTTCTAGGGGCCTAAATAAGTGATTGAATAATTCATCCAAAGGAAATTTCCAATATGAACTTGAAAGACCAGGGGTCCACAAACTACGGCCCACAGGCCAAACATGTCCTACCACCTGTTTTTTTTTTAAATAAAGTTTTACTGGAACACAGCCATGTCCACTCTTTTATGTGTTGCCTCTGGGTACTTTTACTCTACAATAGCAGAGTTTTGTAGTTGCAGCAGACACCATGTCACCCATAAGCATAAAACATTTACTATCTTGCCCTTTACCGAAATGTTGACCAACCCCTGCTATGGGCTGGGAAGAAGCAAAACAGTTAAAGGAGAGAGAGGGTGACCAAGTACAGTTTGGAATTTCATTAGAATATCTGCCTTTTGTCCCTTAGTTTTTCCCTAATACATTATTCACATCAAATTTAGAGCTCTAAAGTGTGGGAGAAAATCTCTTTCCCTTTTGTTTCAGCTCAGGTCCTCTAAGGAGCAGTTGCCTACACAGTATTAGACCTGCAAGAGATTCATTGGAGCAAGTATGTGAGTCCTGCCCTCACAGGAGCAGCCCTGCCCAAAGCAAGCCCCGTACAAACACAAGGGAGGACTTGGAAGGCATCATTGGGACTACCCATCAATTACGTTCCCCACGTTAGATCCAAGTGGAGCATTTTCATGGCCCTCACCCTGCCCCATCCTATTATTTCAAATTTATCATATTTCCAAGCTGCCCCCAATTGTTGAGAGGCCGATGTGCATACAGAGCACTACATTAAGTATTGTGATGGGGAAGAAGAATACAAAGGATAAAAAAATTCACTAAGCTCTGAGCAGCGGAAAGATCACTTCAGAACTGCTGGACAAGGCAATGATCTCTGACTTTCCCTGGCAGCTGTTTGTTAGGTTCTCAGAGCATCTGAAAAACTCTCTTCCTGACTTTGTTCCGAGCCCTCTGACACTCTGGACCACAGAACAAAGGGTCTGTATTATGCTGATTCTCTGATGGCTGTGCTCTGGGCTTCTCTTCTCTGTTGTCTAGATAGAGTGCATGCTGGTGGAGGAGAGATATTAGACACATGAAGTGGAACAGATGTCAAACTGCTTTCAAGTTCCCGATTATTATTCCTGCTTTACAATGGAAACAAGCAGAGATGAGAAAGGGATTTCAAAAAGATGAATCCCTGTAATGTTATTTCACAAGGCAAATGCTTGGCAGTCTTCATGTCTTTTCTTGCTTTCTCTGCCCAACCTCCTTTTGTCAAAATCTGACTGAAGAGTCGCTATGACCACCAGTTGAACACTGAAAATGATGCAGTCCGGAATCACTCCAAGCGTGCCAAGCTATTGTTAAATAAATATATTAGTGGACTGGGATTGATATTTACAGTGTATTATTATTGCTCTCTCTTCAAGCAACTTAAAAGGATGACCTGGAGTCTCAAGAACTTGTTAACTATTGTTTTAAAAAGCAGAATCCTTCTAGAATGCACTTTAGTTTCAGAATTAAATGACACCTTTCTTCCATGAAGGAAAGTCGGCAAGTCAGCCTTCTTTCATTGTTTTCTTACCGATACCTTGGAAATCAAGCCAACAGACACAGATATTTGTTCATCTCAAACCTCTGTCACCCTTCTCACTGCCATTTCACAGAGCCCTGTCACCTTTCATCCTTCTCCCTCCAATTCTAATTGGGATAAGGAAGAAAATAGAGAAAAGGACAGAGAGCTTTCTGTTCCCTGAAAGTTAAAAGCCTGGTAGCTTTCAAAGGCTCCTATCTCTGCTTTATGATTTTCTTGCCTTGACAACAACTTTCCTAATAATAAGTTGCTGGTAGAAATTCATGCTAATTCTGTAATAGAAAGAAAGAGACCTAAGTGTCCAGACTCTAGTTTATCAACCATTATACAAAAAGTAGTAAGAACTACTTTAATGAGATTCATATTAGCAGATATATTTTTAAGGTCAATCATCATACCTTAAGACCCAGAACTTACTGATGAGAGTAATTTGGTAAAAATGCATTCTAAATTTGGGTCTCCCACAGTCTTATCACCCACATCACCCATCCCGGGCGGAGTAAGGGTGTGGAATTCAAATTTACTGAAGATAATAAAACATGAGTAATTTTAGAAGATCATAATTAAAATTAATAATGGTTACAGCTGTCAATATATAGAGAACTCTCCTTAATTAATAGGTTTGATGTTCTTTCTTCTGTCCTATTTTAGAACAATATACATATCTGTGCCCATATATACATATAGATGCTGCTATTAATAAGTTACTGATTAAAGGGAAATCAACAGACACTTCTCCTGTGCTGAATTCTATCTCATTTGAGGTCAGTGGTTGCCAAAATGTTGAGTTGCCACAGGCCCTTGGAATTATTTTTCTTCTATGTGTTCCATGTTTTGAAACAGTCTACCGATCAAATGACCAGACTTAAATAGAAATTAATTAATTTTTTCCATTTCTATTCACCAAGGAATATGTAAGTATTCATCAGAGCTTGCACAGAGCTTGTGATATTTCGCTTATCACCATGAGTTGATATAACTTTAGCCCATAGAGGAGAGACAAGGTTTTATCCAGCAGCTGAAGCAGCTTTATTGTCAGTACGTTTACAGTTTCCACAAGGTTGTTTTAAAAAATAATGAACACTGCCCGCAGGTCTCCGTTACTAACTTCGTAAATCCCCAAAGAGCTTGGGACACTGTCGTTAAGCATTGTCCCAAGACAGAAGAGCTTCTTCTCAACATTTGTCCCACTCCAATATCCAGAAGCCACAGCCCACTCTTACAAGTAACTATTGATCACAGTGACAGATTACAGCCATGCTGCCCAGGGGTAGGGATTCCCTAGAATCTCAGGGAGAAATGGAGTCTGTCGAGAGGAGAGAATATATGAGTTGAAAAAGTGTCACAAGTGACTCTGATACAACCTTCACGTCCCCTCCTTAGCTGAAAACGACTTCTAGAAGTGATGTAATTCCTCAATAGAAAGGGCATTTGTATATTCAGTTATGAAAATTAAACCCTTTTCTATGAATCCTGGATGTAGCTAGATTACTGGGGAAATTCTCATGATCTGAAATACTTTTATTAGTTCCTCTGTGTTTTCGAACCGGGAAGTAATATCTTTTGTCACTCCTGAAGACTGATCACTCTGAGAAGAAAACAGTGCAGCTCCAGAATCCCTAGAGGCCGAGTTTGGTGCGTAGAGCATCTATCCCATTATAAGCACTCACATATTACTCAACACTCTTTTAAAAACACAGGAAAGGGGGCTTTCAGGGACTGCAGCCAAATTTCACCACAAATTCCTCCACACGCTCCTCTCATTCCAGCTCCTGGGTGGCCTTCTGCTTTGGAGGAAGCTACTTTGAACTTCAGATGCTAAGAGACAACAGCATCAGGACACATACTGAAGGTGGGGGGCAAAGCTCTTGTCCCCTTCCCTGTGATTATGAAAAATGCCTCCCGTGCTCCCGAAGTTAACATTCCAAATGAAACGGTAAACCTGCAATCCAGCAATCTATTTTGGAAACAGTAGTCTCGGATGTGCATGAAGTTGATTCTGTTGAACTTTGATAATCTGCCAATGTCTTCATCATATTTTCCAGGGAGCTTATTATTAGCTGTACTCACAGTCCATGCACACCTTGAATACATTAGAGTAATCCCCATAGCTTTATCTTTCAAAAGATTTTGAACTAGAGCTTTGGCTACTTTTATTCTCCAGTGGAAGTCTAAACCTGCCAAGGACTCACAAGTGGAAGTATGCCCAAAACCGAGCCTATTTCTTTTCAATATATTATCTTTCTCAGCAGAGTTTTGACAAACATAAGAATTGTGCAAGGTTTTAAGCTTGTAGCTTATGAATTAAGTTTCAGGTAGTCAATACTTCGCATTCATGGGAATGGGGATAAGAGAGATATAGCACAGAAGAAGCTAAAGACATAAAGAGAAGGTAGCATAAACAAACTGACTTCCAAATTGAACAAGTAGGTAAGTTTACATCTAAATAACAAAAGGGCTATTATGGAAATATCCTATGTCCACTGGACATTTTTGTTTACATTGAAATTCCCTGCATAGACAACATAGTTATACAGAAATGTATTAGAATAATAGACTCACCAAACAGGATACATAGGGCACTGAAGCTTCATTAATCTGAAACTCTGATTTCACACAGGAGGAAACTGCTAAGACACTGCATGTTTACATGCATATTTCGGGTCACGCAATGGCAGATCCAGACCGTTTGGGTTTGATTTTTTCCATTACAATATCTAATTACACATGAAGTTCCAAAATGCATTTGATTTTTGATCAAAAAGTATAAGAGTGGAATTAGGAGTAGTAAATCTGGGCTGTGGAGAACACTGAATAACATAGAAAGTAATGATATAGTCGAGATGAACTATTTATTGTATGCGCTGTGGTTGTGCTATTGTGTGACTTCTCAGACTCCTCAGTCTGGGAGAACTTGTTGAACTAAATCTCATTAAAACAAAATATCAATTATTAGTTGTCAATAAAAGACTGACTCCATGTGTTATGTTACGGAATGAAAAATGACATTGGCCACTCTGAGTCTGCCTGACGTTCTTCCTCCACTTTGGAAAGACGGAATTGAGAAGAATTTTCTTTAAAATCTCAGACATTTTTGATGCAATGCCAAGTTCTCGATATGGTTACATTTTAGAAATTTACTAAAATCTTACAAAGTTTATTTCATTTTTTGGCATGTGACATAAATCAACTTAATTCAAATGTCAGCACAATTGTGATAATTTGTGACAATTAATCCTCCAATGAATGATGCTTCATTAAAATATAAAAAAGGGTAAACCTCTGATACTCTTAAAGGAGGCTAGCACTTACTGCATTGTACTGAAATTGGGTTTTATTAGAACATCTTCTCTATGTATTCCCTGAAGAGCCTAACAATATCTTATTTACTATTAATATTCACAGACTCTACAGTTGCCCTGCAACAATCTTAGATCCCTATAGTATTTAGTACAAAAATTTGTGTTACATTGAACTGAATAGAATCCTTTTTGTTTCTAAATGAAGGCAGAGAACTAGACTAGATCAGATGTGTGCATTCCAATGCAGAAATGATCAGAAAAAACACATCAAAAGGGGATCTGTTGCTATTTTCTGATGGCACACATGGAGGAGAGTTAACTGCCCACCAAAATCTGCCAGAGTACAAAGGTGACATTGAGAAGTGGCTTCATAGGCACGGCTTACATTTCCCAGCCTCCGCTGCAGGTAGGTGGGAGCATATGATTAATCCTCACTGGATTTCTGTACATGTGAGAAATAACTTCCCTTGTGTTGAGCGACTGAATTTTGGTGCTTTCAATTATTGCAGCAGCTACTCTGAACCTAATAGAAACCACAAAATATCCCTATGCCTACCAGTCCCTTTTATGAAACTTTATACACAAATATCGTTTTCTCCTGGACGCGCTGAGCTGGTGAGGTTAACAGTATGTCATTCAGGAGTTGCGACACTGCTTTTGAAGTACTGTATTATGCAACAGGATTTGCTACTTTCAGCTGAATTCATTATCAAAGCGACCCCGCTGACTTTTCTGCTGGTGGCAGATTTTTGAGGAGCTTATTCCAATCTTTAGGAAATCATCATTATTTTTCCCTTCAATCAAGCACAGGTAGATATTTCCTCACTTTCCTCTCTTCCTCCTCTTTCATTCTCCTTCTGTCACCCACGCCTACTTAGATTCGCTAAATACTTACACAAATTTCTTTTTCTAACCAAAAGGCCTAATTTTAACTGCATTTTTTATAATCATAAAATCATTATTTTCCATACCTGATGAATAATTAACAATTGAAGAAGTAGATATTTGCTTGGACTTTACTTACGACTATGTTGAATTCTCCACTGAATTTGAAATAAGGAAAGGCAGACCTGTCAACGATATCACCTATTGGAAAATATTACTGTGGTACTAATCCTTTAATGAGACAGTAAGTAGGCCGCCTTTGGAAACTGGAGTCTTTTATGTTATAAAGATGTACAAATCAAATTTACTTTGCACATATTCAGCACACGTTCAGATTTATGCCTTTAATAAAGCACAGCAGTGATCTGGTTGCATAGATGAACACTGACATTGTGCAGTAGAATTTTCCCAGTGGGTGCTATTTGCCCGCAAGCCATACGAGGAGAAGGCTGCGTGGTCCCCATAGGGTAAAAACATTTTCCAAAATCCTGCTGGGTAAGTCAACAGTGAAATGGACTTCTAATGAGAAATTGGGTAGTTAGAAATTCTGTTATCATTTAGTGATCATTTGATCTGCAAACATTTGTGGTTGGCTAAGTGCTCTCACACTTCAAAAAATGATACTATCTTTATTATTTGAAGGAAATCTGGCTCCCTTTATACTCTTGAATTCTATCCAGTAAAGAGTTCCCACCTCGCTCTTCTAATTAGTGAGCTGTGCCTAGCACCCACAGCTATAGTACTAGTAGTGGGAGCTAAGGTCCCAAACATCTCAAGGTGGATTATAAGACCCTGTGTAATTTAGGTAAAGTTTGCCTTTCCAGTTCTATCTCTCATAACACATGCTTCCCCAGCATCCCTCTACTTTAGCACACGGACATGTGCAAACACCTACTCTCCAACCTTGTGAGCTGTTGGTACCCACTGTATATATTCTTAAACAGAATTACTTTAGTTCCAGGCTGAATGTCCTTTCCTCCAGAAAGCCTTATCTCATAGGTTTCATTCTCTGAGAAGAAGAATAACACAGAGTTTACTCTGCCAGAAGATTTTTAAAGAGTTCTCTTAGGATCAATATCTGATGGAAGAAAGGGAAGAAAACAAGATTGGACAGAAGGGGAAGTATAGCTGTGTTGAAATATCAGAAGAAACCTGAGCTGACTCCAGAGGGAGTTTTGAAGCTGACCCTTAAGTGCTGTCCTAAGTTGGGAGACAGGGTGGGGAGTTTGTAGCCCAGATCAACCAGGCACTGGGTGCAGAGTACCCGAGGAAGGAGGCATAACCTTGAGTGAGGCAGCTCTCATCAGTCAAGGCAGTACGTGAATGGTGCCTAGAGCGGAACGCTTTCTGCCTGGAGGATTCTCAGTAATTGATGGGATCCGCTATTCCCTTATGAAGGGTGATAAGGAAGCACATCGCAGCACTCAACACACACCTCCTCGCGCTCCACTCAGATCCACTTCTTTAAATGAAAATACTTCATACCAAAATTCATGGGATGCAACTAAACCACCAAGTAGAGAAAACTGTATAGTCTTAAATAAATGAGATAAGAATACAGGACAAGAATTTGGAAGACAAATAATATCAAAGAAAGAGGAGTGAAGAGAAGTTAATCAGAAAAAAGGAAAACAAATACACAATGGAGAGATTCGACAAAGTCACAATTGGCTGAAAAGACCATTAGGACTTTGCTGGCGGTCCAGTGGTTAAGACTCTGCACTTCCACTGCAGGGGGCACAGGTTCGATCTCTGGATGGGGAACAAAGATCCCACATACTGCGTGGCACAGCTAAGAATTTTTGAAAAATAAAAAGTTCAAAAAAGATTATTAAAATTAATAGGCTGATGGAGAGAGAGAGAAATAACCAGTTTAGTCGTGAAAAAGCTGATATCATTACAGATTTTACAGACAAAAATGCTTTCATTTGTAAGAGATAAATAAATTCTTAAAACATTTTAATATTGAATTACTCAGGTCAATAATTTAAAATTTTCTACCTAAAAAACTCCAGGTCCAGATTGTTTCACTGCTGAGTTCTACTAAACATTAAGGGTGAATAATTCTAATGTACACAGACTCTTCCAAAGGATTAAAAATAGGTTTCAATTCTCAACTGATTTTAAGAATTAGCATTGTCGGGATAGCAAATCCCAGTAATGTCAGTAAAAGAGAAGAAAGTGACAGGCAATCTCACTCATAAACAATGATACAAAAAATCCTAAAGTTTTCACAACTCAGAAACAGCAATATATGAAAAGAATACTACATCATGACAAAAGTGGATTTATGTTAATCCTAAATTTGGTTTAACATTGGAAAATCAGTCAATGTAAGTTTGTTAAGATAAGTAACCAGCAAAGATACAATTCATAACTTCTAAACTAGCTGAAGCAAATAAGAGAATTTTTAAAATCTTGATAAACTGAAGATGACAGAAAAGGACGGAGTAAGGGATAAGCATTGGACTAAAAGAAACACAAAGTAAGATTGTGGAAATCATTTCAAATACACCAGTAATCATTCCATATACAAAAGCACTAATTTGCCAGGTAAAATAGAGAGTCTGTCAGATTAGAAACACTGATAAATAAAGAAATAGTAGTACCAGCACATTATTTAAGTATATAGAATAACAATAAGAACTGAAAATAAAAGCAATACTAGTTGTTGCTTCTGAGCAGGTGACTAAGGAGCAGTGGAGCAAGGAATTGCCTTCCAATTTAAATTTTTTTACAAAATGTTTAGAAATAGCTATATATCAATACTATTCTTTACCAATACTTAGGTATCATCTACTTCCAGGTATTCCAAATATTTTCTCATTTTAAAAGATGCTTAAACGTTTTTATTTGTCTTTTTTTTCTCTCATTATTATTATTATTTTTTTTGCAGTATGCGGGCCTCTCACCACTGTGGTCCCTCCCGTTGCGGAGTACAGGCTCCTGACGCATAGGCCCAGCGGCCATGGCTCACGGGCCCAACCACTCCGTGGCACGTGGGATCCTCCCGGACTAGGGCACGAACTCGTGTCCCCTGCATCAGCAGGCGGACTCTCAACCACTGTGCCACCACGGAAGCCCTTATTTTGAGTTTTTTAAGGAACCTTCATACGGTTCTCCATAGTGGCTGTATCACTTTACATTCCCAACAACAGTTTAAGAGGGTTCCCTTTTCTCCACACCCTCTCCAGCATTTATTGTTTGTAGATTTTTTTGATGATGGCCATTCTGACTGGTGTGAGGTGATACCTCATTGTAGTTTTGATTTGCATTTCTCTAATGATTAGTGATGCTGAGCATCCTTTCAAGTGTTTGTTGGCAATCTGTACATCTTCTTTGGAGAAATCTCTATTTAGGTCTTCTGCTCATTTTTGGACTGGGTGTTTTGTTTTTTGAGCTGCATGAGCTGCTTGTAAATTTTGGAGATTAATCCTCTGTCAGTTGCTTCATTTGAAAATATTTTCTCTCATGCTGAGGGTTGTCTTTTCATCTTGTTTATGATTTCCTTTGCTGTGCAAAAGCTTTTAAGTTTCATTAGGTCCCATTTTTTTATCTCTGTTTTTATTTCCATTTCTCTAGGAGGTGGGTCAAAAAGGATCTTACTGTGATTTATGTCATAGAATGTTCTGCCTATATTTTCCTCTAAGAGTTTTATAGTGTCTGGCCTTACATTTAGGTCTTTAATCCATTTTGAGTTTATTTCTGTGTATGGTGTTAGGGAGTGTTCTAATATCATTCTTTTACATGTAGCTGTCCAGTTTTCCCAGCACCACTTATTGAAGAGGCTGTCTTTTCTCCACTGTATATTCTTGCCTCTTTTATCAAAAATAAGGTGACCATATGTGCGTGGGTTTATCTCTGGGCTTTCTATTCTGTTCCATTGATCTATCTTTCTGTTTTTGTGCCAGCATCGTACTGTCTTGATTACTGTAGCTTTGTAGTATAGTCTGAAGTCAGGAAGCCTGATTCCTCCAGCTCCATTTTTCGTTCTCAAGATTGCTTTGGCTATTCGGGGTCTTTTGTGTTTCCATACAAATTGTGAAATTTTTTGTTCTAGTTCTGTGAAAAATGCCAGTGGTAGTTTCATAGGGATTGCATTGAATCTGTAGATTGCTTTGGGTAGTAGAGTCATTTTCACAATGTTGATTCTTCCAATCCAAGAACATGGTATATCTCTCCATCTATTTGTATCATTTTTAATTTCTTTCATCAGTGTCTTATAATTTTCTGCATACAGGTCTTTTGTCTCCTTAGGTAGGTTTATTCCTAGGTATTTTATTCTTTTTGTTGCAATGGTAAATGGGAGTGTTTTCTTGATTTCACTTTCAGATTTTTCATCCTTAGTTTATAGGAATGCCAGAGATTTCTGTGCATTAATTTTGTATCCTGCTACTTTACCAAATTCATTGATTAGCTCTAGTAGTTTTCTGGTAGCATCTTTAGGATTCTGTATGTATAGTATCATGTCATCTGCAAACAGTGACAGCTTTACTTCTTCTTTTCCGATTTGGATTCCTTTTATTTCCTTTTCTTCTCTGATTGCTGTGGCTAAAACTTCCAAAACTATGTTGAATAAGAGTGGTGAGAGTGGATAACCTTGTCTTGTTCCTGATCTAGGAGGAAATCGTTTCAGTTTTTCACCATTGAGAATAATGTTGACTGTGGGTTTGTCATATATGGCCTTTATTATGTTGAGGAAAGTTCCCTTTATGTCTACTTTCTGGAGGGCTTTTATCATAAATGGGTGTTGAATTTTGTCAAAAGCTTTTCCTGCATCTATTGAGATGATCATATGGTTTTACACATTCAATTTGTTAATATGATTAATCACATTGATTGATTTGCATGTACTGAAGAGTCCCTGCATTCCTGGGATAAACCCCGCTTAATTATGGTGTAGGATCCTTTTAATGTGCTGTTGGATTCTGTTTGCTGGTATTTTGTTGAGGATTTTTGCATCTATGTTCATCAATGATATTGGCCTGTAGTTTTCTTTCTTTGTGACATCTTTGTCTGGTTTTGGTATCAGGGTGATGGTGACCTCATAGAATGAGTTTGGGAGTGTTCCTCCCTCTGCTATATTTTGGAAGAGTTTGAGAAGGATAGGTGTTAGCTCTTCTCTAAATGTTTGATAGAATTCACTTGTGAAGTCATCTGGTCCTCGGCTTTTGTTTGTTGGAAGATTTTAAATCACAGTCTCAATTTCAGTGGTTGTGACTGGTCCGTTTAAATTTTCTATTTCTTCCTGGTTCAGTCTCAGAAGGTTGTGCTTCTCTTAAGAATTTGTCCTTTTCTTCCAGGTTGTCCATTTTATTGGCATACGGTTGCTTGTAGTAATCTTTCATGATCCTTTGTATTTCTGCAGTGTCAGTTGTTCCTTCTTTTTCATTTCTAAATCTATTGATTTGAGTCTTCTCCCTTTTTTTCTTGATGAGTCTGGCTAATGCTTTATCAATTCAGTTTATCTTCTCAAAGAAACAGCTTGAGTTTTATTGATCTTTGCTATTGTTTCCTTCATTTCTTTTTCATTTATTACTGATCTGATCTTTATGATTTCTTCCCTTCTGCTAACTTTGGGATTTTTTGTTCTTCTTTCTCTAATTGCTTTAGGTGTAACGTTAGGTTGTTTGAGATGTTTCTTGTTTCTTGAGGTAGGATTGTATTGCTATAAACTTCCCCCTTAGAACTGCTTTTGCTTCATCCCATAGGTTTTAGGTCATCGTGTTTTCATGTCATTTGTTTCTAGGTATTTTTAGGTTTCCTCTTTGATTTCTGTTGTGATCTCTTGGTTACTAAGCAATGTATTGTTTAGCCTCCATGTGTTTGTATTTTTTACAGATATTTTTCCTGTAATTCATATCTAGTCTCATAGCGTTGTGGTCAGAAAAGTTACTTGATATGATTTCAATTTTATTAAATTTACCAAGGCTTGATTTGTGACCCAAGATATGATCTATCTATGGAGAATGTTCCATGAGTACTTGAGAAGAAAGTGTATTCTGTTGTTTTTGGATGGAATGTCTTATAAATATCAATTAAGTCAATCTTGCTTAATGTATAATTTAAATCTTGCGTTTCATTATTTATTTTCATTTTGGATGATCTGTCCATTGGTGAAAGTGGGGTGTTAAAGTCCCCTACTGTGATTGTATTACTGTTGATATCCCCTTTTGTGGCTGTTAGCATTTTCCTTATGTATTGAGGTGCTTCTATGTTGGGGGCATAAATATTTACAATTGTATCTTCTTCTTGGATTGATCCTTTGATCATTATGTAGGGTCCTTCTTTGTCTCCTGTAATAGTCTTTATTTTAAAGTCTATTTTGTCTGATATCAGAATTGCTACTCCAGCTTTCTTTTGATTTCCATTTGCATGCAATATCTTTTTCCATCCCCTCACTTTCAGTCTGTATGTGTCCCTAGGTCTGAAGTGGGTCTCTTGTAGACAGCATATGTATGGGTCTTGTTTTTGCATCCATTCAGCCAGTCTATGTCTTTTGGTTGGAGCACTTAACTCATTTACATTTAAGGTAATTATTGATATGTATGTTCCTATTACCGTTTTATTAATTGTTTTGAGTTTGTTTTTGTAGGTCTTTTCCTTCTCTTGTGTTTCCTGCCTAGAGAAGTTCCTTTAGCATTTGTTGTAAAGCTGTACTGGTGGTGCTGAATTCTATTAACTTTTGCTTATCTGTAAAGTTTTTGATTTCTCTGTGGAATCTGAATGAGATCCTTGCTGGGTAGAGTAATCTTGTTTGTAGGTTTTTCCTTTTCATCACTTTAAATATGTCCTGCCACTCCCTTCTAGCTTGCAGAGTTTCTGCTGAAAGATCAGCTGTTAACCTTATGGGGATTCCCTTGTGTGTTATTTGTTGTTTTTCCCTTGCTGCTTTTTATGTTTTTCTTTGTATTAATTTTTGATAGTTTGATTAATATGTGTCTTGGCATGTTTCTCCTTGGGTTTATCCTGTATGGGACCCTCTGTGCTTCTTGGACTTGATTGACTATTTCCTTTCCCATATTAGGGAATTTTTCAACTATAATCTCTTCAAATATTTTCTCAGTCCCTTTCTTTTTCTCTTCTTCTGGGACCCCTATAATTCAATTTTGCGTCATCTCTACTATCATTACTCTGAATTCTTTTTCAGGTAGGCTGCCTATTTCCTCCTCATTTGTTTGGTTTGATGGGTTTTTACCTTGCTCCTCCATCTTCTGTGTGTTTCTCTTCTCATTTTGCTTAACTTACTGTGTTTGGGGTCTCCTTTTCACAGGCTGCAGGTTCATAATTCTCACTGTTTTTGGTGTCTGCCCACAGGGGCTAAGGGTGGTTCAATGAGTTGTGTAGGCTTCCTGGTGGAGGGGACTGGTTCCTGTGTTCTGGTGGTGAGGCTGGATCTTGTCTTTCTGGTATGCAGGACCACATTCGGTGGTGTGTTTTGGGGTGCCTGTGACCTTATTATGACTTCAGGCAGCCTCTCTGCTAATGGGTGGGGTTGTGTTCCTGTCTTGCTAGTTGCTTGGCATAGGGTGTCCAGCACTGTAGCTTGCTGATCCTTGAGTGGAGCTGAGTCTTAGTGTTGAGATGGAGATCTCCAGGAGAGCTTCTGCTGTTTGATATTACGTGGAGCCAGGAGGTCTCTGGTGAACCAATGTCCTGACCTCTGCTCTCCCACCTCAGGGCACAGGCCTGACTCCTGACTGGGGCACCAAGACCCTGTCAGCCACACAGCTCAGAAAGAAAGGGAGAAAAAAAGAAAGAAAGAAAGAAAGGAAGGAAGGAAGGAAGGAAGGAAGGAAGGAAGGAAGGAAGGAAGGAAGGAAGGAAGGAAGGAAGGAAGGAAGGGAGGAAGGAAGGAAGGAGAAAGAAAGAAAGGAGGGAGGGAGGAAAGAGAGAGAGAGAGAAAAAGGAAGGAAGGAAGGAAGGAAGAAAGAAAAAAGGAAAATAAAGTTATTAAAATAAAAAAATTTTTAATTTATTAAAAAGAAAAAAAATTAAAAGTAATAAAAAAAGAAAGAAAGAAAGAAGAGAGCAACCAAACCAAGAAAATCTACCAATGATAACAAGCTCTAAAAAGTATATAAAAACAAGAAACAAAAACAGACAGACAGAACCCTAGGACCAATGGTAAAAGCAAAGCTATACAGACAAAAATCACACAAAGAAGCATACACATACATACTCACAAAAAGAGAAAAAGGAAAAACATATATATATATATATATATATAAAGGAAGACAGCAACCAAATCAATAAGCAAATCTACCAATGATAATAAACTCTAAATACTAAAAACTAAGATAAACATAAAACCAGAGACAAATTAGATACTGAAAGCAAACCCCAAGTCTACAGTTGCTCCCAAAGTCCACCACCTCAATTTTGGGATGATTCGTTGTCTATTCATGTATTCCACAGATACGGGGCACATCAAGTTGACTGTGGAGATTTAATCCGCTGCTTCTGAGGCTGCTGGGAGAGATTTCCTTTTCTATTCTTTGTTCTCACAGCTCCCACGGGCTCAGCTTTGGATTTGGCCCCGCCTCTGAGTGTAGGTCGCCGGAGGGCGTCTGTTCTTCGCTCAGACAGGACGGGGTTAAAGGAGCCGCTGATTCGGGGGCTCTGGCTCTCTCAGGCCGGGGGGGGGGAGGGAGGGGCACAGAGTGCGGGGCGAGCCTGCGGCGGCAGAGGCCAGCGTGACGTTGCACAGGCCTGAGGCGCGCCGTGCGTTCTCCCGGGGGAGTTGTCCCTGGATCCCGGGGCCCTGGCAGTGGCGGGCTGCACAGGCTCCCCGGAAGCGGGGTGTGGAGAGTGACCTGTGCTCGCACACAGGCCCCTTGGTGGCGGCAACAGCAGCCTTAGCGTCTCCCGCCCGTCTCTGGGGTCCGCGCTTTTAGCCGCGGCTCGCGCCCGTCTCTGGAGCTCCTTTAAGCAGCGCTCTGAATCCCCTCTCCTCGCGCACCAGCAAACAAAGAGGAAAGAAAAAGTCTCTTGTCTCTTCGTCAGGTCCAGACTTTTCCCCGGACTCCGTCCTGGCTGGCGGCGGTGCACTAACCCCTTCAGGCTGTGTTCACGCCGCCAACCCCAGTCCTCTCCCCTGGATCCGACCGAAGCCTGAGCCTCAGCTCCCAGCCCCACCCGCTCCGGCGGGTGAGCAGACAAGCCTCTCGGCCTGGTGAGCGCCGGTCGGCACCGATCCTCTGTGCGGGAATCTCTCCGCTTTGCCCTCAGCACCCCTGTTACTGCGCTCTCCTCCGTGGCTCCGAAGCTTTCCCCCTCTGCCACCCGCAGTCTCCGTCCGCGAAGGGGCTTCCTAGTGTGTGGAGACCTTTCCTCCTTCCCCACTCCCCCCACTGGCGATGGCCCGTCCCTATTCCTTTGTCTCTGTTTATTCTTTTTTCTTTTGCCCTACCCAGGTACGTGAGGAGTTTCTTGCCTTTTGGGAGGTCTGAGGTCTTCTGCCAGCGTTCAGTAGGTGTTCTGTAGGGGTTGTTCCACATATAGATGTACTTCTGATGTATTTGTGGGGAGGAAAATGATCGCCACGTCTTGCTCCCCCGACATCTTGAAGGTCTCCCCAAGAAATGAACTTTTATACTCATTAAATTTAGAAAGAAAATCTGGATATTTCTATCAATAGATATCAATATTATAGATGAAACAAGACACATTATTTTCAACAATGATAAATGGCAAACACTTACATAAAGCTTGCCAGATGCCATATCCTCTGATCTAAGAGATTTTATATGTAATTCATTAAATCTTGACAACCTATGAAGAAGTCACTAAAATTATACCCATTTTATAAATGAGCAAACTGACAGGAGGGGTTAATAACTTTTTCAAATTCACCCAGGTGTTGAGAAGCGGAGCCAGGTTTGAACACAGGCATATGGCTGCAAAGTTTGTACTCTTAGCCCCTGTGATATAAAGGTAACACATAAACATTATGGAAAGTAAGAATAGTAAAGGGAAAAGGCACCCATAATCCTTATATAACTATTGTAAATTGTATAGTCTCTTTCTATTCTACGTCATGATTTTGTATCATGATTATTATAGTACCTATTCTGAACTTGGGTTTCATCAGTTAACATATTAAAACTATTTTTCAATGTTTTTGTATAATTATTACAATTTGGTTTACGTCTTCATATTATTCAATCCTATGGATGAAATAATTCACTTAACTGCTCTATTATTGGACATCAGGCTGCATCCAGTATTTTCCCATTGTATGTGTATATAAACCTACTTCAATGTCTTCATGAATGCAGTTTTTACCATGCTTCTAATGATTTCTTTAGGAAATATATCCAGATGTGGAATTATTGAGTAATTAAGAGTGAGTTCTATAATCTACTTTTTAAAAAAAATCTAAAATGTTTCTAATTTTTCTCCAATCACTGTGTTACTAGGTTGTTAATCCTTAATATCAGTGATAAACTAAATCCCACCTTTTTAATTCTCCCTTGCCATAAGTTACTGTCAAATACCCAACAGCCATATGGAGCTAACAGATTAGAAGTTCCAGTTTGTACCCTTATTAAAAATCACTAATCTTATTTTTTTGAATCTGGCAATAATGTTATCAAGTTACTTTATTTGTCACATAGACTATTTTACAGAAGAACAAAATTTCTACCAGCACAACAGAGTCCTTTTGTTTTGCCAAGGAAGTCTGAAACTCATGATTTTTATCATTTCAAGTAGATTCTGTGGAGAGGTTTCCTAGCCACAGCTGGATCAAGCAAAGCCACTATGGAACTATACCCATTTTAATTGCATTTGTTCTGCCCTAAAAGCTGAAAAGCTAAAACTCCAGAAAGCTAGGCATTTTAACTACTTTTTCTTTAATGTACTGAATTATTGAACCAACATATAATCACAGAATAAATATCTTTTTGCTCTGGGTCTGGTATATCACAAAATTATAGAGAAGACAATTTTAGAACTGGAAAAGAACTTAGAAATATTCATTTTGTCCAACTCCTTATTTTATAGATGAAGAAAATGAGGCTCAATAAGTTTAAAATGAGATTTTTTAGATTTACACAGAGAATTAATGGCAAAGTGAGATTAGAACTAAGTCTCCTCACTCCTATTTCCCCTCTATGACTATTTTTGCAATTTGAGAAATGGTACAATGAAGTCCAGAAAGACTAAATCCAGAAAAACGAAGGACCTTTAATCATAGGAATCAGGCCCCATTTATATCAAGAATATATGATATTAAACAAAAATTTCAGTAAAGGAGGAAAGGTAGGCTAATAAACTTGTTTTTATGTCCTGGTCATCATATGGCCAAGATGATATGGCCATGATGCTAATTTAGGTCACAGAATATATGGTGAGGATGACCTAGTATACAGTTAGTGATAATTGGTCTTTCTCAAATATGTAAGATAGAGCCTATGATTAAACTGTTTTTAAGTAATATTTTCTTCTCAAAAGAACAATTCATTAATGTAGGCATAGGATGAATCTAAGTTTTTTTGGTTTTTTTTTTGCTGTACGTGGGCCTCTCACTGTTGTGGCCTCTCCCGTTGCGGAGCACAGGCTCCGGACGCGCAGGCTCAGCGGCCATGGCTCACAGGCCTAGCCGCTCCGCGGCATGTGGGATCTTCCCGGACTGGGGCACGAACCCATGTCCCCTGCATCGGCAGGCGGACTCTCAACCACTGCACCACCAGGGACTCCCTGAATCTAAGTTTTTAATTACTAAAATTAGGTGATATTATCAGAGGTGAAGACCTGTCTGAAAGTTTAGAGAGGCTGTACCATCACCATAATACAGTTTAACTGACCACGGACCAATGACATCAGCTTCACCTGGGAGCTTGTTAAAAACACAAAAATCAGCCCCACCTAGACCTATCTGCAAGTAGAGCCAAAGAATTCATACTTTAGCAAGCTCTCCAGGTGATTCCCATGCATCCTGAAGTTTAAGAAGCATTGCTCTAACAGCATCATCTTCAACCTTTTGCACATTGGGATGATGTAGGAACCTTTAAAAATACTTATGCCTGGGCTTCCCTGGTGGCGCAGTGGTTGAGAGTCCGCCTGCCGATGCAGGGGACACGAGTTTGTGCCCTGGTCCGTGGAAGATCCCACATGCCGCGGAGCGGCTAGGCCCGTGAGCCATGGCCGCTGAGCCTGTGCGTCTGGAGCCTGTGCTCCACAACGAGAGAGACCACAATAGTGAGAGACCCGCGTACTACAAAAAAAAAAAAAAAAAAAAAAAAACTTATGCCTGAGTCCCATCCTAGATTCATATTTAATTAGGCTGGGTATTATCATGGTTGAGAATCAACACTCCAATAATTTATTTGGAGCATTTGTGTTAGTTCTTTTATATAAAATTATTGAAAATAGACCTCAGCCAACCCAGCTCCCCCAAGGTTTAGAACAGGGGTCTGCAAAGTGAGTGGATACAAATGACCATTGGAAGATAGGTATAAAATATTAGAACCTCCATTTTAATTTATTTTAAATTTCAATGCTTTAACATCTATTTTGCCTATGTTTATCATCTCTGTAAGATTTTAATATAGTGACACACTTGTAAAATTTATAAATATCATTATAAATAAGAGGATGCATGCTAAATAGCTTTAGTTATCAAAGTTCATGATACAGAATGATGGTTTTCAAACTTAAGTGTGCACAAAAACTACCTAGAGAGCTTGTCAAAATACAGATAAATTCAATTATCCTGAATCTGGGTTCAGGAATCTACACTACAAGATATACCCCAGATGATTCTTATGGAAATGCTCCATAGACTACTCTTTAAGAAACATTCATTTAAAGCCAGACTTCGTTTTTCAGTTAGAGCAAAAATGGAGAGAGTTATCTGGAAAGGCAGAACACCCATTCAGGGCCTCGAAGGGTGGTAGGACCTCAGTGGGATCATCATGTTTAAAGGCATGAACCTCAGTTCTGAAAAGATATCAGCACACTCAAAAGGAATAGTTTCCTGGGGCCAACCCTGGTTACAAAGACAGCTGTGTAACCAGGAATATCAATGAATGGATTGACAATTAGAAATATAACTCTCAGGCAGACTACAGTAGTTCTTACTGGTTGCATTATTATAGTCCTGCAGAAAACCAATGGAATGAAAAATTCTAAGTATAAATTTGCCTCTGTAGCCTAGAATCAGAGTAAGGAGAAATAATCATAATGTGAAGTTTTAATAATTGCTGCCTTCAAAATATGATAGGTGATATACTGCCAAGAAGAGGGGAAGAATTAGACCAAATATAAATGATATAAAAGCAACAATTAAAAGATAGAGATTGTCAAATTATACATAAACAAAACCAACTATATGCTTCCTACAGGAAACACACTTACAAATAAGAAAAAGACATAATAAGATGTACATATTAATACTAATCAAAAGAAAGCTGGAGTTGGATGGTGTTGGAACACTAGATTGCTATAAGCAAAACGATGAACGTGTATCTTTATCATACATCATATACATATAACTCAAAATGGGTTACAGATGTAAACATAATGGATAAAATTTTTAAACTTCCAAAATAAAATATAGAAAACAAATCTTTGTGACCTGGAAGTAGGAAAAGATTTGATAGAATATAAAAAGTATGAAATGTTTTTTTAAATGATAACTTATATCATTAAATTAAATATTTTTCCTCTTCAAGAAGTATCATTAAGATGAAAAGACAAACCACAGACTTGGAGAAAATATGTGCAAAACCTGTATCTGATAAAGAGTTTGCATTCTGAATATAGAGAGAATACTTAAAAGTTAATAACTGAAAGACATATGACACAATCTTTAAAAGAAGAAAAGATTTAAAAGGAAATTTCACCAAATAAATACATTATAAGATGCTTAGCAACACTAGTCATTAGGGAAATGCGATGAGAACCACAGCTAGATATAGAACACACAGTACAATAGCTGAAATTTAAAAGATTGACAATACCAAGTACTATGGGCAAAGATGTGCAGCAACTGAAATTCTCATATATCACTGGTTAGAAGGAAAAAAATAGTACAACTCTGGAAAACAGTCCAGCAGTTTCACATAAAATTAAATACATATTACATGACCCAGAAGTCCCACTCCTAGAAAAGGGAACCCTCTTATACTGTTGGTGGGAATGTAAATTGATACAGCCACTGTGGAGAACAGTATGGAGGTTCCTTAAAAAACTACAAATAGAACTACCATATGACCCAGCAATCCCACCACTGGGCATATACCCTGAGAAAACCATAATTCAAAAAGAGTCATGTACCAAAATGTTCACTGCAGCTCTATTTACAATAGCCCAGAGATGGAAACAACCTAAGTGTCCATGATCGGATGAATGGATAAAGAAGATGTGGCACATATATACAATGGAATATTACTCAGCCATAAAAAGAAACGAAATTGAGCTATTTGTAATGAGGTGGATAGACCTAGAGTCTGTCATACAGAGTGAAGTAAGTCAGAAGGAGAGAGACAAATACCGTATGCTAACACATATATATGGAATTTAAGAAAAAAAAATGTCATGAAAAACCTAGGGGTGAAACAGGAATAAAGACACAGACTTACTAGAGAATGGACTTGAGGCTATGGGGAGGGGGGAAGGGTAAACTGTGACAAAGCGAGAGAGAGGCATGGACATATATACACTACCAAACGTAAGGTAGATAGCTAGTGGGAAGCAGCCGCATAGCACAGGGAGATCAGCTCGGTGCTTTATGACCACCTGGAGGGGTGGGATAGGGAGGGTGGGAGGGAGGGAGACACAAGCGGGAAGAGATATGGGAACATATATATATGTATAACTGATTCATTTTGTTGTGAAGCTGAAACTAACATACCATTGTAAAGCAATTATACTCCAATAAAGATGTTAAAATGAAAAAACAAAAAAAAGTCGTCCCACTCCTAGGTTTTCCCCCCCTGCCAAAAAAAAAAAAACATACATCTATATCAAGACTTGTCATAGACATTCATACCAGCTTTATTCATAGTAGCTAAACACTGGAAACAACCCAAATTGGTCAAATAGTGATGGAAAAGCAAATAGTGCCATATCCATAGAATGGATTACCACCCAGATGTGAAAAGAAAGAAATGACTTACATAGGCAGCAGTATGGATTAACCTGAAAAGCATTTAGAATGCTAAATGAAAGAAAGGAGACATAAAAAACTGTTTGATTCAATTCATCAGAAATCACGAAATAATCGAATTCATGAAATTATCTAATTCATGAAATTCTAGAAAATGACAAAACAACAGTGACAAAAAATACATCATTGATGGACAGGAGCTGGGGCTAGGGACTTGACTATAAGAGGCACAGAGGAACTTGTTGAGATGATGAAAATGTTTTATACCTTCATCTGGTGGTGGGCTAGTATACATTTATCAAAACTCATCAAATGGTATGATAGAATGGGTGAATTTTATCACATGTAGATTATACTTCAGTGCAGCTTAAAAGAAAAAAAAACTGAAAAAAAAATAGTTGGCCTGAGACTCACTATTTCATATATGCCTTTCTTCTGGCCATAGAGATTGGACTTTAACCTGTTATCTGAGACAATCAAATGAATATTGGTCCTTTGCCTTTTGTAGCCCTCTCTTTTATAGTTATTTAACCAGTCAGATGTAAGTCTGGAGCTGCTTCTAGCCATCTCGCCACTATGATGAGTAGCCAGCCTGAGAAGGAAGCCATATTCTATGATCTCACATTTAATCCTAATAACCGCACTGAGAGATAGGTATTATTACCCTACTTTATAAATAGGAAAACTGAGGGTTAGAAAGACTCATTTCCCCAAATTCAAACAAATAGCAGATAGCAAAGCAAGTGGCCTGGGTCTATATGATGCCAAATTTCATGCTCATAACTATCATTCAAGAGAAAAAAAGAATACAACAAAAATCTATAATTTTAGATTTTTCCATATACCATTGAAAAACACGACATTGTGGTAGCCAGGACAATATCTGTATTCTCAATATATCTAATTAAAATGAAAATTTTGAAATCACATGACACTTATTCTAAAACCATTGTATACACTGACACAAATTGCTGTTGTTACTGGTCATATATGCATATTTACTAAGCTTTTAAAAATCATTTAAATGCATCAATAAGAATACAGATTGAGACAAAACTACAGTGAGGTGTCACCTCACACCAATTAGAATGGGCATCATCAGAAAATCTACAAACAACAAATGCTGGAGAGGGTGTGGAGAAAAGGGAACCCTCCTGCACTGTTGTTGGGAATGTAAATTGATACAGCCACTATGGAGAACTGTATGGAGGTTCCTTAAAAAACTCAAAACAGAATTACCATATGACCCAGCAATCCCACTACTGGGCATATACCCTGAGAAAAACCATAATTCAAAAAGACACATGCACCCCAATGTTCATTGCAGCACTATTTACAATAGCCAGGTCATGGAAGCAACCTAAATGCCCATCAACAGATGAATGGGTAAAGAAGATGTGATACATATATACAATGCAATATTACTCAGCCATAAAAAGGAACGAAACTGGGTAATTTGTAGAGAGGTGGATGGACCTAGAGACTGTCATACAGAGTGAAGTAAGTCAGAAAGAAAAAAACAAATATTATATATTAACGTATATATGTGGAACCTAGAAAAATGGTACAGATGAACCAGTTTGCAAGACAGAAATAGGGACACAGATGTAGAGAACAAACGTATGGACACCAAGGGGGGAAAGCATCAGGGGGAGGGGGTGGTGGTGGGATGAATTGGGAGATTGGGATTGACATGTATACACTAATATGTATAAAATAGATAACTAATAAGACCCTGCTGTATAAAAATAAATTAATTAAATTAAAATTTTCAAAAAGAATACAGATTGAGAAAATAATTGCAATAGAAATAAAAACAAATCAGGAAAACAAAGTATTCTGTTTCAAACAAGACTCTCCTATACACAAACTAGCACACACACACACATAATCATTTGAAATGCCCTATGTGGACTGTGACATGAAAAACTGGAAAAACAGAATACTCATTAGGTATGTTGAGGGAGAAAAGGACCACAGTGTGTTATATTAAACTAGGACACCTGACTGGGTTAGTTTACTGCTATTTTCTGAGCAGCATAATGATTTGAATGTCATTGTTATACAAAGGAAAATGCTTTAAGTTTAGCTGTACTGTGGCCATTATGCAAATATGATCCCTCTGTGTCTAGCCTAGTCTGGTTTGCAAAATTAGATATGCCCAGCCATGTTTCAGAAGCTCACTAAATCATTCTACAATAAATACAAACCCAGAAAAACTGAGAGAGAAAAGCTGGCAAAAATTCTATTGTCTGAAACTGAGAAAGCAAAATATCCAATGTAGAAATACATTTTCTTTAAGAGAATGGCAAGACTGAAAATAATTACAAGCAAAAGACAATGTTTACTTAGAATACAATATGTGGGTTTATTCGTGGACATCTCTGACCTAAAGAAACAAAACCATTATGTTCCCAAAACAAAGAGCTTTTGTTCTTTCACATTTAGGATATTAGTACCTTCTATTAGAAATTCCTTATTTCAGATTGTAAAAGAATTTGCGCTTGCCAAAGTCACCCATCTTTGATATACTCAATAAAGTATCGCATTTTATGCATACCCAAATAGTAAGAACAGCTATCATTTCCTGAGCACATGGCATGTTTCTGAGGTTATTCTAAATGCTGTATTAATTCAAGTAATCCTCATGATTTTCCTCATGAGTTAAATCGTGTTATCCTTGTTTCACAGATGAAGAAACTGAAGCCCAGAGAGGTTAAGTCGTCTAGGGACATACAGCTGTCAGATGCTAGAGGCAGTATTTGAGCCCAGGCAGCCTGATTATAGACTGGTCTGCCCACGTTACCACTACTCAGAGCTAACTCTTCCATAGGTGTGATAGTGTGTGTGTGTGTGTGTGTGTGTGTGTGTGTGTGGGTGGGTGGGTGCGCACACGCACACGTGCATGTGCACGTGTGTGACTCCAGTGTCTTTTGGATGTGTGTGGGGTATTTTGCCATTTCAAAAATTTTTTACATAAAATTTATCATCTTAACTATTTTCAGGCGCATAGTTCAGTGGCATTAACTACATTCACATTGTTGTTTAACCATCACCACCATCCATCTCCAGAAATCTTTTCATCTTGTGAAGGTGAAATTCTGCATCTGTTAAATAATAGCTCTTCATTCTTCTCCCCTTCCACCAGACCCTGGAAGCCACCATCCTACTATCTCTGTCTATGAATCTGACTACTGTAGGTAGCTCACAGAAGTGCAATGGTACAGTACTGTCCTTTTGCAACTGGCTTATTTCACTTAGCATAATATCCTCAAGTTTCATCCATGTTGTAGCATGTGTCAGAACTTCCTTTAGTTTTGAGGCTGAATAATATTCTATTGCTTATCTACTCAGCCATTGATGAACACTTGGGTTTCTTCCACCTTTTAGTGGAAGTGCATAGTTTAATAGTGCTGCTATGAACATGAGTGCACAGATATCTCTGAGCTTCTGTTTTCAGTTCTCTTGTATATATACCCAGAAGTGGAATTGCTGAATTGTATGGCAGTTCTAGTTTTAATTTTTTGAGGAACCACCACATTGTTTTCCACAGGAGCTGCACCATTTTACATTCCCAACAACAGTGCACAATGGTTCCAGTTTCTCCACATCCTTGCCAACACTTGTTATTTTCTGGTTTTTTAATAGCAGTCATCTAATGGGTGTGAAGAAGGGTATGTGTTTTAAGTTCTTGGAATTTCTAGATTCTGCATTTTGAGTTACGACATACACTGAAGAGGACTTTATCTTGCTTTGAACATTTGCCATGACCGTGTCCTTTGCTAAGAAAGAGGTAATAGGCATAAGACACCATAAGTTGTACCAGATGGCCCTTCAGGCATGTGATCTCATGCCTTATGTATGTAATCCTGCTCTTCTGGCCACAGCTGATTGGACCAAAGAATGGTACCTGAGCCACAGGTGAACCAGGTTTTTTGATGCAGAAGAGGTGTTCACAAAGGGCATCAAACCATATCTCCTCTTGCAGTTTCCATCCCACAGTCTGTCTTCACAGGATTAAACTCACAAAGTTTGAGTTTCACAGGGTCAGTTGGTCCTTAATGGCAGGAGAAGGAGAAGTAATAGAAATAGAGGTGGAGTATCTGAGACACCATAGTGATGGAAGATTTACAGGCACCAGTTCCTGAAATCTGACCAAGAATCAGGTCACAAGAACTCTAGTGATTTTGCGTTCGCTTCGACATCTTTTCCCCATAAACACTGTGACCTTTGATACCCTGAGCATGCCTCTCTTCCCTGCAACCTGAAAATGTCCAGCATGGAGGTTTTAAACAAAGACATAAAAGTATTAATTAAAACCAAAAAATGTTCTGAGTTTTAAAAGGTCATTATTCATTTTTAAGTAACTTAAAAAACAACAATATAATTTTAATGAGGCCCTTCTGCTCTACATAACTGTGTCCCTGTTTGGTGTTGCTCTTATGCACATCTCAAGATTTCTCTTTTATGTACCTAGGAAAATCAGAAAGAAGTTGTAAGTACAAAGTAACTGAGAAGAAAATGAAAGCAGGATACATAGTTCTGAATTAGAAAGAGCAAAAAGCAAACAGATAATTTCCGAAATGGATAATCCATGAACAGCAGCCACCATATACTTTCTCTGATTAAAAAATGATCAAGAAAAGCGTTTTCTTATATTCGATTCTAAGTTCCAACTTTCAAAATGTGATTTCAATAAGTCAAATTTTAAACTGAAAAACTATCTTGAGATACCAATAGCAAAGGGGGAAACAATTTGCTGTAACCATGTTTTAAAGAGTGTGCATGAAAGTTAAAAAAAGAGACGCTTTCCCCTAACTCAGAAGTTTTCTCCTGCCGGCACACTTGTGTAACCAGTTGCTATAGCACCATCCTCCTAGCTAACTCACTCCATTAAAATAAGGGCACAAATATGCCATTTAAATGTGCCCCTCTCATCTGCTAATGTAACAACAGCAACAGCAATAAACAACAAGTTCGGCACCAGTGGCTTATCTGGTGGCAAAATGAGGGGAGATCCAAGAGGTTAAGCTACACTGACATTTAAATACACAATGAAAATATTGAGCTATTGGGATGAATAGGAACACACCCATGCTGGCAACCAGAAATTTCACACTACAGCTATTTTCCTTAGCAGAGGTAGTCTATGTCTCCTCTGGTGAAGGCTGTGAGCCAGATTGACAGACAGAGTATATACCACCTTTTGATCCCAATGGGGGATTAAGCTACACCACGGAGAAGCCACAAACTCCTTTCCCAACAAGGCTACGAAAGTAAAAAGTGTTGAACCTTAACAGGCTCAGTTTGTTCAAATAATTTATGGTTGTGGGGAAAGAGAAGTGGGAATAAACATTGATATACATGGCAACTAACTATGATGCCATTCTGGTTCTAACAGTTTCTTTTTCATTAAGGAATCAGTAATACTATCAACAACCATTTGTTGAGTGATTATTGTACCAACCACTTGGTATGCACTATCTAATTTAATATCCACAGCAATCCTATGAGGTAGCAATTGTGTTCTGCCTTTAACACAGGAAGTTCAGATATTTGGCCAAAAGCACAAAGCTAGTAAGTGACAGAATAGGTATTTAAAACCCATCCTACCAGACACCAAAACCCATATTTTTCTATTGTATTATTACACTACCTGTCCTAGTAGCTACTAAATACATAGTAGTCAATAAAGAATTTAACAAAAATCTGTTGAGTAAAGGATGCTAAAAGCTCCAGTCACAAAATGTTATATGTTCTACGAAAGATGCAATGTGTCTTTCTATAGGACTTTGATTCCTGGCTTGATGTGTGCAAACAAGAATTTAAGAGGCAAATGAGTTCTGTCTACTATTTCTTAGCACATATTATTTTGTTTGCAGCAGAGAGCAATTTCTTTACCTCTCTGTCTTACTTTCTCTCCAATAAACTGTTTATTCCCATGTCTAGACCCCCCAGCACTCCTTTCTTGGACAGTAATAACCTCTTTCCTGCCAGTCTCTTAACACCATGGCCAAAGCTATTTTCCATGCCTGCCACTCTCACGTTGTACTTTAATAAGAAACGCCCAAGGTTTTCCATGGCTCTACTAATTACGTTAATGGGGACTCTTCCCTTCAGGAGCTCACTCCATCCTACCTGTCTGTTCCCTCTGTTGCTATAATCCAGCTGTGTTATCTATTCTGTATTACAGAGGGTGGAGTACATGCTCCATCCTAGACAAGGTTTGCTCCCTTCCAGTTCCCTTCACCCCAAGAGCTCACACAAACTGCTCCAAGTCATATCTGCAGAAAGAAGAAACGCAACATTGCCAAAAGGCTTTTTTTGCCTTTTATAAAGTCCTTAGAACAAATCTACGTCACTGTTTACCCAAGGGAATCCCTCTTTACAATACTATTGAACTTGGCAATCAGATGGAGGCTGAGAGGCCATTCCAAATGGATTTGCTGAATCAACTTTTCTTCTGAGGCAGACAAGTGATGCCACATTCTAGCAAGAAGAGCATTCCAGTCAAAACAGAAGCTGGCCGTTAGTTTGCCCTAGTCACTCTATTATCAGCATCCTTCCTTGTTTTCAAGTCTATACTACTTCAAAGAGAATGAGCTCTAATTGAGGATTGAGAGATGGTACTCCTCTGAGTCAGGCAATGTTCTTTTCTATTCACAGCCACTCCTCGGTCAAACTGCAGTGGATCTGTTCATTTATTCATATGTGACTGCCAATGAGACAGCCAGGGAAGCAACCTCAGCGACACCCAGCAGTTCACCATTGGAATCACATCATGACAGGCGTTAGGACACTTGCACTATCTCTCATGCTCTTTTTCCTGGGACCGCAACCTGTGAAGCCACTATAAACCAGAACTGCCAGTGTCCATATTTGTCACCTTGTGGAAAGGACTTGCTTAAAAAGGAACAAAAAGTAGAGCCAAGAGGAGAGAGCCCTGTCAACATCATGTGAGCTCTTGGATTCAACCGTGCCTGGAGACAGAACTGCTATCCCTTGGGCTTTCTAGTGATGCAAGCTAATAACTTCCTATGCTTTTTAGCTTAAGCAAGGTTAGCTGGAATATTTTTGTCACTTGCAAACGCATGAGCTCTAAATAGTAAACAGTGTGTAGCTGAGAGGAAAGATGACTGCATGAGGTGTATTTCCCAATAGGAAACAGATGGTACTCTCAAATTGGAAAATTTTAGAGGATTTTTTAAAACGAAGATTCTATTTACAAAGGTGTAGGTAGGATGGATCGGAACACGAGGGTGGTGTGTTAACTCAGAGTTGGGTAGAACAGTACTGTAATCACCCATAGGCCTAAAAGGACAAGGGAGGGACTAGTTACCAGATCATGAAAGGGGAGAATCATGTAGAAATAGTTACCTTGAAATAAAGAGTGATGTTGAGTCAAGAGACACAGCTAGTTTAAAGTGAACTCACGAGAAAAGAGCCATGGGAGTCAACACATTGACCTCCCCCTAGTTCTGATCTGCCTGTGGTCCCTACTGGCCTTACTCAGCTGAATGTTGGAGAAGCTTGTGACATAACCACACTAATCAGTCTCCCTGGGCAGAGATGGAAATTCAGAAGGGGAAAGGTTGATCTGCAGTTGCATATGAGAGATATTCAGCACAGCCTATGTGCTTTGTCCCTCACCACTCATTCTTGTCCTTCATTAGTTGAAAAATACATATTCTTATCTCAGGAGACACATGAAGTCCCATCAGCTGTTGTATTATCATGGAGTGGTAATAACTCCATCATACTGTCTTTCAGGGTCACCACTGAGTGTGATTGTTTTGCAGAGTCCGTCCTTCAGCTGGTGCCAGCAGAGCACGCAGATCTATCCCTAAATCAGGTCCATGCTTTTGCTTCCACAATTAACTAGTCGTTTTGAACTCTCCGTGAAGCCATAGATGTGAATGAGGGAAAGATGGCAAAGCAGTAGAAGCAGGTACAATACTGAGTCTGAGCTCCTGCGGTTGATTGAATATGCTTAGGACTGGACTTGTGTATGCTACTTCAATTATAGTATAAAATTGTTGTTTGTGTCCAGTGTTAATTTCTGTGGCTCAAATAGTACTTCAGATATAATGGGAAGTTCAGATTGCATAGTCATTTTACTTTCCATGGTCAAGTATTTAGTGTCTGGTAGCAAGCCAGGAGCTGCTTTTCAAATGGAAAATAGTTGTCAGTAAAGAAGGACGTGGCCTTATTCCAGAAACCTGGGTATCTGTGCTGTTGATTTTCCTATTGAATTTGCCAGAGGCTCAAAGAGCATCTCTGTCTGCCACAAATACTTCCTTTATTCATGTGTCCTGTATCAAGAGGCCCAGATATCAGAACAGCCTGTATTTGCAATCTAGACTTGCTACAGAGCCCATTCTTGCTATGGTTTTCCCTCTCAAAACCTGTAACCTTATAAATTACCAATACATAGGTAGTAGGATCATACTCAAATATATGCATTGCCTGCAAAATCCTAACTGGTCCTAGGTATATACCTTTTTCTAAGTGATGAGTTTTGTGTAAGGTGTAGCAACTTGCCCCTTACTTCAGAAAGGAGGTCACATTATGCCTACTGGACCACTCGTGTTTCAGATCCTGAAATTTGATAGTTTTCATTCCTGCTTTCTACAATGCATATGTCTTATTAAGATATCTAGAGTGCTTGCTGCTTCCTACTTACCAGACACAGTTAGCAATGTCACCTTTATGTAGTAGGCGAGTAAGATGTTTAGTGAAATAAGGTGATCAAGGTCCATCTGGATTATATGATAACGTAGAGTAGGGGAGTTGTCATAGCACCTGGACCAAACAGTAACTGTATACTGTAGTCCCTGCCATGTAAATGCGAACTGCTTCTGATTTTCCTCACTGATTGAAATGGAATGATAATACAGCTGCAAATATAATCACCACATGTCTAATTTTGCTATAGTTTACTATTATTCTCCATGATACATCTGGCTTTTGTACCAACCAAATAGGCATGTTCAGTAATATGTGGTAAGCACAGCCACGATTTCATTTCTTAAAATTTTGATAGTGACACTAATCTTTAGAATATCCTCAGAAATGAGATACTGTTTTGGTTCATCATCTTATTGGTGGAGCAGGGGAGCCCATTTCAGGGGTTTCTATTGATCTTTTCTATCATAACATCCCCCACTTCATAGGTCAGTGTACCAATATGGGAACTTTGTCTCTTCTTAAACAAATTAATTCTCCTAAACTTTCTAGATAAGGAATTAATTGTAGTATTTATCCCCAGCCTTCTGAGAACTACTATTAGATGTGAGCCAAGATTTCATCTCTTCTTGGTTTCTGTGAGCCCTTGCTTATTAGGACAAAAGGAATTTTTAGTCTTAGGGGATTCATTTCAGTTCACAGACAAAAAATAACCCCCAGGAAGTGTGGGCATTTATCATTTTCTCAGTGCACAGTCACCATAATAAATTATTTCAGAGCTCCCAGGGAAGTCTTGGGACGAGACTTACAGGATTGATAAGTCCATATTACAATGTCTTTCCTCAAAGGGACGTGGACTACCCCTCAGTTAAGAGACTTCAGGTATATGAATCAATTTAGATTTAGAAAATGGATAGAAGGCATGAAGTTCACCTCAAAGATTCAGGTTAGGTTTCTGTACTGTGGGCCAATAATTTTTCCACTTACATATGTCAAACAGCCCATTAGTAGGCTGCCATCTATTTCATTACTAGGGACTTCCTCATCAAATCAGCATTGTCACAGACCCCTCAGATCCAAATTTATGATTATCATTCAAACCCTGTGGCTTATTATAGCACCCACCTTGTCTCTGACAGTTAATTGCTACTAAACATCCTCTACAAATCTAAGGTTTCCACTATTCTCATTGAGGTCAGTGAACCCATTACACTGCATCATCCCCTCCACCATCTCTTTCCTAAAAGGAGCCATCACAGAACTTGTCAAGCATGCAGCTGTCCCCACACCAATACATTTCTTAATCCTTTGGTGAATGGTGTGCCCTTTGGGTCCTCCCAAAGGTTTTGACTAAACAGGCATCTGCTGATAGAGATTGGTTGATTCTTCTTTCCTTTTCTATATGCTCTTTCCTCATGGAGTCAGGTCTTGAATTTCTTAAACTGTGCTAGGTTAGAAAATAACTATCATTATAGGTCTAGAAAGAATAAGAGTTGATGATGTTGGGTCCTAAGGGAAATCAGCACCAGGTTATGAGGTAACTGCCTTAGGTTCAGTCATTGAAAACCCTTTATGCAGAAGAAGACTATTCAGAGGGAGGGGATGGAGCAGAGACTACCTCCCCAGGCAAGAGAATTTCAAGAGAATTTGGAGGATCAAAGTTCTCATCCCAATGTCTGCTCAAATGTCCAAATCCCCTGCCTCAGAGTACAACGCATTTTCTACCAGTTTTTTTTTTTAATTGAGAAACGACATACTTGAGAATTTGAGCGACGCTACAGTCTCCCACTTCTTACAATCACATCCTGGGCTTGTGCCTTGGACAAATAGGTCCTGCAACAGTAGAAGACAAAGAACTCCTTCAAAGTTTCTGGTTCTCCATATGTGTTATATAAATTTGTATCTCCTAATTTCTTTTTCCCCTAAGTAAGCCCTTGAGTGAAAAACGAAGTCAGCTTATTCCACATGCTTTATAATCTCTATTGTTGCCATAGTGATCTCCCACTTATATCCCCTCCAACTGCACATCATTCTCTACCACCATCAGTGATGATAAATTGGGTAATAGAAATACCTCTGTACCCACTTTCCCCTAGCAGGATGATTATCTCTGTGTTCCATGAATTTAGGAGAAACTCAATATCACAATCGCATTTGGAAGGCCTATTTCCTGTGGCCACTTCCAGTATCAATAAATACAAAATGTAATACTAATTATTGCATCACTCAGGGTCACAACAGGAAAGAGCACATTCAAATTAGAATAATTCAAAGGAGGCGTATAACAAAAGGACAATTTACTAAAATGAGATTTAGGAAGAACCACAAGTGATAATGTATTATTCCAGACTCTTTGCTACCACCCCTAGTCCAAAGGTGGCAATGAAAGGAGGAAGCAGTTAGCAGAATCTGAAAGTTGAAAGACAAATATAGAAGGTCACCTTGTGACAATCTGGTGAAGGAGCATTTCAGGAAAAGGGAACAAAAAATACAGAGACCTTGAAACTACAGTGTGCCTGGCATTGTGGAGGAAGAGCAAGTAGCCCAGTACCTGGAACAGAGCAAGAGAAAGACTATTAGAAAATGAGGACAGAGAGGTAGGAAGGTTGTACGTATCATAGGGGTTTGTAGGTTATTTTAAGGGTTTTGTTTTAACCTCCATATGTTGGGAAGATTCCAGAAGGTTTGATTCTGATTTACATTTTTAAAGGATCACACAGGAAACTCCATGGTGACAACAGACATGGAGACCAGTTAGAGTATTATTACAATAATTCAGATGAAGGACAATGTTGTCCTGGACCAGCTTGGTAGTGGTGTTGGCACAAAGGGATCAGATTTTGGAAACATTTTTTAAAGTAAATCTGATAGGAATTGCTGAGGAGTTGAATAAGAGTTGTGAAAGAAGGAAAAAAGAATAATCCCAAGTTTTTGGACTGAGTAACTTAAGAATGAAGTTGCCATTCATGGAGTTGGAGATGACTTCGAAAAAAACAGGTTTGGTGGGAAAAACAGGAATTTCTGTTTGGATATGTTAGGTGTGAGATGTTTTTAGACACCAAGTGGAGGTGTGAAGTAGGTGATTGGAAATCCAATCTGGAGTTCAGAGGAAAGGTCCAGGCCAGAGATATAAATATGGGAGTGTCAGCACATAGATGGTACTTAAAGTCTCGATACTAGATGAGATCACCTTAGGAGTGAATATCAATAAAGAACAGCACCATAAATCTGAAATATTAATCAGTCCCTGAGCAAATTTTATTCTAAAATGATTGTTCTGAGGAACTTGAAAATTGTGGAAGGTCAAGAAGAGACTATTGGTGTCTGCACCAATTGACTGGAAAAGGACAGATTCTGATTTGGCTCAAGTCCAACAGGAAACTGCAGGGCAGATTCCGGGGGGGCAAAGGAGAGGCAGATGCCTGTGGACACAGGGGCACCCAAGGACCCATCCCAGGCACTTAAGGCTCAGAGGAGCAGAATATTTTCTGTTTCAGAAGAAGAAATTTCCTTATACCCCTGCCAAACTTTGTGCTTATTGGTGCAGGGTGAGCCTACAGCTTTCAGTACTACCAGCCAATCTGCTGAACTGCGGCCACCAGAACTAACCATAAATATACTTTAATTGGGTAAAGAAATATAGCCAAGAGCAGAAAAATAAGATTGGAAATACAGGTGATATGCAGATTCTAAAAAGTCTTGTTGACGAGCCTTAGGAGCTTAGATCATCTTTTCCATAGGCATATGGAAGTTCATTTGTCACCGACATTTCAACAAAATCCAGAACAAAGGGCCCTGGACTGAAGATTCTACTAACAATTCTAGTCCAAGAAATGTAGTTTAGGCACATCTTACTTCCTCAGGCCAAGCATACATAAAGCTGAATTTTTCATTAAAAAAAAAACAGGAGAATTTGTATGTTTCACGAGCACTTTCACTATAGGATTTCTCTACCTTGCAAACTGTATCACCACTGTCACCTGCTTGATTTGCAAGCATCAGCTTAGGTGCCATTTTGTAGGAACAGAGCTGGAGCATGGAGGATGGGACCCTGTGCTCAGGCTTCTCCATGTTGTAGGCAAGAACAATACCATTTTCACCTTAAATCTCAGGGTTATTTTAAATGAAAGGCAATAAAAAATCGAGTGCCTTGAATTCCTCAATAGAAATGTGCTACACAAGTGTGAAGTCCATAAATTTTATGAGCGTCTCCTTTTCTGCAGCCTAACAGCTGGCCCATAAGGGAAAAGGATTGGTTTAGACCCAAGTTAGAGTTACTAAGGGCAGCAGTGTGATCATCTGACGGGAGGTGTCAGAAATCCTTGTTAAAAGGGTAAGAAGGCCGCACTGCCCCTGTTCATGTAGATATCAGGATAACAACAGAAAACGGCAGCCATGCAAGTTTTGCTGGACTCCTACTGGAATGCTGATGGAGAATAAGATGATGCTGTAAAAGCCTTATGATCCTGTGGTGAAGGGGGGCGTCCTAAGTGATGGGCCATAACCAATAACTAGCTCACAGGATTGTTATAACATATGCAAATAAAACATAAGCACTTTAATTATTTATATACTTATATAAATAATCACGTGTTTAGAAGCTTAATCTCTACCTTTCTGCAAGAATGTAATCTACATGAGAGCAGGACTCAAGTTCAATATCGTAAGCATTATACCCTACTTTTCAGTATAATACCTGGTACATAATAGGCTGTCGGTGAATATTGGTTCAACCATATCCTGGTGTCCTGCAATATTATCACATCCTCCTTCAAGAATGAAAAAATGAACAAAATCACTGACTTTTGTAAACTTAAGTATTAAATCGTGTTAAGCACTAGATCCCATTCTGGGCCCAGGTAATACCTGAAACATAACAGGCACCGGGACTAATTTAATGGTTTGTCTTCTCCACTTGACTATAAACACCATGAGATCAGGGATCATCTTTTGCTTGCAACACTGAGCATGGCTCCCAGAATATAGTAAGTGCTTTCTACCTCTCCTGCCAACTCAGTCAAATCTGGTGGACCTCTGAAAGATTCAGGGGCAGTGGAGTTTGTAAGAAGTAACACCAAAGTAAGAATCACAAGCCCTGGTTTAAATTTCGACTCTGGCGCCATCAACATAGGCATGTATTTAGACCTTCTGCACTTCATTTTTCCTCATCAGCCTAGAATATAATCTCTAAATTTCCCTTCTCTCTATGGCTTCCTGAAATGCCCCTACTCATCAGAATTTGTTTAGGTATCTAGTCAGAGAGACAGAGAGACAGAAAAAGAGATTACATATGTGCGTTATGTATGTACTTTGCTTCATATTGCAAACTTTCTCTATGTTTCAGAAAAATGATGGGCTTCCTCAGAAATGTATGTCATATTAAATGTTATATTATAAAGATTGCTCAGCCTAAATGCTACCCTCTCTGACCTTCTCATTTAAAGGAAGCCTCCTAGTTTGTTCACTGCTCTACCACAAGACCTAGAACAGTGTCTGGCCAGTAACTACACTCAATAAATACATGGTGAATGAGAGGAAAAAAGAAAAACATGGAGGAGAGAGTGAGAGAAAAAGAGAGAAGTGTTTTTTATTCAGATCAGAAAACCAGCAGAGAAGGAAATGAAGTATATAAGGGGAACTCAAATTATATACTGGTAGTATTGTTTGGGTTAAAAAAAAAAAAGAAAAAGAAAGCCTCTGATACACCGTTCACTTGCTTTGCTGACAGTTAATTTTTAAGAAGGCTGAGGCTGTGATAAAAAGTATGAAGGAAACCATTGGTAGATATCATTTAAAGCCAAATTTATTAAGTGATCGTTAAATTGCACAGTTGTACCCAGTGAATTCTTACTTAAAGTCCAAAGGAAAAAAATAAATAGTACCCCAAGCCTAGGAGAACTAAAAACTCTCCCATCGCTTAATAGAAAATCATTCATCCCATTCATCCCATTTCTTAAGTGTGTCCTGTGGGCTAGATTGTATTTCGCTCTAATCTTAGGAAGTAATTATTACTGTCCTCAATTTACAGGTAAAAAACTGAGGCTCAAAGAGGCCAAATGACTTGTCTAAGGTCATTCAGCTAAGGGCGGGATGAGATTAAAGTCCAAAGCTACCAAATTTAAAGTCTAGACATCTTCCTTCATGAAATATGTAGAAGTATTCTGTCTCTAAGGAATATAGACTTTTCTCTCAAACTTATAAACCACCTCATGAGATAGAAAAAGCCTAAAAACCGTATCAAGATCTTAGACGTAGTATTATTGAAAAGTTGCTTTCAGAACGAAATGCTTTCATTTTAATCCTGTTTGCCAATAGACTTCCATTATAACATTTGAAAGCACATTTCTATAGAAAAACGAGGTCTCGGGCATAATAGAAACATCCTTACTCAAACAGAACTCTTTAAAAAATCATGCTCCAGATCAAGTTAATGTATAATAACAAAATATTCACATCAACCAAGTCCCCCAATTCAAACAAAACACAGAAATCACGTCTGACAATGGTTCAATGGTCTAAAAAGGAAAACAAAGGACAGAAGCTCACTGCCTTAACAGTTACTGTTTTATGAAATCCCCTTACTGAAATTCCACATGTAGCTCTCAGTAGCTGATAGAGCTTGGTTTCAAAACACATAGAGAAGCTTCTGGCTTCTAGAAATAAACAACTTGAGCTGGACTGCAGTGGAAAGGAGACAGAAGAAATACAGAGACTGAATTTCAAAACAACTTGAAAGAGGACTAATGAGGAAGTTGATTTCTAGAAATACACAGCCAAGAGCATCTGAAATGTAACTGCTATAGGAGTCCTCAGGCAACAGGCCAAGTTTACTTTTTTACCTTATAAATTCATAAAACTGTTGCATTTTAATGCCCAGGGGCAAGTGAAAGTCTCCACTCCTTATTTTTGATGCAGAATACATGTCTGGAAAGGTCTAGCAACTCATGCAGTGGAGCACAGCTAGTTAGAAAGAGAGTCTTTTGAGCCATTCCACGAAGGTAAGTATCTTTTGATAATTAAAAACTATTAAAACTATTAAAAACGATTTCAACTCGCCTAAGCACATTGGGCAACATTAACAAATTAGCAAACCACTATAGATTTTTAAAAATAATTACCTTTCAAATTGTTAAAATAAAATGTCATTCAATAAAAACAACTTTTTGCAAACATGTGAACTCTTTGGAGTCAGGGTGTTTGGTGAATCTCTCGATCAACAGGTTGAACAGAAAGCTAAGCGGTCGAGCGTGTATTAGCAAGGTTAAACAGTGGGATTTAGAACAATCAGCGTTATACGCAGATAGGATGAAAGAGGCTGCGGAGAATTCAGAACAGCTAGGATATTATTAGCAAAATATTTCTCTAATAGAACTGTGCCGGTTGACACAGGATACACAGGGATCAATTCGGAGTGGAAATGAGAAAGGATCAAAGTGCCATGGAAAATAGGAGCAAATGAGGAGGGACTGAGGGATGAATCCACTCAGCATGACATGTCTCCCCGCCTGGCAGCTCTGCCGGACCAGCAGAACACGGTTCTGTCAACAGACTTGTCCAGAAAGGGTTCAAGAAATAAAACACTTCTACAGCTCTGCCAAGCTACATTTAAAAAAAAAATTTTTTTAAACCACTCTGACAATACTCTCGGGAACGCGAGGCTCCAAGAGTCAAGCAAGCACAGAGCTGAGGTTTCTGCTTCATACCTTCTTGTCTTCGCTGTTTCCTGTACAGACCAGGCACAGAGATACAGCTGAGAGATCACAGAGTAAACCAATATGCTTTACACGTTGTTCCTTGCATTTTGAAAGGTTTTTTTCTAAATGCCGTTGGCAGCATTTTTTATTATTATTTTAATCGTTTGCAATTTCATGTTGGCCTTTAACATAAGGCTGTTTTCCACGTTTGTTGCCAGCAGCAGAACTTGGTCAGCTGCCACTCCGAACGAGTTCCACACTATCTCTCCCCACTATCTGTAATGTGACCCACTTTTGGTGAGAGAAAAGAGTTCCTGATCCTTAATTACTGCAGCTTGAGGGAAGCTGTTTGCCAGACATGGGAAGTTTCTGACCCTCACGGAGCCTCACAATGTGCAGGTCAAGTGTCTGGTCCTTAGAGTGAGTAGCAGGGTGTTGGACACAGGGGAAGGTCTCTTGGAAGGTCAAATTAAAAGAAGGCCAGCACTGCATCTGCTGATTAGCGCACCAGACTGGGACTCCACGCAGCCCAGACGGGGCTTCCTGTGCCACTGGGGGGTAATTAGGGAGGTGGCAGTCAACACAATGGGACTGCACTGGGGCCCAGCAGCACCACTCACTTGCCTCGTGAATGTGAGGGAGTGAATCTCACTGAGCCTGAATTATAGCATCTAAATGTGGGGATAAACATTACTAAGTTAACTAGTAAACATTAACCATGTTTGATAGGAAAGTGTCTGCACAAAAGTCCTTTGTGAACCATACTATGACTTATGGAGATTAGTTATTAATGTTACCAAGCAAAATCATTTCTTTTCTGAGTACACGCACACACGCACACACGTACACACGCAAGATACAGAGGGAATCATTTCAGTTAATTCATTATTTCAATATATTTTGCTTTCCTTAACTTACATAACTTAAAACTATTCTTTATATGAGTGTGATATATTCTATCGGCCTGATAAGATGCAAAATGAACGTCTTTGACGCAGTGAATTGAGGTACGGCCTTACCGGGGCTAACGGGTAGTGGCTCTCCCGCCATACTCCATGGGCTGGTGACGGAACTGGAAACTGAAGGTAAGTGGAGAAGCAATCTGGGGAGTCCAAGTCATCTCCTTAAACCTGTAAAATCCATTTTAAAAGGGAAAATTTACATCAAAGGACAAATACCTTATGATTCCACTTATATTATGTACCCAGAAGAGTCAAATTCATAGGGATAGAAAGTAAAATAATGGTTACCAGGGGCTGGGCAGATGGGGAATTATTGTTTAATGGGTACACAGTTTCAGTTTGGAGTGATAGGAAAGTTCTGGAGATGAATGGTAGTAATGATTGCACAACAATGGGAATGTACTAATTAATACCACGGAACTGTACATTTAAAATGGTTAAAATGGTAACTTTTATGTTACATACATTGAGATTTTTGAGGCATTGTTAAATGCATGGAACCAAAAGATGTATATCACGTTCTATCACAAGTCAGTAAGGAAAGGAAAACAGTTATTAGGAGATCTTCCATGTTCACTTCTGGATTGGCATGAAGCCAAAGCAAATTTTAAAAAAGAAAGCTGGAGTGTCACACTGATTGAATTGTCCATATTTTACTAAAACATGGCATTGCTACATCTAAGTACACTCTGTCCCCTGAAAAAGAATGGGGACAACTTTATCAGCTATAATTGAGTTCCAAATACTATAAAATTCAGAGAAAAAAAGTCATGAATAGGATGAATAAAACAATATGGGACCCAGAGCAAAAAGAATACTTATATTTCACGGCTTACAACCAAGATAAATATATACACAAGAAACACCAGACTGAATTCATTGCAAAAAAGTTTTATATTCACAGTAAAAAGGAAAGCAAAAGGAATTTTTAGGTAGATATAAGGACAGTAAATATGAAGGAAATTTCAAAACCATATGAAAGTGATTAACTTTGTATCATCTTTACGAGCAATCAGAAGACAGATAAAAACAGAGAAGACATCCTTTCTACTTTCAAAGAGCTATAGCAACTGAACTGAGTTAATACAACCTATTTCAAAACAGGATACTTGTGAAATCAGTTGTGATGTTCTAACTAGAAGGAAAAAAAAAGACAAAATTCATTTTAATTAAGTCAATTGCTTGAAAGGAAGTCACTCATTTACTATGTCCATAAAAGCAAGATCATTTCCAATTTGACAGTCATCCCAGTAGATTTTGTGAAATACTGGAAATTTCCAATGCCTTTGCTAATAAATGAAAGTGTCAGATCATTTCCTCTTGCAAAACAGAGACTTTGGCATAATTTTGATGTAAGCAGTATGTTTATTTTAATGTCCATTACTGCCTTGAAGTATTTTCTTTCTAATAGACAATACCTTCTCCAAATACCTGCATTTTTTTAATCTGCGAACTGGACAACAAGTTACAAGTGGTTTCATCTGAGCTAGCAAGCTCCTAAGGCCTCTTGCTAAATTCGAAAGAGTGTGGCAAAACAGAAGAAAGAAATTGAATCTCTGAGCCCTTGGGGGCCTTAGAGAGACTTGGAGAACCAAGAATAACTAAGATGCACCATGTCCACCAGACACACAGCCTCCTGGGGAGAAGGTGGATTTCCCCCAATTCTTTACAACATCCCCCAATTCTTTACAACATCTTTTCAAGATGGCCATCTAATTTTCATTTCACTTGTTTCTTTTTACTGTTGCTTTACAAACATGACAGCTTGGTCTCAGAGGAGCAAAATTTCATTTCTTTCCTAATCTTTTTCCCCCTGTTCACACCTTTTTCTGCTTTGTTTTGAAAATAGTTATGCCAATTCTAGTGACTGGGTTGTTTTCTTGTTTGTTGCCTTACACTGGGAATTGGATTTATTGATCCAGTGACTACCCAAAAGCCCGACAAAAAACCTGAAAGTTTTATTGCTTTTCCATTTTCTTCTAATATAACTAGAGATTGCTTTATCTTTCATTAAGAATTTAAAATTCAAAAATTATTCCATTTATTTATTATCTTACCAGTATAACATTAAGTCTGAAATAATTTCTATGAATTTAATCATTTTACTTTTTACAATTGCTAATTATTTCACTTGGTCAAAACTAGATGTATGTTGTTATGTCCTGTCTGAGATACACACACCCTCATCCACACAATCACACACACGTTCCTGTGCACACACACTACATACCCATCTTGGCTTGAGTCCTCATCACGCTCTCAGGAAATTCTAGCAAGACTTTCCCATAAATAAAACTACGATAATTTATGCCTATCAAAAGACAATGTGTTGGGCTTTCCCGGTAGCGCAGTGGTTGAGTCCGCCTGCCTATGCAGAGGACGCTGGTTCGTGCACCGGTCCGGGAGGATCCTACATGCCGCAGATCGGCTGGGCCCGTGAGCCATGGCCGCTGAGCCTGCGCGTCCGGAGCCTGCGCGTCCGGAGTCTGTGCTCCGCTGAGCCTGCGCGTCCGGAGTCTGTGCTCCGCTGAGCCTGCGCGTCCGGAGTCTGTGCTCCGCAACGGGAGAGGCCACGGCAGTGCGAGGCCCGCGTATCGCAAAAAAAAAAAAAAAAAAAAAAAAAAGACAATGTGTTGATGTAAATACACAACTACAAAGTGTTATGAACTCACTTACAGGGCATTCTTCATCATAAACAACCGTATTCTGTTTTAGCATTTGTTGCTGAAATATACAATAGTAGCAGACACAACACAAAAAGCCTAAAGGAATGAGAACATTTGGCCTGTGTAAAGAGTAAACAGGTTTTTCAAGTATATTATTTTTCAAAGAAACAGTCTGGAATATGAGAAATGAACGGAAAGAAGCATGGTATTAATGCATTTTCTTTTTCAAAATCCTGAAAACCAGCCATATGTTCTACATTATGAATATGCAGATGGTCTCAATGCAGTTATTTTTTTCTCTAATTAAAGCCATCAGGGTAAAATAACGCAGTCGTTTAGGAAGCTGATTCAGCTGGGTCTCTTTCTTCCCTTCTCCAGAAGAGCACCAAAGCCTTTACATGTTTATATAATTTGGGAATCCTCGCTGGTAAATGAAAAAGAGAGCCGAGCGGAGCAGCAGGAAGGGTAGCTTTATTCTTTTGTGCTTTGCGGTAGGTTGTGCACTTTATGAAGAAAATGCATTTCACAGATGGATTTCTCTTAGATATTTTTGTTGAGACCCTACCTTTGGCATTTTGTAAGCAATAACTTCACTGAATTCGGCACCCTTGCTGTGTCTGCCCTTGATCCAACAATGATGTTGAAATCAAGCATATCAAGTTCACCTGTCAGCCTGCCTGCTTGTCCCCTTAATGACAGCTCTAAGCTGAGCATGTCAGCTGGGCCTGGCTGAACTGCTCAAGGCAGAGGTTTGATATTCTATTATAAGGTGCCTTCCACTCCTCTTTGATGAAGGCGGGAGTGGATGATGGATGACACGTATATGAACTATTACTATACTTGGTCTTCATTTGCAAACAGCTCTGACAAAATAATTCTGTCCCAGGCTTTGTCTCTCTCCCCTATACCTCTGGCCCTTCAGCAACCATAGACCTACCTGGCTTTCAAAGGTGTTGTTAAGAAGGCAGCACTAGAGGTGGAGAAACGAGCCTTGTGAAGGTAAGCTTAAGTTTCAATTCATATAGTTACCTTGCTTGACATCATCATTATGATGAAACCCTTTTTCCTTAATACATACAGATGTTGCTTAAAAAAAAAAGCTATAGGGAAAGGGATGTATGGTGAGGATGCCACTCTTATAAAGTGCTATCACAGAACCTAATTTTTTTCATGCCACCAGACCTATAGAGCTGAACTCCTTATTGCTACAGCGTTGGTTGCCAGAGCAATTTGGGGGGCGTGGAACAGCTCAGTGAGATGGGGCAAGGAAAAATGAACACCCACTCATCTGGAGGGTGGCCATCTTTACAGGGAACTTGGAATCCTTCAATGTAAAAGTTTTTCATTTAAAATGAAATAATAATCTTTACCTTAACCGAGTAAAGACTTTTCTTAAAAAACTGTACTAGATGTAAACTTCATGTTTATCAAATTTTACCCAAGCACTGGCACAAATACAACTCCAAACTTGAGAAAAGACAAAGGGAGAAGTCTGACATCTGATGCTTACTTCAAATAAAACGTTTCCCTCCAGGAAGCACTCAGGGAAAGTCCATATTCTGCACAGTGAGGTATCTCCTCCCCTTTTCTAACATGTGTGCGTTGGAACATTTCACCACCCGTCTGAACCAGAATTATGTATCACATGAAGTATCATAAGGTTCTCGGGGCAAAATGGAGCCACAAGTATTGTAAGGTCTACTCGGAAAGGTCATGTTAGCTGAGTCTTCTGAGGGTTCATGTGACGATCAGAAGGTCTGCCTAAACTGGTCCTGGCGGGGCTACTGCAAACGCTGCTGGGAGGACAGAGATTTGAGATATTTCGTCCTTCTCTCCTAGTGTCTTAGTGCTCATGAAAGCTACTAAGCTCTCTCTCCACATACACCTTTCTGGATGTCATGTGTGACTCTGGAACTAGGACTCTACAGGCCACACTGGTGCTTTGCCAGTTGGCTGCTGATTAAACGCTGCCGGTAGGACACAAGGGGAAGATGGGAAGGCTGGGAGAGGGAGAGGGGATTGGCTCCCTTTTTCTGCTTCCTGAATCTCTTGGACTTTGGCTTTATGAGCATCACTGAGCAATACTTCATCAAACCATCAATAGCAGTCCCTTCCAGTAGTAGGAAGTCTGGAGTTCTAACATTCACAGAACCAGCCTCATGGTGCCACCTCAGAGATTCCAGAACCGGTCTTGGCGCGCTCCTTCCAAGATTCCAGCACCAGGCAGCCAGCACTCACTCTCAGAGGTCTATGCCCCAGACCCACAGGGTCCCTCCTCTGGACTCAGAGACACCAGCACCACATGGCACCCATACCTCAAAGATTTTCTGTTTGATAATCTCAACCTCTTCCCTTTGTTCCCCCATGCCTCTTCCTGCAGGTGGGACGAACCACATAATTTGCAGTTCCAGTGAAAAGTGAAAACATTATATCCCTGTTCAAAAATTACTAAGAATTTCAAGATGGCAACAGCAGAGCATTAAACCAAGCATGGGGCCCTTCCAAATGCAAGACCTTGTGGAAATGCAGGGGTCACACACACATGAAGCCACTCTTGTGGACAGGGACCACCTCTCTGTGATACATTAATGTTCATTTGGGGCATTTTTAGTTCATTAATACCAAATTAGCAATTCTTCACTGCACTTTCTCTGTTAAAATGAGCAGTTTAGTTTTTTGTCTTGAAACTGGATCCTAGCTAAGATCCTATTCTTCTGCCCTTCGTGGTGAAAGAGTGATGAGAGTATGTCTCCGGAGTGACAGTAAGGCCTCTTTTTCTGCACTCCCTCCTAACAGAAAAAACATTCCGAATTCAAGTTCCAGCCCTCATCTTGGGGTTCTCGGGAACAGTGTTCAGAAGTCCATAGTTCAAACCATCCTGACACATTTCATTCATGTCTGCTTCCTAGCAATATATCCACCAATGTTCTGAACATTCAGAGTCCCTGAAACATGGTAGTACACACAGGCGCAAGTAACCTATCTACGTATGACACTTACTCCCCCAATCATTAATTTAAATAGAAGAACAAATAATACATGGAAACTACTTAGAAGTTTAAATTCCTCAAAGTCCTTGGCAAGTTGAAAATCAAATCATGCAGTAGTAAGCATTACCTTCAATAATCATTTCCCAATCTGATAAAACATTGCATCTGTCTCTCTTACGTCTTCTAGGAGCAGAGAGAGAAATTCCTTTGGGCAGCAGAGACTAACAGAAGGGCTATCAACTATTAACTTGAGCTCCCTCCAGGAGAGAGCCCTTTAGTCGAGCATTCTCAACTGAAGACTCTGCAAAATGGAGCATCCTCAAGTCCTAGGTACTAAAAATAAAATGTACTTTACTCAGTAATTGGAGAGAACAGCATTAAACACTCATGCCACAGCTACGGCAGGATTGGGTGCAGTTACCCTACACTACCGCAAAGCTTTGTCAACAGCCTAGGTATGTGATAGCACCCCCCGGCTACCATTATTGAACACTTATTATGTGTCAGATCCTGGACTAGGCATTTTAACACAGATTTTCTTATTTAACTTCAGAACAGCTCCAAAATTGGTATGGTTATACCTACATTACTTAGGAAGGAACCCAGGCTCAGACTGGTAAAGAAACATTCATGGTCAAGCTTAAGAGTAATTCCAGGTAATACAACAAAGATTTTCCTTAATTTCTTCTAGAAACAAAACCCAATTTCTCCAGATGTTTTCATATCATTTCCAGAAGCACTGTTACCAATTATTCTCTGGGAACAATTGTTTATCTTTTGAGATGAAATTAACTTAGTAGATCACTAAGATCCATTCTTCAAGGTGGTATCATGCCAAAGTAAGTAGCTAAGTAGAGACCATCTGGTGCTAAATGCTATTAGGTCAGCCGCTAACCTTCCAATCGCTTCTTGGGTCTCACACAGAAGACAGCACTCGAGACTTCCAAGAGCTAATTTAATCATTTAGAGTCAGGTTTACCTCTAAATAACATCACACGTCAGATAAAATCTAGAAAATGCAGTCCATTATGCAGATATTTTCAAGCATCTGGCTATCTGATATTATGGAGACAGGATGCCTGAATGTTTACGTGAGGTCTTTGGTTTTTATTTAGGTATTTGGCATTAGCCTATACTTTTCCCTAGGACTACTTGCCAGGCTCCTTAGTCAAGCCATGATTTTATGGAGCAAAAAATAAATAAATAAATAAAATTACACATATACATTCCATTTCCTCTTCCTCTTCTCTTGCTTTGACAGCTCCTATGAATGAAGGATCCATCATTTTGTTTCTGTAAATATTAATATTAAAAATAAAAGTAAACATAGATTTGGACTTGTATCTATGAATAAGAATGGAAAACATAACTGGAAAGTTTCGGTGGGTGCTGAATTATCTGGTTAAGGGCAGTAGATAGTCAATTCAGGAAGGCATAGAGCAGCTTCACCTCTGCAGATTCCTAAAGCTGCAAATCTATTTAAAACCCAAAGTGGAAAAACTACGTGTCCAATTAAGCACGGTGAGCACAACTTGGAGCCTTTCTCTACTAAACACATATACTTTAGAAATATGAAAAGGGTAAGGGAAAAAGAAAACCTGCAGTGTTTCAAAACTCAGGAAAAAAGTCCATGAAGTTTAGTCTTATTATGCAGACCGATGGCAAGCAAAGGGATCATTAAAACCCTCTCAGGGCATGCAGGAGGCTTGTTGTTTCCCAAAGAGCTGCAAATAATATCAATCAGATGCAACTCAATATTGGGCTGAGTCAACAAACCCTTCCCCCCATCATTCTGCCATTAATTGTATACATTTGCACTTCTTTAACATCAGCAAACCTCTCAGTCGAGAATGGCTTTTCGAGAGATATGCAGCTCTGCTCGTACCTTAACAATACACCAAACATTACCTATGGTAAAGCCCATACTATATTATCTGAACATGTCCTTAATGCGGTGACTGCATTTCTAATCACTTCTCCACATATTCTATTCTCAGTTATGAGCAGGGCCATTAACCCTTTTACAATACTCTTGGTACAAGAACTTTCTCATCTGCATTAACACCTGCCCTAGAGAAGTGTATAGGCAGAGTTCTTTGAGGTGCATAGGCCTATATTTACTCATGCTCATCTCAACCATATAACTAGTGCTCAAGAACATCCCAAAGAGCATGTCGGGGGAGGGAGGTGGGAGGGGGAAATCAAAAAGAGGGTTCTAGAATAGTAACGAGTAGCACTTATATAACTAGTGCCAGGTGCTGTTCTAAGCACTTAAAATTTTACCTCATTTAGTCTTTACAGCAAGCCTAGGAGGTAAGTACTATTATTATCCCAATTTTACAGTCAAGGAAACAGAGAGTTAAAGTAATTTGCCCTCGTTCACACAAGTGAGAAGTAGTGAAATTGTGATTCAAACCTAGGTAGCCTAACTCCAAAGTTCATGGTCTTAATTATAATGTCATTTGTTTTTTTTTGTTACAACCGAACATATTTTGAAAGATGATTCCAGAAGGCCCAACAATGTGAGTGATTATCCTTCTACCAACGACTATAATCAAGCAAGAACCAAAACGATGGCTTTTTAAACCTGCTCCTGACTGACAGAGATAGAAAGATAGATGATAGAATTTATAATGTATATAGTTAGATACATAAAATAAATTAACTGTCAATACCTTCATAATTCCTTGAAAAACAAAGTCAGAAAAACAGTAAATTTTGAGAAAATTTTTAAAATAAAAATGGAGAAAATTTCTTCTAAGCAAGAAATTATAGATCAACTGAAGGTGCAATGCTCCAAAAATAATTAAAAAAAAAAAACTGGGAGGAATTCAATAGAGAACTGAAGAAATAGGCTGACCACCTCAAGTCCTACATACTCAAAACCTCAGGTAACATATTTTATAGGTTCCCAATTCCTTGAATATCCCTATATTTATTTGTAAATATAAAACTCCAAAATCTCATTTTTTATAACAATCCCATAAGTGGGTTGTCTCTACTCTCCATTTTGTAACTCCATTGTCACTTGTAATCAAAACAAGACAAAAAGACCATTTCTATATATTTTGTGCAATTCTATTTGACTAAGAGTTTGGGGACCTCTAGGATGGGCGGGCATTTTGCCTGATGTTATGAATATGACATGTTTCCAGAGCTCTCTTAGCAGTTCACAACTGAGAAGGCAGGAGATACATATGCACTAAATAACTCTAATAAGAGGCAATCTCTGATAAGTGCTAGTCTGGAGAACTGTGAGAGCTGAGAAGGGCATCTGAAAAGCTTTGGGGAAGGGTTGAGATTTGAGATGTTAAGATATCAGTGACAAGAGACACGGGAGGAGGGCATCTGAAAAAGACAAGTCAGCCCCAGACAAGACACATGGGGTCCAGGGAGAGGGAAGAGGCCAGCACAGGATGCTGAGAAGTTGGCGTGTCAGATGGGCAAATTGTGGAGTCGTCAATAGGGCCGAATAGACAACCTAGGAACAGACTGGAAGAACTCGAGTTCTTAGCTAAGTAAGCTGGACTTTCCCCCCAAACCAGAAGAAAAGGCCAAGTTATAAAAGCATGTGGTTCCTTCTGGCCATTCAACTGCTTCTCAAAAGTGAGAAAGATATAAACAAAAGCACTAGCAATAAGCATACAGTCCTTTCTTCACTGATTCCATGTAATTTGGGGGTGGGAAAAACTGACTCCTACTATGTGATTTAATGGACCTGGCGTCAGTAGAACCAAGTTCTAGCTGTGATTACTTATTTACAATGTGACCTGGGGCTAATCACCCCAGGGCTCCTGTGGGCCAGGAAGCTAGTTTTGGAGAATGATCCCGTTGACACTCTCCAGTTCTCTGTCAGTTAAGAAGGAAAAGCCCTTACCCCACCCTCGCACAGGAAAGCTTTACTCTATATATTGGGCTTCTGCATAAACTTTCAGTGAAAGAAAATGTCCTACAGTTTAAACACCATTGGAGGAACATCTGACTGTATCACCTGTGACGTTTCTTTAGCTTTTACGTGCTATCAATCCTTATCTCTCTGTCTGTATCATTTAAATAGCGTTTTTCTCATTCATATCCAAACATGCCCCATAAAATGGGTCCACATGCTTTCACGAATGTATTTGATAAGGCCTGACACGGGTTCCAGTTTTGTTCCTTTGTCGCATGGGCTTTATGATATATTTTTTTATATTTGTTTACGGGCGTAATGCAGAGCACAACTAGTGGTATAAAATAATGAAAACCACGTAGAACTCTATGGAAAATGAGCTTCTGGCTTAGTCATTATCCCAGCCGTTCTCCATATCCTGGGAAATGCAGAAGAATATCCAGCCCACTGGGTGACAAATTTTTGCCAAATCCTCTGTTTTGCTCCATTTAGTTCTCCACGTCCTGAGGAGCAGGGTTCATAGCAAGTTGCCTCGTCATTAAAATGACCAGCATACAGTGAGTGAGCTGTAAACATTAACTGACAAGCATGAATAATTCTGGTTGACTTCCTGAGCATTTTAGTGACTTGGACAAGGCCTAAAGGGGGAAGAGTTGGGTTCTCCAATTAGAGCATAGATGGATTCGAGTCGAGCAGCAGAGGTGGAGGTCTCCTTTCCCAGAAGCTGAGACCACCCTCCTGGGCCCATTTTCCTTTACAAGTGCTCTATACCTTTGTACATCCCCTCTTCTCAGTGCAAAATCCACCTAGGCCAGGTCCGCTTGCTTAGGGCTGTTCTCTGCTAGCTTTCAGACAAGAAATACGGCCAATTTATCTGTGTTCATGTTTTAAGGTGTTAGTTGTAGCATATCCGGGAGGGAATTAACCTGGCTAAGACAGCACCATGTGAGAGCTTCCACCAACTGGTTCTGTCCACCTTGGAGTCAGCAGAATCTTAACTGTGACAGCCAGCAGGGCACTAATAAAATCTGGGGATTCTCTTTACCTTGTGATGTAAATTTGTAGTTACTCCTCACCACAATTTGGTGAAAATTCTTTGGTAGATATAGCTGAGAGAATGGTTTCTGTTCTGATTTGGTCTAAATTTATCTTCACCTTGTGTTGTCACATCCTGTAAATCCTCTGGCCAAGGCTGTTTGTTCCTGTTCTGCACCACTCTGCTATGGAATGGGGTGCATTTGGATATCAGTATTACCAGACATAGTCTCTATATTTGCTCAAAGTTCAGATTTCGTTTTGTTTTTTTCATTTTTAAAAATTTTATTGACATATAGTTGATTTACAATGTTGTATTAATTTCTGCTGTACAGAAAAGTGACTCAGTTATACACATATAAATACATATTCTTTTTCATATTCTTTTCCATTATGGTTTATCAGAGTTCAGATTCTAATAGCAATATCTTAAGCAGTCTTCTTAAGCATCTTTGTTGACTTCCAATATACAATCCTTGCTGTTACCTACTTTTCCCAGGAGTGGTGTAAGTTTATTTATAGCGCGTGCACACACATTTGCACATTTTATTTCCCAACTGCACACAGCTTGCTTCCTCTGTGATCTTCCTGATTAACATTACTGCCACCCTGAGGTGGTGGTGGGAATTACAGCGTACTTGTTTTGATAAAAATTGAAACTTTCAAGTATGTCAAGGCATATTTTTGAAAAAGTGGATTCTCCTCTGGACCAGAAATGTTGAAACCATAACACTTCTATTATGATGTTATCAAAACTCACTGTCTAGAAGCTTCTGTTTAACATCGGTGACCCCTGAGCTCCTGACTCCATATACAATTGCCTCCTTAAGACTTCAGATGGATATTTAAAAGAAACTCAAAATCACAGTTCAAACAAAACTTCTTGAATTTCATCTCATTTATCAAGACTGATTCCTGCCTCAGTCCTTCCCCATCTCAGTAAAATGACACAAACGTTCAGTGACTAAGGTAAAAAATGTAGGAGTCATCCTGGTTTCCTTTCTTCCCATTTGCCACATCCAATCCAACAATAAGAGTTGTAGGCTCCACCTCCAAAATATTTCCCACCCTACTCCCTTCTTTCCATATGCCCAGCCACCATCTTGGTTTCAGCAGCTTTCACCTCTGACCAGCACTGTGCTATGGCCTCCTGACGGTTTTCCCTACTCCTATACCTACAACAACTACAAATCATCCTTATTAAAATAGAGAGATGTTTATAAAGCTCCCCTGGGGAAAATTCTTCCCATGGCACTTAGAATAAATTCAAACTCTTACTGTTACATATAAAGAATGGCCTTGCCTCTTCTCTTTCCCTTGTTCAACTCTTTCCCAAGCTCCAGCCATAAGGAACAAGGTCTTCTCCATTTCCTGCCCATAGGACTTTTTTTTTTTTTTTTACTTACAAGTTTATTATAAAAGTATCTAACTCAGAATCAGCCAGATGGAAGAGAAGCATAGGGCAAGGTATGGGAAAAGGGGGCAGAGATTCCATGTCCTCTATAGGGGTCTCCATAGAACTTTTGCTGGTGGTGCCTTCTCATTCTTTAAGTTTCAGACTTCCCAGCCATATTAACTAAAGTAGTCACACGCCTCCCTTGTCCTAGTCAGTCTTCATTACATTACGATAGTTGTTTGCTTTATTGCTTTTGTCATTGTCTGATTTATAATATTCATTTGTTGGCCTGTTATCCACTTCTAGAATAAAAGCTCCATGAAGACAGAAACTGTTCTGATTCATGCATTGCTCTATCTCCTAGCACACAGCAGTAGAGATGGTAGACCCTTAATAAATGTCTGATGACATTGGGTGGCTACTGGTTTGGGAAAACAATGGTATCTCTCTCCTTAGGTTATTGCAAGGACTAATTAAAATAGATAAAGCACTAATCAGGTGTTTATTACTATTATGTTTATTATTATTATTAATTATTACTGGAAAAACTGACCCATGTCATGTAAGCTCTATTGTCAAGTAATTATTATCAGAAAACATGAAGTTTAAGAGTAATCTTCTGAAAAATCATGTTTTAACAAACAATGAAATTTTAAAGAAGGGTGTTTCTGAATTCATGGCAAATGGTGGGTGAGATAAATGTTATAAGAGAGTTTTGTGAGTCCCATCAAAATCTTCTTCAGAACTTGTTCCTCTTTATAAGCACAGGTCTGAAACTAACTCTACAAGGTAGAGCACAATAAAAAAGTGGAATTCAAAGTCCAGAAATATGCCAAGTCCAGAAATATGCATTTATTAACTATGGAACCTTGGTCATTTAATCATAATCCATTCTTTCATCTGTCTGATAGTAATATAAGAATATCTAAGTTAGGGAAATGCAAATCAAAACCACAGTGAGGCTTCCCTGGTGGCGCAGTGGTTGAGAGGACTCCCCTGCCGATGCAGGGGACGCGGGTTCGTGCCCCGGTCCGGGAAGATCCCACATGCCGCGGAGCGGCTGGGCCCGTGAGCCATGGCCGCTGAGCCTGCGCGTCCGGAGCCTGTGCTCCACAACGGGAGAGGCCACAGCAGTGAGAGGCCCGCGTACCGCAAAAAACAAACAAACAAAAACCTCACACCTGTCAGAATGGTTGTCATCAAAATGTCTACAAATAACAAACGTTGGCAAGGATGTGGAGAAAAGGGAATCCTTGTATACTGTTGGTGGGAATGTAAATTGGTGTAGACACTGTGAAAAACAGTATGGAGTTTTCTCAGAAAACTAAAAATAGAACTACCATATGACCCAGTAGTTCCACTCCTGGGTATATATCCAAACAAAAGAAGAACATTGATTCAAGAAGATACATGCACCACAATGTTCACAGCAGCATTATTTACAATTGCCAAGACATGGAAACAACCTAAGTGTCCATCAACAGATGAATGAATGAAGAAGCTGTGGTATATATATATACAATGGAATACTACTCAGCCATAATAAAGAATGAAATTTTGCCATCTGCAGCAACATGGATGGACTTGGAGGGCATTATGCTAAGGGAAAGAAGTCAGACAGAGAATGATAAATAGTGCATAATATTGCTTACATGTAGAATCTAAAAAATACAACAAACTAGTGAATATAATGTAAAAGAAGCAGACTCACAGATATAGAGAACAAACTAGTGGTAACCAGTGGGGAGTGGGGGAGGGACAATAAAGGGATGGGGAAGTGGAAGGTACATACTATTGGATGTAAGATAGGCTCAAGGATGTATTGTACAACACGGGGAATACAGCCAATATTTTGTGATAACTGTAAATGGAAAGTAACCTGTAAAAAGTGTATACAAATAAAAGTTTTTAATTAAATAAACAAATGGGAAAAAAAGAGAATATCTAATTCAACCCACTTTCTACCACAAGAGCTAGATGAGATTCATAACAACCTATATAAAAATACAGAGCTCCGTAAAGACTAGCAGGGAGTTGAGTTGGCAGTGGTGTCTCTTCATTTCCACTCAATTAATTGAGTTCCTCCTAGGCTAGGTTCTAGGAAAGTACTAGATGCTGAAGTCACCAAGGGGCACTGAGAATAAAACAGAATCTTGCTCTCAAAGAGACCAGAGCATGGAGGAAAGATGACCCTGTAAACAAAGTGAGCAATGTGATGACTCCAATGAGGGAGATGAGCAAGGGCTGAAGAGGTGGCTGGGACAGGGGCAATTATAAACTCCATCTGGAGTGGGTGGGAGGTTTGGTGGGGAGGGCTTCCTGATCTCCTCATCTGCTCTGACCCAGAGACTGGTCTTGTGGTCAGGAGCATTTCCAGGGGATCAGGAGAGCTCTGAAACTAATCTAGAGTTTTGGCTCTGTTTGAGGTACACCTAAGCTGGCCTTGACACCCTCAAACCTCAAAGAAACTCAAACCCCATGTGTTATATTCCAACTTGTAAGTTGACCCTAAGTCTGCCTGTGCTTCTTGGAAGTCATCTAAATTGGAGATCTAGAGCCAGGATAAACCACTAGATTTTCTTGGAATGCCCATTATCCCTGCAATCCCCTTTTATCTGCCTGCAGAAATTTATACCTCATTCAAGGCCCAGACCAAGACTCCTCTCCCCCAAGAATCCTCCTAGTGTCCTCACACCCTGCCCCGATGCACTTTTTTAAAGTCACAAAATTCATCACATTTTTCTCATACTAATTATTTATACTGTCACATGTTTCTTACATTTGACAATATAAGCCACTATAATAGAAATATGTTCTTTTTTAAAGAAGTTTTATTCTGCTTAGTTGTTTGGTTTTTGGCTTTTGGTTTTTTTTGCATAGAGTAGGTGCTCTACTCATACTTAACCTGTACTCATATTTTGAAAAGGACCCTAAAAATGGAATGAATGCAGTGTTTAAATGCAGGTCTAGTATTTAGGAGAAAGAAGAAAGTGGGCAAAACACAGGTACGTCTCTATGGTATGATTAAATACCTGGGGGAGGATTTCTCGTGTGCCATGTCAAGTGGCCTGAGAGTCCTTGTGCTCCAGACTCTACATGGAAGGAGTAAACAGAGCTGCTGGAGCTAATAGGCTAGGCATAGGCACAAGAGGCATCAAGATGGCAAGACATACGAGCAAATGACCGCATCCGTACTGGATAATGGATACCACAAAACTGCCTATTTGAGGGATGTATACAGGTGACCTTGAGCAGCCATTTGGGCATTGAAGACCTTGAATAGACTGAGATCAAGTTATATGACCTTCATGGAGTGGAATCTAGAGATAAAAATTAGCTGCTGTATAAAAATGGAAAGTTTTACATTTGTACACCTTAGCTTGTGAACTGACATTCGCATCTACTATGCCTGTTTCACTACCAGTTCTTAGATGCCAGAATAGCTTTTCCATCATCTGAGTTGTTCCTGAACTCACTTATTCCAATTTAAATTCCTGCACTTTTGTTAAGCTTCAGTATCACTGCAAAGATTTTTTTTTAAGGAAAATCAAATCACTACAAATTTTTCTCTTATTATTTTGAACCTATGTCCTGCTGTGAAGTGACCTCCATTTGATAAGCAGCAAAGAAGATTAAAAGGAAAGCAATTATGATCCTCCTCAGATGCAGAAACTGAGCTAGAAATCTGTATGTCCTGGTGCTGGTGGAGCTTTTAGCAGTTCTGCCTGGAGTCCCTCTTTGAAGTGCGTCCAAGTGGGACTTTGAATCGCAAACACTATCCACTCCATACTCTTCAACTACAAGACTGAGAAACATACTTTCATTTGATGGCATCTCATCTAAGTTGGCTTTTAGCTTTTAAATAAGAGAGATTGCTCAAGCTTCAAAGCTAGTTGTTTCTTGGCAAGGGGTAACACAATGCTTAGGGGAAGAGAAAGGATGAAAATTCAGAGTCTCTCTGGTTCCCTTCTGGGGTTCCCTTTTTAGGTTACTTTCACCAATTAGCTCCTAAAGTTCCTTGCTGACAGCAATTTATAGATGAATATCCAAACCAAATGAGCCCCAGCTGTGGGGCAAAGGCTTCCATGGTGAAGCAGGGAACAGATTAGAAGCTGGCCCAAAAAAATACACTAAGTGTGGGAATTTAGCTAAGGAACCCCAAGAAGATTTGGGCTCCAGAGAATAAGTTCTGAGTCACTCCAGCTGTTTCCCATCTCTATTTATTTATCTATCTATCTATCTATCTATCTATTTATTTATTTATTTATAATACCACATGCCCCAATCCTGGACACTGGCTTCACTTTCTGCATGCTACATTGAGTCACCTTGGCCTTGAAGACTGAGTGTGGGTTTAAGAGTTAAGGCTCATTCTAGGATCTGTTTCTACCACCCTCCCACCATCAGGAGGGGTACACTGTAATTCTGTCCTTATAAAAAGGAGATGGAGAATATTACAGGCAGAACCTGGAAGGAAAATTCAAGTAAACAGAATGATAAATGATAATAAATGAAAAGTGCTTTCAGAGTGTGTCCTAGGCAAGCTTATGCATTGTTTCGGAAGAACAGATTTTTAATAGATAGAATGTTGTACTCTACATGTTTTTCAAAATGACCGGTTAATGCCATGATAGCCAGCTTTTTGGTTAACATAGGAGAATCACATTCTTCACATGGATTTGCCAGTACTTAATACTCATAGAAATAATACTGTGCTCAGGGTACCTGAGAGCAGACCAGAACAATTTCCCTAAATAGCAAAGGGACCAGAAGGTAACTGCAGTACCTGCAAAACGTTAGGAGAAGGGAGGGTTAGAAAAACAAAACAAATGCAATCCTTATATCCTGTCTGTATTAGTCCGCCTGGGCTGCCATAACACAATACCACAGCCTGAGTGGCTTAAATAACAGAAATTTATTTTCTCACAGTTGTGAAGACTAGAAGTCCAAGATCAAGGTGTCTACAGGCTTGGTTTCTCCTGGGGCCTCTCTCCTTGACTTGAAGAGGACCTCCTTCTCCCCGTGCCCTCACTCAGGCTTTTGTCTGTATACACATTGCTGGTGTGTCTTTTTGTATCAGAATCTCCTCTTCCTATAAGGACACCAATCAGATTGGGTTAAAGCCCACTCCAATGACCCAACTTTAACTTAATCACATCTTTTTTTTTTTTTTTTTGCGGTACTCGGGCCTCTCACTGCTGTGGCCTCTCCCGTTGCGGAGCACAGGCTCCGGACGCACAGGCTCAGCGGCCATGGCTCACGGGCCCAGCCGCTCCGCGGCATGTGGGATCTTCCCGGACCGGGGCACAAACCCGTGTTCCCTGCATCAGCAGGCAGACTCTCAACCACTGCACCACCAGGGAAGCCCTCTCAATCACATCTTTAAAGGTCTTACGTCCAAGTACAGTCACACTCCAAGGTGATGGGGGGTGATGGGGGAAAGGGAACACAACTTGGCTCATAATACACTAATATTTAACCCTGCTGAATATTGTAGCAGAAATCTGCATGTTTGAGTCTTGAAAGAAATTGGGACACATAGGTAACAGTATTCATCTAATGAATAACTATAATTTTATTGATGTTATTAAATGAAGATATTTTCCCTCGTATACCACAGAGTATACTTTTGTTCACCACCTCTCTCCCCTTCTCCCTCTCACAAAAATCTGTGGTATAAATCTGTGTTTCTTAGCCAGTAGGTTCTATGTCCCTCTGGGGAGAGCTCTATGGTGTCTCTTCTTATGACACTAATCTTACCAGATCAGGGCCTCACCCTTATGACATCATTTAACTTTAATTACTTCCTTAGAGGCCATCTCTCCAAATATAGCCACGTTGGGGGTTAGGGCTTCAACAGGTGAATTTGGAGAGGATACAAACAATCAGTTCAAAATGGAGGCCTACTAAGCAGGAGAGATTTTTTTTCCTCAGAGGTGAAAGAAAAGATACAGAGGTGGATTAAACACAATATCTTGGCAAGTCTCAGAATTGCTGCACAACCTAGCACAGTTCCTGGGACACGGGAGGAGCTACATGAATCTTATTGAGTGAAAGGATAAATGAATTATTCTATTACTTTTAGATTGGGGTCTCAAAGTAAACAGATGCTTCTAGGACAGTTTTATGGGTAATATTATCTCTCAGGGAAGGATAATTAAACTGATTCTCTTTGAAATAGGCTACCTAAGAGTTCATCAAGGAAGTCATCTGTGATTATATGAGTGCAAAATATATGGAAATATGTAATATGTACACTAGGCATCAATATGGAGTATTGGCAGCAGGAGCAAATGGACAGTGTGAATGGAGGAAGAGGGATAAGGAGAGAAGAGAGCCAGGCAAAACAGGAAAAGAAAAATGACACTATGATCTGTATGATAAGCTTTCATATGTGCGTTTATAGAAAATAATATATTAAAATTTAAATGACAAGGACCTATCATCCAGAAGGAGTATATGAATTGTTCCTACCAAATATGTCACAAAATAAACAAAGGTAAAATGTCACTGTGATGGAGAAGATCAAATCTTCAAATAGGAGATAGTAAGCCTGACTGTAAGACAGAATTAACAAAAGATGGTTTGTGAGCTCATATAAGGGGCTCCCTAAAAGGCTACACAGGCTTATCTAACAAAAGTATTCCAAACTGGCCTCATTTTATCTTTTGGTCAAAATGCTAGACTGGGAAATCAACAGAATCCTATAGGCATAGTACATTTAAATTTCAGCAAAGCATCTGAAAAATTATTCAGTAACAGTTTTGTGGGTAAGCTTAAGAAATAGCTGGCTTAAACCTATATATCCTGAGTATTAATAGATCCTGTTGTTATGGAAATAAAGGTTTGTAATAGTTTGGTGTACGTTTTCTCAAGGACTCTGTCCAGGCCAACATTTTATCAATACTTAACAATCTTTGTTTTTTTTTAATTGTCAGATTTCCAAAAATGAAAAGTTGTGAGCATTTACTAAAAAACTGAACTGTGATCTTGACAGGTAAGAATAATGGATCTAAACTGAAAAGAGAAAATAAATAGAAAAAATATAAAAGTCATACACATAGGTTAAAAGAATAGAGTTAAGCAGATTTTGTTGAAGTGTGGTTTGTGTGAAAAAATAAACAAAAGTAACTTGTGGGTTTGGTTGAAAGCAGGCTCATTCTGAGTCATGTGTCATTTAACCCTGGGAAGTTAATGATCTCTTTGACTACATTACTGAACATGCAGGTTCAGACAAAGGGAGATGATGACCCATGATATAAATGGGATGCTGGTCTGAGTATATCTGGAATATTGTGTTTCATTGTGGCATCATATTTTTAAAAGGGATTCCAACAAACTAAAATGTATGCAAAGGGGAAAGTCAAAATAGTAGACATTCTGGAAGCCACAGCCTATGCAGAATTGTGAAGAAACTAGGTTTTCGGCGCTGCATGGTAACTTACATGTGTCACACCCAACTGCCACAATACAAGACAAAACCTGCCATCTTAGGTTTGTCCGTGGTCCTCATCCTGTTTCTCCAGTTTCCCTCCTCCATTTCCTAATTTTCCCAGCTTCTGACCTCATGATAGCTCTTGTCCCTGGCAACGTAAATTGCTTATGCATTCATTTATTTAACATTTATTGATTATCTACTATATACCGAGCACCTTTTCTAAGCACTTTAAGCATCAGTGAACCAAACAGACAATAATCCGTGCCCTGTGTGGGGCTAACATGCTAGAAAGGGACAGACAATATCATAAATGAGTAAATTATAAGGTACGTTGAAAGGTGCTAAGTACTATGGGGAAAAAAAAGAATGGATAGAACGGTGTAAAGGGATTCAAGGGTACTGAGAATAAGGGGGAAGCAGCTACAATTGTAAGTGGTGTTGTCAAGCGGGCCTCATTGGGAAGGTGGCATTTGAATAAATCTTGAAAGAGTGAAGGAGTAGTGAAGGAGTTAGCTACAGGGCTATACGGGAGAAAAGTGTTCTAGTGCAAAAGCCCTAAGGACTGTTTGCCTAGAAGGGAGTAAGACAAGGAAGGGTAGCAGGAAATGAGCTCTGAGGGTAATGGTGCCTGGTAAGGACTTCAGTTTTTACTCCAGTTAAGATGGGAATCCATTGGAGGTTTCAAGCAGAGAAGCAACATTATCTGATTTATGTTTCTAAAGCACTGTTCTAGCTGCCATGTGGAGGATAGATTCTAGAGGGAAAAGATGGGAGCTGAAATACCAGTTAGAAAGTTACTGCAGTCATCCAGACGAGCAATGATTCAGTCACACCAGCGTTGTGGCAGTGTAGGGGGTGAGAAGGTAGAGCAAACAAGACCTCTTGAATGTTTAGATGCGAGATATGAACAAAAGGGAGGAGTTGAGACTAACTATGGTTTTCATCCTGAGCACCTTGAAGGATGAAGCTGCCATGGACTGAACTGGGGGAAGGTGCAGGTGGGACAAATTTTAGGAGAAAGATGAAAAGTTCAGTTTTTGGATGTATAAAGGTGGAGATGTCTATTAGACCTTCAAATGGAGATTTCCACTAGAGAATTTAATATAGGAGAGCTGGATGTCACAGAGAAATGCAGAAGTCTTTGGATGGTCGGTGACATTTTAAGCTATGAGACTGAATTATAGCATCTAGGAAGTGAACATAGAGAAGAGGATCAAGGTTGAACCCTGGGGCTCTCTGACTGTGGGAGGTCAAGGACAAGAGAAAGAAGCAACAAAGCAGAAAAGGAGAGTCTAGCATGTTATAAAACCCACTAGGAGGGTGTGGTGCCTTAGAAGCCCAGTGAAGAAGGTGTTTCAGAGAGATGAGTGGCATCAACTGTATCAGCTGCTGCTGACAGGTTAAGATGAGAACTGAGAATCCATCCTGGGCTTTAGCATTAACGATCTTGGCAAGAGCAGTTTCAGTAGCGTGGTCTGGGACGAAGTCAAAGTGGAGTGGGTTGAAAAAGGAATAGGAAGAAAGGAAGTTAAAATGTTTGCTACAAAGGGGCAGTAGCTAAAAGAGGAAGTGGAGTCAAGGGAAGATTATTTTTAAAGATGGGAGCAATAACAGAAAGTGTGATTTTTGCTAGGAATCAGGAGACAGTAAAAACTTGATCAGAGAGAGAAGAACGAATGGCTGGAGTGATGTCCTTTGGTAGATAGTTAATGGGATCTTGTGAAAAAGTGGAGAGATTGAGGGCACAGAAGTGTATCTATGGAAGAGGTGGGATGGCAGCCTATGGTACAGTTGCTATTCATGGTTAGATGGGGTGGTGGGAGTCTGAGAAAATTCTCTTCTGATTATTTCAATTTTCCTCAGACAGCTCTACCTTACTCTTAGACCATGACATAAGTTCTCTCAACTTGAATGCTGTCAGCGTCATAAGAAAACACCTCACTCATCCAGCTTCCCTGAGAACTTAAGGCCTCCATGTGGACCCTTTGGCCTCCATGTGGACCCTTTGGCCTCCATGTGGACCCATCCGTGCAACACCCTTGCCTAGTCCACTCCAGCCACCACAAGGGGGACCCAGAACATATGTACAGCCGAGAACAGAGAAGACACATAAGGAGAACCTCTAGCTATATTCTAGTATTTGCTGCATTGGTATTTTCTGCAATTATAACAAAACAGATTACATGTAGAAAGCCCCAGCTGTGAAGTTAAAAAATGCACTGCTCAAATACTAACTCTTCCTTCTTTCTGTGAGAATTTCAGTGAGTAAGTTAACCCATCCAATCCCCTTTTTTCATCTGCAGATAGTAGAAGTAAACACTCCCATCTGTCCCTTCGGGCCTCCAAAATGTGGAGATTTGAGCCCCTCTCCTAGCCCATTAGATGTCCAAAGATGCACAGAGCCTGGGTATTGAAAGGATGCGTGCTCGTGGGGGAATCTCACGTGGTCTCAAAGCACAGGCAAAGGGCAGATCTCCTCCAGTAGTGAAGCAGCCAGCCACGGAGAGTCACTCCGGACTCCTGTCCAGCCCCTGCTCCTGGCATTTGTTGGATATTTTCACCGTTGCCCTTTCCCCAGTCCTTGGCTCCAGCTATTTCCTGGCCCAAGCCCCATTCTTGAACTGTTTCAGGAGGGGCATAGCCCTTTCATTTTTCTCTTCCTCATCTCCCCGAGTTTTCCCTAGTTTCATTCTAAGCGCAAGAGTGGTACATCACTCCGCCACCACCCACAGACCTGCCAAATCATCCCTACTGTTCTGCCAAGGCGGAGAAGTAGAAGCAGTGATGATCACTATGCAAATCACAAGATTAGAGACTCCACCCTCCTCACCAGGACCTGCCCTCATGCTTCTCCTTGTCTGTCTTGATTGAGTCTTATGAATTATTCACTTTCTTCAGAAAGTGTTTATACTGTGAATGATCATGGACAAATTTGAATCTGGAAAACTGCTTAAAGCTAAATCATCTGATTACCCCTAATCAATAATTAAAATGCAACAACGTTGGGATGTCCCTGGTGGTCCAGTGGTTAAGAATCCATTTTGCCATGCAGGGGACGCTGGTTCGATCCCTGGTCGGGGAACTAAGATCCGACGTGCTGCGGGGGAACTAAGCCCACGCATCACAACTACTGAGCCCACATGCCACAACTACAGAGCCCACGTGCTTTGGAGCCCACGTGCCGCAACTAGAGAGAAGTCCGCGTGCTGCAACGAAAGATCCCGCGTGCCGCAACTAAGACCTGACACAGCCAAAAACAAATAAATAAAATAAAATTTTAAAAATGCAACAATGTGAATCACGGGTTCTGGTTTTATCTCTGCTCAACCCACATGAAAATGGCATTCAGTTATTATTCTTTACACATACGGAGTGGAGAGGCAAAGTTGCTGATCCCTAAAGTGGTATAATTAAAAGCAGTTATAAGGTTTCTCAAAAAATATCTCCTTCATTTTCCTGAACATTATTCTGCTAGTGAAAGCTACTTGTGTTAACGTTCTATGTCTCCAGAAGGTCTGTATTAACAGGAAAATGCACATCCCTAGAATAAAGCACATTAAGATGGCATCTCTCAGTAATCTCTTCCAGGAATTAACTGACCGAATTAGCAGCCTGCTGCTAATGCCAAGGAACTGCCACGTACGTTACAATGTGTACAAAATTTTCAAAGGGATGTAAAGGAAAGGTCGGAAGCATGAAGCAAAATATGGGTTGCTGCAGCAGGCACGCGAGGATGCTGAACTCCTGATAAAGGTTGCATCTCGAGGACCTGGAAACGTGAGGCTCCATAACTTAATTCCACAGTTCCAATTTACTGTGCCATGAGAGAGGATGTTTTACTGATGGCTATAAGATGGCTTAAGCATAGGAAATAAAAGATTAAACAGCCTTCTCTAGTGTAAATTGCAAGCTCTCCAAAAGACTAGCCTGATTTAATACTTTGATAAACGCCTAAAGAGGACTATGTCCTAAATTCTCCATATCTGAGAAAGGCCCTGAACTTTTTCTTATAGTAAATACAAAATGACAGACTGATTAGGCTGAGAAATGAAAGGAAATTATTATTCCGGATGAAATCACTCAGGTTAGTGCTGCTTTCAGAAGAAAGCAGTGCTATCTTCTCAGAGATGCGAGGTATTTAACGCCAGCGTGCTTAATGCTTTCTCTCCCTAGGCAATCTCACGCATCCCGGTGACTTCTCTTAAGCACTCTGCCTGTAATTCCTGCAGCCACCAGCAGGTTGATGATGGACCATTAAGTGAGCATTTCTCTGCCATGATGTCCCAAGATCCTAACACACTGAAGTGTGAAGCCAGAGGAAGAGAAACGGATGGTGGTCTGACTTAAGAAACGTAGCATATCACCAACCTATTTCATCTATCGAGCTGCCTCGGCAAAACTTCAAAACTAAAGGATGCATTGCCTGTGAACCCTGGAGCGGGTGGAGAAGGGCATGGACAAGAAGTTCAGACCTTCAGTTATGGCTGTGAACATCTGCTAGTTAGGTTGCCCTGAGATGTGGAAACGGAGAAGGAAGATAAATGTGTCATAATCGAATAGAGAACATTTTTACTTAAGAATACAACCAGTAAATAAACAAAAAAAATGCAGTAAACTCATTTCTAACTGGTAGGCATAGCAAAGACATAATAAAGCTCAAAACTTTATAAACTTCCAAGTATAAGTTAAGAATGTTTTTCAAGTAAGTGCTACTGTTATTCTGGTTTTCATTTTTACACAGAGGAAAATTTCAGACTTACATTTTTGTTATGAGTGTTTATAAATTCCTTACCTTATAACTTTGGACTACTTTTTTTTTTATCCAAAGCTTAACTGCTTCAGAATAATAGCAAAGGCCTTTAAGCACTTCGCAGTTAACCAAGGAGTAGGCATTAAGGCATTAATTTGCCTCCTTACACCTCTGCCAGCTCCAAGCATAGCTCCTTACCAGCCAGCCATGGCAGCATTTTCTACTTAAATGTCTGACATTCCTCCCATCAGGTTTATTTTTTCCCAACCCCCAACCCCCTTTTCCTTAAGTTCCACGTTCAGTTCCAGCCACTATCCCTAGATAATATTGTCCAACTTGCACCTTTATGCAAGGATGATGCCCAACTATGTAAATCTCACCACGATTCCCACTGTCCAGACCCTCATAGCCAACGCCTCTGAACAGCTCCCACTGGACAAGTCCATCTTTATCCCAAGCTCAATAAGCTCTGGAAGAAATTTATCCTATCCATTCCAAAATGTGTTCTTGTGTGATACCTTTTTCCAAGATAACCACTCTCAAAATCTTGATATCATCTTTGAATCATCTTCTCATTGTCCATACTAAATAAATTTTCATGCCCACTAATTTTTTTTCTTTCCCAATCACTCTTTCATAAGCCTCCAACTTTTCATGTACATGGACTCTGCCCATGTTCAGACTCTGGCTCCTCCCACCGGGACTACTATTATCATAGCCTAACTGATTTCCTGCCCCCTGTATCTGAATCATCTTTCCCTCTGCTCTTGGAATTAATTTCCTTTCTCACCCCTACTAAACTTCCCACACATAAAATTAAAATCCACCCTTTTCTGTCTAGCATACCTTGGCTCCAGTCTTTTCTTCTAGGTTATTCTCCTACTATAATCCCACCTCATCCTGACCTGTTGAAATAATAACTACATCCACATTAGTCAGCAAGGGCTAAGTTATGCTACAGTAACAAACGATCTCAAAACCTCACAGGCTTTCCCCAAAGGTTTATGTCTTGCTTATGATTCCAGTCTTTGGAGTAGACTGCATCTTATTCCATGTTGCCTTCATTTGAGGTCCCAGCTGAAGGAGCCCCTGCCTGGAACCTCATGGTCTTATGACAGAGGGAAAAGAGAGAGGGCAAAACTACACAACGGCTCTTTACATTTCTACCCATATTTCATGGGTCAAAGCAAGTCAAATGGCCATGCCTGGTATGAATGGGGCAAGAGGTATCATTCTCCCACACAGAAGGTCCCAATAGAGAGTGTCAGCAAATGTTTTGGACAAATAATACAATCTACCACACCATCATTAATGGTACAGCATAAATCTGACCATATTTTCAGTGATTTTCTTCTTCTAGACCGCTGTATCTCAATAGCGGTATCTCAAAAACAAATCTGGATTCATTGTAGGATTTTAGCAGCATGCCCGGCCTCAGCCTACTAGATACCAATAGTTCCAAACATGCTCACCCACCTTGCCAATCAACAGCGGCTCCAGACCTTCAGAAATGTCCCTTGGAGGGGTAAGATCACTGCGAGTCGGCAGCCACTGCTCCATCTATGGGTCCTTAAAGAACAGGAACAGTACCTTAGCTGTTACTGCATCCTCATGGCACCAACTCCTATAAATAGTGCACGTGTAAACATTGTCATCAAATAGCATGGCAACTTCAGAACAAAATTTTCTTTATTAAAAAATCAAAGGCAGTATTTGCCTCTCAGGTTTCTTTGGGGAAAAAACATAAACTTTAAAAACAAAAGGACCCACGTTTGAATCCTGCCTTCAACACTCCGTAAGATTCCGGGAATGCTGCTTACCCTCAGTTTCGTCATCTTCAAAATGGGAACAGCAGCATTTCCCTTGCAATTCTGCGGTGATGAGTCAATGCAAATTGCTTGGGTTTTGGTGTCTGCTCAGTAAATGGCAGCTATCATCACCATCAGCAGCAATGTCCCTTCCTCTGTCACACCCTTGAACATGAGATGTCTAAAAAACTATTTGCCCTTTTGCAGAGAAACGCCAAATGTTACTCCCAGAAAGAGAACAGCATAGTCCCACAAAATACTGCCTATGTTTGTTTCTCCATAAATAAGACTTGTTGTCAAGAAACTTGAGCTCAGGGCTAGTGGCTCTGCCATGAAACACATAAGCTTGGATATGAGCAACAGGTTTTTTGCGGCACTTTCCTGGATGTCAGCAGACTCTCACAAATCAGGCAAGAAAAGTCCAAAACATATGCCCTCAGCAACCGGCCAAAAACCAATAAAAGGAGCTGTGAGTAGAGCCAAAATCAAGGAGGCAGGCAGGAGTATGTGGCTGCAAACCCCAATAAATTCACATGGAAATGCATTTCATCTTAGTAAGGGCCTGACTACACAGAACCATTTCAAAGGCTGAAAAGAACCTTCATACAGCTGCACATCATACAGTCAGGAGGTTCAAAATGACAAATGTCTTCTGGATGTTTTAAAAATCCAACCTTTTGGAACAAGACATGTTGACAACTAGTGGTTTTGTGGATAGTAAGTGTAACTCAGCATAGAAGAACTGGCCTTTTGTAATAAAGTAGCATATTGTGATGTTATCAAAACTTGGCATTTTATATCAAGGTGCAAAATATCTCTTTTGTTTTCTGGTTAAGAGATGAATGCATGGCACGGCAATCAGGGCGAGTTTAAAATACAGGAAAAAAAAACACACAAAAGTCTCAGTTTATAAAAGATAAGCTGGGTGTTCTATTTTCAAATGAGTATGATTCCATGGCCAGCGAAAGGAAATGTGAAGGGCTTGTGGCTTTGTGTGTTTGATTTTTCCTTTTCTTTTAACAACTGTGAGACTTTCAAGCTGATAGAAGGATTTCAACCGATGTCCCTGGAGACTTAAAACACTTGAATTCCCAGCTTTAGGAGCAAACACTGCAGCAGCATCAACAGTAAAAGCCCCTGTTCCATCGGAGCTAAGATTTCAATCCAGAGACTGTTGTGATTCAGCCTGTTTCTTCAGTGAAGCTGGGGTCAGCCAGCTCAAAAGATTAAGCCTGTTTTGACCCTGTACATCAACACGCCGAACCGCCCGCGCTGCTGCGGCCGCGGGGCGCGGCGTCCCAGCGAGCTGTAAGCGGATCCCGCCTGGCCGCCCACCGCGCCGGCCCCGCACCTCCTGCTCGCCTGGGGTACCTGCCCGCCATCTGGCCCAAGGCCGCTCTCTCCTCGCGAGCAGCGTTGTAGTAAGCAAAGGACTTTTCGGCAGCAAGGGGCTCCGTTCGAAAATGTGTTTTCTTCAGTTGCAACACTCGTAACGCTGCTGGTTTAATGAGCCCTAAAGGGCAACCTCTACATAGCTTCTTGAATTCTAATTAGATAATTAAAGCAGATAGCAAAAATCTTTACTTTTGCAGCTATGAAACGTAGGCTGATGTTACATTATGTGCAACTAACACTCCACAAGCAAAGCGTTCCCAAACACTTTTCAAAATAAATCGACGTTTAGTTACAAACTCAGAAATTAAATACTTGCTTTGGTCAAGGTTCTGGGACTGTCATAACAAATTGTTTTAAAGGATTGAGAGAATAAATACCGAGATCTTCATTCGTGCGTGCATTTGCTCGGTAAATATTTATTCAGCACCCACTCTGTGCCGCCACTGTTCTGAGCACCCAAGAGTGATGAGCTTCTAAGGTCGCCTTTAAGTGGTGATTTAAATATTTGAGATAAACTAATCATAACCACAACAAACATTTATGTCTATAGCTTAAGCTAAAAAAAAAAAATAGAAACCCTTCAGCCTTTATTTTCCATGTTCATTTAACTTGACCTCACCATTCCATTATGGGTCACCAGCCACACGCATGCACTGCCTTGTGTGCATTTCATTTTACATATTTGATGACTCTTTCAACTGTGGACAGATTTGCAAAGTACATGAAAATTATTTTTCAGGAAGTAGTTTTGACATAAAAGTAAAAGCAAAGGCCTATCAATGTGGCTCTTTCTTCAGTGCTAATGATGCACTTGCAAAAGGAAAAATGGTTTTAACTGAAAGTAAAAATCATTGACAGGAATTCATTGCAATGCTATTCTGGAAGATTTGAAGGAGAATGGGATGATTTTCAGTTGTCAAAAAATTTTGGCAGGTGGATATTGAGACAAAAAGACTTAAAGAAAACATTTCTAAAGAGGGAAAAACTGGTTTATTCTTTTTTCTCCTTTCTTCATTCACCCTAAAAAATACAGAGCTTTCTTATTTAGTTTTCCCATTTATTTTGTACGAATGTTTAAAAGATTGCTCAAATTACCCTTATTTTTTTTTTTAGTTTCCAAATCCATGTTGCTTGTTCTCTTTGGGAAAAGGACTAACAATATCTTAGGTGAGAAAGTAAGTCAGAATTAGAAATTACCATTTCTTCTTCTCTTCTTAATTCTTAATTGATTTCATCAGGAAATTAGTGGACCCTATTGATATTCCCAACAGGAAACTTTGGCAAGTCAGTGCTAACCAAAAGCTAACCAAAAGTATCACAGAACAATGCTAGGCTGTTCTGCACAACGGCAGACACCAGATGGAAACGTGAAACACTCAAACATCTAGAAATTTCCCAAATAATTATACCACCTGAAAAAATTCTATGAATTATTAGAAATGATTTTTTGCTTTTAACCAGAAAGTGTGTTTTTATAATAGTTGTAGGGCTAGAAATAAAATCTTGGTGATCCTAAAATGACTTCTTCAGTTTAGCTTTCTCCAAAAGGAAGACATAAATAAATCAAGGTTGACTGGGACAATGACATCATAACATTGACTATTTTGATGTCTTCCACTGCAGCAGGCTGGAAAGAGAAGTGGGATGCATAGACAAATGTGATCAATTCCCCTCTTTGGGCCATTCTTCCATGGTTCCTCTTCCCTAAATATCATTAGCCATTTTAGACTTACACACACAAACACACACCCACACTTCTCAGAGATGTGCATAAGTCAATTGTCAAGAACAGACTATTACCTTATTACATTGAGTGACAATTTCTTTTTTTAAATTAATTAATTTTATTTATTTATTTTTGGCTGTGTTGGATCTTAGTTGCTGTGCGGGCTTTCTCTTGTGGCGAGCGGGGGCTACTCTTCGTTGCAGTGCACGGGCTTCTCATTGCGGTGGCTTCTCTTGTTGCAGAGCATGGGCTCTAAGAGCGTGGGCTTCAGTAGTTGTGGCTCGCGGGCTCTACAGCACAGGCTCAGTAGTTGTGGAGCACAGGGTTAGTTGCTCCGCAGCACGTGGGATCTTCCTGGACCAGGGTTCAAACCCATGTCCCCTGCATTGGCAGGCGGATCCTTAACCACTGTGCCACCAAGGAATCCTAACACTTTCCACTATAGAATTTACCAAACTATCTTTTGAACTGAATATCAGCTTAAATGGGGCAAATTTTACTTTAGAATATAAACAGTAACTACACTTTTAAGGCTTAATTTTATGGACATCAAAACTCACTCTAACGATGATGAGAATCCACAGTGGGAAGCTCTCCAAGGAAGACCCTGTATCCAACTCTTGAAATTTGAGTGGCAGAGAGAACACAACACAGCTCTGAGACAGGCAAGGGCTGAAATCTGAGCCCTGAGTCACAGATCTGCATGCTGAGTGGAGTCAATGTAAGTGATATAGGAAGCCAGGTGCAGTGCTAGGGAAAGGGACTGATAGAAACAAGACTAAGGAAAGCAGATTGCAAATTAGGGTTAGAATTTAGGCCCAGAAGGGAAGTGCGATGAGTGAGAAACCCAGGCAAAGGCAAGTAAGGCAGATGACTGTGAACACTGAATAATTAGGGTGCAACAGGAGACAAATGTCACATGGGCGGCGGGAGCTGCATTCAAACCGAACACCAGAAACGTCGGTTTCAAACTCTCTCTCACTGATGAGAACGCAGCCCCTCAGGTCCTGCCAGCCTACCTCCTCAGTGGTTCAAAGAGCAGGCAAGGCTCTAACTGCAGCAGCAGACTCTCAGTGCAGCTCCACAGCCTCTTATCTAAAACCTTTGGGCTAAATGTGTTTTGGAGTTCAGAATTTTCAGATATTACAAAGCATGAAACAACTTGCATGGATCTCCAAAGGAATTATGCTGAGTGAATAAAGCCAATCACAAAAGATCACACAATGTATAACTCTATTTAGCATTGTAGAAATGACAAAACTGTAGAGATGAAGAACGTAAAAGTGGTTGCAGGGTTTAGGGAGAGGGATGATGAGGGAGGTGGCTGCGGCTGTAATGTGGTGGCAGGAGAGATCCTTGTGATGAACAAGGATCTATTTTGCATCTGACTGTGGTAGTGGCCACACGAATCTCTATGGGACAAAATTGCAAGGAACGAAATTGAGTGCATGTAAAACTGGTGAAATCCAAAGAAAGTCCATGGATTGTATCAACGTCAATCTCCTCGTTGTGATGCTGTACTATAGTTATGCAAAATGTTACCATGGGGGTGAATTAGGTGCAGCGCCTACTACATGTATTATTTCTTACAACTGCACACAGATCTACAAGTCTCAAAATAAAAACAAATTAAGGAAACATTAAAAAGGCAATAAAGTGCATATTCAGGATATTAGGTAACACTGCAAACAATATCAAACATGTGAATATTTCTGCAGCAAAGCGTGTGGCTCTTCGCACCAAGTGAAATGCAGATTATAAATAGACTTCCGTCAGCTTGGGTCGGGTTTTATGACCACATGAGTTCAGGTTTAGTCAGGTATTGCTACCAAATTGGCCATGAAAACACTTTAGTTTTTCAGCTTTTTGGATTTGGAGCTACAGATAAAGAATTATAAATCCAAGTCCTACTCTGGTCACAAGGAGGAAGGCGAGGATGGATACCACTGACTAATCTGTTTAATAGCTCCCGTTTCCCTTCCTCATTTCATATTGTACAGAGAAGAATTGGGGCGACTGCAATTTTGAATATAATACTTCAATCACAGAAGGTTTGAGAAACACTATTTTGGTGCATGCTTTTGAGAAGGCAGCCAGCAATTCCCAGAATTGAATATGATGGCCGGAGGCTACGATGCAAAGCCAAGATCAGCATAGAAGAGTGGGGTGTTCCTGGGCCTGTCCCAGGGTTTCTCTTTAGCCCACTTTGCTGTTTGATTGGGAATAAATCTTTAAGACTTTAGAAGTTCCTAAATTCAAAAATAATAAAAAATATATATATAATCAATATGCATACATATAGAATTAACTAGTTGACATTATCTATCACTTTGTGTTATACATTTCTCTGTTCCTTCTCCCTAGAGTGGAAAAGAGAGATTTGACCCTATCTGAAATATTTGACCACATGCAGATGTTTCATAGGTATGAAGCTTTTCAGCATTAAGTAATGATAGGTGTTCAAAATTTGCAGTGGAGTTCATTCCAGTTAAATTGGAACTCCAACAGTATGGTAGGAACCTAATTCATTCACCTTTACCTGAGACTTCAGGTGTTACTCTTCTCTGTGCCAGCCTCCATACTTCGGTCAAAACTATTCTGTGGAAATATAAAGGTAACTACAGTGCTCTTTGGGGGGCCCTTGCCACTTACAGAATAGTATCTGAGCTCGCTTAGGGTGAAAGCAGAAGCCCTTGATGACCTGGCCGCAGTGGATCACAGTCAAGGGCCCCATCTCTCTGTGCTGCTCATTCCAGGCTCTGCCTCTACCACATTAAGGACTTCTCGTTTCCCAAATAAGCCACACTTCCTCACTCTTATGCTTTTGCACATGTTCCTCCCTTTTTTAAAATTATTTTTTTTATTTTTATTTTTTTTGCAGTACGCGGGCCTCTCACTGTTGTGGCCTCTCCCATTGCGGAGCACAGGCTCCGGACGTGCAGGCTCAGCGGCCATGGCTCACGGGCCCAGCCGCTCCGCGGCATGTGGGATCCTCCCGGACCGGGGCACGAACCCGCGTCCCCTGCATTGGCAAGCGGACTCTCAACCACTGCGCCACCAGGGAAGCCCTCCTCTCTTTTTTTAAAAAAACATTTTTTAATTGAAGTACAGTTAATTAACAATGTTGTGTTAGTTTCAAGTGTATAGCAAAGTGATTCAGTTATGTATGTATATGTATATAAAATATATATATATATATATATTCTTTTTCAGATTCTTTTCCATTACAGGTTATTACAAGATATTGAGTGTAGTTCCCTGTGCTATACAGTAGATCCTTGTTGGTTATTTAAATATTTTATATATAATAGTGTGTGTATGTTAATCCCAATCTCCTAATTTATCCCTCCCTCCACCCTTCCCTTTGGTAACCATAAGACTGTTTTCTATGTCTGTGAGTCTGGTTCTGTTTTGTAAATAAGTTCACTTGTATCATTTTTTTTTTGCGAAGAAACTTTTTTTTACCTGTAAACTACCAGCATGACTTAGAGGCAGTCCACAGAGTTTTGTTTTGTTTTGTTTTGCGGTACGCGGGCCTCTCACTGCTGTGGCCTCTCCCGTTGCGGAGCACAGGCTCCGGACGCGCAGGCTCAGTGGCCATGGCTCACGGGCCCAGCCGCTCCGCGGCATGTGGGATCTTCCCAGACCGGGGCATGAACCCGCGTCCCCTGCATCGGCAGGCGGACTCTCAACCACTGCGCCACCAGGGAAGCCCGTATCATTTTTTTAGATTCCACAAATAAGTGATATCATATGATATTTGTCTCTCTCTGGAGGTTCCTCTCTGGAACACCATTCTTCCCATTCTTTATCTGGCCAACTTTGATTGTCTTGTAAGGTGACATTTTCTCCTGGAAGCCTCTGGAATCTGCCCTTTCCTCTCTATCCAACCTCTGTATCAAGCACTCATCATGCTACATTGGACCATTATGCACCTTAATGTGGGGAACGGAATACTTTTACTTTCCCAGAGCTTAGCCAACTGCCTGACACTGAGTAACTATTCAATTAATCAAGCAAGCAATCAACAAACAATAATTTTTGTTTGATGAATGGATAAACAAATTAGTAAAGGTACACATCACCAAAAAATATCAAATAAAGTATCATATAGCTTGTTTAGCTTTAAGACTAACAAGTTACTTAAGCTTTCTGTAACCCAGTCTCTTCAAGTATACGACGGGAATAACATGGCTCTCGACCATCAGTTAGATTAAATTTGTTAGTGCATATAAAACAATGATAACTCAGTTGATCATGTAGGAAGCACTCAGCAAATATTAAAGTTATAAAGTGCAGGAGCACCTTGTGGAAAACTTTAAATATACTTTCTATTCTCTAAGCCAGGGAGTGTGTGAAATGTTCTTAAACTATGACACATTAAAGAAACATTATTATTATAACTAAAGTATACAGATGCCAACACCAAATTTCTTACAAATTATCAAATGTCAAACTACACTGTGTTTTAACGTCAAGCATTATTTTTTTCTTATTCCACAAAACCTATAACCACATATAGTTTTGTTGGCCCTCAGGTAAGAAGAACATTCAGTTAATCATTGAGAGATTGGCTCTCTAGTAATTGTATGATTGCTAATTCTTTTTAATATTTTATGACTTGTATTTGAAGAAAGTATGTTATTATTCATTCATTCACACATCATATTTTTTGAGCCAACGTCTAAGTGTCAGTCAATGTGCTAGACACTGAGGAAACCCTGGTGAGCAAAATAGTCACATTCCCTGTCCTCATGGAACTTCCAATCTGAGAGTAACATGAATGTAATAGTCCCTCCTGGGTGAAGAGTGAGGTCTCACCTGAATAAGCATACAATAAAAGAATCAGGGAGAAATCAGAGCTGAAGAACCCATGTTGCTAGGAATTGCATTCAGCTGTAAATAATAGAAACCAGACTACAGCAGATTTGACATGTTAGGGTTTTATTCTTTCACGTAAAATGATGCCCGAAAGTAAGTAGTCCAGAGCTCGAAGAGTGGCCCCATCAGGTTCAGCAGGGACCCAGGCTCCAACTGTCTTCCAGCTTTGCCATCATGACTTCCAGCCTCAGAGTCACAAGATGATTCCTGAAATACCAGCCATCACATCCACTTTCTAGCAAGAAAGACTGAAAGTGCAAAATGTGTGAAAATCCCCACCCAATGGCTACTTACTGGTCATCCCTGATAAGAAAGAAAGGGAAATGGATATTGAATAAACAGTTAGAAGTCTCTACCACAGCTCAAGAATTAAGGTCCAGATTATTCACTGGCCCTCAATAAGGGTCATGATTCTGTCAGTACAAATTAGATGGGAGCAGTCTGTCTCTCAAAAGAGAAAGCAGAAAAAAAAAAAAAAAAAGGAAGAGGAATGATGGTTTACAGTTGTCTCAAGTCATGAAAATTAGGGGGTTTTAGTGAAGAAAGGGCTTTTGATTCCCTTTGTTTTTTTGCTAGACAAACAAATTTTGTTTGTCTAGCAACAAAACAAAATTCACTATTAGACCTGCTTCTGGGGTCAGGAAGTCACAGTGGTGATGGAAAGCCATGTAACAGAGGGATAAGCTTTGAGCTGAGAGAGAATAATCAAGATGCTTACAAAATTGTATCTGCCCTCCATGTGTAGAGAAAGGCTAACAAGGTTGCCAACTCTCTGTACTCCCACGTCCCTAGCCAGCCCTGCTAATTACATAGCACGCACTCAGTAAGTATGTGTTCAATGAATTAATCATGGTACACTTTCCCACTGAGGCTGGCGGTGCCCTCAGAATCCCTCTTACACATGTCTCCAGGCAGCCACTACCAATGGATCAGAGATGTGATGAGAGGGGGAAAAATCTGCCCTCCTCAAGCTGGAGGGAACCTGGGCTCAGCAACCTGGCTGTTCCTTGGGAACTCCAGTAATTATTTCAGTTCTTCCTTATTCCTTAGACAATTCTTTTTAGGTGGAAAATATCAAAAGGCTAAGAGTAAATAAAGGAAGGGAATTTTTCCCTCTTGGCACAGAATACAAAGAAGGAGAGGGGGTAGTTAATGCCTCAGAACCAAGTATGGTAGAGGAAATAGGATTCCTTCAGTGAGAAAATCCCAAATTTAATGAAAACTGGAGGAACTATGAAAACATCTGCCTTCTCCCCATGCATTTTCCTCCTTGTAGAGTCTGTGTATGTGTGTGTGTGTGTGTGTGTGTGTGTGTGTGTATTTTAAGAGAGATCAAAGTTTCTTTACAATCAGAAAACTCAGTTTGCCATTTATTCTACATGGTCTGTTGAAAATGATTCTCTAAGGAAAAAAGAATAAAGTCACCCAAAACATCAGGAATACTAGAGAGAATATTCATTCAATTAACATTTATTAAGTGCCTCATATATGCACAGTACAGTTGTGCAGTTGTTGTGATAAGCAAAACTGTCATGGCCTTTGCCCAACAGAGAAATAAGGAAGAAGCCACTAAACAAATTACCACATTTATGATTATAAACTGAATTAAGTACTCTGAAAGAGACACAGTTCTGTGAGATCCTAGACTTACAACAATAATAAAACTGATTTTATTTCAATCGGTCTTTCATTTGAATGTACATGTGTCCCAAGTAGGGAGGAAGAGATGTGAGATTCCAAATGTGGGAGTAGCATGTTCAAGGGCCCTGAGGCAGAAAGCAGTGTAGCAGCTCCCACAAACTGGAAGGCCCTTGTGGCTGGAGCGAGGACAAGAGGGCAAGTGGTTCAAAATGAGGCTGAGAAACAAGCAGAGGGCACCAGCAGGGGCTTGAAGGCCATGGAAAGATTTAAATTTTCATCTTAACTGCCATAGGAATCCATTAAATCATCTTAAGAAGTTAAGTGAAGTAATTATGGTTGTGCTGCCTGGGTACCTGTGTGGCTTGATTCTAAGAGGGCGCTATAGCATCAATGTGGTAAACTGGGGTTACTAAACATACTATACAAACAAAAAAAGCAAATAAAGGGCAAAGATTTTTGTCAGATAAATTACTCTGCCAACGGCATGACTGATAGGTTTGATAAGGGCAAAACTGGACACTAGAGAGAGGAATTTGAACAATACAAACAGAAACGTAGAGGATAGAATGGACACAAGATGCATTTAGGCAGTGAAATGCAGAGATTGTTGGAGGAAAGGATCTTGAGTGACTCCAGGTTTCTAGTCTGGATAAGTGGATAGATGTTACTACTTGCTGTGATCAGAAACACACGATTTTTACTTTCACCTGACTAGCTCTGCCATTTTGGCCAGGTTAATAATCCTCACAAAGCCTCAGTTTTCTTCATATGTAAAATGGGACTAATAACAGAATCTACCTCATATGGGTGTTATGAGGTTTAGATAAATGTACATTCTTATATATTTATAAATAAAATTATGTTATGCATAAAATTAAGTAACAGTAAAAAAGCATCTGAGTTTTGGTAATGGTAATAATGAAAACACAAAGATAAGATCATAGAAACAGAAAATTACTATATATATATATATATATATATATATATAAGTGTGTGTGTGTGTGTGTGTTATATATGTATACATATATATATAGCGAGAGAGAGAGTTAAGTAATTTATCCTGAATCACACAATCAGAAAAAGAGAGGAAATTAGATGAATAGCAATTTGATGAATAATACTAATAATCACAGGCATTCTGCAAAATCAGATACTAGTACTGACATTGCTGTGAGAATTAACTGTGTATTTGGAGGAAAAAATCCTGGGACATAGTAAGTGCTAGTAAGGGCCTTGCTGTTGGTGGTGTTGATTCGAATAGCAGAGCTACTGTTCAGAGTAAACTCTGGTGCCATGGTTAAGGCACTGTGGTCACATCTATTCACACACCTTAGAATATTACCTTCATGCTAGATAAATTCCAAATCTATGTTCGAGCCTCAACTTCTCTCCTAATTTATATTTCCACATGATAAGTACCTGACACTTCATTGCCATCTCAAACCCAAGTAATCTAAAATCAAAATCACATTTTTTATTCCATTTCTTTCCCCATAAACACAGATATCTATTTGGTTAATGACAGAAATCATGGGGACACACTTCTTAGCAGTTGGAAGAGAGGAAAAAAAAGTGAAAAGTAGATAAATGGAAAAAAGACTGAGAAAAGAAAAGGAGGAAAAGCAAATGTGAAGTAGAAGAGAGGAAAATGATGACGTCCTTGACAGTATCTAAAAATCATTGAATCAAACCAATGTTCTAACTTAGTAAGATTTAATGCGCTTTGCTATTTTTTACTGCGAATAGTCAAACTCTCTCAATGGACTGATTGATCCACTCATTCATCCATTCAGTAAATATTTATTGACCAACCATTATGAGAATAGCCCTTGTAGGTATCATCAGAAAGCAGGAATTGTATGAGCCACAATCCTTACCCTCAAGTTGCTATTAGCATCTCTAAGAAAAAAAGATAAGTCATCTAAGATATCACCAAAGTTCAAACTACAGGGTGACACTCGCAGATTTCCTGATGGTACAAAGGTAAACAGATATACTATTCAGCAACTTACATTTGGAGTTTCTCCTTGGAGAACTCTAAACAGATTGGTACCCAATAAATGTTTACTGAATGTGGCAGTGAATGAAATATGGTGGCTCAGTCCTTCCACAAATTCTACTTTGTCCACTTCCTTTTATTCAGTGTGTAGACTGCATTTACATCTTGGCCCTATGAGACCATTTTTGAGTTCTGCAAAATAAATTATATCTATTAGGAAACAAAAACTTAAAATGATATCTTTATTTTAACTTTTCTCTCCTCGCTCTGACATCAATGGAACCTGTTTGAAGTTTGAGGTTATCACAACATCTTACATTCTTTGATGCATCTAATTAGAGGCATTTCATACTTTTCCTGAGTTGGCAAAAAAATGTAACCTGAAGAGTAAGGCAAGAGCCTTCCTTTAAAATAAATCTTTAAAAAAATCTGCAGTAAAGCCAGGTTACAGAAATTGTTTATTTATTAGCCTTTGAAAGAATCTGACCACTAATAATTGAAGTAACTGAACTATCTTAGTATATGTTTGGTGCAGGGTAGCATAACAGATTACATTACTTACGAGTGAAGGTTTAGGAACCAGACTGCCTACTTTCAAATTCCAGCTCTACCTCTTTCTTGCTGTATGACCTTGACAATACTCAACTTTCCATGCTTTGACTTTATCATCTTTAAAATAGGAATAGGGCTTCCCTGGTGGTGCAGTGGTTGAGAGTCCGCCTGCCGATGCAGGGGACAAGGGTTCGTGCCCCGGTCCGGGAGGATCCCACATGCCGCGGAGCGGCTGGGCCCGTAAGCCATGGCCACTGGGCCTGCGCGTCCGGAGCCTGCACCCCGCAACGGGAGAGGCCACAACAGTGAGAGGCCTGTGTACCGCAAAAAAAAAAAAAAAAGGGAATAAAAATATGTATCTTGTAGGACTGTTTAGAGGATTAAATACATGCAAAGTGCTTTGCGAAATGCCTGGTACATAGCAAGTTAGCAATAAGTGTTAGTTATATGGATAGAGTTCTTCTCATAAAGTGCATCATCTACTGGAGAGAAAAATATGCAATGCACATTCATGATGCAATGCTCTAGGTAAGTGTACAATGTACTCTGGGAGCAAAGAAAAGAGAATGAGTCATTCTACACAGCAACTCAGAAAGACTTTCAGAGAAGAGGTGGCATTTGATTCTTCTTCTCAAGCCGTGTCCACACACGTAATTCCATAGAAATAATATTTATCTAATGTTTCTATCAAGTATTATAATACTTAATACTTAATTATGTTTAATTATAAACATATGGTCAATTCAGTCAAAACGGTTAAAACCCTGGTTTAAGTACTGAAATCCGAAGTACCTTCTACATTTTCTCTTTCCTCTAATAGGTCTTACTCCTTCCTATCCTCTTTCTCTCTTCTCACTATTCTCTCCCTTTTCCCCTCCCTACCCTCCTTCCTTCTCCATAGGACAATTTCCAACTTAGATTCTTCGGCATGGCTCTCTGATTTTATTCAAGATGTCTCCCACAAAGACAATCATAAGAAGCTGCTGCAGCAGAGACCTGTAATTGCTTGTCTGGCTTCCGTGTTTCATTCTTGGAAGACAGAGAGGAGATAGAATGGGATTAAAATGAAGTATCTTTAATGGGTCAAATTTTATGGCATTCTCTCCTACCACTGAGCCGATCAAATCTGGCTTTTCTCATCACTTGAGAATTGTAGGACGTGGTAAGCTAAACACATGCCCTCCCTCTCCTCAAAGAAATCCATGTCGTAATCTTTGAATTTCTAGAACCTGTGCATATTACCTTATATAGTTTTTCTTTTTTTTTAAACATCTTTATTGGAGTATAATTGCATTACAATGGTGTGTTGGTTTCTGCTTTATAACAAAGTGAATCAGCTACACATATACATATATCCCAATATCTCCTCCTTCTTGCGTCTCCCTCCCACCCTCCCTATCCCACCCCTCTAGGTGGTCACAGAGCACCGAGCTGATCTCTCTGTACTATGCGGCTGCTTCCCACTAGCTATCTATTTTACATTTGGTAGTGTATGTATGTCCTTGCCACTCTCTCACTTTGTAACAGCTTACCCTTCCCCCTCCCCATATCCTCAAGTCCATTCTCTACGTCTGCGTCTTTATTCCTGTACTGCCCCTAGGTTCTTCAGAACTTTTTTTTTAATTCCATATATATGCATTAGCATACGGTATTTGTTTTTCTCTTTCTGACTTACTTCACTCTGTATAACAGACTCTAGGTCCATCCACCTCACTAAAATAACTCAGTTTCACTCCTTTTTATGGCTGAGTAATATTCCATTGTATATATGTGCCACATCTTCTTTATCCATTCATCTGTCAGTAGGTTGCTTCCATGACTTGGCTATTGTAAATAGAGCTGCAATGAACATTGTGGTACATGACTCTTTTTGAATTATGGTTTTCTCAGGGTATATGCCCAGGAGTGGGATTTCTGGGTCATATGGTAGTTCTATTTTTAGTTTTTTAAGGAACCTCCATACTGTTCTCCATAGTGGTTGTATCAATTTACATTCCCACCAACAGTGCAAGAGGGTTCCCTTTTCTCCATACTCTCTCCAGAATTTATTGTTTGTAGGTATTTTGATGATTGCCATTCTGACTGGTGTGAGGTGATATCTCATTGTAGTTGTGATTTGCATTTCTCTAATGATAAGTGATGTTCAGCACCCTTTCATGTGTTTGTTAGCAATCTGTATATCTTCTTTGGAGAAATGTCTATTTAGGTCTTCTGCCCATTTTTAGATTGGGTTGCTTGTTTTTTTGATATTGAGCTGCATGAGCTGCTTGTATATTTTGGAGATTAATCCTTTGTCAGTTGCTTTATTTCAAATATTTTCTCCCATTCTGAGGGTTGTCTTGTCTTCTTGTTTATGGTTTCCCTAGCTGTGCAAAAGCTTTTAAGTTTCATTAGGTCCCATTTGTTTATTTTTGGTTTTATTTCCATTTCTCTAGGAGGTGGGTCCAAAAGGATCTTGCTGTGATCTATGTCATAGACTGTTCTGCCTTTGTTTTCCTCTAAGAGTTTTATAGTATCTGGCTTTACATTTAGGTCTTTAATCCATTTTGAGTTTATCTTTCTGTACGGTGTTAGGGAGTGTTCTAATTTCATTTTTCTACATGTAGCTGTCCAGTTTTCCCAGCACCACTTATTGAAAAGAGACTGTCTTCTCTCCATTGTATATTCTTGCCTCCTTTATCAAAATAAAGTGAATGTGTGTGGGTTTATCTCTGGGCTTTCTATCCTGTTCCAATGATCTATCTTTCTGTTTTTGTGCCAGTACCATACTGTCTTGATTACTGTAGCTTTGTAGTATAGTCTGAAGTCTGGGAGCCTGATTCCTCCAGCTCCTTTTTTCGTTCTCAAGATTGCTTTGGCTATTCGGGGTCTTTTGTGTTTCCATACAAATTGTGAAATTTTTTGTTCTAGTTCTGTGAAAAATGCCAGTGGTAGTTTGATAGGGATTGCATTGCATCTGTAGATTGCTTTGGGTAGTATAGTCATTTTCACAATGTTGATTATTCCAATCCAAGAACATGGTATATCTCTCCATCTGTTTGTATCATCTTTAATTTATTTCATCAGTGTCTTATAATTTCCTGCATACAGGTCTTCTGTCTCCTTAGGTAGGTTTATTCCTAGGTGTTTTATTCTTTTAGTTGCAATGGTAAATGGGAGTGTTTCCTTAATTTCTCTTTAAGATTTTTCATCATTAGTGTATAGGAATGCAAGAGATTTCTGTGCATTAATTTTGTATCCTGCTACTTTACCAAATTCATTGATTAGCTCTAGTAGTTGTCTGGTAGCATCTTTAGGGTTCTCTATGTATAGTATCATGTCATCTGCAAACAGTGACAGCTTTACTCCTTCTTTTCTGATTTGGATTCCTTTTATTTCTTTTTCTTATCTGACTACTGTGGCTAAAACTTCCAAAACTATGTTGAATAATAGTGGTGTGAGGGGGCATTCTTGTCTTGTTCCTGATTTTAGAGGAAACGGTTTCAGTTTTTCACCATTGAGAACGATGTTGGCTGTGAGTTTGCCATATATGGCCTTTATTATGTTGAGGTAAGTTCCCTCTATGCCTGCTTTCTGGAGGGCTTTTATCATAAATGGGTGTTGACTTTTGTAGAAAGCTCTTTCTGCATCTATTGAGATGGTCATATGGTTTTTCTCCTTCAATTTGTTAATATGGTATATCACATTGACTGATGGGCATATATTGAAGAATCCTTGCATTCCTGGGATAAACCCCACTTGATCATGGTGTATGATCCTTTTAATGTGCTGTTGAATTCTGTTTGCTAGTATTTTGTTGAGGATTTTTGCATCTATGTTCATCAGCGATACTGGCCTGTAGTTTTCTTTCTTTGAGACACCTTTGTCTGCTTTTGGTATCAGGGTGATGGTGGCCTCATAGAATGAGTTTGGGAGTGTTCCTCCCTCTGCTATATTTTGGAAGAGTTTGAGAAGGACACGTGTTAGCTCTTCTTTAAATGTTTGATAGAATTCGCCTGTGAAGCCATCTGGTCCTGGGGTTTTGTTTGTTGGAAGATTTTAAATCACAGTCTCAATTTCAGTGCTTGTGATTGGTCTGTTTATATCTTCTATTTCTTCCTGGTTCAGTCTTGGAAGGCGGTGCTTTTGTAAGAATTTGTCCATTTCTTCCAGGTTGTCCATTTTATTGGCATATAATTGCTTGTAGTAATCTCTCATGATCCTTTGTATTTCTGCAGTGTCACTTGTTACTTCTCCTTTTTCATTTCTAATTCTATTGATTTGAGTCTTCTCCCTTTTTTTCTTGATGAATCTGGCTAATCCCATAGGTTTGGGGTCATCATGTTTTCATTGTCATTTGTTTCTAGGTATTTTTTGATTTCCTCTTTGATTTCTTCAGTGATCTCTTGGTTATTAAGTAGTGTATTGTTTAGCCTCCATGTGTTTGTATTTTTTACAGATTTTTTCCTGTAGTTGATGTAGTCTCATAATGTTGTGGTCAGAAAAGATACTTGATATGATTTCAATTTTCTTAAATTTACCAAGGCTTGATTTGTGACCCAAATATGATCTATCCTGGAGAATGTTCCATGAGCACTTGAGAAGAAAATGTATTCTGTTGTTTTGGGATGGAATGTCCTATAAATATCAATTAAGTCCATCTTGTTTAAAGTATCATTTAAAGCTTGTGTTTCCTTATTTATTTTCATTTTGGATGATCTGTCCATTGGTGTAAGTGGGGTGTTAAAGTCTCCTACTATGATTGTGTTACTGTCGATTTCCCCTTTTATGGCTATTAGCATTTGCCTTATATATTGAGGTGCTACTATGTTGGGTGCATAAATATTTACAATTGTTATATCTTCTTCTTGGATTGATTCCTTGATCATTATGTAGTGTCCTTTGTCTCTTGTGATAGTCTTTATTGTAAAGTCTGTTTTGTCTGATATGAGAATTACTACTCCAGCTTTCTTTTCATTTCCTTTTGTGTGGAATATCTTTTATCATCCCCTCACTTTCAGTCTGTATGTGTCCCTAGGTCTGAAGTGGGTCTCTTGTAGACAGCATATATATGAGTCTTGTTTTTGTATCCATTCAGCCAGTCTGTCTTTTGGTTGGAGCATTTTATCCTTTTACACTTAAGGTAATTATCGATATGTATGTTCTTATTACTATTTTCTTAATTGTTTTGGGTTTGTTATTGTAGGTCTTTTCCTTTACTTGTGTTTCCTACCTAGAGAAGTTCCTTTAGCATTTGTTGTAAAGCTGGTTTGGTGGTGCTGAATTCTCTTAGCTTTTGCTTGTCTGTAAAGGTTTTAATTTCTCTGTCAAATCTGAATGAGATCCTTGCTGGGTAGAGTAATCTTGGTTGTAGGTTTTTCCCTTTCATCACTTTAAATATGTCCTGCCACACCCTCCTGGCTTGCAGAGTTTCTGCTGAAAGATCAGCTGTTAACCTTATGGGGATTCCCTTGTATGTTATTTGTTGTTTTTCCCTTGCTGCTTTGAATATTTTTTCTTTGTATTTAATTTTTGATAGATTGATTAATATGTGTCTTGGTGTGTTTGTCCTGGATTTATCCTGTATGGGACTCTCTGTGCTTCCTGGACTTGATTGACTGTTTCCTTTCCCACATTAGGGAAGTTTTCAACTATAATCTCTTCAATTATTTTCTCAGTCCCTTTTCTTTTCTCTTCTTCTGGGACCCCTATAATTCGAATGTTGGTGTGTTTAATGTTGTCTCAAAGGTCTCTGAGACTGTCCTCATTTTTTTCTTCATTCTTTTTTCTTTATTCTGTTCTGCGGTAGTTATTTCCACTATTTTATCTTCCAGGTCACTTATTCGTTCTTCTGCCTCAGTTATTCTGCTATTGATTCCTTCTAGAGAATTTTTAATTTCATTTATTGTGTTGTTCATCATTGTTTGCTCTTTAGTTCTTCTAGGTCCTTGTAAAGTATTTCTTGTATTTTCTCCACTGTATTTCCAAGATTTTGGATCATCTTTACTATCATTACTCTGAATTCTTTTTCAGCTAGACTGCCTATTTTCTCTTCATTTTTTGGTCTGGTGGGTTTTTACCTTGCTCCTTCATCTTCTGTGTGTTTCTATGTCTTCTCATTTTGCTTAACTTACTGTGTTTGGGGTCTCCTTTTCACAGGCTGCAGGTTTGTTGTTCCCATTGTTTTGGTGTCCGCCCCCAGTGGCTAAGGTTGGTTCAGTGGGTTGTGTAGGTTTCCTGGTGGAGGGGACCAGTACCTGTGTTCTGGTGGATGAGGCTAGATCTTGTCTTTCTGGTAGGTAGGACTGCGTCCAGTGGTGTGTTTTGGGGTGTCTCTGGACGTTTTATGATTTTAGGCAGCCTCTCTGCTAATGTGTGGGGTTGTGTTCCTGTCTTGCTAGTTGTTTTGCATGGGATATCCAACACTGTACCTTGCTGGTCGTTGAGTGGAGCTGAGTCTTCGCATTGAGATGGAGATCTCTGGGACACCTTTTGCCATGTGATATTACATGGAGCTGGGAGGTCTCTGGTGGACCAATGTCCTGAACTCGGCTCTCCCACCTCAGAGACACAGGTCTGACACCTGGCCAGAGCACCAAGACCCTGTCAGCCACATGGCTAGAAGAAAAGGGGGAAGAAAGAAAGAAAGAAAGAGAAAGAAAGAACGAACGAAAGAAAGAAATTAAATTAAATTAAAAAGTTATTAAAAAAAATTATTAAGATTAAAAAAAAATTTAAGTTATTAAAAAAAGGGGATAAAAAAAGAAAGAAGAGAGCATCCAAACCAGAAATGAAATCCAGCAATTATAACAAGCGCTAAAAACTGTACTAAATAAAAAAACAACAACAACAAAAAACGGAGAGACAGAACCCTAGGACAAATGTGAAAGCAAAGCTATACAGAAAAAAATCACACAAAGAAGCATACACATACACACTCACAAAAAGAGAAAACTGAAATATATATATACATAGAAAAGAAGAAAAGGAAGAGAGCAACCAAATCAATAAACAAATCTCCCAACTCTAAATACCAAACTAAGATAAACATAAAACCATAAACAAATTAGATGCAGAAAGCAAACCCCAAGTCTACAGTTGCTCCCAAAGTCCACCGCCTCAATTTTGGGATGATTCTTTGTCTATTCAGGTATTCCACAGATGCAGGTACCTCAAGTTGATTGTGGACATTTAATCCGCTGCTCCTGAGGCTGCTGGGAGAGATTTCCCTTTCTCTTCTTTGTTCGCACAGCTTGTGGGGTTCAGCTTAGGATTTGGACCTGCCTCTGCCTGTAGTTCATCTGAGGGCGTCTGTTCCCGCCCAGACAGGACGGAGTTAAAGGAGCCACTGATTCGGGGTCTCTGGCTCACTCAGGCCGGGGGAGCCTGCGGCGGCTGAGGCCAGCGAGATGTTGCACCAGCCTGGGGCCCACCGTGCGTTCTCCTGGGGAAGTTGTCATTGGACCACGGGACCCTGGCAGTGGCGGGCTGCACAGGCTTCCGGTAGGGGAGGTGTGGATAGTGACCTGTGCTCGCACATGAGCTTCTTGGTGGCGGCAGCAGCAGCCTTAGCGTCTCCTGCCCGTCTCTGGTGTCTGCGCTGATAGCCGCAGCTCGCGCCCGTCTCTGGAGCTCCTTTAAGCAGCACTCTGAACCCCCTCTCCTCGCGCACCCCAAAACAATGGTCTCTTGACTCTTTGGCAGCTCCAGACTTTTCCCCGGACTCCCTCCCGGCTAGTTGTGGTGCACTAGCCCCTTCAGGTTGTGTTCACGCCGCCAACCCCAGTCCTCTCCCTGGGATCCGACCTCCGAAGCCCGAGCCTCAGCTCCCAGCCCCGCCCGCCCCGGCGGGGGAGCAGACAAGCCTCTCGGGCTGGTGAGTGCCGGTCGGCACCGATCCTCCGTGTGGGAATCTCTCCACCTTGCCCTCCGCACCCCTGTTGCTGCGCTCTCCTCCGTGGCTCCAAAGCTCCCCGCACCCACCACCCGCAGTCTCCGCCCGCGAAGAGGCTTCTAGTGTGTGGAAACCTTTCCTCCTTCACAGCTCCCTCCCACTGGCGCAGGTCCCGTCCCTATCCTTTTGTCTCTGTTTTTTCTTTTGCCCTACCCAGGTACGTGGGGAGTTTCTTGCCTTTTGGGAGGTCTGAGGTCTTCTGCCAGCGTTCAATAGGTGTTCTGTAGGAGCTGTTCCACATGTAGATGTATTTGTGATGTATCTGTGGGGAGGAAGGTGATCTCCACGTCTTACTCTTCCGCCATCTTGAAGGTCTCCTCCCTTATGTAGTTTTAAAAGTGGGGAGGAGAGTGTCCTGCAGATGTGAATAAGCTAGGGTTCTTGAGGTAGGAAGATTATTCTGGACTATTTGGGTGGACCTTTAATGTAATCACATGTACCCTTATAAGAGGGAGGCAGAGGGAGATTTTACACACACAGAGAAGGCAGCAATGTGACCCAAAGGCAGAGTGGAATGATGTAGCCACAAGCCAAGGACTGCCGGCAACAACCAGAGGCCACTCTGAGCCTCCAAAGGGAGCACAGCCCTATTGACACCTTGATTTCAGCCCAGTGAAACTGACTTTGCACTTCTGGCCTTCAGTATTGTGAGAGAATAAATTTCTGTTGTTTTAAGTCTCCAAGTTTACGGTAATTTGTTATGGCAGCCACAGGAAACTAATACATAGGGTTTGCAAGGGACTTTTGCTTTGTCCTATAACATGTTTTTAAACCTCCAGGCTTTCACCTTTGAATACTAGTCTTGAATCACTTGCCCTTACCTACTTTACACAGTGCAGATACTTCAGCTCCTAACATCATTACTCCTTTTCCCATTTGCAGCACCCCACTGTACAGCAGTATTTTCCCCATTACTGGGATTTGAATTCCCCCTTGGCTGCCTTGGCTTTGGCCTCAGGATATTCTAGTTAGCCAAACCCCTCCGGCACAACATATCAACATACCTGGAGTCCTCTCGGCCTTTGAGTGAAACCAGGCTTCTTTCAGATAATTTTGAATGATTTCCTGTTTAAAACAAAAACATGATATGATTTCAGTGTCTCTATATCTTAACTTCCGAATCATTTTCAACCTTCGGAAATTTTTCTGGGTTTAAATCCCACCATATCAAATCCCGGCTCATGCATTACCAAATCAATTAAGGCCTAGGGTGGGTTGAAAGTTAACATACATCACATTTCCCTAACCTACCAACTTGAATCAAAGTAAATGAAAAATGAAGTCTTTTTAAAAACTGGTAAAGCACCCATGGTGAGCCATCCAGAATAATAATCGATGAACCCAGTTGTAAGAATTGTATGAAATTACTTAGTGCTTTAAGGACTGGGGGGCTCAGAGTTGATAGTATTTCATAACTTGTTGAATGAATGAAGAATCAATGAATAACTAAATTTTGACAAATAATTTACCTTACTGGATTAAGTATTTAAAATCCAGATTGTGTTTTTATTATAATTTACCTAGAAAAAAAATACTTGTAATTCCTACAAAGGAGAATGACTGTTCAAATAACTGGGTTTTTTTGCTGCAATAATAAATGTCAAGAACAAAAGAAGGCTCTTTCGTTCCCACCAAGATTCTAAAGGCAGATCTTAAAACAGAGGAAACAACAACAAAAAACCTTTGTGCAAGAAAAGGCAACCTGCTTTTTTAAAAAAAAAAAATTTATTTATCTATATAGGCTGCTCTGGGTCTTCGTTGCGGCATGCGGGATCTTCAGTGTGTCATGCGGGCTCTTAGTTGCGGCATGTGAACTCTTAATTGCGGCATGCATACGCGATCTAGTTCCCCAACAAGTGATCGAACCCCAGGCCCCCTGAATAGGAAGCATGGAGTCCTTACCCGCTGGACCCCCAGGGAAGTCCAAGGCAACCTGCTTTTAAAGGTTCAAATCATCTAAATTCCATTCCTATTCCCTCCTTTTCCCCACCACACATATGCACAGTGTAAGAAATAGGTGTCATTTGCCTTTTTAATAGTCGGATTCTTAATAATGGACACGCTGAAGAAATGACCACATGGTCTTCTCTATATTCAGTTAATTAAGAGAAAGTATTCTGCTGGTTTGCAATTTTGCAGAACAACCAACCAGCTGTTTGATTGCATTTTTCATTAGCAAACATTGAATCTGGAGTTGTAAAAACACATCTTGAGGCCACATTCAGTGAAGTAATTACCTAAGGCAAGATGGCTATTCAGAGGTGAAAAACTAATAAACCATGCTTAGAATTTGGATTTAACTCCTTAATTAATTTTTAATTAGAATTTAATAATTTCATACAGATGAAAAAAGACCTAAGGAAAAATGTTCTAGATACTAAAATTATTTGTGAAAATAAAGATGAGAAACTGAATAGGCAAAAAGGAAACTCCTTGCTTAGTGGAAAGTTACTCCAAGCTTCTCTGTAAATCAAGATTGAAAAGCAAGGTATGTTACCTACAGCAATAAATGCTAGCTAATTGCTCCTAAGGCCATATTTCCCCAACAGAAAGGTCCTCTCAGTAAATACCAAATGTCTAAAGTTGTGGGTTGTTTTTTTTTTTTTAACTAGCACTTATCTTTCTACAAACTAATTACAAAGAATCCAGAGTTCACTGGTTCACTGCAACCTCCTAAATGGAAGGCCTTATATGTTTCCTGGACCAGAATTAAGAAGCTCTACTGCCAAGATTGCTTGCTGCTTTTAAAAATGAAGAATTCCGTACTATCCATGATCCCAGCTCCTAAGAAGAAAGAGTCACCTACTTCTTATCTCCCTTGCGTTATAAGTACAAATTCTGACCTTCTGTAAACTGAATTTTCAAAAGTGACCTTCCCTAAACTGAATTTTCAGAAGTGGAATTGGGAAGACAGAAAGTCAAGCTGTGGACATTCTGTCAAAGGAGCTTCTAAACAAGCAGGACTTCAGAGTAAAAAGGAAGCCTTCTGTCTGGTGTTCTCCTTCACGTTCTGAATCTGAATATCTGAGGACTGTATATGCAAATTTTGCCTTTGACAGTTTTCCACCGAGGTTCCTAATTTTTCTTTCAAGTCACACCAGTGCTGTGTCATCCACTAATTAGAATAAATATTAACAACAACCAAAATGCCTGAGGTCTTCATTGATCATTCCACTAAACTCCTTTTCAAGATAAATTACAAGTCCTGAGTCATCTAGTGAGTTTGTTGGTGACATACCCAAAACCAGACCTGGGGTTCACTAAGTGATCCTGATCACCCCTCCCAGCTCTTTCAAAAAGGATAATTTGTCCTTGCCAATGTGCTGAAAGCATAAGAGCCACCAAAGGATTTAGCACTCCGTCTCCAGAATCCTTCCAGACCAATTCAGCTGGCTGGCCCCCCGAGCCTCCCTAACCTAGCTTTTTTCCTTCCCTCACCTCCCAGTTTCCTAAGGATGCTCTCTCATCGGGGCCTTTGCATCCCTTCCAGGATGTGACTGTTCTCTTTTTCTCCATCTGGCCCACCACCGCGCACACTGCAGCAGTGTGTCAGAGCCATACGCCCCCATCCCCCCACGGTCCCAAAAGGCCTCTGTTCCAGAAGCACGAGGACCCTTCCAACACAGGACCCTTCCTCTGTGGCCCCGACATTGTCATGCTCCTCTTGGCTTCCTGTTAAAATACTTGTAACTGAACAAAGCCAAATATGAGGCTTTAGTTTTGCCATACGGTTTCAACAAAAATACTGGACACATTTGATACTTTCATGCCAGAAAATTCAAAGTATTAGCCATTGTGCTCACTGCCGGGCACCCTCGACTTTGCAGACATCTTGCCTATAAAATAGGAGTTCTCTCCTCGCTTCCTGGGTTTGAATTAAATGCCAATGAGATCATGATATAAGCCAGAAAGGACTTTTAGAAACCAATATCACTGCATCAATAACACCATTGCTGAAGTGAGTGGGGGAAATTTCATCAAAGCCAATAAAATAATAACTCAGATGGACCATCACGCCTCTAAAGAGGAATGCCTAGGGGGCAAATAACACACACAGATTCACACAAACAATCCAGGCTTAATTAAAGTTCATTGTTTGCCAGCATTGGGTCTGTAAAGTTTTCACTTCCAATAGAACAAAATGACCTGAAGTGTTTTTTCTCATTTTCATGTAATTTCTCTCAGCTATTCTGTCGATAAGCAAACTGGGTTTTCAATCTGTTTACCCTCCCACAGCCTGACCAACTAAAGTCTAAAAAAACCCAGCATGTTTTTACCACTCCCACCCCTACCATTTTCCTTCTCTGTGCAATGAACCTCACACTGGTTCTTGTCTTGCTAAATGTCCCTCTACATCCTACATATCAACCTTTAAAACAATTCAGTCATTCTGTCCTCTAGGCATCCTAAGTTATCCACACTCTGTTCATTTCTAAGTGATTCCCCAGCACATCTTCTCTCTCATCTCACCCCTTCCCCAAACTAATAACTCAAGGTTATTCCAAAAAATACACAAATGGTATTACCATATGTGACAGCCACTCTGAATGGCCCTAGAAAGAACAGCCATGTTCATCTATGGATATAGAACACAAAATCATAATGTGTAAGTTAAATAACCTTTATTTAGTGACAGGGTAAATATTACTAATAACAATGCTTTAAGAACTATTGAAATGGCTCTAAAATTTTTATCTGTATGGACTGCTATAAGTTACAATATGCTTTTTGTTTTAGTCAACTAAAACATCATCTGTTATAGAGAATTCCCCAAACAAAATACTAAAATTTTACAAAACAATGTGGTAAATAAGCAGCTACCATTTATTTAGCTCCTGCTTTATATAAAAACCAAGCAACATAACGTTATGTTTTCCCCTTACATTCATCCTATAAAACAGGTGCTACTGTCTGTGTTTTATAAGATGCAGATAGATTAAGAGGTGTTCAAAAGGCCACAAAGCTAGGAAATGACAGAAAGGAGATGTGAACCTGGTTCTTCCAGATGCTAAAGCTCAGGCTTTTCCAACTAAGCTCACTACTTCCAAAAGGTGTCTGGCATCTTCAAACAGAAGAAGAGGAAGTTTTAAAGGAGAAAGGACATTAGGATATCTACCTCTTCCTTATAAACCACATGAAATCCTACAGCAAAGTCCTGAAACCTTACAACTTTACAAATTCAAACATGATTTAACCTATGTGTTCACACTGCTTTAGTAATTTGCTGTGTAAAGATTTAGGGTGCATCTGTGCCACACCCAAAAATATGGGGTGCATGATTTACAAAAAAGTTATCCTACTTCAACTACAGCAGCGGTAAATGATCGATATAGAGCTCAAGCCATTTAGTCTAGTGGATGAACTCGGTGCGTCTCAGTTAAAGCCCAAGATGTTTCAGTTCTACAGAGTCCATTTTCTTGACTGTATGTAGACATTTTTGGATAAGAAAGATGTATATGTTTATCAAACCCTGAAGAAAAGCAATACTTGTTCTGGCAAATGTGTACAGGGGTATTTAGGGGGGATGGGCTGGATGGATGGAAGGAAAAGTCAGGCAACCAAAGTGCAAATTAGTGCAGTGGAGCTGCCGCTTTATGTATAACACTGATTTCTACGACTTAGACAAAAGAAAGTCCTCTCTGAGAGACAAGTATCGGGCCTAATAGACCATGAAGAGGAGCTGAATTGTACCTCTGGGGACTCTTTGCTTTTTGTTGACTTATCTTGCGCTCAAAGGAGCTAGACTACTGAATTTAAAAGACCAATTTTGTCTTCAGTCTCCAGGAGATCACTATAGGCACACTTTTTTTTTCTCCTTGAATTCTGACTTTGTATTTAGAAGTACAAATGTTACCACAGCCTTAAAGAAATGTCCCATCCAGGGAAAATAAAAACATGTCTATGCAACAGCTTCCTCTGGATCCTAAAAAATAAAAGATTATTTGATACAAAAGGGACACTGAATTCTAATCTTTAGTAAGATTAGAATTTCTCTCATGAAATCACTTACCATTTTCTTAACTGGCTGTATTCACCCTAGTATTTCAAGTCCTGTATTTGAATGGTTTCCTGTTACCCTTCCGAGGGAATGCTCTAATAACAAGACCCTATGTGTGTCACTTTATATTTGGTGAGAGGATTGTTCTTGATCTAATTATATTATAAAGGGGACAGCTTCATTAACCAAAGTGGCAGAAATAACAAAAGCATCTAATACTTATTCCACCTGGACATTTCACAAAGCTGAACGATTCTTTCCTATTCAAAAATGCCTCTCTAGTGCATTTATTAAAAAGCTTTCAACAAAACCATTGACTAGAGAGAGAAGAGAGCCTCAGCTGTGCTAAAACTTGATTTCCTCTGAGTACCAAATAGCTTCATAAATATTTCAGTACAGAGAGCAGGGGAAAGCATTTAGAAATTAGAAAGTATGGCAGTGTCTGCAGATTTAGGAATAGCCACAAAGGATTCATGTCAACTCAGACTTTTAGAGCACCTACTGTATACTAGGCTATGGTCAATCCCAGTGATGCAAAAACAAATAAGAATAGTTTAAACCTTCAAAGAGTCCATGGGGCTTACGGGTAAAATAAACATTTAAATAAAACTTTAAAGATACGATGGCAGGTGTTCTGGTAGAAGCATGGAAAGCAGATTTAGACATAAAAGGAGCTTCACCATCCCTCTTTTGAGCCTCTGCCATCTGTCCCTGTGCTAAGTGCTGTCATCCATGTTATCTCATTTAATCCTCACAACTAATGATGTGATCGCGTTTTAGGAGGTGCTGTGACTTTATTCATTCAACAAGGATTTATTGAGTACTTACTTTGGGCTGAGCACTATTCTATGCACTGGATAAGCAGCAGACAAGACAAAAACCCCTACTTTCATGGAATTTCCATGGTCTTGGGAAGAAACAGAAAATAGGAAAATAACTGAATTTAAATAACATATTAAAAGGTGATAAGTTCTATGGAGAAAATTAAAATAAAATATGAAAAGAAGGGTGATGAGTACAATTATAAATGGAGCGGATATCAGGAGGCTTCACTGAGAAAAAGACATTTGAGCAAAACCCTGAAGGAAATGAGGCACCTCGCCACAGTGAGGAAGCAAAGAGATGGCTATGCTGAGAAAGGGAGGGGGGTAGTGAGGATGTGATTCTTACTCACAGCTGAAGAAAGGGCACTGCAGACCAAGACAACCATAAGTGTAAACACTGTAAGGCAAAGCATGCCACCCAGCAGATTTAGAGAAAGCAAGGAATGGATGAAAAGATGCCATTTCTGCAAAATTGTGTGGTGTATATTCAAGGAGATATATGAAAAAATATTCACCGAGATAGCAAGGGGGATTTATCTGAGTGGTAGAATGTCAGTTATACACCTTCACATGTTTTGATTTGTGTGAATGGTTTCCAATGGAAGTATATTATTTTGTCAACAGAAAAAAAATGGTTTCTTTTTTCTTTTTGGAAAAAAACTGAATTGGCGTACATTCACTCTTGAATTTAGTGACTCAGAAGAGATGGCTAAATCCCTCTCTACCCACTTTTCCTAAGTAATAAACATCCCAATTTCAGGGCTCATTAACAACTACTTCAGCAACAACCATTTTCTCCAGACTCTTTCCCGGCTAGCCGTGGCCACATGGGTAGGTTTACCCTATGGACTGTAAATAAAAGGAGTATGGGTGATGCTAAAGAAGTGGCCTTAATGGGCTTCTTCAGCTCTTCCTCCTGCTGCCGGCCTGGAATCAGACATAACCTTTGGTATAGAAACGCTTCCTTGGAACGTTAAGGACAAGGGTCTTGTCCTAGAGATGTCACAGACAACTTTGTAAACCACCCAACGAGTGCTTGACTCCCACCTTCAGACTTCTTTCATAGCAAGAAAAAAACCAGGAGTCTGGGATTAACATATACACACTACTATATACATAGTAGATAACCAAAAGGGACCTACTATATAGCACTGGGAACTATACTCATTATTTTATGATAATTTATAAGGGAAAAGAATCTGAAAAAGAATATATATATATGTAAAACTGAATCACTTTGCTGTACCTCTGAAACTAACACAATATTGTAAATCAACTATACTCCAATAAAAAAAAAATCTTGTGTTTAAACCGCTCTTCTTTTCATGTTTTCTGATATGTGGAGCTGAACCCAATCCTAGCTAATGTGGTATATAAAGCAGTGTTCAGCTCCTGTGTTCTCAGTGTACCTTCCACGCTCATTCTATTATGCCACAGGTGTCCCTTGCACAAGGGAGGGAGATCTTGGAGGAGCAGACACTTGAGCCAAGTCTTGTGGGTTGAATCAGAACTTGAGGCAGCCATAAACTGTCATGTGCTAGAAGAAATCTTCAAAAGGATATGGATCAATGGGAAACAATTGGAACTAATAGAATTTAATAAGAAGCTAAATTAATATTTTTTAAAAACCCAAAGCTTCCCTTTATACCAAGAATATCCAGTAAAAAAAATGTCAATAATAAGAGGAACAAAATGTATAAAATAGCTACATAAAAGTAAATACGAGGACATGTGTAAATTTATAAGAAGAAAACTATAAAACTTTAACGAACGTAAAAGATGACCTAAACAGATGTTCTAAATAAATGCCCCTTGCTTGAAAAGTAATCACGACCGAAAAGACTTGAATGTTATGAAAAATAAGAATAATAAAAAGGCACTTCCCTACAATAACAAAAGATGCATAAAGGTTACAGTACTTATTGATGCATAGTCCCGATGCAGAAATTAACAAGTAGATTCAAGGAAGAAAATACAGTACTGAAACTGATCCATAAATACATGGATATTTAGTATATGATAAAAGCAGAATTTCAAATTAGTGGGAAAAGAATGGACTATTCAATGATATTTAATGATAATAGGAAAAATATCCAAATGGAAGAAAATAAAATTAGATGCTCACCTCACTCCAAATATTCAGATAAATTTCATATCACTTAAAGTTCTAAATGTTAAAAAAAAAAAAAACTGAAATAACACTAGAAAAAAATACAGAAAAAATTACAACTAGAGGACTTTCCAAGTAAAATGTCTTTCCAAACAAGACAAGAAACCATTAAGGAAGGCATTAAAGAAAAAAACTGCAAGCAAGACTATATAACTCCTAATTCTCTATGACAAAGTTGCCATAAATACAGTTAAAGGAAAAAAATCAAACTGAAGAAAATATTTTAAAACTGAAATAGACAAAAAGCTAATTTCCCTAATATATGCAGACTTTCTTTAAATCTATAAGGAAAAGACAAAGGTAAAGAATATAAATATGTAATTTTCTCAGAAAACAAAAATTCTCAAACTTACTAATAAATACACAAGACGTGAAAATGAAAAATGAAAAATTTTGCTTATCAAATAAGCAAAACATTAAATTGTGGAGGCTCTGTTCATCCGGATTTCAGGTCCCTTTCCAAAGGAATTATTCCATGTGTAATTGTAGATTTATTGTGTCTGCGGAAAGGTGAGGTCAGGATCTGCCTCCATCTTCAACGCTCTGTTTTTTTGGCTTTTTTTACTTTGTAATCGCTAATGTTGGTGTCATATAAACTTAGTTTCAAACCAACCTAACTCTCAATGTCACTTCTAGGCATATAGCATTTATTGACTTGTTGTCCAACCACAAAGATCCCCCAAAATCGGCATTTCACTGACAGTACATAAAGATTTGGTCTGATAAACCACTAGCAGTACAGATCCCTCTACTAGACACTCTCAAATTCAGATTCCTCGTCATGTATGCTTGTTAAACCCTTCCCTAAAATCCATTTTCCCTTTATGTATAATAAGGATTTATTCAATCTTGACTTTGTATTTCTATAATATTATTTTATTATTCACACTCTTGTTTTAAGCAACTTCAAATCCTTGTGGAATTATTGACAAATAAATATGTAAAGAGAGAGGCATAAAGATAGAAGTGATAAGTAAGATGTAGGGGGCAAAAAAGAAAATGGGTTTAATTCGAACTTTCTTGATTTCTTCTGAGACACTAACCGAAGGAATTAAATATTAAATGATAAATATAATCTTGTTACCAACTTATGACCTCTCCCAAAAGTGTGATTCATCTGAAGCAGGGACACACCCACAATTTAGGGCTTGCAAATAACCCCTTTCTGGGGACAAAAGGTGGAAAACCATCTAGGTCTTCTACATAAACTATGTTAATACTTCTGATTTTAAACATCTCCTATAAAAATATTTTTGCAAAATAAATATATACATTTTCTTATTGCTGATGCTAAGACCCTTGGCTATTATAGGCATCAAAAACAAGAAAATATACACACATGTATAGACGCACCACATTTATCATCAATTATACTGTAGAATGTATGCATCAATAGTGAAAAAGCCAAAGAACACCTCTTCTTTTTCTACTCTGAAAATACATAACCAAACTTTGGTTTTGGTTGAAATCATTTGTTCCATGATTACGTGTTATCCAGGTTTCATCTGAGTCTATCTCAGAATCTTCTATCTTAACCTATCCAACACCTTTGGCAAAAAAAAAAGCCTGTCCTACCATTCCTCATGCAAGTGATACGTATCTGCTTCTGTTGTGCACTGCTTGAAGTTTTACTTAAGGAAGAAAGCCCTTGTAGCTCCCCTTTTATGTAATTCATCCTGGGGATAATCCCCCAGGAAATGTCTGGATAGCTTCACTGGGTTATGGGAAATGAAAATCCTATGTTGCTTTAACTGAGTATGTCTTAGACCTTATTGTTGGAAGTGAGCCTTACTTGACATTTGATATTAATCATAGACACTGGAGAAACACCTCAGGGAGCTGGAATTGTCATCTGTGACCAATCAAGTCTCACTGGACAAAACTCACTGCTCAGTGTCGCCTTAACTTATTTTGCTGAGATGTCACACCTGTCAGCCAGCTTGCACATCTTTCCAAGAACTTGCTAGGTTTAGTTTTCTCCCTGTCTATAAATGCAACGTAAGTTAGCGACATTCATTGACAGATTTCAGCAGTATTTTTTCCCCTAGTCAAGCTGTTAGTTCAATTGTTAAGTACAGGAATTTCTTTTTAGTCTTCAAAGAATTCAGAACCACAATCAGAACTAGGGGAAGGTAGCAAAGCAGATTGACAGCGTACCATCAAGGTAGTCCAGCAGTTGCTTAGCTGTTTACCGACACTGCCTGCCCTCCCCCCATCTCTCCAGCAAGTAGAATACTGAGGAAATATACCTGGACTTTTCAGATATAGACAACTGGAAGACACCAATATGAATGAAGTAGTGGTTGAATGGAAGTTAATTTTAAATTGTTCAATTAATTATTAAATTAGTAATTTTTTATGGTTTATACATAGCCTCTTCAGTGACCCCCGCATTATGCCTGGGCTCCTTCCAAGAGACCACAAAGATTGGTTGGTGAGCAGAGGCGGTATAAAACTAAGGACCAGATGGAGTTTGGAGGTGCTCCCCAAGGGGCCTTCTTCAACTTACTAAAGCGAAGGTGGAGAAAACTGTGCTTAAATGTAGATATAAAATAGAGAAGTTTGAGAGGCTGTTTTTGAAGAAAATTGTGAAAATGGAATGAGAGAAACTGGGGGTTGGGTAAAACTCAGTTGTTAAGTATGTAAAGAATGCAGGACATGAAGCTGAGTATTATTCTTAAGTGTTTCCTAAGACGTCTCCTTGAAAGAGTTTCTTCAATCTAGATGTATATAGTGTTCAAAACAATTACAGCCATGCAAAAGGAAAGGAGGTAAATTATCCAGGGACTCCAGCAGAAATATTGTCCAAAAAGGATAATTTTTGTTTCACATAAAAAATTATAAGCTCTTTGCTAAAGAGGCATTTCTCTATTTATAAGAAAATGAGACCATGTTTGGTGAAGCCAACGTCTCTAGTGTATGCAGAGCAGTGTTGGCTTCTGCAGTCCTGGCCATGACCATGATCAAATGGGAATGAGATTCAAACCCTTTGTCTATCAGGACACTTTAAAAAAAATACCACTAATAATCTTCAAGACCTTTTGAGGTCCCACCTGTGTTAAATCTAGAGCAGGGGAAGATTTAACACTTTCTTCCCCATCTCAAGCAAGCCAGAAATGCTCACTGCATTAGTAATATCACTTCAAGTCCTGCATGTGGCAAATTTATTCACAAAGTAAAATTTTGTGTATTTTTTCCTTTTTATAAAAAAAAATTAAAGTAAAAAAAGATGAGGTTAATGAAAAGCAATTGTTTACATGAGCAACATTTTTATGTGATTTACCTCTTAGGTTAAACCATGGGATGAAAACCTTGACTCAACATCATTTTAAATAGTATTGTTATTGATTCATACAGCTGACAAAAAAATGGACATGAATTACATTATGCTGGGTCCCTCGAGGAGTGTGGTAACTTCATAAATCTTTGTTGGCACACTTGCCTCATGTCCTTTGTACTATTAACACCTACCTGAAATAGAAGAAGTAAAGTTGATCTCTTGGTGAATGACTGCATTGGCCCCAATTCCCTGGGATCCTGTATCTGGCTGGTCCTTGAGGTCACATACCCTCAGCCTGGTCATACCTGGCAGGCTAACAGAGCATATTTCTTTTGCACAGGGCATAGCTGCAAACCCTCAAGGACAGCATGGCCAACTCCAGTTTCACCCTTACCTCTGTAATGTATCCATCGCTGGAGAATAAGAGCAGCATGACTAATGGTGATTAGGAGGCCACGTGGTGTGATGGAAAAAAAACTGAACTTAGAATCAGAAGGCAAGTACTCTTGTTTCAGTGCTAACCCTTATTAGCTACACGACTTAAGGCAAATCTCTTCCGATCTCTGTCCTCAGTTTCTCCTTTGTAAATATGGGCAATGATAGTTTACTATACCAGGTTGTTTTTAAATAAAATAATATGTGAAAGCATTTTGTAAATAATATACATGTAAAAATTATATTTAATTAATCATCAAAATTTAATATTTTCTGATCACAGGATGTCAACTAATTAGCCTATTTCCACATAGTTACATTAACTGACTTCGTAAAAGAGATCAATTAAACAAAGACCCTGATCTCCTTGGTCAAAAGCACTGTAGCAGAGTGTTTCTTGTTCTAACATGGTTGTAATTGCCTTAAGATTCCAATGTACACTTCAGTCATGTAATACTGTCAAGATTTTGCCTCTACATTGATTTATCTTTATTTACATATTTCTCCTGGCCAGGTAAGAAGAATGAATAACGACAAAATTAAATGCTGCTTCCTTGCCACTTTCTGGTTTCAGAGGCATCTTTCAGCCACATTTAATTGTAGGCAATGAATCTCAGAACAAAGAACTTTCACCTCACCTTCCCTTGAAAAATAAGTGAGTAATAATGATAGATAAGGCTCAAATATAAACCTGGCTGAACCTAACGTGGGAAGAATTTGGTCAAGGAGACAGAAAACTGGCGGGCTGTACTCAGCTGTGCTAAAAGCAAATGTCATATCAACAGGACACAAACCTCTATGTAATCTGTTTTTCCTTCAGTTAAGTGGAGGAAAGAGGGGGATTAGAGTTCAGTAGTTCCTCACCTTTTTGTGTGTCATGGGTCTCCTTAAGTATTTTTATATATTTTATATATTCTAATATCTAAATACTGAAAATCACAACCATCATATGAGGTGGTATTAATATTATCTTCACCTTATTATTAGGTCACTGAAGCTTAGAGTACATAATAACACAAGTAAAATTTGTATCTAAGTCTAAGGAATTCAAGGACCCACATAAACGATCTATAGAAGACTTCAGGTGAAAAGTCTCAGAATTAGAGCATACAATCTTTCTACCTATACATTCTTTTCTTAAAGGGAAGGCACATATTCTATTTGGATCACACATGAAACCAATGTGGTCTGATGTGACCCATTTCCTTCTAATAATAGATGGATAGCTACCTAAGATGGATCATTACCTACCAATGGATATGCGTCACTAGTACCCAGTGAGATAACAGCACACCAGCATCTTTTCAAATAATGCCAACGATTCTAAGTAATAAAAATGAATTCACTTTGTCCTGGTGACATCCAGAGAAGCTGCTGCCAGTAGACTCTGAATTTGTCCTCAGGCCACTTTCCTTCTACATGCACACTAGATTGGACGGTTTTGTCAGAGACCACGGATTCTTACCATGATTCCTCCCCTGTAGAGAGCACAACTTTCTCAAATCCAAATCAATATTAATCACACATTAGAATGGAATGAACACACTTTCAGACATCCAAGCTCTCCAAGGATGTTGTTTCTATGCACCCTTTATTTTAGGAGATTGCTGGAGGTTATGCTCCATCAAAACAAAGAATTAAACCAAAAAGATCAAGACATGATATCCAAGAAGTAGAAACTGTAATGCAAGAGATCTCACTGAATGACAGCAAAGATAAGTCACAGGACTATAGCTAAAGAGGGATGAAAATGCGTGGAAAGAGAATTGAAAGTTATTTTACAGAGCTGTTAAAGGATAAAGGAAATCTTAACCAGAAACTTGAAGAGAGCCGAGCAAAAGAAAAAAAAAGCAACAAATTCATAGCAAAAATAAAAGTTTGCATAAGAAATACACTTAGCAGTGAATATGCACAAGTACAAAATAATGAAAACCCTGAATATGGACTTAACCATAAAGCTATTCTTCAAGTTTTCAGGAAGAACAAATATGTCTGCATGGAGTTGCAGCGCATGGGCTTAGTTGCGGTATGTGAGATCATAGTTCTCCCACCAGGGATTGAACCCAGGCCCCCTGCATTGGGAGCGCCGAGTCTTAACACCTGGACTGCAAAGGAAGTCCCTACGTGATACTTTTAAAAGTCGATTTTCGGGGAAGGCGGAAGATGGCGGAAGAGTAAGACGCGGAGATCACCTTCCTCCCCACAGATACACCAGAAATACATCTACACGTGGAACAACTCCTACAGAACACCTACTGAAGGCTGGCAGAAGACCTCAGACCTCCCAAAAGGCAAGAAACTCCCCACGTACCTGGGTAGGGCAAAAGAAAAAACAGAGACAAAAGAATAGGGACGGCACCTGCACCAGTGGGAGGGAGCGGTGAAGGAGGAAAAGTTTCCACACTCTAGGAAGCCCCTTCGCGGGCGGAGACTGCGGGATGCGGAGGGGGGAGCTTCGAAGCTGCGGAGGAGTGCACAGCAACGGGTGCGGAGGGCAAAGCGGCGAGATTCCCGCACAGAGGATCGGTGCCGACCGGCACTCACCAGCCCGAGAGGCTTGTCTGCTCACCCGCCGGGGCGGGCGGGGCTGCGAGCTGAGGCCGGAGCGCAGGGAGAGGACTGGGGTTGGCGGCTTGAACATAGCCTGAAGGGGTTAGTGCACCACAGCTAGCCGGGAGGGAGTCCGCGGAAAAGCCTGCACCTGCAGAAGAGGCAGGAGACTTTTCCTTCCCTCTTTGTTTCCTGGGGCGTGAGGAGAGGGGTTTAAGAACGCTGCTTAAAGGAACTCCAGAGACGGGCGCGAGCCGCGGCTAAAAGCGCGAACCCCAGAGACGGGCGCGAGCCACGGCTGAAAGCGCGGACCCCAGAGACGGGCGCGAGCCGCGGCTGAAAGCGCGGAATCCAGAGACGGGCGCGAGCCGCGGCTGAAAGCGCGGAATCCAGAGACGGGCGCGAGCCGCGGCTGAAAGCGCGGAATTCAGAGACGGGCGCAAGCCGCGGCTGAAAGCGCGGACCCCAGAGGCGGGCGGGAGACGTTAAGGCTGCTGCTGCCGCCACCGAGGGGCCTGTGTGCGAGCACAGGTCACTCTCCACACCCCTCTTCCGCGGAGCCTGTGCAGCCCGCCACTGCCGGGTTCCCGGGATCCAGGGACAACTTCCCCGGGAGAGCGCACAGCGCGCCTCAGGCTGGTGCAAAGTCACGCCGGCCTTTGCCACCGCAGGCCCGCCCCGCACTCTGTGCCCCTCCGTCCCCGCCGGCCTGAGTGCGCCAGAGCCCCCAATCAGCGGCTCTTTTAACCCCATCCTGTCTGAGCAAAAAGCAGACGCCCTCCAGCGATCTACACGCAGTGGCAGGGCCAAATCCAAAGCTTAGCCCTGGGAGCTGTGAGAACAAAGAAGAGAAAGGGAAATCTCTCCCAGCAGCCTCAGAAGCAGCGGATTAAAGCTCCACAATCAACTTGATGTACCCTGCATCTGTGGAATACCTGAATAGACAACCAATCATCCCAAATTAAGGAAGTGGACTTTAGGAGCAAGATCTATGATTTTTTCCCCTTTCCTCTTTTTGTGAATGTGTATGTGTATGCTTCTGTGTGAGATCTTGTCTGTATAGTCTTGCTTCCACCATTTGTCCTAGGGTTCTATCCGTCCATGTTTTTTTTTAAATTTTTTTTCTTAATAATTATTTTAATAACCTTATTATACTTTACCTTCGTTCTTTCTTTCTTTCTTTCCGTCCTTCCTTCCCTCCTTTAGACAACGAATCATCCCAAATTGAGGAGGTGCTCTCTGACAGCAAGATTTAGGATTTTTCCCCATTTACCTCTTTTAGTGAGGGTGTATGTGTATGCTTCTGTGTAAGATTTTGTCTGTATAGCTTTGCTTCCAACATTTGTCCTAAGGTTCTTTCCGTCCCTTTTCTTTTTTTTCTAAATAAGAAGTTTTTAATTCAATAACTTTATTATATTTTTACTGTATCTTCTTTCTTTCTGTCTTTTTTCCTTCTTTCCCTCCTTCCTTCCTTCCTCCCTCCCTCCCTCCCTCCTTTCTTTCCTTCTTGCCTTCTTTGCTTCTTTCTTCCTTCCTTCCTACCCTCCTTTCCTTCTTTCTTTCCTCATACTTCTACTAATTCCCTCTACTTTTTCTCCCTTTTATCCTGAGCCTGTGGATGAAAAGCTTTTGGTGCTCCAGCCAGGAGGCAGGGCTCTGCCTCTGAGGTAGGACAGCCAACTTCAGGACACTGATCAACAAGAGACCTCCCAGCTCCACGTAATATCAAACGGCGAAAATCTCCCAGAGACCTCCATCTTAACACCAGCACCCAGCTTCACTCAACGACCAGCAAGCCACAGTGCTGGAAAACCTATGCCAAACAACTAGCAAAACAGGAACACAACCCCACCCATTAGCAGAGAGGCTGCCTAAAATCATAATAAGGCCACAGACGCCCCCAAACACACCACCAGACGTGAACCTGCCCACTAGAGAGACAAGATCCAGCCTCATCCACCACAACACAGGCACTAGCCCCCTCCACCAGGAAGCCTACACAACCCACTGAACCAACCTTAGCCACTGGAGACAGACATCAAAAACAGGAGGAACTACAAACCTGCAGCCTGCAAAAAGGAGACCCCAAACACAGTAAGATAAGCAAAATGAGAAGACAGAAAAACACACAGCAGATAAAGGAGCAAGATAAAAATGCACCAGACCTAACAAATGAAGAGGAAATAGGCAGTCTACCTGAAAGAGAATTCAGAATAATGATAGTAAGGTTGATCCGAAATCTTGGAGATAGAATGGACAATAGATTGGACAAAATGCAAGAATCAGTTAACAAGGACCTAGAAGAACTAAAGATGAAACAAGCAACGATGAACAACACAATAAATGAAATTAAAAGTACTCTAGATGGGATCAATAGCAGAATAACTGAGGCAGAAGAACGGATAAGTGACCTGGAAGATAAAATAGTGGAAATAACTACTGCAGAGCAGAATAAAGAAAAAAGAATGAAAAGAACTGAGGACAGTCTCAGAGACCTCTGGGACAACATTAAACGCACCAACATTCGAATTATAGGGGTTCCAGAAGAAGAAGAGAAAAAGAAAGGGACTGAGAAAATATTTGAAGAGATTATAGTTGAAAACTTCCCTAATATGGGAAAGGAAATAGTTAATCAAGTCCAGGAAGCACAGAGAGTCCCATACAAGATAAATACAAGGAGAAATACGCCAAGACACATATTAATCAAACTGTCAAAAATTAAATACAAAGAAAGCATATTAAAAGCAGCAAGGGAAAAACAACAAATAACACATAAGGGAATCCCCATAAGGTTAACAGCTGATCTCTCAGCAGAAACCCTACAAGCCAGAAGGGAGTGGCAGGACATACTGAAAGTGATGAAGGAGAAAAACATGCAGCCAAGACTACTCTACCCAGCAAGGATCTCATTCAGATTTGATGGAGAAATTAAAACCTTTACAGACAAGCAAAAGCTGAGAGAGTTCAGCACCACCAAACCAGCTTTACAACAAATGCTAAAGGATCTTCTCTAGGCAAGAAACACAAGAGAAGGAAAAGACCTATAATAACGAACCCAAAACAATTTAGAAAATGGGAATAGGAACATACATATCGATAATTACCTTAAATGTAAATGGACTAAATGCTCCCACCAAAAGACACAGATTAGCTGAATGGATACAAAAACAAGACCCTTATATATGCTGTCTACAAGAGACCCACTTCAGACCTAGAGACACATACAGACTGAAAGTAAGGGGATGGAAAAAGATATTCCATGCAAATGGAAGCCAAAAGAAAGCTGGAGTAGCAATTCTCATATCAGACAAAATAGACTTTAAAATAAGGACTATTAAAAGAGACAAAGAAGGACACTACATAATGATCAAGGGATCGATCCAAGAAGAAGATATAACAATTGTAAATATTTATGCACCCAACATAGGAGCACCTCAATACATTAGGCAAATAGTAACAGCCATAAAAGGGGAAATCGACAGTAACACATTCATAGTAGGGGACTTAAACACCCCACTTTCACCCATGGACAGATCATCCAAAATGAAAATAAATAAGGAAACACAAGCTTTAAATGATACATTAAACAAGACGGACTTAATTGATATTTATAGGACACTCCATCCAAAAACAACAGAATACACATTTTTCTCAAGTGCTCATGGAACATTCTCCAGGATAGATCATATCTTAGGTCACAAATCAAGCCTTGGTAAATTTAAGAAAATTGAAATTGTATCAAGTATCTTTTCTGACCACAACGCCATGAGACTAGATATCAATTACAGGAAAAGATCTGTAAAAAATACAAACACATGGAGGCTAAACAATACACTACTTAATAATGAAGAGATCACTGAAGAAATCAAAGAGGAAATCAAAAAATACCTAGAAACAAATGACAATGGAGATGCAACGACCCAAAACCTGTGGGATGCAGCAAAAGCAGTTCTAAGGGGGAAGTTTATAGCAATACAAGCCCACCTTAAGAAGCAGGAAACATCTCGAATAAACAACCTAACCTTGCACCTCAAGCAATTAAGAGAAAGAAGAACAAAAAAACCCCAAAGCTAGCAGAAGGAAAGAAATCATAAAAATCACATCAGAAATAAATGAAAAAGAAATGAAGGAAACAATAGCAAAGATCAATAAAACTAAAAGCTGGTTCTTTGAGAAGATAAACAAAATAGATAAACCACTAGCCAGACTCATCAAGAAAAAAAGGGAGAAGACTCAAATCAATACAATTAGAAATGAAAAAGGAGAGGTAACAACTGACACTGCAGAGATAAAAGAGATCATGAGAGATTACTACAAGCAACTCTATGCCAATAAAATGGACAATCTGGAAGAAATGGACAAATTCTTAGAAATGCACAACCTGCCAAGACTGAATCAGGAAGAAATAGAAAATATGAACAGACCAATCACAAGCACTGAAATTGAAACTGTGATTAAAAATCTTCCAACAAACAAAACCCCAGGACCAGATGGCTTCACAGGCGAATTCTATCAAACATTTAGAGAAGAGCTAACACCTATCCTTCTCAAACTCTTCCAAAATATAGCAGAGGGAGGACCACTCCCTAACTCCTTCTACGAGGCCACCATCACCTTGATACCAAAACCAGACAAGGATGTCACAAAGAAAGAAAACTACAGGCCAATATCACTGATGAACATAGATGCAAAAATCCTCAACAAAATACTAGCAAACAGAATCCAACAGCACATTAAAAGGATCATACACCATGATCAAGTGGGGTTTATTCCAGGAATGCAAGGATTCTTCAATATACGCAAATCTATCAATGTGATAAACCATATTAACAAATTGAAGGAGAAAAACCATATGATCATCTCAATAGATGCAGAGAAAGCTTTTGACAAAATTCAACACCCATTTATGATAAAAACCCTGCAGAAAGTAGGCATAGAGGGAACTTTCCTCAACATAATAAAGGCCATATATGACAAGCCCACAGCAAACATCATCCTCAATGGTGAAAAACTGAAAGCATTTCCACTAAGATCAGGAACAAGACAAGGTTGCCCACTCTCACCACTATTATTCAACATTGTTTTGGAAGTTTTAGCCACAGCAATCAGAGAAGAAAAGGAAATAAAAGGAATCCAAATTGGAAAAGAAGAAGTAAAGCTGTCACTGTTTGCAGATGACATGATCCTATACATAGAGAACCCTCAAGATGCTACCAGAAAACTACTAGAGCTAATCAATGAATTTTAAAGTGGCAGGATACAAAATTAATGCACAGAAATCTCTGGCATTCCTATATACTAATGATGAAAAATCTGAAAGTGAAATCAAGAAAACACTCCCATTTACCATTGCAACAAAAAGAATAAAATATCTAGGAATAAACCTACATAAGGAGACAAAAGACCTGTATGCAGAAAATTATAAGACACTGATGAAAGAAATTAAAGATGATACAAATAGATGGAGAGATATACCATGTTCTTGGATTGGAAGAATCAACATTGTGAAAATGACTCTACTACCCAAAGCAATCTATAGATTCAATGCAATCCCTATCAAACTACCACTGGCATTTTTCACAGAACTAGAACAAAAAATTTCACAATTTGTATGGAAACACAAAAGACCCCGAATAGCCAAAGCAATCTTGAGAACGAAAGAAGGAACTGGAGGAATCAGGCTCCCTGACTTCAGACTATACTACAAAGCTACAGTCATCAAGACGGTATGGTACTGGCACAAAAACAGAAAGATAGATCAATGGAACAGGATAGAAAGCCCAGAGATAAACCCATGCACATATGGACACCTTATCTTTGATAAAGGTGACAGTAATGTACAATGGAGAAAGGACAGCCTCTTCAATAAGTGGTGCTGGGAAAACTGGACAGGTACATGTAAAAGTATGAGATTAGATCACTCCCTAACACCATACACAAAAATAAGCTCAAAATGGATTAAAGACCTAAATGTAAGGCCAGAAACTATCAAACTCTTAGAGGAAAACATAGGCAGAACACTCTATGACATAAATCAAAGCAAGATCCTTTCTGACCCACCTCCTAGAGTAATGGGAATAAAAACAAAAATAAACAAATGGGACCTAATGAAACTTCAAAGCTTTTGCACAGCAAAGGAAACCATAAACAAGACCAAAAGACAACCCTCAGAATGGGAGAAAATATTTTCAAATGAAGCAACCGACAAAGGATTAATCTCCAAAATTTACAAGCAGCTCATGCGGCTCAATAACAAAAAAACAAACAACCCAATCCAAAAATGGGCAGAAGACCTAAATAGACATTTCTCCAAAGAAGATATACAGACTGCCAACAAACACATGAAAGAATGCTCAACATCACTAATCATTAGAGAAATGCAAATCAAAACTACAATGAGATATCATCTCACACCAGTCAGAATGGCCATCATCAAAAAATCTAGAAACAATAAATTTTGGAGAGGGTGTGGAGAAAAGGGAACCCTCTTACACTGTTGGTGGGAATGTAAATTGATACAGCCACTGTGGAGAACAGTATGGAGGTTCCTTAAAAAGCTACAAATAGAACTACCATATGACCCAGCAATCCCACTACTGGGCATATACCCTGAGAAAACCATAATTCAAAAAGAGACATGTACCAAAATGTTCATTGCAGCTCTATTTACAATAGCCCGGAGATGGAAACAACCTAAGTGCCCGTCATCGGATGAATGGATAAAGAAGATGTGGCACATATATACAATGGAATATTACTCAGCCATAAAAAGAAACGAAATTGAGCTATTTGTAATGAGGTGGATAGACCTAGAGTCTGTCATACAGAGTGAAGTAAGTCAGAAAGAGAGAGACAAATACCGTATGCTAACACATATATATGGAATTTAAGAAAAAAAAATGTCATGAAAAACCTAGGGGTAAAGCAGGAATAAAGACGCAGACCTCTTAGAGAACGGACTTGAGGTTATGGGGAGGGGGAAGGGTGAGCTGTGACAGGGCGAGAGAGAGTCATGGGCATATACACACTAACAAACGCAGTAAGGTAGATAGCTAGTGGGAAGCAGCCGCATGGCACAGGGATATTGGCTCGGTGCTTTGTGACAGCCTGGAGGGGTGGGATGGGGAGGGTGGGAGGGAGGGAGATGCAACAGGGAAGACATATGGGAACATATGTTTATGTATGACTGATTCACTTTGTTATAAAGCAGAAACTAACACACCATTGTAAAGCAATTATACCCCAATAAAGATGTAATAAAAAAAAAAAATATGTCTGCATGAAGAGGGGTATAAGAAAGCAAAATCTTCATCTTCTACAGTCAATGGGTAACAGCTAAGACATAAAATATGATAAAGTAGTAATAAAATCATGCCATTAGAAATATATAGGCGATTAATGGAAGCAATACCTGAAGGAGTTGAGAATGATTATACCCGGGGAGTAGAAAATGAGACGGTGAGAGGGACAGCCCCCTTTATATTATTTGAGTTTTAAAATTATGTACAAAAAATACCTCAATAAAAATTAAACATTAACAAGATAATAAAGGAGACTATACAATAGACAACAGTCACATCTGCCTCGCTCTAGGAGGAGTTAAGTGCTGCCTCTGCTCTCCTCTTCCTATTCTGAGGAAGCTCCGCCTCCACCCAAGGTCATCTTGGCATAACATTTTTCTCAACCCCATGGTACATTCCAGAAAGTACTGAAACTAAAACTGCTTCAGGGTCTTCTTATTTGTCTTTAGTTGTGATTAAGAAGTAACATGGAAGCTTCTGGGGAAAAGATATTATCATTGTGTTTCAAGTATCATTTTGAGTAAATGATTCAATGCAATGTTACTGCAACGTTGTTGATCAAGATCAGTTGTGGGAAGCCCTGATTTTGTCTTCTCAAGTTCAAAGTGGTCAGTGCTTTCAAAAGCCATCACTCATGGTTACACTGCTATGTTACCTGGTGAGTCACACAACTTCTGGATTTATACACTCTAAATGAAAAGCACAATGGCATACCAGTCAGGAAATCCTGACTGGAGATACATAGAAAAGGCGGAGTATCCCCGAGGCAGTTGGTTGCTAAAAGGAAATGTCCTGAGTCACTACTGTCTAGTCAAGGTTTCAATGCACCATAGATGTGCCAACACTTTCTGTTCCACCTTTGCCAATCTGATGCATTATGTCCACCTCAGAGAGGATAAGTAAGAGCAAGCATTCAGAGTGTGTCTCTTAGTATGAACACAGCTTTTGCCCACTCTGTCCATCCAAAAGCCACAATAGATACTGGTCTTGGGCAAGTAACAAATGAAATCAGAGTAACAGACTTTATTTTTAGGAGGAAGCGCATAGGTTTCTCCAACAACAGACCCCCAACCACCATGGCAAACATCTCAAAAGTTCACACCTCTGAACACTCAGGAAACTGAGAAGACAATGCATGTGGTTTACTCTCATTGTTACTAGTAAAACAGCTCTTAGTGTAAATCCTGTTAAAATACATGAGTTTCCAGATCAATTTTCTCTAATCTACAAAGTGTGTTTATACACATATTTCACTGTTGAAAGGAATTTTTAAAAGATAGCCCATCATGCATATTTCCCACTCCATCTCTGCCAATTATGTGATACCTCTAGAGTTGGGATCTCGCTTCTTCCAAAAGCAGCTCTATTCTGTATACAGCTGAGAGCTAGGAAGATCTCTCTTCAATCTATGGTTCCGTGACTGCTACTCCACAATCCTTGTATTCCTTTGGAGTCATAAAAAAGAAGAAAAGAATCAAACTTCTTTTCCACATTATAACCCTTAAAATATTTGACATCAGTTTCCATTCCTCCCACCACAAGTTTTCTTCCCTCTACCCTTTCTGCCACAGCTCTCCCAACAGTTTCTACAGCCTTTTCTCATAGACCGCAGCCCTAATTCCTTTTACTGGGCGGGTACTGTGTAGAGCAGTATCACGTGCGGCTTTGATCACGGGCATCAGACTCAGAAAAACCAGGGTTTTAATCTTGCATCTATCCTGTATGTATATGACTTTGACCAAGTAAAGTGTCTAAGCCTCAGTCTCCTAATCCACAAAAAATGTCAAGAACAATACTTATCTCTTAATGTCATAATATAGGTAAAGTCTGATCAAGGTGCCTAAAACATAGTAGGTTTCAAGAAAATGCTATATTACCACTGTAGTGGTCCAGCACGCATGTGTTGTGATTTGTCTATTCTCTGTAAAGGGACAGAGTCGCCTAAGTCTCAACAGACCATTACGCATAGGACCCAGCCAACACTGAGCAGTGTCATACTCTTGGACCACTGGGCACAGCTTTCATGATTGGCAGGTTTCTCTCATTTGTTTACTCACTCCTCCTGCCAACACAGGGGACACGGGCTCGAGTCCTGGCCCGGGAAGCTCCCACATGCCGCCAAGCAACTAAGCCCGTGTGCCACAACTACTGAGCCCACACGTGCCACAGCTACTGAAGCCCACATGCCTATAACCTGTGCTCCACAACAAGAGAAGCCACCGCAACAAGAAGCCCGCGCACCGCAACGAAGAGTAGCCCCCACTCACCGCAACTGGAGAAAGCCCACACCCAGCAACAAAGATCCAATATGTCCAAAAATAAATTAATTAATTAATTATATTTTTTTAAAAGGTATCAAATTCAACTAAGACTACAGAGCCACATCATCCTCTGCAACTATCCAGGTCTAGCACTGAACAAAACTACAAGTAAACAAAATGCTGGAGTATGCTTTTGATTCCAAAGGATCTCTCCTTACAGCCCAAAGGGGAAAATGGCAGTGCATGAAGGTAGGAGGGAAAAGGAATGATAAAAACTGTCAGCATCTCTTTTGGGGGTCCAATTCTAGCAATTTAGGTTGCATCCAGATGCCAAAATAACCCTGAAAATAAGATTTTGGGTATCCAAGATGGAGCAGTTACAGACTAGACAGCAGTGCTGACGACAACTGGACTCTGCATTTATTGGGGTGTCAGAGGAAATCGGTTTAAAGAAGAATTCCTGGCTGTCTTTGGAAAAATAATCAGGTTGAATTGAGTTCAGTTCAATTTTAGAAAAAAAAAAAGTTTCAATAACAACAGGTGACCAAATAGCCAAATGAATGAATATGTCCATGGGTTCTTTTTGCATTCTATAGATATAGCTCTCAGGGAAGAGAAATTCATGAGGTTCTTGAGTTTCGGCAATAAGAAACCACAGTAGAAAACAGCAAGGCTAAAAGCATGACAGTTTGATTAGGATAAACATTAGTGATACATAAGTTGAGTGAAATATATGCACTGGTTTTTTGTAGAACTGAGACTATTGAATTTTTAATTTTTTTTTTTTTGCAGGAAAATTAGAAAACACAGGGAGGCAGAAGAACATGAAAACGTTTCCCGTAATGCTACACCAGAGATAATCACTATTTGAAAACTGTGTATTTAAAGCATTTTTTACACCATTTTCAAAAGGAGTATTTTGAAAAACTGAATCTTATAAGTCTAGCCTCTTCTGACCATCAGTGAGGAAGCACAGACACAGCAGAAAAGTCACCTCTAGAATCTAGTAGCTGGAGCACTAAACATAGATTCCTGTACCTTTTTACTTAATTTCTCCTAATAATTGCATCATGTCATTGACTTAGAAAAAAAAAAAGAAATTTTGTCCAGATGTTTCCAGACACAACTATAATAAGTATAGCTATGTAGAAATCAGGCAAACCCATTTTAGTCTTCCCTTTGTGTTTAAATAGAAGAATCATAAGGTTAACCTGAGAGTAGAATTCTAGTTATTGAATAGTTGATGGGTTCTGAAGAAAGGAAAAAGGATGTGCCCAATGAAACCAGTTTGTTGCAAAAGAAGCTTTAGGGTAAATTCCAGTTTTTAAAATGACAAAAGGAGAGATGTGTACCCAGTGAAAAATACAATGTAAAAATTAATGGAAGTAAAATAATGTCAGAAAAGCTAAACTTCTAAAGTCAAAAGAACTAAATCAAACAAAAGGGACATTTTAAGTTAGATTTAAAGCAGGTAAAATCAGGAGGATAAAATATCCCTGATTGTAGAAGATGGTGCTATGTTAACAGATGTTTGTATGAAGACAGAAGTCTCTCTTTTACACTCTTTTTCCCCAAGGAGAGGAGAATGGTCTTTCCATTAGAAAGTGTAGATGGATCACTGAAGTCCCTTGCAACTCAAACAGAAGGGTTTTAGGGATGTTTCACTTTTCAGCAGACTGCTGGAGTTTTGGATAAATACCACCAGACGTATGATTTCATATCCAAAAAGCTTCTTGTAAGTTTTATAACTAAGAGGCAACTTTTCATGGAATAGTGTTTTTGATGTCAAAAGATTGGAAACATTATATTAGGAATGCGGATATGTGTACCTATAATAGGACATGCATTTGTAAAGAAGTACATTGCTACCTACAGCTGAAACAAAAACCTTAGATCCAGAGGGCCAATATTAAGTAATATAACTTTTAAAAGCATTTCATCAACAGTCATTCTTGTTTCTCAAATTTCTAAAATCACAGATTGTTTAAATACATATCACTGATTTCATTTTTCAGAATATTTGCTTAGAAGTAAAGAAATTCAGATCATGTTCTGAGTTTCATCCAGAAGGGTAAGTTAAACTTCTTTTCCACTCAAAGAATTATCATGATTTTCCATATAAGTCAATGTATTATGATCACTCCTGTACTGTTTCCTTACAATTAAATGACAAGCAAGAATTGAATTTCTGAAAGGTACCAAGATAAGTGTAAAGATAATTTAACTCATGTTATGGGGAAACACCTTATACTGTTTAAACAATATAAGTTAATACGTTATATTCATGGCTTCATGAAGTTGCTTTTAAATTGATTATTTCTTACACAGTTCTCAGGGCTGTAAATGGAATATGGTATCCACGTTCTTTTTTCATCAATCAAGTATAAAACAACTAAAAAAACTTTTAAAATAAATAATTAAAAAACTAAATATATGAGTGTGTGTCCATTTATATGTATATGTATATACACACATGCAGAGTTTATGTTCTTTTGTTTTGTGTTTTTGGCAGAGTCTATTAGGCCACAGAATTTTTTCCCAAGAAATATACTTTTAACCTGAAATGCATGTCTGTCTCTAGGTAGGAACTATTACAGCTGCCTTGGTTGTACCTCAGTGCTGTTCTATTTTAACCTGAGGCACACACAGACTGAAATAAATTTATGGAAGTAACTTTCCATTGGACCTGATGGGAGGGTCAGTGCCGTGCAATATATGTAATATTCTAAAAATCAATTTGCTTTCAACTTTGTCTTTCTAAGCATGTTTCCTAAAGCATCCGATTTTTTGTTGTTAAGCGGGAGGGAAGGTGTGGCTACTGATTGGAAATGCAGAGAGGAAGGTCAATTCTGGTGTTCCAACTGGGATTCGGCAGCAAGATTCAGCTCTCGTCTTAAGAGGTGGTTTTCTTAATAATTCCAACCTCCTCTGACAAATCAGTCACCAAGCCAAGGGGAATCAGCACCCACAGTCTTTCTAAAGTATAGAGAAGAGACTTGTCCTCCAATAAGCCTTGGCTAGAATCAAGGAGGAAAATAAAATACAGAGGAAGTAAAGGAAAAATACACCCCTGCCAGGCCCAGGAATGCTGGAAAGAAGAAAGCAAGGGAAGGTAAAGTAGCCTAAGGCAGGTCCTGATATTCCCCATGGGGGATTTGTCCCAGATGGGGGAGAACAGCATCATAACATTGAGGTAAACTGAGGTCAGAGACAGGCTATTGTCCCTGATCCCTGTTAGGATCCAGGTAAGAGATGACCTCTCCAACATCTATCTGGTGTGTGGCCCCTTCAAACCGTGAGGACAGTGTAGACAGTGGGAATGGAGAGACTTGAGAATTAGCCTTTCCCATATCACCCTTGGTGACCAGGGGTCACATGGAGTAGTTGAGAGTCTGGGGTGAGGGGAATGGGAGGTGCTCGGCAGTAGACTCCTCACAAAGGATTCTGTAGAAAGAGCTATAGAGCAGACCCCCAAAGTCAAGGCTGAATGTGATTTCCCACCAGATCTGAGAGGTACTGTAGCTCCAGTAAGGACCTTGGTGATATCAAGCCAGCGTCATCTCCAAGGCTGCAGGAGCCCAACCCGAAGTGAGAGTTACACTGGCCACAAACTCCGGTTGTGTATGACAGTGGGTAAACCAGGAACATCTAGTGTGAGCTTCCTGAACCTTCCCCAGCTCCACAAGACCATGGAAGTCACACTCCTTCTCCACAAACCTCAGGAAACAAAGCAGAGAGAGAGAGGAGAAGAGAATGCCTCTGTTATTCACTGGGCATTTTTAGCCAAGAAAGACTATTTTCTAAATGAACCACTCAAATTACTAGATCCAATTCAGCTTTAAACCACATAGAACATTTGAATGTTTTTCTTGGTAATTAGTAAATAGGGATTTTGGAGGAAGGTCAATTATTTATGAATATAATAAAGAAATTGCATTTTATTGTACATTCTAATTGTGAGATAAATTATACGTGTGAATCTGCCACCTCTGGTTCTGCCCACTCATGAAAATCTTAATTCAAATTGTCAGCAAGTTCCATCTCTACAATGATTCTTTATATTGGGATTTTGTGGTTACAACCTAAGAAATGCTGAAAAAGAGTAAATCCATACACTGCAAAAAGAACCACAGAATTGCCTTAGGTATAAATGTATATAAACATCTACAAAGAATACAAATTCAAGTTCTCACACTTTATTTTCTCCTCCAAAGGAAGCAGGGAAAAACCTTTAGCTGCAGCTCCTGGGCTTGTCTCTCTTCTCTAGTCTTACTTCTTTATATGTTGTCTGAGCTTCTCCTCTGCACGATCCAGGTTTTCTTGTCTCATGTCCTAGGTATTGCTTTCTTTTATCAGGGCCCTTTGTTATTGTTTCTGCTAACATATTTGCTCTAAGTACCCCCGTGGGTGCACTGTTTAATGAAGTCTCTACAGCAGGTTCAAATATGTACCACCACACCCTGCCTTCCTGCTTTATAATCCTGGGTTTGCCTTGTGTCACTTGCCAAGCCCTGAAGTTCTCTTTCTAGCAATAATGCTCTCTGCCCTACCCTCTGCATGAATGAATTAGGCATGAGGAACATCTTCAAGGGTTACTGAAAACAGCTCTCCCCAGAGTTCAGCCCAAGGATGCTATTAGAATTCCTCTGCAACATCATTAAACAGCCCATACCCAGTAGCATATAGATTTTACTGTTAAAAGGTATCTTAGACATCGCAACGTTACTGCACATTTTTCCTCTGGATTTACAATTACATTTTTGACAGCAGTAGTTTTTGCATTTGTCACTTGCTGCTTTGAATGAATTGCTTGGATTTTTTTAGTCTTATTTTACTACTCTTCTTCTGAATGTCTTAAACTTTTTGTTACATGAGTACATTGCCTTTGGTTAGTCAAATTGCAGTTCAGAACTTAAAGAAGTTATATTAATGAGATTGTAAGGAAATTTTGCTTGGGGACATTTCAGAGTCTAATAATTAAAATTTGTATTCCTCTGCGAAATCAAACTATAATCTCTCTCTAATGCAGTCAGATTGTCATAAAAAATAGAAGGAGCAGCTTCCTTTCTGTTCTGCTCATATATAATACATTTTTAAAATCCAAGTATTAAATGGAGAATAGGAAGCTAAATATTTCATTTCCATGAGATGGGCACTGAAACCAATAAACAGCACATTATGGCAATCAAAATGAACTGTCTGTGTTTTCTTGTCTCATGCCCTGCACGTGGCTTCCTTTCATCAGGGCCTTGTTGGCAAGCCTCTGGCCAGCCTAACCTAGACACAGGAGAGAGAGCTCAGAACTTGCACCTCTGTGCCACGCCTGCCACCTCTGGAACCTGGGGTGAAAGAAAGAGATGCAAACGGAAGGAATGCGATTGGCTAATGTGAGCGCAGATTCTCTAAGATACTCTCTGCACTTCAGAAATCATCCTATTTTATACCAGGTACTGAACTGTGTTCTCTAGAGTGAACAAGGATGCAGTCTCCACTTTCCAGGAGTGCACAGTCTAGTAGGGGAGATAAGATGTACACAAATTATCCTAGTAAGGAAGAGGGAATGACTGCAGTAGAAACAGTACCAACCATAATGATAGCGAAGTGCAGAGTGAGAAAGAGACTGAGGTGTCTGGGAAGTAGAAGATGGCTTTCTAGTTGAGCCCTGAAGTATGGGTATGATTTCCCAAGGTAGACATGAGAACTGTGGCTTTTAAGGGTAGATAGTAAGATTAAAATGTAGAGAGAGAGAACCCATAGGTCTATCCATGGCATAGAGGTGACCAAAATAGCAGAAATGGGGCCAGGATAGCAGTGGAAAGAACAGCCACCTAGAGAAGAAAGAGAAGATTCTGCATAAGAGGAGGAAAGGCAGGAGATTCTTAGCCTTCCCTCCAAGCCCCGCTCCAGACTCCCAAGGCGCTGTCAGGAAATCAGAACCATTTTCAAAGACAGCACAACTAAGGGAGATAGGTTTGTTCAACAAACGATAAAGTAGGCTATTTAAGAGCATAATCCCCTCGAACAGGAAAAGCTGACTGTGTTAGCAGCATCGCCTTTCTGCTGGATTATTAATTCCAGCTGGCTGATTTAAGAATCGGTGCCTCATTAGAAGTAAAAACGTAAACCAGATCAAACAAAATTTACATGAAATGTTTTATTCAGCTGAGTTTTCCCTGAAACTCAAATTGACTGGATAAAAACAAAAACAGTGGAAGACCCTTCACAAAGTCAAATTTTCGTAAGATCTCTGTATATTTCAGCCATAATTTTGCAGTAAGGCCAGCAGTAGAATAAGGGACCAAACTATTCCATCTAGGACAGAGATATTCTTTGACTAATAAAACTTCTAACAGGATTATTCTAAGAAATTTGGAGAATTGCTTGTATAATCATCAGAAGTCAGTTTGTGATGAATGAGAAAGCAAAAGAAAATTTTCTGCCAAAGAAAGGGAACAATATAGAATTTTCATCTGTCAAGACTGCACTCACAGTACTATCCTATTTTATGTCTGAAAAGGCAACTTCCAAAGAGACAATTGAAGGCATTAGACCTGCAGTTTCAAACTGCCCAATGAATAACGTGTGCGACTGTTGTTTATGTTCATTACTCACTAACCAGTTATTTGTTAATGTGTCCTTTAATTTGGGGAAGGAGCCAACTAACATGACGATTTTAGAATCATCACCATGTAATATGAATTAAGGGGTTTTCAATGAAAGACACTCCTATATGAAAAAAAGTGAATCACATACAGCCCTGGTCCAATAAGACCTTGGTATCCAAAGGAAAAGAGCAGAATCAAAGACACCAAAGGGGAGAAAGAGGCAGCATAGCATAAGCTGGACTTTGCAAATTTTCCTCATTGTTGTGTGCTATATGATTTAATGCAAGACTGAACCAACCACTTTCCTCAATAAATCTAGTTTAAACAGTTGCTTAGAAAGAAAAAGTAACCAGGTCAGTGCACGTTAAAAGGATGACCTAAATTTTCTTCCTAATGTTTTAATAAATGCTTGACTAGAAACAGGAAAAAAAAAGATTTTAAGGGAAAAGATGAAGTAGCGGCTTATCATACTTCAGCAAATTTACACTCTGAGGGAAAATGTCCTTCTTATTTTCTATGAAAGTGCTTAGTCAAGTACAAAATTACTGTATAGACAATCTAAGTATACATTGGGAAATGAATATTTTACAGTAATGATGCCACTTTTTAAAAAACCCTCATTTCCACCTACCTTTAGAAAAAAAATAACTTATTTAAAAGGTGCTCTCACCATTAATCCTTCATACTGACCTAAAATTATACAGGTCAGCATGGAGCAACAGAAGGAGAAGGAATCTCTGTCCGTGACTTTAGGTGAGGCTAGGACTGTAAAATGTAAAGTTCGCTAATAATTCAACTGCCAAAAAATTTGCAAATTTGGGAGGCCTGGGAAATCTGTTCTTTTTATTTTAAGATTTTATTTTTTTAAGTCTTTATTGAATTTGTTACAATATTGCTTCTGTTCTGTGTTTTGGTTTTTTGGCCACGAGATGTGGGATCTTAGCTCCCCGACCAGGGATCAAACCCACACCCCCTGCATTGGAAGGCGAAGTCTTAACCACTGGACCACCAGGGAAGTCCCCAAATCTGTTCTTTCTAAAAAAACAAAGCACACAACCAGTCAGGTCAACCATCAGTTCTTGGGGTGTTTATTGAACGCTTATGACTTCCCAGACATTGTTTGGACCACATGGAGTCTGGTGACACAAAACTGAGGAAGACATAGTCCCTATCCTTAAGAAACTCACTGCCTAGAGGTAAGGGGAAGGAGTCCCACATAAACTGAAAACTTACAATACAACATGGCAAGTGCTATTAAAAAAACGTGTGGAGTAAGTGCTGGTAAGATCTAGATGTCCAGAAACCTAATTCTGCTTCTTTTTTTTTGCCTCCTTACATCAAAACCTTTAAAATTCTTCTCTCATCCATCACCCCTCAAGGATGACCTAAATGTAATCCTGGGTATTCTGAAAAACACCAACCAACATGAAAAGCAAATCTTTTCACTTAAAAGAAAGAAGCTACCTCTCTGCAAACCGGAGCATCCCACTTCTATGTAGGGATGCAAGAATACGATTCTTTGCTAACATTGTCTCAGCTTCCCACAGGGTAAGCAAGAAGGTCGTATTCTTCCAAAGTATCTTTTCCAAGAAACAGGGCTTCAAAGAGCCTGCATCCATTCCTTCACTACACCCATAGACAGGTTACTTAACCATTCTGAGCCTCAGTTTCTCCATCTGTAACATGGTCACAATTGTAATCCCTACCTCACATAGTTGCTGCCAGAATTAAAGAAGGTAGCAATGCTTAAAAAAAGTGGGGGGGCAAGTAAAGTGCCTGAAATCTCCATAAATAGTCACTCTGATTAAATAACTCAATTCCTGAAGATGAGGTCTATTGTGATACGCACGACTTCCCAAAAGGCTTATTTACAGCTATGGGGCAGGCAGGGTAATGGATTCCATTTGGATTGGGGGGCATATATTTTGCTTCATGTATAGTGTCTTGAATACTACATTGCCAAACTTAGGTTACCAAACTTTCAAAATATTGCCTGATTGGACCTTAGTTCATGGTCTTTTAAGTTAATATATAATTTCCTCTTTAAACAGTTACTGTAAATCTTAACACTGAAAAGACAGACAAGATCAACACAGTTGTATGGTAGAATAGTGATGATATTGATAATGAACAATATCCAGGAGGAGAAATTTTGAGCAGAAAATTTTTAAATGGGGACGGTTCACTGAAAGACAGCTTTACTGACTTCATAATAAACACGAGTGCCTTGGAATGGGGGCTTCAGGCTGGTGAAGTCTTTCAATTGGACAAGGATTTTCAAGTGAAAATTTTAAATACAAATTAGAAAAATATTATGAAGAAAATCTAGCCCTTCCAAAGTAGTGCCATCACCTTATCGATGTGCTGCCCCACATTTCAGAACTGAGACGAGGGTGAGAGAACTTAGTTGTTCGGGATCTATGGTCCGAATACATTTAGCTCTTAACAGCTTTAAGCAATCCTTTTTGCAAAGACCTGCTTGTGATCAAAGAATGCACACTTACTCTATAGCTTCCTAAACACTTTTTGTCAGCCTCCTAGCCCTGCTACTTTGTTCTTACTCATCCTAGTTCTGGGGGTGTCCGTCCCCACCTTTCCACTTTCTGTCTATGTCAATCATACTCGACCAGTAAGACTTACTCACATGCTGTCTTCTGGGAGCCCCCTCTGCACCTTTGGTTGTGATTTCTTTTTCTTGGTCATCTGTGTATTTATGACATTTGATTTTTGTCTTGATCACACCTAACTACACACTAGAAAGAAGTGTGACCCAAGTCCACCTCTTCTAGATGTGAGATCTCTAAGTTTCAGGACTCCGCCTTCCACATCTTTGTACACAGCGCACTACCCTTTATAGGTATTTGAAAATCTCTCTGAACTGAGTGACTTAACAAAGGATACATGGCGTACAGTTACAAAGTGTGCTATTTATGACTGCATAGCAAGAGTGATAGCAGATACTGTGCTGGCGAATAACCGTCTTTTTTTGGAAAGCAGCCTTCATTCACTATCAGTAACATCGTGGAGGCCTCAAGAAATTATTGAACCATAACTCAACTCCTGGGCTTCCAGATGACCTACATTTTAAGCTTAAGGCCACTGAACCAGTTCATAAATTGGATTGGCAAAATTTCTAAAAACTTGCTCCTGGATTCAGTCTTCCTTGGAAGAAACTTTGCTGGTTGCACTCAGGATTATTGGACTTGTCACTGCGTTTGGAGCTCCTTTTACCAAAGGTTAGCATTTGGAAGGAAAACAAGAATGCCCGCGACCAGTCCCTCCCTGCCTACCCTATGCACCCACTGGCACTTCGCCGATGAGGTCTTCCCTCCCTCTGCCGGCCAATACCACACACAGCTGGCCCTACCTTCACCGCCTTACCTTCTTCTTTTCTTTCTTTTAACAAAGTGCTTAACAATTTTTAACGTATTATCTCTTCTCTATTACTTACTGACTGCTTATTGTCTGTCTTCCTTGCTAGAAGGTAACCTCCACGAGCAGTCTTGGTTTGTTCACTGATGTACTGATGTATGCAAAGAATCTATAAGGATGCTTTGTACACAGCAGGCCCTCAATAAATTCGTTGGAGAAATGAACAAATAAGTGATTAAAGGAGAACCTCCTAACGAGTATTTCTCTGCTGATGAGATAGGCAAAGGGCCAGAGGTGGAAGTGCTGAAGGTACAATATAACAAAGGAAGATTGAAGAGATTTAACATGCCGAGGGGAGAAGGGAATATATGTATATGCTAACAGATAGAGTCTCAGTTAGGTAAGGAATGGTGGGGGAGGAACCCTAATGTGAACCCTCAGCTATGCCCACAATATGTCATCAGGAAGAAGCAACCTGCTGTCAGACAGTCATGCATGGATGTGCAGGGGGTGCTGCAAAACGGCACTCTTCCCACTGAGTCCCTTCTCATGGTTTAGGGCAGGTTTCTCAGCCACAGCACCATTTTGGGCTGGATGAGTCTCTGCTGGGGGCCTGTCCCATATGTCATAGGGTGGTTAGCAGCATCTGGTTTTACTCACTAGACACCAGTATTACCTAGCCCCAAGCTGCAGTAGCCAAATGTGACTCCAGAAATGGCCGAATGTTTACCAAATGAAAGTAGGGTAAAACTGCCCATTCTAAAGCACTGGGGTAAGTCCTACAGTGCTCTCCTCTCCGGTCTCCCTTCCTCTTCTTTTCTCCCTCCTTATTCCACATCAGCCTTTTCAACCCCTGATCTCTCCCCAAGGTCTCAGCTTCATCCTGGATGCTTCTCAATTTCACACTGGCCACCATTCCTGGATTTGTCCTGAAAACCTGGTGATCTTTACTGGCCATTGCAGAAGTTTAGATCGTCATTCTTCATAACAAAGCATCTACAAAAAACAGATGTAAAGAAAGGAAACAAGTTCACCTTGCTAACATTGATCACCTTTCAGAACATAATTTCTGAGCACTGTTAGCAAAAGCACTATTATACCTCCACCGGAGGAAATAGAAGGAAAGAGGAGGAAAAAGAACAGAGAAGCTCCTTTGTTACACAACCATTCTCACGCCCTGTTTATCTCAGAAGTGAGGGTAAAGGGGCTCCCCAATGACGAGCACCCGAAAACTATACAATCCTTCAATAATAGATTTAAATCAGACCCACTTTCACTTCTGATCACTCTAAGAAAGAGGCTAAAATTTACACCCTGAGCTAGTGATATGGGAGTGAGATGCTGTATCCCATTCGTTCTGATGTTTTTTCAAATAGTTCATAGGCATCAAAATTCTCTGTCAGAGTCCAGCAGAAACAAGGAGGGGTAGAGAGAGGTATTAAGAAATGGTTTAGCCTTCACTCTTGATTCGTGCCTAAAAGAATGTTTTTTAAAAGGCTGCTGTAGCCTTTAAATAGTTTTTCAAGTCACATTTCATGACAACACTGTCTAGAAAAAATGCACTGTGAGCTCAAGGCACCAGCGCAAAATCAAAACATCCACTATAAATATCGTGGTGAATCAGATTCCACCAGGGAGAAATAAACTCCCAAGGAGCAAGTTTGAGATTTTCCAGGAAGGCTTCATTCTTTCAGGGCATTATAGGGATCATTTAAAGTGCAAAAATTTATGAGATCTCTAAACACTCAGCTCCACAGGCTCACACCCACAGCACAATTAAACCGGGAGCTCATTTTCCTGAATTCACATCAAGGATACAAAAAGCAGAGACAGGAGGTTGATCTAAATTGGATACTGTTTCCTCCATACTTTTAAAAATCTTGTGCTTTTTTTCCCCTTACAACCAGCTTTCCATACCTCCAGACTATTTGCTTACAGATTTTTGGCTTTGAATATGCTATAAGTAAAAAGATACCAGTCTCCCTTAGGCCACATCCTCCAAAAGACCAGCTGAAGTTGCTTTCAATTGCAGTCAGCCCTGAGAATGTTTGGCTTAATCTCCACTACACCTTCTGCTTCCAGACTACAGTGGCCCAGAAGAAAGAAGGCAGAGGAAACAGGATGGGAAAAGGAGAGAAATCAAAAGTACTGGCATCAGCATTTCAGAGCATTCTTTGGGTGCTATGGAGTGAAAAAAGAAAATGCTTATTTATGGGGAAAATCAAACAAACAAACTAGACACAGTAGCTTTCTTTTTAAATAAATGAATGCATGCTAAAGTTAAACATACTGAAAATATTTTCCTAAAGGCTGATGAAATGTCAAGTACAGTAAGTTTGGAGTAAGATAATCACATGCATTTTTTTTCCAGGAAGGTGAATTTGAGTTAGATTTAAAAGGAAATTAGAGATGTAGCTTAGGAGGAGGAATGGGAGGGAATGATGTTGAAAAAAATTATCTTTATAATATAGGACATATAAAGTCCCAATGTTTATAATAAATATTTAAAGCTACTGATCTTTATTGAAATAAAATATATCATATCGATTATACTAAAACTTGGGTTCTGGGCTTCCCTGGTGGCGCAGTGGTTGAGAGTCCACCTGCCGATGCAGGGGACACGGGTTCGTGCCCCGGTCCGGGAGGATCCCACATGCCGCTGAGCCTGCGCGTCTGGAGCCTGTGCTCCACAGCGGGAGAGGCCGCAACAGTGAGAGGGCCGTGTACCGCAAAACAACAACAAAAAAAAACTTGGGTTCTGGTTCCCATTCTGCCAGGAATCAATCTCTGTGACCTTATAAATACTTCCTTTCCCTTTATCTCTGTTCCCAGCTTTTTAAGTCAGACAATTAGACTAGATTATGTCTTAATGGCTGCTAAGATGAATAGACAAAATGTATGTAGTTTCTGGGACTCTTCCAGTCCTGAAGACTTATTTGGAATACATGTAAAGGTAATACATTTTTTTCCTTTATTCTTTATTTTGGACACTTCCAGACTGCTTAAGTTATAGCTGCTGAAAACTGTCTTGAAGAAAAAAGAAACATAAACATATCCACAAAATGAATTCTAGGCATTTGTGGAGTAAGCAATTATTGAAAGAATGTGGAATAAATGGCCTGTAAAGGCCCTTCCCACTCGTCTGCTGAAATGTTCTAATTTTTTACCTTTTTAACTAGACTGAGACATTCTATTATCCAAGAGAGATAAAAATATAAGCAATCTAATGTATTAAAAGGAATTACAGAATATCCCATGGGTGGTGACCATCCATTATTGCCTAAAAATCAGAGCACTTAGTGATTAGAACTAATCCAGGTAGTTTTTGAAGGGGGATTAAAAGACATGGGAAAGGCCTGGAGCATGAGGCATCACAGAGGAGGGCAAATCTGACCTACAATGAAGAAGCCAGGGCTTTCGGCTAAGCATCTAGGAAAGCCCAACTGTGCTGTGGGAGCTGGGTGGAAATGAATAAAATGTGGTCAGGTTGCATGGAGAGGAAGGGTCACTGAAGATAAAATCCCCTGCTTTACAGTTTTACCAAGGGCTCTCCTTGTCCAGATACAAGGTATTTGTTTGAGAATGTCGCCATATGCAAAGATATGATTGGCCAGGTCTCTTTATCCCACAATGAAGAAGTACCAGCCAATAGTATTGGCCAACTCTTCCGCTTCTCATGGACTTCAAGGTATGTGTGAGGAGACCAGTCGTGCTATGTCAGACCAAGGCTCCCCTGCTAGAAGAGGAACCAAAGTCCAAGGGGACTGACCTACTTTTACCAATTCAATTTCTAGAAAAACTCTAATTATCAAGCGCTGGATTGCTTCCAGAAATGAGGCAAATTGGTGACCTAGTTGCTGAGTCAACTAGTCCTGTTAGACTGTCAATCATTGATTTTTTTTTTGACTTTTTGCTTTTAATGTTTTTAAATGGCAACTGTAGTGCATAAGGGAATGCATGTGTCAGCTCAATTGGTATCATGCTGCCTTGACTTTTGCGGCCCCTTCACAAGCCCTGGAACTAAATGAAAGCCTAATGCATAAAAGGAGGCTTCCTTCCTTTTCTCCTTGTCCAAAGTGAAGTCACTTTACAGGATTCCATAAAGTACATTTTCTTCTCCTTTTTTTCCAGATTTAAGGGGGTTGACAATTACAATGGGACTATAGGAGATTTTTTTTTTTCTTACCCCTGAATCAGCAAACCAAAAATTAGAATTTACTGCATTCCCAGGACAAAGGTCAGGACTTCAGTGCAGGGACTCAAGCCAACACAAAGACAAGAATTCCATTTCCTTCCAGAGGGGCCTACTGCAATAATTCTTTGAAGTAGTCTAAAGAAGCTTTCATTCCATGAAAAATCTCCATCTGAAGTATGTTTATTTTTTAAAAGGTAGATATACAAAGTCATCTTTTAAGACACATTTTATAAGCAATGCATAATCTAAAATGTTATTAATGAGAGGCAGTAGAGTCATGCAAATCTAATACTCATGCAGGTCTATAAAATCTCTGATCTGCTGCTGCAAAAGCAAGAAAAGGATTGGAGTTTAGGTTATCCTGCTGGTCAGTAAACATTCCCAGTTCCACTCAGAAAAATGTTGAGCTATGAGCCCAATGTTCTGAAAATATGTTGATGTAGAAATAAATTCGGAGCAAGATCTTCCTAATAAGGAGCTCTAAGTCTTTATCTACATGCCTTTCTAATGTTTTTAAAGAGTTCACAATTGACCCACCATTGAAGACACGTGTGCTTACTCTGTTTTCCCTACAGCAGTCATATATTGATGTTGAGCAACTCTACTGTCTTTCCTGGCTCCTTTGGTGTAAGATGGTTGGCTAGGATTAAGAACACAGCATCCCGTGGCCACTAGCTCATGCCTGAGTTAAAGGAGAGACTCCGAAAACTGCCATGCTTCCTGCCAATTGATTATCCACATTGATATGCTCAACAGATGTCATTTACATACACAAAACCCCTCCTTACACAATGGATGCATGATAAAAATAACCCTCCTTCCTCTCCCACTCATAAAGAAGAATTGTAATGTATGGTTATATGTAAGAAAAATTTTGAATCTGAGTTAACTGATTTTTTTTTAACATCTTTATTGGGGTGTAATTGCTTTACAATGGTGTGTTAGTTTCTGCTTTATAACAAAGTGAATCAGTTATACATATACATATGTTCCCATATGTCTTCCCTCTTGCGTCTCCCTCCCTCCCACCCTCCCCATCCCACCCCTCCAGGCTGTCACAAAGCACCGAGCCAATATCCCTGTGCCATGCGGCTGCTTCCCACTAGCTATCTACCTTACGTTTGTTAGTGTGTATATGTCCATGACTCTCTCTCGCCCTGTCACAGCTCACCCTTCCCCCTCCCCATATCCTCAAGTCCGTTCTCCAGTAGGTCTGTGTCTTTATTCCTGTCTTACCCCTAGGTTCTTCATGACATTTTTTTTTCTTAAATTCCATATATATGTGTTAGCATACGGTATTTGTCTTTTTCTTTCTGACTTACTTCACTCTGTATGACAGACTCTAGGTCTATCCACCTCATTACAAATAGCTCAATTTCGTTTCTTTTTATGGCTGAGTAATATTCCATTGTATATATGTGCCACATCTTCTTTATCCATTCATCCGATGATGGACACTTAGGTTGTTTCCATCTCTGGGCTATTGTAAATAGAGCTGCAATGAACATTTTGGTACATGACTCTTTTTGAATTTTGGTTTTCTCAGGGTATATGCCCAGTAGTAGGATTGCTGGGTCATATGGTAGTTCTATTTGTAGTTTTTTAAGGAACCTCCATACTGTTCTCCATAGTGGCTGAACCAATTCACATTCCCACCAACAGTGCAAGAGGGTTCCCTTTTCTCCACACCCTCTACAGCATTTATTGTTTCTAGATTTTTTGAGGATGGCCATTCTGACTGGTGTGAGATGATATCTAATTGTAGTTTTGATTTGCATTTCTCTAATGATTAGTGATGTTGAGCATTCTTTCATGTGTTTGTTGGCAGTCTGTATATCTTCTTTGGAGAAATGTCTATTTAGATCTTCTGCCCAGTTTTGGATTGGGTTGTTTGTTTTTTTGTTATTGAGCTGCATGAGCTGCTTGTAAATTTTGGAGATTAATCCTTTGTCGGTTGCTTCATTTGAAAATATTTTCTCCCATTCTGAGGGTTGTCTTTTGGTCTTGTTTATGGTTTCCTTTGCTGTGCAAAAGCTTTGAAGTTTCATTAGGTCCCATTTGTTTATTTTTGTTTTTATTCCCATTACTCTAGGAGGTGGGTCAGAAAGGATCTTGCTGTGATTTATGTCATAGAATGTTCTGCCTATGTTTTCCTCTAAGAGTTTGATAGTTTCTGGCCTTACATTTAGGTCTTTAATCCATTTTGAGCTTATTTTTGTGTATGGTGTTAGGGAGTGATCTAATCTCATACTTTTACATGTACCTGTCCAGTTTTCCCAGCACCACTTATTGAAGAGGCTGTCCTTTCTCCACTGTACATTCCTGCCACCTTTATCAAAGATAAGGTGTCCATATGTGCGTGGGTTTATCTCTGGGCTTTCTATCCTGTTCCACTGATCTTTCTTTTTTTGTGCCAGTACCATAACGTCTTGATAACTGTAGCTTTGTAGTATGGTCTGAAGTCAGGGAGCCTGATTCCTCCAGCTCCTTTTTTCATTCTCAAGATTGCTTTGGCTATTCAGGGTCTTTTGTGTTTCCATACAAATTGTGAAATTTTTTGTTCTAGTTCTGTGAAAAATGCCAGTGGTAGTTTGATAGGGATTGCATTGAATCTATAGATTGCTTTGGGTAGTAGAGTCATTTTCACAATGTTGATTCTTCCAATCCAAGAACACGGTATATCTCTCCATCTATTTGTATCATCTTTAATTTCTTTCATCAGTGTCTTATAATTTTCTGCATACAGGTCTTTTGTCTTCTTAGGTATTATTTAATTAAAATGTTCATAAAATGTAATACTTGAGATTTCATAACAAATCATTTGTGATATACCCTTACAATAGAATAGGGCACTTCACTGTGTCATAACAGCATATAAAGTAATAATTCTTAATAAATTATTCTGACCCAAAGACAAAAATAAATGTATTTCAGTAAAAAAAAAAAAAAACACACAAAAAAACTATAGACAATGAACAGTTTGTTAGGAAGCTGTAAATTCACGTAAGGAAGCTTTCCCTGATTATTTGGCTCAGGGGTGGAAAAATCCTCCTCAAGCAAAATGATTTTCCACTAGAATATAGTCTTTGTCATGTTTAAGTCATGTCACCTGAGTCAGGACCATATTCTTCACTACACCAAGTAAGGTGAAAGAGCTCAGGTAGGAATGTAAATTGTGGGAGAAAACGGCTAACACTGAAGTGATACTCAATTTGTTCCTTTACGTGGCTTGCAAGACCCTTCCTCAGAACCAGATCCTTACCTCCATCCTTCCCAGTCTCACTCCTGACACCACTTATTCTCCCACTTCCCCCATCTACAACCTCCCTCCATCAGTGTTACATATTCCAGTTATTCTTGCAACCAATCATACACAGAGTAACACTGTACAAATCCTAGCTCTATCACTTACTACCTGTGTAACTAAGGCAAGTTTCTAGACTCTCTGTGTCCCTCATTCCTCATCCTTAGCCCTAAATTGGGAATAACACAACCCAATTCATAGAGTCATTGTAAAGATCACAAGAAATTGTTCATGTGGAACACTCAGGAAGTGCCCACTAAATACTGGTTGTTTTCAATAGTATTAATTCCTCTGCCTAGAACACTTATTCCACTCCTCGTTCCCTTTCATACACTTAGTTCCTACATATCTTTCAAATATCAGTTCAAACAGGAAATCAAATAACTGCATCCCTAACTAGGTTAATATTCCTCCTGTTTGTACCGTGTCCCTTATCAAAGGACTTCACATCACCTGCTGCTATTTCCTATGTACTGTCTGGATTCTCCCACTAAACTGTAAGCTCCATGAAAAGTTCTATGTCTACGCTGCTCCCCATATTACCCCCATCCCCCATCAAGCAAAGAAAGAATTAATGAATGAAAGTGGACTGGCAAGGGAAACTCACAGCTGCTTGAATTTAAATTGTGTTTTTGGTTTTATTTTGAACATATTTATGGTTTCTTCTACATGTTTAATTGGCTGCTCAGAGGCATCACTTCTCTTCCACCCCCCAAAACTACTATTGCTGCTGGAAGAAATAGATTTATAGCAGTTGTTTAACTGGGAACAAATTGAAAAATTAGTTAAAATGGAAGCCACTAGAATTGTAAACCCTTCCTTGAACTTTTTCCTCTGTAAACCTCAGCAGATAAGGCTGCTTCTATACCCCAGTATCTGGACCATATGCTCTGCATGTAGCTTCCTGCTCTAACTTCCTATTTGCTTACCAAAGTATATTTAGCTGATTTTACTTTAAAAAAAAAAGGAAAATATATAACATTGAATTCTTTATTTAAATTTATTATATTTAATCTGTAAAAGCTAAGTAAAATACCATTTTATTTTTACTAAAATCTCTTTGTTTCATGCTAAGGCTAGGTAAGTTCTAACTTTTCTCAAAATTTTAGTTTGTTCATTCACATTATAAGGTTATTTATGGAAATATTAACTCCACATTGTAAGTCATTATGTTTGCAATTATCTAATTCTGTTAAATACTATGTTTTTTAATACCCATTAAGAGGTGTCTGAAGTGTTTTCCTGTTCATTGTAGGAAATTTGCACAAACACATAGTAAGTGATTATAGGTATAATGCTCACAACTGTATGATGAATAATGAATAATGACATTCATTAAATCCTAGGGATCCATGTGTTTATTCAGCCAATATTTATTAAATATCTATTAGGTGTCAGGCACCATGCTAAACAATGGGCATGTAACAGTGAACAGCACACAGACATGAGCCTGGCCTCTTAGAAGAGAATGCTGGCATTAAAGAAATAAACCTCCAATAAATGTATAATTATAAATTATGATAAAATCTATAAAGAAAAAAGACACCAACGGAGTTAATAACAGAGGGGGACCTAATTTAGATTCAAGTGTTAGGAAAGTCTTCTCCAAGGATGTGATATTTAAAATAAAACTAAAAAAGAACACCAATTCTACACAAACGCTTCCAGAAAATACAAGAGGAGAAAGCACTACATGAATCATTTAATAAGGCCAATATTATCCTGATACTCAAACTGGACAAAGATAGTACAAAAAAGAAAAAAAGAAAACTCCAGAAAACATCCCTCATGAAATTGAAGCAAAATCTTAGTAAAATACTAGCAAATTGAATCCAAGAACAGGAGAACGATAATACATCATAAGGAAAGGTTAAGACTGGCTCAACATTCTGAAATACATAGACATAATTCACCATATCAACTGATGAAAGCAGCAAATCATATAACCATCCCAAAAGACATAGAAAAGATATTTGACAAAATTTAACATCCATTCATGAGAAAAGCTTTTAGCAAACAAGGAATAGTAGAGAATTTCCTCAGTCTGATAGAGAGCAGCTCTGAAATGTCTACAGCTAACCTCACAGTTAATAATGAAAGACTGAATGCTTCCCTCTGAGAGTGAGAGGAAGGCAAGGATATCCTCTCTCACCACTCACATTCAACATCTTACCTGCGGTTCTTGTCAGTGCAATAAAGGAAAAATAAAGAAATAAAATAAAAGCATATAGATTGGAATGAATGCAATAAAACTGTCTTTATTTGCAGACAGCATGACTGCCTGTGGAGAAAATCCCAAAGAATTTATTTAAAAGTTAGTAGAACGAATAAGTAATTTCAGCAACAGTTAAAGAACAGATCAATTTTCTCGTATCTCGTATTTCTGTATTTTTTATAGCATTTCTGTATTTCTATATGTTAGCAAAGAACAACTGGAACTTGAAATTTTTAAATAGCATAAAAAATGTAATAGGTATAAATCTAACAAAATATATGTAGTTTCTATACGCTGAAAACTACAAACGTCTAAAAAAAGAAATCAAAAACCTAATTAAATGGAGAGTTTATATTATGTTTATTATTGGAAAACTCAAAAAAGTTGAGATACAAATTTCTCCAAACTGAGCTGGATTCAATGTATTTCTAATCAAATCCCAGAAGACAGTTTCTTTTGAAATTAATAAGCTGATTCTAAATTCATATGAAGACAGAAAGGAACTAGAAAGCCAAAATAATTTTGAAAGAGAACAAATTTAGAACATTCACACTACCTGATTTTGAGACTTCTGATATTGGTGAAAGGACAGACATACAGATTAATAGAATACAATAAATACCAAAAATAAAGTGACATGTATATTGTCAATTGATTTTTCATAAAGATGCAAAGGCAAACCGTTGAGAAACTGTAATTTTTCAACAAATGGCATTAGAACAACTGGACATCTAAATGCAAAAAAGTAAGAAAGAATTTCAACCCACACCTTATATCATATACAAAAAGTAGCTCGAAGTAGATCATATATGTAAATGTAAAACTATAAAATTTCTAGAAGAAAACATGAGAAAAATATTTGTAATCTTGAGTTATGCAGAAATTTTTAGATATGACACAAAAAACATGACTCATAAAAATATTGACAAATTGGAATCATAATTTAAAACTTTTCTTCAAAACACACTGTTAAGAAAATAAAAACACAGACCTCAGACTGGTAGAAAATGTTTGTAAAACATCTATTTGATGGTGGACTTGTATCTGGAATTCAGAAAGAACTCTCAATTCTCAATAATAAGAACACTCAAGTTCTCAATAATAATAAAGAACTCTCAAGCCTGAAAAAATCCAATAAAAATACATGGGCAAAAGATTTAAATATATATTTCACCAAATAAGATATACAGATGGCAAATAAGATTATGAAAAGATGTTGAACAAAATGAGTCATGGAGGAAATAAAAATTAACACCACAATGAGATACTATTACACTCCTATTAGAAGGACTAAAATTAAAAAAAAAAAAAAAGCAGAGGGATGACAGTATCACATTCTGGCAAAGATGTGGCACATATGGAACACTCATACACTGCTGGGGGCGAAATGCACAATGGAACCATTTGGGGAAACATTTTGGCAACTTCTTATAAAATTAAACAAACAGTTACCATATGGCTCAGCGATTCCATTCTCTTGGTACTTATCCATCTGTGTATGAATGTATGTTCATACACAAATCGGTAAAGCAAATATACACACTGGGTTTATTCATAATCATCAAAAACTGGAAACAACCCAAATGTTCTTCACCTGGCAATTGGGTAGACAAAGTATGGTACATCTATGCTACAGGATAGTACTCAGAAATGAAAAGGAAAGAACTACCAATACAACAACTTGGATGAATCGCAAATGCATTATGCTAAGTGAAAGAAACAAGACTCAAAAGTCTACAGACTGTGTGACCCCTTTTGTATAACATGTTCGCCTAGGCCTGGGGCTAAGGGAAGAGGCTGATTACAAATACGCACAAGGTAATATTCTGTGGTGCTGTAACTGCTGTGTGTGTTGACTGTGGTGGTAATAGTAGTTACATGACTGTAAGAGCTGTTTAAAATTCAAAGAACTCTACACTAAAAAGTGTGGATCTTAATGTATTTAAAGTATACCTCAATAAACCTGACCCCCAAAATTAATAGTTACCATTTACTTAGTACACTTTTAAGAATTTTTAAACCCTCATAAAAAAGAATATAAACATAAACATATGTATAACCGAATCACTTTGCTGTACACCTGAAACTAACACAATATTGTAAATCAACTATACTTCAATTTAAAAAAGAATTTTCAAAGCCTCATTTATAGGCAAAGAAGCTACTAGGCTTCCTTTTTTAAGGTGAAGTGACAAAGATTTAGAATAGCATCATCCTATATTACTTAAGGTGAGCCAAGACGGCAAGCTACATACAACATTTTAAATTTTCTAGTAGCCATGTTAAAAAAATTCTAGGAAGAAGTACGTGAAATTAATTTTAGTACTATATTTTCTTTAACCCAATATATCAAAATCTTACCATTTCAACATGTAACCAATATAATTATTAACGAGATGTTTTGCATTCTTTACATTCTATTAAGTCTTTGAAATCTGATGTGTATTTTATACGTCTCCCTTTGAACTAGTCACATTTTAAAGTGCTCGACAGCAACATACGTGTAGTGGCTATCAAATTAGACAAGCGGACCTAGAACCTTCTCAAAGCTGCACTTGAACCCGTGTTCTCTTCTGTACTTAATAGTAACATCCACAGACATCTGATGTACTGAATTGTATTTAACTGAATATTCTGCTACGAGCTGTAATAAAGTTATGACTTTGCAGTGGTTAAAAGGGAAATTTTATTGAATTATTTGAACATTAAAGTAAAGTTACAGGTGATTTGTAAGTTTTATGTTTAAAAAGATGTTTTTCTCTTCTCTGATGCAGATTCTCTCCTTAAGAGAAATAAAGGGCCTTTGGCCTCAATAAACACAGCAATGTCCTCACATAACCAAAAAACATCTGATTGACAATTTAATACAAATAGAGTTGTGGAAAAAAAAATAATACTTTTGTTGAGTGAACTGATCAATTAGTGAAGTTATAATAATCATTGTAGATATAGCCCCAATGCTTTTTCCAGAAGTGGGAATCAGGAAAACTATGATATACCTCTAGTTTTTCCTGAGAATTATGATTAATACTTTCCATTTACAGTTTCTCCCGTTTCAAAATTAGGATAATATCTTTCCTACCTTGAATGAGAGATATTACAACTAGCCAATAGGTTTCCAGAGCGTGTTAAAACTGTATAAAAAGGCATACTAAATGCTTAAAATAGTTATGAAATGAATGAACAAATGTTGGAGAGACTATGAGGAAACAGGAATTCTCATACTTTATTGGTGGGTACCCAAACCTCTACGACCCCTGACAAGGATGATCAAGATCTTTCAAAACTATACTTTGCACATTTGTCCTTGGCTTCAGAAGTCCCTCCTCTGAGAATTTATCTTAATCTTTCCCACATTCGTCTTGCTACCTCCTAGACACTGCCAAAAAGCCAGACCTTAGTTTCTATTGCTCTGAAATCCATAGATAAGTCTCTCCTCCTCCAGCCTGGGTGAATGTCTTTTTAGTTTCTCAATACTTCCAGGAGATTCTGCTGACTCATCCTGTCCCCAAGTCAGAGACCAAGGCAGTGTAAAAGCTGTATGTGGGGCAGGTCTCCTAATTCTCTAGCTAGTGTACTCTTTATTATCCACTACGTGCAAAGTAAAATCTACATGCTGAAAAACCCAACACAGCACATGACAAATTATTTACTGCAATAGAATGTGCATTTAGATGAACAAACTTGTATAAACCATGTGTGTTTAAAATGGCCACCTTTGACTGAGCTCTTCATATGTACAAGTTGTGTTGCCAGAAACTTAACATACGTTGTTTCATTGAATCTTCTATACTACAGGTGAGGAAGCTGAGATTCAAAGGATTTAAGTTAAATTCACGATGCCTACTTGGAGCAGAGCCAGAATTTGAAGGCTTGTCTGACTGAGTCACAGCCTTTAGTCAAATCATTTAGGTATTCTTCTCCACTCTGTATACGGAGGTAAGCACTGTTTTGCCTTTAGCATATGGACATCTAAACCTACTTCCAAGGTAATTATGTATTGCTATAAATAATTTGCTAAGTGCCATTTGTTGCTCAACTTGATACGATGCATCAGTAATGTCACACAACTGAATGCACTTCAGTGTGTATACAGCTATATTGACATCTCCTGAAAGGCTGCTTCAGCAATTTATGATTTGGAGCCTCTATTACTATATATCACTTATTAAAATAGTTCTCAATCACAGCACAATATTTCAGAAAGCCAAGTCAATGTTTTAAAATATATTTTATGATATGATTATAGAACAAGAGATGACTTCTTGCATAATTGTATTTATCCTCTCCAGTACATTCGGAAGTAATAAGACATATATCTTTCTGTACTACTCCCTTCCTTCCAAATTTTTTGTTTCCAAATACAACATTCCATAGACCAATCATTTTAAATACATTTTGCAATGTAAGCCCATTCTTTATGTTACATTAACTGGCTTCCATTTCATCAAGGTTAAAAACAACTTACAGTTTGATAGTGTCTCAAGTTTATTAAACACGATTTTATTTTTCTATAATAGTCTTCTCAGGAAGGCAGACTGTTTTCACATAGCTCTGCATGGTTTTATGAGCCAAGCCCAAGGCCATGATGGCTGATCGGAGCTATGGAGAATCCACAGACACTTGCCCAGCTGGGAACCAACTTTCATCAAGACTAGGCCCTATATATAGTAGGAACTCAATAAATATTTTTTATTAATTGGCCCAGAAAAGGTTTTACAAATGCCTAAATGGTCTTATTGCTTTGTTTATTCTCTTTAATTAAAAGCAGGGCTTCTCATACAATATGAATCACCTAGGGATCTTTTCATTTTTTTTTACTTTTTTAAATTAATTTTTATTGGGGTATAGTTGCTTTACAATGTTGTGTTAGTTTCTGCTGTACAGCAAAATGAATCATCTATACATATACATATATCCCCTCTTTTTTAAAATTAATTTTTATTGGAGTATGGTTTCTTTACAATGTTGTGTTAGCCTTCACTGTACAACAAAATGAATCAGCCATATACACAGATATCCCCTCCCTTTTGGACTCCCTTCCCACCTAGGCTACCACAGTGCATTAGGTAGAGTTCCCTGTGCTATACAGCATGTTCCCGTCAGTTTTCCATTTTATACGTAGTATCAATAATGTATATATGTCAATCCCAGTCTCCTAATTCCTCCCACTCCACCCCTTTCCCCCTTGGTATCCATACATTTATTCTCTATATCTGTGTCTCTATTTCTGCTTTGCAAATAAGGTCATCTATACCATTTTTCTAGATTCCACATATATGTGTTACTCTACTATATTTGCTTTTCTCTTTCTGATTTACTTCACTCTGTATGACACCCTCTAGGTCCATCCACATCTCTACAAATGACCCAATTTCATTCCTTTTCATGGCTGAGTAATATTCCACTGTATATATGTACCACATCTTCTTTACCCATTCCTCTTTTGTTGGACATATAGGTTGCTTCCATGTCCTGGCTATTGTAAATAGTGCTGCAATGAACACTGGGGTGAATGTGTTTTTTGAATTATGGTTTTCTTATCTCCTCTTTTTTGGATTTCCTTCCTATTTAGGTCACCACAGTGCATTAAGTAGAGTTCCTGTGCTACACAGTATGTTCTCATTAGTTATCTATTTTATACATAGTATCAATAGTGTATATATGTCAATCCCAATCTCCCAATTCCTCCCACCCCCACTTTCCCCCTTGAATCACCTAGGAATCTTTTTAAAAAGCAGATTGTTTCAGTTGGATTGAGTACTGAAGTTCTGAATTTCTTACAATCTCCTAAATGATGTTCATGCTACTGGTCCTTGAAACACCGTGAGTAGCAAGGCTGTAAATCCTCCTTCAGAATGTATTAGTGCTTATATCCTTGTGCCACCATAGCACCATGTAGCTCCCCTAACTTAGCTTACTAATTGTAATCTTGTATTTATTTGTCTACGTTTCTTTCTAAACTACAAACTCTCTGGGTACAGAGACTCTGATGCATTTCCCATGCCTAGCAGATAATTAATATTCAATAAATACTTCTGATGTCAACTAACCAATGAATGAATGTGTACCAAAGATACACTTTTATACACACCTTGAATGCACGTAACGCTCCCCAAGCTACTTTTTCATAACACTATCACCAGGGCGTTGGGATTTTTCAAAATCAGAGCAAAAATAAAATCCTTTATAATCATTCCAAAAAAAAAAAAATCAGAGCAAAATTCACCATTATAATCACAGCTGATATTTATTGAGTACATTGTATATTAACTCATTTAATCCCCCAAAAAGACCTTCATAAGGTAAAGTTATTACAATTCCCATTTTAAAGACAGAAATGGATTCACAGAGATATTAAGGACCTTATCAAAATCTATACAGCTAGTTCGTGTCATCGCTGGGGTATGCACCTAGGCTCCACAGTCCACAGATCTCACTACTACCCCATGAAGATTAAAAAATGGAATCTCTCTGTGACTTTGTCAAGCTTTTCAACCTTAATATGCTTGACATCTGCAGAATGGGGATCAGACCCATTCTAAAGACTACGCTGCAGAATCCCCCATCTAGTCCACAGTGGGCATGCTTGGATTTAATTCTTCTGGTACCACCCCACAAATTTATGTCGTGAAGCAAGCTGTAATTTTTCTGGGATACAACTGTGAATGACAAAAGCTGTGCAAAGCTCCTCCACCAGAATAAGACACCAGGCTGCCACAGGAAGGGGGAACAATGAAGGAGCAGCACCTATATGAACACATAGCTTTATTTTCCTCTTATCTTCATGCACATAAGAATTCCAGAGAAATGGTGTGTCATTATGGTATTCTCAAATTTGGGGCTTGCAAAATGTATCCCTAGAAAAATGCTAAGGGCCTACTCCACGTTCTTGGCTGACACTCTCTTATGCAGGCACCTGAATTAGAAACCTTTGCGTAATTAAGGAAAAGCAGACTGTGTGCATTTACACTTATCAGCTTTCTTTATTTAAAAGGAGATAACACATAGCATTGTTTATAAAGAGAAAACATCATACAACTATTTTAAGAGATAAGTCACTATGGTAACCATTTCTCTGCCTGAATTTAGAGAGGCAATGCCTTCTGCTACTGGAAAATTCTCTCAGTTTTTAGCCAGCAGCAGATATTACATATTATTTTATACTGGACTTTTTTTGGTCTTATACTAAATAAGTCTCCACGTTCTTTATGTAATGGAAAATCCCTTAACATTCCATAGAATAACTCGTATTGCATACTTAATGACTAAATGGAAATTGTATTGGGTGGAACATCTTCAAAGACAAATAAAAATAATGATGAAGTATCCCATCCAGAATGTCATACCTATCTTGACACAATTGGGTGGTTCTACAGTCAATGATTTTACATGTCTGTAAATTTTACTTTTTTCCAGAAAACCATTTTCTAGATTAACAAAGATTAACCAAGATAACTTTTTACCCACATTATTTTCTTACATATAATTGGGAGCTCTCCTTCCTGCTCCCAACACACTTATGCATATTCTAATAAAAACGTCTTTCCTAACCAGTGGCAAATAGTTTCCAGATTTCCTGCAAACAGGAAAGACCATAAATTGTGTTCTACTTTAGCAATACTTCTCTAACTCCATGTAGCCCCTCTAGCTTTCATTGAACCAGAAAACTACAATATCAGAACAATTATCACTCATTAAGTACTTGCTAGGTACCAGGCCCTGTTCTAAGACTCACATGAGTATTAGATTTACAAATTTCGCACAACCAAGGAAAGCCAAAGACAGTGTGCACTCAAAGATCTCAGATTTGTTTATTAAAAAAGAGGTAATATTTAGCATTGATTATAAGGGTTTCTCTTTTAATCCTCACAACAACCCTATAAGCTTGCTAAGGGACCTTGGATATTGTACAGATCAACTTCCATGTCCTGTAAATCCTCCCTGAATCCACTGTACAGATTAAGAAACCCAGTCATTTTTTTCCTCTGGTGTCATAGTTTATGAAATGAAATAAGCAATGCACTGAATGTAAATGTATTAATAAGAGCTCAGGAACAATAGCACGTACTGGATAAAGAGAGAAAAATGGCTGGCAAAACATGTAATAAATATTCAACACTCTAAATCACAAATGCAGAAGACACAAGTATTTCTTATAACAGTATACCAAAGCATCATACTGTCTTTTGTTTTTTGCAAAATCCCTGGTATTCTGAATTTGCACTTATGTAAGCAATGATATTATAAACACTATATTTATACATGAGGGAGCATGGAACTTATTTGTGTGTACATCAGATGAACATACTGTTGCCATTTGTTACTGCTATTCCCCTTTTTTGTATGAAGGTGGATGAGTAAATCATAGTATAGAAAAGCAAGCATGCTTAAGTTAAAGTCCTTGCTCATGGTTTTGGTAGTTTGTTATAGTACATTGGTGTATGAAAGGCAATAAAATTATTTAATCAATTAGATTTTCCCTTCATATACAACTATTATTTCCAGTAAGCAGCCTTACAAACTATCTTTACAGTATTAATTAGAGAGGATACTTAGAGGGGTACAGCAATGAAACATACTTCATCCCTGCACCTGATAAACACCTGGGGTACACCAATGTGATGAACTTTCGGTTACAAATAATTAACTGTATCCACAACATTAAAAACTCTAGGGGCTTCCCTGGTGGCGCAGTGGTTGAGAGTCCGCCTGCCGATGCAGGGGACACGGGTTCGTGCCCTGGTCTGGGAAGATCCCACATGCCGCGGAGCGGCTGGGCTCGTGAGCCATGGCTGCTGAGCCTGCGCGTCCGGAGCCTGTGCTCCGCAAAGGGAGAGGCCACAGCAGTGAGAGGCCCGCGTACCGCAAAAAACAAAAACAAAAACACTCTAATAGACAAAGTGTGTCATCTTTTGACAAGACTATTATGGCACTTAGTTTTTCCTAATTCTGTCCTATAGCTCCTTTTGAAAAATCAGCTCTGTTTATTTAACCCTGCAAAGATGCAAACCAATGACAGAAAGGATTTTGTAACCCTTTTAAGAAGATAAAAAAGGACAATCTCCGCTAATTATCCCAGGTACATTTTCTATATCAGTCATTACTTATGCCCTGTAATTCCTCAGAGCAAGACCCATTCAGTCAAAAAGAATGATATTATTCAAAGTCTTTCATAATAAGTAAATTATTTTCTGCAGTAAAATCCCCAAGGGCTTTGCAAAATTTCAGTTACTCAGGTGAGCTGAGAGAAACTGCTCCTTTCTAGAAGTTACAATAATCCTTCTGGCCCTTTGGGAGTACTTAGTTTATGAGTAATGCCTAAATACCCTAAGGAAATTGAAATGGGTAATTCCTTCACTGGTATAGGTTCAGATCACTTACTATATTAATCCTAATAACTCTCCTTGGATGCAGGTAAGAGGCAGTCTCACTAGCACTGCCACCCAAATAAGGAGGCTCTGTGGCCTGTCCCCCGCCCCCAGCTGCCATACCCGACTGACCATCCACTGGTCCTGAACACATTTGCCACTGAAATTGCTTTTTAATTGGCTTAAAAGGGCTTCTTTTCCCCTTTTCTATTGTTGAAGTAGAGGTGGAAATCTGCTTTCAAAGACTAGCCGATCACATCTCCTTCTTTGGCTCCCCTGACCTTCAGGCAGCGCAGCTGCCTGAGTTGAGTTAAAAATGGACTGTCAAGCTGCTTTTAATTTCTGCTGCTCTGCCTCCCAGTGTCCTCCCACTGATCTGTTTATCACAGCTTCCTTACCCCTTCTGTTGTTGTTTTTCTACGAGTTTTTAGCCTGGACAGCTGAAACTGCTTCTCAAGGCCCTAACCGACAGATCCTTGTACACAGAATCCTAAAGGATTGGGGGCCAACACTAGAACCTCCTACTTGTAGAAACTCTTCTCCCTCCAGGCATCCCCCTCCTCTCCTCCGCTGACCCACCACTGTCTTTGGGAAAGCTCACTCCGACCAGATCACCTCTACTGGCACACCAAAGCGGGAGCAGGGTGGCTTAGGCACCGTGGATGAACACATAATGTTTGGCTTCTTGCCAGACATGGGTTGGGCGAGCCTGTTGACCCTGAGCCGCTCCTCTGTCCCTCTGTGGGCTCAGGTTCAGGGCTGCGCATCAAGCTTCACAGGGATTATATCCCTAGCAGGACATAAAACACTGTACTTGTATCTTCATTGCCCCGAGCCCCTTCAAGACCGCCCAAGACCAAGTTCCTCCCGCTAACGGGGCTTGCCAGGAACTGCTGCCTTTGCGAATGACAACTGCTCCCAGAGCCCGGGAGGGTGGTGGAAGCAGCTAAAATCCCACTAATGGTTTTGTTTAGTTTCTTGGCAAACTCCCCTTCATTCAAGCTGCCGGCGCTCTGGAGCCAGGTCTAATTAGAAGAGTACCAGGCTCACCCTTTCTCGCGGTGAAAACGCATTAGTCATAGATGAAGCAGTACGAAGGGTGCTGGGGGTGCAGTGAAGACCCGAGGCTGGAGAGCCTCGGATGCGGGAAGGCAAGCTAGAGCTGACCGCGTGCGGGAGAGGAGAATACAGAGACGCTGGGACGGGACGCGGAGTAGAGTTGACTCGGTGAGAGGCCAGAACTAAGCGCAGAAATGATGCCCATTGAACATCTACACAGATTTAAGCAAAGTGGTCAGTCTGACAGAGCAAAGCCTCAGGTCACGGTAATAGACAAAAGGCCGAAAGCTTCCCGCTGCCCGGGACAGAAAGTCAACAAGGGCATCAGGAGTGTGAGTGTGTGCGCGCACGCTAGGGGAGGGGTCGCACCAAAGAATCCTGGTTAAAAAAAAAAAAAAAAAAAAAAAGAATCCTGGTTGGTGGCGGAGGGGAGCGGTCAGTTTTGGGCGAGTCGTGCACCCGGAATTGCACTCACAGGGACCCGCGGCCCACCCAGGAAACAGCAGGTGTCAACCCTACCGCAAACTTAGCCTAAACTCCCAGCGGCTAGCCTAGGGTTGCTGGAACTATCGGAGTTGGGTTGCAACCGGACCCTGGAGAGGCGGGGCCCGGGGCCGGGGCGGGGCGGCGCAGGTGGGCGGGCCGGGGCAGGGTGAGGAGGCTGGGCCTATAAAACGCCCGCCGCCCCAGAGGCGAGGCAGCTTAGTGGAGCTGGGGCGGGGTGGGCTGGGGGCGAGCGGGGTGCCGATTGCCGCTTGGGTCCGCAGGTCCCTAAGCCCCCGAGGGAGGGGCCTCCTGAAGACGGTGCCTGCCTCGGTTTACCCGCAGCTTTTTGGCCAGCGAGCGCGTCGGCCCCGGCGAACTCCCAGCAAGTGAGCCTGGGTGGGAGGAGCGGGGCCTGGGGGCTCCGGTGCTCCGGGCGCAGTGGTGAGCTCCGCGGGGCAAGCGGGCTCCAAGTTTTGCTAACTTTGAATTAGTTTCAGGTTGTGACTGTAGGCGTCTCCGCTCCCGGAGTTTTGTGAACCTGAGTTGCAGAGGCCGGTTCCTCCCCTTTGGAAAAGGAATGCTTCGGCTTGTTCGCTCCGGAGACTCTGGGCATTTTAGGAGCCTCTGCACGTCTTGCTTGCTTTTGCAAATCTGTCCTTCTTGCCTCCTTTTTCTAGCGCCCCGGAAAGGCCGTTCCGCCCCGCGAGGGAAACAGAGCCGTTGACCATGGTTGCAACGGGCAGTTTGAGCAGTAAGAACCCGGCTAGCATTTCGGAGTTGCTGGACCGTGGCTTCCACCCGGGGAACCTACTAAATGGTGAGTTTCTCAACCGCCTACCTCTCTTCCCTCCAAAGGTCGCAGCCCCTGGATAGATGGGATTGGCGGGCGTGCAGTGTCGACCCCCTCCTTGAATGTTGGAAGTGCCACAAAATCCATCTGAGACTCCTTTCCAAACTTTTAGCATCTTCTGTCCATCATGGTGAGAAACAAAAGAAGCAAAAGATAAAACCCCAAGGGCTGCATCCATCTAGTCTGCGGCTAATAGACTCTTTGGGGCTAAAAACTGTACAGGTCCCTACCCTACATGGTTGTGAAGTTATGGTGAATTTTAAGTGTACAATTATGTGTGTTTTAACAAATGTATTCACCTGTGTAACCACTACCATCACCTTCTGCCCCCGAAGTCCCATGTACCCCTTTGCCATCAATTCCCCACTCTACCTCTCCCGTCCCCAGGGAAAAACTGATCTGCTTTTTGTCCCTATAGATTACTTTCACCTCTAGGGCTGCATGCAGATGGAGCATGTAATATGTACTCTTTTGTATCTGGTTCCTTTCCCACAGCCTAATGATTTTGAGATCCATGCTGTTGCTTCTATCAGTATGTGTTCCTTTTTGCTTCTGAGTAGTATTCTATTTGTGGATATACCCATTATTTCATTTTTTAAGGCCAAAAGGAAACTTTAAAACAGCAGTGATGCTGGACATATTGTCATTTGCAATTTTAAACAGGAGTTTCTAAAGTAACACACTGCTCTGCCACTCAGGAGCTGTGGGCATAGACCAATTGCTTAAGATCTTTGGGCCTTCCTCATTTAGAAGGCAAAGTGGTTGATGATCTAATTTTATAGGCCAAAGCTCTAAAATTCTCTATTTTCAACGCAGATAAAATATGGAGCCTTATAATTTGGAGTGCATTTGTTTCAATTAGTTTAAAAAAAAGCAATGATCTAAGTTTATACGTGATGTGGAGAGAGGAAAATGCAGTAGCCAATGAAGTGCAGTATGCTTAGGGTGGGGAGCCCACAGGGCATCTGCCTGTGCCTGCTTAGTTGACTGTGTGTGGTGAGGCATCCTGCCAAGTGGTAGGATTAATTTGGAACATAGGTGACCAAATGCAGAGCTATCTCCTTTCCTTTGAGCAAATCTAATTTTGTTTTCCTAGGAGTATTTTGTTTTGTTTGGCTACAAAAAACTACCCAGCCAGTTATAAATATCCATGTGAACCTCAGAGGTCTTCTCTTTGAGCAATTTTTAATCGAAGAGGTTGAAGCTAAAATTGGGATCTACAGGTCATTCCAGTAAAGACTTACAAAGAAAACACAAATTTAATTGATGTTTAATATAACTCATCAAAGTTCATTTTAAGTTCATCACTAAAGGACAATACCAAAAAATCTGTTTTTTACAATAATAAATGAATGTATTCTTAGAGTTAGAAGGTAATAATCCTTAGTCAAGAAAAAATATTAACATTTTTATTCCAGAACTAATGCATAGTCTCTGTAAAAGAAAATAAGAAAACCCCCATAAGCAAATCAGGGAGCAAGAAAGAAAAGAAAATCACTAGTATTCTAAGATAACCATAAATAGATTCGTGATGCGTAGTCAGATTGTGTGTGTGTGTACAGATATAAATTTTTTAAAAAATGGTTATAGCCTACCCACCTTATTTATCAAAACCTTTATTTCATAGGTGAACTTTCAGTCTCAGGTTAAATGATTTGCTTTATTACCCAGCGAGTTAACAGCAGAGTGAGATCAGCTGACTTCCAAACAAATATTAGAACAAGTAGCTGTAACAGATAGAAGAAATAAACAATGTTGCTATAACTCAGTGTGTTTTTTTCTGCTCCTGGATTTTTTTTTTTTAATCTTAAACTTCCATTTTCCACAGATTTTGACTACTGGGATTATGTTGTTCCTGAACCCAACCTCAACGAGGTGGTATTTGAGGAGACGACTTGCCAGAGCTTGGTTAAAATGCTGGAGAACTGTCTGTCCAAATCAAAGCACACCAAACTCGGTTGCTCGAAAGTCCTTGTTCCTGAGAAACTGACCCAGAGGATTGCTCAAGACGTCCTGCGGCTTTCCTCCACCGAGCCCTGTGGCCTGCGGGGCTGCGTTATGCACGTGAACTTGGAAATTGAAAATGTATGTAAAAAGCTGGATAGGATTGTGTGTGATTCTAGCGTGGTGCCCACCTTTGAGCTTACCCTGGTGTTTAAGCAGGAGAACTGCTCATGGACGAGCTTCAGGGATTTTTTCTTTAGTCGAGGTCGCTTCTCTTCTGGCCTCAGGCGAACTCTGATCCTGAGCTCAGGATTCCGACTTGTTAAGAAAAAGCTTTACTCCTTGATTGGCACAACAGTCATTGAAGAGTGCTGAAAGGGAAGCACTGGAAAGGGTCCTTTTTATGACTGGGTAATAAAACTTCGCAGCGCTCCATTAAAGTCCTTGTAGTTTGCCGTGCCTGCTCTTGGTAGGAAACCCCAAACTGAGTTCATCTTCTTTCTATTTCATATTCATGGCCACCCCAACTCAAGGGCTTATCTGGGGACTTTTGAAAAATGACCCACAAGAGAGTACATTGTCTACACTTATCACAGTTTTTACAAAATGGAATGGAATGGAATAAGGAAAAAAAAGAAGCAATCCACTTTAGTTCTTTATTTGACTCCACAAGTTTTCCAGGTAGTCTTGCTACTAGACTGTCTGAACCCACTTTGCCTAGTCTGATTTTCATATGGCTTTTTTTTTCTGTAAGTTTTCAGAGTGATCCTTTCAATCACAGAATCTTAACTGAATGATGCTTAGCCCATCAAAACTTGCAAAAGCTCATACCACCCATTTCCTGCCCCTACTCACATGTTCTTATACAGGAGGATAGAATTAAGTAGGTGAGCTTAATTAAAACTTAACCCCACGCAAATGTGAATAAGGAATGTCACAGTAAGAACAGAGTTATGTACTTCTCTGTCTCTCTGCATCCTCTCCGCTCTTCTGTTTCAAAGAGGTGGCAAAAGCTTGAGCTACCATTTCAGTAACCACAGTATTGTTTTAAATAACTTTATGGTACAATATAAGCTCAGTTTTTCTAGTTCTTAAGTATTGAATTTTACCTTTAAACTAGAAAAATGGAAAACGCTGATTTTTTTGCATGAAGTTGATTACTTTTCCATTGAGTGAATGGTGAATGTGTATAAGGACGGGAAGTGAGTTCCAGTTCCTTTCTCATTCACTTGATAATCTAGCTTCTTTTTGCTTTTACACTTGATCTCAGATGGACCATCTCATCATGTCAGTGTCATCTCATCCTTGGCCTCTCCTAAAAACTAAAGGAACTCAGCTTAACCTGAATCTTCAAAGGAGATAGCTGCACACTACCACTTTTAATTATTAAGATGGGTCTATTTACAAAGTCTCCTTTGACCATGGGTATCTGGTTTATAGTACAGACTACAGAATGAAAGTCATGATCTAGATAACCAGTGCACACACCCAGCTTTCTTCATCCTTGGATACCTGTCCCTAGGGAACAATAAAGGCCTTATTTTTCTCTTGTTTCAACTAGCTAGATCTTTATCTTTTTTTATGTTAATGAGAGAACATAGCCAACACATTATAATGTTCATCCAGGAAGACCTTCACATCCTTGCTGTAGGTCCTGGATAAGGAGCTTGTTCAGGTCTCCTTAGCACCACTTTACATACCTGAGGCCAGGGTTGTAGAGACCATGGCTTCATCCTGGTGTAATTCAAAAGCAGGTGTGATCCTATTCCCATAAATGCCCTAAAATTTCACTATTCAAATCAGTAAGTGTTCTAGCAAATTGAACTCTTCAAATGCTTGGAAAGATACCACAAAGCCAATCTTACAGGACTGGGCCAGGATAAGTCGAGCTTGTTTTGCATGTCTATTATTGTCCAGGGCTCTGAAGGTCACTGTAATTCTGTGGGCGAGGAGTCTCTGGCATGGATGTAAAACTGTTGTCCTTTTTCTACTAACAGTTGTCTTTGACTCTCGTCTTTTACACTCACAAAATAGTGGTGACTTATAGAGACTCTTAAGTTAATATTCCTGTTAAAGGAAATTAAAGTTTGTCTATTTTTGACAATAAAGCATCATATATTTTTAATTCTCTTGTCCTCTTTGTCTTTTCTGAGTTTATGCAATGATCACCCTAAAATATATTTGACAATATTTGAGGGAAGGTGACAGAACAATTATTTATCTCCTTTTTGACAAAGGCTATTTGTACCCTTCATTATAATATTCCAATTGTATATTGCATGTGCTTATGTATCAATAAAGAGTCATTTGCTTCATAATTTTTCAAATACAATAATATTTTTCACTGGAAGACAATAATTTGAGCTCCTTTAGCAACTGCCTTTGAAAAAATTACTCATTGTGTAAAGGCTTTTTCTGTAGTTTTCCTAATGGCCAAATGCAGATATATCAGATTGTAAGATCAGTATACATTTTAATTTTTACCAGAATATTCTCTTAGAGCAACATATCTTTGTAATTCCACAATCATTCATCAATTTGAATTTTTAACCTTGTCCACCTATCTTTTCTGTCTCCTCAAATTTGTCATTAGCTCAGATTTCTCACACTACCTAACCCACATTTAATAAGACTTATTACGTCTAGGCACTGTTCTAGGTGCTTTACATAAACCATCTCATGTACCCCTCATAACAGTCCTATGCAATGAGACCACTGTCATCTCCGTTTTGTGGATAAATGATCAGATGCAGAGAGGTTAAGTAACTTGCCCAAAGTCACTAAGTTATGCAGGAGATCCAGAGTATAAAACAGAGCCAGCTCCAGGAGCTGTGCTCACTATGCGTTCTCCAAATGCATGAAGGCAGCACAGACATCTTACCCACATCACCAAAGGACTGTAAAAGTGATGTCAAACATTCGCCCTTAAATTCAAAGAAAAAATTCTTAATGTGATTTCTTTCCAGGTAGAAAAAAAGTAGGCAGCTATTGACAGTATTCACCATTCATTGGAGCAGAGCTGTGCTTAGAATTTTAAAAGTTTCCAAATATTTAAAAAATATGCATTTCAATCCTGGCACCTTCACACCTATCTTTTGTAGGTGACCTAGTTACTTTCTCATGTACCTTCAAAAAAAGGTGTGACCTCTCCCTTATCTATTTCAATGGGGAATAAACTGTTAGCTAGAGTGTCTGATGGCCTCCTGAAAGATCAGATGTCTTATTTTCCTCTTATTAATAGAAAGATAGTATAATTTTATGGAAATGGATTCAATATCCTGATTCTATTTTGCCAGTGATGTGATCTATATCCTCATGGAGTCAGCATCATGTCACACTATTCACAGTTTTCCCACGTGCATACCGGAAGGATGTACAAGTATAAAAATCTTAAGTCTATTGCACAGGTCTCAACTACCTATATCGGTTTAAACAAGTGAGAATAAAAACAAAAGTCCAAGGCACATCGGTGGCAGATGAGGAGGGACAGATACACGTGACAAGCTGGGAGGAGAATCATGCAGATTTTCAGAACCCCGGACTCCTGCCTAGACTCTGCCATTGATTATAGACTCGCAATACTCCATTGGGTCCTCCACACCTGCCACAGGCAAGAGATGAGAGAGACTATGAAGGATCTCATGGGAAACTTGGGGGCTAGTTGTGGAAGTGATGTACATAACTTCTGTCTACATCCCCTGTAGAACTCAGTCACATGGTCGCATTCAATTGTAAGAGGGGCTGGGAAATATGGTAGCACAGTGTGCCCAGAAGTAAATGGGCTTGATGAACTGAAAACATAGTTTCTGCTACACGGGGAGTGACAAGTTATTCTATAAAACAATAGACAGCCCAGACACAGGCCTATACATATGTAAATGGAAAGTTGATTTATAGCAGAGTTGGCACTTTAGAGCAATGAGCAAATAAATGATGGCGGGGACTTCCCTGGTGGTGCAGTGGTTAAGAATTCACCTGCCAATGCAGGGGACATGGGTTCTATCCCTGGTCCAGGAAGATCCCACATGCTGCAGAGCAACTAAGCCCATGCGCCACAACTACTGAGTGTGCGGTCTAGAGCACATGAGCCACAACTACTGAGTCCACATGCCACAACTACTGAAGCCCACATGCCTAGAGTTCGTGCTCCACAGCAAGAGAAGCCACCGCAATGAGAAGCCCGTGCACCGCAAAGAAGAGTAGCTCCCGCTCACCACAACTAGAGAAAGCCCGCGCAGCAACGAAGACCCAACGCAGCCAAAAAATAAATAAAAATAAATAAATAAATGATGGTGTTTTCCAATAATTGGAGCTATAATAATTATCTACATAAAAAAATGAAATTGAATGCATACAATTCCAGATTGATTAAAGAATTAAATGTGAAAGGGAAAGTTTTAGCTGACAATATAATTTTTATGATTTTGAAGTAGAAACATTTCTTAAGATACAAAGAAATCACTCAAACTTTTTGTCTATCACGTAACACTATAAAGAATAAAAATACAACTCATGAACTGAAAGTATCTTCTATACATATAACTGAAAAAGAGTTAGTAACCAGAATATGTTAAGAATTATTTCAAAGCAATTAGAAAAACACAAACTACTCAAAGGAAAAAAAATGGGCAAAAGCTTGAATAGGCACCTACAGAAAAGGAAACCCATATGGTGATAAACCCATGTGGATGTGTATACACTGGTTTCTCATTGTGCTTTTAATTTGGATTTCCCTGGTTAATAAATAGACTGAGCATCTTTTCATATGTTTAAGAAAACGAAGTGGGGGGGGGTGTTAAAATCTGAAAATTCCAAATCCTGGTGAGGATACAGGAAAAAAAGAATTATTCCAACATGCCTATATGTGTATCTATGCAGCCTGGCATTATTTTGTAAAGTTGAAGATAAGCATATTTTATGAAATTAGACCAGTGTTCTTCAAACTTTTTTGCTTGTTGCACATCTAAGAGAATTCTGTAAAAGTACACCCTCTGCCATATTTTTTAAATTGCCATCCAAAATTTTCAGCCTAAGTTTAAAAAGTTGAAAATAATATCTGTTCAGTATGTGGTGAATATGATCTTTTTAAATGAAATGATTACATCATCTCGTTAAATGTTTCCAATGGAATGTAAATAGCATGGTAATTTAAAACTCACCAACTACTTAGAAAACGCTAAATTAGGTACATCAACAGAATAAAATTTTTCAGTGTTACTTTTTCTTTTTTCCTGTATCTTCTTAAAGTCTACTTTTTAAACTGAATTTTACCTTCATATATTTTAGACTTAAAAGTCCTTTATTAATATTTCTTCTCATAGTAAAAATAAGATTGTAAATTTAAATGACAATTTTTTAAATTTCCTGTGATCATGTCTTTGTTAATTTTTTATTGAGTTAAACTTATAAATAATAATACACAATAATCAAAGCAACATTAATATATTTTTGAATTATCTAAATACTAATAAGCAAAAAATAATCTCAGTGAAATAATTCTTTTTTTTTTACCTTGAACTTGGAATTTTTATTGTTTTGGTACTGAGTCTTTTATTATAAACATTTTCCTTGTTAGAATGAATGATCATTGTATAATGACCATTTTTGATGACTAAGTAATATTCCATCTAGTTGAGTTACCATAATTAGCCTAATCGTTCCCTATTGTTGGATTTCTAGATATATATATATTACATCTTTCTTATCCATTCATCTGTTGATGGACACTTAGGTTGCTTTCACGTCTTGGCTATTGTAAATAATGCTGCTATGAACACTGGGGTGCATGTACCTTGTATCTTTTTGAATCAATGTTTTTGTTTTGTTTGGATATCTACCCAGAAGTGGAACTACTAGGTCATATGGTAGTTTTAAGTTTTTTGAGAAACTTCCATACTGTTTTCCACAGTGGATACACCAATTTACATTCCCACCAACGGTGCACGAAGTGGGAACACTTGTTACTGCATCCTCACCACATTCGTTATTTGTGTTCTTTTTGAAGATGGCCATTCTGACGGGTGTGAGGTGGTATCCCATTGTGGTTTTGATTTACAAGTGAAATGATTCTTTTAAAGTCGTGAATTAATTTATAGGTATTGTTTTTGCTAGAATTAGAGGATTAAGCATCATTTCCTATGTTTTGTCTCTATAAATGTAAGCTCTGAGAAAATATATTAGCATCAATAAGTAGATGGGAATACAGAAAATTTGCCTATTACAAAACCAAATTGTAATCAATATTTGAGCTACTTATGCTGAGGTACAGGGCATCAGGACTTCAACATATGGATTTGGGGGGTACACAATTTCACTCGTAATGGCAGACGTTCAAATAATGAGCTTTCTCAACACTATCCTAGAGCAATAGTTCAAACAGTCCTGTTGTTTGGTACCCTAGAGGTTATTATACCCCTGAATAAAGCATTATAGTAAGATGGGCCAATAGTGAAAGGCATGTCCTTCGTGAAGTGAGGGAAAAGGACTGTTACAGGGGAAGTGAGCAAGTTAGACCTGCATTTCAGGTAAGTTCTCAGGGAGATCAATTTTAGGAAAGAGTATACATAGAAGCAAAGGGTTTGGAAATTGGTCCCCCTAAAACTGTGTGCTGCACATACCTCAGGGAAAACATTTGTTTACCCCTGTACCAATTTCCCAGTTTTAAGACTACTGCCTTGGATTCTTGCACCCATGTGCCAGGAGACTGACAGTTCAGCATCACACTGTTTAGAAGACTGGTATGGAAACAACACAAATGTCCATCAGCTGTAGAATGGATAAATGAATTGTGCTATGGCCATAAATGGAATGCTAAACAACAATGAAAATGAATGGAATCTAAATTATAAAAGACCTGGATGAATCTTTAGGATACAATACAGAATGCAAAAAGAAGTCATAAAAGAATAAATAAGCTATTTTTTACATTTATGTAATGATTAAAAACAGAAAACTAAAATATTTACAGATACAAATATATGCGGCTTATCTATTTAAAAAATCCAGGGATTTATAAGCACAAATTTCAAGCGAGGGGATACATCTGAAGGGACAAGAAAATAGGTGGAAATAATGAGGCACTCACAAAAAACATCAAAGGTGATAGTAGCGATCTTTATCTTTTAAATTTGGAGGTAGGCATGCATATATTGTTGAATCCTGGCTCCTTACGCTTTACATGCATTTCATACATCTCTTTTTGTACTTACTTAATAGTAAATAAAATTTCTTAAAATTTTAAAAGGCTATGGGGCAGTTTAAAAATTCAAGCAAAGTTCAAACTATATCTCTACTTAAGAACTTCCTATACTTACAACAAGTAAATATTCACTAAATCAGCTCTAAGAGACAGGAAAATCTGAGGATTTATCTGGGCCATTAATTTTTCCTAATTTGAGCAAACTGCAACAATTATCACAGCCAGCATTCAATTATTCTCACCACAGAGGGCAACCATGGAGTAATTCATGAAAAACTGCATAAAATGCAAAAAACATTACCATTTGGCCATGGGCTACATATTATTAATCTTGCAACACATTTACTTTTGCAGAGAATAATATAAAATGATGTTTATTGCTTGAACACACAACATGTGAAAAATTATGACAGAGCATGCCGAAGAATGCAGACTATTTGAAAGAGGCTGCTGAGGAACCTGACCATCTGGATAAGTAAGTTTTGATCTTATTTCCAGAACTGATAACTAGGTCAAGTTATTTACATAATAATATTAGTTAATGATTTGAAAATATTAAAAAGGTCTTTAATCCACTCAAATCATGCTGAAGGAAATGCAAAGGCACACAGATCAAATCTCAAATCAAAACCCAAATTATAGCTCAAGTTTGACTTTGCTGGGAAAGAATGAAGGAAGTTTTTTCAACCTTTTTCAGGGCTAAAATCCAGACTAAAACCATTTGGAGGGAGTTAAAACACCCTTTTGCAATGTTCTATCAGCAACAGCATAAACAACTGTTACTGTGTTTCAGAGAATTCTCTAGGCAGCTACCACATAAATCAAATAGAACTTGCTATAATAGGCACTGTGGAGTGTGAAGGAAGTAATAGCAGCAGCAATACAGACAAGTTGTAAAATGAAGTGAAGAACTCTAAAGGGTCTAAGATTTACCCTACTTTAGAGGTAACATACTAGCCTGCCACAGTTTCATGGATACTTGTAGAAGACCCCTGGGATAAAGACAAAGGATTTTATCATATTAGCCTGCCACAGTTTCATGGATACTCGTAGAAGACCCCTGGGATAAAGACAAAGGATTTTATCATATTAGCCTGCCACAGTTTCATGGATACTCGTAGAAGACCCCTGGGATAAAGACAAAGGATTTTATCATATTAGCCTGCCACAGTTTCATGGATACTCGTAGAAGACCCCTGGGATAAAGACAAAGGATTTTATCATACTAGCCTGCCACAGTTTCATGGGTACTTGTAGAAGAGCCCTGGGATAAAGACAAAGGATTTTATCATATTAGCCTGCCACAGTTTCATGGATACTTGTAGAAGCCTTCTGGGAAAGAGACAAAGGATTTTATTACTCAAGAAGCATGAGCATCAGCATGTTTGCATCAGTCCCCTCATCCCTGCCAAGGCCCATAGGAGCAATGGTGTTGGACCCAATGGATGCCTATGGGTTGTGTTACAGGCGTGGAACCCTGAGCTTAGGGAACCCCAGTCTTTTATAATGGGTATGCCTGCCCTTTGCTCCAGAGGAATATACTACCTATCTTCCACTGTTGATCACTATACAAACATCCTTGAAAAGATAGTTCAGACCAAAGGGCAATCACTGCCTCACTTGTAAGAGATGCAGAGACATGAGCAACTCACAGAGAATTGCCTCCCAACAGCCAGTGTTAAGACCTGAGCCTGCCTGCCATTTGTTGTTAAAAGTCAAGCACGATAAACAAATGACTTTCCTTCCCTGATTACAACATATGTACCCAATGACAGAGCCTCAAAATATTAAGTGCAAATTCATAAAATTAGAAAGTTGAGCGATTTATAATCATAGTGAATGATGTTATTATACTTCTCTCAATAATTGAGAGATCAATCCAAAAGAGAATTAAAGAAGTGAAAGATTGAATGACACCATACATACTGTATTTAGTAACCATGCATAGAACTATAAACCCCCAACTTATAAATACATATTACTTCAATATCTACAGGAAACATATTCCTAAATTTATCACATTTTATAACACATAGAAAACATTAAATTAACAAAGACTATTCTAAATAAATAATAAAAACGTGAAAACAACCACAAAACTTCCATATATTTGGAAATTTAAGTACAAATATAATTCATAGGTCAAAATAATTTTTAAAACTTAAAATTTAATGATAAGGAAATTGTTACATAGTAAAACATCTAGGATGCAGTTCAGACAGTATATAAAAAGAAATGTATAGCCTTAAATATTTATATGAGAAAGAAAAAAAATGAAAAAACATTTTTGGAAATGAATGAGATCTTAAAAAGCTATACAGGAGCATCTCAAATGAATTATTGATCAAAAAACTAAAGATAAATTAAATAAGCTTGAAAACTGTTAAAACCTAGTACCCAGTTACTTTATAATTCTCTGTATTTTTCACTGTGCTTGAATATTTTATATTCTTAAAAGAATCAGTATTTGTGAGAGGATTTACTCAAGGGACAGTGTTGCACATAGAATGTGGCAGCAGCGGCAGTTCTGAAATCATTCCGAGCAACTTTAAGGCAGACTTGCATGTTTATCTTTGTCAATATTCAGTAACTATTTATAAAACAGATTAGGAAAAGGTCAGTATGGCCCAAGGCAGAGGCCTGTGGGACGTCACACGAAGAAGTACAGTTTCTACGTAATTGAGCTAGTTCATCTTTATAAGCAGTGAGGTACTATTATAATGTAGAATTTGGGGGAAATCAACCAGAAAACATTGTATATAATGAATGGTTTAGGAGTGATGAAGAGGCAGGAGGCAAGAGATCAGTGAAGAACCAACTGAAATACCTACATGGGAGGGGAGAAGAGTCTAAACTAGATAAGAAACAACTTATGTACATTAAATATAGTAATAATGATGATGATAATTAGCTCAAGAGCCATTACCAAGAAAAATGAACAGGTTTTGGTGGCTGAGATAAGGAAGAAGAAAAGAAGGGCATCAGTAAACTTCGGATATTCAGGGGTTTCTGCTGCTTGTTTAATGCAGAAGTTCACCCAGGAGGGGTAATGAGAGAACTTAGAGAAGCTTCCATGAGATAAGATGACCACACATCTTACATCTGGCATCATTTCTGCTTTAATAACTGCTTTAGGTGGAGTTCCCTGGAATAGACTCTGAGATGGAGACCTAAGCAGGAAGTTGATGCCCTTTGATTAACGCCCCCTGGCAGAGAGAAGGAAGTAAAACTGACTGAGCAAAGGAGATGGTTGAACCATTGATGCGGTCGCACAAAAAGGCCTCACCTGACCTGTCAGGGAGCTCCAGAGTTAGGATGCCCTTCAGAGTTATTTCCCCGGAGGCAACAGGGTTTGCCTGTATCCTCACCCTCACTGACCAGGCATTAGAAACAGGCTGCTGAGGACAGGTGTGTGTGACTTTGGACCAGGCAGCACTAGTCAGCTGAGGCAATTCTTGACGTGGTAACGTTCCCAGTGGTTTGGAAGATGCCGGCCTCAGATGTGAAGAGGGGATCTGAGTGGCACATTGCAGCATCTACCACCTGCCCTCATGCCACTCAGATTCATGTGTGTCGTATAATAAATTCTGGGTCCAGCTCTTGCAGGATTCTGTTTGGTCTGTTTTCCTAGGGAAACTGACAAAGGTGAGTGGAACAAAACTACAGCCCTACCACTGCAGGTGGTCTCAAAGCCACAGTGGAGTATCATTTCCTTGTCTGCCACCATTCTAGATTCCCCGCTTTCTCTGTTATCACCTCTGCTGGTCAGCTGACTTGCTAGAGGGGTGACCCAGACCCCCATGGTTAAGAGGTCTAAGCCCCTGGTCACCATGTCCTTAGGCCTTAGTTGTTACACTTGTCATTTACTCCTGGCTGTTCGCACAATGGTAGTTCTTGCCTTATAGGCCAAAGCACCAATATATCTGCCAACTACCAAATGGGTCCATTGGAATTAGACATTTGGGGACCAAGGAAATGACCACTGGCTACATCCATGAGTCCAAGAGGTACACTGTGAGCTGGATCTGGACCAGGACCCCATTTATTACTTGGAAGTCATGATGATGCTTAAGTTCCGGGTCATCAATGTCAACTCAGACCTCACATCTGACACACCTTGAAATGATGTATTCTCCATTTTCTGTTGTACAAATATCCAAGTAAATGGCTGTAGGTCATTTTAGGGAAAGAATAAGGGAGGATGGGGGGTCATCATTATTGTATATACTTGGCATGGAATTACTGGCATTTTTTTCTCCAGGAATTTTGAACTCTCATTCAGTAAATGGGTTCTAGGTTGGAAATTGCCTTTGTTCTGAAAACTGAATTTAGGACTGTGACTTTTTTTGGAATGGCTGCCTCCAAGAAGGTGCATGGCTTTGGGTGAGGGCAATGCATGGAGAGGGGTCAGCTGAAAGCTGTCAGCCACCAACACTCCCAGCAGCCAGGGGAATGAGCATCCCAGACCTGGATGGTACGCTATGGTATGGCATCCATTACAACAACTAATACTTTTAGGGTGTATGTAGAAAGGTGGAACTAAGAAATAAAAGTTCGGTTGAAGTGATGGAAAAGAGAGAAATCTAAGACTCTTTTAAACTCTAAATGATCGAATTTCCTGTTGATCTTAACTCTGCCTCAGTCTCTGAGGGTAACTTACCATATAGTGTTATCAGACTTATGTGGAATTATTTTGATATACCAAACAGAAATTGAACTAACAGGGGCTTCCCTGATGGCGCAGTGGTTGAGAGTCTGCCTGCTAATGCAGGGGACAAGGGCTCGAGCCCTGGTCTGGGAGGATCCCACATGCCGCGGAGCAACTGGGCCCGTGAGCCACAACTACTGAGCCTGCGCGTCTGGAGCCTGTGCTCCGCAACAAGAGAGGCCGCGATAGCGAGAGGCCCGCGCACCGTGATGAAGAGTGGCCCCCGCTTGAGAAACTAGAAAACTAGAGAAAGCCCTCGCACAGAAACGAAGACCCAACACAGCAAAAATAAATAAATTAATTAACAAACTGAACTAATATATTATGTATCTATAATTAAACAAAGAAAGTGTTTACCAGTGAAAAGGGCTTTGCTAGGGTTTCATGTATTTGTAGTAGGTGGAGAGGACAGCTGGAAAATTCTGACCTGACTCACTAAAAATGGCATAAGAGAACTCCCTAAATGGCAGTGCTAGCGCTCGAAACTTTTGCATGCCCTAGACTTCCACACTAGGATTTTAGATATGATGAAAAACAACCAGACCATGAGAAAACTGCTTTTTTGTAATCAGTTTTCCAGTGTGAAGGGGCCCAGTTTAAGTAAAGGCCCCAAATAACATAATATTGTGTACAGCACCCTCCCAGATGGCCTCTTCCAGTTCACATGGGGACGAAGAGTACTTTACTGCTGGAGTTACAAACGTATTAGTGTGCACTACGAGAGCCCAAATTCAAAGCTGCTCTTGATGCAAAGCCCTGAAAATTATTGCTTCGGTTCTTCATGATAATCAACCCAAACTGACTGCTGTGCATTCAAATCCTCCTACCTAACCACATGGAAATAATTGGAAGGAGTGGAATGTTATTAATATAAAACAACTATTTCTTATTGCTTATAGGCTGGTATATATTGGGTTTCTCTTTAATAAGCAGAAAAAGTAACAAGTCCAATTGAATGTTGATGTAAACTACGGGATTTCTGGCTTCAGAGGTGTAACTAGAAGAATAATGAACAGGGCTGTTATGGAAGAAAATTTCTGGAATTTAAGCATTGCCATTATGAGTTGGTTTATCTTTATTACTCTGAGTTTACAGAGTATTACAACAAATTACACAGTTTACAACAAATCTTTTACGACAGCCTTACAATGTGTCTTTTCTACACTTTAGCTCAAACAGGAAAAGTAAACAAAATAAAGTTCCCTCTTTAAAATATTCAACACTAGACCAAGAAAGCAAATCCAAAACTGTTAAACCAACCAACAGAAACAGCCTCTAAATGTAAAGCGCTTTTCTGTTTAAACTCATGTGAAGTTTCTATTGACAAAGCACCCTTTCCCCCACCATCTTTATCCTGCCCTTCATCTCAGCCCCATCTTCACAAGATTTGCACTTAGTATTTGTAAAGCTGTATAAAAATTCACTTAGGGCTTCCCTGGTGGCGCAGTGGTTGAGAGTCCGCCTGCCGATGCAGGGGACACGGGTTCGTGCCCTGGTCCGGGAAGATCCCACGTGCCGCGGAGCAGCTGGGCCCGTGAGCCATGGCCACTGAGCCTGTGCGTCCAGAGCCTGTGCTCCGCAACGGGAGAGGCCACAACAGTGAGAGGCCCGCGTACCGCAAAAAAAAAAAAAAAAAAAAATTCACTTAGCCTGTCTGTATCATTTAAAGAGAAAACTTTTGTTATTACGTCATACTTGATAGTTCATGTATCATAATAGAAATAGAGCAGGTCCTTTGTGCAGGCTACTTGGGTTCATCGTTGGTGTGAGTGGATGAAATGAAGTCTGAGAAGACTTGCCTTAACAAGACAGTTGCAAATAAAACCAGGCAGAGTGGAGGATCCTATGGACCAGATCACTTTAAGTCACAAAGGTGGTATAGTTGTAATTAATTATTTTTCAAAGGCAATACTGCGTTAACGTTGGGGAGGGGGAAGCATGACTGTTTGGTGCCACCTTAGGGCACAGAGTTTTCCCTAACTTGTATAACATAAGAATCACTTGGGTCACATATTAACAGACTGCCAGAGCCATCCCCCCTGGAGATTCTGAATCACATCTGAGGTGGATTCTGAAATCTGTATGTTTAACAAGTCTCTCTGGGTTTGCTATGATGGGGCAAGAGAAGGAACTGCCCTTGCTTCTGCTACAGCCCAGAATGCTATGCAGCATTCCTAAGAAAATTCCTTTTGCTGAACTGCACTCTAAAAATAACAGTTCACAGAAAAAAACAGGGCTAGGGAAGGCCACGCAAAACCCGTGTAATGTTGTAACCAGAGCACTAACAGAAACAATAGCAATCCTAATTAAAACAAACAAAAAGCTACAACACTAAAGAAATATTGTACTACAGTAAATACAGGATTTTCTCATTAAAAAAAGTGAAAGCTGGCTTAATGAAAAGTATGTAAAGAAGAATTAGACTGTCAAATCAAGGAGACAAGGACAAAAACTGTTAAACAATACGGGAGAATCAAGCATCACGCACCTCCAAGACCGAGCAAGTGGCCAAATCGATTCTACCCAGGAGGTGAAGGGGTCCCACACACAGCATTATATTCTTCTGTTGCTTGCTGTCTCTCCTGTGTTAATACAACTTGCACTCAGTTTTTGTTACTTGTTGGCAACTGCGGTGAAATTGCTTATGCCCAAACCAAATTCCACATTATACTGACATCTTCACCCTATTTAACAATAACTTTTGAGGTAATGTGTGTAATGCAAACACACGTTTTAGAAGTAGAAGACTGAGAATGGTTATGTTCATGGCTACAGGAATGTAAGTTAAATTAGCTTTCTAAGAGGATATTTAAATAAAGGGACTCGAAATGTTCATACTTTTAAACTCAGTGACTTCCTTGCAAGCATCCCTGAGGCTGCTCCTGGCACCACTGCACACTCTTCTGCACAGCCCCACTTCTTCAACCCTCTACCCTTCTGTGCAAGGTCTAGGAGAGCCCACACTCTAACTACAAGGGAGGCTGGCAAATCAAGTGTCTGGCATCTCTTTCAGCTTCTATAGTTGGGAGTGGGGATGAGTCTTGAACATAGAAAGAGGATTCAGATGCTGAAAGGAAAAATAGAAAGCCATATCCTTTAAAGGTATTAATTTTATAGCAGTAAAAATTGTAATTTTATCAGATAACTTGTTAACTGTTATCATACAGCCATATACCCACAGGATGGTATTCATATACCAGCACTTGAAATCTGCTTTTCAAGGATGATTTAATGACTTGGGAAATTCTTATCTTTATTTCTTATCACTATATCTCTATTTACTATATATTTACAAAGTAGAAAGACTAGAAGGATACACACCAAAGTGTTATCTGCATTTATTTCTGTTTTATAAAAAAAATTATGGGTAATTTTAATTTTCTTTTCTATACCTTTCTATATTTTCCAAATATTTCTTAATGATCAAAAAGCAATAAATGGGTTACTTTTTATTAAGTGGAGTTCGTTTGAACCCCCAAAAGATAGTACTTAACAGAGGATGGATTGTAGAACAAAGCTAAAAAAAAAAAATCAGATAATCATAAACATAATCCTGTCAGATTTTTTAATAAAATAGTAGCTTAATTAAATGAATGCATGATAAAATTATTACATGTTTCTTTCATTGCATATACTATAAAAGATCATTGTGATTGATCATTCTTGATAAATTCATATCTTATCATAGATAAGGATATCTTAGGGCCTAGTTTTTTAAACTTGGAGCTGCCAACTATTCAAAGATTGCAACACGTACTTTCATCTTATCCTGGGCAACTATCTGAGGCTTAGTTGAGATTTTAAAGGCCTGCTTAGGAATTACTCAGTTCCTACTTCCCAATGATGACTGTCATAATAAGTATCATTTGAACACTTTTGTGTTATATACTGTGCTAGACATTTTATATATGTTGCTTGTTAATTCTCATAACTCAATAAGTAAGGTATAATTTCTCCATTTTGCTAAAGGTAAACCTCAGAGAGATATTTAACTTGCTCAAAATCTTACAGCCACGAAGTTGTAGAATCCAAATGCAAACCCATGTTGGTTTGAAGTTTAGCAGGGCCAGGACAGCGTGAGGCATTAAATGCTAGAAAGTCAAGTCAAAGCAGGTCAAGGTTCAAATGTAGAAAAGACCAAGTACAAACACCAAGTTGTACAGTCAGGGTAGAAGGTGATTTCAGAGCCTAGAGGTAACATGGGATGAAAAGAGGAGGAGAGCAAGGTAGGTCAGCAACAAGCAACAAGACTTCCTTGCATTACATGGACACCCAAGAGCACTTGCCACTGTCTTTGCAGGTTGCTATAGAGACAGTATGAAGCACACGGCGGGGTCACGCTGCCTGCGGGCCAGACACAGGGCAGAGAGTAGATCACGGTCTCTATAAAAGTGGGTATTATTCACAGTCCAATTCCAGTCTGTGAAGGCATTGTAACTGGTAGTGAAGACCCAGGGACCTAGGCTGAGCCATAGGAAGGAAGATGTAAACATCCTGACGCCACACTCCTGGGTTTGCATCCCTACTTCACTACTGATTAATTGTGTAGTCATGGTTGGGTTTCTTGTGCTCAGTTTCCTTCCTTGTCTCTAATAAAGAAAGAGTGGCTGCGAGCGTGTAATGACAATATACACAAAGCAGTGCTTGGAACTGTACACAGTGCAAGCTCAGTACATAGTCTGTACCACTGGCTTTTAAGCATGATCTTTTTAGTCTAAAAGAGACCAGCCTCACACAGAGGGAATTAGTGAGAGAAGATATAGTCTAAAGCTCATAAAGTCACCAAGGGGCTAAATTCCCTCAACATCAGGTGTGGACACAATGGACTATTTTAGGATCCCACTCACCAAATCCCCTGCCGGCCATGCTCTCATGGGTTCAGGGACTTGGCAGGTAGGACCCCACAGGTGGCAGACCTTAGAACTCTTCACTGGGTAGGCCAGAGATTGACAGAGCCTCCAAACAATAGACCAGTCATGTTGATTTGATTTAAGGCAAGATTCCAGATGCATTATTAAAGTGATGGTTAGCACTCAGATGAGGGAGAAGAGAAAAGTAGGGACCAGCCTACACTCACTGTCATTCATTCATAACAAACAATTTATCTCTTTGGCTTACCAGCCCCTAAATTTAGGTAAAGAAATATGACAACTGGCTTCAAATATTTTAAATACTTTTGTGTGCATGTGTAAAGATTACATTTGTTTGCAAGACCCTAAGACCCAAGGAACCGAAGCTACTGAAAAATAGATCTCAGTTCAATAAAAGGCTTTTCTAACAGTCTGAACTAGACACTGCAAACTGCCTGCCAATTTATCCTTTGTGCAATCTTTTGTTTGGTTCACAAATAGGCATACTACATACACTGTGCATACTGTGTGTTCACAATTTGTGCAGTTGTGCAAAGTGACCCGGAAACTTTCACATTAAAATCCAGATTACTGTCTTCTCTCAAGAAATCCCACGATGTGTGCAAGGCCTGCATTCCCTTAGAGTAACAAGACACTGGTACTGAATGGAAGCCCCCTCTGTGGCTGGGTATATGCATTCCAGAAGGCCATTGTCCCCACCTGACCCAGACACTACTTTATACCATCTGTCTGAAATGCATTTGATATCTCAGATAATCTTAATAAATGCAAAGAAAGTTCCCCTTCCCTCATTAAAAAGATTCTCTGATTCTTTAATTTCCCGAGTCTAAAAGTCACTCAACAATTTCCATTTTTTGTTGTTGTTAGTTATTTATGACACTATCAGGCTCTGTGTGTCCTTTTCAATAAGAATCTAGCACCATTCTCTGCTTTAAACATATGTCGTATTTGGTAGCTCTTTGGCCAACAGCTGCAATGCTTCTCTCTCTCAAATTTCAAAGTAACTTTAAGAATAAGGACAGGAAATTCAAGTGCTTCAAAAGAACTTTTTGATTCTCTCCTGTGGCTGATAAATCCATGCTGAAGGGTAAATTACTATAACAGCTATCTATTTTTAAATGACTTCCGTCCCATTACTTCAATACATGCTGTGATTAAATATATTGGATTTTTTTATATTCAACTACATCAAGACCTCCTCCTTGAACTCTGCAGACTTTATTGATTTATATTCTTCAGAAAGTAAAAATCTTGAAAGGAACAGAGTTTCATTAATGTGTTAAGGTAGATCATGCTATTAACATAAATGAGAAAAATAGACTCACAGCAGCATTGTTCAAAATCAAATGGTGATTAAAAACAAAAATAAAAAACCTAGGCAGGGTTTGTGGGTATCAGGTAAAGAAAATAAAGCTGTTTTTGCTCAAGCTAAAACTGTTGGCTAACACTTGGATGTAGTAACATGTGGGAAGTTGTTTCTAAATATAATGTAAATTAATCCCCTTAGTCATTAGGTATCAGGCAATCTTACTATCCTTAAAACTCAGAAACAAGAAAATCCTCAGGGAAATTCTCAGTAGAAATAAGATATTAGTTAGTTTTTATAAATGTGTCTGTTAAATAATATTAAGTAAAATACTCATTTCTGTGATTAATATACAATAAGAAAATATAAAATAAAATATGACTTGATGGAAAGCAAGCTACCTGATGCTTTAAAAAGTGAAAAATCCATTTCTAAAATGTTTCCTTACTTAAAAATATTCTCTTAAAATTGTTCAGAAGCACGTAACACTAAAAGTAACCTATTTTCTTTGCTTCTATTATTTAAAAGATAGATTTGAATTTTACTGAAAACTACAATGTTTGGGGAGATTTATAGGATTTCTTGATTAAAGACCTCTAAATATCTGTTCCTGAAATATTTCCAGCTCTATCCTAAATAAGTAAATTCTGAAAAAATATTTGATTCAAATATTCTTGTTTCAAAGGTATTGCAGACATAGTTAATCCTCTGTGAGTTTATTTTGAATAAAATCAAGCTCAGTCAGAATGACCATCATTAAAAAGTCTACAAATAATAAATGCTGGAGAGCGTGTGGAGAAAAGGGAACCCTCTTACACTGTTGGTGGGAACGTACATTGGTGCAGCCACTATGGAGAACAGTATGGAGGTTCCTTAAAAAACTAAAAACAGGATTACCATATGATCCAGGGATCCCACTCTTGGGAATATATTCAGAGAAAACTGTAATTCGAAAAGATACATGCACCCCAATGTTCACAGCAGCACTATTTACAATAGCCAAGACATAGAAGCAACATAAGTGTCCATTGACAGATGAATGGATAAAGAAAATGTGTTCTATATACACAGTGGAATATTACTCAGCCATAAAAAGAAGGAAATAATGCCATTTGTAGCAACATGGATGGATCTAGAGATTATCATACTACGTCAGACAAAGACAACTATCATATAATATCACTTATATGTGGAGTCTAAAAAAATAATACAAATGAACTTATTTATAAAACAGAAATAGACTCACAGTCATAGAAGAAAAACTTATGGTTACCAAAGGGAAAAGTGGGAGAGGGATAAATTAGGAGTTTGGGATTAACAGATACACACTACTATATATAAAACAGGTAAACAACAAGCACCTCCTGTATAGCACAGGGAATTATACTCCGTATCTTGTAATAACCTATAATTGAAAAGAATCTAAAAAAGAATATATATGTATATATATAAGAAACTGAACCACTTTGCTGTATACCTGAAACTAACACATTGTAAATCAACTACATTTCAATAAAAATTAAAAACAATAAAAAAATTTTTTAAGCAAGCTGATTTTAAAATGACAACCACCTGGATCCCTGCCTCCATTTTCTTCTCAATAAACATAGAAGAAGTCTGTTGTACGAGATCATGAAGAAAGAACTGTCTGTCTTAGGTGGCAGGGTCAGGCCTGAGGATCAAAAGGTGAAGTTCTTCTGATTATGGAGAGCTGAGTGAAAATTTACAAGAACTGAAGAAGCATTACAGGCGGAAGTGACAGCTTGTGGAGAATTATGGTAATGGGAGGAACGTGGGGTATTTGGAAAAAATCAGTTTCTTCTGCCTAGAATGGAGGCTATAGTAGAGTAATATGGTACTAGTGAAACCATACCTTTGAAACCATTTGGGTGTCAGTTTAAATCCTGATTCAGGTATTACTAAAATCTTCTTTCAGGTGATAAAAATAATCCACATGGCAGTAGGGGATAGATCTGGCTTAACAACAATTTGTATGAAAAAATACTTGTTAATCATGCCTGTTCTGTGCTCTACATTCTAAGGGAAACATTGGCAACCAGTAGAGAACAATTAAGAGAGAAGAGGTTGTTTAATTTGAAGAAAGTACTATCTTTGAATATTTGAAGGACTTTCCTATAAGAGATAATTACGTGATCTTTCCGAGAATGGTATTTTTTGTGAAAGGGCATCTCAATCAGACTAACAGAGCACTTTGTAGCCATAAGAACGGCCTTATAATTCTTCACAAAGACAAAAGCCCCTTCTCTCTAGAAAGCAAGGCTGGATGACCATCCAGCAGAGATGCTGTGGATGGGATTCCTGTGGCAGATACTAGACCCCCTGTGGCTTTTAAGAGCCTCTCAAATTCTAAGATTCAATTGTTTTATCATTTCAAATGTTGGCTTGCAAAACAAGGTAGATCTCATTGTTTTGATTCTTCTCTTTATTCATATCAATTTTGAAATCGTTTTTTTTTCTTAACTTTCCTCTTTTTATTGAGTTAAAATTCTACTTGGGTCACTTTCTTTCCTCGTCACCCTATCTAATCTACTATGTTGGTACCCATAATGATAAGAATTTATTCCCCCTAACATATTTGCAACAGCCTAAAATTGCATTGCATCACTCCATTTCTATCACTATCATCACTATGGAAAAGCTGGAAGAAAAAGAAAAAACAGCATTTACTCATACAAAAAAAAGCAAATGGATTTTAGAAAAGTAATGACCAACTGTTTATGACTCCAAACTACAAAAAGATGAAATTATACTTTCTTAACATTAGAATAATAATAATGCAGTAGAAATATAGAAATATAATGCACAAATAGAGTGTCTTAGAGGAACAAGGAGGTTTTGAAGGTTTTGCCTTCATTACTTAATCACCCAGAAATCCTGCAGGATAGAAATTATTATCCCCAGTCATAAATGAGGAAGCTGAGGTTCAACGTGGTTAAATAACATGCTAGAGCTCGAAGAGCCAAAAGAACTGGCTTTGAACTAATGCTCTGATTCTGAAACCTGTGTTTTCAGGCTATCCAGACTCTCTCCCCTTAGCAGAAGCAAGATGGCATTTAGAACAGAGGCTGTGTTTTTTAAATATTTAAGGAAATAACACAGAGTAAGACATTAAGTGAAAAGCTATAAAGTTTTGGCACACAGCTTCCAGATTAAGAGATAAAGCACATCAAAGTTATGCATGTGAAAATGTTACAAGACAGGTGCAAAAACTTAGCTTGAAGGAGCTAAATGGCACAGTGTTGGTAGGTATCACCCAAGCCCAGGATACATTTCTTCCAAACAACTGAAATTAGCTAGTTAGAGAAGCCCTACTGCTAGTATGGAATTTTTACAAAAGTTGTTTAGTGTATCTTTAACTTCAGTACAACAAGTCTATGAGCCTTTTTTCAAAGGTATCTGCCCATCACATACCAGAACACCTTGCACAGTGTTGGCACATTAAAAGTAACATGAGGCAAGATTGACTGACTGAATGAATGAATGAATGAAATTATATAAAACCAAATAATGGGGATAGGTACAAGAATAACACATATAACAACACTCCATTCTTAAGGGATCTCCATGGTATTTGCCAGTTAATAGGGTTTCCTGGTTACTAATAATTAATTAATATTTATCTAGCATTTTCTCTGTGCCAAGTGCTGTGCTAAGTATTGCACATGGATTTGCTCAGTTATTGCTCATGAAATTCCTTTGAGACAGTTCAGCAGGAAGGTAGACAGCACAAACTCTGGAGCCAGACTACGTGGATCTGGCTCCACATTTACTAGTAGTGTCAGCTTGAGCAAAATACTTAACCTCGCCATGCTCAGTTTTCTAATCTGTAAAATGAGATTAAAAGAGTTTCCCTCTTACAGGACATGGAGTGCTTAGTTCAGCCCTGGCATAGAATATATTAAAAAGTGTTAGCGGGCTTCCCTGGTGGCTCAGTGGTTGAGAGTCCACCTGCCGATGCAGGGGACACAGTGCCCCGGTCCGGGAAGATCCCACATGCCGCGGAGCGGCTAGGCCCGTGAGCCATGGCCGCCGAGCCTGCGCATCCGGAGCCTGTGCTCCGCAACGGGAGAGGCCACAACAGTGAGAGGCCCGCGTACCGCAAAAAAAAAAAAAAAAAAGCGTTAGCTGTTATCATTCAGATCTAGAGCCACACTGCCTAGGTTCTAATCCCACTTTCACCTCTAACTAACTATAGGATCACGAACAAATAACTTAATTCTCAGAGACACAGTTGTGTTATCTCCAAACAGATCACAGTAATACATCCTGAGGTTTTTTATCGATTACATAAGTTAATATACAAGTGCTTAGAAGAGTGCCTGGTGTACAAAAACACTCAATAAATGTTGACTATAATAATCCTCATTTTATAAATAAGAAAACTGAAATTCTCACATGCCCTGTGAGTGTGGTCCAGGACTCAAACCCGGACAGACTGACTCCAGTGTCTTCATTCATTTTAGGTGATCTCAAAACAAACATTGAAGTGTTAAAGAAATGCTACCTAATAACAACAATATTTTAGATTATAACCTAATTATTTTGAATATACAATTCGATGAGAACAATCTGTGTTGGACTCCAAGTAATCATTTCACTAATAGCTCTTTAAAATGAGGGCATGTAAGTTGAAGGCAGCATCATAAAATCATCAGGCGCACTTCCATTTCTACAGCAGTAATACTTGGCATGAGCGCTCTCAGAGAATCTTAAATATGTCTCTCTCTCTCCTTCCTCGCTGCTTGTTTCCAAACTCCAACTACTTCAAGTCTCTTTATATCCTCTGATTTCTGATTTTCTTCTATCTTGCCCTAAAAGACCATGGACTTACCCATTGCCAAAAGTGTGCATTGGAAAAATCATGGGTTTTGTAGTTAGACAAACATTGGTAAATTAACATAACAGCGGATCTTATGTTGTGAATATTAAAACAGTGTTCTTAATTTCCCCCTTTCAGCTTTTCTTCACCAATTTGAGCCTGAGGTTTACTGCTCTAGGGAAGGAAAGAGCCTAGAACAAAGTCAGTATTGCTCAACTTTGATTCTCAGAGCTAACTTTTTGAACTCTTTAAGGAAGAAAGTGGACTTGAAAGCCAGGCTGTCAGGACAAAGAGAGAAAAAGTTGTCTACTTCACAAAACACCACTTTAAGCCCACTTTAAGCACGTGGAGATGCAGGGTTGGTGCACCAGATCACAGAATCCAGGATGTGGCATAAAGGAGGTGGGAAGCCCACCCTTCCAGCCTGGTTGAAGAAAAGCGGGCAAAGGTAGGTGAGATATATGTGTCCTGCTCTCCTATCTCAGAGTATTCAATTTAGGGAAATGCCTAAAACACAAGCACTTTTGTCCTACTTTACGTAGGGAAGGGGTGGGTGGTGGCAACCGAGTAAAAGCTGTAGCATCGTGTGATTAGGCAGAAGAAGGGTCTTTGCTGAGTTCTCCTAAAATAGATGTTCCCACCTGACCCCAACATAGCACACAGAAGTCAGCTCATAGTCTGACTTGGCTCGGAGTCAAGTGTGGCAAGGGCTAAGTGTTCCAGGGACTGAGTGGATGTCACAGAGATCTTAAGGCTAATTACCAAAGAGCCCTTGGCCCTGACCCTGGATTTCTAGAGAATAGACAACAACCTCAGCCTCTAACAGGGCAAGCAGTAGTCACAGGTAAACAAGAGGCATTTCCATAGGGACAAAAGGACAGTACACAGCCTTGAAAAACCATCTTGGAGACCATCTCTTTCCCTTCACCACAGGATACCCCCTTCAGTATACACAGACACCATGTTGGAGAGAAGGAGGCTGAGAAGGAGGAGACCAAAATACTGGGATTTAGACCAAAAACATATTAGGTTGCCTAAAGACTTAAATTGGATTAGACTAAAATTATTGGATTAGAAAAAATTGTTCCACTTTGCTACTCTGTAGATTAGACCCTTGAAAGAAAGATCAAATACGTGAGAGAGAACATAAACTGCATATGTTCATTTTACATCCATGTGTATAAATTTGTGATCCTCCTTCTACCAATAGATTTTCTTTTTGACAAGGACCAGTAGTTTTCAGAAATTTTATCAGCACAAAAGTCAACCAAACAGAAAGGAATTTGCATTTATTGTCAGAACCCTTGTATGTCATGTAACATGAATGCTGAGGACACGGAGACTCAGAAGTAATAACAAGCATACCTTAAACTATGTGCCAGTCACTGTGCTAAGTACGATGCATGTATTATCTCAATTAAACTTCATGTAGTAGGTACTAATGTTGGTCCATTTTTACAGACGAAGAAACCAAAGCTTTTGAGGTTAAGTAACTTCACCAAGGTCAACAGATACAGGATTGAGACCCAAGGCCACTTTACTCCAGAGCCTGAGCTCTTAACTGCTACCCACTCCTAGAATACAAGAGCAGAGTGACCTGTCCATTACGCTGGTACTAGTACTGCTATATGGAATAGATCTGACAATAACCTTCCTCTATGTGGAAAGGGATTCACAGAGATACTTGAGCTGGAGAATAAAAATGAAAAGGAAGGACAGAGTGATGTGTGATAATTATTTCAGATTCATTCCAAGAGATACATTTTAGCAAGATTAGATAGTTTCTTTTAAAAAGAAAATAGAAACATAGGTAATACCTGATTTTTTTCAGACTGAAGAAAGTTTGCTGTGGATAATTTTTTTAAAAAACAAACTTTCCAAAACAAATGGAAGACAGGAAAAAAGGAAAAGGAGGGAGGAAGGAAGAAAGAGGGGGAAAAAGACAGAGAACTTTGTGCAGCAAGGACTCTGGATTTCATATAACCTTTCTACTTACTTTGTAGCAGCACTGGCCATGCTCACAGAATTGATTTAATACCAGGATTCTTCTACCTAAAATCAAAATAAACATTCGTTTAAATAGACAAATGAAATTTGCTCTATGAAGCATACACATAAATAATAGATTTTAAGTTATTAAAAATGTTTAATAAAATTGTATCAGGATAAATGGGCAAAGGGGGTATAAATTCATTAAATAGAAAATTAAAAACAACAACATCAAAAGTATATCAATATATATTTATCAATTCTAAATTTTCTCATTTCTCATTTCTGAATAACTTAATAATAGTATTTTGAAATATTTGTTGAACAAGCAAGTACCAGAAAGCTTGAATTCTCTTTTTCATCCTCATTTCCAACATAAATTTGAGAACAAATAGTTTTGGACTTTTAGAAATTCTTTTTGTACAGTGTGAAATATATTGTTATTTCTTTTATAAAAACTCTTGTAAAAACTTATAATCTGTAAAATAATTAAACTTTCACGTCCCGCAATTTTTTTCACTTAGTCTGCTTCTATAATATGTCAAAAATGTAAACCAAAAAAAAAAGTCAGTTGAGGATCTAGATCAGTGTTTCTAAAAGTGTGATATCCATACCCCTGGGAACCCCTAAGATACTTTCAGGGAGTCTATGAGGTCAAAGATATTTTCATAACAATACTATGATGTTAGTGTCTCTTCCAGTGTTGGCATTTACATTGATGGTGCAAAGCTATAACAGGAGAAACAGTACTTAAGCACAAATCAAGGTAATGACACCCAATGTGCTTATACTGTACTTGAAATAAAAATACTAATGATGATAATAGTAATACGAATGCCAGTTTCACTCATTGATGCTTTTCATGAAGCAAAAGATATGTTAATTTAAAAAAATTCGAGCCTTGGGATTCCCTGGTGGCGCAGTGGTTGAGAGTCCGCCTCCCGATGCGGGGTACACGGGTTCGTGCCCCGGTCCGGGAAGATCCCACATGCCGCCGAGCAGCTGGGCCCGTGAGCCATGGCCGCTGAGCCTGCGCGTCCGGAGGCTGTGCTCCGCAACGGGAGAGGCCACAGCAGGGAGAGGCCCACGTACCACTAAAAAAAAAAAAAAAAAAAAAAATTAAAGCCTTGAGGCTTCCGGGAACATGGAGGAAGAGCAAGACGCGGAGATCACCTTCCTCTCCACAGATACACCAGAAATACATCTACACGTGGAACAACTCCTACAGAACACCTACTGAACGCTGGCAGAAGACCTCAGACCTCCCAAAACGCAAGAAACCACCCCCCCCCCACGTACCTGGGTAGGGCAAAAGAAAAAAGAATAAACAGAGACAAAAGGATAGGGACGGGACCTGCACCAGTGGGAGTGAGCTGTGAAGGAGAAAAGCTTTCCACACACTAGGAAGCCCCTTCGCGGGCGGAGACTGTGGGTAGCGGAGGGGGAAAGCTTCGGGGCCACGGAGGACAGCACAGCAACAGGGGTGCGGAGGGCAAAGCGGAGAGATTCCCGCACAGAGGATCAGGGCCGACCAGCACTCACTCACCAGCCCGAGAGGCTTGTCTGCTCACCCGCCGGGGCGGGCGGGTCTGGGAGATGAGGCTCCGGCTTCGGTCTGAGCGCAGGGAGAGGACTGGGGTTGGCAGCGTGAACACAGCCTGCAGGGTGTTAGTGCGCCACGGCTAGCCGGGAGGGAGTCCGGGGAAAAGTCTGGACCTGCCGAAGAGGCAAGAGGCTTTTTCTTCCCTCTTTGTTTCCTGGTGCGCGAGGAGAGGGGATTAAAAGCGCCGCTTAAAGGAGCTCCAGAGACGGGCGCGAGCCGCGGCTAAAAGCGCGGACCCCAGAGACGGGCATGAGACGCTAAGGCTGCTGCTGCCGCCACCAAGGAGCCTGTGTGCGAGCACAGGTCACTATCCACACCCCCCTTCCGGGGTGCCTGCGCAGCCCGCCACTGCCAGGGTCCCGGGATGCAGGGACAACTCCCCCGGGAGAACGCACGGCGCGCCTCAGGCTGGTGCAACGTCACGCCGGCGCGACGTCACGCCGGCGCAACGTCATGCCGACCTCTGCCGCCGCAGGCCCGCCCCGCACTCCGTGCCCCTCCCTCCCCCCCCCCCCCCCCCCCCCCGGCCTGAGTGAGCCAGAGCCTCCGAATCAGCGGCTCCTTTAACCCCGTCCTGTCTGAGCGAAAAACAGACGCCCTCCGGCGACCTACACACAGAGGCGGGGCCAATTCCAAAGCTGAGCCCCTGGGAGCTGTGAGAACAAAGAAGAGAAAGGGAAATCTCTCCCAGCAGCCTCAGAAGCAGCGGATTAAAGCTCCACAATCAACTTGATGTACCCTGCAGCTGTGGAATATATGAATAGACAACGAATCATCCTAAATTGAGGAGGTGGACTTTGAGAGCAAGATTTATGATTTTTTCCCCTTTTCCTCTTTTGGTGAGTGTGTATGTGTATGCTTCTGTGTGAAATTTTGCCTGTATAGCTTTGCTTCCACCATTTGTCCTAGGGTTCTATCCGTCTGGGTTTTTTTGTTGTTGTTTTCTTAATAATTATTTTTTTATTTTAATAACTTTATTATATTTTTTCTTACTTTATTTTATTTTACTTTACCTTCTTTCTTTCTTCTTTTCCTTCCTTCCCTCCCTCCTTCCTTCCTCCCTCCCTCCCACCCTCCTTTCTTTCTTTCTACTTCTACTAATTCTTTCTTTCTACTTTTTCTCCCTTTTATTCTGAGCTGTGTGGATGAAAGGCTCTTGGTGCTGCAGCCAGGAGTCAGTTCTGTGCCTCTGAGGTGGGAGAGCCAACTTCAGAACACTGGTCCACAAGAGACCTCCCAGCTCCACATAATATCAAACGGCGAAAATCTCCCAGAGATCTCCATCTCAACACCAGCACCCAGCTTCACTCAACGACCAGCAAGCTACAGTGTTGGACATCCTATGACAAACAACTAGCAAGACAGGAACACAGCCCAACCTATTAGCACAAAGCCTGCCTAAAATCATAATAAGTCCACAGACACCCAAGAACACACCACCAGACGTGGACCTGCCCACCAGAGAGGCAAGATCCAGCCTCATCCATCAGAACACAGGCACTAGTCCCCTCCACCAGGAAGCCTACACAACCCATGAACCAACCTTAGCCACTGGGGACAGACACCAAAAACAACGGGAACTACAAACCTGCAGCCTGCAAAAAGGAGACCCCAAACACAGTAAGATAAGCAAAATGAGAAGACAGAAAAACACACAGCAGATGAAGGAGCAAGATAAAAACCCACCAGACCTAACAAATGAAGAGGAAATAGGCAGTCTACCTGAAAAAGAATTTAGAATAATGATAGTAAAGATGATCCAAAATCTTGGAAATAGAATGGACAAAATTCAAGAAACACTTAACAAGGACCTAGAAGAACTAAAGATGAAACAAACAACGATGAACAACACAATAAATGAAAGTAAAAATACTCTAGATGGGATCAATAGCAGAATAACTGAGGCAGAAGAATGGATAACTGACCTGGAAGATAAAATAGTGGAAATAACTACTGCAGAGCAGAGTAAAGAAAAAAGAATGAAAAGAACTGAGGACAGTCTCAGAGACCTCTGGGACAACATTAAACGCACCAACATTCGAATTATAGGGGTTCCAGAAGAAGAAGAGAAAAAGAAAGGGGCTGTGAAAATATTTGAAGAGATTATAGTTGAAAACTTCCCTAATATGGAAAAGGAAATAGTTAATCAAGTCCAGGAAGCACAGAGAGTCCCATACAGGATAAATCCAAGGAGAAATATGCCCAGACACATATTAAACTGTCAAAAATTAAATACAAAGAAAACATATTAAAAGCAGCAAGGGAAAACAACAAATAACACACAAGGGAATCCCCATAAGGTTAACAGCTGATCTTTCAGCAGAAACTCTGCAAGCCAGAAGGGAGTGGCAGGACATATTTAAAGTGATGAAGGAGGAAAACCTGCAACCAAGATTACTCTACCCAGCAAGGACCTCATTCAGATTTGATGGAGAAATTAAAACCTTTACAGACAAGCAAAAGCTGAGAGAGTTCAGCACCACTAAACCAGCTTTATGACAACTGCTAAAGGAACTTCTCTAGGCAAGAAACACAAGAGAAGGAAAAGACCTTCAATAACGAACCCAAAACAATTAAGAAAATGGGAATAGGAACATACATATCGATAATTACCTTAAATGTAAATGCACTAAATGCTCCCACCGAAAGACACAGATTGGCTGAATGGATACAAAAACAAGACCCATATATTTGCTGTATACAAGAGACCCACTTCAGACCTAGAGACACATACAGACTGAAAGGGGATGGAAAAAGACATTTCATGCAAATGGAAACCAAAAAAAAGCTGGAGTAGCAATTCTCATATCAGACAAAATAGACTTTAAAACAAAGACTGTTACACGAGACAAAGAAGGACACTACATAATGATCAAGGGATCAATCCAAGAAGATATAACAATTGTAAATATTTATGCACCCAACATAGGAGCACCTCAATACATAAGGCAAATACTAAGAGCCATAAAAGGGGAAATCAACAGTAACACATTCATAATAGGGGACTTTTTTTTTTTTTTTTTGCGGTACGCGGGCCTCTCACTGTTGTGGCCTCTCCCGTTGTGGAGCACAGGCTCCAGACGCGCAGGCTCAGCAGCCATGGCTCATGGCTCATGGCTCCACAGCATGTGGGATCCTCCCAGACCTGGCACGAACCCGCGTCCAACCACCCGTGGACTCTCAACCACTGCGCCACCAGGGAAGCCCTCATAGTAGGGGACTTTAACACCCCACTTTCACCAATGGAAAGATCATCCAAAATGAAAATAAATAAGGAAACACAAGCTTTAAATGACACATTAAACAAGATGGACTTAATTGATATTTATAGGACATTCCATCCAAAAACAACAGAATACACATTTTTCTCAAGTGCTCATGGAACATTCTCCAGGATAGATCATATCCTGGGTCACAAGTCAAGCCTTGGTAAATTTAAGAAAATTGAAATTGTTTCAAGTATCTTTTCTGACCACAACGCTATGAGACTAGATATCAATTACAGGAAACGATCTGTAAAAAATACAAACACATGGAGGCTAAACAATACACTACTTAATAACGAAGTGATCACTGAAGAAATCAAAGAGGAAATAAAAAATACCTAGAAACAAATGACAATGGAGACACAACGACCCAAAATCTATGGGATGCAACAAAAGCAGTTCTAAGAGGGAAGTTTATAGCAATACAATCCTACCTTAAGGAACAGGAAACATCTCGAATAAACAACCTAACCTTGCACCTAAAGCAATTAGAGAAAGAAGAACAAAAAAACCCCAAAGTTAGCAGAAGGAAAGAAATCATAAAAATCACATCAGAAATAAATGAAAAAGAAGGAAACGATAGCAAAGATCAATAAAAACTAAAAGCTGGTTGTTTGAGAAGATAAACAAAATTGATAAACCATTAGCCAGACTCATCAAGAAAAAAAGGGAGAAGACTCAAATCAATAGAATTAGAAATGAAAAAGGAGAAGTAACAACTGACACTGGAGAAATACAAAAGATCATGAGAGATTACTACAAGCAATTATATGCCAATAAAATGGACAACCTGGAAGAAATGGACAAATTCTTAGAAATGCACAATGTGCCAAGACTGAATCAGGAAGAAATAGAAAATATGAACAGACCAATCACAAGCACTGAAATTGAAACTGTGATTAAAAATCTTCCAACAAACAAAAGCCCAGGACCAGATGGCATCACAGGCGAATTCTATCAAACATTTAGAGTAGAGCTAACACCTATCCTTCTCAAACTCTTCCAAGATATAGCAGATGGAGGAACACTCCCAAACTGATTCTATGAGGCCACCATCACCTTGATACCAAAACCAGACAAGCATGTCACAAAGAAAGAAAACTACAGGCCAATATCACTGATGAACATAGATGCAAAAATCCTCAACAAAATACTAGCAAACAGAATCCAACAGCACATTAAAAGGATCATACACCATGATCAAGTGGGGTTTATTCCAAGAATGCAAGGATACTTCTGTATATGCAAAACAATCAATGTGATATACCATATTAACAAATTGAAGGAGAAAAACCATATGATCATTTCAATAGAGGCAGAGAAAGCTTTTGACAAAATTCAACACCCATTTATGATAAAAACCCTGCAGAAAGTAGGCATAGAGGGAACTATCCTCAACATAATAAAGGCCATATATGACAAACCCACAGCCAACATTGTCCTCAATGGTGCAAAACTAAAAGCATTTCCACTAAGATCAGGAACAAGACAAGGTTTCCCACTCTCACCACTCTTATTCAACATAGTTTTGGAAGTTTTAGCCACAGCAATCTGAGAAGAAAAGGAAATAAAAGGAATCCAAATCAGAAAAGAAGAAGTAAAGCTGTCACTGTTTGCAGATGACATGATACTATACATAGGGAATCCTAAAGGTGCTACCAGACAACTACTAGAGCTAATCAATGAATTTGGTAAAGTAGCAGGATACAAAATTGATGCACAGAAATCTCTGGCATTCCTATACACTAATGATGAAAAATCTGAAAGAGAAATTAAGGAAACACTCCCATTTACCATTGCAACAAATAGAATAAAATATCTAGGAATAAACCTACCTAAGGAGACAGAAGACCTGTATGCAGAAAATTATAAGACACTGATGAAATAAATTAAAGATGATACAAATAGATGGAGAGATATACCATGTTCTTGGATTGGAAGAATCAACATTGTGAAAATGACTCTACTACCCAAAGCAATCTACAGATTCAATGCAATCCCTATCAAACTACCACTGGTATTTTTCACAGAACTAGAACAAAATATTTCACCATTTGTATGGAAACACAAAACACGCTGAATAGCCAAAGCAATCTTGAGAACGAAAAATGGAGCTGGAGGAATCAGGCTCCCTGACTTCAGACCATACTACAAAGCTACAGTAGTCAAGACAGTATGGTGCTGGCACAAAAACAGAAAGATAGATCAATGGAACAGGATAGAAAGCCCAGAGATAAGCCACGCACATAAGCCCATGGTCACCTTATCTTTGATAAAGGAGGCAGGAAGGTACAGTGGAGAAAGGACAGCCTCTTCAATAAATGGTGCTGGGAAAACTGGACAGGTACATGTAAAAGTATGAGATTAGATCACCCCCTAACACCATACACAAAAATAAGCTCAAAATGGATTAAAGACCTAAATGTAAGGCCAGAAACTATCAAACTCTTAGAGGAAAACATAGGCAGAACACTCTATGACATAAATCACAGCAAGATCCTTTTTGACCCACCTCCTAGAGAAATGGAAATAAAAACAAAAATAAACAAATGGGACCTAATGAAACTTCAAAGCTTTTGCACAGCAAAGGAATCCATAAACAAGACCTAAAGACAACCCTCCGAATGGGATAAAATATTTGCAAATGAAGCAACTGACAAAGGATTAATCTCCAAAATTTATAAGAATGTCATGCAGCTCAGTAACAAAAAAACAAACAACCCAATCCAAAAATGGGCTGAAGACCTAAATAGACATTTCTCCAAAGAAGATATACAGACTGCCAACAAACACATGAAAGAATGCTCAACTTCATTAATCATTAGAGAAATGCAAATCAAAACTACAATAAGATATCGTCTCACACCAGTCAGAATGGCCATCATCAAAAAATCTAGAAACAAGAAATGCTGGAGAGGGTGTGGAGAGAAGGGAACCCTCTTGCACTGTTGGTGGGAATGTAAATTGATACAGCCACTGTAGAGAACAGTATGGAGGTTCCTTAAAAAACTACAAATAGAACTACCATATGACCCAGCAATCCTACTACTGGGCATATACCCTGAGAAAACCATAATTCAAAAAGAGTCATGTACCAAAATGTTCATTGCAGCCCTATTTACAATAGCCAGGAGATGGAAACAACCTAAGTGTCCATCATCGGATGAATGGATAAAGAAGATGTGGCACATATATACAATGGAATATTACTCAGCCATAAAAAGAAACGAAATTGAGCTATTTGTAGTGAGGTGGATGGACCTAGAGTCTGTCATACAGAGTGAAGTAAGTCAGAAAGAGAAAGACAAATACCATATGCTAACACATATATATGGAATTTAAGGGAAAAAAATGTCCTGAAGAACCTAGGGGTAAGACAGGAATAGAGACACAGACCTACTGGAGAACGGACTTGAGGATATGGGGAGGGGGAAGGGTGAGCTGTGACAAAGCGAGAGAGAGGCATGGACATATATACACTACAAAACGTAACGTAGATAGCTAGTGGGAAGCAGCCGCATAGCACAGGGAGATCAGCTCGGTGCTTTGTGACCGCCTGGAGGGGTGGGATAGGGAGGGTGGGAGGGAGGGAGACGCAAGAGGGAAGAGATATGGGAATATATGTATATGTATAACTGATTCACTTTGTTATAAAGCAGAAACTAACACACCATTGTAAAGCAATTATACTCCAATAAAGATGTAAAAAAAAAATTCAAGCCTTAAGTCATGTATTTTTAATATGTGTGAAGAAATGCGACCTACGCTTAAAGCTTTTCTTTTTGTGATTGTTGTTGTTGTTGAGTTATAAGTGACATATATTAGTTTCAGATGTACAACATAGTAATGATTTAATACTTTTATATATTGCTAAATGAGCACCACAATAAGTCATAACATCCATCACCACACAGAGCTACAATTTTTTTTTCTTATGACGAGACTTTTAAGATCTACTCTCTTACCAACTTTTAAAGCACTTCTGCTGCATATAGAAGTACAATGTTGATCTCAAGGGAAAGCTCTTGGGCCATTGTTTGAGTTGTGATCTGAAATAGCTGCTCTTTGCATGGAAATCTTTTTTACTTGAAAGACCAACTAACAATCCTGATTGTGATTATTCAGACTTGGGTGTTGGCAGATACTTTCCCAAAAACGAACAACGTAAGCCTCTTACTTTAAGGAAAACAACTAATTGTATCTGTTGCCAGTGACTGATTTTAAGCTTTCAACAAAAATTAGCAGTTGGAAAACTCATACCCAGCACTGAGGTTGACAGTTTCAAAATACTGAAAGGCTTTTTTATGGGATCTGTGGTGATATTAATGAATGTGATTTCATCATATTGAATAATAAAATATGTTAACATTTGGAAAATATGCATAGCTCAGTGAACCAATATTTTCCAACTAACCAATGCATGATGTTATAAAACCAAACATGGTTAAAACATTGTCACATTGCAAGATAGACAAAAGGATTCAAATGCAATAGCACACAGAAAGTTCACTGATACAGCTTCAGATTCCACATTGCAACTAACCTTTAAGAATTACCACTTGCCTAGTTGTGGTGTAATATCAAAAAAGATTACTCATAATGACCTTTTTAAGGCTGTTAAAACAGCCTTCCCAAACAAATATCCATACATACTTCAACCAAAGTAACATATTGCAACAGATTGAATTGAGGAGATATGAAAACCCAACTGTCATGTACTAAGTACAAGAAATTTCAAAAATGTGAAACAATGCCACTTTTCTCACTGATTTTTTTATTTTAAAAAAGATGAATAGGGCTTCCCTGGTGGCGCAGTGGTTGAGAGTCCGCCTGCCGATGCAGGGGACACGGGTTCGTGCCCCGGTCCGGGAAGATCCCACATGCCTCGGAATGGCTGGGCCCGTGAGCCATGGCCACTGAGCCTGCGCGTCCGGAGCCTGTGCTCCGCAACGGGAGAGGCCACAACAGTGAGAGGCCCGCGTACCGCAAAAAAAAAAATTAAATTAAAAAAAATTTTTTTTAATAAAAAAGATGAATAATTTCAGTAAAAGTGTTATTTACATTACACGTAACTGGTTTATTATTTTAGAATCTTAAATGAGTCCAGTTTCTCAGCTTTGATTTCTAAATGGTAATACTGATAGATATAAGCCATGTAAGCAACAACTCTTTAAAAATCTAAATAATTTTTAGAAGAGTAAAGTAGCCCTGAGACCAAAAAGTTTGAAACTACTCACCTAGGTGTCACCAAATATTCAGATATTTAAATATAAAATATTCACAAAATAAACTATTCACTCCAGATACGTAAAGTGGCCACGTTTGAAATTTGCACACTCCCTTCACTGATCCTTGATGGAGTTCCTCCCACGCCAAGAGGCTCTTTCGGTCCTTTTGCTGTGATCCTCCTCTAAAGGCACAATTACAACTGTCAGGACTACAAAGACCCTTCAAAACACATCATGTCACCTCAACATCCTCTACCATACAAAATTAGAAATAGAAGTAAATTTGGGAGGTAGACTGAAGAAAAAGGAGAAATCAAACTCACAAGCCAAAATAGTGGGTCTCTCAAATTAATTTGCTTCACATAAATTCTCCTTAAAATTATTTATGGATACAAATACAATATAATAACTTGCAATCTAATATACTGGAAGTTGTATCCACATTGAAAAAGAAAGGAAGCAAAGAGCTTCCCTCCACAGCCTGTCCCTTGATCTCTGGAAACACTGGCCACCCAGAGATGATTGATCCCAAAGGACTCAGCAAATTCCTGCAGTTCATTCTCAGGCCCTCCCCAGCTTCGGAGGATGGCCTTCTGCGCTGCAGAGCTAATGCATGTCACACCTAAAGCTGCAGCAAGCCGAGCTCCAGAATTAAGCCACAATAATTAGGCAGTGGTGTTTTCTGGCATTCTTTCAAAACAGACAACTTGGAAAACCAGTCTTTTACTGCAGGCCAGAATATATTTCTAAAGTAATCATTTCAGACCTTTGCAGTGATACGTATACTTCCCTCTCTTAGGTAAATAGATGTGCACCTATAGTGCAATTGCAAAAGAATCCAGGCCAAAATAATCCATATGCACCTGAAATAGTCAGATAATTGAGACAGTAGGGAATTGTTCTAGGGGTTTTATTTGTTTGGGGAACTAGGATTGGGAGATAACTTGAAACATCTGGAAAGTGGCCTAATTCTGTGATTTTTTTTCTGTAAGCTGAGATTGTGAGATGCTGTCCTTTCTACCCAGATGATCAATGAAAGGGAAATTATCAAAATTTTTTGAGATTTGGGGGAGAAACATAAAAAAATAGAGTGAGAGATGAAAAGAAGCCTCAGCAGCTTCTGAGCAGCAGATTCTCTCTCATTTAGCCACAGATTCTCTCTCATTTAGTTTATAAAGTGTTAAAGCCACCTTAAATGAAATACAACATAAATGTTCCCTCTCCCTTTCCCTTACATTAGGTTACATAACTAGCCAACTGAACTTTGTGATGGTTGGGTGTTTGGGGCTATCTCAAACAGCAAAACTGTTCAGTCTTATGACCCAATTCAGTTATCAGGGGAGCTCTAAGCTCCAAACTGACTGCGGCATTACATCTATTATTAAAGAGGATTTTTCTAAAAAGATTCCATTGTTAGAAGCTTTGTTACCAGAAGTTAAAATCAAAGAAGCATTCTGGATCATGGGGTGCAAACATAATTAAATACTAATTTAATTTATGTTAAAAACATATCAACTGGTTAGGAAGACCATGCCAGGTTGTATAAAAAGCATAAACAAGAATAAGTAAAACAAGCAAGACTAAAAATAAATTAAAATTATTTTATATTTGTTGACATTTTTTAAAACTATGCTTAGGGAAAAAACAGAAAGGAATTATTTTTTTTTGAGCATTTATCTTTACTTTTTAATTACTCTGCACAAGAATTTTATATATTAAGGACAGTAATCCTTTACCAGACATTTGTTAATAATCAATAAATTGGTAAAATATTTAATAAGCAGAATAGAAAATAATCAGTTTCAGAAAGGAATTACTATATACACAAAACGAACATTTTTTTAATTAGGATGGTGAACATCTTTTTTAAAATCTTTTCTCTGTTTTTCAAGTTTTTTGTTATTGTGTTGGTATTAGTTTCAAATTTTAAAAAAAGTAATTGCAATAAGTCTGAAAAAATATGCCTTTGGAATAAGAGTTATTGAGGTTAAGAGATAAGATTGACTTGCATTTAGGTCAGGGAAGAAGGAAAAGGGCATCTGTCAGGACAGTAGCTGGTGGTGGCAGAGACGGAGCAGCTCTGGGTTGAACTCCAGGTCTCAAAGAAGCAGGTGACAATGACCCCTTACTCCTCCATCCTTGAAGCTCCTGGAAACAACCCTCCCTTGGACTCTGTTTGGGTGCCTCCTGATTCATTCTATCCAAGGACCCAAGGAATCTTTGGAGAGAAAAAGGGACAGGGGTCACCACTCATACTGAAACCTCACCTTTTAAAAGCCTGAACCCGGGATGTCCCTGGGACTGATTTCAATCCTACGCAGCCTCTGCCAACATTAACCAATGTCTCTCTTTCCACTAACTGGAACCATCAACAGACAGTTTATGTTACAATGTGGCACCATCCAGAGGGGAAATAGGTGGATGCAAGAAGGGAAAGGTGGAGCCTATAAAGACAATTTTCCCAGCATTCACAATTATACCTGAGGGCAGTCCCGTTCCCCCACTTGTGTAGGGTGTTTGAATGGAAGTTGCGTGCTGCGGCCATTCTGGCTAGCCCTGTCCAGCCAGACATCCACAACGGGGCAGTCCAAGGCTAAATTATGTGTATTTTAAGATTCAGACATTTCCAGGCATGTCTAGAGGACACACCACAGCAGGATTTGCATGAAGCACACAGGAACAAATGGAAAGAACTCATCCTAAAGGAAGAGTTGTTCTGGAACACAAACTTGACCCAGTCTGGATGCCGTAATCTCAGAAGGAAAAGGAATTATTAGCAGCAGAACATGATATTGGGGTCTGAGACTGCCTGCCCCGTAGCAATGAACTCATGATTTGAGTCCTGGGGAAAAGGAACTTCAGGTGATGCTGAAATATATAAAACCTCCAAAAGAACAAAACAACAACAACAGAAAAGAACCCTCTAAGAGCACAGGGCAGCTCTGCTGTAGGGCCTTTGACCTGGGAGCAGGGGAAGCTTCTCCCTTTTTATTTTTATTTATTTATTTATTTTCCTTTAGAAGTCTTTATTAGATCATAAATGTACAACAGCTTCTGAAGTCTACACAGGCACTTCAGTTTTTAAAAGGAATACATGTAACGTTATGTCTCATTACACCATGAACCTGGATAACAGCTTTTCAAAACTTTGTGAGAAAAATCTTGAAAAAGGTTTCACATGTCACCCGACACTTACACATTTTAACATTATCAAAGAAGGTATGTTTCTACACTCTTACAAAGACCACTAGAAAGAAACAGTTAGAAAGCTAAGAAACTGTCTCAAAAGCATTTTTTTTTTCACAATCTTTCCTCCATAGTAAGGTAATGTTCTTAAATAATTCAATCCATTCACAAATGGCTCTCTGCATCTGCTCTGATGTCTTCTGCTCTGCCTATTTCTGTATGACTGAGAGTTTCCACGACCTGAACATGTTCTGTTACCTCTGGGCTCTCATTCTCTCCTATTCATACATCCTCTCCTACTTGCCCATGGCCAACAGAAAGAAACTCAGTATCGGCTGGTCCCTTCATAACCCCCACTTCCTCCACTGACACCTGGACCATAGTTTCCTCCACCGTATAATTCTCGTGCCTGCTACCGACGTTTCCACTTTTCGCTAAGCTTAGTTAGAAGGTTGCTGGTTACGATTTCCGAAAATCATTGTCATTTCCACTTGCACACTTTCCTCCTCCATAGATGCCATACCACCCCGGGGCTCCCACCCTGGTGGCCAGATCCAGGTACTCCCCCACACCTACTAGAGCCATGACCAAGTCCACCGACCACTCCTGAATCCATCAGATTCAGTTTCCTTCCTTCCTTCAGTTTCCTTCCTCGTCCTGCTCCAACATTTCCACCACCGCCAGGAGAATCTCCAGCACCGACGTTGCCTCCTCTTCCACCTCTAGAACTGTGGATTTCCTGCCTTTGAGGTCGAGACAGGGCCTTTCTTACTTCTGCATGGTGACCATTGACGGTATGGTATTTCTGCAGCACAAGCTTATCCACCAGATCACAGCCATCAAAAGTGACAAACCCAAAGCCTCTTTTCTTTCCAGACTCCCTATCAGTAAGTATCTCAATGACATCGATTTTTCCATATTTCTCAAAGTAATCTCTAAGATGGTGCTTCTCAGTAGCTTCTTCAATTCCACCAACAAAACAGCTTCTTCACAGTTAGGAAAGCAGCCCGCTGTCCAGAATCCTCTCTTGGGACAGCACGTTTGGGGGCAACCGTTTCCTATCAGTGGAATGAGGTGTGGCAGCCTCCACCTCAGCCGTGGATGAGAAAGTTACAAAACCGAATCCTCTTGATCTTTTCCTGGCAGGATCCCTGATGACCACACAGCCTGTAAGTTTTCCCCATTGCTGGTAGTAGTTCCTCAGATTTTCTTCTGTGGTTTCAGAGCTCAAGCCACCAATAAAGAGTTTATGGAATTCTTCTTGTTCCTTCTTCTTCCTCCAGAAAGTAACAGTTTTGAAACTTTCCTCCATCTTGGAGTCCATCGCTTCAGCCATTTTCCTGAAGCTGAGGGAGATGAGGGAGATCTCAGGGGAAGATCACGAACCTGCAACCTGACCCGCCCCGGATCTGAGGTAAGAACGAACCTCCGATGCTCCAGCAACAACACCTTCTAGGAGCACCTCCATGCAGGGCCCGGCACGCTTGCATAATTCTTGAGCACCTTTCGATTTTCTCCTGAGATGCAGACAGCCTGTAGCTTGCTGGGAAAAGCTGCTTCTCCTCTTTTAAACAGATGATGCCATGTGGTCTACGTGAATAACAGCACAACCACCTGTCACACACCGTTATTCTCCAGGTGCCAGTGACTACCATGGAAGAGTAGCCCCAGCACAGAGACCACAGCATCAGCCATAGGAAAGGAATTCTCTTTACCTCATTGAAGCACAGAACACAGAAGAGACTACCGCAAGATCCTTCAGCGTTAGAGAGCAGCCTGACATTGGAAGAGTGGAATACCTTCAGTTTGGGTCAGCGTGGTCGCTCCAGGCATCAGTGGGAAATGACAGTGATGGGAGTGCGTAGGAAACCCTTTCTTTGCACCCATTCTTCTCCCGAGTTTTTGATCATCTTTACCATCACTACCCTGAACTCGGGTAGGTGGCCTATCTCCACTTCACTTAGTTCTTCTTCTGGGGTTTTATCTTGTACCTTTGTCTGGAACATGTTCCTCCGCTGCCTCATTTTGCCTAAGTTGCTGTTTTTATTTTTACGTATCTGGTAGGTTGGTCACATTTCTCAACCTTGGAGAAGCAGCCTTTTGCAAGAGACTTCCTGTGAGTTCCAGCAGGGCACTCCTCTCTCACTACCGGACCTACATGCTCTAGGGGTGCCCCCTATGAGGGCTGACTACTGTGGGTGGTCTGGTGTCACTGGCCCTTAGTCCTATGGGTCACCAGGCCCTGCCTTCTGCGGAGGCTGCTGGCCACTACTTGGCAGGACCAGTTCACCAAGGGGCTGACTGCAGAACCCCAGGGCATCCCGGGGCTTAAGGTGGATCACTAGTGGGCGGAGTCAGGGTCCAGAAAGCTCCGGGGTTACTTCCTGCCCACTGGTGGGTGGAGCCAGGTCCTGTGGTTAGTACTGGCCTGTCCCAGAGCTGGTGTCAAATCACTGAGGAGGGTGGGTTGTGAAGGCTGGCTCCTGACACAGTTGGATATGGGGTCCCGGGTGTCTCGTAGCTTGTGTTGACCTGCTAGCGGGCAGGGCCAAGGCCCAGCTGGTCCTAGGGCAGGGTCCGCAGGCTGCAGGATTGTGGTGTTCTTGAGTCCGGTGTCTAGCCCCTGGTGGGTGAGGCTGGTCCAGGGGCTAGAGGCAGCTTCTTGAGGGCAAGGCGGGCAGTAGGGGATTCTGGGGGTGGTGGCTGCCCACTGGTGGGTGGAGCTGGGTCCTGGCCCTCTGGTGGGTGGCGCCGTGTCTAGAAACGGCTGCGGGCTTACGAGGTATCTAGGCAGCCTCTCTGGTGATGGGCGGGCCTGTGTCCCAGCACTTGGCCTGAGGCGTCCCAGCACTGGTGGATGGGGCCAGATCTTGGCGCTAATGAACTAGAGGGAGGTCCCCACTCTGCCACCTGCCAGTGTCCACGCTGTGGAACGAGCTCCCAGGAATGGCTGCCGCCAGTGTCTATGTCCCCAGCGTGAGCTGCAGCTGCCCCCTGCTTCTCCGGGAGACTCTCCAAGACCGGCAGGGAGGTCTGGCCCAGACTCCTATCAGATTACTGCTTTTGCCCTAGGTCCTGGAGCATGTGAGATTTTGTATGCGCCCTTTAAGTGTGAGTTTCTATTTCTAAGCCCAGGACTCCTTGAAAGTAAGTCCTACTGGCCTTCAAAACCAAATTCTCTGTGGGCTCATCTTCCTGGTGCAGGATCCTTGGGCTGGGGAGCCCGACGTGGGCCTCTGAGTACTCTCAGTACTCTCAATAATTATTCTCCTGTGGAATTATTCTCCAGTTTGTGGGTCAGCCTCCCCAGCCCCCCATCCCACCTCCCCCCTGCCCCCAGGGGCGTGGGACTTGACTGTATACCAACTCTGCCCCTCCTACCCTCCTGGTTGTGATTTCTTCCTTAGGTCTTTCATTGTAGAAGATCTCTTCTGGCAGGTTTCAGCCTTTTCATCCATGGTTGTTCTGCTGATAGTTGTGATTTTGGTGTGCTTGTAAGAGGAGTAAGCTCAGGGTTTCTCTACTCTTCCGTCTGGGCTGATCTCCTGTCAGGGAAACCCTTTCTTTTCCCTACTGCCCACCACCCCTTGCTACACACGCACACACCGCTCACGCATGCACGCACGTGTGCACACACATAATCCGTTCATTCTGCAATTTCTAAAATACCTACCAGGAAGGAGGTCTATGCTAAGCGCCCTGGATTTGGCGTGAGGAAGGCTGACGTGACTTCTGAGCACATGTCGCTCGGCAGCCGCGTTACCACGACAGCTCGCTCCCTGACCACCAGTGATGACCACAAGTGGGGCCCTGACCCATGCTGAGCCCATTATCGCGTTATTCCTTCACAGCCACAGTTGATCGATCCAGAGGACAGCCCCCGACCCACACTGAGCCAGCAAGGCCCTCGTTTGGTAATTCCAGAACTGAGAGGGTTGGCAGACTCTTTGGGGTGCCTGGATTACAAAATACAAAGATTAGAAACTATAAGCATGTGACGTGGAGAAGAATAGAAAGCTAGCCTGAAGGTAAGAATAAAGCAAAGGGAAAACTGTGAAAAGCTAGAGGGAGACTCCCCTTGCTCCTGAGATGGCTGCAATCCTGCCATTGGATTTCATCAGCCAATCAAGGTAAAACTAGACTGGGTTTCCGCCACTTGCAACGAAAAAAGTCCCAGTATATTGACCCACACACACACTGTAAATGGTGGCAGCAATTGAAAGGCACTCTCACAAGACTTAAAAACTGAAGGAACCACAGGAAATTAAGAGAAAGAGCAAAAAAGGAAGAAGTGTTAAAGCTAAAAAGGGCTGTCTTGGTGAACTTAGACAAAGTATACCTTGGACGTTTCCAGAAACACTGGGATGCAGGGAGATTCTGCAAAGACCTGAGCTAGAGAAATAATCTGTTATTGTTGCCAATATTCAAGGTTTAGCTCCTGACTCATATGGCCTGAAGAATCAGAAGTTACAAGGGTAGGAAACATAGCAACATTGATTTATACAACTTATGAAATTTCTATTTGTTACTTATTATAGCACATACAGTTTTATTATAAAGAATCTTTGTTCACCAAAGAGCCATTCAGAAAAGCACTGTATTTTTCTAACCAAAATTTTGAGTCAACTAGATATAGCCTCATCTTCCCTCTTCCCGTCCTCTAAGGGACGTCTCTCTCCAGTTTAATTCTCTTGTCATTTTTCACTTCCAACTCAATGTCACAATTTGATGAAGGCTGGAGGCTAGAAGCGCTTGGAAATGGTCAACAACCCACAACCACAATGGTGTCTGTATCAGACAATCAAGGGTTCTTTCTCTCCATTTCCAGTTTAATGTTTTCCCATCTCTTAGACCTCTAAACCAGATCCAGCTGCTTTTCTTGACACCTGTCATGTTTATTTAGAACCTGTTTTTACCAGAATCGGTTCAACACAGTAAAAATACCAGATCTGGTTTCCATGGGCTTTTCAGAGAAGGCAGTAAACAAAACAGGAGAAATAAAAGAGAGAGAGGCTGCCAGGTATACAAAGCAATACGAGTCGATTATCAGACTGCATATACGATGTTTTCTGACAGTAAGAAAGTACAAAACATTGTTTTATTAATTTTGGCTTGATTTCCCACCCTCCTTTTTCAAGGACAGTTCTATGAAATTAAAAGTAACTCCTATTTTTGTGTGAAAGCCAATGTTTGCAACTAAGTAACACACTATGGACCTTGTCAGATAACGAAAAGTAAAGACATGTTGTTTGTGTGTGTAAAGCATAATTATTCATGCACACACACACATTTTCCTTTCTCACAGTGAACAGCATGCTAATTTATATATGCTTACTGTGCACAGGGAGTTTGCTGGTATCTTACATATTTGTTTCCATTTAACTCTCTTATTCAACCAAAAAGCGGTTACTAATAATTTGAGATTACAGTTCAGTAGTCTCTTTAATTTTGGTTAGAAATACAACAGTGGAAATAGCAATCAGATTGAAAGAAACAACATTTTCCACTTAATTTCTTTGTTGGAAGGGAAAAACAAACACTGCTTCATAACCAAACAGAGTTAAGGTTTTAATGAGCCAAGTGCAAGTTTCAATACCTTGTCCATCCTAACAGAAATGCATCTGTTCGGAAAGTGATTAAAATCCAAGAAAGCTCAAGGGCTTCTGTGGTATAAACACAGCTTGGACCGCAGAGCTCTTGGCTCTGGGACTGAGCCAAACCTTCCAGAATGCTGGCAGAAACCCCACTCAGTATCTCCCTCCAGACCAAAGGAAGAAGTAGTAAACAAACCCATCAATCACCAGCAACTGGGAAGTGCTGAGAACCCTAAGTTTCAGCCACCAATATAGAAAGGAACTGATAAATTGCCATCCATCACTCCTGCTAAGCATGCATACAGGTTCTCACTTAGCTATGGACTTACTAAAGGTATGCAAGACAGAATACTCAGCAGAAAGAAGACGAAGGCCTAAACCCACCTAGGGAAGGGTGTCATTAATGGGATTTATTTTGCTTTTTAATACAGCTTATGGTACTTTCTTTTATTTTTGTACTTAAAATTCTTAAGTACAGAACTTAAGAATTTTAACTTAACTTTCCTAAGGATTTTAACTTAACTTTCCTAAGACATTTACAATTCTATGGAGATACAATTAATATTGTCACCTGAGATACAAGGATCAATTGTTCATTCATTGATTTATTCATTCTTTTAAAAATATTTCTCAAACACCTACTAGCTTCCTGGCACCATCTGTATTCTGAGGGAATATAAAAGGTAAAAGTAATCATAAAAGATATAGTCCCTGCTTTTAAAAGCTTGTCATCTGAGTACATTTATAGGGGATTTTTATATGTCAAAAAAATTTTAATAGTGCAAGTTAATACATAGAATCGAATAAAAAAGACAAGAGAGTGTATAGTAAGTTCTTCTGCTAGTGGTTAAAAAGTAGGTACTAGTGGTTATTAGTTTTATAGTAATACTTGTTGGGGGGGGTTTCTTATCTGAAACCCAATGAGGTTTTATTGAATGATTTTTAGTAATGTTTTTCTAGGTCAACTTCTGATGGGTACTGATTGGTCATGAGTTCAAGGGTCCATTCCCTAACAAGTACCTAGGTGTGACTAATGTGTGCTTTTGTTTCTGGTTAAATGTGAAAATTGGGAAAAGAGATGGGACAGATAAGAACACATGGGGTCTGCTCCTGTGTGAAGATACTCGAAGGTCAAGGCACCCCATGTGTAAGCCACAGAACAGTAATCCTCTACTTGGGCCACACACTGGAATCACTCAGGAAGCTTTTTTGAAAAAAAATTAATTGCCTAGGCTCCACCTCAGACCAATTCAGAACATGTGGAGGTGGGGCAGACTTTTTTAAGCTCCTCAGGTGACTTAGCAATATGAAGGTAGGTTTGTAAAACACCACCACAGAACATACCCGCAATCATTAAACCCCCAGCTCATCTTTAACCTCAAGCAACATAACTTCCTGATGTGTCCTCTGAGGTTTACTGATTACAAATAATACACTAGGTAATTAACGAAGTTACTTGCTATATGCTGGATTACTGTCCAAGTCCTACTAAAACTTGAGGAACGTCAGTCAAAAATTATTATCTCCTGTCCTTTTTGAAATTTTGGTCCATTTCTTGTCTACTAAGGCACTACAGTTGTGACAATAAAGCCATGTCACATATATGGGTGATCACCTTTTATTCTCTATTTCATGGGTTCACATACAGCTCATCTAAGAGACGAATCATTGTGTATCCAGTGCAGAGAGTTAGAAGAACAAATCACATCACAGTCGTGCCCAACGATAAATTGCTACCCGATCCATCGAAACACCTGCCTGATTTGACCTCAAAGTAATACTGAAGTACTGCAGGAGCCTTGGTAACTTAGGCTTTATACTGAGGTCATGAAACTGCTTCTCACCTTTTCCTTCCTGCAGAGACTAAGGATGAGGAAAGGTCAGTAAAAGCTACAAACTATCTTATGCTTGCTCCTAACAGATTTCTCCATGTGCTGATAATAAAGAGAATGACCGTGCCTAATGCCCTCTTTATACCTTATGTAGCTTCAGTGATTCCCATCCTGGCAGCACAACCAGTTATCCAGGGTGCTCACTCAAAGGCACACAAGCTCAGGCCTGATCCCTCAAGATTAAGGTTTAATCTTGAGGGATCAGATTAAGATTAAGATTAAGATTAAGATTAATCTTAATCAAGATTAAGATTAAGGTTTAAGGAACCTTGGGTGGGACCCAGGAATCTGTATTTTAAATAAGGGCCTCCAAGAAATTCCAATGCTGCCATGCTGGGTAATCTCTCATAGAACCATTATCCTGAAGAAAGAAGAAGACAAGGCTTTCAGTTTATCAACATGATGGCTGGAACACCTTTTAAGTGGAATGTCACACTGGTACTCACACAGCAGAAGAGCAAAAGTTTGTCTCTCTTTAATAATGAGGTCAGTTACCCACTGAGTTCTTAGTTTTATTTTTCCCTGTAGCAGTTTTCACAAACTGACATTATTTTATATGTCTATTTGCTTATTTTTAAAATATTGGTTCCCCTTAATAAAATGAACACTCCATAGTGCAAGAATGTGTCTATTTTGTTTGCTGACCTATCCTCAGATCTTAGAACAGTTCTTAACACATAGAAGTTACCCAGCAAATAATGAATGAATAAGTGGATAAACAAGTGAGTGAATATTTAGGAAGTGCTCAAAAAAGTTGACAAATTGGCGAGGAAGAGAATCTACCTATCCAAGCAGGGGCAGGAAATCCTCCCCAGGTCTTTCATTTAATCTGAGGGTTTTTTGTTATTTTTTTTTATTCCTGATATACAAGAGAATTACTAACCCAATCAGCAAGTTCCCTAAAATATAAAAATTCAAAAAAATTGAACTGGTTTTGTAGAAGTCAGTTAAACAAGCTTCAGTGTGTAGTAGGCTTGAGTTTACATAGCCTTCCTCATTAAATGAATGCTCTCAGTAACTACATCTCAGAATCTGCTCTCATTATTGGATCTGATGGCCAAACTTGGACCTTTCCATGCTGATGTATTACACTTGAGCTTTTTCAAGGTAATAAGTTTATAATAAGATTTAAATGGGATAAAATAAACCACCCCGGTTGGCCTCTTCTGATTTTTATTTCTTTTATTGCTTTATTAATCTGACCAGCGATTATTTGGTGCTTAGATGCCTTTGTCAAGATATTTAGGTGAGTGACACATTTGTCTAGAAAAGTGAGGAACTGGTTTTAGATTATCAGCAACTGGCTTGGGGTTGATGACATGAGAAAATACTCCATGATTTTATGCATGTGAGGCAATTTTGAAAGATCATCATATTGGACATGTCACCAACTGAGTATGAATGCACTGCAGACTTTTATTGTTTGCAGCTGCCTGACATTCCCCATTCAGCCGTGAGTGCAGATGGTCCTTGGACAGCAATGTTAAGGATTACAATGAGGGAGAAATGACAGTCTTGGTCCCAGCTTAGGAAAACTGCTGTGAAAATGATTTTAAGAGAGGAGTTCAACTATAATATGACTCATAGTGAATGGGTGAGTTACCCCCAGAATTCTACCTTGTACTGTCATTCAATACCAGGATCCATTCAAAATGAGCTGAGTGAAGAGTGCTCCACTCGGATCAACCCTTTAGGGCTGCCATATGCTCATCTACTAGCAACTTGACATAAGGCTCCCATCTCTGCCCATCCTGGCTCCTTGTACACAAATGATATTTGAACTTGACAAAAGCAAATGAGGACAGCCCACAGATTACAGCCTTTTCCTTTACCCCACAGCTGGCCAGGCCCCAGGAGAAGACTCTTATTCAAGAGGCTAACTTCAAGAAAAATACCTGGTCTAAAGAATTGCAGCTGTTGATGTTTCTGTGTAGCTTAGCCACTGCTAAACCACTGTTCCCATGGAACAATTCGATCTGAATTCGGCAAATCAGCAATGAAACAGGAGATAGCACTATGCATAAAAGTTAATAAATAAAAAGAGGCATGAAGACAGAGTTGTCTACTGTAAAGAAAAGAAAACAGGCAGCATAATATGGAAATCAGATAAGCGGCACATTAATTGGAACGAAGAATATTTGTAAATTATAAAATTTACAGTCCACAAAGAGGATACAACAATGTTCCTATGCCAGTGTCAAAAGTAATTCATGCATATAGTCATTCAACAAATGTCTATTGAACAATCTGCTAAGCCCACAAACAAAGAAATATATAACAAAGCAGAATAAGAGACTAGAGGAAGGTACTGAAGATTATTTAGGAAATGATTATCAAGGAGGGTCTCTCTTAAAATGTGCTATTTAAGCAAAGAGCTGAATGAAGCTAGAAAGCAACACGGGGCTCTGGAGGAAGCACACTGGAGGAAATGTGAGGAACTGATGTTAGATTATCAGCAACTGGCTTGGGGTTGATGACATGAGAAAATACTCCATGATTTTATGCATGTGAGGCAATTCTGAAAGATCATCATATTGGACATGTCACCAACTGAGTGTGAATACACTGCAGACTTTTATTGTTTGCAGCTGCCTGACATTCCCCATTCAGCCGTGCGTGCTGAATGGAGCAACGTGAGGAGAGCCTGCAGTGTTCAAAGAGCAGTGAGAGCTTCCCTGGTAGCGCAGTGGTTGAGAGTCCGCCTGCCGATGCAGGGGACGCGGGTTCGTGCCCCGGTCCGGGAAGATCCCACATGCCGCGGAGCGGCTGGGCCCGTGAGCCATGGCCGCTGAGCCTGCGCGTCTGGAGTCTGTGCTCTGCAACGGGAGAGGCCACAGCAGTGAGACGCCCGCGTACAGAAAAAAAAACAAAAAAAAAAGAGCAGTGAGAAAAGTGGCGTGGCTGGAGCTGATGGAGCAAAGGCAGAGCAGGAGATACCCGGAGGGGCAGTCAGGGCCAGGTCACGTAGGCCTTGTGAGCCACTGCAGGGAAGTTTTATTTTATTAAAAAAATTGAATATTACTGGAAGATTTTAAGCAGTTTTCATTGGTAAAACATCACTCCCATTGCTGTCCTAGAGAACTGACTGAAGGGAGACACAAGGTAAAGCAAGGAAGAGAAGTTAAGAGGTTGGTAGGAATCAAAAAGAGAGATGGTGGTGTCTTGGACCAGGGTGATAGCAGTGAATGTGCTGAGAAATGACTGAATCTGGGTTACATTTTAAAGATGATAGATTGATTTGCCATTTGCAGCAACATGGATGGACTTGGAGGGCATCATGCTAAATGAAATAAGTCAGACAGAGAAAGACAAATACTGTATGAGATCACTTATATGTGGAATCTAAAAAAATACAACAAACTAGTGAATATAACAAAAAAGAAGCAAACTCACAGATACAGAGACCAAACTAGTGGGAGAGGGAAGAGGGGAGGGGAGTGTAGGAGTGGGAGAGTGAGAGGCACAAACTACTGGAAGTAAGACAGGCTCAAGGATATTTTGTACAACAAGGGGAATATAGCCAACATTTTGTAATAATTGTAAAGGGAAAGTAACCTTTAAAAATTGTATACAAAATTAAAAAAATTTTAAGAGCCCATTGAAAATGAAAAAAAAGATGATAGATTGATGTGTGGTATGAGGCAAAGAGAGGAATCAAAGGTAACCCCTAGATTTTTGGCATAGATAACTAGTTGTGATAGTGTCACAGAGATGGAAAGACTAAGAGAGCAGCAGATGTGAACAGAAAAAACCAAGAGTTCTGTTTGAAATGCCTATTAGGCATCTAAAGGGTAGGAAGTTGGATTTACAAGCCTACAGCTCAGGGGAGAAGCTGAGACTGGAGAAGCTAATTTAGGAGCCTTCAATATATAAAGCATTATAATACTCTTGGTTGAGAAAATCAGAAAAATCTTGTATATGGAGATGAGAAATAGTCCTAAGCCCTGGGGCGCTCCATCATTTGGACATGACAAAGAGGAGGGGAGCTCTGAAGGAGACAAATAGGAACAGAGAGGGAAGCAAAGGAAAACAAAGGGAGTGAGGTGTCCCAGAAGCTAAGTGAAGTATTTCAAGGAAGGAACAATTCTTTGTATAAAAATGCTGCCAGGGAGTTGAAGGTGGGGACTAAGGACTGATCGCTGGATTTGGCAACACGGAGGTCATCAGTAATTTTAAAAGAATAGTTTTGGTGAACTGGAAAGACAAAGCCTGAGAGGAGTGGGTTCTAGAGTGAATGTAGAGTGAGAACTGGACACGATGAATAGTTCAAGAAAGAAGAGAAATGGTGCAGTATCTGGGGAGAAGGTATGGGATCTGAAAAAGTTTTGTGTTTTTATGGGTGTTTTACAGTCTGTCTATATGCTGATGGGAATGATTGATAGAAAGTAGAAGATTAGTGATGCTGGAGGGAAGGAAAGAGAAAGAATAATTGCTGGAATAGAGCAAACAAATCCATGAGTAGAAAAGTAGACAAAAGTAGGCAAAAGGGAGAGGTTGGTCCCAAAAGAAGCAGGGATCCATCATCATAAGAAAAGGTGAGAAAGAGTACATAGATACAGTGCTGGTGAGTGGGTAGATCTGGTGGTAAGAAGAGCTGGGAGCTGTCTTCTGAGAGCTTCTATTTTCTCAGTGAAATAAAAGTGATATTATTAGCTGAGAACAAGGAAGTGGGAAGGAAGAATAAAGATACTACGAACGGGAAACAACAAAGAGGAATTGCAAAATAGTTTCCTAGGTGAGTGAGGAATGTAGTAAAGGTGACAGTGTTCCTTTCGTGGTGATAAATGAAAAGTGAAACCAGCCAACCTGGCTTATTTTCTCCAGCCATGTTTCAGTGCTCACTGGTAAGCGTGGAGTAGGTAAAGTTGGATGTAACCAGAGTTTTCAAGCAGCATATAATGGGGGTAGAGTCGAGAAAAGGAATTGAAGGTTTATACAAAGGACTGATTACAGTGAGGGACCACGAACTTTAAGCTGGGTAAGTAGAAAAAAATAAAACGTGAGGTAGATGATGGGCAATAAAAGAATGGTGGGATTAACAGGTTGGATATGGTAGTTGAAGAACTGTGACAATGGGAAATGGGCTGAAAAAAGATGGGAAAAGATGATGGACAGAATGTGGAATGCTTGAAATTGAAACCATTTTGGTTACTGGTAATGACAATTTTGAAAATTATTGATAATGGCTGAGAGGGTAGCTGAGGAAAGGTGGAATAAAAAATAATTGATAATAAGAGAAAAGAGTGTTGAATGGTTGGTTCATCTACAGGAATGCTGAAATCATCAAGAAAAAGGACTGGAGTAGTGAACTGTGCTGAAATCTTCAATGAAGGAATAGGATTGAACAGAATATTGATAACTAATTTTGACAACAATCATGATCATAGTGAAGGATTTTAATATGTCTCTTTCAGAGCTTAATAAATCAAGCAGAGAAAACATAATTAAGGCTCTAAAGAAATGAATTCACAATGAATAAGCCTACTTTGATAGAAATGTCTATAACCATGTACCATCTTAACCAAGAATATATATTGTTATATTGAATCTATTAAATGTTTATAACTGAATCATGTACTTAACCACAAAATTTTTTAAAATTCCATTTAATGAAAGGAGAAAAAAATTATATCACTTTTACAGAGAATGTAAGGAAATTACAAGGAAGGTAAGGACATTTGTCAGAATATTCAAAGTAGGGTTGAAAACAGATGCTTCATCTTATATCTGACATCACTTACCTGCTCTGTTCCACTATAAAGTTGAACATTTTATTGTCCCCAAATAGTATACTATATATTATAATTTATAATAGAAATTATTTTAAATGTAGTTGGTCACTGATACTTTGCCTATGTAATTTCAAATACCCAGGTATTTTATTGCCCAGAACCATCTTTCACTAGCTTCTATATTTCCACCTTGCAAACACTGTGCAATAATTATAGGTACCTCACTCCTTGTGGAAGAATTGTAGCAACCAGTGAGACACTGTCTAAAGAGTTCTTTGACTGCCTTAGACTGAAGAAGCTATAGAAATGAAAAGTCAGAGTGTTATCATCATTTCACCTACTCCAAATAAATTATTACAGTTCAAGTGCCACAAATATATGTTGTACTTTGCAACAGCAGTAGAGAAAGACAACAGACCCTTGTCCCCCAAGGGTCCTCTATTACGAATCCCTCGAAGATATAAACCAAAAGGGCCCCAAATTTAGAATATCAATTTACCAATTCTGATATTTACTGACTTTACATCATATAGGCATCCTGACTATGATAAGAAGGACATTTAAGTTTGACTAATGTACCAAAGTGCTTTTCTGGCACCACAAATTTCCCTAGACCACTTAGACCAGGTCCTTAAGGAGTAGAAAGAGGAAACTGTACCAAGCTATACTGTATGTGTCAACTTTTGTTGCAGGTAAAAACAGCCCCAATCACTCAGCAGCTTACAACAAGCACCTGCTTCTTCCTCCCGTTACTTGAAGGCTGGCCCCTGCTGAGCTCAGCTGGACTCAGCAGGCCTCATGTGTCTTCCCAAATCCAGATGCCACTATCTGATACCGCTATTCTCACAGTAAAGGGCAGGAGGAAAGGGCTCAAGACAAAGCATCCAACTGCATTTAAGCTTCTATTGGGTGAGACAACTATCATACCCACTCGCATCTCATTGACCAAAGCACATGACAGAGAGCAAACAACTGAGAATAATCCCACCTGTCACAACACTATGCTGCAGTGATATCTCCCATCCACCACTCCAATTCTTCACACCATAGGAGCTAAAGCTAGATATTACACTTTCCTACAGCTTCCTCTTATAGAATTGTGTGCAGCTATTTATAATACTTTGTGTTTTGGTCCTACTGTGGGAAACTCAGATCTCCTTCCTCCGAATATCCTTCTTATTGGTTTTCTTAGGGACTTGAGGGAAGCTTGTGCTATTCAAATTCAGATGGATTGTTGTGACATCCTATAGATCTCCTATGACTGGTACAAAGAGTCAACAGCACCAAGACCCAAGCATACATTACTTTCAAGCCACTTCATTGTTTAATCCTATATGCAAATTAAAACATAGATTTTTTAATTAATTTTCATTTCTTCTTCAGACCACATAATATCCAAGTTAGAGTAATAAATATTCACATAGTAAGTGCCCATGTATAAAGTATATGCTCTTAATACCAAACTGTCAAGGCTATTTGTTTAAAAATTGATTCTTCTCTTCTCAAAATCTACTTAAGTATTTCCATAGAATGCATTTTAGGCTGGATACTAAGCATTTTACACATATTTTATCCTTAAAACCACACTAGGTAAGCCCCATTATTATCATCCCTGTTTCACAGATGATGAGACCGGGGAACAGAAATGTAACACACCAGGTAAGTGGCAGACCTGAGATTCAAACCCAGACATTCTGGGCCCAGGGTTTAGGCTCTTATCCATTACATTATGCTGCCTTGTCCCCTTCATTCAGAATTTTCTCTATTCTGCGAGACTATGCTTAATTTCTCCAAGCAAAGGTCTCATTTACTGTGCTGTTTTGAACTTTCAACCCCTGCATTTTCTCAGACTCCTCATTAGAAGAATCTATATAAACATGATAGAGTTTATATTTGAACCACACCTCACAGTTAACCATGCTGAGAGTCAAAGATATTTAAAAGGGACTTGTTCAAAGTCATGCACTTAGCAGATGGCATTTTGAATTTCTTGAAGACATGAATCTATATCAAACCGTGCATTAATTGCACAGTTCTCCTTCCACTGTATCCAAGGCAGTGAATGCCCTTATAAGTCAGCTTTTCTCTGAACGAACAGCTCCTCCCTAATGGATGGTCATTTCTATCTTACAACCTAGCATTTGCTAAACTTTTTCTTTTACTCTTTTTCAATACACTGCATGAAGCTGGATATGTTTTAAAATAAAAATACACTCTGCTATTTTTAAGGATAATAGTCTCAAATAAATGAAATTCACATATTTAAATACCCTGTTAAAAATTGTAGTTTCAAATTTCTCCTCTTTTAAATATTTTATATGAGTGGCTATCAGAGGTGAAATAGTGAAACTTCGGTTGTAGAAGGGGACTAACTCCATGGATGAAGAATTTACCAAGCAGTGAGATTGTAAAAGGATTATGTAGCAGAGAAAGAAGAAAACGAGAATAAACAACAATATAGCCAGATAAGGGATAAACTATGCAATTCATTCCAGTGTAATCAAGAATCGGCTTTAGGTGGATACTTTATTTAGTAACTTTCTTGGCATATGAAATGGTTTAGTGAAATTAACAAGAACATGTGTATATTCTGTTTTCAGAATTATGCCAGTTTGGATGCAAATCGTGTTCTCTGATCCATAATGCCTATCCTGGTACAGCAGGACAAAGCTCTGTGACCTTGAGACCCACTGACTATGAGCTGGGCCTCTGCTCGTCTGCTTTTGGAGGCGCTCACGTGGTGTTTTGACAGACCTTCCTCTGCTGGACTCTGACAAAACTCTACATGACTAGTGCAAACTTGTCTTCCTATTTTTATCAAGAACCTTTTGTTTTCTTTCTCATGTGGGAAATTGTTGTTTTCTTAAAAGAGACCATTATGCCTGTAGGGAAATCAAGTTACCAATTTTATTTTAGACATATACTCTGTGTGAATCGATTGCCACTTTCCTAATTGAGTAACTAAATAATCACTTCCTACACCAATTGCCTAGGGATATATTTGCATGCTAACATACATGGGCAAGGTGCGTAGCACAGGAAAATTATTTGTGGCGTATTGTTAAAATAATTATATGTTATCTTATATAATGGCTTAGGTCTATCATAAAGATTATTTTCTAAAAGTATTGAATAAGATAATCTTGCTTACAAGGCTTATGAACTTCACAGGCACTCATGAAATTCAAAGATAATAACTTTTATCATATTTGTAATAATCAATCATGGCTACCAACTACTGGGTATTTATGATATGCCAAACACAATGCTAAGTACATTCCTCACAGCAACCCTATAAAGTGAGTACTATTATACCCATTTCACACGTGAGAAAACTTCAGCAAAGAGGTTCAGAATGGTTGAGTAAGTAGCCCAAAGTCACAGAAAGTTGTGATGCCTAAATTTAGACCCATATCTATCTGATTCAAAGTCCATGCTGTTACTCACTGTACTGTAGAGATGCTGCGCCCCAGAAACAGAGGCTATCTCTGTTTTATTGTATTTTGCAATAAAAATATAAACAAGCTCCTGTTAAATTTACTAATAGAGTTTTTGTCTTCATAAACACTAGTACAATTCCCCCAAATCAAATGAGATTTAATAAGGAACATGAATACAGATTAAATGTTTCTGGTCTTCTGTCTCCCATTAAAACATTCATGAAGATAAAAGAAGACAAAAACTGACAACAGCAAAAGAAAAAAAAAATAATGTACCAAATTTTCCATGCAATTTCCCCTAAATACATTGTCAGTAAGGGTAGATTGAAAAGCAAATTATTGGACTCTGTATCATAATCATCTAACCCAAAAGCAAAAGCTGTTCACCAAAGAAGAGAAAAGGAAAAACCTCTGACTCATTTCCCCTTGGTATAACAAACTCCAGAATATAATGGCTAGATTTTGTAGGAAAACAAGCAAGTAATTATTTTCAGAAGTGACCATGTGCTGTCCTCCTTTTCTGTCACTTCCATCAGCTCTCTTCTCTTTTTATTTTTCCATTCTATTAGTAGGAATAGAGAGGAGCATTAAGATAGTCTCCAAGCATGTTTTGTATTTAAAACACACGCACACACACACACACACACACACACACACACACACAAACACACAAATTAAACGAGACAAAAAAGCTGGGAGTGCTGAGATGGGTGTACTGCTTCGTACATGACATGGTTCAAAGAACTTCAGCTGGTTCCCCAGCACAGCCAGAGCACAAGCTTCACTTCAGTCCTAGCATGGTCATTTGTGATGAATACCCATCAGGCATTACAAACAGAATAAGAGTAAAACGCTACATTCTGACCTTCAGGTTTAGATTGAGAAAAGTTGCCTGAGCTCAAGTGAACAATAAAGGAGACAAAGGAAACTGAACTTGGTTGAAAAACGCCATCCTGGATAGCTCTTCCCTGAGTCAGTGAGCTCATCCAGGAAATAAACAATGGAGCCTACTAAAACATAAGAGAAAGAAAACATTTGGAGGGAGGGAAAGATTACCCTGAAGACTAAGGGAGGACTTCCCTGGTGGTGCAGTGGTTAAGAATCCGCCTGCCAATGCAGGGGACACGGGTTCGAGCCCTGGTCTGGGAAGATCCCACATGCTGCAGAGCAACTAAGCCCGGGCGCCACAACTACTGAGCCTGCACCCTAGCACCCGTGATCCACAACTACTGAGCTTGCACTCTAGAGCCCGTGCTCCACAACAAGAGAAGCCACCACAATGAGAAGCCCGCACCGCAACGAAGAGTAGCCCCCGCTCACCGCAACCAGAGAAAAGCCCGCGCATGGCAAAGAAGACCCAACTCAGCCAAAAATAAACTAAGGAGTTAATTTAAAAAAAAAATAGTAATAGAAAAGAATTTTTAAAAATAAAGAGATAATCCTTTGAGAATCTAGGCAGAAAGAACAAATGACTTATTAGCAGAAGAAAAATAGGGGTTTCTTTCAAAAGCAACACTTTATGCCAGAAAAAAATGGAAGAACATATTTAAGATTATCAAGGAAAGAAAATGTAAGGTACAGATCTTATATCCAGAGAAAATGGATTTTTTAAAAAAGGACACAGAGGAATTATCAACATTCAAGAACTCAGAGACTATTATTCTCATGGGTCTTTCCTGAGGAATCTACTAGAGAACAGTCTTCAAAAAACTAAAATAACTATAGAGATATCAACATAAGAACTAGTGGATAAGGTTAAACATAACTATTTATAGAATTAAGGCAAAAATGAAGGTAAACAGAGAAAGAATATTGGATGCAATGGCCATATGATCTGAAAATGCGAAAATAGTACAACTAGTAAAGGGAGTGATATGGAAAAAACATGTTCCAGGGCTGTTTTGAGAAATAGCAGATTCCAGATACAAAGCAAGACAGGCACACTATGAGCCTAAAATAACTTATACTGAAGAGCTCTCAGAAGACATCTGGTCAAAGAGGAGAAAAATGTAAAGATTTATCTTGTTACCTGATCTTAGATTTCTTCTACATTTCTCCCTAGACTAAAAGACATCCAGCCTCCATCTATATCCTGGCGCTAGATCCATTCCAGTTTTCCACGCTACTTTACACTGACAAGTGGTAAGTAACTGGATGCTTAAATTAGTTCTGATTTATATGAGGTTACCTCCAGCATGAGTTTCTTATCAAGCTACCAGTCCAAAGGTTAAGCTATTTTTTAGTCCTGGAAGATTACTGCTATGGTCTAAATGTTTGTGTCCCCTCAAAATTCACATAGTGAAACCCTCATCTTCAATATGATGGTATTAAGAGGTGGTGCCTTTGGGTGGTGATTAAGCCATGAGGGTGGGCCACTCATGACTGGGATTAGTGCTCTTATAATAGAGGCCCCACAGAACTCGCTAGCTCCCCTACCATGTGAGGACATGAGAAGTTGGCAGTCTGCAGCCCAGAAGAGGGCTTTCACAAGAACCCTACCATGTGGACACCTTAATCTTGAATTTCCAGCCTCCAGACTGTGAGAAATAAAGTCATCAGTCTACGGTATTTTGTTATACAAGCCCCAATGGGCTGAGGCAATTACCAATTTTTAATAGCTTTTATTCATCTCTCAAGGTGATTAGTTCCTCTTCGTCACCTTAATCATATCCGGAAAACCGCTGATCCTTACCTTACCTTTAAGAACTAATTACTACATTTCTAGCTTCCACTTAGGATGTAGAAAGCTGGAAAGAGCATCACTCCCAACTTTACATCAAAAAACTTACCAGATAATCTGCAAAACCACAACTTTTCTTGAACTTACCAAACAACTAAAGTCACATGGCAACCAAATAACCTGAAATCTAAAGTAGGACATTGACTCCAAGGACAGATGGGAAACCAGTACAAGTCACAGTGGCAGAGCATGAGAAGAAGCCACCATAAGGGACAGTAAGAAGAATTCAGCTACATTTTTTATTTAACTACTTAAGGCCAAGTATAGGCTAGGGCGAGAATAATATAACCCTGGGAGCTGCAGACGTATGAAAAATTACTGGCTTTTCTCACAGACTTAACTCTTTGCTCACCAGAAAGATGGGTGGCAGAAAGAGAGAGATCTGTGAAATCCTCCCTTGGGTGCATACCTGGGAGAGGAAGAAGCAGGGGCTGCAGGAAAGGCACAAAAGGCAATCTGAGTCCTTCTCCCCTGACTCATCACTGAGACAAAAGCCTTGATGGTGCTACACAGTGCCCAGATATTTGATCAAATATTATTCTGGATAAGTTTCTGTAAGGGTGAATTTTGGATGAGATTAACACTTAAATCAGTAGACTGAGCAAAGCAGGTTGCTCTTTCTAATGTGGGTAGGCTTTATCCGATCAGTTGAATGCCTGCCCCTACCCCAGGTAAAGAGAAGTCTCTGGCTTGACGGCCTTCAAACTGGGGGATCAGTACTTCCTGGTTCCACAGGAGCCTGCCAGCCTTCAGACTCAAACTGGGACATCAGCTCTGCTGATTTTAAAGTTGCTAGCCACCTTAATCCCATGAGCCAATTCCTTACAATAAATAAATAAATATTACAATTAAAAAAATAAATGAATCCTATTGGTTAGATAGATAGGTGATTCATACATACATACACAGAAAGATAGATACCCTTCTGTGTCTGTTTCTCTAGAGAACCCTAACTAACACCCAGGAACTTGAGTGAACCAACTCTTAAGTAAAAGTTTGCAGGGGCATTCTTCCAGTTAATATTAGTTTTCATCCACACTAATAAGAGCACTCTTCTTCCTTTTAATATCCTAGTCACAAACTCTTTTGAAATAATGTAATAAATGTAAAAAGAAGATACTTAATAAAAACCTACTTTCATTCTAAGTGATTTGAAACTGATTAGTGTAACACAAATCAAAAAAGCACTTACGGGCTTCCCTGGTGGTGCAGTGGTTGAGAGTCCGCCTGCCGATGCAGGGGACACGGGTTCGTGCCCCGGTCCGGGAAGATCCCACATGCCGCGGAGCGGCTGGGCCCGTGAGCCATGGCCGCTGAGTCTGCGCGTCCGGAGCCTGTGCTCCGCAACGGGAGAGGCCACAACAGTGAGAGGCCCGCGTACAGCAAAAAAAAAAAAAAAAAAAAAAAAAAAAAAAAGCACTTATTTTTAATAGGAAATTCTCAAAAGGTCACTTTTATTGAAGAATTATGCAGTGCTTTGGTGGAATTGATAATGATGATGGTGATAAAGATGATGCTGATGTGGGTGGCTAAAAATTTAACTATGGTGTTTTTTTCTTGAGATATTGCTTATTAGTATCTGAAAAAAAAAGGGCTGATAAGCTAAAGAATGAATAAAACAAATAAACGTAAGTAAGAATGATCCCATTATTAGTTTTATACAAAATATTCTTGCATGGAATAGGACTGATTTTGTAAAATGTTGGTCAGTGAATTTAACTTGAACTCTCACTTCAGGATAAGGATTAGTTAGGGGATTTAGCTTGATAAATTTGTATAATTGGCTGTGTAATTTTTATTGTCGATTATTTTAATATTTCATGGCAAGATTCCCAGCCTTAGGTTTTTACCAGTGTGGAAATACAATTGTCCACTGAAAAGAAGAAACAGTACCTGATTTGTGACTGTGCTTTGTTTCATGTAGAGCCTTTAATCTGAATCAGCAAGAGTGGGTCAGAATATAAATCTGCATAATTACCTTTTGCTTTGTTTTTAAGGAGAAAATTGCTATGAATGCATGAACATTTTGTTAAGTATCTCAGTCATTTTCAGAAGATTCACAGGAGCTTAATGAGATTCTAACCCTGAATGTAGAGATAACGGTCAACAAAATTATGTCTATTAGTTACACCAATTATCCTTTCCCACTTTCATATGAAAGAATAAACACTGCAGGGTTAGTTTTTAAAAACTGAATTCAATCACCAAACTTTTATTTAACAACAACAAAAGAAAACCCACAAAGAAATAATTACAAGCTTAAAAAACGTAATTTAGGGGGCTTCCCTGGTGGAACAGTGGTTGAGAATCTGCCTGCCAATGCAGGGGACACGAGTTCGAGCCCTGGTCTGGGAAGATCCCACATGCCGCAGAGCAACTAGGCCCGTGAGCCACAACTACTGAGCCTGCGCGTCTGGAGCCCGTGCTCCGCGACAAGAGAGGCTGCGATAGTGGGAGGCCCGCGCACCGCGATGAAGAGTGGCCCCCGTTTGCCACAACTAGAGAAAGCCCTCGCACAGAAACAAAGACCCAACACAGCCCAAAATTAATTAATTAATTAATTTAAAAATATATACTGCAGAGGAGGTCCATTAGTTTAAAAAAAAATGTAATTTAGTTTCTATGGTTAACTACTCACTAAGTCTTGAGGAGAAAAATCTGGAAAAAAATGTAGCATTCCTATTCTATTCACTTGGTTTCATTCATTTCTTTCCCATTAGATCTTTTTTTTTTTTTTAAATAGCCAGGGAAGTTATTTCTTTAGCACATCTGAAATAATGTGGCCTTACTTCTCAAAATGTGGGAATTGTATCACTGAGAGAAATCATCTTACCAATTTTCTTAATCTTCCCCCACTTACGGGCCCAGCCGCTCCACGGCGTGTGGGATCTTCCCGGACCGGGGCACGTACCCGTGTCCCCTGCGTCGGCAGGCGGACTTTCAACCACTGCGCCACCAGGGAAGCCCCCCCCCCACACACACACACACACACACACTTTTTAAGACTGATCTTAGCACAAAGTTACTTGCTCAATTTCATTTTATAACTGAGATCCGAAAGCAAATCATATTTATCTAGGAGAGATGCCAAGCAAACAGGAGTCAAGAAAGCTATTTTAAAGTCTGTGTTCATTCAGGAAAAACACCCCTGGAAGTAATCTGAGACAGAGTATTTTAGATTGTATCTAAATGGTGATAGAAAGTGCTGGAGAAGGGAATAGTCATCAGACAATTGCCTATTTCACCTGCACAATGCTAAGCAATTACTTTTAGCTTGTTTACTTATTATTTCTTGTTTAGTTTTACCAAAAGTGGAGCCCACAGATAGGATGCAAACTTTTCTGGGCACGTCTGAAAGACTAATTCTTAAAGAAAGCAGTCAGAAATCTATATCCACATGCGACTAAGGCACTTCTTAAAGGGAGCAGACTCACCATACAAGTAGAGTCAGTCAACCTGGCCCAATGACAAAAGCCTCAGTGATGACGGGAGACATAAAAATTTAAGTATGGCCAAGAGGCAGCCACTTAGAATATAAGACCTATGAGAAAGGGATTTTTGTTCCCTGTAGTGCTTTCAGCACCTAGAACAATGCCTGTTGCAATAGAAGACACTCATTAAATATAAATAATGAATTAATGAATGAGTCCTCAGTCCATCTCTTCATAGAATCATATTTGAATCATGGTGCTTTAACTGTGGGAATCTGTAAGTGGACGGATGGAGAAGGAAAGGATTGTGAGGGGAAACATAGAATTATTTTCATTTAAAAAAAAAACATAAGATAATTAGGGCAAAGGGCAGGAGTGCACTAGTACCCTTCTGTGGTAGATTCTGTGGTGCATCACCCAGGTGCATCCTTCAGGATAAAGGTACTCACCCCTCCAACTGCTGAGAATGTTTGCTGGTGACTTACAGAGGAATCCTTCCTTGAGAATTGCCCTCAGTCAAAGGGAGGTGTCTCACGCAAGGTTATGTTCCCGGTGAGGGAGGTGTCTCATGCAAGGTTATGTTCCCGGTGGGGCAGCCCCCATCCAATGACTAGTCAAGACCAGAGTACATCACAGATATAGAGGACAAACTAGTGGTTACCAGTGGTGGTGGGGGGTGGATAATAAGAGTGGGGGACTGGGAGGCACACACTATTGGGTGAAAGGTTACAAGGATGTACTGTACAACACGGGGAATAGAGCCAATATTTTGTAATAATTGTAAATGGAAAGTAACCTTTAACACTATATAAAAAATTTAAAAATAAAATATAAAGTACAAAAAAGAAGACCAGAGAACAAAGCCTTGCCCTTGCCTCAAAACAGGACGTATCTGAATGGCTATCTCAGCTTCCGAGCTCCTCAGAGGATTGACGGAGGCCTCTGTGGCAACTGCATTGCAGTTCAACCTCTGCCTCTGCTCAGCCCTGCTCCCTTCACTCCATACAAGGGTATAGAGGGGAGAGCACTCCTCAGTCAACCTTGGCAGCCAAACTCCATTTCAGAGTCTGTTTCCAGGGAACCCAACCTCAGACACAATCAATGGGGTAAAAAATAAAGAGGAAGAGGTACTGACTCCACCTTACAAAACATAGAGAGGCTTTGGCTAGAACAATACAGTTATTGCAAGTAGTAACTCTGATGCAGATCTGACGATTTGTTAAAACATTTGTGTCAAACTAGAGAGGAACTTCCTGTGTTATGCCACGAGGATAACTGTGATTCACTCAAACTTTTCCCCCCAAAATCCAAAATTGAATTTCTTCTAATTATAAAACTAAGGCTTGTTCATTTTAGAAAATTTACATAATAGAGAAAAGTATAACCAAGAATGTCAAAATTACCTGAAATTCTACCACCAATATATAATTGTTATTAAACTGGCCTTCCAGATATTTCACTATGGACTCATCACACACATGCATGTTTATCTTTTTACAAAAAAAAAAAATATATATATATATACACATATATATATATAGTTGTTTTCTCATTTAACCAAATAAAAATATCATTTTTACTGGCTGTTCAATATTCAATTTTATGGTTTACATAGAATTTAACTCAATGTTCTACTGACACATTTAGATTTCCCTAATTTTTCAGTATTCTAAATTATGTTGAAATAAATATCCTATTCTCTCTGATCAGATTAATTCCTTTGCATTCTTTCTGAGAAATTATACTTCCAAAATAATGTGCATTCTTTGACATTTTGCTACCTATTGTCAAATTGTTTTCCAGGATATTTGCATCAGTCTATACTCCTACTAATAGTTTATGAAAGTGGCTCTTCCCCCCATACCTGTCTCATTCTTTTACTTCTTTTCTAACTTAACGTGTAAAATGCAACCTCATTACTTCAACTGACATTTCTATTTAGCACAGAAGGCATGTTTATCATATCAGCCTATGCCCCAATTGTAAGAAAGAAAATATGCTTTTGATGGCAAAAATTAAGATTCAAAAAGCTTAGACCATGCTGGAACAGTAAGCTGAACAAATAAAATGAGTTTTAATAGGGGTCAGAATAAGGTTTCAAGATAATACTTTTCAATTAACCACAGAAGAATAGGATGAAGGAGATTTTCTTAACAAAGTCAGCATGAAAAAGACCTAGGTATTTAACTGAATGAAAGTTCAGATTGAGCCGATGATGAGATGAGGCCACCAGAGACTTTAAGGGAAAGTTAGTTTCCGTTCATTAGAAGCACAGCATCCAAGACAAGGTTGGTCTCTCACTGTTCTGAAATGGCTACCCTAAGCCTGTAATATTTTGTTCAGGGCAACGTTTCCCACTAGATAGCTAGTGGGAAGCTGCTGCATAGCACAGGGAGATCAGCTAGATGCTTTGTGACGACCTAGAGGGGTGGGATAGGGAGGGCGGGAGGGAGGCTCAAGAGGAAGGGGATATGGGCATATATGTATACAGGTAGCTGATTCACTTTGTTGTACAGCAGAAACTAACACAACATTGTAAAGCAATTATAATCTAATAAAGATTTAAAAAAAAAAGAAGGGGAAAAAAAAAAGTTACAGGAATCCAAATGTGGTACAAGACAACTGGCCGGGATTCTTCCAAAACAAAAAAAATTAATGTCATGGGGGAAGAAAAGGTGGAAGGATTGTTCTGGGTTAAAAGAAAACTAATAAAACATAATAAAAACAATAGATGAATGTTAAAAAAAAAAAGTCTATTGACTAACTGTAATACCTCCAGAAGCCAGGAGAATAAAGTATCTATAAAACAGATCATACAAAGAATAGTTGAAGAAATCAGTAATATTTAACCCAGTAAATAAAATTAAAGATGGCTTGGGATGGGTAAGCATGGACTGGAAGCTACAGGGATATAACTTGGCTGTCTTTAAATATTTGAAGAGTTGTCATTCAGAGGAAGCATATGATTTCTTCTCTATCGCATCAGAAGGCAGAACTAGAAGCAGTGAATAAAGGTTCACAAAGGCAGGTTTTATTTCAATATTAGGAGGAAATGCCGAATGATTAACGCTGCTCAAATGTGAAATAAAATTGACAGGTCAATTTTTCTTCTCATTAAACCACCACTGAGCCCTTTTTCAGTCCTCAATCACTCAGGTATCATCTAAGTCTCTACGGTGTTCTCAGCCTGCACTAGGCCCTGTCTGGGGGTGGGGGGCAGTGGGGTGCCAGTACCGTCAGCTTCTCTCCCTGTATCCTCTGCTCACTTTCACTAGAAGTAACGATTTCTCTCAGGCCCCAGGAAGTGCAATTCAATTTCTGCCTTCCTACCTTTTCTTAAGTATCTTGTTTTTTAAACACTTTTCTGAATTCTGAACAATTTCCAGCTTTAATCAAACCTTTAAAAAACAGAAAGAGTTCAGATAATTCCATCTGGTTCTACTTAATTGAATTGCTCCCAACACCAAACCTTTATGGAATCTGCACTGAGCCACACCTGATTTTCTCTCCTAGCACAGTGAGCAAAGGGGTTCTCTGCGAATTGTGCTCACTGTCACTTCTCTTCCAGCAACCTGCCTCCCATCCTAACCCCAGGCTAGTTGCCACACACACAGATGTGGATTCTAACAGTTTTCTGTGTGTCAGAAAAAGAAACACCTTGGTCGATCCTATGGATCTTTATATCTTTGGATGTATATGTAGAGCAAACCATGCTTTCTGGGCAAAATTATATCCCAATAGGGAACATCCATCCAGTGAAACAAGACGATGAAAAACGGCCATAGTCACTGGGCCTCTTCTTTTCCTTTCTTTAAGATGTTACTATTAAAACAGTCTATCATTCAAAAGTACCTTCTCAAAAAGAGTCTCCAAACCTGCTCACGGCTCTTCAGGTGTGTTCTGGGTTTTCAGCACACTCATCAGGGCCCCTTCCTTGATTCCTTCAAGGCCTCAGTCCACACTCCTCATGGCCAAGCCGGCGGATGCCAAGTACACACACACATGGAGAGAGTGCACTTGGGTTATAGCTACAGGGCAAATGAATGAGAGACTGGTCACCCTATCCTTGTGATCTACATAAAGAGACAAACCAAATAATCTGCTTAGCGTATATGTACAGAAGTACAGAGTACCCTTCTGAAAGCAGATTCACGTGGGTAGTAAAATCTGCAAAATGATTCAGGATATTTCAGTCATTATAGCCAATTAAAGAGATATTACGGAGGAAAGAAAGAGAAGGGGCGGATCTAATTTACAAACAGATGACGTTCCAAATTCATTCAGAAATCAGAGTGTTTTCCATATATACAACCTTATATAATACACATTGATTTCTAGGCAAATCCAAAGGCAAATCCAAATCTAGGCAAATAAAAAGGCTTTTATTTTAGCCTATTTGGAACTTGGATGGGTGGCGAGTGTATCCTAAAACTGAAACTAATAGCAAACATGTTTTAAACGCGTGACATATGCCAGTTATTACCCCCATTTAATCTTTACCACAATACGATGAGTTAGGTGTTTTTTATTATTATTATTGTTATTATTATTATTAGCAGCAGCAGCTCGAATAGGTGGGAAGACTGAAGCTTGAGCTACTAAATGCTAGCAAAAGTTCTCAAGACAGGTCTTTCAGTTGCAGAAACCCATCACTTTAACCACTATTCAGTACTGCCTCCAACCTACCCACTGCATCTCATGTTTCTAAGACAAGGTATCCTGAGTTCCAACTGGAGACACCAAGAACCCAACACCTCTGCAGCCCTAAAGCAGAATGTGGATTCTACCTGTGCCCAGCCAGTTCCCTACTGAGTAAAACAAATGGCTATTCCTCTGTTCTGAGCCCATTAATTTGGGGGGAAATGAGAGGGAAAAGCGCAAAGAGGAGAGAAGCGTCTCACGCTGCCAGGAGGGAAACCCCAAAGAGACTGCCAAGACAGGCCCAACTGCGGCCAGGAGCCCTCCCAGATGTCCATTCAAAAGGAAACTTCACCCCATTGGTGAACTTAAGTTAGACACCGTGGTATTAAATACCCTTTAGGTCTACTGAATGGTTCCAGTTAGACTGGCCCCTGACTTCATGAAGATTATACTCCATGCTGTAGCTAGTAGAGAACACAAGGACCCTGAGTGTTTGGCCCAGCTCTGACACTCGCTAGAGTGTACTGTTGGTCAATTCTCTTCTTTGAGTCTCCACTTAAATAGAGGAAGTTTGGACAAGATAATGATTTCTAAGACCTATTCTTTTTTTTTTTTTTAACTGAAGTATAGTTGATTTACAATGTTATGTTAGTTTCTGGTATATAGCAAAGTGACTCAGTTATACATATATATATATTCTTTTTTCATATTCTTTTCCATTATGGTTTATTACAGGATATTGAATATATCAATAGTTCCCTGTGCTATACAGTAGTACCTTGTTGTCGATCCATTCTATATATAATAGTTTGCACCTGCTAATCCCAAACTCCCAATCCAACACTTCCCCACCCCACCTTCCTCTTGGCAACCACTAGTCTGTTCTATATGTCTGTGAGTCTGCTTCTGTTTCGTAGATAAATTCGTTTGTGTCATATTTTGGATTCCACATATAAGTGATATCATATGGTATTTGTCTTTCTCTGTCTGGCTTATTTCACTTAGTATGATAATCTCTAGGTCCATCCATGTAACTGCAAATGGCATTATTTTATTCTTTTGTACAGCTGAGTAATATTCCATTATATATATATGCATATATATATATATATATATACACATACCATATATTCTTTACTCATCTGTCAATAGACATTTAGGTTGTTTCCATGTCCTGGCTATTGTGAATAGTGCTGCTATGAACATTGGGCTGCATGTATCTTTTTGAATTATAGTTTTCTCTGGATATATACCCAGGAATGGGATTGCTGGATCATATGGTAACTCTATTTTTAGTTTTTTTGAAGAACCTCCATACTGTTCTCCATAGTGACTGATCCAGTTGACATTCCCACCAACGGTGTAGGAGGGTTCCCTTTCCTACACATCCTTTCCAGTATTTGTGAGGTGGTACCTCATTATAGTTTTGATTTGCATTTCTCAAATAGTTAGCAACGTTGAGCATCTTTTCAAGTGCCTAGTGGCCATCTGTATGTCTTCTTTGGAGAAATGTCTATTTAGGTTCTAAGACCTATTCTAAAAGGCTTTTAATTCTAGTCACCTTTTTCACTGGCACTGCTAAGATCCAGGAAACATAAACCACAAGCACAAGATGAACTAGTAAAATTAAGAGTGAGGAAGGGAACTTCACTGGTGGTGCAGTGGTTAAGAATCCACCTGCCAATGCAGGGGACACGGGTTTGAGCCCTGGTCGGGGAAGATCTCACATGCTGGGGAGCAACAAAGTCCATGTACCGCAACTACCGAGTCTGAGCTCTAGATCTCGAGAGCCACAACTACTGAGCTCACACGCCACAACTACTGAAGCCCACAAGCCTAGAGCCCATACTCCACAACAAGAGAAGCCACCACGATGAGAAGCCTGCGCACCGCAACCAAGAGCAGCCCCTGCTCACCGCAACTAGAGAAAACCCGCACAGAAACGAAGACCCAACGCAGCCAAAAATAAATAAATTTATTTATTAAAAAAAAAAAAAGAGTGAGGGAGAAAATTTTAAAAGTTTCTTCTCCAGTCATGCCTGCACCAACCCTAGAGTAATCTGGAGGTAATTTTAAGGCTTGTTAAACTGTCACGGTTGTCTTTGCTTCACCTACTACTGTAAAGCTTCTATTCACATTGAAGCAGTCTTGTCTTTAGAAAGTCCTAAATTCAAATAGCTGTAAGTGAAATATTTAAAAGATAAGTTTAGAGGAAATAATGGTTAATATTTGAAATCAATTAGCATTCCTGTCTACCCACCAGTAATGGAGATTTCACCTGCTGCTAACCTTCCTGTGGTTTTGAGGGAGAATGATCTGTTAAGAGAAATTCACAAAGAGAAAACACAACTGGGGGGGAGGGGCGGCTCATGAATATGAATGAGCAAAGTCAGAGGTGTCTGAACAATCCAAATGAGACACCTCTCCTCTTAAACTTTGCAAGATGGAAGGCAGCCAAAAAGGATTCTTCTGCAGCCTGATAAGTAGGCAATCCTTAATTAAATAAGCAGGATAAAATAAAGAGCAATTGCAAAATGGAAAAATATAGAGCATAGAGAATTAGTATGCCCACTTCTGTGATCTACTACAGTTCCACATGAATGAGAAATGAGACAGACTTAATGACATTTGGCTTGCTTTGTTAATGCTTTACCACAGGGATATCCTCTGTATGGACATATTTTCCAAATAAAACATGGGTAGGAATCAACAGACAAGAAATGGTTGAAATATTCATTTTTCTCCCAATTCAGTTAAAAGAACATTCTCTATTCAAAACTATTATTTCCTCAGATCAAAATCTATATTTTGTGGAATAAATAATATATTTTCTGAATAATAATCCTTAATGCTTAGATATGGGTGGTTCTTATGCACTCATTTACCCAACAGTCATTTGCTGAGTATCCCTGATGAGCCAGGCATTGGGTAAATAAAGCTCCCATCAAATAAACACATGCTATGCACTCACTGTATTCATTACATTATTTAATTATCATGACAGCTTGCAAGTGAGACATAACAGCTCCTGTTTATAGATGAGAAAAGTGAGGCTCAGAGAGGTTTAACTTCTCCACGTTCTCATGCTTATGTTTAACGGAGCCAGGGGTTAAAAGATAAAATGAGGCATATTAAAAATTGTAAGTGTTTATTTGAGTAAAAACTGATTTTAACAGGGCAGCCCCAGACTGGAAGTGGTTAGGTGTGCTCCACCAACATGAGCTTGGGGAGAGGCTTATCTAGAGAAGTTGTGGAAGCAAAGAAAGGAAATTATACGATTTGCTATAGCTTAAAGCCTAGTTGACTGTTTGTGATCGATTGTCCTTAGATTTCAATTTTATAACCTTGAGGCATTTACGGGCTTAGATTTTGGGCTGCTTACACAGGCTGCCACAGCATTAGAGTCACCTCATTCTAATGACCAGGATGTTTAATTAATTTAACACAGACTTAAAACCCAAGTTTGATTCCAAAGTCCGTGATCATTTCATGGTACCAAAATGCTTCCCAGAGACTATGAAGTCAAACAGTTCTTGAATAGCCCTGCTGGTACTCAGACCCTGCTCAAGGAGTTTATTGCCCTAGTGGAGCTGGCAAATATGTAATTAGAATGGAGCTTGGCTTGATAGCTTTGAAACCACAGACGCTGATCTCGTTAGGCCTCGGTTTCCTCATCTACAAAACAGGGATAATAATAAGTCTGTTGCCATGTGGTAGTTGTAGATTAAATGAGATAATTGGAGTAGAATTCTTATTTCATAGTTCAGTAGTGACAAGCATTCAGTAAATGTTAGCTATTATTCTATTCTTTGACATATGGAGACTGCCTCTGCTCCCTGCAGGGTTTTATGTGAGAGTGCCCATCCCAGGCTGTTACGTGTGTATGTTGAAAAAGGAAATATGTTATTTTTGTTTCTTTGTACCTCCCTTCCGAATTGCTATGTTTTCTTATGGCTTGGTAGTCTGGATACGATTTTCATAGGTTATAAACTCAGAGAGGAAAATGGAGCTCTTTCTTTTACACTGACTTTAAATTTTTCTATAGGTGGACTTTATTTCTTTCTCAGTCCCCAATTTTCCCCCGATGGCAGAAAATTAATTCACTCACTTCTGGATAAAACTCAGACAAATTCATTGATGTCTTAGTCAAACAGAGGTCTTGGCAAATCTTAGTCCTTCAAGGTTTCCTCCTTCCTCCTGTCCCTCTCTGTGGCCCAGGCATCAAGGGATCTTGGCCCTTGATCCCTGAGAAGTCTTTTCTCAAGGCGTGGCAGTGATTATCTCTTCCAAGCATTTGCCAAAGTCTACTTTAAAAGCTCAAATGCTAAGACTTGAACGTTTTTTCAAGTGAAAACCCTAGCCTAGGGATATGGAAGGTGGAAGGCCCTCCCTGCTGCCCAAATAGGGAGAAAGTACAGGACGTCCTGAGCAAAAACAGCACTTCAGTGACTATGTCAAAATATTACCCGGCTACACAAGCACAAAAACCTACTCAAATTAACAAGTAAAACGGGGGAAAAAGGAGGCTTACTTTTAGGGTACAGGGATTTCATAGACTTCAATATCAAGAAGCAAAAGAAAGCTGAGCTTCTGGAAACACCAACACCAAAAAAACTCAAGGTCCAAGCTCACTCTCTCTGTGCTCTGCTTTCACTCTCCAGAACTTGTGGTTTCTCTCTTCTGCCTCTTTCTGTGAATCTGCACCATTCTCTCTCTGCTTCCTTTGTTTAAGCATCTTGCATGTAGCCTCAAAACAACTTCCCTAACCCCGACTCTATGTGACTTTTCAGCTCAAACCCTGTAGCTGGTTTCTGTTGTCACCGAGTTTCTTAGCACAGAAGTCTCACCAGGGAGACCCTGCCTGGTAGGGCTCCTGTGTTAGAGCTAGACCTCACAGAATGCTGACCAGTTTGTGGTTTAATGGCTTTTAGGTCATTTATCCATTTCTAGTCCCATAAACTATTGCTATGGCACGCATCCTGAAACACATCTCTTAACATTTTCTGATTATAGAAGAAAAGGTATTACAGATACCGCATGCTAAAAGTAAAAAGAAGAATAAATGAGTCTTATTCAGAAAAAACTGCTCTTATCCAAGGCTGTGGAGGAAACTACCTTTGACTGACCCAGCCGCAGTTCTGGAAGTTTCCTAGGTCATGAATCTATCCACATTATTTCTATCTGCCAGTGTCTTCTAGTGTTGGAATATCTAAGAGGAAGGTAATATATATGTAAATATGTTTACTATCTTATTATAGATTCCTTCTTAGAGATTAGAGGTAAGGATATTTATTTTTCCCTTGAGTAATATTTTCTGCACAAAGATATTAGCTGGATGGCCTGGAAGAGCGGCAACTGTCAGGATGTCACTGGAGGATGAGAGAGGAGGCACCGGGGGAGTTAGGGGAGGCTAAGAGGCTCTCAGGTGACTGTAAAATATTATTTCGTATTGACTCAGCCTGAGAGCAAGGGCTCTCAAAAGCCTTTCATGGGCGTTCCCTGGCTGTCCAGTGGTTAGGACTCTGCTCTGTCACTGCCGAGGGCACGGGTTCCATTCCTGGTCGGGCAGGGAACTAGGATCCCACAAGCTGTGCAGCGCAGCCAAAGAAGTAAAAATAAAAGAGAATTTTTTTTAAAAAAAGCTTTTCATGGTTGTATTTGGGGCCTCTGTAAAAGTATACTTGACAGGGTTTCTGTTATTTGAGAAGTAACTTGAAAGCAAGGATAACTGATTTAAATGAAGTGAAAAGGAAATAAAGTTTCTAGAAGAAAATTTTCTTAGAATTTGCATAACTTCTTACTGGGTAGTGTTTGTGATAAAATTATTTTTGCTGTTTTATGAAATTGATGGGATTTGTACTTAATGGAGATCATGCCAGAACTTTCTCTAAAAATTCAACCTATAGCCAATATAGTAGCAATATTTTATTTTAGCAAGAAAGACTTAGGAAAGGTAGAAGGCAGACTAAATGGAATCAGGTTCTAGTGAATCTTATCTTCATTATTTTTTAAGGTACTTTATTTAACAGAGCAAACCACAGGAGGCAAATGGATAAAATCTTAAAACAGGATTCTTAAAATGCTGGGTAAGCATTTTCTTATAGGACAGTCTGAGAATCTTCCAAGGTGGCTACACTTAGAACCTTGATGGCTAATTGTATCAGGAGAGAAGAGAGGGAAAAAGAAGCATGTGGAACAGGCAAGCATTGGCTACAAGCTGTTGAATCATCTTCACGTTAATTCTCATAAGCAGTTCATTAAGGAAGTTTCTATTTGTGTGACTTCTTGACTAGTCATTGAAATACCTAAGGAGAATTGCCAAAATCAGAAAAGAAATGTAGTGGGCATGGAAAGAGACATGGAAAACTTAAAAATCAAATCCTGCCTTGAAGGGAGAATAAAAGAGTACATGGCAAGATCTGACGACAAAGTTGGTCAAGTTTACGTTTTGGGGAAGATAGATGTTTGAACGTATCTCCTATGCTTTAGAAACCAATCCTCTCCTCTTTTGTTACAGCATGTTTCATCTGTAAAAATGACTGTAGAGGGCTTCCCTGGTGGCGCTGTGGTTGAGAGTCTGCCTGCCGATGCAGGGGACACGGGTTCGTGCCCCGGTCCGGGAAGATCCCATATGTCGCGGAGCGGCTGGGCCCGTGAGCCATGGCCGCTGAGCCTGCGCGTCCGGAGCCTGTGCTCCGCAACGGGAGAGGCCACAACAGTGAGAGGCCCGCGTAACGCAAAAAAAAAAAAAAAAAAAAGATTGTAGAAATATATTTCCAATACTGCCATAACCTGTCATCTGTATATAACTTCTACATTTGAAAAACATGCACCAACATTAGGCAAGCCTTAAACAGAGCAAGGACTCTTACCTGTTAGAAAGCATGCTGCTGCACAAGTGTGCACCATCTGGAGTGCACACTTGGAGTGATGGATCGGTGAGTACAGCAAAATGAGAGACGTGACCTTGTGATATGAAGGAAATTGACTTAGAAGTTGTACAATCTGGAATACTTTGAAACCTAAGTGAAGTTTGAGTCTGTGGAGTCCTATGTGAACAATAAATCTTTAATGTGTGTGCCTATGCTCGTATGGAAGAAAAATTTATTTAAAAGTATCCTTTTCCTTCCAAAAGAACTATCCATAATTAGCAGAGAAAATTAAATGTTAAATATATATATTTATTCCTCCATGGAAAGTGGTGGTTCCAGATGCTACCACGTGATTCTTTTGCTACAAGGTAACTTCTGGAAGGTAATCTGAGAGGTTAAACCAGCGGTCCCCAACCTTTTTGGCACCAGGGACTGGTTTCGTGGAGACAATTTTTCTCCCGGGGGGGGAATGATGGTTCAGGCGGTAATGTAAGCGCGGCAGATGAAGCTTCGCTCACTTGCCTGTCGCTCACCTCCTGCTGTGCGGCCCGGTTCCCAACAGGGGAGATATTATACAGAGTGGAATCTTGGAGCAAACTAAGAACAAGACCAAAGAACAGTCAAGCCTCCTGGGATCTAGAACGGGGAAACCATAAGGAACTGAGGCTACTCTCTCTGTCGGTTTCTGGGGAGACCACTATGACCTCCCTGTACACCAGCTTCAAGTTTTCCTCCTAGCAGCCAGGCTTTGCATGCACAATTTACATATGGCCATTATGGCCACACTGCACGTAGATTTACCTGCTATGCTCAACACCAACTTCCTTCTGTTCACTCAATATTAAGAATCAATTGGCTAGCTCATGTCCTGGGGACAGGCCATACCTGTAGTAGCTCACTGGCCAGCCTACACGAAGATCTTACTGGGACAAGGTGTGATTCCTCCTCCCATTAGACTCGACCTTTGGGACAGTGGCCTACCATAAGACATGATCATAAACTGCAGGGTTTATACAGGGTAAATTTCCCCAGACAACTGTGCAGGCTAGTGGGTACCCTGAAATGTAGTTAGTACTTCAAAATATTAATATTGCTTATTTGACAGTCACATTGCATGATTACGGGAATTTGCTTACCTTTTTTGATGACTGATTTTTTCCCAGTAGATGGTCATTTTCCCCATGAATTTTGATTGGAAAGCATCTGCTCAGCTATAGGACTCCACTTATAGCTGAAATCTGTCCACTGCCGTTTCCTTCCTTCAGACAATTTTGTCATCTTCCCAAACCTCTAAATACTACCCTCAAAACATGTATCTTACTTCAAGAAATGAAATCCATTAGACTTGACATATTCCGTGCAGACCCACACGGCAGCCTTGCAAGTGTGTAGCAGACACAAGGCTTACCCTAAGCCCTGGTTATTGTTACTTTAATGGAAAATCCCTTTGAAGTGGATCAAAATATGATTTGTCAGCGGAAGGATGATAAAACCCCTAAACTGGAGAAATATCAAAAAGCAAGGCCTGAAATTGACTGTAACATTCTTTGCATGTAACATTTGTGTTTTATTTTCACCTTAGGGCAAGAAGCTGATGGATATTACTTGTCGGGTCTTGTGTGCTCTCATCAGCCCTTCCCTTCCGGACCTCAGCAGCAGCACCTGAAAAGGCTGCTTCTCCCTCAAGGAAAGATGCTAACACAGGATCAGTTGGGTCAGATATTGTCTTGGAGCACAGCCTTCTCCACTGGACCACACAGGAAGCACATAGTTGGAGGCTGCAACTCACCTCCTGTCTTTCTCTGGACTCCTCTACACATCAAACACCTCCTGCTGCCGGTCCTTTTTTTTTTTTTTTTTTTTTTTTTTTTGCGGTACGGGGGCCTCTCACTGTTGTGGCCTCTCCCGTTGCAGAGCACAGGCTCCAGACGCGCAGGCCAAGCGGCCATGGCCCAGAGGCCCAGCCGCTCCGCGGCATGTGGGATCCTCCCAGACCGGGGCACGAACCCGTGTCCCCTGCATCGGCAGGCGGACTCTCAACCACTGCGCCACCAGGGAAGCCCTGCTGTTCCTATTTTATGGGCAAAGCAAAGTTCAATGGTCTACACAGCCTGCTTGATTAAGTTCACAATGAATATAATCACAGGACTTAATAACTGCACGGTGCTTTATAGAGCATTTTTACAGGCATTGTTATTGTTATTATCATTACAGTGAACACCATTTTATTCAGCAGTTGCTCGGTGCCAGACATCATGTTACTGGTTTATATATGAAATTTCACTTACAGATTTGGTATCCACAATGAGCTGCGAGATATATAGATGAATATCATGACCTGATTTATGTGGAAATTCAGGTTAAAAGAGGTTTTGTGAATTGCCCAAAGTCACAGAATCAACACATAACCAATTATAATTAGACTTCATTTGTAACATTGATTGAGTTCCTACAATGTTCCAAACACACGCTAGGTGCCAAGGCTACAGAGATGAACACCAAGGACCTGTATTTGTTTAGGAACTACAGCCTGGTTCATTAGTTTTCTTAAGAAATAGAGTGCTTAATGAATATCAGGTCCCCTAGAAATAGCAATGAATAAGACAGTCCTTCCCTGCAAAAAGCTAAATAAAGTGGGTCTTAAATCTTACTGTGCATAAAAATACCTAGGGAACTTGTTTAAAATGCAGATTACTGGGTCCAACCCCCAAAGCCAAGAAAGCACCTTTTAAACCAGTATCCCAAGTGCTTTCCATACAGGTTCTCTGCAGACCAGACATAGAGAAGCCCAGCTCTGGTGAATGAGACAAAGGAAGAGGCCATCTGAGGAGAGTGGGAAAGATGCTACAATGAGAATAAGTCCCAGCACGCTGAATGCTGGCCTAGCTCAGAGCAGGGCTTCCGGCCCAGCTGGGGCGAAGGTAAGATGAACAAAGGACTTGAGGCTGCAGCTAAAACCCAGCCTGTCAGTTTCAAGCTCTAATCCCATTTACTGGCAGAGTGAGTCCCAAGGAATAATGGTTGTCCTCTTTTGAAGGCTGACTCACATAGAAGAGGGATTTTGGAATTAGGCTCAATTAAGTCCAAGTGGCAGCTCTCCCACAAACTTCTCCCACAAAATTGACTGGAGACAATTTACTTAAATTCTTTGATTCTTAGTTTCTTCATCGGTTGAATGGACATAGTGATATTTTTTAGAAGGTCATTATAGGAATTAGAAATAAAACAGATGCAATAAATGCTAGCTATTGTTAATATTATTTCCTTATAAAATGACTATTTTTCTCTTTAAAAAAAGCTTTTAAGACAATGTTAATATTTCCCCCATTTTAGCTTAGAATAGGCACTGTAATAATGATAAGGCTGGACTTGTAATTCAAAACCATGAGACGACCCCACAAAAGACTAGAGTGATTTTCCTGTGTTTGATGGCTGAATGTTTCCATGTACATGGAAGATGACAGTACAGGTTAGGAATTTCACTGCCAAGGATTTACAGCGCACAGCATGGATATGCAACACTACTGGTGAGCAAGGATATTCATCAAAGAGTTAAATATATTATGGTATGTCCACAGAGGATGGAGGCAAATACTGAAGAGCTGTTAAAATGTTAGGTAGACTTACAGTTCTAACATGGAAGAATACTTGAGACATATTAAATTTAAAACATGTTTCAGAAGAGTAGTTAAAATTGAATCCTGTTTGTATAAAGGAAAAAGGTTAGACCTGTTAAGCAGGAACAGCTAACTTCTCACTAAAATGCTTATTCACTTCTTCCTGGAGCTGTTCAAAAGGCTTTATATGTATTATACAATTTAGTTAACACAACAGCCCTAGGAGCAGATACTCATTACCTGCATTTTATGCATGAGGAACCTGAGGCACAGAGATGTTAAGTAAGTTTCCCAAGGTCATACAGGTAGTAAATGGTGTGCTGAGATCAACAGAGTTCTAGCCAATGAAATGTGAACGGAGGTGTGGTGCTCTACTCCCAAGCTACGCCCATAAAAACCCTCCCCTGTGCTCCACGGGAAGACATGATGTAAATGTAAAACCTGTAGGTGCCTATTATGTGAAGTTTAGCATTAAAAGAAAGGTCGCCAAGATGACTGACATTTTATTTGTTCATATTTTTATGGTCATATCTACTGAACATCAAGATAACTATCTGAAAGCTGAAAAAGCCCATGTGGTTTTTGGCATAGTGCCGATTAGATTGGTATCCTTTTGGATTTATGTATTTTTCTGTATTGATAAGCATTTTGGTCATGTAGAGACACAACTGATAGTAAAATAGTTGCTCTGTGGAACTAAGAAACTGGTTTATTTTCACAACTATTGCATTGAAACAAGTGCTGGAATATGAACCTGAAGAGTAAATACCTGCCACTTACGAACTGTATGACCTTTGGACAGGAGTCACCTGAAACCCCTGCTTAGCCTTAAGGGAAGCCTTCAATCTCCCCTTAGTCTTCTTTGCATCTGTAAATATGTTGTGACAGTGATTAAATAACAAGAAAAATCTTTGAACATTTTAAAATGCTATAAAAATATATCATTACCAATCCTCAGGCTGACTGAAAATTAAAAACACCATGTGTTACTCCTTCTGTATTATAATAATAATATCCTCAACTAGACTTTAAGCTCTGTAAAGAAGGTCAGTACTCTGGCTCACCAAATTTTTTTTTTTTTTGCGGTACGCGGGCCTCTCACTGTTGTGGCCTCTCCCGTTGCGGAGCACAGGCTCCGGACGCACAGGCTTAGTGACCATAGCTCACTGGCCCAGCCGCTCCGCGGCATGTGGGATCCCCCCAGACCGGGGCACAAACCCGTGTCCCCTGCATCGGCAGGCGGACTCTCAACCACTGCGCCACCAGGGAAGCCCTGGCTCACCATTTTTATCCCTAAAGCCCAGCACAGTGTCTGGTATATGCAGGCTGTATTGGTCATGCGTCGACCAGAGAAGCAGAACCATGATGAGTGTTGTAAAATAAAGGAGCTTGTTGTCTGCCTCTGATGTGCGGCCTGAAGCCGCAATAGGTAAGCTGGAACAGTACTTGAGAAGGACAACTGGATAGAAAGCAGGGGAGAGTAAGGAGAAACAGGAACCCACATCTGTCCCTCACCACCTCCAGCCTCAATGACGCAAGTGATCTGCAGGAAAAGCTAATGCCGTTGACACAGAGCAACATGTGCGCCCACCTAGGGAACAGAGAAGCTGCAGCAGACGATCCAGCAAAAGCCGGAGAAGCTGCAGGCCCAGGTGTGGCCCACCTGGCCACCAAGGTAAGCCAGCAGATCAGTGACAACATTCACAGGCCACCACAGTGCCTGGCACCTTGCACCAAATTTCCGAGCATGAAAAAGGGGCTGTGCTTTTTTGTCTTCCAAATACCATGCAAATTCCTCTTGTGGACACGTCTAACCCTGAAACACACATGCAAGAGAATTCTGGAAACCAGTTTCAGTTTAGTAAAGCTGACATAGTACCAAGCCACCACATAGGCACTTAATAACTTCCTCTTAAATAAATTAATGTATTTCAACATATAAGCATAGCTATTTTAAAGTGAAAAATGAATATGCATGAGATTCATCCGTATATCTGGAGCAGAAGCTCAAGACAATGGTACAGTTGTAACCAGCACTAGAGATTCTGCCCCTGAGACCAGGAGCCTTTTCCTGTTATTCTGCCTTGCTGGCATCTTCTGGACTGGAGAGAAGAGCCACTGAGGAGGAATTAAGTCTGTGTGACAGTTGGCAAAGATGGTCAGATGGACACAGAATGGAGACGATGGAAGCTTTGGTAAGTTTCAAAATACTCCCCAAACTAGAAATAGAGGGCAAAGAGGGTTTCCATTTACTGTCTTAGCAGGGAGTTGACATGTATAGACCTGGGTATAAAGATCCTGGTGTAAAGAACTCTACCATGTCCCAAGTTTCATCAACTCCCCCATGCTGTTATTGTTTACTTCTTCCTCTCTTTCTGTACAGATTAGCAGTAAATTCCTCAAAATGAAAACAATGCAATTGGCTTTATTTGAAGAAGGAAAAGAGGGCTGGGAGCCATCAATCAACAAACTGATCAATCTTTCATTCAATCTAGTATTTCTTATTCCTTTTCATCACATTTTATTTTTGGATTTACGTACAATTTGTGGCAGATAAATTTTTACTTATTCTTTCATGACTTTTCATTCCATGTTGTGTAGTCAAGCAAGAAAGGCAGTTAGTAGGAAATACCAGATAAATATACTTCCTTAACGCATCGAAGTGGGTCACCATCATAAATTAAATTCTATGCTTACTTTAAGCATTCATAACATTTTTATCACAATTAATTGATTTTGATTTTTAAAAGTACTTTTAACTTACTATATACGTGAAAATGGTATCAGAATAGAAAGTGAAATATCCAATTTATTGAACAAACATTATTGAGTCCACTGCATTCAGGCATGTTCTCGATGTTGTTACATCATTTCATCCTCACAGTAGCCCTGCGAGGTAGCTATTTCTATTTCCATTGTTTAAATGAGAAACGCTGATAGATTCCCAATGCTTTGCCCAGGAACACTGAAGTGGGAAAATTAGAATTTGTACCTATCTCTGTCTGATTCTAAAATGCATATTTCTTCTACTAAACCACATTGCTTTAGTGAAAAAAAAAATTTATAAATATACAAGCACAGTATGTGACATTTATCTACGTAATACACTGTTTTGTTAAGATTCAGTATCCATGATTCTATTACATGTGAGAATCATCACAGTTTCCAAAACCAAGATTTCCGAATTGCTTCTTCCCAAATCCCATACAAGTCTGTCTGTGGGATATGTGAATAAACCTTCCTTGGCAAACAATTATTTTTCTAATGTCTTTAGAGAAAATAGCCTCCTCTCTCTGTGAACGTGAGTTGCTTATAGAAAAAATTTAAAAAGACACGAAGGAACCCTCTCAAAGACCTGTTGTAAGTTTGTAAAAATGACATTTTCCTCCTTTGTAATTTCTGTTTCATGTCTGCAGCAAGACATGCTGGGCAACACGGCTTCGACACCACTCTGCCTCTTGCTTTGTCCCTGACAGCAACCAGGTTTGCAGTAATCCCTCGGAAACATGCAGCCTGCGGAGTCTAATTCTCTAGCTAAACTAGTCCCAGGAGGAGCTCAGGCACCAGCCCGAAAGGGCTCTCCATATGCTTATTACTTTCCTTCCTCTTCTCAGCTCCTCTACAGCCTAAGAAATATCACAAAGCTTATCTTAAACAAAAACAGATTATTGAAAGGCATTTGATTTTGGAATCCTATTTAAAAATCAGAATCGCACCTGAAACCTAAAAGACGCTTTTTACAAGAAGCTGATCTTCCTGATGAACCTAATGTAATAGACATAATATGCGGGGTAGCCGTATGCTGGTGACTAAGTCATCTTCGGGTGTTACTGAGATGTCTGTAAGCTTCTTTTGTCCAGAAAGGCAGTTATCACCTGCAAAGGAGTCGACACGTGAAGGCATTCTTACCATTTGCAAGCTTAGACAGTGACATAAGCAGTCCCCAGTGTACAAATGGGTTGGACTCCAGATTAGTAAGTCAAACTCTAATGGATTTTCTACTAAAAGCCATTGCCAATGTCAGTCTTTTTCTCAGACCAGCCCACGGAATTGATACAAAGTGTAACGTTTGTTTCTATAACCAAGGTCATGCAGAGACTCAACTGGAACTTGAAAATACATCTCATCCCTACTGCCTCTGACCTGGCAGGGGGAGCTGACCGCTAACCCCACTCTCACCACCCCACAAAACTCTGAGGCAAGGAGAGTGGGTTCACTCCATTTCCAAGATGAGCTCCCCTAATCTGGGTTAAGAACACCAGAGGGTTAAGAGGTAGGGAGCTCAAGCGGGCTGCGCTGAAAATGGGATAACGTGTGCACAGAGCAAGAGATGGGAAGAGTGGGAAGACAGGGGCTTGGTTGAGGGGAATGGTCTTATTCAGCAACAGCATAGAATTTACCCTCTCCTTCCACCCACGTCAGTCTTGCCCTCTCTCCTGGTCTCTGATGCGATCAGCTTGTGGATAATGATAAGGAAACAGTAGGGTGAGAAAGGAGTAGCAGCATCTGGGCAAAGTTTGGGGGCCCAGGAAATGCTAGGCCAGTCATCTTAAGTGTTAGTGTCCAAAGGGGTCCCCTAGGGTGCTTGTTAAAAGTGCACTCCCAGGTAGGGTCCAATTCATCAGCTCTGGAGAGCAAGCAGCCCAGGTGATTTTGAAGCAGACCACGCTTTGAGAAACAGCTATTCTAAATATAGAAAGGAAGGAAATAAACCAGCCTTACATAAATGCCTGGTGCCTAGTATTCTGCACAAGCGCAACATGAACTCTCTCACAGCATGAGGGCTGTAAATAAATTTCTGCTTTGCTTTTATCTCCAACTTTGCCTCTACTATGTGTTCAGTGAAGAAGGCTTTCCTCAGTGAAAATGAACCACTTGATGGTTCATGTTTCTCATTCCCAGAAAGCTTACACACACACACACACACACACACACACACACACACACTCACGCACGCACACACCTACAGATTTGTGAACCCCAGCCTGGCTTACCCTGCTTCTCAAACTCCAATGTGTCTGCACATCAGAGATCTTGTTAAAATGTGGGTCATTCAGTAGGTCAGGGTGGGGTCTGAGTTTTATCACTTCTAACAGGCTCCCAAGTGATGCCGATGCTATTGGTCCCAGGACCACCTCTGAGCAGCAAGGGGCTGGAGGACAGAGAGAGCAGATGAACAAAGATAAGAAATTTGTTACTGGGATCAGCACGATCTTGAGTTGGCTTTGGGCCTCCTGGGGCTGGCAGATGTTTAAAGCAAACTATCTTATGGGGGTGCTCAGGAGCTCCCCAGAGATTTGTATCCCTGGGGGTCTCCAACTTGCAGTGATCTTGACCTGGTTTATAAATCTCTCTTCTGGGTTCTCACTTGCTTTATCTTCACCAGCCCTTAGGAATCTAGATCTACCTCTATTTTCTTGCTGCTAGGCTCTCTTTGGCTCTCTGGATGCCCCTACTGGGCCAAGACTAAAAAGATATCTCTCTCTCTCTCTCTCTCTCTCTCTCTCTCTGTCTATCTCTCTCTCTCTGTCTATCTCTCTCTGCACCTATCTCTCTGTGTGTGTCTATGTCTCTTACTCTCACTCTCTGTCTCTCAGTGTCCCTGGTGCATGGAAAACCCTTGTACAACCTCTGCCTTGATAAATCTTGGGATTGCAGGCTGATTCCAAAGCAACAGACACTCCCCTGTCTGTGCCACCAAAGCACATCTGAGATGAGCTGAGTTAGTTAGCTTATCTCTCATCCTCTAGATCTCCCTAGTGAGAGACAGACTTCTGTCCACTAAAACCCCAGCAGCAGGGGTCACATGCTGAGCTTTCTGAGTCTTCTACTTAAAGTCTCCCTCTCTGGTCTTGAAGTTAAGGAGGTATAATCTCCATCCACTCTCCCTTTCAGAGGTTAGAAAAGAGATAGGGCTCAGAACACAGCTTTCTCCAAATATGCCCATCTCACTAAAATGTTATGTTATTTGGTAACAGATAAATGATAATTTTTTTTTTTTTTTTTTTTTTTTTTTTTTGCCGTACGCGGGCCTCTCACTGTTGCGGCCTCTCCCGTTGCGGAGCACAGGCTCTGGACGCGCAGGCTCAGCGGCCATGGTTCATGGGCCCAGCCGCTCCGCGGCATGTGGGATATTCCCGGACTGGGGCACGAACCCGCGTCCCCTGCATCGGCAGGCGGACTCTCAACCACTGCGCCACCAGGGAAGCCCAATAATGCTATTTCTTTAAAGCAAAGAGATAATCAATACAGAATTGAGGATAGTGATTACTTCTCACTGGGTCACAGATTTAGTTTCAATGATTTTGAAAATATTCTAGCTGTTATGTGGCAGGTTCACATAAGTGCTTGTTTTATTATTGTGCATTTGAAGGGGTTCAAAACACACACCCCCAAAATATGCTGCTTTGGCATATTGATTATTTTGAGTTAAAGGCACTTGAAAAAACAGCATTTGCAAGAAGGGCGCTCTGACCTTCCTTTTTCCCTCTGGTAGCAGAAGATGAAATTCCCATGTGAAGGATGCCTTCCCTAAACCAGAAGGAAAGAAAACTTCTTATCACCAGAGATGAGGAATCAAGGCCAAGAGAAGTTGGTACAAACAGACCTTGTTAAAACAACTCCTACCTTCTTTTAGTCTCCCCATATTTTGTATTTACTTTTCCACAATTGCCACCCTTTGTTCAACCTAGTATATAAGCACTAGCCACTTCTTTTGAGTCTTCATTTTCCTGTGGGGACTCCATGCACACATAAAATGTTATAAAATGTGTATGCTTTTCTCCTGTTAATATGTCTTATGTCAGACCCAGCAAGAAACCCAAAGCATGTAGCGGAGTAACTTTCCCTCCCCTACGCATTATGACCTATATTTTTATGTTTATCTTTATCTATTTGTGTTACATGAGAAAAAGGAATTTCAAGCGTGTAAATACATAAGCTATCAATCACTGTGTAACAAATCATGTAAACACTTAGTGGCTTAAACAATGATTTATTCTTGCTCTCAATTTTGTCAGTTTACTAGGAAGTCCCTCTGCTCCCTGTGGTACTAGCTGGAGTCTCTCATGAAGCTGTACCAGCAGGTGGAGAGGCTGGGCTGGAAGATCCAAGAAGACCTTACTCTTGGATCTAGGGGTTGTGGTGCTGGCTCTTAGCTGGGGCATTTTGGTTCTCCTTCACATGTCTTTTCTTTCTACATGGTTTCTGATCATCAGCGGCCTTTCCTCAAGACCTTCCTCTTTAGCAGGATAGCCTAGAGTTCCTTACAGCAAAAGCAGAAGTTGCCTGGCTGCGAAGGGTTAGGCCCAGAACTGGCAGTGCATCGCTTCTGCTACTAAACCTATTGGTTGAAGCCTGCCACAAAACCAGTCAAGATTCAGGGGAAGGGAAATAGAATCCACCTCTTGATGGAAAAAGTGGCATGTGCATAGATAAAGGGGAAGATTTACTGACAGCTGTCTTTGAAGAATACCTGCCAATTAAGCCATGGAATATTTTTCCCATAGAGGAAAGGACGGTGATCTGAGTTATAAAAACTGATCTATAGACATGAATTGACCCTAAGGGAATTTGACCAATTCCGCCTGTTCAAACTGCCATTACTCTCAGGTATTTCTATTAGGTATAAGCTCTCACATGTTAATATCAACAAAGAAAGATTACATGGGAAATAAAACAGTCTTGGTTCACAGAGGAAGAAACATGTGCAAAGATGGGTTTTGATGCCATCAAACTGTCTGTACCTAGCAAACTAAACAACCCCCAAACTAAATATTTGTAAGGGGAATCCTTGATTCCAAAACTATTTGCAGAAATGAAAATTAAACAATAGTTAATACTAACTGATGCCAAATTAGGAAGGTAAGTGAAAACTCATTATTTCTTTGCCCCAAATGAGTGTCTTCGTTCTCCTACCCTATTTCTGTTACTAGAATCACTCTTCCTCAATCAGTGAAGGTCAGATTCTCTAAGTAGAGTGGTAACTTTTTCTTTCTTCCTCCTATCAATTCTTCCTTCAAAGTATTTCTCACTTTCACCCTTCCTCTTTAGGCCTCTATCCACAATATAGCCCAGATTTGTATAGCATTAAAACAAGCTGACTATAATTTCCTTCTGTCTCTGATTTCACGCCCACCCCGACCCAGGACACTTAAACAATGTCATTCCAAAAATGCTTCTTCATCTATCCCTGTTCCCATTCAAATGTTTCATTGACTCTTCACTCTCTTCACTGACTCTGGTGGTGGCTGGGAAAATGGTTTTTGCTATTCGCTAAGAAATTTTTTTCCCCAAATGCCTCTCTTGGGAGATTCTAACTACATGACTGCTCTCTGCTTGCCTCCTTAGCCCACCCACATGCACTCAAGAAGAGAATAAGAATTACTGGTAGGAGTGGATCACATCCTTTATGTGCTAGTGTAGGGGCCGAAGTTGAGAACCATCAGACTATAAGATAAAGTCCAAATTCCTTGTCAGGTCCTTGAACTCATACCCAACTTATTTATCCTCTTAATATTTTCCCCACTACTTTTGACTGAAAACCAATTATTTCTAGAAAGAATTAAAACAGGAAACTTGGTCCCCATTATCATAAAGTTTACTGTGTCATGGGTGAGGAAAACAATAAATAAACTCATATGTAAAGGGAAGAAGCAGGGTGCTAAAGGCAGTGAGAGAAGGCAAGCTTGTGGCTGCAGAGCTGAGGAGAGAGCGTTGGTACCCTCAGTCAACCTGGATTAAGAAGGAGAGCTTCTCGGGCTTCCCTGGTGGCACAGTGGTTGAGAGTCCGCCTGCCGATGCAGGGGACACGGGTTCGTGCCCCGGTCCGGGAAGATCCCACATGTTGCGGAGCGGCTGGGCCCGTGAGCCATGGCCGCTGAGCCTGCGCGTCCGGAGCCTGTGCTCCGCAACGGAAAAGGCCACAACAGTGAGAGGCCCGCGAATCGCAAAAAAAAAAAAAAAAAAAAAAGGAGAGCTTCTCCATTCGGGTGACATATAAAAACTTCCTCTCTATGGAAATATCGTACAAGCAACTGTTTATTCTCTTATTCCTGGGCTCACCTCATGCCAAACAAGGGTGTGGGCTAAAAAGCAGGCTCGAGATCCAGGACAACATAACAATTTTCTGACAGATCCTGAAACCAGTAAGATATATTCTGGTAGATTCTGTCAACCACCCAGTGTGTCTAAAATGGGAAACAAAACAAAACAAAAAAAGGAAAGGCTGTGAGGATGTGTTGTTCATTCATATTTTGTGGGTTGTCCTACTGTTTGTTTTGTCAGCTATTTTTATTAATAATGAGCAAAACAGAAAAACAGAGTGCGTCCCAAATAGGAGATGCAAATTTAGGGTCTCTGGCTAAGGATCAGATGATGACAAAAATAAAATAGTAAGAAGTAGGACTGAAGGCTCTCTCTTGAAACCAGGAAGAAGGCTTCGGTTTCATACAACGGCATTGATGGTGTACCTCTCACTTCCACCAGGGGGAGTTTGTCCCGTGCAAACAGGTCAGTGTTAGGGATGATTCTCATGAGGAACTTGGCCCTGGAACGTGGAAGGAAAAGGTTTTGAGGCCAGACAAAGCTAGGTTTGACTCCTGGTTCCAGCACTTTCTTGCAGTATAAGCCTCAGTTTCCCCAGCTGTGAAAAGGAAAAGATAGAACCTTTCTGGCAGATATTTTGGTGAAAATTAACAGATGATATAGGTGAAGAGACTGATTCACAGTAGACTTGCAATAAATTGTAGCTGTTATTTTTGTCAACACTAGGCCAAGGTCACCTTTATTTAACATAACCGTGTACCCTAATGAAAAAGCACAGTGAGACCACCTGGGTTAGCAAATCTTCCCAACAGCTCAAGGAACCATCAAACCTTGCTGGCTGTCAGATGATAGGCAAAGATACTTGACTGCTCTAAATTTGTTCCTCAAACTCATGGGGTTAATACTTCTAAGGATTAAGAGAAATTGTTATTTTAGCGTTTAGGTCAGATCAGTGCCTGGCACATAGTAAGCACCCAATAAATGGTGAACGTTTTACTGTTATTCCCCTTTTATAAATTGAAAAGATTGATACTGTTATTTTTTTTAATTTTTGTCATGCTTTATTTTTTTAATTGCTTTATATTTTATTGGAGTATAATTGCTTTACGTTGTTGCTTTAGTTTCTGCTGTACAGTGAAGTGAATCAGCTGTATGTACACCTATATCCCCTCCCTCCTACCCCCCACCATCCTACTCATCTAGGTCATCACAGAGCACCTAGCTGAGCTTCCTGTGCATTATAGCAGGTTCCCACTAGCTATCTATTTTACACACGGTAGTGTATATATGTCAACCCTAATTATTAAGATTCTGAATTTCCAAGCATCTTATTTACCAAATGCTCACTTCCGATCACCCATGAGCCCAGATGAAATTAAGACCCTGACTTTGAATTTTCCTCTCCAGATCTTCTTTTTCCTTTCTGCACTTTTTCTTTCAAAAAGGAGGCACCAATGTTTCTACAAAGACTTCTATTGGCTTATCTATTTTATAGGCACTATTTTTTTTTTTTTGGCCGCGCCTTGCAGGGTACGGGAACTTAGTTCCCCAAACAGGGATCAAACCAGCGCCCCCTGCAGTGGAAGCTCAGAGTCTTAAGTGGACTGCCAGGGAAGTCCCTGTGGACACAATGGAAAGTTAGTTTTAAGGCCTTTGGTGGGGAGATGGTAGCATAAGCACAAATAAATTTCATCGTGACCATTTTCTCTTAAGACAACAGTGATTCAGTTTTCAATCATGTGCAAGTGACTAAAAATTATATAGCATGTATTTTGGCCATCAGCGCTTCCTGCTCTAGTTCAGCTCCTTCAAATTCCAGAACAGATGGGCTATTTAAGATGCCTCATCTGACGGACTTTGGAGTCATTTCACCTCCACAAATCTTTGGGGTTTCTGCATGATAAAACTAGAGGATGTAGCGAGTGTAATACTTGGGGATGAGGCATATTTCCTGTAAACATATAAGCGCTGGGTGGCTATTAGTAGCCAAATACATTCCTCTGCGAATAACTTGGGAGGAACCTGAGAAGAGGGTGCTGTGGTGTTTGAAGTGTTTAGGTTTGGTTTCTCATTTCAAGCTTTCCTTTGGAGGGCAGGCTGAATGGAGTACATATGAGTGTGACATCTGCTGAAGGGAGTGTGGACGCACACTGCGGGCCCATCAACACTTTTAAAAGCGTCATTGAACACTGGGTCCGCATTTCAGCAGGCCCTGGGCTGGGTCCTGTGACAGAGCTGATTAAAAGAGACCCTTATGTTTTTTCCCTGTTGCTAGATTTTCTGAGTATCGACTGGCACTCCTCTCGGTGCTCTGAGGCTGGTCATTCTTCTTTATTTGTCAAGTTACCCTTCGTTTGATGGTGTAGTAAAGAATCACGTGTTTCTCTTCTGCAGCAATTCATCAGAACGTTGTCCTCTTCCCTTTACTGATTTCATGCAAACACAGCCAATCTATGTCATTCCGGTCAAAATAACACGTTTCCCCCAAGAGTAGTGCTTTTTTTCTCATCCTGATGTAGCACAGGAGGCCCTCAACTGAACCCGCAGCAGACATAACACCCGGTGGATAAACAGTACTTAATCAGCATTTGCTTGATTAAATTTAGACTTGAATTTTATTATCCGAAAAAGTGCTACTTCACCTTTTGGATTTGGTCATGTACTTTGAAGGCTTCAGGTAGAACTCTGAATAGAGGCCTTTGCAAAAGCCCTCCCAGTAAAACCAGAAGGCTGAGGGATATGGTACAAAGAGCATAGCCCACACTGTGCATCCAAATGGACCAGGAGGACAGCTCTACTAGGTCACTGTAGACAAGTAGACAAGTTAATCTCTCTGAATGTTTCCTCCCTAATCCGGACATTTGGAACAATAACTCCAACCTCATAAGGTTATTCTGAAGGTGAACTAATATAATGAATGTAAACTGCATGATACATGTTAGACATTTCATAAATATGTTTCCTTTTTTCTTCTCCCCTAGCAAAAATTTAACTTTGCCATGAAAAAAAAGGAGCCCGAAGTTGCTTGTCACGGCGAGGATTATGGACTCTTTCTCATTCCCCCAAGTATTCAAGAAGTGTCAGGCACACTGCAAACTCCACAGCAAATTAAAAGCTGTTCCCCTGCCAGCCCCTCTACCCACCAGGGCCCCAAAGCACATTAAAATAACATTAGGGCAATGATTTAAGCTGAAAACTGGGCTGGCAGGGAAAGCACAAGGCCCCAGTCCTCGGAGGCTTAGCTGTACCTATGGACACAACCGCAGCGCGGCTCCCCGGCTGGCTGACGTCACCGCTTAACGTTGTTTTTGCCGCCGGGCGTCTGGGCATCCGTGGAAAGGGACGGGAGGGGTGAGGGATGAGGTGCCTCTGGTGCCTTGGAAAAGCCCGCTGGGGACCCCCAGTGGTCATCAGGAGTCATAGGTTTCTCCGTTAAAAAATAAAGCTTGTGGCCTTGGGGAAAATACCTGAGCTTCAGTTATATTCGTCTTCTCCTCCCAATGATCAGGGTTTTTTTCCGGGGAAATTAGTGGTGAGAAAGCAACCGCTTTGTAACTTCCTGAACAGGCCTTAGGTTTAGAAACTGGAGTGCTATGTGGCATGGGCATCAAAAAAGGTGGCTTCGAATCGGGAGAGAGATCTAAACCATTCTTTGTTATCCTCAGCCCGGAAAGCAGGAGGCAGGGCAAGCAGGTGCGGGATGAAGGAAGCCAGCAGAGCAGAGCGTGTCCTGTCTCAGCCCTCCTTTCCTGAGGACCGCATCGCTGGGACCGCAGGCCAGGCCCCTCCTTAGAGACGTTCCCGCAGACACCAGGGAAGAAACAGACAAAGGTCGAACTGTTCTGCTCCTAAACAAACTGCTGTGGCTCGTGCATTTCTGCTTCCTGAATCTTTATTCCTCTAGCTCTGGTGCAAATAAGCAGTAAAGCTTTATAATGCTAGGGAATAAATAATAAATGATTCAGCCTACACTCCAGGGGTGTCTGGAGAACAAAGATGGACCAACAGGGATTTATTCACACGAAGTACCAAGACACTCTTGGGTAGGAACTTCTCCTTTTGGGGAAAGACTGGGGAAATAAATACAAGCCTGTTTCAAAGAGGGGTGGGAGGGGTGATTTTATTTTATTTACTTACTTTTTTGAATTTTCGAATTTTATTTTATTTATTTTTTATACAGCAGGTTCTTATTAGTTATCCATTTTATACATATTAATGTATATATGTCAATCCCAATCACCCAATTCATCCCACCACCACCCCCTCCCCCACGGCTTTCCCCCCTTGGTGTCCATACGTTTGTTCTCTAAATCTGTGTCTCAACTTCTGCCCTGCATATCGGTTCATCTGTACCATTTTTCTAGGTTCCTCGTATATGCGTTAATATACGATATTTGTTTTTCTCTTTCTGACTTACTTCACTATGTATGACAGTCTCTAGATCCATCCACGATCTCTACAAATGACCCAGTTTCGTTCCTTTTTATGGCTGAGTAATATTCCATTGTATATATGGAATGAGGCAACAAAGAGGCCCCAAAGTAACTCCTCCTGCAGCAGTTAGAGGAGATAAAGAGTCACCAGGTGTGGCATCTGCTAGGAGACAAGTCACCACATCTTCAGCGGCGCCTGGAGACAGCAGCCTGGGCACAGCTGCTAAGGGCCATGTCTTTAGAAACGTGTAACCTGAGTGTCTCTGGCTGCCCTGCCGACATCCCTGACCTAATCATTGGAGTTAGACTGTCACTTTGGGCATCAACGGTGACAGGAAACATGACCCCAGACAGCCAGAGCAGAAGAGGAAAATGGCAGACAACACAGGCAGCCACAAGGCTAGTTAATTTGTTCATTCACGCCTCTTTCAAGTGCGCTTGAAGTGGGTCGAATGGTGGCCCCCAAAATACTTGTCGGTGTCCAACCCCCTGAACCTGTGAACGTGACCTTATTTGGGAAAAGGTCTTTGCAGGCGTAATTAAATTAAAGATCTTAAAATGAGATCATCCTGGATTATCTGAGTAGGCCCTAAATCCAACGACAGTGTCCTTATAAGAGACCCAGGAAAAACACAGAGAGAGAGGAGAAGGCCATGTGAAGACAGACAGAGATTGGAGTTATGCAACCACGAGGCAAGGAATGCCTAGGGCTGCCAGAGGCTGTAGGAGGTAAGGAAGGATCCTCCCCCAGATCATTCTGAGGGAGCACAACTCTGCAAACGTTTTATTTCAGACTTGTGGCCTCCAGAACTGTGAAAGAATACATTTCTGCCACAAATTACCCAATTTGTGGTAATTTTTAAAGGCAATTCCAGGAATTAATACATTTGCAAAAAATATATTTACTGAGCACATTCGCTATGCCAAACACCATGCCAGGTACTGGGAATATATAATAGCAGTAAAGAAGACAGACATCACTCTCACAGAGTTTATCTTACAAGGAAGAAAGAGATAATACACTGGTGAATAAAACAAGAAAATTTGTGAGAGTGAAAAGCCATACAGATAAATGTCAAACATGGTGATGTGGTAAAGAGTGATTGAGGGGTGCTATTCTTTACCAGACTGCATAATCAGGGAAGGCCTCTTTGAGGAGGTGACATTTTAGCTGATAACATTCAGAAATGCCCAGAAAAAATTAGAAAGAATCAGAATGGGGCTGGACTTTTTCCAGAGAAAGTCAGGTGGAGCCAGAAAAATGCTATTTTGTAACAGTTACTGTGTCACTTTTTCCCCAAAATTGCTCTTCAAACATCGTTCCTTGGAGTCCTAAGGTGTTCTGCTAAAACCCCTCTTGGAGCCACTACTGGAGGGAAATTTGGAGGGGATTCAGGAAGGATTCCATATCCCTGATGTCCCTGCCAATCAGAACAGCTGTGTGAGGCCAGCTTGATATACATATGACTTCCAAGTAAGCTTTTATTTAATAAAATGTTCCACAAATGACTGGATAAAGAAGATGTGGTCCATATATACAATGGAATATTACTCAGCCATTAAAAAAAGAATGAAATAAGGCCATCTGCAGCAACATGGGTGGACCTGGAGATTATCAGACTAAGTGAAGTAACAGAAAGACAAATATCATAGGATACCACTTATACGTGGAGTCTAAGAAAATGATACAAGTGAACTTATTTACAAAATAGAAACAGACTCACAGACATGGAAAACAAACATAGTTATCAAAGGGGGAAGGGGAGGGATAAATTGGGAGTTAGGGATTAACAGATACAGACTACTATAGATAAATAGGTAAACAACAAGGTCCTACTGTATAGCACAGGAAACTATATTCAATACTTTGTAATAAACTATAATGGAAAAGAATCTGAAAAAGAATATACATATATATGTATAACTGAATATACATATATATGTATAACTTTGTTGTACACCTGAATCATTGTAAATCAACTATAATTCAATAAAAAAATAATAATAATAAAGTGTTCCATGGCTTACAGAAAAACCTGAAAAACACTGCCTCAAGTTGGTATAGCCTAGAGAACATGAAATTATGCTGTGTAGCATATGTTTTGTCCAGGGATTTCTACCTTTTAAAGTACACTCAGTAGTTCACCAGGATCTATCTACACTTAGCAAAGGGCATGGAACTTTCTATCCTTTCTTCCGGTTCTGTCTCCCCTTTGATTGACATCCACTCCTCCAAAATATCCTGTTTCCTTCTCAGGAAAGGCGGCTTCACTTAACTGAAAGACATACATCAATTATGTGAAATATTTTTAAACATCATCATACCATGGTTCAGTTTCCACACTTTGCCTAAATATTTTCTAAGGATCTTACCCTGGTGAGATGCTTCAGTTGCTTCACAGTAGTGCTAAAATAAAGCCAAGGGCAACCAACCAGATGAATTTCCTGTTAGCTAGAAATCTCTTCCCTCTGCAACTATTCACAGAGAAGTGAGTGGCAGTAGAGTACACTAAAATTGAAGAACTCTATGGATTTAGCTATGCCAGTTCTAGACTTCTGAAACCCTGTAGTTATCTTTAGGATTAGATCATCTGTGAATAACAGGAAAAAACTGAATAACAGTGGCTTACACAAGAGAAAAGGATATTTTTATTTCTCTCTCCAAGAAGTCTAGGTAATCAAGCTGAGTCTGACACTCAAAAGTGTTAGGGACCCAGGTTCCTTCCATATTGTTGCTCTGCTGTACATGGGACTACTATCGCAAGGTCACTTCATGTCTCAAAATGGCTACTTTATCCAAATTTCTATCCACAGGAAGGACAAAATGGGTGGAAAGAACATGTCTTTTCATTTTAAAGAAACTTCTTAGAAGTTGCAGTCAGTACTTCTACTTATATCCCCTTGGCCAAAACTTAGCCACCTGGCCAAACTTAGCCACAAGAGAGCTGAGAAATATAGTCTTTTTCCCAAGTAGCGATGTACCAGCTTACAACGTGGGGTTTTATTACTGCCCTTTTCCTACCTCTGTAGCCTCCCCTTGCTCTGTGCTCACTACCGCCCCCCGCCCCCCGCCAAGCTCTGCCACACAGACCTGCTCCTGGTCCTTGAACAGATTCCAGTCCCTTCCAGCAGAAGGTCTTTGCACACGCTCTTCTCCTCTGGATCACTCTCCACCTGCACAGCCCACCCTTCCTAACTATTCAATTATCATTTATCCTTCGGGTCTGACTTGAACACTCCCAGTCCCAAGCAGAGTCGAATGTCCCACTACATGATCTCATTTGTAGCACTTATCACAGTTACATTCTGACATTTAGTTCTGTGGCTATTTGACTCGTGATTAACCTCCTCCTTTAGACAGTAAATCAGCTTGTCTGTTGTTCACTGCTGCATCCCCAGCATCCCCCGTGTCTCTTGCTTAATATCTGGTACTTAGAAGATGCCCAATAAATATGAATTAATGCCATTTAAATTTTCTGCTTTACAAACATGGTGTAAGTTTCCTTGAAAAAATTCTGTTTATGCTAAATACAACATATATGACTAATTACAAATTTTTTCCTCCATTACACCTGCCTAAATGATGGCTTCATACAAAATGAAAATAAAACATAAATTTTTCTTTCTCCATAATTGGGAAAGTCCAAATTATTTGCAGAGGGTGTGGTGGTGGTAGTGTTTGTATTGGTGAATTTAGGGGTAGGAGAGTGAGGGGATTGTTTTATTTCTATCTTTCAGTCTTCCTAACAGCTCAAGGCCCAGGTGTTTTCTCAGTCACTCCTAAGCTCATGCGTAGCTAGCTTTACATTTTCACATTGATTCATCCTTGAATATATTTCTTGAATATGCTCCTATCAGCATAGCAGCCTTGCTTTAATATTTGAGTCAATCGGATCTAATTCTAACAATACAGACAATAGTTTTGGTCCTCCACCTTGAACAGTCACCTATCTGCAGCTTTATTGAAAAATCCCCTGGTGTGCAATCCACCAACACTCACTGCTTAAGGGTCAGGGTGGAATTGGTTCAGGGAATCAAAATTGCACAACTCCCAACACTGATCTGTCACTAGAATTCAGTCACATCTTTCTGTATCCCCTTTGTATAGAAACAGCCATGAATAATAAAAATGGCTATGGGAGAGAGAGAGAAGAATCAAGAGTCAACTATATTTGCAGTGTTTTCCAACTGTCACCCTCTACATGGCTCCATTGTTAAATTACTTTGAATTTTATATTATTCTTATAATGATGAAACGATAATGGTACCTAATATTTATTGAGTGTTTACTGTATGGCAGGCAAAGCCATCACAATAAAGCAGTAGGGAACAGTAGGTTAATCTAGTAACATAAAATCAAATACACTAGGGCACCCTGTGTTTGAAATTCACTGTGTCTGGCAGTATATGTGTGTATATAAACAGTATACAGAATCCTCTGCCCACGAATCGGTTGAGGATTCAACTCATAAGCCTTTTGCTTGAGCTCCTTCCTTCAACATTCAAATCTTGACATGTATCATCACTGATATCCTCTCTCCTCACTTAGTTTTCAGATTATTAACTAAGCTACCTCCTTAGCTTTTCGGTAATTTATTTCTTAAGTGTATTTCCCCTACCAAAGGTTGATTAGGTAAGAATCTAATACATTGGTAAGCAACCCACAGCCACTAGCTTTATGCAGCCTGCCTGGCTTTGTGACACTGTCCGTAATATAATTTCAGGAATAAAAGTGAAAATATTAGTATTGATAAATGATATTCCCACAAATATATACATATTAGTAAAACCCTCCCCATGTTTTCTCTTGCCCCCAGGCCCCTGCACAGTCTGTTTCTTCTGTCAGAGGAAACCCATAGCCTCCTTCTGCCTAGAAAATTCTGAACAATCTATCAGATCTCAGTTTTCACATCTCTCTAAATCCAGGTATCCAATAGGTGCTCCTATTGTATAGCATTAATCATACTACATTATAAAAGTGCAATTCATTTGTCTGTATTGCCCAATGGACTACAAGCTTCAAATCAGTAAGGATCAGTCTTCTATTTGTTTTATTTTTTTGCATAAAATGCAAATAAAATAAGTATCTGTTGAATATATATATGTATATATTTTAAATAAACACATTGACTATGTATCACAGCTCCAGGCAATGACCAAGGAGGTATGTCTACAACACAGCTTAATGACCAGCTATAAGTTGCCCAATTCTCAAACATAAACTGCATCACAGATTCTTCAGCTTTTGTTGCAAAAACAACAGCTCCCCAAACAAGCAAGTGAATATAAACAAACCCATTCACGTACGCAAATCCCCAAATAAATTAACATTTCAAGATTCCTTTCCATCAAGTGCATCTTCAGTGAGTAACTTGTGGAGAGGTTGGTAAAATTACGGTAGACTTTTTAATGTGAGAACTTATCTAAAGCTGTGGATAGATTAATCACGCTTAACTGCTCAAAACTTTCAGTGGTGCCCTAATATCTGTAAGAATAAATCTGTAAGAATCCGTGTGTCTGAGACTGGCATTCAAGGCTATCCACAACCTTGCTCTCTCCTACCTTCCCAGCCCTTTCTTCCCACTCATCCACATTCTATACGCTAGGCAGGTCAGGTTGTTATTTTCCATATTAGCCCACTATGTGCAATCTTTTGGGTCATGATGATAATACCGAATCCTCAGAAAGTCTTTATTACGTGCTAGGCCCTCTTCTAAGTGCTTTGCATGTGTTAACCCGTTTAATCCTCACAACTACACTATTGGATGGATGTTATTATGATCCCCGTGTTAGAGTGAGGAAGTTGACGCACCTTGCTCAAGGTTGAACAGTTAGTAGGCAGCAAAGCCTAGCAACGATGCCTTAACCCCAGGCCATGTACTTGGTAGTTTTGTTCATACTAGACATTTAACGCATATTTTTGGAAATTGGAAGGAGAAAGAGGCAATCAATGAAAAAAAGTAAGTGACATATGGGTTATCCTGTGATATTTTATATTTCTCTTTTTTAAGATCATGTTCAAAGCCAAGGAAGACATGTGTCTAGGTAAAAGAAAATCGAATAAACTGAGAAAACTCTCTAAGACTATTTCTCCATGACTCAGTGCCATTTCCTCCCCACTCACCCCTCAGCCTTTCAGGCAAACAGGTACTCCTTCTTCAGGACTAAGTAGAAATGTCACTTCCTAGCAAAGCTTTCCCTGAAGCTCCCCATCTAACAACCCCAGGTATGATTAAGATCTTTTCTTCTGAACCCCCAGGGCACTCCTGCCTGACTGTTACAGAGCTCATCTCATTGTGTGGATGGTTGATGCTTGACTTCTCTTTAGGCTGGGACTGGGGACCATGTCCTTCATTTCTATGTGGCTGGAGGCATTGTCAGTCTCCCTCTCCCCACACCGCAGCCCCCAATCAGAGGAAATCCCGCTGCTGATGCCGCCATCCCTCAGAGACAAAAAAGTTGCCATTCGGCATCCCTCTGTCGGTTATGGACTCCCAGGGCCAGTCAGGGCATGCTTCTCACTAATGGACAAATGTTCTTCCCTCAATATCCTTCCAAACTTTACTGTCCCTGAGAACAAAATTAATGTCTGTCCTTGAAAGGTGGTGTTGACTTTGCAGGTTGGCCAGTAAAGGAACCAGCAGGCCTGTAGTTTCCCTGGGAATGTTAAAAAGGAAACTCAGGTTGCTAGGCTGTTCCCCACCAGGGAACTGGAGCCCCACCTCTCCCCACACCCACGCTCACCACCTTCCCCCAAAGGGTAAGCTTTCCCTGAGATTTTGCACCGGCAGGGGTCACGGGGGGAGTGGATTGCAGATTTTTCAGACTGAGAAGCTTGTTTTAAAAAGGGTAGTTTTTGTGGAGCAATGACCAAAAGATAAAAAGTAGAACACTTTGAGGGTAGGAGAGCCAGCCTCTGGCAGCTGAGGTTGCCCAGGGAGTGCTGGCCTGCTGGGTGCCTTCCTTCTGAGAGTCAAGGCAAAGCACGACTGAGCTAAACTGTCTCTTTTACTTTGTAATTCCCCCTGCTTTCACCCTCTGATACAGAAATTCCCAATCTCACTGCACTCCCACCTCCAATGCAGCATTATTCACAATAGTCAAGACATGGAAATAACCTCAGTGTCCATCGACAGATGAACGGATAAAGAAGATGTGGTGTGTATATATGCAATGGAATATTATTCAGCCATAAAAAATGAGGAAATCTTTCCATTTGAGACAACATGGATGGAACTTGAGGGCATTATGCTAAGTGAAACAAGTCAGACAGAGAAAGACAGATATGGCATGGTATCACTTATATGTGGAATCAAAAATAAATTGGAATTCCCTGGCAGTCCAGTGGTTAGGACTTGGTGCTTCCACTGCTGGGGGCCCAGGGTTTTATCCCTGGTCGAGGGAGTAATATCCTACAAGCCTCATCCCACAAGCCTTTATTTTTTTGGTGCAGCCAAAAAAATTAAAATAAGAAAATTTTTTAAAAACATTTTTTTAATTTAAAAAATAAAATAAATAAATAAGTTAAACTCATAAAACAGAAAGTAGAAGAGTAGTTGCCAGGGACTGGTGGTGGGAGGGAGGAGGGAAAAATAGAGAGAGGTTGGTAAAAGAGTACAAACTCAACTATAAGATGAATAAGGCCTGAAGATCTAATGGAAAGCAGGGGGACTGAGGTTGATAACACTGTATTGTATAACTGAAATCTGCTAAGAGAATAAAACTTAAATGTTCTCACCAAAAATAAAAAAAGATAAATATGTGTGGTGATGGATGTGTTAATTCACTGGATGGGGGGGGAATCCTTTCACAGTATATACATGTATTTCAAATGACCTCGAGGTACACTTTAGGTATCTTACAATTTTATGTATCAATTAAACCTCAATGAAGCTGATATAAAAATAAAATAAATAAGTAAATAATAAGACAAACTGTTTTTTAAAAAAGAGATTGGATGTGATGGTTTTTAGAAGGCTTTTTAGCCTCAAATTCTGATATCTAAATATAAACTAACTAACCTCCAAGTTTAACAGGAATAGAAAGAAAAAAAAATGAAATTCCCAGTCTCAGGTCGTGCTTTAAGAATGCCAAGCGAAGAGCGTTGTTAGGGGAAATGAGCTTGTCCTCCTCGACACCGGGCTCCAGCGGAGAAGGGGTATGTTTACTACGCGGTGCTGCACCTTGGGTAGTATCAAGGGGTGTCTGGGAGCAAAGCTTGGGAAGCACATGACCCATAACACAGGAGGAGCATTCTAAGGCAGATGTCTAAACAATCGAGTGATACCAAGATTTCGGATTTCCCCAAAGGAAAGGAAAACACCGCCCCCTGAGAGGGAAAGGTGGGGTGTAGAAAAATCCCATGAGGCATTTATTCAATAAATGTTTGGTACCTATGCAAAACCCTAAAGAAGTATTTCTATCATTATTCTGAGAGTCAAAGTCTAAAAACTTAGACCCTTTCCTTATATTTAAGGAAAATATAGTGAGAGGGAGGCTGTATAGTCACATGGTTAAGAACCAGGCTCTAGGCAGTGTTACCCAATACAGCCTTCTGCGATTACAGAAGGTTATGGATTATATTATATATCTGTGCAATCCAGTATGCTAGCCGCTAGCCACACATGGCTATTGGGCACTTGAAATGTGGCTATTTTGATTAATAAACTGATTTTAAATTTTAATTAATTTAAGTTTAAACAGCCACATGTGCCTAGTGGCTACCATGTTGGACACCCGACTCCAGAGTCATGTTGACTTATACTTAAATCCCAGTTGTGCCTTTTATATAATCCATGTAACCTGAGAGAAAACAAGAAATCTTTCTAAGCTTTCTAAGCTTTCAGTCTTCATGTAGAAAATGCAGATATTAATAACACCCACTCTTTGGGGAGTGTTGAGGATTAACTGAGATAATTCATGTAACTGCTTAACAGAGTGCCTAGCGCAAATTGCATGCTCAATAGACATTATCAAATTATTATTGAACATCAAGACAGGCGATAACAATATGAGATATAAGTCTTTCCAACTGAAATAAAAGAAAACTAGTTACCTTAATAATGGAAGAATTCTCTGTCCCATTGCCATATTTTATTTTCTTTATAGCACTACCACTCTCTAGAAATCATATTATTGATTTGTTCATTTACATGGTTTTTATCTGTTTACCCTGCAAGAACATAATGTCCATGAAGGTGGTTTGTTTATCATTGTTGTTTTTAATAAGTCCAGTATCTTGACAAGCACCTAGCCCACGATCCGTACTTTATAAGCTATTTTGCATAAATAAATGAATGACTTAACAAACTAACCTAATATTGTACTGCTTCCTGGAACCTGCTTAACAAAAGAGAAAAGAAAAAACCCTTTTTTCCCCTATTGATAGTTTACAGTGGAAGATTAATAATGGATAAGTATATGGTGATTTTATCAAATAGTATGGATCAATTAAGCCAAAAGTAAATGCTATTTTTTTTTAAGATTTGGAACTTCAACTCTCCGGATTGTTTTATTACATAGTTACTCAAGAATTACTGAGTGCTTTAAATTACTATACATAAAATTTGTGAATAAAAATGATATTCCATCAGAATGAATTGCCTTTTATTTTTGCTAAACCTGTTTTTAAAGAGTTCAATCAAAATATGAAAATGTTTTCCAGAAAATAAACTTCAATTAACATAAACGAAATGGAGATAGCTACACTTTTATTCACTGATGTGCTTCAAATGCATTTTGCATGCTTTTAGTACTCAGCAAAAGTAGAGCATAATAAAATTTTTAAAAACATTTAAATCATCTCTAATTTGCAGTATGACCACAGTCATAATATATTAAGTTAATAAAGTTACGATTTACATAATGACATTGTCACTAAAGTATACTTAATATAAACTGAACTAGATTATAATTCACTGGGAAGAAAACTCTGCTAGTTGCCAGAGTAGTGTTCTGAACAGCGATTGACATCTGCAGCGCTCAGAAATACATTCAGGATTTACAGCCTCAGAGGATCTATACTCTAACGCTTCAAATCCAGGTGCGAAGAGAATGAGAAAACATAGTCTACTGCAGTTAGGAAAACTGGTGTTTTTTGGTTTGCTTACTTTGCTTCCTCTTTTAAATCGTTGGATATGACCGTCATGTCTAAGGATGGAGACGTGAATAGGTTTACATCAGATATTTAAATCCAAAATAATATTCTTAGCGTAGCTAAAAATTATACAATCTTTACCATCTGTTCAACACTGTTATAAGACTTTATATAAAAATCATCCAATCCATCCATCCCCTGGTCAGATAATACAAAGCCATCATTTCCAAACTAACCTCACTGCTGTTCCCACAAACCTGCAATTCCTTAGCGCATGTTCTTAACTATTATTTACTGTTATAAATGTACCCTCTTTAAGAAAACCTGAAAAAATCAAAATATGGAAATGCAGATGGATTATTTTAATACGGGGTATGTCGAAAATGCAAGCATGAAACATGACATAATTAAAATGCAACTTTACTTTTGGTTCCCCATCCTCTCTTTAAATACATACATTTGGGCAATCTCCACACCAGGAGGAAAACTGTGGCAGGTTCAAGGCCTTTTTTTTTTTTTTTTTTTTTTTTTTTTTTGCGGTACGCGGGCCTCTCACTGTTGCGGCCTCTCCTGTTGCGGAGCACAGACTCCGGACGCGCAGGCTCAGCAGCCACGGCTCACGGGCCCAGCCGCTCCGCGGCACATGGGATCTTCCCGGATCGGGACACGAACCCGTGTCCCCTGCATCGGCAGGCGGACTCTCAACCACTGCACCACCAGGGAAGCCCCAAGGCCCTTTTTAATTCACTCTTCAGTAACGTACAATGAGTTTAAATCACACCAAAAAAGACTCAATACAGATGTTAAATGTCCAGTCTCACATAATAATTAAAACTCCAAACTGGCCTTCTGGCTCCCGCTCTCCCCCCCCCCAACCCCCACCCCCAGCTCTGGCTTCAGGCTGGACGTCTGCAGAGAGCAAGGTGCGTGTGGTCGCTTCATTTCAATTTGCTCCTGTAGTTTCCACCCGCCGCCAGCGCAACGGGCTCCTGGTCCTCTGGGGTTGGTTCAGAGGAGGGATGAAGGGAGAGGGGAAAGAAGGGACTATTTAGCCATGAGACAGCCTCATACTCCCTGGTCCCGGTGGGCGACCGAGAGGACCCCTGTCTCTGGTGGTGGGGCTGCAGTGAGTTGCTCAGTGCTTTACCATCGTGCCCCTCCCTCCTGTTGTCCCCTTGACCCAGAAGGCTGCACTTCTCCTCCGGGGGGGTCACGATTCCTTTCTCAGGCGCACCTCCAGGCTCCTTCTGCCGAGGACTCCTCCACACACCAGGAGGCCTTTCAGACAGATGTGGAGCTCCCACTGGATTGCTCCCGTGCAGCCCACACCTGGGGAGACACTCAGGCACCTCCAACCCAACAATGTCTTGAAGGCAGGCCAATCCCCACCAAAGTATCTCTCCCTCGAGACTTTATGGACGAGAATCAGACCCCTGGGCACAGTTCCCTCCAGCTTCTAGGATAGGAGAGAGGCACCTTCCGCTGCGTCTCACAACTTAAGGCAAACCATTTCAAAGTCTTCCAGGCACCCCCTCTTTCATTAAGCTTGGATTGGGGTGGAAAATCCCCTGCCACCTTCTTTCAAAGGCAGGTGATGCAGCCTCAGACCATGAAAATACTTCTCTCTAAATACATTTCTTTGGCACTCTTTCTCTCCATACTCTCAATACTTTTGATGTCCTTGATCCACTAAGTCAGGTTCTCAAACTCTTCATTTACAGATGTGCCACACACCCAATTTTTCTATCAGTACCTATTACATTTGTGCCTCAGCTGAAGCTGAAGCATGAAGAGTCCCATTCTAGTATGACTGTTATAATTAGCTGAAGGCTAAGCGTCTGTAACAGAGACGCCTAAAACAGAACAGATTAAGTAAGACTGAAGCTTGACTTTTCTGGACTGGAGAGGCTACTTTGCTTGATTAACTAGTTTAGGACTAAAGTTCCTGCCATCTTCATGCTTGGGACTGTCCAGGGTAGTGGTTCTCAAACCTGTTGTCTCAGAATCCCTTCATACTCTTAAAAATTACCGAGAACCCATGAAAATCCAAAACACTGACGACACCAAATGCTGGCCTAGATGTGAAGCATCTGTGCATCCCAGGAGGCAATATTCCTTTATCTTAAAAATCCCAGGGCCAGGTGCCGGCCAATGAGGGGCCACCCCTGTAGACTCAACCTCCCCAAAGTCATTCAAACTAGCCAAGTCTGACCTGTTTCTCCTGCCCTACCAGTATAGTGAAGTGCCTAAATCTATGCTAAAGTAACAGCAGCTTTATCCACTGTTGGCTTTGCACCATCAGTGTCAATGTCAACATAGTGAAAAAGACAAATGACAACTTAATACTACAATTAAAATCGTTTTGACCTCTCAGACCCTCAAGAGTGTCTTGGAGACTTGCAGGAGTCTGTAGACCACACTTTGAGATCAGCTGCCCTGGAGTCCTGTCCACATCTGCATGGTCCAGGTTAGGTGCCTCCATAAGAGGAAAAGCTAGTGAAAGCAAACATGTAGGTGTCACTTCTGCTCATATCATACTGGTGAGAACTTGGTCACCTGGTATTCATTGGTTATTTCTGAGTAACAATCTACCCCCAAAACTCACTGGCTTAAAACAAAAGCTGTTTTATCCAGCTCATTATTCCATGCGTTGACAATTTAGACTAGACTCAGTTGGGTAGCTCTTCTGGTCTCTGTTGGAATTTCTCATGCATCTTTGGTCAGTTTCAGGTCAGCCAGCCAGTTTTGCTACTGAGGATTGGCTGACTGCCAAATGAAGAAAAGAGGTGACTAACCATGGTCTCTCACCATCCAGCAGGCTAGCCCAGGCTTGTTCACAGAGAGCAGCAAAATTCTAAGACAGAGTGAGGACCTACTGAGACCTAGGCTCTGACCTGATACAATAGCATACTCACTGCATTAGGCAAAGCAAGTCATAAGGCCAGCTCATATTCAAAGGGTAAAGAAATCGACTGTATCTATTGAAAGGAGAAGCAGCAAAGTCACACTGCAAAGAGTATGGATACAGCAAAGGGAAAACTTGCAGCCAGTTTGTAAGAACTCTACTAGCACATGGCTAAAACTAGCAGATGAGAAGGGTGACAGTCTTCAAATTGCAGCCATAAGCTTATGAGTAGGAAGAACAGATTGAGTAGGAACAAATTAGCAAATCTGTAAAGATTTCAATTGTCCCCCACTTCTCATCAAAATCACTACAGAGTTTTGGGGGGAACTTGACAATTTGATTCTAAAATATATGCAAAAAAAAAGTGGGTTTTCTATATAAGAAGAGTAAGACAATGCTAAAGAAAAACAAGCTGGGGACACTTGCCCTTGCAGGTGTCAAGACCAACGGAAGAGACTAGAAGCCAGAAACAAACCTACAGACGTACTGAAACTCAATTATAAATGAGTATGTATTATATTATCTGCGGAAAATTAAGGACTAAAGACTTCACTGTGAAAGGCAAAAGCAAAACAATTCTAGAAGGCAACAGAGAATATCCTTATGATCTGGAAGAAAAGAAAGATCCCTTACGTAAGACCCAAAGTTACCATAAGGGGAGAAAAGAGGCCACATTTGACTATACTAAAATGTGGGCCTTCTGTTCGTCAAAAGACACTATAAAGAGCACATAAAGGCAAGACAGCATGGAAATGGGAGAGGGATCAGGAAATAGATGACTGGAATAGAACAGCAAGGCAGAAGTGGCTCAAACTGGTCACGAGCCACAAACTGGAATAGCATTTTTGCAATACAAATAACTAATAAAAAATTGGTATCTAGAATTCATGAACAACCTCTGTAAAGAAAAAAATGACAAGACATAAACAAGCATTTCAGAGAAGAGGAAATACTTGTGATGAATAAATATATAAAAAGATGTCCAGACTCATTCATAATTAGGGGAAATAACTGAAATCAGAATCAGATGGCATTTTATGCCTCCCTGATTTTGCAAATATTAAAGTATCTGACATGCCAAATGTCTTCATAATGGAGATATGTAGCATCAGAAACAGTTATACACTATCAGTGGGAGCACAACCCTTGTGGAAAACAATTGAGCAAAATATAATAAAGTTGCACATGGTACATTCTCTACCCCAGCAATTTCCCTCTAGGTGTATACACTAGAGGAAGTCATGAGGAGACATATATAATATTTATAGAAATATTGCCCAGAAGAGCAAAATCTGAGGAAAGAAATAAATATCTAATGATATTTAAGTGGATGAATAAATTATACTTTCATACTTTGGAATCCTATATACAGTAGTTAAAGGTGAATGACTCATCAGAAAGGAATCTCAAAAAATGATATTAACACAATAACAACAAAAAAAGACGAAGCAGGTCATAGAAAATATATGGCATGACTTCTATGATGATAAACTAAACAGCATATTGTCTTAGGAGTCACTCATAGGGGACAGTGCTGGTTTATTCTGTTGCCAACTTGACTAAGCTAGAAACTACAAATCTCAGAATTCCCGTTTTTTTTTTTTTAATGGTTTGAGGTTAGACTTGAGGAACTTGAGCAAAATATTGGAGGCAGAAGGGAAGCAGCAGCCCATTTTCTTGAAAGGTGTGGGCCATCAAATGCAGTGGTGGACAGAGCAGAGGTGCTAAGCAGTCCCAGTTGAACTTCCTCCCCTCCGCTCAGCCCCCAGCCCTTCTTTCCCGCAGCTGGCGCTGGACCAAGGGCAGACAGTCGGCAGCGGCCCCGCAGAGGGGCGGCTGTGCAGAGGCAATCACGTCCACAGTCGGCTCCAGCTCCCTCTTTACGGCCCCACTCCTTGGCTGGAGGATGTGCTTGGATCCTTAGATTTTCCTGGAGGTCTGGCTTGCCCAAGCCCACCGTGCCTCAGGAGGCTGCTTAATGGTTTTCCCTCCATTTCTCCCTTGGCCCTTTGCAGATCTTCACTGAAAGGTCTAAGGTGTAATTCCTATAAGAAATCCCTTATCCCACATCACTCACAGTGGCTCTGCTTTCCTGATTAAACCCTGATAGAGCAACAAAACTATACAGACAAGCAAGGGGATGTCTTACACAAAATTCAAGATACTGGTGTCCTCTGGTGGGTGGGGGGAGGACAGCATTAAGGAGGGGCACACAGGGGACTTCTGAGGCACTGGAATGTTCTTTTTCTCAAGATGGGTGGTGGGTACACAAGTAGTCATTTTTTAAATATTATTAAATTGTACAAAATACATACTTCTCTATGTGATAAATTGTATAATTCAAAGTTAGAAATAAAAAAGGGCTTCCCTGGTGGCGCAGTGGTTGAGAGTCCGCCTGCCGATGCAGGGGATACGGGTTCGTGCCCCGGTCCGGGAAGATCCCACATGCCGCGGAGCGGCTGGGCCCGTGAACCATTGCCGCTTGGCCTGCGCGTCCGGAGCCTGTGCTCCGCAACGGGAGAGGCCACAACAGTGAGAGGCTCGCGTACCGCAAAAAAAAAAAAAAAAAAAAGAAAGAAACAAAAAAATTACAGTGAGAGGTTTCATGCCAGAGAGTCCAAATCTTTAGGGAAAGTCGAGGTGCTCTAAAGGAGAAAATGAATCTCATGGCTCAAAGAGAAAGGTGGTGTTAGCTCCTGGGACAGGATCTCTGTGCAGAGAGAGGCAGAAAAGACGATCAGGTCCAGAGACCCGGAAGATGAGATGAGAGACTCAGAAGGCAATTAATATTTATCACCTATATGCTGCTTCTGCTAAATCCTGACTCAAACTATATGACTTTGAGCAAATTGATTCAGGGCACTGGGACTTAGTACAATCCTAGAAGATCAGAAGATGGGACATCCAAGAAAGGAAATCCAAACCCGGATTCCCGAAGAATGTATCTGCATTTCAAATAGACAGAGACAACCCAGGGAGTGTGTCCTTGAGACTACAATAAACTGCTACTGCCTAAGCATCCACCGAAAAGCCAGGTCAGGGAGGGGGGATGAAAAGAAACAAGGAGATGTTTGAAGAGAGCCCTTTTGAAAAATATTGCACGGACGCTCACTCGGTATTAAAATAACGTAATGATTATATATTATACTACTGTGTGATGTAACATCTTAAAATAGCAAAATGCTACTAAATATGTGTATTGCAGTTTACCTCTGTTAACTGAGGACTGATAAAATCTGAAACCATAATCCGTGATAAAGATGGAAAATAAGGTTTTGCAAATGGATTTTTACCTAGAAAATGAAATGGCCACATGATGGCAGTAAAAAGTAAGAGATAAGGCTAGGCCATGTATTTTACTAACCCTTAAAAGCCCTTTAAAGTGTTTTAAAGATATACAAAACTTCAAGTGTCTGAATATAACCTGTAAACTATTCTAAAAATTAGATATAGAAACAAACAAAAAATCCTGAATACTGCAGTCTTTTGACTAAAATTGGTTTCCTCAAGTAACATTTTATTTGCCCAATTTATTTATTTTATTTTATTTTATAATTAATTTTTTTTTGCGGTACGCGGGCCTCTCACTGCTGTGGCCTCTCCCATTGCAGAGCACAGGCTCCGGACGCACAGGCCAAGTGGCCATGGTTCACGGGCCCAGCCGCTCCGTGGCATGTGGGATCCTCCCGGACCGGGGCACGAACCCGTGTCCCCTGCATCGGCAGGCGGACTCTCAACCACTGCGCCACCAGGGAAGCCCTATTTGCCCAATTTATGATCATGACATCTTACAGATTCTGTGCTTCCTATACCTCTATCTTCAAGTTTGAACCAATATTATTATAAGTAACTTATAAAATAACTCAGTTGTAGTTTAGAGGACATTCAGAAGCATAAGGCAAGCTTTCCATCTCGGTTTCCCTTGAGTTCTCAGTGCTTGATGCTCCTTCTCTGCCCTCATCCATTTCATTAATCATAACATTTTTAAAGGTCCTCTGTTCACTTTGAAAATGATCCTTGGATTCAAAATCTTGTTTTCAATGACCTGCTTGGTGAATTCTTCACACTCATAAATGTAAATGAAACTCACTAATGTACTTCCAATTTTAACTCCTCTGAAACGATCACTTCAGAGTTGATGGGCAAATAGCCAGTGAAGGAGCTTTAATACAAGTAAAATCTTATCAAAGGAATATCAAGTATACGCTATATGTGTAAACACGCACACTGGACTTCAAAGGTTTAGTATGGAAAAAATGAAAGTAAAGTGTCTTGATGTTTTGCAAATTGAAATAGAAATTATATTTTATATATACCAGATTAAATAAAAACATTATTTAAAAAATTTTTAAAGGCATATCAAGGATAACTTTGATCAGGAGAACCATGCATTATGGGACAAATGTTGGGGGCATCATGCATGTTCATTAATTTGTTCTACATAAATTTGTTCGTGTATGCAAGGTAGCAGGCAGTATAATGTGTGCTGGAGATCATAGCGGGAAGTAGTATTTGCCCTCAAGGAGCTTACAATCTATTTGGGGCAATAGACAGGCAAATAGGCAAATACTATGCAGGTGACAACTTAAGGTAGGAAGTCAGTACATAGTAAGCACTAGAATGTGAGCTCTATGAAGGTAAGGCTTTGGGTCCATTTTGTCCATTACCTCAGTGCAGGAACGGCAACGTAATTTATGAGAGCCAGTACAAAATGAAAATGTGGGGCTCCTTATTTTAAAAAAAAAAATTAAAAATTGTTAAGAATTTCAAACAGCAACAGCAGGGCATCCAGCCAAATGTGGGACTCTACTGAGCTCAGAGCTTGTGAAGCCGCCCTGCCCTGTGCCTAAAACAGTGCCTGGCATCCAGTAGGCTTTCATCAAATATCTGTGAAACGAAAGAAGGGAAGGAAAGGAGGAAAGAAGAACAGGCAGACAGGGTGCCATGAGGGGTCTAAGAAAGAGTCCCTGGGGACTTTCCTGGTGGTCCAGTGGTTAAGAATCCATCTTGCCACACAGGGGATGCCTGTTTGATCCCTGGTCAGGGAACTAAGATCCCACATGCTGCAGGGCAACTAAGCCCATGCCCCACAACTACAGAGAACACGCGCTCTGGAGCCCATGTGCTACAACTAGAGAGAAGCCCGCCCGCCGCAACAAAGAGCCCACGTGCCGCAACAAAAGATCCCCTGTGCCGCAACAAAGACCTGACGCAGCCAATAGATAAATAAATAAATATGTAGAAAGAAATAGTTCCTGAGCTGGACTTGCTAAGTCAGCCAAGATTCTCTGAGCCCTTCTAGTTAGGTTGAGATGGGAAGGTCAAGTAGGACTTGCCCAGGGAACAGAGTAGGAGGGAAAGCACAGGTGTGAAGTCCCATAAGAAGAGGGAGAACCTGGGTCATAAAATTAACTGGGTATTAACCCACATTGTTAAGGAAGAAAAGAAAAAAGGAGGGGAAATATTAGTATGTATCTTCCATTTTTTCCATAATAAAGCTTTTCTCTGTTCTATTCTGTGTATGTGTGCATGTCTCCATAATGGATCACAGTGTAAAAAGCTGAAAACGATTTACTGGGTTAAGGTCCCGAAGGCATGAAAGGCCCTAGGCTGGAGCAGGGGAGAGGTGTGGGGTAAGCAGGAATGCCGAGAGCAGAGCTGGGGGCAGGGAATCTAAGACGAGCCTGGAAAGGTAGCAGGGATTAGTTCAAGTGGGGCCTTGCACACCTCACTGAAAATTTAGATGTCATTCTGATGGCATTAAGGACTCACTAACTTTTTTTTTTGGCAGTATGCGGGCCTCTCACTGCTGTGGCCTCTCCCGTTGCGGAGTACAGGCTCAGCGGCCATGGCTCATGGGATCTTCCCGGACCGGGGCACGATCCCGCGTCCCTGCATCGGCAGGCAGACTCTCAACCACTGCGTCACCAGGGAAGCCCGAGGAGTCACTGACATTTTTAAAACAAGAGTGGCATAATCAGATTGCACTCAAAAAAGATTAGCTGCCATTTGGAATGAATTCCCCACTCTACGGCCAATCTTATCACTGCCAGGTTAAAAACCTTAACTGCCTTCCCACAGCCCTTAGAATAAAAAACCAAATCTTTCCCTGGATTACAGGGCTATTCTAGATCTGAGACTGAGGCCAGACCTCCTCAGTGGGGCTGATCCCCAGCTAACTCAGCCCCGAAATGCAGGTCCTCTGCTTTCTCCTGGGTACCGTTCAGTCTCTCCCAGGGTGGTGCTGGGAACGTTCTTGTCCCACTGCTCTGGGCTGGCCCTCTCTGGACATCTCAGGCTGCCTTCCTCTGAGCTCCCACTTTCCCTTCCCCTGTAATGAGATCCCGGAAGCCCTCTCATGCTCAGCATTTGAAATTATTTCTCATTTAAGGTCTCTGTCCCCGCTAGGTCGTAACCTGCAGAGGCAGAGACTGTCTGAGGGGCCTCACTGCAGCATCTAACACATGAGTAGCCTATAGGGATGTTGATGAGATACAGCATGTTCCAAGGGTGAACACAAACACGTGGAGGAAAACACACCTCCTAGAAACACGGGTTCCTATTAAAAACTCCTGCAACAATGCAGATGCAATCAGAGAGAGTGCAGATGGAGAGGAACGGGCAGCTGCAAGAGCTCTTCGGGATGTACAGCTGACAGGATGCTAATAACATTTTATATGCTGAGCTACCTGCATTTTACCTGGCCGTTAGTTGCCTTCTCTGACATAGGTTTCTTGCTACAGATAAGCACTACCGCAAAACTCCATTTAGCTAATGCAGTGGGAGAACTGTGACCCTAAAGAATTTATGAACCTGGAGCTACTCAAGACAGCTGTATCCCTCCTTATTACTCTGGTAAGCCCCCCAGGCAAAGCAGGAAAGAAATCAAATGCTAATTCCCCTACTTCAGAAAATAATAGCAGCTCAGACTCTGGATTGGGGCTGGGTGCCTTTTTACAGGAGAGGCTGTTTCCTCTCTCAATACCTCCCTTGAAATGGAATGTCTGTCCTTCAGAAATTTCCTTCTTAACTTAATTGGTTCACCGTTAGAGGAACCAGCATATCAGCAGTCTACAGCGATGGGAATATCCAAAGAACCAACCCTGAGGATTCCCTCCTGTCTTTAAGCTTCTACAGGTCTACTTCCTCACAGTTCTGAAAAAGGAATTCCAGCCTTTACCTGTGACTCCAGGAAAGACACTAAGAGCATCGTATTTGTAAACCCCAGAAATGTTTCTCAGGTTGGCTTTGCTCCCAAACTCTCCAGCCTCCTTAAATGCTCTACACTTCCTTTCTTGACACTGAGAGGGCCCTGTGGCGCTCCTGGGCACAAAGCCATTCTGTGTGTGTTCCCCCCCCCCTTTCTTTGATTACAGGAAATAGCCTTCATTCAGCCTCCACGACCTTTCCAGAGTCCCAAGTAGCAGATTCAAGCAGTTGTTAATTAGGGAAGGGAGGGGATGCAAGGCCAGGGAGAAAGTCAAGAGAAACAATAGTGCAGTGCAAGCCTTGGGGGCAGGATCCTGGTTCCCCATCAAAGGATACACACAACAGTATCTTTGAGCTGTTTTGCAGATACGGAAACCCCTTCCAGGTGGGAGAAGTTAATGATTAACAATGATATGCTTCCCACAGCATGTGGACCCCAGACCAGCTGGAACCTGCAGGTTGATGATACTGACGCCTACTTACCACCAACCTATCAGAAGAATGTCCACGAGCTGATCACGCCCTCATTGAACCATTACTATAAAACTTCTCACTATCCTCTCCAAGTTGGGACACATAGTTTTTCGAGGCAGGAGCCCATCGTGTCCCCCTTTGCCTGGAAAAGTAATAAAGCTATCCCTTTCCACTGCACCCAAAACTGTCTCCGAGATTTGATTCAGCACTGGTGTACAGAGAAGCTGAGCTTTCAGCATCATTCTTACCCAAATTCCCCCAAACTCTCAACTCCCTTAAACTTGGTGACTTTTTTTTTTCTTTCTCTGCTCTTTGATATACTTTGCTTCTCTCGCTAAGAATCTGACCCCTCTCTTTGTAATTCGGGGGTCCTGTTGAAGGTCCCCAGCGTGGCTGAGGAGTCTGTACACTACACAAAAGCACCAGCTCAAGGGCTAAAGCAGGCACTGATTTCAAACTTGGGCTTCACTCACACCCACATGCCCGCTGGTGTCCCCCAAGTCAGCTGGGCTTCACCTACCATGGGGTTCTTTCCCAATTATCTGCTCAGAAGCAGCCCCTCCTCTGGAGTGGGAGGGAGCAGAGGTAAGCTAGGTGAGGAAACAGTTCTCCCTTTTGGGGACTGGGACAGGAGAACGGCTGAGAATACTCACACGTGAATCGTATGGTACATAAAACTGAGTAAAGACTCCTTACGCTTTTAGATTTATGCAAATTAGCAAATCGAACTTATAAATCAAGCCAAATCAAACTTACAAATTCTATTTTAAACACTAAAAAGCAATATGTCCAAATTTACCACATTCATTTAATGTGAAAATTAAAATTGTTTTGCTGAATCTGCCATATCACACCTATCAGTACACGATGGCTTTGAATTTGTGATATATATAATCCTGTACTAGGTGATGATTCAATTTTGTCATGACTATTCTCTAATCAAACTACTGTTCTGCAAAATAATTATTTCTGCAGTACACAAATGATGCTGACTTGGCGTTCACTTGACAAGAATTCTTCATTTGACAAGAATTGACAAGAATTCTTCACTTGACAAGAATTCTTCATTTGACAAGAATTCTTCAATATGACTGCTTATCATGACTGATAAGCAGTCATATTAAGACTGCTTCTGTTTTTTCTCATCACCTTGTGATGAGAAAAGTGGTACTATTTGGGGCCAACATAATTATGAACATAAATACAAAAGGAGGCAAAGAAATTGAGAGGTAGCCCTCAATTAGAAGATGATTCAGGGGATCGCAAATACCATATTTTTATACTAGCACTGAAACTGCCAAAACCCAGATTCAGACTTGAACACAGTCTTTTAACTGAGATCACACACCTGGTCTCAGGACTTAAAGAAGCTCAGGTTCTTTATGTCTCGTCGCAGAAAGAATTCAGGGAGAGACAAAGCGATAGGTAAAAAGTGGATTCATTTAGCGAGAAACACACTCCACAGACAGAGCGTGGGCCATCTCAGAGGCAAGAATGGCTGCAGGGTACGGGGGTTGTCAGTTTCTATAGGTGTGGGTATTTTCATAAGCTAATGAGTGGAAAGAGTATTCCAGCTATTTTGGAGAAGGGGTGGGGATTTCCGGGAATTGGGCCACCGCCTACTTTCTGACCTTTATGGTCAGCCTTGGAACTGTCATGGCACCTGTGGGTGTGTCCTTTAGCTTGCTGATGTGTTATATGATGAGCATATACTGAGGCTCAGGGTCCAGAGGAAGTCGACTCGTCTGCCATCTTGGACCTATTTGGTTCTAATCAGTTTATGTCCTGTTCTCAGGCGATGTCATTCTTTTAAAGGTTGTCCCTGCCCCCTTCCCTGTTGTTTCAGCATCAAAATGAAAACATAGTATTTTTCAATCTTATGATTCCTCATGGAAACACAGCTCTAAAATAATGCTTGGTAACTACCTGCCCTAATATTCATATAACCCCTCTCTTTCAGCCTCCTCCATTACACTGAGGTGAAAGTAACCAACCCTTATCCAGTTGTGATATCCAGCTTTTAGAAAGAAGGTTTATCCTAAAATGTTCCCCCAAAGTTCTAAAGTCCCAGGTGTCTCTCCTTCCTCTCTCTGAACTCAGAACATTTATTGACCGTAACAACTGGCAATACATCATTGAAACTTTTTCTGTTTATTGTATTATCTATTGTTACTATTGAATGAGTTAATGCCAAGCCTGTACTAGATTTGATCTCTGCTACCACTTCCGAAGAGCGGTAACCAGCATCTTGTTCTAAAATGTATTTTAGAGGATCTCTAGATCCTCACAGTATCTAGAGACATATTACCCATGCCGATTGATAGGAAACGCTGTCCTTTTTGATCATTTTGTGCCCTTTATTAAGGCACCCACACGGTCCTTCTCAGGTTCTCATGTGACATTGCACTATAATTCCTCTTGACTGTGCCAATAATAATTAGTCATGTACAATGTGTCATTGTGGATCCTCTGAGAAGCAGATGTGGAAACAAGATAGAAGTGCAAGGGATTTATTGGAGGAAATGGCTCTGAAGAGAAAAAAGCAAGAGAAGGCAGGGAGAGCCTTCAGACTCTGACATAGGTCTGACATTTGCATAGAGAAAGGGAAGGAGGGATGGGGCAGGAAGAGCCTCAGATAGTCACAGCTAGCCAATGGGGTGTCCCCACGCTGAATCTGAGCCGGCTCTGGTCCCCACACCACGATCGGTGATTGGTGAGCAGCAGCCTGGGGAAAGTGTAGCCATGGTGGATCCAAAGGTGCAACGACTGGGCTGTCAGTTCACTATGTTCCCCACTGTAGCTTCCCTCAAAGGGACATTAGAGTGGTGCACCTCCATGGCCACCACATAGAGCTTAATGTGAATGAATATAACTCAAACTGTTTATGCTTCCAAGGATGTTTGCATATAAACTCCTGCACAAATGTCTGCACTTTCAGCTTTATTGCAAATTATAAAATAACAATTGTATTTCAGAAATCATTGAGCATGTAAGAAATTTGGACAGAGAAAATTAGAGCGCTTTGATCAACTCCTAAGACTCTAAAGTCTTTCAAGGAAGAAAGAATGCATTCTCCATATTTCCCCTCCCAGTCCTGAAGCATCGCCAGACTTTGCCCAATGCTTTCACTCTTCTCAAACTCCTCGTCATGCAACAGGGCCAAGTAAACCTCTTGCCTAAACAGTGTCTCTCCTGTGGAGGATGGGGTTTGGGAATAGATTATTCAACTTTTTTTCACACCAATTAAATTTACAGAATAAGTTCCATTCCTCAACTCAGATTTGCTGCACTGCTCAGCTACAACTAAAATACCTTCCCAACTGAGGTGATACTCAACAACTTGAGAAAACTCGGTCACTTCAAGTCAGCCTCAAGTAAAAGCAGAATTTCCCTGGCACATTTATGCATGTGTGTGGTATGTATGTATGTATGTATTTGTGCTACAAATGTAAATAAGAAGTCTTTGAATGAATGCTTGAAGGGAAATGTATTAGAAATACATATTTTATGTTTCTTTGGTTTGTTTGTTTTCTGATAATATCCCAAGGGGAGAATGGGGGCAGTGTGTTAATCAGTTAGGACTTCGGTAACAGAATACCATAGACTGGACGGCTTAAACGATAAACACTGATTTCTCACAGTTCTGGAGGCTGGGAGCCTGAGATCAGGGTAGAGTTCTTGGTGAGGGCCTTCTTCTTGGTTTATAGACACAGCCACCTTCTTGCTGTATCCTCATATGAAAGAGAGAGGGAAAGAGCTCTCTGGTCTCTTCTTACAAGGACACTAATCCCATAAGAGGGCCTCACCCTCATCTCCACCTAATTACCTCCCAAACATCCCCATCTCCAAACACCATCACAGTTAGCGGTTAGGATTTCAACTTATGAATTTGGGAGGGACACAACACTTAGTCCATAGCAAGCAGGAACAACACAAGAGAAGAGACATGAAAAAGTCTTACAGATCTCTTAGAGATGAAGGCAATCCTGGGCCAACCATGAAGCAGATGCTTTATTGTCAACCCCCAAATTGTCATGGTTACTGAGGCTACTCTGTATTCTTTACCAACGGGAGCCAGGAGTGTAAGGAAATGAGTGAGGAAGGCCTAAAGAATTGTATCGAATATAAGTTGGGAGGAGTGAAGGCTGTGACAACGTAGAGAAAATCTGGTTTCCTTAAATAGGACAACAGCTACTGGACTCCAACATCCTTAGAATTTAGTTTTGCCATATCTCCTGTTGTTTAACGGTAATATAGTTTTTTTTCTGTGAAGTCCCTTTCTGATTAAAGGTTGATTCAAAACAATTTAAGAAACACTCTTCAGGCCAAGCAACTATGGCTACAAACCAGTTTTATGTCACAGACCACTAAATTTCAGCTTCTCCCTTACTGTGATAACTTTCCCAGAAATACTTATATTATAATGGCTTGTAAACCTTTAAAGGGAAATATGCTGGCAAGTTAGATTTTCAGACTAAAGACAAAGGAGGAGATTGAACACTGTACCTTCCTGGTGGCCCCTAAATCTCAGATGCAGGCAGCTGCCCATTCTAGCAAGGTCTAAGACTAATCTTGTTAGATAACATAGTCTAATTAAACACGTTGATTTTATACAAGAATCACATCCATCTTCCATGATAGTTTTATTTCATCACACGTAAAAAAGCACACGGTCATTATTTTGGTAAGTGCTCCAATTCTGTTTAAAAAGTACATCCCTTGGCTTAAAGGAGGTTTTTCCCAACTGGTGTACTGTAAGAATGACAAGCCTCCCAGGTCTGCCCTAGACCTCGCATTTACCAGGTCATGGACTGTATGTGCTATCCATCACCACCCCTAATTTAAAAGGTATCTAGTATAGAGGAAAAAGTAATTATCAGTTCAAGGCCTGATCCTATAGCTTAAATGCTTGAATGGCTTCCAAAAATTCCACTGGGAACCACAGGCACAGAAGTGCTAGAGTATCTCAACTTTTCTGTTGAAAAGTTAAAATAGGGCATCTTATCACCATGATTACAGAGTTCTGTGGGTAGTCTTGGTCCCTTACCGACCAAAAAGATCAGCTGAGTGACCAACAGGGAATCTGAACTACAGTGGCACTGACACGCTGATCACAGCAGAGGAACTCAGGCAACCTGAGGCATTTGGGAGCTGACATATGCCTTCAAATAACAGGTCCACACAAGGAAAAAAAATGTTTAATGCGTTTTCCAATACCCATAATTGTAAAAATCAATGTGAACTTGGGCTTATTTTGAAAATTAATTAGAAGATACAAGCATTCATTGTATTAGTATTCATTACATGTGTATAAGATCAACAAAATTAAATTGAACCCGATAGAAGCAAAATGCATGGTGTTCCATAAAACATATGTGTGCACGAATGTGTCCATGAATAGCTACCTTTGTATTGGATATGTCCTACATGACAGTCATTGTGTGGACTGTTGTGGGTGATACAAATAAAAGAGGCAACATCCCCACCTTCAAATAGCCCATAAGCTAATCAGAGATTTATAAATGGAAAAATTATTAGCCAGCATAATAAGTGCTATGTAAATGTCATCTATGAATTGTTATGGGACCCAAGAGGAAAGAATAATTGTTTGGGGAATTCCAAGGAAGCATCCGGGTGGAAAGGGCATTTGGGCTGGTTCTTGACAATAAACAGGAAGACAGAGTCTGTGCAGAGGCCCATCTGGGAAAGAGCCCCACCACCTATAGGCAGTGAGCGTAAGAAGGCCTTTGCAGCTGGAGCTCCCGGAGCACAAGCTCCAGGGGCAGAAGCTAGGGCAGGGAGGTGATTTGGAGCCAGAATAAGCAAAGGCTTTCATCCTGGATTTAATACTGTAGGCAGTAGGGAGCCAGTGGGACTTTAATCAGAAAGCAAGATGATCAGAAGGTCTCCTCAACTGTCATATGGAGAATGAACTAGAATAGTTAGAGGCCTATAGCAAATGTATAATGAGCACACTATTCTGATGCACCAGCCTTCTTGTTGATCAAAGAACTCTTCTTTTATTTGTTATATATTCGTAAGAAAAAATTCTGAAAATATACAGATCAACTTCATAGTAGAATATATCCATATCCCCAAGCATTTTCTGGATAGAAAAAGCATCTCATGTAACTTTGTATAGTTTCTTATAAGAGAATGGTTTTAATTAATCTCTTTTTCAGAATTCTGAGACTCAAAGATTTGTTTGTTTGACTCTCATGCATTTTGCGTTTCAGAACCTTGAAAATATGCCCCTGCATAGAGCTCAAGGAGGCTGGAGATTGTTTTAAAGGAAAACAAAAAACTCAGTACTCCCTTGGAAATAAATTAGCTCTGATATCTATAACGTATTCTTAGGAAGAGAAATGCAAAAAAGAGAAATAACACTACAGAATAAAAAGAGGGGAAATAAAGAAAAACAACAAAAGGGAATCCAAGGAGAGTTTGAGATTGTGTTTTGAAGCAATCCCTGGGTAACAGTAGATATTTCCTACCTTCCTCCTGCACCACCCCTGACAAATCATGAAACTTAGACGTGAAAGCTAGACCATACTGAATCACAGCTACATTCATGACAAATCATCACCAGACACAGCTCCAGCAGCTTCTGTCATCTGTGGGAGCCTGAGGCAAAAAGCATCCTCAAGAGTTATAGGAATAGGGCTTCACTCATAACCCCATAATAACTTCCTGCTGATTCCACAAGAGAAGATTACTGAATTTAATTTGGGGGAGAAAATAGGCACAATTATGACAGTATATCCAGGTAATATACCAATCAACCAATATATTATCTGTCGTAGCGATATAACACCCAATTTTCCCCATTTTACAGATGAGATGACAGTCCTAGAGAAACTGAGTAATGTTTCTAAAGTCACACAGCTGCTAAGTGGCCCAGATAGGATTGAACCTGTGACTTCTTGATTCCAAAACTTGTGCTGTCAGTCAAGGAGAGTGACCAACACAAGGAGGAGTGGCAAGTGCCAGCTGGGTAAGACAGGCAGTCCATTCCGTAGTCTTGGGAAGAGAGAGCTCCCCTGTGCAGGCTGAGGGTCAAGGAAGTCCTCCCAGCAAGGGTGGCACTTGATCTGCGTCTTGTGTACTGGACAAGTCAAAAGATGAAGAAAGCCCATTCCAGGTTTGAGTTTAATAGCAAACGTGACGAGATTAAGTCTGTAAGTGATGTAAGATGTAAATTTGTACATAATTATCCACTCAATATCTGTCTTATACACCTACTATGTGTAAGGTACCATGCTGGAGATACAGTGGTGAACAAAAAGGTAATGCGAGGGAAATATTCTTTGAAAATTGTTTTAAGCATCCCTGCCTTACAAGGTTACCAGGTTAACCAGTGTAACGATAGCAAGAAGTTGGTAGAGAAAAAAAAGTAAGACAAGGCTGTCAACATAATTTGGAGTGGAAGTTGTGGACTAATAAATTTGTAATTGTGATGATTATTTTTATGTCATACCTCAATTTAAAATGATTTTGAAGTGGCTTACAAAGATGCCATGGTGAACAGAATAAAATGTAAATCTGAGGAAATCGGAGGAAAGAAAAATAAATATAAAAAATAAGATGAAGCTGGGGTGAGGTCAATCAAAAAGTCAAATACCTGCTGGAAAGGGCTGTAAATTTGGCTCTATACTTCCTAGCAGTCAAACCCTCACCCCATCCAAAAAAAAAAAAAATCATCAGTTATATGGTCCCATAAGACAAAATAAACCATTCAATTAAAAAAATAAAAATTAACTTCTGATAGTAGGAGTAACAGTAACGATGGCTAGCATTTATTGGTTATCATGTACTACCATAATATGGGGCTTGATTAATTTATAAATTTATTTGTTTGGTGGTCACACTAAGCCCATGAGGTGAGGACTATTATAGTCTCCATTTTACAGAAAAGGAAACCGGGTCTTAAAGAAGTTAAGTGGATTTCCTAAAAGCACCTCACCAGTAAGGGCTGGCAAGCTCCAATCAGGTAAACTCCTTGCCTCCCTCAAACCCAGGAAGTTAACCGCTAGATTATATCTGAAATAAATTTTCCCCGTAAGTCCTCAAGAAAATAGACCAAGCACTGAAGAACAGTGCATTTCAAACTTCAACGTGCATATAGACCACCTGGGGTTCTTAAAATGCAGATTCTGATTCAGTAGATCCCCCCAGCTCCCAGGAGATATTCACGCTGCTGGCCCAGACCACACTGTGACTAGCATAGCCGTAGGGCACAATATCCCAACAATTTAGAGAGGTTCTATTTTACACCATCCCTTTAAGGAAGGGGATGGCCTAAAACAAAGCATTTCAGTAAGAGCATCTCTTTCTAAAAACGAAACTATACAAGGAATGTAGCAGTGGAGTGGTTTATCCTAATGCAGGAATTTAAAGTATCTAGAGAAAAAAATAGGTATTCTACTAATAATATACATGTTCATACTAGTTTTCTTCAACTGCAACAAAATTGTAACTAATCACTTCAGCTAGAGACAGGTACTGATGACAAGATCTCAATGAGGTTGTGGTAAGTGCTAATTACACACATGGCTCTAACTGACTGCAAGAAAGTTAAAAAGGCCAAAGCAGAGGGAGAATCAGGGGGAAAGGGAAACAGCCTCCTATTATTATGCCTAGAAGACAGATTTTTCGAAAATAACTGCTACATAACAACATCCAAAAAAAAGAACTTCTCTTTCAATTAACAAAGGATGGAAAAGAGCTGCTGAGACTGTTGCTTCAGAGCCCACAATTTTTTAACAAAAGTGCATATGTTCAGTCACTATTTTGCTTTTAACTTAGAATCTGTTGCCAAGGAAACGTCAATACCTAAGTACATTCAAGGTAAATCTTTCCTCCTCCTGTTTTTGAAGTGAATCGTTTAGCAACGGTAGCAAGGAGTTATAGAGCTTAGTTAATCCAACCGTTAATTGGGTTTAATCCCGATCACTGTGTCCGTGGTTAATCAGGTGGACCTCCTTAGGTCTCAGTTTCTTTACCCATAAGGCAACTGTAATTATATTGATGTATTTTCTCCAATTTAATTCTGGGGCATGGTCCCTTTATTTGATGCATAGTTTGCCATTTTGTTATGTACGGTCAGGAATCTATAGCTTCAAAGTCTTCCGTGTGATTACACAGGGAAAGAAGGGGACTAAGAACCCCCAATTTCTCCCTCAGCAATGCAAAGCCAACACTTGGCTTGCCAAAAGGAATTGAAGCAATATGAGAGCAGAATGGAATTTTTAAAAATTCTCATCCCTACAAATACAGTTGCCCCTCCAGTATCCACTGGGGATTGGTCCAAGGACTCCCACCCCAGCAGATAGCACAATCCATGGACGCTCACATTCCTTATATAAAATGGCCCAGTCGGCCCTCCTTATCAAAGGCTGCAGAACCCATGGATACAGCACCCGTGGATGCAGAAGCCGCGGATGCAGAGTGCTGACTATTATATTCAGGTTTCTCAGTTTCATGGTGCTTCAGGACTCACAGACAAGGAAAGCCACGAACTGAGGTGTGTTTATCAAGGTCCTTTGGGGCCATTGGGTAGACAATCACAAAGAGGGTCAGATTCAAGTAGTGTGCCCCAGAAGCTGGTACAATTTGAGGCCTCCCTTTAGAAAAAGAATTACAAACTTGCGAATACAAAAACGAGTACAAATGTATCAGGGAATAAAAAAAGAAATCACAATGAATAACAAAGTAAAAACTGACATATACTATAAACATCCAGAAGAAAATAATAATGGTATTAACTTCCTGACATACTTCTATTAGCCTTTTTCCCCTATTTTTTAGACTTCATGCTCTTGGAGCACCTTTTCATATGACAATTACTTCATAATTTCTATAGAGAGAACAGAAGAACTTCAGTATCTCTGTAAGCAGGGTTTTCAATTTTTATTTTATTGATAATTTAGAAAAACTTTCAGCTTCACAACTCATTATTGGTAACTTCCTATGAATTTTTAGGGTTATGGTCAATATTGGGAAGGCTTTTACCAAGTTTCTATAATGTGAACTCTAGGGTTTAGAAGAATTTTCTATCAGTTGCATCTAGTTTAGTACATATCAAACCATGTCCTCCTCCACCACTCACATATTTCTGAGGCCAGATACTGTACACACACTTAACAGCTTGACCACACCTCTGGTCTTGCACCCGCACAAATCACAGTGGGCAGCTGGAGGTTTCCTAGAAGCCATTCCAACACCAAGACGTCTAGCAGTAACTCAACTATACGTGGAAGTGTGAGTCACATATATCCCAAAAAACGCAAACTAAACATATTCCCAGCTCAACTTTCCCACAACTGAAACCCAGAAATGCCTGCATCCCTCCAATGCCGGTTTATGCAAAGGCAAACGTGATAGAGAGGAAGTCAAAATGAGAAGAGAAAGTGACCCCAGCCAACAGTGGTTAAAATACCTTTTCTGAGTACATTTGTGAGGGGTTCCTGCTAGTGAGGCCCTGAGGCTTAGCTTCATTTGCTTCATTGTGAGAACACCTCTGACAGAAAATGACTACTCTCTCACTGTCTCATACCAGACAATTTTATACCCATCTTCCATTCGACTGATTGCTTCATGCAAAACATTGTGCTTTGTGGTTTTTAAACATTAGCTCATTTAATCCTCACAATGACACTATGGAGTAGTTATTACTGCACAGCTGAGGAAACATTGACTTTGAAAGGTAAAGCTACATGTTCAAGATTGCAACACTAGTGCAATTGTTTCCAAAGCCGGCACACACACAAGTTTGGTCTCCCGCTTCCTTGAGAGAATAGAATGAATTTAGGGTGGAAAAAGAACAAGAGAAGAGCTTACTATGCATACTTCGGCACAAAAATAACATGCATAGATATCAACATCTTTTTAAGAATTTTAAGTGCATTAATAGGGACTTCCCTGGTGGTCCAGTGGGTAAGACTCCACGTTCCCAATACAGGGGGCCCAGGTTCAATCTCTGGTCAGGGACCTAGATCCCGTATGCATGCCACAACTAAGAGTCCACATGCCGCAACTAAGACCCAGCGCAGCCAAATAAATAAGCAGACTTCCCCAATTCTCTCACCACGTAAATATTTTTTTAAATAAAAATAAAATGCATCAATACCTCTTAGCAGTAAGTTGGACCCTAGCCTAAAAAGTTTACTCAGATATTAGTACTGCCTTTGCATTACTTGGATGAGCCTTCACCAACAGTTTAACTCAGTTTTTAAGATATGCCAAATAACATTTTCTAATAAAATTAAAAATATATTGTTTCCATTTTTAAATCAAGATTCAATGGACCTTGAGGGAGGAGATATGGGGATATGTGTATATGTATAGCTGATTCACTTTGTTATAAAGCAGAAACTAACACTCCATTGTAAAGCAATTATACTCCAATAAAGATGTTAAAAAAAAAAAAAAAAAAGATTCAGGGCTTCCCTGGTGGCGCAGTGGTTAAGAATCCGCCTGCAAATGCAGGGGACACGGGTTCGTGCCCCGGTCCGGGAAGATCCCACATGTCGCGGAGCGGCTGGGCCCGTGAGCCACAACTACTGAGCCTGCGCTCTGGAGCCTGTGCTCTGCAACAGGAGAGGCCGTGACAGTGAGAGGCCTGTGCACCGCAATGAAGAGTGGCCCCCGCTCGCCGCAACTGGAGAAAGCCCTCACACAGAAACGAAGACCCAACACAGCCAAAAATAAATAAATAAAAATTTAAAAATAAATAAAAATAATTTTAAAAAATTCAATGGACCTTACTAAATAACATATATAGGGCCTGATTTGATATTTCTTACTAGACTAGTATGTCCAGATTATACCCTAGAAGAGTCTGTGTAATAAAGCATGAGTATATTGAAATTATTCCATTTGAATCCAAGGAACTGCTAATATAATTTTCTTTGGTTTCCTGGCTAAGTTTATATCCATTATTACCGGAAAAATTTGCAGGGTGACAACCTACCACCAAAACCCTGGCTCTGTTCAGATCATTGAAAGTCACCAATTTACTGTTTAGGTTTGTGCTATTTGTCTATCCTAAATCCCTCTGAGAATGTGGCCACATGGGGAAGTTCACCTCCAGGAAATCATAGCCAGGCTCTTTTGGGCATCTTAAATGCACTACATGCTGCATTATGTACCCAACCCCCTTTCACAAACACTTCCAAACAGATGTGCTCCCCATTATTACTCATCAGAGAAATGCAAAGTAAAACTACAATAAGATACCACTCTAACAATGACTAGAAGAGCTTAAATTTTTAAACTGACAAAACCAAGTGTTGGCAAGGACGTGGAAAAGTTGGAACTCTCAAAAATTGATGGTGAGAATGTAAAATGGCACAACTTTACAGAAGTATTTGGCAGAACTCACTAACGCTAAATGTATGTATTCTCTATAACCCAGCAATTCCATTCCTGGCTATATATCCAAAAGAAATGAGTGTTTATATCCATAAAAGACATGTACAAGACTGTTCATGGGCACTTTTTTCATAATAGTCAGAAACTGAAAAGAACCTAAATGCCCATCGAAAGTAGAAAGGGTATATTGTGGTATAATTACACAATAGAATACTATATAGAAATGAGAATGAACTGCAGGCAAAACAGGGTAAATCTCACAAACAAGCATGATGAAAGAATGCAGACATAACACACCGTGTAGTATAATATTTACAACTAAGTTTCCAAACAAATATGACAGCATTCACAAGTAGGCAAAACTAATCTGTAGTGGTAGCTAACAGGACAGTAATTACCTAGGGGTATTGACTAGGAAGGAATATTGGAAAACTACATCTTCATCTGAGTGGTAGCTATGCAGGTGATATACATGTAAAATTCACTGATTGTAGACTTAAGATTTGTGTACCATAAATATATACTTTAAAATATTTTTTATATTGACATCAAGGCGGACAGAAACAGCATGAAAAACACTGACCAGCTTAAACTGGTTTTGCCTCCTTAAATAGGCTGACAGATTAATCAGACTCAATTATTTTACACAGACAGCACGATGCACGTGCAAGACAGATTCCCACGTATCCAGGATGATCCTGGAACCAAGAATCTTCAAGTCTACGGAACTTAAAGAAATGTGGCCACTCTTTACAAAGTGAGAAGCCCTTCAGTAAGGAAAATCTGGCTGCCTGCAGCATGAGTAGCTTATATGGACTGATTCAAGACTAGCCAATCATCTTCCAAGTTTGAAATTCCCCTAACACCTTAAATTTCACCCCAACCCTGGATCAGGGAGACAGATTTGAGAGTTTTGCCTCCTGTCTCCTTGCCGGTCAATCTCACAAAAGCTCTTTCTTTTCTCAAAAGCTGGTGACATAGTATTGGCTTCTATGCTCATTGGGCAACAGGCTCTTGCACTGTAACAAGATCTGCCTTGAAAAGAAAACGGATCAAGATATCAAAACAACCAAACAGGAACCTGGGAACATCTAGAAGGCAGCAAAGAGTCTCAACCGCTGTGATTTGGAAGGAGCATAGAGGAAGAAGGAAGGAGGCCAGCAAAATCTGGGGTATCTCTGAGCAAACAAACAGGTAGAGGTTCTCTCTTTCTCTTCCTCTTTATCTCTTGCATTTCCCACTTGACTCTTTCTCCAACTACAGTAAGGAAAGGTAGAGGCATTGCTTTGGCTTCCGGGGGTACCTGATCCTTCTCACTCTCTGGTTTTGCATGAAGGGTTCAGCTTCAACCCTAATGGATTTGCAGGTCATGCCCTATTTAACACTCTAGAATAAAAGTCAAAATTAAAGGAGTTTTATAGTGATTCCTTATATAGCCTTTCTAATTGTTACACCTTTTCAATTTGTTCATTACTTTATTTCAGCAGCAATGGACTATAAAAAGACATTACCTGGGCTTCCCTGGTGGTGCAGTGGTCGGGAGTCCGCCTGCCAATGCAGGGGACACGGGTTCGTGCCCCGGTCCGGGAGGATCCCACATGCCGCGGAGCGGCTGGGCCCGTGAGCCATGGCCACTGAGCATGCGCGTCCGGAGCCTGTGCTCTGCAACGGGAGAAGCCGCAACAGTGAGAAGCCCGCGTACCGCAAAAAAAAAAAAAAAAAAAAAAAAGACATTACCTGCACCCTAACGCAAACAAAATCAGTATCAGTTGGAGATGCTTATAGGAGTCACCTGAAAGAATTTTTAATAATAAATAAATTTTAATAATAAATAAATTTAACACCACTTAGCGATTATTTCTACGGTATATCTTCACAGCGGCCAGTTTCAGTTGTCACTATAAGAAGGCTTTGAAATACTACTTTAAAAGTAGAGTGGGTATCATTGTGAAGGTAAAAAAATGCACATTTACATGATGGTTGAAATTATTGTCCTAGTATTATCCAAATAAGTATTCATGGCTCAGGATAAAATTTTCAGAGTTATATCTCAAACAACATAGATTGAAATGAAGACTCTGTCCTCTGGGAAAATGTAAGGAAAACTTGAAGTGGTTCTAGGGATGACAGAAATACTTACCAAAGGTTCAAGTGAAGAATTTAGTTTACGGATTTTGGATATTCTACATTGAAGAGTTTTAAAGTGCTTCATAAAATAATGAATCAGGAAAAAAAAACCTTTGACCAACTTTACCTACATCCTTTAAAAGCTTATGTGTTCAAGTTTGGACAAAGAGACTGAATCTCAGGCAGTCATCTTGCAAGTGCATATAGTGTAAACTTGACACTTGAACTTAGAAGTGAAACAAGTATCTTATACACAGCTTAGTCATTTTATTGAATTCTAGTTTCACCCTTTTGTCATCCTCATATCATGTTTCTGAATTTATAGTCCCAGGAGAAATTGTGCTTTAAGCTAAATGCAATAAATACAGGTAACTATATTTAAGATTAAAAATACCACTTTAAAAGAATAGGAATATGTGGCTTGTGCTCAAATAATAATACAGTTAGAAAATGTGGCCGAGTTATTGGGTAAGGTAAGTTCTCACTGTGTACTAGTAATAAACCCATGTACCTGCTCTCAGAGCATCTTTGAATTTCTTAGGAAGGAGATAATAATTCGGGGGAGAAATGTTAGTTAAACTAGTTAAGAAGTTTAAACCTATTTTACCGTTCATTCTATGACTGCACATATTACTTCTCTACATCTGTTTCCACATCTGTAAAATGGGAATCATAATACTACCCACCTCATAAGGCTTTTATCACAAGTGAATGCTAACATACTTGTAAAGCAGTTAGGAAAATACCGTACACGTGGCAGGAGCTCAATAACTGTGAGCTCTTATACTTTAACCTTTTCCCTCCCGTTGACAATATTCACAGCCTTTTTATTTTTCCCCATAATGGACTTTTTGTAATATAAAAAGTGGACACAATAAAATACCATAGAAACCTAATAGAGCAGAAAATTGAAATGTAGAGAGATGAAAACAAGTTTATTTTAAGCAGAATACCACATGTCATAGATTAGGCTGATGATGAGTTTAGCTCCATCACAGTGGATCTGTAGGTGCCAACTCACACATCCAAGAAGCCAAATCGCTAGTGTGACAGGTTGCTTCCTTCTTTCCCTCCCACCACTGCATACAATGCTCACTGACTTGAAACTTAGCTGAGGTGAGCAGTCATGCAATCCAAAGAAATTACTCGTCCATCCAGAAGAGATCAAACTCACATCCCAGGAAAACATATAAGCAACACTTTGCTTTAAAGGACTTGGAAGAGCAGATTGAAGCTGCAGCAGCATACAAAACTGTAACTAAAAGCCAACTCTACTGACAAAGCATTGCAAAGCTACAGTGAACAAGATTCACATTCCCTGTTCCAGAAAGAACATGCAGGACATGCATTAATGTTTATAAAAAACTTCCCATTCGTTTAGTTGGCAGGGGCTTGCTTTTAGTCCAAATAACATTCTCCAGAAGTTCCTAGGCTTCTTGTATCCCCTGTCTCACAGCAACACGAAGGAGCATCTCTATATCCCTAGGAGAGGCAGTTACTTAGCATAAAGAAAGAGTAAGCCGAAAGAACCTGCATGTCCAAGTATTTAGGCTAAGGTCCAGGTTAACACCTGTTTAGACTCATTCTAAGAAACCGAGGGAAACACATGCCGTTTCATCTGGGTTTCATCATGAGTGTCTTCATAATAAAGTCAAAGCTACCCAAAGAAGCAGTCTTACAACATCAGAATCCAGCTGGATACTTTTGCCCTATTTAGAAAAGTTTTTCTAGCCAAGGCTCTTAGGTAATGTCTGAGACACCCCTCTCTTGCAAGCAAATTCTATATTTTGGTCTGGGAGTGGTAACTGGAGTGAGGCTCCATTCAACCTGCTCATAAGTCAGTTGTAAAACTGCCAACCAGCCGTTGTAAAAGAGAACATGTTGACTGCACCATTTTGACTCGGCTGCTTCCAACTGGTCATTTCAAATTTCGTTACCAAGTAACGCGTGCAACAAATATCCCTGAGCATTATACCAATTCCCAAGACTCACCCCATCCTTCAGCCTCTCACTGAGACTCCCCCTTTCTGAACCTTGTCTACTCCTCAGCCTGAGGTGGATTAAGGGCCAGAGTTGGGGGGAGAGGTTATACACATGAATTGATAATGGAATACATGTCAGTTACATTACTTAAAACAAGCTGAAAGTTCAACGGTTTATTTGGGGGGCCCTATCAAAATGTTTCTGACTCCAAATCGCTGCATAAAAATGTCACAAACTATGAACTATTCAAAAACATTAAGAAAAACTTCTCCAGAGAAAATAGTAGTATTTCTCTTGATGACTGTGAGTAATCAAAAGAGGATTCGTCCAATAAACACAAGGAGAATTTGTGCCCCAAAAGAGCTTTCCACCTTATATTCATATATGTTCCATTCTGTTTATAAGAAAATGCTATAAGGCTGTAAAGATGGTGCACCAAGAAGCCTTAGAAATTCACAGGAGACTCTTAGGATCATGAAATAACCTGGTCTTTCATCTTGGACTCATGGGCTACCTTAAGAACTTATTCCGTGGGCTCTATGCACGTGTATGAATCTTAGATTCCTTTACTTTGTGACTTTTATCATAACTCATAGCCATGTAAGTATAATAGATAAAAAGGCAAGAGTGGGAAGTGAACTATATATAAAATGCTTTTGTCTGTCAATTGCAGGTAATATATGGGGGCAGGTTTAGAAGGAATGACATCTCAGCTGGAAGAGAAAAGATAGCTAATTTCATTACCCTACTGCCATGGATCCAGTCATGTTTTTCACTTTTCCTACTGCAAGGTTAAAGGAAGCCTGAGGATGGTCCTGCTGGGAGGCTCATCTGAAAAAGAAAGGAAAAGAAAAGGGGAGTGGAGATGGGGTTGCGGAGGAGTGTGCAACAAAAAACAAGGCAACAATCCTGTGAAAATGCATCCCCTTGATCAAACCAAAGGCAGGGCCAACACACATATGTAACCATTACCGGAAACCATTACTTCTGTCTTATACATCTGGACAAATGTTAATAAGCCTCTTTCATTAAAAAAAAAATGTCTCTTATTTGAAACAAGTACAGCACTTTTTAAAGCACAGATGTTGTAAGAATATTTAAATCACTTATTTGTTCCAAACCCATTCATCAGCTTTTCCAAATATTAGAATAATTACAATCTTCTCTCCAAAATATATAGGAAATCAAAATATAGGAAGGGACTATCTGGGAATGTTAGGAATTCAGTAACATGTGACCTGATCCTTAAGCACTATTTCCAATTGCCGAAATATAAATGTAATAAGCCGGTACTTTCCAATAGAACTTTCTACAAAGATGGAAATGTTCTATGTCTGCACCATTGACTACAGTAGCCATTAGCCATATATGGCTATTGAATACTTGAAATGTAGATAGTACAACTGAGGAACTGAATTTTTATTTTTAATTCATTTAAATTTAAATGACCACATGTGGCTAGTGGCCATCACATTGGACAGTATAAATTATATAACTGTCTTGTTACTTTGCAGTTCTTTTCATGTTAATTAAAATTAGGAAAAAAAGTCCAAAATACAAGGGAAATGTACTAAAGTTTGCTATCTTTAATGCATAAAAATTTTGAAAAATGAGCAGGAAAATAACAAAATCCAGTGGAAAAGTGGGCAGACTACATGAATAGGCATTTTGCTGGAAAAAAATATTAAAATTACAATAGACATTTAGAAAGGAAAGCTTCACAACTGACAAAAAAGAGAAAAATGTAATGATACACTTTATGTTGTTATTCAAGTTGGCAAAGATTAACAAATGATTAAAAACAATATTCATAAGCCGATGAGCACTTATACTAGAGGGAACCCAGACGATTTTTCAGGATAGTTTGGTAATACATATCAAAAACTTTAGAAATGAGGATTGTCTGACCTGATAATTCCATTTTTATTTCCTTACCAAAAACAAAAGAGAAAAATCACTAGTCAGATGCACAAAAAGATGTACATGAAAGGCTCTTCCCAATAGCAGTTAATGATAGTAAGAAAATAGAAAAAAGGACTAAACATAAAATAGTGAAATATTCAAGTAAATTAAGGTATATTATGTACATATTAATTGGAAAAAAGTCTAGAAGAATACTCACCAAAATGTCAAAAGTAGTTTTTACTGTGCTATGGGATACAGGTGATTTGGGGTTTTTTCAATGTTTTCCTCATCAGGCCTAAATTATTTTGTAAGTCGTAAACCATAAAATATATTTTTAAAATATGCTGGGGGAAATCTTGCCTTTGTAATGCTTTTCCCATCCCATTCCTGACAGTGGACTCCATCACTGAAAAATGTAAAGATTTTTCAAATTGACTTTTAATTGTATGGTCCCATGTAAGGAAGGTCTGGCTTACAAAATGCTGTTTAGGACAACACTTCTAAAACTTTAATACACATACTAGTCACCCCAGAATCTTGTTATAATGAAGATTCTGCTTCAGTAGGGCTGGGTTATGACGTCAGATGCTGCATTTCTAACAAGTGCCCACCTAGTGATGCCAGTGGTGTGTGTGTGAGGTCTTAGTTTCAGTAGCAAGGGTGTCAGCCAGATACAGTTAAGCACCAACCACGCTTAGCCACTCTAGAACCATGTCATTCCCGTCCTGATTCTCCAAGGTATTTCTTCCGTTGGCAGGTGAACTTGGTCAGAATATCCACTTCAAACTTCGTGTTGAAATGTGTTACTGAAATGGCTTCCTCTACTGGTTCATGTTTAATGAGGGGTTGGATGGGGAGGGTGGGAGGGAGGGAGACGCAAGAGGGAAGAGAGATGGGAACATATGTATATGTATAGCTGATTCACTTTGTTATAAAGCAGAAAATAACACACCATTGTAAAGCAATTATACTCCAATAAAGATGTTAAAAAAAAAAAAAACCCAATGCAGACTTCTAGCGTAGCGGTTTGACCTGGCTACACGTTACAGCTACCTGGGGAGCTTTTCTGCACAGTTCAGTGGATCTGGAGCTAGGCATTAGTATGTTTCAAAAGCTCCCCAGGGGACTTAAATACGTAGCCAAGTTTGTCACTCACTATTCTAGTGGGAAGAAAGAAAGCATCTAAGAAGGATGATCTCATCAATACACGGGCAATGGCAAATCCATAGCTGTGTTCACTTCTCTCTCAGACAACCAAACACTTCTCACGATCATAAGAAACTCAGTACTTTAGCATTACCCTATAGAAACACAGTGCAAGCCATGTGTAATTTTAAATGTCCTGATAGCCACATTGAAAGTTTTCAAAGAAATAAGTAAAATTAACTTAAATAATATATTTTATTTAACCCTATATATCCAACACATTATCATTCAATGTGTAATCAATATAAAGAATTGTTAGTGAGATATCTTACATTCCTTTCTTCATATGAAATCTTGGAAATCCAGTGTGTATTTTTCAAGTACAGCACACCTCCATTCAGACTAACCACATTTCAAGTGCTCAGTGGCCTATGTGGTTAGTCATTGCCATACTGGACAATATCCCTTTAAAGAGTACTATGGCAAAATTCTACTTTTAAATAAATTGAGACTACATGAACCCAAAGCCAGTTCTCTGTACCAAGAGACTTTGGACCTAACTTGTCCTGATTTTCTCCCACCATCTCCATGGAGAATGGAGTTTCTAACATCTCAGAGCCTATTTATTTCCATTCTCTAACCTTTAGAGTGTCAGGTGGAGTGTTCAAGTCTATGTTTCCAAAGTTATTCTTACTTTCTCAAACTGTAAATATAATATGAAATATTTTTCTTTGAGAACTCATCAGGCCAATGTTATACAATCAGAATTATGAAAGCTGCCTGTGGAAAAATTTGCACACTGGATATGAACAAGTTGAATGAAATTTAGGCCAAAAATGGAATAAACAATAGGTAAGATGTATTTCTACTTTTAAATTTCAAATGAATGTGTCTCTTATGATCAAGAGCTCAAATTTTTAATAAACAGGTAATGCTAATACAGAGCACTGTTAATAAAATTATTGATGTTCTGAATCTTGACCTAGAATGGTACATATTCTCCAAGTTAGCTCTTTTAAAGCTAATCTATTGTTTGCTTACATTGTGTAGACTGTTTTTAAATGTATCAAACACATCACCTCCATCACTACTCTTACTTCACCACCAAGCTGAAAAGGAAGAGACAGTACCAAGACTTTAAGAGAGTTTACCTTATTTTTATTCTAGGGAAAAAGCACCCAAATCATAAGGTTTTGTATTTCCATACTTCCTGAAATGACAGGTCTAGAGTTTTGCTTTTGGTAGGTGTTGTCTTTCTTACCTAAACCAATGCATTGCCATCTCTTCATCCTTCACCACACCAGCTCCTGGGTAAACCCAAAAGGTAGCACAGAAAAAAAGGGACTCAGTTAACTGCTTGATGCTAAAATCTTCTATGTACCTAGAGATACATAAATCTAACCAGCAAACCCCTCTCCAACCCCGTCCCCCAGTAGAATAAGCATCAGAGGAACAAAGACGTTACCTTTCAGGTATCTCTGGCCAACAATATGCTGAGCACTGGGGTACCCAAAGTGAGTGTAAAGATGTGCCACGTGGGAATGGAAGCTCTGGGAATACAGCCAGATGTAAAGCAGAGAGATCATGCTTCCCATTATGACCAGGAGCTGGAAAAAAAAAAGAAACAAGAAAAGAAGTGTGGGGATATACTTCAGATATGGTTCGTATGTGGGAGGAATGAGTATATTCTATGAGAAAGGCATTTCAGAATGAGATGTAATTTACTGTCACTAGTCTTTTGTTTTTAGTCATTCTGAAATGTACTTTTTCTGGGTGATGTAATATAACTAGATTAATTAACTAGGATTAGATGCTGACCAATAGGATCTTGCTGTTTATAAAAGGGAAAAAAATGGAGGCAAAAACAAAAGAGGAAGTAGAAAAGAGAATTAGTATGTGTGCTATCTGGGCAGAAATATCGTGGAGGTGGCTAAGATAAGAGGGAGGTTCCTGCCCGGCTCTGCCACAGTCTGGAGAACCCACAGCCCTGGTCTGTTCTTCGGACACTTTCAGCTGCTTCTACAGGAGTAAAAGACCTACGGATGGCACTTTCAGCTTCCCCTCTGAAGAGGTCCAGGGGAGCCGGTGGGCCTCCAGAAGATGAAGGAAGATGAGAACTCACAGTTTGCTAGGGCTGCCACAGCAAAATATGACAAACTGGATGGCTTACACAACAGAAATTAATTTCCTCACAACCTACAGCTAGATTTTCCAGATCAAGGTGTCAGCAGGGTTGGTTTTTTCTAGGCCTTTCTCCTTGACTTATAAATAACTGTCTTCTCCCTGTAACTTCACATCATCTTTCCTTTGTACATCTCTGTGTCCAAATTTCCTCTTCTTATAAGGACACGAGTCATATTGGATTCGGGCCCACCTTAATGACCTTATTTTAACTTAATTACCTCTGTTAAGACCCTGACTCCAAATAGTCACATTCTGAGGCGCTGGGGGTTAAGACATTAACATATGAATTTGATGGGGAGCAAAATCTAGCCCATACCAGTACCCTAGGCTGACAGTCAGAGGATACTTCCTAAAAGAGCTGGTGGATTAGCAGGAGCTTTGACATCAATCTTTCTTTTTTTTTTTCCACCGCGCTTCTTGCGGGATCTCAGTAGTTCCCCAACCAGGGATTGAACCCAGGCCACGGCAGTGAAAGCCCGGAATCCTAACAACTAGGCCACCAGGTAACTCCCAACATCCATCTTCTCTAGCAGCTTGAACATGCTGCTCAGTTCTCTTCAAGAAGCCCTTCTAAGTGAGGTCCTTTCCCATCAGAAGCTTGTACTTCAGCAATGCGTTGATGCCCAAACAAGTTTACGTTGTCCAACAACCGAATCAGAATGGCCATTACTGTTTCCAGAAATATGGCAAACACCTTCTGAGATGTCAGTTCATGCAGGTGTCAGTGGCACAGAGGGAACTCAGTCATGTGTGGCAGCCTTGAAATGCAGCAAGACCACAAAATGATCCACAAGCACGGTCAGCTCAGGGGCCCCAGGCTCATCTCTTGGCCACACTCAGCTGGCTTCTAAGGAGGAGCTCAGACTCTGCAAAAAATACAGTGGGACTGACATCTTCCCCTTCAGGTGTGATTCTACTTCTAGGAGAAGATAAAAATGCAGCTTCAAACCTAAAAACCCTATTCTCAAGTGCTGCCATGAAAGGTAAAGATCTATTACTTATTCCAAGACCAAGAACTGCACTTAAAAGTAGACTTTGAGGGCTTCCCTGGTGGTGCAGTGGTTGAGAGTCTGCCTGCCAATGCAGGGGACACGGGTTCATGCCCTGGTCCGAAAAGATCCCACATGCCGCGGAGCGGCTAGTCTCATGAGCCATGGCCACTGAGCCTGCGCGTCTGGAGCCTGTGCTCCGCAACGGGAAAGGCCACAACAGTGAGAGGCCCGCATACACACACAAAAAGAGTAGATTTTGAGGGCTTCCCTGGTGGCGCAGTGGTTAAGAATCCGCCTGCCAATACAGGGGTACCCGGGTTCAAGGCCTGGTTCGGGAAGATCCCACATGCTACAGAGCAACTAAGCCCGTGTGCCACAACTACTGAGCCCGTGCGCCACAACTACTGAAGACCACACGCCTAGAGCCTGTGTTTTGCAACAAGAGAAGCCACCACAATGAGAAGCCCACGCACCGCAACGAATAGTAGCCCCTGCTTGCTGCAAGTAGAGAAAGCCCACGCACAGCAGCGAAGACCCAATGCAGCCAAAAATAAATAAATAAAATAAATTGGTAAAAAACAAAATAGACTTTGAAATTCAAGTGTTTTAGACAAATCAGTCGGGGATTGAAAACTTGGAGAACAAGAGAAGGGGTTTTGCAGACTTTCATTCAGAATCATTATAAGCACAAAACAAAGATCATTAAATATTTTTAATGGCCATATTGAAGATACAAGAGAGAAGAAAATAATTATCTTAGCATAATCCAATATAGAGAAAACTGTAAGTTATAACTATACTTATAAACATACTTATAAGTCATACATTACTCTAAAAAATTTCCAGGGCTTCCCAGGTGGCGCAGTGGTTGAGAGTCCGCCTGTCGGTGCAGGGGACACGGGTTCGTGCCCCGGTCCGGGAAGATCGCACATGCCGCGGAGCGGCTGGGCCCGTGAGCCATGGCCGCTGAGCCTGCGCGTCCAGAACCTGTGCTCCGCAACAGGAGAGGCCACAACAGTGAGAGGTCCGCGTACCACAAAAAAAAAAAAAATTTCCATAATCTGATTTCAGCTTTGACAACATATCTCTTCCCTCATTAGGTAGTTGTTGGTTATTCATAGCAATGTATGGCAAAGTTTGTTTCAATCTTTGTGCAAGTGTGTGTGAATGTGTATGTGTGTGTGATGGTAGTGGTGTTCTTTGTTACTGAAAATTTGGGGGGAGTTGGCATGTATGTTGGGAGATATTTTAATTATTTATCCTCTTTTTAGGGCATTCAAAATCATCTCTATTGATTCTGCTTTGTGAACAGATGATCTTTCACATATTTCTATGTGTTACAAGTTTTCACAGAAGATGAATGTCTGTATTGAAACTCCTCCAATCCTTTTTGAAATTATTTCATTTATTCAGTATTTATTTGAATGTGTCTGACACTGCTCTAATCACTGTGGATAAAATAGTGAACAAAACAAGCAAAATTCACTGGCCTATTGTAGCTTAAATTATAATTGGGGTGGAAAATGAGGGAACAGACAATAAACTAAATAAGTAAAACATGATGTGTTGGAAGGTAATAAGTGCAATAGAGAAAGAACAGAAGGAGGATAGGAAATGATGAGGCAAGGGCTACAAATTTCAAAAGGGTGGATGAAAATGGCAGGCAAAGAAAAGTAGAAAAGGAATGTGTGGCTGTGGCTCTGTTTAATGAAGTGAAGCCCAGTGACCGTCACAGGATGCCTGGGAAGATCTGAGAGAGCTGTATCAGCAAAACACTCCCAGGGACAGAGATGGTACAAAATGAAAAGAGGTCATTGGCCCCCCAATTTTCTACTTTCAGGAGCAGGCTAAGAAAACTACTCATCTGCAAATACATGCTACCTGTCATGAAGAAAGGAAGGATGAATCAGAGAGTGAAACCAAGAGCTAAGAGGGTGGAGCCAGAAGCCTCAGAGGGTGGAGCCAAAAGCCTCAGAGGGTGGAGCCAGAAGCCTCAGAGGGTGGAGCCAGAAGCCTCAGATGGTGGTTCCAAGCAGACCTTGGAACCCAATCAAGGAACTTCCCATTTTGCCTGGCTGCACCTCAGACCTGCTGTGGACTGAGAACTCCTTTGTGACTCCCATTTTCCCCCCTTTTTGAACTGAAATGTCCACGGCAGTTTTCCTGTGCCGGTCCCACCATTGCATGTTGGGTGTATGGAGTCAGCTGACTTGTCGCGCACAGGTAGAGAGAAACTATATTTAGGGAGTTGTACTTGAGGAGCAGTATGTAGAGAGCCTCATTCACACCTAGGGTTTCCAGAGCCGCTGGAAGCTGGGAGAAAAGCATGGAATGGATTCTCCTTCAGAGCCTCCAGAAATAACCAAACCTGCCGATAACTTGATCTCAGACCTCTGGCCTCCAGAGCTGTTGACAGAGTAAGTTTCTGTTGTTTTCAGTCACTCTGTTTGTGGTACTTTGTTACGTAGGAAATAAATACTCCCTCCAAAGCAAAGGTTAGGCAGGCTTACTGTCTGTTATAAAAACTCTGAATTCCCCCAAATCTGAATTCCTCCAAATCCTCAGCTGTAATTCAACCTGCTGCGTGTGGCGGTGTCACCTGACTCTCCTGACCTCACCCTCTGGGAATTGGGACTCCATAAACTGGTGCAAATACTGATACGCTGGCTACTGCTGTTTCTGTAATAAACGGTCCTTTATCTCTGACCCAGCAGTCTAGAGGCTCTGGCCAGCACCCATGAAACTGTGGCAGGCTGATTTGTTAGCTTGTATGCAGGTAAAATCTCAGACTCTATAGTTCTCAACAAGGCTGATAGAACTTACCAATGAATTGGACACGAAGAGTGAGATAAACAGAAGAATCAAGGATAACCTCAAGGCTCATGACCTGAGCCAAAGGGTGAATAGTAGTTCTATTTCCTGAGATGGGACAGACTGTGAAGGAAAGATGCACTTCATTCATTGTATTCTGTGTCCTGATTATACCCTGAACTTACTGAAACCTCCATATAGTTAAATCAGCACCAGTTAAATTAGTTCACTTACCTGTTCTAACACTCAGCTTACATTTCTTTATTTTGTCTTCCAAACATCATGTTTGGACATTTGTTTGTTAAAATTCAATAACAATTTATCTACATTATACTGATTAATAGCTACATCAAAGCTATTAATTCCATTTAAAAAAACAAGGTTTGTCAGCTGTAATTTTCGGGAGCATTGCTGGCTCATAATGATCACTAATTCCTTGTCCTAAGCATTCACAACTCATGTCTTAATACCCCTCTTTCTGATCACTAAATATCACAATCAATAAATCAGAAATTCACTTAAAGTTGCTGTGGGCAAGTGGCTTTGGCTTTTTTACCTTCTTCAGGGTTGTTAGCTGCCAATGAGTTGTACTGGTTTGAGATCCAGTAAAGACAGATCATGTTACATTCAAAAACTGGGCTATTAAGACTCCAGCTGTAGGAATTCTGTGAATTTTCAAATACCTTGTTGGGATCTCCCTTTCCCGTTCTCCTTTCCTTCATCTCCCCACCTTTTCTTCCCTGCCTTCCCATCCTTTCCCACCATGGAGAAGTCAGTGAGTCCAGAGTCCAAGCAGGTCCAGGGGTAAGGGGGCAGATAGAAGGAGGCTACTGACTGGTTGGAAAATTGATTACAATGAGAAAACACTGTAGCATTGAGCATATAGGGAAATATATTAAAGATAATGAAAACTACATTTCTTACTTTCCAAGAAGGAATTTAAAACATATAAAGAGCCTGCTGGAAGAATTCCAAGGCATAGGATTAAACTGAAAATTTCAACTTGAATTCAAGTTTAAACACACACACACAGTTAGTTATAATTGTATGCATGTGTATACACACATGTGTATGCATATATACACATAAACTTCTAGCTCTCTTCACTGAAAAGGCCTGGATGCAATGACACCTCAGTAGCAACGATCACACTGAGCACCCAAATTTTTATTTCTAAATATTATTGTCCAAAAGAAACCAGAGGTCCTTTAAGAAATGGCTAATTCCAGGGCTGAAATATGGAATGAACAAAACGTGGCTGGAGCATACCGTCATCCCTAAAAGTAATGTTCAGCAAATGATGGGGACATGTCAAAAGGATAGAGAAGACAGCTTGAGGGAGCTTCCACTGGCCAAATCTGGGACAATTTCTGCATCATAATAAATAATGAGATTATCAGATGTGAAACAACTAAATAAAATTGGAATCCATACTGAAAGAAACAAACAAAAGGCAGAAAGGAAAGCTCTTCCTTACAGTAGAATGTCAACTAATAAATGTAAAAGGAATGATGCAAATAAGGAATCACCATTTGGCAGCCCTCAGTATGATGGCTGATTGAGGTAGGAGTTATGGATGAATACTAAGGCTGATGTGGGAAACTTGATGAGGAACAGGGTATTAGTGTAAAATCTTAGAATCCCTGCATACAAGTGTAAATTGGTTATTAAAGGAAAATTGAGTACATTACAATGGAAATCTGGTAGACACAAACATAAGATCCAAAGGTGGAACAGATCAACATTGTGTGACCCTTGATACGAGGCAGTAAGAACACATCATCATTTCTGTGATATTCCTGACGAGAAAGCATGTCTTGTGTCTGGTTATGAAGGAACATCAGACATACTCAGGTTTAGGGTCATCCTGTAGAATAGAAGTCACATATTCTTTACAACTCAGGGTCTTGAGAGATAGTGCAAGACTAAAGCTATCCCTAGATTGAAGGAATCTGAAGAGACCTGACCACTAAATATAATGCAATATCCAGGAAAAAATACTAGACCAGAAAGTGAAAAGAAACATTGCTGGGATGGTTGGCAAAATGTGAATGAAGTCTGTGGACTCCCTGGTCATGTTCTATCAATGCTGATTTTCTCACTGGCTGCTTCTGTTGTTACAGTAGCAGAATATTCCAGTTTGGGGGAGGTATAACTGGAGTATTTAGGGGGTGATGAATTTAGGGGGCATCAATTCAAGGGGGGAGAAAGAAAGAGAACAAATGTAGTGAAAAGTTAACTGATCACCCACCCAGATGATGAGAATACAAGAGTTTTCAGTCTATCCTGACGACATTTCTGTAGATCTGAAACTAGTTCAAAAAATATTTTTAACATAAAAACAGTATCATGACTCTTCATATATATATGTATATATATATGGTTTATATATTAATAAACTACATATATATATATAGTTTATTAATCTCATCTGTAAGCTTTTTCTGTTATTAGGTGTGTAATTCATTTGGACCCAAAAGATATATAGGCTAACCTATTAAGAACATCTAGGCCATTTCCCATAATCCGCATACCCAAATGGCAATACTGATAAAGAAATAAAAGTCAAATTTATCACTGTCATCTGTAATGTTATGCCATCAGCTCAAAGCAGTGAGTCTATGCCTTTCCCCCAAATAAACCTACAACCATCTTTATTCCTTTCCAATTTTAAGGAGCCTCCATTTTCTTCTTCTAGGCACATTAATGTTATTTTCTTATATTCGCCCTTTACTGATTGATGCTTAAATTTTTCACATGCCCTTCTTTTATCTGTGTTCACAGGCAGAGGCACTATGTAAATATCAATCTTCTGAGAGAATGCTTTATCTTCTTTCTCTTTTGGACCATTTGTTCGTTAAAAAAAAATGAGCCAGGGGAGGCTTCCGGGAACATGGCGGAAGAGTAAGACGCGGAGATCACCTTCCTCCCCACAGATACACCAGAAATACATCTACACGTGGAACAACTCCTACAGAACACCTACTGAACGCTGGCAGAAGACCTCAGACCTCCCAAAAGGCAAGAACCCCCCCACATACCTGGGTAGGGCAAAGAAAAAAGAATAAACAGAGACAAAAGGATAGGGACGGGACCTGAACCAGTGGGAGGGAGCTGTGAAGGAGAAAAGCTTTCCACACACTAGGAGCCCCTTCGCGGGCGGAGACTGCGGGTGGCGGAGGGGGGAAGCTTCGGAGGCGCGGAGGAGAGCGCAGCCACAGGGGTGCGGAGGGCAAAGCGGGGAGATTCCCGCACAGAGGATCAGGGCCGACCAGCACTCACCAGCCCGAGAGGCTTGTCTGCTCACCCGCCGCCGCGGGCGGGGCTGGGAGTTGAGGCTCGGGCTTCGGTCGGAGCGCCGGGAGAGGACTGGGGTTGGCGGCGTGAACACAGCCTGCAGGGGGTTAGTGCGCCACGGCTAGCCGGGAGGAAGTCCGGGGAAAAGTCTGGAGCTGCCGAAGAGGCAAGAGACTTTTTCTTCCCTCTTTGTTTCCTGGTGCGCGAGGAGAGGGGATTAAGAGCGCCGCTTAAAGGCGCTCCAGAGATGGGCGCGAGCCGCGGCTAAAAGCGCGGACCCCAGAGACGGGCATGAGACGCTAAGGCTGCTGCTGCCGCCACCAAGAAGCCTGTGTGCGAGCACAGGTCACTCTCCACACCCCCCTTCCGGGGAGCCTGTGCAGCCCGCCACTGCCAGAGTCTCGGGATCCAGGGACAACTCACCCGGGAGAACGCACGGCGCGCCTCAGGCTGCTGCAACGTCACGCCGGCCTCTGCTGCCGCAGGCCCGCCCCGCGCACGCCGTGCCCCTCCCTCCCCGCCGGCCTGAGTGCGCCAGAGCCCCCAGTCAGCGCCTCCTTTAACCCCGTCCTGTCTGAGCGAAGAACAGACGCCCTCCGGCGACCTACACACAGAGGCGGGGCCAAATCCAAAGCTGAGCCCCTGGGAGCTGTGAGAACAAAGAAGAGAAAGGGAAATCTCTCCCAGCAGCCTCAGGAGCAGCGGATTAAAGCTTCACAATCAACATGAAGTACCCTGCATCTGTGGAATACATGAATAGACAACGAATCATCCCAAATTGAGGAGGTGGACTTTGAGAGCAAGATTATGATTTTTTCCCCTTTTCCTCTTTTTCTGAGTGTGTATGTTTATGCTCCTGTGTGAGATTTTGTTGTATAGCTTTGCTTCCACCATTTGTCCTAGGGTTGTATCCATCCGTTTTTTTTAAAATTTTTTTCCTCTTAATAATTTTTTTTTATTTTAGTAACTTTATTATATTTTATCTTACTTTATTTTATTTTACTTTATCTTCTTTCTTTTTTCCTTCCTTCCCTCCTTCCTTCCTTCCTTCCTCCTTCCATCCCTCCCTCCCTCCTTTCTTTCTTTCTTTCTACTTCTACTAATTCTTTCTTTCTACTTTTTCTCCCTTTTTTTCTGAGCCGTGTGGACAAAAGGCTCTTGGTGCTGCAGCCAGGAGTCAGTGCTGGGCCTCTGAGGTGGGAGAACCAACTTCAGGACACTGGTCCACAAGAGACCTCCCAGCTCCACATAATATCAAACGGTGAAAACCTCCCAGAGATCTCCATCTCAACACCAGCACCCAGCTTCACTCAACGACCAGCAAGCTACAGTGCTGGACATCCTATGCCAAACAACTAGCAAGACAGGAACACAACCCCATCCATTAGCAGAGAGGCTGCCTAAAATCATAATTAATCTACAGACACCCCAGAACACACCACCAGACGTGGACCTGCCCACCAGAAAGACAAGATCCAGCCTCATCCACCAGAACACAGGCACTAGTCCCCTCCACCAGGAAGCCTACACAACCCACTGAACCAACCTTAGCCACTGGGGACAGATACCGAAAACAACGGGAACTACGAACCTGCAGCCTGCAAAAAGGAGACCCCAAACACAGTAAGATTAGCAAAATGAGAAGACAGAAAAACACACAGCAGATGAAGGAGCAAGATAAAAACCCACCAGACCTAACAAATGAAGAGGAAATAGGCAGTCTACCTGAAAAAGAATTCAGAATAATGATAGTAAAGATGATCCAAAATCTTGGAAATAGAATAGACAAAATGCAAGAAACATTTAATAAGGACCTAGAAGAACTAAAGATGAAACAAACAACGATGAACAACACAATAAATGAAAGTAAAAATACTCTAGATGGGATCAATAGCAGAATAACTGAGGCAGAAGAACTGATAAGTGACCTGGAAGATAAAATAGTGGAAATAACTACTGCAGAGCAGAATAAAGAAAAAAGAATGAAAAGAACTGAGGACAGTCTCAGAGACCTCTGGGACAACATTAAATGCACCAACATTTGAATTATAGGGGTCCCAGAAGAAGAAGAGAAAAAGAAAGGGACTGAGAAAATATTTGAAGAGATTATAGTTGAAAACTTCCCTAATATGGGAAAGGAAATAGTTAATCAAGTCCAGGAAGCACAGAGATTCCCATACAGGATAAATCCAAGGAGAAATATGCCAAGACACATATAAATCAAACTGTCAAAAATTAAATACAAAGAAAACATATTAAAAACAGCAAGGGAATAACAACAAATAACACACAAGGGAATCCCCATAAGGTTAACAGCTGATCTTTCAGCAGAAACTCTGCAAGCCAGAAGGGAGTGGCAGGACATATTGAAAGTGATGAAGGAGAAAAACCTGCAACCAAGATTACTCTACCCAGCAAGGATCTCATTCAGATTTGATGAGAAATTGAAACCTTTACAGACAAGCAAAAGCTGAAAGAGTTCAGCACCACCAAACCAGCTTTACAACAACTGCTAAAGGAACTGCTCTAAGCAAGAAACACAAGAGAAGGAAAAGACCTACAATAACGAACCCAAAACAATTAAGAAAATGGGAATAGGAACATACATGTCGATAATTACCTTAAATGTAAATGGACTAAATGCTCCCACCAAAAGACACAGATTGGCTGAAAGGATACAAAAACAAGACCCATATATTTGCTGTCTACAAGAGACCGACTTCAGACCTAGAGACACATACAGACTGAAAGTAAGGGGATGGAAAAAGATATTTCATGCAAATGGAAACCAAAAGAAAGCTGGAGTAGCAATTCTCATATCAGACAAAATAGACTTTAAAATAAAGACTATTACACGAAACAAAGAAGGACACTACATAATGATCAAGGGATCGATCCAAGAAGAAGATATAACAATTATAAATATTTATGTACCCAACATAGGAGCACCTCAATACATAAGGCAAATACTAACAGCCATAAAAGGGGAAATCGACAGTAACACATTCATAGTAGGGGACTTTAACACTCCACTTTTACCAATGGACAGATCATCCAAAATGAAAATAAATAAGGAAACACAAGCTTTAAATGATACATTAAACAAGATGGAACTAATTGATATTTATAGGACATTCCATCCAAAAACAACAGAATACACATTTTTCTCTAGTGCTCATGGAACATTCTCCAGGATAGATCATATCTTGGGTCACAAATCAAGCCTTGGTAAATTTAAGAAAATTGAAATTGTATCAAGTATTTTTTCCGACCACAATGCTATGAGACTAGATATCAATTACAGGAAAAGATCTGTAAAAAATACAAACACATGGAGGCTAAACAATACACTACTTAATAACGAAGTGATCACTGAAGAAATCAAAGAGGAAATTAAAAAATACCTAGAAACAAATGACAATGGAGACACGATGACCCAAAACCTATGGGATGCAGCAAAACCAGTTCTAAGAGGGAAGTTTATAGCAATACAATCCTACCTTAAGAAACAGGAAACATCTTGAATAAACAACCTAACCTTGCACCTAAAGCAATTAGAGAAAGAAGAACAAAAAAACCCCAAAGTTAGCAGAAGGAAAGAAATCATAAAAATCACATCAGAAATAAATGAAAAAGAAATGATAGGAAAGATCAATAAGAACTAAAAGCTGGTTCTTTGAGAAGATAAACAAAATTGATAAACCATTAGCCAGACTCATCAAGAAAAAGAGGGAGAAGACTCAAATCAATAGAATTAGAAATGAAAAAGTAGAAGTAACAACTGACACTGCAGAAATACAAAAGATCATGAGAGATTACTACAAGCAACTCTATGCCAATAAAATGGACAACCTGGAAGAAATGGACAAATTCTTAGAAATGCACAACCTGCCAAGACTGAATCAGGAAGAAATAGAAAATATGAACAGACCAATCACAAGCACTGAAATTGAAACTGTGATTTAAAATCTTCCGACAAACAAAAGCCCAGGACCAGATGGCTTCACAGGCGAATTCTAGCAAACATTTAGAGAAGAGCTAACACCTATCCTTCTCAAACTCTTCCAAAATATAGCAGAGGGAGGAACACTCCCAAACTGATTCTATGAGGCCACCATCACCCTGATACCAAAACCAGACAAAGATGTCACAAAGAAAGAAAACTACAGGCAAATATCACTCATGAACATACATGCAAAAATCCTCAATAAAATACTAGCACACAGAATCCAACAGCATATTAAAAGGATCATACATGGGCTTCCCTGGTGGCGCAGTGGTTGAGAGTCCGCCTGCCGATGCAGGGGACATGGGTTCCTGCCCCGGTCCGGGAAGATCGCACATGCCACGGAGCAGCTGGGCCCGTGAGCCATGGCCTCTGAGCCTGCGCGTCCGGAGCCTGTGCTCCGCAACGGGAGAGGCCACAGCAGTGAGAGGCCCGCGTACGGAAAAAAAAAAAAAAAAAAAGTTTAAATGATACACCTTGTGAAATACTTGACTTTTTAAATTACTCCTGTTTATAGCTTTAAAAATAAAATTAATTTAAAAGGTAGAAAAAATGACTGTTTTATCTTCAGAGACTCAAATTTAATTTATAAGTAATGGCAGTTGAACATTTCTTCAACCTAGGAAAATAAGTATTGAGCAAGTTCAGACACTTGTGACTTCCTGCTGGCACATACTAAGGGCGTAATGGTTCATAACAAGCAATACCATTAGAATACTTTCTGAGATATGACATTCTCATCTTGAACACCATCACTATGTAACTGTTCCTTCAAATTTGAATGATGTTGCTACAGAGTCCTGTTTATACCCAGCAGCCCACCTGTCGTGCTGCTGTGTGGCCCAGTTTAGATGGAAGCAGGGAATAAAAGAAAGTGTTTCCATCATTTATTGTCATCATAGCTTGTTTGACACAATCATTCCGATTTAATCTCACACTTATAGCAATGACAACTAACACTGCTGCGATTTCGTTTACTATGCTATAAATATCAAAACAAAACTTTGGTATTATAAGAACCATGGATATTTTGATGAGGACTTTCTGCTGTACCATCCTGGGAAGTTTTAAATGGTTGCAAATTATAGATATTTTGGCGACATCATCAATTTTGAAGAGCTTAGAACTCAAAAGAACTATTGCTGAATCATTAATAATTGGTATTTTATACAGACAACATAGTCATATAAATTTATCAGCACTCTACAAAGAGGAAGATGTGTAGATTCTCCTTGTCTTTTTTTTTTTTTTTTTTTTTTTTGCGGTACCTGGGCCTCTCACTGTCGTGGCCTCTCCCATTGCGGAGCACAGGCTCCGGACGCGCAGGCTCAGCGGCCATGGCTCAAGGGCCCAGCCGCCCCGTGGCACGTGGGATCTTCCCGGACCGGGGCAGGAACCCATGTCCCCTGCATCGGCAGGCGGACCCTCAACCACTGTGCCACCAGGGAAGCCCTGTCTTTTTTTATCAGTGTATTTTCAGGTGGCTGGTAATAACTCACCCAAAGCAGATAAGAAAGCTTGGATATAACAACAAAAAACAGAGTAATCTGTTTCTTTTCAAGTCCAGGCCACCCATATCATTCAACCTATACAAGTAAATCACATTCGTTTTACATTTTCATTTGGATTCGGCTGTAATTTCTCAGCAATGAAATAATGAAATAGGGCCCAGTAAGGGAGGCCTGTTTCCTAAGAGTCACCTGTTTATCTCATTGCCAGAGGAAAGAACTCTCTCCTGAGGCAGAATCAGGACTACCCCTGGCATATCAGGCAAGTTCTCAGTTATCTGGACTGATAACAGAATTCGTTTTCAGGTCAGAATCAAAGACTTGAGTTTTGTTGTTTCAAGTCAGTGAAAAACTCAGCTTCTTAAGTTTCAACTAAGGGACAGAAAAGAGATTTTAAAATCTTCCACGTAATGTCTCTGGACAATACACAAGATATTTTAACAGTGGTAGCCTCTAGGGAGGAGACTTTGGTGGGTGGAGGTTAGGAGTGATGGGGTAGGAACTTGTGATAATGGGTTAGGGGGCTTCTTCTTACTACATAATTCTTGAATTTTGTACATATTCATATGGTGCAAAAGTTTTTTTAAGCTGATTTTTTTAAATGCTATATGTAAGGGGGTATCTATAGTCTTATAATATTCATATAATTGCTCTTACTCAGATATCAGTATTGCCTAATAACATAGCAATTACAGTAGTTTCTGTTCAAGAATATTCTGTAAAACTGAGTTCTACATTAATATATTCCAACACTTTTTTTCTTATGAATACATCACAGCTTCTCCCTAACGTCCTTTGGTTTCTGGTGTGTGTGTGTGTGTGTGTGTGTGTGTGTGTGTGTGTGTGTGCGCTCACAGCTCAGAGCTGAATTTTTATGCTCCCTAAAGGTCTTCTAGTTTCATTTCTTTGGGGGAATATCAGGTGTGCAATGTCTATTAGCCATCAACTAAGAGAAAAAAAATGCAGAGAGATAGAGTGGTAGACTTAAAGGGAGCTGTAAGGAGTGATACAAATCGAGACCAGCACATTAATGGACCTGAAGTTGGATTTCTAGCTGCAATAGATGTCTAAAAATTTGCATGTTTTCATCTATTCATAAGTACATTTTCTTTAGTTTGCCATCGCAAAACTGCTGGCATTTCCCTCTTCCACCACCTCTGCAGCCCCCATCACCTTTATTTACCTGCATTTAAATAATCCACTTTCTAATACCTTAGGGTAAGAGTATGTTAAAATATGAATAAGCTGAGAACACCAATAGCAAGCAAGTTTCATAGTAGATTTTTATTCTTCTTACACAGACTTCCAATTTTTTAAAAGCTCTAAATGTTTGATACCAAATAAATTTTTAAAAGATAAGAACATTAACAGAAATTGATACTAATCCTCCAATTTTCCAGCTAAGTTTGTATCAATTAAACTGTGTTTATATGATTTCTAGCAGCTAACTAAAAAATGGAAAAAAGCAAAGCTAGCTAGCCGGTATCAAATAATTGACTAAATTTTAATGAGTTTGTGTGTGTGTGGGGGGGGGGTGGTTCTTTATTTGTTTACTGGTTTTTAAATAAATTAACTGGTTAAGTCAGGAAGTCCAAATTTGTGTGCACATTTCAATTTTGAAATTGTTTTGATGCATGTAATCTTGAATCAATCTATCTTCAATATATTTTCCAAGAAAACAAGTATTTCCTCTATAAACTCTTAACTCTGGAGCATTGCGGAAAAACACAGTGTGGTCCCTATTTGATGCAACTATGATTTACAATTAACAGCATTTCGCCCTTTTTTCCTGTTGGGTCTCATGTCCTGGAATTGATCCCTTACCTCCCATGTATTCCATGAATCCAGAGTGTGCGCCTTGTACTTCTGGGGCAGATTGGCTCCCAAGGCATGTATGTCACTTGCCTGGGATCTTCTTTTCTGCTTTTGAGGCATCAAAGGCTTCATCTTTTTCTTCCCTAGTTGGCGCCTCTGTTCTGTCTGTGTTCACCGGAATGGTTGGTTAGAGGCCTTCTGTTTGTTGTGTTTGGCCCAGTGGACTCTCCAGGGGTCCTTTATTCTTCCCTCCTCCTTCTCTCGATGCCTATTCCCTTTCATCCTCCCATCAGCCCAGCTTCACTGGGTAGCTGGTTTTTCTCTTCTGATTTACGCCTGGGGTAAAGCAGCTGTCTTTTAAAGATAAGAAGCGGAGAACAGAGATATCAAACAGACAGGAAGAATAAGCTAGGAAAGACAAAAAGTCTCTTTCCCTAAAAATAGCTTTGTCATTAGCCCTTTTTTATGCTGAGCAGCCAGATTTCTTTCCTCTGGTCCCTCTGTCTGAACAAACCAAGTCAATCGAACTACCTCACCTGAAGAAAAATAAAACAGATTACCAAAGTAATACAATATAAAATATTACCAATATTACCAATATTACCAAAGTAATACAATATAAAAGGTGACTAACTTGAATCTTCTTCATTTTTAGTAACTGTTAAAATTATAGCAGTATAGTAAAAAGGAAGTGGTTTTGCTCAAAAAGAAACTGTAGGATGAAAAGACGAATCAGAAGAAAATGAACCGTAGGAACTCCAAGGAAAATGGAAAGCAAAGTAAGGTTAAGTTAGAAATCATGAAGCAAATGTAATACATGGTCATATTATATTGGTAAAGTTAACCTGTACATCCGGACCCACAAAGTGGAGGCCACCGCAGGGGCCAGGCCAACATCACAAATATAAACCTAAGCCAGATTGCACTTAACGGAAAACCTCTGTCAAGAAAACCTAACATAACGCCAATCATCATCTCCCAACTCAGCTTAACTAGCTCACCTTAGAAAACAGGACCCGCTGGCCTTACCAGGAAACCCCTGACCTCCTGTTTCCCAGTTGCTTCTTTTAATCTATGCATGCCCCAGCTTCCTCATTTATAAAATGGGAATACTAGTACTTACTCCTACCACTGTGGACATACAATGAGGAATACATGCATAGGAATAGCAAATGTCCAATAACTATTAATAAAGACAAGTCATAAAATATGGCTCAGGATTCTGAAATTGAATTCTATGCTCTAGTGCGCGCACAAGTAAATGTAACTAAAGCTGGGTTTTAATTCTAAATGCTAACTGACTTTTATGACGATTTCCCCAAATGAAATAGTCATTTTAAAATGAGTAATTTCAAAAGGGCCATCGTACTAATTGCCTAGCTAAGCAACTGACTTTAATTTTCTGGAAATCGGTTTCCTTATCTGAGCCTAAGAGCCGTTCAGCTAAGTTCCTTTCTAATTCTAAATTTTTATTTTATGGTATTTACTATGAAAACTGATACTCTTATTCACTGATTAATTTGGAATGTCACAAATTAGATGGCATGATGGCATAATTTTAGCCTTTCTAATTTATGAGTATTTTAACTTAGAGGGAAGAGAAAAGAACAAAAAGGCAAGTATGACCAGATTAAGAGGCAAAACCTAAAGGAGGGACTGAGCGGAATCCTGTAGATCTCTGATTCCATTTCTATAGATACAAGATCTCTAAGGCTGCATGCAATTAAATATAAGTCAGAGATTCTAAAACATCATGGTGCATAAAAACCATGTGAGCCTCTTGTATAAAAATACTGATTTCTAGCACCCCATCTCTGGAGACTCAGATTCAGGAAGTCTGAAGGATGAAGCCCTAGAATTTGTATTTATAACAAACACCCCAGGAAATTACTCTGTGGGTAGATCACAATTTGAGAAACACTGTGCTAGATGATATTTCTTACGTCAAAACACAGCTTGATTATTGCATATTAGATCATATAATATAAACTTATTTTTTACTCACTCACAAATAAATACTCATAAGCATTCCACGCTGTTGTAATAGGTAGAACTACTGTCATCTGGGAAATATAAATATGAGTTTCAACTTTGATGTAAGTTCTATATTGGGCATGATAAGCAGCAGTTAAAAATAATTTAATGTTTATGCTTCTCTTTGTCCTTAATTACAAAATAGGACTGACCTGACACTCCTTTTTTTTTTTTTTTTTTTTTTTTTTACGCGGTCCTCTCACTGTTGTGGCCTCTCCCGTTGCGGAGCACAGGCTCCGGACGCTCAGGCTCAGCAGCCATGGCTCACCGGCCCAGCCGCTCCGCGGCATGTGGGATCCTCCTGGACCGGGGCACGAACCCGTGTCCCCTGCATCGGCAGGCGGACTCTCAACCACTGCACCACCAGGGAAGTCCTGACACTCGTCTTTATGTGGTAAGAGCCACATTAAACAAAACGTTGAAGACCATATTTCTTCAGCTCATGATCCTTTTCAAGTTTATAAAGTTCTTGAGGGCAGGAACTGCATCTTTTATTTTCTTTTAATGGTCAGCTATTGCTTCTGCCTGCCTAACATTCCTTACCCTTATTTTGGTAACAGAATCCTGATTTTCCTTTGGGAAACCTCTGTTCTTGCATTCTCAGTCCATGTTGTTAGTGGGGAGGAAAGTGGCTCAAGTCGGGGTCCGGCTGAGTACCTGTGACCCACCTAGCAAGTCACAGCATCCCATTCCTCCCTGCCACTGTGATTGGCTCAGGAATTTGTAAGCGATCCATGCCCGGCCAATGGGTCCCAGCCCCAGAACTTCTGCTGAAACCATTGGGAAAGACCGTTCTCTTTTTGAAGCTGCTAATACCTCCAGCTAAACACAACCTGGAGCGATGTTCACCATCACGAAAGAAAGCCTGGCTGAAAATGAAACCCATGCAAAAGAAAACAGAGTCAAGAGTTTGAAAGAGAAAGACATGTCTGATGACATTGTTAATTACACCTAGACTGTTTCCAGTACAAGAGGCTCTCCCTCACTCTCTCTCTCATTCCTAGGCAATTATCTTACAGTTGGAGGTTTTCGACAAATGTTGACCAATTTGTTTTCTAATGAAATAAAAATCCTTAGTCACAGATGACAAGGCAAGGAGGTTGTTCAAATTTATCATTACAATGTTTTGGCAATTCATTCAAAAACAAGTAACACATAACATGTATATAATGACTGAGAGTTTTTTCAATTTAATCAGCAGAGCAACTCCAAACATCTTGTATAACTACTAGACCGTAAAATTAGGCACAGTCTATAAATTATCATTCTTCTTTGTACAATTCACCAAATAATTCCCTTACTTGTTACCAAAAACCATTCAGTTTGAAGAATGAGTCACAACCTGGTTGTCTGGTTCTAGTTTAAAATCTCAGAACTCACAGCTCTCTGTTCTCTTGCACCTTGCATTCTTGAGATCTGGAAACCATCATTTACCCTCAGTTCCTGCAGCTGTAAAAATCAGCTAGAATAAGAGGTTCACTAAGTAGGTAGATTTGAGATTTTCCTCTTTGTTCACACAGATTGTTTTAAATTAAAAGGATGGCGTCAAGTGAAGAACTCTATTCTTTTAACATGCTGCCACCATGTGGTTGCTTTGCTCATTTACATTCAAATGTTTCAAAGATAACAATGTTTGTTGTTATTCAGCGGCATGCAAAGGAGGAAGCCCCAAGCGAGTAGAATACATTCTTCCCATGAGCTTAGTGCAGAGTACGGCATAAGATAGGTATAATTTGCCAGAGTTGTGTAATATACATGTAGTTTGCCAAAATACAGGATGGAATATGGTAGGAACCTAGAAAGACAGACTAAGTGCAAAGGAGACTCAGGCGAGAGTCAACTGTCTTAGACTACAGTCTATTTTAAAAACCTTAAGTCTGTATTTTAATAAAGCTATTTCATAAAAGTTGACAGTAATTGTTTATACTATTAATTCCTTGCAACATCGCAGCAATCATCTCTATTTTAATTCTGAGGTGCTTGAGACCCACAAAGGACTTGCCATATGTCTCAGTAACCTAAAAGCAAAAGTTAGGCTGTGCTCATAGTTTGGTATAAAAATACCTTGGACTTGTAGAGCTTTATGCAGTTTATACTACAGTATTGTTTTTTAGTCCTGTGAGATAGATAAGACAGAAGGATTAGAGGAGGTTCCCTTAAACTACTTTCTGACTCTAGTACATTTCTTTACTGCCTTTTGCTTTAAATACAGGTGCTCAGAAAAAGTTGGTCTCATTTGATTGGATGAATCCATATGAAAATACTCGTGAGTTTTGAGATTTTGTATATGATTTCCTATAATCAAAGGAAAATTCAGTAAAATTAGTAAGATTAAGTTCTATTGCAATGTTGTCAAATTGTTTCCAGAATAAGTTTTAGCACCTAAAGCGAATTAGAGAAGTTGTGCTTTTTTAAGTCACACACACAAAAAATGTTCCTAGTGCTGTATATTTAATTGCCTAGATCATGCCCGCGAATTATTCTTTTAAAATATCACTGCAATGGATTGTATACTGAGAGGTCTCTCAGGCCTGTCCACATTTGGACGTGCCATTATCTCAGACCCATGACCCTTGGCACTACTTTCTCCCCAAATTAGAAGTTAACACAGCCAAAGGAGTCTTTTACAGTCTCCTTTCCTCCTCTCCTAAACACACATTTTTACTAAGATTAGCAACAAGATTGCTATTGGTTGTATCCCTCTCAAAATTCTTATGTTGCAGTCCTCATCTGTAGTACCTCTGAATGTGACCTTATTTGGAGATAGGATCTTTATAGACATAAATACGTTAAAACGAGATCATCCTGATGGGCCCTAATCCAATATGACTGTTGTCCTTGTAAAAATGATAAATTTGGATGCAGAGACACGTACAGAAGAAAGACGATGTGTAGATACCAGGAGATGACAGCCATCTACAAGCCAAGGAGAGAAGCCTGGAACAGATCCTTCCCTCACAGCCCGCAGAAGGAACCAACCCTGCTGACACCTTGACCTTGGACTTCCAGTCTCCTGGAGTGTGAGACATTCAATTTCTGTTGTTTAAGCCACCTAGTCTGTGGTACTTGGTTACAGAAGCTCTAACAAACTAATGCAAGTAGCCTGGGGGAAAGGAATTATATTAACTTTTTTTTAGGCCATGTGTATCTTCATGGCTAGTTCTAACTTGATTGTTGTAATTCTAGAAAATAGAAAAACACTAAATCGTTATTTTCATCAAGACAATGTTAGTGTGTTAAATCATTTTTGAGGAACTTCCCTGGTGGCGCAGTGGTTAAGAATCTGCCTGCCAATGCAGGGCACACGGGTTTGATCCCTGGTCTAGGAAGATCCCAAATGCCACGGAGCAAGTAAGCCCTTGAGCCACAACTACTGAGCCCACTGCGTTGCATCTATTGAAGCCTGTGCGCCTAGAGCCCGTGCTCTGCAACAACGAAGCCACCACGATGGGAAGCCCGCGCACCACAATGAAGAGTAGCCCCTGCTCGCTGCTGCTACTAGAGAAAGTCTGCGCGCAGCAACGAAGACCCAACGCGGCCAAAAAATAAATAAAAAATTTTTAAAAATCATTTTGAGAAAAAGTAAGCAGATAGAAAGAGACTGTATAATTTTAAAATCCAAGTATTGTAAAGGATTAAAAATTGGTACTTTCAGGCATAAAGTTTGGCTTTGGCAGCTCTTTCTTCACCTGTGTCCTCCTATTTCCTGTCCCAGCCGAACTCTGATCAGGCTATGTGAAGAGAGGACCAATTATTTTCCTCTTTAGCCCTCAATATTTCAGGCCAAGAGAAGAAACAGAGTATTAGTCCGGATTCTCAAGTGGCAGTCTTTTAAAGACCTCTGCCCGTGGGACTTCCCTGGAGGTCCAGTGGTTAAGACTCCGCGCTTCCACTGCAGGGGCACCGGTACAATCCCTGGTCCAGGAACTAAGATCCCACAAGCTGCACGGCATGGCCAAAACAATAAAAAATTAAAAAATAAAGACCTCTGCCCGAAAAAGGAGAAAATTAGTTGAGAACTGCTGATGACCACTGTCAATTGTTTTGGCCATCCGGAATCTAAACACCCTTCCAGTTATGGAGCCTCACCATCTTAGGAGCTTGCCTCTGGCTACAGAGGATGAACATGCCTGATACTGGCTTCCATAGCCTCCCTTCAGGTAAGGCATAGACACCACACCCGGGCCACAGACCGCACAGAGCCTAGACGAACTAAATCAGATGCTATGGTTCCAAAGATACAGGGATTGCTCTACATTCATGCTAGAGAAGCCAATATCAGCCACTTCCGTTTTCTGGGGTAAAGGAGCAGCTGTACTAGCAGCGGCCCACGGGGTCTATTATCCGTAGTGATCAAGCCACAAAGGATAGCACACAACAACTGTGATAGAGTCATGATTCTATAACATGACTCTAACCACTATTCACAGATGAGTAGCCTAGTTAAATGCCTGCCACATGTTCTAGAGCTACTCCATCTGTGTTTAAACCATCCATAGTTTCTGTTGCTTCCAACTAAAATCTCTGACACAAAGACCATTTGAATTTTTAATTTTGACATTTGTATTTTTAAAATAATTAGAATCATCTAATTATTTTTCTTTTTACACAATAAGGCACCACAAAACTGAACTCAGTAAATAGATATACTAAATGTATATTTAAATTCTTATGAATATTTAAGAGAGAGAAGGGACAGAGGTAAATAGGAAAAGGAAGATAGAGAATAAAATGCAGAAGGGAAGATGATCATTAAAAATTTCTTCAGGGCTTCCCTTGTGGCTCAGTGATTGAGAGTCCGCCTGCCGATGCAGGGGACACGAGTTCGTGCCCCGGTCCGGGAAGATCCCACATGCCGCGGAGTGGCTGGGCCGGTGAGCCATGGCCGCTGAGCCTGCGCATCCGGAGCCTGTGATCCACAGCGGGAGAGGCCACAACGGTGAGAGGCCCGCGTATGGCGCAAAAAAAAAAAAAATTCTTCAAATTTTTCTTTTTAATTATTTTAAGATTAAAAACCTTTTCTTCAGACCATTACTTGGTCTTTCTCTTACATAATTCAAAAAACCTTTGTCTTTATGATACCTATATAGAAATATTGATTGGCAAATGATATTAACAGACAATCAATAAAAATGGAAAGACAAATAGTCCTTAAACACATGAAAAGATAGCCAACCTCACTCACAGTAAAAGAATGCAGTTTAAAACAACAATGAGATACTGTCTTTCATCTGTCAAATTAGAAACACCCAAAAAGTTTGCTAATTCACTGTGTTGGAATGAGTGTAGGGAAACAGGCCCTTTCATATTGCCCGTGGGAATATAAATTGAGACAACCATTTTTTGCAGGGTGAAATTTAGATGCATCCATCAAGATCACACATACACCTGCCCTTTGACGCAGCAAGTCAGTCTCTAGAACTCAGTCCTGTGGATGGATGCATACATGCACAAAACAACAAAGGTAAAATGATATGACTTGCAACTGCAATAGAGAACTAATTAAGTCAATTCTGATACATCCAAACAATGAAATACTGTAAAGCTGGTTAAATAAACCAGGAAGCTCTCCAAATGCTGCTATGGCAATCAGAGCCAAGACTTACTGGTAAGTGGGGGAAAATGCTTTATTACATAGCATGTTACCATTAGGGGAAAAGACAATAATTATAACAATATATTTATGACTATATTTGTGTGTATATGCTTGTGTATGGATAAAAGTATCTCTAGAAGTTCTCATTTTAAAAAAACTGCTAATGTAAATAGCGATTCCTTCTTAAAAGGGAAAATAAATATCCAGGAAACAGGGTGGACAGTAGATGAGATGGTATGTATGCATTTTTGTACCTTTTGAATTTTATATTACGTTTCTGTATTATCTATTTAAAACTATGTAAAAATACTAAAGCATACACATGAATATGTATATAAAAGTTAGTACATCATTTTTACTTAGCTATAAAGTAAGTATAAAAAGATCTATCAAAACCAAAAAAATACTAAAATTAAGTACTTTATCAAGAATTGGATTCATGCAATAGATATCCATAAGCATGTTTCTGGTTGAATAACCCAAGTCTGTTGTTTTTTTGCTGATATAATGTGGCAGGTAAAGTTCCCTCCATGCATCTTTCCCTCTGACCCTAGATTTCACCTTAGGACTGGGAATATTTGTTAAAGCAGAAATGGACTCGTCCAAAGTCAAAGAACAAAGATGAAGAAGGCCTGTATGTGTTCAGTGAAGAAAAAGAGATTGGATACAGGTTAGAGAGGAAGAGGAAAGGTCTTGAATCCACGAACCATGGTTACACACTGTGACAGTCCTGGCTGTCTCCAGGACTTGGGGAGAAATGTCTTCCAAACACAGAAACCAAAGCAAGGATAAGGAGGGCTGCTACAGGCAATGGCAAAGTGGTGCTGGGTGTGCATTGCCAGAGCTACACCGAGAGCTGACATTTCAAGCGGAAAGAGACATTAGATATCATATATAATCCACATAACCATTTAATTTTTACACATGAAGAAACTGAAGCCTGAGAAGGCTGTGACTAGCCCAAAGTCACACACCCTGAATGCAGCGGAATTAGGATAATAATCAGTGTCCCCTGACTCCAAGTCCAGTGGAATTGTTTCCCTGCCTCCCCGCCTTCATTCATTCCCTGCCTCCCCATAAATGATCCTTTTACACAGTTGCTTCTTCCATTTTCAGTACAAGAAAGAGAAAATATAAAGGAGTATTTTCTTCTATTCTGGCTGTTGTGTAGTCAAGCCTTCCACAATTCTTGATCTTTCAGTTTGAGACAGCTCCAGAGGCTGGCCTCCAGTCCTGCAGACTAAGGAAGAGTAAAGTAAGCCCTACTTGGGTTGATGCTGTGTTCTAGCCAAAGGCTGTTTTGAGTGCAAAGGCCAGAAACCCGCTCACATTAGTCCAAGCACAAGAAAAGCCAATACAGTACTGGGGATACAGGAGCACTGTTCTTGGATTTTATATAGTCTGAGGACAGCGAAGAAGTTAGGACAGGTTTCATACGAAATGGAAGGTTGGGAAACAAAAATGTTTTCTATACTTTCACTTTGCAACTGACAGGACAAAATCTACAAGGAATAGATTAAATTCCTGCAGTTGAAACTTAAAAAGCAATTATAGGAAAACAGAATGGGGAAACCAGCTATTGTAAAAAAAAGAAGAGAGTCAAGATTTTAACTAAAACTTTAATATGAACTAAGGACATATTAATAGAAGTACAGGGCCTAGAATAAGGAAAGTGATTTTTTTCTGTATTATTCATACCATATCTGGAATACTCTGTTCTGTTCTAGACACCATGAGAAAAATAAAAAAACTAAAAATATCCAGTGAGCAGTGGTCAAACTGGAAAAACTTTTGAAAACCTAGCAAGAGGAATTCACTGCTCCCTTCAGATATTTGAGGAGCAGTTAGGAATATTCTGTGAGGCTTTGACAGACTAGGATGGATTAGTGGAAACTGTGAAAATGGAAAAGTCTCTGGTGGGTGTCATTCAGTGTCACAGAGGGGTTATGTGCAAGCTGGGATGGATAGCCATATGCTTTATTGAGTCCTTTTAGCACATGGCCCAATACAAGGGAAAAAAATCATTGGGTATATTTTTATTTTAAATCTCAAAGTAGCTTTCTTGAATTCCACTGGGGAAATTTTTTTACAACTTAGATTACATTCCTTAACAAACAGCAGAATGTTGGATAATTTTGACACTTCCTTATAGGCATTAAAATGTTAATACATGGACATGTTTGCAAATTTTTAACCCTGGACACTGGTATAGTGCTTGAGTTCACAAAATGCCCTTACATGAATTATTTTATTTTGGAAACATCTCTGCAAGGTAAATATTACTATCACCAGGAAACAGGCTTAGAGAGACAAAATGACTTGCCAGACATCCTAGCAAATGAGGATAATGTTCAAGCAATACTTAGTTCTTTCCATTCAATGCAAACTTAAATGATCAAGATGGGTCATTAAATGAGACACAGGTTCACTAAAAGACTGAGACCCAATCTTAGGGCTATAGAACACACCCCCTACCCCAACACCTTGCCGCCATATTACTAAAGGTCTTTTATAGCAATTCCTTTTGCCCAATATATCATGTCCAGCTAAAAAGAAAAGGCATACTAAATGGCAAAAGACACTGTTTGAAGAGACAGAGCAAGCATCAGAACCAGAAAAAAATATGGCATAGATATTGGAATTATCAGAATTAATAACTATAATTAATATGCTAAGGACTCTAATAGATAAAATAGGCAGCATGCAAGAACAGATGGGCAATGTAATTAGAGAAATGGAAATTTAAAGAAAGAACTGAAAATAAATACTAAAGATAAAAAACACTATAAAAGAAATGAAGAATGCCTCAAATGGGCTTGTTAGTAGACTGGACCTGGCTGAGGAAAGAAACTCTGAGCTTGAAGATATCTCAACACAAATCTCCAAAACTGGAAAGCAAAGAGAAAAAAGTACTGGGAAACAGAACAGGACACAACATTGTAAATCAATTATACTTCAATTAAAAAAAAAAAGAACAGGATATCCAAGAACAACTACAAAATGTGTAATGTATATGTAATAAGAATACCAGACAGAGAAGGAAGAGAGAAAGGAAAAGAAGAAACAGCAATGACTGAGAATTTCCCTAAGTTGATGTCAGATACCAAACCACAGATCCAGAAACCTCAGAGAGCACTAAGGGGGATAAATCCACACCCCCACCCCGAAAAGGGCATTTAGGCATATCACCTTCAAACTACAGAAAATCAAAGATAAAGGCAAAATCCTGACAGAAGCCAGAGGGGAAAAAACACTTACTGATAGAGGAGAAAATATGAGAATTACATCTAACTTTCCCCAGCAACCATGCAAGCAAGAAGAGCATGGAGTGAAACATTTAAAGGGAAGAGAAAAAAAAAAATCCCACCAAGCAGAAATTCTGTACCTTGCATAATTATTCTTCAAAGTGAAGAAGAAATAAAAACTTCTCAGACAAATAAAAATTGAGGGAATTTGTTGCCATTAAAATTGCATTGCAAGAAATTTTAATAGAAGTTCTTTAGAGAGAAGGAAAATGATATAGGTTAGAAACTCTTATTTACATGAGGAAAAGAGGAGCATCACAGAAGGAATAAGTCAAGATAAAAACTTTTAGACTTCCCTGGTGGTCCAGTGGTTATGACTCGGTGCTTCCACTGCAGGATGCGTGGGTTCAATCCCAGTTCGGGGAAATAAGATCCCACATGCCGTGCAGCGTGGCCAAAAAGATAAATAAAAACTTTTATTTTTCTTATTCTAACATGATCTAATGGATAAAAGTTTATTTAAAATAATAATAGCAACAATGTATTATATATATATATGCTTATATATGAGTGAAATGACAGCAATGACACAAGGGATGGGAGGGAGGAATTAGGATTATTCTGCTATTATAAGGTTCACATACACAAAAAGCAGCATAGGGTTGTTCAAAAGTGAACTGAGATCAGTTGTAAATGTATACTGCAAACTCTAGGGTAACCATTCTAAAAAGTTAAAAAAACAAGTACAACTGATATGCAAAAAAAGGAGAGAAAATAGAATCATAAAATGCTCATTTAAAACCACAAAAGACAGAAAAGATGGAAGACAAAATTTGTTATTGCCATGACCCTAGCCTTTTCTGTCCAGCAGGTATCTTTGGTGCGTCCCTCCCAGCCTAAGCTTCCTGCTAGGGATTATCTTTTGCTACCTAACTCTCCCCCATTACCTTAGCCTCCTATTGTCATTATATTTCATAGTATTTATATAATATTATTTGGTTTTGGTGCTCTATCATTGCCACAGCCCTAAAATATATTTATTATTTTCATTTTTTAACAGAATTTCTAAACTGTGTTTTAAAGATGTAGAAACAAAATGTACACTCAACATACTATTGTGATCTTAATGTTTACAGTTTTAAACTTACTGTAAATAATAATTTTAGGGAACAAAAGTGCTCTTTTTATCATGCCAGATCCAGGTTTTTCCATGGGTAAGTGAAATTTTTGCTATAGATAGGGGTTGTCAAAAACATTCTATAAAGGGCCAGATAGTACCCTTTAGTACTAGATAAACAGTAAATAGGTAATGGATAGATAGTAAACATTTAAGGTGACATGTAGTGTCTGTTGTAACTACTCAACTCTGCCTCTGTAGCCTGTCATAGGCTGAGCTCAAGTAAAACTTTAGTTACGTAAATAGAGAGTGGGTCACAGTTTGCTGAGCCCTGCTATAGACAATAGAACTAATAGCAATTGAAGAACAAAACCCATATATGTAGACTCTACCAGGAAGGGTAGGAAATGGATAAAGTGTCTTCTTGGCAGGGAAAACTGAATGTGGGTAAGACACAGGCATAGAGCTGACCATTAGTAGAACCCCAAAGAGGCCTACATGGAGAAAGAATTCACTTAGCATTGGGGATAATAAAGTTGGAGGATATTTACATTAACGTTATAAGTTGTGGTGGACAGATTATTAACGGCCCTGATAGTCTGTTTGAAGAAGTTGGATATCACAGGTTATAAAATTCTCATTATGCATTTATTTTATTCTAAGCATTATCAAACAGGCTATGGCATCTGTTTGAAATGTCTCACTGGACAACCTTTAAATCATAACTGTATCTCAAGAATTTCGACAGCTTCAGAGATGGGAAGTAGTATATGGAAGTACAAGCATGCAGTAATTACATGCAACTGCTTTTGCATACATTCTTATTTGATTTTTACAGCATTTTTGTAAGAATTAAACTATGAAATCATGCATCATTGTCCCTTTATAAACTCTAAAACATGATAAGAAATAAAATATTTATTTATGGAGTATTAAAACAACCCTATGAAGTAGGGCAAGGCTTGTGCTTTAACTCCACTTTACAGACCTGGAAACTGAGACTCGGAGAGATTAATTGACTTTTCCAAGGTCACAAGACCAGTGGCAGAGCCAGTACTGTTAGAACAGTGTAGTAGAAAGAGAACCAGTTTAGAGGTCAAAAGAGTGAGGTTCCAAAATACCTGTATAGTAATTAGTCATGTGACCTTTGGAAATTAAGTCATTTACCCTTCTGAGTATTAGTCTTTTAATTTGTAAATTGCAGTTGGTAGTAAGAATATGACACTACCTCACAGGAGCTGGGAAAGTAACTTAAGATAATGAAGGTATGCTTGCTCTTCCATGCTCATTTCCTTTCTCCTCTCTCCTTAACCTTTTCAATTTATCTGTACCCAATAATCTGAGCAGACATGTGGTCTGTCATTTTCCAGCTCTACCTCTTGGGATGTCCTGGTTTAAGTCTTTCTTTCTCAGTTCCCCTTGTATCTAAATCAGTATTGATATTTTCTAGATCAGCATCCCAAGTGAGGAAATATGATTTGTCTAAGTTAGCAAAAAATACACTCAAAGTCCTTAAAGCTATGCCCTTGAACAGCCAGACTGAGGAAGTGGACACTAAGAAAGAAGGAGAAATGGGAGTTAGAAGTACTTATAGTGGAAGCACCATACAAATCAAATATTAGTTATTGTTCTGATTTGTAGTCTAGGTGGCTTCTATTGGTCCATACATTGGGAACAACAAGCCGCAGTGGGAAATTACCTTCTGGGAAATTCCAACAGCTGATCTCTAATGTAAGTCATGAATGATAAATTAGTTACTTATGGATTCCGTATGCCGTTATTCAAATTTTCCACCAGTTGAGAGAAAACAAGATCTTATTCTTAGACTTGTGCGGGTGTTTTGTGAGTGAAGATTTCATTTCTAATCAGTCTCGTTTGCCCCATTGGGCAAGTCCCAACACAAAATAGTTTATCCTTTAATGACTTGTATATACTATAATCTCTTTTTAGGAGATAAAAACTCATTTATTATTCTGCCTTAAGATACAGAATTTTAGAGTTGGCAATTATCTTTGAGTTAATTTGGACCAACTTCCTATTTTATAGCTGAGAAGCAGAAGGTCCTAAGAGATTCAATGAGTTCTCCAAGACCCAGCAGTAGCTGAAGGCAATGAGTGTAGGACCTTGAGTTTGGCTTGGCTCTAATACAAACAATAGCACTTTATTTTCCAATGATCCTTATAAATAAAATGGAGTTTTTTCCACACATACATTTTCCAGATAACTAAAACTTAAGCACTAAATAATTGTCAGCCATTTTTTGAAATCTGTCCTAATGTGTATATTTTATACTTTCCTGCCTTTAAAGACAAAGTAAATGGAACTTCACTTTGCCTTTCATAGATGACTCATTCAGCATCATGAACATTAATTCCTGGATTATTGTAAATGGAAATCTTGAGACTATTGAAGTATGAAAAGCTTGGTCAATAGTGATTCTCTGTGTCTTAGTAGAAACTCTATAAATATTTGTTAGTGGATTGGTTCTGCACTTTGGCTATCATATTGTTTACTTGTTAGTAAACATTATTTTTCAATGGTTCAACTTTTCCTCATCCTCCCTCCCACCCTTATTTCTTCAGGTGCGTAGTCTAGGGCTTCCTAGTCACTAAGCTTGATTGTGCATGGAAATGTTATCTCCTGTGGCCTGCGGGTGACTTCAATCCTATTTTTTAGAGCAGGGAATTGAAGTTCATGGCAACTGTTTTCTTCAGGGGCTTTAAAACAAGAGTTGGAGTCTGGTTTAAATTGAAGGCTAATTCCAGATTGGCGTGAATGTTTGTGCCCTTCCAAAATTCTTATGGTGAAATCTTAATCCTCAAGATGATGTTATTAGGAGGTAGAGAATTTGGGAGATGATTAGATCACGAAGACAGAGTCCTGATGAATGGGAGTAGTGCCCTTATAAAAGAAACTCCAAAGAGACCCCCTCGCCCTTTTACCGGGTGGGGAGTACACAGCAAAAAGTCAGCAGTCTGCAACCCGGAAGAGGGTCTTCACCAGAACCTGACCCATGGGCACCCTTATCTCAGACTTCTAGCCTCCACACCTGTAAGATAAATGTTTGTTGTTTATGAGCTACCTAGTCTGTGTTATTTTGTTATAGTAGCCCAAATGGACTAAGCATGGTACCATGACATACACATATTATTTTTGTTTATAAAAAAATTGTTCACCTTTCTCTTCTCCATCCTCTTCCTTTTACTTGCCCTTTCCCTTCCAATCCTCTTGCTCTTTCTGAACAACTTAGTCTTAAAGACACTAGGTGAGCAGATCGAGGCAGGGATCAACAGAAAGGAGCCGACTCTGAGGTGTCAGAGTCCACGAGGAATAAGGGCATCCACCCAGGGAAAGGAGCCTGGGGGAGATGTCAGCTCCCAAGTGAAGTGAGGAAGGCCTCCACACAAGGACGGGTCTCCGGCATGGGGCTTTGGAGCCCAAAAGAGTAAGGATGCCACGCTTGAGTGAGAGCAACCTGGCATCAGGTGTCGAAGCCAGAAACTGGGCGAGGAGTGCTTCCAAATGGGGTGGGATGGAGGGAGGATGTTAGAGCCCGAGCAAGGTACGGAAGGTATTGCACAAGAGAAATATGTGGGGTGGAGCCTGAGCCCAGCAAGGAGGGCATCAACCTTGGGAGAAGGCCCAGGCAAGGAGTCAGAGCCTGAGGAGGGCGTCCATGCATGGGGACAGCCTGGTACAGGGTTGCAGGGCCTGAGGGCGTTGAGGAGGGAGTCCACAGAGGAAGAAGGCCCAGCATGAGGTGTCAGAGTTCAAGAAGGATAAAGAAGCCATCCATGCAAGAAAGGCCCAGTGCAGGGTGTTAGAGCCCAGGAGAGGTGAACAGATTGTCTGTGTAGGGAAAGTGACCCAGCCTGGTGTAGAAGAGCCTGAGTGAAGAAGGTGCATATGCAGTGGGGATGAAGATAGCCCAGTGCAGGGGATCAAAGCCTAAGCATGGGAGTGGGATGGGGGAGCTTCACATGGGCGAGGGGCTGCAGCAGACTGATCAAATAAACATGAAAAGGGAGAAAACTGAGTTCTGTGTTGTTTGATAGGAATCAAAAGTATCAATTATACTCGTAGATTTAGATACTTACAGATGGATGTGGAAAACTAATGCAGTTGTCAATGTATGTGTGTTTATATACAAGTGCGTATGTAAGTGTGTGTACATATGTATGTGTACTCACATACATATGTACGTGTACGCACACTATATTCCCTACCTATAACCACTGATAAGACCTTGGGGCAGAGACCACCTCACTCCCATCCCCACCCCCAACAGCAATGAGCACACCAAACACCCAAATCATGGCTTATACATCAGTCTCCAATGAAAGGAACAAGGGCTCCTTGAAGAAATGACTGGGATAGGATTGACAAAGTACAAGGTGAGCCTGAGTATCTTGTGCCCCCCAAACAAGGAAATGCTCCAGAAAGATAGGGGCATGTCAAAAACACACTGGCATCAGCTAAAAAGGGTTCCTACCAGCCAAATGTGGGACCATTAGGCATGGCAGTAAATAATGGTAGTAAAAATTATAATGCATTGAATAAAATAGGAAATCATGGATTCAATGAGATAGATCGATTGAGAGATAAAAAGTTTGATGAGAAGTAGGATGAGGAACAACATTTCAAAGTACCTCTCCACTAAATACTTATGATGAAAAGAAAAGTGATAATTTCAGTGGAGAAACCTGGCCGACTATAACTTAATCATGTGATCCAAGTTAATGGCATCAATAATGGGATAGATTGAAATCATGAGCCACTGGAAAGAATGCAATGAGAAGAACAGAGCATCATTTCTATGATATTCCTGTTAAAGATGCAAAATCTGAATGTAATCATGATGAAACAACAGACAAATTCAAACTGAGAGGCAATTTATAAAATAAGTGATCTATAATCTTAAAAAGGGTTAAGGTCATGAAATTCAAAGAAAGGCTGATGGATTATTACAGACTGAGCATGAGAAACACATGGCAACTAAATGCAATCCAACGTTCTGAACTGTATCCTTTTACAATAAAGGATATTTTTGAGGCAAATGGAGGAACATGAATGGGGTCTGTGGACTTGATATGGATTCGAAGGTAGTACTGTAGGAAGGGTAACGTCTTGATTTTCATGGTTATGCTTTGATTGTTATGTAGGAGCATGTCCTTCTTTGTAAAAAATACACCCCAGGGCTTCCCTGGTGGCGCAGTGGTTGAGAGTCCGCCTGCCGATGCAGGGGGACACGGGTTCGTGCCCCGGTCCGGGAGAATCCCACATGCCGTGGAGCGCCTGGGCCCGTGAGCCATGGCTGCTGAGCCTGCGCGTCCGGAGCCTGTGCTCCTCCGCAACGGGAGAGGCCACAGCAGTGAGAGGCCCGCGTACCGCAAAAAAAAAAAAAAAAAAAAAACCCAAAGTATTTTGGGGCGATGGGTATCAGGTCAGCTACTTACTGTCTAATGGCTTAGGGGAAAAAGAGTTCTTTGTATTGTACTTGTAATTTTTCTGTAAGTTTGAGATTATTTTTTTAAATGTGTGTGTATTTTTTAATACTTACCTCCTCCTGACTCAGAAGTCACCTTCTCAGTGAGGTCTTTCATGACAATCCCTTTAAAACTGCAACCTCTGCTCAGCACTCCCCATATCCCTATGTTGACTTGTTTTCTTCACAGTACTTATCCTCAAACATTTTATATAATTTACTTATTTGTTCTCTATCTGTGTCATTACCCCACTCCATCCCATTACTAGAATGTATGTTCCTTGAAATCAGGACTCTTTTTGTTCATTGTTATAAACCAGTGTCTAGAACAATAGCTAGTATATAGTGTGTATTTAATATATATTTATTAAGTTACTGAATATAGTTTGTTGTTCAGAAACAGATTCCATTTTTGCTCTATAAATTGATGACTTCTTTGGTCATCAAAAACCCAGTAGGCATTTCATTCCTTTAATGAAATGGTCTGAGTATGTTAAATAAGGGGGGAATTAAGGGTCCTTAGAACTCAAATAATTTCCTCATCCCAGCTTCTAATTAAAAATAAAATTCCAGAAGTAAACATATGAGTAGATATCAATGAAGCAATAAAATAGATTTCAAAAGTTTGTAATAAAATTCATTGCCCGGGCTTCCCTGGTGGCACAGTGGATAAGAGTCTGCCTGCCGATGCAGGGGACACGGGTTCGTGCCCCGGTCCGGGAGGATCCCACATGCCGCGGAGTGGCTGGGCCCGTGAGCCATGGCCGCTGAGCGTCCAGAGCCTGTGCTCCGCGACGGGAGAGGCCACAACAGTGAGAGGCCCGTGTACCGCAAAAAAAAAAAAAAAAAAAAAAAAAAAAAAAAATTCATTGCCCTATTTCACATATTAACATGTGGTTCATTTAAAATCATCCATATCTTGTACATGGATGGATGAATGGATAAAGAAAATGTGGTATATACATAGAATGGAACATTAGCCTTGAAAAGGAAGGAAATTCTTTCATCTGCAACAACATGCATGAACCTGAAGGACGTTACGCTGAGTGAAATAAGCCAGTCACAGAGGACAAATATTGCATGATTCACTTACAGATGGTGTCTAACATAGTCAAACTCATAGATGCAGAGATCAGAGCACTGGTCACCAGGGGGAGGGGCAGGGAGAAACGAGGAGTTGCTAATCAACGGGTTTAGAGTTTCAGTTATGCAAGATGAATATCTAGAGATCTGGTGTACAACATGTGCTTACAGTTAACGATATTGTATTGCACACTTAAAAATATGTTAAGAGAGTAGATCTCATGTTAAGAGTTCTTACCATCATAAAATAAAACTAAAAATGTTAAAAAAATAATACTTTATTATATTCAGATTTTTGTCACACAGTTGTTGATATATACTACTTCCTGAATGTTAATTATTTCTTAGTAGTCCACAGACCAGTCTTCATTAAATCAAAATTTTGCCTTTTTAATATTTATGGATTTCACTTGTATTGAAATGGCTGTTGTGCATTATATTGAGTCTCAGAAATTTAGCAGCATTATGCATATTTAAGCCTATTTTGAGTAAAGTCGTTCTAAAAATTGTCACTTAATTACAAATTAACATCAATAATTTATGGCAACTTTAAACCTTATTGGTAAGTAGATATGTATTTTTAATTCACTTTTTCAAATATCGGTGACATTGTGAAACATCTGCAACTCCCCCCTATCATATAACTCTAACAAAATAGAGATTTGACTTTTTATGCCCTGGAAATAGGCATCTTAGTTTAGAAATAGGGCTACTTGTTGACAACATCGCCTATCTACAAGGCAATTCTGAAATCAGGGCAATGCAATAGCTTCTTGTGTAACAAAATATTTTTTCCCAGTAGTGCTTAGTGTACACTTTTTTGCTTTTTTGGTGTTAAGTTCCATTTGTGGTTCCAGAAATGCTCATAAACTAGTATAATAATCACAACAATTCCACATGGTAGCTGAAGAACAATTTTCAATATTATGCAATTCATATTATAATTGAATATGTAAGACTAGATATAGCATCAGTCAAGTGTGCTGTCAATTCTTTACATTACTCTACAGTTTTAGATATCGCCTTAAGAGATAGCACAAATTGCAATAAAGGTGATGGCAATAAAATTTTAAATATTTTGTAAAATCTTATAGGGTACAATAATTTATCACATGCAAACCCACCACAACACTTGATATGTAAAATTCATAATTCACTACCAAATCTAAGTACTGCATTAATAATTATATTAAAAATCCAAATGTTATTACATCAGCAGTTTTGCCCAATTAAAACTATTTTTTTAAATAAATTTATTTATTTATGGCTGCATTGGGTCTTGCTGCACGCGGGCTTTCTCTAGTTGCATTGATCGGGAGCTACTCTTCGTTGCGGTGCGCAGGCTTCTTATTGCAGTGGCTTCTCTTGTTGAGGAGCACGGGCTCTAGGTGAGCGGGTTTCAGTAGTTGTGGCTTGCGGGCTCTAGAGCACAGGCTCAGTAGCTGTGGCGCACGGGCTTAGCTGCTCCGCAGCATGTGGGATCTTCCCGGACCAGGGCTCGAACTCGTGTCCCCTGCATTGGCAGGCAGATTCTTAACCACCACCAGGGCAGTCCCAGCCCAATTTAAATTAATTTTAAAAACTATCAAAAAGTTTTAATGAATCAAGAAACATTGTCTAATTTGACATACTGTCAACATATATTAAATGAAAATCTTGATCATAACATAATTAGTGACATTTCTAAAATGAAAGGAAGAATAACAATTATTATGGAATAAATATATAATAATTTATTAGTTCCATATCCCTTTACTATATACTACCCAAATATCACTGATTCATCAACAAAAGGCCAGACATGCCAACCATAATTAAGATCAGTCATCCTTTACATTTTCTAACTTGGAGTTATATAACAGTAACATAGCTCTTCATTTAAAAATTTTTGTCATTATAAATGAAGTTTTTTCAATGTAGGGAGATAAAAGATATTTTATTTAACAATGTTAGCTTAATTTGTAACAAGCAAACATTCAGGAATATAGTATATGAGTCCACACAAATGCTAGGTCTGATTTATTAAAAGTCATTATATAAATGTATAAAGTATTGTTTCATTCCCAAGGAATTGAGGATTTATATCTTATTTACTTGCCTCATTTACAGTTTATCAGCTGTTCTAGTTTGTGATGCTGAAAAGAGATGACTCCCCATATTAAAGAACCCCACTGAAGATTACAAAACAAAGGCAAAATGCAATAATAGGATAATAATAGAAATTGGTTACTCATTAAGATTTTGACATCTGTATTGTTTTATTTCCTGTCCTACAGAGACAGTATACTTCCTGGTGCTTTATTATAAACTAATAAATGTAACCTATAGATACTAATAGAATTACTACATATATTATGTATATATGTACATAATACATATATATGTATGTATTACATATACATAGAATTACTAAATATATTATATCATGTCAGACATTATTATGAGCTTAAAAGATTCTAACAGAACTATTAGAAAAAAGATTTATTATAAGTATTCTATCAAAACCTTAGGGATGTAAATCTAATAAGAGTTATATGCAGACAATGCTTAGTCCCATTAAATATTTAAATAAATTAGTGATGAAAATGACAGCTTTGATCTTAACCCAGGTGTTTTTGAGACTCCCTTTTTCTGAAGTGTACCAACATTCCTAAATGTGAATAATTCCAGACTCTTAGATAATAAAAACATATTTGAGACAGACTTTATTATTAAAATATATGTATATATTGTTTTATTGCCGCACCTCTTTCTTCCCCAGAGTATCTCTTCAATATCAAGTAAATTTTCTATGGCTTCCTGGCAATGTATATATTCCCTATTTTGAAGACTTCCCTGTTAGGTGAACCCTACCTTCTGAATAATACAGGCAGTGTCAAATCAGCGTACAGAAGCTCATCAACAAGATGTTTCCACTAGAGATGAATGGGGAAGAATGGAAAGGATGGCTGGGGGGAAGGTTAAAGAAAAAGGGAGACCTAGCAGTTGATGGAGGATTTTAGAAAAAACAAAGGTAGCTGCGATCTGGAGAAATTTAGGGAAAGAAAAGAGGCGTGTAAAGGGTGTTTTATGAAGTGTGTCATGTGCTTTGCTATTTAAACTTACCTCCTTCACTTTATAGCCTTAAAGTGAGTTTGATTTGTAGGCTGTAGTTTTTCTAATATCATTGAAAAGAAATACTTATCTATTAAGGTAACATTTTTTTCAAATCATCTGCTATCTGAAATCATCTCTATGCACAAGTTGTGCATGGGAATGTGTGGAGAGAGCAGAGGGCTTAGGATGAAGCCCTGGGAAACTGCCATCCTGCAGTCAGGTAGTGAAGAGGCAGTGAAAGGGGAAACGGAGGGAGAGAAGGAGCAACCACGTGGATCCTGCAAATCAAGAAAGACGGTGTTTGGAGCCCAGAGTGGTCATGCTGCTGAGAGCTGAGACGGAGGCCGAAAACTGACCCTTGGGTTTGGCAGCATGACAAGTAACACAGACAAGGACATTTCTGGATGGCTGATGGGAATGAAAGCCAGATATAAGTGGGCTGAAGAGAGAGATGGAGAGGGAAACAATGACAGCCATCTGCATAGCAAAGCCTTTCGAGAAGGTTTGCCAGGAAAGGGAGCCTAGACAACGTGTCTGCTGGAAGGAGGCCTGAGGGAGGAAGAGGAACTCTTTCCTACGGGCAAGCAGAGAAAAGCAGGAAAGATGGGTGTGGGTGAGGCAAGGGCTTGCGCTCGACCTTGGTAGGAAGAGCATGGTTTCCTGAAATGAGCTCAAGGATTGAGACAGAGGGCGAGCACGTGGGTTAGGGTTACTGATTCTTAAACTTAGCTGCAAATGGATAACTAATAAGAATCTGCTGTATAAAATAAGAAAATAAAAAAAAAACCTTAGCTGCACGTTGCAGTCATATGGCAAGTTTTAAATAGTCCTTATGCGTAGAATCCACCCCCAGAGATTCTGATATGATCAGTATGGGGTGAAGCCAGAGGATTATGCGTTTCCACATCTGCCCAGCTGATTCTAATAGCAGCAAATTTTGAGAACCACCAGGTAAGAGTTTTGAGGCTAGAGAAGGTATTAGGCATCAACCACTTGCTGAAGTCCAGACTACCTGCTACGTGGAAAACAAAAGAGATAGGAATCATTTCTTACTTTCGAGGAGCCTACAAATCCATAAGCTGTTCAGAAATCTTCTGCTCAGGAAATATGAAAATAATTTAGGAATATTAGCAATTTTAAATATTTTAAAGAAAGCAAGGTACAAACCATATTCAATTATGCAGAATAAGGGAAATAAGAGATCAGTTTTAGAGACAATGGTTCAGGGAAAGCTCGTTATAGGAAAGTAGTGACCTACATTCTGAAGAAGTGAAGGGCAAAAACCGAAAGATGTTTAAAGGATAAAAGAAATAATTTCAGATAAAAGAATAATGTGAATAAAAGCACGTCATCAAGGAAAGTATGGGGAAAACATACTTCTGGGTAACTGAAGGACAGGGATGGGAGAGAGAATTTTCACTATGTACCTTTTCTTTAAAAGCCTTTTAAACTGTTGAAGCACGTAAACATTTAACCTTTCAAAAATAGATAATTTTTATCTAAAAAGATCAATCTGGATTGAAAGACAAGAATAGTAAAAAGTGAGGGTCATGAAACATGGAAGAGCCAGCTGATAAAGGTATTAGAAGTACGAAAGTATCCACAGGAATACAGTCTGTTTTCTCTATCATTTCTCTTGAAGAAACAGGATATTAGTTTAACTACATAAGGTCTAACATCACTGTAGTGAAATGAGTCTTGGCAGGCACAAAGTAAAAAGCTAATGTGGAGCTCTGTGTCTGCTGAGCTGAGCTAATCCTTCTACTGATAGAAAATCAAATGAAACGTTTCTTACTGCTCTTCATTAGGAAAAAAAATACTTTTGTGTTTCTTTGTTTTAAAGTACTTTGTAGCCCTTAAGTCATTAATTACTTTAAAGAGGTATTCACGTTCTTTCATGTGGCCTCTTTTGCTGAAGAGATGATAGGGAAAAAGGTTTCGTTTTCTTCAATTCTCTTTTCATTATTCACAATTATATTGTAAAACAACTTTTCATTAATGCGAGATGTTTAAGGGCCTTAAACAATTTAGAGAAAAGCTGTGTTCAAGGGCATAACAACACTGAGTATTGACAGCAAATTAAAATTATAAATTACTGAAAACAAGCTAAGTCACAGTTAATGTTGCCTGTTGCCCCTCAGTATGGTACTAAATTTACCTATGTTTTTGAATAGGTGCCAAAGTAAAGCAAACACACAAACTTGATATATTAAAGATAAGGCATGAAACAGTAAAATGGGTAATATTCTGTATTATGAAGTTATCATTTCTTTACTCAGGTATCCTTTAATGGAAAATTTTGGTGTGTTTATTTGCTTTATTTTTTTAATTTTTTTATTTTTTTGCGGTACCCGGGCCCCTCACTGTTGTGGCCTTTCTCGTTGCGGAGCACAGGCTCCGGACGCGCAGGCTCAGCGGCCAGGGCTCACGGGTCCAGCCGCTCTGCGGCATGTGGGATCTTCCCGGACCGGGGCACGAACCCGTGTCCCCTGCATCAGCAGGCGGGCTCTCAAACACTGCGCCACCAGGGAAGCCCTATTTGCTTTATTTTAAATAAGATAATTTAGAAAATTTTTCACTTTTGGAAAGTAAAAGTAAATATTCATATGAAATATTGCCAGTATTCATTCTTCATACTAATAATGTTATGATGCTTTAGAGCTGAAAAAATACCTCACATAGCTCATGCAATCTTTATAATAACCACGTTACCATTCCCATTTTGCCCAAGAGAAGCGTAGTATTCACAGAGGTTGATTTGACCAATGTCTCTTGGCTGGGAAGTATCAGTGTCAAATCCACATTGCCTGAATTCAATTTTCCTTTTTTTCTATTCCTGCCTCATTTGCTCCTTATAATTTGTGGTCCACATTGGTACGCTGTGAACTCTTATACAAATTCCCCGCATGTTATTTTAGTATAGACAAAGCAAAACAAAATTAACAACAAAAACATTTATATAGATAAACTTGTCTGCTGAAGACAGCTGAGCACAACATCAAACAATAAAGTATCCTTTACGTGGTGAAACCAGAGTGGCTGAGAAGCCATCCTGGTCCGTTCAAATCAGATATTGGGTTGCCCTTTATAAAAAAAACATTTTTAAGGACAAACCATGATGCAAAACATAGTTTTAGCCCCTGAAAAAGTGGGGGCCACAAATGCATTGGACTTGAACTTTTCATGACTACAAAGTTTACAATTTTTTTCCCTCCCTACATGAAGATACCATTTGTAGCAGTTTCATCACATTCAAAAACAAAAATTGGGGGGACTCCCCTAGCGGTCCAGTGGTTAAGACTCCATGCTTCTACTGCAGGGGGCACTAGTTCCATTCCTGGTTTGAGAACTAGGATCCCACATGCCCTGCGGCAGGGCAAAAAAAAAAAAAAAAAAAAAAAAATGTTTTTTGAACTTTGCCTGAAATTTGCAGAACAAATACCCAGTTGCAACAATCATCAATGTTTTGCCATGTTTATCTCTCCTGCATTGAAAAAAAAAATTCTTATTTTGGTTGGAACGTTTTAAAGCAAATTCCAAACATTTTTTCATCTTTCCCCTAAATATTTCAGTGTGCATCTTTACAAATAATAAAATAAGGGACAAATAATAAAAATAAGGGACATTTCTTTGCAAATAATAAAATAAGGGACATTTCTTTACATCACTAAATGTTATTATTTTATCTAATAACATTAACAATAATTCCTTAATATTACCTAATGCTAAGTTCATATTCAAATTTCCCCACTTATCTAAATTTAAAAAAAAAAACCCACAAAAAACTAAGGACAGAACATCAGCTTCCATAGGAGGTTCACACACATTATTGGGTTATAATGTCTCTTAATGCTTTTTTAAAATCTTTCAATCTAAAACAGCGTTCTTCTCTCTCTCTCAGTCTCTCCCTCTCTCTTCCCCTTCCTCTCTTCTCAGTGCTATTTCCTTTTTGGGCGAACCAGGTCGATTTGCCCATTCTACATGTGGCTAATAATGCTCCCTTGCATTGCCTGTATGGTGTCCTTTGATTTCCAGTGGCTAAGAAGTTAGTTCTAAAGACTTGAATAGATATGAAATGAACTACACAGTCCCATCTATAAAATATTCTTTTAAAAAGATTATTCCATGTAAACTTAGAAATATTATTACTTTCAATCTTCAGTGGAATATATTACGAAGAAAGAAAAATAGTTTTACCATAGAGTTAATGACCTTTAAATGATTCATGTGAAGGTTGCATAATGGGATTTTTTTCTAATTCCCTTATTTCTTCTGTATTTATTAGCCAGAAATCTTTTGTTTAGAAGAATTTTTCCTCATCAGTTAGTTCAGTATAAACTGAAATATAATTCATTGCAGAGAGACAAGATCAATGTTCACGTCTTCCCCTTTAATTATCAATCTTTAGAGTAGTGAGTTGGTGTTGTGGACACTTCCAATGGCATCCAATAGATTTTCTTTTCTCTCTGTTTCTCTCTCTCCTTCCTCCTCCTACTCCTTCCTTTCTCCCTCCCCCCTCCTCTCCCCTGTCCTCTTTCCTCCTCTCTTTTCTTTTCAATTTGAACTCATTGCTTTTTCTAAATTCAATGTGTTGGACTTAAACTTAGAGGCATTATTTCGATGTTCAAATTACCCCATTTTAGCCACTGGGAGAATCTTCCAACTTTTTTCTGCGTCCTTTTTGCAAGACTCCACAACCTTTGATAGTGTCACTTTCTGGGACAATATAATATCACAAGCTCATCATGAACATTTTCTGCCCCATCCCTGGAGTCAGCCATTTCTCAATAGATTCTATTTAGTAGGAAATGATATTTAGAGACCAGGATCTTGCCACTAGGAGTATTTACTGATAGTAGGTTGTCATTGCTTCTAAGGCTTTTCCTTGGACAGAGCTAAGAAACACGTTTTTTTAAGAGGAGGGGAAAAGTCATATGTTCTCACTGATATTTCTGTTCAAATATAAAATTAAAGGGTCTTAAATTTTTGATTTTATATTCATATCTCTTTTTCTTATGCTAACTTACTGATACTTAAGAAAATTAACATAATAATTTGCTTTATCCTATTATATACATGTAATAATTTAAAAAATAACAATACTGATATTATTACCAACATTGACTATTGAATAAAGTGTAAGACTTCTTGGTATTTTTTTGTGTGTGTCTTTATAGTATATTCCACTGCAGATTGAGAGTAATACTATTTCTAAGTTTACTTGGAACAATTTCTTTCCTCTGTTAGAATAAATCCGGTTGAATTTATTCAATTTGCTTTTAATATTTACAGATTGCTTATTAAACTTTTGTTTTTTTAATTATATAAAAACACTTACGGGCTTCCCTGGTGGCGCAGTGGTTGAGAGTCCGCCTGCCGATGCAGTGGACACGGGTTCGTGCCCCGGTGCGGGTAGATCCCACATGCCGCGGAGCGGCTGGGCCGGTGAGCCATGGCCGCTGAGCCTGCGCGTCCGGAGCCTGTGCTCCGCAACGGGAGAGGCCACAGCAGTGAGAGGCCCGCGTACCCAAAAAAAAAAAAAAAAAAAAAACCACTTACAACACACCAAAGTGAAAACTATAAAACAAGAAGTTTTACTTCCATCCCTGTCCTCTCTATCCTTCCTCTGACTATAATTTTTATTAATTTTTGGTTATCAATCTACTATTATTTCTTTCTGCAAATATGAGCAAATATACAACTTATACAAAACATAACACGTTAGAGAACCTATTCTGTACTTTCTTTCTTTCACTTCAGAATACTATATCCTGCAGATCACCATCTATCAATGTGTACGTATCATTCCCTTTTACAGCTCCATCTGAGTTCATTATGTTGATGTGCCGTAGTTTATTAATAAGTTTTCTATTCATGCTTTTCTGGGTTATTTCCAATCTTTTGTTATTACAAATACTGCCACAATAAGTAACCTGTGCATAAGTTCCTTTGTAGTTTTGCAAAGCACAATGGTTTTAAAAGTAGGGAACAATGAAAACAAGGATTCTTTATTAGGGAACGTTTGCCAAAACTTCTCCTTCTATTGTATAGTATTAGCAAATGAATCCAGCATCCTAATAATAATAGATTACACACAAACAGGCCTCTCAAAAACACCTTCACCTTCACTGTTTTGTGTCTGTAAACTAGGTGATTAGTTAGGGAAGGCGAACTGCTGTAATAAACAACAGAACTGTGGTGACTTAACACAGTAAAAGTATTGGTCTGGTGTTCCTGGTTGGTGGGTGGCTTTTGTATGATTGATCTTGAGGCTCTAACCTCTTATCTTACTTTGGAGTCTCCTGCTTTGTGTACAACTCTCAAACAGAGAAAAAGAGGGTGGAGAAGACACACTTACTTTTTAAAAGCCTTGATATGAAAATGACACATGCTACTTCCACACACCTTGACAAGGACCCACCCCTCCCTGCAAGGGAGCAGGAGTTCTGGTGGAATGTTCAGGAAGAAAAAATGGTTTTGGTGAATAGTGAGTCAATATCGGTCTTTCAGGGCTCTGGTTATCGGCTTCATATTCTTCAATATATTTGTTCCAATGTTTATATACGAATCTGTAGCCCAGATAAATAAAGATCATGTCAGTGAAAAGGCACTGTGTCCCACTTGCAAAATAGCCTTTGGTTCTGTGTGAAGCAAATGGAACGAAGGAGCCTATGACAGGTGCAATCTTATAAATGTCTGTATTTTTACAAGAGCTATCATTCAAGACAAAGTTTCAGCACCTAGGAGTGCCTTGAGGAGATTTGACCACCCCCAAAATATGCAGTCTGAATAAAAATGTGATGCTTTGTAAATGCAGTTTCAAGTCTCATCTCCCAGTCCTTGAGGCAATCAGATTGCCACAGGCAACCAAGAGTAGAGCCTCAATATTCCAGATCCTATTCACTGAGAATTTGTCATTGGAAATGGAATTGAACTATAGTTTAAATCATCCATAAAGAAAGTTTGTAAACCAACTTAATAGAGAACAGAAAGTATAGAAAATTTCTAATATATATTTTAAAAGTTCTTGAGCTTTGATACATTTACAAATAAATAATGCTATTACAAATTCTTTTTTAAAGCAAATCTACTAGTATTTGTTCTTGGCAAAACTATTTCCTTGTCACTTGGAGTGTTATATGTCCACATGTAAAAGTATTATAAATTTTCTACATGTTTATTTTTATACATATCATATGTGTATTTATTTTCAAGCACTCTATAATTCATAATATTCATTATTTTGAAAAAGTCCTTTCTGTAAAATTAGCAAAGTTTTACTACATTACAAAATCAGTGATGTGAAACAGGTTCTACATTATAATAATATACAGTAACACTTTTTCCTCTCCTTACAGATTTTTGTAAAATTCCTGAATTGTCAGCTTAGTTGTGAGAAAAAAAATGACTTGTTTCATTTTTGAGAATTAAGATGAGTACACTGTTTTAATTTTAAAACAGGAAATAAAAATCTAAACAAAGAGCCAGCATGTAAATTTCCATATACTGCGGTGAAATATGATAAATTACCTGGCCAGCTCTTGCCTAGACTTGTTAGACTAATCTGTTAATGGAGAAAGAGTTCATCTCAGCCTGTTTCCTGTTGAGATTCTGAGCAGTAGAGAAGGCTTATTGAAGAAATTAATGACTATTTCACGAAACATCAGGACACTAGAAGGCAATGAAAACAGTATTCATCTACAAACACTGATGTCTTAAAAGTTGTTCAGTTAGAGATTGTATCTATTTCGTTTAAGACAGAGAAGATCACATGTATGTATGGTCATGGGCACTAATCAAATCCTCTTCCAAGAAGGTTTTAAACTCGGAAGTACGAAGCTATAGAAAGAGCATAGGGAACTTACATCAGGTCCTTTTATCCCTGAATGTCCCCCTAAGTCTACTTCTTTATCTTTTAAAATGAAGATAAGCCATGATCATGTCTACCTCAGACATTTTTAGGTGGGAATTTGACCTCTAGGTCAAATTCCATAGAAAACTCATAAAGCACCTTGTAAATGTACAGAATCATTAGGAAGTATTTTGAGCAATTGATCTTGCTTAATATTATGTCTCAAGTATCCTAAACCTAGTGACTCATTAATCATGTTCTGAAAGCCTTATCTACTCCTATAAGCAAAAGCATTGCTCTTTCTTTCTCTGCCTGGGTCCAGACGGTATGAAATCTCGATGAGAATAATTCTATAGCAAACTGGGAAAAACTCCTTAAAGCAGTTACAATAGTTAACAAGGTGATTTTCAGATAGATTGTTAGCTGGATTAGTTAGCTTTCACCAGGTTATTCTGTGCTAAAACATAATTCCAAACAACCACTCCCACTCCTACATACACACACAAACATACATACCACACACACAAAATGAAGTTGGGAAAGTGTAAGGGTGTGGAAAAACCTTTAGATTCTTCTCTGAGCTATGTCCATCCAATTGAGAGGACTAGGGAGTCACATTTATCTCAGAATGGCCATCATCAAAAAATCTAGAAACAATAAATGCTGGAGAGGGTGTGGAGAAAAGGGAACACTCTTGCACTACTGGTTGGAGGGAATGTGAATTGGTACAGCCACTATGGAGAACAGTATAGAGGTTCCTTAGAAAACTACAAATAGAACTACCATATGACCCAGCAATCCCACCACTGGGCATATACCCTGAGAAAACCATAATTCAAAAAGAGTCATGTACCAAAATGTTCATTGCAGCTCTATTTACAATAGCCCAGAGATGGAAACAACCTAAGTGTCCATCATCGGATGAATGGATAAAGAAGATGTGACACATATATACAATGGAATATTACTCAGCCATAAAAAGAAACGAAATTGAGCTATTTGTAGTGAGGTGGATAGACCTAGAGTCTGTCATACAGAGTGAAGTAAGTCAGAAAGAGAAAGACAAATACCGTATGCTAACACATATATATGGAATTTAAGAAAAAAAAATGTCATGAAGAACCTAGGGGTAAGACAGGAATAAAGACACAGACCTACTAGAGAATGGACTTGAGGATATGGGGAGGGGGAAGGGTAAGCTGTGACAAAGCGAGAGAGAGGCATGGATATATATACACTACCAAACGTAAGGTAGATAGCTAGTGGGAAGCAGCCGCATAGCACAGGGAGATCAGCTCGGTGCTTTGTGACCACCTGGAGGGGCGGGATAGGGAGGGTCGGAGGGAGGGAGATGCAAGAGGGAGGAGATATGGGAACATATGTATATGTATAACTGATTCACTTTGTTATAAAGCAGAAACTAACACACCATTGTAAAGCAATTATACTCCAATAAAGATGTAAAAAACAAAAATAGGTGTGATGACCACAACTATGGTTTTGGCCCTGGGGCCAAAGTCTGCAGAGGGGTGTGAAGTATACATTGCATGGTTTTAGACTCTTGCCTTTTTTTTTGTGATGCTCCCTTTCCTCCTCAGGATGAAGCTGGTATTTGGATTCCCACTAGTACTAAGATAGGAATGTGGAATTTCAAATTTACAGAATTTAGCCAGTGGGCTTTTCTCATTGCCTTATAACATTGGGCATAAATGATTTACTTAATAACCAAGAGTTTTGATAAAACGAGATTTAGTCTCAGAATTTGTGGCAACCTCATCATCTTTGGTAAACAGAAGAGAGTAGTAAAGATCAAACAGATTATTCTTTACCCAGAGCAACAATACACACGTGATGAACATCATCTTGCCAGATGTTGTAACTACAGGAGATTTCTAGTTTAGTACGGAATCATTATGTCTACTGAGACACTACGCTTTACTTCTCTGGATCTTTTTCTTTGGCTGCTCTTCAGCTTTCAATTGTATTCACTCTTTTCCTTGCTATTGTCATCTGTGATGTCAAATTAATTAAAGAACCAGGTTATTAGATTGAGGTGGCTTTAATGCTATGGCAGCCTAAAATCTAAGCCTGTAAATGCCTCAGGGTTATGAAATCAAAACCTAAAGACAACCAATTGCTTTAAGCTATAGCCAAATTATTTCCTTTCTTTTCTTCCAGATCTTCTCTACAGAAGTCTCCCCATCCCCCACCCCCCACCTCCTGTTGGCGGAATTCTCCTAACCACTTCCAACCTGGCGCTGCCTGATTCCAACTGATTTTTGCTCAAATAAACTCTTAAAACTTTTAAATATGCCTCAGTTTATCTTTCAACAGTTCTGACATCATCACCTAATGTTTTTGTTGGGAATCCTTCTTGGGATATATCTTCGAAACTTCTTCTTTCAGAAGCTCCTGCCCTTATTGCCAACATACTTACTAGAAAAGTCCACTTGAATTCTCCAAATGTCAATGTAAATATTTCAGAACTTTCCTGACTTTCCTCTTTTTTCTCTCCTCTGCCCATCCGTGTCTACCCTTTTGGCATCCCCATTTCTATAGATGCCACTTCATATCTTAGACCACCAATCTAAAAACCTGAGTATCTTCTTTCACGCCCTCTCTCATTTATCCATGTCCACTTCCTATACCTTCCTAAATGTCACACCTAGCTACTAAATCTTATTGAGTCTTCCAAGATGTTTTACATCCTTGTCTTGGTTTCAGTGTTATACTGGTTTTAGGGTTTATACCTAAATGACATACATCAGCTTTACCAGCCTTTGAACAAAAATTTTCCCTTTTGTCATTTGCCTTGTACCCCATGCTAGATTAGTATCCTAAAATCAAGGAACCCCTTCTCAGAAATATTGAATGGTTTCTTAGTGCCTCAGGGTAAACGGTGCTATCTTTCCTTAAGATTTAGGGTGTTGACTTACTGTAATGGTTAAGATCAGGTTCAGCAAGTGATAGACAATCCAAAATAAAAGTGGCTCAAACAAAATAGATGTAAAAGTTCAAAGAGATCCAGGGCAGGTTTGAAACTCCATAGTATCAAAGACTCTTGCTCATTCTATCTGATTTCCTTTACATGTGGCCTGCATTCCCAAGTTTATTTCATGGTCCAAAATGGCTTTCCAACTTTGTCTTTATTCCAGTCAGTGAGAAGAAGAAATGGAAAAGAAAAGGGCTTGTCTCTTTTAAGGAAATTTCCTAGATCTTTTTTGTGCCTACCATTGCTGCTTACACCCTTTGGTCAAAACTTATTTCCACGGCCAAATGTACTTATATTCTCATGACCAAGTGTCCCACTAAAAATTTGAAGTTCCAGTACTGAGGAAGATGGGAAAATAGACACAGGGTTATAACCAGGAATCACTGCCACACTTACCTTCTAACTGCTACTTCCTTACGATAACCTGTCATTCTAGTCAATCTCTCCCCTTGTCCATTTAAACAGAAATTCTTCAAGACACTTCAGCCCATGTTTTTTTCTGTCCTTCAAGCTAGAGGAACTGTCGATTTGGCAGCCAATCAGGTACTTATTTTGTAACAGCCTTAGAAATGTGGCCTTAATGATTAGAGCATTGTTTAAATTTTCTTCCTTGTCTAATCCTCTCAGCTAGATGGAGGGAAGAACCTGAGCCTTATACATCCCATCTCCCAACTGCTATTGCTTGGCCTGTTGCCTGGTACAATTTAATGGTTGTGTTCTAGTTTATCTAACAGGCTGAGAGCACCAAACTGGAATATATCACATCTATTCCTTTATTAGGGAGGGATTATATATCATATGTTGTGGTGTACAGTATTGTATTCCATTTCAGTTGTATATATAAAGACAAAGAAGACAATACAATAATAAAAATGTGTTAACTGTCAATAACAATCTCCTTGAAATTATGTTAAAAACGTATGATAGGGACATTATTATGCAAGTGAATGTACAATTTAGCTGGAGGGATAAGTTATTAAATACCAATATAGGTGAAATATTATTTAGGAAAACAATATCAACACATAGACTCCCTCTCTCTACCCAGCAAATCCTAAAGATCAATAATAGACAATGAAAGGATAATATGAGAAGAAAAGACCCTCAATTTTTTAATTTTAAAATTAACAGCAAATTTCCAAAAATTTTGAGGACTGTTAACATACAGAAAAAATAACTTAGTGCTGTATTAAAAGAGATATTGGGTCCCATTATCTTTGAATTGTTTTTCCTGAAATGGCAATGGATCAGGTAGAGTAGATTCAGCTGATCCTTTTTACTTATGCCCTGTATTTGTGAATTAAGTGTGTGAAATCTGTGGTCATGGGAGGTGTATAACTGGGAAATTTGGAATTTAAATCCATGGTCTTTGTTTCATCAACACTGAGTTAAACACATAGGCTTCTCTTAACATAATCACACTTACGTGAAGAATTCAGGGAGAACTATGGCCTTTGTGCCACAAATATTAGTACATCATATTAGAATATATGGAGTATATTCCTCACACTTCATGAAATCCTTTCACAATTCTATGAGGTTGGCTTATCTAGTGCTGTGAATCCCTCTATAAAAAATGAAGAAACTGTGGCTTAGAGTTCAACCTACTCAGGGCCATATAGTTAGTAAGTGGCTGGCTGCCCAGAATCATTCCCAGTTCTTTTACTCTAGCTCAATATTTTGTATTATACTGCAGCGGGACTCAGTTATCGACAACTGAGTGAGCCCTTGAGGGTACTTTCTTTCCCGGATGCCCTAGGTGGATGCCAAGATTCTAATGTGGATTATCCAACCAAAAGAATTCTGCCATTATCTATCTAGGCCAGTGGTCCCCAACCTTTTTGGCACCAGGGACCGGGTTCTGGGAAGACAATTTTTCCACAGACCGGGGGCAGGGGGGTGGTTTGGGGATGATTCAAGCACATTACATTTATTGTGCACTTTATTTCTATTATTATTACATTCAAATATATAGTGAAATAATTATACAACTCACCATAATGCTGACAGGAGACGGAGCTCAGGCAGTAATGCGAGCGGCTATAAGTACTGATGAAGCTTTGCTCGCTCCCCCGCTGCTTACCTCCTGCTGTGCGGCCCGGGTTCCTAACAGGCCAGAGACCACTACCAGTGGTAGGCTGATATCCTTTGAAATAACTGGGAAGTCTGTTTGCATTTGCTTAAAAAACAGGTGTTCAAAGTAAGATATACTCGAGAAATTTGAGATTCCCCAGTGTGAGACCATCTCTCAAAAAGTCAAGAATAGAAGTTAACATTCATACTAGTGTTTGAGAGGGGATAATAATTGGTCATAGAAAGTGTGGCTGAGTTAGGAAAAGACTATTAAGGAGAAAGTCAATAACAGTGGAGCCATCTACCTCATATTAGTTTAGTTTCCTATGATAAGAGAGCACTTACTAAGTAGCTGACTGGGTATGGCATTGAACAAAAAGAATTATATAGCTCTGGCTATATATATACACACGTGTATTACATGTATTAGTATAAACCCAAGTTGAGGAGAAACCAAGAATATTAACACATTTTTACCATGCTGTTTCCAGGGCAGCAAAGCGAGTAGGAAACCTTCACAAAACTGCTGTGAAAAGTGTTGAAACTGATATTCTCCTATTCTCCAAAGGATGAGGAAAACTATTGAAAGCATTAAACCAATTTTGGATTTTAGTCTGGATGTTGGATGACTTGGTTGCATATACTTCGGGTAGGTTTCAGGCTTGCTGCTTTCATGTCAAAGGACAACAATGCACTAGACAGGGAAAAAGATTTAGGAATCAAAGATAATTTATTTCATCCCTCCGCAACATCCAGTGTAGAAGATACCATAGTTATCATCAAGGGCTTGCTCTGTGATAAACACGTTAGCGCATACATCACATACCTTCTCCTTTAATCTTTCAACAACCATGTGTGAAAATAGGTGTTCCCATACCCTTTTCATAGAAGAGGAACTTGAAGCTCCAAAAAGTAACTAAGGTGACACATTGAGAAGGAAGCAGAGCAGAATTCTTGTCTACCTGCTCCTGACTCATTCTCTTAACCACTATTCAGTGAGGCAACAGGGAATTCCTTTAGCTGGGCCTCATGGCAAAGAGTACATATATAGTCTCCAAACTAGAAAAGGTATTAATGTAGGTTTGTGAGTTATATATCAGGAAGCCTCAGTGGAGCTCAGGTTAACTATTACATCAGGTTTCATAGCTTTTAATGTCATTATATCAATTCAGTGGGAGAACTGATTAACTCTTGCTATTGATTACATCCTAAGAAATCTCAGTTGCAAGGGGAAGAAAATAAGAAGCCTTCGTGTCAAATTGTTGGGAATCTTGGAACTTAACTCCTAGAAATAGAGAGGTCCTCTAATTTGATAAAATCTTTCAAATTGAAACCCGAACTACAGTATGTAAAAGTATGTATTTCAAAATTTCTTGACGTCAGAAATACTGAAATATGTTTAAAATGTAATACACTATTAAATATTATAAATGTTAAAGATTTAGATCACTACTTTCTTCAAGCAGCTGGACATGTATACAGGTGTTATTAATCTATTAGTTGGAAGACTAGGTAGCTGGCATTAGGATTGTACTGTGTGTGTACAGTACTATTTTTTAAGCCCACCATTTGCAATTGATTACACGGACCATCTGTAACTGTCTGTGAATCATGTTGGGAGTTACCCCACTGACATTTACCGAACATTTGTCATGTAGCAAACTGTTTAGCATACAAGTTGACACATAATAGCTTTAAGGTTTCACTAAATCAACTTTAGACACCAGGCTATAGGTACAACCCATTGACATGTAATTTCCAGAAAAACATGGCTTATGATTTAAGAAAAGATAACCGCCTCACCCCAAGCCCTCTATGGGTAGACCAAAACGTCTTTTGTGACTAACGAGGTGACTTTGCCTCACTGAATTTCCTGTGAAACTATCCCGTTGGGGTGGGGTAGGGGAGGTAGGGGAGTCACAAGTCGTGAGGAAAGAAGAGTAGGGACATTCAGCTGAAAATGAAGTTGCAACAGTGGGTCGTGATCAGTCGGTGGCTCGGGACTCGCCTAGGGGGAAGGAACGCGGCATCACTATCAAGGCTGTGGTTCGCGATGAACTCGGGGCTCCTCTCACTGTACGCGTTCGCGCTACCTGTCAGACCGGAGGAGCCGCAGCGATGCAGAGGGGACCGGGGAGGAGGGTACCCCGGGCCCCGGAAGAAGGATGAGGACTGGTGGGTCTCCGCCTGCGAGGTACTCTTGCGGGGGGAGGCAGGGCGGGAAGGAGGGCGCGCTAGACCCCGCGGAGACTTCACGTGGTCTCTGGAACCAGGCTAGAAGAAGGCTGAGCGGGTGACGTGAGTAGGGGGGGAGGGGGGCGGTGCTCGGTACTGCATGCCCCTCCCCTAAGCCTCTCAGCCCCTCCTCCCAGGCACGTGACCACAGCCGGCGGGTCCCCTTGCTCCCGCAGCGTAGCTCGCTCTGTTTCTTCCCTCCCGCCGCCGTGCCCTTCTTCTCCCCAGTTCCCATCCCTCTGCCCTCCCCCACCACCTTCCCCACGCCCCAATAGCGGCTCGAGCTGCGAAGCGCCCGCCCCTCCGCCCTTTTCTTCGCTTGCTCATTGGCTGGGGCTTCAAGGACGCGTCCCGAGGGCGGGTAGCAGCCATTGGTGGGATGAGCAATCCGAGTTCCCGGATGAGGGAACATTCTGCAGTATAAAGGGAGCGGGGAAGGCGGGAGACAGCGCAGTTTGAATCGCGGTGCGACGAAGGAGTAGGCGGCAGGTTCTCGCTGGGTGTTTGACTAGTCCTCTCTCTGCCTTGCTTGTTTGAGCTTCAGCAGAATTTGAAATGGTAAACTTGGTGGAGGCGCTCGAAGACTCCGCGGGTTTTTGCCGGCGGGAGAAAAACCCGTTACAAACGGAGATGGGTTTGAAGCGGCAACGGCTGGGAACGCGCGGAGACAGGATTTGGAAGAGCGGGGGGAGGTGTTTTGTCGGCGGCGAGCGGAGCAGCCTCCGATCTCGCGGCGGGCGGCGACGGTTGGGTGGCGCGCGCAGCGCCGCTGGGGGCCGGCGGGCGGCGAGCGGGTGGACGGCGGCGCGCGGCCGCGGCGGGCGCGCAGCGCGGGTCGGGCGGGCGGGGTCGCCCTTGCGGCGCGCGGCGGGCCGAAGACCCCAGCTGGGCACGGGGCCGCGCTCGCGCCCGGGCCGCGCCGCGGTGGGGGAGGGGCGCGCCGCCCTGGTAATCCTATATTCTGCGTTCCTTCTTCGCTCGCGGGCGTGTGCGCGCCGCAGGCTGGCGGTAAGGCTGGGAAGGACTCCGGAAAGGCCAAGACAAAGGCGGTTTCCCGCTCGCAGAGAGCCGGTTTGCAGGTCAGTCAGTGGTGGTTCGTGCAGTCTGGGAATCGTGGCGTTTTTCTTTCCTTTTCCTCTCTTGTTTATCATCACTCTAGATGAGCGTTTCGTCTTTGCGTGGGTGATGGTGTCGCGACTTGGTTTACCGATACAATAAATATCAGGGAGGGGGGCGATCACGTGTGTGGGTGCTGGGGCGCGTTGCTGCACCAGCGTCCGTTCCCCTTGCTTTGGCGCGCGTATAATTTTACCGTCTTTGGCCCGTCTACCTTTGTGCATTTATGTTTGTGTATGCTAAAAATAAAGTTCCCGGTGGGCCGTATTCATCGACACCTGAAATCTAGGACGACCAGCCATGGACGTGTGGGCGCGACTGCCGCTGTGTACAGCGCAGCCATCCTGGAGTACCTCACCGCAGAGGTAAATGGGTGTACGCCTATAATCTGGGAAAGATTGAGGGGGTGGGGTGGGGGGAGGCGGCGGGAGGGAAGGAGGAAAGTGATGCAAGAAAACTCCCAGGCTCTAAACGCGGCGAGAAGCTTCTGACAACGCTAGAGGGGGCTGGTGTTCACGATGGGTTCCCGCTGGGCTTGAGTTTGCGGCTTCAGGAAATAAAATTGCGTGCCCCCTTTACAGGTTTTGCGTATCTTGCCATTCAGCTAGTGGGGGAGATGGCACTTGGTAGATACACGTTCATGAGGCTTTGATTCTTGTCAGGATCTTGAAGATAAGGAAAGCGGGAAGGAGATTGATTACATTCTGTCTTCTAGGTACTTGAATTGGCAGGAAATGCATCAAAAGACTTGAAGGTAAAACGTATTACCCCTCGTCACTTGCAACTTGCTATTCGTGGAGATGAGGAATTGGACTCTCTCATCAAGGCTACAATTGCTGGTGGTGGTATGTAAATACTAAAATTTTAATTGCTTTAGAGAAAAGAATTCTTTGCTTTAATTCCTACTAGTAATTTTCAGTCTAGAAGAGGACACAGTATAGTTTCAGTGATCTGTAGTATGGTTGCATCATGAAATTTGATATCTGTATGTATTTCTGAATTTTTACTCACATTTAAAGACGTCTTCCAAGTTGAACATTGAACTATCTTGGTTTTAAAGTACTATGTTATTTTATCCTTCTTCCAGGTGTCATTCCACACATCCACAAATCTCTGATTGGGAAGAAAGGACAACAGAAGACTGTCTAAAGGATGCCTGGATTCCTTATTATCTCAGGACTCTAAATACTCTTAACAGCTGTCCAGTGTTGGTGATTCCAGTGGACTGTATCTCTGTGAAAAACACAATTTTGCCTTTTTGTAATTCTATTTGAGCAAGTTGGAAGTTTAATTAGCTTTCCAACCAACCAAATTTCTGCATTCGAGTCTTAACCATATTTAAGTGTTACTGTGGCTTCAAAGAAGCTATTGATTCTGAAGTAGTGGGTTTTGATTGAGTTGACTGTTTTTAAAAAACTGTTTGGATTTTAATTGTGATGCAGAAGTTATAGTAACAAACATTTGGTTTTGTACAGACATTATTTCCACTCCGGTGGATAAGCTCAATAAAGGTCATATCCCAAACTAGTTGTGTATAAAATCTGCTTGATTATAATAGGAACAGCTTTGTTTTGAATAGGTATCTTATCCAGCAATAACCTAAGCACATTTCTTTCCTTGAAATTAAACTCTTAATTCTGTACATCAGAGTCAGAAGGCACAAGTATAATTTTTTTTTACTACTATGTAATGAACTGTTAAAACTTCAGCAGGAGCCGGAACATGGGACAGGTTGCTGTTTTCTAGGTTAAGTTTGACCATCTCCGTTTGTTAGCTGTGTTTGCTGTTAGTGACAGCAGCACTATGCCAGAGCACTGTGGTGGAGTTGGGTGGGAGAGGTGGGGAGCAGGTAGGGGAGTCCTGTACGTAGCTCCCTCCACGGAAGGAACTTCCAGTTTAGACTGAGAATAGTGTTTCCTGTGTGCTGCAGGCTGTTTTGAAGGCTACTTGAATTAAATTGTTCAATACACGGTAACATCTTTGGGGGACGCGCTATTCCCGTTTTACAGAGAGGAATCAGGATTTTTATGCAAGTCCTGAGTTCATATTTGCTGGCATGGCTAATATCTCTACTGAGCATTGTGTGAAAATGGTTATTTTGTAGTACGGATCATTTCGACACTTGGTTCCTGGCAAGTTCTTAATTTTTGAAATTTGGAAGAGGACATTACCAAGCAAAAAGTGGGCCCTTTCCCTTCACCGAGGAGACCAACATGACATGGTACATCATTTCACAAGGGGTGATGTTAAAATGGAAGAAGGGAGAAAACCCAGCAAGTTTACTTATGTGATGGTAATACGCTCTCAAAGAGCTGATTTCTGTCCTGTTTCGGTCATGAAGCCTTATTAGGGTTGTGGTTTTCACCAGAATAAGTGCAAACTACAAATTATGTAAGCGTTTGCTTTGTACCTCTTGGATGTACTAAGTTTAATGGCATCTGGGTCAGAAAAATGGTGTATCGCTGAAATACGGCAATGAAACAGGAGTGAGGGTCAAACTAAGCTCTCCTGGGCTTCCTGAACACCTGTGCCGGAAGCGCGGTCCTCACCTGACAGAATCCTCCCGAGGCTGGGGGCCCAGAGGCGGGGCCTTCGATCCCTGGGAATCTTCCTGAAAACGGACGTCCCCACCCCGACCCGTCGCCTGGCCGCTATAGGAAGGCGGGCTGCCGCCCGAGCGGGCCGCCCCGGGAGGTCAGGGGGCACGTCACTGCCGCTGCAGGCGGCCGGGTCCCCGCCTCGGCGGAACCCCCCGGCGGTCAGCCGGCCCGGTATCGCCCGCACCCCCGGCCCCCAGGTCGGTCGGCCCCGAGCCGGGCCGCGCCAGGCAGGGACCGCCGAGTCGGCTCGGGCGGTCGGACCCGGGAGGTCAGTCCGGGGGCCGGGAGGGATGCGGCTCGAGCCGTAGCGGCCCACGGGGGGCGGGGAGGCCGCCGAGAGGAGGCGGAGCCGCAAGCCCGCCAGCGCGCAGGGGCCCCGCCGCCGCGGTCGCCTGCGCTCCTCCCCGCTCGCCTCCGCACGCCCCCAACCCCGGCCAGCCTCGCCTCCTCGGCGACGGCGGCTTCCGCCTCTCGTCGCTGCGCTCCCGCAGGAAACGGAAGAAGGCGCAAGCCATGGAGGGGAACCGGGATGAGGCGGAGAAATGTGTCGAGATCGCCCGGGAGGCCCTGAACGCCGGCAACCGCGAGAAGGCCCAGCGCTTCCTGCAGAAGGCCGAGAAGCTCTACCCACTGCCCTCGGCCCGCGGTGAGGCCCTCGGTCCCCTTCTTCCCCGGCCGGTCCCCGGGCCGCCGCGCAACCCGCCCCCGCCCCACCATCGCCCCTCTGGGAGCCGCAGGGCCCCCGGGCCCCACGACCCCGCCCGCCCGGCCCCCCGGACGGTCCTCCCCGACACACCCCCGCCCCGGCCCTGACCGACCCAGCCGGGCCCGCTGTGGACCGCCCGAGACTCCCTCCGCGCCAGCTTGCCTGCGAGATGCCGGCTCTCAGCCGGCAGGCAAGAGTTGCCGGTTCCCTGGTCGGTTTTCGTAAATGTCCGGCTGTCATTCTTCCAGGAGATTCGTCTGGTCCTGTCTTACCAGAGTGGGGCTTTATATCTGGGTGTGTGGGTGTGTGGCCCCCTCCCTCCTCATCTTCACCCCCAAATAAGGTCTAGGCCCCTAATGAAGTGAGAGGAACGGGGAACTCTTGGTGGTTAATGTACAGGTCCCTGGTTCCACCGCCTCTGGGGTAGGAAACACTGTTGCCAAAGCAAACGTTTTCGAACACCTGAGATGACATTGCTTTTCCGAGAGAGAGTTCTTTAGAAGAGAGGAGCACAAGAATGATAGAGTCAGGAATGATTTGCTAAGTAGTATCCGATTCGATAGCACCATAATTATCGGCAAATGAGGCACATGTTTAGGAATAGAATACTGGACTTCCTTTAGTCGAAGTCCTGTTCTTGTCCTGCTTTCTAGGCTATAAAGTAATTATAGCCAGCATGTATTGAGTGCTTACAGAGTGTCTAGTGTTTTACATGAATTGTTTCATTTACTCCCCAGAACAATCCTAGGATTCATTTGACCAGGTTTACTCATAGGGAAACAGACTTTTTGATGAATGAATGAATGAGTAAGTGAATGAAAATAACTTACCCAAGGTCAGACAGTAATTAGTAACAAAGTCAGAATACTACTTGAGCTCTCTAGCTCCAAAAGGCCCTTCACCACTACACTCCATTGTCTGGCCGATAGGATACTGTTTTCACTTGAGGTTCAAGATATTTCCAGGTTAAAAAAAAATTATCAGTAAGTCAGTAAGAATGTGGGGAGACCTGTTTCATTTTGTTGTTGTTTTTTTAATTCTTTTCTACATTGTTAAAGCCCTTGCATTCCGTACTTTTCTCTATCCTTTTCATTACACTGCTGCTAAGTACTGTACCAGGAAGGACAGGAGAGGGCAATGAAAGAAAAGAAAGTGATTTTTTGTTTTTAGTGTGGCAAAAACACAACAAAATTTACCAACTTAACCATTTTTAAGTGTATAGTTCAGTCGTGTTAACCATTTTCACATTGTGGTACAACAGATCTCCAAAATTTTGTCTTACAAAACTAAAACTCTATGCCAATTAAACGATTCCCCATTTCCCTACCCACCCAGCCCCTGGCAACTACCACTGTAATTTCATTTAAAAATTTGGCTACTATAGATAACTTATATAAGTGGAATTATATAGTACTTGCCTTTTTTGACTGGCTTATTTAACTTAGCATAGTGTCCCTGAAGTTCATCCATGTTGTAGCATAAATATAACAGGAGTTCCTTTTTGAAGGCTGTGTAATATTCCATTGCATATATATGCACCACATTTTCGGCATCCATTCATCATCTATGAATAGATTGTAGTTTCCATATCTTAGCTACTGTGAATAATGCTGCTATGAACATGGGTGTGCAAATACCTCTTTGTGATCCTGCTTTCACTTCTTTTGGATATATACCCAGAAATGGAATTGCTGGATCATATTGGTAATTCTGTTTTCACTTTTTTTGAGGAACTGCCATACTGTTTTCCATAGCAGTTAATGCCATTTTACATTCCTGCCAACAGTGCACAAGAGTTCCAGTTTCTCCACATCCTCACCAACACTTGTTATTTTCTGTTTGTTTGCATTTTGGTTTTTGATAGTAGCCATCCTGGCAAGTGTGTGGTGATATCTCATTGTGGTTTTGATTTGCATTTCTCTAACAATTAGTGATGTTGAGCATCTTTTTATTTGCTTTTTGGCCATTTTTATATCTTTTGAGAAATATCTATTCAAGTCCTTTGCCCATTTTTAAATTAGGTTATTTTTTGTTGTCAAGTTGTAGGAGTTTTTTATATATTCTGGATATTAACTCCTTATCAGATACGTGATTTGCAGATTTTTTTCTCCCATTTTGTAGGTTGTCTTTCATTCTGTTGTTTCCTTTGATGTACAGGAGTTTTTTAAGTTTGATATAGGGCCATTTGTCTATTTTTGCTTTTATTGCCTGTGCTTTTGGTTTCATATCCAAGAAATCATTGCCCTGAGTTAAAATTTTTTGAATTTCTCAACTGTATGACCACATGATTTCATTTAGTCATTGTCTAGTCTTAGAGGGACAGTTTTAACATTGAGCATGTAACCACTCGAGACAATACCTTGGCTTTTGAAGCCTTGCCCAAAACTAACTTGTAACCTTAATCTTGGGCAAGTTAGATAACCTTTCTAGCTTTTAGCATTTTTGTCTGCAAAATGGGACAATAAGGTACCGATTTTATAGGGCTATTATGAGAATTAGATGAGTTAATACATGGAAGGCATTTAACAGCACTCAATTATTTTGGTATCATTTCCATTTAACAAGTGTGAGGCTCTGAGAATTTTTAAACTTGTAGTCTGTAATTCTATCATACAAGCAACTTGAATCAATCTGCTAATACTAAAGATACTGTAAGATATCAAAGCACAACACATTGCTCTTAAAGTCATGAACATAGGGAAAATTAAGAAAATAACAGTGAAAGTTAATAGTACAGTGTATTGTATGGCAATATGTGATTACCAGATAAAGTGGTTGATTACAGTTGTGGTGTAGTCTGAAGACCTTATTCAGGTGCAGACTTTGCCTCTGACAGCTTTGTAACCAGGGATGAGTTGCTTAACGTTGCCAAGCCTTGTTTAGTTATGAGTAAAAGGAAGATTTTCATCACAGGGCCCATGTGAACATTAGCTAAGTCACATGCAAATACTTAAAGTGTATTTTACATAGAATGTTCTCAGAAGATGTTTATTGGAATAATTTAAGAATTCAGGGGAGGGAAAGATCTAGAACATTTGTATAAGTTTCTGATAAAATATTTCATGTAGAAGGGAATTGAAGCTATTGGTTAAAATGGAATTTAAAATTTTTATACCTGAATCTCACCTATTCTAGACTACCCTCAAATCCTTGTAACTCAGAGTTTTGATGAATGTGTTTTCATGCTAAGATAGGCAAAATAAAACATTGCATTTTGATTTCTCTTATATAGTGAATGAGAAGATGTAAGACTAAGTTCTAGCTAAATTCTAGAATTTTTGTCCTCTTTACATTTTATTCTTGCCAGGTGAGAAGTCTGATTGATAAACCACTTTAAAAAGCTGGCAGGAGTTTCCCTTGAGGAAAAGCATCTTCAAATGAGTCTAGGACATTGTTGCTTTCTAAGTATTTAGTTGAGAATATTATTTTACAGTTTATTTATTGCAGTGGACTTCTAAGCAAATTGAATTTTACAGCTTTCAAATATTTTCATACTGTGAGTTTGGTTTATGTTTGAAAGGATTGATATATGTATATGTCTACTACATAGGACATATAAATATTCTGGAAAAGTAATGTCAGCATGCGAAAGTAAATTGCATTTTAGTTTCTTAAACTGTATATTTATTGGATTATTGATATGTTTTGGATTTTTACAGAGATACAGTCTCACTGTTTTAATTCTTTACATTGGTATTTTAATACTTTAGTGTTTCATACTAATTGGCAGGCAGTTTGAAGTATAGATTTTTTTTCAGAGAAAAACATTTTAATTGTTTTCAAGAAGTTCATAGTAATTTGAACCAAATGGCAGCCTCCAGCTTCAAAAAAGGCCATCCTGTGTCTGCTTTATTGAATGGATAACTCACGTATAATTTGCAGCATCTATCAGCACAATAGCAATGAAAATAGTCCTCTTTTTATTTTTCCCCTCAGGTGAGACATATGTTTGTAGATTTTTCTTCTTTTTTTTTTGCTGCATTATTTTTAAATTTAAATCTGATAAAAAATTCAAAGTTCTCTCCTTTGTCACACTTTAATTGGTAAAATAAAGCTTTTAAAACTGTCATTTCACATCTGTAGTATTATCCAGCCTATTCCTTTCAAGACAATTCCGCTTTCTTCTGTTTCTGACTTAATCAAAATTTAGTGACAAGTGTAAATTATACATTCAGAACAGTTATTTTGATAGCACCAAGTGTTATAAAATGATCTCCAAATTTCAGCTAATAACCAAACTATTTCAGACATTATAGTTGAAGAAAGAATACTGAATTTGGTTTGAGCCTTAATTTAATGGTTTGTGCCCCTACATCCATAACTGTCTTTCTGATCCTCAATTTCCTCATCTATAAAATGGGGATATATTTATTCAACAAATATTTACTGAATCCATACTTCTTTGTGGCAGGCACTGCTCTAGGAACTAGAGAGTCAGTGAACAATAAGACAGTTCTTCTTCTCTGGGAGCTTACATTCTAGAAGAATGAAATAGGAAGTATCTGCTGGCCACAGAAATGGCTCAATTCCTGTCATTCCCCTTTCCTTTCCTGGGCCACAGTTTTATCTGTAGTCTTCACAGGATTATTATAAGGTTATTTTATTAAGAGCTATAAGAATTTCATGTATTACTATTGAATACTATGGCAAAAGTATTTGGATGGTGCCTTGGAGTTAACAATATAGTATTCGTCTTTTTTCTGTCATTTTTTAATTACCTATTTAAGCATAAAATAATTACCTTAAATTAGGATTAATCTCTGTTTGGATTCAACTGCTCATTCCCTTCTTAGTTAACATGTAGTTCTCCTTGCCTTGCACTTATTCCTTGTATTATTTATGTATATAGTTGTTCCTCTCCTGTTGTCAGGAACTATTTTAATGTTAATCATCTTTTCTACTCATAGGTGTCTAACAGTGTTTTGCATATACTTGTGGCATCTGTAAAGCCTAGATTTTCTGGAATAATACTTGTTTATATAATTTTATTCCCTTATCAATGAAGACAATTTGTTAAATAAATAAATGAAAAAGTTATAGCTGTAAGCCTTTTCATGGTAATATATTCACAAGTGAAGTTTTTCCATGATCGGACAAGTGTGCAAAAATGTATGTATAAGGGTTGTCACTGTAGCAAAAATTTGGAAAGAGTCCATCAGTGGGAATTGATTAAATAAATTGCATTGCATTCATATACTATGCACCTATTAAAAACGATGATGTGCCTCAGTAATTTTCCATCCACTGACCCACCTCACACTGCTTATTGGCTACAAATTCCCAGCTGTCTTAATGAATTCAGAGTTCAGCCTGCTCTCTCTCCCCTATTGCAATAGTTCTGAACAAGGTCTTAAAAAATAAAGATGATGTGGACCTAGATTTATTGCTCTTAAGTGATATATACATTGAATTATGAACTTAATAAAGGTAGGCTACAATCATATGTAGATTATTCTCATTTTGTTTCAGAATATATAAGAAGCTAGACAGCTAGCCAACTAGAGTAACTAGAGTTAAATATACCAAAATGGTTGAGTGATTTTTTTTCTTGTGTGGGATTTATAAGTGATCTTCACTTTGTTATGTCTTTTTTAATGAGCTGAACAACATTACTTTTATAATCACACAAATAAAAGCTATTTCCAGTTTGTGAGGAGGAAGGAAAAAAATCCTTTTTTCAAATAATGTGTTCTTATTTTAGGTTTTGTTAGTGATGGACATTATATATAACAGGTGTGCAGCAGAACCTTATGAAATAAAAACAGATCTTGGTTTTTCACTTTTGGATTATCCACATAACCATTTTTAATACTATATTTACTTTTCCACTGGTCCTTAATACGGAGTATACTTAAAGTAAGTACAAATTACATTAAAACCACAAGCAAGGCTGTTTGTCTGGAAAGTGAACACATAAAATAAGGTTGCATAGTTTTAAAACCAAAAGTAAATGTACTCTGGTTTATAAGTACTGTATCTGCCCAATTAATATTTGTAATACTGCACATTATTGTGGTAACTGAGATCTCCTATGATAGCTAAGACATTTAATAAATCAGAAAAGGCCAGTGTGTTCTAAATTCTGGCAGTATTTGAAACTGAATCCATCACCTTCTCAGGCATTGGTTCCAGTGATTGTTAATCCAGAAAACCTTGCTGATTCCATTTTTTAAGATGATAAAACTGGATAGTGAGACCCAGAGGTAATGGAACTTGTCCAGATTTTCATTCTTCTGGAGCCAAAGAGTGCTTGGCGTGAGTGCATGTATACACACAGCCATTGTTAAGCACAGCTCCTATGCATGAAATTGTAGAAAGATTCTCAGTATCATAATAACTTGAAAATTTAAAGCAACTGTATGATCCTGCTTTAACAATATCTAGCATCTAGCTTTTAACATGGAAGATGTCCATGAGAGAATGTGTTTGTGCTAAGAATGAAAGGGAATGTACAGATAACTCCTAATTAGCATGCATAGGGACTTTGTGGCCACCTGCAAATATAAACACATGTAACCACTTTCACATCTGGCTTTAACCATTTTTAAAAAATAATTTTTCTTTTATTGGCTGAAATACTTCTATAAAGAGACACTTTCCCCTCACCTGTCTTAGGGTTACACAGTGTTGCAGTTCATATAGGAAATGCAGGATATGATAAGTGCTTGACTGCTTTTATCAGTTTTCAAGAAAAGGAGTTGGCTCCCCTTTTCCAAAGGCAGATAATATTATTTTTTAGATCTGGCCAGTGGGAACACCTTTAGGTTAGCTCCTGAGTCCTATAGACACATTCGCAATAGTCTTTAATAGTTTCCTTTCTCTGATATAACAGAAAGTTTCAGGTTCCTCTTATATATTCCCTATACTAGACCTGGAATCAACCATATCTCCAGTAAGCCCTGGTTTCTTTTAGTGGAAGATGGTGTTTCAGTATCACAATCTGGTACTAAGGATGCTGTGGCTAATAGATTGTTCATTGTTTCTGGGCCTTTTCAGTGTACAGACTAGGGAGTTTTTTTTTTTTTAAGTTAAAACAGCTTAATAAGTTTATACTAGTAAGTCCAATTCAAGTTAAGCACTTTGGGATGTTTAAACTTTTCTCACTTCTGTTTCTGTTTTTTTCCTTCCACAGTAGTAATCCTGGTTTTCAAGGCCATGGCAAATGATAGACTGTGTCATGATTATTTATTTGCTTTATGCCACATCATATACATAATAGTTTCAGTGTAATATTACCAATACTACCTCACTGATAAAAATTACTGAAAACAGTTATATTTTCTTTTCATATACTCTATTTTCCCTCCATATTTTAGCTTTTTAAAAATTCTGAAATACTTTCCAATTTATAGAAAAGTCTTAAAAGTAGTGGAGACTTCCCTATGTACATTTCATTCAGGCTTCCTATTTGATAAAATTTTACTGCATTTGCTTTATTGTGCCCTCTCTCTCTCTCCCTGCTATCTCTCCCCCACCCACACACATACACAATTTGTTCTTATTATATTTTTTCTGAACCAATTAAGAGTAAGTTGTAGACATGATGTCCTGTTACCCCTAAATAATTCAGTGTATGTTTTTTAAGACAAGGACACTCTTACATAACAACAGTATAACCATCAGATTCATGAAATTAATGCATATACCTCATTCAAATTCTGCCAGTTCTCCCAGTTATGTTTTTGATAGCAAAAAGGACATATGTTGCATTTATTTGGCATATTTTGTTCTCTAGATGTCTTTTTTCTTTTTTTTTATATTGGAGTATAGTTGACTAACAATTGCTTGTTTAATCAAACAATTAACAACATTATGTTAGTTTCAGGTGTAGAGCAAAGTGATTTATTTATACATATACATGTGTCTATTCTTTTTTCAAATTCTTTTCCCATTTAGGTTATTACAGAGTACTGAGCAGAGTTCCCTGTGCTATGCAGTAGGTCCTTGTTGGTGATCTATTCTAAATATAGCCATGTGTACATGTCAATCCCAAACTCTCAATCCATCCCTCCCCAACCCCAGCCCCTCGTACCCAAACCATAAGTTCATTCTCTAAGTCTGTGAGTTTGTTTCTGTTTTGTAAATAAGCTCATTTGTATCATCTTTTTTAGATTTCGCATGTAAGCGATATCACATGATATTTGTCTTTCTCTGTCTGACTTACTTCACTCAGTATGATAATCTCCAGGTCCATCCATGTTGCTGCAAATGACATTACTTCATTCTTTTTTAATGGCTGAGTAATATTCCATTGTATATATGTACCACATCTTCTTTATCCATTCATCTATCAATGTACATTTAGGTTGCTTCCGTGTCTTGGCTATTGTAAACAGTGCTACAATGAACATTGGGGTGCATGTATCCTTTTGAACCATGTTTTTCTCTGGATATATGCCCAGGAGTGGGAGTGGGATTGCTGGATCATACGGTAGCTCTATTATTAGTTTCTTGAGGAACCTCCATACCGTTCTCCATAGCAGCTGTACCAATTTACATCCCCTCTCTTTTCTTTCTTGATCTTGGCATTTTTGATGAGTGCAGACCAGATATTTAATAGAATTTCCCTCAATTTGGGTTTGGCTGACATTTCCTCTTATGAATCTTTGGCAGGCATACCATGTTCTTAGTGTAACTTATCAAGAGACATGTTATGTTGATTTCGTCCTTACTGGTGAGGTTAACTTTGATCACTTGGTGAAGTTGGTGATTACCAGGTTTCTCCACTCTAAACTTACTTTTTTTCCCCCCTCTTGTAATTAATAAATATTTTGTGGGAAAATACTTTGAAACTGTAAATGTCCTGTTCCACAACAAACTTTCACTAACTCCTTTTAGCATCCATTGATGATTCTTTTCAGAATAAATTTCTGATGGTTGCCACACGTTGGTTTTTTATTCCATTATTTCTTCTGCAGTTTATTAGTTGGCACTTAACTTTATTTATTAGTATGGATTCATGGATTCCTATTTAATCCATTATTATCTTTATTCATTTTGATGCTCAGATTGCCTCAGATTTAGTCAGTAGGAGCCCCTTCAAGCTGGCTGCTATGTCTTTTTGACATGTCCTCATCATTCTTTGAACTTCCTTACTTTCTGGCACAAAAAAGTTTTCAGGCTTACGTTTTACTTTCTCTGCCCTGGGAATCAGTTCTCTCCCCAGGAGTCCTGATTCTTTTTAGTGGATAATGGTACTTAGAAACTAAGATATAGACACTTGATAAGCTCGTTGCTACAGGTATGTCATTGTCTCTAGGTCCTCTTGGTAGAGCTAAGAAATATATGTATGGGGACTTCCTGGTGGCACAGTGGTTAAGAATCCACCTGCCAATGCAGGAGACACGGGTTTGATCCCTGGTCTGGGAAGATCCCACATGCCATGGAGCAGCTAAACCCATGCACCACAACGACTGAGCCTGCACTCTAGAGCCTGTGAGCCACAATTACTGAGCCCACACGCCTAGAACCTGTGCTCTGCAACAAGAGAAGCCACTGCAGTGACAAGTCTGCGCTCCACAACAAAGAGTAGCCCCCTCTCGCCACAACTAGAGAAAGCCGGCGTGCAGCAATGAAGACCCAATGCTGCCAAAAATAATAATAATAATAAATAAATAGATCTTAAAAAAAGAAATATATGTATGTATGAATGCATGTATGTGTGTGTATGTTGCATGTATGTATGTGTATCTCTGTGTTATATGTGTTTGTGGGTATACACATGCCTGTAGTAATTTATATTAATTTTGCAGTCTGTGCAAAGATTCACACACCTCCGTTTGAAGTCCACAGGGTTCATTCTAACCTTCTGTGTTTTCATGTTTGTAATTCCATTTTCTTTGTTTTTTTAAAATTTTATTTTATTTGTTTATTTTTGGCTGTGTTGGGTCTTCGCTCCCGTGTGTGGGCCATCTCCAGCTGCGGCGAGCGGGGGCCACTGCTCGCTGTGGCGTGCATGCCTCTCACTGCGGTGGCCTCTCCTGCTGCAGAGCACGAACTATAGGCACACAGGCTTCAGCAGTTGTGGTGCATGGGCTCAGTAGTTGTGGCTTGCGGGCTCCAGAGTGCAGCCTCAGTAGTTGTGGTGCATGGGCCTAGCAGCTCCATGGCATGTGGGATCCTCGTGGACAAGGGCTCGAACCCACGTCCCCTGCATAGGCTGGCGGACTCCCAACCACTGTGCCACTAAGGAAGCCCCCTGTAATTCCATTTTCTGAGAGTAAGAAATGTGGCTCCCGTTATTATCAATTTACTTATTTGTTCATTTTTCCCCCTGTATGTAATGAGTTGCATTTTTGATCCCACTGGTGCAGGCCTGCCAAGCTTAGCCATGCTTTTGGCTATGAGTGCTCCCTTGGTCCCAATAAGTTCCTTTGGTCCAGGCTTCAGCTGCCAAATGAAAATGAAAGGAAGAGAAGACAAATGATCTTTTTTTTTACAAGTAAAAGGAAAGACAGAGGAATCCTACCATTTAAAAAATATTTGAACCTATCTACAGTGTCAGAGCATATTATTACTACATACTATATGCTCTCTTTTAATTGTAGTTCAGTTTTAACTCAATAGGTCACTGTACATTTAACGTCCACCATCAGTCCTTATGTCATTGTAGTCTAATTTTGGATTTCTAAAGCCTGTTCTCTAGTAGATTTCTAGGAAGGCCTTGTGGGAACTATGCTCCCTAAGTTCTGGAATGTGGAAAACAGTTCAGCTGTGGGTCTTAATGCTTGAAGTTAGTGAGGGATACAAAATCCTTGATTCAAATTTTCTTTCTTTGGGTATCTAAATATATATTTCTATTGTTTTATGCAAGTACTACTGATGAGCAAAGTCTGATGACAATCTGATTTTCTTTATAAGAGAATAAGCCATTTGATCTTTTTGACTAGATGCTCAATTAATTTTAGTAGAGTATATCTTAATGTTGGTTTTTCTGGGTCAGTATTCTTAGGTACATGATTGGCCCTTTCATTATGTGGTTTCAGATGTTTTTATTTTTATATCAGAAAAGTTTTCTCCAATTATTGTTATATTGGTTTAATTTCCTTTATTTTTCTTCTTCAGGACTCATTATATGTATGTTGGATCTTCTTTAACTATCTTTGATATTTGCCATTTTCTTTCTAATTTTTTGCCTTTTTCATTTGTTTTAGTTAAAAAATTGTACTTTTTATGTTCTCTTTCATTTACACAGCAGTTCTGTTGTGTTTATTAACTCTTTGTTCTAGTTTAATTCTTATTTTTTGAATTGATTTTTCCATTTCTTTTTGTCTCCTGAGTTTTATCACCTAAGCTATGGGTAGATAATTTGGGGGGGGTTAATTCTAATTTATGTTGTTCTTTTGTATTGTGAATAATTTTTAAAAGTCTTTTCAGCTTGTTTAGAAATAGTAGGTTATAGTGTTTACCTATTTTGTTGGCAAGTCTTTGTGGTGTGCTTTCATTGTGTTCAGAGATTTATCCTGTTCTTTTTTTTTTTAATGTAACTTTGTATCAGATTTCACTTCTATCATTTTCTTTTATTCATTTTTATGTGAAGTTAGTTAGCCTTTCTAAATACACAGAGATCTTCTCCAGTTTCTGTGTAATGTTTGAAAGTATATCACCTTGCTATATAAGATCTCCTCACTCCTTTCTCCTTCCCCACTTTATCTGGAATTTCGCTTTTCTTTTTTTTTATTGCCTCTCGTCTCTTCAGTTTGGATCCTGTTCCCAGCAGTTTCTCCTTGGTGTGACTTTGTTCTGGAGGAGAGCTTTGACTGATTAGTTTTGAGAATTGTAGTGACTGGATGCCCTTAAGAGTTTATTGTGAACCCTTTCAATCATATGCTATTGTAGTGAGCAAAACCCATTCCTTTTTATTCACTTTTCTCATTTTCGCCTGCTCTGCTTCATAGAGAGTCCCTGTTGGCTATTTTGCAGTTATTTTGTTCTGTGGACGGGTAAAATGCCCTGTTACTGTCCTCTGCTTTTTCCTGCACAGATGATACTACCCACATAGATCTTGTAACTATTGGTGGCTTGTCCCCACCTTCTTGTATTTTGGGAGTTTGTACATGAGGTTTTGATTTTGCTGTCTAATTGCTCTAATTTCTGAGGTTTAAAATGTAAGCTGTTGTCTTCCCAGAATTTCCACAAAATTTTTCATATTAAAAAGTTGTGAACTACTACCCACTAGACCGTGCTGGCTTCTGCTCTCAAGGTTAATGTGATTGCATTAAATATGATCTAAACTATAGTTAAAAGTTAACTATATGTTATTCTTATATTGTTAATAACTACTAGATTGGTGTCTAATTAAGAGCCTTTCTGTACCATCTACAGCTAGATTGTTATAAAAACTGAATATCGTATGTCTTTGGTGACCTCTTGAATGCGTTAGCTAGGAAAAAGATATGGAAGAAATTTCTCATATGTAAAATATTAAGAATAATTATCGGGAGTTCCCTGGTGGTCTAGTGGTTAGGATTCAGCAGTTTCACTGCTGTGGCCTGGGTTTAGTCCTTTGTCGGGGAACTGAGATCCCACAAGCCGTGTGGCAATGACAATGCTGGATTTTAAAATATATATATATAACAGCTTTACTGAGATGTAACTCACATACCTTACAATTCATTCAATTAAAGTATACCATTCAGTGGGTTCACAGAGTTGTGCAACCATAACAGCAATTAATTTTAGAACATTTTCTTCATCACAGAAAGAAACCTCATACTCACTAGCAATGACTCCTCATTTCTCCCCAATTCTATCCTTCCCTCCCCAGTAACCCTTGGCAACAACTGATCTTTCTGTCTGTAGATTTGCCTATTCTATACATTCCATATAAATGGAATCATACAATATGTGGTCTTTTGTGACTGGCTTTTTTCACTTAGCATGTTTTCAAGGTTCATCCATGTTGTAGCATATATCAATAGTTCATTTTTTAAATTGTCAAATAATATTCCATTATATGGACATATCACATTTTATTTATTTGTTCGTAATTTGATGGACATTTCAATTGTTTCAACTTTTTTCTATTATGAGCAATACTCTTATGAACATTTGTGAACCAGTTTTTGTATACATGTATGTTTTCATTTCTCTTGGGTATACACCCAGGGATAAGATTGTTGGGTGAAATAGTAACTATATGTTTAATCTTTTAAAGAACTACCAGGTGATTTTTCAAAGTGGACATAGCATTTTACATTACCACCAGCAATGTATAAGGGTTCCCATTTTTCCATATTCTTGCCAACACTTGTTATTGTCCATCTTGTTGATGATAGTCATCCTAGTGGATGTAAAGTGGTATCTCGTTGTAGTTTTAATTTTCATTTGCCTAGTGGATATTGTTGTGCAACTTTTCATGTACTTATTAATCACTTGTATATCTATTTTGGAGAATGTCTATTCAGATCCTTTACCCATTTTTAATTGAGTTTTTGGTCCTTTTACTATTGAATGGTAAGAATCCTTTATATATTCTAGGTATATGTCTCTTTCAGATATATGATTTTGTAAATATTTTTTCACATTCTGTGGATTGTCTTTTTACTTTATTGATGATATTCTCTGAGGGGCAAAAGTTTTCAATTTTGATAAGGTCCAGTTTCTCTGTTTTTTCTTTTGCCACTTTACTTAATTTGTCAAATCTAAGAATTTTGGACTAAATCAAAGTCACAAAGATCTACTCCTATAGTTTCTTCTAAGAGTTTTATAGTTTTAGCTCTTACATATAGGTGTGTGATCTATTTTGAGTTAATTTTTGTGTATGGTGTGAAGAGGGGTCCAGATTCATTGTTTTTCATTTAGCTCTCCACTTGTGCCAGCACCATTTGATGACCCACAAAATCTGATACGTAGTATGTTCATTTTTCTTCAATTCCATTTTCTTGTTTATATTATGATTGTTTCTCTGATACATGAGTTTTTCTAGACTCTTCTCCTTTCCAACCCATTTGTGATCTAGTTACATTTTTGTAATTGATTTCTCACTTAAATGCATTTTGCTCAGAGATTGTAGTATATTATAATACTAATTATTTGAGATTTGAAGAGGATAATATTATGGTCTAGTTATAATGTAGTCAATTTTCATTCCTTGTGTGCCTGTAAAGAATGAATATTCACATTTGTTGGATATAATTACTTTATGTTTCTTAGATCAAACTTGATAAATTAGAAGTTTATGTCATTTGTATCCTTAGTAATTATTTAATCGACCCAGTGTCAGTTTTGGATTAAAATTGTGTTAAAATCTTTTACTGTCAAGGTGGGTTTCTCTGTTTTTTCCTTTTAGTTCTGTTGATTTTATTTTTTCAATGTTTAGTTTTAACTCATTGTGGGAAGTTCAAGCATACCCAAAAGGAGAGAGAATAGTTTAATCAATCCCTCCCACCCTCCCATCTTTAATCATTATGAATATACATGGCCATTCTTATTTCATGTATTCTCTCTACCCTCTTCTGTGCCTCTCCAGTATTTTCTAGGAGATCCTAGACATATACTGTTGCTTTATGGACTCAGTTTAGATTTACTCACACATTACCACAGTGTTTGCTCCACAGTATTTGGACCTCATGATGTCCATTCCCTTTTACATCTCAGCCTGTCTGCAAGCATTTTCCTTTTGTTCAAAATATGTATTTTAAGTATCTTCTAGTGAAATCTTAGAGGTAAATTTTCTCAGTTTTTGTTTGTTTGAAAATGTTTTTATTTTAATCTTATCTAATTTTCAGAAAATTAGTGCAGAACTCAAGTTGACAGTTATTCTCCCTAAGTATTTTGAAGATATTACTCACTTAGCTGCCATTGTTGCTGCTGAGAAATAAATAGGAAGTCTAATTTCTGTTTCTTTTTAGGTAATCTCATTGGCTACTTTAAGGACTATCTTTTTCTTTGGTATTCTGCAGTTTCACCATGATGTGACAAATAAAAGTATGTCATAAGTTATTGGATGATAGTAATTTTGAGTTACTAACATTAAACTTCTTAATATTCTACTTCTAAATGGTGATCGGTAGTCTGTCAACAGCTAAGTACATAAGGGAATGCTTGCTATTTATTTTAAAAGACCCTATGGTGTATCTTTCTGAAGTACACAATTTGTCAGCTTTATAACTTTTTTCTCAAGACCATGTGTATGTAAACAGAGATAGTATGCTTTCTGTATCTTTCCACAGCGCTATTGGAAATAATTATGAAAAATGGAAGCACTGCTGGAAATAGCCCTCATTGCCGAAAACCGTCAGGTAGTAGTGATCATAGCAAGCCTAACTGCACAAAGGACAGCTACTCTGGTAGTGGTGAAAGTGGAAAAGGCTACACCAAAGACCAAGTAGATGGAGTTCTCAGGTAGGAATAAATAACTTATGTGTCCATTATAACTGATACTAATATAAGTTTAATGTCGTAACACCTAAACAATGGGTTTGGATTATAATTCAGTAGCAGAACAGACATTGAGGAATTGAACTCTTGGGTGTCTTATGCTTTATATTCTTTATAAAATCAGTCTGTAAATTACCAACTCTGGAAGTTTCCATCTTTTAAAGTAACTATAAGCCACAAAGCTACTTACAGAAAGAAATTTTTTGAGGCAAATTGTTTCAATTTTTGACACAGTACAGTGTTTAGATAACAATATTGAAAGAGGGTAAAGAATTGTTTTGTCATATATATATGTATATCTATGAAAGCAGGAGAATTTCATATGAGAAGAAGATTGAGGGCAACTGCAGCAGCATTTTCAATTTCCTACTTATATTAATGAAGGATAGTTTTTTTTCTGTTTATATTCTTTAAGGCTATCTTTATACATATGCAAACACTATAACGTCCTCTCCTTTTAATATTTTTCTTACTCTGATCATTCTGTCTCAGTGTTTTAGTTTTACTTCATGATACACTTCTACTTAAAGCAGAAGAATTAGGTAGAATTGGAAAATTATGAACTGGGTTTTGGAGATTGACTTTATTAATTTTATAATTAAGAAAAGATTTTCTGGAAAGAAAATGAACTTCTGAATATGAAACACTAGAGAAAATACTGTTATGGTCTCCTGCTGTAGCTTAAGGAAACTGTATTGATGTTGTACTGAAATTGCTGTCTAAGGAAACTAAAGTATAAGGATGAAGGACTCTGAACAGTGATTAATCGGATAATTCAACATAGAGAGTGAATAGTACAGTGAACTAGCTTAAGTGAAAAGTAGGTAAAGCTAGTTTTCTTTCTCTTTTGCCCTTTCTTACCTATTTCTCTTTTAATCTTATTTTCTTTCTTTTTTCACCCTTTTTTCCCATTCTTATTTTTAGTTAATTCTTTTTTACTCACCATAATTTGGAATTGAAGTTATTTTTAAATCAAGTATCAATGTATTTATATTTTGCTTTTCTTCATATATATTCAGATGCTAAAGCTTGAATGTAACATTTTATCTGTGTGACCACAATAAGAAACAAAGACTCCATAATCATGGTAAAGGATATTTGATTAGCCTGAATGGTAGTGAAGTACTTTGAGAATTATAAATAATCTTGCTAATGACTTTTATAACAGTAGTATTGTGTCAGAGGTGGCTGAATAAGTGAGATAAGTGAATAAATGAGAGACTTGCTTTTGAATTTCTTTAAGAAAAACCTTTAATTAAACAGTGTGCTGAAATGTGTTTCAGGAAACCACATCTCTCCAAAAACAAATTTTATTTTCTTGTAGAAATTACTTTTTACTGGGAGAACTTGTTCTCAGTAAAAGACCTAAATAGAGTGAATTGTGTGAAAGATGAAAGATGATAGTGGGTGCAGATCCCCTTTGTATATGGCCAGAATTGGACAGATGGAAATAAAATGTTGAGGGAGTTCCTGTCTTTTGGGTCTGTGTTCTCTATGAAATTGGAGTTGAAGTTGTCCTCTGACAGTTAGAAGAAAAGAGATGAGATTGAAAGCTTGAGAAGAGTGGTAAAGGTATAGAATATTTGCAGAGGGGAAAGGCAGATGGAATGGGAGGATTGCTGGCTAGCACTGTGGACCCAGCCAAGTTTGATACTGAATTTTTATGGAGTACAAGTATTAGCTTAGTAGTATACCTGTATTAGAGATTGTTTCTCTTATCAATAATTTTAGCATGCCTTTTTAAAATTAAATAAATGAAGTTTTTGTCCTTTGGGGATAAATATGATCAGAACATTCTTTAATAGAACCCCTAAGTTATTCAAAGTATTTCTCTTGGTACCTTATACTGAGTAAGAGTTGCTTAGCTATTCATGTAACACTTACTCGTTATATTAGCCTTTGTAAGTGTCACTTTAGTGAGGTAACAGATCACCAGCAAACACTTACATGCTGTATGTTTTTGTTTTACCTATACACAGGGGATTTTTCTGAAGAAAGCCATGTTATCTTGGTTAGCACGATTATGCAGACAAGTTGCCCAGTGACAGTTTGGCTCAATGGGAGAAACCACGCAATAATACTGCATCCATTGCATAAGTAAGAGCTAGGTTACAGTAAGACTGAAGAAAAAGTGTGTAACTTTGTAAAAACTCATATTCTGTGAAACTAAGCACTGTTTGTTGTCTTTGCATTGAAATATATTGAAAAATTACAGAGCAAAAGGTGTCCTGGGTCTAATTTAAAGAGACTTTTAATATCTCATAGAAAAAAAGCCCATCTTTTATTTTAAAAATTTACAAGATCAGTGAGAAATCATTAACTGGCCATCATTATATTTATCAATTAGGAACACTTCTGTATAACTGTTAAAATTATTTGAATTATGGGGATTTCATTAGGATTGGATTTAAGCTGTAGTTCTTTAAATGAAAAGAAAATAAACCATTGTGCTAAATTTATAAAATAAATAATCCTTTGTCTCAGGAGTAAAGAATTATTTTCCTAAACACCAATTAAATTTGAAGTTTATTTAAAAATCATCTATAATACATGAAAAAAAGAATAGAAAGAGACCCCCTCCTTCCACGGCCAGAATGCTTTCTCACACATAAAGGAAGACATAAAAGTTGAGCCATGCATACATCTCCCCTGTTGAGCTCCCAGACATATCTTTCTGGCCTTTTTACACAATATTTTCTTCCAGGGCAGGTAATAGATTACCTCTTTTTTCTTTTCTTTTTTCTTTCTTCCTTCCTTCCTTCCTTCTTTCCTTCCTTCCTTCTTTCCTTTCTTCCTTCCTTCCTTCTTTCCTTCCTTCTTTTTTTATTCTTTGGTGAGGATGGTGAAGAAGGTTTGGATCTTTCAGTAAGGAGCGAACTATAAAAAAATGTGACAAATGCAGTTAGTTGGTGAACAGGAGTATAATGAACAATATATAGAATAAAATTAATTTGTGAATGGTAATTTCTCATTTAGGTGTGAAAAATTAAGTAAATGAGTATATTTGTAGCGTTACTTGAGATACGTAGTCTACAGCTTGTCCATTGGTAATGTTGACTTTATACCTCTCTGCTAGCTTCTCAAAGAATTTCTTCTCTAATATATGATGAAAAATTCAGTGCAAGGAAGATATGGTAGAGCTAGATACGGCTAAGAGTTAGTGAAATAATTGTTTTTCCTACCTTTTTTCTCTTTGTGACAGTACTTAGCTTTATGACCCATCTCTAGAAGACTGGTGAATCTCTAGAAGGTGAATTCCAACCTAATTTCCCTATACTATCCAGCAGCCCTCTCCTAGACTACCTTTTTCTATTGCCTAGCCTTTTGTGCTCAGGAAATAATCAACAAAATAATTTTATAGGATTAATCTGGTACATAAGGAAACATCTTACGCATTCAAAGCAAGTAGTAATGACTTCAGGATTGTTCAGTGTTTTGTTTATCACTGCCTTTTGTCTTTTGTGTTCAGATAGTGTCTGTCATATTTTTAGCTCTGGTCCTTGTCCCACAGTCTTCTATTCCAAATTGATTTTTTGGTGCCAACTATATTTTTCTTACAGCACTTACTATCTTTGGTCCAAAAATGACTTTTAGATCTTCACCATTTCTGCCCTCAAATTGTACTAGTCATCCATCCATTCAACACATACAGTGAACAAGACACAATCCCTGCCTTCAAGGGGCCTAATAGTCTGGAAAAGTAGGCGAACCTGTAAACTGATAGCTGTGGTACATTTAAGATAATTGCTGGGATAGGGCTAAGTTCAGAGAGCTTTGGGAGAATATAAGAGGGTCACCAAACTTAGTCTTGAGGAATCTGGGTTCTTGAGAAAAGGAAGAGCTCAGCTGAGGTCTGAAGACGTTGTAGAAACTAACTAAACAAGAAGAGAGGCAGAGAGGCATGTTTGGGGCACCAAAACCAACAGAGAATCTGTTTAAACACTGATTAGAAGACCAAATAGAAGGAAGTGGATGGTTGGTCTGGAGTCTGAATGGGCTCCTTTTCTTCTTTATTCTGATTCTGAGACAGCAGGATTTTCAAGTCAGACAAACTGAGGATTGAAGCTTCACTTGTGAGGCCTTTCCTAATCGCCCTATTTAAAATAGCAGGCCTCTCTTACCATTCACTCTTTCCCTTTGCCACTTCATTTTTCTCTAAATATATTATCACCATATGATGTCATATGATGTACTTCGTAGTTTACTTCTATATTTGTTAATTGCTTGTCTCTCTCCCAATTGTAAATTTAATGTGAGGAGGGAATTTTTGACTGCTTTATTTACCACTATAGTGTCTGAAACAGCATCTAGCAGAAAGTGGATATTCAGTAAATTTTTGTTGAAGAAATAAATTCTGGTTTCCATCTGTTACTTGGTTATATGACATTTGGCAATTTACATAACCACTCGAAGCCTTGATTTCCTCATTGGTTAAATAGGAATAGTATCTACCTAATGAGGAGTAAATGAGATAATTTGTATAAAATAATCAGCATAATAAGATTCTACGATTCTTTACGTGAAATTTTTGTGGACCAGATGTAGTTTGGAACTCGAGATCTTCATATTTTCGAAAAGTAATAAGGAGCCTATGTTATAGATTACATAATGTCTTAGCAGGGTCTGGTAAGCAGCCCTAACCTAATAGTGCCATTCCTGCAGCAAATGGTACAAATATTACACTTGAATGTGATAAATGAAAACTCTATAGCAGCTTCACATCAGTTGAGTTTTGCCTTTGAAATTTTGCCTCTGAAAGTTTCCAAGTCAGGTTTTTGCAGTCAAGTTAGTTATAGAATAACTTCCATTTTTCAGAACTTTATGGATGTTGGAACATGGATATGGGGTTGTGGTTATGTGCCTGACACACAGTAGGTGTTCTTTACATGTCGTTCTTCTCTTTTTTTCTATCACATAGTTTCTTAACATATCTAGGAGAATGAGTCTCTACACAGGCAGTGATCGTTCTCTGTTTTGTTCTCTAACAGATCTCAAGTGCCCTGGGACGTAGTTCATGCTCAATAAATATTATTGACTAAATAAAGGAAATGTCATGTTTATGAAATAATATTGACTTGTGTTCATATTTATTAAGTATCTAAAGTAGAAAAATCTAATTTTAATTATTATTACTCTGAAGAAGACTGCCTAACAGATTTTTGTTGTGATTATTAAAAAATTCTATAATATTTTCAGTGTGTTTTTCCCCTTGTTCGTATAACAAATGATGAATGCTTTCATTATGAAAGGAGAGCTAAGGTTCATTTATTCCATAAATATTTACTGAGAACCCGTCATGTACCAAGCACTGTGATGGCTAATACGTTTAGTAGCGAAATAAGATCAATCTTGTCTCTTTTCTCTGAAAATTTCAAGTCAGCCTTTGCAGTTCTTTAGCTGTCAGGGAACAATTGTGCCTCAGATCCTTTTACTTCTTACTACTTCTGTCATCGGGGCTCTCATACATGGAACACATTTAAAGTTATATAGTACTCAACAAAAAATATTTAAAATGTAGCTGTATTTTAGTGAAGAAAAATTTTTAGGCCATGGGACAATGTTAGCATACAAAAGGATTAGTATTCTCTGCTCCATTCAGAGTATTTCTTTTCCTAACATACTTCAAAGACTCTGGGCTTAAATATATTTAGGGTTATAAACATGTTTTTAGGGTTATAAACCCATATTTAGGGTTATAAACATGTAAGTAATCATTAAGAGTATGTTCATCATAATGAAAATCAGGTGTAACAAATATTTTTGAGTCCATGATGTATTTTATTATGAGATTTTATCTTTCATAGAGACTGACACAAATGAATTTTCTTTATCATTGCCTAGCTGAATTAACTTGCTTTGACATTGAAGCCATAGGGTACTGTAATTGCCTACATGCACTAAACTGTTGCTTTGATATTTGGTTAGGTTACATTATGCAACAATAAAACTCTTGGAATACAATGCACATTAATCTTTAGCTGTGACATACTTGCGAGGAGTTTTGGAATTTATTTATGCACTTAAGAGTACTATAAAATTGTTCTTACTCTCTCCTTTTAGTTACAGTGTGTGCTCTGTCCTTCATCCACATTTGTTATGAGCTTTGCTTTACTTCTCTGTAGTTGTGATAAATTGCACCAAGGACATTCTTATGGTCAATTCTTCTTAGATTGGGAGAGGTTGGAAAAATGGTCTGTGATTGAAAAAGAGAATGGAGCAATAACCCTTAATGGATAAACTATAACTTGATGTCGAGAAAACAGTCCACAGACAGTTCTTTATACTATTCTAGTAAATTAAAAAATAGAGGTATTACTCGAAGCTCTTCCTTGAAGTCTACTTACAATGTAACACATTCTCTTGTTCACAGCATAAACAAATGTAAAAATTACTATGAAGTACTTGGAGTTACCAAAGATGCTGGTGATGAAGATTTGAAAAAAGCTTATAGAAAGCTTGCTTTGAAGTTTCATCCAGACAAAAACCATGCACCTGGAGCAACAGATGCTTTTAAAAGTAAAGTAAACCTTTTAAAGCAATTTTCTAAGCCCTTTTCAGAATCCATTTTACCGTGTTTTAGAATATTAAATTCTGCCTTTAGACTGGTGCATTTAGAGGCCAGCATAAGCAAGCCTCCTCAAAATCCTTTAAAACTTCACTGTTAACTTGTTATACCAAGAGCCAAACAAATGCTGTTTGGCTTCACAAAAGCAACATGTCAGTTTTGGCAAAGCTCTAAGTAACTTTTCTAGATACCCGTGCATGCCTTCTAGTTTACTACACACAAGTAGTGTGATGATTATGCATGAGCTTCTAGCATGTTACCAGCTGGTTCTAAAAGAACTAAAAGCAATATATTTTTTATGAGTTTTTAAGATATTAGAGACTGTCTAGAATTGAGAAATTACTTGGAATCACTATTTGTCCAGTATTCTTCTATTTCTGTTAACTCTGGCCAATTTTTGCATATTTTATATGTAGTTCTAACTACTGTGATTTTTTTTTCAAGAATGTTTCTTTTCTCTTGGCTAATATTTTCTTCATTTTCTTTCTTATTATTTCAGTTTTTTTGCCAATTTAGTAAATAAGTGTGAGAGAACTGATTTTATAATTCATGTTTATTACAATTTATTCATAATAGTTAACTTCTGATTCATAGGAAAATGCTTAAATTTGCGATTATTTGTTCTTGTGAATTTGGCATTCATAAAGCCAATGGATGATGTTTACAGTGAAATGCTGGGGTCTTGGAATAACAGGAAGGAGATAATCATTTTAAATGTTCCTAAAAGATAGACGACTCAATTGTCATTCATAAAAATACTGTTAAAATTGTTTGCAAAACAGTTTCATTTTTTAAAAGAAGTTGGCAAGCAAAATACATTTGGGGATTATTAATATTTTCCAGTAAAAGCAGCTGCCAAAGTGGTGCTGGTGAAAGTAGACCGTCTCTGTGACAGTGAGAGCCTTCTCTGTCTCCTTAGATTAGAAGTGGTGTGTTGAAAGCATAGGAAAAGCTGCTTTACTCAAAAACACTAACTTTAGCACATATTCCCCCCCAAAGTTAAAAACCTTTTTTTCACTTTCTGAATTAAAATCATTTAGTTTAAAATTTTTTGTGTTTTTAAGATGTCTAAACACATTTGGCAGTGAGTTATTTGCATGTTTGTGATCTGTTAGATGATTTCAGTATTAATTCTTCATTAATGTTAAGGACATTTAACTGCTTCTTTCTCCCATTTCTGTATTGAAGTCATGTTAGCATTATCGGTCTTAGAATAACAGTAAGTGAACCTACCAATATTTTACAGCCTGTGTTGTGTTTTGAAGAGGTGAGCAACATATATGTCACCCCACACAGACACTTAGAGGAGTTTAACAAAGGTGATAGTTCTCTGGTGTGGTACATTTCAGAGTCTAATACTACACTTTGCAAAACTAGAAACTTAATATTTATCAACATGCTTGGCGGTGATTCATCTCTAGAGGAAAGGCGCACATTATTCAATACATAGGGGGTTATTTGTAAGTCAGAATGCCAATTTATTAACTCCAAAGAGGATCATAATAGGGTGGTGGTTGATGAACCCATATTTCATTGAGTGGAAACTACATAGAAAACCAAGATTGTTGGGACTTCCCTGGCAGTCCAGTGGTTAAGACTCCACGCTTCCACTGTAGGGGGCCCGGGTTCGATCCCTGGTCTGTGAATTCCACGTGCCGCGTGGCATGGCTAAAAAAAATAAAGAAAAGAAAACCCAGATTGTAAGCCAGAGATGCTTGGTGAGCAAAGGTAGTTAATTAGAAAATATTACTGCTAGTGTGTCAGCACACAGAAATGGCAGGTTTCATTCATTCAACACATAGGACCTTTTCATTACCTTCTGAATCGTCTTATTTTATTTTTAAGCATTTGATCTAAATTTCTGTGTTTGGGATACCAAGCTGTTTATTCTAAGTAAAGACTATAGTTTTTTGTTTATATGAGAGGTAAGTATAGATTTATTGCTCTGTAATTGCCAAAATATTTTTTACAGAAAATGGAAACCACTTGTTTTTTATATCTTTCAAGAATAGAAAAAGAGGAGATAATTGGTTACGGAATTAAATTAGATAGAAGAGATATTTTCATTTGTGTGTTTTGTAAAACTTTAAAAATAAAAGTTTACTATCAAAGAGAGTAGACTAGGGGCTTTCCTGGTGGTGCAGTGGCTGAGAGTCCGCCTGCCAATGCGGGGGACATGGGTTCGTGCCCCGGTCCAGGAAGATCCCACATGCTGCGGAGCGGCTGGGCCCGTGAGTCATGGCTGCTGAGCCTGCGCGTCCGGAACCTGTGCTCCGCAGTGGGAGAGGCCACATCAGTAAGAGGCCCGCGTACCACAAAAAAAAAAAAAAGAGAGTAGACTAAATGAACTCTTAACTTCATGTAGCTCTTTCTTTGTTCTTTAGTTAGGTTTGTGAGTTTCTCAAAGCAGAGAATATTTTATTTACATCTAGACAGTGACTTGCATAGTATATATAAACGTACCTTAAAAAAATATTTGAATCAAATGGATCCCTTTTCTTCTCTCTGATGTGGATATCTTCAAAACATGCCCAGTCTACCTTGACCTTCAAAGACTCCCAAGTATTTCAGAGTCTATTTGAATAGTACATGTGCCTGTTTACATATACTTGAATATAATGACAAGGGCATTGATTAGCTGTTTATATGTTTGCTTGATAAATAATAATGGATCAGATGCTACTGCCTGTGTTAGGTCTGGTAGTTCAATATTCTTAACATCTAGAGTGAATCTATAAGAACAGAGATATCAGTTCTACCCTATGGGCTAATTCTGAGAGATATACAGTAAGAAAATATGAGATATCCTCTTACTCAAAGAATTTGTAATTTTTGAAGAGGAGACAAGACTCACACAGAACATTTGGAATGATGGTAATACCTAACATTTGACAAGCATTTTATAGTTTTTTCATTCCTATTTTTAAAAATTTAATGCTTATTAACAATCTTCTAAAATAGATGGGAACCAGTGTCATTCTTTCACAAATAAGAAAATTGAGGCTCAGAGAGATTAACTGATTTACCCAGGATCTCCCAGAAGACTGAATGTAATTAAATTCAAAACATAGAATAAAGATGTCTGAAGAAAAGTCAGAAAGATAAAGTAGAATTATAATGAGTAATTGGAGAAGCCGTCATATAATTGGTGAGAATTAAGAGTTTACACAAGGTGTGTATGATTTCTATGGTTAGTGAAGAGAGAAGATGGCAGAAACTTGGATATGAGAATGAGGGAAGTGATTTAAAAGTCAGTGACGGGCTTCCCTGGTGGCGCAGTGGTTGAGAGTCCACCTGCCGATGCAGGGGACACGGGTTCGTGCCCCGGTCCGGGAAGATCCCACATGCCGTGGAGCGGCTGGGCCCGTGAGCCATGGCCGCTGAGCCTGCGCGTCTGGAGCCTGTGCTCCGCAATGGGAGAGGCCACAGCAGTGAGAGGCCCGTGTACCGCAAAAAAAAAAAAAAAAAAAAAGTCAGTGACAACGTCCACTTTCAGGAAGATGGAAGAGATATACTTTTCCCTCTTCCTCACACTAAAGTGCAACTGGATATTAGTTATAAAATAAAACAAACATAAGAAAACTGAAACATAGAGGGAAGAAGGTAGACCAGCTAAGGACCTTGGGACCCAAAGAACAACATGGCAGTGTGTTGCTTGGGTTGCATTTTGCCTTTTATGTCTTAGACTGGGTGCTGGAGAAGCAGATAACCCAGAAACACCAATGAGCACAGACAAACAATTCCCAAGAAAGGCCTGCTGTCTCTAGCCAGACAACCCGGAAAGGGGCAACATAGCAAGACAGAAAACTTTTAAGCAGTAGCCATTCTACCGCAGCCAAATACCACAGAAAAAACTGTGGCCCCACCCACACCCACACCAGCAGAGGCTGAGAACCTATACTGTCACCCTCTCCAGGCTGTAATGAGATGCCCTACCCTCCCAACTGGGGTGGTAACAGAGAAGATTGAGTAGGGAGCTGTTACTTCCACTGCTACCAGCAGTAACAAGGTATCCCTTCCTCTCCCCCACCACCCGGGGTAGTGTTATAAGTGGCCTGGAATTTCACTGCCATCCAGAGGTAAGCAAAGCCATATCATTGTGGTGTCATTAAAGCCACCTGGGGAGCAATAATGAGGCACCCCTCCTCTTTCCAGCCAAAGAGATATCAGTGGAGGCTTGATTGGGGACTGGAAATCCCATCCCTGCCTATCAGTGATGAGGAGCCTCTTCTTTCAGACGTCATCAGAGGCCAAGGGGGAAACCTCAACTTCTGCTCCCACCTTGGAGTAACAAGATGGTATCCTCACTTCCTGTACCAAACAGGACAATTAAAACAGAAGCTTTAGAAAGGTCGACAGCTTTATAAGATAATACCTCAAATGATCACAAATCAATTGAAAATCACTTACCATACTAAACATTAGGAACACTTCAAATCAAATTTAAAAAGTCAATCAATAGAAATGCACATGAAGATGACAGAAGAGTTAGAATTGCCTAACAAAGGCTTTAAAGCATCCATCATAAAAATGCTTCAATGAGCAATTACAGATATGCTTGAAACATTTAAATAAAAGTCTCAGCAAAGAAATAGAAAGTCAGAGCAAATAAACAAAAGGTATAAAGAATCAAATAGAAATTCTATAAATTAAAAGTACAAAACCAAAATGAAACTAGCAATGAATAGCATAAACAGCAGAATAACAGAGGAAAAAAAAATCAGTGAACTGGAAAATAGAAAAATGGACATTATTCAGTCTGAACAGTGGAGAAAATAGACTGAAAGAGAAAAAAGGAACATAACCTCACGTACAAGTGAGACTATAACAAAAGATTTCACATTCTTATATGTTTCCTAGAAGAAAAGGAGAAAGAGGGCATAGCTGAAAAAGTACTAAAAAAAAATAAAGGTTGAAAACTTCAAATACTTGACAAAAGATATAAACTTCCATAATTTAAGAAGTTGAGTGAACTCCAAAAAGATAAGCCCAGTGAAATCCACACCAAGACACATCATAGTCAAACTTCTGAAAACTGAAGATAAGGAAAAAACCTTGAAAGCAGCAAAAGAGAAGTGACACCTTACCTATAGGGGCAAAGCAATTCAAATGACAGTGAATTTCACATCTGAAATCATGCAGGCCAGGAAGATGTGGCACAGTTTTCAATACTGAAAGAAAAGAAACTATCAACCCAGAATTCTATACCCAGCAAAAATATCTTTCAGGAATGAAGGGGAAATCAAGATATTTTCAGATGAAGGAAAAGTAATAGAATTTGTCATTAGCAGACATACCCTAAAAGAATAGCTAAAGGAAAATTTCTAAACAAAAGGAAATAATTAAAAAAAGGAATCTGAAATATCAAGAAGGAAGAAAGGACAGCATAAGCAAAAATATGGGTAAATGCAATATACTTTGCTTCTCTTGAATTTCTAAATTATGTTTGACATTTGAAGCAAAAATTTTAATATTATCTGATGTGGTTCTCAATGTATGTAGAGAAAATACATAAGACAGTTACATTATAAATGGGGAAGAACAAAGGAAAGTAAAGAGAAGTAGAAGTAAGGATTTCACAGTACACTTGAACTAGCAAAGTGATGATATTAGTAGGCTGTGGTAAGTTATGTATATATAATGTAATATCTAGAACAACCACTGAAAAACTGTACAAAGAGATAGAGTCAGAAAACACTAGATAAATCAAAATGGAATTCCAAAAAGCATCTTCACATAACTCCCAGGAAGTTAGGGAAAAGAAAACAGAACAGAAAACAAAAAATAAAATGGTAGACATAAGCTCTAACTTATCAGTAGTTACATATAAATGTAAATCATCTGAATATATCAATTAAAAGACAGATCGGCCGAGTGAATTAAAAATATATGACTCGACTATGTGTTACCTATAAGAAACTCACTGCATTTATAACAATATAGACAGGCTGAAAGTAAAGAAATGAAAAATGATATATCATGTAAACATTAATCAAAAGAAAGTGGAATAGCTGTATTAATACTAGAAAAAGTAGAATGTAGACTAAAAAAATTACCACAGATATTATGTTATGATAAAGGGACAATCCTTCAAGGGGTTATAAGAATATAAATGTGTATGCACCAAAAAACAGATGCAAAATATGTAAGTCAAAAACTAATATGACTGGAAACAGAAATAGGTAAATTCACAATTATAGTTGGAAACTTTAGCAGCTCTCTCTCAACACTTGATAGAACAAAAAGACAGAAAATCAGCAAGAATATAAAAGAATTAAATACCACTATTACCCAAGAAGATTTAATCAACATTTATAGAACACTCCACCCAACAGCAGACTCTCAAATCTTTTCAAGTGCTCAGAACATACTCCAAGTTAGACCATGTCCTGGATCATAAAATAAATTTCTACCAAGTTAAAAAACTGAAATCATACAGAGTGTGTTCTTTGACCACAATGAAATCAAAATAGAGTCAATAACAGAAAGATAATTGGAAAATGTTCAATCACTTGGAAACTGAACACCACACTTCCAAATAATCTATGGGTAAAAGAAATCTCAAAGAGAATTTTTAAAAAATACATTAAACTGAATAAAAATTCAACATATCAAAAATTCGAGGGAACCAGCTAAAGCAACACTAAGAGGAAACATAACACTTAGTGCATGTGTTAGAAGAGAGGAACAGCCTTAGTCATCTAGGCTTCTCCTCATGAAACTAGAAAAAGAAAAGCAAAGTAAACCTAAAGCAAGAAGAAGGAAGGAAATAAAGGTGAGAGTGGAGATCAGTAAAATTGAAAACAGAAAAACAATAGTGAAAATCAGTAAAATTGAAAACAGTGAAACAAAAGAACTAGTTGTTTGAAAAGATCAATAAAATTGACAGACAGACAAAGGGAAAAAAGAAGACAATTTACTATTATCAAAAATAGTATCAGAAACAAGGATACAAACTCTGCAAACATCAAAAGGGTAAGAGAATACTATGAACAGCTCCACACACATAAATTTACAACCAATTTTTTGAAAATTGAAAATGATCAGAACTCATTCACTTTGAAGTAGGTAATATGAACAGCCCTATAACTGTTAAGTAAACTTGTAATTAGGAAACTCTCAAAAGGAAATCTCCAGGCTCAGATGTCTTTATTGGAGAATTCTATGAAACTTTTCAAGAAGAGTTAAAACCAATTCTACAGTCCCTTCCTGAAAATAGAAGAGAAGGAAATATTTCCCAGTCCATTTCACAAAATAATTATTATGCTGCTATCAAAACCAGTCAAAGACACTGCAAAAAAAGAAAACTACAGGCTAATATCCTTCATGGAATAAACCCAAATATCCTTAATAAAATATCAGAATTCAACAATCTTTTAAGAGCTTCCCTGGTGGTGCAGTGGGTAAGAATCTGCCTGCCAATGCAGGGGACACGGGTTCAAACCCTGGTCTGGGAAGATCCCACATGCCGCAGAGCAGCTAAGCCCGTGCGCCACAACTACCGAGCCTGTGCTCTAGAGCCCACGAGCCACAACTACTGAGCCTGCGCGCCTAGAGCCCGTGCTGCACAACAAGAGAAGCCACCGCAGTGAGAAGCCCGTGCACCGCAACGAAGAGTAGCCCCCGCTTGCCGCAACTAGAGAAAGACTGCGCACAGCAACAAAGACCCAATGCAGCCAAAAATAAATAAAATAAATAAATTTATTAAAAAAACAAAACAAACAATCTTTTAAAAAAATTATACATCCTGACCAAGTAGAGTTTATTCCAAGGATGCAAAGCTGGTTCATTATTTGAATATCAATCAGTGTGATCCACTGTGTTAATAGGCTAAATAAGAAAAATCTTATTTTATCAGTCAGTGCAGTAAAAGCATTTGAAAAATTTCTCCACTCATTCATGGTAAAACTGACAGGAAATAAAACACTGATAGAAAAATAGTAATTCCAAAGGAAACTGCCTCAAATTGATAAAAAGCAACTATGGAAAACCTACAGTTAACAGTATACTTAACAGTGAAAGACTTAATGCTTTCCCCCTAACACTGGGAACAAACAAGAATGTCCCCTTTCACCACTCTTAATCAACATAGTGTTGGAAATTCTAGTCAGTGCATTAAGGTGAGAGAAGGAAATAAAAGGCACACAGATTGGAAAGGAAGAGATCAAACTGTCCCTATTTGCAAATAACATGATCATGTATAAAATACCCATGGAATGTACCAAAAAAAAAAAAACCTCCTAGAACTAATAAGTGAATCCTGCAAGATTTCAGGGTACAAGATAAACATACAAAAAGCAGTTTCTATTTAGCATATTTCTATATACTAGTAGTGAACATGTAGACACTGAAATTAAAAATACATTACTGTTTACAATCACACACACACAAGAAATACTTAGCTGTAAATTTAACAAAACTTGTATAAGATTTGTATGTTGAAAGCTATACAATACTAATGAAAGAAATCAGAGTATCTAAATAAATGGAACGATATATCATGTTCATGGATTGAAGGACATGGTAGTAAAGATGTCAAGACTCCCCAAGTTGATAAACACATTTAATACAGTTCCTGTCAAAATCCTAACAAGACTTCTTTGTAGATAAGAGCAAGTTTATTCTAAAACTCATATGGAAATACAAAGAACCTGAATAAATAAAAATGGTTCATTAAAGGTAAGGAGTAGGAGTAATTAGTGTACCTGATTTTAGGACTTACTTTATAGCTACAGTTAGCAAAACAGTGTAATATTGGGAGAGGGATAGACACATAGATCAATGGAACAGGGCAGGGAACCCATACAGTATGACAAAGGTGCAAAATAATTCAGTGGAGAAGAGATAGCCTTTTCAGCAAATGGTTTTGGAGCAATTGGAAATTCATAGGTAAAACAACAACAACAAAATTTAACCTTGACCTAAATCTCATGCTTTATATAAGAATGAATTTGACATGAATCTTGAATATAAATATAAAACAACACTTTAACTTTTAGCAAAAAATCATGGAAGCAAAACTTTAGAATCTTAGGCTATGCAGTGACTTCTTAGACTTAACCTAGACAGTTTATAAAACAAAAAGTGGATAAGTTGGACTTCATCAAAAAATTTTTTGTTTGCTCCGCAAAGATGCTATGAAGTAACAGAAAAGACAAGCAACAAGATAGGAGAAAATATTTGCCAAGCACATTTCTGACAAAGGACTAGTGTCTAGGTTATATAAAGAACTCCCCAAACCCCCAATTAAAAAAGCAGACAACCCAATTAGAAATTGGTTAAGAGACATGAAGAGACATTCCACAAAAGATTATATAGACATGGTAAATAAGCATGTGAAAAGGTTTTTTAATACATTCATTAGCCATTAGGGATAATGCAAAGTAAAACCAAAATGAGATATCACTACACACCTATCAGAATGGTTAAAGTAAAAATTAGTAAGAACACCAAATACTGGTATGGATGCAGAGTAACTGGATCACTTATACGTTGCTGATGGGATATGAAATGACACAGTCACTCTGTAAAACAGTTTAGCAGTTTCTCACAAAACTAAGTATTCAACTAATAGACAGCCCAGCAATTGCATTTCTGGGAATTTATCCCAGAAATAAAAATTTATGTTTACACGTACATGAATGTACATAGCATTTTGTTGTTGTTGTTGTTGTTTTTTGCGGTATGTGGGCCTCTCACTGTTGTGGCCTCTCCCGTTGTGGAGCATAGGCTCCGGACGTGCAGGCTCAGCGGCCATGGCTCACGGGCCCAGCCGCTCCGCGGCATGTGGGATTTTCCCGGACCGGGGCACGAACCCGTGTCCCCTGCATCGGCAGGCGGACTCTCAACCACTGCGCCACCAGGGAGGCCCGCAGTTTTTTTTTGTTTTTTGTTTTTTTTTATTTTTGGCTGCGTTGGGTCCTCGTTGTGTGTGCAGGCGTTCTCTAGTTGTGGCGAGCGGGGGCTACTCTTCATTATGGTGGCTTCTTTTGTTGCGGAGCATGGGCTCTAGGTGTGTGGGCTTCAGTAGTTGCAGCACATGGGCTCAATAGTTGTGGCTCACGGGCTCTAGAGCGCAGGCTCAGTAGCTGTGGCACACGGGCTTAGTTGCTCCACGGCATGTGGGATCTTCCCGGACCAGGGCTTGAACCCGAGTCCCCTGCATTGGCAGGCAGATTCTTAACCACTGCACCACCAGGGAAGTCCCTATGTAGCAGTTTTATTTGTAATAACCCAAAACTAGAAACAGCCCAGATGATGTTCACTGGGTTATTAGTGAAACAAACATTCATACCATGGAAAACAATAAAAAAGGAATGAATGGCTTACATAACAGCTTGGATCCATCTCTAAAGAATTATGCTGATTGAAAAAAACCAATCTGGGAGGTGTCATTCTATTTATATACTGTATTATTCCATTGATATAACATTCTTGAAATGCCAAGATTTTAGAAATAGAGAATAGAGTGGTTAGTTGTTGTGGGGATTTGAAGAGGGGATGGAGGGGAAGGAAGTGGGTGTGGTTTAAAAGGCAACCTGAGACGGTGATGGAAATGTTCTATATCCTGATTATATCAATGTCAGTATCCTATCTGTGATATTTTATATATAATTTTATAAGATATTATCATTGGGGAAATTAGGTAACAGGTAGAAGGGATCTCTTTGTAATATTTTTTACAACTTCATGTGAATCTAAAGTTAACCTCAAGATATAAAAAGTGTGATTAAGGAAAAATGAATAAAGCAGAAGGTATCTTTTAGTGAAGTAAATAACACTGAGATGGAAATACATTTTGTGAGGCTTTTGAATACCAAAATAAATTTTGGTTTTAATTTGTAAGATAATAAGGACCTGAAAAAAAAATCTTGATTATAGGTGTAGCACAAAGTAAGTGAATAGAAAATTAGTCACAGTAGATAGAATAAATTGTCTTACATATACAATTATGAATTATGACAATCTTTCACAAATATTTTCTAAAACATCATAATGTTTGGAAGTCATTTTTTTAAAAAGCAAAGCTTCAAAGATAGAATTGGGTTGCCAATATATTATTAATATAAAAAGTAATAGCATTGTGAACCTGAAATAGTCCTTTTAGTGCATAGAGGTTAAATCCTAAAACTGATATTATTACTGGAAGTACAACTTTGGCAGATATTGAAAGATATACTTCTTTTTTAGGTATGTGTTAATACCTTGATGGTGTTTGTAAGTACATTACTGGGATCTCTGATTATGCTCCTCCATTGGAGCAGCATTATAAATGATTGCTATATTTCTGAGTCACAGATCTATTTGCAAATCTGAAGAAGGTTTTGGACCATCTCCTGAGATAAATGGACGATCCACCTAATTTTTCATACCATAGAGTTCACAGACCACCTGAAAGCTATCTCTGAATCAGAAGAATCGGTCCAGAGTATCTGTATATGATTAATTTCAGTGTGATATGTAGTCATCCAAAAACAACCACCATACCATAGGGTTCACAGACCACCTGAAAGCTATCTCTCATTCAGAAGAAAGGGTCTAGAGTATCTGTATATGATTAATTTCAGTGTGCTATATAGTCCTCCAGAAACAGCTACCTAATGAGCATGTATTTGCTTGCACAGTGCCTATGGCAGCCACCACATGGGATCTCAAACGTATTTTTAAAATAATCCCATATGCAAGAGGTTTATGATCCAGTTTAAGAAGTAAGCTGTTCTTATAAAATGATTAATTATTAGATGTTTCAGAATGTGAATAGAGTAATTCTTGCATTTAGATTAAAGCATTACAGCTTTTGTAAATTACCTCGAGAAGACATTTTGGTAATTAATGTGCTCTTTTGGACATGGGAGTATGAGGTAGGCAATAGAATTCTTTATGAATATCATGAAAGTTAGCAAAGTGAGATAGGAGGACTAGAGATATGGATATATGGATTCATTCAAAACAAATTCAGTCTCTATGCTCTACCATGGGGATATTGCAGTGAAAACTTAGATACAGTCCCTACCCTCATGGAGTTGACAGTTTAAGAGAAATAAAATTGTTCAGGAATAAAATGAAGAATAGCTTACTCTGGGCTGGAGTGTGCAAAAAAAGGTTTATGGTGTAGGTTGCATAGAGTTTACTTACTATCCTAAAATAAATTTGATCTTGAACAAGTTTCCTAACCTTTTTGAACCTCAGGGGGCTCATCTGTAAAGTTGAGATACTAATGGATAAAGTAATAAGATATTGGGGTCAGAGCCTGGTAGTTGGTGGCTACTGCTATTATTATTGGTTTGAAGGGCAGTAATGAATGACTAGATTGGGATACTCAAGAAAAGAAGCAGGAAGTTAGGGGAGCACAATGGTAAGAAAGCAAGATGAGCATTCCTTTATGTTCAAGGCAGTAGGGAGACTTGCCTGGATAATATAAAAAATTGTATACAGCCACTGTGGAGAACAGTATGGAGGTTCCTTAAAAAGCTACAAATAGAACTACCATATGACCCAGCAATCCCACTCCTGGGCATATACCCTGAGAAAACCATAATTCAAAAAGAGACATGTACCAAAATGTTCATTGCAGCTCTATTTACAATAGCCCGGAGATGGAAACAACCTAAGTGCCCGTCATCGGATGAATGGATAAAGAAGATGTGGCACATATATACAATGGAATATTACTCAGCCATAAAAAGAAACGAAATTGAGCTATTTGTAATGAGGTGGATAGACCTAGAGTCTGTCATACAGAGTGAAGTAAGTCAGAAAGAGAGAGACAAATACCGTATGCTAACACATATATATGGAATTTAAGAAAAAAAAATGTCATGAAAAACCTAGGGGTAAAGCAGGAATAAAGACGCAGACCTCTTAGAGAACGGACTTGAGGTTATGGGGAGGGGGAAGGGTGAGCTGTGACAGGGCGAGAGAGAGTCATGGGCATATACACACTAACAAACGCAGTAAGGTAGATAGCTAGTGGGAAGCAGCCACATGGCACAGGGATATTGGCTCGGTGCTTTGTGACAGCCTGGAGGGGTGGGATGGGGAGGGTGGGAGGGAGGGAGACGCAACAGGGAAGACATATGGGAACATATGTTTATGTATGACTGATTCACTTTGTTATAAAGCAGAAACTAACACACCATTGTAAAGCAATTATACCCCAATAAAGATGTAAAAAAAAAAAATTGTATTGGGAGGTAATACGTGTAATTGTAAGCAATGTATAATACCTTTAAAGAAATTGTTACTGTCTTATTATTTTTTTGATTAACCTCAAGTCATTTTTTGTTGTTGTTTGACAAGTAGCCTTTATATGGGGCAGTCTTTTATAATATAAAAGCTTTGCTTATCAACTTTTGCTCATTACTTTTTCAGAGATTGGAAATGCTTATGCAGTTTTAAGCAATCCAGAAAAACGAAAGCAGTATGACCTCACAGGCAATGAAGAACAAGCATGTAATCAGCAAAACAATGGTAGATTTAATTTCCATAGAGGTTGTGAAGCTGATATAACTCCAGAAGACTTGTTTAATATATTCTTTGGTGGTGGATTTCCTTCAGGTATTTTAATGTTAGTTATAAATATTTGTACTTTATGAAGCTAGAGATCATCACCTCCAGTTAGGCTATTTAGAGATTTATGTACCTTCTCCCTGACATTTTCTTATAGTATTATGATCCTGTGATGGTTTTTCATAAAGATAGGAGAAAATTGTTAGACTTATTACCTTTATTGTAAGTCTGTCTTTTTCCTAGAACATACTTTATTTTTTAAAAGATGTTGTGTATTTTACATAGAGCTGAAGAAAGGATCTGTAAGTAGGAAATCCAGTGGCAATGCATTAGTTAAGTGCCAATACAATTGTAGGAAGTAACCTGTACCTTGAAAGACTATTTGACATTGGTTCTTTGAAGATCTTTATAGATTTCATTAATAATATTGTAGATTGTTAATATGGATGTATGTGGAGGTACTGTCCATTGAAATGTCTGAATCATAAGTTACATATAAAGTGAGTGGGTTTTAAAAAATTACATTAAGATAGAAATAATTTCTTGAACTACGCTATCAAAGTAAAATACTGTAGAAGTACTACTAAATGAATAGATTTTTAGTACCAGCATAAGTAGTACTGTGTTTTACTTACATTTACTGTAAGTTGCTTGTGTGGAAATTAATTTTCTTTAAGAGTAGCTTCTCTAAGGTGTTTAAAATTATAGCTCCAGTCTTGTTTACAGCAGTAACAAAAGGTGCTAAGTTAAACATCCCATTCAAAATTAGGATAGTCTTTATGAATGTAGCAATATAATTTGGCCTGGTAGTCCTGTCTGGATATTATTGAGAAAGATTGTGATCATTGATAAGGCATTTTGTAAAGCATCCTTGAAAGAAAGAGGATGTGTAAATACAAATTAATGACTGAAAATATAACCTGCATTTTGACATACTAGGATACATAATTACCTCTCACAAAAAAATTATTCAGACTAATAATTTTGACTAAAAATATGCTGGGAACAATTAGAAATCTTTCAGACAATAGTGAATTTTTCTGATAGTTGATTTGCAGTTCTTTTGCTTGTTATAACATAGTTTACTTTATCAGTGATAGCCATTTCTGGTTGGTCACCTTTTTTTTTTTTTTGCGGTACACGGGCCTCTCACTGTTGTGGCCTCTCCCGCTGCAGAGCACAGGCTCCGGACGCGCAGGCTCAGCGGCCATGACTCACGGGCCCAGCCGCTCCGCGGCACGTGGGATCCTCCCGGACCGGGGCACGAACCCGTGTCCCCTGCATCGGCAGGCGGACTCTCAACCACTGCGCCACCAGGGAAGCCCCTGGTCACCTTTTTTGAAAACAACTTGAATATCCATCAACAAGAAAATGTTTGAAAATTGTGGTCCACCTGTACCATAGTATATTATACAGCTGTTTTTTAAAAAATGAATTAGAGCACGAGCTTTTGATTTCTAGAAGTACTTGTGATTCATTGATAAATGCAGAAAGCAGAGTTTCAGATTAATGATCCAAGGTTTGTAAAATCAACCAACCACAGCAAAAGTCCTCTCTGTATGCAGTATTAGGAAGGACCTCTCATTCAAGTTTTCATCAAGAAAGAGCTTCTCCTTAGTTTAAGGGAAGCAAAGAAGAATCATTCCTGGTTTTGTCCACCCTTCACTCACAAGAGGAGAGGGCAATAAGCATTCATTACTCAAACATGCATTGTTTTAGTAATTAAAAATAAATAAAAATATAAAGGAAAATATGATTTTTCTGATGATAATTGTTCTCCCTAATTTAACCTTGCTTTTAATTTTCTAGGTAGTGTACATTCATTTTCAAATGGACGAGCTGGCTATAGCAGTCAACATCAGCATCAACATAGTGGACATGAAAGAGAAGAAGAAAGAGGAGATGTATGTTTATGATATGATTAGAAATCAGAAAATGGCAAATTTCAGCTCAGGAAAAGCATAGAGTTGTCTGAAAATAGGGCAAGTTGTTTTAAAAGGAAGTGATGAGTTTTCTTTTACCAGAGGTGTTCAATAGAGACTAGAGAATCCTTAGGGATATTGGGGGAGCAGGGGTAGAAGTCAAGGTGAGGGGTGGTTGGGCAATATGACACCTTCACATTTGGTATTCTATGATTCTAATGAAGGTAAACTTGCAGTGTGCATGTTCTGAACGTAAATTCTTATTGTTGGTTCTAAATAATTTAGAATTAATACTGAAAAAATTAAATAAGAAGTAACTTGCCTTATTCTAATGCAGTTATACCTAATTGCATATAGCTGTTAAATTACGTGAGGGAGAAAGGTAAATGGAAAGGGCACTGGACCAGAAATTAAAAGGTCTGGTCCCCAGCTGTGCCACTCTCATCAGTGTCCATGTTCCACCCTCAAATCCATGATAAAAATAGTTTTGCAACCTGCTGCGTATTGATAGAGTCTCTGTACGAAGAAAAAGAGGGAGACAGAGAACTTCCTCATCTGTAAAATGAGATCAGGTTATACCAATGTTTTCCAAATCATGATCAGGATCTCTAGGTGAAGCACCTAAAAAGTTGTATTTTTAAGAATCACCCCAGGACGTTGGTATGATCAGGCAGATTTGGAAGCACTGAACCGATTATCTCAAATGTCCTTTCTTCCTCTAAAAATGTTTGACAATTGTTGGATTATTGACAACTAAAGTTATATTACAATTTGTTATTCTTTGATGATTTTTTTGTAGGGAGGTTTTTCTGTGTTTATCCAGCTGATGCCCATTATTGTATTGATCCTCGTGTCATTATTAAGCCAATTGATGGTCTCTAATCCTCCTTATTCCTTATATCCCAGATCGTAAGTAGCTCAGTGAAGTTTTACAAAAAAAGAACTCTTGTTTCTTACCTAACTAACTTTAAAGGGCCTTGTGCTCTTTTAAACTTTTAAGTGCCAAATATTCTATTACTACATGTGTACCTGATTTTAAAATGTCTAGTTTTAAAGGTAGTTTACTTATGCAATAAGTTTGTATTATGTTAGTTTACATTTCTGTTCTATTGTGGATAAAGACAGAAGTGTTACTTTGTTGAACAGATAAAACACAGAAGTGTTACATCTGTCGAACTTGATGGCAATTTAATGTAATAGGTAATGTGTTGACATCAGAGACAAAAAGCTTTAGAAGACAAAATGACTTTAAAGACAAAAGTAGAGTTGTGATTGATCTCACATAGGATTTGTGTCGTTAAAGAGGATATGACTTCACTCTTCTGTTTATAAAATATTGATTAAATAAAAGCAAATATTACTTTTTTGTTATGTGAGGTATTTTTCCACAATATACTTTATATATAAGCGATCAGGACATATAGCAAATTTAATGCAGCATACCTTCCAAAAAACTTTAGTGTAATACAATGAATATAATGGAAACTTTGTAAAATCATATTGCTAGTGATTATATAGTATTAAAAACAGATTGGTCTAAAAATAAGAAGTGATTTATTTTTTCCAAATAAGTTTTTTATTAACTAAAAATTGAGAGAACTTATAGGAACATAATGTATTAAAATATGATTACTTTTTTATGACATAAATGGTGGTTTTAGGTAATTTGAGATATTAAATATTTGATTACCAATATTGACTTTTTAATAATTTTTATTAGCTTGATTTGTAGAAGCAGATCAGAATGTACAATTTTAATTAAAAAATAATGATCAAGCATTTCTTTTACAGTGGATCAGGGCAAACGATTAAAATGCAGACAGAAAACTTGGGTGTCGTTTATTATGTCAACAAAGACTTTAAAAATGAATATAAAGGAATGTTATTACAAAAGGTAGAAAAGAGTGTGGAAGAAGATTATGTGACTAATATTCGAAATAATTGCTGGAAAGAAAGACAACAAAGTAAGTTTATCAAATATTTAACATTTAAAAACTTATTCAGAGTCTTTGGAATTGATTACTGTAGATTTCCCTACTCAAGGAATGTTCTAGAATTGCCTGGCACATACTCGGAGCCCAGTACTTAAATGAGACAATATGTTTAAATGTACATGTGGTCTTATAACAATATTTGGCACATGGCAAGAACTTAATAAATGGTATTTATGTTATTGTTCTTAATAAATATTTGATGGAATAAGTAGATAATATCAAATTTCATTGTATTTAAGATGTTGTCAGTTGTAACATGCAACATTATTTTATGTACCACTAAGAAAGAAAAAAATCCTGGTATAAACTATGTCATCAGTTTTAATATGTATCCTGTTTCAGAATTAAATTTGAAACTCTTCATCAATTTAGCTTCAACAGGTAAAATTAATGTACAATGAGTTTTGTTGACATTCCACTTTCCTTTAGTTATTTTGTAGGTAGAGAAGTTCTTGTGAACACTTAATTTGTTTAGCCTCTTCCAGCCTCAGCTTCCTTAATTTAAGCAGTTATATCTATAAAAAGATTGACTATTGACCATAAGAATCTGCTGAGATGCTCCCTGTGAACTGTTATTATAGTTTTTTGTTTTTCTTACTGTTCCAGATAATAATATAGACATTGGAATTAAACAGGCTAAAGTTGAATCCTAGGTCTGAAATTTTTAGCTGAGTGATTAAGGCCGAATATTCTAACCTCTATGAGTTTATTCCCTCGTGTATAAAATGGATGATGATGATGATGAGTGGGTACAGGAAGTAACTATAATTTATATAATGCCTATTTTTTCAGTCATTGTCCCAAGCCCTTTATATATATTAACTCATTTAAGCTCCACCATGACACTGTGAGGCGATTATACCCACTCTACATATGAGGAAACTGAGGCATAGAGAGATTAATTAGTAACTTGCCCAAGGTCATTGAGGTGATCTGTGATTCAAAACCAATTTGCTTTCATAATCTAGGCACTGTGCTTCACAGTCTTCTCTCTAATACCTAACTTTATGGGCTTGTTGTGAAAATTAAATCAGGCAATAGTTGAAGTGTTTCACATGTAGTAAACACTCAGAAAATGGGAGCAATTATCATCTCTTATCCACTAGAGAAAGTTTGATAAAACATAACCATTGTATACTTCTAAGAGAGTTCTTATCTCTGGCATTGGTTTCTTCATCTATATACTGATAGTTAGAGGAGAAACCTCCTTGGTTTCTAAGTCTCTGAGTCTGTGAATCAGTATGTTCTCAAAGTGGAGAAGGTTACATAAGACCAGTGGTTTTTCAGCTGGGAATGATTTGCCCCTGCCTCCCAGGGGACATTTGGTAATGTCTGGAAACTGTGAGCGTCAACACGGGGTTGGGGTGGAAGGGATTGCTACTGGCATCTGATGGGTTAAGGCCAGGGATGCTGCCTAACATTCTAGGATGCACAGGACAACCTCCACACCAAGAATTATCTAGCCCCAAATGCCAGTATTGTTGAGGTTGGGCAACCGTGCATTAGCCAAAGGTCTTAAGGGAAGTATTTCCCAAATTTTACTTATTTAATTTTATTTCACCTAATTTTTTGATCTGTAGCACCTTGCACAATTGTTGGTACAACATAGGCAGAGTAAATTTTTGATGGATATATGAACAGTTGGATGAATGATTAATGAATTCATATGAATGAATGTATGAAAGACCTGCTTATTTTGTGCTAAAAGAATGATGAGCACATTAGATGTCTCATTTTCAAATACAAGTCCTAGTCCCCAGCCAAATACGGGTGATTTGGGGGTTATGCATACTTACATTCTATTACCTTAAATAAAAATTGGGAATTGACTGCATAAACAGAAAGAAAGAAGGAAAGATATTCATGTTTATGAATGAGTGTAATGTTATGTTTAAAGTGCCGGCTCTGGGACTGCCTTGCAAGATCCTGTCTTCACCAACGCATTACCTAGTTACTTAACCTCTCTAAATCTTAGTTATCTTGTCATTAAAATATGGACCATAACAGATAATATATGGTAACACTTAGCGTAATGTCTTGTACCCATAAGTACATAAGTATTCTATATTATTATTTTTTATTATTATTTTTTTTTACTCCATCCCTAGCGTAAGCCAAGTAGTTTTTCTGGCATAATTTAGTTTAATCTTTTAACAATCCGACAAGATCAATATGAATAGTTTCACAAAATGTGAAGAATTGGTCAGTCAAGGTGAGGGGTTTTAGAGTGTTTATTGTGGTACTCAACTTGTGTATGTTTAAAATTTTCAATATACAGTTCAACAAATTCAGTGGAGCGGGGCTTACTCTTTGTTGCAGTGTGCGGGCTTCTTGTTGCGGAGCACCACCGGCTCCAGGCGTGCTGGCTTCAGTAGTTGCAGCACTTGGGCTTAGTAGTTGCGGCACGTGGGCCCTAGAGCACGAGGGCTTCAGTAGTTGTGGCACACGGGCTCTGTAGTTGTGGCGCACAGGCTTAGTTGCTCTGCAGCACATGGGATCTTCCCGGACCAGGGCTCGAACTTGTGAACCCTGCATTGGCAGGCGGATTCTTAACCACTGCACCACGAGGGAAGTCCCTCTGTGTTTGTTTCACATGGTAGGATTCCAAATGGCTTTTAGGTCTAGTACTTGGATTTCTTTAAAACAAACAAACAGTTAATAGAAATATATTGAAGGACTTATATGAAAACATCTTTGAGTTTAAACAACTAGTTGATCTAAATTACTATTTACTTAGAAAATTTTCTGGTTGTTGTTAACAGAAACAGATATGCAGTATGCAGCAAAAGTATACCATGATGAACGACTCCGAAGGAAGGCAGATGCCTTGAGCATGGACAACTGTAAAGAATTGGAGCGGCTGACCAGTATTTATAAAGGAGGATGAACTGGAATTTTATTTATACCTTTTAGAGTACTCTCTATTTTTTCTGTAAGTAAGTTTAGTTTCATCATGAGAGCTAAAGAAAAAGATTTGATGTTGAAAACTAAACTGAATAGTTGGTCCCTGAAATCTTGGACTGTTTATGACCTACTGGCTCCTTTAAATAGTAAGAAACTGAAAACTAAAATTAATATTTTAGTTATGCTTCTGCAATTATTTTCACTTTAAAAGCTTATATGATTCCTAACTAAAAATGTCTTGAGAAAGGATTATCACACCTGTAGCCATTTCTGGTTTTAGATTCTCAATTTTTTTCCCTTGTCATGTAAATATTTATGGAATGATCATTTTCTGTATATTCAGGTTATTGCCTTTTTATTTAAATTCTTTTGGTGTTTAGCTCCATGAGACACTTTAGTTTAAAGTGATGGAATAAATGTTTTATGACGAAATTACATTTTCCTTGTCAGATGTCCAGTGTGTGGAGGTTGCAATGAAACTTTATCAAAAAGAAAAGAAAAAACAAAAGTTGTTTAACTTTGTGTAAAATCTTGTAGCATTATCAGCGTAGAGGGAATCGATATTTTTAATATTGCCATTATATTCTAAATTATATATTGAGATAAATGAACTGGTGTAAAGTATCAGTTTGCTATTTATTTAGTTTTATGAATTGCTAAGCCATGCATAGAAATGAAATGCTATACTGATAGATTTTAAAGAAAATATGAGGAAATGGCTATATAAACATTAACCAAAAAGGGTTTTCAACAGTAAATTGCAGTTATGTCATTTGCAATTCCAGTAACTAAAAGGCCCCCAAATGCTCATATATATACATCTTTGAAGGCTGCTAAAATTTATGAAGAAAAGGGCCTACCTGTTTTACCCCCCATGGAAATTTGCAGTTTCTTCTTAGTGATCAGGATCCTTAGTAAACAGGATCCGAAACTAAATGAGTTCTTAATATTGTCTAAGTAATAGGAAAAATTACTACTGAAATGAAGCTTTGTGCCTTTTAACCTGATTGCCAACTCGTAAACATATAGGTAGATTAACATGAGACTTACTTGATCAGAGCATGATCTGTTTGGCCATATACAGCAGTGAGCAGAAACATAGCAGTAGGTAGAATAGTGATTTATAGCAAGTTATCCTTACAAAAATTTGAGCTAAAATCTATTCACCATTGAGTAATTCAATTAATCCTATAGGAATAAGCTCCTTATAATTAAATCCATAATATAAATTGGAAAAATCAGCTGGAAATTGAAGTTTTTGGTGCCTGTATGTTGGATGTGAAACTATTTGATTTCTAGTCTTTGTTTTTTTTCTTTCTTCTATGTTTAACAGTTGTATTTTAATGATTTTGCTTTCATACTCATTTAACAGAACATGAGCACATCTTTGGTTAGGTTTTTTTGTGTGTGAGAGAATGCTAGTTAGAGTGCAGTGTTCTTTTATTTAAAGATTTTTTTCTGAATGTAATTTATATACCATCTGTTGAATAGAACTTCTGAAATGACCATTTTTTTTTAAATGTTCTCTTGTATCCCCTTTTCCAGGTAAATCAATAGAAATGCTTGATTGAATTAGTTGTTTAACTAAACAGCATACTATCCTAGGAAAACTGGACAGCTTAACCAACTTTCTTTAGAAATGCAACCTTAAAAAGAAAAAATATCGTGCTTAAAAGAAAATACAATTTAAAATATTTTCTTCAGCCTATAGAATTAGTTTCTTAAAAACAAGGTCATAGCATTCTAATTAACTTTGAAAGTTTATATGCATCAGAAAACTTATACAAATATAAATGAAAAAATTTCATCCATTCTTTTTCCAGTTTTAATGGGATATTTACACTATTGTGATTGATGCTTATGTGAATTGAACTCTTGTTGACTGATTCTTTTTCCCTTAATCCTGACTTTAAGGGGATAGGTGAAGTTATCAAGTTAAGTGAAGTTATATATTGTGAAGTCATACATGGCTTTTGGACAGTACTATATTTCAGTTGCATTACATTTCATTTCATAAAATGCATTTGATAAAATTTTCAAACAACTGTGGGAAATGACTGATCGAGTGCCTGACAATTTAAGCCACATGTAAAGTATGCAAGTAAAAAGTAAGTCCTTAATGTCACCTATATCATGGTGTAAAGGCCCGTCTAAGTGTCTTAGAATTTTGGGTTAATTCTACAAAGTAAAAAGACTTCTACTATCTTTTTGTTTTTAATCAAAGTGTATGATTTACAGTGTCAGCTATCTTGAGATGTAAGATTTTCACATTTGCTGCTCTTCTAACAAAAATTCCATTTTGCCATCTTATTTTTAGCTACCTGAGCTTTCCAATTTAATTTGATAACTTGTCCTCTTCATTTTAATCATTGCCTAAAAACCCTCAATCTTTGAGTATTGATTTACTAGCTTTTCTAACAGGTATTTTAGAAGTTTGGCAGCAGTTATATTTATTAGTGCTTTACATTTTTATCCCTTTTTAAACACATACACAAACATCATTGTCTTTGCGAGGATTTGGGGGAAAGTAAATAGTACCTTTTCTCCTCCTCTTTTAATTCCTTTGTTTCCAAATAGGTGCTAGTCATTTGTAAGTTTTGGAATTTATTGTGATCAAATCTGAGAATTTAATTCTCAACGAGAAATAATAAGTGAAAACAATATGTTTTGGGAACACATTGCATTTGAATGCTTAAATAAGTATTTGTTTCATAATCATTACATTCTTATATATGATAATTACAAAGATTTGGTAGAGAAGAGTAAGCCCTTAAGGTATATATATGCCAGTGCATTAAACCACTTTGCTTTTATGTCAGCTCAGGTGTTATTAGGAACAGGAAGATAGAATTCCAGCCCTTTGCTTTAATTGCACTTTCATGCTTAAGTGTTCTTCCTGTTAAATCTTTAGTTATACTAGTATGTAAAATTGTTACTGAGAGAAATGGTTAACCTCTTGATTTCCCTTTGTTGATTTGTAATATTTTTAAATGCAGCTGTTATTTAACAGATGTGACATGTTAGTATTACTTAATAATGCATTCTAACGTATTTCATTTAAAAAATATCCCACCTGTGTTAAGGCAGTGAAATATTTCTAGATGTTGGCCTGAGGACCAAATGAGCCATCTTTTTAGTTAAGTAAGAATTATGTCAAAAGACCAAATGATTCAAAAGGAGAATTTGTGCACTTATTTAGCTTTCCCATATGAAGCTTGTGTTCAGTATTACTCTTACTATTATCTGTCTTCATACTGAGTGAACCAACTGAAAAGGCATTCATAATCTTTTTTCTTTTTCTTTTTTTTTTTTATGTGGTACGCGGGCCTCCCACTGTTGTGGCCTCTCCCGTTGCGGAGCACAGGCTCCGGACGCGCAGGCTCAGCGGCCATGGCTCACGGGCCCAGCCGCTCCGCGGCATGTGGGATCCTCCCGGACCGGGGCATGAACCCATGTCCCCTGCATCGTCAGGCGGACTCTTAACCACTGCACCACCAGGGAAGCCCCATAATCTTTTTTCTCAACTGAACAGAAAATCTTCTGAAAATGAACAATAAATCTTAATTTTAATCTGTACTAGATAGCTGAAAAACCTTGTCTCTTGGCCATATTGGACTACTGCCCAAAGTCCATAAAATTCTCCATAAAGCCATGAAAAAGAAAAGAGAGTAGTCTCACAATAACTTCAGAGTTTTTTTAATTCTAATTTTTAAGTTCAAAGAAGAAGTGGGTAGAATGATGATCTTCAATAATTCTTGCACATTCCTTTAATAATCTGGCAGGCAATACAGTCCTCGAATTCAGGCTTCCTCTTTGTTTTATTACTATTAAATAGACAGTTTCGTATAAATGGAAACATTTTCCCTCAAAACACTAGTTCAAAACATATTCCTTATATTAAGGATTATGTAACCACATTTTTTGTAACTTCCTGTATGTAACTTTCCTGTTGATATGTGATTCCTTTTCATTTATTTAATTTTATTATCTGCTGGTTTTGGGGCCAATAGATTTGTGAATATTCTGTGGATGTGTCCATGTATACGTGTGTGTGTGTGTGTGTGTGTGTGTGTATATATATATATATACACACACGTATATATATATATTTTTTCCAGCTAATACCTCAAATATGTGATTGTTTAATATATACCACATTATATTTGCACAGAGCAGGGCTTCCATTAGCAGTGGATTTTCTTATTTCTAACTTTGAAAATCAGTCCACAGAATTTCATTGGTGTGGATTCTTTCTGTTGATCTTTCCCATATTTTAACAGAGATTCCTATTATAAGGCCCATACTTCAAATATAATTGTATCTTTCTATAGCAATCTGGAAGTATACAGGGGTAAGAAGTGTTTCTTGGAATGTTTTAGTAAGTTACCATAAAAAATTGGAATTAGTCGTTGCCAAGCTGTCTGGTAACTGCATAACAGATGACATCTGGCATGAATGTGAATGTCTCATTCACTTCAGTCCATGAGTTGGGACATTCTAATCTGATATTCTACTTTGCCATTTAAAAGCACCACTAAAATAATAGAGATTTTTCAATGACATCGGAGTATTTTAAGCATCAATTTAAAAATGAACTGCTTTGGACTGTATATGGATGGATGACTATATCAATGAGAAGAAAGAAACTCACACATAAATAATATTTTTATAATTTATTTGTATTAAGAAATGCTTCTTACCTTTTTTGTTTAATTTTTGGGTTGCTACATAAGACTTTCTTTCCATATGAAGTTTAGATCATATTTTTTAAAAGCTGCAGGTAATTTTCAAGGTGTGATGGAATTTTATTGGAAGCCTTGTGTAAGTTAAATGAAGTGAAATTGGTAAAGGAGATCTTACTTTATTTGTCTATAGTGCATTCAAGATTATACAATTAGATTTCAAAATGAAATGTCAATGAAATGTCTGATTTGTAAAATATTTAATGTTATATCAGACTTATATAAAATAAAATTTTCTGTGTGAGAACTCTGTTAAAGAAAATGCATTTGATTTTTAATGAGTGTTCTGCTGAATGATTTATGATGAATTTTTGTCTTTCAGTCTCTGCAGTTTATCTCAATATATGAATAAAAAGAAGGTCTGTTCTCACTGTAAAGGATTTGTTTTTATCATGTTTTATATTCTTAATATGGCCTTTCCTTCATTCATTCAACCATTAAACAAATGTATGAATGTTTGCTATAACCCAGGCAGTAATATGGAAATTAATCACTGAACAAGGCAAAAATCCTTATGAAGTTTACATCTAGCAAGGGAAATAAATGTCAAGTAAATAACTACTTATAATTATGATGAATGCTACAAAGAAAATTACAAGGTACAACAAAAGCATATATCTGGAAGGCTTAACCTACTCTGGGAGGATTAAAAGATGAGATAAGTAGGAGTGAGGTGAATGCTAGATAAATATTTCAGGCAGAGTGTGCTAAGTTGATAAAGTCATAGAAACTTTACAGAAGAGAAAACAAACTTGTATGATTATGACATAGGAAGCCAGGCTAAGTTAGAGAATTAAAATAAGATAAGGGCCAGATCCCATGAGGCTATATATAAACCATGATGATTTATGTTCAAAGAAAAACTTTGAGATTTTTAATGAAGGAGTTAACATGATGAGACTTGAGTTTTTAAAATAACATTTTAGTTGTTGTGCAAAGAAGACTGGAGGGCAAAAGTGAATGTAGGAAATGATAGGAAGTATTGTCAAAGGAGAGATGATCATGGCTTGGACCAGAGTAGGAATATAGTGATTGATTTTGAGATACAGTCAGGATGTAGAATCAAGAGAATTATTTGATTGATTGGATTTGGGATAAATGGAGGCAGCAATTAAAAACTTTCCAAAAATTTGTCTATGAAAAGAAGTAGAGAAAAGGGGTGGTAGCTGGAAGATGTGGTTTCTAAGAAGGCTTTTGTTTTTTCAATTATTATTTATTACATGAAACCTTACTACTTATTACATGGGAGACCTTACTAATTCTTTTTATTCTGGTGGAAAGGGGCAAGTAGAAAGTGAAAGAATAGAGAAAAAGAAGGATAATAGCATTAAGTACCTGATATTCCAGAGGATGTTGGAGCCACTGCAAAGATGGAATAATTACTTTAGGTAAGAGACACCACCAGCATTCTTTCAGAAAGGAATATATGGGTTATGGCTTGTATTTTCTTAATAACATAAGCAGTTTATGGAAAATTAGGGGGTGGAGAGGATGATAAGCAGACATTTCAAAAAGAATGAAGACAATTTGAAGGAATCATTTTCACTGAGTCATCTGACTAGTGAAAAGTAGGATTTCTTTGGATCCCACAGTGGTGACAGAATTTACAATCTGTTAAATTTTGTGTATTTTTTCCAACTTAGTCCAGCAGCCTTGGCATAGACATGTAGAATACAACTCATTTAACTCTTCCAAATTTGAGGTTCTGGTAGGCAGGAAAGATGGTAGGGGCATTTAAGATGTTGACAAGTGAGTGGTTTCACTGACTATTCGATGTAAGCCAGAGATCGAGGGAATTAGTGATTCCTGAGGTGACCGCCTAAGTCTAGAGAAAGTTATTGTATAGACCTTATAATTGACTAGAGAAAGTTATTGTATAGACCTTATAATTGTATTTTTAGTGGGCCAAATCCCAAACCAGAGCCAAAATCAAAATTTGTAAGACATTTTCCAACTTGGCCAGTGTAAGTGATAAAATTTTCATTTTTGTATGTTGGAGAATCAGCAAGACTGTCCTCCCCATACGAGTTTGAATACCAATAGAATTTTCACACAGACAGCAGAGCCAGCCTAAATCCAGATGATTGATTGTTGATTTTTTGATAGGAAACCAGAATCTAAAAACAAAAACAAAAAAATTGAGAGCTCTGCTGTATACAACAGCTAAGAGAAATTTAAGCTAAAGAGAAGCAGAAACAAAGGCTCTGATATAATAAACTCAGAACTTTAACATGTGTATGTTTGTTGACTATATAATGTACTAGTATGCTGTGTACATAGTAGAACAAAATAGCGAATTTGTATAATGAGATAAAAATTTTGTGTGCATATGCATGTATGTGTATACTATCTGTTTCCTTCTGAACCTCAGAGATCATCTGTTAAATCCCACTTTGGAGAACTGGCACACGGTGCTGATAATCTTTTAGGTCAGTAAATATTTCCCTTAGTCCTGTACCAACAGCAGTGTTATTGATGGGTAAATGCAAACAGATCAATCTGAGTACATAAGGAACTCTCCTATTGACATGCCATAATTTGGAAACCACCACACTTGGAAATTAAAAATCTTACTAGATTTTTCAATTTGTAGACATCGTGGTATTTGGAGATCTTGGAAAGCTGTGCTCTCCCTTTTTGCCACTCAAGAGGAAGAAAAAAATCAGCAATATTTTCCAGATCAACTACCATATAATAATGTCATTAAAATGGATAATTATGTTAAAATGAAAAGTAGTGCTTCCAGAAATTATAAGTTCTTGCTAGAGTTCATATTTTTATTTGCCTCCAAACTTGGGGGCAGATGGTGGGGAGGTACGGGGGAAATAAGGCGTTTTAGTTTTAGTCAGGGCCAGGACTAATGGTTTCTTGTAATCACTTTCATTGTACAAATGTTGAAATGAGTACCTACAGAATGCAAGAAACAGAGGCATTGTAGGAAACTGGAAAAAATCTAAACCGTGACCCTTCTTTCTAGACCTTATGGTCTCACTGGGTAAACAAACTAAAACTATGACACATAATTATGCACAAATAAATATCAACCATTCTTGGTAGTATATAGGAGCATTCAAGAGAATGCGATGGATGAGAAGGTGTTATAAGGAAACAAGATTTAAATAACTAAGGCAGAAAATGAAGGGGTTTAGAACATGCCACCCTGAAATATGCCACTTTAGCATATTGATTATTTTGATCTGAAGGCACTAGGAAACAGCAAATGCAGGAAGGGCTCTCTGACCTCCTACTTTCTACTTAAAGGCCTGTCATAAAACTTCCCATGAGAAAGGTGCCCTCCCTCTACCAGGAAGAGAACGTTCTTATCACCAGAGATGGAACTGACACTGAAATGGACCTGTGCAAACAAACCTACTAAAATAACCCTTATCTTCCATTAGTTTATCCCATACGTGTAATAGTCACTGTTGTACAATCTACTGCCCCTAGCCCAAGCCCCCTTGTCTGTCTCACCCCCACAATTTGTTCTTTGTGTAAAAAGGTATATAAACTTTGGGCCTAACGGCTTTGGGTCTTCATTTTCCTTCTGAAGACTCCCATGTACATGTAAAAATATTCAATGGATTTGTATGATTTTCCTCCTGTTAATCTGTCTGTTAATTTCATTGTTAGGCCCAGCCACAAAATCAAAGAAGGTAAAAGGAAGATTTGCCTCTTCTACGAGAGAAATGAGCATTTCAGATTCGGGAACCTCCATAACTAGCATGGGAAAATAAGAGTCATTTGGATGGAAGGGTGAGGTAATCAGTTCGGCTGGGAGTATAGGATTCACAATAGAGTGCATTTAGAAGTAAAATAAAATGACATGTTAGTGCCAGATTAAAGACTACATCAACTATTGTCTGCAGTGGTATATCACTAAAGATTTTTTGATCAGCAATAATGTACGTTATTTTAGAAAGGTTTAACTGGCCATTGTTAAGTGGCTATTGATACAGTCTTGCAGAATGGAATAATGGTTTGAAGAACTGAAAAAACCTAGATGTAAAAAAGCATTGTTAAGGAAGAAAAGAACATGAGGAAGGAAAGAGAGCAAACATGATACCTGATGGAATCTTGGAACCAACATGGACATAGATCAGGAAACAGGTTTACTGGCGTTTTTAGAGCCTTTGAGTTAGAACTGACAGACATATGTGTACAAATATTCAACATCCAACAAGCAGCTGAAAATGTGAACGTAGAACTCAGATGAAAAGTGCAGATTTAGGACTCACATTCTCAGGACACTGTGGAAAGGGAAAAACAGCAGAGGAATGAAAGACAAGCTTTAAAGACAAGCCTTCATTTAAGAGGAGGCTAGAGTGGGTGAGGAGCTAAAATAAGTGCAGTGTCCTAGAAGTTAAGAAATGAAAGGAAGGAAAAGGAAGTGATCTTCAATGACGTCAGTTGCTATGGAACTGTCAAGTTCACTTGTAATGACAAGGAGGTCATTTGTAACAGCTGGGAGCTTTGTAGTTTACCATTTCATCCTCCTAAGGATAACTAGGAAATAAGTATCTTTTCACCACGTCTTGGACTATGGTTCCTTTTGCACTTCTACTTTTTGGGATTGGAGTTGACAATCAGTCGAATACAAGTTCCCATAGACCTCATTTTCCTACCACCTACTGTAGGTTTTCCTTAAATGTGCACACAAGCAATGCACCAAACAAAAAGTAATGTAGGCAGTCCTTAAAGGTATAGCCTTCTAAGTCAAGAGCCAATGAAAGAAAGTTGTTCAATGTCTGCATATGTAGAGGCTTGAGGTACACACATAACTCATCTCCACAAAGTTCATGGATCCTCGATTCAATCTAGACAGGGCCTTGGGTCACAGTACGTCGGTAGCACCCATGGGAAAGCCAAAAGAGACTAGTAAATTGGGGTCAGAAACCTATGGACCTGGGACTTCTAATCACGGGCAATCTGGTGTTTGCTGTTCAGCGTGTAACACCACCCCTTCAAATTTCTCCATCTACAAGAAGAGGTTTTAAGATAATGGGCCCTAAAAAAACTAATGAGATTTTTCCACCCTCTCCAAACAAAAACGTCTTCTTGCTTGCGTTTTCCGGGGGTCTTCACGGCTCAGCGATCTCTTAGGAATCTTGATCCGACAGCCGAGGTCGCGACGTCCGGGTCTCTGTGCAGGCGCAGGAAGCAGCCCCCGGGTTGGGGGGCAGGGATCGGGCTGGGCGCGTCGCGCGGCTGCGCGCTCCCTTTTGCCGAAGCACCTCCCCGGAAATCCGGCGTCCCCGGGGTCGGAGGTCTGGGAAGTGCTTCCTGGAGCACGGAGGCGGTTACAAATCACGTGACAGCGGCTTTTAGAGGAACCTGTGTCAGTAGCTGTCGTCTGAAGTGACAGCTCAGGGAACCGGGCAGCCCAGAAACCCAGGTAACTGGAGCCAGTTTGCCCGGTGTTAGGCTTGGGCCCGCAGGTGGCGCGGGCGGTGAGACGGAAGAGAGGACGCCCCTTTCGCCTCCCCTTTAGGCCTGAGTTTTGGGTGTGAGAGGGTGAAGTGGGCTGAGGTCAGGCATCTCGGTTACCCGTCTGGGTATGTGGAAACTCCGAGTGAGTGCCTTCAGCCTCCCTGTCACGAGCCCTGGAGTCGCGGATCCTTGTCTGACCCTGAGGAAAGCTGACCCCGCGTATTGGGTTGGAGGTGGGGAGGGCGAGGAAATGGTGAGAGGAGAGTCATCAGGAGTTTCTTTTTCAGGCGTGGAGACTGATCCTGCGAGAGGAAGGGGTTCATCATGGCGGATGTGAGTTTACACAAGAGGAAGGAGAGAGTGGGCGGGGAGAGGCAGCGCTTCCCAAGTACAAATTTGTTTCGTTTTAGCGCTTCCCTCCACTTCATTATTTTCTCTAGGATCCGAAGTGAGAGATTAATTTGAGTAGTTTGCGGGGTCCCGAGTTTCTGCCTGGCATGGGCTTGGAGGACTCTAAGGTGCCTGAGGTTGAGAAGATTTTTTTTTCCCACGCCCCAGTTCTGCGGGCATGAGAGAAGCTCTGCATGTCTACCATTTCGATTTCTAAATGATGGTTTGTTGCTCTGAATCTTTTTCCAGTAAGTGTTACGTCTCTCTGAGCTTATTGTAGCAATTGCAGATGATTTATAACCAACACCTCTTTAGCACAGCAATACAAGCAAAATTCTAAATTTAGAGAACTTCACTCCTAGAAACAGCAGGTAATTAATACTGTTAACGTCTGTGTTTGTTTATAGTTTACATACTGTTATTTTGCTGACATACATGCTAAACATTCTTTGGAACCTTGAACATACACTCATTTAATTCTTACAGTAACTTTTATGAGGTAGGCACTATTATTATTATCCCTGTGTTATAGATGAAGGTGCTAAGGCACAGAAAGATCAAGTGACTTCCTCAGGTTACACAACTAGGAAGTTGTGGAGTCAAGATAGCAACCCAGGCCGACTGGCTCCAGAGCCCGTGCTCTTAACCAGCACACTAAATGGTCATTCAACAGCAATATGAATCGGATTTTTCTGTTTAGGTTGCAAGATTATGTTTTTCAACAGTTAGCAACTTTTTATGCCTTTATCACTCCATTTTTGGGTGTCTTCCATTATATTTTTGAGGCCTTATTCTCCAGGCATAATCAAATCACTAAATTCTTTTCAGCATCTCCCTTGAAAAGATTGCTGTAGTAAGGGCTGTGAGAGAAATAAAGATGACTAAGGTATGATTTCTTTCCTTAAGGGTTTCTAAAGTTAAAAAAAAAAAGTATAGTAAGTGATCATACATGTGCATACATTATTGTGTAAAAATTCAAAGGAGAGAGGGATTGCCTCGGTTTGTCTTTATCAGGAAAGCTGGTTTGGAGTATTTGGCGGTTGAGATTAGCTCTAAATGATGAGTAGCAATTTTTTTTCTTTAAAGGCCGAGAAGGTATTACTAGTAGAATGAATAGCATAAGCAAAGTTAGAGATAGGAAAGGAAAAGATGTATGTGGAGGAGCTGTGAATAATCCATTTCAGCTGCGGCTGAGGAAGTGCATGAGGGAGTGGTAGGAAGCAGGACTGTAAAATTAGTTGTAGACCATATTGTAGGGAGCCTCAGATGTCTACAGAATTTGTACATAATTTGGTAAACAGTGGAGAGCCATTCAAACATTGATTCTCGATCTTGGCTGCACAGGGAATCATGTGGGGAGCCCCTCCAAACCAGGCATCAGTTATTTTTATGCTCTCCAGGTGTTTTCCATAGCCAGGGTTGAGAATCACTGCAACTATAGATTTAGAGAAGGAGAATAATACGATTATTGGCATTGTGTAGAAATGTGTGGGGTAGAAATGGTAGACCGTCATACCAGTTGGGAGGCCAGTGTAAGTCATAAACAGTAAACTGAACCTAAACTGTAACATCATTTGGAAAGGAGAGAAGAACATCAGTTTAAAAACATTTGGCTTCACAAGTGATTTTTAAAGTGATACATGTGAGTTTTGGGTTAAATATTACTTTATGTTTCAAAGCTGAGTAAGTAACAGGGATTGGTAGTGCCATTAGTGGAAACAAGAAGAGATTGGGGAAATCTGGATTTCGGATGAAAAGTGATGAGTTGAGCTTTGTGATAGTGTGTGCAAAGGTAAGCTGATGGTGATAACATGAAATAAAGTGAACGTCCAGGTTTGGAGAATAGTAGGGATTAAAGGGCCAAAACAGTCTGATTTACCTATGTAGAGCTCATGATTGATGCCAGGATTGTCAATGAAACTCCCCAGATGAGAGAGTGTAATGAGACAATGTAGCCTTCTGTTTCTTTAGTCGTAATTGTGTTCCATGCTAAACACGTGACACACATTGTGGTTTGTCTTTAGCCATGCGAGCAAACTGAGTTTCAGAGAAGCTTGTCAACTTACCCAAGACTGTTAAAGTGATGTTAGAAAGTCTGTGATATGGAAAGATGTTCATAATATATTCTCAAGTGAACACAAAGTTAGCAACAAGAAGATGTACAATAGTATGAAAAGTATGATCTAATATTACTGCTAATATGTATTTGTGTTTCCACTTCTGAATATGCTAATCACTTTACATGCATCGTATCAATAAAGTTCAATAACAATCTTATGATGTAGGTTCTATAATTATCCCTACTCAACAAATAATGAAACTGAGGCTTAGAGAAAAAGGTTAGTTAACTTGTTGGAAATCACACAGCTAGTTAAAGCATCAAAATCAGAAAGAGAAAGAACACAAGCAAGAATGGTTATGAATGAATACTTAAGTTACCTGAGATGTGGATAGGACGGTGTCTAGAGAACCAGTACAAGGCATTATTATTATAATACGATTTTTTATATTCTCTTTCAGGACCTAAAACGATTCCTGTACAAAAAATTACCAAGGTAAAAAATTACTAATTTGTTAGTAAATAAATTCTGCTTAACATATGTTAATTTTATGTAGTATTTTGTTTGTTTATCTTAGACTAATATATGTGTATTATGCTATTATTCAGCACTTTCAAATACTAACATAATCTTATGTAGCACAAGTGATGTGCTTTGAGTTTGCAGATAAACAACATGAGCCCTTAGAGAAGTTACATGACTTGTCTGAGGTTAAACAGCTAGTGAATACCAGAGGGCTAGAACCCAGATTTCTTGCCACTTTAGAGTTCTTTCATAGCGATTTACTGGATTATACTTTGACGTAGTTGGAGTAATTTCAAGGGGAAAAAACCTAAGAATTTGCCTTTATTTTTCACATTGCTTGTAAGACCTAATTGCTGAGTCTACATAACCGTAAAATGCCAGACTTAGCAGCTCATACTTGGAAAAATCACAAGGCTTTCCTCCACCTGCCCACAGTCCATTTGATGTACCATTTTGTAAATTAGGCTCTTGTGTTGAGGACAGTGACTTCCTTTTAGGTATTTTACTGATTCAAAGGACTTTGTCACTTTAGTTGAATTAAAATTCACATTTAGTTTAATGTAAAATGATACCTTAGAGTTAAGGGCTTGAAAGAGAGGAATATATTGAGACATCCATTCTCACATTCCAGAAGAATTGAATAACCTTTGAATTAGTATAGCAGAATATGTAGTGAGATCCTTTTTTTTTTTAATTTCTTATTCTCCGAATCTTTTTGATGTTAAAAAGGTTTTAGATGTCAATTTACATAGGTGGGGAAAGAAAAAAAAAACACTTGTTTGGATTTTTGCCTAAATTGGTTTGTGTGGTTTGCCTAGGCTTGTGCCTTTACTCTGATTACAGAGCAGTTGAAATTAGTATTATCTTCTAGTTTTGATTTATCTGTATTCTTCTCTACTCAGAAAGAAATCACTACTGAAGTGTTATTTGTTACCATTGACTTTATGTTAATATGATACTTAGATTCATTTTTCCTGTTTCCCTCCTAGTACTGGCAACTGTAAAGACAAGCTGCCGATTCTGTTCTCAACCTAATGGTCAGCAGTACCAGTAGCCTCAGCTGTGCACAGTAGGGCAGGGCCATAAAAATGACCATCCAAGCTGGAACTGTCCAAAGCAGTTTTAATTATCAAATTTCTAGATTTTGACTTAAATGAGAGATGTGTGACTCTTCCTTTCACTATAACACTTAGAGGCTATTGTAGGGTTACTAACTGGCCTAATTTCAATATTGTTATGTCACAGGGAATAGGGAGAGAGGTGGGGAAGCTGCCAGTCAGTGGAGCAGTCACAATACACAACATTCATCAGATAAGTTCACCATCTTGTATGGACATGGTTTGTGGCACCCCAAAATAATTACAATAGTAACATCAAAGATCATTTATCACAGATAACCATAGCAAATATGGTAATAATGAAAAAGTTTGAAATACTGTGAGAATTATCAAAATGTGACACAGAAGCACAAAGTGAGCACATACTGTTGGGAAAATGGTGCCCATAGACCTGCTCGGTGCAGGGTTATCAAAGCTCAGTAAAGTGCAGCCCAGTAAAATGAGGTGTGCCTGTAGTTACAGGACTGTAGGCTTTGTGTTATACTTAAGGGGCTATAGGTCCTTTGTAAATGATGAAAGTTTGAGGATGTTTCCCCATTATAATTTTTAACATTTTTGTGCTCTAGGGATTCTCACTAGTAATTTAGTATTTAAACTGCATGGATAAATTATGTCATTCTCAGTGTGCACAGGTGACAACATTGATGTTAATTAATATTTTTGAATGTTAATTATGTACCAACCACCCTCTGCTTTACATGCATTATTTTTTAAATTTCACAGTAGCCAAATAAGTACACTTATCCCCATTTTCAGATTAACTGAGACGTAGATAGAGGTTTTGTAACTGACGCAAGGTAGCTTAAACAGTAAGCACCAGACTCTGAACTGGAAACCAGGTCTTTCTAACTTCACAGCTGTAGACTTAACCATTCTGCTTACTTTTTGTGTAGGTGTGGCTGAAAGGATTGCTGTATGACCTCCATTCTTTCTGTCCTGTTCCCTCAGCTTACAATGATCTTTCTGCCCCTCTTTTCTTAGTACCATAGCATCTCAGCTGAGATACCACTTCCTCAAGGAAGCCGTCCCTGACCCACCTGTCTGAATCAACCCCCCTTTTATAGGCTCATGTATCCCCACATATCTCTTAATGGCACTTCCCAAGTTGTAGTTTTATATTTGCATGAGGTGATCTGAATGATAGCTGCTCTCCTTTTAGATTATAAGTTGTGTGAAGGCAGCTGTGTCTCTTTTTGCTTGTTATGGTGGAAGAGTTTTGGCAAACATGTTATAGGAGCTTATATCAATAATTGAGTTCCCGTGGTTTTTCAGAAATAATACATGAAAATTACCATTATGACTTTGAAGGTATGTATTTTGAGAAAATGTTTTATAATATTTTAACTTTTTGTTTTCTTTCTAGTGTTGAGGGGCTCCATGCTATTGTTGTGTCAGATAGAGATGGAGTGCCTGTCATTAAAGGTAAAATGGAGCAATTACATGCCAGTGTCCTGTTTGCTTTTGAATAAAAATGTATTTATATCTGAGTAATATAGAAGGCAAGCATAAAATAACCCATTTCAATACATTCAGGAGATGGTCTTAGTTTGGGAGGAAATGTTTGCTTTTGTGTGTTGAAGGCTAGGTTGGAATCTTAAGTAACTTATTATATATCAAATGTATCACGATATCGTCCAGAGTTTAAGCATGGATTCATCACAAACCCAGTTTCCCATTAAAGACATTTTATGTAAACGATTAGTAAATCTAAGTGATGAGAGTGGGCATATATGCAGCTAGGTATATTATACACCCAGACTCCCCCAATATATGTTTTTTATCAGTATTGCTAGTAGTTTTAGGATAAACATCCGTACATTTGAATTAACATAAATTTATTGTTTTGTTTACTCTTTCTTGTTCTGCTTCCTTACTGGAAGTAAGATTTTGAAAAACTTTTAACTTCACAATTACTTTAGTTTACCAGAATCTAACAATAATTTTTGCTTAAAGAAGAACTGGTTAACCTAAGGAAAAAAAAAAAAAGAAAGAAAAAGATTTCTTTTTGCCTGAGTTTTACCTTTTTTTTAAAGTATATATGTCACAGAAAGAGTAAATAATGTTCTGCATATTTTGTTTACAATTTATTTTCCACCTGGGGTTATCATATATGTCAGATAATTTCAGACTTTAGAATTGAAAGAAAGTTTAGAAATTAGCTAATTTAGTTCTTTCATTTTATAAATGAAAATGGTCAAGCACAAAGAATACATTGTCAGTCCAAAGTTGCACATGCGTCAGTGACAAGATAGGCAAAGAACCCATCATCTCCTGATGTGTGATCCAGTGTGCTTTCTAACCCAGAATAGAACATAGGTAGCCATGGGTAAGTCACTTACCTTTTCTCAGTTCTGTAATGAGGGCTTTGAAGAAAGTAATCTCAGAGATTTTCCAGTTCTCATGTTCTTTCTGAGGATCGCTGTGTTAAAAGCCTTAAGCTCAGCACTTCCTGGTACAACTAACTCCACTTAGACCTTTTAATGAGTGAAAGAAACTTAAAACACATGGCCAGTTGCAGAATTATTATCATCTACAAAAGATACTTCTGTGGGTTTTATAAGAGCAAAGGTTTTTGAAGCTTTTTTTTTTTTTACTATTCTAGCTTTGCTCTCAGTTAACCAAAACATTCAATTTATTAATTGTACTGATAATCATAATCTGTGTTTTAAGTTAGATATTAAGAAAATGGAAACAATTAGTATTCATTTGAAAATTTTTAAAAATTGTGAGAACCAGCATTTCTTTTCTTAGTTATGATCACTTAACTTCTGGCTGAGTGGTTTTTCCCACCTAAATTGATGAGACCCAGTTAGTAATATGATTTTCAGTATCGTGAAGCATAACCATTGTGCTCCATTTTTTACAGGTTTATGTTAAAAAAAAAGTGCTCTAGATCTTTTCCCTACCATATTTCCTGCATAATTTTTACTTAAATCATTTATATTTCCAGTGGCCAATGATAATGCTCCAGAGCATGCTTTGAGACCTGGTTTCTTGTCTACTTTTGCCCTTGCGACAGACCAAGGGAGCAAGCTTGGACTTTCAAAAAATAAGAGTATCATCTGTTACTATAACACCTACCAGGTAAGTTCATAATTATCAAATGGTTTGCTGATGATTTCAACTATTATTATGTTTTCTGTATAAAGTAGTTTGTTTTATAATTCTAAATTTTAGTTTCGAAGGGGATGGAATTATAAAATCTTAACCTTCAAATTGGTTATGTTAAACTGTAGTAATTTTTTTCACATTTCAGGAATTAATTAATATAGAAAATTAGATTAAAAGATTTAGTAGTAAAGTATATGTTATCCTAAAAAGGGTAAGTCAGGTCACTATTACCTCCAGTAGATGGTGCCCTTAGCTTATTTAACAACTGTGATTTCTCAAATGACACACTTTTTTTTTTTTTTTTAAATTAATTAATTATTTATTTTTGGCTGTGTTGGGTCCTCGTTTCTGCGCGTGGGCTTTCTCTAGTTGCGGCGAGCAGGGGCCACTCTTCATGGCAGTGCGCGGGCCTCTCGCTGTTGAGACCTCTCCCGTTGCGGAGCACAAGCTCCAGACGCGCAGGCTCAGTAGTTGTGGCCCATGGGCCCAGTTGCTCCGCGGCATGTGGGATCTTCCCAGACCAGGGCCCGAACCCATGTCCCCTGCATTGGCAGGCGGACTCTCAACCACTGTGCCACCAGGGAAGCCCCACACTTTTTTAATTGTGGTGGTGACAGATACAGAATTTTCCTTGAAAGTCAAATGATAAGTTATTTAAATTTGTTATCACTACTAATTCCTTCATTTGGTTTGAAATATATAAAATAAGTGAGGTTATTATTTGTGGGAAAGAAATTAGTTGCTACATATCTCTTGACCTCCAGCTGGATTTTCTTCTTTAGAATAAATTAATCACTTCTACTTTAGAACAATGTTTCCCAGAGTATGTCATGTACTACTGATGCTACATAAGTGACATTTTTTATTTTAAAAGTTATATATTTTAATGTCTTTTAGGCAAGAGATAACCAGCCCATCTGACCTTTAATTTAGCCAATAAGGGTTAGGTTGAAGCTAAAGTTTTTAAAAAGATAGTTGATTCAAAGTTAATTTAAATTTAAATTAATTTAAATTATAGTGGTTCCGAGGAGGCAGAAGATCATTAAGTTATAACCACTTGAATGACTGAGAAATACTGCTTTGACCTATTTGCTTATCAAATATTTATTGAGCCCCTATTATGTAATTGACACTCTGCAGGGCTTTAGAAGATAAAAAAAGATGAAGAAGACACAGCCCCACCTTAAAACTTTCCAGGCTAAGTGGTATTAATGTCTCTAAGAGATAATCAGTATGCCTGTTTTATGGAAATACTTATTTTCACTGTTGCATGTTTTCATGATGTAATACCATGATGTTAGGCTAGTATCTTACACGTTGACCTTTTAAAGTTTTTTGGAAGATTAAGATATTTCATCTGAATTACACTACCTTTTCACTATGTAACATATTATTTAGATCTTGTTCTCTTTTTAGGTGGTTCAATTCAATCGTTTACCTTTGGTGGTGAGTTTCATAGCCAGCAGCAATGCTAATACAGGTGTGTTTTAATATGGCTTTTAATTCTTTATAATACCATATCTGAGCAGTCTAATATGATAGGAATAGCAGATTTAGAGTAAGAAAACCTAAATTCATGGCCCAGTCTACCATCTGTTCCTTGATCTCTGGAAGTGTAACTTCTCTGAACTGTGTTTTTCATATCTGTGTAATGGAGCTAATGTCTGCTTTCTCGATCTTGTGCGCTTATTTTTTAGTTCAAATGAGACAGTGTATAGGTAAGTGATCGTTTAAGATAGAAAGGAAAATTAAATGTTATCTTCACCTCTTGAATGCTATATCTTGCTCACGTTACAACAGTTTAAGAAAACAAAGAAGAGTAGAGAAGATAACCAAACAGAACACGTAAAAATGATCAAGGATGAGTTCAGTTCCATATAGACCAATCTATAAAATGTTGAACAATAGTGGGCAAGATGAATGTGATTGAGAATTTAAAGAGTGTGACTAGGATGAATATACTCATTCTTCTTTAGGGTGGAAGAATTTGAGGACGAACACTGGGAAGCTGTACTTTCTAAAGAGGATAGTAAGATCTCATTGTATCCAGTAGCCTTCACTGTCTATTTTCATGTAAAATAATGACAGTATTCAGTTGAATTGTAATTTTTTTCCTCTTTTGGTTAAAGTGGAATTTTTTTAAGGTCTGTCTCCTTCAGCTTTCACCACTGTTAGAACTGTTATGCATTCCTTTTCTGTTTTTTCTCTTTCCAAGCTCTTTGAGCCTGCTTTGTTTCCAGCTATGTCACTGAAGCCTGTATTTAGATTCCTCACCTTTAAAATGAGGGGTTTAGATTTGATGATCTATTGGGTCTCTTCCATTTCTAAATGTTTTGAAGCTATAAAATATCATATGTGAAAACACTTTATAAATTGTATAGGATGGTAGTGGTGTCAATATTTTAAGTATATTAAACCTCAGTTCTGATAAATCAGTCATGTGATAAAATCATCAGTTGTTATAAATTATGATAATGTGCAGAACTGTATTTTAGTATTGATACTTAGAACATTTCCTTGAGAATCCCAGATGCTTTTAATGCTCTGTGAGACAGAGGAAGATCTTTATTTGAGCATAAAACAAGCAGTATTTAAGATATATATAGCCTTCTACTCTGGTAAACTAAGGAGAAGCTAATTTCTAGACTAGTTTGTTTCTTTCAGTGTATGTTTTATACTCCTACCAAGCATCTTTAAAATTATTGTTTTCATTTGAAATACCCATTTTTATCTTAGCTTTATTGAATTTATATAATAAATATTTGATTATTCCTTTGCTATCTACCTATCTTGATAAAGTTCATTAAAATTGGCTCAGGAAAAAAGTATACCTTTTTTTAGTAAAAATCATGTGTATTATTCCTGAATCAGTGCAGATTTTGAAATAATAAGGTATAAATTAAAGTTTTCCTTTCAAAACTAACAAAATTATAGCACATATGTAATTCATTCTACATCTTCTAATACATATAAATATTTTCATTTATTTATGTTAATAGATGATAAAAATAAACTTCATAATGAATATGGGTTTTTGATTATTTAGAATTACAATATTTTAAGTATGTTTTAGTAATGGAGAATGAACTATGTCTCACTTACTTTTTTAGTATTATACATTTTGATAAACATTTTTCTAATGTTCAAATTTTCTTAATCCCTTTGTTTTAGGACTAATTGTCAGCCTAGAAAAGGAACTTGCTCCATTATTTGAAGAATTGAGACAAGTTGTGGAAGTTTCTTAATCTGGCAGTGGTTTCTGTGTATACCTTATCTTCATTATATCAGACAGTATCAATCCAGCAATCTTTAGACCACAACAACACTTGTATCCATGTACTCAAGAAAGGGCCCCTTTTCCCACCTTACACTAGAGAAAGAGTCTATAGATAGAATTTACGGACAGATTGATTCTTATCTTTTCTTGTGTAGGGCCTTTTCTTATTTGTGAGATCTGGGGATTCCACAGAAATGGTTCAATCTATCACAGCTCCTATGGAGTTAGTCCAGTCACCAAATATGCATGAGATTCTATTCGGTGGCTCAGAATCAAAATGATACTTTGATCCACTTGAGCCATGAAGTGCTCCCTGTTGTACAATATGCCAGGCCTGCAGAATGAAGCAGACTCTTTTTATTGTGAATAGTGAGGACATATTTTTCTTCATATTATTTTATTTGCATTGAGAGGAAGATAAAATGGCTTAGTAAAAGTAATAGAATCAGTACAATCACTAACTTTCCTTTGTATATATTATTTTGCAGTATAGGTGAGTATTACTAACTGATTTGATTCTTCTCAGAGGGTGCTGCTCTTTAATGGAAATGAAAATGATAGCTAATGTTTTTTTCTTCCACTCTGCTTTCTGTAACCAATCAGTGTTTTTTAATGTTTGTGTATTCTTTATAAAATTTAGATGTGATTCATTATTGAATTGTTTCCAATATTGGTATGTATGTAAACATGGTAGTATAGCCCTTTTTTTCATACATGAGTATAAATAAAATAGTATTTTTAGAAGTACAGTTTGAGCACTATGTAGGTTTTTTCCCCCAGACTGTTTTCAAACGTTTAAAGACTATAATTAACTTAATTCACTCTTTCAGCCACACGAATAAGTGACTGTTTCACATCTGGTTTGGAGACCGTTTTACCTAACATAAACTGTGAGTTGGAAAATAAACCTCATCCATGAGCCTAATTTAATCTCTGAAATTGGTATCACAGTTCTAGCATGTGCTTTTCATTTTCAGGAATGCAGTCCATTCAAGGTTGTTAATTTCCTCCTAGGAGCTTTGACAATCAGAGTTTGTCACTGGTACCTGGCATTGAGCACCTACTGTGCGCCATTCACTAGCGCTACCATATTGCAGAATTCTAAGGAGCACAGTGTACATCATATTTCTGTGCTCCAGGAGTGCATTTTACATGACATGTGTACGAATGCAGTCTCTCAAGTTGTGCAGTAAGATCAGCCGGGCACTGTGCCTGCCTCCTCCTTCTTGCCTTCCTTTCCTCCTCCCTCCTTCCCTCTCTTCTCCCATCCTCTACAAATATGAGACTAAATTGTGGTACCTATCTTTAAAGAATGTACAGCTTAGTAAACGGAACAGGTATAGGAAGTGCTGTGATGAAGCTGTGCACAGGATGCTATAGAAAACACAGAATGGGGCATTTAAATTGGGCAAGAACAACAGCCTTTACAAAGAAATAGAGGCAGGAGATATGTTTTACCTGCAGCATGCTATAAATAGTTAATTGTTATAACCTAATGAAGCATTAGACACATCCATTAAAATCTAGAATTCCCATTATCCAGATTATTATTTAATAGTGTCCAGGAAGTTTTTGCCAATGCAGTGATGCATGAAGCAAGAAAGTCTTTTATAAATGAGGTCACCAAAATTGTAATTACGGGTAATTTTATATGTATACCTACATACATTCATACCCACCACAGGAAAGAGAACTAATAAATGGAGATATTTAACCTCTGCATGGTGAACACTGCTACTATTAAAATTTCTATTTTAAGGGGTATAATAGTTAAATTATTCTTTAGTTCATCCAGAAAAATAAGTTGAAACTTTCTAAGGAATTTTTGAAAAGGTAATATAAAAATAGATTATTTTTAAAGGATAGTGTAAAACTACATCAGGTGCACAACTAGACAGATCAGTAGAACAGAACAACCCAGAAACAGACTTTAGTACATACATATGAGGAGTTAAAACATTGTGAAGATGACATCATAAGTCAATTGGGAAAGATTTATTAAAAAATCAGCACAGGGCTTCCCTGGTGGCGCAGTGGTTGAGAGTCCGCCTGCCGATGCAGGGGACGCGGGATCGTGCCCCGGTCCGGGAAGATCCCACATGCCGCGGAGCGGCTGGGCCCGTGAGCCATGGCTGCTGAGCCGGTGCGTCCGGAGCCTGTGCTCCACAACGGGAGCGGCCACAACAGTGAGAGAGAGGCCCGCGTACTGCAAAAAAAAAAAAAATTAGCACAGACATTCTTTATGCCCTACTGATGGAAGTGTGAATTGTTACATCCTTCTCAATAGGACAACTTGGCAATCTCTACCAAACTCAAGCGCACATAACCTTTTACCCAATGTATTAGGATTCTCCAGAGAAAGAGAACCCACAGAGACAAAATATTTAATTTGGGCACCCCATGTTGAGTCAAATTGACACAAAAGCCCACAATTCCACTTCTAGATATTCATGTTACCGATGCATATGGATGTGTGAAAAGTATATACTTATAGTCATTGCAATTTAGTAACATTAAAGGATTGGAAACAAGTATCCATCATAGATGAGGTGACCTGTTTTTTTTTTTTTTGTAACAATGCCATTTTATACCTGCTGTTCTCGGTGTAATTATTAGTGCTCCTTTCAACTCTGAAGGGTCCCACTTTAGATAGATTATATGTTCACCCTAATCATAGAGGGTTGGTTAAAGAAATTTCTACATTTGCCCAATGGAAAAAAGAACAAAGAAGACTGTGGGTACTGAGATGGAATGATCTCCAAAACATAATGTTCAGAAGAAAAAGCATGGTGTGAAACTGTGTGCTATGTTACAACTTATGTATAGGAAGAAAAAATATAGATGTATATTCATATTTGCTTGTATATGATAGGTATCTCTGAAGATGCACAGAATGTGGTAACATGGGTAGCCTCCGTGGAGTGGAACTAGGTAATTGGGGGACAGGGTTCCCAGGAGTGACCCTTTTCACTGTAAACTTTACTTATTTAATTGTTAACTATCCAAAAGTGATAAAATTAAAATTAACTAAATAAAATATTTCCGCAAACAACAAAATTTATAATAAAATGGTGATGAGGTATTTGGGAAAGAAAGTTGTATCACTTGGGGTTCACCAAAAAACAACCAGTAGGATATATACATGAATTAGACTTAATTCAAGGGACTGGTTACCTGATTTTGGAAATCTGCAGGGCAGGCCAGAAGCCTGGAAAATCTCGGGCAGGAGCTGAGGCTGCAGTCTACAGGGAGCATTTCTTCCCCATGGAAACCCCAGTTTTGCTCTTGAGGCCTTTCAACTGCTTGAATGAGCCCCACCCATGTTATGGAGCATAACCTCTTTTATATAAATTCAGGGGATTGTAGATGTTATTAAGCACATCTATGAAATACCTTCATAGCAGCATCAAGATGAATCCTTTCTCAAGAAGGCTCTTGCTTTATTTTATGTGGCTGTCCACTAGCCAGACCTACTTGAAATGTCCACAGACTGGGCTGTTCTGTTTGTTAGTACAAAATAAGTTACAGAAGTTGAGGGTTAAGGGTTTAAAAAACAGCAGACATACTATGTCTATTGAATTTGATTTAAAAACTGGGATTGTGATAGTTGTATTTTTACTTCAGTGTTCTAATAACTTATTGGATTTTACAAATTCCCAGTCTGTGATAGAAAATAAATTTTAAAAGAAAATAAATCTGGCCCTTTTCCACAGATAATTTAAGAAGCTCTGCTCGACGTCATGCCCAGACAGCCTGAATCGTGGTGAGCAGAGTGTAGGCTCAACGTGGCTGGGAAGACTTTGGCAAAACTACAAGTTTGCTGCAGTTGACCTGAAGTAGCAGTAGAGGAGGGAAGTAGAGTTTATATTCATCCTGTAATAATTCTCTTGCTCTCTGCCTGAAACAGGGACTCAGTGTAACTCCCTGACCTGCACCCCGAGCGTGAGTGAGAGGGAGGACCAAAGAGCCCAGTCTCCCGAGTGCCCTGGGCTGGAGAGAGAGGCCTGTGGCCTGCTGAGTGCCCTCCTGTCCAGTGGCCCAGGAATAGGGACGGGTTTCCCTCCGAGGCAGTAATAGCCATCTTACCGTTGAGCGGGGCGCTCTCCTGGTCCAGAGGCAGCAGTGCTTCTGCGGGGCAAGATTTTCCCGGGGTTGGGGGGATTCTGAGAATAACTGCTAATCCTTCGGCTGTGTCTTGAGGTACTTTATGATGAGCACATACTGTTAGCGACAGAGCTTGACACAGACAGCTATTCTCCCAAACAGCCCCACTCCGATTTGGCACGAATCATCCTCCCTCGTCCTAGGGCCCTTCCCTGAGATCCCTCGGGGGGAAATCATGATCACTTTTCAGGGCTGAGACAGGTAAAGAGAGCAGGTAAAGCATCTGGGGTAGTACTCATTGCATGGTGTATGTTAGATCGCCCTTTTCATGTCAAAACCCTCCAAACAATGGCTTTATCCCAGCTGAAGCCCACTCCATCATATAGCTTTGTGTGCCTCACTTGAAGTATTTATCATATTTACTTCTGTACGTCATCATGGATGTATTTCTTATCTTTTCCATATTCAACTGAAAACTCCTTGAGGATGGGGACTATTTCTTCAACTCTGAATCTTTCAATCCTTTGTAGCTCATAGTCTAACCAAAGTGGACTCTTCATTGCTATTTATGATATTAATTGGTTATATTTCTTTTAAATTACAGTTATTAAAAACACTTTAGTAGCAAAATATTACAGGCACAGCAAAATCATGCTGTTTTTAATAAACATAACCAAAGAATGTAAATAAACATGACATATTTTACAAAAAATGAAAACAATGTTACCTACACAACACCCTTGGATCTAAGAAAACAAAACAAAACTGTACGTCTCAGTGAAGATTTATGTCTAACTCCTTACTTTGCAAACTTGACACAATACTTTTTTTTTTTTTTTTTTTGCGGCACGCGGGGCTCTCACTGCTGTGGCCTCTCCTGCTGCGGAGCACAGGCTCCGGACGCGCAGGCTCAGCGGCCATGGCTCACGGGCCCAGACGCTCCGCGGCATGTGGGATCTTCCCGGACCGGGGCACGATCCTGCGTCCCCTGCATTGGCAGGCGGACTCTCAACCACTGCGCCACCAGGGAAGCCCAACACAATACATTTTAACTTGACATTTGCTATATTCCGTATGATACAAACATTACAAAATACATTAAAAACCTTGTTGAAACATACAAAAATTTAATGTAATTTCTGAGTCCTAGGTGTTTAAATAACAGAAGAAACGTATTCAACAAGGTAGCCCTTTGGACTGCAAGAGCAGCGTCGTATCATAGCTTTGCTCCACAACCTTTTTTTGGGGCTCTTCCTCCACTTTTGTCTCCCTTCAAACTTCAGTCTAAAAAAGCAGTATTAATAAAGATAATAGAAGGGGTTAAAATCTATTTAGGAGCTCTGGATGCCAGTATCTCATCCCCCTATTTCAATCCCCTTGTTCTGGCTTGAAAATGCTGTGTAACAAACACAGCATTACCCTTTGCACGTGGATTTAGTGTTACTCCCTCAATAGACAAAAGAAGTTCCTCTTGAATAAGGTGTAGGGTGCTCCGTGCAGTGCAAGGTACATCTTTCTTTTCTTGGGCAAATACCTCCCTCTCACTCTGGGGAAGGGATTGTTATAACACACTCTACTTTGAAAGTTTCTTTCAGTCTGTTTGAGAAGTGTTGGATGAAGATAACTTAGTGCTTACAAGTGCTCTATTATTGTTATAATTATCGTGATAATTATTATTAAACTACAAGTTACTACTTTATCACTCTTCCTCAATTTATGTTTTCTCACTCTTTAAAGCATTTCCCCCAAAATGACTAAAAGAGATGCTTTTTTAAGATTGTACCTTCCATTATCCTTATCATCTTACCCAATAGCCCATAGGAGATATAGTTCTCACAGGTTTATCATTAGAGGGGAAGAAAGGACCCGGTAGATATCTAAGCCTTTTACAAAGAGAAAATAAATACTACAAACATTTTCCATTTTAGTTTTGGAAATTGTTTTGTTTTTTGTATAAAGGGGAAAAAAAGTAAAAACAACACTGCTCCTCTGCCCCAATCTTGGACATTTGCTATCCCAATACACTTTCTGAAAAGCAGTCTAAACCTCGGGCTACATATATAGCTGTTTCCTTCCTGGATAATAGCACAACTTGGAAGTCAGATGAGTTGACCCTGGTGCAGAGTGGGACTTTGGGTAACTAATGTCAACCAGCTTGGGGACAACAATGAGGGAAAACAAAAACCATCTCCCATCACGTGTTCTAAGATCGAGCACACCTGGTCGCAGTGGTTCATCCGTCTCCATCAGAACAAGGAGCCTTCGGTATTCTCAGGGACATGGCAGGATCTTGAAGGGCAGCAGTCTTCTGTGAGTCAGCAAATGTGGTGTCTTCTGAGAGGTCCAAATCCGCATCTGCTTTTGATTTGTTTCTACAGAAAAATCCTTAGCTTTCATCTGAAACCTGCTGTGGATCACAACATCAGGAACATTCCACTCTGCTTCTGGGTCAGGGCATCCCTCATCGAGGAAGGTCTGTCTATTTAAAGATGAATGACCGAGATCGGATTGTGCCTTCCCCTTGATCAAGCTGTTTTCTTATTTGAGACTGCAAGAAAGCACACCCACGTGTATTTATTATTGAGCAACTTTAAGATAACAAACTTTGGCTTTTAACAAATATTAAATAAGAAATGCTGACTAGTAAGAAAACCGTGCAACTACAAATTAATTATCATGTCCCCTCCTCCCCAAGTTTTATTCTGGTTTTCTGTATTTTCCTCAGGAGACTATACTGTAAAGTGGTTGCTAAAACATGCACAAATTGGGAACTGGCCTAATACTTTTAGTAATCCATAAAATGCAATACTATTCAACGAATCAAAATGAAGATATAGATCTAACTTTATTGATTTGGAAAGATGTTCATGATATATGGTTAAGTGGAGTTAGCAAGTAAAGAACACTGCAGAATGATGAAATTTTGTTTCTAATATTTATTTGCAGAGGGAGAAGTCTGAAAGGATGTGCATTTGATATATTTTTACTTTAAATTTTCTATAATGATTGTGTCACTTGCATAGTTACAAAATAGAAGAAATAAAAAATGATTTGTAGTTGAGCAAAAGCTTCGTATGGCAGAGTATTTCCCCACTGAATATCAAATACATTGGAACTGTCTCAGAATGAGTAGTATATTGCTTTGGATCTCAAACTGAAAAGATAACCAAAAGCAAAAATCCCAGTATTTGGAAAGGAATATTCAATAAGATTGTATATATCAGCTAATTTCATTTAAACAATTAGGAATAATTGTCTGTAGTTGAAAACATGAAGGGTTTCAAGATGGTATTTATAGGAAATTTGAGAAAGCTTTAAGGACAAGTTCTTGGCTAACAACTCACTAACTTGCAAATACACAAAAAATGCATGAGACTAGTAAATTCTTATAAGCCCTTTGTCTTCCTCCTGGGAGGTACATAGAAAGCAGATAAATTAACACACCTTTGGTCCTTGACTGGCACAAAGTAACGCTTACACTGGACATTAAGCTAAGTCTCTCTGGCAAGCCTCCTTCTCTGACAAAATAAAAGGATTTTCTACTATAGAAAAATGTCTGCTTTCCTCTGTCTGGCCTCTGGTCCCACATGTCCTCCTCCAGGCAAACTTGGACCAGCCCACACACTTAAAGGAAGCCTGATAGACACCAGGGTGCGAGGCTAGGCTCTGGGGCTGAGACCCCAGTGCATTTTCGTTCTTTTTCTTTTACTCTTTTCTCCATCCCTTCCACATCCCAGAAGAATGAACAGACTCTTCCCTAAGTCTGCAAGTAGACTTCCCGTCCGTTCTCGGGGGTTGTCTGACTCTTTCAATAGAAATATGTTTGAAATCATCAACATGAGATTTCTGAGTGCTAGGTATCCAGAGACATGAATAACTCACCAACTTCCAGCGTAATATCTTGATCCACTCGTCAGCTTCTACTCCTGTCTTTGCACAGAGATAAAATGTCCTGAATGGAAATACTAAGCTGATAAGACAAAAGAAAGAATGTAAGACACTCCAGATTGTTGGTTGAACATCTATTAGCTGAGCATTAATTAGAGTATTCCGAGGGGAAAAAGAATTGACAAAGAACCTGGGTGAGAACTTGAGGAGTTGGTATATATGGAGCTAGTCCTGCCAGCGAACGCAGAAATGTTGAGGCTGCAGATTCATATTAGTATTACAGGCCAGATTTGTATTTTCTAATGAGAGCCCAAAGAAAAAAAAAGGTCCAGGTCACCCCCAGATCACTTTATTGTTCATGTCTTAGACTGAATACACATATGTGTTTATTCAGCTGATCTGTTAAATGACTCAGAACTTGTGCTATGATTCAAAGAACAAGCAAGACAGATAAGAGAGTTTATTGAAGGAGCTCATTTGTGTTAGCTGACTTCAGCGAGGATGACACTGCCCTCTGTGGATGAAGACAGTTTTAACTTTTCAGGGCAGGAAAAAGAGACAATAAATCTCTTCAACTATTTATTTTGCCCACTTCTGGCCATGAGTTAATCTTTGCTGAAGGGAAGACAAACTTGCCTACTGGCATGAAAGACTGTTCTAGGAATAGAGTTAACTCCTTCTTTGTCTCTTTGGCTATAGAGTCAAAATCGTCAGACTTATATCTCACCCACACCTCCTGTCCTTACAGTTGAGATGCCAAACACTAAAAATCTTTTTGTCCTTTTTGTGAAAAAGGAAAAAAAAAAAAGCCTTGGACTTCCCTGGTGGCGCAGTGGTTAAGAATCCGCCTGCCAATGCAGGGGACACCGGTTTGATCCTTGGTAGGGGAAGATCCCACATGCCGCGGAGCAACTAAGCCCATGCATCACAACTACTGAGCCTGCGCTCTAGAGCCCGTGAGCCATAACTACTGAGCCTGCGAGCCACAACTACTGAGCCTACGTGCCACAGCTACTGAAGCCCGAGCACCTAGAGCCTGTGCCCCGCAAGAGAAGCCACCGCAGTGAGAAGTCCGCGCACCGCAACGAAGAGCAGCCTCTGCTCGACGCAACTAGAGAACAGCCCACGCGCAGCAACAAAGACCCAATGCAGCCAAAAATAAAAAATTAATTTAAAAAAAAAAGCCTTAAAGTGAAATCAGAAGGGTTTCTATATCCTAAAACCAAAGCAGCACATCTGGTTATACCAGTAATTAATGTTGAATAGACAAGAGGTAAGTCCCTGTGTATAAAAGGTAAACCCTGATGTGAGGTCCGGTTGGGCAGTGAGTAGAGACAGGGGGAGCTGGGGGGAAGGTGTGATATTGTGTACAGAACCAGTTGCTGGAATTGTCATTGTTTGGTCCTCCCTGAGAGAGACATGATTAATTGCCTGTTAATACAGATAATTTTTCCTCTCTTCTTGCTAACAGAACCCCAGGTGATAAATTATAATTAGTCAGAGCCACTTATGATCGTACTATACTGTTTCCTAGCTTCCTCTGCTGCTAGTGATGGCCATGGGACTCAGTCTTGGCCAATGAGATGAGGAACAATCCGATAGAAGAGTTTCTGGGAAAATGTCTGCTTTCCTGATACAAAGGGCAGACCTGGCTAATACCATCCCAGCATCTTTCTTTATGGCTTACATGAAAATGTGAGGCCTACAGTTAGAGTAGCTCTCTTGGACCCTGAAGTAGTAAGCATGAGGAAAAGACCAAGAGAATTATAGAGACATTGGACCTGACCTTGTCAAGGTAGCTGCCTATCTCCCAATTGCTTGTTATATGAGAAATATAACCCCCTGTTAATTCATATGGTACCTTTATGTGAATTTTAAAAAGATTTCCATTATTGGTTGATACTATACAATCATTAATTAATAGTAGTTAATGTTAATTTTCTTAGATGTGACAACGGTATTGTAATTCTATAGGTGATTTTTTTTTCTTAGGAGATGCAAATTTAAGTATTCAGGGATAAAGTGCCATGATGTCTGCAACGTACCTTCAACTAGTTCAGGGTGAGAAATAAGACACTCTTTTCTCAAGATACTTTACTTCTCCCAGTTAGAAAATTGTCATGATATACTGATTGTGACAGAACAAAACACTTTTGTGCCATCTGCCAGAATTGTCATCATTATACAGATCACTCATTGTTGGAGTCAACAAGGTTGTAATTGAAATTGAATAAAACACCTCAAAGGAATAAAAGCTGTCTAAGATGTGAATGGCATCCTACTTGTGCAGTGCATCATACTTGTGCAGTGTACAACCTAAACAATTATACCCAGGAGATTTTCCTACTTGTTTAAGTCACTTTAAATGAGGTATTATGTCACACTCGACTGAAAGCACTTCTGACATACATGCCCTGTGTGACGGTTAAACCCACTTGCCTCAGATCAGAACATTTGTACACATTAAGACATACAATTTTTTATTCTTCTGCTAAACTGTCTGGCAAGAAGACTTTTAAAAACATTTACTTTATAAAACAACTTACCAAAAACAGTTCACCCTTTCCTGTGAATAATCAAATTGTACAGCCGAACATTCTGTTAAATCTAGGCTCCGAATTGGTTCTGGTGACTTAAAAAAATAAAATAAAAGGGCAAACTGTGTCATCATAAGAACACACATGCAAATCTGTACATCACTTGTTCCCCTAACAAGTCTCCACTATGAGCGACTGTCAACTTTCCTTCCACTACGGGGACTGATTATAGAAAACCTTCCTAAGGGAAGTCACATGCTCATCTGGGGATTGGCTTTTCATGAAACTGGACATTAGGAAGAGATTTTCTTTGTCAATTTAAATTTGGTGGAGATGGATTTTTAACACGTGGAAGGGAGTCATATTTGTCTCCCATGTTTTTAAACATCCACTTACTCAGAAATTTTGTGTAGGAGAGATAAGAGATGAAATAATTTTAAATTTGTTTAATGAAATCGGCATGAGAAATGGACATATTTTTAATAAAGGGGGACACTGCTGCAAGAGACAGTTAATACTGTGGCAAGAGAACAATTCCATTGCCTTAGATGGAGGGAATGATGTCCTCAGTGAGCTAGAGGTTAGCCAGCCTGAGAGAGCCGTGTCTGGGATACACATCTCGTCTTTGCAAAAGAACACTGCTCATATCAGGAATCAAGAATTCACATCTCCAATCGTTTATAGGATGTTTCAGGTGCTCATAAAATTTCAGGGATTTTGAAGGCAGACATTTCATCTACAGGGCTCTTTTTTTTTTTTTTAACATCTTCATTGGAGTATAATTGCTTTACAGTATTGTGTTATTTTCTGCTGTATAACAAAGTGAATCAGCTATACATATACACTTATCCCCATTTCTCCTCCCTCTTGCGTCTCCCTCCCACCCTCCCTATCCCACCCCTCCAGGCGGTCACAAAGCACCGAGCTGATCTACCTGTGCTATGCGGCTGCTTCTCACTAGCTATCTATTTTACGTTTGGTAGTGTATATATAAGTCCATGCCACTCTCTCACTTTGTCCCAGCTTACCCTTCCCCCTCCCCGTGTCCTCAAGTCCATTCTCTACATCCGCCTCTTTATTCCTGTCCTGACCCTAGGTTCTTCAGAACCACTTTTTTCTTTTTACATTCCATATGCATGTGTTAGCATATGGTATCTGTTTTTCTCTCTCTGACTTACTTCACTCTGTATGACAGACTCTAGGTCCATCCACCTCACTACAAATAACTGAATTTCATTTCTTTCTATGGCTGAGTAATATTCTATTGTATATATGTGCCACATCTTTATCCATTCATCTGTCGATGGACACTTAGGTTGCTTCCATGTCCTGGCTATTGTAAATAGAGCTGCAATGAACATTGTGGTACATGACTCTTTTTGAATTATGGTTTTCTCAGGGTATATGCCCAGCAGTGGGATTGCTGGGTCATATGGTAATTCTATCTGTAGTTTTTTAAGGAACCTCTGTAGTGTTCCCCATAGTGGTACAGGGTTCATTTTTAAAGGGAAAATATATGACCATGTTTCTTACCATCTGGTCTTTGAAGTATTTCAGTTCATTTCTGTGCAAAGTGAACCACCTCGTTTTCCAGGTCTGAAAAAAAAAAATTAAAACATGTAGGTTTTGAATACAGGACCACAATATTTGAACTAGATAATTTCCTTTTGTTGTAAAAATACCTAAAAGATTAGATACAATAAGATATTCTTGTGGTGTTGTTTCTGAAGGAAAAACTTTCAAAATAAAACTTAAAAATTTAAAGTTTCAAAAATTAAAATGATTTCATGCATTAAGCTCACAACGGAGGCAAAGATATCAACATTTTTAAACAAGTGAAAAGAACCTATCATAAACATTCAAGGTGATTTATAACAAACTGCTGAAATTTCCATCTTAATAAGACTTAATAATCTTAATAAAACTCCATAATAAACATAGACATCATTGTTCAGCACCTACTGAGGCTACACACTACCCTTGGAGGTTTATATACATTATAGCCAGTCCCCAAACATTGCCAAGTATTGGGTTGGCCGAAAAGTTCGTTCGGGGTTTTCTACTCTCCTATGGAAAAGCCCGAACGAACTTTTTGGCCAGCCCAATATTATTATTCTTGTTTTACAAATAAGCAGATTGAGGTTTAGGAAGCTCAACCACATGCTATTCTAAACCTTGCCTAAGAACTCCATGACATTGGTGGAAAAACAGCTGTTACCCACTGCCTCTTTCTTGTGTACTAACAGAACACTAATGATGTTGGGTGGCAATGTTCCCGGTTAAAAGAAGTAACTGGATTTAAACATAATGCTGTGAACATGAATACTTCCTCTCCTTAGGGAGCATCCAGTCCAGTAGGGACACAAATAACTAAATACTTAGGTTAAATTCAAGCAGGCCAGTATCCTTGAGAGGTTAAGTGTCCTGACTCTTAAAATGGGAAAGAACAGACACATTCCATGAAGGTCTTCTTGGCATGTGAAAATGGAATAGAGTAACTTTAAAGGTATAATCACATAAATAGAGGATACCCCCCCAACTAGTAAAGTCCTAAATTTTGTTTTCTTTGGGATTTTATAATATAGTTACATTCATGTCGGTGACGGGTCTTTTGGGGCCTACTGTTAGGTAAACATTTCATCCAATTTTGACTTCTTTTTTGTTAAAAAAATCTTAAAAGGCCAAGATATGTGCTAGAGTTAACTTGCTACATTCATCCTCAATCATTGCATCAAAAGGATTATATGTTTTCTTGGGTATTAAATACCCAAGAAAGCTATTCTCATACATTCGGCTTTGCCAAAGAATAGTCAAGTCATTTTCCAGAATTTTGACTAATATTGGCCATAAAGATGAACTCTGGAAACAGGTAAATACTATAACTGGGTCAAAATAAGTAGGTTCTGCTTTTTAAAAAGTCAAAATGAGGGTTGAGCCCCCATGACGTGCTCTCTTTCTTTGTGGCTGGCAGCAACGTGCTTCCTTACCTTGACGAGCCCCCCCTGTTTGGTGAGGTAACCTTCTTTGGTGCCCAGCTGAAAAAAGAACGAAACAAGTGAAGCCCAGAGCTATCACAACTTTTTTGTTTTTCTATTTCTGTCCTATTTTAAAATGAAACACAAGTTTGCCTTTGATCTTTAAGTAATTGCCTCTCAGTTTTCATCTAGGCCCTTGAAAATCCTCCCTGTGTTGTGAGACTGTTTTCAGACCAGATCATCTGGTGTGATTCTGTAGCAACAGGCAACAATGGACAGATTCTCCTCTAACACGAGTTCGCAGTTTGCAAACAGTCAGCCACATCATACCACTCATAAAAGTCGGCATCGGGCAAAGTGTGTGTGTGCATCCCAGCTGCTTGCATTGTTGGTGGGGTGTTATGCCCATAAATATGTCCACACACACTGACATGGGGTCAGTATCTGGGAAACTCTGGATTAAGAAGGATTTTAATCCTTCAAAGAAGGATTTCTGTACTTCCCGGAGTCTGTTTTATGCTAATGTGCTTCATGAATTGTAAAGAAGGATATTAGAAATAGCATTTTCAACATTTATTTTATCATGTAATTCTCCTTTAAACCCCCTTTTATTTTTTTGCAGACAGCCTCTTGAGACCTATAGTCCATGGAACAGATTTTCATGAGTGCAGACTTATTTACACGGGATTCATCCAAAAGGGATTTGAAGTGAGAATGAGTCATTCCTTTTAACTCACTCATCATTAATTCCAGAGTAACAACATTACACACTTAGCTGGCACCTACAAAATGTAAGGAATGGTGGGGAACTGTGTGAAAAGAAATTTGCATAAAACCAGGACCCTCAGATGAAAAATATTCTAAGTTCATAAATTTCCAAAGAAATTAAATTCCTGGTAAGATGTTATGTTCTAATATAATGTCATAATACATCTTATATTAGTAAGAAAAAAATGAATAAAAACTGGGAAATGACTTGTTGATGTCAATGTTTTTTTCCTGGGAGTTTCCCTGAGATGAATTCTCCCTACCAAATAAAAAGAGGAGCAACAAAGAGAGTGAAAACTAGAAATAATATATGACCACTTCCTCTACAGTTGTATGGCATTTAAGTAAGGATGAACTTCCCAGGCGTTCATTTAAATAATGCTAAATAATATTGGTGAATTTGATATCAAATAATCAGCTTGATTTATTTTGACACTAAACAAAATTGAACTGACTGAATTGAGTTTGGGTATTATATTATGGAAATAGAAAAAAGTTAACATTTTGTATTATTGAGTCTGCAGAGGCAAAATAATTAAGGGTAAATTGTTTCATAGAAGAGTCTGATAGAATTATTTACTAAAATCTTACTAAGGGATATGCTATTTACTCCATCTTACCTCCATCCAAACAATATATTATAAGTCTAGTATCTTTCTAAGGTTCTGATAGATAAATAGAAGTTTGCAGAGAAAGAAGCTGAGAATACCAACTTTATTCATGGCCTCAGGAGGTAAGAAAGGAAACAACTATACAGCAGATTTATGTTTTTAAAAATATATGATCTGTAATAAGAAAGATGTTTATAATAGCCCCAAATTGGAAACAACCTAAATATTTTAAAAATAAAGCATTAGCCTGCCTACCCTTCTTTCTACCTGCCTCCCTACCTGCCTTAAATTTAGTCCAAAACCATCAGGTGGGATGAAGCAAGGCAGGCATTAGTGTGAGTGTGTGCAGGGCACTGGCGCACCTTAGCACAGGGTGGAGTCAAATCAGGGAACAGAGGGCATCTGTGGGGACAATGGCGGGGGTGGCAGCTTGGTGCCAGGCGTTGAAGCCTGGCAGGGTGAGGAGGGCTTCCACCCCAGATGCGTGGAGGTGCCGGCCAGGGCACAGTTTCAGAGCCAAGTCAGGCTATGTGGGCATCTGCGGTAGGGGAGGGAGTGAAAGTAGACAGGCAGTGGGGTTCCTGCCTGGCTGCAATTGGAGATTGATTACATTTGACTCATCAACAAATAAGTGAATGTATTGAAGATAATGGAATCCATGTTCCTCACTGTGGGGAAAGAGACTTACAACTATGAAAAGTGAAGAAATTAAAATAAGCCTTGTGGGGCTTCCCTGGTGGCGCAGTGGTTGAGAGTCCGCCTGCCGATGCAGGGGCCACGGGTTCATGCCCCGGTCCGGGAAGATCCCACATGCCGCGGAGCGGCTGGGCCCGTGAGCCATGGCCACTGGGCCTGCGCGTCCGGAGCCTCCGCTCCGCAACGGGGGAGGCCACAGCGGTGAGAGGCCTGCGGACCGCAAAAAAAAAAAAAAAAAGCCTTGTGGAACTGGAGTAGGATTGGAGGTATGGGTGCAAACCCATGGTTAGATGATAGATAGATAGATAGATAGATAGATAGATAGAAATTTAGATAGATAGAACTAGAAAGAAATACAGACAGCAACATAGGTAAGTGTACATATGTATAGACATACATATTTTCCCTAGCTCTGTTCGCAGAGTGGGCTGGGAGAGTGACATTCTGCTAATAATGCAATTGTAGCAACCAGATCTGGATTTCTAAAGTAGTACTCTCCAGAAATAGCTAATTGTAGAGCTGGATACAAGAAAAGTACAAGATAAGCCTGGAACACTTTGCTGTACCAGAAATTAAGAAAATTCTCAAAGAATTATGAGGTTGTATGGATACAAAAAGTCATGTGGAAATAGCTCTTACTGGCCAAAACTGGGGAAATTTGAGGGATGAAAATAAATAATAACAGTCATGATTAGAACCCATAATATAAAAACAATTGGATAAATTCAAAGAATAAAAAGCTTTTCTTTTCAGTAGAATGACAATCAATAAATGTAAAAGAAATAAGACAACCACAGAATCACCACTTGGCAACAATCACAGTAATAATTAAAGCAGCCAAGAAACATCAATGGATGATAAAACTGGTGGATGCAAGTTTAATGAGGAACAGGATACCTACTTAGTCTCAAATAATCTCCCCCCAAAATATTTATTAATGACAAAGGGAATAAGGTGACTTCAGAGTGAAGAAACCTGGCAGACACCGATTAATCAAGTCATCAAACACACCGGAATAAGACAAACTGAAATCGTGTTCCACTTGACAGGCTGCAGTGAGACATGCAGAGCATCACTTTTGTGGTGTTTCTACCAAGAAATGCAAAACCCGAATCTAATCACAAGGTTACAGCTGATAAGTTAAAGTTGGGGAACAGTTCTCAAAATAATTAGCCTTTAATATTCAGAAGTGTCAAAGTCACAATATCAATGAAAAACTGAGGAAGCGTTCCAGAGTGAAGAATACTCAAGAGGCAGGACAAATAAAAGCAACTTGTGATCTTGGATTGGATCCTTTTGCTCTAAAGGGCCTTACTGGGAAAACTGGTGACGCCTAAATGAAATCTGTGGATGGGACCATGGTGCTGTATCAATGTGAGTTTCCTCATTTGAATGGCTCCGTGTGGTCATGAGGCAAATGTCCTTGTGTGTAGGGAATACACACTGAAGTACTGGGGTGATGGCATCATGCAGGCAATTTACTTTCTTTGTATTGTTCTTTCAATTTTTCTATAACTTTGCAGTTATTGAAAATAAAAAAATAGCATGTAAAATATAATAGAGAATTAACAAAATAAATTATGGTATATCCAAATAATGAAATGTTAAGGAATTTGTTTTAATGATGTTTTAGAAGACTATGTAGTGACGTGGAAGATGTTCACAATATATAATTAATGAAACAAGCATATTATAACTCTACAATGAAGAGTGGGGGAAGACGCCATAATGAAACTGGTTAGTCAATGTTGTCTTAATATTGTTGACAATTCTGTAAAGTTCCTTTTTATGAATACTTCTATTTAAGCCATTTCACCTTTGTTTTGAAATCCTTCCCATTTAAGGAGAAAATGTGACACTTGCTGAAAAACTTGTAAGAAAACCTCTCTTCTGCCACCCCCTTTTTTTCCTTTTAAACCTTCTTTAAATGACAAATCTTCTAGGTTATTAAGGTTGTGAGTTTTTATTTTTGTTTGTTTTTAATGAGCATTTGTCTTTTAGAATAGGATTGGGTGATAATGTTTAAATGGACAAAACCAAACATGACTTTGTGCAGTTAACAAAATATATATATTTATTCAAGAAAAAGACTAGGATAGACACCAACACTGTGAGAAGAGCTTCAAAGACAGAATACTGGAAAGGCCAGCATGCAAGGGAGGTGTCTAAGAAGAGGAACTGTAAAATGTGCTGAAAAGATAACATAATAAAGACAGAAAGAGGTTGCAGGAGCAAAGGAAACAGAATTTTTAGAGGAAGAGAGTTCTTAAAAATGTCCAATACCACAAAAGGGAAGCTAAGGAAGCTAATGAGCTAACGTTTGAGATAGGCTCTGGTCTATGTCAAGCACTTGACGTATATTACCTCCCGTAAACTCTACTAACAAAACTAACTGGTGGTTTGCAGTCCCCAGGTCCAAAACTACACCTCTTTCCCATCCCCCATTCCTCCACAATCTCAGCCATCTCAGTAAACAGCAGTATTTACTCCGTTGCTCTTTCCTTCGCACACTACATTCAATCCATCAGTAAGTCTTGTTTCTTCTACATTTGAAACACATCGTGAAGCTGACCAGTTCTTATGGCTTCCTCCTGTTCTAACTACTATTCTTATTCCCCTCTCTGGTTTCAACTACCACGGTCTCTCACCGGGACGGTTGTCACAGCCTCCTAACTGGTCTCCTTGCCTCCAACTTTTCCCCGACTCCATTTTCAACTTAGTAGTGAAAATTATCTTTTTAAAAAATTTAAAACTTAAACAAATTTTGTAACTCAAACTCCCATGATTTATTTTATCAACGCTTAGAAAAAAAATTAATTCTCTACTTTATCCTACAAGGCCTTTCGTGTTGTGTAAGGAAAGGACAATTAGCATTTTGGGTAATTCTTCATCATGTGTTGTGGGATATTTAGCCTCCATGACCCCTGCCCATTGTTGGACAATTCTCCAGGGGTCTCTTTTGTTTCTCCATGTCTTACGAGCAAGGCACCGATAGCCCTTTGTCCCACACCAATTTTTAAAGCATATTTGTATAGCAGACAGCCTGAAAAGGTAGAAATAGCGCTCCCTTCAGAGGAAAAGACAGACATGCAGAAGCCTTTTGTGTCTTTCAACACCTGTGAAACTGTGGCAGGCGAACTTGTTAGCTGGCAAGAAGGGTAAAGTCCCAGACCCTTCACAGCTCCAGACACCCACTAATGTTGGCAGTGCTCCAGAGCATTGTGACAACTGAAATGCTCATAAATTTCCAAACACTCAGCTGGGTGGCACTGCGCTTTGAGAACTCCATTGGCTACATGATCTGACCCTCATCACCCCAATAATCTCATCTCCTACCACTTTCCCTCTAGCTCACTCCATGCCAGTTGCTAGATCTTCTTACTAGTCTTTAAACGGCCTCAATTTAGTTCCCACCTCGAGGCTTTTGTCCTGATCTCTGCCTGCAATGCTCTTCTACATCCTGACCTGAGTCATTCCTTCCCTTCTGTGAAGCCTCTGCTCTAATGTCACCTCCTCCTAGAGGCCTCCCTTGCTTCCCTCTCCTACCCTTATCCTAATTTTTCTTTTTATGACCTATTAGTATCTGGGTTTATAATATTCTGTTGATGATTGTCTGTGTTCCCCCTACTACAGTGTGAGCTCAGTGAGGGCAGAACCTTTACCTAATTTATTCCCAACTCTCCAGTGCTTAAAACAGTCCTGGGTGCACTGTAGGCACTTTTAAAAAAGTTTGTTAAATAAATGAATCAGTTAAATTTCATCCTATCTCAGAAGCCCGATCCTACGTTGTGTATAAAATATATAAATTGTAATTTCCCCAAATGTGGTTGCCAAAGGATGGTAAACAGTTTTGCAGAAACATCTACATTTCTGGGCAATAAGACACCTAGTTTCATTTTCACTTCAAGCAAGTTTTTCCTGTAAATAGCACTTAATCCTCTTCCTCCACTGCCAGAGCTTGTGCAAGAACCCCATCCCCAAAGGAGAAGGCAGATGTCTAGAAGCCCTCAGAGCTCTCAGGTTGGGGTGGAGGGGCAGTATCATAGGTGCATGGGAGTAATCAATCAAGGCTGTGAACTCTTGTGCTCAGCAAGGGACAAGAGCTTCTAATCAGACTAGAACTGGTTCCCCAGCAGGCTGGTCCAGTTCTCAATCATTCTTTAGTGAGGAGTAGTGTAACTGCAAAATCCACTAGAAAACCTTTAGAGTTTGCTGTCTATATCAATACACAATAAATGCATGGACCTCTCATTATACAGTGTGAGTGCAGACATTTTCAACTATCCACTCATCACTGTTTTAAAAACCCCATTATACAGAACCTTTTGTGTATATTCATATTTGAAGGTGAATCCATCTGATACCTGGAGCGAGCAAAGAAGGTAAGCAATAAGGCTTGCAGAATTTGATCTCAAGAGGGCTGTATCTACCTAAGTATGCTGTGTTTCATGCTTACACCAGCTCCACAAATTAGGTCTTATCTGCATTTTACTGTTGAAAAATGATGCACGTAGTAGGGTATGGTTCGATTGACCTTGAGTGGAGATCTTTAGGGGAAGGTAACAGGTGAGAATGTAAACTTTAACTGAGAGTACAAATGAAAATGCTGTTAAAGTGATCGGGGGTGGGGTAAGGATCGTAAAGAGGAAGGTTAGGAAGAGTCCCGTGGACGGGAAAACAAAGAATTGGTTAGAGGGTAGATCTTAATGTGTTCTTTGGTCTGTTTTGACGTGAGACTATTTATTGTCTTGCTTTCCTAAATTTCTCTAGTTCTGAGGTCTTATACTTGCCCTTCTAACTCTAACAAAGCTAAAACATCTTTCTCAACCAATTTCCAGAATTTTTATTTTTGAGTAGATGTAGCATAGTAACAATGTAATATGTCGTGAACCTGGCTAGGCTATAAAGCTATGAAGACAGGCGATGATTCCTGTCCCGGGAAGTGTCAGGCTCCTGGAGAGGGCAGACAGCGTGCAGGTAGTCAGCCCCTAGTATGATGATTCCAGGATAAAGGTGAGCCCAGGGTGCACAGAGGAGGGGCATTTTAGAGGAAGCTAAGCGGGATCCAAGAAGGCTTCCTGGAAGAGGCTGATCCCGGATGCAAGTCCGTAAGGATGAGGGGACAGTAGCAGTGTTGGCAGCATTTCTGATGCAGGGAGGGGAAGAGGAGAACAGTTGTGGAGAGAGGTGGGGTCCATAGCGTGAGTGTAGGAGGAGCATGAGGTCAGGCCAGAGGGGTGAGCAGGTTCCAGGCGGATGAAGACAGTGGGCACCACCGAAGGATGTTAAGCAGGGAGGTCACATGGTAAATCTACTTCTTAGGAGAGATGTCTCTGCTGGCGGGGTTGAGAAAGTACCGCAAAGACAAAAAGGTCATGCGTGTTTTAACATAATTTGTAACTGAACATCTTCAAGCATCATGGCTGCTGTCTAGAACTAGGTCTTGAGATTTCATTTGGGTGTTGTCCTCTTTATCATCGGCACACATCCAGATGTCTTATACCAGAGCATGTAGCCAACGAGGAAGAGGGAAAGAATAGGGGAGCGCTGCGCATGATGAAGGGAAAAGGGTGCTGGAGAAGAATCTTTGCAGGGTCACAGCTCCCAGAACAAACGTAAACGGACTGAGGAGAACAATGAAAGTCCCAGTTACACTGAAACTGAACAGTGGCTCACACGTTGCAAAGAAATGCAAGTGTCTTCTGTCCGTACCCTTCATTCAGTGAAGGAAGAAAAGGCCAGGAAAAAATAACATCCTGAGAGATTGCGGCCAAGGTGGAGAATCTTTTTCTTCCATAGAAGGTTGAAATGTAAAAGAAGATTTTTCTATTCTTAATTTAAGAAATTTGTAGAATAACAGTTTAGCCAACTGTGTGACCATAAAGATCTCTGGCCCATTCTACCACGAACTTCTTTGGTCAAGTAAGGCCGGGATTTAAGTGCCATTTCTGAAGTCTTTAAAATCCTATCACTGAAGGGAGACCTTCAAGATGGTGAAAAGGTAAGACGTGGAGATCACCTTCCTCCCCACAAAGACATCAGAAATACATCTACACGTGGAACAACTCCTACAGAACACCTACTGAACGCTGGCAGAAGACCTCAGACCTCCCAAAAGGCAAGAAACTCCCCACGTACCTGGGTAGGGCAAAAGAATAAACAGTGACAAAAGGATAGGGATGGGACCTGCACCAGTGGGAGGGAGCTGTGAAGGAGGCAAGGTTTCCACGCACTAGAAGCCCCTTCGCGGGCGGAGACTGCGGGTGGCGGAAGGGGGAAGCTTCAAAGCCACGGAGGAGAGCGCGGCAACAGGGGTGCGGAGGGCAAAGCGGAGAGATTCCCGCACAGAGGATCAGGGCCGACCGGCACTCACTAGCCCGAGAGGCTTGTCTGCTCACCCGCTGGGGCGGGCAGGGCTGGGAGCTGAGGCTCGGGCTTCGGTTGGAGCGCAGGGAGAGGACTGGGGTTGGCGGCGTGAACACAGCCTGCAGGGGGTTAGTGCGCCACGGCTAGCCAGGAGGGAGTCCGGGGAAAGGTCTGGAGCTGCCGAAGAGGCAAGAGACGATTTCAGGTGCACGGGGAGAGGGGATTAAGAGCGTCGCCTAAACAAGCTCCAGAGGCGGGCGCGAGCCGCGGCTAAAAGCACGAACCCCAGAGACAGGCATGAGACGCTAAGGCTGCTGCTGCCGCCACCAAGAAGCCTGTGTGCGAGCACAGGTCACTATCCACACCCCCGTTCCAGGAGCCTGTGCAGCCCTCACTGCCAGGGTCCCAGGATCCAGGGACAACTCACCCGGGAGAACGCACGGCGCGCCTCAGGCTGGTGCAACGTCACACCGGTCTCTGCCGCCGCAGGCCCGCCCTGCACTCCGTGCCCCTCCCTCCCCCCGGCCTGAGTGAGCCAGAGCCTCCGAATCAGCGGCTCCTTTAACCCCGTCCTGTCTGAGCGAAGAACAGACGCCCTCCGGCGACCTACACGCAGAGGCGGGGCCAAATCCAAAGCTGAGCCCCTGGGAGCTGTGAGAACAAAGAAGAGAAAGGGAAATCTCTCCCAGAAGCCTCAGAAGCAGCGGATTAGAGCTCCACAATCAACTTGATGTACCTGAATCTGTGGAATACATGAATAGACAACGAATCATCCCAAATTGAGGCTGGGGATTTGGGGAGCAAGCATATATATATATATTTTTTCCTTTTTTCTCTTTTTGTGAGTGTGTATGTGTATGCTTTTGTGTGTGATTTTGTCTGTATAGCTTTGCTTTCACCATTTGTCCTAGAGTTCTGTCTGTTTTTTTGTTTTAGTTTTTTTTTTTTAGTATAGTTCTTAGCACTTGTTATCATTGGTGTTATCATTGGTGTTATCATTGGTGTTATCGTTGTTATCATTTTTTTTTGTTTGGTTGCTCTCTTCTCTCTTTCTTTTTTCTTTTTAATAATTATTTTTTATTTTAATAACTGTATTTTATTGTTTTTCCTTTCTTTATCTCTTTTTCTCACCCCTTTTCTTCTGAGCCATGTGGCTGACAGGGTCTTGGGGCTCCAGCCGGTTGTCAGGCCTGTGCCTCTGAGGTGGGAGAGTGGAGTTCAGGACATTGGTCCACCATAGACCTCCCAGGTCCACATAATATCAAATGATGAAAGCTCTCCCAGAGATCTCCATCTCAATGCCAAGACCCAGCTCCACTCAACAACCAGCAGGCTACAGTGCTGGACACCCTATGCCAAACAACTAGCAAGACAGGAACACAACCCCACCCATTAGCAGAGAGGCTGCCTAAAATCATAAAAACGTCACAGATACCCCAAAACACACCACCGGACATGGACCTGCCAACCAGAAAGACAAGATCCAGCCTCATCCACCAGAACACAGGCACCAATCCCCTCTACCAGGAAGCCTACACAACCAACTGAATCAATCTTAGCCACTGGGGGCAGACACCGAAAACAACAGGAACTACGAACCTGCAGCCTGCGAAAAGGACATGCCAAACACAGTAACTTAAGCAAAATGAGAAGACACAGGAACACACAACAGATGAAGGAGCAAGATAAAAACCCACCAAACCAAACAAATGAAGAGGAAATAGGCAGTCTACCTGAAAAAGAATTCAGAGTAGTGATAGTAAAGATGATCCAAAATCTTGGAAATAGAATGGAGAAAATACAAGAAACATTTAACAAGGACCTAGAAGAACTAAAGAGCAAACAAACAATGATGAACAACACAATAAATGAGATTAAAAATTCTCAAGAAGGACTCAATAGCAGAATAACTGAGGCAGAAGAACAGATAAGTGACCTGGAACATAAAATAGTGGAAATAACTACTGCAGAGAAGAATAAAGAAAAAAGAATGAAAAGAATTGAGGACAGTCTCAGAGACCTCTGGGACAACATTAAATGCACCAACATTCGAATTATAGGGGTCCCAGAAGAAGAAGAGAAAAAGAAAGGGACTGAGAAAATATTTGAAGAGATTATAGTTGAAAACTTCCCTAATATGGGGAAGGAAATAGTCAATCAAGTCTAGGAAGCACAGAGTCCATACAAGATAAATCTGAGGAGAAACACGCCAAGATACATATTAGTCAAACTATCAAAAATTAAATACAAAGAAAAATATTAAAAGCAGCAAGGGAAAAACAACAAATAACGTACAAGGGAATCCCTATAAGGTTAACAGCTGATCTTTCAGCAGAAACTCTGCAAGCCAGAAGGGAGTGGCAGGACATATTTAAAGGGATGAAAGGGAAAAACCTAAAACCAATATTACTATACCCAGCAAGGATTTCATTCAAATTCGACAGAGAAATTAAAACCTTTACAGACAAGCAAAAGCTAAGAGAATTCAGCACCACCAAACTAGCTTTACAACAAATGCTAAAGGAACTTCTCCAGGCAGGAAACACAAGAGAAAGAAAGGACCTACAATAACAAACCCAAAACAAATAAGAAAATGGTAATAGAAACATACATATCAATAATTACCTTAAATGTAAATGGATTAAATGCTCCAACCAAAAGACATACACTGGCTGAATGGATACAAAAACAAGATCCGTATATATGCTATCTACAAGAGACCCACTTCAGACCAAGGGACTCAAACAGACTGAAAGTGAGGGCACGGAAAAAGATATTACATGCAAATGGAAATCAAAAGAAAGCTGGAGTAGCTATTCTCATAAAGTCACACAAAATAGACTTTAAAATAAAGACTATTAAAAGAGACAAAGAAGGACACTACATAATGATCAAGGGATCAATCCAAGAAGAAGATATAACCATTGTAAATATTTATGCACCCAACATAGGAGTACCTCAGTACTTAAGGCTAATGGTAACAGTCATAAGAGGGGAAATCGACAGTAACACAATCATAGTAGGGACTTTAACACCCCACTTTCACCAATGGACAGATCATCCAAAATGAAAATAAATAAGGAAAAACAAGCTTTAAATGATACATTAAACAAGATGGACTTAATTGATATTTATAGGACATTCCATCCAAAAACAACAGAATACACATTCTTCTCAAGTGTTCATGGAATATTCTCCAGGATACATCAGATTTTGGGTTACAAATCAAGCCTTTGTAAATTTAAGAAAATTGAAATCGTATCAAGTATCTTTTCCAACCACAATGCTATGAGACTAGATATCAGTTACAGGAAAAAAATGTGTAAAAATAGAACCACATGGAGGCTAAACAGTACACTACTTAATAACCAAGAGATCACTGAAGAAATCAAAAAATACCTAGAAACAAATGACAATGAAAACGCAACAACCCAAAACCTATGGGATGCAGCAAGAGCAGTTCTAAGAGGGAAGTTTATAGCAATACAATCCTACCTCAAGAAACAAGAAACATCTCAAATAAATGATGTAACCTTACACCTAAAGCAATTAGAGAAACAAGAACAAAAAAACCCCACAGTTAGCAGAAAGAAAGAAATCATAAAGATCAGATCAGAACTAAATGAAAAAGAAATGAAGGAAACAACAGCAAAGATCAATAAAACTAAAAGCTGGTTCTTTGAGAAGATAAACAAAATTGATAAACCACTAGCCAGACTCATGAAGAAAAAAAGGGAGAAGACTCAAATCAATAGAATTAGAAATGAAAAAGGAGAAGTAACAACTGAAACTGCAGAAACACAAAGGATCATGAGAGATTACTACTGTATGCCAATAAAATGGACAACCTGGAAGAAATGGAAAACTCTTAGAAAAGCACAACCTTCCAAGACTGAACCAGGAAGAAATAGCAAATATGAACAAACCAATCACAAGTACTGAAATTGAAACAGTGATTTAAAATCTTCCTACAAACAAAAGCCTAGGACCAGACGGCTTCTCAGGCGAATTCTATCAAACATTTAGAGAAGAGGTAACACTTATCCTTCTCAAACTCTTACAAAATATAGCAGAGGGAAGAACACTCCTAAACTCATTCTACGAGGCCACCATCACCCTGATACCAAAACCAGACAAAGATGTCGAAAGAAAGAAAACTTCAGGCCAATATCACTGATGAACATAGATGCAAAAATCCTCAACAAAATACTAGCAAACAGAATCCAACAGCACATTAAAAGGATCATACACCATGATCAAGTGGGGTTTATCCCAGGAATGCAAGGATTCTTCAATATACACAAATCAATCAATGTGATACACCATATTAACAAATTGAAGGACAAAACCATATGATCATCTCAATATATGCAGAGAAAGCTTTTGACAAAATTCAACACCCATTTATGATCAAAACCCTCCTGAAAGTAGGCATAGAGGGCACTTATCTCAACATAATAAAGGCCATATATGACAAACCCACAACCAACATCTTTCTCAATGGTGAAAAACTGAAACCATTTCCAGTAAGATCAGGAACAAGACAAGGTTTCCCACTCTCACCACTCTTATTCAACAGAATTTTGGAAGTTTTAGCCACAGCAGAGAAGAAAAAGAAATAAAAGGAATCCAAATCAGAAAAGAAGAAGTAAAGCTGTCACTGTTTGCAGATGACATGATACCATATATAGAGAATCCTAAAGATGCTACCAGGAAACCACTAGAGCTAATCAATGAATTCAGTAAAGTAGCAGGATACAAAATTAATGCACAGAAATCTCTGGCACTCCTATATACTAATGATGAAAAATCTGAAAGAGAAATTAAGGAAACAGTCCCTTTTACCACTGCAACAAAAAGAATAAAATACCTAGGAATAAACCTAGCTAAGGAGACAAAAGAACTGTATGCAGAAAATTATAAGACACTGTTGAAAGAAATTAAAGATGATACAAACAGATGGAGAGATATACCATATTCTTGGATTGGAAGAATCAACATTGTGGAAATGACTCTACTACCCAAAGCAATCTACAGATTCAATGCAATCCCTATCAAACTACCAATGGCATTTTTCACAGAATTAGAACAAAAAATTTCACAATTTGTATGGAAACACAAGAGACCCTGAATAGCCAAAGCAACCTTGAGAAAGAAAAACAGAGCTGGAGTTATCAGGCTCCCTGACTTCAGACTATACTACAAAGCTACAGTAATCAAGACAGTATGGTACTGGCACAAAAACAGAAAGATAGATCAATGGAACAGGATAGAAAGCCCAGAGATAAACCCACACACATATGGTCACCTTATCTTTGATAAAGGAGGCAAGAATATACAATGGAGAAAAGACAGCCTCTTCAATAAGTGGTGCTGGGAAAACTGGACAGCTACATGTAAAAGAATGAAATTAGAACACTCCCTAACACCATGCACAAAAATAAAGTCAAAATGGATTAAAGACCTATTGGCTTCCCTTGTGGCGCAGTGGTTGAGAGTCCGCCTGCCGATGCAGGGGACACGGGTTCGTGCCCCGGTACGGGAGGATCCCACATGCCACGGAGCGGCTGGGCCCGTGAGCCATGGCCGCTGAGCCTGCGCGTCCGGAGCCTGTGCTCCGCAGCAGGAGAGGCCGCGGCAGTGAGAGGCCCGCATACCGCAAAAAGAAAAAAAACAAAAAAACAACCTACAATGAGGTATCACCTCACACCAGTCAGAATGGCCATCATCAAAAAATCTACAAACAGTAAATTCTGGAGAGGGTGTGGAGAAAAGGGAACCCTCTTGCATTGTTGGTGGGAATGTAAATTGATACAACCACTATGGAGAACAGTCTGGAGGTTCCTTAAAAAACTAAAAATAGAACTACCATACGACCTAGCAATCACACTACTGGGCATGTACCCTGAGAAAACCATAATTCAAAAAGAGTCATGTACCACTATGTTCATTGCAGCTCTATTTACTATTAGCCAGGACACGGAAGCAACCTAAGTGTTCATCGACAGATGAATGGATAAAGAAGATGTGGCACATATATGCAATGGAATATTACTCAGCCATAAAAGAAACAAAACTGAGTTATTTGTAGTGAGGTGGATGGACCTAGAGTCTGTGATACAGAGTGAAGTAAGTCAGAAAGAGAAAAACAAATAATGTATGCTAACACATATATATGGAGTCCAAAAAAAGAAAAGTGGTTATGAAAACCTAGGGTCAGGACAGGAATAAAGACACAGACGTAGAGAATGGTCTTGAGGGCACGGGGAGGGCGAAGGGTAAGCTGGGACGAAGTGAAAGAGTGGCATGGACATATATACACTAGCAAATGTAAAATAGCTAGTGGGAAGCAGCTGCATAACACAGGGAGATCAGCTCGGTGCTTTGTGACCGCCTAGAGGGGTGGGATAGGGAGGGTGGGAGGGAGACGCAAGAGGGAGGAGATATGGGGATATATGTATACGTATAGCTGATTCACTTTGTTATAAATCAGAAACTAACACACCATTGTAAAGCAATTATACTCCAATAAAGATGTTAAAAAAAAATCCTATCACTATCGCATTGTAATTTTTTACAATTTACCCTGGACCAGATGAACTGAGTCATAGGCTTCGAACCTTTCCTTTCGAAGGAACCTTTCCTTTCCCTTCCTTCGAACGTTTCCAGCTTTTATATCCCAAGTTAGAACCCTTATGTGAACAAATGTATTTTTAAAAGTGTGTAACTGTTACCGCTTTTAGACAGTGAGCCCTGTGGGTAGATTGACGGCCACTTACAGAAGGGGCAGTGGGCACGAGGTCGTTTTCTGTTCTTCCCGTCTGCATTGCTGTGTGAACCCGGACGGATTCATAAATGGATGGTTCTTCCACTTTTCTTGGATAGGGATGTTTCAGAACAATCAGAGTGCCTGAATGAAGACAAAAAAACATAAGTAGAATCCCCAGAAATAAGGTCCAAATGCTAACAACTGGATAACTGTGGCTGAATTGTAAAGTCTCTTGTTTTTTCATGCATTCACTTACTCATGTTCTCAACATGTATCTAGTACGAACTACATGCCAGGCACTTAAGCCAGTTGCTGGAGATACAAAGCGGGATGAGACGATATCTGGCCTCCTCGTGCTGGGACAGAGCCAGCAATGAACATAGTCATTTAACTGAACGGGGTGATAAGACCAACGTTGGCCACGTGAACCAAGCATGCTGGGAGCCTATGTGGTAACTGTGCTTTTTAGGTGAGATGTCACTGGTGGCAGGGTAGAAAAAGTACCACAGAGACAAAAAGATCATGCATAAGAAGAGCCTTTCTATGGAATGCTTCAGAAACTCTTTCCTAGGGGAGGCAACACCGTTCTAGACCTTAAAGCTGTAACTGGAGGTTTTCCAGGTGGGCTTTACAAAAGCCATGCAAACAAAACTAATCAAATACTCTGGGTATAGGAGGATTTATTCCATTGTCCTACTTCTCACTGGTTTCAGAACAACTTGCAACAAATCAGTGGACCTGAAAAATATGAACTCGTAGCATTTTCCGTAGTATCTCCTACCACCCAATAAACACTGGAGGAAATGAAATCTTTGCTTTTCTTTAGTGAACATGAAGTAAATAGGCTGGGGCTCCTGTGTGATTACCTTCACTTCCATCTGAAGGAGGGGGGTCCCGGCAGAAAAAGGGTCCCCCCAGGCGCCAGGCACTGGGGGCTTCGGCGAGTCATTCAGAGGGCTGAGCGCTTTCAGCTCAACATTGATATTTCCCCCTTCTGCATCCTTCCCTTTCCCCAGTCAATCAGTCAGTCAGAAATTAGAAACTGACTACAAAAAGACTAAGTTAAGAGTTTTCTTCCCTTTGCTCTGGCTTCTTGCTTTTTAAATTTCACTCAGGTCTTTTATAGGGCAGACCCAGACACTGGGGGAGATGCAAAGAATTCAGTAATTCATTCAACAAATATTTACTGAGCTCACCAAGTGCCAGGCACTTGTCTAGGCCCTGGAGATACAGCAACAGACAAAGGAGATGCAGCGTCTGCTCTCATGGCAGGGGAGACAGAAAAATATTTGAACAAAAGAATATGTCAAGTGAGAGAATCGTTATGAAAACCCTAACAGAGCAATGCAAAGGAACAGAGAGCGAAAAGAGGGTTTGGGGAGGGTGGTATTTATATCAGGTCAGGGAAGCCTTCTTTGACAGGGTGACAGAAAGCTCATAGAAAGTATAGACCTTGAATTGCAGTAAGAAAGAGACAAGGAGGAAAGGAAAATACCTCCTCTGCAGTTAAAAAGCCCTTAATAATAACGATAAACCTACAAACAAAGCAAAACCTTTCTATGAGGCTTGAGTACATACAATGTACTGACTGCAAAACCAGAGCCGTGCCTTCTGATATCTCTCTGTACCCAATTCACCTCAGGAACCCTGGGAACACAGTGAAGAATGGCTCTTGCAGTTATGAGAAGTTCCAGTACTGTTCATGCACCTTGTCTGTACACCCTTTTGTCAATGTGATTCTTTCATGAGAACAGATCCAGTCATATCAGGACAAGGGGCCAGTTACAGGTTTAAAGTCATAATGAAAGCAGCAACAGCTAAATCAAGAGCAGCCGTTATGCAGGCTCAGGGGCATTGTGGATGCACCTGTGACACGGCAGATGCTTGGTGAACTGGGGGCTGGCTTCTAAGTGACCTACCCCAGAGAAACACCTCCTGGCAGCCACCTAGGCATCGTGGAAGGAGCAAACATGGCCACTCAGCACCTGTGGACTTTGGACATTCTATCACAAGCTTCTGTTTCTTCCTCTGACAAGTGAGCATAATTACGCTTTCTTCATGAAGCTGCTTTAAGCACCAAATAAAGAAGTGTTTGTGAAAGGATTATAACAATGTTCGATGTTGTTATGCTTTGATACAGAGTATTTTTAAATCCTTGAGTGAAATTCCAATGAGTGCCCTCTTTGGGTGTGGATTTTAAAATGAGAAAGATCTAAGTGTAACGATGTGCTAAGAATAAAAATGGCAGTAGTTTAGTAGGCACTGACGACATAGCACTAAGACAAACAGGTGCCTCTTAAACATTTCATCTGACAGTGGAGGAGAGGGGGACGGGAGCTCAGGGCTCAAAGCAGCTCGCAAATAAGAAAAAAATGCGAAATCTGGTGCTTCATCTTCAAAGTTGATGCTAAATTTTCATCCTTTTCCATATGCTTAATATGAAAATAATATTTAAAATGATGCCCAAGAAAGATTTACCTGGTCAATCCTCTGCCCTTTTGCATAGAACCAAGCATACCCCAGGTATATGCCTACTATACAGGTTTCCTATTGCAGCTGTAACAAATCGTCACAAGCGTAGTGACTTAAAATAACTCAAATTTATTATCCTACAGTTCTGGAGGTCAGAAGTCTGAAATGGGTCTCACTAAAGAGAAAGTATCAGCAGGGCTGCTTTCCTCTTGGAGGCTCTAAGGGACAGTCCATTCCCTTGCCTTTTCTAGCGTCTGGAGGCTGCCTGCATTCCTTGACTGGTGGCCCCATTCCTCCATCTTTAAAGCCAGCAACGGTGGGTCAAGTCCTTCTGATGCTGCTATCTCTCCAGTTCTCCCTCTTCTACCTCCATCTTCTAAGGACCCTTGTGATTACAGTGGTTGCTCCTGATTATTCAGGACAATCTCCCCATCTCAAAGTCAGCTAATTAGTAGCCTTAATTCTATCAGCAAACTTAATTCCCTCTTGCCATGTAACGTAACATTCACATTTCCGGGGACGGATGTGAATGCTTTTGGGGGGGTGGTCATTACCCTGCTTACCACGGTATCAGTTTCTGGGAGGTAAGCATAGCCATAGGGGCCTGTTGTGCTGCAGTGTAAGGATCTCTGGGCCAGGGTTGCTGCCTGAGCCTGCAGTGCCATAACCACTTGGTACTGTAAAGCCATTGCCTCTCCAACACGTGCATTTCCAAGCCCTGTGAGTCCCTTCAGAGCAGGTATGGTGCCAAATTTATCTTTGTATCCCTACCTCCTGATAGAGTTTCTGACATAGGGAAGGCTTGATGAGTGAATGGATGAGTGAATGCCGCAGTAATTCAGGTTTAAGGCAGGGAAGAGCCTGAGATGAACCAGGCTCTTCCAGGTCCATGATTACCCTGGTCTGGGGCAAGGACAGGATAGGACAACAACTCCACATTCGGCTCTCCAAGTCTCCATTGTGGGGACCCAAATTCCATTTTGAAACTTCCTCTGAAGTTTAACCAATGAAGAGCTAAGCTAAGGTAAATGCTATTGAGTCAACCAGGAAAGCAGAATTGACCATAGATAGATATTAACTGGTAAGACCATGAATGAGGCTAGATTGAATGGTGGAATGAAGAAAATGACAAACTACTTATAAAATGATAACTCCAGGACTTCCCTGGTGGTCCAGTGGTTAAGACTCTGCGCTTCCAATGCAGGGGACATGGGCTCGATCCCAGGGCGGGGAAGTTTTGCATGCCACATGGCGCAGCCGAAAATAAATAAATAAATGAATAAAATAACTTCCATTGATAAAAGTATGGCCTCTTGAGAAACAGGTCTCCTTAGCCAACTATTCTGCCCAAGGAAGGGCCAATATATGGACTTCTTGGCATGGCTGCTAGCCTTACAATGATTTCCCCTTTTGTAGAAATCGTTCCATCCCCTTACACAGAAGTAGACCCCAAAGACCCTGGCCCTCCTCCACAAACACCTAACCTGGACACACTCGTTGGACCAACCCAGGGATCTGCTTAGTCACTTCTCTGGGAAAAAGGTCCACTAACTTCAGTTTCTAAGTTCATGAAGAAGACTTGTTTCCTGCCTTTGACATGAAAGCTGGTTTCAGAAACGCTCAGTGGAGGTACATTTTTGAGATGATCAGAGCTGGAGGAAGACAGGCATTTCAATTTGCTGAAAGCTACAGAGTTGCCATGATCGCTGGGCTGATTACTTACTGTCTCTCGTGGTTTAGCTTGCCCTTAAATTCTGAGCGGATATATGAATATCCTTCCAAAAAATTCCACTTTTCTCCCTGTATCCTTCTTTTCCTTTTTTTTTTTTTTAAAATTCAGCTAGCCAGGGTTACTTTCTGTCATTTGCAGTCAAATGAAACTTATCTAATGTTGCCACCACAGACTCATTATATAAGTTCCACCCAAGGTTCAAGACAGCACGTTGGCTCCATTAGAGAGAACTCTGGGTTAGTGATATTCAGACAAAATTAACCCCAGGACTTGGTTTGAAGATTCAGATAAAAGGCAACAGGAGACGAGGGCTGGTAGAGGGAGAAGAGACACAGATTTGCAAGCACAGGTTGGAATGCTCGCTGTAAGTTTCACTTCAGTTTCTAAACTACATGAAGGAGGAGACTGCTGTTTCCTGCCTTTGACATGAAACCTGGTATCAGAAATGCTTGGCGGAGGTATATTTTTGAAGTGATCACAGCAGGATCGAGGCACGTATTTAAATTTGCTTTGGCTGTACTGTAACTTATAGGACACCTACTCAGTGTGTAATACTTTGAGATTGCATTGAAGGACTCCTTATCTTGTATCCCAGCAGGAATTCAGAAAAAGTGTAAGGGCAGTCTCAAGCCTTAGGCATTGGTTCGATATCTAAAATAGAGAGTAGGGCAGGGCACATATAGCTCCTAAAAAAAACCACTTTTGTTTAGAATATTTCTTTTATGCACTAAAGCTAGTATTCAATACTTACTCAGCCAGGTTGCCCACCTAGACTGTAAGATGTTTGAGGGCAAGGATGATACCTGTTTTATCACTGTGTTATCAGTGGCCAGCAATGCCCAGCTCATAGCTGGCACTCAATACGTATTTGTTAATTATGAATTAAAATAAAATAAGATTATATCCATCCATGTTTTATTATTGCCCTCAGGTTCAGAAAGCAAACTTTCCAACTGGTGTATGCATGGTGGGTTCCTCTATCTCCTCCCACCAATGGGAAGTGACTTTCTAAGGGGGTTTATAAGAATATTTAAGATCTTTCTCTTTGCTACCTTTTCTGCAAATAAACTTGAACTCATCATAAAAGGGGGCTATTAAAACCACATTCATTTATAGATGAAGGGGTTTTAATATTGGTTTTAATATTAAAAATATGAAGAGAAGAGAAATATACTGAAGTAGGAAAAGCAGACCAGTTAGCCAGAGAAAAAGAAGAGTCTTAAACATCCAAGTCAAATCAGGTCACTTTTTTTGGAGCACTTGGTTCTACCTTTCAGATGAATGCACTATGGAACTGGCTTAAAATCTGAAGAGGACATTACAAAGATTTGATAAACACTAATCCAATTGTCCCTAAACCAACTCTTCATGATATGCCAAAGAATATACAGCTCTCGCATATAATTATTGGAATGAATTACCATAAAAGGGCTTCGTTAAATAACAGTAATAATGAGTAAGTATTTATGCCACGCTAAGAATGATTCTAAATATCTTACATGCCTAATCTCATTCAATCTTCACAGCAAGTCATTAAGATATCAACTATTACCATCAGCTCAGTTTTATAAGATGATGAAACTGAAGCTCAGAGAGGTCACATAACTTGCCCGAGGACACACAGTTAGCTGATACATGGCAAAGGCTGGAGTTAGAACTGGGAGTTCACATATTTACTCATTATACCATACGTTTTTCTCAGCCTTGGTGATAATGACCACCATGGAAACTCTCTATGGCATGTGAAATGCTGTTCTTGGCTATTGTGGGCCAGAGATCACATGTACAAATCAAAATTCGAAGAAGTGGTTTCTTTAAGAGGAAGCTTGAGGAAAGAAGAGGAGAGTTTTTGCTTCAACATTTCTCACCAGGCCTCAGTTTCTTCATTTGTAAAGGAGAAATGAAATGGTCTCTGAGCTCCCTTCCAAATCCAACATTCTGTAAATCTAGTTAAAAGCACAGGCCCAACTGAAGGGCAAGAAATATTAGGATGCTTAGTAACAAAATGTTTCTCCTGTTTCTGCAAATGTACAATATTCACTTGATATACTTTAGTCCTGATGTCATTTTATTTTTGCCTCTCATTTTTCTTTTCCTCCACTTCTCTTCAAACTTTAAATTTTATTTTACTTTACTGTAATTATGTAGGCTATTTTATATCCTTTCTGGAGAGGCATGAATGAGATGGGGCTAAGTATTTGGGGGATGTTTCCTAGTCAGCCTTCTTTTGTTTTAAGATTTCCTAGTATAGTTTCTCCAATGGCAAGTTATGTAAATAAATTAAGAAGAGCAATAAACACGAAGACAGAAGTTCAAATTGAGTCACATTCTTTAGAACAGTGGCTTTATATCACATACCAAAAATATTAAAGGTTTTAAAGAGACTGAGGACTAAAACATGTATTGTAGGCCTGCCGTATCCTACCAGCATTCTGTTACATCATGTGGCAGGGATTCTTCCCATTCAAATCCGTTCAAGGCCATGCTGTGATGTGGCCATCCTGTATTTCGGTGTCACCGTGACACCAGTTTCAGGAGACAGCAGAATGAGTGGAAAGCACACACACTTTAGAACCAGTTAGCCCGGATTCCAGTCTCAGCTCTGATGCTTTCTATGTGTGCAGCTTGGGCAAATAAATTAAAATCTTTGAGTTTTTATTTCCTCATCTGAAAATGGGACCACTTTACACATTATAGTGGGTAGTTCAGAAGATTAAATAACTTGGTATATGTGAAAATATCTAGTAGCATACCTCAAACTTAGTAAAACTCCACAAAGATTTGTTTCATTCTCTTCCTTGCCTACTTTTTCCTTTTTCAAACACACCTCCTCTACAAACTAAGAAGATTTATATTTTTGGCAAACATAAACTAAAGAAGTGACTCTTGGTTGTGGTTTGGCAACGTTCCAAGTTGTCACCAATTATTTTCAGAAGTGTCACATAATTCTCAAATTTAAATTAATTTTAAATTAATTATTTTAAAATGCTGGCTGGGTAAAATGGCTGGTGTCGCAAAATAAAATAGTAACTGTAGCAGTTATTAAAAGGTTGGGAATCCCCACATCAAAACAAAAAGAGAAGTGGAAATTTGACATTTAAGAAAGAACCAGATAGGATCTTCAAAATTGAGAACCAATTACTATAAAGGGTAAAGCACAAACACAGCACACTTGACTTATAGCATATTTTTTCATGCTAGTTAGGTGATTAAAGTAACAACACAGTAATTCCTATAATAAATTGTACAAGACAATTTCATGTACAAAAGTATTGCAATATAAATAAAAGGTAATGGGAAAGGCGATTTTTGTTTTAATACTATTTGGACATTTAAGCGTAAAGATAAATGGTGTCTACATTTTCCAAGATGACACTCAGTCCGTTACAAGAGGAAACAGTAAAAATTAATAATGGACCAAACATATTCATACTAAAAAAAGTCTCAGATTTCCAAGTCTATTTGAGTTGAATTTAGAAGCCTTGTACCAATATGAATAGAAGTTTTATATGACATCTTACTATTACAAATGAAAGGCAGAGTCTGAATTTGATCATTACTGAGCGTACATACAACGCAAATCATCATTTTCAAATTTTGCTTTGTATACACTTTGGAAGTAAACATTAATTGTCAGTAGCTTACTAGTTGCGATGCTGCCATGAAAGCTGCAACGCGGGCTTTGGTAATGGGATACCCACCACAGAATGTTGTGGATAATGATTAGTGTTTATTCTTTTAGGTGCTGGGACATAACAGGGAAAAAGAACTGACAAAAATCCCTCTTCACATAGAGCTTACATATGAATGTGAAGGTTTTAAAAAAATAAGTGAATTAAAAATGTTAGAAGGTAAATGGGCCATTGAAGAGAGTAAAGCAAGTGGGTACATTGTATATATCTCTATGATATACTTGGAGATGATTGGGTTTTGAGAATGAGAAATATCTTAAGAGTGTTTGTGGGTATTCATAAGGAGAAATTAGAGTGAACGGAAACTTTAATGCAGATTAGAGAGATTAAATGTAGATTACAACAAGGGAAAGGGAAAATTATAATAATAGAATCTTAAAGTTGTCAGGAGAGTTAGACCTTGCTTACAGAATCTTCATTCTTTAGCTTAGGAGGCAGAAATCCTGGGAGTTTACATAATAGGAATAAAATAGGAAAAAGAAATCTTAAAAGAGTATTCATCCCTTTAGGTTAACACTTTTACCTATCCTGAGAGCAAATATTTTCTTATGACCCAGGACCAAGAATTCTGGTTTCACTCTACTGAAGACATTAAATAGATATAAAATTGTGAGGCAAAAGTGTACGGTTGTTGTTTATTTGGACATCTTCCCTGTTGCCCTCAAAGGTGATGCCATTCCTGCCAGTGAATGAGTGTGAGAAAGTCTCTCTTAAATAAACTCACTCCCCAAACCCTGGAGGGTGAGGCTGGCCTGAGTGGGTCTGGGCTGGTCTGCAGAGTGGCCTGAAATACCCAGTTCTAGCCCTTCCCATTCTGGGGATCTGGAGGTCAGAACCCTGGCAGGGCCTCATCCATTGTGCAGACAAATGCTTCCCCTGGTGATCCTTAACCGACCAAAAATTTTAATAAGAATTTACACTTCATCTGATGGTGAAGAAGGAATCATCAGCCTGGAGGTCTCCTGATCACTGGAAGACAATTCTTTTTAAATTTTTTAAATTTTTAATTGAAGTACAGTTGATTTACAAAGTTGTGTTAATTTTTGCTGCACAGCAAAGTGATTCAGCCATACGTATATATACACACTCTTTTAAAAAATACTCTTTTGCATTATGGTTTATCCCAGGAGATTGGATATAGTTCCCTGTGCTATAAAGTAGGTCCTGTTGTTTACCCACTCTAAATGTAATAGCTTGTATCTACCAACCCCAAACTCCCAGTCCATCCCTCTCCCTTCCCCTTGGCAACCACAAGTCATTTCTCTATGTCTATGAGTCTGTTTCTGCTTTATAGGTAAGTTCATTTATGCCATATTTTCAATTCCACACATAAGTGATATCATATGGTATTGGTCTTTCTCTTTCTGACTTACTTCACTTAGTATGATAATCTCTAGGTCCAACCATGTTGCTGCAAAATGGCATTATTTTGTTCTTTTTTACATCTGAGTAGTATTCCACTGTATATATGGACCACATCTCCTTTATCCATTCGTCTGTTGATGGACATTTAGGCTGTTTCCATGTCTTGGCTGTTGTGACTAGTGCTGCTATGAACGTAGAAGTGCACGTATCTTTTTGAATTATAGTTTTGTCTGGCTATATACCTAGGAGTAGGACTGCTGGGTCATATGGTAGTTCTATTTTTAGTTTTTTAAAGAATCTCCATACTGTTTTCCATAGTGGCTGTACCAGTTTACATTCCCACCGACAGTGTGGGAGGGTTCCCTTTTCTTCAGGAGCCAATTCTTTCTTTCTTTTCTTTTCTTTTTTCTTTTCTTTTCTTTTCATTTCCCTTCCTTCCTTCCTTCCTTCCTTCCTTCTTTTCTTTTCTTTTTCCTTCCTTCCTTCCTTCCTTCCTTCCTTCCTTCCTTCCTTCCTTTCTTGCTGCGTTGGGTCTTCATTGCTGTGCACCAGCTTCTCATTGCAGTGGCTTTTCTTGTTGCAGAGCACGGGCTCTAGGCACACAGGCTTCAGTAGTTGTGGCTCGCGGGCTCTAGAGCTCAGGCTCAGTAGTTGTGGTGCAAGGGCTTAGTTGCTCCGCAGCACGTGGGATCTTCCTGGACCAAGGATCAAACCCATGTCCCCTCCATTGGCAAGTGGATTCTTAACCACTGTGCCACCAGGGAAGTCCCCAGGAACCAATTCTTAAATGAACAAGAAGAGATCTGTTTTTAGAAGATGGAATCCCAGTTTCCATTCACTGTTATTCATAGGTCACACTGCTGACTCCGTGACTTCCAAGGACCATCTGGGCTTAAAAGCCATCATAGCTTCAGCAGGTTATCTTGTTTCCTGAGGTCTATTACTCTCAGGGGGCATAACAGAAGCTCCTATGTCATGGGTTTTGCCCCTTGTTCCCAGCTTTGGTGGCTTTGCCTTCATCTGGCAGTGACAGATAAGAGGAATATTTCAGAGTTACTGGGATCTAACTCAAGAGCCGGAAGCCAGTTTGTCAAGTACATATCTATCGGCACCCAGGGTCTGTAACAGGGGTTTAAATAGCAACAAATTCCCAACTGGGTAATGAATAGAACAGAGGAGAGGCAATGGAGAGCAAAAATCTCAGTTTCCTAAGTTTGCAATAAATAAAATAACAATTATAGTGATGATAAGGCTACAGCAAGTTTCAGCTTTTTTTTTAAGTTTTGAATTTTATTGTATTCATTCTTTTGTACAGCAGGTTCTTATTAGTCATCCATTTTAAACATATTAGTGTATATATGTGAATCCCAATCTCCGAATTCATCACACCACCACCACCCGCCCTCCGTCACTTTGAAGAAAACTCCCACAGGTGTCTGGATTACAAATCTTTATAATTCCTATTGCATTAATCACAAACCTTCTTTAGTCAGATGAATCTATTTGCTGGGAAGCTTAATATTGACCCAAATGTAATCTGAGGAGCCTTTACTTTGGTGCAGTCTTAGGTGATCCTTTCACCTAGTGATTGGATCAGTGCCAGAAAAGCTCAACCGGAAAGTACTGCATTCACGTTGATCTCAGAGATGTGGTATATACATAGACACACACAATGAAATACTACTCAGCCATAAAAAAAGAGAAATTTTGCCATTTGCAGCAACATGGATGGATTTGGAGGGCATTATACTAAGTGAAATAAGTCAGACAGAGAAAGACAAATACTGTATATCACTTATATGTGGAATCTAAAAAATACAACAAACTAGTGAATATAATAAAAAAGAAGCAGACTCACAGACATAGAGAACAAACTAACGGTTACCAGTGGGGTGAGGGAAGAGGGGAGGGACAGTATAGGGGTAGGGGGTTAAGAGGTACAAATTATTGTGCTTAATAAATGCTACATGGATATATTCTATAGCACAGGGAATATAGCCAATATTTTATAATGACCATAAATGGAGTAAAATTTTTAAAAATTGTGAATCACTATATTGTACACCTGTAACATAGAGTATTGTACTTCAACTATACTTCAATTAAAAAGAATTTAAAATAAAACAAAGAAAACTTTTTTTAAAAAAAGGGAGGGGTTTTGAAACTTGCTAGTAGGCAGAATATGTACTTTTTCCTAACTTGGAGAAAGTCTGGAAAGGAGTACGGAGAATGACCAAAGATACTGAAAATAGAGTCTAGAGGGAGAGTTTAAAAGAAGGGAGCTGATTTTGCTTGGCGAGAGAAGAGGAGGCTGGAAAGTAATGATGGTAATGGCTTTGAAGGATACAAAGAGTTGCAACTTACAGTCATCATTCATTCATTTATTCATTCACTCACCCAAAGCACCATGCACTGTACCAGGACCTGGGAGACACAGAGAAGGACAAAAATTGAAGTAGACAAAACAGAGTCCTTGGCTTCAACATCTCCTCTCCATTGCCAGTGACCAAGAATTGAACGAAAATGAGTGTAGATTGTAGAGTGTAAGAAATAAGTCTGAAGGGAAGGGATTTGAAATTGAAATGCTTGCCAAGACCAAAGTAGCAAAGGAAATAAAATCATTACCACTTGCCCTTTGTTTATGAGAATTATTGCTGGTTAAATGATAAAGTAATTTTCAGGGTTGATTAGGAGAATTTCCACCAGAAACAAAAAAGATGACTGCTTCAATTTTATGGTTTGAAATAATCTATCAAAGACCTTGTATGGTCAGTATAAAGTAAGTCAACTATTTTGTGGTTTCCACTGTGCTTTTTGTCTTTCCTTGACTCTGTGTGAGTCATATCAGGGTCTATTCAGGCCACAGAAATAGCAGAAAAGGAAAAGGCACTGGTGGCATCTCTCCCAGTGTGATCAACAAAAAGCCCACTAACCAAGTTTACCACGAAAATGAGTGTGTACAAATTCACAGCAACTGACTCTGCTATTAAGGTTTGAATTCCTCTTGTGCTTGGTTCTTGGAACTGTCCAACTTTTGATTAACTGAGAATCATCAACAATTTAGGACATATAAAATTGTGATTCTATGTCACAAATACAGAGGAAATCCTTTACTTTATTTAAATAGTATAGACAAATGAGTTAGATAATTTAAATACCAAGCGAGTGTGTTTGTTCTTTAACTTGAATTTTCTGGTTTGACTCTAACCACCCAGAAAGGAAATTTTAAACTATTTCCAGCCATACTTAAGTGCCATGTAAAAACTTACCAGAAACCAAGACAAGAGAAACAGAATTTTAGGATGAAATTAAGAAATTGTTCAGGAGAGTAATTTCTAGTCAGTATTTTTAATATTCCATGATCTTTGGGAAATTGCATTTCATTTTAAAATGCTCAAAAACTGCTCAAAATGATCATTTTTGGGTCTCCCCAGTATGCAAACTTCTCATACCTAAACTTCTGAGGAATCAAAAAATTGTTCTTTCCTTTGTTCTTTCTTTGTTTACTGTATATATCATTATAAAACAAATAGGTCATTTTAAAGAAATGTGTGCTTTTAATCAATCCATTAAATAACACATTCTGAGAAAAATGCCTATTTTGCACAAGGTGCATTGTTTTCTCCTAAAAATAATACTAACATACTGACATATATATATATACTGAAGTATATATATACTGAAATATAATATACTGAAGTATATAATATACTGAAGTATATTATATACTGAAATATATATATATATTTTAATGTAGCATATGGCACTGTAATTGGAAAAAAGTTTCTAAACATATCCAGTTGCCTATAGTATGCACATAATTCAATAGAAGTGACAACTATTTAATTGAAATCTGCTTTGTCCCGCCTCCATCCTGAAACGATATCTCACAGGTCAAGTATCTGTTCATAGCTTACCTGTCTCACTTCCAATCAAAGGCTGATTTGCAAAATGCTTGACAAAATCTTTCAAAGATGAGAATTCATTAAAGCCAAATTTAAATGAATATCCAGTATATTCAACGTGAAAGTGTTTGACGGAGTCTTTGGCTCTAAAAGGGAAAAAAATGTTTAACATTATTTAAGAAATGAGTATCTTTTTTGAAGGGGAATGTAACCTTAGGCATTAGCATTACCATTAAACCTTCTAAAAGCTGAGAGTTATGACACCATCACTGAAACCACTGGCACTTAAAGAACAGCGCTGGTTTCTTCGGGCAGAGCGTGCTCTCAATTTTTCATTCTAATGAAAGACAAGAGCCGGTGCTCCCTGTGAATTCTCTGACTTGCCGAACGAGTCTTTGAACATTAACCTCTTAAGGGGCATGAGTTTAAGAAGGGCAGGAAGAGAGATGATAGAAATGGCAAGTCACTCCCTCCCCGTATTCTTCTCTGTGCCTGGCCCTCCTCCCTTACTTGTTTGGGAGTCAATCCAAATTCTGCTTCTGTCACTTAATCAGTTATGTGAGCCCAGCCCTTTGCCTCCCATGCCTATTCCACTGCCTGCTGAATAAAATATCAGATTTCCTACGTTGTCATTCTCCACTTCATTTTTGGAATAAGGCAGAGAATTAAATTTTTAAAAATTTATATATACTTGATTTGACCCAATCCTATCTTTCAAGCCTCACTTCCACTATTCCTCTCTTGCAGGGCATGCTGTAACTTTAGCAAGCATCAGAATCACCTGCAGTGCCCAGGTTTCTGGACGCTACCCCCTGAGTTCCTGATTCAGTAGGCCTGGGGTGGGGCCTGAGATCTGTATTCCTAACCTGCTCTCTGGTGATGCTACTGTTCTGGGGACCACACCTTGGGAACTGCTGCAGTGCCGCCACGCCTACTGTTCTCCTAGGAGTTTCTGCCTTTGTCCCTTAGCTCGTACAGCTCCCTTCACCTGTGACTTCTTCCACTTTGTTCCTGATCAAGTTTCAGTTCAAATGCCACTTACTCTATCAAATATTGCTTGCTACTTCTGGCTTGAGTTACTTGCCTTTTCTCTTCTCAACAACCCAAGCACTTACCTTGTTTTCCTTCATGGCATTTACAGCGCTCTACTTTGTAGTAAGGTATTTGGATATGGTCCTATTGCCCCTGTGAGGCTATACTTCCTGATGTCAAGGTCTCTACAGCACTTATCAAAGTGGTAGGCACAGAGCGGATGCTTTGAAATATTTATTATTAAGAAAGCGAATGACCAAATGAATAAAAACAATCATTCTCCTGAGCTGGTCTGTGATTCCTCTTACTTTTGCTGGTGGTTATTATTTTTTAAAGCATTTCTAAGTGCTTGTAATGGAAATTAATATTTTATATTTTAACTTTGTATATAGATGTAATATATATATCATCTCTTTGTAAGGAGCTTATAATTGTTCAGGCGAGACATACAAAAGTGAAAAGTTAACCTTCTTTTAGCCAACAATTCCACAGATTTGCTTGAGATCTGGGGGAGATCCATGCGATAAAGGATCAACCATCTAACCACTTTAATGCAATTTTAACATTTGCTGTTGATTTGAGAAAGCACAATTCCTGTTTCCCCCAAAGCAGAATTCTATTTCTGGTGAATATTTTTCCCAAAAATGTTTTTTAGAAAATTTGTAAATAAAACAATAATGGTTTGAGGTTATTGGCTGGGTGGCCGAGGGCAATTACATGGAGTCCTCACATCACCATTCTGACCCAGGGGCAACTCCCTGTGAACCCAGAAAGACTTGCTACATGTCAGTGGACGCCAAGGTGACAGATAACAAATGACTCCCCCCGATTATCACGTGACTAGGTCACCTTCTCTGAAAGGGAGGCCAACCAGGAGGAAGGGGATGGGAGAGAAACCCTGGAAGGACAATCACTGTTTTGAGCAGGGCATACATGGTGGGCACTAGATTAACTTTCTTTTTCTTTCTTTTTTTTTTTTTTTTTGCGGTACGCGGGCCTCTCACTGCTGTGGCCTCTCCCGTTGCGGAGCACAGGCTCCGGACGCGCAGGCTCAGCAGCCATGGCTCACGGGCCCAGCCACTCCGCGGCATGTGGGATCTTCCCGGGGCACGAACCCGTGTCCCCCGCATTGGCAGGCGGACTCTCAATCACTGCGCCACCAGGGAAGTCCTAGATTAACTTTCTTAATAGGTGAAATGGAAATTCAAGAAAGAAGGTCAGTCCATTTATAGAAAAAAACTAAAAGTTGCATACTGCCTGCTTGAGTTTGTGATTATGAAAACTGCACAGCCACAAGTCATTCTGATTTTCCAGAGGAAGCAAGGAATAGTGAAAGGGGCACCGGGCCAGGTTTCAGGGATGTGATTCTGGTGCTGTTTCTATCACTGATTTATTGGGTGGAAGACACTTTACCACTTCAGGTTTCAGTTTCTTCATCAGTCAAGCAAGAGTTCTGGGTTAAACAATTCATAAAATCTCCTTCAGCTCTAACATTTTTTCTCCACCAATGGAAGGGGCAAGAATGTTTTCGGCAGGCTCACCACTCAGAGCTTGGCATCCTGGGCCCTGCTGGTCTAGCAGGAATCAAGAGAATTCGGTTCTCTGGCAATCTGAGTGTGACCATGGAGTCAGTGCCCCGATAAATAAGAGGTAGGACCCCACTGAATTTATAGAGTTCTTAGGCATCCTACCTCACAGAGAGAGAGTACAGCCCTGTCCTTTCATTGCTGTTCCGCAGAAGGTAGCTCCCGTCGCATCCATTGGAGAGGAGAAGAGCCTCGGCTGCATGTCGGGTGAGGTTACCATGGTACCACCTGTGGAGGAGAGAGCAGCGCTTTCACTCAGGGTGAACCACAGGGGGACTCTTCCTGCACTGGCTTTTCCTCTCAGCAATATTCTCCACTCCGGGAGGCCCGAGACCAAACTCTGAGCCAAAACATCAAGAAAAGGAAATTGCCGGATGAGGCTGAAGGGGAAAGGAGAGAGCTGGCTAATCGCAGAGTGTTACGGGTTGAATTGTATCCTGTTGAGGTGCTAAGCCCCAGTACCTCAGAATGGGGCCTTATTTGGAGACAGGGTCTCCAGTGAGTTATGATGAGGTTATTAAGGTGGGCCCTAATTCAATAGGACTGGCGTCCTCTCGTGAAAAGGGGACTTCTGGAGATACACTTGCACACAGGGAGAATGCCATGTGAACATGAGGAAGGCCACCTGCAAGTCAAGGAGGGCGGGCTGGAGCGGATCCTCCTCCACAGCCCTCCAAAGGAGCCCACCCTTCTGACACCTTGATTTCGGGCATCTAGCCTCCAGGACTGTGAGAGAATCAGTTTCCGCTGTTTAAGCCACCCGTTATGCGGTACCTCGTCGTCGCAGTCCTAGCAAACAAACACACACTTTACTTTGTAGACAGAAAGTTTTTTAAAAATCCAAGTCAAAAATAACCATAAGAATAGATTTTGGCCAATTTTCTCTCTTTCTTTTGGTCTCTCTCTCACACTCTCTTTCGAAAGTGTGGTACCACCTTTTGCAGTGTAGAACACCACTGAGCTGTTATACCAGAGTCCGTTGTCATGAGGGAAATGAAGTTGAGCACAAGGAATTCAGATGTTTTATACTGAGATGCAAGCCCCATCCAATATTGTTTCAAACTGACAAATATCTGCACAGCTGGGGAAGTCCCAAGGACATTCAAACTGATGTATGTGTTTTAAAAAACAAAATACAGGGCTTCCCTGGTGGTGCAGTGGTTAAAAATCTGCCTGCCAATACAAGGGACACGGGTTCCAGCCCTGGTCTGGGAAGATCCCACATGCCACGGAGCAACTAAGCCCGTGAGCCACCACTACTGAGCCTGCGCTCTAGAGACCGCGAGCCACAACTACTGAGCCAACGTGCCACAACTACTGAAGCCCGCACGCCTAGAACCCATGCTCTGCAGCAAGAGAAGCCCCCACTTGCCACAACTAGAGAAAGCCCATGTGCAGCAACGAAGACCCAATGTAGCCAAAAAAAAAATTAAAAAATAATAAAAACCAGAAAACAGAAACACATCAGAAAAGGTAACATATATCCACAGTAGAAAAAAAAATCTACGTAGTTCAAAAGAAAACATAATGAACATAAAGCTTTTTTCTCTCCCTTAATCCTCAGTCCCCCTATTCCTTTCCCCAGGGGACCCCAACGTTAACCATTTTTTGTGCTTCCTCCTGAGAGGTATCCCATGCATTTAGACGCATTCAGGCCTGTCCGCTACTGCAGTTCTCTGGAAATAAGAGCATTCCAGGCACACTTGTGCACCTCACTCCTTCTTCCTAATGACAGCTTTTTCCCGTTCTTTTTAATGAGCGGTAGAGAGAGTTCAGTGTGGTGATGAGGACCGTGGGCTCTGCAGTCAATCTGCCTGAGTCCCGATCTGGGTGGCACCTCTTATTAGCTGTACCACTGTGGGCAAGTTACCTAACCAATCCGAGTCTCCGTCTTCTCACCTCTAAAATAGAATTAGTAACAGTTGTACCCTGTGGGCCAGTTGTAAGTTCTGTTCACATTAACACATATGAAATGGTCAAAACAGGCTTGGCAAACAGCTGGGTTCAAAACACATTAGGAGTTGTCACGAAGCCATTGAGATCCACAAAGCCATAACTTGCAATGTATCTTCTGGGACGTGATTTTCTTGTTGCTCAAATATAATTGTTGATTACTTTCAACTTACTGCAGATAACAGAAAGCTAGGTCCTGGGGACAGTAGCTGCTGCTAGGGACCCACAGTCCAGGGCAGTGGAGGGGAAGGGGACACAAGCAATTACACAAATATTGGTAATGTCAGTGAACTAAGTACTGTTAAAGAAATGTGCATGGTGTACAAGGAAGACCCCTGCTCTGGGGGTGAGGGATCCTACTGGGATGTCCCTGTGGCACGATATTTTCACCTGATAATAAAAATTAAATGTAAGACTAAATGTAGAAGGAAGTTTCTACATAGGTCTCCGAGCTATCTGTTTTCTAAATCTGCATTTGCTAATATCTGCTTCTTTAGCACATTTCCTCTTTGGGGCAGAGATGCCTCCACCCTGTGTTAGAAATGTGCTTGCTAGCTGAAAGCAATGGCAAGGTGAAGCATTTTATAAAAAATCCCATTGACTTACTTACCCATTCAGTCGACTAATTCCCAGACATGCTCAAATCTTCACGGAATGAAATTACTATAAAAGACAATTGGAACCTAAAACTAGTATGTTGTATGTCAATTATACCTCTTTTTTTTTTTTTAAAAAAAGGACAATTGGAGGAGCTAAAAGTGAGGCTCTCAAAAACGTCAGGTTTGTTTACAGACAAAATTCTAATTCCTTTTGATAAGTGAAATCTCTACAAGGTCACAAGTTCTTAAATACATTTTGCCTGTAATTATTTTTTGAATGAACATTTCAGCAAACCATTTAGTTTGAGCCAATAGATTACTTATTTGAAGCAACAAAAATTTTTTATTTGTTTATTTATTTATTTATTTTGGCCACGCAGTGTGTGGGATCTTAGTTCCCCAACCAGGGATCAAACCCACGCCCCCTGCATTGGAAGCACAGAGTCTTAACCACTGGACCACCAGGGAAGTCCCTTGAAGCAACAAAATTTGATCAACAAAATTCTAAAATGTAAAGAATTTGAACATTCCTTGGGATTATTTTCAACAAGATCTGATGTCTATCTAAACCATTTACAGAATTCTGATCATCCCAGCTTGGCAGTTTTTACTGAGAACTTTTTTATGGTAATCTTTTAAACAGTAGCTATATATCATAAACACATAAGAAATCCTTGAATATAAAGCAAGAAGGATCACACTGTGCTCTAATTTGGAACATCTCAGGGAGTGTTAATTTCTGGGTGAGAAACATCACTTGGTTGAGTCAACATCACTGTCACAGTTTTCGTGGAGTCCTGGGTCTGGGCAAACCTAAGACAGAGGCTGCCAGGCAGCCACCTATGCTTCATGATGTCTGCAGGGCAATGAGGACCCTCATTCCCCAAACAACTCTTCCACAAATACCTAAACTCCCTGTCTTAATTGAGTTAAGCATCCTTTCCTAGGAACTTCTGATTAGCATATCTTCCAGGGAAGTGACTATAAAGCCAAATAACATTACCTACCCTTTGCAGGAATATGTCCATCTTTGGTAAGGATGGTTCAAGACTGTGTACATAAAGAGTGAAAGGTTGAAAATACAGTCTTATTCAGCTGGTAGTTTTCCCACAGTCAACCTTCTATCATTTAACTTTATTTTATTTATTTATTTATTTATTTTTATGGTATGTTAGTTTATCATTTAACTTTATAAATCTTTATCTATTAAGCTCAAATCTGTGCAAGGCATTGTATTAGGCAGGTCAAAGGAAACACAAACCCAGGCCGAGCCTCAAGAAACCATTAATCTAGTCAAGAGTGTAAGACAAGTACTTTGCAAACTACATCCAAGACAGAGTAAAGTATCCAGCGGGGGTTATAGGAAGAAAGATCAAGGCCATTTTTTGAATGACCCAACATCTAAGTAGGCCTTGAAGAATATGAAAGTTATTTTTTAAAGTGTGCATTATTTTTTTCTGATTATAAAGCATATGTAGTAAAAATTAAAATATGTACACATACAGAAGAGAAAATGAAAGTCTTTCACAGAAGAGGAAATATGTATTTCAAATAAACAGTCTCACTATTAATCAGAAAAATGCAAATTAAAACAACAATGCAGTACTTTTGTAATCCACCAGATCTGCTAAAATTGAAGGATTAGCATTAAGTACTGGAGAATTTGGGGGCCCTGGATATTATCATCTACTGTTGGCAGGTGTTTAAGTTGGAGGGGAACTTAGCACATCTAGTGTAACTGGACATGCACACATGACCAGCGACTCCACTTCTGGTAGCTTATTAGTGAAACACTCACACGTACACAGAAGGAAGTGTGAATTAAGGTGTCTACTGAAGAGCGTTTGTGAGAATAAAATTTAGGAGCCATCCTAAATATCTACCAACAGTGAGATGACAGATAAGTGCAGTGCAGTGAGTGCTCATAGGATGAGATTATGTTAAAAGTTAACCGAAAGAGTTTGAAAAGCTAAGAGCGTTGTTGGTTGCCAAATGCTAAAGGCAGGGAGTTGGGTGCTACCAACACATTGTGAGGGGGCACCAGGAATGATTACCACCCTCTGATGGCCGATGCAGTCCTGAACAACTGAGAATTGTCCCGCTCAGAATGCTAATCACTCCCCCACGGAGAAACATGGAGTGAATATTTGTGTCCGGGCACATCCAAGTTGACAGATCCCAAAACATATTGTTAGGTTAGAGGAACTGGTGGCAGGTATAGTCTGAAACCACTTCATTTTGAAAAATCTCTCTCCTTCCCTCCAAACAATACAACACATACAATAATATATAAAAGCACAAAATAGAAGTCTGATAAAATACACACCAAACTCATAAGTTTGGTCCTTAAAAGAAGGAACCAGCATTGAGGGTGTTGTTAAAGGGGACTTTAGCGCAATCAAATTTTCCTAATTTAGCTTGTTCTAATGAAAAATAAAATAAAATACATGCATATATTAATTGGGTAACTAAAATTGGAAAAAGAGAAAATTGTATGTCTACCTTGATCCAACCTCCAGGGCCCTGTTAATGTTGGCTTTATTTAATTATTTTACTTAATTTACTTATTCAACTATTGTTTATTGAACACCGGAAATGACCTAGCATTTGCGGGGAGGGAGAGAGACTTTTTCTCTATTTAAAGTCTGGTGGGATACGGAGTGACAATCGTTCAGGGAGCTATTTTGTGCAAAGGGAATAACAGGAACAAAGGCCAAGAAGCAAGAGAATGCCAGGTATGTACAGGGTCAGAGCCCTGCATGGTGGGGTGGGGTGAGTAATTCAGGTGAGTGCCAAAGGGCAGCAGTCAGGCATGGCGAGACGAAGCTGGGGGGAGACTGATGCTGTCTTATACTGGGCCCTGGATGCTGACAGTTCCCTGGCTGATGTCTACAGGGCTTTTTATGGATTAATACGCATATACAATAGCTCATTACATAGAGTCCTAATTGCATGGGCCTCAAGTTCCTGTAACAGGGACTGTGTTTAACATTTTTTTATTTTGTTCTTCTGATTATTAGATGGAAGAGTCCATTAAGGGGCTTGAAACTTACAAAATTTGAAAGTCTCTTTATGAAAATTAATGTAAAATTACCAAAAAAAGAAAAGAATAATTATTTAGAATGAGAAATCACAATAGATTACAAATTTTAAAAGCTGACATCAACAAAATGAAAAGGCAGCCTACTGAATGGGAATAAATATTTGCAAATCATATATCTGATAATGGGTTAATATTCTAAATAGATAAAGAACTCATACAGCTCAATAGCAAAAAACAAATAATCCAAAGCAATCCGATTTAAAAATGGGCAGAAGATCTGAATGGACATTTTCCAAAGCAGACACACAGATGGCCAACAGATATATGAAAAGATGCTCAACATCACTAATCATTGGGGAAATGCAAATGAAAACCACAGTGAGCTACCACCTCGCACCTGTTAGAATGGCCATCGTCAAACAGACAAGAACTAGCAAGTGTTGGTGTGGATGTGGAGAAAATGTTGGTGGGCATGTAAATTGGTACAACCACTATAGAAAACAGTAGGGGGGTTTCTCAAAAAATTAAAAATAGAACTACTATATTGACCCAGCAATACCACTCCCGGGTATTTATCTGAGGAAAATTAAAACACTAATTAGAAAAGATATATGCACCCCGATATTCATTGCAGCACTGTTTACGATAGCTAAGACATGGAAACAACTAAATGTCCATTGATGGATGAATGGATAAGGAAAATGTTTTATATATATATATATATATATTCATTCAGCCATAAAAAGAGTGAAATCTGGCCATTTTTGACAACATGAGTGGACCTTGAGTGCATTATGCTAAACGAAATGTCAGACAGAAAAAGATAGATACCGTATGATCTCACTTATATGAGAAATCCAGAAAACAAAACAACCAACCAAACTAAACTAAACTAAAACAGACTCAGAGATACAGAAAACAAATGTATAGTTGCCGTAAGGGAGGGAGTTGTGTGTGAACTATGTATAGGAGATTAAGGGGTACTAACGGCCAGATATAAAATAAATACGCCACAGGGATGAAATATACGGCATAAGGAACATGGTCAATAATACTGTAATAGCTTTGTAGGGCACAGATGTTTACTAAACTTAGCATGGCAATCATTTCATAATGCACACAAGTGTCAAGTTACTAGGTAGTACACCTGAAACTAACATAATATTGTATGTCAACTATATTTTGATTAAAAAAAGAATAAAAATTCACCAAGCTTTAACTATGAAAAGATAATAAATAAGTAAAAATAAAAAAACAAATGAAAAACCAAGTTCATGGATATAGAGAACAGATTGCTGGTTGCCAGAGGTGGCGGAGGAAGGGATAGTGAGATGGGTAAAGGGTACCAAAAGGTACAAATTTCCAGTTATAAAATGACTAAGTCATGGGGATGTAATGTACAGCTTGGTGACTACAGTTAATAATACTGTATTGCTTATTTGAAAGTTGCTAGAAAAGTGGGTCTTGAAAGCTCTCATCACAGGAAAAAAAAAGTTTTGTTAACCATGTGTGGTGATGGATGTTAACTGGACTGATTGCAGTGATCATTTTGCTATATATACATTATCAAATCATTATATTTATTTTACTTCTGAAATGAATATAATGTTATATGTCAATTATATCACAAATTAAAAAAATAAAAATAAAAAACTGACAAATACCACAAACATTTCAAAACTGAGAAAACAACTTATATTCATTAATTAAGTGTTTACATACCCTTATACCTTTTTTTCTCTATACTTTTGGCCATGTCATCTCTGGTTATTTCTTCATCTAAAAACAATTGTATACTACAATTTTCTATATAGAGGATAGAATAAGAAGCCAGTCTTTTACCTATAATGCTTTTTAAAATTATTGATAGCATAGAAAAGTTATTTTCAACGTCATGATGTGATATTGCTAATGAAGTTTTTAGGACCGTTGGAAAATTTGAGAACCTCTATCAAATTTCTTTCATAAATGAGCTGTAAGATTTCAGGGTGTTTAAAATTGTAATGTTCAGGGACTTTGAGTTGACTACATTTATTTTAACTACATCACTAGGGTCTGTGCAAGGCAGAGGACCTGAAGCTGAAGCTTCGTTGGCTTCACTCTCTCACTTCTGGTGATTATAAAAGCCACGTCTGCTTTTTATTTTTTTAAAAATTAAATAATTAAAAATGTTTAACTTAGTAAATAAAAGCCACACATAATCCCTCATCGCAGAGAAAATCACAACCAGCAGCCTGGTTTATATTTCTAAATTTTGTACAAAGTCTAAACCCTAATAAGACCCTTATTCAATCTTTGTTTACATATTACTAATGATGCGGAACTCACTCCTTGTATAGGCAAGCCCATTCCATACTTCCATGATTGATGGCCAGAAAACTCTTGCCTATATATCAAATTACCGTTTCTTGCTGTACGGCTTTCAACAGATGGTCTCAGAGCTACTTCTTGGAGTTATATAGATTATACTTATACAAATAGTTAGAAGCATTTAGAATGTTCCCTCTTTTGCTTCCATCGTCTTCAACTTCTCCTTTCACAATAGATTTTCAGTCCCTTGATCACCCAGAGAACTTATCTCCTCTGAATACCTTCTAAATTTTCAAAATCTATCTTCAAGGTAAGACCTGACGTGCAAAACAAAGCCCCACAAGATCTCCCCATTCTGGCTGCCAGGTACACTGTAAGGCAACCCAAGATTGCATTCGTTTCTTGACAGTTGCATCATGCTGCTGATTCACGCTAGACCTGCTGTTGGTTAAAACCCCCAAGCAAGTCATCTTCCTCTGCGGCTCTGCCACTTCTCCCACAGCTGCATTAGAAAGATGATGTTTTTAGAATTACGTGCAATAAGAAACCTTTTTGCTCCTGGGAACTGCCAAGCGAAAAGGAATGCTAATAAGCAGCTAACTTGGGTCACAAACACCCATGCAGTATCAGTGAAAATTTTGTGAGATGAGAGCTGGCCTTTGTCTCCACTCTTTTCCTCAGCAATGAGTCCTTCTGCTCCAATGACTTCTGACGCGTTCGTTATGTGACACCACACGAGTAGCAACCTCTGTCTTTCTCATCTGCCAAGGTGACTAGTAATAACACCTGGTAGGAAAACTCTCTTATTTTCATGTTGGAACACTGACGTCTTTAATAAACTTCTTATATGAGTGTTTAACTTTTGCAGAAGAGAACAAGGTAAATAAACACTTTGCTATTTATACAACATATTATGAATATGCTGGGCACTGTGCTGCGTGCTGGGAATACGACTTCTCTGCTATTTGGGATAGGGTTCATTCTCCTGAAACTTAAAAAAAAAAAAAAAAAGCCTTTTTCGTCTCATTTTCTCTGAAGAAGTAAAAAAGAGCAAGAAATTTCTCTTTATAACAGCACTTTCGAAGCAATGTTGTATTTTCCTTTTCCCCCAAAGTCCACACATCGTCATAAATAAGTCTCAGGGCTAATAGTGAGCAGAGGCTCACCAAGCTTCCAGAGAATATTTGTACTGGGTTTATGAGATTATCAAACCCACAGCTGGCCTTGAAGGAAACAGTGGCCTTATCCCTCCCATGATACAGTAACAAATCAGGAAACACCCACTCACTAAAGAATTTTCATAGCTGCCTCTCGGTAAGATACAGGAAATAAGATCAACCACAGAGAAGGCAGTCGGGCTTGATCCAGAAAGCTGGTCCTCAGTTCTGCCTCTTCTCTCATTCCCGTGCCCTTTGTGTTAGAACCTTCTGGGAAATTGCCCCTGCCTATTGGAGCCTTCACAGTTTCTTATCCCAATCGGTTTCATTGTCTTAATTTGCTGATACAAGTTTATATCTCATTCTGCTCTGTCCTTTAAAGGAGAGGCTTTCAAACTTTTCGAATTAGTCCACAGTATAAAATGCATTTGGCCTCCCTCTCTTTTGTCTCTCTATACACACACACACACACACATACATACACACACACACTTACGTTATAAACGTACAAAAAACCCCAAAAAGTGTTATAGGAAACAACACTATTCTTCTAAACACTATTTACTATATTCTTTTCTATTTTTTTTAAACAAATATTGATTGTGACCCACTAAATACACTTTAAGAACACTCTTGGGTTGTACCTGGTGTTTGAAAAACAATGCGAAGCCTTTCCACTCAATACCCTGAGATTTTGTTAGGAATTCACATTTGCAGGCTTCCTAGACCTGTTGAATTATCATCTGTTTTTATCAAGAGCCCCACATGATTGCTATGCAGTTTAGCATTTGAGAAGCATGGAGCTGAAGAACTCTTGGTCCTAAAAACTTTAACTCATTTCAATAACCTTGATGGTTTGAGTGTACAGAGTGTGGTATCTAAAAGCGGGACAGAGAGAGCAAAGAGTGTACTAAGGAGCTTTACAGTACTTAGGAAATAAGTACTTAGAGGAAAAGAGAAGGATCTGTGGCAAATTTCATCAAAAAATCCCCCAATAGCTGCCATCTTAGTGATGGGGGCAGTAAATGGTATAGAAGGAGGAGCCCATGAGGGGATGAAATGATCAGGGAAAACTTCATGGAGGAAGAATACCATGAGTTGGAACTTGAAGCATAGATATAGAATTCATCAAGTGTGAGAGAAAAAAGCATTCCAACCGGAGCAGTAGCATAAGCAAAGGCACTGAGGTTGACATATGCATGGTGTATACAGGAAACACAATGCCTACCTGGAACAGAGGGTCTATGTTGAGGAGTAATGCAAAACAAGACTGGAAGAACAAGTGGGCACAGAAATCAGTCTTGCATGTTAAAACATGAGCCATACATCCGTTTACATTACATACATCTTGGGGAGAAAATTTCTTAGTAACCCATGTTTACAGATTATTCATATATTTAATGACATACTTTTCCCCTTCCTGGCAAAGAGAAGTGACATAGAACCTAGATTCTGTCCCTTCAGGCTTATAAAGAGGACATACATTTCAACCCAAAGCAATAATAGAAATTCCTAATTGTGTAAAAAGGGCTAACAGGCGTTGGAGTTGAACAGCCAATGAAAGCTCTCTTCTTTGGAGAATTTTCACTTTTTTTTTCATTTTCAAACTTATTCTCACTTTTGAATGATGCTGACACACTTTCTGAACTCTCTAGACCAAAGATTGTAAATGCGTAACCTATGATGCCATGGATAACAGAGCTTCTCTTAAGGCCATGGATAACATAGCTCATTGATCTGTCTTCTTGCTTGCTAGGTCTGTGCTTGACCTCAGAATCCTGCTAACACAATGATGATAGAATAAAAAATGAATCTATTAGGCAATCTCAATCTAAGCAATTTTAACTTGGGCTCATGTGTCCTCAGCACTTGAGTCACTCCATGGGATTTGCCTGACTGCTGCTCGCCTTTGTGTACATTTGTTCACAGTGTTGGTGCTAGACACTTTGACTTCATGAAAACATGAAGCCCTTGACTCTTTACGCCATCAGAAATCATGGATTAAGGAAAAGGAAATGTCTTATTTAGCTCAAAAACTATCAGTGCGGCAATTTGTATTATAGTCAGGCCGTGGCGTATATTATGTGACAATGTGGTGTTGACCACATAAACATGTTAAGTCCCCTGTTCACAGATGTGGGCTTACCTTTCCATTGATCATAGCAAATGGACCCTGACCAAGGAGAGAACCCAGGAGAGGCTTTGCAAAAAGTTTGAAAGTTCTATGTATCGTAGTGTGATACATAGGGGAGGCTGAAGAAAGACCACAGTCTTTCCAATCAGGAGGTTTCTGTGATGGAACCAGCTTGTCTGAGGCTTTCCACATTACCATTCTAAATGTCCACATTTACAAATGCTAATAGCAGAGCTAAATGGTGAGGCCAGCTGCCCCAGGCTTTAGGAAGCATACCTGAGTGATGACAGAGGCGGAGTATGTATTTGGTCAAACAATGAACTAAAGGTGGGGCCCCAAGTGTTTTTTTGTGGGAGTCAAGGTTCAGCTACAGGGAAACAAGACTGAAGGGGTATGATAATTCTGTGGGAGTTGGAAACCAGGATAAACTTGTTCTTGAAGGAGCCTGATGAATGAGGCAAGGAGTTCTGAGAGATGGAAACACAGAAAGAGAGAGACTCAGAGATCCAGAGACACAGATGGGCACAAAGAGTGAGAGATACATAAGTCAAGAGCTGTAGAAAGAGAGGTATACAGACCTAGAGACAAGAGAAAGGCACAGCGGCTCATGTAGATAGCCAGAGGCACCTAGGGACAGTGACCTAGGGAACACAAATAGAGACCCAATCAGAGTGGTCCAGAGACAGAGGCAGAGAAACCAAAGTGAGAGAAAGATACAGACCCACAGAGCATGACATGGGTCAATGCACCCAGGGCTGTCAGAGACGTGAGAGACCCGAGGGCAGAGTCACGGATGGGGAGATGGGGGCTGGGAGGCAAATTGCGTCTCATTCCAGAAGAGGTCCTCTCCAGTCCCCAGGTCAGCACAGTACACAAATGGCTGTAAAACCGAAAGAGCATCATTGCTCCTCCAGTGGTTGGGGCTCAGGGAATGTTTGATTTGGACTGGGAACCAAAGCTCAGAGACTGACTAGAAAAACTATTTCATGGATAAGAGCTTGAGGGGGACTTGAACGCCTGGGCAGAGATTCCAAACCAGAGGCTCTCTCAGGAGGGCTCATCTCGGAGTGGAATCAAGCTTGACTCTGCACAAACTGTGGTTACTCTTGCATCCTCTATACATCATAAAATGCTGCTTCAGGGTAATTGTCTTTGGACTGTAGTTGCCATTGACAACCTACCATTGTGGGTTGGGACAGGAGACAGAGAAGGTCACTTTCGGGAAGCTATAACTCTAGGAAAAAGTCCCAAACTTTGGGGGAATGTAAAAAAAAGATCTTTGTTTCATTAGTTATTTCCTGTCTATTCCATTGCTCAGATGCTGCCTCTAACCAATGTCAATTTGTCCCAGCGGTAAAAACTTTTGTTAAGAGGACTGAGTGAGTCTGAGGGTAATAAATACAAGTACGTCACCAGTGTTGGTGTGGTGGGCTGAAGTCAGCGACCTTGAGTTCTGGTCTTGGCTTTGACCCAACTTGGGACAATTCAGATATTTAGACATCCGCTCTTTGTCAAGTGCTGAGCTTGGATGGAAGAGACAAATACGCGTAACCTACTGCCCTGCCCCTAAGGAGATCACTGTCAAAAACAGTGTGCTGTGCTCAGCCTAGATCAGGTGGCCAAACCTCTTAGGGCTTTAGGACTGACATCTAGAAAATGATTCTAAGATTATGTAGAGAATTAACCCAAAGTACAGACTCAACTGGTGGGGGGTCAGAATCATACGAGCAATCACATGAGACCTAGGCAACTTTAGATATTTACAACGAGAAAGCAAACCATGGATGAATTAGAAGAATTTCGTGCCATTAAGATTTTCAAAACTGCTTTGATGCCATTTTGAAAAACTATACAAAAGCAGAACTCATTCTTATTTGATTGTGAATCACTTATGTTTTTAGCTCAGTAGAATTACTGGCTTCCACCCCTGTTCCTTCCTTACTATTCCCAGGTCCTCACTCTAGTTTCTTATACACCAATCTGTAAACTCTCTCACTCATTAGTTTTATTGTCTCTGGACTCATTACTATTGATCATGCTCAACTACCAGATTAATCTACCTTAAAAAAACCCCACGATGACCATGTAGTTCCACGTTCCTATAAACATTCAATGATTACATATTGTCAAATGATGTTTGACCAAAGTCCAAACTCAATCTATTTAAGGCCTTCCGGAATTTGGATCAATCTAAATATTCAAATTTTAATACAGGGCAACAGGATAGCCTGGGAAAGACCAGACCCAGAACCTGCTTTGAGAACGAACAAGAAGCAGATGATGAAAATGTATGCTACCAGAAAGTGAGAGCAAAATTATATGCATGGTATGAGCGCAATTCAATCTACGTGCACGTGCGTGTGCGTGTGTGTGTGTGTTTACAGAAAAATATTTTTTAAAGACTGGAGAGAAGTTGAGCAATATGTCATTTTGGGTGGTGGTACAGGGCTGACATTTTTGGTGCTTTTCTTTATTCACCAAATTTTCAATAATTAATACATTTTATTATTATTTTAAAGTGTTTATTATAAATAATTCCAAATATACAAGAAAGTAGAAAACTGAGTGTAAATAATACCCACATTTAAATAATACCCATATTTTAGGTGGAATAATTTTTAACTTTTTGCCAGATTTCCTTCATATATTTTTGGACGAATGTTTTAAAAGTAAGTTACAGATATCATAGCACTTTAATCTTAAGTAATTCAGCATGTGTCTCTAAAAAGCAACACTCTCTTACATAGCTATACTTTTATCAAAACAAATTAAGTTGTTGCCTTTAGGCTTTTTAAATTTTTTTTTTTTTTTTGCGGTACGCGGGCCTCTCACTGTTGTGGCCTCTCCCGTTGCGGAGCACAGAGCTCCGGACGCGCAGGCTCAATGGCCATGGCTCACGGGCCCAGCCGCTCCGCAGCATGTGGGATCTTCCCGGACCGGGACACGAACCCGTGTCCCCTGCATCGGCAGGTGGACTCTCAACCACTGTGCCACCAGAGAAGCCCAAACTTAAATATTTTTGAGCAAAGAAAGTCTAACAACAGATAACAGGAGCAGGCACTAGTAGTTGGGGAAGCAAGACCACAGGGAATCTGTAGGTGACCGAGTGACAGCCAAGACTTGGCTACGTGAGCTGTGGTTGGGTTCAGACAGGTCCACCTCAGGGAGGAGTAGCCAGAGCATGGGGGCTCAGACTAGGAATTTATCGTAGTTGACAGGATCATTGAGAGGAGTTGGTGGGAGCAAGAAATTAACCCAGGCTTAAAAAAAAAACAACAAAAAAACAGGCTAAGTGTATGGTTATGACACTAGAAACTAGAAGAGGAAAGCCAGGTGGAAGCTTTCTCATAGAATGTAGCTGAAGGTGGGCACTCTGAGAGGTAAAGACCACAGCAAGACTGAACGATGAGTAACTGCTGGGTCCCAGGGACTGGGACGGTCTGAGTCCATGTGGACACTTTTTATTTTCTGAATATTCATATGTTTTGCCACTTTTACTGCTTTATTCATGCCATTTTCTCTTTAGAAAATGTCTTCTTCTCTGCCTTCAACTGACAAAAATCCTACGGGTTCCAAGGCCATCTTCTCCACATCCAATGATCTCCTCCTTTCTTGCCATCTGCTGTGTTCTTTATGTAGACACTGCAATGACCCTCAGTCCCTCTATCCTGCGTTCTAACTCCACCCACTCATGCATTCTCTGTCCTCTACACTGTAAACTCCTTGAGGGGACAACCACTTCTTACTGTCAGTAACTCCCACACTGCCTTGCATAATGTCATCATTCAACAGATAGATCTATGAATAAATGGAAAAGAGAATGAATGAAACAAAGTGACCCCACTCGATGTGGAGAACGTGTGTGGCTGGATTTCCACATGTAAGTAGAAGGAAGTCACCGTTACCCATAGAGGAACAGAAGCACAACAACTGAAGAGGAAATTCGCTCGAGTCCAAGCAAGATCAAACTGTACACTAGTTACATACTCTCGCTCGGCCACAAGAGAATCACCTTCCATTTTTAGAGTCCAAGATTACGGAATTGTGCCCAGAAGAGGAACAAGCTTTTTTGCTCTACTTGGTGTCAGCTCTGTAAACAGCTTCCTTTAAAGCTTTGAATTTACTATGCTTTTCTGAGCCTATTCGATTTGCCTAGCCCCAAAGAAAGGAATCTACACACAATTCAAAAAAGTTCTGATGAATTAGGATATTGATCTGGCTTTGTATATGCATGTCTGTTACGTGAAGAATGTGAAAGAATAATGTCTTTTAGTAAAACAATGCGTTGGTGGTAGCAATCACAGAACTACTTTTTCTCTCAGTTCTCACTAGCACTAACAGTGCTGATATAATAAGCAGGAAGTTGTGTTAGTGGAGAAGCATGTGGGCTCTGGGGCCAAACTCCTGGGTTTGAAGGTTTATGAATGTGTCATCTTGAGCATATGATAAAAGTTCTGTCCTTCGTTTTTCTCATTTGTGAGCAGAAATGTCACTAGTGGTAGTAACTCCCTGGCAGTGATGTGTGAATTTAATAAGTCATACAAGCAAAAGGCTTAAAATAGTGCCTGGCACATGGTGAGCATCCAACCCTTACTAAATTGCCGTTCTTAGAAGGTGTACCTTCTTCCATCGGTGGAGAGAGAGTCAGCTCTGGAGTACGTGCCTAGGCACTCTCGGGGCACCACCTATGAGGTCTGTGACCTGGACAGTTCACTTGACCAATCTGAAGTCGCCTTCTGCATCTATAAGATGAGTATAATCCTACTGTATTGATGGTGTTATTGTGAAGGCCAAACTCTGTGAACGACCTGGCGCCGGCCAATGACCCTGGTATGGTGGAATAAGCATGGCCTTGGGACCCAGATTCTCTGGGACTCCAGGCAGCTTGATTTCTCTGCTAATGAGTCTCCTCATGTGTAAAGCTGGAACGTAGATACCTTTTGAAGGCCAGAGCTCCTGTATGCAAAATGTCTGCCTCTTCATAAGACCGCGCTTTGGTGATTGTTACTTATCCCCTGGGTCGTCAGCAAACCACCACGTGAGGGCCAGTTCCTACCAGGGTACACGTTTTGGTGTAGACTGTGAGCCGAGCATGGTTTTACATTTTTAAGTGGTTAGGGGAAAAAAAGAAGAATATTTTATGACTCGTGACAATTGTATGAAATTCAAATTTCAGCGTCCTTAAATAATATTTTGTTTGAACACCGTCACGGTCATCTGTTTCTGTGTTATCTATGGCTGTTTTTGCATGACAATGACAGATGTGAGTAGCTGAAGCAGAAATCATACAGCCTGCGAAGCCTAAAATATTTACTACCTGGCTTCTGACAAAAAAAGTTTGCTGATCCCTGATCTGCTCCAACCTTCTCTTATATGGGAAGCAGCAGAGAAATTAGTTTTTAATTAATTTACTTAAATATCCAGAGCTTCGAGTCTACTTTCTTGACTCTGACAGCACAGCCAAACACAGACACTTCCTTATAAAATTTGAGACGGGAAAATATATAAAAAAGGGAACATTTATTATATTTCTTGCTTGAAGGAATATGTCTGAGTAGATAATTTGAATATCTAAAGATATGCTAAAATATTTTTATTTCACAGTATCCCTTTTGTGTCTGTAGTTATGTAGTTTGTAGTTACATACAAAACTACATGGTTTTGTAGGAACCTTTGTTAGAATCAAAGAATTGCTGGAATCATCAATTATTAACTGATTAGCAATTCTATCCTAGTTTGTTCCTTAAGGGGTGCCTCAAATATTCACTATTTGTTTCACAGCCCCCTCGCTTCATTATGGAAGCCACACACAGCCTGCCTTTCTGTTCCCAGTACACCTCCTGCTTCTCACCGACCGTTCTCCACAGCCTTTGCCCCTCCCTCCCCCATCCCATTCGGCCAACGTGTACATACGTGAAGCTGAGCAACCATTGCAAATTGTGTTATTTCCCCTTTGCTTCTGGAAGCATTAATATGTTTAGGATGAAGGAAACTAAGTGTCTTTAAACTGATACTCTGCATGTGAGACACAGAAATGCATCTGAGTTGCTTGATTTAGGTACTTTAGAAAGAATGTCTTCTGAGCAAGTCGTGTGTGTCCTAGAAAGGCAGGGGATGGATTTGCTGCAATGCAGGGTTTAATCTGCAGAGCTTACAGATGCCAGAACCTGAAGAAAAATGGGACCAAAGAACAAAGATCCCATCTCTTTAATTTAACCACCACCTTGTCTGTCTGTATCTATCAAAAATACAAAGGTAAGAACCTACCTAACTACTCAGATAACCTATTAAAAACGATTTCAAAATGAAGGCATTAAAACCAGCCACTTTTTATCTATCAACTGCTTTAAACCATTTTGTTTTTAAGGAGCGTTTTAAAAACTGAATTAATTAGAAGTTTGGGGGTAGATTATACCTAACCAGTAGCCTAGAGGTTCAAAGAAGAAGTTTCATTTTATTCAGAATTCTGCCAGAGGCAACAGGTCATTTTCAAGTTTGCTCAGATCTTATGACCTATGAGAGGTATATCAGGATTGTCCTAGAGGCACAGGTACTAACTCAAGTCCATTATTAAATTCTCAGGAATTTTGTAGTTAAACCCTTGGCAGCTTGAAAATGCCTGTGATTGGAGTATTTATACCAGGGAAACAGGCAGACTCTTGAATCAGGGCTATCCCTCACCCAGGTGGTTTAACTAACACACCACTGAGTATATTTTAAAAAATGCTTCTGAGGTTTCTTACTGGGGGGACGAAAATGTTCTAAAATTGATTTATGGTGATGGCTGTACTACTCTTTAAAGGCACTACAGGTTACTGAATTGTACACTGGAAATGAGTGAGCTCTATGATCTATAAAATATACCTCAATAAAATTGTTAAACAAAATGCTCCCAAACCCACAGACGAAATGTCAACGTTTATTAATGGCTTTAAGATTCAGGTACATATCCAACAAATAAGCGCACATTTACTCAGTGCTTCTGTTGGATTTCTATTCTATGCAGTGATTCTCAACCTTGGTCTTGCTCTGAAATCACTTGGAAAGTTTAAAAAGAAAACGCTCACCCCCAAGATACTGATGTCATTTGTCTGGTGTGTGGCCTGGGCAGGAATTTTAAAAAACTCCTTGGGTAATTCTAGTGCACAGCCAAGGTTAAGAACCGCAACCGTAGAGCAATTGCCTGTTACAGAAACCATCTTCCAATGTTTAAGACATTTCCAGACTTTATGAAATAGTGAAGTAAGCACCTTTTTGGGGTGTTTCTGGGTTGAATTGAATGTCCATCTCTGCACACGGAGGGAAGACACAGTTCTGTTTCCTAGTGGGTTTTACCTAAGGTTGCTTCCTGCTACGGGCACTAAGGTGGGGAGAAGAGACAGTGTTTAGCTCATCTTTGTCATCCAAGTGAGTGTTAAGGGTACTCAAGCACAGAGCCTAGGCTCAAAGATGGTTGAATTAAAGGACCAGAGCTGAATATTTCCTTTGTCTCTCTTCTCCTCTGTGGCTTCCTACCGATCGTGGGCTGGGAATCCACATAACCAAACACATAACGAATGATAGTTTAATAATTTCATACGGATCTAAGTGAGAGCCAGGGTCCAGCCTTAGTGCCTGGACTCTGTGACACCCGCTTTGGACACTCAGGGAACATTTTACCTCTGCAGTTTGGGGATTTGGTCTAGAAGGCTAAAGGTGTCCTGGAGCTCTGACTCCCTATAAGGGGAGTTTACTTTACTGAAAAGTCTAGCTGTTACGTTTGATTTACCTTATGAAGGTAAAGTTCAATTCTGAGACCTCAAGTTTAAAATCTAAAGACAGGACTTATTGAGAACGCTTACAACACCCCAAAATACAATCTCTGCAGTCTTGACGCAGAGAGATTTCATCCCTATTTTAGTTTTTCTCTGGATAAGGACATAGACTTGGCAGATTGGAATCCTGATTGGTAACTGATGTGTGACCGCAGGCAAGTTATTCAATCCCTTTGGTGCTTGTTTTCTTCCTTTGTGAGATGGAGATGATCACAGCTCTTGAGTGTTTGTGAAGATTAGAGCTATTTAGTGAGACAGCAGGTGCAGGTGTCGCCCCTTAGGAATCACAGGTGTCAAAATCAGCCTCACCAGGCTATTCCCGGTGCTTCAGGGGAAAGGAGCAGTTTCTGTAGGAAATCCCCTACGCCTCTCTTGTGTAACATTTGCTTCTTTTATTAAGTATCCTGATGAGTTGTCGCATCTGGTCCCTTCTTAAAGACAGGACCACAGTGCCTCTTCCTACCTAAATGTGTAACCTGTCTGGGGCAGAGTGTTTATCCTCTTCCTGACTTGTTAGTACTTAAAAGGCTCAAGGTTGCCCTAAAAGACATACATGCATACAAGAGCTCACAAACGCAGTGTCAGGAGAAAGAAACACACATGGGACACTGCTGTAGACACTTCCTCGTTCGTTCTCTTTTGAAAAAGTCCCTCTCCCTTACTGTAGGGTCTAGGCTTTCTGTTTATCTCACCAGCAGCGCAGCCCTCTTACTGTCAGTAGCTTGGAGCTCAGAACTTTTTATAGCACATTTATTCATAGACCAGATCAATAACAAGGAAACCCAGCAACAACCGCGACTACAGCCCAATTCTGTCCCTAAAATCTCAAAGAACATCCAGCATTTGATTTTTTTGTCCCATTTTCTCCACCTACTTGTTTTCACATGTGGAAAGGTAATCCATACTTTCACAATGGAATTGGGCCCCCACAGACACAGATGAGTAAAGTGGAAAGGATAGAAGATTGGGGTGTCAGAGAGAAGGAGTGCTAAAGAGAATCGTTCATCAAGATGAGCATTTGCGTAGGGGTGAGGAGTTAAGGTTCACCCAACAAGCACCTGGAAAAGGGGACCTGCCCACTTACCCCAAGTCCTGGAGCAGCTCAGCTTCTCCGTCCGACCTGCTCCACAGATCTGAAGGATCCTGGATGCTCATTTTCCCTTCTGGAGATTCTGCTCTGCCCATTCGCACCCCTCGCGTCCGCTAAGCCCCTGCGAGGTGCTCTGGGTGAGAGGCAGAGAGAGACACGTCCTGCTGCCCCTCACGCCCTCCTCTCCCCGCTGAGAGAGAAGCCAGCTGTAGCTGAGTCTCCAACCAGCAAGGAAGTGAAACCTGCTTACTCCTCCCACCGACACTCCCCACTTAGGTGCTGGCAGGAGTGCTGCCTCCGTCAGGAAACATGCAAAGCTAGGTAGCACCTCTGAGGACACCCACACTGCATCCTGCCGCACGCAGCTTCTGGCAAAGGAAATAAAGATCAAACTGCTCCAACTGAGAGTGACTCTTAATTCCAACTCTCTTCGTGAGGCCAAAGCATAGTTTTTCCTTAGTGCTATTTGCCTCCGGTTTGTCCAGGAGGCACTCCATCACCTACACCTTCCGTCTCACACACAAACATAAGGAACGTCGAGGAAGCTTCTGGATCTGGAACATCTTTCAAAGGGGTAAAGAAATCAGACTCAAGCCACTAGCTTCCATCAGGAAGTCTGGCTTTTAGCACTTTCTCAGTAGTTCTGCTTCAATCACCTAAGCTTTCCAGCATACCCTTGACGTTCAGGTTGAGCACGATTCAGAGACAATTATCGTTCCTCCGTGGAAGAAGGATTGGGTGAGAAGAAGGTAGGAAAAGCTGCAGGGGGGCCAGCCAGGTGCCCAGCTAACAGGGCAGGTTAGAACTCCTGGAGTCTTCGAGTTCCACTTCCTTCCCTGGGCTTATTCACAGCTGGTATTGCTCTGGGTCCAGACTCATGTGTAGAGAATGCCAGCTGCCGAAAAGTCCAGAAGGGAAACTGTCATCACTCTGAATGCTGGGGAATTGGACAAAGTACCGTAATGAATGAACAAAGAACATATGTTGCTTCCTGTGTTCTGTGTATGTAACCTGCAGGAGAGAGTATGCTTCTCTCTCTCGCTTGTTCTCTCTCTGTCTCTCCCTCTTCACACCTGACTCACTCAAGGTTCACCTGGGTGCTCTATAACTCACTTCTCCCAGTGTGTCTTGAGGACCAGCAGGGTCCCCAGGAGCTTGTTAGAATGCAGAATTTGGGTTCATCCCAGCGCCTCTGAACCAGTATTTGCATTTAAACAAGATCCCCAAGTTGACTCCTGTGCGAGTTAAAGTTCGAGGAGACCGCTTTATAGGAAACCAAGATAGCAGAGCTGTTCCAAGAGGAGGGGCTGGTCGGCACCTGGCATTATTCCAGCTTTTCTTACAGTCCTTCCCTATGATCTGTTTGTCAGTGATGTGTGAGACCCTGGCTTACTCTGCCTGCCAGGGAGAGATTCCTGAGTGGAGACTGAGCTCTGATTATGGTACATCAACGTTTAAAATTCTCTTGGCTACAGTTCGGAGAGAAGCACAGTGTCCACCTGCAGCAGAGGCCAGTCCTGGCCAGGAAGGTGCTGAATGTGAACACAGCAGAGATAGGGGGAGAGCCGGGCAGAGTTCTTGTTTCCTTTCTACAACTCTTTGTTCAGGGTTTTAGTAACTATTCCGTTCCTGTTTAAGCAAATTCTGGTTGTTCTTTTGCTTAACTTTTTTTTTAGGAAAGTAGCAGAATTTACTAAGACAACCCTCATCCCCTTTTCTTTTTTTAAAAAACATATTTTTATTTTTTACTTTTTTAAACATCTTTATAACTGCTTTACAATGTTGTGTTAGTTCCTGCTGTTTAACAAAGTGAATCAGCCATATGCATACATATATCCCCATATCTCCTCCCTCTTGCGTCTCCCTCCCACCCTCCCCATCCCACCCCTCTAGGTGGTCACAAAGCACCAAGCTGACCTCCCTGTTCTATGTGGCTGCTTCCCACTAGCTATCTATTTTACATTTGCTAGTGTATATATGTCCATGCCACTCTCTCACTTCGTCCCAGCTTACCATTCCCCTCCCCGTGTCCTCAAGTCCATTCTCTACGTCTGCATCTTTATTCCTGTCCTGCCCCTAGGTTCTTCAGAACTTTTTTTTTTTTAGATTCCATATATATGTGTTAGCATACGGTATTTGTTTTTCTCTTTCTGACTTACTTCACTCTGTATGACGCTCATCCCCTTCAATCTTCCTGTCCCCTCCCTTTCTCATTTTGCTATCCCATCTGTTGTCCTTTCCTTTGATGTCATTCCTTCTTTTTGTCACTTATTCCGTGTTCCCCAGGACCCCTCCCACCCCTCTGCTCCACTAAGTCCGCATGCTTTCAGCGTCATAGGGGAACCAGTTGCCGCAGAATTACTAGATGGTTTCAGTAAAATGCTGGACAGTCATAAAATATTTGGTAATATTTTTTATATTAGATGGGTCACATGCTACATTATTTCTTTTAATTAAAGAAACTGCTACTTTTGCTTTCAAACACTTTGCAAACAAGCACAAAGAATATTTTTTAAAAGCACATAGTTCACTTCTTATTTATTTCATTATTCTATTTTCAATGATGCTTGTTCATGGAACTGAATTCTTTCCACACTGTATTGCACATAGAAATGGGCACAATCGAGCGTTTTAACAATTTTGGAACATCTTATTTTTTGTTGGAAAAATATTTTTTTTTCAAGAAATGTTATAAATGTTATCAAGATAGTCATCGTCGGGATGACTATCACACTCAAATCATCAATTTTCTCATAAAGAGGCTTCAGGGAGAGCTATTTTGTCCAGATTTGAATTTTCTTTTCTTTTTCTTTTTTTCAGGATCTTAGTTCCCTGGTCAGGGATTGAACCTGGGCCCCAGCAGTGAAAGCACCAAGTCCTAACCACTGGACTGCCAGGGAATTCCCCAGATTTGAATTTCTAACATTTGGGACTACTCTAAGAAGAACTTTTTCAAAAGAAATAGTTCCATGTGGTTTTTTTTCTTATAATTTTTCAAGAAACTTTTTCTTTTTAAAATTTTTTTAAATTAATTTTTATTGGAGTATAGTTGATTTACAATGTTGTGCTAGTTTCAGGTGTACAGCAAAGTGAATCAGTTATATATATATACATATATCCACTCTTTTTAAGATTCTTTTCCCATATAGGCCATTACAGAGTATTGAGTAGAGTTCCCTGTGCTATACAGTAGGTCCTTATTAGTTATCTATTTTATGTATAGTAATGTATATATGTCGATCCCAATCTCCCAGTTTATCCCTTCCCTTCTTTCCCCCTTGGTAACCATAAGTTTGTTTTCTACATCTGTGACTCTATTTCTGTTTTGTAAATAGGTTCATTTGTACCCTTTTTTCAGATTCTACATATAAGCGATATTACATGATATTTGTCTTTCTCTGTCTGACTTACTTTACTCAGTATGACAAACTCTAGGTCCACCTATGTCACTGCAAATGGCATTATTTTGTTCTTTTTTATGGCTAATACTCCACTGTATATACGTACCTCATCTTCCTGATCCATTCCTCCGGGCTGAAGACACTTTTAAATCTTTTCCTAATTTATTCGTCTCTACAGAAAGCTCACATATCACAGCGTTGCTTCACACCTGCTTACCTGGCAATGGCAGCTCTACTCATGCTCTTCACAGCACAGAGGGAATGGTCCTTTAGCTCCTTTGGTTGGTTAACTGTTAACTGTTACATAAGCATGATCTCTTCTCCATCATTGATGCTGGTGGGAAAGAAAGGATACATGCTGTAAAGGGAAACCATGGCTTGGGAATACCATGGACTGAGGTTACCATAGCTTGGGGTTGAGGGACCCTTACTCTGTTTCCCACTGGCTGTTCTCCCCACCCATGAAAAAAGAAGAAATTATCATTTCATATTAAATTGGAACAGAGGAACAGCAGAGGAAGAAAGAACTAACCATTGTTTCTCAGCTGCAGGCCGACTTTCCAAAGGGAAGTCTTCCAGCTCTCCTCCTAATTCTGTGGCCAGCTCACAGCTGCCATATTGCTTTTAAAAGTATGCCAGCTGGGGCTTCCCTGGTGGCGCAGTGGTTGAGAGTCCGCCTGCCGATGCAGGGGACACGGCTTCGTGCCCTGGTCCGGGAAGGTCCCGCTGTGCCACGGAGCGGCTGGGCCCGTGAGCCATGGCCGCTGAGCCTGCGCGTCCGGAGCCTGTGCTCCGCGACGGGAGAGGCCGCAGCAGTGAGAGGCCCGCGTACCACAAAAAAAAAAAAAAAAAAAAAAAAAAAAAGTATGCCAGCTAGAGTTTTATTTCAAGCTGCCACTTCTGTGTTCTCTGCCACAATTATGTGATCACTTACTACAGTATCAAAGGCCAAGGCAATTGGTTGTCTTGAATTAACTGGGACCCTATTTCGTTTTCTTCTCTCGTCTAGATAACCAGTCCTAGCTTCTTTATTGGATAAAGCTGTCTGTATGCGGCTATAACTCGCCAACTTCCAGGTATAAACTTCACTCTAATCCCTTCCTCTCTCAGGAGAGCAGAAAACCAGAAACAAATGAAAAGATTTTCTCTGAAGGGGAAAGGAAGGATATAAACACGTTGGATTTTACTTTCCTAAGCATTCCTACAGAAAATATGGTTTCCTCAGTGATTTAAAGTTCTGAAAAAATAGCATCAGCAGACCCAAGGTGTAGGCTCTCAGACGCTCAGGAAATAGTTCATAAAGGTAAATTTTAGTCATTGAGAAATACAAAGCAGCCAAGTGGTGGTGTCAGCTAAGCCTGGGGTAGAGGTGACACTGCATGACTTTTTTTTTTTTTTTTTTCTGGTACTGGGGCCTCTCACTGCTGTGGCCTCTCCCGCTGCGGCGCACAGGCTCCGGACGCGCAGGCTCAGCGGCCATGGCTCACGGGCCCAGCCGCTCCGTGGCATGTGGGATCTTCCCGGACCGGGACACGAACCCGCGTCCCCTGCATCGGCAGGTGGACTCCCAACCACTGCGTCACCCGGGAAGCCTGACAATTTCTTAAATGCTTCTTAATATTCTTTGTGTATCTTCTAAGATATAAAATATCACTTCGATAATTAGGAGATATGAAGTAGAAAACCTCTTTTTAAAAAATTAGAAAGGAGCGTGCTCTTAGTCACCTAACATTAAATCAGAGGTCAGACAGGGTAGAAAGCAGGGGATGGGGTAGGGTGGGTCTGGGGAGTGGGGATGGCCTACCCCTGCCAAGAGGAGCATCTTATCACTGAGGTCGTTCGGAATTGCTGGTGGCTGACTTCTCATGGGGTTTATCATTGTTTCTCATTTCTTACTGGCTATCCTTGGGGTTGGATTGCTCTCACCCCCTCATTTACCCTGCCTTTGTAGCTACTGATACAGGGATTCTTGTATTTGGAGGAAATCGCTTTTAAGATTCCTTTAAACTTTGAGATATTCGGACTTTCTGGAACAATCCTGCAGGGTTGCTGAAGCTCTCCTGCCCACAAGCAGTACGCATTATGCTTTGTGTTGAAGCTGGGGACCATTGCATTCAACAGAACACCTCTTATCGCTGTGATCAATATGCCTTCAAATAGAGCGGTGTTTGTAATAATTTTAAGAAAGCACGTGTACATGTGGTTTAAGAAGAGTGCTTTGTTTTATGTGTCTCCGACTAATTTCCTAGAACGGCAGTATGACTTTGTTCTCAAGTAGTGCAAGCAGATTAAGTGATATTATGTTCCCTTCCGCAAAGTCCTTACTTCAGCGCTCTCTGCCATTTTAACAGACTAGGTCTCAAAAATAAGCAAACATCTGCCTTCGAGGGTTAACGGGACAGGTGCTCTTTGAGCTGGTGAAGGGTGGCACCGTCTGTATGGAAAGGTCATGCTTAACTGTCTTTGCACTGATTGCTGAATAGTGAAAGCACGGACTGAAGTGAAACCTCAAACACACCAGCTTTTGTTTTCCAGCTTGCAAAATTTAGCTGCTACCTCAACAAAGTGAAACTATGTCAGGTTACACACCTTTAGATCTTGTGGGCCTTATTTTAATACTTTTTGTCTTGGTCTGAGTTCATTTGAAAAGATTGCTGTACTAACTAATAGGGGCAAATAGCAAAGAGCAAAAATTATTTGACCAGCTGGCCAGCTGAGATATTTCTGAGATATTCTAGCTTCTCTGGAGGCTCCAGGGCAGAACCAGGTTATGAAAATGGGTCAGCCTTGAAATCACCCATAATGCTGTGGGAGTGGCAATGGGGAGTGCAGAGGGAATGGAGTAGCTCAGCTATAATTTCAAAATGTTTGGTCCCCCTTAGGGTGGAAATTAATCAACAGGAGAGGTCTTAGAACTTTTCGTGGAGAGCATCTTAGAGAGAATCTATTTCAACTCCCCTGTTTAACACGTTGGGCAAATGGGTTGGAACATAATAAAGTACTTGTCTGAGGTCCGGCAGCTGGTCAGTGGTGGAGCTGAGTGAATCTGACTTAGCTCACGGTTCTTTCCTTACTGATTCCAGTGATTCAAAAGCCAGCAAACTTCAGTGTTTTTAAGTCACAAAATGCTTTCTGGGCTAGAATTAAATTCATACAAATTTATATTTTATATATGACATGCAAACACACACACACACACAAACACACACACACACATATGATATATATTATTTGTCCATTTGGAGCCTGCATGGAATGAAGATAAACTCTCAAGTGAAAACCAAGGTTTCATGTCCTTATATAACTCTTTTTGAAACTGAATCAATAAAAGTATATTTCTTAAAATAGACCTTATGATAGAAGCTGTAAGAGTTGACATGATAGAAAAATATAACTTTATTCTAGTTACCGGGTGCTTTAACTTGCAGATCAGCCCTGCCATCGGGGAGCTTTCGGCCCCCCCTCTCCTTCACCTCCACTGGGCAGGACTCCTGTGGTGAGGATATGCCGCCACTAGGTGGCAGTCATACCGTACCGGTTAGGGGGTTCTGCGGCGGCTGCTTCATCCAGAGCGGAGATTAGATCCATTGCTTTTTCCTCTTATCTATAAAAGTATGCATAGCTCTTTATTAAAGAAGCCGAATTTAAGCACTACTACCCAACACCTCATTTGTAGAAGATATACTAAAAACCAAACCATTAAATGATTCAAGTAACGTTCATTACCTCCCTCATCGGGCTTTAAATGGTTCCGTTCATTATTCTGCCCTCCTTGCCTTTAAAGCTTTCCGACCCTTACCAAAAGGATTTGAATGAGTAAAAAGAGATTTGAACCTAAAACTTCAATTGTATACCTAGAAATGATTTTTGTTCCTGCAATTACAATATATTTTAAGCACTTACTTCCCCCCGCCCCAGTTAGTAAATATAAATCTTCAAAGCATCTAATTTTTCATGTAAAATAAAGCATGTGGGTGACTATCAAACTGCTAAAGTAGAAGTCTTTTATTATTAACTGTTAACTATTAAACGGCTAGAGCAGAATCCTTTCACGGAATGAAGTTACATTTCAGGGACTTCCCTAGTGGCCCAGTGGTTACGAATACGCCTGCCAATGCAGGGGACACGGGTTCGAGCCCTGGTCCGGGAAGATCCCACATGCCGCGGAGCAGCTAAAGCCCATGCACCACAACTACTGAACCTGCGCCCTAGAGCCGGCGAGCCACAGCTACTGAGCCCACATGCCACAACTACTGAAGCCCGTGCGCCTAGAGCCCGTGCTCTGCAACAAAGAGAGGCCACCGCAATGAGAAGCCCACGCACTGCAATGAAGAGTAATCCCCGCTCGCCACAACTAGAGGAAACTTGCATGCAGCAACAAATTGAGAGTGGCGCTCATTGACAGAGAACATGATTTGGCCACAGCAAGAATTTTGAAGTAGATTGTTTGTCACTGCTCCTTTCTGGCCTATAGGTCTCTGGTTAACTATGTAAATGTGAGGTCTTTGGTATTTTAAACATTCTAATGATAATAAAGAGAAGTTTCCCTTAAAATGTAATTGTGTTTTATTTTGGTCTTTTTGGTCTATATTAAGGGGACTATTACAAAGGTGATTTTTTTTCTAGAAGGTTAAGTGGAGTGAGAAAGCAGGAGGAAGGGCAGAATTATGAGGAACTAGAAGAGGGTTTCAGAAAAGAAAAATGAAGGGATCAGGGAAACTAAAAAAGAGGGCCCTTGGCTAAATTGATGAAATAGGTGACTGTTAAAACAATAATATACCAGAAGTAGAAAGGATGAAGCTGAAGGGAATTTAAGGATCCAAAGACCATGTAGAAGGAAAAATTAATGGCTCCAGAAGACCCTGGAGGGCGGGGAGCTTGGAGTTAGCGCACTGGATAACCAAGACCAAGCACTGGAGCTGGGCTTCTCCCAGGGTGTCCACAGCCTCAAAATCCTAGCCGTGCCCAGGGCCCGGAATCTGCATCCTTGACCATCGCCCCAGGTAATTCTTATGCCCTCCAAAGGCTGAGGACTCTTGGAGACTAGGGAAGAGCCTGCAGACCAAGAGTGGTATGGTGACAGATTTGGGGGCTTGCGGGTAAAGGATGAGTGCGGTAAGCCTGGGCCGAGGAAGCTGGGCATGGCGTGCCCGCTGTCCATGTTTGCACCTGTCAACATTCTTCACCCAGGTAGGCTCAGTCATTCCCTTGAAACATCTGTGTGTGCTGGCTGGCAGTGGGCTGGGGATGGGGAGAAAGGAGAACTCCTAAAAGCAGGAAAGGCCAGGATCTCTTCCTGCTTGCACGGTGGCAGCTAAGTGATCCCAAGTTCTCTTGTGCCCGTGTCTCCCGGCTGCAGCTCAGCTGAGACTCAGCTCTCTGCAGGCGTCAGGGTGTGGTGGCTCCCCGTGAGGATCCTCCCTGTGTGCTCCAAGCCTTCTTAGGGGTCAGGGATTATTCAATATCACTGGTAATTTGCGGGCCCTGGAGTCCCATGAAAGGGAATTTGAACTTTATCCAGACTTAGGGTTCAGACACACACATGCCTGACAGACAGGGGCAGAAGCTGGATTTCGGGGAGTGACGAAGGGGGTCCTCAGGGCTCGATGCAGGCAGGTAGCAGTGGCTTTTCCTGACCTCAACTCAACCTAATCTCTCTCACCCTCTTGCACTTCGTGTCCTGGAAGGAAAGGGCCCGATGACACTCAGTAGTGTAACTGTTTCCTAGGTGATCCACATCCGTTTGGGGGGCATTCATTCCTTTAATTAATTAATTTATGTATTTAACTTTTTATTTTATATTGGAGTGTAGTTGATTAACAATGTTGTGATAGTTTCAGGTGTACAGAAAAGTGATTCAGTTATACATGTACATGTATCTATTCTTTTTCACTCCTTTCATTTAAAAAGTGCTTGTTCCAGCCTTCCCCATCCCATATCCTGTGGCAAATCCGATGATCTCCCCAAGATTACACTTTCGTAGTTACTGCTCTTCTCCACTCTGGCTTCTGCTGAAATCTGGGTCACTTTGCCAGCCGGCTGCCGTCTGAGGTCAGGTGAGGCTTCCCCTCACTGCACCCCCGACCTCTGGCCACACGTGGTCCTTCGAACTTCAGTTCTCCTGCCAAAGATTTGGAGACAGCAAGCTTTACTGAAGGTTTGCTTGGAGAGATGGAGAGAGACTCATACTGTAGCACAGCTCAGAGAAAATCTTCACGTTGAATACTAGTCTCTCTCTGCTGAATGTCTTCTTCAGCACCTCCCCAGAGCATGACTTGGGGATCAGTTTTGCCGTCTGATCACATTCTCCACCATCTTGCATGAGGCTCCTCTCTTCCCCCAACCTTCTCTGTCCCTGGCCTCCTCTCCAGAAAAGAGGTGGCCACGTGGAGGGAGATGTTCTTACCTGAAAAAGAGGTGAGTATCAGAGACCATGAAGCAGATGGCAATGCGCTCCAGGTGACAGTAGAAGAGAGAACAGCTGCTCTGGGCTTGGAGGTCTGGAACGTGTCCACTTTTCCCATGCGCGGTTGGAGACCTGTGTCTGTAGCAGCATTAAACTTCAGAGACTGGAAGCAGAGACTGCCCAAGAATTGAGCGGCAGCTGGAGCAGTAGGTAGAGGCCCGAGTGTCTGTGAGAGACTCCCTTCCCCTTCCAGGACCCTCGAGACAGACACAAGAATGGGGAGTGACTTGGACCGGGCCACTGGCGGGTGGAGGGTGTGGGTCGAGTCAGCACGGGGACAAACTGGTAAAGGGGCTTTACCTAGGACAGCCAAGCTGATGGGAGACAGTCAAGGAAATCTACCAGGGAATAGAATGAGGTCCACTTTCTTGTGTCCTCATATCCTCTTTCAACATCCAGAAATGGTCCATTGTCTTTCCGACATGCAAACCCCAAATAAATAAGTATACATTAGGGGCTTCCCTGGTGGCGCAGTGGTTGAGAGTCCGCCTGCTGATGCAGGGGACATGGGTTCGTGCCCCGGTCCGGGAAGATCCCACATGCCGCAGAGCGCTGGGCCCGTGAGCCATGGCTGCTGGGCCTGTGCGTCCGGAGCCTGTGCTCCGCAACGGGAGAGGCCACAACAGTGAGAGGCCCGCGTACTGCAAAAACAAAAACAAAAATAAGTATACATTAAGCTGCGAGTCAGTGCTTCCTAAACTTTAATATGCGTATTTGTCATCCATGGACCTTGTTAAAATACAGACTTTAATTCCAATTCATTAATATTTCATTTCTCATCAACATCAACCCAGGTGATGGGCCATGGGCCGAACTTTGAGAAGCAAAAGTATAAGCAACCTGGTGTTCTCTTGCCAGCACCCCCAGCCCCTACATCTGCAAACAGCAACCAAAAATAGGCACTCAGGGAAAAAGACAATTCTTAGCCCAAAGGGCTAGACATTCATGGTGGATTGTAGGCTCTAAGGTAAAGCAAGGGCCGTGAGAGTCGGGGGGTCGGGGCAGTGGCTGTCCTGAGACTCCTCATTGGATGTCCTTAATGAGAAAATCTATTTCCTCTCATTGGACTGGCCCAGGGACAGCACATATTCATAAATTCCCTTCTCCAAAGCTTTTCCTTCTAAGGGGACTTCTAAGATGTCATGGCGTCTCCTGTGACCGTTCCCTGACCAGTTGGTGACTCTCTTATAAAGTGGCACACTATGACTTTAGCAGGGTTGTTTAGATTCCACACTTGACCTTTTAATTATAAGATGAAAGGCTTGGACCATTTTCAGAGAACAAGGTAGGGGGATTATTTCCGGGGACTCCTTGGTGCCCCTAAATCAGCTGGGGGAGGCAGCCAATTTCACCTGAATCAACAGTGCTACAAAATCCTTCCTTGAAGAGGTCTCCTTCTAAGCACCCAGGAAAATATAACAACGTATCACAGCAAACCTTTGTCCCAGGGTTACTGGCTGGGGCACGACCTGCGGCAGCTGTGCCCAGCCCCAAAGTGACATGTCTGTTTAATCCTCGCCGGTGTGTCAGGTCATCCTTCCAGCTCTTCTTTCATACAGCCGTGTGCAGAGAAACTCCCCAGAGGGTTCTAATTAGAATTTTTCAATCACATCGACAAAATTCAACCAATAGAAATTCACCACCCCGGCCTCAGGAAAGCTAAAAGTCTCCAAGTAAAACTTCGTTTTTAAAAAGATTTTACAGGAAGAAAACAAAGGAGTAGACTTGGGTGGAAATAAAAACAGTCAAACAAAAAAAAGGGGCCAACTGGTAGTGGCATAAACTGTTTGTTTATTGAGGATTATATTTAAATGCACACGTTTGAGAGGAGAAAGTGGCTTTCAGGGACCGGGAAACTCAGCTTGCAGGTTGTGTGTCTGGAGAAATCTCTCAGCAGAAAATGGTCCCACGTGAGTCCAATGTTACTGGATGAAGAATTCACAGAACACTAGAGAGTCACTAGCTTGGGGAAGAAGAGAACAATAGATGTGGCTACGAAGGCTTCTGCTTTTCAGGAAGGGAAAAGGCACATGACGGTATGGAGGATGCCCGATAGCAAACGTGTAACAAGGAGCCAGGTCGGCATAGTTGGGCCCCGGTAATCCACTCACCTTCTATCCAGGAAGGAAATTCATTTGACTTTAAGTGGGTAGTCAAATAAAAAAAATCAGAGGACATGTGAAATACCAATTAAGAAGAGGTCTTGGGACTTCCCTGTTGGTCCCGTGCTTAGGACTTCACTGTGCCTCCACTTCAGGTGGCACAGGTTTGATCCCTGGTGGGAAACTAAGATCCCGCATGCCACACCACGGCCAAAAAAAAGAGAAATAAAAAAAATTTTAAATTTTAAAAAAAGAAGAGGTCTTCCCTCTGTATTTCTGATAGTCATAAAATAAGTTATTCTCTGCAAGTTATCCCATGGAAGCACTGCCACTGTAAAACTGATGCTGTCCCCAGTATTCTATTCTCAGCACCGAACCTTGTTTAACAAAAGTGTTTTAGTCGCACTAAAAGTAACTGCGATTACCTAAATTGTTCAAGGTGATTATTTAGATGCTAAGCAAGGACCCCTAAAAGTGGACTGACGGTATCACGTGTCAGGCCCTTTGAAAGCCACCCTGTACCATTCCCTCATCTGATCTCGTGACCTCTGTTTGAAGGTTGGGTATTTTATTATTTCTGAGGTAGAAACAAAAACCCAAGGCTTGCATCTAGAAACGGCAGTGAGAGTGAAACCCTGCTTCAAACTCTGGGTCTATCTGGCTCCAAAGCTCTTGTTCATTCCCACCCTGTTCTCCTGTTGCACCCAAGGAGGTTAGGGCTCCCCAGGGAGTGGAGAAGGCACCTTGCCGGCCTATTGGTGGGCTCACTTTTCCCTGCTTAGGGCTGGTGCCCCAGGCTGCAAATAGACATCTCCAGAGGTGAGATGGTCAGACCTCAGGCAGTGAGGAATCACAGATTAACAGGTACATTTCTCAGCCTTCTACACAACAAAGAGAATGCTGTAAACAGCAAATACAATAGTTGTCTGTAAGACATTTTTAAAAAGAAGACAAAAAAAAATATCGATTTTCAACATCATTCCCCAGCAACTCGTGGAAGGTACCTCCTCCAATTTCCAAAGAATAACCTACTTCTTCTTTCTCTTCCTCACCACTACCTCTTTTCATCCTGATTTGTATAATGATAATACAATCAACCCTTGGAGTTAGACTCATTGAAGGTTTATTTTTAGGCGAGCTTTAAAAGAACTATGCAGCCCACCTGTGGCAATTAAGGATCCTAGAATGCTCCCGAGAGGCTGGTACCCTGCGCTGGCTGTCCTCCAGTTCGGGTCACTATATTTAGCCAGACTAAAAGTCCTCCCCTGCCGTAGAGCTTGAGGCCACGTTTTCACTTCCTGAGTTTGCATGTGGGGTGACCCATTTTTTAGGGGGGCCCTCCTACCTTCTGAACCTGGCTCTGCCTCTGCTCTGTTTTCAAAGGGCAAGTCATTCACTCCTTGGGACTCAGCCTGACCATCTATAGAGTAGAGTGGTTCATGGACGCCTGCCATGAAACATAGTGAATTCCTGGCAATGACTCTGGAAGTCTGGAGTATTACATGTCAGCAGCGTCTTCCAGCATGGAGGATGGGAAGTAGCATGGGCAGATGATAAGTTTCCACCGAGTGTAGGACCCGGTGGAGCTGGCAGATTTAAACAAGGTTCCACATGAGAGGCCGTGGGCTGGGAATGAGCCAGAAAGAGGCCTGGGGCAGAGAGGACTTGACCGGAGAGGGTGTCCAAGGCTCTGAGAAAGGGTCTGTACTTTCCATGCCTAATGTCACACTGCCCCTGTGTCATGGGAATTTGCATCACGGCTAGCTGTAATCACCAACACTCATTCTTATTAGTGGCAAGACGGCATTTTTACAAAGAATGTTACTGTTTGTTTCCCCTTGCTTGGGAAGTTCGTGTCTTGAGAATGTTTGGTTTTAGGATCACATACAGCGGTAAAACTCACTCTTGTTAAAAACATCTTCTCAGTCATATATTTGTTCATTTCTTTTGTAAGAGAAACAGTCACAAAGAAAAAACCTCATGTCAGCTTTGTGGAAACTACCTAAAAAATCAAAAAGAGGCGTAGCGAATTTCCTAAGCACGTTTTTCCTTTCAGATGATGTTTTCATCGTCCTCAAACTGTAAGGTAATGATATAGTACAGGAATCAAAAACTCCTTTTGGACAAAGAGTTTCCTACGAGGCAAATTTATGCAAGTCTTCTTCTGTAAGTTGAGGCAAACCTCAAACACGCACAAACTCACGTATACACACACACAATTACTCTGAAATCCTACGCTGTAAATACTCCTTTGAAGGTAACAATGATCATAATTGTCAATTGGATCAACACACTGCTCAATAATAACTATGAATAAACATATCAAAATGCCCACATCTGGGTACCAAATTTGCTTTATATTTCTGTGTTTGTCATTCGAGAGTGTATTTTCCAAATCGTGTTTTACAAGTGTTTTCGAAGGAGTAAAAGCAAATGTTATTACCGAAGTTGTTCAAGTTGATTATCTAGATGCTGGGCAAGATCACTTAAAGGTATTAATTCCAGTAATCTGAATCTTTTAAAAGTTTTCAACCAATAAAATCTTTAATAATTGCTCTGGAAATACACGAGCGCATTAACTTTCTCTCAGAGGAATTTGAAACTCTTCAGCACGAATTCCACTGAATTGCTTTACTTCCGCCATTCCTGAATGAGCTCTTTGGTCAAAGGGCTGCTGCCCGTTCTGTTCCTGAGGCAAGACCTACAGGCTTCTCAGAGCAGAGGTGTGTTCTTGGGGGACCACCTCTTTGGAGCTCCCCAAGATCACAAGTCCCCCTCCTCATAATCTTTGGGAAAGAGCATGTTTCAAGATGGCATTCAAGGAAGGCATAACGCTTTCTAATTGGCCAAAAGCAATTGCTTATGTAGATAAGGGTCTTAGTAGATGTAATTAAAATAAATGAACCTCATCCCATGCCATCAGGCCAAAGACCTGGTCTCCCCGCTTAAAAGACAAATGCTCGTGCCCTTTGTATCTCTGTTACGAGATTTCCCATAACGTTTGCCTCTACACTCTGCTGAAGTTTTCTAGAAGAAATTTGATCTCAGAATATTCTCCTTCTTCTTGTCTTTAGTTTGGAAGGTTCACCAGAACTGAAACTTATATTTCCCCAATTGTTAACTTTCCAAACAGAGGAACAGAAAACAAACAAAAGACCACCCTAAGTGTTCCCAAATATCTGCACTAGCAGCCGTCACCTCTGTCAAATGCTGTGAGAGAACGAGGGAGTATCTCTCATCACCCCTGGGTGACCGCTACCCTGATGGTCACCAGGCAGCTGAAGAGCAAGTGTGTCTCTCAGTGTCTCCCTTCATGACCTGGTTCTGGTTATTTCCCTCCTCCTCATTTGCAACTATTTTTATTCTCCCAGTTACTGGATTTGAAATCAGATCCTTGGCCAGCCTTAGTCTACTCATAGCTAGTTGTGGTCTGGAAAGTTCTAGAAGGTCTGTAAATTTAAGTTTCTTTACTTGTGAATAGGGTTGAGGTCCCATCCATGAGATGGGATGTTAGTGAAAAGTGTGGTGGAAGATGGCATTCAAACATCAACTCCAGCTAGATTCGGGGCCATGCTCTCCTCCTCTCTGTACCTTGTACTGAATCAGCCTCTTTTTTAGTCCTTCTCAACCTCTCTGGTCCAGGTCAGGCCTCCATCATCTCACTCTAGGAATAAGGTGAATGCTAGTCCTAACTGGCCTTTTTAAAAATCTCCCGTCCAGCATTCCCATTCCTGATAGCATATGTAGGGGAAGGAAAAGTTATTTTCTTTCCACCCATCTTAGGATTATTGAATGGGGCCCTGTAAGTTAGACTGACAAATAAGAGGAGAGTGGGGAGCTTTTCTCGTGTCTGCTTTTTCTCAGTTGCCTTCAGCTCAAAATAATCCACATGCCCAAGTGGCCTATTTTGGGGTGGCATATTCTGCCATCCTTCACATACTAATATTTACATACTGTGTTTACATGCTATATCCTCCTCAAAACTTTGAGTCACTCTTTATTATTTGTATATAGAAAAAGTTACATCTCTTTAGCCAGGCGTTCGACTTCCCCGTCATCTAACTTCAACCTACTTTGGAAAACATATTTTACATTATATCCCCTCCAACCACACCGGGCTCCCGATCCTTTCCAAATACACCTTGCATTTGCATATTCTGGTACTTCTGTTAACACACTTCCAGTATGGTCGAATGTTTCTCTTCCCAGTCAGAATACTGTCTGTTCTGCCAAATACAAGTCAAAAGATACTTATGAGGAGTCATCCCTGATACTTTCCCTCAGAATTAATCACTCGACTCCCTGCTTCCCTTGGCATATTCTGTACCTGTCTCATGGCCTCAGACTTACTCTGCCCTACTGAGATACCAGAGAAGATTTTACACTGGTTGAAGACATCAGTTGCCTCGTTCACCTTTGTGTTTCCCTTTTTCCCTCAAACATTTGCAGAGAGCCTTGCACAGACTAAATAAATGCTCAGTAAACATGCTTGACAAATTGAAAAAGTAATAACACAGCAATAAGAAAGCATAGTAAGTTGTACCTTTGCCTGACTTACTTAGAGTTACACGGGAGCTCAGAGAGACCCAGCGTCGTTCCAAAAGTCATTGAACCCGGGACAGATAGCCTGGAGTCACTTTCTCCAGGTCCTGAGCTCAACGGCGTTGTACTATTATAACTTCGTGTTTCTTTTGGGACAGAATATCAGGTTCAGATGTAGCCATCGACTGTGACAGTTAATTAAGTACAGATGTCCTCAGAAGCCATCTGTAGAGAAGGTGATCTTGGGCCTGTCGCGCTCGCTAATCCCTGAGGCTGCGGAGGAAGACCGTGTCATTTTAAATCAGTTTGGCTAGCAGAAGCTTTGTTTAGACACGTTCTCCTCCTCAGTAAGCAAAGGTAACTGATATCTGTGTGCTTATACGTGCCCAGACAGGCTTCCAGTCCCAAACAGTCAATTAAAATTATCTTTCTTGGGGGATCTATTTGAATCTGACATTTGCTCATTTATTTTTTTCAAAATCTAATGGAAAAAAATCAAGAGACTGCTCACAAGTATTCTGGAGATAGATGTCACGTCTTCTCTCACTTGACACACATGGGCCTCAGTGTTGGGGTGCTTTCAGAGTCCTGTGAGGGCCAGGCACCCACACATCTTGGAGGGAAAGGCTGGAGGCTGAAGATTTTTCTCCTCCATTGAGAATTCCAGGAGAGATGTCCATGCTTTTGCCTATGCTATTTCTCTTGACTACAGTGCCTTCCTGCCTACCCTATCAACCCTAATCCCAAGCACTGCTAAAGTTCAGTCTAAAATACTGCTTCTTTCCCTGAGGCCTTCCCTGATTTTGCAGACCACACTTCTGTCTTTTCTCTGAACTGCTCTTACACTTCTCATCAGTACCACCCAATTTGCATTTCTTGGCCTCTCACTGTCTTAAAGATGCTAGTTAGTTTGATCGTCGCTGCCAGAAGGCAGGCATTTTTAGGGCTGAGGTCATGTATCTCTTTTGTCTCCCACCATGGTCTCACTTGGCAAATACATCTCGGAAGCCATTGAAATCAAGTCGGAAGCTTCAACTGCTAGAACAGTCTCTTGATCACCCTGATTCCTAAAAATCCTTTAGAAACCAAAAATAAAACTGAATTGTTGCTTAAAAATATATTTGATTAAAGACCAAAAATATTCCAACAACAACTCTCACACCAACGACAGCTTAAATAATTTGTGGATGGTTCCTTACCCAGCATGAGTAACATTCATAGAATCTCAATGGGAGAGACTTTAAGGAAGGCACAGTTTTTACTCTTGTGAGTCACATGATGGAGAGGAAAGTAGCCGCCAGAGAAGTCCTTCAAAAGGGGCAGGATGAGCTCAGGGGCTTTTGGGGACATCTTGAACCAGAAGAGGCTGGATGCTTAAAATCATTTCTGAAACTTCTGCAGGACATATGTTTTAAAATACAGAATTTCTAACTGTCTCTCATCAAGTTTAGAATATGGTTCAACCTTTGGAGATTAAGAAATCTATTACTATTTATCCTTAGCATCCTACTAAAGTATAACGGTTTTAGTATTGTTTGGAATTTCATTTTTATGTAGAAAGCATGACTCTCTGGATTTACTAGGAAAGCAGACAACGTACATTGGCCACAGCAAGGCACTGAGTACTTTGATTATTAATTCCATTGAGATAAAACCAAAGGAATGGTTGTAGCACTTCAAATTCTGTGAAGGAAGAAGAGATGTGTGGAAGAATAGAATTTTACTGCTGGAACAAATCTTGTTGAATGGGTGTGAGGGGAACCCACACCCATTGGAACAGCAAAGAAATTAGATTTGTTTTACATTTATTAGCTTTATTTTATCAAGGAAAGGGAATGATAAAAAGAGCCATTGACAGTTAGGGGAAAAAAAAAAACTTCTCATCCTCTTTCAGAACTGATTAGGGGTTTTAAACAGTATTATGCTGTGGTTAAATCTGGTGTGATAAGTTAATACTGGGCTGGCCAAAAAGTTCATTCGGGTTTTTCTGTAACATCTTCTGGAAAACCCCGAATGAACTTTTTGGCCAACCCAAGAGCACCAGTAAAACTATCAGAAAAAGTTTTACATTACAGTGTGCTGTAAACTGTGGAAAGGGGAGGATGAAGTTAATAATATCACCCAAGATGTCATTTAGGAAGAAGTGGTAAAGTGTGGGTTCAGGTGCATGGCTGTGTGCTTAACCACTGTGCTCTTCTGCTTCCCAAAGCTAAGAGTCCAGGGAACAAAGGAGCTTCAAGCCATTAAAGATGTATTATACACGTGGAGGATGGTTAAAGGGAATCTTGATATGCCATTCAGAGGGGATGAGGCAGCAGAAGAAATTCGGAAATCAAAATGTGGAAAAAAGATCTTAGGACTGGATCAGAAAAGTTTTCAGAAAACAGGATAAAATTGGTCACGTGGCGTCTGGTGCCAAATCTCTCTCCCAATGGCCAAGTTTGCCTGGGTGGTGGGGTCATCTATAGAGGGGATCTTATTTTGACCACATAGTAGAGCACGGTTGGCGGCTCGTGTAGCCATGTGTAGGCCACCAGAGGATAGCACTCTTTTATTTCTAAGGCAAGAGATGACAACAAGGAAAGCAAGTTTTTCCAGTTCTGCAAAAAGGTGTGGGCAAGGGTGTGTTAGTCTAGGAGATTTGCTAACAGAGAAAGGCACCTCTATGAAAGAATCCTAGGAGGTGAATGAAGGACAAGGGTAAAAGTCCCCAAAGAGAAAATCAGGGAAGTGTATCATAGAAAAATTGTTAGGATCCCAGCTATAATGACATTTCATTAAGAAGTCTTTCTTGACCATTCTAAGTAGGTCTCCTCTTTTATTCTCTTCAGTGATCCTTGGTTATTTCCTTCCTGACACTTAACCCAATTGAAACAACATTTATTTCCTTATTGCTCCTTGAGATCTGGATGATGTCTATTTTGTTCATCATTGGATACATAGAGGTAACACACCTGTGCCTGGCACATAATATAAGCTCAACAAACAGTCTTTGTCAGATAAATGGATAAAAGGAGCTCCAAACAACTGCTTTATACTGTATAAAGAAGAGCCTTAGGAAGGAGTGGACTTGAGGATGAGGCATGAGCTCAGGAAATAGAGGGGCTTAGACGGCAGAAATACATGGAAAACTCACATAGCCCTCTGCTGGCTACAGGCAGTGAAGCATTCAGGGCCTACAGCATACTCTGACCAAAAGATGGAGAAGGCTGGAGGAAAGAACAATGCAGGGTCTCTGAATTCTTTGAATACAAATTGGTCAGGTGTGAGCAAATTGAAGGAGGAAAAGAAACACACAGAATCACATTTGCATGAATGGGGTTATTGATCTAGTGGAAATGCCTAAGTCAGAGATTTGTAAAGATTCAGAAGAGCCAACTGGAAGGACAGGACACATTCCAGATGAAATAAAAAGGAAAGGAAAATAGTGAAAACTTGATACTGCAGTTATAGGAAGTGGTTATTATACACCTATGGAAAGTTCTTGGTAATTGGGAAATGTACAGATATTGTAATTAAATAATTTTTTGTATTATAATTTACATATTTAAATATGTAATTACAATGTAATTTAAATTTGAATACAATGTAAATTTAAATTTGAATACAATGTAAATTTAAATACATGTTACATATTTAAAGCTGTGTAATGATGTACATAAAATAACCTAAAAAGCATTATAGAAATGTCAGCAATTTTTTTCTTTTAATTTCGAGCAGCAAGAAAGACCTATCATTAATGTGAGCGCTCCTTAGGGAGATGAGGTGCCCTTGCCAGCTGAGCAGGCTTTAGGCATGGGACTCTCTTTCTCACAGAAATATTCTAAGTGAAGCAACAAGGTGTTTGCTCAGGAGAGAAGGGGCACTGCAGAAACAAAAAAGAGTAAAGTTTGAAACTCATCTAGTTACAATTCTTCATTACTTTCCCACCCCAAGCAAGAAAAAGTGCAAATTCTTCAACCTGGAATTAATACAAAGTTGTCTGTGACTGTCTCCCTCTGATAGGTGGTGGAACCATATGAAATTGTCATTTCTGTAGGTCAAAATGCTTGACTCTAGCAATGTTTTATGAGTAACCTAAAACTTCTCTGGCCTCATCTACTGTCATTTCCTCACTCATACATCACATGAGGGGGTAAATTCCTTTGCTGGAATGCAGGTGTCCATCCTCTCCCCTGGCCTGATGAATTTCTACACATCTTTCACATCTTAGGTCTGGTGGAGAATTCCTCCAGATCTCTCCAAACTGCAGACTGCTAAATTGTTCCCTCTCTGTGTTCCCATAGCAACCGGTGGGAGGACTAGCCGGAGCACTCAGGCATCGGGTTGAAATGACATGTTTGTCCTCCAGCTGTCCCCAGGAGACGATCAGGTGTCTGAGGGCATCTTTGTCTCCCCTCTGCCTGGCAAGGCACATTCCACTTGTTGAACTGAGTGGAATGGAACAAAACTAGCAGGCCCTTAACAAATAAGGATTGCTAATCAATTAAGCTGACTTTGGATTTTAATGCTGTGTTTGAGTTTCAGAAGACTTCGGGGATCTGAACCTGGCCAGTATTTTCGTATGCTAATAAGTGTGATTTGAGACTGAGGCATTAATTAAATGAAGAGATACTTTTGAGACTTGGAGGACAGAATAAGCCAAAGGCTAGTACTTTTAGCCACAATATTTACATCATAGTAAATGATTTGAGTAAAGGATTTCTGGAGTTGTATTACAGGAGAAAAGCATTTTTATAGTATAAATAATGCAAACATTCATTTCCAAGTTCTCTGAATGTGCAAAATTGCTTTTTCCTGAACCTCTGTACATACAGAAATGCATAGATGAAGATGAGATAATTCAGCCCCCCTTTCCTAACAATATCCTTCTAAGAAGACATTGTAGGCAAAGAATAATATTAATGTAGATCAAAAATAATTCTCTGTTATCATTAGAGCCACCCAGCTGTGAAACTGTATGTGGTGTGGGAACAGACATATACCTTGGTCTGCTGGGAGAGGTAAGCAAGCTTTTACTCACGCCAGGATAGAATGTTCCTACATAGAGCTGTCCTGCCTGGCAGAGAAGTAGACCAAAAAGCAGCCTGCAGACACATCTGCTCTTCGGTCGCGTAGTTGTGTGGGGCTCCTGGAGAGGAGAGCACAGAGAGACAAAGAGGGAGGCAGCCATTCACCCACACACTCATCACGGGGGCTGGGCCTGCCACGCTCTAGGCTAGAAACAGGCTCCACAGACTCGAAGAACCGCAGTGAAACAACAGCAAATCGCAGGCTTAAACAGGGGGCAAGTATTGGAACACCTCTCCTAGATCCTGTGCCAGACGGAAGGCTTTCCCAGAGGAAGCCTCACTGTGGCATCTCTCCTTTCCTTGAAACACCCATCCCGAGTGGTAAGCCACTGTGCCCACCCACGTGTGTCAGGAGCCTTGTCCCCAGCACGGCACCAGCCAGAGCAATTAGTAAAGATTTTTCAATAGTTAAAACTGCCTTGCGCAGGAAGATGAGGAAATGAAGAGAAGAAGGGGAAAAGCAGGCCCTGTGCAGAAGCAGCATGAGAACAGCCAGGCTGCAACATATCCTGTGCTCAGAAGGGGCTTCATGCCTGGATATTGAAGCTACCTTTGTGGAGGACGCTTACAGGATTCACGGCTCTTACCGCAATTGGGAAAATCCAAATATAGCGGACACTATTTTTTTCTCCTCTTCTTCCTCCCAGCTTCTTCCCTCTTCCTTCAGAGCTGTGTGGCTCAAAGCAGAGGAAGCAAGATGACCTTTCTGAATTCAGCTGCATGGAGTCTGATTTTACTATCACGCCTGTCTGCATATCCATAAGGATCCCACATGCACCCCCATTCTCCTTTTACCTTCTCTCAGAGTTCCTTAAGTGTCTGGTTTATCTCCCATTTTCTTTTGTGGCTCTCACTCATCATCTGTGTCATGACCTCTAACAGATTCCTCTAGGCCTGGACCGGGAGTCTTTTTCTAGTTTTTCATACGATACCTTTTCTAATGATGGTGGCGGTGATGGTGGTGGTGATGATGCGTTTTATTTAGCCACTGTTTACTGAACATCTATTCTATGCCACGCACTGCTGTGAGAAATTTACATACATTATTTACTCTTATTGACTCATTACCTAATTTTTATTCTCTGTACATCTCATTGAATTAGGTATTACCCTCTCCATCTTTCAGATGAGGTAACTGTGGGTGAGGGAGGAGTTTGGTCACTTCCAGTTGTCGTATCATCAGTAACTAGCAAAGCTGCATTTAATTTGTGTTCTGTGCGACCTCAAAGCTCAGGCTCCTCCTTCTTGACAGCTTTCGTGACAGGTGGTTACATGTGGTTCTCCACTGTCATCTCTTTTAGTTCCTCTTACTTCTGAGTTGGCTTCACGGACTTTTGTTTCGAAGTATCCTACTTATTTCACTAGTACTTTTGTGTGGCCATTTCCAAATTTGCCTTTCTGTTCTAACTCACATTCAGAGTACACCACTACTTAGCACTCTCAGAGGATGTTCTCAGAATATTTTTCCCAGAGCTTTATAGGAAGACAAAATATCTGATCATTTTTCTTAAGCCTCCACTAATTTAGATTTTTTTCTATAACTTTGAAAGTCCTCATAATTTGTCCTGTTCCCTAATTACACAATCTTTATGCCAAATTTCAATCTTTTCTATAGCAATGTACTAGGGAAATACAAATATTATGTGTTTGAATTTTCCTGAACCGAGCTCCCCTATATCCTCCAAAGGAATCCATTTGCTACCTCTGACTGATTCACTTAGGAAGGTTTCAAATTGTAGCATCAGGAATATCAAGAGAAAGAAAGAATTAATATTCCTCTTCTGGCATCCAAAATATGATTTTGTAATGATAATTTTGAAAGCTAGGCATTTTGGAGAAAGAAAATTATAAAATTCCTTTATACTCACCTTTAGCATATCAAGAACCAGGCTAGCTGCACTTGTTCATAAAGATGGCTTTAAGCAAAGTCCCGATCTGATAGAATGAAGAAGGGAGGAAAGCCTTCCTCCTTCTAAGGGGGATGGACTGAGGGGGAAGAAAGGAGCTTTCAGAGGGTGACGGAGAAAGAACAACCCAGAGGAGTCCTACATCCTTGAGTGTGCTGGAGAAAAGCTACAAGGCTCTAAGAGAAGCCAACCTTGGGACCACTTCCAACAAGATTTGGAGAGATGGTGGAAGGGTACCAGCAGGAGTGAGCTTAAGAGATAAAACCTCTTATCTAAAATGGTCAAACTTATAGAAGCAGAAAGTAGAGTGATGGTTGCCAGGGCTTAGGGAGTGGGGGAAATGGATATAAAGTTTCAGTAATGTAAGATGAGTAAGTTTTAGGGATCTGCCATACAACATTGTGTTTAAGTGCACTCAAAATTTTGCTAAGAGGGTAGATCTCATGTTATCTGTTCTCAACACAATAAAAAAAGAGGTAATACTCCAGTTTACACAGATTATTCATGTGGTGCAGATGTGCCCAGGTGCTGACTTATAGGAGCACAGTTGTTCTTAGAACATCATTGATCTGTAGAGCCTGGGGTTGGGAAGAAGCGGTCACTGAGAATGAGGATCCCAGTGGCCAAAGACCATGTGGCAATGGAAGACTTTATCCAAAAAGTCAGCTAAGACTCATTGCACCTCAGTGTTCACTGGTCCAAGGAGCACCTGAGACCAGCCACTCTGCAGCTGAGCGTGGCAAGATCTAGAGGACTCTGTGTGGATTCATGTCTTACCCACCATTCCCCCAACCATGAGGTCACGTGAGCCAGAGCTCCTTCCTGTAAATGTGAGGCCATCCTGAAAAGGACCAAGGAGAAGAAAAGACACTTGAGAGACTAAGCAATTCTAATTATGAAATCAACTCAGGCCCCTTAGAGGAAAAAAATCACAGAATATATGCACAAAAAGAAGAAAACAACAAAATTCACACAATCCCATACAATCAGAGAGATCAACTTTTAACATCTTGCAGCAGATCATTTTCAATGTCGTATCCTCATTTATCTCTCCCTTCTGAGTTTTCTCTCCCTCTCTCCCTCTTTTTTCCTGTGGCTCTGCTGTTGACTATCATAAGACCTTGAGAACACTCATCATTTGTAAAATGAAGGTAATAGTAATATCTACTTCATAGAACTGTTTTAGAGTTAAATATGAAGTTGCACCAAAATGCTAGTACATAGTAAATATTGAATACATTTTAGCTGTTGAGTTTTTTTAACAGTGTGTAACTTACATATTATGTTTCAAGTTAAGAATGTATAGTGAATATCTTTTAATTGCAATGATACTTTTTCTATAACATCCCTCTAAAGAGTTGCATAATACTCAAGCATATGGCTGGGCTATAATTGATGTAACCAATCCTCTATTGTTGGGCATTGAGGTTATTTCTGACTCTTAACTCTTACAAACAGTTCTCATGCAAATATTCTTAGAAGTACATATTTGGAGCAAATCTGGAACTGTTTCTTTAGGTTAAATTTCCAGAAGTGCAATTTCTTGGTTAAAGTACAGGCACATTGGGCTTCCCTGGTGGCGCAGTGGTTGAGAGTCCGCCTGCCGATGCAGGGGACACGGGTTTGTGCCCCGGTCCGGGAGGATCCCACATGCCGCAGAGCGGCTGGGCCCGTGAACCATGACCGCTGAGCCTGCGCGTCCGGAGCCTGTGCTGCGCAACGGGAGAGGCCACAACAGTGAGAGGCCCGCGTACCGCAAAAAAAAAAAAAAAAAAAAGTACAGGCACATTTTAAAACTTTGAATACATATTTTTATATTGCTTTCCAGTAAGTGCTGAACTCAAAATTGAGATGCTTTTTAACAAATTCAGCAAAACATGTCTGAGTATGCATCATTCTTCTTCCTTGACAATGTAACTATGATTCAAGGCAAGATACAGTTCTGCTGTGAATCTTAGAAACTCTCCCTGGAACAAGAAGTGTGACACATCTTTCCAGGTAGAGTGAAATCTGAGAGAAGCAGGGAAGGAGGTTCTCAGTTACCCCTGGTCTTTGATTGCCAGATGTCATCATTTCCTTGCAGATGCAACAGACACACCTGTCTTTTCTCTGTAAATCTTTTTGTAAAGGTTCTTGTTTGAAAGATACCTGTGTTTTAATACCTGCTAGCATTCTACATCATTATGTTATATTCTGACTTAAAAAAAAAAAAACCTATTACCCTGATAACCCTTCTGGTCTTGAGTTTAGCTCTCAAGCCCACATTGATCATCACGGCTATGACTTCCTTAGGGAGTACTCACAGGAGCAAGAACAGTCGGCTTTGTGCATGGAAAGACTGAAAGTCACTAATCTACAGAACTTAATTTAGCAACAACCTGCAAAAGATATTTAGCAACTAATGAAGCTTAACTGAACCCTCGCTGGGGTTGGTTCTCCTGGCTTAGCTATAACTGTGCAAAGCCTTTCTTTTGCATCTGTTACACCCAGGAGGCCAGAGAGAGAAAGACCAACATGAGACAAACAGAGTCAGCTCTTCTGCTGTCTCCCTGCTGCCCTACTTAGGAAGGTAGTGCCATTCAGTCTCAGAAATGAACACACACTTTCTCAGACAGACATTTATGGTCCTTCTCTCCAGATTAAAGGCCTATGGGATAGCAATTACCAGACGCAACTGATTTAGATGTCTCATGACAAACCTTGACGCAGAAACATATTGTCCTGTAAAATAATGATGACTTCTTGATCACTTGATTCAGATGTTTTAATATTAGATTCTAATATTAAATTTCTAATATGAAAAGATTTCTTTTGTGATGTAAGTTGTGCCTTGACGGTATTAACATTCTTAAATGAATTAAGTAGTTCAACAAATTCTTGGTAAACATCTCTGATGGGCAGAGTACATTTCAGCAATGCAAATATCTTTCTCTCAAATGAACTCAGAGTCTGAAATAGACAAAATGTAAACTAATAATTAAAATATAAGGTAGAAAATGATGTTGTCACAGGAGACATATACTTTAAGTATCCCAGGATGTCAGAGGAGAGGGTGATGGTATCCAACAGGATGAAATCGAAGAGAGCTTGCTGAAGGAAGAGGCATTTTGGATGTGCATGGGCCTGTTGAGATAAAAGCAAAGGCATGCAGGTGGCAGGGAATAAGCGAACCTTGGAACTGTGGGCTGTTTTTTTGATTAACACATGGAATGTGTGAAGAAGTGTGGGGATGTGGTGGGATACAGTTAGGAAGGTATAGAAGCCAAACATGTATACATAGAATGTCAACATTGCCAGGGCCCTTAATCTGGGATTGCTTGTTTCTGTTTGCTTATTTGATGTCTGAGGAAAATGAGGTTCAGAAAGAGTGTTTGGTTGAATTAAGAGTAAGAAAAATCTAGGTTAGAGCCATAAAGGACTCAACCCTGCAGGGAGTGTAAAAGGAGAAGAAATGGGAGGAGAGAGGGTCGTTCAGAGTCCAGCCGCTGAGAACTTCCCAGTGGAGGGCATCTAAATGATTTCTTAATTTAATTTAATTTTTAAATTTTAATTGCCTGAAAAATAAAACCATTTACATAATTCATAAATCCAAATAACATCGAGGACACAGTGAAATGTTGTGGTTCAACTTCTGCCCCATTCACTCCATGGCACACTCCCCCTCACCCCTACCATCCCCACCAGGTAATTGCCTTTTTACTTTCTAGTGCTTCTTTCCAGTATTTGTGCAAATACAAACCAAAAGTAATTTATATTTTATTTTCTGCCTTCCTTCCAAAAATATTTTAATAGTGATGTCTAGTATTCAACTTAAGTTATTTGAGCTGTGAGGCAAATTCTTGAAATTTGGTAAAGTCTGTTTCACACAACAGTGTTGTATGAAGTATTTATGTGTGGTGTGTGTGTGTGTGTGTGTGTGTGTGTGTGTGTGTGTGTGTGTGTGTGTGTGTCAAGGGAAGGGACAGAGTTCCATATCTGGGTTGACATGATGTGGAACCGTAACAGGCGTGGGATGGAGAGGTAATCCATACCCTGAGTTAATTCAGCAGAAGCAAAATGAAGCCAGAGGTGACTGTGAGAACATAAACCCACCAGGAATTGGTAGGAATCTTGGGAAGGATGTTGGATCTTCCACAAAAATGTGTAGCAGTGGTTTGAGTCAATCTTATTTAGCCTTTAAGGGACAGAGCAGCCTCAGCTGATATCTGAATTATACACTATTGCACTCAACTAATCCCTAATTAATTATTAACTGGTGTTCTGAGACTTGGTGATAAAGCATCATCATTGCCAAGCTGAGAGGCTTAGATACTTTCTGCAGGCAAATGAGGACTCATTGAAAAGTTTTGAACATGGGAATGATGGAATCAGAACTGTATTTCTAAAAGTTTAATTTGGCAGCAGAAAAATGAACAGTGCTATTCCTGGATTTGGGCATACCCATTAGGAAATATACTAGTTATCTATTGCTGCATGATAAATTATCCCAAAATACAGCAGCTTAAAACAGCAAACATTCATTTTCTTATAGTTTCTGTAAGTCAGAAATCTGGGTGTAGTTATAGGCAGGATTCAACTCTTCATAGGCTTTTGGACTGGGAACCTCAGTTCCTCGATGCCATAGGTCAAGGCACTTCCTTGCCACCGTGAGCCTTTCCAAGGGGCAGCTCATAGCACAGCAGCCAGCGTCCATCAAAGTCAGTGTGGCAGAGAGCAAAAGAGGGCAAGCAAGGTGGAAACCAGTCTTTTTGTACTCTCGTCTCAGAAGTGATTTCCCACCACATGTGCCTTATTCTACTTATGGTGCCTTATTCTATTCATACAGAGCGAGTTGCCAAACCCAGGCCACACGCAAGGAGAGGAGTTTACTCAAAAGTGTAAATATCAACAAGCAGGGATCATCAGGGACCATTTTAGAGGTTATTTCCATCTAGTAGGCTAGAGGTAGTGAGGCATTACAGTAGGTGGTTTCTGTCGGGCAGAGATAGGGGAGTGGTGTGAAAATGAAGACAGGATTAGAACTGCCAGAACTGGTCCACAGATTGGATGGGGGATGAATGAAAGAAAGGCTTCAAGCCTGACTAATTGGAATGAATGCCGGGGGAGTCACAGAGAGAAAACACAGGAGGAGAAGCAGATTTGGGAGAAACGTCAATTAATGAGAATGGGTTTTTAGCAGACTCAGCATCAAGGAATCGGAAGAGAAAGAAATGAGAATTCTTTAGGTTCCGTTAATTTGCAGCAGCTGGTGTAGGAGCAAGACCCTGTGGACTGGAGTCAGACAGACCAGACTTCAAATAGCAACTCTCTCCATCATTACAAGTCCCAGCCCACTGGACGAACTACTCTGAGTCTCAGCTACTCTTCTGCTAAATGTGGACGCCAACTCCCAGCTCTTCTGGTTGTGTTCAGACTACATGAGATCACCTCTTTAAAATTCCTAGTACAGAGTAGGTGCGCAATAACTAGTACTGAGTATGGTTCTCCTACATATTCTCAAAAGCAGGTGTGAAAATACCCTTTATCAGAATCTCCATACAACCATCAAATAACACCCCTTGTATCATATTACTCTTATTTCGACAACTGCCATGACGTTTATTTCTGCATATCTGTAGAGCTCAAAATCATTTTATATGTACAGGTTTTATATGTATAGTTCTTACATGTGTCATACAAAGGTGTCATACTTGAGGCCCCTCAAGTGAGGGTACCTAAACATTTAGACTGTGATATCACTAGCTTACTGTTCCTCATGGGCACAGTTAGTGTATTGCTTTCCTTCTCTCTCTCTCTTTTTTGAGTCCTAGGTAGAATGTTATTTTTAATGGTAGGTAGAATGTTATTTTTAATGGTCACTCTTTTTATTATATAAAAGAACAGCATAGTAAGATATGTATATATCTTATATATATAAAGAACATTTTATTAAATATATATATATATATATTTTAAAGACTAGACTGCATTTGAAGGCCTGGGTTTGAATACTGATTTTCTTTTTTATTAGCCACGTATACTTTTTGGGCTCCAGCTTCCTCATTCATAAAAATGGGGACAATATGACTTGCCTTATATCCCTACAGAGGGAAATGGCTGAGAATTACAGAGGTGGAAGCTGCCATCAATCTTGTCTTCCTTGTAGCGAATCAGAGGTCAGGGCCGAGTTATCTTATCTGATATCTAAGTATCAGTGCCGAGCGAGTTTGGCGAGTGCGTGGTATCACCCACTGACCAGCATGATGTGTGGTGGGGTGGACAGAGGGGGCCCCATCAGAGCTCATCACGCACACCACCCTTTGAATGCGGACAGGCAAGAAGCACGTCACACAAATGACAATCATCATCTTTATACCATTTAATCAGTGTTTCCAATATTGTTTCTAACTTCCTCCCATTTTTAACATTTTCAAATAATTATACTGAGTTTAAGAGTTTCAGGCAGAAAGAAATAAAGTATTTGACAGATCAGCTGAGACAGAAATGGGTTTTGATGTAAATTTTATTCTTTTTTCTTCTACCATAAATCTTTAGCCCTGAAAAAATCCATGAGGCTTGGAATTTCACATGTAACATTTTTTCAAGCACTATTTGCATGAATTTGCAGTTAATTGCTAACATTAAGTATTCAAACTGTGCCAGGCTCTGTACTTTACATTTCCTAACTTGTCCAACCTCTGCCACCTCACAGTCAGGTGGGTATCATCACCTCCTTTTACAGCTGAGAAAACCGAGGCATAGATTGACCTTCTGGGAGACTGTGGGACGTGACAGAGCTGGGCATTGATATCTACACAGAGGCCACACTCTTACCCACTAGGCTAAATTTTAAGTTCCAAATAATTGTTTTCAAAGTGTGATCTGCCACCTTCTTGGCCTCAGAATTACCCGCAAGTCTTTTTTCTTTTTTTAATTTTTATTGGAATATAGTTGATTTACAATGTTGTGTTACTTTCAGGCGTACAGAAAAGTGAATCAGTTATATATATATCCACTCTTTTTTAGATTCTTTTCCCATATAGGCCATTACAGAATATTGAGTAGAGTTCCCTGTGCTATACAGCAGGTTCTTATTAGTTGTCTATTTTATATATAGAAGTGTGTATAACATCAATCCCAATTTCCCAGTTTATCCCTCCCCCCCTTATCACCTGGCAACCATAAGTTTTTTTTCTACATCCGTGACTCTATTTCTGCTTTGTAAATAAGTTCATTTGTACCCCTTCTTTTAGATTCCACATGTAAGCGATATCATATGATATTTGTCTTTCAGTGACTGACTTGCTTCACTCAGTATGACAATCTCTAGGTCCATCAATGTTGCCCAGCAAGTCTTCTTAAAACACAGATTTCTGCACTCCACTGCTGATCAGATGAATTGGAGTGCCTGGAGGTGGGCCCTAGAAATCTGCCTTTCATAAGGATTTCACCTTATTCTAATGCAGACTATAAAGTTTAAGAACCACGGTATGAAATAATGCAGAGCCTCACATTTTCCATGGGTCAAGAACCGTCGGATGTTGGGTCCTACTTATTTTCTCCACCATCAGGACCACTGATGAGCCCTTTCTGGAAGCTCAGCCCATGCAATCTCCCAATCTAATCCTGAAGATCTCTGATTTAATGGAGGCAACAGGACCCAGTCTGACTCCCGCAGGTCTGCTCTAATGTTAGGCTCCAGGGATAGCTACATTTCTGCTTTGTTCTTGTGACATTAATTTGAAGCAGGCCAGTTTCCCCTTACTCATCTTGTCTAGTCTGGGGAGGGTTTCTGAGAAGCTACTCTTCTCCTGGCAAGAAGTTTAGGGCCCTGCATGAAGGGATGTTTGTCCAGAGTTTGTGGGTTTATCTCCTGACCCTTATTTGCATCATCTTCACTTCTGCATTATCCTCTGGACACTATTGTCTGAGGACTCCTGTGCACATCTACTGCCTCATCCTCTCAGGGTCACTCCCCACCTCTCCTGGTCCCCCCTATCCCAGCACTTTCATGAAGGTGATGGCTTCTGATATGAACAATCAGACCTCTCATCTTAGATGGTTAGATGTTTAGAGACCTCCTACCTTAGATGCTGCCTGTGTTGTTGTGACCTCCCGCCCATGTCGGTTCCAGTCTCACAGTTCCTGTCTGGAAGACTTCAGAGAATCCCTGTGCCTCCAGGGCTGGACATTCCTTTCCCTCCCCTTGAGCTTCCCCCTATCCCAAGGTTGTGGTTCTGCCCCGTCACCCCATCTGAAACCCTGCACTGGATCGCCACTCCCTTCTCACTCTTGCTTCTCAGGGTTACATGCATAGCTCCGGACACATTTTATCTGCTTTAGGGGACTTGTTCTTTCTTGCTCCAGGGTCATCTCTGCTCCCTGTGCTATGCTCATAGTCTAGAATACTCTCTGTTTTCCTGTCTTTCACCTCCAACTCCTTTTCAAGCTTTGGTTCCAATGTCACTTCTTCTTTTCATCTCTCTTGACCTTTCAAATTATGGTCAAATGTTCCTCTTATGAAATCCCCACCATCCTGTGCTTCTCCTATCACATACCTCATCGCATTATAGTGACCTTTTCACTTACACGCAGTCCTTCCTAAATTCAAAGCTTCATGATGTCAGGGAGTCAATCTTTCCATTGTATCCTTAGTGCCCAGTGCCCATAGTTCTTCAGTAAATATTTAATATATAAGTGAATAATAAATATTTTTCCAGATGCTGCTTAGTGCCCATCTGAATCAGAATACCTCCTGCTCTGACATGAACCGATGCCATGTTTTGATGCCCGATCCACACATGTGTAACACTGCACAGCTCTCTACATTCTAGAAGTGGCGTTTGCTACCACACCTTCCAGCTTCTGCATCTAGCCAGTGGGACTTCCCCAAAAGAACAACAGCTGGTCTCCTTGTCATGGCGTGTGTCTGGTTCCACGGCCTCTTCCTCCCCTGTATGCCTCTCCCTGTTCTAGCTTACGTCCTATGGTAGGGGTCTCCAAGATGGCCCACGATGACTCTCACCTCCTGGTACTCATGCCTGGGTGTACACTGAATACAGCTGACCTAGGTAACCAATGGGATGTTGCAGAAATGATGGAATGTGACTTCCAAGGCTGAGTCATAAAAGATATTTTGGTTCCAGCCTCATTCTCTTTTGGATTCCTACCTCCGGGGGAAGCCTGCTGCCATGTCAGGAGGACACTCAAGCAGCCCTGTGAAAGAACTGAGGCCTCCTGCCAAGAGCCACATTCAGTTTGTGAACATTCGGAAGCAGATCTTTTAGCTTCAGGCTTTCAGGTGACGGCAGCCCTGGCAGACATTGCAACTGCATGAGACATCCTGAGCCAGAGCCAACCAGCTAAGCTGCTCCTGAATTCCTGACCTATAGAAACTGTGAGATAGTAAATAGTTCTTGTTGTTATAAGTTGCTAGGTTTGGAAATTGGTTACACACCAACATATAACTAACTAAATCCCTCCTTTAACCTCATTTCACCAGTGAGAACACTGAGGCTACTCAGACAACCACGAAAGCAGAGTCTTTTGGTTGAGGGGAGGGGAAGCAATGTTTTATTTAGATAAATCAAAATGGTGTATTACTGGGACAAAATTAGCAAAGCCCAAATCAAGTGATGGAAACCTTGAATTCACTCCCTAAACAGAACCAAAATTGCTTGAACATTACCAAAATAGCTCCACTAAAGCAAAGTAGATTTACATTTCTTAATATGAGAAAACAACAAGGTAGGTTAGGTTCATATAACAAACGAGACACGCTCTATACAGTCTCAGGAATACCCAAATGTGTTCTGGTTTGGATATGAAAGAGGGAACCACATCTAACTGGTGTTGGTAAGCAAGCCAATGAGGTGTGTAGCAAACAAAAGCTGTCACTAAAACCAACTCAACAGCAAGTCATTATGAGTATGAACACAAAGCTTAGTCTTAACAGGATGACTAAAGTTGACATCAACATATGAAATCCTGATTAAGAAGTTTAACAATAGGATCATTAAAGCCAGCACACACACACACACACACACACACACACACACACACACAACAACAACAACAGATGTCCTCCTCACCTTTCAGTCCTCTTCACCTTTCATGGTTCTGAGCTGAAACAAACTGCTGACCCATTGAAGTATAATACAAATTCCAAAACAAGGTAAAAATTTGCTCTAAAAGAAACAAAATAAATCATAGGATTCACGGTCGGCTTTTCAGATGCCGTGCTAATTGCACACCCCAAGAAAATCCACTAGTCAACTTGGAGAAAAAAGAGAGGCAGGAGGACTGAAAATAGATACAATAATAAAGGGGCATATATATGAGACAGATATTTTTCAATCTAGGAAGATAAAGGTTGAAAGGAAATAAAATTTAAGTCTTTAATATCCTACAGGAGGTGAACAAGTTAAAGAGGAATTGTTCATCTGATGACAGAGTGAATGCTTAGGTCTTTAACAATATGGTCTTCGTGAAAGTCTTGTCTATATTTGGATTATAAAAAAGCATCCACACCAAGAAATGCATCTGTATTTTAATCATAAAGAGGTTGCAATTTGACAATATAAAAAGATACACGTAAAGCTTATAAAAATTATAGGCTTGGAGGACAATGATATGAAAAGGTAATATCTCGTTCTCTCGTTAACTAGCCCTTAGTCTTAGTGTATTAGAACGTTCTTTTTTTTTTTTTTTTTTTTTGCTGTACGCGGGCCTCTCACTGTTGCGGCCTCTCTTGTTGCAGAGCACAGAGCTCCGAAGGCGCAGGCTCAGCGGCCATGGCACGAACCCGTGTCCCCTAGCATCGGCAAGCGGACTCTCAACCACTGCGCCACCAGGGAAGCCCTAATAGAACGTTCTTAAATTGCAATATCCTCGTCTGCATCAGCCTTCAGACGTGCTCTGACTTTTGCCCCTCTCCAATCCATTTTTCCACAAAGCAGCTGACATGTTCATTTTAAAATATAAACCAGCCCATCTCTCCTTTGCTGAATGAAGCCCTTCAGGACCTTCTCATTGTCCCTGCCTAAATCTCGGCCTCCTCAACCTGACTTACTGACCCTGCAGCCCTGGAGCCTGCCTCTTCTCCCGCTTCATCCCCGGGCCTCCTTTCTCTTCCAAGCCCTTTCCTCTCTCTGGCTTTGGCACTGGGAGTGCCTCCTGGGGCCGACTTATTCTCCTCCTTCAGGATTCAGTCTAACTCTCACCTCCTAGAAAGGCCTTCTCCGACAATCCCATCGGAAGCATCCCGTACAAGTGGCGTGTCATTTGATGACACGATTGTTTTCCTGCGCAGCATTGATCTGAAATTATATTTTTCTTAACTTGTTTACTGTCTGTTTATATCACTAAGCTTTAAGTTTCAAGCGTCTCGTTCATCACTGTAGTCCCCACCCCTAGCACCGTGACTGACATTAATCAGCAGCAGAGTCATGAATGAGACGAAATGGGCAACTGAACCGGTGGACGTTGCACGGAAATTTTCTGTAACCGACACCATTTCACAAACTCTTCCCTCCCTCCTTCCCTTCCTCCCTCTGTCCCTCCCCCAACACTTTCTCTCTCTCATTTCTCTAGGCTTGAAATATGTAAAGCTGCAGCTTCACACTTGGCTGCTCGCAGGAAGTGCGAGACAATTGTATTCTGCTCCTGGCTCCTGACGGAAAGATCGCATGACGTTTACTGTCGACTCACGACCTCCCTTACTTTCCCCTTCAGTACCATGAGCACGCATGTTCTATTTGGTAAAGACTTTTAAACATATTTAGTTCAGAGGTTTTTTTCTGTTGTGGAGTGTTATTAATATGTGACAGAAAGGGCTGCGTGAGTGAAGGAAGGTGCCATGGTTGGCAGTACTATTAATAGTCATTTGGAAAACGGAGACCCCGTAGGAGTGAGACTCATGTCCGACCTGAGAGCCTGACGTCCGTCCCAGGCGGAAACGACCCAAGCTTTCTGGTATTACTGCCCCGGGAAGGATATTTACTGAATCTTGTTCCCTTTTCATTTTGCCAAACTGCAGGTTAACGTGACCCTAATTAACATAACATGAGACAAACAAACAATAATATTTTATTTGTTAATTTTGTTACATTTATTTTGATAAGTTTTCATTCAGTTACTATTTTCATGAAATTTATTATATGCTTTTACATTAAGCTAAAGAAGGAATTCATTTCATTTTCATTCGTACTTTTCCCATACGCATTACCTGGGATAATAATTTTGTGCGTCATACTGAAATAGTAGAATAAAAGTCAAGGCCTGAAAAAAATGCCTATTGTGTTAACTTTGAAACTGGGGAACCAAGAAAATAAATATTAAGAAAAGACCTTCTTTTTTTTAATGAAACTATACCTCTCAAAGGGTTAAAAAAAAAGTATACCTAGACTTATTTAACAGACTTTACTTACCTATAGCATGATTTATTAGTGAAATATCAATAATCAGAATTGAGTACACATACACGATAGCATATCCACAATTCTGAAGTTTAAAGTGGTCTGAATACCAAAGGGGTTTTTGTTTGTTTGTATTTGTGGCAAACCCATTTGGCAACAAAAGCTTCCCTGAACAGATGAAAGGCTGTTAATTACCTTAATTTATTTCACTGAGTGTGAACAGCCATACATTTTCCTGGAGAAATACTAATGTGTTTAATTTGGTAGTGTTGCCTCAGCCCTCACTGGAAGCGTTATAAAAACTAGCTTATGCACTTTACTATTTTTGGAAGAATGGGAAGAGTTTGAATTCAGGAACACATGCAATATCTACGTTTGCAAATAGAGGATTGAGGACCTGCATCATAGAATCATAAATAAATGTTCAAGTTGGAAGGTACCTGCAAGATAATACATTCCAACCTCCCCGTTTTATGAATGAGGACTCTGAGTTCAGAGCCGGGCAGTGACCTGCCAAAGGTCTTACTCCTTGATTAGTAGCAGGGTTAGAAATAGACTCCACTCCCAAGGTGCTCAAGTCCTGGGTTCCTTCTACCCCAGCCCGTTAATGAGCTCTTGCATGGTGGCTGGGATTTCTAAACAAATGAAATATACATGAGTGCGTCCTCTACTCAAGAGTCACTGTTGCTGTGTGCAGGGAGATGCAGGGCTGTGCACATACCTACGTTGGAGAGAAACAATGTCCCTCTTCTGTTCCCAAACTGATCCCTATTAAACTAAGTCTGCTAGTCAGCACAAGGACAGTCACCATCACAGCCTTCCTGATTTGTTAGGCACCATTCCAATCTCTAAAAAGGCAATGGCCTTGACTACACTCCATTTTAACTTCCCTGTTTGATTGCTTTCTATTAAAAACGTTTCAGAATGCATATTAGCTTTCAATCAATCACCAGGAATTTGCTGGGCTTCCCTTTAGTGCCCAGGATTGTGTAACGACTAAATTCACTGATTTTTGACCAGAGGTGATTTGCCCTTCAGGGAATATTTGGCAATGACTGATTGCCTATTTACCTGTCACAACTTGGAGAAGGCTATTGGCCTTTAGTGGTCTAGTGGATAGAGGCCAGGGATGCTACTAAACACCCTACAATGCATAGGACAACTTCCAGCTCAAAAGATCAATAGTGCTAAGATCAAGCAACTCCAGAACTAAATATATGCTATGATTCCTCTGCTTCAGAGACTTTATACTCTAATTTCAAACCAGCAACCTAACACTCATAAAGTTATGAAAAATAATTAAATACTAAATTCAGTGGCCTAAAGATTTAGAGTCAGCCAACTAAAGTTCAAGCCCCACCCTGCCACCTATTTCCCCCTTGACCTTTGGAAAATCATTTAAGCTTTTGCGGCCTCCGTTTTCTTATCTCTAAAACAAGGCTATTGATAACTAACCTACATATTTTATTGGGTTGCTATGAGTATCAGAAGAGACAGTGTTTTTGAAAATACTTGGAGAACTACAAGGCATTATATAAATATAAAGCCATAGTACTGCCGTGCTTTATAACACTTTTACCCTTGCGGACAGACATGTTCTGCATTTATCCTAGCACTGAACTTATAGAAGTGTCCACCCTGAGCACAGTGAAGAGCCCATCACCCATTGGTCATCCACGTCAGGAATCCAATATCCTCCTGATCTCCTTTTCCCTCTCACTCTCCAGTCAGTCACTAAGTCCTACATTTTTTTTTTCTTTTTTAAAGGAGGTAACTGCAGGAATAGAAATCCAAATTAATATTCCACCCAGGCACTCACTGGTAAGCCTCATGTCGAACCACAGGCTAAGGTCACGACCCTTTAATTATGCTTTGTTGTCCTTTCCCTCTTCTGGCATCTTGCCTTCCTGCATCTCAAGATTTCTTCCCTGATTCTTTGGGAGGAAGTATCTTCCTGGAGACTCAAGAACAAGTTTATTGTTTCCTGATACCTTCCCACCTCTGTGTTTAGATGTAACTAGACTCAAGACCAGGTCATTTTCAGAGTGGAATCAGGATGTCAGTGAAGGCACGTGGGGTTGTCACCAGAATTCTGGTGGAGGAGCTCAGATCTCTGGAATCTTTGAGGACCTCTGGGACGTCTTTCTGGAAAGCAAGAGCTAGTTGGTCAAACTGGGAACACCTACCATATGTGTAGAGAGTGCCACAGTTTACTACATTCTGTGGGATATTTAATACTATGCACACTTAGCGTATGAACTTCTATTTATGTGAAAAGATTTACAACAGTTTAATTATTCACCTCCTAAAAGATGTGTTTTTTGCCTCTGAAATTATTCCTAACAGTGTAATAAAGACTGCCCCACTGCAATTAAAACATATATATATATATATATTTTTTTTTTTCGCGGTACGCAGGCCTCTCACTGTTGTGGCCTCTCCCGTTGTGGAGCACAGGCTCCGGACGCGCAGGCTCAGCGGCCGTGGCTCACAGGCCCAGCCGCTCTGTGGCATGTGGGATCTTCCCGGACCGGGGCGTGAACCCGTGTCCCTTGCATCGGCAGGCGGACTCTCAACCACTGCGCCACCAGGGAAGCCCCTTAAAACATATTTTGATTTACAAACAAATGTGTTAAAGGCACATCTCTTCTCATGTGTCAAGTGATGTCTACAGGGGAAAAGGAAAGGACAAATGGTCAATCCCTGCATTAAGGGAAGAATTGTATATGTGTATATTAGAAAAGAGCAGAAAAATGACTTCTTTCAAAAACTGATCAGTACAGATCAGTTCATAGAACCAAATTCACCTTTTAAATGCTTATAGCCAGAACTCACATACTGTGGTTTAGTATGGGTACGAATAAATGCAGTGAAATGATTTCTTTTTCTTTTCTTTCCCTTGATGTTTTGAGCTCTACAGGAGTAGAAAACCTCACCACACAGAAGTGCTTAAATGAAATGTCCTTCGCAAATTCCCAGTGTCACTCAATGGAATATAAATGGTGATGATACCATTAAATTATATTACTGGCTTGGTGTTACCAAACATCTGCAGGGGTTTTTCCCCCTGTGTCACTCAGAAGGGTCGTACTTTTCCCACGACACATACATTTTTCCCTATTTCACATAGGATCGTGTACAACCTAATTTGGCCCAATCCATAAAGCAAAGGAGAACAATCTTGCCTGGCTGGGCAGTTGGCTCGGCCATCGTGCCACCAACGCATAGAGCGAGACTGGCAACTGCCTTCTAACCGTAAACCTTTCTCTTTTCAGGCTGCACGTCTCTTTGACTCTAGTCTGCTCCATTTGTGAGATGGCGGTGTGGGTGCCCGAGCAGCAAGGAAGTGGGAACAAGCTAGAGAGATCTCATTTTACACATTACGAGGACCCTGGCTTTGCTCGTATGCTCTACGCGCTGTCATATCAACTAGATTATTCTATTTGATTTTGAGATCTTTTCCTAGAGCCTTATATTCCACACTTACCAGTTTCCTCACTGATATTCACGCTTATGAGTTTGCACTGATTACATTGATGTCCGAGAGATGTCTATTGAATTTACATGGAGGTTTCATCTCTCGGACATTAAAACTTCTTTCTAACCCAGAAATAGCCAATCCTCTATTCTTTCTTTCATTGAGCTCCATCTAATGGCAATTCCGTGCTTTTCAACATGGAGGGAAATTACTGGTCTCCAGGTAAAGGGTAAACTCCCTTGAGGGGATCAAGGGAGCTGAGTATGGGCTTTTCTTGGTAACAGTAGGAAGGCTTGGGGTTTCTCATCTGCTGCATCAGGATTTTACTGATTGGGTTGATTGCAGTTCTGAGCACAGAGAAAGTCAACAAAAGAGAAAGCGTGTGCTTTTACTTAATCATATCACAAAGCAACACACCCCCGGTGCACAGCTCCAAGCAACGTTTGCCAGGGGTTGGAGCCATCTAGCTGTTCTAAATGTCAAGTCAGATAAGAAAGTTGCAGGCTTGAGACAGAAGACTGCAGGAGGCCTATCTAGCAGCCCTTTACTGGGTTACTTTATGGTAAGGAGGCAACACGGAAACGCGCAGAAAATGCACACAGCCATGCGCATGTATGTCAAGACAGGAACGGCGAGAACAAAGACACAATGCCTTGTAGGTCACTCTGCCGCTCAGAAGAGCAGAGACCAACAGTTGCAGCTCCCGGGGTGTCACTCAGTAGCTGCTGGACGTACGCTCTGCTGAGTCACTGGCCTTGGCGAGATGAATCAGCCCAGACCGGATAGGCAGGTGATGGAGAGGGGAAAAAAGCCTACTCTTTAAACTAAACAGCAAGACCCTTTCCTAAGACTCACTTGTTATTTTAGTCCAATCCTTTCTTTTTTATGTTTCTCATATTCGAGCCATTCAGAAAGTACTTTAAGTATATTTATTTATAAACATCTCTCCTGACTGCAAATATATCACTCTCCAGGGAGTAGGAGGCTTTTTCTTCCCTCCCACTTTCCTTTCTCTCCAAACATACAGGCATATGTGCGCGCGCGCACGCGCGCGCGCACACACACACACACACACACACACACACACACACACACACATACAGCTGCCCAGAAAGGATTTACGGTTATGATTGAAAAAATTAAAGACTCCAACACCAGAAATGAGATAATACAGAAAAAATGGGCAGGACCCTATCCTAGGCACCCTGGTCCCCTGTCTGTGACTAAAGCGTCTGATGTGCACAGAGCACCCTTGCCCTCGGTGTGGAGTCAGGCTGCCCTTCGAGGTGGGCTCCTCCAGGAAACTTTGCCAGCTCCCTCCTTGTGCCTTTACAACAACTTGCTTAATTGGAAAGATTTTCTATCCCATGAGTGAGCCAATAACTCTTTCTGCCAAAAGGCTGTGAAAAGTGGGAATGCTCCGTCCGGAAGCAGCTGTTTGAGCTCCAGAACACCCATCAGGCCAGCTGGAGTCGCTTTAGTATCTCTGTGTTATCGGGATGAGGTTGCTCCCTATAGAGGATCCTGGCTCCTCAAAGGCTTGCATTTCCAGTTTCTTACTATCTTTACCCGTGACAGTGGGAGGGACTTTGCTTCTCCAGTCAAAAGCGAATGATGGTTACAAAGATGATCTCAGGACTGAGGTGACTTCAACAAAGAGGCAGGAAACTCAGTCATGCCATTTCACTGTATTTAGCATTGCCCCCTCTCCCCAAACCCAATACTCCTCTACCAGTGGTCTTGGCTTTCAGCCATAATTTGTTTGCTAATAAGGAAATTCTCACCCTGGACTGCCTCCTCTTCAAGGGCATCAATGGCAGTGTCTGTAAGGAAATCTGGATTTAGAGAAATAGGAGATAAATGCCTTCTGTGTCCTGTAGTGATCGAGTTTCCTCCCCGGGAAGGGCCAGAGTGCTGCCCTGGAGGAGTTTCATAGCACTGTGGGAAATGACCTTCACTTTGAACTTCACTTCTTTACCCACGGGGACCACACTCCCAAATCCAAATGGATTCATTCACACGCATGCTGCCTTACAGCAAACGCCCACGCCGTGAATGGTAATCATATGGGCCCATAATCCTCTTCCTTCCCTAAAACAGGAGAAGGTGTATTTCCTCAATTCTTCTCATTCATCCACCCACGGAGAAGATTTCAGGTCGGTAGAGAGATAAAAGGCTCAGGATATGAGATGTCAACATTTAAGCCCCGTCATTACTCAGGCAGATAACTGCCACACTCCAACTTGGGTTCGCCTGGCTGTCTTGTCTTCACTCAGCTGCAAGTATCAGAGACCTGTCCCCCACATGGCCTAAATGCATAAGGATGACCTCCCAGAAACCTTTAGTTTATATGTTATTGTCCATGACGGTGTTGCTTTGCCGCCCCCAATTCTGAGAGACTCCGGGAAGCTGAGGCTTTCATCTCAGCACATTGTTAGCTTGAACAAAATTAATAAGGAACTAAGGGGCAAGACAATTGGACTCTGAGTAGGAAAACATTAGTGACTGCCACAATCCCAGCATCTAACATTGTGCCCAGCAAAGAGTAAATTATACACTTTTATTGAATGAGGCCTTAGTATGTTAAGAAAAGTCATGGTCACATTCTGAACTCACAAGCCCTTTTCAGGTGTCACTAATATATGTGACTGAGAAAATTTAATGGTCATCGAGACAAGCATGCAAGGCAAAGATTGATTTGATTCTTTTTGATTCTTGCCCTTCCTGATGAAATAGAAAGAGAGAGAACTCAGAAGGTCCTTCACATGCTCTAGCCACCCTTTTAATAACTGTAGCCCTCAGAGCTGCATGGACCTTAAAATATGTTGTGCTACTTTTTTCTGGCCTGCAGAGTTGCAAGGATCTTGACATCAGCTCTTCCCTCAATAATTTTTATGAATCCCGAGGACAACGGCCCTGATAAGCATCATGTTACAGGTCTGAGACTGTTTCTGTAACTTTATAGAAAATCATCACAAAGATAGACTATCATGTATAAACATTGTCTTGGGACTGTCTTTATTTTTTAGCACCTGGATCATGGATGAGTTTTCATAAAACAGAGGTGTCCAAAGATGTCTTTGACTTCAACAGAGCCTTGAAAACTCAATTCAATAAGGATTTACTTTACCTGTATTCCAGGGACTGTGCTGGACCCTGAGAATGCAGAGAAGAATCATGTACTATTTCTCTCCTCAAGGAGTTTATAATCCAGTGTTGAGAGACATTTCTGACGTGTTGAGTGCTATTATAGGTGGGACAAACATGATGCTGTAGGATAATCAGGAGGATGGAACTAGATCCATTTGGAGAAGATTCTTCAAGGTTGTTAGAAGGCTCTGAGTTGGGCCGTGGTGTAACGTAGGACTTTATCAAGTAAAGGGATGTGGTTGAAAATTCTATCCTTTTGCATTTGATTCATATTAAAATAATTACGGTAGCACAAGGCAAGAAAGGAATTAAGCAAGCATGAAAGAAGTCAGCTTTTGAGAGAACAGAAGTATAAATTTGAATTAAAATCATACCTTTGGAGAAGGTTATTAAAACTGTTTTAAGTTATAGTCATCAGGCATTTCACTGCCACAGTCCCTGGAAAAGGCGAAAGACTGGTAGGGATTTTGCAGGCTGAGCAAACTTTCCAAAGACTAAAGACTTAAACTCTCTTTTCCCCTAACCTTCCTTTTCATTTGACCGGAAAAACAAAGTTGAGAGTTTAGAGTCACAGGCAACATTCCCTTAACTTTGTAATTGTGGGTTGGGAACTGCCATTTGTCTCCTTGGAGAACAAAACATTCCCCAAACTAAGGATTCTCAAATTATAGTGCTAAATGATTTCAAAATATTTGAAAGGCTATTTAAAAAGTAAATCAGTGTAGCTATTTTCTGTAGTAATAAGTAATACCCAAATGTTTATAGAATTTAAATTTGGAAAACTGGAAAAGAGGTAAAGAGCACCGTGATTGAAATCCAGTCCCTGATAGGAGGGAACAGCTGTTTCTCTGACAGCCTGAGAAGCAATTCATGTCCCCCTCCAACCTTGACCCTCATCCCTTTCCCCCAGCTAACATCAGGGGAGCAGAAGAGAATCGAGCTCAGAAGCATGTGGAGGCTGATGTTACAGGAGACCCAAATATCCCAAACTGCCGTCAAAGCATGCGGTATAGTTGTAGCTGACCGACTAAATTGGGTCTTCACACTGATGCGATGCTTTGGCACTCTGCATATACTAGTTTGATATTTTCTTCCTTCCTAGATACTCCATGTTGCTGGCCTTTTTAAACCTCCATGAGCTTGGTTGTCTCAAGTTTTTTTTGTTTTTCAAAGCTCCGGTGTGTGTTCCAAATGAAAGGCACCAAATTATCATGTCTTTTTCTTGAAAGGGCAAGTTTACTGTGCTTCACAGCATATTTGCTGTGGTGTTACTTTGTTTTAGTTGTGGTTGCAACTTAGCGTGGCAAGATGGCCTATTTTATTTTATTTTATTTTTAATTCAATTTGATTTTATTCTCTTGCACTGATCCTGTCTTTTTGGAGGAAATTGACACCAAAGCCAGACTGATAGTTGGTTCTTCAGTGAGAGTAGCTCACACTCTCCTCTGGGAATGTAGGAAATGGATCAACCCTAGTCTCTCTGAAAACCAGTCAGGCATTTGCAGACAACCTGCATCTGTTATCAGACAATTAAGAGAAAGGGATTGAAGTCTTTTGGGTTGAAAAGTCTAATGCATTGAAGTTGCAGCCTTGACCTTTTAACTGGAATCACTGAAATATTCTTCCCTCCCTTAACTGGGTGCTTTATCAAAAGCTAATCTATCACAGGGATGACAGATTCAGGACAAGGGCCACCCCTGGCTCTCTCCAGCAGTTCCCTGGATGAAGTACCCTGCTGTGTGGTGGTTAACGCACTAGAGCTCATCAGCACCTGAAGATTCACAACTGTACCCTGAGGCCAGGCTGTAGTCCTGGCAACTGAGCCTGACTGATGCGGAAGAGGGAATCCCTCCTGACAACAGCCATTTCTTCTAAGAGGCATCCTCCTGCCTGTCTGGCAATGAAAACACTCTATTTTGTCATGGAGTCTGTAGACTGCTCTTTGAAACACAGATTTTCTCATTTGTTGAGATTAGGAATCAGGTGTTTGTGAAAAAATTGAAATCTGCTTTCCAATAGGTGATTTTAAGATTTATATAGCACAAAAGTAATGTAATTTCAGTAGACATCATTAGAAACCCACTGATTCTGAGACATTCAAACATTTGCTTACTATAGCGATCTCTTGAATAGAAACATTTTGCACGATATTTTCTTGTTTATGTATGAGAATCAGATATAGATCAAATCAAATAATAACCAACCAAATAGCAGATTATAATATTGAATATATTGCTACTCTATTTCAAGTTATTTATTTAAATTAGGATGGTATCATCTTTAAGCGGTACGTTAGATTGCTATGATTGCCATAACAAAGTATCATGGATTAGGTGGCTTAAACAGCAAATTTTCCCATGATTCTGGAGGCTATAACTATGAGATCAAAGTGTCAGCAGAGTTGATTTCCTCTCTCCTTGACTTGTAGATGACCGTTGTCTCCCTGTGTCTTCACATCATCTTCCCTATGTACTTGCATGGGTCCTAATTTCCTCTTCCTATAAGGACACCAATCATATTGGATGAGGTGTCACCTTTAAGACCTCATTTTAATTTAATCACCTCTCTAAAGGCCCTATCTTCAAATACTCTCATTCTGAGTTACTGGGGCTCGGGACTTCAACATATGAATTTTTTTTGGGGGGGACGTGTGGGTGGCACAACTCAGTCCATAACAGGAGGTATTAGCAAGAAAATATATTTGCAACGTGCGTAAATGTATTGAAGCATATTACATGCCAGGCAATGGGATAACTGTTTTACATACATTATTATTTCATATGCTTCTTACAATGATCTTAAAATCTAGATTATTAGAATCTCTATTTTTACAAATGAGAAAATTTGGGCTCAAAAATTAAATCAATTTTCCGAAGTTTTAGAGAAGGAACTGTCAAAACCAAGCCTGTACACTGTGTCCACAACGTGCGCAGGTGACCATTATGCTCTTTTGCAATGTATCCAAGGTCACAGAGCTGGTTGGCAGCAAACGCAGGCCTCCTAATTGCCAGGGCAGCATTCTATGGCACTCATATGCAAATGATATTAGACAAATGTACTTCTCACTACTCTGATTATACAAAACGAGGATATCATGTTGCCTTGCGTTAGCTAGGCTGTTTTATTTTTCAAGGGATAGAGAATATTGAGCATAATGAGATTTTAAAAACCATCAATGCTTTGCTTATTAACTCAGTTAATTAGGGCTACTGAAAGAATGTATAAAAGTAGGATGACCTACCATCCCGATTTGCCTGGAACTGAGGGCTTTCCCAGGATATAGGAGGTTCTGTATTAAACCTAAAACAGTCCCAGTTTTGGAAACAGAAAACATTTCAGAAGCAGAAAATATAGGGGAACTGTCTCAAGCACCATAGTGTCAGGTCATATGGAGAACTGGATTATCAGTTCAGACACAAATGCTAAAGATTCCTGAGAGATCGAATATACAAATGGACATTGGCCAGATCATGTATAAAAACAGACCTCTGACCCACACTGCAGCAAGTTGCCCCGGAAACCAACCCTTTGTCTGCAATAAACAACCCAGGAAGCCCACCTGTTCTAAGTCACACTTGCAGGAAGCCAGATTGCTATCTCTAGCACAGTTTAGGATGCTAAACAATAACTTTTGTAATAATCAGTCCAACATGGCTGGGACCTGCTTAATAACTGACAGCTTCCCTAATTTTTGTTCCTGCTTCCGACTTAGAACCAGTTAGAGAAAGAGAAGTACCCACCCCTAACCAACCCCACTGGGTGGCCCACTTCTAGTTAATCTGCCTATGGCTTCCCCATAGAAGCCAACAGCCTCCAATCAGGGCACAGCTGAAGCCTCCCCTTTTGTCCACTACAGAGCTTTCGCAATCCTCTACCTGCCTTTGAGCCTCTGCCCCAATTCAGGTGACAGTAGCAAACTCCCTTGCTATAGCAAGCTCAGAACAAGCAAGAGCCTTTTCTTGTTCTCATTTGGTTGGCCTTTGGTTACGTCCACATTCCATCAACAGTACACATCTTTCACTGTCTATGCCAGCGTTCCACCATTTTGGTGACTCAGCATTTTGCCTCTACTGCTCTTACCTCTCTATTGCCACTGAAAACAGCCTCTGTTACCTGGCGGTCTCAGGCTTCTGTTTACTGCCTTATTTCTGCATCTTTCAGGTTCTTTTCTTTTCCATCTCCCTGAGTTAAACTCCCTGAGAGAGAGAGAGAGAGCATCTGACTGCAATATGCATGAAGTGCCTAGGGAGCGTCCTTATTATGCATCATTACGGCTCCCCAGCTCATAAGCTACTGGCCAAGTTATAGATGACTGCCTTTGGCTCAAAGGCCTGCCTGCCCTTGGCCAATTAGCTGTACTCATGGTAACACCATCACGTGATACAAAGTTTGGTAACTTATGCATAAAGGATTATTTCATTCAAAAGTGTCTGTGCTGGGGCTTCCCTGGTGGCGCAGCGGTTGAGGGTCCGCCTGCCGATGCAGGGGACACGGGTTCATGCCCCGGTCTGGGGGGATCCCACATGCTGCGGAGTGGCTGGGCCCATGAGCCATGGCCGCTGAGCCTGCGCGTCCGGAGCCTGTGCTCCGCAACGGGAGAGGCCACAGCAGTGAGAGGCCCGCGTACCGCAAAAAAAAAAAAAAAAAAAAAAAAAGTGTCTGTGCTTATGGCCCCACTTAAAGTGTACATTTCTAAAACTGGCCAATAGCAATAACCTTAACAAGGGTTATATCTGAAAATGATATTTGATCCTTACTGAAAAGTCAAAATCCAGAGATTGGGTTTAGAAAACTATCCCAGGAAAGAGGCCCTAGTGGGCCTGGGGCGGCTAAGAAGGCCTTTCTGTATCACTCACCACTCTGCACAAGACATTGTCCTATTTCAAGATTTCTATCATAAATCTTTCCTGAGTCTTGCTGTTGGGTTAAGAAGAGTATTGCTGTGGGCCACTGCTGTGTTCACAAAGCTGTTGCTTGTGTAAATTCTCTTTTCATCGTTAGAAGTAACCACTGGTAACCTCTGGGGGCTTCAAAACTTCCCACCAGCTACTGAATGACCATATCAAATACATCAACATGCCTACAGGGAAAGTTCCAGATTGGACGAGGTTAAACATCCTTAAGCTGTCCTGATTCTTTCCCTCCTGTATTTTACATTTCCTGTTGCTGTACCGCTGTCTCTTTCCAGCCTCCTGGCTAGGATGGCCCCTGTCATCTGCACACAGCATCCTCAGGACATGTTATACTGCTCCCCTCGTCCTCACTGTCACCAAGTCAGAAAAATGATTTCATCTTTTAGTTAATCTGAGGCAGCGTTCGTCTTTGACTCTAGCATAGAATTGGCTGACACAGAAAGCATAGATTTTTTTCCCTTAACCTGACTAAACCTAATCCCATGCTTCTTAGCTAGATACCGCACCTTGGTTTTTTTTTTTTGTCATTAATCCCACTCTGAGTTTGCTACAGTAAATTAAATACATTTGGATGAGGACTGTTAAAAATATGGTAATGGTCTCTCCCAAAGTTGATTCCAACTAGCATCTCCAGGCTTGGGGGCATCCCGGGCCACTCAATCACTGTGTCCTCAGTTCTGCCCCTTCACTGGCCCCTGGGGAGGAAGATATTTCTCAGAGTGTCTGTGGGAATTCAAGCTTTCTATCTTGAGCCATCATCATTTTATTAACTCCATTCATGGAGGACTCTGTGACATTGGGCCCCTAGATGTTCCGCCTTAAGCCTTCATCCACTCTGTACAACTTGTATGATTTACTTGACACGCGTTCACTAGATAGTGAGATGCTAAGGTTCATTTCAACCTCAAAATAAGCTTATCTTCCTCACCTATTTCCTCTCTAAAAGAAACCTTTAGATCTTAGCTCATCAGATGAGAGAGGCTATCAATGAGTAACCAAACTCATGTAAACAGCTCTACTCACTGCCCCGGGTTCTGCTAGGTGACTCACCAACGAGAAAACTCTGAGACGTCGTTTTCTAAATTCCTGTAACCCTCGCTGTTTTTTTGTTTGTTTTTTTGTTTTTGCGGTACGCGGGCCTCTCACTGTTGTGGCCTCTCCCGTTGCGGAGCACAGGCTCCGGACGCGCAGGCTCATTGGCCACGGCTCACGGCCCAGCCGCTCCGCGGCATGTGGGATCTTCGCGGACCGGAGCACGAACCCGTGTCCCCTGCATTGGCAGGCGGACTCTCAACCACTGCGCCACGAGGGAAGCGCCACCCTCACTGTTTTACAACAGCAAAAGGAATGATTCAGGAAAAGTCAGATGTTATTTTAGAATAGATTTGATCTCTGGCACGCACTGTTGGCATCATTTAGACATTGCATTGATTAAACGTACAGGGTTTTTGATTCACCCATAAGCATGTTCTATAATTCTAAGATTTATTTTCTATTGGAAAATTTATTTCTATGGTCGCTTATATTTTTGCAATTGTCTTAATCAAAGAACATTCTGTGTTGCCACATTATCGTCTTAAGAAAGATTAGAGATCCATATTCTGATGAGTCAACATAGCCAGTTGGCCAGTCAGAAATGATTTTGTGTCCAGCAGTGTCAGCTGTGACGAGTATTCATGTCAAAGGGCGGCCCTGAGCATGTGTGCAGCACGGTGGTAATCAAAGGAAATGTGTGGCATGCAAATGGTTAAAGGATGCCTTCTAAAGGTAAATTACACGAGTAGTGCTCTTATATCTGCTTCAACAGATAATAGCTTCTCTGCAATACCATCAGAATAATCCTTTAGTTTTACTGCAAATATAACTACCTACCTTGGTTTAACATTTGGATTTTCTTCTCAGGAAACATTATGGAATGAATCTAACTGATTGCAAAGATAAAGGCACGTGATCTGTTGAAGATCAGACAGGACACAGAATTTAAATTCTCTCTCTTCCCCTGCTCTTCTTCAAACTAAGTTGCTTTTGCTTTACAATTTTAAAAGCAGGAGTAAAAGTGGTCAAGAATAGAGATTGTCGGGCTTCCCAAGTGGTGCAGTGGTTGAGAGTCTGCCTGCCGATGCAGGGGACACGGGTTCGTGCCTCGGTCCGGGAAGATCCCACATGCCGCGGAGCGGCTGGGCCAGTGAGCCATGGCCGCTGAGCCTGCGCGTCCGGAGCCTGTGCTCCGCAACGGGAGAGGCCCGCGTACCGCAAAAAAAAAAAAAAAAAAGAATAGAGATTGTGGTTCCTTAAGGGATGATATCCTGGGGAAAGTTTCTGAAGGTCTGGAAATGCCAAAATTAAGAAGTTTAGATTTTCTTCTTTAGGCCAGTCGTTTTTCATCTTTCCCTCCCACCCTTCCTATTTCAATCTCTTCCTTTCTTTCTTTCTGTTATTTTTATCAAATATCAGAGCAGAGCCCTGAAGAAATGAAATGAAATCATACATGACTGCCTATTATTGGAAATAGATGAAATCAGGGAAGCTTCATCAAATGTGTGCTTCAGGGAGGAACTCTGTGACTTGCCTTGAGACGACTCCTGAGGTACCTCCGTGGCTCCATCTGGGGTTCTTTGAAATATAGATACAAATGGGAACTTTAGGTAACGGGGAGTCAGCAATGGATTTTTTTTTAATTTAATTTTTTAACATCTTTATTGGAGTATAATTGTTTACAATGGTGTGTTAGTTTCTGCTGTATAACCAAGTGAAGCTATACGTATACATGTATCCCCATATCTCCCCCCTCTTGCGTCTCCCTCCCACCCTCCCTATCCCACCCCTCTAGGTGGTCACAAAGCACCGAGCTGATCTCCCTGTGCTATGCGGCTGCTTCCCACTAGCTATCTATCTTACATTTGGTAGTGTATATATAAGTCCATGCCACTCTCTCACTTCGTCCCAGCTTCCCCTTCCCCTCCCTGTGTCCTTAAGTCCATTCTCTACGTCTGCGTCTTTACTCATGTCCCGCCCCTAGGTTCTTCAGAACCTTTTTTTTTTTTTTTTAGATTCCAGTAATAGATTTTTGAGCTGAGAAGGCAAGCCCGTTCCTAGATGTAAGCCCTCTCTGGGGCACATGTTCTCTTTTGTAATGTGGAGATAATGAAAACGTCCAGAGAGGTTGCAATGATTAGAAACAAAGTACTTGGCACTGTGCCTGGTGTGTAGGTGTTCAAATACATGTAATTGCAAAGTTAACGATCATGACGATGATAATGAAAACAGAGGGTGTCCACGGGCACCAAGTTCCAAATACCTAAACTCTTCATGAGATCTATATTTGAGCTTGGATTTTTGTCTCATTCTAATACCAGGTTCTGAAGAGTACAGGCTAACACTCTACAGCTGATCTCGGAGAGACAGCAGTGAGCGGTCCTAAGAGAGATCTTAGTTCCCTGCCCAGGAATTGAACCTGGGAAGCCTGGATGAAAACCAGGACTCCTAGCCACCCGACCACCAGGGGCTAGAGGCTAGAAGCAAAGGGGCCCTAGCTCTTTCCCCCCTTTGAAAACAAGAATGTTTCAAGGAGGCAAAAAATATAAAAACAGGTACAAAGGTTATTATTAGAGACACAGCACAACGTATGGGAGAGCACACAGAGAAAGTTTACTTATTTAAGTCAGAAGTTAGCTAGGCAGAAATACACACCCGGAGAGGAGTGCGGGAGTCCTGAATGAGGGGCGCAGTAAAGAGGAGATTAAAATCCCTTATATGGGACAGTCCTTCCGGGTCTTTGTTTACATTTGGCCAATTATCTTGTTTCTTTTTTCACCTGACTGGTCCCAGGACCCTCCCCGACACACGTACGCAACTTTTTGCTAAGATGGATCCCACCGCAGAGGCCTGGGGGTGCATGTCCACACGTATCATGGGGTGGTGGCCTCTCCCTTTTTGACCCCCCCCAAGGAGCCTTCCTGCGCATGTGCAGACAGGGAAGCGTTCCTCGACCTCAGGAGTGGTCATCTTATCTCTTTACTTCAGCAGAGCTCAGCTTCTGCCACTAGCTTTGTCCTTGGAGCGTCTGGGGGAGAACAAAGCTTCCATTTTACTCCACCTGACAAACGCCAGCTGCCAGCCCAGGGGCCCATCTATCTCCTACTTCACAGCCATTATGAGGAGTCACCACCTGTGTACTTCTGGCTGGTCCTAGGATATCTAGGGATGCTCTTCTACCTGAGGCTTTCCTGAGTTGTGAGATAAGCTGCTCTTGAAGCTGACTCTCTGCGGGTCCCCTGGCATGCCTCCACTCTGGTCTGAACCTGTTATACCCGAGGACAAAGTGAGGAACTCCCTCCTCCCCACACTCAGCATGGCGCAGCTCCAAGTATTTTCTACTCCAGGTGGACTCCTGCAGCCAGGTAACTCTGCTCCAACTCTGGAGCTCTGGGAAAAGCAGCTAGTTACACTCTTTTCCCTAAGACTCCCCAGGGGTCATTTTATAGATAAAATGCTTTTGAATTGTGTCATAGCTATGTGCATATTATCTGTGGACATTCACCTTTTATGAAAGGGTGGATTCCAAGCGCTGGATTAGATAGGCATTGAAAATTCACGGACAGACCCGCCTGCCAAGTAAACATCACATAAATGCTAGTGATATGGGCATACAATATCATGTATGTATCAAACTCAAAGATATATATATACATATACAATATATATATGTGAACTCAAAAAGATATATTTTCTAAATGTAGGTATAAACTCAAAGCATATTCAATGTGGAACGTCAAAGCCAACTTTTAAATGTGTTTGTGTCTTTCCAGAGTGACTTGCGTGGCACTGCCAACACCATCTGCTCTAGAGCAGAAAGACCACTTACTAGGCAAAAGCAGCTGTCAGCTTAGGTTTCAATGTACTCTTTTAGTTCCCTCCAGGATGACCTGGTGTGACCACCCTTTCTAGGTAAAGAGGATTCTATCTCCATTTGACAGTAAACTCTCAGCCTGAGGAAAGAGAGCTCTTGTCGGCCTGGCTGACTAAGTCACAGGAGGATGGATTTTATAATTTAGTCCTGCCCCGCAAAGGCCAATCACTCAGATGGGTACATTCAGGTTGGTCTGGTTTGGGATCAAGATTGCTTGTTTCAGTGTTTCAGCACCGCTGATGTGAGGCAGGATAATATTTCTGAAATACTAACATATGTAACTCTTTCCCTGATATCTGAGATGTGCTAAAACACCACGGTTAATCCCTAGGATGGGGGTGCAGACAGAGGTGAAGGAAGAGGTGGGCTGGAAATGAAGGAGAGTGAAATGTATTGAGACCAAGATTTTCCATTCTTGGAAAGTGAAGATTTGAAATAAAAATGAATATTGCTATAGGAAAACATTTTCAATCTCTTTCTTGCACACCTGACACTGTGGGAGGAGAGTTGAAATTGCCTCAGATACTTTTTGGGGAATTGGCCTGAAGGTAAAGCATCTCAGGGCTAACTGCTCCACAGTAGGCAACTTTGGCAAATTGCTTAATAGTGACGGCAAATACAAGGTCGTTGTAAGAAATCTGGGAAATTAACATGCCTAAATAAAGAGAGAAAAAAAGACTCATTTACAACAGTTGTACCCATTTCCTTCCAGTACGTTCTCTCAGCATTTTAGAAAACATAATTGAAAGTCTCCTGTATATAAAATTTATCTTAGTGTCTTATTTGACAATAAATACTGCATAAAGAACATTTTTGCCATTAAAAACATTTAAATGTATTTTAAAATTTATTATGTTTTATTGCAAAATTAAATTAACCCATGTTTATTTGAAGAAAATTTAGCAAATAGAGAAAGCAAATAGTCCTAACTAACTGGAGAAGATCATTAATAATATAGTTATCTCTGAGCCATAGACAAGTGTTCTACCTCTAAAATCCTCATTTTCTTATCTTTAAAATCTCTACTAATAATATTATCTTCCTTGTAAGGATACTTATATAAGTATAAGATACTTGATATAAAGGGAAAATGTTTTCCACAGTGCCTGGCATATCATAAGCACATATTTATAATTTCATACGAATTTTAAACAAGGCAATATCAACCTCTACAAATTGTTCTAAAACCTGTTTTTGTTTTAAACTGAATAATATGTCAGGATCATTTTCACATGTTAACACAATTAAATTTGCGGGCTTCCCTGGTGGCGCAGTGGTTGAGAGTCCGCCTGCCGATGCAGAGGACGCGGGTTCGTGCCCCGGTCCGGGAAGATCCCACATGCCGCAGAGCGGCTGGGCCCGTGAGCCATGGCCTCTGAGCCTGCGCGTCCGGAGCCTGTGCTCCGCAACGGGAGAGGCCACGACAGGGAGAGGCCCGCGTACCGCAAAAAAAAAAATTAAATTTGCAATATAACTTGAATAACTACATAGTGTTTCTTTATGACTATGACATAAGTATGAGACACTTAGATTGCAAAGATGATTTCTGACGCTTGTATGATATTCCGTCATATGTATATACCACAATTTATTTAACACCTTATGTTGTCAACTTTATGTTTTCTCTTACGATCCAGCTGCCTGGGGAAAATGAAGCCATGTTAACAATAATAAAATACGTTTCTCTGACTCTCTTCCAACTTTTTTTTGCTGGGCTTCAGGTTCTCTTCAAAGGCTCCACCTCTTATTTCTAGGAGTCCCCAAGGGATTCATCCATTCATTCAGTCAACAAATATTGAACACATAGCATGTACCGGGCAGTGCACTGAGAATGCAAAAGTGAGGAAAAATAGGCAGAGCTGCTGCTCTCTTGGTGTTTCCAGTCTTATGGAGGAAACCAAACCTGAATCATACCATCGCCCAGGGAATCAAACACAAGCTATGTTAAGTGCCACAAAGAAAAAGTAGCATGCCCTGAGAACAATGCGAAAGGGACTTGACCCAGGCTGGGTCTCAGGGAAGTTCTGTGAGGGAGGTGCTGTTGAGATGAGATGTGGGTATGGAGAAGCTCGCTAGGTCTGGGGGGAGGGGTTCTGAAGAAAGAGGGTCATCTCTGGCAGAAAGAATAGCAAGGGCAAACGCTCCACGGTAGGAGCGGCATGGTGTGCTTGAAGAACCGGAGAAAGCCCTGGAGCTGTGAGCGTCTACAACATGGTGTTTTTAAAAGTAGGTTCCGTTACTTTCCAGGTATGGAGAGGCCAATGGAACAGGAGACAATTGCCATTGAAAAGATCATTTCTTATGCTCACAGATCCTACGAGGAAGGGACACACGGAGAAGCACAAGGGTTGGAGGCTGAGGGAGCAAGGGAGAAACACGTGGAAGAGCCTTTATCATGGTTTCTGTGGGAAGGAACGGGCAAGGAGGGTATGCAGCTTAGAACTGGCTAGTTTGAATAGTTACAGCAGGCTCTGGGCAAGAGGGACTGTCCCTACTTGTCTGGTATCTGGTCTTGAGGTGGTTAGAGCAGGGAAATATGATAGTTGCCCTGAGTGTGCAAGGGGGCAGTTGGTGGTATGGGCTCTGGGTTGGTTGGTTTGCATAGGAGAGCACACTCACAGACAAGCTGTTTGCTCTCTCTAGAAATTGCCTAGCCCTTGGATGGGAGTCCCACCAGGGTCAGCAAGCCCCAAGATGCCAAAGTACAGAATAAAAGACACAATTAATACAGTATGTTTGAGGAATATCAAAGGGGCGGGGTGGCTAGAGGAAAGCTAGCAGGAGGGAGCAATGGCAAGGAGGGATAGTTCTCAATGTCTCGGAGACACTTCCGTGAAAGCAGATCTTTCCAATTTTTGTAGTCCTGTCCCCCTTTGGGCACAAATATGCAGCTGGACTGGAGGTCAGATCTGGGTGGCAGAAACACCTACACTCAGAAGTGTCCCAGAAACTGAGGTGTTGCTATTGGGCTAAGCCTGGGTACTGAGTCTCTTCCTTGGGGATATATTTTTTCTTAAGTTCTTTGGTCAAATAGACCCTAGAGACCTGGTTCTCAGCTAGGAGCAATTTTATCCCCCGTGGGATATTTAGCAATGTCTGGAGACGTTTTTGGCTGTCAAACTTGGAGGAGGGTGCTACTGGCATCTAGTGGGTAGAGGCCAGGTGTGCTGCTAAACACATTAAGAAGCATGGGACAGCCCCCACCAACAAAGCCATATCTATCCCAAAATGTCGATAGTGCCGAGGTTGAGAAATACTGTCCTCAGTATCTGCATCCGAAGAGAACAGGGCCAGGGTTTAAGCTGTGACCCTTCACAATGGAATTTTTCATTAATAATCATGCTGCAGTAGACGTATTACATACATTATTTCTATGAATCTTTTTTTTAGTCTCAAGAAATATCTTATTTTTCTTCTCCCTACTTCTCTCTATTTCTGTTTCTGGGGAAGAAGGCCTGTGGAACTTATGTGGAAAGAGCTATTTAATCTACTGTCTCATAACACAGTTCCAAAGCCCTTTTGATGATGGTGTTTATTTATTTTATTTTTGAGTCTCCCTATTACTTTATGAGATCGTGTCAGCTCAACAAGTCTCTAGTGACTGACCACCATGTGTTTAACATGTGTCTAATCTCTGGAAATCCAGCACAGTGCCTGACCCAGTGTGGTTAGGGACCTGGCCCATGAGAACATACGTTATCTGAGTGACTTCTACCAATAGCCCTATAATGGGATCATATTATAATATTATATTATATTTATTATTATTATATATTATTATATATATTATTATATAATTAATATCCCTCATCTTACATATGAGTAAATATACGCTTGAAGGATTAAGTCATGCCTCGGTCACATGGCTAGTATATAGTAGACCCTGGATTTGAACCGAAGCCCGTGGTCTGACCCCAAAGCCAATGCCCTTTTTGTAGAATCCAACAACTCCATCAATGCTGATGGAAGGTAAAGACCCCCAAGACTCTTCATCTCCTTAAGAACTGTGCTCCAGTTGGCCCTGTTAATACAGAGGCCTCCATTAAACTCTCTCAGCTTCCCCACAAAGAGTAAGCACAGTCCTGGAGGAAAGGAAAAATATTAACCAAGGGAATAAAGAGTCCTCATAATAGCTTGACTCCCACTCCACCAGAAAGCCTGGCGTTCAAAAACTCTGACTCCTACTTAATTAGTACCTTACTTGAGGTGCTATAAACTAGCAGAGATGAGCTGGGGATAATGACAGTGCTGGAAGACATTTCCTGATATTCCTCAAGTTCTGTTCTATAGGCTGCTCCCTGGAAAATGAAGCCTCGTTGAGACTGAGGTTAGCCCTGCATTTCACAGAAGGTGGTAAGGCTCATCACAGCAGGCCTATCCCTGCTCTTAAAAGACATGTCTACCCAGCAATCCCACTACTGGGCATATACCCTGAGAAAACCATAATTCAAAAAGAGTCATGTACCACAATGATCATTGCAGCTCTATTTACAATAGCCAGGACATGGAAGCAACCTAAGTGTCCATCAACAGATGAATGGATAAAGAAGATGTGGCACATGTATACAATGGAGTATTACTCAGCCATAAAAAGAAACGAATTGAGTTATTTGTAGTGAGGTGGATGGACCTAGAGTCTGTCATACAGAGTGAAGTAAGTCAGAAAGAGAAAAACAAATATTGTATGCTAACGCATATATATGGAATCTAAGAAAAAAAAAAGGTCATGAAGAACCTAAGGGCAAGACGGGAATAAAGACACAGACCTACTAGAGAATGGACTTGAGGACACAGGGAGGGGGAAGGGTAAGCTGGGATGAAGTGAGAGAGTGGTATGGTCATATATACACTACCAAATGTAAAATAGATAGCTAGTGGGAAGCAGCCGCATAGCACAGGGAGATCTCGGTGCTTTGTGACCACCTAGAGGGGTGGGATAGGGAGGGTGGGAGGGAGGGAGACGCAAGAGGGAAGAAATATGGGAACATATGTATATATATAACTGAGTCACTTTGTTATACAGCAGAAGCTAACACACCATTGTAAAGCAATTATACTCCAATAAAGATGTTAAAAAGAAAATGTCTTCCTCTCAGATGTCAGCTCCTTCCCCACCCCTCACATGATCTCTTGTATCTCTCATGTTGTCAGCAGTTTTTGAAAAAGTTGTATCCTTCTGTACTGTTTTCATGCTTTTTTTCCCCACTATGCCCATATTCCCTCGTTAAAGTATGACATGAGCTAGCTAGCTAAATAATCTTTGGTTATTAAGAGAACTCTGCACCAAGGTATAGCGTAAAAAATAAGACACATAAAGCAAGTTGCAGAACATATATAAAATGTGATTTCAACTGTGTTATAAAAAGAAAACATATTTTAATATACATAAAATCTGTCGAACTGAGACAATGGCTGTCATAAAGAAGAGGGGCTGCGGAGGTCAGAGAGTGGCTGGATGTAGGAGAGATTTACTTTTTGGAGGTTTTTTGAGACCTAGTCCACTTTCCCAGGTGGAATTCTACCTGGGCCAAGATGCCACTCATGCCTGATCTATAATTTAAGGCACTAAACTCTTGATTTGTTTACTAAAGGTTGTAATTTAATTACAGGTCATCGAAACTCCTAATAAAATAAATTATTATTCTTTCACAAAACTGCTTTACATACCAGGGATCCACACTCAGATTGCACAATGGCTGTACCTCCACCAACTGAGATAGGGCATCTTCCTTTCACTAATGTATTACTCTTTTTAGGCCAATGCCCACCCAGTTGGTACATTTCTGTTGACCTCTAGTAATGCTGATTTTGCTGTAAACAGTTATAACTACCACTGGGCAAAGATGGATTTGTATGGTAGATGTGCTGTCACTACCTGACGCAAACGAGCTAAGTCATTCAGTGACTGATCACAGTTGAAAGCAGAATCAGTAAATCTTCCTGATACTGGGTTTGCCAAGAAGAGCCCTCTGGTACTACAAATGTACCGACCAGTTAGAGAGGCCCCCAGGGCACACCATTCATTCCGCACCCTCGACTATCTTTCTTCTTCTAGTCCAAATTTTTTTTTTTCCATGATCATACTGCAGTCTCTGCTGAAATTTAAGAAAGACTAAAAATCAGGGACACCTGTTGAAGTTGGAAACGACCGTGTTGTCTGTGTTATAGTGGCCGCTGAGCCTGACAGCTGCACAAATGCAAGGCCAGTCAAGGTCCACTTCGATAGAAGTGTCTTCTCTGTTTGGAGGAAAAATGCCAACAGAACCTCGGATCCTGGGCTGTTGCTCTGGGTTTGTTTTTGTGTTTGTTTGTTTGTTTTTACAGAAAGAATATTTTCTAGTCTGTCTCTAGATATATACACACACATACATTGGTGGTCGGACTATCAGATAATTGAAAAAATCGAAGTGGAAAATGATAAAAATAATATGCATATATATTTAAATATTTTATGTTACCTTAAAACATAGGTGTCTATTTTCCAGTGTCTAATTTAGGGCCAGGTCTTCTTTTTTTTTTTTTTTTTGCGGTACGCGGGCCTCTCACTGCTGTGGCCTCTCCCGTTGCGGAGCACAGGCTCCGGACGCGCAGGCTCAGCGGCCATGGCTCACGGGCCCAGCCACTCCGCGGCATCTTCCCGGACCGGGGCACGAACCCGTGTCCCCTGCATCGGCAGGCGGACTCAACCACTGCGCCACCAGGGAAGCCCCAGGTCTTCTTTTGAGTGTGGACACACTGCTTGGAGTTGTGTTGTTGCCTCTTACAGGTGAACCCCACTTTCTGATGCCCCATGCACAATTCCCCGGCTGGGTTTCTTTAAAGTGGAATTAGAACTCCAAGATACTTGTGAAACAATCTGAGAGTAGATTCCATCTAGGTGTTTACAGTCTTTCCCCAAAGAATCAACTTGCTCACACGTAATTCCATAGCAATAGTTTTAGTGACTTGTTTTCATTGTCTTTCCAAAGCGTTCTCCTTAGCATTCATAGAAATACTCGTGAAACTCATTTCACTGTATTACACTGGCGTATATAATATGTAATTAAAAGAATACAATCAAAATCATAAGCACAACTGGCACTGACGGGCTTGGGGACAAAGTCCAACTGATCCTCGGACGGTATGCAGCCCAGCTGGAGGGAACAGAGGAGGTAAGCTGCTGAGGGAAGAGCCACAAGCAGTGCCCAGTTCCCGCTGACCGCATCGGTCAACAAGTCCTCCTTAACCCTGGGAGAAGATGAAGCGTATGTCGGTTCATGAAATGTCTGCTGTGTATTCATCTTTTTTCGGGTTTTCCAATGCATTTTAAGCAACATAACCCTTTCTTCAGATGCGATCTTACACAGAGGAACAGAATATCGGACAAGAGTGGGGATGCTCTGGGGGACCTGCATCCACCCCCTCGACATCTCTTCCCCTGATGTGGCCCTTGAAAAACATCTGGAAACCCCGAGGGCTGTATGAAGCACAATATGAAAGTCTCCCACTGAGTCAGTCCTTTCACAATAAAATGATAAGCTGAGATCTAAAGATACTGTGACCGGAACTCAGTTTTTCTGGTTCCTGAACTTAAATTTTTCTGCTACATTTTCTGACTTTTATTTTCCAGGCAACTTGAGGCTGCGCCTCTGGGGTCTTTCTGCCATCTAGTTATCTCTGTGTGGCGGCCCAGCAGCCAGGAAGGAAAGCAGTGAGATAGACTCAGTACGGCCTTGCTCTCCGCAGAGCTCTCTGAACTTCCTGCCACCAGCATCTAGCCCCTGTGAACCAGCGTGTGCAGGGCCAGCTATGACTTTCTTCCTGACCTTTCTTCAAGATTCCACACTTTGTGGGCTGAAGAGATAGTTTCATTGCTGACTGCCTGGTCCCTGCTTTTGTCTTCAACATCTGAGCTGGGTTTGGTCAGGAGGAGGGGGCGGGGCAGGGGGTGAAAGGGCATTCTAGGCAAAGCAAATGTTAGACACAAAGGCCTGGGCTTGACTTGGGCCAGTACGGTGTTTCAGGAGCAGAAGACCAGTACACGAGCCAGAATCATGAAGGGTCCTATATCCATGCTAAGGAGTCTGGATTTTATCCTGAAGGCGATGGAAAGGTATTAAAGGATTGCAAGCAGAGGCACGACATGAGCGGATTTGTGATTGAGATGGGTCACCCTGTCAACACTAGCAAATGGATGGTGATGGGAGGTGGGACAGAAAGCAGGGAGACCAGATAGGAGGTGCCTACAGGAACTCAGGGGAGAGATGACAGAGACCTGCACTAAGGTGGTGACTATCTGACTATTTGGATAGAGGAGAGGAGAGAGATTGCAAGGCATTAAGCATGCCTGTACTTAGACAGAACTCTTTCCACTGCTGGCTGGAAAGCTAGATTCAAGTGGTCAAAACAATTTTGGGGGACAGACAGAGTGTGGATTTCACATGTGATCAAGCTTCAGATTCAATTGCAGGGAATCTTCCCAAGCTTCTAGTTTTCCTATCAAGGCTACCAGGTGTGGCTGCCAGGCTGTGCACTGCGCAGCTCCGGGAGATGCCGCTGACACAGACCGCAATGTGTTTAAAATCTCTTGAAGTCGTGCAATGCTACCCTCCCTCTCCCTATGGCTGTGCAAACAGAAGTTTCTAGACGTAGTCCGCAAAGCTGCTTGAGAAATGTTATGTGCAGCATATAAGTCCTACTAAATAGAAGAGGTGAGGGTAAGGTAAGATTACTGATGGTCGCTTTCAGGATCTAATGCAAGACTGAGACCGTCCTTGCTTCACACAGGGCTGAGGGAGGAGAGGAGGGCCGGTGGCAGTGGGCTCTCAGCAGCTGAGGAAGGACACAGGGAGGTCATACAAGGCACTTGACATCAGAACAGACTGAAGCAGAACTTCCATCAATACAGCCTGGCTCTGGAATATAGAAACCAGCCCCAACAAGGATGCCCTGCTATGTGCCCAAGGTACAGACTGCAGAGGAACGTGGAAGAGTCTTCAGAATGGCCAGCCCCTCAGTAACATCTGCGCCCACACACTAAGAGGTGTTTCGTTTCCGTTCTGTGTTTGGGAAAGGCTGAGTGTCCCAAAACTTCTCATTTCAATAAGGATGGTAAGTCTTCTAGAAGTAGACCCTTTGTTCATAATTCATGGTACATATGAAATATACAAAAGGTAAATAAATGTGTGTTATTTTCTTTCACTTTACCCAGCTGATATATTTCTTTTTTCTTTTCTTTTCTTTTTTTTCTTTTCGTATTTTTCCTTTTTTTTGGCCATGCTGCACGGCTTGTGGGATCTTAGTTCCCTGACCAGGGATTGAACCCAGGCCATCGGCAGTGAAAGCTCGGAGTCCTAACTACTGGACTGCCAGGAAATTCCCGCCAGTTGATATATTTCTGAGAAGTTGGGATTATACCACATACAAACCAAGTTGGAAGTTTCTAGGAGAAGATTGCTAATGAAAGTGTCACATGCTGTGCAGATCATAATATCAGTGCCTAACGGTGCCTGGCACATAGTACGTGCTCCCTGAACGTTCACTGAACTCACAGATAAATGAGTTATGTTAACCAAGTGCTTCTACACAAATTATCTCATTTGATCCTAACAAGTCTGTGAAGTAGTTGCTGTTATCTCCATTTGTAGAAGAGAAAACAGAAGCTCAAAAAGGTTAACTGACAAGTGCTCAAGGTCACATAGCTAATGAATGGTGTAGCTGGGACATTAATTAAGACTTTTTGATTCTTTCCACCACTTGACAGCTTTGGTCTCCATAATTCTGATTTAAAGGAACCTACTGAGGAATCCTTTTGTAAAGAAGAAAACCACCCTTAATGTATATTTTGTAAGTCTTTTTGGGGATCTTAACTTTCCCTCTTCGGTCCTGTCTATCAGAATCTACATCTCTCACATTTGGCTAGCATTATCTCATGTTTTATTTCTTTCTCTGTCTGATTCAAGACTGAAAGATTTGTTTTCTAACACTGGGATCCTAACGTGTTGAGTTGACTTGATAGATGAATGAAGTAGACATTGGTGTGTAGAGTAATGAAAAACCACACCAGCCCCCAAATCACAGGCATTAAAAACCATACGTGGAGGGAGTCATGAATCACTGAGGTTCCAAACTTTCTTCCATGTAAAAATTAAAGTGGTTGAGCCCAGTGGTGAGGGGAGCTGACCTCAGAAAGCGTCACCCCTAGATTTCCATGTCTCTCCCACCCGCATGGGGGCTTCGTGGGTCAAAGTCAGTTTGAACCTTCACATCCTCTGATGGTGATCCCTAGGGCTCCCATTGGAGATCGCGTTCTTGGTGCATGTCCTAAACCATTGTTGAGCTTTGCACACTTGGTATGCTTTCTCACCTGATCTTTTTTTAGGGGAGGGTGAACCGAAGCCTAAGGACCAGGTGCTGGCTCCAGAACAAAGATGTATAATCTCCATCAGGATCAAAGGTGAATGTAAACCAAATAAGGACAGCACCTTCACCACTGGGGACTTCAGATAACAAAACAGAACACATTTTTATAATTATATCAGAAACACTGCTCAGGAGAATCTGTCGAAAGCAATGCAATGTCTTCATTTGATGGACCCAGTCCTTATTTGACTGGCGAAGTGTCATATCCTGGGCACAGGGCCGTGGACCTCAGTAACCTGGCCTACAGTAATATTTTCAAGAATTTCGGAGAACTCAACCTTGTCTGTGGTTAAACTTCATTCATTCAACCTTCTGTCATTCAGAGCCCTTTCTCTCAAGTTAATTTATCTAAAGCACTGAGTAGAAACTGATGGAATGTCAAAGTTTAAAATAAAAAGACAATTTGCTTAGTATTTTCGTTGATGAAAGAGGGTCCAATAAGATCTAGCTATGTACATGCATACATAAAATTTTGATGGTGGTGGCAATGTATTCCCCAGCAAGCACACTGCACATTCACAGTGGTGTTTACTGAAGTGCGCTATATTTAGAAAAGGGCAGTCTGATGGAGCTGAGCTTTGAGAGAGCTGTTTGATCCTCCCTTTCATCACTGCATGGTGGAGTGGGTCTTGGCAAGCCCTGGGTGGAGAGAAATCACCACAAGGGCTTTCACTGCACGAACCTCTGCTCTTGTGACCAAACATAGCCCTGCTGCTTCAGGAAGGTTTGCATAAAAGGGATTGATTTTCATTTGATTCTGCAAATGGACTCACTGAGCCAGCCTGGCAGAAAGGAAGAGAATAAGAAGGAAAAAAAAAAATTCTTAGGCAGTTCTGGCCAGCTTCCAAATGCCTCAAGCTGACAGCACAGCTGGTTTAATCTGCTCCTTTGGAGCTGAAGACATGCTTAACCTTCCAGACCAGAAACTTGGGACCTAATGAGCGATTGCCTCAAATTCTGATTTTCTTCTTCTGGTAAAAAAACAAAACCAAAACCAAAATGCAAACTATGATGTTTGAACTATTCTACATTTTAAAAAATTCAATTGCAGAAATTGTAGCTCCTCTCGTTCACTTTAAAAAAATGACTTTAAAAATTGTAAAAATGCATGACTTCTTTCAAAAATAATCATTTTACATCAATTGTTACCACATGATTAAATTAATAGTTTAAGACAAAAAGATATCCCTCTTTAAAATGAAATTAATCGAGCTGGATCTAAACTAATTGTTATTTATTTCCTGACCATTTACCACAGGCAGGCATTAATCTTGTTTTAGTTACAAAGATAAAAACCAATAAAACATATTCATTCTTCTCAGGGGCCTCACGATCTGGCAGGAGAAGCACATGTTCATGACTATGTTAAGATATGTATTCTAATGTTCATACAGTGCAACGAGTGTTATATATAAAGGGATGGGCAAGATGTTGTGAAAACAAGACGAGGTAGTAATGAATTTGGCCTGGGATGGGCAGCAGTTCATTGTGGCTTCACATGGATATTAACATTTAAGCCGGGCTTTAAAGAGATACTATCCAACAAGATTTAAGAGTAAGGCCAGGACCAAATGGGGACACATTGTACAGAAGTCACTCACAGGAAGGCCAGCTCTGTTCAGACAAGGCAACTGGGCCAGAAACAGGCTTACTCAGCTGCTGTCACCCCTCACCTGAACTAGAATGCTAGGCTCCTACTTGGTCTTCCTGTTTCACCTCTCCCTCTTCTCCAGAAGTCTTCTCTCCACAGTGCATCAAGATTCATCCCTTTAATATGTAAATCGTTTATTTCCTTAACACATATTTATAGAGCACCTACTTCACATCAGGTGCTCTGCTAGATGCTTGGAAATGTGAGAAAACAAAACAGACAGAAACCCCTGCTCTCATTGAACTTATTTCTAGCAGTGAAGAGAGTCAGACAATGAAAAACATAATAAATAAGTATAAATAAGTAAATGTTATAGTATATTAGAAAGTAGTAGGTACTATTTAATAATCTGAGCCATGAAAGTACATCAGGAGTGGACGAGTTGGGAGCAGGTTTGCATTTTAAATAGGGCGGCCAGGGTAGACCTCGTTGAGAAATTGACATTTAAAAAGGGGAGGGAGCTAGCCGTGAGGATGATGGGGGAAGAGTATTACAGGCAGAGAGAACAGCCAACGTAAACCGCAAAAGTGAAAAGTACCTCATGTTTTTCAAAACAGTAAAGAGAAAATTATGGCTGGAACAGAGAGTAAGGGGGGAGAGAAGTAAGGATGACGTCAGAAAAATGGGGGGGTGGTCAGCTCATAAAGTGTCTGTTTGGGTATGTGTGTCTAGATGCCTCACATACAAATCTCTCCCAACTCTCCAACCCTGACCCTTTCTTTCCACTCTGACATTATCCTCATGGTTTATTACTACTGGATTTGTCCTGGCTTTAGAGGGGACCAGATACAAGTGTCAAAGGGCTTACCATAGGCTGGGCTGTTGGCAAAGCTATTCTGGTACATGATCATACCAAGTTCCTTTCTTCCCTTCAACCCAGTCAGTGTCATTTTTTCCTGAGGCAGACTCACCAACCTGGATGTCATAGTTGGCTCTACCTTTCCACGAAGCTGAGACCCTTCATGGCTTGAGCTGTCCACAAGGCCTAGCTTCTCTTCGTGGCCATCTGGCTCCCATGGAGAGTTCTACATCCTTAGTAGCCTATCTTCCTCTGAATTTCTTTGAAGCTATTTTAGAACTTTCTCTTTCAAAGATTATCCCATATAAGAATGTTCACTAAGTTCTTGTCACCAACAATAGCTCTAACATTCATCTTATTTGCATCACTATATGCTAGACTGTGTTGTAATGTCAGGGACACAGAAATGAGAAGAAGGTCAAGAGGATCCCTCATATATTCTTGTCATCCAAAAAAACATAAGGAGTATTTCTCAGGGTCATATGTTGGCCCTTACGTTTGTTATAGCTCCATTCAATACCAAGAAAGACCATAATGATGATGATGGTGGTAATCCCAGGATCTAAATATCCCTGAAAAATAAAGGAATGATGGGATAATAATGGAAGACTGTTGGATAATGACTGCTAAAGGATACTATCCAGAGAGGACATTCAAATTAATTCTCTTTGCCCGTGTTCTTAAGTCCAAATATTTTATGAAAACTTCCTGAAAATGAACACAATAATACCTGAGAATGGCCATCGTGATTAGGTTAGACATCCTAATAGAAGCTGTGTGTAAAAATCACCATTTACTTCAGTTGACAATGATGGGGCGTTTTGGAAGGTGTTCGTGGTAGCCTGCCTCCAAGATGGTCCTCAGTGATCCCTCTCTTCTAGAATTCACACCCTTGTGTAGTCCCCTCCCACATTGTGATCAAGAGAATGAGGCAGAAGTGATGGTACGTGACTTCCAAAGCTAGATCATAAAAGGCATCCTGTATTCTGTCTTGTTCTCTCACTCTTGGATCACTCGCTCTGGGGTAGCCAGGTGTTGTGTTAGGAAGACGCTCAAGCAGCCCTATGGAGAGGCCCACATGGTCAGGAACTAAGGCCTCCTACCAACTGCTGGTGAGGAACTGGATTTCCTTGCCGATGTGTGAGTAAGCCATCTTGGAAGTGGGTGCTCCAGCCCCAGCTAAGCCTTCATGCATCTTCAGCCCTCTCTGACACCTTCACTGCAACCTCACGAGAGATCCTGAGCCAGAACACTTCAGCTAAGCAACTCCCAAAGTCCTGACCCACAGAAATCATGTGAAATAATAACCACATGTTGGTTTAAGCCCTTAAGTTGTGGCAGAATATGTTGTCAGCAAATGATAATGAACACAGTGTCACATAGAACTTGAAGGTACGATCCTCCCTCAAATCCTAGAGCGCTAATAAATGATCAACTCTATCTGGTCTCTCGTGTACAGTTTAATTTCCATTTGAAAATGTTTTCAGAGTTTTGGATTTTTTACCCCTTTCATTGAGATTTGCCAAATTTTAGCAATAAAGCTTAGTGATTCAGAAGTTAGGCTTTGGAAATAGTTAAATCACTGCTCTGCCACCACTTGCTAGCAGTATGACCTTAGGAAAGATGTGCCTCATTTGTCCTGTCAGCTTCACGATTCTAAAAAGAACCTAACCCAGAAGACTGATGTAAGGATTACTTAGATAATATATGTAAAACACTTAGCATGTTGCTGGCTCATAAAAACTACTCATTAAAAGGTATTGATGATAATGATGACAATGTGATGATGAGGATTATGGAGAAGGCAAAAATCTCCTTGTTTTCAACTTGCAGGTAAATTCATTACAAGGTAAAAGATAAAAAATTTTCATTTCTGTATTGTAGCAGTCTCAGTTATTACCCTGTATTTCTTGCACACATGTAATTACATCTATAATAATCATTATTTTATTTTACAACATACCTATTTTTCTAGTTTCTTCACTCCTTTCTATAACTCACAGTATAGCAAGTATGTTGCAGGTATTCTCATGATGGAAGCACGTATTACTGAACCAAGGCAAAATTATAACAATAAATCTAATTTTGATGTTTATTTATATTCTGATTGATTACTCTTTTACAGGTAGGTTACCTATTATAGATAATGAAAATGCATAAATTGTTCAACTGTTCAACTCTTCATAGAGATTTATAACTAGAGCTTTGGTCAAGTGTCCGAAAATTTTTTGGGTTTAGTTAAATCTTCATAGTAGGACTAATTTAAAAAGACACATTAGTGTTCACGTCCTTTAAAGAAGATTGGGCTGTGTTTCAATCTCATGGTTAAATGTGATTTTGCTTTTCCTTTCCCCATAGAATTGGACAAATGCGGGAAGAAGACCTACTTGTAGTGTAGACACTGGTCGTGACAAGTGTCTGTTGCCTTGGTGCCTGTCTGATTCTCAATTTTATCAGCTTTACACTAACTAGGTTGAACTAAATAACCTATAGAGTCACTCTTCCTCCAGATTTCTACTCATTCTCCAACAGAGAAATCACAGCCTACTTTTTTCCCCCCACAAAGGCTATAAAAGATGAAAGGCTTTGCTGAGTCTTTGTTTCAAATGGATATCTAGTATTAAAAGTGAACCCTACCAGCCTTTTATATATCTTTGTCGTATCTTGGGTCGGTGAGTTATAAAACCTTCACTAGACGGTTCAAAACAATCTGAACTCCTTCCCAGGATGCCTGTTATCATGGGAGCAGCAACAGAAGCAATACCAACAACCATGGAGGACTCCTTGTATGCTGGGCAATATTTTAAGTACTTCACACGTTCATGCTTTACCTACTTTAATCCTCACCCTCAACATGTTAGCTCTGGTTATCCCAGTTTTCAGAGTTGCCTGCCTGGTTTCTCATTGAGAGTATTCTACATTCTACACTCATCAGACACCGGAGAGAGGAGAGCGTTCTTATTTTTTCTGTGGAGTCCTCAGCATGATCTTTTTTATGCTAGTAGCAATGAGAGCTGGACTTTAAAAGGTGCAGCTCTGCAAAGCAAGAACTGAGTAAAACACATCCATTCGCAGCAAATGGGTAAACATGTGCTCTAGAGTCCATTCTGAGAGCTATAACTGTGCTTAGAGGTTGTGAAATGCAGTCCTCTTCACCCTCCACTTACACACACACACACACACGTACACACACACACACACATATGCACAAATATACACATCCACAAAGCATTCACTTCAGCCATTTCAAATAATTTAGATTTGATTACATACTACAATATTAGAAATGGAACATGTTTTAAATGTAATGGCTTTTTAAAACCTCAAGTACAACATCAAAAGTCCATCAAGTGAATGAATCAAATGATGAATGAATAAAATGAATCATTTTATGGAAGAAAGGCAGCAAATAACAGATGCGAATTTGAAAAGATCAGGGCTCTGGCTTAGAAAGAAAAACTACCTGCCTTTCTAGATAATCAGATGACCCAAATATGAGTTTCTTGTGAATGTTTTGTTTGTCTAAGTAAGGTTGTTGATATTTATTAAAGTTTTTCCATGGGAATAATATCTAAGGTACACAACTGGTTCTAATGGGCTTGTTTCAAGCATAGAATGGAAGTCAAGGTTTCATGATAGAACTCAGAGCCCAGGTGGTATCTCTGATTGCTGAAGTAGAGGGCCATCTGCAATTCAAGTAAATTTGATTTACGCAAATTCAGCCACTCTGTTTGTGGGGGGCTGGGAGGCTGGAAATAAAAGGTTATCAAGTGTTCTTCTGCATATATGTTTTTTATTATATACTGAATAAACATGTGCACTTATAAATTACCTATTGTACATAATCATACGGATTCGCAAATTACGTTATACAGGGTTGTACACTCAAAACCCTGAAATCAGAATTTATGGGCAGTTTAAGGGATTTCCAAGGGCAATTTTGACCTTACCTGTCTTTTTCACCTTAAGCACAGTCTTAGAAACCCATAGGCCCCAACCAGCCTGTGACTCCACTGTGAATTAAAATTGCCATTTAGTGAGTGAAAAGGCCCAAGGGAAGGATGTCTCCTGGTCCCAAGTACCAATCCAAATCTCTCTTTGTGTTTTTGATCAGTCTGTGAGGTCTTATCCAGAATTGTATAGAGGTTACTTTAGTTACACTAAGATAGTTGGGAGAAAACTCAGGTGAGAAGAACTTTCAAAACTAGGAGAACATGTGTCAACGTCAGTGAAAAAATGTTTTGTGAGCTCTCATATTAAAAGTGTGTTGTGGGCTTCCCTGGTGGCACAGTGGTTGAGAGTCCACCTGCCGTTGCAGGGGACACAGGTTCGTGCCCCGGTCCGGGAGGATCCCAAATGCCACGGAGCCGCTGGGCCTGTGAGCCATGGCCGCTGAGCCTGCACGTCCGGAGCCTGTGCTCCGCAACGGGAGAGGCCACAACAGTGAGAGGCCCACGTACCGGAAAAAAAAAAAAAGTGTGTTGTGTTGACACATGAACTTATCTACTGAACAGAAACAGACTCACAGATACAGAGAACAGACTTGTGGTTGCTAAGGTAGGGTTGGGGAGGGATGGATTGGGAGTTTGGGATTAGCAGATGCAAACTATTATATATAGAATGGATAAACAAGGTCCTACCATATAGCACAGGGAACTATATTCAATATCCTGTGATAAACCATAATGGAAAAGAATACGAAAAAGAATATATATATATTTATATATCCGAATCACTTTGCTGTACAGCAAGAAATGAACACAACACTGTAAAGCAACTATACTTCAATAAAATATATATATTTTTAGAGTGTGTTGTGTTGAGTTAGAAATGGTATTCTTTCCCATGAGTTTGCTTCCCTGGCTGCTAAGGGCTTGAGAGAGCACAGTTCACCAGAGTTAGCCAGAAAAATCCTCTGCACCTATTTCTATTCTTAGGGGCTGTAAGCTTGGTGATTATACAGAGACCAACTTGAGTCTTACGGAAGGCGGTATATGTTTCCAGGGACTAAAATAGCACCACATTAAAGTCAGGCAGGTGCTTGACTAGGGAATGTGAAGCCATCTTCTCCTAAGAGGCTCTGAGCGTTTTTATTAAATGTTTTCAGCAAAATAAACTGTTACTAGGAAAACATGTTGTTATAAATATAAGAAGGGTCTGTGGGTCTGAAATGTATCTGGCTGATTTCTCCTTCCTTTGTAATCCCACTAAGCCTAGATGCTCAGCAGTGAAAGTTAGATCTCCTTGCATCCTTCATCACCCGTGGCTGCTGGCAGAAAATGGTCAGCTTTCGGAGCTTAAAGGAAACAGTCGTTCTTGATGAATGACCTTTCAAAGACTATGTATTCAGAGGTCTCTTTGGACCCAGGAAGCTCCTGCTTGATATAATTGGCCGATGTACAGACAGCAGAGAGTTTTGTTGGACGCAGTGACTGGTGTGATGAAGTGCTACGACATGCTCCAAAGAGGCCTCTTCTGAATTTACCTCATCAACTGTTGAACTGAATTATATACAAAAGTCATTACTTTAGGATTCATTCATTCTGAATATGTATTATTTGATAACAGTGTATTTAGAAGTTTATGTCTGCTTTATTTAAAACAGTTTTTGACTAAGCAAATTTTTAAGGTAAACAAGATAATGAGGGAATCGTTTGCTGACTTTTGAGTACTAAGTGTTTCTAAGGACTTTGGATGAAACCGTTTATAAACAATGTGTTAATAATTCCCAGAGATCACAGTGCTCTGGTACGTTAGTTATAAATCCTTTTTAGCTAGTCATTTAAGGAGGATTTTCCCTAAATAATGTTGTTAGCTTTTCTCCAGTTACCCAAAAGTAATAATTAAACTATTGATTGACTGATTGATTCAATAAAGTAGACAAAATAGCATTTACTGAGTCCCTAGTCTTCATTCCGCAGGCAACAAAAGTTCGTTGTGTGCCTAGTAGTGGCACAACATTTTTTAGGTACTGGGGACAATATCAGAGAACAAAAGGAGCAAAAAAGAAAAGAAAAAGAAAGGAAAGAAGGGAGGGAGGGAGAGATGGAGGAAGGGAGGAAGGGAGGGGAGAAAGAAAGAAAAAGAAAAGAAAAAGAAATTCTCTTCCCTGAGGAGCTTATATTTTCCTAGATGTTGGGATTGAAGTAATATACAAGTCAGACATGTCCCCTGCCTACACAGAGTTTAAATTCTGCTGGAAAAGATGGGCAGTAAATAAAGACCTACATTTTATTAAGGTAATTGGATTGGAATGGAATATACAGAGTGATGGGATACACGGTCATTCTCAGGCCCACTTTAAATATGATGGTCAGGGAAGATCTCATGAGGAAATGAAGATTAAGCTAAAATATGAAGGATAAGGAGAAGCCAGGTATTCAAGAGCCAGGGGGAAAGAAGAAGGGTTTTTCAGACAGATTGATAGCCCAAGGCAGGGAAGGGTTGGCTTCTGGAGGACCACTGAGGGAGCCCACCCTGGAAACACAGGTGGGAGCCAGGTTGTGCGTGGTTTGGACTTTATTCTAAGAGCAATGGAAAGGGTTTTAAGAGAGGGAGTGGTAGCACTCCTTTGTATTTGTAAAAAATCATTTTAGCTGCTGAAGAATGAATTTGAGGGGAAAAGAGGGAGAGCAGTTTGGGGGCCATGTGAGAGCTGTGAGGGCGGGGGCCATGGTGTCAGCTCTGGAGATGGCTTTGGAATATATTTTGGAGATTGATTTAAGACGACTTTACCACAGAATGGGATGGGGATGAGGAGAGTAAAAGGGAGGACCAGCTTCCCTACTGATGGAAGTACCACTGTTGAGATGGAAAAGCCTGGGATAGAAATAAGGTTGTCTGGGGAAGGGGAAGGGTGGTGCGAACAATCACGAGTTCCCTTCTTGACATGTTATATCTGCGATGCCTATTGGACATTCACATGAAAACGTCAAGTAGCCCATGGGGTATAAGAATCTGGAATTGAGGAACAACGGCTAGGCTGAAGGCATAATATTGGCAGGCACCAGCAAACATAAAGCATTTAAAACCATGGGCCAGGATGAGATCACCTGAGGAGAGAAGACAGATGATAAGTGAACAGTTAGTCAACACATTTTTACTCCAGACTCATTATGTTCAAGGCATACTGCCTAGTCATTGTGGGCAAACAGATGTGTGAGACAAAGCCTTTATCCTCAAGAAAATTACATTCTGGGTATGAGGAAAAACACAAAAAAGTGAAAATAAATGTCAAAAGAAGGGACAATGTATTAATCCAGAGAGGGATTACTATGGGCATTGAGAATAAGAGTCACTTTCTAATGGTGATAGTAGTCTAAGGACCACAGGTGAGGGACTGGACCCGGGCTCAGAGGGATTGTGAAACCTCCAGAACTGGGTGGTTTGTATGTGTGTACGTATTTTTTCTAAGAAAGAGAATTGTTAAATTGCAATTGTCAAATTCTCAAAGGGTTTTGTAAGTCAAAAAAGATTAGAAGCATTGCTATAGGAGATCAGTTGAATCTCGGTTTTAAAAGATTGGTTAAATTATAGAAGGTACAGAGAAGGAGGAACGATATTATGGGAAGTGGGGACAGTGCAAGACATAAGCAATGAAACATTCTGAGATACAAAAGTGCAAGGCACGCCTGGCAATTGTTTTAGACTTGCATGATTGGGACAGGGGATTAGTATGGAAGAGCGAAGAAACTGAAGTTGGAAAATAGATGGGGATGAAACGAGGGACAACCTTAAATGAAAACTAGGAGATTGGACTTTCTCCTACAGACCACGGGGAAGCATTGGATTCAATTCAATTAAAAACTATTGAACATTTGATACGTATAAAGCAACATGTGGTGTTCTGGTTGGGAGGTGGAGATGGGAGATACACATGTAGGTAGAGAAGGGTTAAAATTTCCACACAGCATAACAAGAGTTAGCAATAATTAACATTTCTTCCGTGCCTACTCTGGACCAGGCCCTGTGCGAAGTGCTTTAAGTGGATTATCCAGTTTTAATCCTCACAGCTCTATTGACATGTACCCTATTGGGGTAAAGGGAAGTTAAATTACTTGTTCTCAGTTGTACGGCTAGGAGAGGTGGAGTCATTATGCAGACTCAGGCAGTGTAACTCCAGTGCCCAAGCTCTGGAACACTCTGTTGATCGGCCCCAAATATCCTGACTTCTGCTGCAGCTAAGGATGGCCGGGACTCCTCGCTTCTCATCAATACCAGGGGTCCTGGCGCATCTGGAGACACCCTGGAGTTTACCAAGCGGAATGTGAAGTGACAAATACTGCACATTTTAACAAGCTATCAACTTTATTTCAAGATTTGAAAAAAACCATGAAATTAGATATGGGTATATTATGGTTGTAAACATCACATTAATATTTTAATGAACATGTTGTGTAACGTGTGTACAGAAAAGTGAATAATAGTAAGCATATAGCTCAATATACTTTCACAAAGTAAACACCTCTATGCAACCAGCGCCGGATGGAGAAATAGAACTTACAGCACTCCAGAGGCCCCACTGGCCGTTCTCTGAGCCTACCCGCTAAGGTCACCACCATCCTGATAGACTTCCAACACCAGTGATTCGTTTGTCCTGTTTCAGATTTTTTTTTTTTTTTTTTTGTGGTACGCGGGCCTCTCACTGTTGTGGCCTCTCCCGTTGCGGAGCGCAGGCTCCGGACGCGCAGGCTCAGCGGCCATGGCTCACGGGCCCAGCCGCTCCGCAGCATGTGGGATCTTCCCGGACCGGGGCATGAACCCATGTCCCCTGCATTGGCAGGCGGACTCTCAACCACTGCGCCACCAGGGAAGCCCTCCTGTTTCAGATTTTTATATAAATAGAACCATTTAGTATGTTCTCTTTGCAGCTGGCTTCTTCCTAACATTACATTTGTGAGATTCATTTATGTTGCTGCATGTGGCAATACTTTGTTTATTTAATTGACATTAGTTTTTAAGGTAAAACGTAACTCCACAATAAAATTATTTGCTTTTTTAGGGCTCATACTCCAATTATTTGAGAATGCAATTTGATCTCCTATTCCCTTTGGTCACTTCGATGACTAAGTTTGAGCAACACAGGAACAAGCACTGAATTTGGAGTCAGGAGAAATGGATTCTACTCCTCCTCTACTATTCATTGCCGCTGTGTGACCTTGGGTGAGTCACTTAGTCTCTGAACTTCATTTCCTACATTAATGAAATAAGAAAGTAAACTTAAAAAGTCTCTTTGGTCTTCTGCAGTGAGTTGTCTTTGTTTCCACTCTAAGCTGCATTGGCTTAACTTAAGGAAAGTTTACAGAGAAATGAAATTTCTCCAAAATAAATTTTTTTTATTATAAAAGAAAAACTTGTTTGTTGTAACAGTTCAAACAAGACTGAGCTGCATAAAGGAAAATTTAATAATAATTGTTCAATCTTACCTTCCTACATATACAAAAACAATGTCAGTTTGGTGTTATACTTCTACATGGTAAGTAATGTTCAGTAAGTTTTATTATTGTTTTTGAAGTAGAATCATACTAATACATTTTTATTCTGTAATTTTCTTTTCATGGAAATTCTTCCAAGATTGGAACATATGTTTCTCTTCATTTAGTGTCTGAAGAATGGATGTCTGCACAATGAGCTATAGCGTGCATGCTCTGTAATCCATCAACCGTCCTCTACTGGTTGATATTCACATGGTTTCCAATTAATTTTTGCTGTCACAACACATTGCAATAAACATTCCTGTACATATGTTATTAAACCCTAATGGTCTTATTATGTATGATAGATAGAAACTGTCAGATTGTTTTCTAAAAAGTTGCTTAATTTGCATCTCAGTACTTGAATTTTGAGCAGATTTAAATGTGAGATTTGAAGAAAGGAAAGAAATGAGCTATTAATTTTCATAATGATTCCAAATAGTCATAGAAAATAGAAAGCTGAAAAATAAAACACTGAGTATAACTTTAAAGGCTCCGGTTTGAAATTGCTGCAGTCTGAAATCAGAAATGTGGGGAGAAGAAATAGTTTCCAGAGTAACACAAAACAGAAACATGATTTTAGCCCCCAAAATGCAATATCAAGAATTAACAGGCAAAAAAAAAAATTCCTTTCTAAAGTCTCAGAAATAAGCCATTGATGTTACTCCGTAGACAGACAGCTGAGTTGATTGATGCTTTAAATTCTGTTTCAACACCAACCAGAAAAAATTTACAGTAACTTGTGAAACCCTAAGAAGGCACCTTCCGTGACCTGCTCTCCCAGACCAAGGAGGCCACCTTAGCAACAGCCCTCTCAGGCTCCCGCCTCCTACAGGCTAGGATAACAGACAGCCTTGGGTGAGATGGACAAACATTTAGAGTTAGGCTCTTCAAAGTGGTCTGTATTCCAGAGAAGAAGACTTATTTGTCCTGTCCAAGTTTCACTTTGAGGTTGGTCTGGAAGGGATAATTTTTCTTTATCCAGTAGGATCTGGAACACCCGAAACTCCACAACTCCCTCAAGAGAGAACGAGATGGAAACAACTGAGAAAGAGGAAGAAGAAGGGGCATGGGTCTGGGGAAAGGGAGGGCAAATGTGCAGGAGACCATTGAGACAGGTGGTGGGCTGGGAGGGACCAGAGAGGAGCAACACCTAATACACATCCTGACTCAAGGGGAAAAGTAAAGGACTTCTTGCACCACCTCTGCCCTCTGCGTGCCCTGTGTCTGTGAACATTTTATTTCTGGTGGTGAACTGTTCCTTCTTGTCCTTCCAAGTTTTAAGGGCATAGCTAAGGGGTTGCATCTCCAATGTGCACAGCACGCTTCTACGATAACGTGCTCTTCTTTGCACAAGAAGATAGTGCTACTTATTCATCCTCACGGGACATGCTGTTTTCTGTTCACAGGGATAGTTTGACACTAATCCTGCCACTCCGTTTCCTTGGTCTCCATGGTGACCAGCTCTCCCATGTGCAGGCAGCTGGTGGAGGCTGTGGAACAGCTAACTGGCCAGCAGTGGGAAGGAGCCTGTGACCTCCACCTCACAGACTGAAAACTCAACCATCAACTGAGTGTGGGCTTGAGTCATTTGGAGCCGGTAGTGAGGGCTCCAGCACTTACTAGTTGGGAAAAGTCATCCAGGTTACATGTCTTCACTCAATTTTTTATCCATAAAATGGGAATAATAATTGCCCTTGCATGGTGTTTTTGAGGAGATTTAAAGTGTGTAAAACATTTATATCAGTAACTAAATAAAGACACTCTGGTACAACCAGCCAAAAACCAACCAAACAAACAAATGAAAATGGTGCCCTTCCTTCAGATGTCATTCTTACAGGTGTCAACCTGGGCCAGGAAGAGGAACAGCTGGCTACACTCTGGGCATTAAGCAGCGGCCTGAAGCAAAGCCTCCTTCACATCAGTGTGCGTGGATAGGCGTGAAGGTGTTTATGGAAAGCCTTACACAAAATATAATCAGTCTCTCTCTCTCTCTCTCTCTCTCTCTCTCTCTCTCTCTCTCTCTCTCTCTCTCCCTTTCTCTCTCCTGTTGCACCCCAGAGAATCCTGAGACTGTTTCTGTTTGGAAAATCTTTTGTCCAACTCCTAGTTTGAGCCAGAGTTTAAACCTACCTCTTCATTTCTGCTCTTCCAGTCTACCTCTGATAAACTGTTCTTCCTTTCAAATGAGGTGTTTGTCTATCATACTATGTCACTGTCAGAGACCTGAAACATAACCATACCCTTTTACCAGTTGGTGAATAGCCTGGCCTTCATTCTTCATTTCTTTAATCATGTTAAAGTTTTCCCTACTATGATACATTTCACAAGACTTTCAGGGAATGCTAAGAAACTTTCTCTGCAGAGATAAAAATAATGACACGAGTCATTTCCTTTTTGTTGCTCTTTGAATTCCCATATAAAGCTGTCTGCCGAGTATACCTTGCCTGGTCTAGCAAGCATGCTTGCTTAACATGGTTTAATGCTGGTGGCATTAGTCACTGTTAATTGCTCAAGAGCTGAGATCAGGTAGGCAACCACTGAGTTCATCTGCAAAAAAAAAAAGATGACTGTAGTCATGTGAGGAAATAAAAGGCTCTATGGCTAATGAATGACAAAAGTTTTTTTCAAAAGAATTGAGAGTATTGCATAGTAACATACACTGATCCAGAGCTCTGAAAATGCCAGAGGGCAGAAGTTTGGTGTTCTTAATTGTTTTACTTTACCCTACAACTTGTTTTTGTTTTTCCATGTATGAGTTTCTTTTTTTAAAATCTTTTAATAGAATCTGTCCTACTCCAAATTCTCTGCTTTTTGATTTTTAAATAGAATTTGTGGTTTGAATTAAACCCCACTTTTCGGAAATTGACCTTATCTAAAAAAGGTTTTTCTACAGATTGTTTCCTACACTGGCATTCACTTAGACAGAAAAGAGAAAAGGAGGCACACGGATATTTTGGAGGTAAGTACCTCTTTTAGGATAACCCTCTCTCTTTGCTGGGGGGCTTTGGCTAAGGGTGCACTCTCTGGAGGAAGCAAAACTCTGGAAGTAAGTTTCCAGAACTCAGGGCATTAGACAATTATGCTTTAACCTACATCCAGGGCATCTGACCTTCCAATTTTGTACTTTGCCAACTGCAAGGCAAAACTGCTAAAATCTGCTGAGTTGTCATGACAGACAGGGCCGTATGGAAAGTGCTGGAAAAATTTCTTCTTAGACTATAATTGCCTTGATGGGCAGAAACTCCATCTTCTATTCAGCTGTGGAGTGTGCATGGCCCACAGAGCTCGAGGAAGTGTTCAGGGTTTCTCGTCCAAGGCTTCAAAGCAAAATTAAAATGGGGCATTGAGAACACTCTACTTGCCTGGAGGAGCCGATTATATTTTATTTCATTTTATGTATACGCTCATGTTCCTTAATCCCTGAATACATAATGTGTACACAGGTTGATGATATAAACAAAACAAAACAAAACCGAGAAACGGTGACGTGGTTGACTTGTGGTCATGCAGGTGAAGTTGCCTAGGATGCGTTGCTCCCGTCTAATTGAGCATCTGGGCGCCCTAGAGAGTATCTGAGCGTGGAAGTCAGCAAGGCTCTGCAGCATCACGGTTTAGGGTCAAAGTCTGGAACTAGACAGCCCAGGTTTGAATTCTGCTCCACAATTTCTTAACATCTCTGTGTTGCAGCTTTCCCATCTGTAAAATCACTACAATAATTGTACCTAACTCACCAAATTGTAATGAGAATTAAATAAATTAATACAGACACATTTAAAAGTGCTTCAGATGGCGTCTCACACATAGTAAACACTTTGTAACTCATATTGTAATTATTATGATTTAAAATTTTTATTATCATTAGGAATCCAGGGCGCTTCCCTGGTGGCACAGTGGTTGAGAGTCCACCTGCTGATGCAGGGGACGCGGGTTCGCGCCCCGGTCCGGGAAGATCCCACATGCCGCGGAGCGGCTGGGCCCCTGAGCCATGGCCGCTGAGCCTGCGCGTCCAGAGCCTGTGCTCCACAACGGGAGAGGCCGCAACAGTGAGAGACCCACCTACAGAAAAAAAAAAAAAAATCCACGATTTTGTGCCATTACACACGGTTCTCCATAATCAAAACAGTTGATTGCAAATTTAGCAAATCCTCTCTCTCTCTCTCCTTCTTGTTCTTTCGTTCCCTTTCTCTCTCCCCCTCTCTGTTTCCTTTTCTCTTTTACTCTCTTCATCTAGCGCTCTGGCTTTATATCCACATTGTGATACTTGATATCGCCAGCCTTCCCTATGTCCTGTTTTTAATGGCAGTGATGTGGGCAGAAGGGAGTTGTCCTGGGGAGAATGGCAGGGCTGTGCCGTCCACATCCCAAGGATGAGAAGGCGATGCTTCAGTTGCTAGGGGCCCCCACTCCATGCCTCCTCCCACGCCCATGCAGAGGAAGGAACATTTTTCTGTGTGAGGGTTGCCTTCATGTTGGAAGGGGATGGTTGATGGTGTTATTTTTGTTCCCCACAAATGTGAATGTTTAAAATAGTGCTTTATTCAATTGGCATAAGTGACACATAGACTATGTATAGTGGTGGAATTGGGCCTGGCAGACGATGAGGGCCAGATCTCACCAAACCAAGAGTCGTGGTTCTCCATGGATAGCAGCCAAGGGATCTGCTCTGGGGATGGCCAGTACAGAACCCCCGTTTGGGTTGCCTGGCAAATTCATTTACACAACTACTGAACTGTTTGAAATGGAAGGATCTCAGAGCCAGTGAACTGGGATTTGGGCTTCGTTGCCACGGGGCATGCCAGTGGGTCACATTTCCTCTCTGAACCTCCCTCCAAGCCGCACTGTACTCAGGAAGGGTAAGCGTATTCGTTGTTCTTCTGTGCCTTTTGACTTGGTGCCCTGCAGGTCTGGAATTCAGCCAGTGTAACTGACCCGTGAGGCTGCAGCCCAGGCTATATTTAAGTGGAGGTTTATTGTCTTGCCATGGTTTTAGAAGTTTAAGGAACTTGCTTGAGGTGGAAGGGATTTGAAGTCGTGTCACTTTTAGCCCATGTGCTCCCTTTTAGTGACTATAATTAAAAGTTTATTTGAAGTGTTAAGTTCTAAGTCTTTGAAAATTGCCCCTGTACACTTCGAGTGCACAGTAAAGATTCTAGAAGGGTTTCTTCCTATTTTTAAATGAACAGATTACGTTTCGTAAAGTAGGACTTTGGGGAAGGAAGGACAGAGTGTTTTATTCCTGTGAAAAGTTTTATTACCAGAACTTGATTGATTTGAGATGAAAGAGAAAGGAAATGCATAGATTTTGAGACAAACTTAAAGCTACCATATGTTCAAGGGAGATTTTGAAGTCTTTCAGAGCTGTCCTTAATTGATTTGAAATGCAATGCTGAATTTGGGTTTTATTTAAGAACAAGGGGGAAAAAACATCTAATCAGACTTGGGAGTGAAAGATGACAGTCAGTAAAGAACAATTTCATACTTGCTAGACATCCCTGTAATAGATTACATAGGACATTTGGTTGATTTCAGTTAGAACCCACATGCCTCCTCCACCCCCAACACTCTCTCTTCATCTTAGAGCCTCTTCTCTCTACCCTCAAGTGTGGTTTCCGTATGACTAGGGAATAGACACTAAAAATATTTCTGGAATGACGTGACCCACTCTTACCCCATCCAGGAAAGGAACAAGGCTTCACAAGAAACAGCACATGCTTTCCTTTCATTTCTGGGAGTCCCGGGGTCGGCCTACAGATGCTGCTCCTTCCGTGGCCGATGGCATTCAGACTCCTAGCTGCCGATGGTGCCAGGCAAACAACTGGACAGAACAGCTCAGCTACGGGAAGCTGGCCACGGTCTCGGCCGGAGCCGCAGCCCCCTGGCCACAGACCACCTCTGCCGCCCCATCCGGGAGCCTTCCTTCCTCCCTCAGCCTCGCCCGGGCCCCGCCACAGGGGCTGAAGAACCGGAAGGTGGTGGCAGCCGCGGCAGTGGTGCCTATAGCCTTGGGGCCAATCCAGGCACGTGGGACCCTGCTTCGGGCTACTCTGCAGCCCCTCCAGGGCCAGGGAGGGGCCCGGGACCGCCCCGGTGCTCCCCACTGTCTTCTCCTGTCACTGAAACCTAGGCGAGGGCTCAGAATGGAAGGCGCCCCTCCTGAGCTGAATCTGCAGGCCAGACCGAAGGAGGTCAGGGAGGGGGTGAGCGGAGCTCAAGATCGCCAGGAGCTCAAGCAGCAGCTGCGACCACTTCTCAAGCCATCGGCCTCCTCGCAGCGAGAAGAGAAATATGTGGAGATGCGCACTTCAGCTGGAGTGCAGAGGCACAGTCCCCGGACCATGAGACTTACTCTGGAGCAGCGCCCGGGGGATCAGAGGGGCGCTAGCAGCCCCAAGGAGAAAGCCCAAGACGAAGCCGGCAGCCAAGAGTGTGAGGCTCCAGCCCCCCAGAAGAATCCTGCCTCCCTGGAAGCCTCCGGACCCCAGTTCTCCGGCACTGATGAGGGCAGCAACCTCTCTTCTCCCTCCTCCGCCCTGGTGGACAAAGCAGAGGAAGGTGGCCTTTCCAAGACGGGTGATACCACCACATCCACGGGGGCTCTGGCCACCTCGTCCTCATTGTTAGACTTTGAGAGTGACAGTGGTGAGAACGCAGTGAGCTGCCAGCCCAAGGGAGGAGAAGAAGGGGGAAAACCAGGAGGAGGAGAGAGAACCGAGTGCAGAGACATGATTGCCAAGTCTCAGGGCAGCAGGGACCCCCCCCAGAATCAGGAGGCTCACTACATCACCACCCACGAGATCCAGCTGAGCGAGGTAGAGCAGGACACGGATTTCGACGTGGGCCTGGCCTCCCGCTGGGATTTCGAGGACAACAACGTGATCTACTCATTCGTGGACTATGCTTCCTTTGGTGGCAGCGACGAGACCCCAGAGGACGTCACCACGCCGAGCGAAGAGGATGATGACAACAGCTGCTACCTCAGCACCGCTCCCAGCACCGACGCCACCCGGACACCCAGCCCCACGGACAGTGACCCCGCCCGCCCCAGCGCGGGCAGCAGCGGTGGCGACACCAGCAGCACGGAAGTGGGCAGCGGCCCCTCGGACAGCAACCCCACTCCCCCAGCCACGGGGCCTGGCACTGCCACCCCGTGTGAGCCCTTGCTGCAGCCGCTGGAGGCAGCCTCAGCCGCCGCAAGCAGCTGCGGGAGTGCAGCAGGCCAGATCCTCCTATCAATCAAACCGACTTCCCGGGCTATAAATGAGCCTAGCAACGTGTGTGCAAAGCAAAACATTATTTACGCTGCCAAGCATGAAGGCGACATGAGCCTCCGCGTCTCTACAGCTGCTGAACACAATTCAAGTTCACTGAAGCAAGACCCGGCTGCAGCCGTGGCTCAGGACCATGCGAAGAAATTCATCGCCGTCCCTGCTCGCCTGCAAACGCGGTGCGGGGCCGTCCGGGCGAAGGAGCTGGTGGACTCCTCCAGCGGGGCCTCCAGTGCCGTGAGCGAGCTGGACGACGCCGACAAAGAGGTGCGTAACCTGACCTCCCGGGCCTTCCGGAGCCTCGCTTACCCCTACTTTGAGGCTCTGAACATCAGTTCCCGGGAGTCCTCCTCGCTCTCCGAAGTCGGTTTTGGGCGCTGGTCGGCCTTCCTGGACTTGAAATGCGCAGGCGTTGGAGCCAGGGTGGAACAGAGTCTCCTCAGGAGCAGCGCCGCCTCTATGGCTGCGGGTCTGAGGAAGGGCAGTGGGGCCAGGACGACCGCAGACCAGCTCTACATCCAGTCCAAGAAGTCCCAGACCAAGGCCTTGGAGTTCGTGGTCAGCAAAGTCGAGGGGGAGATCAAACACGTGGAGACACCTCTGTGTTTCCAGAAGCAGGTCCAGTCGGGCTCCCACGTGGTCACTCTTCTCGAGCCTCTGAATTTACGCAGTGAGAGCAAAGCCAGCTCCGCCGCGGGGCCCTGCAGGGCCACCAAAGGCCCCAGCAAGGGCCCCGGGTCAGTGTACACGGATGATGGCTCGGAGACCTCTGAGGGCAGCAGGCTTGCCTCCCGAGCTGACGGCCCCCAGAAGAAGTCCAAGTTTGCTTCCAGTCTGCTCAAAAACGTCATCTCCAAGAAGATGCAGCGGGAACATGAGTTCAAAATGGAGAGGGGAGAAGTCAGTGACACATCCCACCATAACCTCTCCAGCAGCTCGAAGGAGACGGAGGGCCCTCCCCCCGGGGGTGAGAAGCAGCGGGAGAAGGGCCTGCAGAGGCAGAGTTCTCGCCACTCGGAGGCCGGCTCTGAGTACACGGTGGTCAGCGTGTCTGATGCAGGTGGGGAGGGGTCCGTAGCTGGGTCTAAATCCCCAGTTTTCAAAGCCAGTGCCCCTCGGGAGAGCCATGCAGGCTCCGGCCGTAATTTCGCCGATGGACCCCCGGTAGAAGTGTGTGAAATCAAAAAGAGTGCGTCAGAGACTGTCAAGAGCATCTTCCTCCGCAGTCAAAACAGTGCATTCCGGTCATGGAAGGAGAAGGAGGCGGACAAGCGGGAAGAAAAGGCCCCCATCGGGAAGCTGAAACTCCCCAAAGGGGGCGACTGGAGGGCTGATCTCGGGGAGATCTCTGCCAGTAAGTCCACCATCATGTCTCGCCTCTTTGTCCCCAACATCCAGCAGACACCCAAGGACAAGCAGCCGGGGAAGCAGGCCACCAAGCACCCCACTGCCCAGGCCACCTCCACAGCAGTGGTCAGGCCCAAGGCTCCCGAGATCAAGATCCGGCTGGGAAGCGTGCAGCAGCCGGGCTCGGACTTCAACATCGCCAAGTTGCTCACACCCAAACTGGCCAGTGGCGGCGCCTCGAACCTCTTCAAGACCACTGAGGACAACAGCAGGGTACAGCAGAAACTCTTCCGGGGGGACAACCTGGAAAAAGTGCCCCAGTTCCAGGTGAGAGATGTCAGGGACAAGTCCAAGGCCCAAGGCCCCCTCCACCAGGTAAGAGATGTCCGGAAACTCATCAAAGCGTCAGGGGACAGCAGTGACAAGGGCAGCGTTACCCCAGAGCAGGGGCTGACCGGGCCCAAACCCAGGCCGCTGGCTCCTGCAGCTGGTGGCTCGGAATCCCTGTCCCCCATGGTGATTACGTGCCAAGCTGTGGTGAACCAGAGGGAAGACGGCACAGACCGAGAGCCCAGGGAGAACGTGGGCATGGAGGGCAGCAGCAGGGCCTTGAATTCCTCCTCGCCGGAAGGGACAGTCTTGGTTCACAGGGCATCTGGCAGGCTGCCCGTGGCCACCATCGCCCCCAATAAGCCTGAGCAGGGCTCGTACCTGCCCGTGCTCAAGATCGTCTCCAAGGCTCAGAAGACCCCAGAGAAGGCCAAGGAGGAGGAGGTCAAGGAGGAAGGAAGAGGCCCCAAGACATCTCGCAATGCTCTGGAGAAGCTGACGGCGGCTGTGAGGTCCATGGAAGAGCTGTACAGCTTCAACAGGAACGAGTGGAAGCGGAAAAGCGACCCCTTGCCCCTGATGACTGACAGCCACGTCCTGTCGCTCATCGCCAGTGAGGAGAGAGAAGGGGCCGGGGGTGCTGAGCGGGACCCCGACAAGTTGGCCAAACGGGTGGGTGGGGCGGAAGAGCGGGGCGCCGGGCACAAAGGCGCAGGTGTGGTCCTGCGAGGGGGCCCCATAGAGCGTCTGCAGCGGAGGAACTCCAACCCGAGCGCCGAGAGTGTGTCCGCCCGCGCGGCCGCCTTTGAGAACCTGGCCAGGGAGAGGCCCCGGTCCCTCTATATCCCCCCGGTGCACAAGGATGTGGACAGAACCCAGCCCCTGCCCCCGCTCCCCAGCCACCGGAACGTGCTCACAGTGAGCGCCAGCAGCACCCAGAAAACTGGGGGTGTCGCTGGCAAGTTCCCACAAGGCCCCGCTGCAGAGAGCCCTTCGGCGGCAAAGGGCATCAAATCGCAGGGACTCCGGTCTCTCAAGATCTCTCCGGCCACTCGGGCATCTCTCGAAGAGGTGACCAACAGGAAGAATGGCAGCCATCTGGAAAAGAGCCATAGCGACTGTGAGAATTACCTGACCATCCCCGTTAAAGGGAGCTCTGCAGCTGGGGAGCTTCCAGGCAGGCCTGGGGCGGGGAGGGAGGCCCCTCCCTCCTCAGCCACCACTCTCTGCAGCTTGCCCCCGCTGAGTGCACGCAGTCAGGTCCCCAGTAGCCCCAAAGGCTCTCAGGTCAGTGGAACCAGCCGGCCAGCTTGGCGCACCAAGCCTGACGACCCCCGGGGCACGGTAGCTGCCCCCGCAGAGCCACAGAGCCCCGAGCATCCCCCCACCACGATCTACCACCAGCAGCTGCTGCCCTTCACCCTCCAGGGGGCCCAGCCCCAGGTCCTCTGCTTCTCCCCACCAAGCATGCCTGCCCCGGCACCTGTGGGCCCAGCTCCGGTCCCCACAGACCCCTTCCAGCAGCCGCAGCCTCCGCAGACCCAGCGCAAGATGCTCCTGGATGTGACAACCGGCCAGTACTATCTGGTGGACACACCAGTACAGCCCATGATCCGGAGACTGTTTGACCCCGAGACGGGGCAGTATGTGGACGTGCCCATGACCTCCCAGCAGCAGGCTGTGGCTCCCATGTCCCTCCCCGGGCCTCCCTTGGCCCTGAGTCCGGGGGCCTACGGCCCCGCCTACATGATCTACCCCGGCTTTCTGCCCACGGTGCTGCCCGCCAATGCCCTGCAGCCCACGCCAATTGCTCACACTCCAAGGGGCGCCGAGCTCTCCCCCGTGGCCGCAGAGCCCCCCAGCAAAGAGGCAGCTGCATCTCTCACCGAGGCCCCTTACTTCATGTCCTCCGGTCAGTCTCCCACCTCCTCCTCTGCCCCAGCGGCCACATCCCAGCTGGTGGGGGCCAAGGGCTTTGCCCAGCTGCATGGCAAGCCTGTCATCAGCATCACTTCGCAGCCCCTGGGGCCGCGGATCATCGCCCCCCCCTCCTTTGACGGCACCACCATGAGCTTCGTGGTGGAACACAGATGATGGGCGGCCACCAGAAAGCAGAAGGGCGCAGCTGCTGGTGAGTGGACATCACTTCGATAATCACGTTTAAGGGATTAACAGCAGTCCTATTTCTTTGTGTTTGAAGGGGCAGACTTACAGCAGCGGAGGCTGTCTCTAGAAATGGGCATTTCGGAAGAACAGAGCAAAAACTGCATCCGTATTATTAAGGAGCTAATTTTCTTGCCCACTCCTCAGTCCCACAGCTGGCCTTTCCCCTTTGACCTTTTCAAATTGCCTGAGTGTTTTTCCCACAGTGAGTGGGAGGGAGGTGAACCCTGGATCTCTCAGGTTAGCCTTGGGTGAAGACTGGCAGGGGGAAGCAATGAAAACCCAGCCTGGATTTTGTGGAGTGAGCGAGCTTCCCTCTATTCTTAGCAGCCCCAGTGACAGGCACGAAATCCTTGGGCACACCGTTACTCTGGTTACTCCTCAGAGTAAAGAGAGTCAAAGACTGACATTTTCTTGTTAGGAGGTTTTCTAAAATCTACAGAAAGGCTTCTCTCCCTCCACCACATCTTCCTCTTGGAGTTTCTTATACAAAAAGGCTGTATTTTTAAGCTCTTGTTTTTGTTTTCAGACCATCAGAATACTTTTTCTTAGGTGAGTCCAGTCTTTAAGGTACTTTACATACACACACACACACACACACACACACACACACACACACACACACACTCGGCTTGACCTCCAGGGGAGGAGGAGATTCTGGGCCTGCAGTGACTCCTGAAATGGAGCTGCTGTGTTTGATCCAGTTCGTTCAGACTGAATCCACTACGCTCTGCTGTTGATCCCTACAAGGCACTCATTTTCCTATCTGCATCCTCTCCCTTCAGAAAAGAATCAACTCCCCCTTGCCCCCTCTAAAGGAAATCAGATGAAGCAGATGTAGATCCTGACACCCAAGTTAATTCAGATTCACCGACAGGAATCCTGGCTGTAACTACAGTCCATGGAACTTGATAGGAAAGGTGAGCTCAGGTTTTCTGAACCAGGACACTTCAGGTCAAAAACATAAGACAGGGGCAACCTTCAGATACAGCACAAAGCTGCCAGCCCTGTGGGGAGAAATTTGCCCTCTCATTCTCCTGTCCTCTTCACATGAGGAAGGGTTGACATCATAAATGCTTCTAAGGAGGTTCACTCCTTGGTAAGATCATACTGAACCTTTATTTTTAGGAGAGGAGCCCTTTCTATGCTTATATGAAAGAAAGAAGCCATTCCTCTCTCTTCTGTGCTTAAAAGAACAGGAACATTGTTTCTTTCTTCAAGGAAAGAGCCTTAAATTAGGAAGTAGGATCATTAGATCAGAGTCCCAGCGTCTTCTCACTGGCTGTGTGTTCTTAGACATGCAAACTCTCTAGCACACATGACACTCATGTGTCAGTAATTTCTACTCCTCAAAATGTATCTGAATGCCAGATGATACAATAGTGTATTGAAAAATATAAAACCTTTCCGAATTAAGGGATTGTTACTATGCATTACATTTCTTGGACTGCAAGAAATGTAATGCATAGTAACATTTCTTAGGCCACTGTTCAAAAATCCTTGGGTCTTTCTGTAAGAATTCAGGTGAAAGCACAGCCTCATTTTACTTGCAATCTAGAAACAGATGATTTCCTTTCCAAGAATTTGCAACGGGCCCTATGTAATGACCACAAATACAGAGGGGAGGGAAGATTAAATATAAATAATGTATCTATTGTTCGGTGTAGAAAATAAAGAAATATGCATGTGGAAGAGGTGCAGATTTAGAGAATTCATTTTGTAGAAGGAAAAGAGTAGCCTCTAGATAAAAGCATTTTCATCTTCTGGACAGGTGGGATGTTTACCTACGGCTCTCTGGGAGCAGCTAATCCTGCGAGGCCTTTGTGTGAGCTGTGCAGGTGCAGAGCAAGGGGAAGGGAGGACAGGGCCCAGAGGAGGGAGGAACCGGGCACACGCTCGAATCGTGTCCCTGTAGCAGCTGCCTTTGGCCTTTCTCCTGTCTGATGAGCCTGGAGAGATTAGGCCTGGAGTTGTTTCCATCAGACACAAATACAAATCAGAGTTTTCTGTGTTGGAGATTTGAACAGTGATTTCTTTGAAAGCTTTCCCTTCTTTAACCTTTATTTTAGTCCACAGTCCTAAAGATAGAAAGCAAAAGACTAGTCAGGAGCTAGTTATTAGCTTTTTGTGTACAGGCAAAAATCTAATTACCCAAATTCAGATAATAATTGAAATTATTATAAAAATCCTTCAAAACTCACCATCCTGAAAGTTCTATGCCACTTTCCAAAGAAAAGTCAGATACATAAAAAAGAAGTGTATAGTTCTTTTCCTTGTGTGAAAAAAATTTAAACATGGTTCAGATATATCAAAAATTACATTGTACACCCCCATCCGTCAGTTGGTGTTCATACGGATGGTCAGTGTGAGAAGGCTTGGAAGCTGTTTTCAGTTTAAGATTTCCTTTGAAAACCAGACTTACTCCAGAGTTTTTCCTTGTGGTAGGGTAGGGTTTTATGTGCCCCTTTCAACTAGAAGTCACATAAATGGTTTGATCCAAGCACAGCATTTCACAGAGAAGAAAACTGGGGCTTAGAAAGAAATGGTTTTGGTGAGGTCCCCAGAGAGTGAGAGAGCCAGGATGGGCCTGGCTCCCAGCTCCCGGACCACGCCATGCGCTGTTCGTTTGTTGGTAGGAGGCATGAAACGCAAGAAGGATGGCAGAGAAGTGCAATTGATCTGCTCTGCCTCTCCAGACATTTGTGAAATGAATGTTTGAACAAAAAGCACTAATTCCATCATTCATTCAACAAACGTGAATTACATGTTTACACTCCGCCAGGCACAGGGTACTCTGCAGTGAGGCTATAAAGCCACACGTGACCTGGTACCGTCCCACAGTCCAGGAGCCAGCTGGAGGACACAGACCGTACATGCAGAACTGCAAAACCAGTGTTCAAGTCCTGTCTTAACCTTTAAGATTCCTTCCAGCTCAAATAATAAGTATTTCATCATCTATTTTTAGCTGCACGTTGTAACAGGGAGCCTTTCTTTCTCCCCTGTGTAGATTTGAGCATAGCCAGCTGCTGCTACTCTCGGATTATTCTGTTATGAATTTTCCTCTAGTTTTGCTTTCATAGGTAGGGTCTTCCCTGCTTCTCTTCCTCCTGTGGTGAAAATTGCAGTGCTCCTCAAACTTTGCCAGGTCACAACCCATTTCAGAAGATAAGTAGTAATATTACGTATTTTATTTGTATTTAGTAATGACATCACACATTGTGATAAATGGACCAGGCTGTTCCCAGCCGGTGGCCCAGTGGCCGGAAAGTCACAACAGGAACCCATTGATAACACATCAGTGTGCTGAGCACAACAGTTCAAAACTTCACAACTCTCTCCGTTTTTGTTAGGCCTTTTCTGTTTTAGGCCTTTGTTATTTGTTCATTTTAGTTTTGAAAGTTCCTTCTCCACAGGACCTTTGATGCCTTTTCTGATGAGAGTTTTTTGTTTTCTGTCATTCGAGACATGTAGCTGTATTTTTCCTTCCCTAACATATTCACTTTCATGCTTTCTCCTGCCCAGCCACTTAGATACCATATTTTTGTTTTAAAATTTGAGACTTGATACTAAATACCGTTTACAAGGGCATAAAGATAAATGTGTAATAATAACAATAGAAAACTTTAATTTGCACCATGCCTGCTACCCAGTGGGTATTACAATTATTTTGTTTCCTTTGAATGTCTATTCTTTTTTCTGTAAAACTTTACCCATTTGTTTCTTCATTTCTGAGTGTGCTTTATGTTGTTCCTACATCATTGGTCTTTCTTTTCTTCTCACCCCCTCAGAGTTATTTCTACCCCCTGAGTTAAGTGACCCTTCTTAAGTCACAGTGTCCCTCTGGGGCAGAGTTGGGACTCAAAACCTAAATCATCCCAGACCAGAGTCTATTTTCCATTTGCTTCTTTCTTCCTGCTTCCCAGTCCCCTTCTCTTTTTCTCCCCAGGGCCACTCTTCTTTCTGGTCCTCCATCTTGGGGTCGGGCCCACAGTTTACTTCTCCTCTTTTCTTCCCTTGCCTTTTATTTGAGAATTTACTTTCTGTTCTTTGCTATTTTTTTTTTTAATTCTTTATTGTGGTTTCTCCTTTCCCATTCACTTGAAGTTGATTTAGTTTAAAGCCCCACTTTGCTTTTTCCCTTCTCCTCCCTTTTCTGTTTGGAGTCTCTTGTCACCACAGACTGGACAGCTTCAAGGGCAGGCTTGAAGCTGCGGCTCCTTCACCTGCGTTCTCTGCAGCCTTGTGCACGAGGCCAGGTGACGGACAAGGCTGCTGGCTGCAGGCTGCAAGCTCGACATTTCATTTCCAGCTCATCCCATGATTACGTTCTTGAATCAATTCATTTGTATCTATATTTTTCCTAATTTGATTGTGGCTTCCTCTCCTGATTATTATATATAGCTGCTGTTTTATTTTATTATCTTCCTCGTGTCTTTTTTTTGCCATTTCTTTTCTCCCTTTCTCTTTTCTTGGATGGTAGCTTTCCCCATTCTTATTATTTTGTGCCTTTCTCTACAATTTTATTGCCTTATATTTTCTTCTCAACTCTCTACAAAATTAATAAAAAAATGAAAAGTAATGTGTATTAATCATTTATTATCTACTAAGATTTAACATGGTGCTACTTGATTCTTTAAACGAGTGGGTACTATTCTTATCCCTATTTAACAAATGAAAAAATAACTTGTCCCAGATTAAGAGATCAGCTGAAATCCAGGCCCTTCAAGCTTGGGGGCCCATGCTCTTATTGATGACCCCTAGTTTGCCCACTTTCTCCCTCTCTGCCCACCCCCCCCCATCTCAGTTCCTTGTTGTGAATTGTCCTTCTTCCCTTATTTGGGAAAAAAGAGGGAGGGAAAAAGGTAAGAAATTGACCCTGAACCTGGCGATGTCTAGCGTATACTAAGCCTCCATATGTGTTTTCCTTTTGATTAAAGTTTAGCTCTCCTATGTCCCAAAGAGAAACAGTTCCAGCACTTCTAGGGGCTGTGGCTCCCAGTGTGTGTGTGGTCTGTAATAATTTTGTGTGTATGTGGGGACGGGTGAGTGTGGTCTGTCACCTGAGCGTGGTCTGTCACCTGAGCGTGGGATCCCACTGGATACTGATGGGCTCATGACTTTCAGTCTAAGAGAAACAGTGTGGCTTTGACTAAAACCCAGGTATCTGCACCATGAAGTCAGGCAGCCCTGGCCCAAAATCTTCCTCCTCTGGACAAGTGACTTGCCCTCTCTGGACCTCAGTTTCCTCAACTGTAAAGTGGGGATACCTCTCAGGAACGTCGTGAAGATTGAATGGTAAAATCACTGCAAAGGATGTGGCACAAAGTCCATGGCATGTAGTAAGAGTTCTATCTCCCTTGGAGACTAGAAGCTCATCAATGCCTCAGAAGCCCCTCATCTCTCAGGGCCCTCCACCAAGGCAGAAAGTCAGCCTTTATTCCTGTAGACTCTCAGGACAGCACCAGGGACCCGTACCCAGGATTGCTTGATATTTCCCCAAACCAGAGGTCATGCCCACAGCTCTGCAGTCCCCTTTGGGCTGCCTGATCCCCTGGGTCAGGCCAGTTGGCTGTGGTCGGGGTCCTCTAGTATGCCCCACGGCTTTCCAGCATGTTACACAACTCTGGGCATAGTTGGCCAGCTGCATGTGGTGATTTTCCTCTCAGTCTGGGCACAGACCTCTGTGGAGCAAAGGAAAATCTGACCCAACATCCCTGCTGAACTCTGTCATGTGTTCCGGTCCTAAAATCATGGGAAGTCATCCAGGCCAAACTGCCCGGTGACACAGTGCAGTCACTCCTCTCCCTTTACTGACTTTTTCGTGACCCTCTGCTAGGTTGAACCGGCAATTTTTATTATTTCATCCTTAATAGGAATTGGAGCATTTTCTTACTTTCAAAGTTTCAAACAAAATTCCTCGAAAGTTAATATAAGCGGAAGCAGTATCCTGCAAAAGAATGAAAAGGCCGTATCTGGACTGTGGATCCCCAAAAATGACCCCAGCAGCTGGTAGAAACAGATTTCTCCTCCATTCCTCAGACTGCTCTCCCCATCCTGTACTGTTTTCTCTCTCTCACTGTTTCTCTCTCTCTCTCTCTGTCCCCCTTCTGCTCAGAGAGTCCTTGCAAACCTTGCTTCGCGATGGAATTCAGCTCGAGTTGTCACTAGATCCTTGCATCCACATTAAAACTTTTCTTCTTAGTCTATTTTCTTCTCCTCCCCCTTGTAATTATATATATTTTTCCTGTTGCTACTCCGTGTGTCCTAAGGTAAAAAAAACTTTTAAACTTCTTTAGCAAATGAGAAGTTTCCAAACCCACAGCTGTCCCTTTCCTCTTGAAAGTCATTTCTCGGTATAAAACACAAAAGAGTAAAATCAACAAACTTGAAATATATACACATGAGCTATTCTCTAAACCCATAATTATTCTTATAGACTTCTTTTTCCTTAAGTATATACTTAACACAGGTCAGTTTCTAAATGGCAGGATTAAAATATCCTTTGCCACAGTACTCTGCATATAATTGATTAGATAGCTGTTATTTGATACTTCTTAGAAGTTACTTTTCACATGATAGAGTCTTCTAATCCCTAACAAATACTACCTGTAGGCCACTCTATTTCTGTCTTCATAATATTACGTTCACATATCAACTCCCAAAGGTTAATTTAAAAATGTTCTTTAGGCAAAGTTCTAATAGATATATAGAGAGAAAGAGATTAACAGAAAGAAAGGGCTAATTTTCAGTAAGCTTTTGAACATGTCAATGCTTGTCTTAGAATGGATTTAACTAAGTTATAGGCTCTAACCAGTATATCTCATTTTAAACAAAATGCGCAATATGAATTTCCACATAATTTAAGTAGTGACCATTCACTTTAGAGTATAGAGTTTATTCATTTAACTAGATTAATAACTCATGGTAAATTTCAAATGTTTCAATTTAGTTTAAATATCATTTTTGTATATTTTAGGAACATATCGGTTATACTATTTTATCTCTGTTATGGATGGTTTCAATAAAACTAAATATTTAACTCTAAAATCATTTTTGAATGGTTGACTGTATTTAATTCAAGTTTCAAAGAGAGGGTTCCACGAGGCAATTTCTTAAAGTCAGTAGGATGTGTCTAGTAGGTTCAGAAACACACTCACCAAACACATTTTAAAATGTGAACTTCATCATTATTCACACTGAAATTAGCCAAATAGTTAAATAAAATGTATTTTGTCATTTTTCTTCCTTCTTTAAGAGCGAGATTTACTAACAATCTTTTCCTTATGTTTGTTTATAGGAGTAAGACAGAAAGATGGACGAATCTTCTTGAATCAGAAGGCTGCATTGTAACAGCACTAAGAATTTATCTGGAAACCTTCCTCTACATATGTTATTCTTAGTTTTTGCTTCTATAAACCAAGTGTGTAAGTTCCTATATTTTTCTGAATAACCCTGTTAAGACAGCTTGTGTTATTTTAGTTTTACAAAGCTGATTGAATGGTTGCATTTTTCCTGTGTAAAACTATTTCTTTTTATACTTTAATACAGAATATAAGCTTTCCCTTCATCTTTCCCTCCTGCATTTGTGACTAGGCAAACAATTTCTTACATGTTCTCATAGTTCAGTCAAAACATACAACAGAGTAGGATTGGTTCTGTTGTAAACCGAATGAGCAAATCAGTAATTTGCATCACAAATCTCCCTGCAGAATCTTGGACTATATCAGGGCTGGCTGGCAGAGTTGTAGCACTTGTTTGGATTTAAATATGATGGGTCTGCATTTTGGATCATGCCTAGTCATTCTCTTGGTTATGTTTTACATGTTCTTTTATTGGGTTTAGCATGATTTCAAATGTGACTGTGAAAAGGTGGTTTTAACTTTTGTTCCTTGTTTTAACTTTCCCATTGGTACAATGCTATGACACTATTTGTTGCCGTAAAATAGAATGGCTTGAAAGACTAGAGAGCCAGTGGTTGCATTTAAAGTTAAGTTCTTAGTTTCAGAAAGGTATAAAATATCTACTTCCCTCAGAATCCAACCTCTGCTATGAGTGTATAGGAATATTTTTCTTCTTCAATGATCCCTCCTTAGTTGCACACTCCTGTCTCTCACAGATTATTTGGAGTCTGAAGAGTGACCTGTTTGGGGCAGTGGGGTAGAAAGTAAACTCTGATTTGGTGGCTCTGATTATCTCCAGCCCTAACCATACCCATAGCAGTGACCTAGGTTTATATCATTTGCTCTTTATGGTTTTTAGAGATGTCGAGAATCTAAATCACAGAATCTTTCCTTGACATTCAGTACTGCCTCAGTTGTCGCCCAGTTCTGAAGGTTATTTTAATGAGTGTTCATGGTGAGTTTTGAAGAGTTGATTGAACAGATAAATATTTAGCTCATCATAATAACGAGTCAATATATATTCAACAAATGTTACGTTGGAATATTTCTTTACTTTTTAAAACAATAACTTGAAGGTTCTCCCAGACTTTTTTTTTTAAAGGAATCTCCTCTTATTTACTTATTTGTTCAAAGATAAAGCATTCTGGTAATTTTTTTAAAGCCTTATTTTGATTTTAATGATCATCAGTATTGGTTTCTGCTTAAAACAGCTTCTGGAAACCACAGAATTTTATACTACTCATAACTGAAGGTGTGAGTAGAAAAACTAAGAGACTGATTTTTGTATGATTTGTGTAACCTCATTACTTTGTATTTATGCTTTCCATCTCAGTTGGACTCTTTAAAAAAAAAAAAACCTCAATTTCACATTCAGGAACTTCCTTAAAGGGACCTTACTCTGAAAAGAAGTTCTGTTGGGTAAAAGGAAAGGTTTGAGGCAGGAATAGTCAGCTCTGGTCACAATTCAATCAGTCATTGGGCTGATGAGCTATGACATGAAGCGATAGCCTCTCTGAGACATGGAACATGAAATATGAAACAGTCTCTGTGTTTGGAAAAGATGCCCTTGTGCCATATTGGGGAAAGCGTTATTCCTTTGTCATAGAGGTCTTCTCACCCAAGTACATCAACAGATTCACCCCAGAGCTTGCTTGATTTTTCACCACTGGGAAACTTCTCTTACAGCATCAGCCCTTCCTCATTTTCAGTAGAGATGTGCTGGGTAAGAGGTCACTTAATATTGAAATAAGAAAGTAGACTCAATCAAAGATCTTAAGCTTAGAATACTTAAAGCAGCACCGTGAAATCTCACGTATTTGAACACATCTTGTGAAACTCAGATAAGATTTGGCAGGTAGAAGCAGAATTGATAAAACTGTTTTAGAATGACATGTATATATAATATCATGTATATATAATATCATGTAATATCATGTATATATAATATATACACGATAAGTATATATTATATGTGCATGACTTTTAGGAAAACCCAGTGCTCGTGTCAAGTAGTCAACGGATTGCCAGGTCTTCAAAATGAGAGACATCTCCTTTCCTAGAACATGTGGTAGAGTTCTTACCTACCAAGGGTCTGGGAAGCCCATAAGCTATTTATCGCTATTTATCATGATTTATCACCAGCAGATCTGAGCCTTAAATTCTCACATTGAGGTAAACTAGGACAGAAACTTGGAAAGAAAGGAGAACTTTTCATTTGTCGGTTCTATCAGAGAGGCCGTGTCCTCTGAGAAGCTGCTGTGGATGTAGTAAATGTCCAAGTGGTTAAAATGTGACTTTACAATAGTATTCTATGAACGCCATATCATCTACTGTTAATTTTATGGCTTTCCATTTCATCAAGCCATAAGAAAGCAAATCAAACCTGCCGGGCCATTTACCACCTCGAGTGATAGCGAGGAACATTTTTAAAAACATGAGGTAAATCTAAATCCTCATTTTCATTGTTTTATTATTTCTTGAGGTTGAATTGATATTTGAATAAAACAGTTGTGCCCTTCCTTTTTCAACCCAAGTTAAGTAGGAAAAACCAAGAGTCTATGAAGCCTTCCGACCCATAAAACTATTACCCTACCAGTGTCCTTTTAGCTGCTGAACTACTCTTTTAGGGCTCATGTACACAAAACCATTACTAAAGCATGTAGCATTTCCTATACAGTGCCTGGAGCTTGAATCTAATTAGCATTGCAGAGTCTGGCTTTCGCCGTTTCCTCTCAGGGTTACATGTGTGACTCAGTTTTCCAGATGAATCACAGGGCATTGTGTGTAGAAATCTTGATCCATTTCCTATTTTTCCCTGTTGGTTAAATGGTAAGGTTGAAATATGCCCCATTTGAATTGTTTTTGGAAAACTGAACAAATTTGTAACCCGTACGAAAATCTAAGTCAGCAGAATGTATTTTTCTTAAAAAGCACTCACTGAAATTGCCCTCAGGATGAAATGAAGCCCAGATATGCAGTTCGTGACTTAACATATCGGTTCTCTGTATGTCTGCCTGTGTCTCCGTATGTCTGTACGTGTATGGCTCTCTGGATATCATTGAGTAAGTAAGCTAAAACAAATGACACTTTGACATATTTATGATAAATCTTAAATGTTAACACACATTTCAAATCCATCCTTATATCACTAGAAAATATCTAGCGATATAAGTTTCTTAATTTCAGATTTAACTTCATCATTCTAGCCTCTTAAAGAGATTTAATGCATTTTAATTATTTTCATATTTCATAGAAATGGAAGTCAGTGTTTGCTGCAAACTGAATGCTCATGCTACCTGAAATAATACTTTGGAGTGCAGGACAGTGTTGATTCTTAAGTAGATTGACTATAATCTCATGATAAGTATATATTATATGTGCATGAAAAAACACATTCAGTAATAGTCTCTGTTTAAAAGCTATCACGGTATACATTTTCCAATGTGGTGCTTGAGGAGTTTCATTCTACAGTTTACAAGGTGTAGGTTTGCACCCCAAATTCTCAGGGTATGCTGTTTTACCCAAATACTTGAAAGAAAAAGGTGCCCTGTATTTTATCAGTACTGTTGAGGGGAAAAATTATGTGTAGGTTTGTTTTACAAAACTACTTATAAAAATCAACTTCACAAATTGTGTTAGACTTTTACATAATTCCTAAGGAAGTATACATATAGATATGATACATATTTTCAAGAGACTGTTTCTATATTCTTAACTAACTTCTGGGTCCTAAGTAGACCTCACAGGTGCATAAAATCATTAATAAAGCATGTAGCATTTGCTAAATTGTACCTTGAGCTTGAATCTAATTGGAATTGCAGACTCTGGTCCTTGGGGGGAAAAAAAGTGTCCGTCTATGTCACATGTCATTACAAGGCCCAGGGGAGGATTCTGAAAATTGGACTCATTTGTATGCCCCTTGTCTCAGAAGAGAACTAAATGTTCACAGTAGCATTTGTAAGCTGTTAACATTCTTGTTTTATGTTGCAGCTAGAGCATATTATTAGTTATTTTCCTATTTGATTCATAACGGTGCAGAATAAAACATACACACACACACACACACACACACACACACACACCACGTCGAATTTGATTTCTTTTTTAAAGTTTCCTACTTGCTTTTTATAAGCTGGTATTAATGGCAAAAAGTGCTATCCAGGGCTCCCTGAAATTACTTATCATCCCTGTATCTTTTTCTAGCAGGTGGTCCTTTCTTTTTCTCCCCCTTTGAAGATGTAGGTTTCTATATTTACATTGAAGTCATCTTATTGTACAGTAAAGACAGTGATGGTTGAAGAGAATGTGAAGACTGAGGAAGTTAGGTCCCAAACAGAGGAGAGTAAATTGTGTGGTAAATGGAGAAAGACATTGGATAACGCTGAATTATACCCCTGACTATGAAAAAAGCCAGTGGGAAATGGAAAGAACATGAACATTTAAACTGCTCTCAAGATAGAAATCTTGGTGGAAGAGTTCCTACTTGAGGTCTGATGTGATTCAATTATGGAATGCAGTGAGCATGGCCACTGTGACTGTGAATCCAGCCCAAAAGCTCTGAGAATTACTTTGTCAGTGGATTGCATGTGGAGAAAACTACTTAGACAAGGACTCTGTGAGACTGACTAGCTTACTTACCTTTAATTGCCAGCATTTGTGATTGTGCGATCTTGTGTAATGGTCTTTTATTTTGACTCTTTTTGAAAAAAAAAAATGTGTTGTTGTTGTTGTTTTTCCAGTAAAAGTAAATGCAAAGAAAACATGCATTCTTTCTCTTTATTTTAACTCAGAAAAAAGCTTTGGACATTTTCATTTTCTTCTGTCTTCTAACTTAAATCCTTCCTTTAACTAAAATGCTCTATTATAATGTTTCACATCCAGGTTGTATTAGTTTCTCTTGCTGTGGGAACCACAAACTTAGTGGCTTAAGACAACACAAATTTATTATTTTACAGTTCTGGAGGTCAGAGTCTGGTATGGTCTTTCCCTGTACCCGGAGTATTTCACCTGATCAACCGAAGGTATCTAACTGCTTACATTTTTAAGTAGCATTGTGAGGGGCACCTACCAAGTTGAGAGATGCTCCATTGACACCAAAGAGCAACCCAGACAACGAGTGTCCCTGAGGGTCCACACTGAGGCCCAGGAGAGTAATTGTGGTCTGCCCCCTTCAAAATCTAAATATCTGAAGCACACATTTGGAGACCCACTGCACAGGATCAGTACTGTAAAATGTCAAGCACTAGTTGAAGTCACTATAAACCTTAAGATTGAAGCCCCCAAAAGACTTGAAACCACATTCCACAAGAACATACAGATCCAGAATCCCTTACATATGTCCAGGGTGTGGGGGTTGTCGGGCAAGAAATTAAGTTGAGGGCTGTTCTAGGCCTTGTATTTTCCTGACTCACCTCTGGCTTCCAGCTCTTGTTTCCAGTGAATTCTCAAATTCCATTCTTCCATTTTGCCTCAAGTGTGCGTTCCTTTACTCGGCATTGCATTGCCCCACCAGGCTTCATTGCAGGACACCCATCCCGTCCTGCGTATTCCAGACTTGAGACTGTATATGTGTGTCAGGGTTTTGCCGAAGGCTTAGGGTACATGGGATGGAGATTAGCAGGTGCTTCACCCGAAGCAGCCAGCTGCATTAGCAAACACCTTAAACCTGAGCACTGGCACCCCTCTTCTTATACAGTCCCCTGCCATCTTGGCACTAGGTAATTTTGCTGGTTGTTGAGTTCATTTGTGCTTTAGCCATCCTGCCTATGACTAGAACCCTCTCCCTCTCTTCATCCTCTGCTTCCTCTGCTCCTTAGCTTGCTGGCTCAGAATCCTCTAATTTCCTATTATTTCTTTTCTTTCTTTCTTTTTTTTTTTTTTGTTTGTTTTTTGTTTTTTGCGGTACGCGGGCCTCTCACTGTTGTGGCCTCTCCCGTTGTGGAGCACAGGCTCCGGACGCACAGGCTCAGCGGCCATGGCTCACGGGCCCAGCCGCTGCGCGGCATGTGGGATCTTCCCGGACCGGGGCACGAACCTGCGTCCCCTGCATCAGCAGGCGGACTCTCAACCACTGCGCCACCAGGGAAGCCCCCTATTATTTCTTATATAGAGCAATTTAACCACCTAACAAAGCCCTACTAAAGCAGATCCACTGCCCTATGTCCAGAACCATTGCTCTAGTTATGTATTGCTGAGTAACAATCCACCCCAAAACTTAATGGCTTAAAAAACACAAAAATCATTTGTTTGACTTGTGAGTCTGCAAATTGGGCAGAGCTCGGCATAGAAGTTTTGCCTCTGCTTCAGAAGGCAGCGTGACTTCCAGGGACAATCTACTCACATGACTAGAGAGCTGATGATAGCTATCAGCTGAGAGTTCAGTTGGAGCCAGTCAAGGGCCTCAGTTCCTCTTCAGCTGGGCCTCTCCTTGGGCTGCTTGGGCTTCCTCAGAACATGGTGGCTGGGTTCCAACCATGAGTATCCAAGAGACAGGAGCAGATGCTGCCCACTTCTCACGGCCTAGTTCAGGAAGTGACACAGCATCATTTTTAGCATCCTCTGTTTGACAAACAATCACAGAACCCAGATTCAGTGGGCAGGAACACAGTCCCAGCTCTCAGTGGAAAGAGTGTCAAATAATTTGGAAACTTGTTTTAAGCACCATCCTCTTTAAGGGGTGTTTGTAAACAGATACTTTTTTATAAAGGAGTTTTAAAGTTAGTTCTTAGATTAGTGTAGTCTCGGTCAAAGATTTTAGAAAAAATCTAGAATGAGAATGGTCTATACAAGATTTGCTGGGCATGCTTTTTGTGTGTGTTAGGAGTATGCTGGAATCTCAGAGGGCAGAATTTCACTGCTGTATTTCCAGCATGGAGGGAATCAATGTTGTTGAGGAATGAATGAATGCCTGCTATATGCCAGGTGCTCTGATTCATGAAGAGGTTCGGATTTCAGGAAGCCTTTAAACATGGTGAGAATGCCTGATACGCTGATGAAGCTCTCCAGTGTAAGCCTTGTCAAATGCACAGAGATTGAAAGAGGAAACTGGCCAGCAGCCACAAAGAGGAGATCCATGCCAGCGACCCAGCATGGGACAGGCAGGGAGCAAAGAGGGCTAGGTGTGAAGAGAACCAGAAAACCAGCGCAATAGCAAGAGACTGAAAAAGAAAAAGCTGTTTAGTTGTGTAGGGAGCAGGGAGCTGCTGAAGGGCAATAAGGGGAGGAGTGTATGGAGAAGTAGTGTGGACTCAACCCTTCGGCAGCAAGTTTATCCAACAGAAGTGGTGTGAAAAGATAGTCATCAAAGACACAGCAAAATCGTATATATATTTTTCATGCTCCTTGAAGTTACAATGCAATCAACAGATTGTCCCTTGAGTGTAATCTTCCCTGAAGGCTTATATACCTTCAGAGTACTACTGGATAGAGAGGGAAAACAGGTTTTATTATACACATATGTATATTCCACACAAACACACATTAGATGCAGTATTGCAGAATAACATTATCATATATAATACGTGACATACTATATATTATTATAAAGAGAGAATTGTGAGATAATATATATTACCCCTACCCTGTAGTTGTATTCAAGAAATATTAACTACTACAATATACCTCTCCATTATAACATTTCTGCTCCTGAAAACGTCAAGTTCATTCTTATACAGGGTGTTTAAAAATACTCAAACCATTTCTTGGGATATCTCCTGTTTATCAAAATAGTGAATGTTCTTTGAAGGATATTTAGAAAATGTTAAAATTTCTAAAAACTGAAAAGTAGGGAAAATTCTTAATCACTAAACAAAAGGCCTCCAGAAATAAATACTTGCAAGTGTATTTGATACTTTACCTGCTATTTTGTAGTCTATTTTTTTCTTCATAAATTTATAAACCTACCTCCTTATCTTCCAGTATTCTTAAAGGAATGATTTTTAACAGCTATGTCTTAAATTTCTTTATATGGCTGTATCATAACATGTTTAATCAATCTCATATTTTTAAGTACTTAGTTTTTATGGTTTGGGGCTATGAAAATAAATGCTGCAATGAACATCTGAACACAACTCTTTCCAAGCATCTCTGATGATTTCCTTGAGATAAAGTCCTCTGGGTAGAGTTACTGAATAAAAGGACATAAACATTCTTAAAACTTTTCACACAGATGTCTCCCCACCATCCACCCTGAAACATGCAAACACCTCATTTAGAAACTTTATATTTTAGCACTTTTATTAAATTATCCTGACGATTGAGGGATGAGAAGCTCCTTGTGATTTGCTGAAATACATATTTCCCTGCCCAAAATACAAACTCTTACTTTCAACCCCCCAACAATCCCCCCAAATACACACACACACACACACACACACACCACTTACAAACTTTAGGAGAGACCGGTGGTCTTCTTATGACTTTAAGTGTCTTCCTTTTTCTCAAGAGCAAGGCTCTCAAAGTGTGACCACCATCAACAGTGTGCGCGTTACTTGGGAAACCTCACCTGTTTCAATGCAAATCCTCAGCACACTTCAGGCCAATTGAATCCAAAATGGGGAGGAGGGGCAGCAATCTGTGCTTTAACAAGCCCTCCAGGTGATTCTTCTGCACACAATTTTGAGACCCACTGCTCTGGACCACAGGGCACTGGCAACCACCAGCTGACCTCTTTCTTGGAGGAAAGCCAAAAGGCTGATGTCCTGACTGGAAAACTGTGCTCTGCACCCATCACGTTAGTGTACTCATCCCCAGAGAGATATTCCCCTCCCACCCTCGTTTTCCTCGATGAGTTTTTTTTTTTTTTTTTTTTTTTTCCCGGTACTCGGGCCTCTCACTGTTGTGGCCTCTCCCGTTGCAGAGCACAGGCTCCGGACGCGCAGGCTCAGCGGCCATGGCTCATGGGCCCAGCTGCTCCGCGGCACGTGGGATCCTCCTGGACCGGGGCACGATCCGGTGTCCCCTGCATCGGTGTCCCCTGCACCGGTGTCCCCTGCATCGGCAGGCGGATTCTTAACCACTGCGCCACCAGGGAAGTGCCAAACCTGGATCTTAAATGCATAGATGTTTCTCGCTCTATTTTCCATCTGAAGTATTTTGTAATTAAGAAAAATATTTTATAAAAAAATTGTGTTTTGACCAGGAGCTTTTGTGAAATCATGTTTATTTTATTAAATTGCTTATCATAAGAAAAGAAATATTGCTTTTCTTCCTTTTTGGCAAAGTTAATCTAGCCCTTATTGTTTGTTCCTTTATTTTTTTTCTTTTGAGGAAAACGTTAGAACACTGGGCCATGAGGGACATTGCTTCACTATGGAGGCTCTGACAGCAGGCTCTGTCTGCTTCAAATGTCTCCTTGGCCACTCTGAAGGCAGTCTGAGCATCCTGAAAGTTACAAATGTACTGACATCCCTGGGGAATAGCTCAGTAGTTACTGAACACCGGCTGTGCTATGTGGAGGATACTAAGGACATATACGTGGCCCTGAGCTTGAGAAGCTCACCCTTCATTTGGGAAAATAGGATATTTACATAATAAAAGAAAATTTTAATGACATAAGGAAAGAGAGAAGGGCAGGTTGGTATGGTTAATTCACAAGTGGTGGTATATGTAATAAGTGTACCTGGGAAGCAGGTGGCTCAGTAGCTGGCAGCTTCCATGCATAGGAAATGCAGCGGAAGCTGGGCTGGGGAAGACTCATTTGGGCAGAAGGGCAGGTGGAAGGATGAGAGCCAAGGAACCGGAACAGCCAAATGTTGGTGTGTTTGGAGAGTGCACGTGGCAGGAACAGGAGGTGTGCTGTTTGTGAAGACTAGTGCGCATGAGGCTGGAATAAAATGTCGAACTTCAGTGGGGAGAAGAAATTGACTTGCAGGCTTAGGAGCTTAGACTGGATCCTGGGTAGGTAGTGTAGGACAATGGTTACATGCTTAAACTCTAGAGGGAGACTCCAGGGTTAAATCCTGACTCTGCTCTCCACCAGCTGTGCGATCTTAAACAAGTCACTGAATATCTCTGTTCTTCAGTTCTCCATACACAAAAGGTGTATAATAACAGTTTCTACCTTAGGGTTGTTTTGAGAATGAAACGATTGGATACCTATGAAGTGCCTACAGCAGTACATGTTGCCTAACAGGTGTAATATAAAATGTTGAATAAAAAGGGTAGAGGGAGACTGTGGAAGAATTTGGTTAAGCACAAATAATTCTAATTTTTAGGAATTGTCTTCTCATCCCGTAAGTGCTTTGTATTCACCAAGGCCCCTCAGATTTTATTAAAGAGCTGACGTCTTCCTCCCTAATTGGGGAATATATTAGACCATGTCCACTCTTAAGCAACTCTTTGTTTCTCAATAATTTGATTCATCTCACACTGAAATCTTACTCATGACTGTGTTTACATGGTTGATCTTCAGGCAGATTGAGTGGAAGAAGTATACAGAAGTGGGGATAGGTACCTCAAAACAGAATGGAGGTGACTCACTTTCACCAACAAAAGAATCAGGTAATTTAAACCTAAAGCCTATTCTGAAAAGAGAATGTCCAAACTTTTACAGGTAATCCTAGATTATGGCAGGAATCTTTCTAGTAAAAACAGAAGGATGAAAATAGCATAGAGGTTTATGTGCTGTTCCAAGTCAACTGTGAATAAAGTAAACTTTTATTAATAGGAGGGTAGCAAAGGATGACTAACTCATTCTAGCTTAACTGTAATCCCATTATGGAAGGTAAATGGTTACCTAAAGTACCTCCAATGGTGGACTTTTTATTGATATCAATTTTTATGTTCTTCTATAAGCTCATCAAATAGCATATGCAATTGTGCGGTAGGCTCTCTGAGAATGTGAACTGTCTGCACAGTCAAGCTGAAGACAAACGGACCTGACTCCATCTGGGGGTCTGAGATGTCCTGGACAGTAAAGGAAGCTGATGCACAAAGAAGCCAATTCTGGTGAAACGGTAGATGAAGGAGTATGTTACTCAGAATCGCCCTCACTACTGTCCTCCCCTGCTTCCCACTTTCCTGGATGCTGCATGTGAGAGGTGCAGATATCCCAGCCATACTGCACTAAGCCCTGAGAGTTAGAGAAGCATGACCACTGTGCTGTCTGACTAGTTGGAAGGTAGAGGTAGAAAGAACACGTAAACAAACCCCATTTTATTGAAACCGATCATAGGTAAATAAGAACATTGCGCACCACATCTCTAACATTAAAAACAACATTGATGGACTTCCCTGGTGGTGCAGTGGTTAAGAATCCGCCTGCCAATGCAGGGGACACGGGTTTGAGTCCTGGTCCGCGAAGATCCCACATGCCACGGAGCAACTAAGCCCATGCCCCACAACTACTGAAGCCCACACACCTAGAGCCTGTGCTCTGCAACAAAGAGAAGCCACCGCAATGAGAAGCCTGCACACCGCAACGAACAGTAGCCCCCACTCAACACAACTAGAGAAAGCCCGCGCGCAGCAACAAGGACCCAGTGCAGCCAAAAATAAATAAATAAAATTAAAAAAAAATTGATGAAAGTGGAAAATAACATTTATCAAATGCTACTGTGTGCTCAACACTATACATGCATTATCTCAATGAATCCTTAAACCAACCCAGTGAAATAGGGATTATCATACCTATTTTAGAGATGACAGATAGAGTCATATACCCAAAATCATTCAACCAATAGGTAGTAGAACTGTAATTCCAAGCCAGGCCTCCCTGCCCCACTCCCCTGCTGGACCCACTGTCTCAGCTGACAACTAAATTAATGAGAAGAAGCAACAAAGCTGTGATCAATCTGAGTCTGGAACAGGCTCTTAATGTCGGGATAGACATCTCGAATTCTGTTCCTCCTCCCTGTACAGGAGTGCATTTAGGCTATTTTGAATGTGTTTTAAGGTTTCAAATAAGTTTTTATGAATTTTAAAATATATTACTTAGTGAAAATAGAACCAGATCATCGCCAAGTGATTTGAGCCTTCCTTTCGGGTTCGGGGGTTATTATTATCCCTCATTACTATCACCCTCACCGCCATCTTCACTAGCACCATCATCTTGGCTATGTCCACACTTACCACTTCCATTCAACCTTCAACCTCCAAGTTCGAACCAGGGCAATTAAGCAATAAAAAGAAATTAAAGATATTCAGATTGGAAAGGAAAAAGTAAAACAATCTCTATTTACAGTTGATGTGATCTTTTATATGGAAAATCCTTCTATCATAAGATATTAGAATAAGTGAGTTCAGCAGGGTTGCAGGATACATGATCAAATACAAAAAAAATTGTATTTCTATATACTTGCAACGAACAATCTGAAAGTAAGAAAACAATTCCATTTATAATAACATCAAAAATAATAAAACACTTGGAATAAATTTAACAAAAGAAGTGCAAAACTTATACTCTGAAAATTACAAAATGCTGTTGAGAGAAATTTTAAAAGATTTAAGTAAGTGGAAGGGTGTCTCACATTCATGGGTCTGGAGACTTAATATGGTTAATATGGTAATAGTTCTGAAACTGATGCACAGGTTGAATATAATCCTTATCAGAATCCCAGCTGGCTTTGTAGAAAGTGATAAGCTGATCCTAAAAATCATATGGTAACTCAAGAGACTCAGGATAGCCACAACAATCTTGAAAAAGAACAAAGGAGGTAGACTCACAAGTCCCAATTTCAACACTTACTACAAAGCAACAACAATCAAGAGAGTGTAGTACTGGGATAAAGATAACATGCAGATTAATGGAATAAAACGGACAATCCAGTAATGAGCATTTACATTTATAGTCAACTGATTTTCAACAAAGGTGCCAAGACAGTTTAGTGGGGAAAAAATAATCTTTCAACAAATGCTGCTGGGACAACTAGGTATCCTCATACAAAAAAATGAATTTGGGCCCCTACCACACATCGTATAAAAAGATTAACTCAATATAGACCAAATACTTAATTTAAAGCTAAAACTATTAGAAGAAAACATAGGGGTAAATCTTTGTGACCTTGGATTTGGCAGTGGTTGCTTGGATATGACCAAAAGTACAAGCAACAAAAGAAAACATAGATTACTTGGATTTCACCACAAGTTAAAATGCTTGTGCTTCAGAGGACATTATCAAGAAAGTGAAAAGACATCACACAGAATGAAAAAAAATATTCGCAAATCATATATCTGATAAGGGACTTACACCCCAAGTATATAAGGAACTCTTACAAGTCAATAATAAAAACAAATAATCCAATTTTTAAAAGGGTAAAGGATCTGAATAAATATTTCTCCAAAAAAATGTAATAATATGTAATGGCTAATAAGTACATTGAAGGATGCTCAACGTCATTAGTCGTTAGGGAAATGCAGATCAAAACCATAGTGAGATATCACTTCACATTCACTAGGATGGTTATAATCAAAAAGAAAGATAATAAAATTGTAGTTGTGGATGTGGAGACATCAGAACCCTCATATACTGCTGATGGGAGTATAAAATGGTGTAGTCACTTCAGAAAACAACCTAGCAATTCTTAAACAGCTAAACATAGGGTTGCCATTTGACCCAGCAATTCTACTCCTGGGTATTTACCCAAGAGAAATGAAAGCATATGCCCACACAAAAATCTGTACACAAAAGTTCATAACAGAATTATTCATAATAGCCAAAGGTGAAAACTACCCACATGTCCATCAGCTGATAAATGGCATATCTACATAATGGGATATTATTCAACTGTAAAAAAGAGTGAAGTACTGATACTAGCTGCAACACGGAAGAACCTTGAAAACATAATGCTAAGTGAAGGAAGCCAGTCAAAAAAGACCATGTAGTTATAAGATTACATTTATATGAAATCTCCAGAATAAAGCTATAGAGACAGAAAACAGATTAGTGATCGCCTCAGGCTGGGAGACTGAAGAGATTGGGGGTAGGAGCTAGGGGTACAGATTTCTTTTTGAAATGATGAGAATGTTCCCCAATAGATTGTAGTGATAGTTGTACAACTTTGAGACTCTACTATATTTATATATAATACAAAAAAATTGAATTCTACACTACAAGTGGATGAATTGCATGTGATGTGGATTGCATCTCAGTAAAGCTGCTATCAAAAAAATGAACATTTGTTGGTAGCACATTCAGACCTGCCTCTAGGGATGAAGCACCTTTCATGGAGGAAGGGACACAGGACACTTGGCAAAGAAAAATGTCGAGACCTGTGAGCGTACAAGGACTTCTGATGCTGTCAGAGAAAGAGACCTAGAACTACAGAGAAAGGGCAATGACTCTCAGAACTTTGTAGCATAGCTTAAAGCTTTGTAGCCACTGTTCCAGGCTTGTCATTTTCATAACTACTATTTGTATTCTTTTAGCACCAAATTAAAAAAACCCAAACAATCTGGGAAATACAGTGGATTCAGAGAGCAGTTTCTGGGGTAAGACTGCTTATATTTGAATTCTAGTTTTACCATTTCCTAGCTGAGAAAAGGTCTCCTGTGGGGTAAGTTAAGTGTCTTCTGTGCCCTGGTTTCTCCATCTGTAATTGTGCTGTCCAATTCAGTAGCCATTAGCCACATGTGGCTATTGAACACTTGAAATGAGCTAATCCAAATTGAGATGTGCTATAGGTGCAAATTATATATCACATTTCCAAGACCTAATCCTCTCCCCCAAAATAGAATATCCCATTTGATATGATAATACTTATATAGTGGGTTAAAAATAAATTATACAGTGGGTTAAAAATAAATTACTAGGGCTTCCCTGGTGGCGCAGTGGTTGAGAGTCCGCCTGCCGATGCAGGGGACACGGGTTCGTACCCCGGTCCGGGAAGATCCCACATGCCGCGGAGCGGCTGCGCCCGTGAGCCATGGCTGCTGAGCCTGCGCGTCCGGAGCCTGTGCTCCGCAATGGGAGAGGCCACAGCAGTGAGAGGCCCGCGTACCGCAAAAAATAAATAAATAAATAATTAATTAAAGTTCATGTCATCTGTTTCTGTTTATTTTTTGAATATGGCCACTAGCAATTTAAAATTGCTTATGTTTATATTTATTAACATTTATATTACAAGTCTACATTTGTATTTATGGTTATTTTTAAACAGGTTTATATTTATAAACAGAAGTCAAAATTATCTGTGTTTACATTATATTTCTATTGGACAGTGCCAGTCTACAACATGGAAATAATAACGTTCCCTGTTAAATGTGGTTGTTGTGAAAATTAAATAATTTTTAATATACGTAAGATGCTTAAAAATACCTGACCCTTACAAGCGCTAAATAAGTGTTAGCTTTAAAAATGTATTTGAGGGTTTCCCTGGTGGCGCAGTGGTTGAGAGTCCGCCTGCCGATGCAGGGGACGCAGGTTTGTGCCCCAGTCCGGGAAGATCCCACATGCCGCAGAGCGGCTGGGCCCGTGAGCCATGGCCGCTGGGCCTGCGCGTCCGGAGCCTGTGCTCCGCAACAGGAGAGGCTGCAACAGTGACAGGCCCGCGTACCGCAAAAAAAATAAAAATAAAAATGTATTTGAAGGTGGTCAGGTTCAAAGAAGCAGAGAGCAACTTTCCATGGGCAGTACATCTGTGAGAGACAGGGCGTGACAGTAGCGCTTTGTAGAAGAGCCAGGCTAAATCCTTCAGGTCTGCAAGGAGAGGCTGACTGGGCACAGGGGCTCATGCCAGAGGGTCGTGAAGTTCCCAGACAGCTATCTCTGCAAAAGTCAGCCGTCTGGACACTGGTGTTTGAAACAGGTCAACAATAAGGATGCCAAGTAAGTCTTTCTGGTTCCAATATGTCATATAAAAGGTGAAATATCACCTTACTCCTCTTAAATTTGTCTCATTTATCTAGAAAGGAGTTAATGTTTGTCCTATGCTTCAGGTTTCTTTTTTCTTTGGAGAACGTTAGAGTTGGTAGGTACCATCCATTCTCCAAATAAGTGGCCATATTTGACTCAGCCAGGCAGATAAGCAGTTGGGAAATGGCATAACAGCAATATCCATGACCCTGCAGTCATCACTCTTAAGTAAGCTCTTATTTTACGTACTAAGTAAGTTATTATCCCAGAAGCAGCTGTGATTTACTAAGTGTCACACGGATGAGGTTCCTTAGCCCACAGCATCTTCAAGCTCAGTGCCCTGGATCAACTTGCTTTTGCGGCAGCATGAGTATCTCTACAGAGCGCTTCCTCCAAGGCCAATGCCACCACCACCAACAGTACCCCCGAAACCCTCCTGTTTTTATTCCTTTTTCTCTTCTCAATAACATAACAATACGTGTGCAGGTCTAGAGCTTTATAAAAACTGGGCTTAGAGCTTGTTTTTAAGCTTGCCGGTCCTTAAGAGCTTCTGACTGCTTCTGCTGCTATTTTCAATAGCGTATTTTCCAAAGGGCTCTGACCACCTATTAGAGCATCTGGCCTGTTCTACAGAGCTTCAGAAGCTTATCTGTATATGTGTCTGGGCTCAGAAAGTGGCAGGAACAGAGAAATATGGAAGACAAAAGCAATTCAATAGGAATTCCACATATTTATTTCATCACACATCATTTTAAATTTACAACTAGTGGCGGGCTAGCTAAACTTCCCGTGTATGTGTGCATGTGTGTGTGTGTGTGTGTGCATGTGTGTATGTGTGTGTGTGTTTAATGGACAAGTGAGCACCTGTTATCTGTTTTGGGCCTGTCGGATCAAAACATGTATCTGTTTTGTCAGTAAATATTTGAAAATGGTTAACGTGGCTTTTTTAATTTGTACAAATAGAGACACTCTTTTCTTGATTTCATTTTTTAGAAGTCCAAATCCATCAGGTTCTCAAAGCATTATTAAATTCTCTCGGCCATTCTGGCTTTTGTAGACTGCAGTCCAACAGACTGGGACTTCCACCACGAAACAGTTGAGTGAAAAATAAAATAAATATTTGAGGATGTCCCTTATAAAGGACAGTGAACCGCATTATAGTCTCAAAGAGATACAGCACAAGAAAAAATCTAATGGAGTTCCTGAAATTAATATTTCTAATTCTGATATGCTGAGTCCGGCATCTTTGTAAGGCAGAAGGCAGAGGACTCACTAGCTTTCTTCTAGCGATCTGACTACGTGGCCAGCAGAAAGGAGAGATGGTATGTGTTCATTCTGTGTGCCTCCTACCTCAATACTCAATAAAACTAACAGAAGAGATAAATATTAATTCCTGAAGATGGCTGCCAAAGGCCATTAAAAGTCTTATCCCTTTCCTCCATGCTCCCCTTTCCAAGAAAAAAAGGTCTGTTTTTTCCTGATTGGGCATGTTTCGTAGAAACAAGCTGTGTAAGGTTCTACCAAGGGCTTCATATACATTGATTGAAAATTGTTGAAACAAAATTGTGCTCTCCTGAATGTGTGTCTGTGTGTCTTATTTTTTACAAACAATAGTTTCTTCTTAGGGAAGAACTATTTTCATAGTACTAAATGTGATTTGAGAGAGATACAATAAAACTAAGAATGCTACTAAAAGTGTCACATAGGTTGGCTCAAAATGACACTGTAGGTAGTACTGAATGATTCAGGCCCAAGCTTAATTATGTGAGGTTTTTCACTGCTTTTTACAAAAGCTCTTAAATACAGGTAAATATGTAAACACTGTGCTCTCAGAGAGCAAGTACTTAGGCACGTCACATCGTATCCCTTCCGGGGAGATGGATTCCAGTGAAACAGCCCCATCAGTTTCAAAACCAACTGCTGGAACTACTCTCTGGTTGAGGAGGAAACACCACCTTGCACATCTCAGAGTTCTCTTGGTGCAGCGGGAATTCAGATCCCGCTACTAGGCTTTCTTTTCTCTTCCGAGAGACATAACCTCTGCCTGTGGACAGCCTTTCATACTTTGTCTCAAATTGCCTGCATAATAACAATAATAACAAAATTACACACATATTAAAGTCACCCCACCCCCGTCAGAGCCAAGTTATTGAGTGAACACTTGAAGCTTCTGTTTCAAAGCCATTTGAGAAAGGATGTGAGTACCAAAGACGACTAGCTTTCGTTCCCACGAATGGGGTGATTGTTTTCTTCGCGTTTCTCTTCACACGCCTGGGATACGGGAGTGCTGTTACTCATTCTTCTGGAATGAAGGACCAAATGTCTCGCAGCTTTCTGCAGAGGCTGCTAAGCTTTGTAGGCCTTGCTATGTCCCCCACCCTCATTCCAGGAGCCCCACCTCTGGAGCATTCCCCTTTTGAGAAAGGAGCAAATCCAACTGGAGTTAAGCAGAGAATGCTGACAGGGAAACATCCCCAGAGCCCTGGCCCAAGTGAAATGTGGAACCTAACCAGTTAGCCTTGTGCCTGGGCTGCTGGTCACTGCATTTTGACCATTGGAAGGTTGATTTTCTAAAATGTATTAATGGAGGTTTATTCTAGACATAGGTTAATAAATTAGCAACAGCTTAACGTACTATAATCTACAATCTTTTCTTCTGTAAAAACATAACCTGTTCATATTTGTACTTACATCATCTAGCATTCCTTACATGGATCATGAAATTAAAAAAATAAAGAAAGAAGGTGCTTAACTCTGCCCTACTTATCAAAGGAGATAATGTAAAACATGGTTCTCTGTTTTAAGTATACAGATTCCCTTCATGGTTAAGCGTGCATGTCAAGGCGACCTCTACACCCACTACAGAAAAGTCAGTGCTCCCTAGACCCGAAGCATCCTACTTCCTCACTATAGTATTATTAGAATAATTGTTACAAAATTCAAAGGGCACAGTGTAAATGAAAAGCTCTAGAGTGGATAAGGTGTTGGGAAAACTACATGGACCGTTATATATTTAGTTTCTGGGACACTAAGTACTCTACTAAAAGGCTTTTTTTTTTTAAATTCAAAATCCCAAAATCTTAAGCTTGAGCCAAAACTTAAACCAGGTCAAGTTGCTGTTGTATGGATTACCTAAAAATTGTGATTCATTTGGGCTCTTAAACCAGGGTAAATGATTGTCAGATGTTCTGTCTTGAACTTTCTGTCCAAGAGACAACTGTGAAGATAGCTGATAGTAAATATGCATCTCGTGCTTTTGCTGAAACTGTGTGGCAATTCTTACGGTAAATCAAATCCCTTTGTTGCCTTGATAAATTATTTCTGGGCTAGAATATGATATTATCTCCAGAATCAAATGAACTAGTCATTACAGTTTCTTGGTATCCTAGAAACTAACTTTTTTTTTTTAGTCTTATCAATTATTCTTTCACTCATTTAAAGAAAAGTCATGTTTCACTGGGTTTTTACCATTTTCCTTTAATTTCTGTAACGGAATGCTCAAAACTGGGTGCAAGTTCCTGGTGAACTGGGGCTGGCCCTGGAACATTCCATAAGCACTGCTTCTTACCTGTACGGAATTCCATCCTTGTCCATCTGCAGGCACACTAAGAAGGGGTACTGAGAAAACTGCACCGTGGAGATAAACTCCAAGCTTGCTTCTGTTTCCACACCAACTTCCAGGCCAGTTTTCACAAAAGAGGAGTCCACTGTGATGTCACCAGTTATTACCACAGTTACCCTAAGAATCGAACAAAATAAGCTGTTAATCACATTTAACTGAGCTGAACTAACAGACCACAGGGTCTGAATTTCTCATGCTGGTAACTGGAAAGAAACACTTAAGGGACTAACAGGTGACCTAAATGTGCTTAGAATTCTGTTGGTAACCAGGAACTGGTTTGTCCCAGCAATTGGGCAGTGAAGTTTTGCCCTACCCCTGAGTCCTCCCCCAGCCTTCAATTCTAGATGTGGGAATGAAATGTCTATCAGGCATTAATGTTTGGTATGGGCATAGCAAGAGCCATGATGAAAACATGCCTGGGACCTGGTCCTATCAGGAAGTCAGAAATACCTGTGTTATCTTAAAACAAAGTATAAGCTCACCCAGAAGACAGCTGAAGTTTACAACAATTTTCTTGGTAACTCTCTCTCTGTTGGCTTCTATGTAGCTACCTCAATTCCATTTCATTACTTTCTCCAAAGGGTCTCTGATGACAGAAGTCTATGGTTGCCAAGATATTTGAAAAATACAGTATCACAAAGAACCATTCCTACAGCATGTATATTGGGTGCCCCAGAAAGGACAGATATCACAGGTTCTCCAGTGATCACCTAGACAGATTGGATTGACTAGGATAGAGGCTTGGATGAAAATGAAGAGGATAAACAATCCTAGTAGAAGGCTTACCTCTAGGACTACTCTAATTTAATTGTGGACTTTAGATGAAATCAGAGCTGTACGTTCGTGCTCTTTTAATAGGCTACTAATTTTTGCTGTGCTTCTCACAGCACACCTGCTGCTCTTGCCAGTGCAAAAGTAGGTTAGAGGTGGTATCATTTAAATCCCTGAATCCTTTTCCCTGAATTCATTAAATCCCTGAATACCTTCTAATATCTTACACTCAACAAAGGCTTAAGAGATATTTTTTAAATGAACAAATGGAAAATTGAAGATGAATTGGCTATAATGTGGACACTGGCAGATACTTAGGGATACCGTGTCTCTTTTAAAAAGCCAGAAATTTTTGTTGTAGCTGTTGTTGATTTCCTTCTGAAAATAATTCAGTTCAGTTTAATTTGGGTAAACTTCTGTCTAGAAAATACATCAAAAAGATGACCAAGATGACTGATGCAGTGGGAAGCCCTAAATTATATTGCTTATCACTCTGAAAGCCTCTCCCATTTCTCATTCTTTGGTTCCTTTTAGTAACACTGAGGGTCACCTTTCATGTTAAATGTGCCACCTTTTGATTTTTCTCAATTCCTTCATCCATTGTTCAAAATAAACTACAAATCTAATTTTAGCACTCCTATCTCACCTCTGCCCCACTGTATTTTTAAATATCCAAAAAGTAAAAATCAATTGCATTTTCATGTTCTTTTCTTCAGTATTACAACAAACAGAAGAATAATTCTTTTGATTATCACATTGGTTCAAAGACATTGTTTTAAGTTCAATCACATTGGTTCAAAGACATTGTTTTAAGTTCAAAATAAAACACTTTCATTTGATCTGATGGGTCAATTAGAAAAACTAAAACAGCAGAGAAAATTCTGTTTAGAAAAATGAACACTAATAGAAACACTTAAGGACTCAATGTTTAGGACTTAGATTCTCACAAAAATGATCATCTTTTTATTTTTCTCCACTGAAGACAGCAAAAGAGGAAAGATTTTAAATCCCAACGTGAGGTATAAGCTAAAAAAAATTGCTTAAAAGTAAAGTCTTCTGACAGCATTGTCAACTACCAAGAGAAGATGAACATCTCATCCACTGTGCAAGCTGTCCGTGGATGTCTTTAAAAGCGAAGAGATCCTTGGCTGAGTCATATTAGGTACCTAGCTGCTCATAAGACGCTATGGAAAGAATGACTTCCCATGGTTACTCCCTACTCTACGATCTAATGATTACAAACAGAAAGCACAGATTTCAAGAAGTCGGAAAGTTAACCAATTCTGAAAACATATCTCTGCATATAGAGAACGGACTTGTGGTTGCCAAGAGGGAGAGGGAGTGGGGGAGGGGTGGACTGGGAGTCTGGGATTAGCAGATGCAAACGATTATATAGAGAATGGATAAACAACAAGGTCCTACTGCATAGCACAGTATATTCAATATCTTGTGATAAACCATAATGGAAAAGAATACGGAAAAGAACTATATATATGTATAACTGAATCACTTTGCTGCACAGCAGAAATTAACTCAACATTGTAAATCAACTATATTTCAATAAAATTTTAAAAAACCTTTATCTCTGTGGTTCTTTGCATAGAGTACTATACATATGCTTACCGATTTTTCACTCGGGTCTTAGACTCACGATACCACAGGCTAAACTCCATTGAACCTGAAATATCAATAGCCAGACCACCCTGCACATCCATATTTGCCTTCAGTCCAGATTGCAACTGAAGCTCCTAGAAACAAAAATATAGAATAACAGTGAGAAGAAGAAGAATTAGAAGGAGGAGGGGAGGGGGAGGGGCACAATGTAGCCAGCCCCTTTCCAAAGGCACATTCAACCTCCGGCTGTAGGTAATACCATTTGAGTTGTGTTAACATTGAAGTCTTTCTCTAGGCTTGGAAACACATCCTAACCTTGATCACGGAAGTAGATTATTGATTTGCTAAATTATTTAGTCAATTACAATACTAAAGAAGTGAAGTGTCAATTGACAAGGGTGCTTTCTTTCAATCTTTGCCTCACTTTGGGAGGGGCAATGGTTCTCAAAGTGTGGTTCCCTGACAAATAACATGAGCATCCAGGGAACTTGTTAGGAACGGAAGCCCCATACCTACTGAATTAGAAACTCTGAGGGTGGTGCCCAGAACTCTGTGTTTTAATAAGCCCTCATGTGCTTCTGTTGCACCTAAATTTGAGAACCACAAGACTAGGGAAAATGAAAGCATATCCGTCAGAAATCCAGTGTGGCTTTGGAGTGGAGGGTGAGGCTTTGGGATAGATGATCTCTTGAAGTCCTTTACCACTTCTGTGTCAAATATAGTAAACTGCATCCTGCTGGTAAATGAAAGGCAGGATCAAAACTGCCGGTGCAGTATACAAGTTCCAGGAATTGCCTAGGAAAGGAAAGCTAGGAAAGTAAGGCAAGGCGACTTAACTAAGCCATAATACACTATTGTTTGACATTTGGAATGACACCAAAATAACAAACAGGACCAACATGAACTCCACAGCATATTCCAGAGGGACAGTACTCGTTTACGAACGTAGTCCGTCCTCAGTAATTTTGTAGTTGTCTGGAAACCATTGTTTTATGCTGTTTGCCAGCATTTACCCTTTAAGTCTTGCAATTCTATGTACATTAGATGGGGTGATGTTGGCTGAAAAATTCTCCAGCTGGATTGGAATCAGATTGCCTTGGGACAGTGTTTGAAATGATAACGGTTCTGGGAAAAAGGCTCAGTACCTTTAATTTTGATATTCCTCCAAAGATCTCAGGTCCACAGCAACTGGCAGCGTGACTCACTTCTTTACGTAACTGCCCTATTCAGACCAAATAAGCCATGCTTTCACCAACTATTAATGCCGCAATTTCACTTCCTAGAAAGTTCTGTGTTGATCATTGATCTCCCTGAATTTTCTCCAACTTTCCAAAAAATGTGGCGAGAAATCTCAATCGTAGAACTTAGTTTACTAGAAAAGTCTGATTGTGGCATGAAACTACCTTCAGTCTGAAAGACACTTGGATGAAAGCATGAGATTCTCAACACAGAGCTCAGGCCGTATTAGGAGACAGCCCTAAGGATACTTACTGCTACATTAGGTCCAGAACAAAATGTGGTGGTGGTGGGATGCAGGGGTTACCTCAGGCATCATAACTGATATGAAGGAAGACAAATTATCCTGAGAAAACCACGATAATCATGTCCCAATTGTAACCTATGCCCATGAACTGCAGAACCAAGATGTGAGTTCTGCACTTGCACTGTTACTGTCATTGTTTCCAAATTGGCCCTATTGTATGCCCTGCCTCAAAAGTACTTCCTTATTTGGATCATATTCTCTATTCCCCATTTGAAAACTATAAACTTCTTAGTCCACCTAACTCGGCAGAGGTCTGTGATGTGGACTTTAGCCTTCCCACTGGCCATACATTACGTGGATGTCAAAACACACCAACTGCCATGGAAATGAACATTTCACAGCTATTAAACAAGGTGCCTTTTGTGGGGAGAGAGCATTTCCACTGCAATGTGGGTTTTGAGGAGTGCCTTGGCTTTCCGGGAATATTCCCCTTCTCTCCTGCAAAGGGATCGTGGAAGAATTCTTATGCATAGTCACAGAGGAATTTGTTTGCCCCCCCCCCCCGCAATAGAAGGACAGACCACTGACCCCTGTAGAAGGACAAACCACTCTTTCCTTCATGAAAGGGACTAAACCACATAGTGCAGTGGTTCTAATTTTTGAGGGGTGTCAAATAAGTAGAACTAACAGCTTTTGAGCACCTACTGTGCCCCCAAAGCTCTACATTTTTTATCTCATTTAATTCTCATACAAATCTTCCATGGTGGGCATTATATCTGAAGACTGAAAAGAAAAATTAGGCTTGGAGGCTGCATGTGGAGCTAGAATGAATACCCAGACTGTCTCTCGTGGGGAGACTTTTCTACTACCATACATGCATAGCTAGCAGGAAATCATAACTGTCATTTGTCTCCTAGTGTGCAAGGAAGCCTGTTCTGAGAAATACTGCAAACAAGATAAAGCATAGGCTTATGTCCGTGTTTCACCAAGAGGACATATTTATTTAAATTCTTGTTTATGAACCAGAAGAATAAGATACTGGAGCTTTGTATTTGTAGCTAATGTGACCCCTTTGATCTTTTACTTTTGGGCCTAAAGGTGTTTCTTACAGCTCAGACGCTGATATTTTGACAACTCATCCCATTGCTCCCATTCAGGAAAATATGTTCTTTGCTGGCTAAAGAGGATCCCCCTGTTAATCTGACTTTATCAGACATCCTCCTCTGAAGAGTAATCCAGTTAGCTGCAAAAAGAGAGCGAGAGAGTAAGCACAGAGTAATTCCATCTGCCCTGGCGTTTGTGACCGGTCATCCGCTGCCAACATTTCCTTCAATGTCAGCACTTGACCTAGAGTGGTATGTGCCCCTGAAGCTAGGATGGCATTACTGGAGTGCTCTGCAGAGCCAGGGAGACTCAAACAGCATATTTGTATAATAAACCCAGATCTGCCAAATACTTCAATCTAAATGACACTGGCATTGGGCTATGTTCAATAACTAAGGGAAGATCTTTCTCTTAGAATATGCCTGCAGTGCCCTAGCTTAATGAAGACAAAAATCATGCAAGATAAATCTAGATCAGGGGTTGGCAAACTATGGCCTGCAGGCAAATCTCGCCCACTGGCTATTTTTGTAAATAAAATTTTATTGGAACACTGCCACGCTCATATGTTAATATATCACTTATGGCTATTTTCACTCTACGATGGCTGAGTTGAGTAGTTCAACAGAGACCATATGTCTCACAGAGCCTGAACTATTTACTTTCTGCCCTTTACATAAAAGTTTGCCAACCCTGACCTAGGTTATTACTTATCTTTGCATCAAGATTTATACCCCCATTCAGACTATTAGGCATTGCTGTTGGGTAGGTGAGTACGTACAGGTGGTACTGAACTGTTATCATTCCTGCATCTTAAAATGTGGACTACTTTCTCAGCACTCTTATGTCTTCTTCAGAGATTCTTGCATTAAGAATACATCTCTCCAGAGGTAATACTTCAATGGAAAAATGCAGTATAAAATTATAATATAATTTGAGAACAATTTTTCTTCTGTGACTTTGAGGATTAAGGGGCATGAAACGCATTGCTGGTTGTCCTTCTTTTCATTCATATTAACAGAAACACAGTTTTGTTCAGAGTGTCGATACAACCATTGAAAAACTATATTTACTAGCTTCTCTTGCAGCTAGAGATATCCATATGGCATAGTTTGGGTCAATAAAAAAGGACTTCTTTTTGTAGATGCTTATCTTTTGTAGAAATAGTTAGTACTTGCAGGACAGTTCTTGAAAAAGAGTCTCAGACTCTGCTGCACCTTAGCCTTCTCTCTTCCTTCCTGGAATGAGGAATTAGTGCTGGAAGTGCAGCAGCCATCTGATAATCATGAGGTGACAAGCATGAGGTTGAAAACCACAAGTAAAGATGGCCAACCTGAGGAAAACGAGTCTGGATCCTAACAATATCTTAGGGTTTCCATATCAATCCTGGATTACCTACTTCCAAATACTTGTAACATGATAAAAATCAAACGATTTGGTTAAGCTACCCCAAACTGGCTTCTTTTGTTATATACAGCTATCCTGAACTGTTATGAGGAATAATAAAGATAGGGAATTAGCATTTGGTTTCAACCAATGATGTTTTGGTGGAGTTTTAGTAAATCTGATAGTTAAGGTCACTCCCAGATCTTAAAATCTATGATTTCATAACCAGAATCCAACAAATCAAGATCCTCAAATTATCCGGCAAAGAACAAAGCTGATAAAAACTGTGAATGCCTCACTTTATGAGTAGCAAATCCTGGTTTAAAGCTGTTAAGTAACCGCCCAAGAACACACAGAAAGTAAGTAGTGAAGGCAAAAGTCAAAACTAGGCTATTACTTATGAATTTACTAAACCACAAAAGCAAACTTCCCAAGCAAGTCCTATAGTCTGTAAATTTTAAATTTTAATTTAATAAATATAAATCAGAGTGCAAGTGATCACTTTAAGGAGTTCCCATAAGATCCTTTCTTAGCAAATATTCCATTTTTATATTGCTATGCTTAGTAAGGCAGGAAATGTCAAGCCATTAAAGAAAAAATTTTAAGCATCAAACACTCAAACTCAAAGGTTATTCAGATTAACCCTTTTCTGTTTCTCAAAAAATTCCATGAGGCAGCCCACTCCCATCTCACAGTCACCTGGTCACCTAAATCTTACCACACAGAATATAGTATTGTCGTACCTTGTACAGTAATGTAAGATTTAGGGGTGAAGCAAACTGAAAACTATTCTGAAGAATGCAGGTCAAGTGAATGAAAGTAATCCTACTCTTTAACAATGAGTGAACCTTTGTAAGCTTCTGTGAACATGAGAATTTGGGGCAGAGTCTCCATTAAACGTGTGGTTGGTGTCAGTGGTTGCTTGTGTCTCTACGAATTTGGCAGGGATGATGCACTATTTGGATCTTACCATTGTTGTCATGACAAATGTCATCAGTAACTATGAAGCCATGTAGTTTAGCTCTTGCCTTCAGAAAAAAATATCATCTAAGCCCTTGTGCCCAGGAAAGCCAAGTGAAGAGATAAGGCCATCTCTTCTCTGTTGAATCCTAGGTTATTTTCTCCATAATTTCTTGTCTCTGTTCACATCGGTTACCCCCCACCCCCACCTTTTAGTTCTATGGAGATATAAATGACATTATATTATACTCATATTATGTTGAGTACTTCTTCTTTTGCCTCAACAGTGAAAAGATGACTTAATCAGATAATACAGACAAAAGAAAACACATTTACCTGTAGCAAAAGAGAAAGGGCAATAATACCAAGAGGTTCAAATGCTTTGAATGTGAGTTCCAAGGTGGGTGGAACTTTGTCTTGTATCCTCCAAGCATGGAGTACATTTAAAGCATGCCTGGTACATTCAGTAAACAGTTGCAGAATGCATTACCTGGGAATGATCTATTAGCAGAATAAGTCCTTTCACCACACTCATAGGGTCGCTAGTTGCTGACAGCATTTTGGCCATCAAATCACTGTATCCGTTGAAAAAAGTGACAGGTCTGAGCTGAACATCAAAGAGGAGGGCTGACAAGCCAGCATAGGAGTCAAGGTTCTCCTCTCCTTCATCGGGAGTGGCTGCAATTAAGGTCTCCAGTCCTTGGGCTTCAATGACCACCTAGAGAAAATGGATATAGCATTCATGACACTAGCTCCATGCCTGTTCTGTACGTGATGATGAGCTGACAACTAGAACTTTCCCAGGGGTCAAAAACTCAAACATTTGCAGTTGCTAGGCAAAAACAAAACAAAAACAACTCCAGGCCTGAATATGAGTTCGTTTTCTTCATTTACTCCTCACAGCCACCCTTTGGGGTTCATATGATTTGTATCCATTTTGCAGATGAGGCCAAAAAAAAAGCTCAAATGGCAGAGGTAAGTCTCAAACCCCTTCTGTCTGACTGCAATGACCATGAGCTTTCCATTTAATGGCGTCATCCTAGAGACTCAGTCTCTGCAGAACTGTCGTACATGGTGGATCGGCTATCTTGTAGAGCCCCTAAAAAGAGGCGGAGAAGTGTTGGGACAGTCTGCCCTATGAGAGGATGTGGAACTCTCTAAGCCATGACTCACACCTTTCCACATAAAACTTTCTCCAGTAAAAGAAAAGATGATGAATGCTATGAGGAGCCTCACATCCTGATCTCTGCCACACACAGGAATCCTACAGATTCTCTGTCCTCCACACCCAGCACCTTAGCCACTGGGCATTTGGCATTTCAGAATGCATATCAGAAAACAGATGGTGATTCCTCAGGACAGAAAGCATAGTATCCTAACTAGATTCCTACCAAAGGTGTAGTAATACAATATTGATAAGATCTCAAGTTTATATACATTGCATCGTTTTTAAAGCTTAAATGAGCTTATTGAGAAGGCTATAGTTTGATATGCATAAAAACTATAAAGAAAGTATATTTCACAATTAGGAAGCCTTTAGAGATTGTCACCACATTTGGGGTAAAACTAAAGGGATGGAAGTCAGCCAGTTGTCAAATGCCTACACTTTATTCTTTTCTCTCTTAGCAATATTGAAAAAATATAGATTGACTCTTTGGAGAACCATATTCTATCATGAAAGCTTTTATTATGGGGAATCAGTCTCTTCATAGAAACACAAAGAGAAGGAAATATATTCTATAACTAAATATCTGGAGCTCCAGGGAATATATCTATGGATAAAAACAGTTTTTAAAACATACATGAGAAATACTGGCATGACTTCAATTTTGTGACTATGTGTACCTTTGAAAAAACTATGGATGTTTGGCAAGTCCAGTGACTCAAAACATATAAGTTTTCAAGTTCATGTTTGAAACTCTCTCTGGGACTGTAAACCATACAGCCTCTTGCAGATGATGATAGATCCACCATTAATTTATGCGTTCTATAGTGTTATCATTAGTATATATTTTATTTTACTGCACACTAACCTCTTACATACTTTAATAAGCAAAATTAATGAAACATGAGATACCTGAATACTATGAAGAGGATTTTTCCTAACGTACTGAAAGATGTTCAGGTTACTTCTCCTTAGAATGCCAGAACCAGAGTAAAGAATGTCAAGACTGTAAGTAGATGCCGAATGGGGACTACCTAAGGACAAAAAAAAAAAAAAACAAACCTGTAATTTAACAACAGTTCCAGCAATACCGAGCAGGGGACGGAGCAGGGAGGGAGAACCCCTTTTTGGGTTACGTACGTTCTATGTAGCCAGTATAGGCAGAAGAGGATCCACTCTTGGAGAAACGGTCATAATTATGAGCAAACATTTCCTTCAGAACTCGACGGACCATTTTGCTGTAACACGTAAAAGGAAAAAGCTGCACATTCATGGTAATGGCTGTTTCCCAGGTCAGATTTGGAAAGAACCCAAATCCTCAGTGGAAAAAAAGAGGGGGCCAAATTTTCCTCATGCCACTCCAAAACTGGGGAGGCGCCAGCTGGAGTACCAGCATCAGGATGAGGGCTTTCCCCTCCATTCCTCGGATATTTGAAATTCAGTTTGGTATCAAAATGACAGCGAGGCGAGTTCAGCCAGCTATGAGATGGCTTAAGCTGACTGATGGACACACCTCAGGAGTGGAAAACACATGTTCTTTGAATCATCGTGGTTCTATTGTTAAATAGTAGATACTTTTAAGGAAAGTTGTACCAAACTGGAGAGGTTGCCCAATATTTCTTTAAATGTTTTCCTACACCCTCTAATGTTATCACTGGCTAATGATATATAACAGCAAATTCCCAGGAATTTCTTCTATATTTGTGTAGTTTTCACTTAAAGAAACATCTCAGTAAAAGCCAATAGTCTCCTCTAAAGTAAGTCTTAAATCTGACCCCATACCTCTATTTTATCTACTTAACTAATTAGTGTTGAGATATTTCCATTCCTGACTACTTAGCACTAATCATATCAGTAATAATAAAATTATAACAACTCAGCAAAAACGAAATCAAAATAACCAACCAAAGAAATCTGGACCTAGTTCTGAGGTAGAACATCACTGAGAGGAAGAATGGTTATCTTATAGGTTTTTCCCCCAGTATCACTAGATTATAAGATTTTAGCCTGAAAAAGGAAAGATGAAGAGTAGTCCTCAAATATTCAAAGGGGCTGCATGTGGTTGAATGATTAGATCTCTTCCACTTTGCTTCAGGAATAAAATCTGGGCCAATAGAAGATTTCAGTTATGCAAAGCAGTAATGGAGAGAGTCTCTAAATGATGACACAAGTTCCCTCAGAGGTGGTGACCCTCCCACCACTGGAGAGGTGCAAGCAAAGTCTGGACACCACCTGCCAGGAGACTAGACCCCCTCACTGGAGAGAGATAGCAAGCAAGGGGCCCTCTCAAGTCCCTTCCAACTCTGATGCTTTCAGTTTTGAGAATCTGACCTGCCGTGTTCGCGATGGCTTCCTCATGTTTCCCAGGCTGCTCTCTACTCCGCTGCTTCCTCTTTACTGTCCCCTGAATCACTAGGTTCACAAGACAATGGCAGCAAATACACCCAGGATCTCCCCCACAGAGTCTCACAAAAGCAAAGCAATAGAAGGAGAAATCAAATGCATTTGACCAGGTACACATGGCTGCAGAGAGAATTTGTTTCTTTTCTGCATCTCTGATCTGCTTCCCCCTGCTTCCTTACTTGCCCTGCTCCTTTGTCTGTACTTACTCCTCCTGTTTCTTTTCCCTTCAGTCTTACTCCTTGTTTCTTTCCTTCGATCTTTACTGCCTTTTTTTTCCATTTCCTTTCTCCTATTTCCCACCCTCCCCCCATGTCTGTTTCCCTTTTCAACTGGGAACACACAAACATGATCCTTCCTGAAGGCAGTGCTTGGCATGTAACTCAGGGGAAATGGAGCTTCCTTCCCTGGCCCTCTGATTTCAGTGAGGAAAAGGGACAGCAGTGAATTTGGGAGAAGAGACTTGGGAACTGGAAGGAAGATGATTCCAATGAGTAACTGAGAGCAATGAAGTCTGCTGATTCCATACTTCGTACTTTGAATAGTCCTAAAACATGGGTCTTGTCTAAGGTTTTAAACTCAAATGGTAAATTCATTTAACTTGTGATAAATGAGGCTTCAAAGATTCCTAACATTTGGAAAGTTAAGATGAAAGACCATTTGGTGGGAACCTACCTCATTTTATGATGCTAGTTATAAAAATAGTCCTACTGAAAATACAGTTGGATTTTAAAACATTGCTAACATTTGGCAATATGATGTTACCAGACCAAACGGGAGACCTAGAGTAAAAAAATCATACCCAGAGTTCCAAATCACAGTGCCAAAGTGAAGTTGTTTAATCTGGCCCTCCAAATAGTTTTGGCAAACTCTCTGGTTTTATGCAACATAACCCAGCATAAAGACCACACCATTATTATTAGCCACACATGTACCACATCAATATACAAATAAGCTTCGATAAGCAGAGATGGGGCACTGCTTCATACCTTGCAGGCATTTCAAAACGTAGGATGTCTTGGACAATGGAGAGCATGTATTTATTCATTTCTTTGGGAAGCTCCCCAATAGAGAGGAGGATGTTTTTTACTTCCATGTAGGATGGATTGTTATTTAAAATGATGGCAGCTGCAGTAGTGCGCACAGTCTTTTCATGAACTTTATGATTCTGGTGGTATATCCTGTTCATAGTCTTCTTCACCTGTTTGTAAGATGTTCAAGCTTAGTTAGTGCACATCTAGATTTTTTAAATTGATATCGGGCAGGAAGAGTTAACGCTCATAAAATAGACATGTGTTCCAATATTTCCCATATTCTTTTGCACTTATGTTGGGGTCATAGTTCTGGCTAATGGACCATGAACGGAATCACTGTGGGTAACTTCTGGGCCAACGCAGTTAAGAGCTGGTGTATCTTATTCCTCTCTCTCTTCTACTACGGTAGTGAGCTCAGGGCCACATTTTCTTTTACCTACTTTAGCCATAGAGTGGATGAGAAGCTGAGATTTTTGAGTCTTCTTTGTTATTGCAGCATATCATGGTATTCCCTAACAACCACAGAATTTTCAAAGACACTACTGCCACATGGCAAAGGGGCTCTGGAGAGAAATGGCTATATGAACTTACATTTCCTTACAATGAGGTACCTCAGAATTTTCCCTTCTTCTTTTTAATTAATAGACTTTTTATTTTTAGAGCAATTTTAGGTTCACAGCAAAATTAAGCTTAAAGTATAGAATTCCTATATACCTCGTGCTCCACATGCCTCCCCTCTCCCCCCAACAAACAACCTCCTCCTGTATAACATCCTGCATCTCAGTGGTACATTTGTTACATTTGATGAATCTACATTGATACATCATTATCACCTAAAGTCCATAAGTCATATTAGAGGATTTTCTTCTTTCAACAAAACATTAACACAAAAGAAAATTTGCCAAAATAATTACATTCTGCGGCAACAAATAATTTCATTGGTCACTAGCATTGCCTAACAATATGCAGTGCTTGGGGTTCTGTACTAGGCATTTATAAATATTTCTTTCAGTTCTACTTTCCTCTGTCTTTTTCTATCTCCCGCAAATGTTGAGCTTTGTTGTCAAGTATATAGGAATTAAGAATCACCTAAGCAAAAACAACTAGGAAGGGACAGAGCCAGAATCCATATGTTGGTCTGTCTATGTCAAAAACTCATGACCCTAATTACCACACTTTGCAGCTTATCAACTGTGATACAAAACATAGTTGCAAACTGGGAACATCACTCTCAGCAGGCAGTTTATCTTACACTTTATAAACATTCTCTGCCCTAAAAAAAAGTGTAGCTGGGATGGCTTCCTGAAAATGCAGCTGTAGGAACCAACATGGTAGTACTTAAGCCAGGTTATTCCAGTGTCAAAAAATTTAAGAGCATCTTAAAACTTGTGGAAGTAAAGATATTTCAGAAAAGAATTTGTTTCTTTTTTTTTATTATCATTTGGAGTACTTTATTGAATTTTGATATTAATTTTAAGAAGACCACTTGACAATAAGAATTCATCCTGGGGAAGATATTTTGAAATCATATTTAACAGGGAATTGCTGAAGGAACTGGCATTGGTACCCAAAAGGAGAGAGGACTTTGCCTCCATTCGAATACTTGTAGAATTCTCCTGCCGGAGGGGAAGCCAAACTAAGACAAATAAGTGTTAGTCACGGGAAGGAAGATATCACCTTGATATGAGCAAAAAAATCGGACGGTGTGAGTTGTCCAATAATGAAGAAGTCTTGTGAAATATTGAACTTCTAGTCACCAGAAACATTCAAGTACAGGCTGCATAACCATATTGCAGAGATGTTTTCCCTAACTTTTCATGGACCAGTCATTCTGGACTTATTTCTTTTCCTGGAATATTCCACCCTCTTTCCCATTTGTGGGTCTTCACCCATATGCTTCCCCTGCTTGAAAGACTCCCACTTCTTTCTCATATTCTATCCAACACACATATCCTTTCTTCTGCCTGACCGTTTCTCATCTTTTAGCTTTAGATTCAGCTCCCCTTGCCTTATCTTCCTTTCACACTCTTGACTTCCTATATCTTAGCATTATCTATTACCTTTGGTGATAAAACAAGAGAATGTGCTTCAATATTTATGCTTCAGGATATAGGACATTATCTATTCAAAATGTGAGGCTGCTTCAGAAGAGCCTTAAATCCAATTTAAGGGTTATTTCTAACAGGAAAGAGAGATTGTTAGTTTGGAAAAAAAAATAGGGTGACTTCAGAGAAGTTTGCATCTGACTTGTGATTAGGCATGCTTTTTTCCTTTTGTGAATGTTGCAAACATTCTTGGAGAATTTACCTCATCAGTTATGAAAGGGGCATCATATCTCTGGAGAGTGGTGGTGGCAAGGTGGCTGATAGACCCCTCTCCTGTCTCTGCGTACTTCAGAAGGAGTGGGATGCCTTCCGGAAGCCGGGCATTCTTCAGAGCCAGCAGGTACATCATTTTGTCCTCCTTTTTTTCTGCTTTTTCAAGTCCTCCCAAGATTAACTTCTTGGCTTCTACCACTCCCTAAAGAATCACATTCTACATCAGACATATGCATAACCATATATTAAACAAAGCTTGGGTAAGATCAGCTTCACTCTTGTGTCCAGGATAACAGCCTAAGGTTTTAGAAAGTTTTACACTGGTTGCCTGACTGAGGCACACAATGAAAATGAACAAGTAAAGCTTGATAAAGGTGGTGTTGTTTTTTTTAAAAAATACATACATTAACATATTAAGAAGCAATGAGTATAATTAATAATGGGCATATTTACTTTTAAACACATTCTGAATGCATAAAGTCATTTTTAAAATTCCCTTGTGATCGATTATTCCTAAAACTGCCCATTCACTGAAATTCTAAAATAATGGTTAGATGGTGCCTAAATGGTGGCACACACCTTTTCCTTAGTAACAACTTCGGTGAAAGCACTTAGCACTCAACTGTAAGGTCTTGTTCTAAATGTTTAAAAAGTGCTTGTTTCCACTTGATTCCAAATTTGATTAATGCTGACATACTGTTCAAAAAACATCCCTTGAATGCCTTTTATGTAGCATGTACTTTGCTAGGTGCTTTTCAAACATATTCTTTAATCAGAAAAGGCCTTTTAGTTTTCTGGCCTAGAAACTATGAACTAGCAAGTTAACAGTTTAATGGAAAAACAAATTAGAAATAGGGACATCTAGGTTCTTATTTTACCTTTGCTGCTACGTATGTTTTAGGGGCTTCAGTATCATCTGTAAAGTAAAGGTTCCTAAGATCTAATCCATCTATAGGATTTATAAACTCTGAAACCAGGCTGCAGGTACACACACACGTGCACACACACATACACACACACACACCATGGGAGAGATGGGGGGTAGGGAAGATATAAAAGGCCTCCAAAGAGAATGAAGATGCTAAACTTCAAATGTAATTAAAGAAATACCATTTCTCAACTACCAGATTGATCTTTAAAAATACAAAAGTTTGACAACATACATTGTTATTGAGCCTACAGGGAAATAGGCATTCAGGTGGAAGCATAAAATGCTACAATTCCTATGGAAGATAATTTGGCAAAATCTAACAAATCTGCATTTTGATCCAATACCCTGGCCCTGAAGCTGTATCTCCAAAATTAAGAGGAAGTGTGCCTAAGATTATTCATTTAAGCATTATTTGTAATAGTAAAAATAGTGGAAACCACCTAATGACCATACATGGGAGAATAAACTGTTGTGCCTCAGTTTAACACACAATAGAGTACTAGGCAGTTGTAAAAGGAAGGAGGAAGATCTCTGTGAACCAGTATGGGGTGATTTCCAAGGTATGTTGTTAAGTGGAAAAAAGAAGATGCAAGAGAGTGTATATAAGGCTATATTTTGTGCAAGAAAAAAGAAATAAAATGTGTATGTACATCTGCTTACTGTTGCAAAAAGAAACAGAAAGGAGAACCTAAAACTAATGACACTGCTTACATAGAAAAGGTAGGTGAGAATGGGTGGAAGAGTAGGAAAGGGAATGAGACCTCTTTGAGAATACTTTTCAAATAAAGTCCTGACTTTTGAATCATGTTACTATTCCATATGTTCAAGAAATAAAATGAAGTCAACAAGGATGAAAGGTGGCTAAAATTGATTTCAAACAGAAGCAAATGAGTAATAACATAACTAAACAGAAGAGAATAAAAAAGAATTAATCCAAACAATGTTTGAACATAGTCCTCTGACTGTATACCTTTAGTGAAATATATTCTAAGGTCAAAAAGACTGTGATGAAGTCTTGAACTTTATTTAAGTCAGTTTGGTTTTTGTAATGACGTTGGTGTAACAATTCCAAAATTATTTTGTACATGTTTTAGGATTGAGCAAATGAATCAGGATATTAATGTTCTTGAGAACCAGGGTTCTCACTGTGGGAGAAGGAAGGTATAATTACAGAATGATGGAAGGAGAGGAAGAACCCTGTAGAACTGGAGGTAGCAGTATGAACTAGCAATTTAATAAATGTAAATATATGTATTTTGTCCATTATAAGAGCCTAGATGCAATGGCACTCGAATAATAAGAAGTAAAAGTCTTTAGGAGTAAAATGTCAGATGCATGCAACTTACTCTCAAAGGGTTCAACCAAAATAATATAAAATGAAATAAAACAGAATGAGGTAATGCAAATATGATAATACGTTAACAATTGGCAAATCCAGATGAAGCAGGTATACAAATATTAATGGAATTGTGCTATTCTTACAACTTTTCCATAGGTTTGAATTTTTTCAAATATAAATTTGGTGAAAAAAGAAATTAGGATACAGGGAGATCAAAATGTAAGGAAAAACAAATAGAAAAAAGAAATAGAGGTTTAGTACTCATTGTGACCTGTGTAGCTGCCATTTAGACTGTCATAGGGCAGTAGCTTTCATGCCAGTAAATGCTGAACAGCTATAGCACTCGATAGCTTCGCAGGTACCTTTTGCACAGTAAGGTATTGTGGATTGTGTGCCCAGCAGATGCCTTAAATGTGTATTTAGAATACATCGTTTTCTTTCTATCCAGATGTCTTTGATATGGGCAAAAGATAGATGAGTATTCCACAGCAGAAAGTTGAAAAGAAAATCTGAACATTTGCTATGGTCCATTTGGTAGCCAAGTCTCATTATCTTCAAAGATGCATTTTTTTAAAAGTTGCTCAAAAACATTAACAAAACTGAATGACAGTGATGGATAGTTTACAGCTATACTCATAAGGTAACTTTAAAGATGTGATAACTAGGCTGTCCCATTATCAGAAGAACTTTAAATGTAATCCTTTGTTTTGTTTCCTTCTCACCCTATATGCCTCCCTTGGGTAATCCCATTGTCTCCTAAGGTTTCAGTCACTCTCTATTCCTGGTCCTAACTCCTTTTCTGAGCTACAGATGGATGTGGCCATCTGCCTATTGGGCAACTCAACCTGGTGTCCCAAAGGATTCAAACATAGCCAAAACATAGCCAAATTAATAGCTCTACCCTCCTCCCACCCCCAAACCAGGTTCTATATAAATTTTGCTTAAGTGGTTCACATCACCATACATCTAGTATCCTAACCTGGAAGCTTAACAGTCACCTGGATTCTCACCTCTTTCTCATTCCCCACATCCCATCAGTCACTAAATACTATCGATTCTATCTCCGAAAGGGCTCTTGAATCTGTCTCCTTCTCTCACCGTACAGCACCTACGTTAATGCAGACCTTTATTAATTCGTGCCCAGGTTGTTGCAAACATTTCTGATCAGATCGTACTGGCCCTAATGCAGCTGACACCCAGACTATATACCATTTTGCTTCTTCCTAGGTTAAAAAAATCGGCGTGTGTCATTCACCACCTAAAAACCACATTATTCTCCCTTTTCTCTACAGAATGAAGTCGAGACTCCTTAGCTTGCCATTAATAGAGATCCAGCCTACCTCTCTTCTCTCTTCCCTTCTTTCCTTCATCAGCACTCCCACCTATCTGCCCCACAAACATACATATTTTTTGCTCTAGCCCCACAGAATTTCTCACTGTTCTCAAGCATACAAGGCTCATTTTGAGTTTGGGCTTTTTTATACATTATTGTATCTCTCCTAGAACGTCCTTTATTCCACAAAACTATCTCTTCACCTAAAAACCTCTTCTAGGCTAAGCTATTTGATATTATCATTTTGGTGACAGCTTCCCCAGCACTCCCAAGCAGAATAGTTTGGTGCATCTTCTGTAGTATTTGCAGAGCACTCTTTTTTTTTTTAAAATTTATTTCTGTCTGTATTGGGTGTTTGTTGCTGCGTGTAGGCTTTCTCTAGCTGCGGCTAGTGGGGGTTACTCTTCATTGCGGTGCTTCTCATTGCAGTGGCTTCTCTTGTTGCGGAGCACAGGCTCTAGGCACGTGGGCCTCAGTAGTTGTGGCACACGGGCTCAGTAGTTGTGGCTTGCAGGCTCTAGAGCGCAGGCTCAGTAGTTGTGGCGCATGGGCCTAGTTGCTCTGAGGCATGTGGGATCTTCCCCGACCAGGGCTCGAACCCATGTCCCCTGCATTGGCAGGCAGATTCTTAACCACTGCACCACCAGGGAAGCCCCAGAGCACTCTTTTTATATTTCAATATTATTATTTATCTGTTTGCATTTGATAAACAGACTAGGAGTTCTTTGAGGATGGTAGAATGTTTTATGTATCTTTATATTAAGGCATTAGCATAATGCCTAGCACAGAGTAAACACTCATTAAATACTACTGAATGGATGTTTTTATATGTGAGTTTTGTGTTTAGCCAAGATATTTGATATATGATTGCTGAAGTAAACCAGCCAACTCAAATAATTATGGAAATTGAAAAATATAAGAAGTCATAGTCCTTTGATGTCATAAAAACCATACAAATTTGATTTCTGCCCCAATGGTGGGCAGCACGGTAAATGTTAAATAGATTGGTCCGGAACTATAGATACGATAAATGAGATTGGATTTGCACTTACTTTGAGTTTGCAGCCTTCATTCTGACACAGCTTCCTGACAAGGGCCCCAATGATGATCATAACGGATTCTCTGATGTCATTGCTCGCAAAGGAACCTTTGAACTTACTCTATTAGCCAAACAAGGATAAAATAGGTTACCGAAACGTTTAAACATTTCCAAGGGATATTTTAAGTAAAGAAACAAAGTAGCCAAAGTCTGAGGAAATTGTTTTTATGTTCCTAGGTGGCAAACTCTGAATTTTGCTTTGGGGACACTTACAAATTCACTGTCTAGCTTTGGGTTGAAAAGTCTTAGAGTTCTTTCAGGTATTTTTAACATGGGTCTGTGAAGTCCTGAGAGGTTTATGGACTGGGCTCATTGGGTCAGTGAATCCAAAAATTGATCTGTAAAATTTTATGTGTGGGTAATTTTATGTATGGGTATCAGATTTTTCAAACAAACCCATTTTCTAAAAAGATTATGAACTATTCCCCTAAATCATAAGTGAATAAGTGCACTTTTTGTTTTTAAACCTTGGATCCAAGAGAACTCTAGCTTTTGCTTCCAATATAATTTTTAATATCAGAAGAATTATATCTTATATATATATATATATAACATGTATAAGATTATACATTATACAATGTACTGTACATCAAATACCATGAAGATTTTTGAAGTCAAAACAAATCTTTTAAAATCAAATTTTGAAGCATAATCAAAACTTCTCCCCTCTGAAATTTTGTCCTATGTTACATTATATGATAGGTGAACACAATCTTTAAATTTCCATAAAGTATAGTTTAAGTTATTTAGAGGAATTACAAAGAAGACACTATGTGAAATAATCTACTGTACAGGTAATGATTAACAGAAAGAAAATAGTCCAAAGGAATTTGAATATGACTAATCAGAAGGCTGTATTTCAGCCTGTATTCTGATGCTAGCAAATTTAATTACTGCCTAGATTCCTAAGAGCAGCCCAGAGCCTTTATTTTTGCAGTTTCCATTTGACTTACAACGAGGGCTCTCAGGAGTTCTTCATCAGGATGGGAGGCAAATCCACAGGCATAGAGAAACCTCTCCTGGAGGATAATGCTACTGTCACTTTTGAAATCCAAAAAGTCCAAAATAGCATCTAATGAGTCTGGGGTCTGAGCAGAGGTGACAGCATCCACCAGCTGGGGTCTACAAAAAAGGCATGGTCATGGATATCAATGTTTAGGGTGCTTAAGAAATTATTTTGAATCGCTACCATTCATAGACCCCATTGGTTTACATTTCCTAAAGAAGTGAAAATTTTTTTATTTAAACAAAAGAAAAATGAATGACTTTCACCAAAGACCCTTCCCCCTTTTATTTGAAATCTCTCCCTTAACTCCCTTCTTTCTCCTCAATGTATAATCAGAATATACAAATTAATTTTACTGTATTAGCCTAAGCCAAATATAATTTGGAGATTTATAAATAAAATCATATAAATAATATTATAAATTAGGTTCAAACTTTTCTGTATGGGTCATATATAAAAGCTATGATCCCCCAAATCAATTCTTTCTCTAATTAGCTTTGCAAATATATACATTTCTCAAATACATAACTTAACTAGGGCAGTATTATTTAATGGAAAGGTGGGGCATTCTTTAAACTTTCATTTATATCCAAGAGAGACATTTTTGCTCATTTTTTAAAAAATAAAAAGCACCATGGTATAGTTCAAGTTCAACCACAATGATTAGTTGTGAGCAGAGCAAAACTCCTGCAGGAAAGTGCTAGTTACATATTCTACTCATCAAGAATCTTTTGTTGGCTGAGTCTTGGGATGGTAAAATTTCTGAAACTAGTTGCCATACTAATGAACATATTAGGCATGTATTGATATATATTTTATTCCACATTCACATAACATACCATACATGTATTTAATATGTTATACATTTTTAAAAAGATATTCTTGCACTATACCATTTTGATCCTAACAAAAAGCCTAGTGAATGAAGCAAACTGAGAGAGAGGTAATACTTATTAAGTGTCTATTATTGCACTAGAAATTTTAGGTGTGCAAACTCTTTTCGCTTTAACTTCTTCATCCGTAACATGGGGCTAAAAACAGTAGTTATTTTAGGATTGTTGAGAGGATTAAATTACATGATCTATGTAAAACACTTAGAATAGTGCTTGGCACATTGTAAATGTTCAATAAATATATGCTGGTTTTAATACCATCACCTCACTGAACATCTCTATCAGTTTAATGCTAATATTCTCCCTTATATATAAAGAAACAGAGATATCCAGTCATTTGTTCAAGGTCCCATAGCTGGTAAAAATATAGCTAGGATTGGAACTCAGGTTTTTCTGACTGGAGTACACGGTCTTTAATTGCAGTGTTTCCTAAAGTGTTTTTCATGCAATACTAGTCCTACCAAATGCTTTAAGAAAAGGGATTTTCAAAGTTGTGTAAGTTTGGAATATGTTTAAGGAAACTTATACATAATATTATCAGATTAAAGATGCTGGATATTTCTGTAGCAGAGAACTGTTTAACTTGGTTTCTCCCAGTGTTTTTCAAACTCAGTTGCTCACAGAAGCCTTTCCTCTTGGCATACTTGTTAATATTGTATAAGTTATAAGATACACATAATAAAAACTTCGGGAAATGTTACATTCCACCACCCTGACTTTCACTATCCTACAATAAATAGAAGGAATTATTCTCTGTATTTTACAGATGTTGAAAGTGAGGCTCAGGGAAGCTAAATGTAAATGACCTACTTAAAGGTTGTATGTTGTTGGAAGTCAGAATTTAAAACTAGGTCTTCTGATATTAGCGCATCCTAGTATCTTTTCTACCGTACTACGTTACGTGTGTGTTACCTATGATATGGTACAATATTGCGTAAATAACCTGATTTAGAAACTACATCATGCAATCATACAAATTATTGCCACCTTAAAATTTTTAGGATACAAATAGGCTAAGGCTTAGTGTAATCTCCGTTCTAAATAGCTAATTTTTGCACTATTCTTGTCATATTTTTGTTTTTGATAAAAAGATAAGTCACTCTAAAATATATTTTTCCTAAGTTCTATGATTAAAACAGAGTCTGAGAATTTATGATTTTGCATATATTTAACTTCTGGTTTAAATATTTATTTTTGAAGATAGTACCCAACTAACTTTTGGTTTGTCATATGGAATTCATATCAATTTTTTTAGTGTCCTCAAGATGAGTAAATAACAAATACAATCTAGAATAAACAGACTTCTCAGAAAAAAAACTAAATTCTCTTATTCTTGGGTAATTGAGTCCCTTGAACTCAGTGACTACTGCTGCTCTGTGTGTGTGTGTGTGTGTGTGTGTGTGTGTACATGCGTGTGTGTAACTTGGCCACTTTCTACTTTTTATTATCTTAATGGCTAGTTTCCACTGTTTGTCAAATTAATTGAGCCATGTTCTATATCATCAGTTAAGATAATTAGTGTCATATGGTTGAATTTGTAGTTACAGACAAATTTTATATTACAAGACCAAAACACTTTTACTTAGAAAGTGTATTTGTATTTACAAAGTAAATTTGGTAATTTGTCAACTCTCTTTACGATGCATGTCAAATAAAGCATTCTCTCATCAAATATTCAAATAATGTACACATTTCTTTTCTCTGGATTCTTTTGGCTGTTTACCTCAGTACTCAATTTTCTTTTTAAAACACGGCTTCAATGGGGATGATCACATAAAAATGAAACCACATTTTCAACTGAAAATATCATATTCGTTTTTTGTTTTTATAATCAACTCTGAAATCTTTTCGAGTGTAAATGAATAGCTAGGGAACACAATTTCACAACAGTGAGGCAGCACATGCACCGTGGTGTCACAATGAAGCCCTGCCCCCCCATCTATGTACCAATCCAGACCTGATGTAAACTCATGAATACTCAAAAAACAATGTTCACTCTGAGTCACTACTGAAAACTTGTTATTGCATGTCTGGTCAATTAACCATTGCATTACTGCACTGAGGTATAACTGTTCAATGAAAACACAAAACAACAAAACAATTGATTGGAAGGTGAGGCAGTTGGTTAAAAAGAGATCTTACTTGCTTAATAAACAATAACCCAGTAATGCTTTCCCACAGACAACCCCACACAATGTTCAGGGCACTTACAGTACTTCCTTGTTTTCAGCCTTTAGGATTTGGAGGATCTCTTCTTTCTTTGCAGTCCTGAGGTGCTTAATAAAGGTCAGGAAGCTTCTGACAGCCTCAGCCTTGGAGAGGTTGTCAGGCTGCAGGTGTTTTCTGATGGACTGCCAGTGCTCCGAGAGCTGCAAAACATGGCCGCAGGCCCATACCACATTCATAATTCTGAACATCCACACTTACAAAGGATGTTCTTTCCAGACATAAACTTTCCTTTGTATCTGACAAGCCAAAGAAGCTTTTTGTGTCTTACCTCAATATATCTGATCGCCCCCTGTCCATACCACACTCCTGTGGCTCTCAGAGGCTAACCCAGAGGCCTGCTGACTCTGTGTACAATTCCCCTGTAGGAGGACTGTCTTTGTCTATTAGCACTTAGCTCAAAGGACCTCAAGCTTCTGGGCATATGGGTCATTCCATGGTTACAACAAGGGAATTCTATCTGAGGCCATACTTTGACTACCATAGTGAAATGATGCCAAAATTTCATTAACAACAGGATATTCTGGAGGGGAAAAAATCAGAACTGCTGAAGAATTGTATCAGGTTTCTTATGCAGTGGAACCTTACTGAAAACCAGTTTCTGTAATAATTTGAGCTCCCTATTCTCTTTATTTTACTGCTGTATGAGATGCAAACAATAGTAAATAGTTTGCAAACAATAGTAAAACATATTGCTGGGGTCTGAACTGTTCATTTCATATATCCGTGTTAAGTAGAGTATTATTTAGATAAAGGTAATTCTCACATACACCATCATTATGCTACTGTGGTTTTCAAAATAGTAAATAGTTCTAATTAATGACATCCTTTGGCTTAGAAATAAGCTAAAAACTTATTTTTCGTAGTTTACCACTTTTCCCCAGTTGTAAAAGAATGTATTAAATCTCATCAGTGACCTCTAACTCTGAATAATGTCCATGCTGCCAGTTTTTAAATTACTCATTCCTTCCAATAAGCAAAAGATATACATTTTTCTCTTTTTTCAAGTCCCTTTTGGTTACCTAATCTTAAGAGGATATTCCAAAACAAAATTCCAGTTGTACTTAGCTAAAGATTTACTGGGTCATTTCTGAGGGCAGAGAGCATATCAATGTGAAGTCAGATTTGTTTTTTTCTTTAAAGGGTTGCACTGGTGACATTATACTGAAGTTGGAAAACAAATTCCTCAAAGACATAAACCTTTCCCATAATAATGAAGAAATAGTTATGAAAAATCTTAGATGGCTCATAATGTCAGATAACTGTGGGGGGAGAAATTAATAGCGTAAGAAAAGATGATTAGTTTCATTAGTCAACTTTCTAAATAATTTCCATCTCATATGACATTAGAAAATTACACCAGAACATGAGATGATTTATGGAAGAAAAACAAAAGAAAAAACCAAGTGTGAGAACAATTACTTTTTTTGTCTCATTTTGTTTTTCCCTTAATTCAATTTTGGTATATTTGAGAAACTAGCAAGGAATTAGTGCCTCACACTTTAAGCAAATTATGGTATTAGTGCTTGATGTGTCTACTTTTCTCAACACTAATAATAGCCAAGGGTAGAGCATCTTCTGGTAGATACAAACAGAGCCTGAAGCCAAGGGTTTGCTCTCCTGACAAGACGTGAAGTATTAGGAAATGCTGGAACCCAGAGTCATATCTGTGGCCATACATCACGAATGATTCATGCAATAAATGAAATTTCTCTTTGCTGGATTACAAATGTTACGAGATGATCTACACTTTGCCTTGGGGATGTGCTATCTCATTTCTGGCTGTAACTGTAGGGGAGGTTGGGGCATGGTAAATCAGTGTTCCCAATTTAGGCAAGGAGTTTGGTATCCTTTTTTAGTCCTCACAGCGATCCTCAGAACACTGAGGTCAGTAAAACGTTTCACCTGTGGACATATTACTACCAAATGGCAGAACTTTCAGGATTCAGACCGCTGTCTGTGCTCTTGATGCCATGCTTCCCCTTAACTTCATGAGGTCCTTATTCCCACTGCATTCTAAGTGCTGCTCTGAGGAAGCTCTCCTTAAGTCATAACATTTTTTATTTGAAATGAGTGGATGGTAATCATTGGTTAATTATTGTTGTATTATGCATCACCTTGGGTGCATATTATTAGGCTACTGCCATTATAACTCAGTGGTGGCTGGTAGTTCTTTGTAAACTTTCTTTACAAATTAACTGAAGCTTCCATTGGAGACAAAAGGAAAACAGAACTTTAAGCCATGATTATTCCATGATTTGGCCACACAACGCAGCTGCTCACACTTACAGAAGGGCATCCTTTGCACTCGCTCTCAAAGACCTGGCCCACAATGGGAATGGCCGTGTATTTCGAATCAATTGCTTTAATGATGGCAGCAACCTGCTTCCCAGCCATCAGTCTTGGGCCTGCTTCTGTTGTCTTCAGCTCTAATTTCTGCCTGCATAACCAAGGAAGAGAAATGTCACATTAGCAGCATTCTTTTGAGTGAACAAGCTACTAATTGTCATTCTTTTGGCAAACAAGATACTAATTTATTCAAATTCTGTAAGGCCATGTCATTCAAACAGTGATATCTCCAGCAGTAACAGAAACCTCAAGACAATTATGAAATTTTTCTGGAGCAACAATTTTACTCAAAGATTCGAAAATTTAAGTCTGGAGTGTAAAAATACTATGACAAGAGACTATAGGAAAGAAAATTTGCCTGGATATGTGATGTTACCTCTTTTGGATTTAGCCCAGCTCTCTGAAAATGATGTCTTCAGTACAACCACGTTTCACTTATTAACTAAGACAATTAGGAAATCTTGTTTTCCAAAACTGGCCTCAATAATATTTTTATCTGATATGCTCTTTCAGAAGCTTGCCTCTCTCCCTTTAAGAGGTGGAATCTACATCCCTCTCCTTGAACATGGGCAGGACTCTGTGACGGCCCCGACTCACAGAGAACAGTAGAAGTTTCAATATGTGGCTTGTAAGGCTAAGTCATAAAAGGGAATTCAGTTTTCATCTGTCATGCTAGCAGCACATACCTCGAGAGAATTGAGCTGCCATGTAAGAAGTCTGGCTACCCAAACCTGCCATGTTGAGAGGCCACGTGGAAATAAACAGAGATGCATAAGGTGCCTCAGTAGTTTGAGTCTCCCAGCCCAGACACCAGATAGGTGAGGGAGCAGCCTTTGAACCATCTCTGGTCAGTGGCTGTCTGCAACTGCACAACAGACACCAAGAGAGGCATGCCTAGCAGGACCAAGGCAAGTGCCAGGATTATGAGTGAGAATAATAAAGCGATTGTTGTTTTTTTATACCACTAAGTTTGGAGTGGTGTGTTATAGAGCAATGGAAACCTGATAAACCTAAGTAATTAAAAATATTAATTTTATATGAAAATATATGAAAACAATATGGATATAGTACAAAGAACACAAGGTTCTAATCCAGAGGAGACTTCAATAAAATTTCAAGCATTTATGGTTTGAAGCATTTCTCCCAAGATTTTGCAACCATGTACCTCTGACATTAGGGCTACTTCAGAAGAAACATTTGAGAAACAATGACATAAGATAAACTAACATTTAATGCTAGAGATGTTCTTCTGAATTAAAATATGAAAATAATACATACTCTTAGATTTGAAATTCTAGTTCTTTAGCCTGTGAGAACTATTCTGACCAGAGAAATTTTCTCCAATTGAAATAATAGGCTCGAATATGTAAGTACTAAAAATCACATCAAAAATTCTGTCACATCACTTTAGTATGGAACTTTTCTGTGCTTATTAACAACAATAACAAAAAATAATCTTGAGACGAGAACTCACAAATGCCACCATTTTTTAACGCTTAACATTAACATCATTTGACAGAGAAATTAGAAAATAAATGAGAATGAATCAAGTAGTTTACCTTTTCAAAATTTAAATTCTATTCAATTAACAATTTATTTTTAATGAAATTCTATTTAAAAACATTAAGTATTTATTACATGCCATATATTACTGTAGATAATATGAAAAATAAAGATGAACAGACATAATCACTGTTTTAAAAGAACTCAGTCAAAATGAGGAAGCACTACATATACATGTGCGTGTATATACACACATATATTTTTTAAAACCAAGTATAATAATATATCAAAGAACAGTAAAGAAAACTTAAATTCTAACATTATCTTACTTTGATAATATTTTGCCTGCAATTGTTTGTAGAAAATTCAGCCTCAAAGCATGTATCTCTTCTGCGAGCACAGCTACAACAAAGCTGTCTTCTATCTTATAGGTAGTGACAGATGTGCCTTTCGAAGTGACACCCAAGACCTAAATAAATAAATATATGTGGTTGTAACAAGTAATTAGCTTTTTATCTTTGAATCAAGCCAAATAGTGAATTATCTTTTCATCTTCACAAGAACTTCCCCATCACCCAAACCTACAATATATTAAGATAAACCTATTCATTTGATATTATACAAAATTAATACCCTAAACTAAAAATTATAAATGTTCCCAAATTATATTGTTACCTTATTCACCTATTATTTTAAAATAATCTCTACAAAAGGTAATTACTTGGTTGCCTCAAAGAAAGTGATAGCAAGCATACCGGATTTAGGGTTGTAAATCCAGAACTCTCTGATTTGCATGAATCCAAGGCCTTGATTTTGATCACCTTATCTTGATGAGCCTGGTAGGTCACCTTACAATCTCCAGAGATATCTACCTAAAAAGAAAAGCAAAAATACAATGTTTGGGATTCTCACATGGACCATTTGAATTCCAGTGGGAAATGGCTTGAAAATTGGGGTTCTAATATGTCATGGGGGACTGACTTTCTGCCCAGGCTGACAAGCTAGGAAGGCAGAAGAATTCAGTGTTTCCTGCAGCGTGTGGATTCTTTTCCATTCCCTTTGTTTGAGTCTTATGAGTGCCTTCATATTGCCCCAGGAATAATAAAGGATTTCCTACTTCTCTCTAATGTCTAATAGGAACTGGACAAATGGCCTGGTCATAATCAAAACCTCTCGTAAGTGGGTAATTATGTGGCAAGGGGAATTGACTTTTAATGCTGTATGTAGGCTGTGTGTATGTGTGCATGTGCGCATGCGTGCGCTCACATGCTTTGATGAGCTGAGTATGATTCGAAATCCTTAAAAACCTGTGGGATTAATTCAACTCATTATAAGTCACATCAACAGTTTGAATGTAGGCAAATGTATCTCAGTACAGACTCAGTTTAGCATCTCTGAGTCTTCCCTCTGGCCTCTACAAGCACCACCCACACTCTTCATTCTAGAAAGCTAACCAGCATTCCCTTGGCCCAGCCTTGCCATCAGATTTTCTCACCCACTGATGGACTGGCTGAATTCAGACAAGAAAACTTGGACTCAGCTTTGCTTTTGACTCCAAGTATGGTACTGAAGGAGTCACTCAACTTCCCTAGTTCAACCTCGGTTTCTTCGTCTATAAAATGAAGAGGGTTTGTATAGACCAGTAGTTCCTCCAACTGACAATGCATCTACGTTAGCTGAGAAACTGTTAAAATACAGATGCTAACCTACTTAATCAGAATCTCTGCAGTGAATCCAGGGAATCTATATTTTTAATAAGCTCCCCGTGGGATAGTGATGCACGGTGATACCACTGGAATATTCTCCAAGGTGTTTTGCATCTCTATCATTCTGTCTTTCTATAGGTCTCTTTAGTATGACTTATTCTAATTCCCTCTACCTTGTATTCAAATACAAATTGGGGTAAACGGCAATTCGTTTCGTATGTAAATGAGATAACCACCCAAGTCATCTTTTCTAAGCATTACCATAGCAGTAACTTTTTTTTTCCTGAATTTCTGCAGATAGAAACCCATATAAACAATTTTGGTAACTTTATTGACAAATACGTTTCTGGATCCTTAATAATATTAGTAAGTACCTCATTGGTAGTTCCAGTGCTTAACTGCATCTGAAATAGACTAGCCAGGCCTCTCTTGAGATTTTCTATGGCTATTGGCTCATTTTGATAGGAGTAGAACTCTTTGACCTAGGCAAAAAAAAAGGACAAACATAAATAGAGCAAAAATGCATCATTTACCAGATTTGGTTAAATAAATAGCAGGGAAGGTTAGATTCTCACCCCCCATCAATTCTGGGAGAAAGAGATCTGTTAGTCCAAAGCTGGGACTTCTTTTTTTTGTGAAAAGAAGCTATTTACATTTCTAAGAAGCTAGACTGTCCAAATACGACATTTCAGGAGACTTGTAATGAAGGCTCTAAATATGATGAGTATAACATAGGGAAGGAAAGAGAGCACCGATACGGGGTGGGATTTCTGTGAAAACAAGGATTGCCCAAGGAAGAGAAATCAGGAACATTCTCTTCAAACATGTCAATGTATTCTCTACCTGTGATTCTGCTTGAAACAAAAACTAACCAAGGTTTAAAATAACATCAAAGAAATAGATTCTTGGAAGAGAATGGCAATCCCCATGCTTGAGACTCCTGAGGCAGCACAGCCTCTAAGGGCTATGATATGGGCCCACACGTGGCCAAAATGCCCATGGTCAAAATTCCACAGGATTGGGCTTCCCTGGTGGCGCAGTGGTTGAGAGTCCGCCTGCCGATGCAGGCGACGCAGGTTCGTGCCCCTGTCCAGGAAGATCCCACATGCCGCGGAGCGGCTGGGCCCGTGAGCCATGGCCGCTGAGACTGCGTGTCCGGAGCCTGTGCTCCGCAATGGGAGAGGCCACAGCAGTGAGAGGCCCGTGTACCGCAAAAAAAATAAAAAAATTAAAAAAAAAATTCCACAGGATTGATATTCTGCCCTCCATAGCATTCATGTTGGCCTTGGGTATAAGGAGACATACAAGGTTGGAAGACTTGAGGTTTAGGGTGCTAACACTGCATGGCCTGCCCCACGCGCTGCTTTGAGTTTCTCTTCAGAAGGTGGGAAAAAGAGGTTGGAATGAGGAAGGTGAGTGTGATTTGGCTGCACTAGTAAATGGCTTATCTTAGTTTCATCCTTGAGATTTATAGGCACAGAGGTAATAACAATGTCTCATACCATTTTGAACATTTAGCTCATGTTTAGGAAACAAGGATAAAAATACAAAGCATTTTCTGGAAAGTAGGCTGTCATTTTTTACTCTGCTTTGACTCCAAACATGTCACATGATTTAGAAATGGAGAGGTTGGACATAGCTTCCCTGTAAAAATTCCCAAGGTCTGTGATAATTATAGCTGGCATTTCTACCAGAAATATCCTGAATGCCTTCCTATTTCTCTTTAAAACGAACCATGACTTCTCAAGTAAAACTGAAAGCTCAGTCATTATGCAATAAATTCAATTAATACCAATCTGAACAATTTAGTGTACATGAAAACTCCCTCATCCCTTAGAAGAAGAAAATACTTTGCCTGAATTATCCTAACAAGTGCCTCAAGTTTTCTATTTTTATTTTCTACATATACTCTGCCTAGTGATAGATTTATTAGGTACTTTATCTGGCAAACAATTTTAGTCATTACAGTGGATGAACCTATAAATGTTGGAATTGTGTTTGTCCAGCTTAAAAAGGAACTGGAATAGTGATCTCAGTGTCTGAAAATCCATGGCATCATATTCTCAAACAAATCACTGGCAATTTCTCAGAACCAAGGCTGAGTTTCTGATGTTCTATTTTGTAAACTAGGTCTTCTTTCCTTTTAGGAATTATAGTGTAAATTTCTTTTCAAATACTTGGGAGTATGGAACCTGCAAATATCAGGACTAGTAGAGCTTTACAACTGGATCGCTTGAGCCCATACACAGTCAGAAGGGCTTACTGGTAGCAATACACACATGCCTAAGGCCTGTGACTTTTTTGGTCTGAGCCTTAAATACTTCAGAAAGTGAGAGGAGCCATTAAGTGGGAAAAATGCTTGTACTATCATCAGTATCCTCACTTTGCTTCCAAGCTACAAAATATGCCTGAACTATTTATAAAGTTTCACCTAAAATTTCAGGAAACCCAGGTCTCAAATTTAATCTTTAGACTATGCATAAGGTTAAATGCTCTCCTGTTACTCCTACTTCTTTTGATCTTGACTGCTAGATACCTAAGAAAATGGTATGCTGAATTTTTTCCTGGAAGGCTGAGCAACATAAACTGTGAGACAGAAAAAATTGTTTTCATTCCTTCTATTAGCTTTTATTGTTTCCCTAGAACTAGAAAAGTCGACAAGTCTCTTTTTCCTTTGTCTGCCTGCTACATTTGGGGCCTAAATTCTCTTCCTTTAGTGCAGAGCAATGAGATCCAAAGTGAAGACAGTACTGGTATCCATATTAGCTAAATGTCAAAACTGTTAGAATCGAGTAGGGTTTTGATAATTCAGAAAATAATAATAAAATATCAGAACTTGGAAGTTTAATCCACATGGCTGATACAACAATAATCTTAAATTCATTATTTCACAACAGGAACTAAGTAAGTTTTATTATATTCAGGCCATAAAGCTGATTACTTCATTCAGTTCTGAAATGAGCTCTGAACATCCAAGAGCACAGGACTCTTATCTAAATTCACAGTCTCCCAAACTGCCAGAGACCGGCAGCATCGTAGGCTAGTCACAAACTAAGAGTGTGAACCCAAGAAAACTAAACATAGAGGGAGAAGGGTGGGTTGTGGGAAAGGAGACTCAGTGCCTCTTCTGGGATAATTTTGAGGGCCAATCTCCCCTTGGAATCAGTAGGGATTACACATTTCTTTTCCTTAGGAAAAAATTACTTCTATACATTCCCTTAACTTACACATTCGTTAAGAATAAGAGAAAGCGAATTTTCATTAACTGGTCAAAGAGCAAAAATAAACAAAAAGGATCTCAGCAAACAGAGATTAGTCATTTTATCTGGTCTACTTAGCAGAAGCTATGTCTCTTTCATATGTATCTAAGACAGAGCATAGCTAAGAAATTGTACATTGGAAAACAGACAAGTGAAGAAATACATAAAGAATTAGAAGGTTTCCAAGGTGCCACATATCTTTTGGAGGTTCCGTGTGTGTATAGGAGCCACACTGCCAGATTCAGAGAGCAAATCAATGTCTAGGAGCAACACAAAACAAGGGACAGATCGGCAGCCACATGATTAATGTAATCGATACTGAGCGAAAACCAGAAACAGAAGTCTGGTAATATTCTAGTTAATTGGATTAGCATTCAACACTGTAACTTGAGGCATCTTTTGCATGTCAGTCTTAACCAGAAAACTGTCCTATTTCCGACTTCATCTATGATTTGTAGATAAAATTAGAGTCATACCCAAACATTTAAGTAGGGGAGACAAGTAGGCATGGAAAAAAAATATGTGCAATAAATATGCACGTAAGTATTTCCATGAGATATCTTTTACAATGTAAATGTGGGAGCTTAAAACAGGGGGCTCTGGGAGGACAAAAATACATGCTGATGAGTATCCTTGAAATCACAGAAATTTCTTAAATTGAGCCTGGGATAGAAAATACTCTTTGAGAAAACAGCAGTACAGTCTTCCCTTTCATAATTTCTCTCATAGTAAAATGAAGTGATAGTTTAAATAATGATCTTTCTGACAGTGATGTGGCTAAAAGAGTCCAGGTGGCTTCTTAGTCTCCAGGGTCATGTTTTTTCCAACAAGTACTTTATTGTGTAATTGAAAGATATCACAATGTACTTTGACCTGTAGCTACAGTAAATCATCACAAGTAATAGCTCCTGTAGAAATGGCATGTTGGAGTCACTGAAATAATGATGTGGCAGCTCCATCCCAGCCTTTGAACAGGGAGGGCACTGAGTGCTTTTGTATGTGTAACAAAAGACTTTGTACTCAACCGCTACCCAAGGGGCTATAAAATAATTGGTTTGTCGTTAAGATTATAAATGCAATTAATAGTTTATAAATCAAGCATCTTGCCACATTGGAAGGCCAGAGATGAAAATAACAGTACTTCATGTTGTTAATATAGTTGTGCCATATGAAAATCAAGTGAGTTAATAGATACAGTGAAGAATAAAAAGAAGACTACAAGGCAGCCAGACATTTTTTTTTCCCCAAGTACATTCCAGCTAGAAAAGACAGTAAAATATAGAGGTTTCCAGCACAGAAACCTGTTTTAAATCTCAGCTCCACCACTTGCCAGTTGTGTGACCTTAGGCAAGTTTCTTTACTTCTCTTAACTTTGGTTTCCTCATCTATTACAAGAGGACCAAAAAGTAGCACCTGCTTCCTAGGGCTGTCATGAGGATAAAGAGAGAATTCATGTAATGCCTTCAGTCAGTGCAGGCATTAAGCACTAAGTATGTTTTAGCTTTTATTAAGCAAACAATAGGCACAGACTTCCTCAAAGTCTGACTCATTTTAGCCCCATATAACCTTATTTGTTCATTCCTTTAATTTACGAACATTTGTTGAGTTCCCACTATGAACAAGGTGCTGAATATACAAGATAAAGACACAACTGCCACCCAGGAGAAGCTTACTCTGAATGTGGATGGCAGACAAGTAAAGAGAGAATTACAATACACTGTGATAAATGCTTGGATAGAAATAAGCTCAGGGGAGTATGGGGTTTGGGAAAGGCTTTCAGAACACCAAGTTGGTCAGTGCAAGGCTTGGTTCTGGGTGCTTTGGGGAGGAAGGGAGTAGAAGGGCTGGAATATCAAGAGGAACAGCAATTTTCTCCACCAAGACCCACAATCTAGCAATGAACACAAATGACCAAAAGGAAAGTAATGAGGGGCATGAGTGAGCTATAAAGTGCTAAGAGGGTTCTGAAGAGGGATGGTTATTTTCCAGCTGGCTAGAAGGGTGGGAACTTTGTAAAAGAAAGGGTCTGCAAGCAAAGCCTGAAGCATAGTAAGTATTTTCACAAGTGGAGAAGGAAGAGAAGGATTCTTGAAATGGTGATTCATGTTTGGTTACAGGAGAGTGATGATATAATAATCCTTCTTGTGAGTCCCTTTTTAGTACTTTATTAAAAATGAGCATCATGAATAGCAAAATATTTCATGTCTGAAATTTATATTTTAAAGTATTTGTTTTCACTTTTAGTTTGAATCTAGAAATTTTGGATCGAGAGAAATTTTAGAGATTTGTAGTTTTAACTATAATGATCCCTTTCTGTTTTTCTACTTTAGTTCCTAAAAGTAAGCTTTCATCTTATACTAATATGTTTTTATACATGTCAGTATAACATCTGTACTTTTCATAAACCCACATATGTAATACTTGATCATTCACAGATCAAAGTTTCTTTTCAATTCCAAACATAGTAAGACCATTTTAATAGACTAGACTCAAACCGTAAGAAATGCACAGTTACAGAATTTTCAGAGCAAATTTCCAATGTATATTATAGTGTTCATTCATTACTTTAACATATAAAATGCTTTTCAGTCGTAGCTATAAAATAATCTAAATGCTTTTCTAAAGAAACAACTCTATCTTAGAAATGCCATACCCCTTCAAAAGCTTCAATTTTGTACTTAATCCACTTATTGATTTCTTATGACAAGTTAATATCACTTATCTAAGTTAGATCATTTCATTCTCATAATTTGTCTACTTTCCTGAATTTATCCAATCATCTCTGATGACCTATTGTGTTACAATATCTTTTGAATTCTTCCTAATTTAATAAGGAATGTACCTTTTAATTATGCCTCTTACCAATAAACATATGCTTCCTATATAAAGATTTTTCATAAAAATAGGGAACATAAATGGCTAGGAAATACAAGTGAATCCAATGCCTTGATTTACTTCTGAAACATTTAATTTGCAACTTCTGTTTATTAGTTCTTGAAAAATTCCATTTTCCATAAAAGTAGCAACACCATGATCACCTAAAATAATATCTACTGAAGGAGAGAAAAATATGAAGTTGGAAAAAACAATGTGAAACTCCAAGAATCACTTTTACCTTTCCATGGACTAGATGAAGGAGCACAGGTCTTTGTAGAGCTTCCAAGTTTTCCTTTCTTATGATTTGGGATGGCTTTTTTCCCTTGAAAATGCTCTTCTCTCCTCTCTGTTGGTTCACATTTTCGACATTTACATCTTTTATCTGGAATCATGGAAAGAAACCTATTAGAAAAACTTCCTATGTCTGTTTCCATCAGAGTCTCCTAGAAAATAAAATGGTAAAGCAATAAACAGGGTTGGCCATAATTTCTTCTGTCATTCTCAATTCATGATTCATAGGACCTAATTATCAACTTTAAAAGAATGGAGAAGGTATTAAAAATTAGATTTTTGAATTAGGTAAAAATACTGACATCAAGGAAATCTGTGACTTCAACTCTACCTAATACTCTGTAATGGCCTATATGGGAAAAAATTATTTTAAAAGAGTGGATATATGTATATGTATAACTGATTCACTTTGCTGTACACCTGAAACTAATACAACATTGTAAATCAACTATACTCCAATAAAAGTTTTTAGAAATTAAAAAAAAAGAAATCTGTGACTTCAAGTCTACAATAATTGTGGCTAGAAGATAGCTCTTTTATGTCATTGTCACTCTCTTCATTTATTTTGAACTGCTGCTGTCTGCCTGCTCTCTTCACTTTCTGTACCATTTGTTTGAAAGGAGCCCTGCCCCACTGTACTTTATTTGTACACACAAAATTAAAATGAAGTCTGATTACTGAACAAAGAGGTACAGAATGTTTTCTGCAAAATACTGTTCTATTGAGAAATGGCTTAGTGAGGTGGATGATAAAATTTTGATTCAACTTGGAAAACACACACAGCTATTAGAGACAACCAAAGAAGCAAAGATCACTTGATAAATGTATTGCAGTAACACCTCATTATAAAGTATATCAGTAACTACTTATCAGTGACAATGAAGCAAATCTTGGTCCTGTGTACCTGTTTCACACTGACTTGTAGAAGGAGAACTGACTATACTAGAGAAACTATTGCCTTTAGGTCCTTGAAAAGCAAATGTGGACTCACCATATATTGAAACAGGAACAGGCCCCAGAGGCCATATAATTTGAATCTCTTTGTCAACACTTAAATCTAAAGCATCATAACTGACCAAACACTGCCATTCAGGGGAGCACCTCGTTCTGTCCTCAAGAAGAATGCAGAATAGGTTTACTCCCTCATTGGTAATTTTACCTGTTGGATCAAGGAACTCAGAAAAATTGGAAGGTCACAATTTATCTCCTTCAGTTAGAGTGGTCTCGATTGCTTTACACATAACATGGATTCTAGACTCCTTAGTTTCAGAACACTTCAAATGGATTCTAGTTTAATGTGCCTATTAGTATGACATATAGAACTGGACATCATACTTCAGTTACTCACTCATATACACCTTCATTTGCCTGCTTCAACAATTTGGAAAAATCAGATCACTTTTGGTTAGCAAAAACTTCAAAACTGTGTCTCTACTTATTTTAGTGATGGACAAAAAATTCAATGACTATATGACCAAGGGTACAGACAAGTGCTGTTGAATGGTACACTTCTCAAAGACTGCTGACATCTAATCTTTGCATCTCTCTGGTAGAAAATGCCCACCATAATTTGGATCAGTTGGTCGTCATCACCATCAGGACTCCTCCACAGTAAGATAACATCCACATTGGATGAAATTCGGTAGCCCACGCTGTCTTGGAGGTTTCCTTTGCCCCGATCAAGAAAAACTTCAGTGGAGTACGTGAGTTTGTATAGTCGGTCATTATTTAATGAGAGACCAGTTGTGTGACCTGCATAAAGATAGTGACACAAGTCAAGTCTTAGTTGTAAAGCACCCATCAGGCCAGGGTCTGTGCTATCTAGCACAGTGGTACACAGTGGGAGCTTATGTTTGCTAATGGAAGTAAATTTTTGCTAAGTGGAACATGGTTCTACTTCTCCATCTGCTGAAATTATTGGCTTGAACAACAACAAAAACCACAACAAAGAAATAAGTTTCCATTTCAGAAAACCTTAGTTTGTATTCTTAATCAGTAATCAGATTATCTAAATATTGCCCTGGTTGAACTATAGAATATTTTTTAAAGAAATATCATTGTATTGCTTTAAATTATATGAATATGATTTCTTCCCTGCCCCCCACCCCAGCTTTACTGAGGTATAACGAATATGATTTCAAGTAGAGATGCAGCCAGAGATTGCTTTATAATTTAATAAAAAACATTTGTTATTAACATATCATTTAAATACAAGAGATCAAAGCCAAAGTAATTTTAGTAGTTAGAAAGCAGTCCCTTACATTGGATATTTTGAGTATTTAAATATCCCTCTAATGTACTTTATCCTATTAATTTAATTAGTAAACTTTTAGTATGAATGTACATTTCAAGGCTACACATATATAAATTTAAATTAGGTATTCCTGAATAAAACGATGTTTTCCTACATAAAATCCTAGCACAGGCTTTAATCTGGCAGGGACAATTTAATGTCAAATAGTATACAAGTCAGTATTATGACCAAAAAAAATTGATATATGGAGGAGGTCATACACTCTCCAAGTCAGTTTATCTTAACCCAAAGAAATGTAAAAGAGTAGGATCAAGTCTTTCCCAGAGATGACTTGCAGTTTATGGTCATACAAAGTCTTTGTATGTTTTCTATCCATAGCTCACAGGAGATAGTAAAAAAACGACTTCAGTATACATTTTTCCTCAGTGCTAACAGGGTAGCATTGCCTAGTTAACTATATAGGGAACCATACTTTTTTTTTCCCTCAGGACATATGCACATGGGAGAGGGACAGGAAAGGAGGTTGAGATGACTAGGACAGAAGTGAGGCAGCTGAGAAAGGAAGTGAAATGACTTGGAAAGCCAGAAATTAGAAAACCTCTGAAAAGTCTTTACTATTTACTGTCTCTATCACCTACTGTGGCGCCTACTGCCCAGATGAAAAAAAGGTCAAATACATTGTCTCTAATAAACTGTTCTAAGTGTTTTATACACATTAACTTATTAAATCTTCACAAAAACCTAATGGGGTGGGTACTATTATTAGCCTGATTTTATAGATGAAGAAATTGAGGGACACAGAGATTATACAATTTGCCCAAGATCACCCAGGAAATCAGTGGCGGAGCCTCTAACACCCTGTCTGGATCTAGAGACCATGCTCTTACCTATACTATACACATAAAACCTTTAGGTTGAACTCTTCCATTCCTGGGGAGTGAGCTAGGAATTCATTCATTCATTCTTTCATTCAACAAGGATGTACTGAGCACCTACTGGGTAGTAGGCACTTTTCTAGGCTCTGGGGCTATACCAGTTAACAAGCAGACAAAATTTCTACCTTTGTGGAGTTTACCTTTAAATGAGGAAGGGATGGAAAATTAAAAAAGCAAGTACATAAACAAATTATAAAGTATGTTAGAAGTGCTAATGAAGAAAAATGAAACAGGAAAGGGAACTGGGATGTTAAGGGAAAGAGCTTTGTGAGAAGGTAATATTCTGGGCAAATACTTTAGGCTAGCCACATGGATATCTGTGGAAAGAGCATCCCCCTTCCCTCCTTCCCCACATTCCTACCCACCCCCCGCCCCTCTGCAGAGGGAGTAACAGTTCAAAGGCCCTGAGGAGAGTTCATGCAGGTGTAATGGAGGAACAGCAAGGAGGCCAAAGAGGCTGGGATTGGCTAAGTGAAAGACATAGCAGAAGGAGATGAGGTCAAATAGGTACCCATGGGTGGCTGGGAGACCTGGGGGGACATTTGCATAGATTTAGAATTTGGTTGAGTGACAAGAGGAGCCACTGGAGAGTTTTGCGTGGTGAAGTTATACATGATCTGACAAACCTTCAAGGAAAGGGAATAGGGCGTTTAATAGGAATCAAGAAAAGCCAGGAGAAGGAAGTGTAGGAGGGGGTCTCCAAGTGTGTACACAAAAACAGGCTGTGTCCAAACACCAAGTCAGGCAGAACCTCAGGTATGAGATACAGAAGGCAGACAGAGTCAGGAGAAACCTTGCTGGAGGTGAAGCCTGGGACTCCCTCTAGCCTCCCTGATCTCCACCTCTTCTGCATGTTAACTGGGGACACTGCTGCAGGGTCAAACACTGGCTTTCTGACCAGGAAGATATTTTGGTCAAAGAGGCCTTCTTTTTATGACACCTATCAAATTCCACATAGGGCAAAAAGGAAATACATGTTGTCTTATCTAATCCTCACAGCAAGTCTGAAAGATAAGCAGTATATGGCAGCTGAAAAAGGCTGACTCCACATATAATCCAACATAGCAGATATGATGCAGGATTTGACATTGGAACATGCTAAAACTCAAGTTTTGTGGACTACCTGAAGGTGTCTTCTGAGTAAAGCAGCTATGAAAACTTTGCAGTAAAGTAGCCTCTCTTTAATTCCAAAGCTTTCCAAACTATCATGTTGTTCTTTTTTTTTTTTTTCTTTTCTTTTACTTGACTGGTCAAAAGAATGTGAAAAGCGACAATATATATCAGTTCCTGACTATGATTTGGAAGTGATAAAGCACAGGAAAGACTGGGCTTTGTTCTCCTAGAACTTTTTCCTACCTCTTTCAACAGGTGATAAAGCCTAAAATGGTTTAAATACGTGCTGACGGTGCTGAAGTGTTGTCCCTTTTATCCTTTCCTCTTTGATAATTATTGATATTTCTGTTTCTGTTATTCAGAGATCCGGCAATACTGGGCAGTGGGGGCATGTCCCATTTATACTGGTGACTAAATTTCTGTCTTAAGGTGTTGCTCTGTAGAGTATGCAGAATGGCAATTGGAACTGATGGTAGATTGAACGAGAAATCAATTTTAGCCCCAAAAGGAGTCAGTACCTCTTCAAGGTGCCCCTTCAAGTGAAACTTTTAGTCATGTAAAAGGAACAAAACTCTTAATTTTGAACTTTTTAAGAAATATCTTCAAATATTCTTTAATTAAACTTAGATCAATATAATAGTTCATTGACTTAAGCAAAAAGACAAAATAGAGACAAGTTAATAAAGGTGAGGCTTGAAGAGACCTGCGTTGGTGATAAGGAAGATAGGTAATGGGATTTACGAATCCAACAGAAGACTAGAAGGCCGGAAGTAAACGAGTAGGATGAAGGATAAGGGAGAAAATATGGAAGATGATTATTGTGAATGAACTGAAAAGCATGGTAGGGCCAGGGACTGAGAGAAAGACTGGGAGTGAAGGAACAGTTCAGGTAACAAGATTAAATAGAAAGTGTATGGGCAGGTTATCAAAAGGAAAAGCACTATAAAGAAAACCCAAAGAAGGCACTGAGAATGGACCCACCATTACAAAATGTGATTCAGAAAAAGTAGGGAAAACCTGAGTCTTCCAAACATTCAGTCAGAATATCAGCATATCTCTTCTAAATAGACCCTTTTCCATTCTAATTCTAAACCCCTCCTCCATCCTCTTTATGGTCCAATCTTTCTCAACATCCACCCAGATCTGGGGATTTGCTAAATAGTTGCATTGAGAACTAAATTTGAGATGAGTTTTGAAGTGATGCATAACATCCCAAAATTTATAATGGCCTGATTTTAAAGTAAACTCTTCACATGTAGTTCGCTTATTAAATGTCAATCATTGCAAAGGGCAAGGAATCTATAATTAAACCATGGTACTATAATACAAAAAATAATCCCATCTGGGTAAGAGAGAGCTGTCAAGTCCTGTACTTTTTATTCATGGTATTTGGCATAAGCAGCTTATATCATGATGCTAATAATGCTTAAGCATTGGAGCCCTCACTTACCCAGGCTTCTTCCAAGATCCTGGAAGGGGACCCTAGCGTTGTGTACACATGCCATATCTTTTTTTCAGTAACATTTGCAAAAGTAGGATATTTTTGTAAAAAAGTAGATATTTTTTTCTCAAAGATGGAGCCTAAATTACATAAGCTTCAGGTTCTAAAATTCTGGATTTGCCACTGAACTTACACACAAAAAACTGTAGCTATCTGTTAATGTTCTAAGTCATATTTCCCTGTATGTCATTGCTCTGTGTGTGTGTGTGTGTGTGTGTGTGTGTGTAAATCTTTAAAAATGCATGTATTTGAAAACATCAAGTTATCCAATGTTCTCATTTGTAGGACGGGGGGAAAAAAGAGAAGCCCACAATAACTACTATATCTCAATTATTTTTCTCAAAATAATCATGGTATTAGTTTGATCTCATGGTGTATGAATCATTCATATTTCCAATATTCAACAGTTTATTTGACAGATAATAAAATGTAAGCTCTCTATATAGCAATTCTCTGTCAGATATAATTTACAAACCTTTACTTTTTTCTCGTTAAAATTTCTTTTCATCCAAGTAAGGACTATATCTTTAAATACTGAACATTTTAGAATCTGGTAAAAATATATATATTATCTTTAGTTCAAGAACCTAAAGTGTGATTTGCTTAGGTGAAATAATTTAAACCCCCCCTCACCCTTTTATTGCTCCAATAGCAAAGATTGTCTCTTTTCCTCATGTGGAAATTTTCTGTGCAAAAAAATCTTGAGACAAACTTTACCTTATGAAAAAAAGCCATAGTTATCCCCAAAGGCTTTTAAAAGTTTACAGGTGAATTACTTTTTATCACTTACTAAGAGTACACAGTTATTAAAATTGGACCCTATCATGCTAAGTCTTTTCTTAGGCCAACTGGCTTTGACAGTGAGTCCTCTTAAGAGATTCTAAAAAGTGATGATTCTACAGGTGCAACATTGAGAAATTCAAGGCGCGCATAAACTAGCTGATTTAAAACAAGATTCCATATTAATACATTTCATACAGCTTTTTAAAGTCATTACTCAAAATGTTTGCTCTGAAACTTATCAATTCATGTGTTTTTTAATCAATTTTATCTTAAAATAGAAACGATAATGAGCAACGCTATTTTTCCAAAGATAAGTGTTACTTCTTAAATCTACGTCATGTAGTTTTATTTTCTGTAATTCACCAACTCTGATAGTCCTATCACTTCTGAATGGTAATGGAATTAAATACAGCCTTTACCATTTCATTCATAACTCTTTGGCAAGTCAAATGCCTTTTTCATTGGGTCTAATTCTTCTTGATATCACATTGCTAGGCAACTAGAAGGAAATTTAAGAACTTTTTTTTTTAAATCTACTTTTACAATTCAAATGAAGGAGCTGCATTCATTGAGTGACCAACAGCAGCAGGTAACAATAGTTGGTGTCTTTTTTTCTCCCTTTTAAAAATAAACCATGAATGAGAGAATGAAGCAAGAAGCATGCTAGTCTGAGGGACTGAAACTAAAAGGAACCTCTGTTTTCTTTATGTAGGAATTTGAATTTGCTTTTCATTCCAACCCAGTCATGCCTTCACCAACATTCCAAAGTTACATGGTTTTGAAGATCGCTTAATTTGGAATTCTTTCACTACACACACACGCACACACACACACTTTTCTCCCTCAACGATTAAAATTAAAGTTTAGCAGAAAGCAACAAAAACTTACCTTTAACAGAAGCTGAATATGAGGAAATGAAGCAGAGGAAAAGCACAGCAAGAAGAATCATATTGACTAGCTACCCTCTAATGCATCCAGTTCCCAGCTAGGAGTCACTGAGAAGTGGACTCTTCCAATGGCAGCGAAGGAGTGACCCTCCTCAGAACCTGCAACAATAATGGTTATCTTTGGGGGAAAGGTCAGATTCCAAACTCCAAAATCAGGAACTAAGTTCACAGAAGGGCTCACTATTAATGATTAAACTTAGGTGGGCTGTAGTTTTCAGTCTCTCACTCTTTTTATTTATTTTTTACTCAATAAGAAAAATCAAGAAAATTTTCACTTTTTGAGAGCTAAACTAAACCAGTCTACCATCCTATAAATTTAGAAGTACTGAGGGGCATTCAAGGAAAACTGGTGGTGATACTTTTCTGCTCAGTACATAATTATCATCATGCCTATAACATTAAATGCCTGTCTTCACATTTACCACTTTATGTGGGAGGGTGGTGAGGATTTGCCAACTCAGATAAATTTGGATTTTATTGTCTTGTATGGTCATCTGAATTTTTTTATACCATGTGTATGCTATTATTTTAAAAATCACTCTGAATTTTAGAATTTAAATTTAAAATTTTTAACTTGTACCACCACCAATCACTTCAAAATAATGTTAGCTAAAACATTCAGTTCTGAAACCTAGATGGTTCCCCTTATGTGTGAATCAGCATTGTCTACCATTAACACACTAGCAGGCAATTGAGTTTATCATAATAGACCTCTAGCTATATCTATGACAGGAAACATTTGTCTGAGTCCCCAGACTGGCTGGATGGAGTCCCCTGTGCTTTCTGAATCCCATTTCTAGGAAGAAACTCAGAGGGGGGATTCCAGCCCTTAACACTTTTGCTACAGAAAATTAATTATGACACTTCTCTAAAGTGAATACTCTAGTATGGCTAAGGCCACATTAACTAAACTAACTCTGTCCTTGTAAACTTCTGCAAGAGAAACCTGATATGAATAAAACCTACTAAAATGAGGTGGTTTGGGGGGGCACGTGGGGATGTTTTGGCAAAGGAAGGAATAAAGTGCTGGTGAAGGGCTTTTTGGAATGAACTTGAAAATACTTATGGCCGTGTTTAAGCATAAAATGGGTTCCTAAATCTACCCTCATCTCTCTCTAAACCCTTTTCTAGAATCCTAACCTTAAGCTTAAATCTTTTAGACAACCCAGGTAAAAGACAGTCAACTTTATAGACAGGGCCACAAAATGAAATCTAAAATTTAAAAATCTCACAGTTAAGCATATTTCCTCTCGAAATATATTTTTGTATAAAGAACTGAAATGTAAAAATTGTTTGTCTTTATCATCTATTGAGATTAGAACTTCATTTCCTATCATGTTTTATATATAAATCAGGACTAAAATACCTATATAAAAATAAAATATTTGGTTATGACAATCACTTTACATATTATCCTGGGGTAAATAGAAAAGGCCATTCTTAGAAAAATAACTGTTGAAGGAATATAAGTTTTTATGAATAGTAGGTATTATAAATACAAGATAATGTGAAAGTGCTTTATTGCTTTACATTTGAATAGATTTCTATGTATTCCCACAATTTCTGCATTATATACATAGTGACATGAAGTCACTATAGTCACTTAAACTTTACATACTTATTTATTTAAATTAAGGACTAGTTTGAATCTTATGAAAACTTTGTATTTCCATTTGAGGCTCACAGCTACATGTTTGTGGCTAGACTATGTGGTGCATGATACATGTCTATTCAGGTAAAGGATCGTTCATTGTCAGGTGTTTACCAGAATCCAACCAATAAAAGGCATATCACTATTGCCTAACAAAATCTGTTTCATTGAGCATTTGCTTTTCACTAGAAAGCTCCTATGAGTCACTGTATTAAGTAGTCATTTCAACATAGGGTGTTCAAATAAGGCTGCTTCTCTTGGTAATAAAAACCATCATCCTTTTATATTTTGCTTGTAACTTTTTACAAAGACATTTGAAAGACTTCTTAAGATTGTTTCACAGAGATGAAATAAGAATGCCAAAGTCTTCATATTCAGTGAATTCTGGGTACCAAAGGAGAGGCATTCTCCTCTGTTGCTCTGTTGATCAAGCAGAGCAAACATTGTACAATATATGTGGGAGATACCTCCAGATCTCATCACAAGTAAATCAGCTATTTACATGGTATGTGAAGCAGGACAGAAGCACAGCACGATACAAAAATAAGAGCTGCCATCTTTGGAACAATTACTATGTACAATACACTATGCTAAGCACTGAACATTTTGTAGTATATCCTAACAACAATCATTTCACACGTTAGCAAAATGATATTCAGATTTATTTAGTAAAATGATTTAGGGACCATAGAAAAACAAGCCTTGAGACCTAGATCCAATACTCTCCTTAAAAAATATTAGAGATAGGAGGTAGAAAGAATTGATTTCTTATGGATGACACAGAATTATTAATTGGGGCTCTCTTTTAGTAAGTTCATCACACTTTTGTATGGAGGCTAAAAGAGCACCTGATTGCTGTTGTTAGATGTTCCAGGCTGAACAAGTTGTTCCAGGGGAAAAAATTGATCTGTGCTAGCCAGGTCAAAATCAAATAATAGATTTTAAAACAATGCTATTGCAATGAAATTCTGTTGGTAAGTACATGACACTGTGGAATATTTGCTATACTACTATTTTGCAGTGATAATAAGAGACTATGAAATAAAGACAGCTGACTGATTCCAAAGTACAATAGTGTTTCTGTTGAGTATCAGAGGTTGTTAGGAGTTAACTCATTTCCTAGATTAGAAGATAAATGAACTTCACCCCACTAAAGGTTGGAAGGAAAAGTATTAACCTACTATATATAGTAAGTAGGAATGTATGATAGCTAGAGACAAAAAAAAAAGTCTTTATAACATCAGAACACTTTACTCTGTTCCAGAAAGAACCACAACATTAATGAAAAACAAATTCTTAGAGGGACTCTTCAAGTTATCCCTAAGCGGTCATAATAAAGTCTAATAGTATTTTCAATTCAATGAGGGAGTTAGCATTTTCAAGGAATCCTGAAAAAATATTTTTGGTAGGTTAAGAATACAGTCAGCTTTCTGTATCAGCAGATGTGGAACCAGGGGATACCCAGGAGGGGCAACTGTAAGGGACTTGAGCATCCGCAGTTTGGTAACAGCGGGGGTCCTGGAACCAGTCCCACATGGATACTAAGAGAGGACTGTATTTTTTTTTTTTTTTGCCTTTTCTCAGTTAACATTTTCTCAATTTATTTGTTTGTTTGGTTTTTTAAAATTTTCACTGGAGTATAGTTGATTTACAATGTTGTGTTAGTTTCAGGTGTACAGCAAAGTGAATCAGTTACACATACACATATATCCACTCTTTTTTAGATCCTTTTCCCATATAGGTCATTACAGAATATTGCGTAGAGCTCCCTGTGCTATGCAGTAGGTCCTTATTAGTTATCTATTTTATATATAATAATGTGTATATGTCAATCCCAATCTCCCAATTTATGGGACTGTATTCTTATGATGTGATGCTGTCTTTCATGCCAAGGCAAAAATTATAGAATACATATACTATTTTTTAAGGTATTCTTTAAGAATTCACTTTGAGAAAATACAAATGCACTAAATGCCTTTCCTTAGAAAGAGTAAACAAGACTTCGGTTTGAAAAGTTTGGAATCTAAGACTCTCCAGAAAGGGTAGTCATTTTCCATAATGGAGTTATTAACCAAACTTTACCTCCACCTCCCACCCCTCCACACACATGTATTTGACAACAACCAAAAAAATCCTTATGGGTCAATAATAGTCACCCTAAGAGGAGTCTAACTTTACACTAATTTTGGCAGCATAAAACCAAATTTCTAGCATTTAAAGGAGAAAATTGATGGCTTTCTTTCAATGAACTATTGTAAAGAAAACAAACTTAAATTTTGATCAGAATCATTTTATTTACTAAGACATTCCAGAGATTTCCCATATAGACTGCACCCAGTTGTCCTCATTATTAATATCTTACATTAGTGTGGTATATTAATAATTCACATATTAACTAAAATCCTTACTTTATTTAGATTTCCTTAGTTTTAATCTAATGCTTTTTTTTTCATTCCAAGATCCCACCCAGGTTACATTAAAATTAGTTGTCATGACAGTTTCTCTGATTTTCCTCATTAAAAAAAATTTTTTTTATTGGAGTATAGTTGATTTACAATGTTGTTTTAATTTCAGGTGTACAGCAAAGTGAATCTGTTATACACATACATATATCCACTCTTTTTTAGATTCTTTTCCCATATAGGCCATTACAGAGTACTGAGTAGAGTTCCCTGTGCTATACAGTAGGCCCTTATTAGTTATCTATTTTATATATAGTCATGTATATATGTCAATCCCAATCTTCCAGCTTGTCCCTCCCCACCTCTTACCCCGATAACCATAGGTTTGTTTTCCATATCTGCAACTCTACTTCTGTTTTGTAGATAAGTTCATTTGTACTCCTTTTTTTTTTTTTTTAAGATTCCACATATAATAATTTTCCTCATTTTTGATGACATTGACAGCGTTGAAGTGTTCTGCAGGATCCGGTCAGGTGTTTTGCAGAATGCTCCTTTATTGGAGTTTGTGGAATGCTTTTCTCATGATTTGAGTGGGCGTGTAGGTTTGGAGGAAGACCCCAGAGGTCCCATTTTCATCACACTATATCAAAAGTACATACTATCAATGTGATTTATCATTGTTGATGTTGACCTTGATCACCTGGCTGACAAGTGTCGTCAGATTTCTCCACTGTAAACTTACCCTTTTTTTTACCTTCTTTTCCATACTGTACTCTTTGGAAGAAAGTACTAGGGGCGGCCCGTACTTACGGAGTAGGGAATTATGTTGCTCCTCATTGAAGGTGGAGCATCTATATAAATTATTTGGAATTTCTCTGCATGAGAGACTTGTCGCTTCTCCCCCATTTATTTATCATTTTTAGCCGTATAAGCACATGACTATTTATTTTATATTTGGGGTTATAATCTAATACTACTTTTAAATTTACATCTACAATTGTTCCAGCTTCAGCCATCGGGAGCTCTTTCAGTTGGCTCCTGTTTTCCTTTGACATACCCCATCCGTGTGTGTGTGTGTCTGTTTAAGCATTTCCTTCATTTCTGGCACTACAAGATGCTCCAGGCTCATCTTGTATGTTTTCACCCCAATCCTAGAATCAGCCCTTTCTCCAAGTGGTTCCTTTTACTGAAGAATGGTATTAGAAACCAAGATCTGAGCACAAAGTGTGCTCATCCCTACAATATTGAGTCTTTTAATCCATGAACACAGAGTATCTTATATTTGTTTAGATCTTTATTTCCTTCATCAGAGTTTTGTAGTTTCACTCATTTAGGTACTGTACATATTTTGTTAGACTTACACCTTTCTTTTTGGTGCTAATGTTTTCTTGAATTTTAAGTTCCAATTGTTCGTTGCTAGTAGATAGGAAATCAATTGACTTTTGTATGTTAACCTTGTCACCTGTGACCTTGCTATAATCACTTATTAATTCTATGAGGGGTTTTTTGGTTGACTTTGGGGGGATGTTTTTCATAGACAATCATGTCACCTGAGAACAGTTTTACTTCTTCCTTTTATTTCCTTTTCTTCTTACTGCACTAGCTCACACTTCCAATATCATGTTAAATATATATGTGTACTGTTTATATTTCATATTCTTTTCTGAGTTGTTACTGCTCTTCAAATCTTTTTTCCAATCACTTTATTTCTGAGTTTTTCTGTTTTATGTTGTTCTATCTCCTAGCATTTAAAAAACTTCTCATTTTGAAATAATGGGTTATAGTTTTCATCTATTTTTCTGCTTCATATTCTCTTTTTTATTATAACAGCTTTAAATAGGATTCAATTACTATTCTTTTCATGGCGTATTTTTAGGCTAAATAAGTTATTCTATATGTGTAGACAGAAGTGGGTAGAATAGCTTTTCTAGCTTCTAGAGCTTCCTTTTCTGATGTTTTCATAAAATCCTGGTCATTTCTTAGCTCTGTCTCCTCTTCTTTTCTCCCACTTTTATCTGGACCTTTTTTCTTTGCCTCTGTTGTCCCTGTCCTGTTCAATTTGGATTCTACTCCCCAAAGTTTCTTCTTAGTGTTGGGCTTTTTTTCAGGTTCATTAAGTTTTGAGAGTTCTTGGACCCTCACACCCCATGAGCACTTCCAGACCTTCCTGTTCATACTTTTGTATTCACTCTGAAATTAGAGTCTGTCAGTTTTACTGCTAATCTCACATCGATCTCCCTTGCTTTTCAGTGAATACCTGTTGGCAGTTTGAAGTCCTCCCATTCTCATGGCCTTCAGCTGCTCTGTTGTCTTCCCACTATTTCCTCTTACACAGATGCTGATACTAAGTTGGTGGTTTGCTCCCACCTGTTCATAGTTTGAGCTTTATAAGGATTCTTTCTTGTTGTAGCCATGATTTGTTCTTGTAATTAGCGTCGTTCTGCTATCCTAGATGTTCTACCTGTTTTATGAAGAGATTCAGACTACAGTCTCCATAGTCATCTTCCTAGAATCTTCAATAACTTAAGAGGGGGGAATAAGGTATTTTTTAAAACACTTAAACTTTTTCTATATTTTTGAAGGCAATCCAAATGCAAGTTGAAATGATTATAGGTGATAGGTTGATTTTAGATACCTTTCACATCATTTAAAAGAAATTAGGTTCTTTTTGGCTTTCTTAGCCTCAGATTAATTACCCACAAATGTAACTCTATTCCCAGACCTCCTCAACCTACTGAAGAGTACTCTCAGACTTAATAAAACATCAGAACTCGGCTTAAAATAACTTGTGATGACTGCCCTATGTTTTCAGGCCAAGCATCGTAGAGGATCTCATAATTTTATTTATTACCATATTTTTGTGTCCTAAAATTCTGTTTTTATCTGTACTACAATCTACAGTCCAATTTAACAAACTGGCTGCCAATTGTCTGAATGTGGTCCAAGACATGTTTTGTTTAGCCTGCTCAGTACTTAAAAACAAACAAAATAGTTGCCAACACTTAAAAATCAGATTTCACGTAAAAATCCAGATTTCCGGCTGCTGTTTAAAAAAATTGAGATCTGGGCTTCCCTGGTGGCGCAGTGGTTGAGAGTCCACCTGCTGATGCAGGGGACATGGGTTCGTGCCCCGGTCCGGGAAGATCCCACATGCCATGGAGCGGCTGGGCCCGTGAGCCATGGCTGCTGAGCGTGCGCATCTGGAGCCTGTGCTCCGCAGCAGGAGAGGCCACAACAGTGAGAGGCCCGTGTACCGCAAAAAAAAAAAAAAAAAAAAAAGAAAAAAAAATTAAACACGAATTTTACAAATCAATGAAAATAAGATTATTTCATATTATGATTTTTACCTTCCTGTATTTTCTGAATGCTTTCTATATCTTTGGTTAAACTGTCCATTTTTTGCTGGTACTTGGTTTGGATTGATACTAGAATCATTTTAAATTTCACACCCTATGATTATAAAGTTGAATAGCTATGTCAAAAGAAAACATTGACCCCACTGTTAAAATATGAGGGTTTTTAAAGTAACTTAACATTTTTGTTTTAAATATCTAAGGATATCAGGTATTAACGCTGAAAAATATATATAATTATTCATAAAACAGATCCCTGAGGGGCAACTGAACAGCTGCTGAAAGTTCTGGCACATCACTATGGCCAGCCTGAGTTTAATGACCTACATGTGAAGGGCTACATATCCAATTACTAATCCTCCCTCAGCTACTCGTTGGCCTGATATGGAGGCAGCTGAAAAAAGATGCCCTACTAACAGATCAGAAATGGATCCAGACTTCTCTGCCAATGCTTAGTTAAAAGATCTTTTGGACTGGAGATAATGAAGAAGCAGACATGGCTTACAACCATGTTACAGCTGACATAGTTTTTCAAGTAAAATTTGATGGTTTAAAGCAAGAGTGACTTCCGTTTTGTAACTAAATTTAGAGAAATTTCAATTCTTTAAGAAAACTCAAATTCAGAATTTAATTTTCTATTCACTGAAACCTTTAAACATGTTAAAATGTTTTCAAATATCAAGAATAATTTACTTCAGAGTTCTTTCCATACTGAGATGGCAGTCTTCTATTCATTGAGTCAAACAACATTCTTCTATTCAAATTCTGCAATAATCACCTTTTAGAAGTAGGACCAGGGACTTCCCCGGTGGTCCACTGGCTAAGACTCTGCCCTTCCACTGCAGGGTCCGAGGGTTCGATGCCTGGTTGAGGAACTAGGCTCCCACATGCAGCAAGGCGCAGCCAAAAAAATAAATAAACAAAACAAAACAAAACAAAGGAGGACCAAATTAAAAACTAAATAGAAAATGACAATCTACTGGATTATGTTTCAGCCCTCCCTCAGTTGACTTGATCTATATATAGCAAAAAGATTACATAAGGTCAGGTATTATAAACAATGAAATGTCACCTGACGTTTTGCAAAATAGCATATGTAAAACCGCTCAAGAAATGAATGGAGAGTGAGACTTGCGGTTGTAAGCAAGAAAAAGCTTAACCATTCCAGGTTTACACGCATCTTATTGGGAGTTTGACTCACTTTTAAAATTTGATTTTCCATTTGAGTTGTGTAAAATCATGTGCTACTAACAAGCTTCTTCTGGATTAGTTACAAATAGTTTAGGCAAGAGATGCTTTCATCTCCAACACGGAAGAATTAAGAGCCCTTCAACGGTATTTCGCACTTGTAATTTTTAAGAGTAGGAATGTCTTAACATCCCCCGCCATCCCCACAGAAATATGAGTGAATATATGCCGCAGGTATAACCTTGCCTTGAAGTGGAAAAACAGACATCACGCAACTACCTCCCACTCCAGAAACCCTAACTCCAGACCCCGCCCCACATAAAGTCCCGCCCCTTTCTCCGACTGCGGCTACGGAGTTGGCGCAGTTAGCTGACGTAAGACGTAACCTCCGTAGCCTCCTACGCGTAGCTACCGTGTCTGCCTCTGGGAGTTGAAGTTTCCGAAAGAGGACCTTCTGCAGTGGTAAAGACCACTACAAAAAGCTTTCTGTGCGGGCTCTCAGGTTCCGCGACAACTCCTCCGTTCGGTAAGTCTCTTGGCATGGACGCTATCGCTCGCCTACCCCTTGATATTATCCGAGCGCAAAAGGAGCGCGCAGCACTGCTGCCTTCCACTAGCAATAGGGCTTCCGAGGGAGAGGGGAGTGGGACACGGGAAGCAGCAACCGAGACCCAGCTTCCGAAGGAAGTGATGTCAGAGAGCGCGCCCCCTCGCCTTGCCAAACAGATTTTTGATTCGTCGGCTACAGTTTAATCCCGCCTCCGGAATGCGTCCGCCCTCGGGCGGCCTGTAGGGAAGAGTGGGGCGCGGCTCTGTCCACAAGCGTCGGGGCTGTCGCTGTCGACGTTTGCTTGCGGGTAGCGATACGGTCCCTAGCATGTGAAGGGTGTGCGCTTCCAAAGAATGAAGGGAGAGGGAAATCTGGAGTTTGAAGGGCCGGAAAACGAGTTGTGGTTCTGCCACTTGGTGGCTAGAGAGCGTGAGCATGTCGCTTCACCTCTTTAAACCTGCCTTACCTCAGTTTTCCAAAGACGTCGCTGAGCGCTCTGAAATGTGGGGAGAGGCCAGGGCGAGGTTGCTGCAGGTCCTGTCAGCCCCACGGTGGTGAGCTGAGGACGATTTTAAGAAGTCCGTGGTGTTACTGGATTTCACTGAAATATTTTGTGTTAAAATTCGGGACTTTTTCTAGAGATATAAAGAGGATAGCGACAGAAGACTTTCTCACTTTATTTTTCTTTGTTTTAAATCTTGCCCCGTCTCCCCAGCCCGGCCCAGCCCAGCCCTCTCTGCCTAAGGGCCTCATAGCTGAACCGAGCTATGCACATTTGGCCCGCGCGTTTTAAAAAGGGTATTCTTTATCACCGTCAGGTCATTTAATTCCATTTTGCAGTTATTCCGACATTCATTTGGATCTTTCTGTAAGGGAGGCTGTGTCATAAATTATGAAGACTTTAGCCCAATCAATAAAACCATGAATTTTTTTTTTTTTTTTTTACTTTTGGCCGGTCACTCATTATGATGTATGTCCTCCTTGCCGGCAGTTGTGCTAAGAAGTGGGAATACAAGGACGATTGAGATAACTATTTTTTAATGTATTTATCCCATACCAAATTGCCTTAGTCATCCTTATCCAGTTGTTAATTTTATAAGACCATCAGATAACCTGGATCTGCAACTAAATGAAACATTTTTGAAAAATTCAATGCCCCGGTAAACTAAATTTCACGCAATTATTTCTATAATTGCTACAAAATTTGTTGAACGTGGTGAATGAATGAAAATGAGCTGTGAGTATCACTGCATGTGAGGGAGGAATGCAAAACTCCATGGAGTTTATACTTTGCTTAACAGGTTAATCCAAACAAGCGAGTACATAGTGAAATGCTTATTGTATGTTGTAGGCAGTAGGAGTTGGTACGTATCTTTGTATGTAAAGTATGTTGCAAGCAATAATTTATAGGATCTCAAGCTAGCATCATTTTTGTTGTGCAATGTGCAATGTATCTAGCTTATTCAAAGCTTAAAAAAATTCTCTCACTACAGTGCATTTTCTTAATTGGGAATAACTTTAAAAATAGTAGTGATAATGATGTTGACTAGCTCATGACCTTTTGTATTTGATAGGCTGTTTAAAAACATTAGTATGCAATGATAAGCAAATTAGATTTAACTTAGACTTCTTAGATAGGAAAGGCGAAAGCTCCCCCTGGTGTGCATAAGCTGTAAAACATTGCTATACTTTTCTAAAATTTTCACATGATAAAGCAAATCAACACTTGCAGTTTGGAACAGAGTAGAGAACTAGCAAAAAATGCCACTGATAATAGAAATATTCTCTCTTAGAATATTAATCACTGTTTCATGAAGAAAGCAATTTGTTTCCTCTGAATTTTAATTGTGCCTTTAAGTTTGCACATTTAGCTTAATGGGCAGGTTTAGCTTATGTTTTCTCCACCCTATATTGGTTTGAATACATTTATTGCCCATTTTTATTAACGTACTATCTATGGAAAGGAAATAAAATTGATCCTAGGGGTCACAATATATAGTTAAATTTTTTCTTCTGATCTTTTCAGGCTTACTGTGTTTCTCCTGTCTCCTGTTCCTTAAATTGAATGCTAACCTTATTTTCCAGATTAAAAAAAAAAAATTAGTGAATGCACTCAAGGTTATACATTTACCCTCATTTACCTTTTTGGCCTGTAGTTCTCTCATCCTGTTATTTGTATCTAAATGCTCGGACATACTATTTTTTCGTTCTATTTTTCTGTCTGAATTCTGAGTTAGATTCTGAGGATGTCTTCTAATTCATCAGTTACCTCTTGGACTCCAGGTAATCTGGAGTTTGTCTCATACGTTGAAATTTTTATATCTTCATTTCCTGGTTTCCAAATTGGTTCTTTTTTACACATTCTTGTTTTCCTATTTTTATGCCTGCTTTTGTGTCCCAATTTCCTGTTTTGTTTTTATGGTTATTACTCTTCATGAGCTCTGAAAGATTTCAGCCAAACTTATTTTAAAGTCATTTTCACATTGCTCTATTCAATTTTTATAGAGTGAATTTATCTCCTGCTTGTTGATTTAGCTGGAGTTTTTTTTCATCATTTCTGTCCTTTTGTAATTTTGCTTTGCAGACTCATCTTGAATGGAATTATAACTTTCCTCTCCAAACTACTGATTTTGTGGTTTCTCCCACCCATGACCCTTTTCAGTGCTTCAGCCCACAGCAGAGCTTATATATGTGGTTCAGAATTCTAATCATGTAATAATATAAGTTCATATGTCACCTCATGCTGGACCCAGACCCAAGAGGCTGTGTCTGTTTCCTTCAGGTTTCCCCCAAGTAGTCAGTTTTGTATAAGCTATAGTCTATAATTTTATCTGTTTTCAGGCTTTTTTCATGGAAAGAGGAGCCCCACCCCTAACACTAGTTTAAGGGTTCGTCTTAAACTGTCTCCCATCTTTCTCTCTCTTGTATTCTTCTTCTCTTTACTTTAAAGCTAGGAAAACTTCTAGCTGCCTTTACACAGAAGACCCAGTTCTTAACCTGGATTTTGAGAGAGGCTGTACCTTTTTTGTTTCCCCTTTTTATATTTTATCTACTGTTGTCATATGTTTCAAGATTGGGAGTCAGAGTGCATCAAAACATGAACTTTTGGCAATGATCTCTAGGAAGTCTGTCCCAATTTTTTTGGTGCAGAGGCATAAGAATAGAACTGGAGCTATTTTTTTCTCCTTATGTTTCAGTGACACAGGTCTTTTCAGAGCCCTCCAACAGCAGGGTTAAAGCAACACAACCCTTTAACATTCTTTGGAAACCCTCATTTTCTAAATAAGACTTTGGATTTCTGGGAGATGGTAGAGTTTGATGTGGGTTGGAATCTTAGCTCCATCACTTCATTTGTCTATTCATTCAAGTATTTTGAGGACCTACTTTGTGTGACATTTGCTCTAGGTGCCTTGTTTCTTAGGAATTATTTAATAGCTTTCTAACTTTGGGCAAGTTCTTTAACCTTTGTACCTCTTCCTTTGCAAAGTAGGTATATACTATCTACTTCATAGGGTTTTTATGGAGAGTAAATTAGATAATATTTTTTATTAAGCATAATAAGAATTAATGTTTGCTCTATTTTCATTACTTTAAAAAGTCCTTTGTAATATCATATTCACTCATTTGTTTATTCTACCAGTGTATAATAAGCATCTACGAAGTGCCAAGCACTGTATTAGTATTGGCAATATAATGTTGGGCAAAATCAGACTTATCCCTTACCCAGTGGAGTTTCCAGTGTAGAGTCAAAGTTGAGTTGTTATTTCTAGGAGATGTTCTCCCTAAGGAGAATTGTTTGGTTGGTGGCGTAAGGAAAACTTGTGAATTCTTACTTGTATTACTAAATGATTTTTTTCCACTCTTAGTAATTTTGTGACCTAGTAAAATGCCAGGGCTTTTGCTCCGCCCCTAAAGCACGCATCTTAAAATTTCTTGTCTTTCAGTCAAAATTCAGTAAACTTTCTAAATTTGCTTTGGTTATCCCCATATGTCCTGTTATATCATTGCACTTTTAAAGAAAGCAAGAACCATATAATAAAACTACTGCTGAAATTATGTTCTGCAAAGGTTTTTTCCTTCCATTATCTGAATTGTGGGGATTGTTCTTTTTTCTTTTAGATGTTAGCTTCTCTGCACAGACTTGTTAGCTATCTCTGTAAGAGGGAAGAATCACGTATTTTTCTATAAGGCCAATAGAACATTTGCAAGCTTCATGCTTAGTCTTTGGTAGGGATAAATAACATACATTCTTAAGCTTTGATGTTAAGAATCAATTAAAGAGAAAAGATATCTCATATTTCTAGCCCTTTCTGTAATCTGAAAGCAAGTTCAGTTTTAGGCAATGGATATGAAGATGTGGGTGTTTAAATCCAAATAAAGATGTTTGACTTGGCCCTAAGTATTCCACAGCTGATTACAGAGTCAACTTACGTATTTTGTTTTTCAGCTGTGACTTAAGTGGAAAATTGACAATTACATATTTACAATGAAATATATTGGGGTGGGGGCAACCAAAGTTGTTCTCTGCACTGGCCAAAAGATAGAAATATATAGCATGTCTGTTGTCAAAACCCAATTGTTGAGGGTACGCCCAGATAGTGAAAGTAATATTTTTCTTGTATGGACAGCATTAAAGAAAAGTACAAAAAGGTGTCTTCCATCTCTTTTAAAAAATAGTATATATTTTTTATAAAACTATATTTTCATTATATAAAATTTTAAAAATGCAGAAAGCCATGGGTGGGTCAGAATTAAAACGTGTGTATGTATTTTTTAAAACAAAATTGGACATTATTGTTTTTTGCTTTGATTTTCTCATTTAACATAACCATTTCCCTTTATCATTAAATAATTTTGGGAAACATGATTTTTATTGGCTGCTTAGTATTCCAAGCCAGTGTTATCGATGACCTTTAATTTATTTTTAGTCCCCATTTGCTGACATTCAAGTAGTTTCTAATTTTTTATTGTTAAAAATAACAACAGTACATATATCCTTTTGCATTAATTTTGTGTGTATTTCTAATTAATTTACAGGAATTTATTCTAAGGAAATAAATTACTATGTGAAAGAGTATCACCACCATTTTAAAGCTCTTCAAACATTATAGGTCTGAGTAATTTTCTGGAAAAATTGTGCCATGGCCACCAGTACTGTATGAAAATATCCTATTTCATCAAATGATCTTTGCCAGTAAATGACAATTAATTGCCCAAATTTGCATTTTTATTCATTACTAATATGGTTTAATTTTAATCACATCCTTCAGTTTTTTTTCTTACTTTTTTTGTGTTTGTAAGTCATCTGTTCATTTCAAAGTTGCTTTTCAATTTTTCAGAGGCATCAAATAATGTCATCTGAAATATTGCCAGCATTTAGTGAGACTTCTAATGTTGAAAGAAAGCAAGACTTAAATGAAGACCAAGAGGAGAATCAGAAACCAGGATTAGGTGAAGGGTTTGAACCAATATCTAAACGGCAAATGAAGAAGCTAATGAAACAGAAACAATGGGAAGAACAAAGAGAACTCCGCAAGTATGTATCAGAATGCATGTATTCTACCTCTATTCACTGGGGTATATTCCAATATACCCCTATTGGAATGTTGGACCTTGCAATAGCCCTTTGACATATTAAAAATAATTGTGTTAATTAAAATTCGCGTCTACATATTGTTAGCTAACATTGTCAATTGGCTACTAAAACTGAATGTGTTTTATTTTTTTAGCAGTGTTGATGAATTTACACTGTACACTTTTCTCACCCAGAACCTATTGTGAGTAGGAGCACAATTTCTAAAATAACTGATTTACAAAAGGGATATAGTTAGCATCCATGTCCTAGATATGGAACAAAAATAACCACCTCAGAAAGATCAAATTTGGGCCTAACATTAATTTTGCTAGAAGAACTATTGCAGGTTTTGGTGAGAGCAGTTATGCTGAAGCTGTCACTGTATAAAGACAGAATTTACTAGAAGAAAATATTGTTGATGCAGATGAGAGAAAAAAATATGACTTTTATTTCACAAACAGTTTTACTTTTAAATAGGAATAGTTTTTAAAAAACCATTTTATTTTTATTGAGGTATAGTTAATTTACAACGTTGTGTTAGCTTCAGGTGTACAGCGAAGTGATTCAGTTATATATATATGTATAAGTATGTACATATATATATATTCTTTTTCAGATTCTTTTCCATTATAGGTTATTACAAGACACAGAACATAGTGTCTTGTAATAACCCTACGCTATACAGTAGGTCCTTGTTTATTTTATACATAAGTAGTATGTATATGTTAATCCCAAACTCCTAATTTATCTCCCCACTCCCCTGCTATCCACTCTCATAACCATAAGTTTGTTTTCTATGTCTCTGAGTCTACTTCTGTTTTGTAAATAAGTTCATTTGTGTCATTTTTTTAGATTCCACATATAACTGATATCATAAGATATTTGCCTTTCTCTGACTCACTTCACTTAATATCATAATCTCTAGGTCCATCCATGTTGCTGCAAATGGCAATATTTCATTCTTGTTTATAGCTGAGTAATTTTCCATTGTATATATATACCACATCTTCTTTATCCATTCATCTGTCGATGAACATTTAGGTTGCTTCTGTGTCTTGGCTATTGTAAATAGTGCTGCTATGAACATTGAGGTGCATGTATCTTTTCGAATTAGAGCTTCCTCCAGATATGTGCCCAGGAATGGGATTGCTGGACCATATGGTAACACTATTTTTAGTTTTTTAAGGAGCCCCATACTGTTTTCCATAGTAGCTACACCAATTTACATTCCCACCAACAGTGTAAGAGAGTTTCCTTTTCTCCACACCCTCTCCAGCTTTTGTTTTTTGTAGACTTCTTAATGATGACCATTCTAACTGGTGTAGGGTGATACCTCATTGTAGTTTTGATTTGCATTTCTCTAATAATTAGTGGCACTGAGCTTCTTTTCCTGTGCCTCTTGGCCGTTGCGGACCACAGGCTCCAGATGCGCAGGCTCAGCGGCGATGGCTCACGGGCCCAGCCACTCTGCGGCATGTGGAATCTTCCCAGACCGGGGCACAAACCCGTGTCCCCTGCATCGGCAGGCGGACTTTCAACCACTGCGCCACCAGGGAAGCCCCTGTCCATTTTTTGATTGGGTTGTTTGGTTTTTTTTGATATTAAGCTGTATGAGCTTTTTGTTTATTTTGGAAATTAATCCCTTGTCAGTTGCATCATTTGAAAATATTTTCTCCCACTCCATAAGTTATCTTTTTATTTTGTTGATGGTTTCCTTTGCTGTGCAAAAGTTAGGTCCCATTTGTTTATTTTTGTTTTTATTTCCATTACTTGAGGAGATGGATCCAAAAAAAATATTCCTTCTATTTATATCAGAGTGTTTTGCCTGTATTTTCCTCTGGGAGTTTTATAGTATCTGGTCTTACATTTAGGTATTTAATCCATTTTGAATTTATTTTTGTATATGGTGTTAGAGAATGTTCTAATTTCATTCTTTTCCATGTAGCTGTCCAGTTTTCCCAGCACCACTTATTGAAGAGACCATCTTTTCTCCATTGTATATTCTTGCCATCTTTGTCATAGATTAGGTGACCATAGGTGCATGGGTTTATCTCTGGACTTTCTCTCCTGTTCCATTAATCTATATTTTTATTTTTGTGCCAGTACCGTACTGTTTTCATGACTGTAGTTTTGTAGTATAGTCTGAAGTCAGTGAGGATGATTCCTCCAGCTTCATTCTTTTTTCTCAAGATTATTTTGGCTATTCAGGGTCTTTTGTGTTTCCATACAAATTAAAACAATTTTTCTCTAGTTCTGTGAAAAATGCCATTGATAATTTGATAAGGATTGCACTGAATCTGTAGATTGCTTGGGTAGTATGGTCATTTTAACAATATTGATTCTTCCAATCCAAGAATGAGGTATCTTTGCATCTGTTTGTGTCATCTTCAGTTTCTTTCATCAGTGTCTTAGAGTTTTCAGAGTACAGGTCTTTTGCCTCCTTAGGTAGGTTTATTCCTAGGTATTTTATTCTTTTTGATGAGATGGTAAATGGGATTGTTTCCTTAATTTCTCTTTCTGATATTTCATTCTTAGTGTATAGAAATGCAACAGATTTCTGTGTATTAATTTTGTATCCTGCAACTTTACTGAATTCATTGTTGAGCTTTAGTAGTTTTCTGGTAGCACTTTAGGATTTTCTATGTATACAGAATTATGTCATCTGCAAAGAGTGACAGTTTTACTTGTTCTTTTCCAATTTGGATTCCTTTTATTTCTTTCTTTTTCTTTCTGCCTGCCGTGGCTTCGACTTCCAAAACTATATTGGATAAAAATTTTACTTCTTTTTATATGGTTATAAATGTAACTCAAAAATCATGTAGGAGAAGAATGATAAAAGTAAAATTTATCATAACTCTCAAACTCAGTATTTTAAAAGTTTTGTAAGTATGTTTAACGTGCTACCAATAGTAAATAAAATTATTAGTATAGTTCGAATTTGTGTAAAAAGTACTATACTGTTTTTGCAAACTCATTTATTATGTAAAGCTTTTAGATAGATTATATATAATTGCTGATATCTGACTTTTTTTTTTTTTTTTTTTTTTGCGGTACGTGGGCCTCTCACTGTTGCGGCCTCTCCCGTTGCGGAGCACAGGCTCCGGACGTGCAGGCCCAGCGGCCATGGCTCACGGGCCCAGCCGCTCTGCGGCATGTGGGATCCTCCCAGACCGGGGCATGAACCCATGTCCCCTGCATTGGCAGGCAGACTCTCAACCACTGCGCCACCAGGGAAGCCCTCTGACAATTTTTGATCCGTGGAAGTGGCAATTTTGTTATGGTTTAGTCTGCTAATTTTTAAAAGTACTTGTTTCTTTGTCTATTTAGAAAAGTATTGTAAATGTATGAATATACAAATAACGAAAAGTTATTTTCAATTACTAATTTTAGACAAAAGCGGAAGGAAAAACGCAAGAGAAAGCAATTAGAGCGACAGTGTCAACTGGAATCAAACTCAGAAGGAAGTGACAGAAAACGTATTCGAAGAGACGTTGTTTACAGCCCACTCCGCCTTATCATTGACTGCAGTTTTGATAGCTTGATGGTATTAAAGGTATCATGAATCATTGTCAGAAAAATCCTGTAACTGAACTAGGCTGAATAATTTTTGCTTTAATATGTAATATGACTTTGATATAATTTTATGTACTAAAATGCATCTCTTTTTTTCTTTTTAATTGTGGTAAAATACATGTAATATAAAATTTACCATCTTAACCATTTTTAAGTGGACAGTTCAGTAGTGCTAATTACATTCATGTTGTTGTGCAGCCAGTCTCCAGAAGTCTTTTCATCTTGAAAAACTAAAACTCTATCCCCACTGAATGAACAACCATTTCCATTCCCCCTCCCTCAGCCCTTGGCACCACCATTCTACTTTCTGTCTCTATGAATTTGACTACTCGGTGTACCTTATGTAAGTGGAATCCTACAGTATTTGTCCTTTTGTGACTGGTTTATTTCACTGAGCATTATGTCTTGAAGGTTTACCTACATTGTAGTGTGTGTCAGAATTCCCTTATGTTTTAAGGCAGAATAATATTCTAGTGTATGTATAGACCACGTTTTGTTTATTCATTCATCTGGTGTCCATCAACATTTGTGTTGCTTCCACCTCTTGGCTATTTTGTTCTTTTTGTGTGTGTGTTTAAAATTTATTTTATTGAAGTATAGTTGATTTACAGTGCTGTCTTAGTTTCTGCTGGGCAGTGAAGTGACTCAGTTATACATTTATACATATTCTTTTCCATTATGGTTTATTACAGGATATTGAATATTGTTCCCTGTGCTATACAGTAGGACCTTGTTGTTTATCCATTCTATGTATAATAGTTTGCATCTGCTAATCCCAGACCCCCAATCCATCTGTCCCCCACCGCTCCTCCCCTTTGGCAACCAAAAGTCTGTTCTCTGTGTCTGTGAGTCTGTTTCTGTTTCATGGATAAGTTCATTTATGTCATATTTTTAGATTCTACATGTAAGTGACATCATACAGTGTTTGTCTTTCTCTCTCTGACTAACTTCACTTAGTATGATAATCTCTAAGTCCATCCATGTTGCTGCAAATGGCATTATTTCATTCTTTTTTATGGCTATAATCTCTAAGTCCATCCATGTTGCTGCAAATGGCATTATTTCATTCTTTTTTATGGCTAAGTAGTATTCCACTGTATAAATATATCACATCTTCTTTATCTGTTCACCTGTTGATGGACATTTAGGTTGCTTCCATGTCTTGGCTGTTGTAAATAGTGCTCCTATGAACATAGGGTGCATGTTTTGTTTCGAATTATAGTTTTCTCTGGATATATGCCCAGGAATGGGACTGCTGGATCATATGGCAACTCTATTTTTAGTTTTTTGAGGAACCTCCATACTGTTCTCCATAGTGGCTGTACCAATTTACATTCCCACCAACAGTATAGGAGGGTTCCCTTTTCTCCACACCCTCTCCAGCATTTATTATTTGTAGATTTTTTGATGATGGCTATTCTGACTGATGTGAGGTGATATCTCACTGTAGTTTTGATTTGCATTTCTCTAATAATTAGCGATATTGAGCATCTTTTCATGTGCTTTTTAGCCATCTGTATGTCTTTGGAGAAATGTCTGTTTAGGTCTTCTGCCCATTTTTTGATTGGGTTTTTTTTTATATTAAGGTGTATGAGCTTTTTGTTTATTTTGGAAATTAAGCCCTGGTTGGTCGCATCATTTGCAAATATTTTCTCCCAGTCCATACATTGTATTTTCATTTTCTTCATGGCATCCTTTGCTGTGCAAAAGGTTATAAGTTTGATTAGGTCTCAATTGTTTATTTTCACTTTTATTTCTATTGCCTTGGGAGACTGACCTAAGAAAACATAGGTAGGATTTATGTCACAGAATGTTTTGCCTATATTCTCTTCTAAGAGTTTTATGATGTCATGTTTTGTATTTAAGTCTCTAAGACATTTTGAGTTTATTTTTGTGTATGGTGTGAGGGTGTGTTCTAACTTCACTGATTTACATGCAGCTGTACAACTTTCCCAGCACCACTTGGTGAAAAGACTTTGTTTTCCCATTGTATATTTTTGCCTCCTTTGTTGAAGATTAATTGACCATAGTTGCATGGGTTTATTTCTGGGCTCTCTATTCTGTTCCAGTGACCCATATGTCTGTTTTTGTGCCACTACCAAACTGTTTTGATTCCTGTAGTTTTGTAGTATTGTCTGAAGTCTGGGAGGGTTATGCTTCCAGTTTTGTTCTTTTCCTCAGGATTGCTTTGCAAATTCTGGATCTTTTATGGTTCCATATAAATTTTAGGATTATTTGTTCTAGTTCTGTGAAAAATATCATGGGTGATTTGATAGGGATCACATTAAGTCTGTAGATTGCTTTGGGTAGTATAGCCATTTTAACAATATTAATTCTTCCAAGCCAAGAGCATGGGATATCTTTCCATTTCTTTGAATCATCTTCAGTTTCCTCAGTTTCCTTTATTGATGTTTTATAGTTCTCAGCATATAAGTTTTTTACTTCCTTGGTCAGGTTTATTCCTAAGTATTTTTTTTTTTGGTTGCAATTTTAAAAGGGATTCTGTTTTTACATTCCCTTTCTGAAATTTATGGTTAATGTAAAGAAATGCAACTGATTTCTGTATGTTAATCTTGTATCCTGCTACCTTGCTGAATTCATTTATCAGTTCTAGTAGATTTTGTGTGGAGTCTTTAGGGTTTTCTATATATAGTATCATGTCATCTGAATATAATGACAATTTTATCTCTTCCTTTCCAATTTGGATACCTTTTATTTTTTTTGTCTGATTGCTGTGGCTAGGATTTCCAATACTATGTTGAATAGAAGTGATGAGAGTGGGCATCCTTGTCTTCTTCCAGTTTATAGCAGGAAGGCTTTCAGCTTTTCACCAGTGAGTATTATATTGGCTGTGGGTTTGTCATAAATAGCTTTCATTATGTTGAAATATGTTCCCTCTATACTCACTTTCATAAGAGTTTTTATCATGAATGGATGTTGAATTTTATCAAATGCTTTTTCTGCATCTATTGAGATATCATGTGTTTTTTGTCTTTTCTTTTGTTGGTGTGGTGTATCATATTGATTGATTTGCATATGTTGAACCATCCTTGTGACCCTGGGATGAATCCCACTTGGTTATGGTGTATGATCTTTTTTATGTGTTCTTGGATTCAGTTTGCTAATATTTTGTTGAGAATTGTTGCATCTATTTTCATCAGAGACACTGGCCTGTAATTTTCTTGTTATGGTTTGTCTGGTTTTGGTATCAGGGTGAAAATGGCTTCATAGAGTGTCTTTGGGAATGTTCCCTCCTCTTCAGGCTTTTGAAAGAGTTTGAGAAGGATTGATATAAGTTCTTCCTTGTATGTTTGGTTGTTATTTAAGTCTAACTGTTCTATTTTATCATTTATGATATCTGTTGCCTTACTGATTTTCTGTCTAGAAGATCTGTCCATTGCTGTGAGTAGGGTGTTAAAGTCTCCTACTATTACTGTTTTACCATCAGTTTCTCCCTTAATGTCCATTAGTATTTATTTTATGTATTTGGGTGCTCCTATGTTGGGTGCATATATGTTGAGGAATGTAATATCATCTTCTTATATTGATCCTCTCATCATTGTATAGTGTCCTTCTTTATCTTTCTTTATGGCCTTTGTTTTAAAGTCTATTTTGTCTGATATGAGTATTGCAACCCCCACTTTCTTGTCATTTCCGTTTGTATGAAATATCTTTCTCTATCCCCTCACATCAGTCTTTTTGTGTCTTTTGCCCTAAAGTGGGTCTCTTGTACGCAGCATATTGTAGGCGCTTGCTTTTTTATCCAATCTGCCACTTTAGGTCTTTTGATAGGAGCACATTGACATTTGAGGTAATTATTGATAGGTATGTATTTATTGCCATTTTAAACCTTGTTTTCCACTTGATTTTGTATTTCTTCTTTGTTTATTTTTCCTTTTTGTATTTCCTTTTGTGATGTGATTTTTTTTTTGTATTATGCTTGTGTTCTTTTTGTTTTCTTGTGAATCTGTTTTTGATTTGTGGTTACCCTGTTGTTCAAGTATGTTAACCCCTTCCTATATCTACTGCCTTTAAACTGGTAGTCATATAGGCTAAAACACATTAAAAAAAAAAAACCTACATTTTGTTACTCTCCTCCCCCACATTTTATGATTTCGATGTCCTCTTACATATTCATGTTCATCCTTTTGATGTTTATTGTGGTTATCTTGCTTTCACAGAAATTTTTTCTTTCTTTCTTTTTTTTTTAATCTGTATACTGGCTTATTTAAGTGATTTACTTTCCAATTGTGATTTTCTCTTTCGTATAGATTCTTACTTCTCTATTTAGACAAGACCTTCTAATATTTCTTTAAGGATATATTTAGTATTGCTTTTTTCTTTTAGTTTTTGCTTGTCTGAGAAATTCTTTCTCTCTCTTTCTATTCTAAATGATAATCTTGCTGGGTAGAGTATCCTAGGTTGCAGATTTTTCCCTCTCAGGACTTTGAATGTATCTTGCCATTCCCTTCTGGCCTGGAACATATTTGTAGAGAAATTAGCTGATAGCCTAATGGGGGGTTCCCTTGTAATTAACTCTTTTTTTTTCTCTTGCTGCCTTTAGAATACTTTCTTTATCTTTTACTTTTGCCATTTTTTTTTTTTTTTTTGCTGTACGCGGGCCTCTCACTGTTGCGGCCTCTCCCGCCGTGGAGCACAGGCTCCGGACGCGCAGGCCCAGCAGCCATGGCCCACGGGCCCAGCCGCTCCGCGGCACGTGGGATCCTCCCGGACCGGGGCACGAACCCGTGTCCCCTGCATCGGCAGGCGGACTCTCAACCACTGCGCCACCAGGGAAGCCCGCCATTTTTTAATTATAATACATCTTGGTGTAAGTCTGTTTGGGTTCATTTGTTTGGGACACTCTGTGCTTTCTGTATCTGTATAACTGTTTACTTCTTTAGGTTTGGGGAGTTTTCAGCCATAATTCCTTCAAATATATTTTCGATTCCCTTTTCTCTTTCTTCTCCTTCTGGGATCCCTATTATGTGTAGATTGGCCTGCTTTATTTTACCCCATACATCTTATATTGCTTTAATTTTTTTCACTTGGCTTTCTGTTTGCTGTTCTGATTGTGTGATTTCCATTAGTCTGTCTTCCACATCGCTTATTTGTTCTTCTGCATTATTCAATTTGCTGTTCGTTGACTTTAGCTCAGCTTTTGTCTCAGCAAATGAGTTTTCTAATTTTTCTTGTCTCCTGTTTATATTTCCTAGTTCCTTTTCCTGGTAATCTGCATTTCTGTCAATAGCCTTTCTTACTTCCTTCAGTATTTTCATTATCTCCTTTTTGAACTTGATGTCTGTTAGACTGAAGGAGTCTGTTTCATTGTCTTTGATTGGCAATTTCTTGATCTTTTCATTGGGAGTGGTTCCTCTGTTTTCTTCATTTTACTTATAGTTCTCTTACTCCATGAGTTTAGGAGAAACAATTGTTTCCTAAATAGTTGGAGATATTTTTATGTGGGAATGTCCCTGTGTAGCCTGCATGGGTTTAATATTTTTGGTGAGAGAGCTGTTTTTTGTATGGATACCTGCTGTTGTCTCCTCGATAGGGGGTGTGACTGGGGTTGTGGTGGCCAGAGCCTGCACTGAATATTGAGCAGGGCCTCCTCTTTGCTCTGTGGTTGTCACAGCCCTATTGGAGGCAAGGTCTGTTCCCCAGTTGGAGTAGAAGCCCCTAGATCCATTTCTGAGCTGTAGTGTGAGGTAAGCAGTATTGGAGCACTCCCACTGGGAGAGGAGCCACTGAGTATTCCTCTGCCAGAGCTGTCCGCTGAGAAGTGTGCTCTGTCGTGTCATCTGTCACCCGTTGTGCAGGCTCACAAAGTACACTGTTGTGGGCACTGCCCTCAGCCTCACCTCAACCATGGGAATGCAGGCAATTGGCCCTGTTGTTCCTCGGGTGCTGGGTTCACAAAGCCACCAGCGCAGATCCGCTGGCCCAGATCCACTGAATTCAGGTACCAGGACCGCAGTAGTTGCATACCTGAACCTGCCGTGGGAGCTATGGATGGAGCCCAGACCCCGGCCCAACTCCATATGCACACACCCACAAAGCCCACAGCTGCTAAGGCCAGAACCGCCCCAGCCATGGGAGCTCCTGTAGCCCACTTGGATGTTCCGCAGGAACTGAGTTTACAAAGCTGGCAGCAGTGGCCTAAACCCACAGATCGCACAGCCACAGGGAGAGGGCTCAGATATCAGCCCTGCTTCGTAAGTCACACGGCCCCTGGGGATCAGCTCTGATTTCAGCCCCGCCTCTGTGTGTGGACAACTTGCTGGCACTTGCGTGCTCCCAGAGCTCATGGAGGCAGCACTGAGCCTGATGAGAGCTCACTGAGAAAGAAGGAGCTTTAGCAGGCACTGCCCCTTACCAGTGGGGTTTCAGTGGCAGCAGCACACCTGCTGTGAGTGCGCCAAGAGTGAGGCTGCTATGGCGGACCTGCCCTTCCCTTTGTGCACCCCTTAACAATGGTGCTTCACTTCTGTGGCAGGCCCGAGCCACAGTCCAGCCCCTTCAGGCTGTCTCCGTGCAGCCAACCCCAGTCTTCTCCCTGGGTCTGTCCTCTGAAGCCTGAGCTTTAGCACCCAGCCACCATACACAAAAGCAAAATCAGATCTCAGACTGGGGAGTGCAGGGCGATGGCAGGGACCATTTGTGCAGGTCTCCGTCTGTTCTGCCTGCTGCAAACCAGCTGCTGTGCTCTCCTCCGAGCCTCTGAAGCTCCCTTTCTGTCCCAGCTGATCTCCCTGCCAGTGAAGGGGCTTCCCAGGGTGCAGGAACCTTTCCTCTTTCACTGTTCCCACCCAGGGGCTCAAGTCTTGTCCCGATTCCTTTTTTTTCTTTCATCCTACCCAGTTACATGGAGATCTTTCCTGCAGTTTTGGGTGTCTGAGATCTGCTGGTGTTCAGCAGGTATTCTGTGAGAATTGTTCCACATGTAGACGTATTTTTGATGTATTTGTGGGAGGAGGTGAGCTCTGTGTCCTTCTATTTTGCGATCTCGATTGGAGCCCTCTAAAATGCATCTTTTTTTAAAAATTTTTGTTGGAGTATAGTTGATTTATAATGTTGTGTTAGTTTTGGGTGTAAGCAAAGTAAATCAGTTATACATATACATACATCCACTCTTTTTCAGATTCTTTTCCCATATAAGCCATTACACAGTATTGACTAGAGCTCTCTGTGCTATACAGTTCATCCTTATTAGTTATCTATTTTATGTATAGTAGTGTGTATATGTCAGTCTTCCAGTTTACCCCTCCGCCACCTTACCCTCTGGTAACCATAAGTTTGTTTTCTACATCTGTAACTCTATTTATGTTTTGTAGGTAAGTTCACTTGTACCCTTTTTTTAGATTCCACATATAAGCGATATCATATGATATTTATCTTTCTCTGTCTGACTTACTTCACTCAGTATGACAAACTCTAGGTGCATCCATGTTGCTGCAAATGGCATTATTTTATTCTTTTTTATGGCTCAGTATTATTTTATTGTATATATGTACCACATTTTCTTTATTCATTCCTCTGTCAGTGGATATTTAGGTTGCTTCCATTTCCTGGCTATTGTAAATAGTGCTGCAATGAACATTGGAGTGCATGTATCTTTTTGAATTATGGTTTTCTCCAGATATATGCCCAGCAATGGGATTCCTGGATCATATGGTAGCTCTATTTTTATTTTTTTAAGGAACATACATACTGTTCTCCATAGTGGCTATACCAGTTTACATTCCCACCAACAGTGCAGGAGGATTCCCTTTTCTCCACATCCTCTCCAGGATGTATTGTTTGTAGATTTTTTAATGATGGCCATTCTGACTGGTGTAAGGTGATACCTCAGTATACTTTTGATTTGAATTCCTCTAATACTTAGTGATGTTGAGCATCTCTTCATGTGCTTTTTAGTCATCTGTATGTCTTTGGAGAAATGTCTATTTAGGTCTTCTTCCCAATTTTTTGATTGGGTTGTTTGTTTTTCTGATATTGAGCTGCATGAGCTGTTTGTATATATTAGAGATTAATCCCTTGTCAGTTGCTTCATTTGTAAATATTTTCTCCCGTTCTGAGGGTTGTCTTTTCATTTTGTTTATGGTTTCCTTTGCTGTGCAAAAGCTTTGAAGTTTAATTAAACTTAAAAGGTTAAGTTTTAATTAAACTTTAAGCTTAATTAAACTTAAAAAGGTCCCACTCGGACTTCCCTGGTGGTCCAGTGGTTAAGACTCCACAGTTCCAATGCAGGGGGGCGTGGGTTTGATCCCTGATTGGGGAACTAAGATCCCATGTGCATGGCCAAAAAAAAAAAAACTGAAAAGAAAAACAATAATTTGTTTGATTTTTGGTTTTATTTTCATTACTCTAGGAGGTGCATTGAAAAAGATCTTGCTGCGATTTATGTCAAAGAGTGTTCTGCCTATGTTTTCCTCTAAGAGTTTTATAGTCTCCAGCCTTACATTTAGGTCTTTAATCCATTTTGAGTTTATTTTTGTGTATGGTGTTAGGGCGTGTTCTAATTTCATTCTTTTACATATAGCTGTCCAGTTTTCCCAGCACCACTTATTAAAGAGACTGTCTTTTCTCCATTGTATATTCTTGCCTCCTTTAGGTGACCATAGGTGCATGGGTTTATCTCTGGACTTTCTATCATTTTCCATTGATCTATATTTCTGTTTTTGTGCTAGTACCATACTGTTTTTGTGCCTGTAGCTTTGTAGTATAGTCTGAAGTCGTGGAGCCTGATTCCTCCAGCTGCGTTTTTCTTTCTCAAGATTGCTTTGGCTACTCAGTCTTTTGTGTTTCCATACAAATTTAAAAATTTTTTGTTCTAATTCTGTGAAAAATGCCATTGGTAATTTGATAGGGATTGCATTGAATCTGTAGATTGCTTTAGGTACTACAGTAATTTTGACAATATTAACTCTTCCAATCCAAGAACATGGAATATCTTAGATCTCTCTCCATATGTTTGATTTCTTTCATCAGTATCTTACAGTTTTCTGAGTACAGGTCTTTTGCCTCCTTAGGTAGGTTTATTCCTAAGTATTTTTATTCTTTTTGATGTGATGATAAATGGGATTGTTTCCTTGATTTCTTTTTCTGACCTTCTGTTGTTAGTGTGCAGGAATGTGTACTCCACCCAGCAAAGCTCTCATTCGTATTAGATGGAGAAATCGAAAGCTTTATGCAAAAGCTAAGGGAAATCAGCACCCCCAAACCAGCTTTAAAATGCATCTTAAAATTAAGTTTTTCAAAATCTGTTACCCTAAATTAAAGTAGCTAAAAAGTTGCTTTTATTTATATGTATATGTATAGACAGAGGGAAAGACAGATACTCTAAGAGATTATGAAACTCAGTAATTGCATATTAATCATAAAGAGCTGTGGGGAGTTTGTTATTTATCCTAATCAAAAGGAAGAAAATAAGAAATATGATTGGCTTAATAGAATTATTTCTTATTTAATAGTTTGAGAAACCTGGTTGTTTAAACAATGCTACTAAAAGGAATATGTTTATAACCTTTGGTAGTTATAAAAATTGTAATAGCATGACTATAAGAGAGTTCTTTTTTTCTTTTGTTGTCTCTTAAGAAGAGTGAAAGTTTTCCTGAACTTGCATTTTAAGTGGCTACAAAATGTGAAATAATGGGTCACTTATAGAGTATTGACTTATGGTAATTATTTTATTAGTATGTAAGAAAACTGAATGGAAATTATCAGAAAGGACTTGTATTTCAAAAGAAAGGAATGTCCCTATCTAGTCATCCCTTCTGCTTATTCTATTCCACTCGGATTGTGGAATGGCCATAGATGATTTTGAAAATATTGCTTTAAAAATTTCACTCTTTTATAGGACATTAAGAAACTTCATAAGCAGATTCAACGATGTTATGCAGAAAATCGACGAGCACTGCATCCTGTGCAGGTATGTTTGGGGAATTTAAAACAAACTTCCAATTTCCTTTTATATCTTCCTTTGGAAAAGGCATAGGTAATCCTCGTTGCTTTTATAAGAAAGAGTCTTACAAGTAATCTTTCTTAGAGAACAAAATGCCTATTTGTAAAAATGTTTTATTTTTCTACAAAAATAAAATATTTTAAACATTTTTTCATGTCATTCTCAAACACATTGTGCCCATTCATCATTAGTCTTATACACACTGACCTGTTCACTGCTGTGTAGTTGAACATCTTCATTAAAGGACTTATGCATATTTCCATACCAGCTTCTCAGCTCTCAATTCCTTCCTTTCTGGGGAATGGGGTAACTGCCCCTGGCTGATATGTGCCATTGTGTCTGTTGGCTAGATTTTTTCTACTTAAAGGATATTGAGTCACTAATAATTTTGAAAGGTACTTTCTTAGCTAGAATGAGGAAGTGATTTGTGAGACTAGTTGGCTGCTCTTAAGAGTAGGGTCATTTTTCTTACTGAATTTGTTTGAATTCTAGGTGACCTAAAAATTAATTCTGGCTCACTGATGTTAAAAACCAGAAAATCTTAATATACTTTTGGTTAGATATTTTCTTCTTATCAAGTGATAGTAATATTATATTTTTACATTCTATATTCTTCTCACCCTTGATTAGATTTGAAATAGGTTTCAGGGTTTAGAGTCAAAGCAAAATTATGAAGATTTTGGACTGGTAAAAAATAACTGTAGTGGCAAAAGAAGGGGAAGGGAAACTTCACATGGAAGCAGGAAGTTTATAGTAAAGTGATCATTAAACAAGAGGCAGATTATAACTGCTTAGAAAACAGGATGAAAATGTAGATGGAATACAGAAGTTAGTGGGTTAGGAGATACACAAAAATACACGTTGCTTGTACCACAAATTTATTCTTGCACGTTTAAAGCATGCCATAAATTCATTTTTTTCCAGAATGAAAATATTTTGTCTTTCATTGATAAACAGATGAGTGTATGAGGGAATAAAATATTGACTTTAATAGTCATTTGCTCTCTCTTTCTATACCTGCCAATCTCTTTATCAGTTTTACTTGACAAGCCATGGAGGCCAGTTGAAAAAGAACATGGATGAAAATGACAAAGGATGGGTCAACTGGAAGGTAACTAAAATAGATTAACTCTCACATAATTCAAGGTATTTTTATGCTTAAAGGTCTACATGTTTTACCTAAGTTCTACACAATGCTAATAAATGTAAGGGCAGCTACAAACCCTGCATATCACTGTACCTAAGTTTACCAGTGGAAGAAGCTAAGAGCCTTGAGATATAGTCTGTACTTGCTTTCATGAAATCTCACTTGCTATTTTACTGCCAACTTTAAAACATATTTTTTTAAAAAGGAAAAAATTTAAAGGTCTGTATGCAGTCTCTACCTAGCAAACTGGCTATACATTATTTATAAGAGTGAAGTCACTCTAAAATTTGGAAATGTACTTGCGTTCTCTTTCTTCTAAATCTGTGCTATACCATATGGTGTCCACTTCCACATGTGGCTGCTGAACTCTTGAAATGTGACTGGTCTGAGTTGAGATGTGCTATAAATGTCAAATAGACATTAGTACAAAAAAAAGAGAGAGAATGTAAAATATCTCCTTAAAATTAAAAAAAAACCAAATTAATTTATTAAAATTAATTTCATCTATTTCTTTTCACTTTTTTTCATGTGGCTATTAGAAGATTTCAAATTATATATGTGGCTCACATTTTTTTCTATTGGACTAAACTACTCTCAGTCATTTGCAAAGATTACTAATAGATTGGCTTTAGTACCAGTCCCTAAGGAACCTTAACCCTATTCTACTCAGAGAAGTAGTGGGTTATTCCTACACTTTTTTCCTTTCTCCAAGCCAGTTCTCACTGTGACAGACTTTCCCTGTCTCACTCACTAATCCCATAATGACTGCATTTAATTTATTAACAGTCCATGGTATAAAACATTTTGAAAGGTTTTTTAAGTTTTAAAGTACAATATATTTACCAAGTTTTATGTTCATGCCTATTTTTCTAAGAAATAATGTAATAAGTTAGAATAGGCATACGTTCAGCTATTTTGTGGCTTGTTAAATTTATTATTTCATACCACCAGTTTTCCAGAGAGATGTGAGTTGGCTGGTCTCTAATTATGCACATTCCTCTTGGGGCCCTTATTCAGCATAGGGATCAAGTTTATAATATACCATTTTCCAGAAAAATGGCTGTTTATTAATCAATAAGGTATACATCTTAGGTGAGAGGTCTCCGCTTCATTTTTGATTTCCACAAAAATTATTGAGAAATGCCGTCTGAGCCTGGCGATGGATGCATCTTCCTTTATTCTTCGGGTGCAATTTGCAAAATTCTGACTGCCAACTGTTGTTCAGTCTTGTACCTCTGACCTGACAGTTTTGGTGAAGAAGATTTCAAATGTGTATCTTTGTGGAAGCAGATGCATGGAATTTATTAAATCTGTAAGCCCTTTCCTTTAGATGGTTCATGTAGATGGAGAAGGAAGTAATTGGAGAAGGCGTTCTTTGGCTGGAGAACAATGTGAGCAAATACATGACAAAAATGCATTTGTTTTATTGGAACAGAGAAAGATAGGTTACTGCTATATTCAGGAAAGAATTACTAAGTTAAGGAGTTTGAATTTTATTCTACAGATAAAGATAAAACATGATAGTGTTTTCAGAAAATGAGTGCACCATCCGTGTGTGGAAGTAAATTGGAGAGATCTGAGGCTAGAGACAGGGAAATAACGTCAGGAGGCTACTTAAATAATTGAGATGTGAGGTGAAAAGATGTTGGAGTAGTAGATTCTAAATAAATAATACATTGTTATAATATTCTTTCAAACTTCCTTTCATATATTTTTTGGATGGGTTTGTCTAGGGAAAAGAAAATAATCATTTTTAGCCAATTTTCACAAAATCCTATTAATAACATCTTTCCCCTTGTGTTTTAAAGGATATCCACATCAAACCAGAGCACTATAGTGAATTCATACAGAAAGAAGACCTGGTTTATCTTACATCAGATTCACCTAATGTACTAAAGGAATTAGATGAATCAAAGGCCTATGTGATTGGAGGATTAGTAGATCACAACCATCACAAGGTACTATTAAGTTTTTATTTTTGCTTTTGCTCATACTTAAAATTGATATATCAGTTTTCTTGAATGTAATATCAGTTTTCTTGTTAGTAAATACTGATAGTTGATGTTTGAGTGCCTACAATATTTCAGTCACCTTTCTAACTAAGCAAAGCATTTTGCATATATTAGTTTGCTTTATCCTCACTGCAACCCAGTGAGGTCAGTGCTATAAAAATTTTAAAAATAGGGCTTCCCTGGTGGCACAGTGGTTGAGAGTCCGCCTGCCAATGCAGGGGATGCAGGTTCGTGCCCTGGTCAGGGAAGATCCCACATGCCGCGGAGCGGCTGGGCCCATGAGCCATGGCCGCTGAGCCTGCGCGTCCGGAGCCTGTGCTCTGCAACGGGAGAGGCCACAACAGTGAGAGGCCTGCGTACCGCAAAAAAAAAAAAAAAATTAAAAAAATTAAAAAAATAAAACATGCAAACTATTGGTTGAGAAGTTTAGCTCTTCTTCCTCCTTCACTCTGTCTTTTTGCTCTTTCAGTCCTGATTAGACCCAGGCTTTAAGGATTTTAATTTTGAGAAGAGAGAAAATTTATATTCAGCATTCTTTTAATTGACAGAAAGGGAAGAATAAAATTTATAGGCAGTTGAACATTTTTTTCAATTCAGGTTTTTATTTAATTTGTGTTTGCCATTTGTGCCTCTTAGTGTTATGTAATTGAAACATGGTTTTATCTTTTAAAGTCATGGGAAGAATGATGATGCTTCTCTAGGAATTCAGTTTGTGTACTTTGAGAGAAAGGCAGTGTGGAGTGAGGAGACACTATTTGAGTCAGGAGGCATGAACCAGGTTTTTCCTTTGGTTCTGCCACTGAGGAACTTTGTGATGGGACGGAGAGCATAATGTCTTTGGTTTCCTCATTTGTAAATTGGTTAAGACAAATGCCAGCAACATTCTAACTATACTTATTGTCAAGAGAATGTTTCCAAATTAGTGGTTAAACGTACACACACACTTTTTCAGATTATATTCTCTGAACTAAGGTCTTTCCTAAAAATTATTTATTCTTTCATAGACTTTAAATAATGTAATGTTGTAGCCCAAGTCACAGTGTCTTTGTTTTAGGGACTCACGTATAAACAAGCATCAGAACATGGAATTGATCATGCACAGCTCCCCCTTGGAAATTTCGTGAAGATGAATAGTAGAAAAGTTTTGGCAATTAATCATGGTAAGCTATAAGGGGATAAACTGAAAATGTACCTGAGTGAACACTGTGAAAAATAACATTACATTTACATTTTGGACAAGTAGAAAATATACACCTTTGGAAAACACACAATTTGGGGTACCAAATTATAAAATGTCATCATTTATGATTTTTTTGAATAATATATGCATACTTTACAAAATTTTGAAAATGTACAAAAGTATAAAGAAAAATAAATAGGTGTAATTTCACTATGCAGAGATACTTTGTAGAAAGTTTTTGGTGTGTTTTCTTCCAGTTCTTTTCCTATGCATATATAATATTATTTATTACATAATTGGATTCTTACTCTATTGCATAAAATGTTATAAATCCAGGGTGTTTCCCCCCATTTATTATTATATTTATTGAATCACTGTTAGTGGCTATGTAATTTTCCATCATCTAAATACACAATAATGTAACCATTCTCCTGTTGTTATTTTTTTTCTTTTTACTATTGTAAATATCATTGTAAGAGACATCCTCAGACTTAAGTCTTTGCCTGGAGTTTTGCTTTTTAAAAATTTTTCAGTAGAGATTTTTGTTAGTACACAGCTACTAATTGGGCTTTTAAATTTTCTCTATAGCAGGCTCTAGGGAGTTATAGAAACAAACTTATTGATTCAAGGAATGAACTTCTTCTAAGACTTTTGCTAAATTAGTGGAAATTACTTTTCTATCATAAAGTAATCCAAATTTCCCCCAGCAGTGTATTAAAGTGAAAGGACATCAAAGATAGTATTTAAAAAAAAAAAAAAAGCAGGCAAGACATTCCCCAGAGTGAGTGGCACTATATAGGAAAGATAGAAGAAATTTAGGTTAACACTAACCCTTTTTTTTTCCTAGTTTTATGTTAGCACATAAAGGATAAAGAAGTGGAAGGAAAAAAGAATAGGAAGGAAACAAAAAAGGTCCTCTGTCTATTATAATTGACAACAGATAATGGTAAACCTCTGAGTGCTTAAGAACTGAAATGAGAAAAAGCTACAAAAGAGGTAGCAGCATTGAAAGCCTTAGGCATATTGGCTCTGACAGCTAATACAGGAGAAAGAAGTAATAAGAACAAAGTAGTTACTAGGACATATTAGCACTCTTAACACAAAAGCAGTGTGTTTTAAAGCATGCACCATTGTGATGAACTAGGTTAAGAAACACATGGAGTTTGTCTTTGTTGCAGTGTTTGAGATTATTCTGGAATACCTAGAAACAAGAGACTGGCAAGAAGCATTTTTCACTATCTTACCCCAAAGAAAAGGAGCTGTTCCCACAGACAAAGCCTGTGAAAGTTCTTCACATGACAAGAAGTTCACCAGAGTTGAAGGTGGATTGAACAGTGATTCCAGTGAGGAGGAAAATAGAAATGAACTAGATTCACCACATAAGGAAGAAAAGCAGGATAAAGAAAATAGCACTGAATCTACAGTGAACTCTATACTACACTAATGTCATTTTTTTTTAAGTTTAAGGAAAATTAGGAGAAAATATAGAATTTCATACAATATTTCATAGAATATTTGAAATGGAAGAAACTTCCATTTTCTCTTATTTCTGTTGTGAATTTTTTAAACTTTCTTTTTTTAGAACTAAGTGATAAAAAGCACTAAAAAAGCATTTTTTTGTTTTTGCATAAGATTTAAATGTGTGATTTAAAAAATAATTTTCTAAGCCTCAAATAAGCATTTCTTGAGAATTTTACCTTATTAGTAAACCTTCATTCTCTTTTATTTACAAGATTGCATTCTTCAGAATGTGCCTTCTGACCTTTCAGTTTTATTATTATATGTTTATATCAATGTCTTTCTGATTTATTGCCTACTTATTTATGGAGGCAGCTATCCTGAAACTCCTTTAAGTCCACCAAAATGTTCTGTATGGGTGGTTACCTATTTGCAGCTTTTATATTCAATTTAGTTACTTCAAAGGAATATAGTGATTCTAGGAATAAGTGTTGGATTGAGAAACTCAAGAATTGATTTCTTTTGGACTACAGAGGCCATCTCTGTTCTTCCTTTGTAATGCCTTTGTGGTTCTAAAGCAATCACTGAAGAGTTAAGACTCTCTTTAATATATTTTCTTAATTTCAATAATGATGGTAAATTATTTCAATTACAAAATTTAATTTTTCAGGCTATATTATTTTAAAAGGCTGTTGAAGGATCAATTTTGTCATTACCCAAATTTAAAAAGAAACAGTTCTTAAAAAGAAGAACAAAAACGTAGCTCTTAGCAGCTATTCTTTTCCTTCCATATGTACTTCTTTACAATAAAGTATATTGGTTCTTAAGCAAATAAAGTTAACTTTATATGTGCATCTGTGTACTATCATATAATAATATTCAAGCTAATGTAAATGTATGTTTCTATAAATAATATAAGCATATATGAAAATATGCATGTAATTGTATATACATCTATTTGTCCATATCATGTATGATTCTGTTATTAATCAATGATAATAGGATTGAGTTGCCATATATCTGTTTTATTTGTGTGAATGATTGTGCTGAATATCACTAAGGAATTTAAATTTCATAAAGTGCAAAAATCCATAACTCAACATTTGTATGAGGGCATTGGCAAGGGAAGATGGGGCTCGAAAAAGATATTTTAGTTCCTACCAGTAAATGTAGAGCAATTACGTTTAAAGTGATTATTCTCTGTCACAGCTAAAGTAACATTTCAGAAGCCTTTTCTGAGTTTGCATAATTAAGTTTCTATTCTTTTTACTCACTGGCATCTCAAATTATATATATATATATATATATATATATATATTTGGTAGAAAGTTCATTGAATTTAACATTGATGTTCACTGTCTCTTACATTGCTTTATTCTTAGTGATCTTTATAGTTATCCGTCTAAGGTCTGTGAGCAACGTATGTAAACAAAGAAAAGCCCCCGCAATGGTAGAAGAACAAAGCTTAATGTCTTAAGTTGTATCTTTCAAAGTTCCAGGTTTTTCTAAGTAAATCTAGTTGGTGGCATGGAACATTATGCCTTTTCCTTAAATTACTCCATATGGAATAAGGCACAGTTTAATATTGAAAGGTGGAGAAAGATCATTACAAGCACTACAAAGTTTAATTTTCACCGATTATAAAAGCCTTGTAATTGTTTCCTAGGGCTGCCGTAACAAACTGTTGCAAACCAGTGGTTTAAAACAACAGAATTTGTTACTCTTTAAAAAAACAAAAACAAAAAAAAAGGACGTGGAAAAATGCTCAAAATCATGAATAATTAGAGACATGCAAATCCAAACAACAAAGAGGCATCACCCATCATGAGTCAGAATGGCCATCAGCAAAAAGTCTACACACAAGAAATGCTGAAGGGGTGGTGGAGAAATGCATACCCTCCTATGCTGTTGGAGAGATGTAAACTGGTAACAGCCACTAAGGAGAACAGAACGGAGGTGCCTTTAAAAAGTAAAAATTCCATATGATCCTGCAGACCCACTACTGGGCCTATAACCTGAGAAGACCAGAATGGAAGAGACACAGGCACCCAAACGTCCACTACAGCAAGATTTACAATAGCCAAGATATGGAAGCAACCAAAACGGCCATCAACAGATGAATGGACAAACAAGAAGTGGTACATGTAGCCAATGGAATATTAGCCATGGAAAAGAATGAAAAAATGCTGTTTTCAGCACCATAGATGAGCCTAGAGATAATCATATGTGAAGTAAGAACAAGAATATCCTACGATATTATGTATAGATGTTATCTAAAAATTGATACCAATGAATATATTTCCACAGAGAAAGATACTCACAGACTTAGAAAACAAACTTATCGTTAACCAAAAGGAAAGGCGGGAGGAATGGATAAATTAGGATACGGGGGTTAACATACATATACTAAAATAAAATATATAATCACCAAAGACCACCATATACCAAGTGAGGTCTACTCAACACTCTGTAATAACCTATATGGGAGCAGGATTGAAGATGAATAGATAAACGTATGTGCATAAATGAACCAGATTCTGTACACCTACAACAAACACAACATTGTACTGGAGTTTACTCCGATAGAAAATAAAATTTAAATTAAAAAAACAAGAAGTAATGAGACATAAGCTTTTGGGGGTTTGTCCTGGCACCTTCCACTCTGATTTACAACCTAGGAACATGTCTTCCAAGAAGGCTCTGTTGCCCTAGTAACCAGAGTTGGGGATGTAGATATTGCGCCGCCTTGTGGCCATTTCCTGAAACAGCAGCTTTAAACCTAGTGCTAATGGTCACTTAACATTCACAAGGCAGGGCTGTAAATGACACCTGCCCTCCAAAAATGTCCTACAGCCTGAAATTGACAAAAAAATTCAACACGGGGCAAATTTTCACAAGGTAAAGTTTACTCTTTTTTTTATTAAAAAAAAGACATGGAAAAATGGTCAACATAATGAATAATTGGAGACATGCATATCCAAACAACAAAGAAGTATCACCTCACACCAGTTAGAATGGCAATCAGCAAAAAGTCGACAAACAATAAATGCTGAAGGGGTTGTGGAGAAATGCATACCCTTTATGCTGTTGGTGGGATGTATACTGGTGACAGCCACTAACGAGAACTGAATGGAGGTGCCATTAAAAGGTAAAACTTGAGCTACCATATGATCTGGCTGACCTGCTACTGGGCCTATCAACCGAGAAGACCAGAATCTAAAAGACACAATCACCCAAACGTCCACTGCAGCAAGATTTACAGTAGCCAAGAAATGGAAGCAACCAAAATGTCAATCGACACGTGAATGGACAGAAGTGGTACATGTACACAATGGAATATTAGCCACAAAAAAAGAATGAAACAGTGCCCTTTGCAGAACCATAGATGAGCCTAGAGATGATCATACTACATGAAGTCAGAAAGACAAATATCCTATGATGTCATTTATAGGTGTTATCTAAAAACGGATACCAATGAACATATTTCCACAGAGAAAGACACAGACTTAGAAAACAAACTTATGGTTAACCAAATGGAAAGGTGGGAGGAATGGGTCAATTAGCATGTTGGGGTTAACATACATATACTAATACAGATAAAATAAATATATCAAAAAGGACCTACCTCATTGCAAGGGAGGTCTACTCAACCGTCTGTAATAACCTACACAGGAACAGGATCGGTACATGAATAGATATATGTATATGCATAAATGAAGCAGGTTCTGTACACCGAGAACAAACACAACATTGTAATCAAATTTACTCTGATAGAAAATAAAAATTAAATTAAAAAAACAAAGAAGTAATGAGACATAAGCTTTTGGGGGTTTGTCCTGGCACATTCACTCTAATTTACAACAAAGGAACAGGACTTCCAGGAAGACTCTGTTGCCCTAGTAACCAGAGTGGGGAATTGAGAAATCCTGCCACCTTGTGGCCGTTTCCCGCAACAGCAGCTTTAAACCTAGTGCTAACGGTCACATAATATTCACAAGGACTGCAGGGCTGTAAATGACACCTGCCCTCAAAAAATGTCCTGCGGTCAGGAATCGACAAGAAAATTCAACACAGGGCAAACTTTCAAGAAGACAATTTCAAGAGGTAAATTCTACTCACACCGTTGTTTTTTTTCTTAAAGCACATGAAAAACTGGTCAACATCACTAATTATTAGAGTCAGGCAAATCCAAAATACAAAAAGGTATCACCTCACACCAGTTAGAATGGCCATCAGCAAAATATCTACAAACAAGGAATGCTGAAGGGGTGGTGGAGAAATTGGTACCCTCTTATGCTGCTGGTGGGATGTAAACTGGTAGCAGCCACTAATGAGAACAGAATGGAGGCAGCTTTAAAAGGTAAAAATTGAGCTACCATATGATCCGGCAGTCCAAGTGCTGGGTATGTATCTAAAGACCAGAATTCGAAAAGATGCACCCAAACGTGCACTGCAGCAAGATTTACAATAGCCAAGACGTGGAAGCAACCAAAATGTCCATTGACCAATGAATGGATAAAGAAAAAGTGGCACATGTCCACAATGGAATATTGTTCAGGCATGAAAAGTATGAAATAATGCCAATTGCAGCAACAAAGATGAACCTAGTTGTAATCATACTAAGTGAAGTAAGTCAGAAAGAAAAAGACAAATATTGTATGATACCACTTATAGGTGGAATCTAAAAAGTAATACCAGTGAACCAATTGACAAAAGAGAAACAGAATCACAAAAGTAGAAAATAAAATTATGGTTAACAAAGGGGAAAGATGTGGAGAAGGGATAAATTAGGAAGCGGGGATTTACAAATAGAAACTATTACATATAAAATAGATAATCAACAAGGACCTACGTATAACAAGGGAGTTCTACTCAACATTCTGTAATAACCTATATGGGAAAAGAATCCGGAGATGAATAGATATATCTATATGTATAAATGAAAAAGATTCTGTACACCTTCGAAACACACAACACACAGCATTGTATATCATGTATACCAAGACTTTAAGCAGATGTACCCTCCCTGTGGGAGGCAGAATAATGTCCCCCCAAAGATCCTAATCTCTGGAACCTATGGTGTTACATGGTAAAGTGGAGTTAAATTGCTAATCATTTGACCTTAAGATAAGATTATCTTGGATAACCTGGATAACAGGCAGGCCCAATGTAATCATAGGGTCCTTAACAGTGGAAGAGGGGGGACGGAAGAGTCAGTATCAGTGATGTGTTATGAGAAAGACTCAACCAGCCACTGCTGGCTTTAAAGATAGAAGGGAGTCATGAGGCAAGGAGTGTGGGTAACCTCTAGAGGTTGGACAGGCAAGGAAACAGATTCTCCCCTAAAGCCTCCAAAAGGAATGCAGCCCTGCCAACACCTTGGTTTTAGCCCAGTGAGATCCATTTTGGACCTCGGCCCCAGAACTGTAAGAAACTTGTATCGGCTTAAGCCACTAAGTTTGTGGTAATTTATTACAGCAGCTATAGGAAGATACTACTTTCTTTTGCCAGCAGGAAGAAATTAACAGTGAAACTCTAGATAACGGTAGAGCCAGAAGATGGAAGGATCCAGGGCCTCTGAATCACCAAGTAAAGTGAAGTCATCTGCTGGTTGAAAACACACACCTTGGACTCTTATGTGAGAAAAACCTCTGCTGTATTTGAATGATGACATTTTTTACAACTGTTTTGTCTCATCCCAATGAGTACAACTCTCTGTGCCTCAGAGAATTTAAACTTATTTTTAAATAAGTTTTCTTATTTAAAAAAAAAAGTGAGGGGCTTCCCTGGTGGCGCAGCGGTTGAGAATGCAGGGGACGTGGGTTCGAGACCTGGTCTGGGAAGATCCCACATTCCACGGAGCAACTGGGCCCGTGAGCCACAACTACTGAGCCTGCATGTCTGGAGCCTGTGCTCCGCAACAAGAGAGGCCACGATAGTGAGAGGCCCGTGCACCGCGATGAAGAGTGGCCCCCGCTTGACGCAACTGGAGAAAGCCCTCGCACAGAAACGAAGACCCAACACAGCCAAAAATAAATAAATAAATTAATAATAATTAAAAAAGAAAAAAAAGTGAGTATAAAAATAATAGCTACCTCAAATAGTTATGGTGAAACTTAAATAAGTTACTATATCTAAAGTGTTTAGAATGATTCCTGACACACAGTAAGTGTAGTATAAGTGTTATCATTAAGAGTGTGTGCATACATATGGTCACCTTATCTTTGATAAAGGAGGCAGGAATGTACAGTGGAGAAAGGACAGCCTCTTCAATAAGTGGTGCTGGGAAAACTGGACAGCTACATGTAAAAGTATGAGATTAGATCACTCCCTAACACCATACACAAAAATAAGCTCAAAATGGATTAAAGACCTAAATGTAAGGCCAGACACTATCAAACTCTTAGAGGAAAACATAGGCAGAACATTCTATGACATAAATCACAGCAAGATCCTTTTTGACCCACCTCCTAGAGTAATGGAAATAAAAACAAAAATAAACAAATGGGACCTAATGAAACTTCAAAGCTTTTGCACAGCAAAGGAAACCATAAACAAGACCAAAAGACAACCCTCAGAATGGGAGAAAATATTTGCAAATGAAGCAACTGACAAAGGATTAATCTCCAAAATTTACAAGCAGCTCATGCAGCTCAATAAGAAAAAGACAAACAACCCAATCCAAAACTGGGCAGAAGACGTAAATAGACATTTCTCCAAAGAAGATATACAGATTGACAACAAACACATGAAAGAATGCTCAACATCATTAATCATTAGAGAAATGCAAATCAAAACTACAATGAGATATCCTCTCACACCAGTCAGAATGGCCATCATCAAAAAATCTAGAAACAATAAATGCTGGAGAGGGTGTGGAGAAAAGGGAACACTCTTGCACTGCTGGTGGGAATGTGAATTGGTTCAGCCACTATGGAGAATGGTATGGAGGTTCCTTAAAAAACTACAAATAGAACTACCATATGACCCAGCAATCCCACTACTGGGCATATACCCTGAGGAAACCATAATTCAAAAAGAGTCATGTACCAAAATGTTCATTGCAGCTCTATTTACAATAGCCCAGAGATGGAAACAACCTAAGTGCCCATCATCGGATGAATGGATAAAGAAGATGTGGCACATATATACAATGGAATATTACTCAGCCATAAAAAGAAACGAAACTGAGCTACCTGTAATGAGGTGGATAGACCTAGAGTCTGTCATACAGAGTGAAGTCAGTCAGAAAGAGAAAGACAAATACCGTATGCTAACACATATATATGGAATTTAAGAAAAAAAAATGTCATGAAGAACCTAGGGGTAAGACAGGAATAAAGACACAGACCTACTGGAGAACGGACTTGAGGATATGGGGAGGGGAAAGGGTGAGCTGTGACAAAGCCAGAGAGAGGCATGGACATATATACACTACCAAACGTAAGGTAGATAGCTAGTGGGAAGCAGCCGCATAGCACAGGGATATCAGCTCGGTGCTTTGTGACCGCCTGGAGGGGTGGGATAGGGAGGGCGGGAGGGAGGGAGACGCAAGAGGGAAGAGATATGGGAACATATGTATATGTATAACTGATTCACTTTGTTATAAAGCAGAAACTAACACACCATTGTAAAGCAATTATACCCCAATAAAGATGTTTTAAAAGAAAGAGTGTATGCATAAATGCACACACAAAAAAATTTATAATATCTGTTTTGAATATCAGTGCAAACATTCTAAACAAAAGATTGGGTAAGGAGATGACCATTTTTCCAATAGTCCAACAACATTGAAATGCAGTAGATTGCAAAAAGTAGCTCAGATGTTAAAATTCTGTTTGTTTATTGTCGTTGTTTTTTATTTTTTATCAGATTCTGGGGTAGTGTTGAATTGAAATTGCCTAATTCTGATTATGGATGATTTTTCTAGTATCAGAGCCCAATGCTTATGTACTAATATTAATAGTAGAAAGACTAGAAATATAGTATATAAATAAACATATTTCTTTTATACATGGTACTAATTTAACTACAAATAGAAATATTATCTCCCTTAATATTTATTTAGTATCATTATATACAGGTGCTTTGAGATTTACATGTACCAACATATAGAGGAGCTATTGATTCCTCCATACCAAAAACATGTTTTTAATAATTTGATGTTATAACAAAGTGAAACTCACGTTTGTGAAAGACTTAGCCCAGTCTAGAATTTCTACCTTTGGTGTGTTACAGGATAAAATGTTCTCTGGGGAGAGAGACTGTATCCTTGCTGTATACTCCTTGCTTATGTTGGTTTTGTTGATATGCTCTCTTGAGTTTTAGGCCTGGGAAGAGACTTTGGCTTGCTGAAATATTCTGCAATAGGTATTTTCATCTTATTTCTTCTTATAAACAGTGGAAGCTTGTGCTCAGCCTCTGAAATAGAAAAAGTCTCAATAAGACCATAATTGAGACATCGAATATAGTAGCTTCTGCCATGTTTTAGTAGCAAATCACACACACACAAAATCTATATGAAGTTTAGGTGAATCAAATACACCCAAAATTCATAAAATAATTTATTCTTATCTTTCTTAGCACCTGCTCATCTTTAGTGAGTTATTTGTTCTATAACATGCAAGATATGTTCTTTCAATCTTAAAATCAAACATTATTTTGGTAGGAACGATTTAGAGCTGGTGATGAGTAAAGGTGAGGGATAAGGATGGGACCAGTGAGAGAAAGGTGAAGGATATATGGTCCTGACAGACAAAAAAGAAAGTAGACAAGCCGGTTAAAACAACTGTACTCAAAAGACCTTCCCAAGGCCTACACTGTTTACACCTAAACAGAAATAAGGATTTGGGGAGACGCTGAATACCAACACTAGAGACAAAGAGGTATGATTTGAGGATTTGTATACAAGTATCTAGACAGGGTAAAATATATTTGAGGCCTACAGATAAGACATAAAATTATGTAATAGAAACCATCACTGTCATGATTTTGCGATCATAGGGTGAAGAGTTTGTTAAAAGTCAGATACAATAGACCATCCTTGGAGTGTCAGAGTAAGGAGGTATTTTCTAATTTCTAAACTATCCTTATTATTGCCTATTAGCAAATAGCATTTCTTTCGGGTTTGATTAATCCCAACAGAAACTGCTGGAGTCTAGAGTGACCTCCGGAAACTCTAATTGATTGCTAAGTCATTCCTGGTATAAGGGGGACTTGCAGAAATAGGAAGACAGACTTTTGTTTGAGGCTTGTAGACGGGCTTCACAGTTGTTGCCCTATAGCCATTGCTGCTATGTTTGTTTTAAAGCTAGGAGCTGCCAAACCCACAGGGATATTTTGATTCTACTATTCTGGACCAAACTAGGACTTCCCACAATTCTTGATTTTGCTTGGTCCAAATTGAAGGCTGGGGCTGGACTTCTGATGGGGACATAAAACTGCTACTCTCTGTTGTATTATTTCAGCTGTGTTGTGGGCATATGTTTGTGGCTAATTGTCAAAATTTTATTGTTTTCTCGGGCTGGCTTTGTTTCAAGTGAAAATCATTTAGCCCAATGACAGTTAAGCTGTGAAGAACCAAAACTCTGACTATCACTGTCCTTTTTGTTAGGTCAATGCAGGTTGTCTCCTGTTACTGGATTGGCATGACCAAACTTAAGAGTTCCTGCTGTCCTTCTGTCTTGCTTCTCAAAGAGTGTGATGAGGCACTTTGCCTTTCAAAACAAAGTCAAATATAGGTCAAAGTTATCTCATTGAGAAATTCAGCTGATGCTGTCCCTTAAGAATAGCTGTAAATTGCTATTATATCATACTGCTTTTAAAACCACAGATCCTTAACATCTTTGTCTCTAACTAGCCAGATACTTACTGGTTTCCTTGTACCAACTCAGTAATTCTCGCAAACTGTACTTAACCTTTCAGTACTTCCTTATTTCCTTCAGATCCTTGACTTGACACTCTAAATCAATTGGAGAAAGAGAAAATGAAATTCACAGATACAAACAAGTATTTCCCATAGACTGCATTATCATCAACAAGCTAAGTATGTATGTTTCTTAAATAAGCTACCCCAATTCTTCATTTTTCAATGCAGACAGCATTAAATGTACTTTCCAATGAAAAATTCTTCTAACTTTGAGTAAACATCTGAACAGTACATAAGCTATTACTCAGTAAGGTAGAGAAACTGACTCTATCTCCCAGTTTCCAATTTTATGGAAACTTCAAGGTGGCGACCGATTAAAATGTAAAATTCTTCCTCTGTCTTAATAATGCTTTTTAAAGTGACATGTTATGTGTTTTGAATATTTATTTATTTATTTATTTATATTTTATATAAATAATATATAAAATAATATTTTATAATATTTTATTTATATTATTATTTATTTATTTTATTTATTTTCCCTGAATTTAAGATTTGCCCAACTTTTAATTTTAAAGCAACAAGATATTCTCTCACAGCTTAAATAACATCTTACCACATTCTTTCACCATGCTGTTACACATAAATATGTATTTTCTTCTGTCATTGAAATTACAAAGCTTAAGACAAATTTCTACTGAAATAATTCCAAATTCCCTTAATAGTTGTTTTTCCCTCTGGCAGCCCCCAGGCATACGTCAGAGAAAATTAAGTGGAGCAATTTATTTTAATCTTGCATTGTTCTAGACAAAAAAAAAAAGTGATTTAACAAAATACACAATAACAATGCAATTTTGGTTTTCTTTATTGCTTCTATTTTTAGATAAACTAAAAACCACTGCATTTTCTTAGATTTCTGGGTGGCTACTCTTGCTTTACCCTGAATGGAAAGGGAACTTTTCTCAGAAAGATGGGTTGTTAGGTAAGGAAGACATGGTCTCTGCCAAATGCTCTGAACAACAGAATTTAGAATGATTTCTCGTATTACGTTTATGAAAATGAAAGAAAACAAACACTCATTGTTGTCATTTACTGAATAAGGAGGATACTTAAAACCTCAGCGATTTTAGTGTTTTGAAAGATAACCAAAAGGGAATTCAGGGCTTCCCTGGTGGCGCAGTGGTTGAGAGTCCTCCTGCCGATGCAGGGGACACGGGTTCGTGCCCCGGTCCAGGAAGATCCCACATGCCGCGGAGCGGCTGGGCCCGTGAGCCATGGCCGCTGAGCCTGCGCGTCCGGAGCCTGTGCTCCGCATCGGGAGAGGCCACAGCAGTGAGAGGCCCGCGCACCGCAAAACAAACAAACAAAACACAAAAGGGAATTCAAAGTCTTTATGAACCACATGCCATTAGGCCTAATTACCTGCTCTGTTGTCCTTCTCTAGAACTGGTTAGCACTTCTGATTTTGCTGGTGAATCTAAGGGGGGTTTAACTTTGGGTGGCCTGCCAGTCTCTGCTGCTAGTTCCGCTGAGGCTTTTCTTCTGACGGGAGTTAACAAGTTTATCTCAGCCAGTTCAGCATGAATCAAAGCTGAGACCCACTCCTTTTCTGATTTAAAAAAAGAGAGGGGCATGAAGGTTGTAATTATCATGTTGGCTAGAAACACAGGATTAGTTCTTTTACTCAGCACTCCAGTGTGAAAGGTAATCTGTTTTCTGGGTAGGCACCTACGTGTGAGTTAAATTTTCTGTAGAAAAGGTGATTCACATCAACCTAATTTCTGTTGACCTGTGATATTGTATCACTCTCAGAGTACTCACTGGCGTACTTGTCCCTGAGTGGCAGTGGAATACATTTAAAATATTGAGTATAAAACCCAGACTACAGGCCACTGCCAAATAAAAACAAATAAAGATACCTATAAAAAGTATTAGTACCATGCGATCTCATTAAAATAAAGACTAATAGTTAAATAATAAATAGTTTTAAGCATCTCAACAAAGATATATACCAAAGTAGTACTAAAGTGATGTCCGTGATAATTTTATTATTTTTCCTCTTTTATTATTTTTTTCTGGTTGATTTGTTTTTCACCCCCAAATAAGCACTCAATACTTGTGTAAATTTTTAAAATTTATATTCTTAAAAAGGAAAAAAAAAAGAATAACTAAAAACTCCTTATCCCCAAATACTTCTCAATTGCCTGCCAAGTAATCTTCCTGAGGTAAGGTACTGTCTCCAAAGTACTCCCCATTTAAAAACATTAGTCTGTTCCTAACACATTGGTATTTCCTAACATTGATTACTGCAGTGATTTTCAAAGAGTGGTCCCCAGACCAGGCTTATCAGTGTCACCTGGGAACTTGTTAGAAATGTCAATTCTCAGACTCCACTCACCTCAGTTTTGCCTCAGTCAGTCTGATGACCAGCTAGGTCTGAGGTTAGCTGCTCTATGCTATTTATGGTTATCTCACTTGGGATTGGCATGTGCTTTCATGGAACAGGTCAGAAGAGCCTAAAGGAGGCTGGGAGTTGACTGACTTGATGGTTTTGGTGAGGAATTGGCAGAGCTGTTAGAATCTGGAATTTGGAAGGCTGTGCTACCGCCATCCACATAAAAGGAGGGAAACAGGCTGTATTCAGGGGTCACAGGAGGCCAGAAGATATGCTCAGGGAGAGCCTGGGTGTGCGGACGCAGGAGGAAAAGCACAAACCAGCTCTGGACACAAGTGTTTCACATCACCCGAAGAAGTTCAGTTTGGGGCATACCAGATTGTGGGTCATTGTATGACCAGCTTGTGTGCAGTTGGATATACAGGACTCTGATACTGAAACATTAGGGAAATAATACTGCAACCTTGTCTTTGCAAATCCAAGGCAGAAAACTTCAGACATTGGCACATTCCTAGTTTCTGACAATAAACTGAGCTCAGTGTTCACAAATGCTTACTCTCACCTTTGGAACTTGCATGGAGCAGCCACTGTAGAACTTCTGCCAGAGAATCAGTACGTAGAATGTTACAGATCTTTTCCAGAACCTGACAGAGAACGTTAGAGTTACATAGTGAGCAAGGTTTGTAAGGTTTCCTTTACCTACTTCACAATCTCATCTTCCCAAATGTCACTCTGTACATGATGCTCAAGTCGATTGGGATTTTAGCTTGGGAGCCAGATTTCAAACAGGAAAAAAACATCTTCAGTACAAGTACATTTGACCCTGCAAGGCAGGGTTAGGGGCGCCGACCCTCCAAGCAGTCGAAAATCCAGCTATAACTTAGAGCCAGCCCTCCATACAGGTGGTCCCTCCATATTCGCAGTTCCACATCCACAGATTGAACCAACCACAGATCATGTAGTACTATCATATTTATTATTGAAAATAATCCATGTATAAGTGGACCCACACAGTTCAAACTTGTGTTGTTCAAGGGTCAACTGTGATAGTTTAGGTTAGGCGATGCAGTTTTGTTTTGTTTGTTCAGTACTAACATCTTCTGGAGGAGCAATTCACTTTTCTTCTCTTTCGGAATTGATACTTTCCCACTGCAGCATGGGGTTCTTCCAGTCACAGAACTGCCCCATCTGTACTTCTCCTCTCTATAGTGAGTGAATCTAGCTGAATTCATCATTGTTCCTCAGTCCCCTGAACACAGTGATTGGCCCAATAGGATAGGAATACAATTACCTCTAGTCTATCAGAATCCTTCGTTGACTTCTTAATCTGGAGTTAAGGGCTGAGTGTGGATGACAGAGGAGATATATGAAATAATTCTAATAAAAATGGACTATAATAAGGCATTAAAGTCCAAAGTATTAAGCACATGTAGATGTTTCTAGTTTTACCCTAAATTGTGTCTGTTCTTGGAATTTAGACATATCTGAAATCCAAACCTGTCTCCTGAACTTCGGTCCTATATATCCATCTGCCTACCAGACGTATCTACTTAGACATACTGTAGGTATTTTGAACCCCAAATATCTAAAGCTAAACCCAGCTTTCTCTTCATAAAACCTGCTCCAAACTTGCTGTTTCTCCTGGTTCCCCTATCTCAGTGGACACACCAGCATACATTGAACATATGTCCAAGCAAGACCCTGGGATTCACACTGGACAACTCCCTTGTCCTTTTCTACAACATACTACCAACAAGTTCAGTAAATTCTTTCTTCTAAATATTTCTCAAATATCTCTATTTCTCTTTATCCCCACAGCCTTGACCCAGTCTAAACTATCATCAATTCTGCAACTGCAACATCCTTTTTCCTAGGCTTTCTGGCTGAAATCTTTTCTTAAAATACTATGAATTTAACAAATATCTGTGTCTATCATTGATCTAGGTGCTGGAGATATAGAATTTAAAGTAAAGGGCAGAAAAATCCACTGTCCTTTATTGAGCTTTGTTCTATTATTAAGATTCCTGTCCCCAATAATGCCTCATCCTAGAAGAGAACAAGTTAAATTTGCTCCTAATTTCACAATAAATCAGTGTCCATGGCAAAAATAGAAAAATAGCCCTGTGGTATTATATTATTCCCTAGGCCACTCTGCCTCTCATGATTTTGTCATCAATATGGTGATTGCACATCACTCCCAGCTTCTTCTAATTCACAGGTCACTCATTTACAACTTTGAAAGACTATAATTATCATTTTAGTGAGAGAAGATAGAATAAGTCCTCCTAGGAAACTTTCTCTTCATTGAGTTTTATTCTGGAAGCCAGTTAATGTATTGGTGGGTGAGTTTGATCTGTTGAAATTTGATTTTAGGGTTTGAGTGTAGGTCTAGGGTAGCCCCTACTGTGGGTTAGTATACCCTATTCTTTTTCTAAAGTGTGACCTTTCTGGGGTCTCAACTGCATTCCTGGTGTGTTCAGCAAGGTCTCTCTACTCTAGCAGATCAGAACTCCATCATCTTTAAGCAAAATGCTCCCTCCCATTAGCTCTCTTCTGCCAGGTCTCAGACTCTCATCCTGTGCACATACAGCTTTTATTGGGCTAAAGATTCAGGGAACCCGATACAGATTTCTGGAGCTCATTCTGTCCACAGATCCTTCTTCTTCAGTATCTTAATTTGCGAATTCCAGCCACTTCAGCATCCCCAAACACTAAACTCTGTTTTCTCTACCTAGTGAAGCTCTTACTCTCTGTTTGGGCTCCACTTCTCTGTGCCATGATTAGGAATGTGCCCCAGGAAGAAATCTGGGTTGAATGTGGAAATTATCCCAATTGTTTCACTTCCCTTATTGGTCATAAACCTGTGCTGTCTGGTGTCCAGTGCCTGGAAACAGTTTTTTGTTTGTTTGTTTGTTTCCCAGATATATTGCTGTTTACAGTTGGAGGCTAATGAACCTAATCTATCAGTTTGGAAGCAGAGTACCTTGCTGGAAATTTTCTTCCCCCTCCCAAATTAATTCTGCACATTATATCTAGAATGATTTTTCTAAAGTACAACTCTGACAATGTAATTCTTGTACTTACAAAGTAACTCAGCCCTTGGGATGAAATCTGGCCACCTCAATATAGCTTATAAAATACTTTATTATCTGGTTTCTGCTTAAGTCTCCAGCCCTGTCTTTTATAAACTTCTCCCTGCACTCTCTGCATCACCCATATCATTGCTTTTAGTTCCTTGAATAGATAGTGCTCTCACATCTTAGCATTTAGATATGAAGCTCTCTTCACTGGGAATGAGCTCTTCCATGCTTTTCTTCATTTTCTAATTATATCTTAAACATTCTTTGGATTCCTTTCTCCTTGAAGACTCTCTTAGCTCCAAATCTACTCCTATATGTCCTGACAACATCTGTACAATTCCTCTTTTTTTTTTTTTTGCGGTACGCGGGCCTCTCACTGTTCTTGTGGCCTCTCCCGTTGCGGAGCACAGGTTCCGGACGCGCAGGCTCAGCGGCCATGGCTCACGGGCCCAGCCGCTGTGCGGCATGTGGGATCTTCCCGGACCGGGGCACGAACCCGTGTCCCCTGCATCGGCAGGCGGACTCTCAACCACTGCGCCACCAGGGAAGCCCCCAGCTTTCTTTTGATTCCCATTTGCATGGAATACTTTTTCCATCCCCTCACTTTCAGTCTGTATGTGTCCCTAGGTCTGAAGTGGGTCTCTTGTAGACAACATATATGCGGGTCTTTATTTTGTATCCATTCAGCCAGTCTATATCTTTTGGTGGGAGCATTTAATCTGTTTACATTTAAGGTAATTATCGATATGTATGTTCCTATTACCATTTTCTTAATTGTTTTGGGTTTGTTTTTGTAGGTTTTTTTCCTTCTCTTGTGTTTCTTGCCTATAGAAGTTCCTTTAGCATTTGCTGTAAAGCTGGTTTGGTGGTGCTAAATTCTCTTAACTTTTGATTGTCTATAAACGTTTTAATTTCTCCATCAAATCTGAATGAGCTCCTTGCTGGGTAGAGTAATCTTGGTTTTAGCTTTTTCCCTTTGATCACTTTAAATATGTCCTGCCACTCCCTTCTGGCTTGCAGAGTTTCTGCTGAAAGATCAGTTGTTAACCTTATGGGGATTCCCTTGTATGTTATTTGTTGTTTTTCCCTTGCTGCTTTTAATATGTTTTCTTTGTATTTAATTTTTTATAGTTTGATTAATATGTGTCTTGGTGTGTTTCTCCTTGGATTTATCCTTTATGGGACTCTCTGTGCTTACCAGACTGGACTATTTCCTTTCCCATATTAGGGAAGTTTTCAACTATAATCTCTTCAAATATTTTCTCAGTCCCTTTCTTTTTCTCTTCTTCTTCTGGGACCCATATAATTCAAATGTTGGTGTGTTTAATGTTTTCCCAGAGGTCTCTAAGACTGTCCTCAATTCTTTTCATTCTTTTTTCTTTATTCTGCTCTGCAGTAGTTATTTCCACTATTTTATCTTCCAGGTCACTTATCCGTTCTTCTGCCTCAGTTATTCTGCTATTGATTCCTTCTAGAGAATTTTTAATTTCATTTATTGTGTTGTTCATCATTGTTTCTTTGCTCTTTAGTTCTTCTAGTTCCGTGTTAAACATTTCTTATATTTTCTCCATTCTATTTCCAAGATTTTGGATCATCTTTACTATCATTATTCTGAATTCTTTTTCAGGTAGACTGCCTATTTCCTCTTCATTTGTTTGGTCTGGTGGGTTTTTGCCTTGCTCCTTCACCTGCTGTGTGTTTCTCTGTCTTCTCATTTTGCTTAACTTACTGTGTTTAGGGTCTCCTTTTTGCAGGCTGCAGGTTCGTAGTTCCCATTGTTTCTGGTGTGTGTCCCCAGTGGCTAAGGTTGGTTTAGTGGGTTGTGTAGGCTTCCTGATGGTGGGGACTAGTGCCTGTGTTCTGGTGGATGAGGCTGGATCTTGTGTTTCTGGTGGGCAGGACAGTGTCCAATGGTGTGTTTTGGGGTGTCTGTGGACATGATTTTAGGCAGCCTCTCTGCTAATGGGTGGGATGTGTTCCTGTCTTGCTAGTTGTTTGGCATAGGGTCTCCAGCACTGTAGCTTGCTGGTTGTTGAGTGGAGCTGGGTCTTAGCGTTGAGATGGAAATCTCTGGAATAGCTTTCACCAACTGATATTACGTGGAGCGGGGAGGTCTCTGGTGGTCCATTGTCCTGAAGTTGGCTCTCCCACTTCAGAGGCACAGGCCTGATACTCGGCCAGAGCACCAAGACCCTGTCAGTCACACAGCCCAGAAGAAAAGGGAGAAAAAAGGAAAGAAAGAAAGAAAGAGAGAGAGAGAGAGAGAGAGAGAGAGAGAGAGAGAGAGAGAATAAAGTTATTAAAATAAGAAATAAAAAAATTTTAAAAATAGAAAACGATTAAAAAGTAATTATAAAAAGAAAAAAAAGTAGAAAGAAAGAAAGAGTAACCAGACCAAAAATCAAATCCACCAATGAAAACAGGTGCTAAAAACTATACTAAAAAAACAAACAAAAAACATGGCCAAACAGAACCCTAGGACAAATGGTAAAAGCAAAGCTATACAGACAATATCACACAAAGAAACATACACATACACACTCACAAAAAGAGAAAAAGGAAAATAAAAGTGTGTATATATATATATATATATATATACCTGTATATTAAAAAAAAGGGAACAGAGCAACCAAATCAATAAACAAATCTACCAATGATAATAAACTCTAAATACTAAACTAAGATAAACTTAAAAGCAGAAACCAGTCAGTTGCATACAGCAAACCCTAAGTCTACAGTTGCTCCCAAAGTCCACTGCATCAATTTGGGATGATTCGTTGTGTATTCAGGTATTCCACAGATGCAGGGTACATCAAGTTGATTGTGGAGCTTTAATCCGCTGCTCCTGAGGCTGCTGGCAGAGATTTCCCTTTCTCTTCTTTGTTCGCACAGCTCCTGGGGTCCAGCTTTGGATTTGGCCCCACCTCTGCATGTAGGTCACCTGAGGTTGTCTTTTCCCGCTCAGACAGGACGGGGTTATAAAGGAGCAACTGATTCAGAGGCTCTGGCTCACTCAGGCCGGGGGGAGGGAGGGGCACGGAGTGCGGGGCTGGCCTGCGGCGTCAGAGGCTGGCGTGACGTTGCACCAGCGTGAGGCGCGCCGTGCGTTCTCCCGGGGAAGTTGCCCCTGGATCCTGGGACCCTGGCCGTGGCGGGCTGCACAGGCTCCCCGGAAGAGGGGTGTGGACAGTGACCTGTGCTCGCACCCAGGCTTCTTGGTGGCGGCAGCAGCAGCCTTAGCGTCTCAGGCCCGTCTCTGGGGTCCGCGGTTTTAGCCGCGGCTCGCACCCGTCTCTGGAGCTCCTTTAAGCAGCGCTCTTAATCCCTCTCCTCGCGCACCAGGAAACAAAGAGGGAAGAAAAAGTCTCTTGCCTCTTCGGCAGGTCCATACTTTTCCCCGGACTCCCTCCCGGCTAGCCGTGGTGCACTAACCCCTTCAGGCTGTGTTCACGCCGCCAACCCCAGTCCTCTCCCTCTCCTTCCAACCGAAGCCCGAGCCTCAGCTCCCAGCCCCGCCCGCCCCGGCGGGTGAGCAGACAAGCCTCTCGGCCTGGTGAGTGCCGGTCGGCCCTGATCCTCTGTGCGGGAATCTCTCCGCTTTGCCCTCTGCACCCCTGTTACTGCGCTCTCCCCCGCAGCTCCAAAGCCTCCCCGCTTCGCCACCTGCAGTCTCCGCCCGCAAAGGGGCTTCTAGTGTGTGGAAAGCTTTCCGCCTTCTCGGCTCCCTCCCACTGGTGCAGGTCCCGTCCCTATCCTTTTGTCTCTGTTTATTCTTTTTTCTTTTGCCCTACCCAGGTACGTGGGGAGCTTCTTACCTTTTGGGAAGTCTGAGGTCTTCTGCCAGCGTTCAGTAGGTGTTCTGTAGGAATTGTTCCACGTGTAGATGTATTTCTGATGTATTTGTGGAGAGGAAGGTGATCTCCGCGTCTTACTCGTCCGCCATCTTGAAAGTCTCCCTCCCGAGTGCTTCTTAATTGTTTTCCTGGCTCTGAGAAGAGATGTTTCATTCATCAGAAGAAGCGCTATGCATTTGATGTTTAAGGGTTCATTAAAAAGGTTGAACCAGCATTCTCTGTCGTTTGCATATCCACATTAGATATTTCACAGATATTGAGAGGTTAGGGTTGATAGTTTATTTCTGACTTTTTGTTTAATGAAGGAAAAATTACTGTAGGGTGTGAATAGAGAAAAGGGGGAAATGAGCGTTGGTGTGCCCTTTTCAAAAAAGTTAGAGAATACCTAAACTTGTCGAAGGAATATATCAGGGTGGTTGGGTGGGTTTTTTGTTTGTTTGAGGGCAAGAGGGGATTCAAGGTTGTTTTCAAACTGATGTTGCTACTCCAACTCTACCAATTCCCTCAAAGAGATTTTTATTCCAGTCACAAGGTTAAAGTTCCATGTTCACCACTAGGTGGCGGCAACATGCCATCCACAGACTTGGCTGTGTCCAGGTCAGCTAGAGCATGAAGAGCCAGAATGGAGGCAGCAACTGCTGTGGTCAGTTTCCTAAACTAATAAACCCTTTAGAAGGTAAAACTCAATGAAGACTTATGTATAGCCCTTTCAAAAAGATACTGTTGATAAATTGGAACATCTGCTTCCACCAGTAGATTGCTTTCACTAGTGGAGTTGACATTCTACCTCTTGGATAAGCAGAATGAACAATTAAAATAATTTCTACAAAACTGTCTTACAGAAATGTGAGCTACCATTGACTCAAGTTATTATTTCAGGTTGACTACATTTAGAAACATGATTCTCAACCCTGGGTGTACCAATGAATTACTTGGGGATTTTTTTTCCCAGGAGGCTTTCCATATATATGGGTAGAATCCACCCTCTGTGATAGCACAATAAATATTTACTGAATGCATGAGTGAATAAAAGAATACATAGGACAGGTAGGGAGTTGATGAGAACAAAGGGTACTGCCAGACTCTTTTGGCTGGACCATGCACTGGCCTGGAGAAAGCACAGCAAAGCTCCCAGCAGTGACAGCCATGGTGCTTCCAGAAAAGTTGCAGTTTGGGTAGTTGCAATAACCCTGAAGGACCTGGACAGTAACAGACCTTGTCAAAAGTCGGTAGATTGAGAGTTTCCCCCAGAGAATACTGAGCTTATTAATATCTGGCACTAGGACTCTGTATCCAAGTTGGGAAAAACAGCTCATACGTCTAATCTATGGCTGGTAATCCTAGGGCAAATGTTAGCATCCTAGCCCTAAGATTTTCTAAGTATTTGCTTTCTTTGAAGGCTGATCAGATTGGTCCCTGGCTGGCTGTGGAGCAGAGGAGGGCCACAGGGTGTAGCACAGGGTGACCTCTGCCCAGGATAGTATCTTGCCCCTTGGGGTAAGGCTCAGAGTCCAGGCTGGATATCAGAAGCACCTGAGTAGGTCTGTAAAAATTCTGGAGCTCTGAAATAGTACCTGCAATTTGTTTTAAAAAGCCTTTCCTGGTAGGGTGATGCAGAGTCACGGGTGGAAAAAAAAAATCGCTGTGGAGCCAGGCCTCCAGCAAGATCTGCTCTGTAGCCAGAGGGTGCTGACTGTTCCTACAGCACTCAGCTGCCCTGTCCCCTGTTCACACTGGGTTCACACAAGGCCTGATTTCAGTACCTCCACCTTGGCCTGAAATGTTACAGTACTGAAGGCAGACCTGACAGCTCAGCTGCTCGTTTATGATCAGCTGGGCATCCTTTTTTTATTCTTAATAGCTGACATTAATGGAACAATTACGTGTATTCTAACTATCCTATGAGATAGAAACTACTATTATCCTTATTTCACAGATGAAAGAACTGAGTCTTACAGAGAAGTCTTGGATAGACCACAGAGCTTAGAAATGGCAGAATTGTGACCAGAACCCACTTGTTTGAAACCAAAGCTTCTGTTCAGCCAGACCTCCTCCAGAACACATTTCTGTGAGCTCTGATGGAAAGCCTCGTGGAGGAACCTGACTGATAATTATACACATATATATGTAATATAAACAAAATATTAGGAAGCTTGGAAGCAATACTAGTGGAAGTGTAATAACTATTGTATCATTTCTAGATCTAGCGGAAATAGATGCTACCTCCAAGCTGAATTATTGAGAAGAGTTTAATAGATGGTAAGGCTGTGGGCAGGATTTTTAAAAAGCAACAAACAAGAAGTGGTCTAGTACCCTGGAGTGAGTAAGGGGGCTCGGGGTGTTGGGAGGTGGGAGAGGGAGCATTTGCTGGAACCAGGAGAGAGACAGAGCTGCACAGAGAGGGCCCCTGACAGCGGCTGTGGCCTTTGCTACAGGGACCCACAGAGAAGCACCTGGGAAATAAATCCTCAACCCGACTCTTTACCTCTTCTTCTGCCTATGATCCCCCCCTTGGCCAAAACCCAGCCAGAAGGCAAGAGAGTCCATCAACGTATCCAATTAGTGAGCCTTCCCTGAGGACAGAGCAGGGTAGAGAGGGAAGCTTGGGGAGCAAACAGGTGATACCCAGAAGATCTGTATGAACTTAAAATATGTCTGTAGACATTTGGGTTGAAAAATGAAAAGTATTACACTCCAAAATAATGATCAGCAATCAAAAATAAACAAAATTATCCTAGCAAGTACCTATTACAATGTGCATTTTAATTACATTATCTTCTTCTAACTTTAAAACACCCCTTCAAAGACATGCCTCATTTACTGGGGCTCTGAAAAATGTGGTAACTTGGTCAAAGTATATGGGTAGTACCTGGCCAAGCTCAGTCTCTAACTCCAAAACCTATGATTTTTTTTTCACTCTAAAACACTGAAAATGAACCAAACTGAGTATGTATAAGCCAATCATTTTATCTAGAAAGACCTAAAAAGATGGGAAGAAAAAATATAGTAAATATTTTTTAGATGAATCATTAAGTTTTTATAATGGATCATTTAAATATAAAAAAATTATGTTGCTTAGTCTTATCTCATTTTTCTCTTTAAAAGGAACTATTCCAACCCCATGGTGCACTTGAAAAAGTTAATAATTTGTTTTTTCCGATGAATAATTTTAGATCCACCTAATTTGTTTTGTTGACTTTCACATCTCTACTGGGGTAGATGGAGAGAGGGAAGAAGCAGAAAATGCATTTACAGAGTGGTTGTGCTTTAGCATGACCTCAGGTTGGGCTTTTTGAACCAGGATTCAGAAAAAAAAAGAAAAAAAAATAGGGAAGGGAAGAGCCCCTGGGCATTGCTGAAGACTGTCACTTCAGGTGCCAAGGAGGCCATCTCCTATCCTTCTTTCATGTTGGCAGAAATGTGGCCATATCTCTGATTTTCAAGCATATTCTGATATAAAATATTCTGTTTCTCTCTTTCCATAAAGCACTGAAATGTTTCAGAAAATTCCTACATGAGTGTCCAAATTAAGCTTCTAAGATGAGGTCCGAAGTATTAAAGGGAGTGACATCGCCAGCATCAAAAGCAAACCCTTTATTAGACTGTGTTGATTTTTAATTAGGAAAATAAAATGCACTATATTTGGGGCATAATTAAACCGTTTATTTTTAAGTTAGAAGTTTTTTGTTTTGAAATAATCCAGGGCAAGTTGCAGACTTGTTCTCAGTTTAGTCCTCCCCCACGGGATTATAGCTCAGACTTCATTTAGCCACTAGCTTTTGCATGTTATGCAACCCTGGGTCTTCTTGTCAGTGAGGACTGCCATGCGGCTCCATCGTGTCACATACTGTCATTCCTTGGACCAGAAAAGAAAATCAGGGCCACAGTTCTGCATGTACCAGGGGAGAATCTCCCTTTGCAGTACGGTACACATACACCTGTGTGTGAAACCAGACTATTTTACTACCTGTTGGACCAAGGGCAGGTTATCTGAAATCTTCGATAGCCAGTTTTTTTAATGCCTTCCTCAAAGCGTCATTGTAAGTTTTCAATTAAAAAAGTCCACGTAAATTGATCATATATTAGTATCTGGCAGGTAGTAGGGTTACTTAAATATTAACTTTTGCCCCTATTTCCAGGGCTATCTCCCTAATATGCCCTAAAATAGCAAGCCATCTGGCATCTATTCTAATGGACTGTGGACCCATTCTGATTAATTGGTGCCCATGCCTTTCAGGTTTGATAAATATTCTGAATATTACATCTGTCCATTATGTTCCTCGTGCAGAATCTATTCCAAGTTATAGTGGCAAGCATTATAAGTTAATATATTATAAAATTATAAATTGGTATCTAGTTTATCAATTCTTCATGGGTGTGATTCATGTGAATCAGCCTTCAGAGTCTAATCAAACTTAGGCATACTAATAAAATCAAGTTTTTGAACTTGCAAAGCTGATAAGTTTCTAGACCAAAGATAACCTCGTCACACCACAGCATCCCATGGAGACAGGATTCAACATTCCCCTGGATCTACCCTCTAACCATCTTAACTGATAATGTAAAACATAAGGAGAGGGCTTCCCTGGTGGCGCAGTGGTTGAGAGTCCGCCTGCCGATGCAGGGGACACGGGTTCATGCCCCGGTCCGGGAAGATCCCACATGCCGCGGAGCGGCTGGGCCCGTGAGCCATGGCCGCTGAGCCTGCGCGTCCGGAGCCTGTGCTCCGCAACGAGAGAGGCCACAACGGTGGGAAGCCCGTGTACCGCAAAACAAACAAACAAAAGAACAAAAAAAACACAAGGCGAGGCTGGGCGGAGCAGCAGGCATGGAAATAGCTGATTCACTCTGAGTGCCACATTCTCATTGTGCCAGGAAGAGAGTTCCCTCTGAATATGGACTGGACTTTTGCAACGGAGAAGTGGTCTGCGCCTACTTCTGGTGCTAACATTCTGGAATCTTACTCCATGTTTTACCGAGATAAGTCCTGAGGGGAACTCTGGAAGCAAAGCGAGAACAAATCAATGAACCTGACTTAAGGCCATGCAGCGCATCCAGAGCCATCTTTGCCTCCTTTCAAGGCCATGATCCTGGCTTCTGGTCCTTAGGCAGCACGCTTCCCATTGTTGTGATGGTTTGTGGCTTGTCCTCTGCAAGAAACAATCCCTAGATCCACGTCAGTAATGAAGAACTGCTGGGCCTTGGTGCCTTGAAATTATTTTCAACTCGTCCTTAGCCAGATACATGGCAAAACCAATTTCCCTAACTGTTCTGTTTTTTCTTAAGGGGAGCTCAAGAGGGGCACAAAACAACTTGGATTTATACTTTTTCCACAATTCCTGATCTCCTTGAACGGAAATTCTCATCAACCAGCACGCTCGGCTGGTGAGCTGAGCACAATGGAGAGTTTATGTGGAGCAGATGTGAAGCCCTTGCCTTATAATGAAAAATCTGCTCTGGATTCTCTTCCTGGGCAGGGTTTGCATGGAGAAGAAAAGTTTTGAAACTGCCAAGCATCATCTCACACAGCAGTTCTGCACACCGGCACAGCACGCCTGAAAAAGGATTAGCAAAATCTTCACCTGTCAGGGTGCAGCCGCAGAAACCCCATCTCAACCCTGCTTTCCAGCTTGGCCCCATCCTGGCATGGCTTGGCATAGTGGAAAGATTAAAGGATGAGTTTCAGCTTGCAGCTGGTTGTTTGCCGTACCACCTGAGTTTGGAGTGTTTGAAAAAACAAAGATCAGAGTAAAACTCCACCCTTAAGGTTTGGTTTGCTAAGGCAGAACAAAAGTCACTGTGATTCTAGTGACTAGCAGTTGTATGCCATGGGGTACTACAATTGCATAACTATTTCTGCTATTAAGAATGATTCAGCAATAAACGGAGGTCCATTTCCCTGTGCACACAAAGGCTCTTTTCTTACTTTCTTAACCTTAGGGGTATCACTTACTGTAATTTTCATTTACTGAGTGTTCGACAGTTTAATGGGCACTTCTACTACACACAGTCCTTCACTTCGGCTTCACAACAAGCCCTTAAGTCAGTATAATTTCCTCTCATTGTGAAAATCAGAGCATTTAGTGTCTTTTCTTGAGCACTTCCCAGTCACTGATAGAGGTGACAGTCAAACCTTGCTCTCCTGACTCCACTAAGTATTCTCACTACCCTGCTGTCATTATGAGACTGGGTGATGCGAGTCCTGGCTGAGGTCCATGATAGAAGGCTGTTACTGAGAGTGAGGGATCAGAGCTGTGAGAGAGGAAGGCTGACAACCTGAAGCTAACGTGACCCTGTCCACCACACACACTCACATCACAGCACCTGTGTAGTGATGCAGGTGCACAGAGGGTGACCAGCTCAGCTCCATTTTATTTTTTAGATCAGGTGCTATAACGTGTCCTGGCTTTAGCACTGAAAAGCCTGTGACTTGGAAACCCCCTCAGTCATGGGCAAACCAGGACAGTTGGTCACCCCCCATATGGATAATATTCTGCCTCTTTGTTTCCACCTAAATATCTGGTAGCACCTCTAGGTTCAGAAGATTCTTAGCCCCAAACTCTTAGGAAATTCTAGAGGCTTCTGGGAACACACAGTGGATCTCAACAAGACAGTTTTTACTGAGCCTGGACTCTGGGTCATTTTGCCCCAAGTGGTTACATTTTAAATATTTTAAAAATCTAAACCCTTGGTTACCTGTGGGAACCAAGTTAATAACAATGATATTTTCTACTAATTATGAAACAAGCAGTATAGGAAGTGCTTTTGATCCTCACTGCTAATCTTTGACACATAATGTGTTATTATTACTCCCATTTTACAAATGTGGTATTGAGGTCATACGTATTCAAGCAAGGTTCCAGACCCTGAATCAGGTGTATCTGACTCCAAAGCCCATATTCCTGCAGCACATTTCTCAAAGTTCTTCCAGGTCCCCTGTACCCTGTCCCAAGCAAATAGGAATTGCATGGCTACTTTGAGATCAGCACCCTTCTTTAGAGGCTCTTGGAAACTCTGGAGTGGAACCAGGCTCACAGCATTTTGGAGATACAGTACCCTGAGAGACTTGGCCCCAGAATGTCACAGAAACACTGTAAAAAGAGTTTACAGGGGAGATTCAGCTGGTAACTTCTCTAAACCAAAAATTAGGACTAACTACATGCTATATCATGAGACATGACCATGAACATTTTTATCTCAACTTTTTTTTTTTAATAGGTTACCTTCCAAATTTCAGTTTTTGATATTTTAACATCCAATCAATTCTCCTGGAGAAGGGATTAGGGCCATAAAGGTTTATACAGATATTAAACCTTATTGGACACACTATTTTCTTGTAAAATTTTATTTTTTAGATTAGGTGCTATAAGATTTTGTCAAGGCCTTATGAAGGAGTTTACCAAATGAGTACTTTTTTGTTTGTGCTGATACCACCCATATTGGTACTCTTTTGCCTTTGTTCATAAGTAAACAACTATTTGTTGCTGAGATAAACTTTGGTTTCTTTGGTTTGAAAATTAAAATTCAAAATAGCTGTTTGGTCCACACCTGCTTAAGTCTATCTGATAATACCTGTAAGACATGCTGGGTTTCTTCAGTGTTTTGCTGGTAAAAAAATGGTGTTCACAGTCAAGGCTGATCGACTGGTAGTGCTTTTACTGGGTGGATTTAATTTGGCCAGTGAGTTAGAATGACTAATTCTAATTCTATTTTCTTTTCTCATGGACTTTATTTTTTTTTCTTTTCTAAAAAAATATTAGCAATCCCACTCCTGGGCACATATCCAGACAACACTATAATTCAAAAAGATACATGCACCCCATGTTCACAGCAGCACTATTCACAATACCCGAGACATGGAAACAACCTAAATGTCCATTAACAGATGAATGGATAAAGGAGATGTGGTCCAGGAACTTCCCTGGTGGTCCAGTGGTTAAGAATCTGCCTCCCAATGCAGGGGACATGGGTTCTATCAGTGGCTGGGGAATTAAGATCCCACATGCCGCAGGGGAACTACTGAACCTGCGTGCTCTAGAGTCTGCATGCCACAACTTGAGAGCCTGCGTGCCGCAATTACTGAGCTTTTGCACCACAACTAGAGAGAACTTGTGCACTGCAACGAAAGACCCTGCATGCCACAATGACGATCCCACATGCTGCAACTAAGACCTGAAGCAGACACATAAATAAATAAATAAATAATTAAAAAAAGATGTGGTCCATATATACAATGGAGTATTATTCAGCCATAAAAAAGAATGAAATAATGCCATTTGCAGCAACATGGATGGACCTAGAGATTATCATACTAAGTGAAGTCAGAAAGAGAAAGACAAATACAACATGATATCACTTATACGTGGAATCTAAAATATGGCACAAATGAACCTATCTGTGAAACAGAAACACACTCACAGACATAGAGAAAAGACTTGTGCTTGCCAAGGGGGAGGGGAGGTGTGGGAGGGATGGATTGAGAGGTTGAGGTTAGCAGATGTAAGCTATTACATATAGAATGGATAAACAAGGTCCTTCTAACTGCTAATTCTGAATTAGGCATATAGATTTTAAATCGGACCTACAACACTATATTGCATTCAGAGAGATATCTGTGGGCAAAGCTTATACCAGGTTTTCAAAAGAAAGTTTTGTTCATATCTGTTGTCTGAAAAAATATTTCATGATCTGAACGGCTTTGAAGACTTAGAAAACCTGCTCCACTGATTGACTCCACAAGAGTAAAACGTCCTTTTTGTAGAATAAATTTACTTGGAGGTAAGTCTGCCAGTGCACCCCCAAAGAGTGTAAAAAATAAAATTCATCCTGGACACTCTCCTATCAATACAGTCAGTAGATCCAGGAGATTCCAGGATCAGTGCATCTTATTTTAAGAAATAGTGGCTTGAAGTATTTAAACAGCTACTTCAGAAGAGTGAAGCACTTGCCCAAATAAAAGCCCTTTGGCATCTGAGAGCCAGTATACAGGGTGGACTTCTGCTCTGCACTGCGTGCCTTTGTGCCATGCACAACCTGTACAACTGTATGAGACAGCCGTGTATGTAACGGTGATTTGGGTTCAGACCATAATCTGTCTACGTGCAGAGCTAACAAGTTTTACATATCTTACTATCCCCCAAATATCTATAAACTATACCATACCTATATTATCCATACCTATATTCTATATACCCCCAACTCCTCTTTCCAAATTTTGACCTTCTATTCCAATTTGTTTACATTTTCTTGGCCTTATTTTCATTTATGTTTAATTACATGTTTTCCACAAACTACATCATGTCTTTGTGGCATGAAGTAGAGCATCAATAAATACACACACACATATGCCTAAAATCAGCTGCACCTTGCAGAGCAGCTAAAGAAGCATACAGTACGTTTTTACTGAGTTGTGTTGAGCTGAACTAACCTGACATGTTTTTATATTCCCAGATATAAGGTGGATAAGAAAGCTTTCAGTCATTTTCAATAGGTTTAATTATCCTGTCTTTGTTAGAGCTCTACCCATGGTTTGATCATTATAAGTTACTGTATTGCTTTTCACAACTTGATCTGCAAATGGTGGGGCTCATGAGCCATTGGAAAGTCTTGAAGGCTATGAGTCATTGCTAAAGGTGGAACTTTTGAGCCAGACTATTTAACTGAAGGCACAAGATGCTGTTATTTACAGCAGACGGAGCCAAACATCAGGCAGAAAAAGCCTCTGTTTACTAATAAACAGAATGAAGAGAAAGACAGGATGGGCACCACTGGAAAAGTAAGCAGGACATTTCTGTATCCTCATTATGATCTAATAATGTGGGACTGATTGTTAGAACTTGGAATACCTTAACGTAATTAAATACTTGGGGTTATTTCTTGGGGAATTAAATGCCTTTTGAGCAAGCATACACTTGGTGGGGGGGACACTGGGTTGGAGTTTCAGAGAATGCCAATAGAAACAGGATAAAACAGCGTATTAAGGTTTTTCAGTAAGACAGTGGGGGAAAATGGAGAAATGTGGTTTCTATTGACATTATTAATAATTTAATTTCAGGATAGCTGGGCATTTGCGCTGGTAAGCAAAATGTTTCCATAAATTGACTTTCAATAGCACGCATTACATTCACTTCTGTAGTTCACAGGGTAACCAAGGTCTCATTCTCAGCCGTTAGAAAAGATTTTCCTGCTGTTGACAATGGAAAAATGCTAATTCTGGAATGCAAAGTGGACAAGAAAGTATCATGCTTTCAAGATTTCTTAATGGTACAGTTTTCATCAAAATACAAGTTAAAGAAATCTTTAAAAACCAAGAATGCATTGTAGGTAAAGTATGTTTATTCTTTTAAAACAGAGTTGGCTTTAACTTAGAAATAGTTTCGGCACTTTTTTCATTTGCAGGTTGGTCAGTATAGTTGCTTGCTTGAAATGGGTATGCCAATTGTTTATAGTGTTAGGTGCTTTCATTTGTTTGTTTTGTTTTTGTTTAAACAACTTTGCATTTAGCCTACCTTAAGGTTTTGGAAAAATGAAGATGACACTTGAAGTCTGGGTGATGTGACAAAGTGAGGAGGCCCTATGATGTTAGAATTTGAAATAATTCTTCCTGGAGTGGAATAGAACTAGAATAAAAGCATTCTAGTTTGGGTCAAGGACCCAGCAAAACTAGCTTAATCGGGGAATTAATTTTTGACTTTAGAAGCTAGCAACTCTACCCATAGAAATTAATGAATCTTAGGGTTGGAAGGAATCTTAAAAATTTGCAACTCCATCCAACCAACAGATGCTTGAGTTCTAGTTGTGCTACCTCTATAAAGTGGATATCTAGCCATTATTAGAATATTTCCAAACTGCTAACCTAAAGGCAGCAGTTTCCAGTTAAAATTAATGATACAGTATATAATTTAAGATATAGCATAAAAGCTATACTATTTTGATATAGAGATGTGCATGCAATAGTGTGGTTTGCATTAGAGTTCTATATTGCCCAAGTTGCTTTAGGGTTTCAGTTGAATCACAGGAAAGGAGGGATTCTCTTTACACTGGGGATTGCTTTTTTCTCTTTTTATAATAAATGTTTTCTTTTTCATTAAAAAAGTAAAAGATGATTGTTTAGTTTGCTAGGGCTGCCATGACAAAGTACCACAGAATGGATGGCTTAAACAACAGAAATTAATTCTCTCACAGCTCTGGAAGCTGGAAGTCTGAGATCAAGGTGCTGGCAGTAACTTCTGAAACCTCTCTTTTGGCTTGCAAATGGCCATCTTCTCTTTGTGTTTTCACATGGTCTTATCTCTGTATATATCTGTGTCCTAATCTCCTCTGCTTATAAAGAAACCAATCATATTGGATTAAGGACCACCCAAATGACCTTGTTTTAACCTCTTAAAAGACCCTATCTCCAAATACAGACATTCCGAAGTACTGGGGGTCAGGATTTCAACGTGTGAATTTTGGGGGAACACGATCCAGCCTGTAACAATAATCATTCCAGAAAATTTGGGTAATCAGAAAATATGAGAAGAAAAAATCAACAATTGTCTTATATCTTACAGACTACCATTGATTTTTTTAAATTTCCCTCCTTACATTTTTCCATCCATATTTTATGTAGCTGTACTCGTACAATATATAAATATTTTTATCCTATTTTTCCAACTTAATATAAGTATTTTCCAAATTTATAACAATTTATAAACTTTTTAAATATCTAATTTCTAGATTTACAGTTCATTTACTCATTTCTCTATTATTATCTACATATTTGTTTACACATACTGTTTACATATTTCCCTTTATAACTAGTGCTGTGATGACCTCTAATATATACTAATATTTTTCTGAATTTACAATTTCCTTAAGTTAGGTTTTTTTAAATGGAATTACCTGGTGAAAGTGTCAAAATATTCTTAAGTAGGGTACAAAGTTTTAGTTATACAAGATGAATTCTGGAGATTTAATGTATAGCATAGTGATGATAGTTAACAATATTGTATTGTATACTTGAAATTTGCTGAGAGGACAGATCTTAAATTAAACCTTAACACACACACATGAACAAACACATGAAAACACAATAGTAACTAGGTAGAGGTAATGGATAAGTTATTTAGCTTGATTGTGGTGATCTTTTCACAATGTATACATATATCAAAACATCAAGTTATATTCCTTAAACATATACAATGTTTATATGGCAAAGATATCTCAATTAAGTTGCTAAACAAACTGTGACCACCCACAGGAAAAAAGAACCATTTTAGTATCCTGATGTATACTGAAAATTATTTTCCAAAGGTGTTGACATGAATGACACTGCCCATTTCACCACCCCTTTGACAATACGTAAGTAAAAAATCATTATCGAGGCTTCCCTGGTGGCTCAGTGGTTGAGAGTCCGCCTGCCGATGCAGGGGACACGGGTTCGTGCCCCGGTCCGGGAAGATCCCACATGCCGCGGAGCGGCTGGGCCCGTGAGCCATGGCCGCTGAGCCTGCGCATCCGGAGCCTGTGCTCCGCAATGGGATAGGCCACAACAGTGAGAGACCCGCGTACCGCAAAAAAAGAAAAAAAAAAAATCATTATCGACCTAACAAGAGAATTACCTCATTACTTTTATTAAAAAAAATTTTATAACCAAGGAAAACAAACACTTCACTACATATTTACTAATTTGTATTTTCCTCTTTATGTTCTTTGCGTGTATCTCCAGGTATGAGTAAACTATGTGGGAGGGCAGAAGAGGTAGTGGAAGTTTTAATGCTTTCCCTATCAATTCGATTATGCATTGTATATATGAAAAATGTTAACTCGTCATTTTTGCTTTAAGCTTTTTTCCCTCAGACTACTTGCTTGAATTACTTACATCTGGAAGATTTATTTACTGTTTCTCAACACACAAAATTTTCATTCTTAGATGTTTCCTTTATGACTTTTTCTATCATCCTCAAGCAGAAAAGTTCCTCCATTCTCCATATATTTGATATTTATATCTTTACTTATCGATAAAATAGTTTGACTTTAAATCTCAACTATTAATCCAGCAGGAACTTGTGTGGAATTGTGGTGTGAGATTTCTAACTTCGAGATTGGCCCACATTGCACTGTGACCCATGACATTTGCCTTGCAGAGGCAGAGGGTGAATGTTAAAGTCACTGATGGCTTTCAGCTTCCCATCTATTTCCAGCGTATCATTTCTCACACTTAATCACTTGCAAAAGAGCCATTAACCATCCATCTAAAGGAGAGCTCTAGGAGTGGGATGTTAGTCGACAAGATGAGAGAGAACTCATTTTGTATCTGAACAAATTAATTAAAATATTTTATACGATTCCTAGACAGATTTGAGGATGGGAAAACAAGAAAAATCTCTCCCTGTCTCCTTCTCCCTCTCTCTCTTTCTCTCTCCCTCCACCCCTCACTGATTTCAATAATGCCAGCAAAATTACTTAATTGAATAACTATACCAAAACCAACTGAACAGCTGGAGGTTACTCACTGAGGATCTCCACCCCTTAGTTTCCACGTCTATAGGATGAGAAGCTTCACCTCGCCTATCTAGACCCCTAAGCTGCGAGAACTGTGCTGGGTGCAAAAAAGGATTCAGAGATGCAAAGACACAAATTGAGTCATCCAGGAATTCAGTCTATACATTTCATGACGTTCATGGTTCCCTTTATCTCTAACCAAGCCAATTTCTGATTTCTTCACCATGGCTACATGATTATACAACAATTAAATACTGGTTTAGATTCTTGCAGATAAATCAACAACATTTTCTGTTTTATAAATTTGCTTTTGTGAATAAGTGATACACAGATGACATTTTGTTACTTTGAAATTGTAGCCAAAAAAACCCTAGCTTAATAAAATATTACGTGACCACAGGCAGCAAAAGCAAAGGGCTGGAAAGGGTGTACCTCAGATCTAGTCCAGCCCTGCTTCCCACGTGCTGTGTGCCCATGGATCCATTATTCAGTGTCTCTGGGCTGCATTTCTCATATATCAAACACGGGTACACATAAGATGATCTCTAGGGATCTTCTGCCCAGATGTATATTATTTGGAGAGTCTGTAACTGTAAAGACATAATTAGGACCCATTATAACTCTCACCAATTTCTTAGGTTATTAAATGTAAAGCAGCTGTGCTATGGGAACAGAAGAATCCCTTTTCCATTGAGGAAACAGAAGTTGCCCCATCAAAGGCTAAAGAAGTCTGTAGTAAGGTAATGAGCCTGAGAGTACATAAGTCTAAAACGTTATCATACCTACTTTGAGTATATCACTGTTGCGAAGTTGGATTCTTAAATAAGGAGATACTTCCCAAATTTTGGTTATTAGTTCTCATACTGGTCTTTTTTTTATTTGATAAGGATCTGGTCATACTGAATATAAAATTAATGACTTATTGATTAAAAAACAACCCTGCTAATCTGCTCTATTATAACTTTTATTTGTTGAATTTTTATTGACACAGTGTTTGATAAAAATAGTTAATAATTATGACTAATGTATCAGATAGTATTGAGATTACTTTTCACAAAGAATGAGGAACTCATTTGTGCCTGGAGAAATGACAGCTTCCTGGATTTCCCTTCCTGGAGGATTTCCCCCACTCCTTTGATCAGAGCCTAACCATTAGTTTGAACACCAGCTTGTTGAGTAGGCATTGCCGTCTATCTTTCTTTGACCATCTCCTGTTACCTGAGCACTGTAGTAACAGTACAGTTTTGCTCACTTCTCTTCTTGTACACCATTCCCTCTACCTTTCATCAAGAGGAGGAACTAACTGTAAAAGTCTACTTTTGTGCTGGCTGCATGGTAACATCTGCCTTATAGTTCCCTCACAAGAGCATCAATTTACTTCAAAAAGGCACTGAGATTCAAAACAAGGCCAGAGGCAGCAATACTATAAATTCCTTAAAGAGAGATTTTTTTTTTTTAAGTTGTTAAGGGTCTTCCTTGCTGCACACAGGCTTTTCTCTAGTTGCGGTGAGCGGGGTCTACTCTTCATTGTGGTACATGGGCTTCTCATTGCTGTGGATTCTCTTGTTGTGGAGCACAGGCGCTAGGCGCACAGGCTTCAGTAGTTGTGGCATGCGGGCTCGGTAGTTGTGGCTCACAGGCTCTAGAGCACAGGCTCAGTAGTTGTGGCGTATGGGCTTAGTTGCTCCATGGCATGTAGGATCTTCCCGGACCAGGGACCGAACCCTGCATTGGCAGGCAGATTCTTAACCACCGTGCCACCAGGGAAGTCCCTTAAAGAGAGAGATTTTGGTCTGATGGTTGATATTCGGCTCAGAATCTCCTAAGAGTCAACACTATTATATGAGACAATCATACTGATTAAACAATTATAATCTTTTCAAGAGAGAGATAAATATTCTCCCAACTGTAAAATGACCCGTTTGCTGGTTGGGGCAATGTTCTTTTCTCTGAACCCAGACTTTGGCCATGGGAATCTGTTGGACAAATGAGCACAAGACAAAAGGAGCAGTAGTGTCTAAGTTTCCAGTGACTGTGGGACATGAAGCCACTGGGGTTGTGGAGAGCATTAGAGAAGGAGTCACTATGGTGAGACCAGGTGTGTAAATGTCAAGTCACAAGTCTGAGATAAGTAGGGTTGACTGTCCTATCAAAGGAAATAGCACAACTAGGAATTATTAGAGGAGCCTTAATGAATTTAGGAGGATACGAGAATACAAGGAGAATGGATTATATAGAGTGAAGTTTAATTTGGCAAAATTTCAACTTTTAGCAAGCAAATCTGATGGTGCTTGTAAACTTTAGAATACAGGCATACCTTGTTTTATTGCACTTTGCTTTATTGGGCTTCAAAGTGGAATTTTTTTTTACAAATTGAGTTTGTGGCAACCCTGCGTCAAGCAAGTCTATCAGTACCATTTTTCCAATAGCATTAATTTTTAATTAAGGTATGTACATTGTTTTTTTAAACACAATGCTATTGCATACTTAATAGACTACAGTAGAGTGTAAACATAATTTTTACATGCACTGGAAAACCAAAAAATTTGTGACTCACTTTATTGCGATGCTCTAGAATCAAACCTGTAATATCTCCAAGTTCTACTTTTAAGAAGTTCTTGCATGTGGCATGGGCTCAATTCACATTCGTCAATTTCAGGCTTTAATGTTAATTACCAACACCTTATATCATGATGTTTTCCCTCTAGGTGACAGTCATCCCCGTCTTTCTGCGTCAGTGTAGAGAATGCAATGCTTGTCGCGACCCAGATGGCAACCTTTGTGTAAGGAGTGAGTAGGTTTCAGTCACTTTTCTCTTATGCCATTTAGTTGTTCCTGTGCTAAGCTTTGAATTGAATTAATATGAGCGTTTGATGTATCAAATAGCGTTACTGGTCATGGAGTCCTGGTTGATGGCACCACCAGATTTACGTGCAGGGGCAAACTAGTCTATCACTTCATGAGCACTAGTACATTTACTGAGTACACGGTGGTGGATGAAACTTCCGTTGCTAAGATCGATGATGCAGCTCATCCTGAGAAAGTCTGCTGAATTGGATGTGGATTTTCCACTGGATATGGGACTGCTATTAAAACTGGCAAGGTAAGCAGCAAGATGGGCTAGTTCCTTCTTTTTTATTTTTTAAATAACTTTTTTTGAAAAACTGAAGCTTTTTGGGAAAAACGCTTTTGAAAACATCTCATGTACAGACTGTTTCTACACAATGGCAAATCAACTGGAAGAAAAAATTCAGATTTGAAATTTTATTTCTAAATAAGCACTCCCACTTACCACTGCAACAAAAAGAATAAAATACCTAGGAATAAACCTACCTAAGGAGTCAAAAGACCTGTATGCAGAAAACTGTAAGACACTGATGAAAGAAATTAAAGATGATACAAACAGGTGGAGAGATATACCATGTTCTTGGGTTGGAAGAATCAACATTGTGAAAATGACTATACTACCCAAAGTAATCTACAGATTCAATGCAATCCCTATCAAACTACCAATGGCATTTTTCACAGGACTAGTACAAAAAAATTCACAATTTGTATGGAAACATAAAAGACCCCGAATAGCCAAAGCAATCTTGAGAAAGAATAACAGAGCTGGAGGAATCAGGCTCCCTGACTTCAGACTATACTACAAAGCTACAGTAATCAAGACAGTACGATGCTGGCACAAAAACAGAAATATAGATCAATGGAACAGAATAGAAAGCCCAGAGATAAACCCACGCACATATGGGCACCTTATCTTTGATAAAGGAGGCAAGAATATACAATGGAGAAAAGACAGCCTCTTCAATAAGTGGTGCTGGGAAAACTGGACAGCTACATGTAAAAGAATGAAATTAGAATACTCCCTAACACCTAACACGAAAGTAAACTCAAAATGGATTAAAGACATAAATGTAAGACCAGACACTATAAAACTCTTAGAGGAAAACATAGGCAGAACACTCTATGACATAAATCACAGCAAGATCCTTTTGCCCCACCTCCTAGAGAAATGGAAATAAAAATAAACAAATGGGACCTAATGAAACTTCAAAGCTTTTGCATAGCAAAGGAAACCATAAACAAGATGAAAGACAACCCTTAGAATAGGAGAAAATATTTGCAAATGAAGCAACAGACAAAGGATTAATCTCAAAAATATACAAGCAGCTCATGCAGCTCAATATACAAAAAACAAACAACCCAATCCAAAAATGGGCAGAAGACCTAAATAGACATTTCTCCAAAGAAGATATACAGATTGCCAACAAACAAATGAAAGGATGCTCAACATCACTAATCATTAGAGAAATGCAAATCAAAACTACAATGAGGTATCACCTCACACCAGTCAGAATGGCCATCATCAAAATATCTACAAAGAATAAATGCTGGAGAGGGTGTGGAGAAAAGGGAACCCTCTTGCACTGTTGGTGGGAATGTAAATTGATACAGCCACTATGGAGAACAGTATGGAGGTTCCTTAAAAATCTAAAAACAGAACTACCATACGACCCAGCAATCCCACTACTGGGCATATACCCTTAGAAACCCATACTTTAGTCATGTACCACAATGTTCACTGCAGCTCTATTTACAATAGCCAGGACATGGAAGCAACCTAAGTGTCCATCGACAAATGAATGGATAAAGAAGATGTGGCACATATATACAATGGAATATTACTCAGCCATAAAAAGAAATGAAATTGAGTTGTTTGTAATGAGGTGGATGGACCTAGAGACTATCATACAGTGTGAAGTAAGTCAGAAAGAGAAAAACAAATACCATACGCTAACATATATATATGGAATCCAAAAAAACCAACAACAACAAAAATGGTTTTGAAGAATGTAGGGGCAGGACAGGAATAAAGACGCAGATGTAGAGAATGGACTTGAGGACACGGGGAGGGGGAAGGGTAAGCTGGGACCAAATGAGAGAGTGGCATGGACATATATACACTACCAAACGTAAAATAGCTAGTGGGAAGCAGCCGCATAGCACAGGGAGATCAGCTCAGTGCTTTGTGACCACCTAGAGGGGTGGGATAGGGAGGGTGGGAGGGAGACGCAAGAGGGAGGAGATATGGGGATACATGTATACGTATAGCTGATTCACTTTGTTATACAGCCGAAACTAACACACAACAATTATACTCCAATAAAGATGTTAAAAAAATAAATAAATAAAATAAAATTAATCTTTTGTTTCACAAAATAAATATCAATGCTTGTTTGTTAGTTTATTAGGGCTGTTGTAGCAGAATACCATAGACTGGGGGGCTTAAACAACACAAATTTATTGTCTCACATTCTGGAAACTAGAAGCCCGAAATCAAAGGGTCGGCAGGATTTGTTCCTTCTGAGGGCTGTGAGTGAAAGATCTGTTCCAGACCTTTCTCCTTAGCTGTCTTCTCTCTATGTCTCTTCACATTACCTTCCTTCTATGCCAGTCTTTTTTGTCCAAATTTCCCCTGTTTATAAGGACACCAATTATATAGGATTAGGGCCCACCTAATTACCTTATTTTAACTTGATTACATCTGCAAAGACCCTATGTCCAAATAAGATCACATTCTGAAGTACTGGGGGTTAAGACTTTAACATATGAAATTGCAGGTTTGGGCAGGGGGACACAATTCAACCTATAATGGCTGGCATATAGTATGAAAACATGAATGCATATTTAAGAGTGATTATTTGGATTCAATTTATGTCACTCTTAATGAATCAAAGAAGTAAGTAGAATAACACACAGTTCATAAATAGTAAAACCATTCCCACAAGCAATCTCCATACTGTGGTGGTCTCATCCAACTCCAGAGTCTTAAATATTACCTATATGTTAGTTGACTCCAAATTTATATCTCAAACTCTCTCTGAACCCCAAATTCTTTTGTCCAACTCCTTACCTGACTTCTCCCTTTGACGGTCTCACAGGTATCTCAAACTGAATATGTATAAAACAGAATTCTTAATTTTCTTCCTCCCTACCACCCAAACATATTTATGCTCACTCAAATTTTCTTCATCCTTGATCTTCCCTCTCCATTACCTTATATGCAATCCAGCAGCAAGTCCTGTTAATTTTACCTACAAGGTATATTTTAAATCTTTCCATTTTCTTCAACTCACTACCATCATCATATCTTGACAGATGCAATGGCCTCCCTTCTGTAGTCTTCATTATTCCTCTTGACCATCTCCAATAATTCTCCATTTACAAGCCAGAGGAATTTTATAAAACATAAATTGGTCTGCATTACTTCTTTGCCAAAAATCCTTCAGTAGCTTCCATACTTGGAACAATCTCATCTCCTCCACTGTGATCCACTCACACTCGCTCGCCTCTGTTGAGATCTGTAAGCCTGCTGAGCTGTTCCTACGTGAAGACACTTACACAAGCTGTTCTGATTGTCTGGAACACTCATCTACTGAGCCCTTGTGTAGGTGCTTCATTAACATCATTCTCAGATTAAAGATAACCCACTTGCTCAAAGAAGTTGTTTGTTTGTTTTTTTCTGTCTCCTCCATCTAAGCAGGAACCTCTTTCCATTATTCAAGGCTACATGATTGCTTCATTAACAGTATGTGTCCCAAATCTCAAATTCTTATTATACCTTTAGTCTTCATTAGACCACAAGCTCCAAGAAGGTATGGACCAAGTGTCTATTCACTACAGTACTTAGCAAGGAGCCTGGACATAGTAATGACTTAATAAACAATATTTGGAAAAAAAGAGATGTATGAATGAATAAGGAAAGGGATGTCCAAATATGTGGAAGAATAAAAAGGTGAGGAGCTTGTGGAAAATACACATATGGGCGTTGAAGCAGATTTATCTCAGACAAAGGTTCAAGACAGGTCTCAGATCTATGAATGTATAACATTAGCATGCATGTACATGTCAATGACATACGTTAGTAACCACTTGCTTTTACATTTCTTTGGAAAATCTTGGTGCTGGAACATTCCTCGAGACCTTCCACTAAGAATTTTCTACCAAGATAGAGGTGAGAGAAGGGACATTGGATATGGTTTTATGTTAGTATTCTAAGTTTTTTATTGTACTTGATATATTGGTACCATATTAGTACTTGGCTAATATATTATTAACCAAGACATTCTCCACTTTTAGGTATAATTTTTTACTGGAAGCTATATCTTAAGGCAAATTACTTGAATGAACACATATTCTTGCCTTTGCCTATTTGAAAATAGGTCAAACCTACAATATGAGGATGTGTTGGTGTCCCCCAAGACGCTCTTTTTTTTTTTGCGATATGTGGGCCTCTCACTGTTGTGGCCTCTCCCGTTGCGGAGCACAGGCTCCGGACATGCAGGCTCAGCGGCCATGGCTCACGGGCCCAGCCGCTCTGCGGCACGTGGGATCCTCCTGGGACCGGGGTACAAACCCGTGTCCCCTGCATTGGCAGGCGGACTCTCAACCACTGCACCACCAGGGAAGCCCCAAGACGCTCTTTTGATTTGATGATTCACTAGAAGGATTCATAAAACTCAGAACAATTGTTATACTCATAGCTACAGTTTGTTACAGTGAAAGGATACAGATTAAAACCAGCAAAAGAAAAAGCCACATACGGTAGAGTCCAGGAGAGACCAGGTACAAGTTTCCAGTTGTCCTCTCCCAGTGGGGTCACATGGACAGAGCTTAATTCTCCCAACAACAATGTGTGACAACACATATTAAGTGTTGCCAACCAGGGAAGCTCACCCAAGTCTGGTGTTTAGGGTTTCTATTGTGGAAACAGTCATGTAGGCACACAGCACACACAGAACTGACCTCAGCTACTCAGACTCCAGTAGCATCAGGAGTTAAGCTGATGGATCAAAGCCCCAGACATATGAAAACAGGCATTCACCGTAAGTCACACTGTTAGCATAAACTATCTGGAGTAGCCCAATGTCTCAGATGTACAAAGACACTCTTAGTGGACAGGGTATTCCAAGGACTCAAAAGTTATCTCCCAAGAGCTGGTTAAGGTCCTAAGGTTCTTTGGGATAGTGAAATTTAAGTATTTATTAAAGATCATGAAGGGGATCAGAAGAGTAAAGAAAAATAATACTAAAAAGTGGAAGCTTACTATATTTTAAAATACAAAATAATAAAATATTATTTAAAATAATAAAAAATTTTTAAGTGACCTAAAATTGACACTCTTGTTTTAGACTATAACTTTCTTCTATAATAATGATATGGATAATTCACTATAGATATTAATCTCCAGTTCCCATTCTGTAGAACAAGAAGGTTGGGAAGGAAGAGAAGTTTTTTTGATTTTGGTTTTGGTTTTTCAGATGGGGGGACATCTGAAGTTAGCAAGAGACTGGGGCCATGATCCACTTAAAGGCTTAGAGTCAGGGTGACATGAAGGTCAAAAATTACAACTTTCCAGATGGGTGATGGAGTCCTAGGGAGAAGTCTTTAGAGGCACAGTTCCCAGGTGGTCAGAAATATCACACTTCAGGGCCACCACAGCCTAAGTCTTGCTAGAGATTAAATAAGGAAGGCTGAAAGAGGTCCCAGAAGACAGTGTTAGAATCATAAAATTCTAGATTTAGAATTCAACCATCAACAAAAAATTCCATCTCAGATCTAGATAATAAAGCTAGCAGATAAACTAGTAGAAAAGGCAGAGAACGCCCAGTTTAGTTTCTGACATAAAATGTTGACCACAAAGAATCCATCAATAAACTTTGCTGCATAAATGAGTGAACGACTGAATGATACTTGAGAGAATGGCCACACTAACTTCAGAGCTCCAAATTCATGAAATGAACTGAGGGGTTAGGATGCTGTAGCTGAAACTACAGCACCTCTGTACCCACTTAAATATCTGCTTATAAATTCAGACATTTCAAAACACATGCATACATAGACCTCCACACACAGGCTGTTTCTTCAGGTAATTCCTGCAAAGGAGGACAAAACTGGAGAATCAGGACATATGACAACACACCCTGCTCACACATAAGCCTTTGCATGTTAAAAAGAAAAAGAAAAAAAAAAAAAAAAGGAAGGAAGAAAGGGAAGAAGGGAGGGAGGAGAAAAAAGAAAGGAAAAGAAGACAAAAATGATCACAATAAGTTCCATACCCTTTTTGTGGGTTTCCTGGTTTTTCAGGTCTCCCTGATCCCTGCTATGAAACAGGATTAGGACTCTACAGCAGGAAAAGTGAGTTTTGGCTAGAACCTTCTTTAACATAGCACAGTACAGGGTAAAAATCTCCCAATTGATTTAACTACATTTCCTTCCTGGAGCTACACATGGATCATCTAATTGCAACATGGAAATTCAACTTCAATGAAAAAACAATTTATTTACAAATGATTCAGAGTTATGGTTATTAAGAAAATGCTAGTTAAACCAAATCTAAAACAGATTTAGCATGGTTTTGTGTAGAAGAGTAAGAGATCCAAGTGCTTATTTAATCCTGTTATGAGGTTAGATGAGGTTATGGGTGGTGGCCAAAAAGGCTGCAAAAGCTCCCACAGCAAAGGCCTGAATGATGTAACCTTTTATCAAAAGTTTTCATTTATCTGCAAATACTGATTTTGTTCCTTTTCTGTTCTCAGACATTCTGCTGTTTCTAGCTCTCTTTGTGGCATTCTCATGAGAACAAGTCATCCAGTCCTAATAACTCATCATAGTGATCTTCTGAATTTTGTGTTCTAATATTGGAGATACTTTGCAGGTTCCACATTTTAACCCTAGGTCTAACATTTACAGGAACTTGTCTCTCCACAGGTCACCCGTGGTTCAACTTGTGTGGCCTTTGGCCTGGGAAGAGTTGGCCTTTTGGTCATCATGGGCTGTAAGTCAGCTGGTGCATCCAGGATCATTGGGATTGACCTCAACAAAGACAAATTTGAAAAGGCCGTGGCTGTCAGAGCCACTGAGTGCATCAGCCCAAAGGACTCCACCAAGCCCATCAGTGAGGCGCTGTCAGAAATGACAGGAGAGGCTTCCCTGGTGGCGCAGTGGTTAAGAATCGCCTGTCAATGCAGGGGACACGGGTTTGAGCCCTGGTCCGGGCAGATCCCACATGCGACGGAGCAACTAAGCCCGTGAGCCACAACTACTGAGCCCGTGAGCCACAACTACTGAGCCAGTGCACCTAGAGCCCATGCTCCACAACAAGAGAAGCCACCGCAATGAGGAGCCCGCGCACTGCAATGAAGAGTAGCCCCTGCTCGTCACAACTAGAGAAAGCCTGCATGCAGCAACGAAGACCCAAAGCAGCCAAAACTAACTAAATAAAATTAATTTATTTAAAATAAAAAAGAAAAGAATTGACAGGCGACACTTTGGGCTACAGTTTTGAAGTTATTGGGCATCTTGAAACTATGGTGAGAGCCAAGATTAGAGGAGCCACACAATACCCAAACTACCTTGAACGCACAGGGTAAACTCATTTTCCACAGCTTTACTGAAAGCAACTACCTGTTAGGAAAAATACCTGGTAATCATGAAGCACTTGTGCCTAAAAAGTCAAGCAAAACTTATGTGCGGGTCTGCTTGACAAAAGTGTATCATATCATACCACTCTCATGTGATCAGACTGCCAGGGAGGGAGTCAACCAACTAGGCAAATTGCTTAAGTGTTAATCTACTTTGTATGTATGGCTTTTTTGGCAACAGTGATTCCATCTCTTGAACGTTAGCAAGTCAAACAGCACAAAGTGACTCTCTGGAGACAGAGAAGGAGGAGATCCAGGGGCGAAAGGAACTATTCCAAATTTGGCAGTCTCTTCCCTCAAAACCACGATGTAGCCAACTTCTCACTCTATACCTGAGTTTGCTTTCCCCTTTCTGAATTCTCTTAAAATAAGAGCCTTCAACTTTTTAAAATACACCTCCCTTGTGGCAGTCAGTAGCACCAGACTTCCACTTAAATCTGAGAAACGGGTCAGATCTCCTGGATTGGAAAGCCCCAGCCTGGGATAAGGTAGGGAGGGAGACTTGGAAATATGGGACAAAGTCAATTCTGCTCACAATTGACTAGGAGACTAAATTCGCTCTAATACTTTTGGTACTTTAGGAACAAGTAGTCTTTAATTTACCACTGTTTTCATTCCCCTTCCCTAGTGTCACTTAGAATTATTCCATAGCAACAAATACCATGTTTACACAGCCAATATGCCACACTGAATATTGCTATGGCCTACTGATTCCCAGATGATACTTTAATGAACATCGGTCTCTGAAAAATGCCAACATCTATTGCTACAACCTACCAAGTATTCAAAAGTCTATTAATGAATGATTGGATGGGTGGATGACCAGAAAATGTGGGGTTAGTCTCAGAAATGTAATCAAGAAAGGGATTCCTTTGTCCCACATTTTAGTATTTAATTTTCATACTAAACTTTAAAAAAACTGGATTAATTGATTCAGTATAGGTAATTTGATTTAGTTCAAATGGCTTTCCAAACCTTATCTGAAGTGATGATATTGGTCTGAAAATATAGGAATTTCTCCCTGCATTTTGGTCCATGGTAAACTGAAAATGCCATGAACACTGACCACATTAATTTCTACTTTCTGCCTTAAAGGACAAATGTATGAACGAGTTTAATTCATGACTAAAATTGTGTTGAGAGTGTTTTAAAGCAAGCAGAGGGACTTCCCTGGTGGCGCAGTGCTTAAGAATCTGCCTGCCAATGCAGGGGACACGGGTTCGAGCTCTGGTCTGGGAAGATCCCACATACGAAGAAGCAACTAAGCTCGTGCGCCACAATTACTGAGCCCATGAGCCACAACTACTGAGCCAGCGCACCTAGAGCCTGTGCTCCGCAACAAGAGAAGCCACCACAATGAGAAGCCCGCGCACCACAACGAAGAGTAGCCCCCACTCACCACAACTAGAAAAAGCCCGCGTGCAGCAACGAAGACCCAACACAGCCATAAATAAATAAATAAATAAATAAATAACAAATAAAAAGAAAGTTTGAAATAAAAAAAAAAAGCAAGCAGGAAGAAAAAGGCATGTGGGCCTAATTTCACTTCATGACTTGGAAACAAAACCAACTACTGGAACTGCAATAGTATGTAGGGCATTTCTGAGCCCACGACATATTACGAGACATGAGAAACCAACAGTCTCCCTCATTCTAAACTCAGATTGATGCCCTTGCATCCTGCAGCATGAACTATGGGGTCTGCGTGGTGGTAGAGGCTCCTCTATCAGCCAAGATGCTCACCTATGACCCAGTGCGGCTCTGCGCAGGACGCACACGGAAAGGATGCGTTTTTGGAGGTAAGAATGGCAGAGCCATATTTGTTTATTGTCAGTCTCTCTGCACTCAATGAGAGGATTCTCATGCTTCCTGAGAGCAGGGACTGGGTATGTTACACCTCTACCCTATTCCCAGCCCCGGAAACAGTGCCTGGTCCTTAGCATATTCCCAAAAGACATTTAGTGAATAACTGAATTTTACTTCTAATTCCTGGGTAATCCATAATCTCCCCACATCACACAAAGAGTCAAAGCGAGGAGGCTCAACTTGTACCTCTTGTGTAGTTCTCAGTTCAAGTCTTATTTCCCTGAAGGAGCCCTCTCTAAAGAATCTCATCTGTACCAACCAGCCTCTCATTTTTTGTGCACCAGGTACTGTGGAAAGAGAACAAGGCTTGGCCTCACATTAACCATTGTCTGTATCTTTGGTTACCTTGACAAGAGCTGTACTAGCCAAGTGCTAAGTGGGCTCAAGAGAAAATGGGAGAAGAGGAAGTGGAGCAGTGAACTGTAAAGTGGTTTCTCTGTAAAAGGAGCAGAGACAGGGGGTAGCTAGAAGTTGTGGGGGAAATAGAGGTTCCTCATGGGGTTTTTGCCTTTGTTTCTTAAGATGGGAGAAATACAGCTCATTTGTGTGCTGTTAAGGATAGTCCCGTATGGGGAAAAGGTAATAATGCAAGAGAGAGAAGGAACAAAGATAATAACACATAAAGATCATTCAGTAAAGTCTAAAGAGAACATGTATGCTTACTTACAGGTTGGGAAAGCAGAGATGATGTTCCAAAACTAGTGACTGATTTCCTGGAAAAGAAATTTGACCTGGACCAAGTGACAACCCATGTTTTCCCTTTTAAACAAATCAATGAAGGCTCTGAACTGCTCTACTCACATCAAAGGTATCTGTTTTTTATAGTTCTCTTGTCTCCTCCCCATAGGTCACTTTTTAAATTTAGTATTTATAAATGCATCTGTTTCCTTCATATTTTATTTCTGATTATCTTATGTAGCAAGATTGATATAGCTGATTACTTCTCCTTCATAGACATATTATGTCATCGTCTTATATCAACCAATTTTTTAAAAAACCTCTGGACTTCATTCTTTTATACTAGATTGATTTCATCTTGGCTATTTTTATTTCAGCACAAAGCTGCTCACTTCTTCAAGTAATGCCACAAAATTTCCTTACTTTACAGTTTTCAAAGTGCTTTTTAAAATGTGTTTTCTTCTGATCATTGAAGGTTAGGTTTTGTTTGCTTGTTTGTTTTTTAACTTTTGACCTCCTTCATCTATTTCTCCCACCCAATACTCCTGCTTCTGGCAACCACCAATCTGTTCTCTGTATCTATGAAGTTGTTGCTTTAGATTCCTCATACAAGTAAGATCATACAGTATTTGTCATTCTCTGACTGACTTATTTCACTTAGCATAATGCCCTTGAGGTCCATCCATGTTGTTGCCAATGGCAAAATTTCATTCTTTGTATGGCTAAATATTCCATTACACACACACACACACACACACACACACACACACACACCACATTTTCTTTATTCATTCATTCATCCATGGACACAGGTTGTTTCCATATTTTGGCTATTGTAAATAGTGCTGCAGTGAGCATGGGGGTACATATATCTTTTCAAGTTAGTGTTTTTGGTTTCTTCAGATAAATACCCAGAAGTAGAATTGCTGGGCCACAGAGTAGCTCTATTTTAATTTTTCTGAGAAACCCCCATACTGTTTTCTATAGTGGCTGCACCAATTTACATTCCCACCAACAGTGCATGAGGATTCCCTTTATCCACATCCTCGCCAACACCTGTTACTTATCTTCTTGATGGTAGCCCTCCTAACAGGCGTGAAGTGATATCTCATTGTGTTTTGATTTGCATTTCCCTGATGATTAATGATGTTGAGCATCTTTTCATGTGTCTCTTGGCCATTTGGATGTCTTCTTTGGAAAAATGTCTATTCCGACATACACCTTTACTTAGTCAAGCAATATTAATAACTTAATATGGTCACTTTGAAAAATAGTTACTAGCTGTTATCCAAAGAAACATAAATTCTACTCTTAGGAATTTTGTTTCAAATATTACCTTAAGGCAGTGGCTTCTAAATTGACATTTATAAACCTAAGCTCTTCAATTTCCATCGACTTCCACACAGCTCCACTTGAATGTCCCACTTGCATCAACTTCACTCAAAATAATGCTTCCACCAGTATATCTTATCTCAGCAAATAATGCCACTTATTCTGCTTTTAGAGACTAGAAGCCAGAGCATCATGTTTGACTCCTTCTTCACTCTTGCCTACAACATGCAAACTGATGCTAAGCTCTGATAGTGCACAGTCCAGTTTCTCCTCCAGGATTCTCCCTCTCATTGCCCATGACTGTTACCTTAGTTCAGTCCAGTAATCTCTCACCTGGACATGTTAACACAGTAGCATGATAATATGTCTCCTGCCTTCTGTATATTACCATATTAGCCAGGCATTCACTAAGCTGCTAAAACTCAAGTTGCCCCCAAATATCAATGACTTAGCATGGTTTTGAAAGCCTTTACTATTGGACCACAACCTACTTTGTTAATATACCCAGTTATTCAACAACTGAGAATTTAGCACCCACTCTATCACAGCCTGTGTGCTAGGCTCTGGAGATAAAGTAAGGGAGCAGGGCTCACCTACTTTTCTCCTTGGCACCCAGAAGTCTAAGCACACTGGATTATCCTTCCTGTTCACACCTTCCTAGCATATTCATGCTTTCCCTTCAGCAAGGAAACCCCTTTCCTCTTGTCAGCCTTTGCAATTGTACCGATGCCTCAAGAATCAGCTCAGATACCCATATGCATATACTCATATACCGATTCATTTTCTTTCTGGTGGGGACCTCAGGCCCAGAAGGATTTGCAGTAACAGAATTTACCTGAAGTTTCCTAACCCAGGCAGAAAGGACAATTGTATAAAATGTTCTTGTTTGGGAGGTGTGGAAACAAATCACTAAAAACCATCATTTTACACTTCAGCATTCGAACTGTCCTGACATTTTGAGATTCTAAGTGACAGAAGGTCTGTGTCACGTGATGGTGACCTGGGCTTCCCTTTTCACATTTCCTCTGCTGTGACCATGGATCTGTTTCATAAATACAAGCAGAAGTACAAGATTTGATGAAGATATATAATCTTTATGAAATAAAGATTTAGTGTCTTATGAGGACCTGGGAATTAGCAGGGCGTTTAGGTCAACAATATTAAAAATTTTAATTTATATGTTCTAAAGCCATAATTATATATTTTGAGATATATATATATACACACACCCACACACAAACACACAATTGGATTTTTTTGTTGGAATAGAGATTTTTGAAAAAGACTTTTACCCACCTGCCACCACTTAGAGCAGATTTAGCATATAAAGATATGGTATGTGTATTTCCTACAGTAATATTAATTTTATGGATAGTGTTTAACACATTGTAACCTTTCTTTTGGGATGTAAATGTAAATATTTTTAAAAAGCATTTGTTACAAATTAACTTGGATTAGGTTTTGAAATCAGCTCATTGCATGGTATAAGTTACTTGATGAGTTTAGAAAAGAAATAGTGAAATATAAAGGAGGGGCACACTTTAAATGATTAACTTTAAGAATCATTTTATAACTAGATGAACCTGAAAAGCATCCTATAAGGGGTCATGAGGCTACTTGCCAGCATACATTGACATTTCAGAAAATGTCTTTTTGTAATACTACTTAAATATAAAAGTGCAGCTAGAATCATACTGTAATATATATACTAATGTTCAGTTCAATAAAGTAGAATTATAAATCCCTAAGTCCCACTTTACTTAGTAATGACTCATTTAACCAAAAAATGTTTTCAATTTGGTACGACTGCACTGGCATATCTAGCTATATCTATATATATGATATACTTAAAATTCTTAATAAAATTTAAATGTTTTATAAAACGTTTTGTGGTGATATATTTTGTTTGAAGAGTGCAGTTTTATTTGTTATAAAGCTTTTATTGACTAAAGTAAGGCACCTGAAAAACATACAAAATACTTCATAAGAAAAATAAGTAAGGTGGGCATAGCAGAAATAGGAGGTTTCAATATAAGGTTGTCATATAGCTTGGACAGTCCTGCCTTGGGAGATTGCAAAAGGTCCAGGTAATTATGAGTCACTTTTACACAATGAATATTTCCCAATGAAAAGTGGCTTGAACTCAAGGGGTAAAAGGTCTCTTTACCAGTTTGTTGGTCTGCTTAATCTAGGTTCAAAAAACAAAGCAAAACAAAAAACGGGAGAAATATCTAAAAAGTATATGAAATCCCTTCATCAAGCTGTTTAGGTATGGCAATTCTCAAAGCACTTATAAACAGTCACAGTTTATTAGAAAAAATATATACATATATGCATATACATACACACACACACACACACACACACACACACACACACAGTCTCCACCTAAGCATCATTCAGAGACATTTCCCTCATCCATTAGCAACATCTATAGTTAGGACCCTATGGCCTAATTAATGAAGGAAAACTGACCCCCCAAAAGCATTTTTAATCCATATGTAAAATGGGTTAATGTTTATGTACCTTATCTCAAATTTTGAAAATACTTATTACATAAGGATACCTAAAGTTATATACAAATATAGTTACATCAGAAGAAATAAATCCCAAAAGGAATAAACATTTATATTCTCAGGTCACAGTTTTTGAAATGAACTCCACTTTAGGCCTAGAGTTTCTTATCAATTATATAATATATATAATCTAATATATTATAATTATAATATAACATTATATAATATATATAATATAATATAATCTTATCAATTATATTTTTTAATCATTATGTATGTCACAATTTTATAGTAATATAAAATTTACTACTGTAATTTACTACCTCACAGCGGAGACCCCAGGGAAACATAATTATTACTATTAATTTTATTATGTTTTGATTCATTCTGTTGTTGGTTCTAGATTTTTTTTTGGTTTCTTTATTTTTTTGTTTGTTGTTTAGTTTTTTTATTTAGTCTTTTGGGATCTCCATGTTTTATAACATATTTTTATTTTTTTACACATTTCTATTCTTACTTGGCTTTTCTGTTGTTCTGTGTTTTTTCCCCTAATTTTTTTCTTCCTCTTTTTCTTTAATATATGTTTCTCTCTCTTTTTTTATATTTCCATTTCTACTTTTCTGTTGTCCTGTGTTTTTTCCCTTTTTATTATTATTTTTTAAATCATTTTTATTAGTTAGTTCCCTTGCTTCATTCTTCAGTTGGCACACTGCTTTGGGTTTAGTTTTTAGGTTTTGTGTTTTTGATAGTTTAATTGTAATTCTTTGATTTCGTATTTGAGTTCTTCTATTTGACTGGTTGTTCTCTTGCTTTTTGTTTTATGTGGTTCTGTTTTTGTTTCTTTTGTGTGTGTGTGTATTTCCTTCTTTCTGTATTTGTTTGATTTTGTTTTTAGCATTTCTCTGGGGTTTTGTTTGTCTTTCTTTTTCTGTAATATATTTTCTATTTTATTTTTTTATATTTCTATTTCTATGTTGCTTTTCAGTTGTTCTGTCTTCTTTCCCCTTTTTCTTTTTCTTTTTTTTTAAATCATTTTTGTTGGTTTCTTTTGTTTCTTTGCTTCATTCTACAGTTGGCACTCTGCTTTGGTTTTGTTTTTTGGTTTTATGTTTTTGTCAGGTTTTTTAATTGTTTGATTTCATTCTTGGGTTCTTTTGTTTGAGTGTTCTCTTGCTTTTTGTTTTATTTGGTTCTGTTTTTGTTTCTTTTTTGTAAGTGCATGTTTCCTTTTTTCTATTTTTGTTTGTTTCATTTTACTTTTTACCATTTGTCTGGGGTTTTGTTAGTTTTCTTTTTTTTTTTTTAATCCCTTTATTGCTGGGATGAGTGACTTATGGGGTCTTGGTTCCTGCACTGGAAGTCGGGCCTGAGGCTCAGGTCTGGGAGCACCAAGTCCAGGAAGCTGGACCACTAGAGAATTCCCAGGCCCAGGGAAGATTAATCGCCAAGAGCCCTCACGGAAGCCTCTAACTGAATCCAGACCTGGCTCCACCCAACTGCCAGCAGCTCCCAGCGCTGGATGCCTGACACCAAACAACAAACAAGACAGGAACACAAACCCACACATCAGCATACAGACTACCTACAGTCATACTAATCTCACAGACAACCGAAAACACACAACCTGACACATCCCTGCTCATCAGAGGGAAAAGACTCAGCTCCACCCAACAGAACGGAGGCACCAGTCCCTCCATCAGGAGGCTTACACAAGCCACTGCACCAACCTCACCACGAGGGGCAGAGAGCAGAAGCAAGAGGAACTACAACCCTGCAGCCTAGGGAAAGGAGACCTCAAATACTGTAAATCAGACAAGATGAGAAGACAGAGAAATGACTTGCAGGCAAAGAAACAAGATAAAACCCCACAAGACCAAATAAATGAAGAGGAAATAGGCAAACTACCTGAAAAAGAATTCAGAGTAACGATAGTAAAGATTATCTAAAATCTCAGAAATAGAATAGAGAAAATACAAGAAGCGTTTAACAAGGACCTAGAAGAACTAAAGAGTGAACAAACAGAGATGAATAAGTAAGGAAACACAAGCTTTAAATGACACAATAGACCAGATAGATTTAATTGATATCTATAGGACATTCCAGCCAAAAACAACAGAATACACTTTCTTCTCAAGTGTACATGGAACATTCTCCAGGATAGATCAAATCTTGGCTCACAAAACAAGCACTGGAAAGTTTAAGAAAATTTAAATTGCATCAAGCATCTTTTCTGATCACAGCACTATGAGACTAGATATCAGTTAGAGGAAAAAACTGTAAAAAATACAAACACGTGGAAGCTAAACAATATGTGACTAAACAACCAAGAGGTCACTGAAGAAATGAAAGAGGAAATCAAAAAATACCTAGAAAAAAATGACAATGAAAACACGACAACCCAAAACCTATGGGATGCAGCAAAAGCAGTCCTAAGAGGGAAGTTTATAGCAATTCAATCTCACCTCAATAAATAAGAAAAATCTCAAAGAAAAAATCTAGCCCTACACCTAAAGCACCTAGAGAAAGAAGAACAAAGAAAAGCCAAAGTCAGTAGAAGAAAAGAAATCATAAAGATCAGAGGAGAAATAAATGAAATACAAATGAAGAAAACAATAGCAAAGATCAATAAAAATAAAAGCTGGTTCTTTGAGAGTAAAACAAAATTGATAAAACCTTAGACAGACTCATCAGGAAAAAAAGGGAGAGGACGCAAATCAGTAATATTAGAAAAAAGAAAGGAGAAAACACAACTGGCACTGCAGAAATACAAAGGATTATAAGAGACTACTACAAACAACTATATGCCAATAAAATGGACAGCCACAAAGAAATGGACAAATTCTTGGAAACGTACAAATTTCCAAGACTGAACAAGAAGAATTAGAAAATATAAACAGACCTATCACAAGTAATGAAATTCAAACTGTAATTAAATATCTTCCAACAATCAAAAGTCCAGAACCAGAAGGCTTCACAGGTGAATTCTATCAAACATTTGGAGAAGAGCTAACACCAATCCTTCTCAAACTCTTCCAAAAATTTGTAGAGGGAGGAACACTCATAAATTCATTCTATGAAGCCACCATCACCCTGATACCAAAACCAGAAAAAGATATCACAAAAAAGAAAATTATACACCAATATCACTGATGAACATAGATGCAAAAATCCTCAACAAACTACTAGCAAACAGAATCCAACAACATATTAAAAGGATAATACACCATGATCAAGTGGAGTTTATCCCAGAAATGCAAGGGTTCTTCAGTATATGCAAATCAACCAATGTGATACACCATATTAACAAATTAAGGAATAAAAACTATATGATAATCTCAATAGATGGAGAAAAAGCTTTTGACAAAATTCAACACCCATTTTTGATAAAAACTCTCCAGAAAATGGGCATAGAGGGAAACTACCTCCACATAATAAAGGCCATATATGAAAAACCCACAGCCAACATCATACTCAATGGTAAAAAACTGAAAGCATTTCCACTAAGATCAGGAATAAGACAAGGATGTCCACTCTCACCACTCTTATTCAAAATAGTTTTGGAAGTCCTAGCCATAGCAATCAGAAAAGAAAAAGAAATAAAAGGAATACAAATTGGAAAAGAAGTAAAACTGTCACTGCTTGCAGATGACATGATAGCATACATAGAAAATCCTAAAGATGCCATCAGAAAATGACTAGATCTAACCAATGAATTTGTAAAGCAGCAGGATACAAGATTCATGCACATAAATCTCTTGTATTCCTATACACTAATGACGAAAAATCTGAAAGAGAAGTTAAGGAAACACTCCCATTTACCACTGCAACAAAAAGAATAAGATACCTAGGAAAAAACCTACCTAAGGAGACAAAAGACCTGTATGCAGAAAACTATAAGACACTGATGAAAGGAATCAAAGAAAATGCAAACAGATGGAGAGATATACCATGTTCTTGGATTGAAAGCATGAACAATGTGAAAATGACTATACTACCCAAAGCAATCTAGAGATTCAATGCAATCCCTAACAAATTGCCAATGGCATTTTTCAGAGAACTAGAACAAGAAATTTTACAATCTGTATGGAAAAACAGAAGACCCCGAATAGCCAAAGCCATCTTCAGAAAGAAAAACGGAGCTGGAGGAATCAGGCTCCCTGACTTCAGACTATACTACAAAGCTACAGTAATCAAGACAGTATGGTACTGGCACAAAAACAGAAACACAGATCAATGGAACAGGATAAAAAGCCCAGAGATAAACCCATGCACATATGGTCACCTTATCTTTGATAAAGGAGGCAAGAATATACAATGGAGAAAAGACAGTCTCTTCGATAAGTGGTGCTGGGAAAACTGGACAGCTACATGTAAAAGAATGAAATTAAAACACTTCCTAACACCATACACAAAAATAAACTCAAAGTGGATTAAAGACCTAAATGTAAGGCCAGACACTGTAAATGCTTAGAGGAAAACATAGGCAGAACACTCTATGACACAAATCAGAGCAAGATCCTTTTTGACCCACCTCCTAGAAAAATGGAAATAAAAACAAAAATAAACAAATGGGACCTAATGAATCTTAAAAGCTTTTGCACAGCAAAGGAAACCATATATAAGACCAAAAGACTATCCTCAGAATGGGAGAAAATATTTGCAAACGAAGCAACTGACAAAAGATTAATCTCCAAAATATACAAGCAGCTCATGCAGCTCAATATCAAAAAAACAAAAAACCCAATCCAAAAATGGGGAGACCTAAATAGACATTTCTCCTAAGAAGACATACAGATTGCCAACAAACACATGAAAGGATGCTCAACATCACTAATTATTAGAGAAATGCAAATCAAAACCACAATGAGGTATCACCTCACACCAGTCAGAACGGCCATCATCAAAAAATCTACAGACAATAAATGCTTGAGAGGGTGTGGAGAAAAGGGAACCCTCTTGCACTGTTGGTGGGAATGTAAATTGATACAGCCACTATAAAAAACAGTATGGAGGTTCCTTAAAAAACTAAAAATAGAACTAACTATGACCCAGCAATCCCACTACTGGTCATATACCCTGAGAAAACCATAATTCAAAAGATACATGTACCACAATGTTGTTGCAGCACTATTTACAATAGCCAGGACATGGAAGCAACCTAAATGTCCATCGACAGATGAATGGATAAAGAAGATGTGACACATATATACAATGGACTATTACTCAGCCATAAAAAGAAACGAAATTGAGTTATTTGTAGTGAGGTGGATGGTCCTAGAGTCTGTCATACAGCGTGAAGTAATTCAGAAAGAGAAAAACAAATACCGTATGCTAACGCACACATGTGAAATCTAAAAAAAAAACGGTACTGAGAACCTAGGGGCAGGGCAGGAATAAAGATACAGATGTAGAGAATGGACTTGAGGACACATGGGGGAAGGAGGAGCTGGGAAGAAGTGAGAGAGTAGCATTGACACATATACACCACCTAATATAAAATGGATGGCTAGTGGAAGCTGCTGCATAGTATCGGGAGATGAGATCGACGCTTTGTGATGACCTAGAGGGGTGGGATACAGAGGGTGCGAGGGAGGCTCAAGATGCAGGGGATATGGGACATATGTATACATATGGCTGATTCACTTTGCTGTACAGCAGAAACAGAACGTTGTAAAGCAATTATACTCCAATAAAGATATAAAAAAAAAGAAGTCCATAATCTGAATCCAACAATTCAGATTATGTATGATAAATCCAACAATTCAGATTATGTATGTATGTATCATGGTGTATGATAAAAGGATCATACACCATGATCAAGCGGGATTTATTCCAGGGATGCAAGGATTTTTCAATATCCACAAATCAATCCATATGATATGCCATATTAACAAATTTAAGAATAAAACCATATGATCATCTCAATAGATGCAGAAAAAGCTTTTGATAAATTTCAACATCCATTCATAATAAAAACCCTCCAGAAAGTGGGCATAGAGGGAACATATCTCAACATAATAAAGGTCATATATGACAAACCCACAGCTAACATCATACTCAACAGAGAAAAGCTGAAAGCATTTCCTCTAAGGTAAAGAAAAAGACAAGGATGCCCACTCTCACCACTTTTATTCAATGTAGTTTTGTAAGTTCTAGCCACAGCAATCAGAGAAGCAAAAATATAAAAGGAATCCAAATTGGAAAGGAAGAAGTAAAACTGTCACTGTTTGCAGATAACATGATAACTATACACATAAAATCCTAAAGGCACTGCCAGAGAACTACTAGAACTCATCAATGAATTTAGTAAAGTTGCAGGACATAAAAATAATATACAGAAATCTGTTGCATTTCTATACACTAACAATGAACTACCAGAAGAGAAATTAAGGAAACAATCCCATTTACCATCACATCAAAAATAATAAAATACGTAGGAATAAACCTACCTAAGGAGGCAAAAGACCTGTACTTCGAAAAGTGTAAGACACTGATGAAAGAAACTGAAGATGACCCAAACAGATGGAAAATATACCATCTTCTTGGATTGGAAGAATCAATAATTATATTACTTCTTTGAAATGATAGCTAACTAGAGTTTTTTGTCTGTTTACTGTTTGGTTGTCTGATTTTTGCTCAAATCTGTATAGTTAAATTTTAATCTAGTTCCCAGACTATATGACTTTTACAATTTCTACACTTTGGAGCTAATAGGAATTTTGTTTTTAGCCTAGTGACGTATTTTGTAAGTCTTCCATAAATGTTCAAAAAAGAGGCTAGCCTTTGTAAGTAGAGTATATAGCATATATAATTTTACCTTATTATTTTTATTACTCAAAATGTTTACATATCAAGTACATATCAAGTACTTTACATATCATTACTCATATTAATGAATAATGTGCATTTGAATCACCTGAGGATCTTGTTAAAATGTAGATTCTGATTTAGTAGGTAGGGGGTGGGCCCTGAGATTCTTCATCTCTAACAAACTCCCTGGTGATGCCCATGCTGTTGGTCCATGGACGTCACATTGATTAGCAAGAATTAAAGCCATTGTTCATTTGTATTTTGTAACTTGTAGCGCAGGCATTCTCATGGATAGAGTGTTCCAACCTGTTTATGGTAGATTAGCACTTCCAAGTTCTCGTTAAGTGTTTGCTTCTATCATTTTCTCTGTAATTAAAACTTCTAAAATATTACATTATTTAACGCCAGGATATTTGTTGACAATGCAGCTTTCCTTTTATCAATACAAAGTGATCCTCTTTATCTGGTCTCACGCTTCTTTGACTTGAACTCTATATGTTTATGAAACCATCTTGATTTCTTTTTGTTTGAATTTGCCCAATATATGCCTAAAACACAATAGATGCTCAATAAGAATTAATCAAATGAATAAAGTCATCATCACCTATTCTTTAATTTTTAACCTTCATCATTTTGTTTTGCAAGGTTTTGTTTTTTTTCCTTACCCACTCTATGGTTTCTTGATGAGTATCTCAAATTTGTTCTCTAGTTTGTTGATTTGATGTCAGGAACGTTGATTCTACTCTTTACTGCTTCCATTTTGAGGGGATTTTAAAACTTGTACCTATAGCTTATTGTAAAAGTTTCCCAGTCACTCAGATACCACTTGGACTCCAGCCTTTACCTTAGCCTTGTTCTGTAGCTAAAGCTAATTTATGTGCTCAGCTCCTAGTTCCTTTTACATTGACTGGCAATGCAACTGCCATGCAGAGTGCAGTTCTTAACTGAACAATATTATACATGGGACTAGACCTCCATGTGAACTATTCCCACATTCTATCCACATTTGCAACACTTGTCCTTAGGTCACTAAGCATCTAAGGATGCCATGTGCTTTCTTCAGACCCCTTTCATGTAATACATAGCATTCGTGGAAGAGCCTAGGTGGAAAAAGGGAGGCAGTAATATTGTAGGATGTGGCTAGGAGAGTAGAATAATTCTAATGGGCAAAGACAATACTTCATACTTCAGGAATGGCCAAATTGCCCAATGATCTGTACAGCCTTTCATCTTGGAAAAAGCACAGAGAAGAGAGATAAAACAAAATACTTTTCTATTTCCTCTGTTAAGTTGCAAGCTGGTTCAAAGGCTGAAGTATGTGGTGTGCCTCAAAATATATGCTTCTCAATACAAATGGGAAATCTATTCTTACTGTGGCCTTTTGAATTTCTACTGTGGGTGTCTTTTTTTTTTTTTTCTGTCATCATTGTTGGTTTGGTTGTGTGGAGGTATAGCAGGCATGGCTACTTTCCTATCATGTTAACCCTATAACCAAACCCTGGGATGCAATAACTAGAAAACTAAGAAACTTGTGGTCAGGCCCCCATATTAGTGAGGTATATTAGAAAATGCATGGAGTTCCCATTCCAGATATTTCACCAACTCTATGTGACCGAATAAATTGCATAATCTCATATAGGACCTTTAGTTTTATCATGTGAAAAATAATTTAAACTAAATGATCCCACCCAACCATAGAATGTTTGTGACAACAGCTCAACGTGAAATAGGAGTTTTCTTTTTCCTACAAAGTTTTAGAGTCAGAAAAGCCTTACAGAGCAGAGGTTCTCAAATATTCAAGAAGCAGAGGACTTAAAGTTCGCAATATTCTTTATGGAATATTATATAATGTTGACATTAAATTTTGAGTCACTAATTATGCAATTCTGAGATTAGAGAATAAATAAATATGTGGAAGCAGGTGCAAAAGTTTAAGTTTATGGTAGAAAGAGAAAACACTATAATCTTTTGCTTAATTCTACTTCCTAGTATTGTTTTCATGTTCCATACAATAAGCTTACACAGATATTCTTTTCAAGTATCTATTACTTTTAGAAGTTTTACAAACTCACCTTATGATTAACTTTTACTGAGCTTATTTTTTCAGACTCTTGAGTATATTATTTTATATGAGGTGCTATTAAACTTAGTTAAATAACGACCCAATCATGTGAAAACATGAGTAGGAAGGAATCAGTCAAGTCTGACTCAAGGGCTCAGGCACTTTGCTTAATCCTGCACTTCTTTCCTGTCTATTTTTTAAATTGGATTTTTAACTAAAAGTCTTCCCACAAAGTAAACTCCACTTCTAACTGGAAACACTTAAGGAAGAAATAATAACAATTTTACTCAAATAACTTTAGAAAATAGAGGAAGAGGGGACTCATTTTATCAAGTCAGTATTACCTTGACATCTAATCCAGACAAACATTTTTCAAGAAAACTACAGATTTCATGAACATAGACACAAAAATCCTTAACAAAATATTAGCAGATCAATAATATATAAAAATGATAATATCATGATCAAGTGGGATTTATCCCAGGAGTTAAAAGTTGGTTTAATATACATATATTAATGCAATTCACCACAGAGTAAGTGTAATTCATAACAGGGTAAGGGAGAAAAGTCATATGATTAACCCAACAGATGCAAGAAAAACCTTTGACAAAATCCAACATCCATGCATGATAAGAAAAATCTCTTGGCAATCTATGAAAAATCTAAAGCTAGCAGCATACTTAATTTAAGACCCTATGCCAGGACTTCCCTGGTGGTCCAGTAGTAAAGAATCTGCCTTCCAATGCAGGGGACGCAGGTTCAATCCCTGGTTGGGGAACTAAGATCCCACGTGCCACGTGGCAACTAAGCCCGCGCACCACAACTATGGAGCTTGCACGCCTCAGTGAGAGAGCCTGCGTGCCACAACAAAAGATCCTATGTGCCCTGGAGCCCATGCACCACAACTAGAGAGAGAAAAGCCACACTCCACAACTAGAGAGATGCCCTTGCGCCACAATGAAGTGACCGCACCACAATGGAAGAGCCCACAGACCTCAACGAAGACCCCTGCAACCAAGACCCGATGCAGCCAAAAAAATAAAGAAAATAAATAAATAAAAATTAATTTAAAAATAGAGAATACCAATAAAGAAATAGAAAGTTAAAAGAGACTGTATACCTATGTTTGGGACCAAGGCAAGGAATTCTATTCTCACCATTTCAACATTGCACTGGAGGTCCAAACAAGTTCCTTAAGGCCAGAAAAACAAATAAAAGGCCTTAATATTAGAAAGGAAGAAGTAAAACTGCTTTTATTAGGAAACCCTCCTACACTGTTAGTGGCGATGTAAACTGGTACAGCTACTATGGAGAACAGTATGGAGGTTCCTTAAATAACTAAAGATAGAAGTACAATATGACCCAGCAATTTTACTCTTAGGCACATACCCAGAGAAAACCATAATTCAAAAAGATACATGCGGGCTTCCCTGGTGGCGCAGTGGTTGAGAGTCCGCCTGCCGATGCAGGGGACACGGGTTCGTGCCCCGGTCTGGGAAGATCCCACATGCCACGGAGCGGCTGGGCCCGTGAGCCATGGCTGCTGAGCCTGCGCATCCAGAGCCTGTGCTCCGCAACGGGAGAGGCCACAACAGTGAGAGGCCCGCGTACTGCAAAAAAAAAAAAAAAAAAAAAAGATACATGCACCCCAATGTTCATTGCAGCACTAGTTACAACAGCCAGATCATGGAAGCAACCTAACTGTCCATCAACAGAGGAATGGATAAAGGAGATGTGGTACATATATACAATGGAATATTACTCAGCCATAAAAAAGAACAAAATAATGCCATTTGTAGCAACCTAGAGATTGTCATACTGAGTGAAGTGAGACACAGAAAGACAAATGTTATATGTTATCACTGATATGTGGAATCTAAAAAAGGGTACAAATGAACTTATTTACAAAACAGAAGTAGAGTAATGGATGTAGAAAACAAACTGATGGTTACCAGAGGATAAGCGGGGGGAGGGATAAATTGGGAGATTGGGACTGACATATACACACTACTATATATAAAATAGATAACTAATAAGAACCTGCTGTATAGCATAGGGAACTCTACTCAATACTCTGCAATGGCCTATATGGGAAAAGAATCTAAAAAAAAATTAAAGAGAGTGGATATATGTATAACAAATTCACTTTGCTGTACACCTCAAACTAACACAACATTGTAAATCAATTGTACTCCAATAAATTTTTTTTTAAATGATATAGAAAAAAGCTGCTTTTATTAACAGATGTCATGAGTGTATACATCCTAAGGAATGCAACAAAAGTTTCTAGAATTAGGAAGTGAATTTAGCAAGGTTAGTGAATACTATATCAATATATAGAAATCAATTATATTTTAATATAGTAACAATGAAATATTGGAAAATAGTTTTCATTTACATATCATTCAATATATGAAATACTTAGGGATAAAATGAACAAAATATGTACAAGAATTATACACTGAAATCTACTTAACTTTTTGTCACTTATTATAGATGGTGATAAAAGAATAGATATACCATGTTTATGGATTAGATGACTCAAGATTATTACGATATCATCTGACCCCAAATTCATTTATAGAGTTAATATAATTCCAATCACTCTCTCAGTGGGCTTGTTTTGTAGAATATGACAAGCTGGTTCTAAAACTTATATGAAAGTTCAAAGGACCTAGAATCTCCAAAACAGTTTTGAAAAATAAGGACTCAGTTGGAAGACTCAGGAATTACTGTAATGCTATAGTAATCAAAATAGTGCAATATTAGCACAAAGATAAACAAATAGCAATAGAACATATTAGAGATTACAGAACCCAGAAGTAATAGACCCACATTTGTGTGTGTGTTTAAGCAAAAGTGCCAAAGTAACGTGATGGATAAAAGGAGAGATTTTCAAGAAATGGGGCTGGAACAAGTAGCTATCCTTAGGAAAACAAATGAACCCCAACACTTACCTCCCACCATACACAAAAATTCACTTAACTTGGATCATAGACATAAATGTTTAAGCTAAAACTATATAATTTCTAGAAGAGTACATAGGAAAAATCTTCGCCTATTGGCTTAACGCAAATATTTCTTAGAACATAAAAGTACTACTTATAAAAGAGCAAATTGATAAATAAGACTTTATCGAGATTAAAAATGTATGCTCCTCTAAATAACACCATTAAGGAAATGAAAATGCAAGCCAAAGAATGGAATAAAATATTCTCAACACATACCTGGCAAAGCACTTGTACCCAGAATGTATACAGAACTCTTGCCACCAAACAGGATGAAGACAGCCCACTAAAAATAAGTAAAAGATTTAAACAGTTAACAAAAGATATTATACAGATCACCAATAGAGCAAAATGCTCAAAAAATTAGTCTTGAAGTAAGTGAACATTTAGACCACATTGAAATAACACTGCACTCACTAGATTGGCTAAAAGAAAATTTTTTTAACATCTTTATTGGAGTATAATTGCTTTACAATGGTGTGTTAGTTTCTACTTTATAACAAAGTGAGTCAGCTATACGTATACATATATCCCCATATCCCCTCCCTCTTGCGTCTCCCTCCCACCCTCCCTATCCCACCCCTCTAGGTGGTCACAAAGCACCAAGCTGATCTCCCTGTGCTATGCGGCTGCTTCCCACTAGCTATTTTACATTTGGTGGTGTATATAAGTCCATGCCACTCTCTTACTTCGTCCCAGCTTACCCTTCCCCCTCCCCGTGTCCTCAAGTCCATTCTCCACATCTGCATCTTTATTCCTGTCCTGCCCCTAGGTTCTTCAGAACCTTTTTTTTTTTTTAGATTCCATATATATGTGTTAGCATATGGTATTTATTTTTCTCTTTCTGACTTACTTCACTCTGTATAACAGACTCTAGGTTCATCCACCTCACTACAAATAACTCAATTTCGTTTCTTTTTATGGCTGAGTAATATTCCATTGTATATATGTGCCACATTTTCTTTATCCATTCATCTGTCGGTGGACACTTTGGTTGCTTTCATGTCCTGGCGATTGTGAATAGAGCTGCAATGAACACTGTGGTACGTGACTCTTTGAATTATGGTTTTCTCAGGGTATACGCCCAGTAGTGGGATTGCTGAGTCGTATGGTAGTTCTGTTTTTAGTTTTTTAAGGAACCACCATACTGTTCTCCATAGTGGCTGTATCAATTTACATTCCCACCAACAGTGCAAGAGGGTTCCCTTTTCTCCACACCCTCTCCAGCATTTATTGTTTGTAGATTTTTTGATGATGGCCATTCTGACCGGTGTGAGGTGATACCTCATTGTAGTTTTGATTTGCATTTCTCTAATGATTAATGATGTTGAGCATTCTTTCATGTGTTTGTGGCAATCTGTATATCTTCTCTGGGGAAATGTCTATTTAGGTCTTCTGCCCATTTTTGGATTGGGTTGTTTGTTTTTTGGATATTGAGCTACATGGGCTGCCTGTATATTTTGGAGATTAATCCTTTGTCAGTTGCTTCATTTGCAAATATTTTTTCCAATTCTGAGGGTTGCCTTTTCGTCTTGTTTATGGTTTCCTTTGCTGTGCAAAAGCTTTGAAGTTTCATTAGGTCCCATTTGTTTATTTTTGTTTTTATTTCCATTTCTCTAGGAGGTGGGTCAAAAAGGATCTTGCTGTGATTTATGTCATGGAGTGTTCTGCCTATGTTTCCTCTAAGAGTTTCATAGTGTCTGGCCTTACTACTTAAAAGACTGTCAACAGCGAGTGTTGGTGAGGATGTGGAACAACTGGAATTCACATACACTCTTAGTGGGAATGTAAAATGGTACAACTACTTGGGAAAATATTGTGGCTATTTTTTATAAAGTTCAACATCCACCCACAATATGACACAGCCGTTCCACTCCTAGATATTTATCCAAAAGAAAGAAAACATATGTCCGCAAAAAGACTTGTCCACAAGTGTTTTTAGTGGCTATTTTCACACTAGCCAAAATTGCATCTGAAATGTCCATCCCCTGGTGGATGGATAAACAAATATGGTAAATCCATACAATGAGCTACTATCTCACAATAAAAAGGAACAGACTACTGATATACACATGTTTACATCTCAAAAACATGATGCTGAATCAAGAAGCTAAATACGTGAGACTTTATCCTGGCTTGATTTTATTTATATGATATTTTAGAACAAGCTAAGCAGTCTATACTAACATAGGGCAGATCAGTGGTTGCCTGGGCCTGGGTGTGTGTAGGTAGACTGACTGCAAAGAGGCATGAGGGAACTTTTAAGGAAATGGAAATTTTCCATATTCTGTTTGTGGTGGTAGATTTAGAGTAGATTTAGAGGTATATTAATTGGGCAAGACTCACCAATGTGTACACTTAATGTTAAAATAAATAAATAAAAATTGCTCAAAAAGCCCAGAACCCCTCAGACTTGGAAATAATCAGTGGCTTGAGTAGTGTGTGCCTTGGAATATCCCTATAAGAGAGGAAGTTTCTGTGTGTCACAGAAATAGGTCATGACTCCTCCAAACATTTCCTGCTCTTTATTTTTATTTGCCCTTTGGTGGGAGGGGTGCTTTTGAATTCCCTTTTAGAGATAGAGGAATATACTGCACTCCAGCTTTCTTTTAGCTTCTACTTTCCCAAGGCCTGAGTTTAGACTCTGGAGAAATACTTATTCGTTAAGTTATTTTTTGGCATCCTTTGCTTCCCCTCTCTGCAACTCAGATCCCAGACATGGCATCCGAGGAGGATCTTTAGTTTTGACATTAGAATAAGCAAATATTAATTCTGTTTTGAGACTGCAGCGATCTACCTTAAGGCAGCTGGATACCACCAAGTTTACTGCAATTCATTGATTTCCGGGTGAGCAGTAGACCAAAAACATAATGCTTACATAAGAAAAATCTTGCTTTTCTTCTGGTTTGTTTTCAAAAGAAAATTTCATAATATTTGTCGACAAATATTAACACATTAAATAGCTTATCTGGATAATACTTCACACAGCTGTGCGAACCAGAATTTTTTTTAAGTTCCACTTAGTATGCAGCTTAGGCTAATAAATAAGTTCTGGTGTTGTGTGATGTCTGTGACAGTAGCACACAGAATGTCTTCTGGATTGCAAGTCAAAAAAAAAAACAAGTCCGTATATAAGACCATTAATCTCATTGAATTAATCTCAAATTCAAACACCAATTTGATAAAGCTACAATGTGACTATTGTACTTCTCATGCATTCTCATTTCAATAATTTTATCTATTCCCATGCAATGGCCCATTTCCAGGTTATTGCAAGTTTTATACAAATAAAAATGGACATACTTCAATACAATCACCACTTTCAAATCTTTCAGTGAACACTTAACTGAGGTTTTGTAATAATCAGTTCCTAAAAAAATTAAATATTAAAGTATTATGTAGTTATTGAATATAGACTTTGACTCATTCTAATATAGCTTCTGAGAGTAGTTTTCTTATGAATCTATCTAATTTTTTTAAGTTACATTAGCCTTTGAGCTTTCTAATCCTAGACTAGCTAGTATGACTCATAAAGTAGTAAAAATTAGTTAAGTGTTATATTACTCTTTTCATTGTTGCAATATTGCTGAAATAGGTCACCACCACAGGAGCTATTGGTTAAATAATTAACATGAACTTCTAACTCTTGAAACTTTGAAAGTTTTCTTTATTCCAAGGAAGCCTTTTGCAACTGACTAAATCTAAGTTATATCCAGGCATAAGTAGGGTGATCACAACTAGAACACTCCTGAAAGTGAAAAGTGAGCTATCAATAATTAACACTGGGACAACAGTAACTGTCTCTGGCAAACCGAGATCTTATATTATCTAGCTATAACTGTTGAAGCAGTAGCACAAGTCTTAAGTGGACCATGAACTTAACAATCATCATATAAATATCATTGATAATTTCTCAGGGTACTAGCTAGCACAGTAAGCAAAAAATCAGGGCCCCTATTTCCATGAATATAAGGTCTGCAAATTCAAAGGGTGACAATTAGGGGGAGATTAATAGAAGTTCTTGATCTTAGAAATCAAATTTGTCATTGCGGGGAGCCAGGAAGGCACTCTGAGCTGGTACACTACTGCATGACATTACTAAGGCTCTGTTCCACTCTCCTGCTTACCCCGACTGGAACTAAAGATGAAGTGCCAGCCCTGGGTTTATAAATGCCCCCAACCCCTAGGAAGACTGTGCCATGCTCTGCAAACCCTCATGCTGCCACCTGTGCCTGCATTTTAAGAGGGAGTTTGGAGCTAGAGGGAGCGAAAACATAGAGATAGGAAAAAGGAGAAAGGGGCAGGGGGAGAGAAAATTAGAGTACCAGATGAAGATGTTCAATATATGAGCAGTAGGAGTTCCAGCATGAAAGAACAGACAAAGCGGAGTGAAAGGGGCAGGAACGGAAGAGCATTAATAAAACAATCTAAGTAAATTTTCTAGAACTGAAGGAAGTTAATCTTCATATCTTTTAGAAGCCACTGAATGCCAGTAAAATGGATAGAAATACACCCACACCCAGAACAGATCACTGGAAAATTTCAGACTACTAGGAATTAACAAAACATCCTACAAGCTTCTGAAGACAATATGAAAAAGGAAGAGGAAGGAAAGGAGCAGAGAAGGAGGAGAGGCTACCACAAGCCAAGGAATGCGGCAGCCATCAGAGGGTGGACAAGTCACAGAACAGATTCTCTCCTAGAGTCTCCGCGAGAGCACAGCCAAGCCTTCGCCTTGATTTCAGCCCAGTAACACAGACGTTCAGCCTCCAGACTGGGAGAAAAATAAACCTGTTATTTTAAGCCATCCAGTTTGTGGTGCAGTCGTCCCCCTTTATCTGCAGTTTCAGTTACCAACAGTCGACTGTGGTCCAAAAATATTACATGAAAAAAATCCAGAAATAAACAATTCATAAGTTTTAAATTGAGCGCCTTTCTAAGTAGCATGATGAAATATCATGCAATGCCCCTCCATCCTGCCCAGTGTGTGAATCATCCGTTTGTCCAGCATATCCATGCTGCATAGGCTACACACCTGTTAGTACAGGGAGAAAGAGTATATATAGGGCGGCTTCCCTGGTGGCGCAGTGGTTGAGAGTCTGCCTGCCGATGCAGGGGACACGGGTTTGTGCCCCGGTCCGCAAAGATCCCACATGCCGCGGAGCGGCTGGGCCCATGAGCCGTGGCCGCTGAGCCTGCGCGTCCGGAGCCTGTGCTCTGCAACGGGAGAGGCCACAACAGTGAGAGGCCCGCGTACCGCAAAAAAAAAAAAAAAAAAGGTATATATAGGGTTTAGTACCATATATATTGTTTCAGGCAGTATATATCCAAGGTTTCAGGCATCTATCTACTAGAGGTCTTTGAACGTATCCCCCTCAGCTAAAGGGGGACTACTGTAATTTGTTACAGCAGCCAAAAGAAAGCAACACAACAGACTGTCCCAGATGCAGAGTGCACCCAGGCCATTCTGGAGCAAGTCAAAGACTATGGGAGAGACTTCCCGTCAAGACAAAATTGATGGGATACTTGATACATCTGCATGCCTTGAATGGAGAATTAGACAACTGGCTATGCTTTGGGCGTTGAATTACTTGTTAAGTATAAAGACAAAACCAAACTAGTTTTTTTAAAGCCAGTATTTAATCCTAGGGAAAAATGAAATTGTTCAGGTAGAAAGAAAAAAAAAAAAGCAGTGCAAACTGCATGGCTCATCTGTAAGTAGCATTTACATTGTCATAATAATATAAATTACTCTAATATCTATTACTCGTTTGGGAAACAGGGGAGAACTAGAGTCTTTTTGTGGTAATGACTGCCCCAAATTCTCATCCTTCAAAGTGAGAACAACAAAATGCCCAAAGAAAAACCAAGTTAGGAATGTATGCATGCTACTTAGACATGCAGAGATAAAACACATGATAAGTTTCAAAAGTTGAAAGCAGTGTCTTCTAGGGAGGAGTAATTGTAGGAAGAAGTGGGAAAGCAAATACTGCTGTTAGACTTCGTAGGAAAAAAAATTTGCGTATGTATATTCATGTATCACTTTGGTAAAATGAAAATAAAAAATAAAAAACTGGAAAAATGATGAAGACATTAAGAGTTGGTTACATTCTAGGATTAATAAGATACAAAGTGAATGAACATTTTAAAACCAATTTCATAGCACTGTACAAATAGGTATATGTAGCTGAGTCATTTTCAGTGACTGTATCAGATAAAGATTCAAAAGGTACTATATTGCAAACACCTTGGAATGTTCTGGAAAACTTCTGCTTGAAGGCACATGGAGGGTGTGCAAAACACTGCAGATCAGACCCACATAAACCTGTCATGGGAAAGAGGAACTGGGCCCTGTTAGTCATGTCTAGTGGCTTCTCCTTAGTTGACGATTCTGGATCTTTGCCTTTCTTCTCACATCCCTTAAACATACTCATCCCAGTGCTTTCTATTTCAGCAAATTATGACCATTAGAAAGACATCAACTCAGTCTGCGCTAACACTTGTTTATTTGAGGGTCTGCTTCTGGAACCACTCCTGCTGCCAAGAGCTGTATCAATATGCCCCGTTAGGAAAGCAGACAACTCTGTATTTCAAATAAAGAGGAATTTAATACAGAAAAATTGGTTATAGAATTGTTAGAAAGATCACAAAGGGCATATTGAAGTCACCAAGAACATTAAAAGCATTAAGCTCCGAAAGGGCTGGGAGAATGAAAAGAAAGTAGTGGGGTTGCCAGAACAGAAACCTGAGCAAAAGGGCCCCACGGGGTTGTGGCTCAGACCACGCGAGGAGAGGGTACAGCCTAGTGGTTGCTCAGAAGGCAAAGCTAACACTCACCCTGCCAAGAGAGCTGGGCCCAGCTGCTGCTGCCGCCTCTGAGGGGTGAAGCAAGACTGGTGCTCCGAGCACCTAAAGCAGCTGGCAGATGGAGCCAACCGTGTGACACGGTGTGACACTAACGGGAACTGGAAAGAAAGTCCCCTCTCCCTTCTCCTATGTTCAAATCTCTCCGTGACAAAAACTTTAGGGAAACTACATGTCAAGAGACTCTGGGCAATTTAGTTTGGAGAGTCACAGCTCCAGCATCACAGAGTAGACTACAAAAGGGTAAAATGATCGTTACAACAGATCAATATTAACAGCAAAGCATTTATACCTACTTAATGCCAAACTACACTCATCCTGACTTCCCTCTAGGGAAGGACGGGGCATCTCTCTGTTCACATTGCCCATCTGCTCTTGCACGCTGTCTGCTTTATCCAGGAGAGCTCCTAGCATCTTAATCATAGTTGTTTTAGATTCCCAGTCCAATAATTCCAACATTCCTGCCATATCTGAGTCTGCTTCCTACAGTCTGGTTCCTCTGTCTCTTTTAGTACGCCTTGTAATTTTTTCTTGATATCTGGACATGTTCTGCTGGGTTAAAGAAACTGATGAAAATATGATTTAGTAATGCGGTGGTAAGGTGTGGGGAGAGGGGAAGGATTCTGTGGCCCTATGAGTCTTTCAGTGAGCCTGTGCCCCTGCACTGTGAACTTCATCAGGGCTTCTCAGTCCCCCTCCCACCCCCCTTAGGTGAGACAGGATGGCTAGAGCTGGCTGGAGTTGGGTATTTCCCTTCCCCCAGGTAACTTAGGCTCTGATAAAAACCCCAGAAGGTTAGGCTTTGGTTAAATAGCTGCTCCTGAGGGAAGGCCTTGTTGAGAGGAATAAAATATGCTGGCATATTTCAAAAGGTTCCTCTTCTCATCCCCCCCGCAGGAAGCAGGAGGGGATTTTTCTCCAATAATAACTGAGAATCCGGTCGAGATCCAGGAGGTAAAACTCACAAAAATGTGGAGGTCTCCTTCTGAGTCCGCCTGGAGTTGTTTAACTCTCTCCGTTTTTAACTGAGCCTCCAGCAATTCTTCAGTTGTAGTTCAGGTCTTCCTACCCAGTGCTGGTTTCCCTGGCAGTCGCTGCTCCAGTCAGCTGTGATCCTCTGTATTCCAGTTGGTTTCTCCAATTTGGGGGGCAGCAGTCTGCCCTGAGACCTCATTTCTCTTATGGTTCTAAGAAGAGTTGTTGATTTCTCAGTTTGTTTAGCATATTACTTGTTGTTAGGATGGTGTGGTGACTTCCAAGCTTCTTGCGTGCTAGACTGAAAACAAGAAGTTCTCTTACCTCTCTTTGCACACTCTCAACTCTACATACTGAGTCATTTTATATTGCCTGTTACATTCCCATGTTTCCCAGCCAGACATTCCACTCAGAATATTTCAAGGTTATCTAAAATTTAACATGTTCAAATCAACCTCCCCTATTAGTCAGTAAAACCACTTTCTCCCACGCATTCACACTGGAACATTGAGTTGTTTTGGATTTATCACACGTACTTTAATTTTTCCTTTGTAATTTCTCTTTTCATTCTTTCTTTGCTACTTTCACGAAGCCTTGGGACTAGAGCAGTAAACAGATGAGTGCAGACTTTGGAGCTGAACTGTTCGAATCCTGATTCTGCCCCACATTGGCGGGGGAACCTGGTTCTGGGCCTCGGTTTCCTCATCTATAAAAAGGAATATAGTAGTACTGCATAGGATTGAATTGAAAAGTTTTAGTAAATATAAAGCACTTAGTGCCTGGCACATGCTAAATCTACGTAATTGCTAGCTACTAGTATCATCGTTATTATTCTTTATTAAGAACTTTGGAGAAAACCTCTTAGAAACTTATCTCAATCAACTTTTTAATGTATTATCTTCAGTTTCTTATCTACAAAGGGTGACGTATGATAATATCTTCCTAATAAACATTAAGCTAAGCAATGTAAATAAAGCATTAATAAAGCAATCACTCAATAAAATTTGGCTATATTTAGTAATATAATGTGATGATCAATTAAAAAAAATACTATCCTGTGGAAAATCACCATAGATTCTTCATGGTTAAACAACTGTTTTCAGTGTGTAGATTGCATCTTTCCCTGGTACATATTTTCATATTATTTAAAGTGCAGAATTCATGCCATTTTGCATTACTTTATTATATGATATCACTTATATGTGGAATCTAAAAAAATGATACAAATGAACTTATTTACAAAACAGAAATAGACACAGACACAGAAAACAAACTTATGGTTACCAAATGGGAAAGGCGGGAGAGATAAATTAGGAGTTTGGGATAACATATACACACTACTATATATAAAATAGATAAGCAACAAGGGCTTACTGTATAGAACAGGGAACTATACTCAATATTTTGTAATAACCTATACGGGAAAAGAATCTGAAAAAGAAAAGATAGAGACAGATAGATAGACAGGTAGATAGGTAGATAGATATGTATAATTGAGTCAATTTGCTGTATATCTGAAACTAAAACAGCACTCTAAATCAACTATACTTCAATTTTTAAAAAATCATTACATAATATTTCTGTTTCTGCATCATCTCAAAAATTACCATCTGAGTAGCACTTCAGCATACTGATCCATAATATTTCACTAAAACATCTGCTACACATTCAGATAATTCGAATTTGGAACTCAGAGAAAACTGTCAAGAAAATCTGCATGGCTTTGTCTTAACACTTCTCTGAGATTATTTCCTAAGACCTTCACAAGGAGATCTACAAACAAATATTTTAAACATTCTATACATGCTTTTTAGGTCAGGATCAGGGGTCAAAGTTGCCAAAATATTTTCTAACTTGGGGGAAAAGGAGATAACTTTAACTCTCTCAAAAGCTTAGGCTTCAATGTCAAAGTAAAATGTTAAGTAAATACTTGATTTGTTTTTTTAAAATTAATTTATTTTATATTTTATTTTTGGCCATGTTGGTTCTTTGTTGCTGCATGCAGGCTTTCTCTAGTTGTGGCGAGCAGGGGCTACTCTTCATCGCAGTGTGTGGGCTTCTCACTGCGGTGGCTTCTCTTGTTATGGAGCATGGGCCCTAGGTGTGTGGGCTTCAGTAGTTGTGGCACGCATACTCAGTAGCTGTAGCTCGGGCTCTAGAGCGCAGGCTCACTAGTTGTGCTGCACGGGCTTAGTTGCTCCATGGCATGTGGGATCTTCCGGGACCAGGGCTCAAACCCACGTCCCCTGTATTGACAGGCGGATTCTTAACCACTGCGCCACCAGGGAAGTCCAATACTTGATTTGTAGTATTGGATTTGGGCAGTTTAAACATATTGCCATAGCAACGTAAATGTTTGGCTGTTGCTAATCTCCCTCTTTACCTTGCCCAAACCCCACAATATTTGAAAGCTATTAGATTATTTATGCACCCATGAGAAGAGTTACATCTTTTTCCTTTCCAAATATCTTTTAAGTAAATATTAACCACATTGCTTTGCCAAGTCATTTGGCCTATAAAATAAGGAATTTGGATTGGATGGTTTCTGATCTCCTTGCTAAAGAGTTCTTTCTCAGGCCTTATAAAATGTGGGGGCCACCTTTGTGGATAGATAGCTGAATGTCTTATTCAAATCCTGTTCTGCCCTGCCTTCTTTTTATAAAGTAGTGGGGAAAATATGGGTTTCTGAATTGGGCAGACCTCGTTTAGGATTCTTCCACTGCCACTTTCCAGCTTCATGATACCATTAGAGATGGTATAGCTCTCTACAGCTGCATAAACTCAACCATCTATTTTTAACTGACTATTTCATGGCCGGACACCTGATACAGACTGATGTGTGCGTTCCCCAAAATTCATATGTTTGAACCTAATCCCCAATAGCTGGTATTTGGAGGTGGGGCCTTTGGGAGGTGACTAGTTCATGAGAGTGGAGCCCTCGTGAGTGAGATTAGTGCCCTTATAAAAGAGGCCCTAGAGCACTCCCTTGCTCCTTTCACCATGTGAGGACACATTGAAAAGACGGCCATCTATGAACAGGAAGTAGGCTCTCACCAGACACAGAATCCGCCAGCACCTTGACCTTGGACTCCCCAGCCTCCAGAACCATGAAAAATAAATGTTTATTGTTTAAACTACCCAGTCTATGATATTTTTGTTATAGCAGCCCAGGCAGACTAAGATAACACCTGACCCAACGGCTTGATGGAGAGACTTTAGTCAAAAGATAGAAGACTTACGGCCAAGCTATGTTCTGAGAGAGAAAGAGAGAGTGAGAGAGAAAGAGAGGGAGAGGGAATCAAAGATATGAAATAGTCAGTTAGCCCTGATATTTCACTTTTTCAGGGCATACCACTCACTTATTGTCCTTTGATGCTTATGTGATTGCCTATTATATTCATACCCTAACACTCTTATTAACATCAGCCTGAGTATCTTGATGTTCTTGAAGCCAATATTTCTGACTTAGAAAGGATATTTAGGGATGTATAATTTCTGAGCTTCTCTTATCTCATCTGTAAAATGGGAATAATACTAGTATCTTCCTTGTAGGATTGCTCTGAGGATTGTATATGAGAATGTAGGAAAAACTCCCAGTAGAGTTCTGGAAGCATAGTAGGTGCTCAATTAATGGTGGCCATTAGCTTCCTGTAAATTTGTATCTTACATTATTCCTGATACCCTATCCTTCCATTATCCTATAAACACACGAATCCCATGAGTCTTTCAAATTGGTTAGGACATATCAGCCCCTTGATACCATCCAGAATCTCTGAAAAGTGGTCAGACTCCCTTTCTTTGCACTGCTCTCCTCCACAAGTTAAGGTGGGTGAGAGCTGGGTGGTGGCCATTCCTTAGAAGTGGCGCCTACTCAATGATTATAAGACCACAGTGAGATGGAAGACCTTTCTTGCCTCTCCTCTTGGTGGATGTAGTGCAACCCTAGTATGACTTTCTACACCTGCATAAGTAAAGTTGGAAACAGACAATAGTGTTGTTCCCTTGACAATTCCAGAGAAACATACCCTTTCTGTTAACATATACATGTTGACAGACTAAATCTAATTAAGTAGTTGAATGCACTATGTCCTCCAAGTGCTGGTAAAAGACTTGAGATTTATTAAAAAACAAACTCTTTCTCATACTCACTGCACTGAACGAAGGACAACGGAAATGCACAGGAGTTTTCTTGACTAATTGCCAAAATGATCATTATTTAGTTTCTATCTTAAATGTCTTCTCTCTACAAAGCCTCCTCTGAGTCCTTCGGTCAGAACGCCCTCCCTCTGATATAGAACATCACAGATGGTCTGACTTGGTTGCCTGTGTCTTTTTCCCCCATAGATTGTGAGTTTACTTTTATGGATGATCATTGTAGCTAACACTTATTAAAGGCTGTCCTGTGTGTCAGGCCCCCTAAGTGCTTTAAAAGGATTAACTCATTTGTCCATCAAACAACCTTTTCAGGTGGCACTACTACTCATCCTCATTTTACAGATAAGGAAACTAAGGCCAAGGACAGTTAAATAACAAGACCAAGTTCACGCAGCTAGTAAGGATAGGGTCTGCTCAAATCCAAGGTCATGCTATAACCACTGCCTCATAATGCCTCCTGGCACGGGTAGAGGCCATCTCTTATCCATCATTGTCACCCCACGGTACCCAGCTGAGTGTCTGGAACAGGGAAGTTCCCAGCCAGTGCTAATTGGTATTGAGTGGAGCAGGAATGCCAGAAACAGTGAGCACCTTTGCTGTCACTGACTGGTGTCTGACTTCTCTGCTGTGAAGAGGAGGAGAGTGCTGAAGCAAACACATTCCTCAGGCTTGTAACTCTCTCCGTCCTAAGGCATTTGTGCTGCTTTCTTACTCCTCCGCCTTGCTAACTGCATTATGTGGATTAGAAGTTGGAGCTTAGTTCACACAAAGGGAAAACAGAACTCTGAACACCCTGTGTGGGACTGAGAGAAGAGAAATACGTAATCCAGGAAAAAGATATATCTAGGGAAATATTTAACCTGATGAAATCAAGATGTTACCTGAAATTAGCATATTGCAAACAAAGTCAGTGTTTGAGTGCACTGTTCTTCCTGATTTGACTTGGTCAAAAATAAGCTGATGGGAGGGGCTTAAAGATCCCAGATCACATGTGTAGAATTGGGCATTATCCAAGCAAACAATAATCTGTGCAATATATCTGTTGTACATACTTAAGCAGGGAAGAGTCTGTAAGAATTCACGTCTCCTGGCCTGCAGAGAAAGCAGAAACATGAGTACAGCAGGAAAAGTAAGGCAATTTATTTTTTACTTTTGGAATTATATTCTAATTAATATAATACACAAAGAGATACAGTATTTAATGAATAACTTAAAATTCATATATAAATTAGAAATAATATATACTGAAATACAACATAGAATATAGGCTTCAATATACAAGGTATATTAAACTACAAGAGATGGGCAATACCTAAATATCTTTAACAAAATGTATAGCATTATACCTATTACAGTCTATATTTCATATATTAAATAAATGTGAAGTAGTACATCCAATCATGAGTAATTTTCAAGTCTAAAGTTAGAAATGAAATGTTTTTATCAAGAAGTTATCTTTATGTTAAGATACCATAATATGAATGCTATTCTTTATAATCATATTCTTTTTATGAGTACAGGAAACTTAAGTGTGATAAAACTTTTATTGATCTCAAAGCATTAGAACAATCAAGACTAAACAAACGAACATCAACATGCAAATTCTGATTTAAAAGGGTCCTATTATGGCACAATTCAGGAAATTTCCATAGAAATCCCATAGAACAGTTGTCCCCAACCCCTGGGCTGCTTAGAAACCTGGCCTCACAGCAGAAGGTGAAAGGCAGGCCAGCCAGTGAAGCTTCATCTGCTGGTCCCCATCACTCGAATTACCCCCTAAACCATCCCCCTTCCCCCACCCCCCGGTCCGTGGAAAAATTATCTTCCGCGAAACCAGTCCCTGGTGCCAAAACGTTGGGGACCACTGCTAAAGAACGACATCTTCTTCATGTAAAAGTCAATGTGATTTAAAAAAAAAAAAAGTTAATACTGATACAGTTTGAACCACTTATTAGCACTGGGAACAGAGATACTTGGTTCTAAGCCTTCCATAGATTCATGTTTATTTGTTCAATGTGCTTACAGGTGCAGAGAAATACATGTGGTTATTCAATACAATCAATTCATGTTGTTTAACTTCTTCACGGCAAAAGCCTGTGTAACTGTTTCCAGTAGGTTTGCTGTATTAGGAGTTGATTGCACAATATAATATCTTGCTATGATGACTCAACTGAAAGATTCTGAGGTTTCTACGCACACTGTGTGACACACAAAAGGCCTATATCAATGAGATTGGTTGGAAATCTTATGGGTAACCAATTGTCAGTTTTCTTAATCTAACTTTATTTTCATCCATTACTGATTAGCATTTACAGTGGCATATCACATTTCAAATGAAGAATAGTAAAGAAAAAGAAAAACTAAATTTTCCAAAACTCAGCTTGAAAGAGTTCAGAGATCAAAAGGGTAAACCAAATGTATTAATGATAATTATAAATTATAGGCAATCAATTCTCACTCCTCAGGTGCAACATCAATAACTTTTAGCTACGATAACACTTTATTTATGTTTACCCTTCCTGCATTGTATGTTCTTCAAATGCTAAATGGCAACAATAATAATACCTACTTTCATAAGGTGGTTGTGAGAATTTAATAAATTCATATTAAATTTTTTCATACTGGAAAGCATTGAAAATAGTGCCTGGTACATAGAAATAATTTAATAAATACCAGTCACTGCTATTATTGCTGTTATTGCTATCTAACCTCTAACCTTTTGTTAATCTTTTACTACCATGAAGTAGTGAAAAGATAAAATGATGTTAATTCTTTGGACACCCAGCTTTGTGATTCTGGGAGAAGTCTTTAGTCAATTACTAAATCAGTTGAGCCTCAATCTTTTCATCTGTAAAATAAGACTAATAATTCAATAATACTGCCCTGTAAAGTTTAAAAGTCAAACATGTATCAAGAACTCACCCAGCACAGCCACTTGTGCCTGCTACATCATTGGCACCCAATAATCAACACCTATCTACCGTTAGTGTATTATTTCCAAGTACTCTTATATTTATTGTGGAATTGACCATGACAAACACTTTGCAAAGTAGAAGGATTTGGCATACAAATAATGAAAATAAATTATCAGATAAATTTCAATTGAATTTTTATCGTATTTGCAATATGTTAATTCTCTCTAGAAAAAAACTGTCAACTATACAAGCTTTGCAAAAATGAACACAAGTCTTATACTACATTCCCAAGCACTAAAAATGTGTTCAACTTTTATTTGTAAGAACACCTGTAAGTAAGCTATGCTAGTTAGAAAGTCAAATACACAGTTGTCCCATTTTTAAATATATGCGTGTGTGTGTGTGTGTGTGTGTGTGTGTGTGTGTGTGTGTGTGTGTGTTGTGTGTGTAGAGTTTTAACCTCTACAATTTTGGGCTCAAGTGTAATCTGGAAGAAATCCCTATACATAAATTATATAACAAAACAGAGCTGCCAAAGCTAACTTTCAAATAAGTGATGCAAACAAATAGCACATAGAACACGTGTAGAGAGAAAATCAAAGGAACAGGCAAATAGAGAGAGAGAAACCCTAGGCAGGGAGGCAAGTCCATAACTGGAATCATAAAGTCAGATCATTTTGGCTTAAGTGGAGAACTGAGCAAGGGAGAAATCAGTATCATGTGAACAGACACTGAATCTGTCAGCAAAGTGATAGTGATTTAGAACTTCACGTACGAGCCAATAGTTTTGGGTAAACAACCAATTTCAGGACTGCATTAGGAAATAGAAGCAATAAACAATCCTTAGAGGAAAAAAAAACCTACGGTGTTCTTTCTTCATAAAAGAATATACTCCATTTTATCTCAGTGTCTCACTATAGTTAATTCTGTTTCTCTTTCCTTGTGGTATTGCTTTACACATTTTTATAAAGAGGTACTATTATTCTTTTTGCAAATCAAAGGTTTTCATTTCTGTGGAACAATGTTAGTTTCTAGACATGGGGCTAGATATTGCACGTAAAAAGGTAAAAGACACAATCCCTGACTTCAAGGGTGGGGAAAAACTGGTATCATCTTTCTGTTCAATTTTCAGGTAATAAAATGCAAAGCAGCTGTGCTATGGGAGCTCAAAAAACCATTTTCCATTGAGGAGGTGGAGGTTGCACCCCCTAAGGCCTATGAAGTTCGTATTAAGGTAAAACTTTCTTCCATTTCTATTTAATCTTAGGTTTAAAAATTTCAGAGAGTAACAATGAAAATAACCAAAATCCATTAAGAGGCACTTTTCATATGGTTATCCAGACAGTGGAATTACATTCGTTGCCAAGGAAAGTTGTAAGTATAAATTGTTAAATTTTTAAAAAAGAGACCAAAGAGTATATACAGTATAAACCTAGTAAAATAAAAAAGAATTTATGTGTTAATACAGAAAAATAAGTGCAAGGGAATATATATCCAGATTTTAAATCAATTAGCATTAGATGGTAGCATTTAAGTAACTATTTTCTTGGTGCTAATCTGCATTTCCTACTTCTATACAAAAGATTGCCTCCTTGTATATTATATGACTTAACTATTTCAGAAACAATTATTTCACAGATTATTCCAAATTGTTTAATGCATGAAAGGAAAGTAGAGGAGGGTTTTAGGCTGAATAATCTTGGGTATAAATTGAATCTGTATTTGGGAAGAGTAGGAATTATCAGTGAAAACTCTTTAGCGCAAATTCAGGAAACTGGGTATGTTAAGTCCATCTGAGTGAGGGCCATAATCTTTTCTGAATCTAATCATCCTCCCTTTACCCTGTAGGTGGTGGCCACAGGAGTCTGTCGCTCAGATGACCATGCGATTAATGGATCTTTGGTCACACCTCTTCCTGCGATCATAGGCCATGAGGCAGCCGGCATTGTGGAGAGCATTGGAGAAGGGGTGACTACAGTAAAACCAGGTACAGAATTCACAGTTGGGGAATGTGCTTTGGTTCAGGACCCCAGGATGATCCAGCCTGGATGATGACACTGAAGTAATAAGAGATGAAAGAACTTGCTCAAGGCTGAGCTAGGACTTGACTGGAGGTCTCTTCCTTTCCTCCCTCCCTGCCTGTCTCAGGCATGTATGCATCCATGCACTCCTGTATTCTCTCCTTCAGCAAGTATTTCTTGAGGACCTGCTAGATGTCAGCCACCATGTTAGATCCAGGGAATACATGAGGATCAAAAAAGACCCAGTGCCTGCCAGGGTGGAGTTCATAATGAATTAATTCCCATTTTAGTGTTGCTAAGCATTGTCTTCTATCAGGTCCAAATTAAACTACAAATGAGACAAGGGAAAAAACATGTCTGTGTCCTGAGCCTCTAGATCAGTGTATGGAACCTGTTCTGTACTGACTTCACACAATGGGGATTGTGAGGCCATGACTGAATTAACATTATCTCTTCTCAGGTGGGAAGTAGAGCCCATTCACTGATTTCCCCTTCCAATATGGCCTTCTTTCCTGAACACAGAATGAACGAAACAGACTAGTTGGCAGGAAATGAAAGAGAACTAGCAGAAGGCATCCTGCCATAAACAATATCTGTTTTATTACCTTTAACCATGATTAAATGTGACTGGTTACCAAGTACTATTTTTCTTTAATATTTATTGTATCCTAATATTATTGTATATTAATACAGATAAAGATTTTTAGAGGTAAACTGTGAATAAACAGAAAATTTCCATGCTATCATCTCATATAAAGTTTATCTATTAAATGTTATCTTTCTGAGTCTTTTGGATAAGTAGTATAGATGATTAAAAATAAATATTTTTAATTCTAAAAAATCACTTTAGCCAGTAGATTTGACCTCCCTGCTCACCAAATACTTAATTGACCTGTGAACAGAAAATAATAAAATCAGTTGTCTGGTTTGAGTTTCAGCTCTCAGTATTTCCTTTAGTTAGAAATCTATTAATAATAAATGACACCCCTACTTTTTTTTTTTTTTTTGCGGTACACGGGCCTCTCACTGTTGTGGCCTCTCCCATTGCCGAGCACAGGCTCCGGACATGCAGGCTCAGCAGCCATGGCTCACGTGCCCAGCCGCTCCGCAGCATGTGGGATCTTCCCGGACCGGGGCATGAACCTGTGTCCCCTGCATCGGCAGGCGGACTCTCAACCACTGCGCCACCAGGGAAGCCCAACACCCCTACTTTTCACCCCTGCTCCCTCCACCATAGCAGTAAAAATGAACTATTCACAAATTATCAGCTACAAACATTGGAAAGTCAGTTCTTATCCTAAAAGAAAGTGTCTAACTTATTATTGAGGGTTGAGGTTTTCAAAAGCATTTCTTAAATTCTTATGTGTCCTATTTTTGTTTGTTTTCCTTAAAAAAGAATTTTTTAAAGGACTCATTTCATAGTAGAGATAAGCATAATCACTTTGAAAAGCCAAGAAATAGTTGTTGAGATTCTCATTGTTATTGTATCCCAAACTATTACAAAATACTGGATCATCTAGTGGAACTATGGCAGCCTGCTCACAACTTAAATTTATATTTACACTTACAGTGAGAATATTTGTTTTAATTATTAAGGATTAAATGAGATGATACATATAAAATCCCCAAGAGAAAGGGCACACAATAAAAGATAACTATCAACACAGTGGAACCACTTCTAAAAATCCATGTTGGTTTCCACATTTGCGTTTTCTTTGGGCATCTTCAGGCATATATAAACCCAAACTGGTAATGATGCTGGCAGGCAATGACCAAGACATAGTGCTGACTGGACCCTATTGTTGGAGACTTTTCAAAGTCAAGTGCCTCTAATACATATGCGTAAGTTCTAAGCTCTAGCTCTATTAATTCCTGGGTAGAAATTTAAGAAGAATTTGTTTTACCCCCTTCCCCAGGTGATAAAGTCATCCCACTCTTTGTTCCCCAGTGTGGAAAGTGCAGTGTTTGTAAACACCCGGAAGGCAATTTCTGCCTGAAAAACAGGTAAGTTTCTGATACTCTCCTTATGCAGCCAAGGAATTTGCACATCAGTTATACTCCTGTCTCATACCCTCATGTGCCTGTGTGTTGCACTGACCAGTATGACCAAGCCTCGGGGGACCCTTATGGATGGTACCAGCAGGTTCACCTGCAGAGGGAAGCCCGTCTACCATTTCATCGGCACCAGCACCTTCACTCAGTACACAGTGGTGGATGAGATGTCGGTGGCCAAGATTGATGCAGACTCACCGCTGGAGAAAGTCTGTCTCATTGGCTGTGGATTTTCTACTGGTTATGGGTCTGCGGTCAAAGTTGCCAAGGTAGGAATTACAATGGGTGATAAAACCAGCTACACTCAGACTGTCAGGAGCTAAAAGGAGAGCAGCTTCTCACAGGAATCAGAGATCATGCTACACAGATTTACTGATAGCTTCTCCCCCCACCACCATAATAATATTGACATGCTCCATAGAATCGAGTCTGTTGATTATAAGTAGAAAATGCCCTCAGAAGGAATTGAGAGCGCATCCTAGAAAATTTATCTGTTAATCACAAATGAAAAGCTGTTGATAATTAACTAAGAGAAAGTAAAGATGTTTTCAATAATTATTCTTCTACATGTGTTTTTCTATGGGATTACTAAATTTTAGAGCTGGGAGCTCGTTTTGTCATTCATTTTGTAGTTAGCACCAACATGAGCCATACACAGCAGTTTCCACTAAGTTCTGAGTCAGGAAAAGTAAAAGAAATGAAGGCGTTGCCTTTGAGGAGTATCTAGTCCATGGATCTTCTACTCCCAGAATTATGACCAACAGTAGATTTCAAAGCCTTACCTGATATTCCGATATACTTCCAAACTGAGGGTCGCCAACACACCCACTCTACGGATCTCTACGAGGAAAGCAATGAAGCTTCAATGATGCATGAAGCATTTATTCCACTGCTATACCTCCACCCCTGCCACAAATACACACACACACACACACACACACACACACACTTCAGAAGTGGTAGATTTTAAGGAGAAATACTTTAAAGGTTCCTCTTCCCAAAAGGCTGGAAATCTAGTAGTATCCTTTCATTTTATGAAACTCAGGTCCAGAGACATAGAGCTATTTGCCCCAAAATCTCACAACTGGTTAATATGACAGCTGTGACTAGCTTCTTTCTCAAAACTCCTGCTGAATCATAAACCATAATACATAATTACCAGCACTTTTAAATCACAACCACAAGCCTCATGTTTTTCTAAGGTAAAAAAGTGGTGTGGTGCCCCACAGAATGTTTACTTGGGACAGGAGGAACATTTCACCCACACTGAAGGCTAACTGTAGCAGATTAGGTTTATTAAACAGTTCCTTAGGCAAGTTAAACAATTGAGAGCACGTGTTTTCCAAATTTCTGTGAGCCTAGCACTAAGTCCCTTGTGCAATTGCCTCATCTGAGCAGGTGGTCCAACTGAACCTACACACAGAAGCCAAGAAGCACTTGTGATGATGAATTTCATCCATTATTAAAGTACAGACTAGCTTTTCATTGCATTATTCTTCATTAGTGTATTTTAAAAAGCAGACATAAAGACCCACTCAGAGCACACTGGTCCCAAGCAGTATTATCTTAAACTTACCTTTTCAATTTCCCCTGTTGTTAAGTTTGCTTTAAGCCGAGGATAACTCTTCTATGCTTCACCGATAATTTCTGCTCTCATTATACTGATCATGACTACTGAAAGTTAATGAAACAAGGAGTTAATTATGGAGGGTTCAATTGGATTATTTTTTTTCTGTCTCCTCTCTTCTACTTATTATTTAATTTCCCCAAAATTGTGTTTGTGTACGTGTGACGGACTGAAGCTGGCTATCAATAGATTCTCTTTAAGAGGGGGTCACTAGCATTTAGAGCTCAAAGATCATCCAGTCCACTGCCTCCCAGCTTGGGTTTCCCATTGGAGTCACCTGGAGACTCGGTCTCACCGAGTCTCTCGGTCTCACTCTCTCTCACCTGCAGAGAGTCTGATTTAATTGCTTATGGGCTGTGACCTGGGTGTTGAGATTTTTTTTCAAAGCTCCCCAGGTGAGTCTTACATCTAGCAAAATTTGAGAACCACTGATCTAATTCAACCCCTTCATTTTAAACATGAAGCAGCTGAAGCCAAAAGAAGTTTTGAAAACAGATGGACATAGTTTGAGTCGCTCCTGACAAGGGAAAAGCATGGCACTTTATACAATTTAGGCTCTTTCTAACAGTCATTAATCTGTATTTGCATTTTCTGAAAACACAGGTCACCCAGGGCTCCACCTGTGCCGTGTTTGGCCTCGGAGGAGTTGGTCTGTCTGTTATCATAGGCTGTAAGGCAGCTGGAGCAGCCAGGATCATTGCAGTGGACATCAACAAAGACAAATTTGTAAAGGCCAAAGAGGTGGGTGCCACTGAGTGCATCAACCCTCGGGACTATGAGAAACCCATCCAGGAGGTGCTGAAGGAAATGAGTGGTGGAGGTGTGGATTTTTCATTTGAAGTCATCGGTCGTTTTGACACCATGGTATGTACCCTGAAATGCCTTGAGACATCAGCTTCTGCATTCTAGAGTCTACTTTTATGCAGCAGAATATAAACATTATATATAAAGAATATTTTTTAAACTATGGCAATTTTCCATCTCCTATTTGTTACCTGGATTGCTTAATTATTATTATGAGGAATCTCATTCCATCAGTTACATATAACTGTCACAAGTATTATTTCCTTTTTAGAGACAGAAGAGGGTTTTTTTATTGAGCCATCATAAATTTATTTTAATTTTTAGTTCAAAAAATTCAACCTCAAGTCAATATGAAGAATATAAATTCTGGTTTCAAGTTGGCAAGTTTGATTTTTCCCCCACGTTCTTAACAAAAAATGGTTTGATGATTTTTATAGGTTTTAATGGAGATCATATTTTGGCCAAAAGAAAAAAATGAGCAACTTTAGGCTCTGTATCATTTTATTAACAGAAAATATGCCCTGTTTTACCACAGCACGCAGCACAGTGCCTGGTACATAATATGCATCCGAATCTGTGTGTTGAACTGAATACTTTAAAAAGTCAACAGGTTTTTCCACCCCCAAAATTTAAGTGATATGTATCTCATAGTGTTGTTTCTGGATTAAGTGAGATAAACATGTAAAATACTTAGCACGTGCCACCTGTCAGTAGCAAGCTCTTATTAATAAATGTCAGCTGGGGTCATCAACGTACAGTACTGTTTGCAATCTTGCAGCACTTACATCATCTTTAAAATATACATATTACTTTCAAATAATTACAATTATCAATTGCAACAGAGAACACATTCCTAGCTACATTTCACCTAACCAGAATTCTCTAGAATCCTAATGAAAACACACCCAGAGACCAACAAAAAAAAGCCCCCTTTTAAGGTTCTCCAGTAAGTCCCAGCCCAGCAGTGTTGGTAGTAAGAAGCAGCACCTAAAGAGTAAAGCTCTTTTCAGCCTTGACCTGGGACAATATGCCATAGATGACTGAAGTTCCAATACAATCCAACTTTTTCCAAGGCTCTAGCCTTTCTCCTTAGGCCATTTTTCTATGGTTTCCCCTCCATTTTCTCTTGTGGAATTGGACTGTTTTAAATGTCTGATAGCCACATGTTCTAAAGTTCTCTGGTCTTCCAAATGTCATACTCCAAAATCAAAGGACTGATAATTATATATTTCAGGGGGGATCCTAAATGACTTTCTTACTGCAAACCTGCTTAAAAACCTGACTGGAGGGGAAAGGCTTTCTTTTCAAGTTCCAGAGTAATAGGTGTAGTTTAAAGTAAAGTCACACAGGAGTTAAAAGCACATTTAAAACATGCCCATTTTAGGTCAACAACTATATGGAAAGGTGCTCAACATCATTAATCACCAGGGAAATGCAAATCAGAACCACAAAGAGATATTACCTCATACCTGTTAGAGTGGCTATTATCAAAAGACAAGCAATAACAAGTGTTGGAGATTGTGTGGAGAAAAGGGAATTTTGTGCACTGTTGGTGGGAATGTAAAATTGGTACAGCCATTATGAAAAGCAGTATAAAGGTTCCTCCAAAAATTTAAGATAGAACTACCATATGATCCAGCAATCCCACTTCTGGGTATATATCCAAAGAATATAGAAATCACTATCTGCACCCCCATGTTCACTGCAGCATTATTCATAATAGCCAAGATATGGAAACAACCTAAATGTCCATTGATGGATGAACGGATAAAGAAATTGTGATGTATATATAATATATATATTCATATATATTCTATTCAATAATATATTCAATAATATAATTCATATGAATGAGTATTATTCAGCCATAAAAAAGAAGTCCTGCCATTTGCAACAACATGGAATAACCCGCAGGACATTATGCAAAGTGAAATAAGGCAGACACAGAAAGACAAATATTATATGACCTCTCTTACATGTGGAAACTAAAAAAATCAAATTCTTAGAACCACTGAGTAGAACAGTGGTGGCCAGGGTCTGGAGGAGTGGGGGAGGAATAATGGGTAGATGTCAAAGAGTACAAACTTTTAGTTATGAGTAAGTTCTGGAGACTTCCACGTACAGCATGGTTATTATAGTTAATACTACTATACTGTATACTTCAAATTTGCTAAGAGAGTAGATCTCAGATGTTCTCACTACAAAAAAAGGTAGTAGGTATGTGAGGTGATGAATGTGAATTAACTTGATTGTGGTAATCATTTCACATGGTATATTAAATAATCACATTGTTCACCCTAAAAAATCACATTGTACAACCTAAAAATAAACAATTTTTATTTGTCAATCATACTTCAACAAAACTGTAAAAAAATAAAGTACATAAATTAAGAAAAAAGTGTCCACTAGAAATAGGCGGTAGAAATGGGGATCCATTAAAAAGGGAGACTGTGAAGTGGGAAAGAGAGAAATGTTGATGATGTAATTGACCTTGTATCTGGTTCACCATCAAAATACCTGGTTCAAAGTACTGAGTTCAAAATATCTTAATAAGTAAATGAAGAATGAGTTAACTAACTCAGATTGCCCAGGGGTCATGTGATGATAAACATTACCTTTATTTGAGGAATCAGATTACATATATGTAATGATATTTGCCACTTTATTATTTTCTAAAGAAGACTTAAGCACATACAAACATACAAATTCATTCATCTATTGTCTCACTCAAAAATATTTTCTGGGCATTTTCTAAAGCCACACCTAGTGGCTTTAGGAAATAATGGGGAATGAAGAAAAAGGCATAATCTCCTCCCAATTTAGCTAGATCCATATTACACGATACCGTGTATCATAAGTTGGGACTACCAGAAAATCCACTTTAATGATGCTACATATTAATTTTATTCCAGATGGCTGCCTTGTTGTGCTGTCAAGAAGCATATGGAGTAAGCGTCATTGTAGGAATAGCTTCTAGTGCCGAAAATCTCCCTATGAACCCCATGTTGCTGTTGACTGGACGTACCTGGAAAGGAGCTGTTTTTGGTGGTACGTAGTTAGGCTTGAGGGCCAAATTCTTACTAACGTCAGGATTTCTTCCTTTTTACAAGTGACAAGGCCAGGTTTTAAAATGCAGTGTAGGGACTTCGCTGGTGGTGCAGTGGTTAATAATCCACCTGCCAATGCAGGGGACATGGGTTTGATCCCTGGTCCAAGAAGATCCCACATGCCACGGAGCAACTAAGCCCGTGCCCCACAACTACTGAGCCTGTGCTCTAGAGCCTGTGAGCCACAACTGAGCCCACATGCCACAATTACTGAAGCCTGTGCGCCTAGAGCCTGTGCTCTGCAACAAGAGAAGCCACCACAATGAGAAGCCCGCACACCGCAACGAAGAGTAGCCCCCGCTCACCGCAACTAGAGAAAGCCCGCGCGCAACAACAAAGACCCAACACAGCCAAAATTAATTAATTAATTAATTTAAAAAAATAAAACGCAATGTAGTTTAAAAATAAACTAAAGTTCCTTTGTATCTATAGGCTCCAAATCAACTAGATGTGGAACTAATGCATACAGAAAGTCCCAAGATAGACTTTAATGGAGTCCCCATAAACTAACAAGGATCTTTCAGCATCATCTCCTTTGATACTTGTGACTGCACAATGCACTGAAATACCTAGGAGGATCCAGGAAATCCACAGCGATAATCTATGTCTGCACTCACTGCCCCAATTTAGACAATTGTTAAATCTTCTTCTTCACTTTGAGAATAACCATCTGTACTATAATTTCTCTATGAGAGAACTAATAACCAAGGACCCTAGTTTGTTTGGGGAGATTGTATTAAAAAGTCAAACCACCGCAAAAGGATATTGAAACACACCATCTCTTCTTAACCTCAGTAATAGCAGTCTGTGGACACTTTATAAACTTTCATTTACATTCTATGTGGAAAGTCTCCTCTCCAATTCTCCTCATATCTGGCTGAATCTAACATTGATGTCACTTCCTTTTCAGGCTTTAAGAGTAAAGATTCTGTCCCCAAACTTGTGGCTGATTTTATGGCTAAGAAGTTTCCACTGGATCCATTAATAACCCATGTTTTACCCTTTGAAAAAATAAATGAAGGATTTGACCTGCTTCGCTCAGGAAAGAGGTAGACTTTAAGTTTCTTTTCATGGTGCGGTTTGACTAACAGAGAAAAAAAGGTAGAAGGATGAGAGAAAGCAAGGGTGCAGTACCTTGGTTTTCCATTCCCAGTTCAATCTTTGCATGTAGGACACTTAAGATCATGTTGTGAGAAGCTAAATGCTTTGCACTGCCTGTTTTGTTGAAGCCAAATTATGTTGGTCACCGTAAATCTGAATGATCAGAGCTCTCTGCCTTCTTTACAAGAGAACTCTTACCTTGGCAAGGAAAAAGAATGAGACACACAGTCATATTATAACGTGGAGTTACTGCAGCCCCTGCCTAGCCACCTAAAACGGTTGACTATTAATAGCTATAAATTTAAATTACATTCAAGACATCCCCAAAACTCATTATGGGAGCTGGTGGAGCTATATAGGCATTATTTTCTATACAGATATTACTTTCTTCATTAAAATGCTATTATTGTTATTCCTTTTTTCCATTTACAAAGAATTTTTCACAAATAAAAATTATTGCAAAGAGGAAGGGTACATAATCTATTTTAAATCTTTAAATCTTACGTGTTCTTCAAAGCTTAGGAAAACAAGCCAGTTCCATTTTCCACCTCTAACGTTTAACTTTTACAACCACCTAAAAAGAAGAATTTTATCATTTGCATTTATATATGGGGCACAATTAATAATAGGCAGTTTTACCTAACTCTCCCCTTCTTGTTCCATAGTCCCTGCTTTTTCTGCAGCTTCACCCTTCTTCTCATGAGGTTTTCAATTTTAAACAATATTTCTTTAGCACCCATACACATAACACATACTAGGCACTTAGTCTGATAAATATTATTGAGGAAGGAAAGAAACTAGCATCCAAACAGTACCAGATTACATCCTTTCTAGAAAGCAGTTTGGTCATTTGTATCAGAAACCTTAAAAAAACAAAACAAAAAAATAAAACTTAGATCCTATGTCCCAGCAATGCCATTTCTGAGAATATATTCTACAGAAATTATGAGATATGCCAACATACATATGTTTAAACATGTTCATCTATAATATCAAAAATTGGAAACATTCCAAAGGTTAACATTAAGGGGATAGTTAAATAAATTCCAAACATGTACTAGAAATCAATGAAGCCATTTAAAAAGAAATGATTTCATTAAATTGGGAAATTCTCCTGATGTAATTTTAGGCTATAGAGTAGAGAAAACAAACTTATATATACAATATGGTTCCAAGTTTTCAATAAGAGCAATAAAAACTTGCATATGTTTAGAAAAAGTTGATCAAAATTCAAGAAAATATTAACACTGATTATTTCTGGGTTGTGGGATTACAGGTTATCTTTACTTTCTTCTTTATACTGTACTTTCTAAATTATCTACATACATTTTTCATATATATTATATATATACACACACACATATATATATATATTTTTAAATACAAAGACCACCTTTCTCTAAAGTACCCATCAGAAGATGGTTTTTGGAAAGGACATTAGTTCCAGTAAAATGTAACATTTCTGATCTTTCCAAGAATAAAGTCTCACCCAGTACAAATCAATTCTTTTTTTTCTACTTCTAAGTCTCCTTAAACATTTCTTTATCAAAGCTCTATTAAACTTTCAACATGGTCTTAACTTTATTACACTATCAGCACCTTTAGGCACATTACCTATCATCTTGTAATTTGTGCAACTTTGTATTTGTATTTAAATCCCAGGATCCCACACTAGATGTGTGATCTAAAGAAAGTTGCAAGTCTCTCCAAGTCTCAGTATCTACAATCGCTAAAATGGAAATAATATTAGAAACTGCCTCCTAGCATTGTTGTTTAAGTAGAAGTTTAAATGATAAAATACATGAAAAACATCTACATAGTATGTGACAACAGCATGAACATATCATTACACATTGTTATTTTGTATTCCTTATTATACAAGGCATGTGGGATCTCAAAAATTATATTTTGAAAATCTAATACATAATGAAGCCTAAATGGCAGTCATATTCAGGATATAATAGAGCTTCAGGTTGGAGAAAACACAACAGGAAAAGATGAGATGACGTTTTACTTGACTTGACTTGAGTGCATTACGGATGGGAATGAAATAGCAGGAAACAAAGATAGCTTTTCAAAGAGACAAATCAAGTGCTCCTTGTACTCTCACATGGAAGAGTGTATATTATCTAAACATTAAAACAATTAGTATCTTTTATTTTCTGTTTCAGTGTCCGTACCGTCCTGACATTTTGAGACTATACACGTGGCTTCACTTGTAGCAGTCTTCCGGCTCCTCCATCATCTGAAACATCAGCCAAACATCATCAATAATTCTATTCTTCAGAGATACTACCAATAAATTACACATGGGGGCTTTCCAAAAGAAATAAAATTAATGTGAAATCATTTTTAAGCAAATGCTTAAAATTCAAGTAAGAGCCAGATGAACCATCATATGGGTAATTGAGTCCAATAAACCCTCCTTCTTAATCATTCTACTCATGTTGAATCGTGTCATCTTTCCCACTGAGGAAAGGTATTTCTTTTGAGTTTCTGCACTTTTCGTATCTTTGCCACCCTTAGTCTTTGAAGCCTTAGTCATTGAGAAAGTCCTCGTGATACTTATTCCCCAACATATATGTGATGGAGTATTGTGCTCCAAGTCCTCTACCTGTACTTCTACTGTCTGTATTTTCCTTTTTATGAAATGCAGCAAAACCCTACAGTAAAAACTACACATAGTCTGCGAAAGGATACACTCAGATTTATAAGTGGAGAAGGTCCAGAACTTCTAAGTGCAGGGAATTTCTTAGGGAAATGTCACATATTTTTAAGGTGAAGGGAAGTGTTTTTATACTACAGTTTCATACTACCTGGGATAAATGTGAGGTTTGAATAGTAAATCTGAAAACTGAACTGCTCTTGGAACCATATTCCAAAAGTCTATAACTTTTACTCAAGAAAGTACTTTATTGGTTAAATGATCTTAGTTATTACAATTGACTGAAAATAAGTCATAAGGTAATTAAAAATAATACGGTGGCTTGAAGTCTAGGGATGGGAATAAAGCAGCTGTGGACACAGCGTGTAAAAAGGGTAACTAAGAAATGGCACAAACATCCAAAGCAACAGATTTCCTAAGTAGATGTATATACACATAGAGATGTACATTTTTGCAAAAATATTTTCAAACTAGAACTTTTCTATTAACTACCATGTCTTAAGCCTATAACCCTGGAATGAATTCTTTGCACATGTGAAAGTCTATGGTCCCCATTTGTTAGTGCTTTCTCAGGGGAAGATTTGCACTTTGAGCTTCATCTCTAAATGTGTAATGAAAAGCTTATTCCTTGAAGGAGCTTTAGCTATCTTTAAAAGTGTGATCTGTTTCCATGTCTACAATTTGTTTGATATTGTGGAAAGGACTCTAGACTTAGAGCAAGTGATCTACCACTTATTTGTGACCTTCAGTAAATTACTCAACCTCTCTAAACCCATTTTATCCATTGTTTTAAAAAATTACTCTACCAACCCATTACAGCTTCATGAAGATTAGATGGAATGATGCTAGTGAAAAGGCTTGTCAACTATGAAGTGCCATGTAAATGTAGGGAACAGTTTAATTCTTTTGTCAAAGATACTGAAGGAGATATTGAGGGTTAGGGGAGCTTTCAGAATGTCCCTAAGTTTTCAGATTGTCCTGACATCATGGAACACCACGTTCCCATGTTACTGGGTGCTCCAATGTTTTTATATTGGTGCTGATAATGTGAGATTCAGAGGAAAAAGAGATGGTTCTAAATGCCCATGTCACAATAGTGGGCATAAAATCCTACTGGTTGCACAGAGGCCTGGCCCGTGAGCCATGGCCGCTGAGCCTGCGCGTCCGGAGCCTGTGCTCCGCAACGGGAGAGGCCACAACAGTGAGAGGCCCGCGTACCACACACACAAAAAATTACTCAGAAGTTGAAGTAGAGTAAGAGCAAGTATGTATTTAATAATTACATTCTTAGACACATGACTACTTAATTCTGTTAGCAAATGATTATTGCACAAATAACCTCTATTAAGTATTCTCCAAAAATGTGAAATTGATCATTTTATTGAAGTATATCAAATTATATTTATCTGTCAAATACGCAGCAAACATTCAGGAAATGGACCATTGCATAGGAAGAGAAACCAAAATTAGTATGGCAAGAATAAAACTAGAGTGGGGGCCCTAGAGGCCAAACACCATTTTGATGAAATTTTTTGTCATATATGTCTACCTGGTTTACTCATTTCATTCACTTGGGATCCAAGGGCCAGAAGATCATCTTGCACAGCCCTACCACAGTCATCAAAAGAACCCAGAGGTGGCTGAATAACTCGTAAACAAAACTAACACATGAGCAAAGAGACAGTAAAGCATCTGGTTTCCTTTTCCAGTCTTGCTCTTTGAGGTATTTGCCATGTCAACAAATAACTCAGTAGATTTATTAGGAACAAAAACAAGTCAGAAATCATCAGACAATTCTTATCTAAAAATGATGTTTAAAGACTACCACTCAGGACTTCCCTGGTGGTGCAGTGGTTAAGAATCCACCTGCCAATGCAAGGGACACAGGTTCAATCCCTGGTCTGGGAAGATCCCACATGCCACACAGCAACTAAGCCTGTGTGCCACAACTACTGAGCCTGCGCTCTAGAGCCCGCGAGCCACAACTGCTGAAGCCCACGTGCTCTAGGGCGTGCCACAACTAGTGAAGCCTGCATGCCTAGAGCCCATGCTCCACAACAAGAGAAGCCACCACAATGAGAAGCTCGCACACCACAACAAAGAGTAGTTCCCGCTCGCCACAACTAGAGAAAGCCCGCGTGCAGCAACGAAGACCCAACGCAGCCAAAAATTAAAAAAAAAAAAAAAACTACTACTCACCATAAACAAATAATTTACAGTGCCTTAAAGGGTCATAACTACAGCTTTGAAGCAAGAAGAATTTTAGTTCATTCTAAATTTAAATACTGAATATCTCCTAGGTAATTCCATGTTTCAGCATGGCTGAGAGAGAGATTGGGAAATAACATGAAGACTTAAGTATTTCTTTTGACACTGATTTTTTTTTCTTGTGATGAGTACCTTTACGATTTAGTCTCCTAGAAACTTTCAAATATGCAATACAATATTATTAACTAATATATTCTCCATGCTGTACATTACATCCTCAGGATTTTTTTTAATAACTGAGACTTTGTACCTTTTGACCCCCTTCACCTATTTTGCCCACCCCCCGGCACCTCCACCTTTGGCAAATATTCTGTTCTCTGTATCTATGTTTTTTTTTTTTTTTTTTTTAGATTCCACATATAAGTGAGATCATACAGTATTTGTCTTTCTATATCTGACTTATTTCACCTAACATAATGCCCTCGAGGTCCATCCATATTGTCACAAGTGGCAAGTATTCATCTCTTTTATGGCTGAATAAAATTCCATTGTATATATAGACAACTTCTTCTTTATCCATTCATCTGGACATTTAGTTTGTTTCCATATCTTGGCTATTGTAAATAACGCTGCAGTGAACATGGGGATGAATATATCTTTTCCAGTTAGCTTTTTGTTTTCTTCAGGTATATACCTAGAAGTAGAATTGCTGGCTCATATGCTAGTTCTATTTTTAATTTTTGAGGAACCTCCGTACTATTTTCCATAGTGGCTGCATCAATTTCTACATTCCCACCAACATTGTACAAACATATCCTTTTCTCCATATCCCTGCCAGCACTTGTTATTTCTTGTCTTTTTGATAATACCCATTCTAACAAGTGTGAGGTGGTATCTTATTGTGGTTTTGATTTGCATTTCCCTGATGACTAATGATATGGAGCATCCTTTCATGTGTCTGTTGGGCATTTGGAGCTCTTCTTTGGAAAACTGTCTTTCAGGTCCTCTGCCCATTTTTAATCCAATTGTTTGGTTTTTTGCTGTTGAGTTATATGAGTTTTTATATATCTTGGATATTAACACCATACCAGATAGATTATTTGCAAATATTTTGTTCCATTTAGTAGGTGGCTTTTTCATTTTATTGATAGTCTTTTTCCTGTGCAGAGCTTTTTAGTTTGATGTAGTCCCACTTGTTTATTTTTGCTTTTGCTGCTTTTGCTTTTGGTGTCAAATACAAAAAATTATCACCAAGTTCAATGTCAAGGAGCTTACTGCCTATATTTTCTTCTTTTTTGGTTTCAGGTAAATGGGATTGTTTTCTTTCTCTTTCTTGTCACTCATTATTAGTGTATAGAAATGCAACAGATTTCTGTGTATTGATTTTATATCTTGCAAATTTACTGAATTTATTTATTAGTTCTAACAGGTTTTTTTTGGTGGAGTCTTTAGGGTTTTCTCTATACACTATCATCTCATTTGCAAATAGTGACAGTTTTCCTTCTTTTATAATTTGGATGCCTTTTATTTCTTTTTCTTGCCTAATTGCTCTGGCTAGGCCTTCCAATACCATGCTGAATAAAAGTGGCGAGAGTGGGCATCCCTGTCATGTTTCTGATCTTAGAGGAAATGCTTTCAGATTTTCACTATTGAGTATGATGTCAGCTGGGCTTCTCATATTTGGCCTTTACTGAGGTATGTTGCCTCTATAACCAGTTTGTTGAGAGCTTGTATCATAAGCAGATGTTGAATTCTGTCAAATGTTTTTTCTGCATCTGTTGAGATGATTATATGATTTTTAGCTTTCATTTTGTTAATGTGGTATATGACATTGATTGATTTCAGGATGTTGAACCATCTTTGCATCTCTGGAATAAATGTTACTTGATTGTGGTGTATGATCCCTTTTATATATTGTTGAATTCAGTTTACTAATATTTTGTTGAGGATTTTTACATCTATGTTTATCAGGGATCTTGGCCTGTAATTTTATTTTCTTGTGGTATCCTTGTCTGATTTTGGTATCAGGAAGTGTTACCTCCTCTTCTATTTTTGGGGAGAATTTGAGAAGGATTGGTATTAATTCTTTTTTGAATGTTTGGTAGAATTCATCAGTGAAGTTGTCTGGTCCTGGACTTTTGTTTGTAGGGAGGTTTGTGATTATTGATTCAATCTCCTTACTAGTAAGTAGTCTGTTCAGATTTTCTATTTCTTCCTGATTTAGTCCTGGAAGGTAGTATGTTTCCCAAAATTTCTTTCTGGTTTGTCCAGTTGGTTGGCATACATTTGTTCCTAGCAGTCTCTTATGATCCTTTGTATTTCTGTGGTATCAGTTACAATGTCTCCTCTTTCATTTCTTATTTTATTTATTTGAGCCCTCTCTTATTTTCTTGTTAAGTCTAGCTAAAGGTTTGTCAATTTTGCTTATCTTCTCAAAGAGCCAGCTCTTGGTTTCACTGAACTTTTCTATAGTCTTTTTCATCTTTATGTCATTTTGCACCTGAATTCAAGCATCAGAAAATTAGAAGTGAAAGAAAAGCTGGAGTGAAGTACACTCCTCCATTAATGGAAGGAAATACTAAGGCATTTGGTGTTATCCTTCCAAAGTCTTCAAACTATAATGAATAGCAGAAAAGATTTAGAGCTGTCAATGACCATTTATTTTATATTTGCTACCTTCCCTTCCTTCAAGGACATTGAAAAACAGATCTTTGAAGAATATGCTGGTTGACTTTTGAGTGTGAGAGAGATTTAAGGGTCTCTGAGCCATTTATTCTCCATCTCTCCAATAGTTCTGAAGAAAAAGAAAGGAGTGAAGAAGGAAGGGGAGAGAGGATAACAAGTACATCCAAAACTAATACCTAAAAGAGAAATTGTCATTGTTTAACCTGAGATTTGCATTCTGTGATTATGTTGATTGTTACTTAGAAGCAAATATTTATACCTAAATTGAAAGGATGAAGAGGAGTTTGACAGAAGGAAAATTGGGCTTCCCAGACAGAGGGCTCAGCATGAAAGAGCAGAATATGTTTAGGTAATGTAAGCATTTAGTATTGCTGACTTGCAGACTTCACAATGGGAAATGTCTAGGATCAGGTACCAGTGAATTCTGAAATCCTTGCAAGAGCTTTAGATTTTATCCTCTGGGCAATGGGACCTCTGTTGAAATTTTCTGAGCAGATTGGTGATATGATCATATTAAAACATTAGAAATTCATTCTTGCAACCCTGGGGAGGGGACATTAGAAGTGAGGAGAGGAACAGAGTGAGAAGGCTTTAGCTACGTAGAGGCAAAAGGGAACGGAGCCTGTTTTAGAGCAGTGTCAAAGGGCAAGGAGTGCATCAGATAAATGAGATATTCTTAGGAAGTATAGGTGACTTGGCACAAAGACTGATGGAGTGCAGGGTGCAAGGTAGAAGGAGACGGAATTGAGGCTTATTCCAATGTGTCTGTCTTGGCAACTGGGTGTGGACAGTAGGCCCCTTCACCAACTTGGGGTCTAAGAACAGCACCAAGTATTTGTAGTGAAGATGGTTAAGATTGGCATTGGACTTGACAAGTTTGAAGTGCTTCTAAGATTTTCATATGGAGCTGTTTATACAAAGTCTGCAGCTACAAATTAAGTTCTGAGCTAAATATATAGATTTGGGGTTGATTCCCATGTTGATAATTCCCTGTAGTATAAGTCCACCTTTTCTAGCATTGAATTCTCCCATGGCCCCCACCCCAAAAAAATTACAAGATGCAAAATTGTGATTTAAGTGTCAAAACTACAGTGAGGTACCACCTCACACCAGTCAGAATGGAAATCCCTTTGCTTATGCAAAGAAATATCTCCCTCAAGAAATCCCTTCTGTGTAAACTACCTTTAGAAGATTCTGGTGTCTACAATGATCAACATTTAGACAAGCACAAGGTGTTGGCTGAATCCCTGGGGAAAGATAATATTGTCCAGGGAGAGAGTATAGGACATCAAGAGAACAAATCAGAAGGAGAAACTGAAAGATCATTTCAATCAGGGAAAAGATATCAGCTAACAGCCACAGGGAGAAGTGTTTGCTCTACTATTTAAGGAACCATAAGTCAGTCAATTGACTGAGAACTAGGAGAAATGACTGAATAGGAAGAGAAGTGACAGACTGTGGAGAGACCTTCAATGTCAGGCTTTGGCTTTTCTTCCTAGAGAAAAGAGCCATTGAAGGTTTAGCAAATGTACCAATCTGGAAAATTAATAGATCAGTAATAAGTAGAATAGACTGAGTCTGGGTAAGGAGACCAGCTAGGAAAGAATTTCCATAGGACATGAGTGAGATAGATGAGAGACTGATCACACGTGACATGTGAGAAACTCCATAAAGGAAGGATCATTGAGATTGGTGCCTATTGTGAGAAAGAAAAGCCAAAGATGACCACAGGTCTGGAAATCAGGGGACAGGTGAAGAAGAAAAATCCACATAGAGTGACAAAAAAGGGGGTTTTAAAAAGAAAAGAAATGGGCCATATCTTAGAAACATGGATTTTTGAAGTGACACGAGGCATTCAAATGATGTCCAGTAAGTAGACATAAGACTTCAGATCCAAGATGGCATGGGACATGAGGTAATAGTAAAAAGGATGAATATAAAAATGATTTCTGATATCAGAGGACTGGCGTTGGAACATGTCCTCATCTTTGAAGTAAAAGAAGTTCTGTGAATAGAGAGAGAGAGCAGGCAGACGAGATGGGAAGACAATGAGGAGACAACCTGTAATGAAGGCCAGAGAACTGAGGAAAGAGCTGCGTTTTACCTCTGGAAGTGGCAGTTCTAGTAAAGAGAAGGAGAGTGGGAGAAGCAAATTGCATAAGCAAAGAAGTTCAAGAGTTGAGTTGTAATGAAAAAAAGGCAAGTGTGGAAAACTTTAAAATATTGGACAAAAACAGTAGTAGCAACAGGGTTGAGAGGAAATTCTTTTGGGGGGATAAATGAACAGTCAGTGGACAGTAGAGAAGAAATGATTGAAAAAAAATTTAAAGAGAAATAATAGATTAAATTACCACAGAAAAGACAGGAGATGGCTACAGCACACAGGAAAGGTAGAAACTAATCTCCATTTTCTTATCTGTAAAATGGGGTTAATAAAAGCACCTATCTACAGCACTGTTGTGATAATTAAATGAGAGTTCATGTAAAACACATATTCTCACTCCCAGCAGTTCTTTGTCCTACAATAATATCCACTGCCTAAACCAGTACGTAATTCTCAAACCACTTCCATCTTGCTGCCTCTACCATAGGGCTTAGGAAAGGTATATATTGCTTTCCTAGCCTTTCGTGCATCTAGGAGTGGCCATATGACATACTTCTTGCCAATAGGGATGTAACAATATTCTGATGGAGACTTCTGGGATGAAGCTGCCCATTTTTTGATGAAGGAAACAAGTATGTTTGCACTATCCCTTTTTTCTCCTTCCCTGTTTTGCTTTCCTTAAACATAGTTGTAAAACCTGGAGCTGGGGCAGCCATCTTGGGACCAGTGATAACAATCATAGAAGAACTAAAGTAATTTGAAAACCGCTGGCCTTCAGGGACTTCCCTGGTGGCACAGTGGTTAAGAATCCGCCTGCCAATGCAGGGGACACGGGTTTGATCCCTGGTCCGGGTAGGTCCCGCATGCCATGGAGCAACTAAGCCTGTGCACCACAACTACTGAGCCTGCACTTTAAAGCCCACAAGCTGCAACTACGGAGCCCACATGCTGCAACTACTAAAGCCTGTGTGGCTAGAGCCTGTGCTCCAAAACAAGAGAAGCCACCGCAATGAGAAACCCGCGCACTGCAACGAAGAGTAGCCCCCACTCGCTGCAACTAGAGAAAGCCCGCGTGCAGCAACAAAGATCCAATGCAGCCAAAAAAACAAAACAAAACAAAAAACGCCTTCATGTCACCATGCTGCTGAACACATGCAGAAAAATCCCTACTTCCAAATTATGATTATTTGGTAAGAAAATAATTCTTAAGTGATTAGTCCCCTCAGAGTCAAGTTTTCAGTTATCTGCTCTTGAATACATTTCTAACTACTACACTTCTTAGGGTTACTTTAGACTTCCTAATCCCCACACTAAAATTTGAACTGGAGGCCCACCACCTAGCCTACTCTTCCTCCCACAGGTAAGCCTGCCAAACGTAAAATGCCATCGAACACTCACTGCCATGGCACACTGCCTGCACATAGTAAGCTATTGATAAATAATTGCTGCTATTATTACTATCAATAGTCTTTGATGAGAGAAACAAAAATGTGAAAAAACAAATGAGCTACTAAAATATTTCTGTAAGAGACACAAAGCACCTTTATTGTAACAACAGTTGCACAGCAATGAGAACAGACATCACAAGACATGGCAGCAGGAGATTTCTCATCCTCTGACGTCTAAACAGGTAGTCCTACAGCTTATATGTCAAGTATTCATGGGTTGCCTTACATATAACCTTTAATATTATGTTTAACTTAAATATTATGCTGAGATTGGTTCAAGATGGCAGAGTAGAAGGACGTGCACTCACTCCCTCTTGTGAGAGCACCAGAATCACAGCTAACTGCTGAACAATCATCGACAGGAAGACACTGGAACTCACCAAAAAAGATACCCCACATTCAAAGACAAAGGAGAAATAGCAATGAGATGGTACAAGGGACTCAACCACAATAAAATCAAATCCCATAACCACTGGGTGGGTGACTCACAAAGTGGAGAACAATTATACCACAGAAGTCCACCCATAGCAGTGAAAGTTCTGAGCCCCATGTCAGGCTTCCAACCTGGGGGTCTGGCAACAGGATGAGAAATTCCCAGAGAATCAGACTTTAAAGGCTAATGGGATGTGATTGCAGGACTTCGACAGGACTGGGGGAAGCAGAGACTCCACTCTTGGAGGGCACACACAAAGTAGTGTGCACATCAGGACTCAGGGGGAAGGAGCAGTGACCCCATAGAAGACTGAACCAGACTTAATTTCTAGTGTTAGAGGGTCTCCTGCAGAGGTGGGAGGTGGCTGTGGCTCACCATGGGAACAAGGACACTGGCGGCAGGAGTTCTGGGAAGTACTCCTTGGTGTGAGCCTTCCCAGAGTCCGCCATTAGCCCCACCAAAGAGCCAGGTAGGCTCCAGTGTTGGGTTGCCTCAGGCCAACAACCAACAGGGAGGAAACCCAACCCACTCATCAGCAGACAAGCAGATCAAAGTTTTACTCAGCTCTGATCACCAGAGCAACACTCAGCTATACCCACCACCAGTCCCTCCCATCAGGAAGCTTGCAAAAGCCACTTAGATAGCCTCATCCATGAGAGGGCAGACAGCAGAAGCAAGGAGAACTACAGTCCTGCAGCCTGTGGAACGAAATCCACATTCACAGAAACATAGACAAGATGAAAAGGCAGAGGGCTATGTACCAGATGATGAACAAGATAAATGCCCAGAAAAACTAAATGAATTGGAGATAGACAACCTTCCAGAAAAAGAATTCAGAATAATGATAGTGAAGATGACCTAGGACCTCGGAAAAAGAATGGAGGCAAAGATCGAGAAGATGCAAGAAATGTTTAACAAAGACCAACAAGAATTAATGAACAAACAAACAGAGATGAACAATACAATAACTGAAATGAAAAACACACTAGAAGGAATCAATAGCAGAATAACTGAGGCAGAAGAACGGATAAGTGACCTGAAAGACAGAATGGTGGAAATCACTGCCATGGAAAAGAATAAAGAAAAAAGAATGAAAAGAAATGAAGACAGTCTAAGAGACCTCTGGGACAACATTAAAAGCACCAACATTCACATTATAGAGGTCTCAGAAGGAGAAGAGAGAAAGAAAGGACCTGAGAAAATATTTGAAGAGATTATAGTTGAAAACTTCCCTAACATGGGAAAGGAGATAGCCACCCAAGTCCAGGAAGCTCAGAGAATGCCAGGCAGGATAAACCCAACGAGAAACATGCCAACACATAGTAATCAAATTGACAAAAATTAAAGACAAAGAAAAATTATTAAAAGCAGCAAGAGAAAAATGACACTATATAAGGGAACTCCCATAAGGTTAACAGCTGATTTCTCAGCAGAAACTCTACAAGCCAAAAGGGAGAGGCATGATATATTTTAAGTGATGAAAGGGAAGAAACTACAACCAAGATTACTCTACCCGACAAGGATCTCATTCAGATTCGATGGAGAAATCAAAAGTTTTATAGACAAGCAAAAGCTAAGAGAATTCAGCACCACCAAGCCAGCTCTACAACAAATGCTAAAGAAACTTCTCTAAGTGGGAAACACAAAAGAAGAAAAGGACCTACAAAAACAAACCAAAACAATTAAGAAAATGGTAATAGGAACATACATATCGATAATTACCTTAAATGTGAATGGATTAAATGTTCCAACCAAAAGACACAGGTTCCTTGAATGGATACAAAAACAAGATGCATATATGTGCTGTCTACAAGAGACCCAATTCAGACCTAGGGACACATACAGACTGAAAGTGAGGGGATGGAAAAAGATATTCCATGCAAATTGAAATCAAAAGAAAGCTGCAGTAGCAATACTCATATCTGATAAAATAAAGAATGTTACAAGAGGCAAGGAAGGACACCTCATAATGATCAAGGGATCAATCCAAGAAGAAGATATGACAATTATAAACATATATGCACCCACCAAAGGAGCACCTCAATACATAAGGCAAATATTAACAGCCATAAAAGAGGAAATCGACAGTAACACAGTAATAGTAACAGTAATAGTGGGGGACTTTAACACCTCATTTACACCAATGGACAGATCATCCAACAGAAAATTAATAAGGAAACAAAAGCTTTAAATAACACAACAGACCAGATAGATTTAATTGATATTTATAGGACATTCCACCCAAAAACAGCAGATTACACTTTCCTCTCAAGTGCACACAGAACATTCTCCAAGACTGATCACACCTTGGGTCACAAATCAGGCCTCGGTAAATTTAAGAAAACTGAAATCATATCACGCATCTTTTCTGACCACAAAGCTAGGAGATTAGAAATAAATTACAAGGGAAAAAGAGTAAGAAAACACAAACACGTGGAGGCTAAACAATACGTTACTAAATAACTAAGAGATCACTGAAGAAATCAAAGAGGAAATCAAAAAGTACCTAGAGACAAAGGGCAATGAAAACACAATGACCCAAAACCTATGGGATGCTGCAAAGCAGTTCTAAGAGGGAAATTTATAGCAATACAGTCCTACCTCAAGAAACAAGAGAAACCTCAAATAAACAATCTAAACTTACACCATACAGCTCCACAGGTGAATTCTATCAAAAATTTAGAGAAGAGCTAGCACCCATCCTTCTCAAACTCTTCCAAAAATTGCAGAGGGAGGAACACTCCCAAACTCATTCTATGAGGCCACCATCACCCTGATACCAAAACCAGACAAAGAAACTACAAAAAAAGAAAATTACTAACCAGTATCACTAATGAATATAGATGCAAAAAACCTGAACAAAATACTAGCAAACAGAATCCAACAACATATTAAAAGGATCATACACCATGATCAAGTGGGATTTATCCCAGGGATGCAAGGATTCTTCAATATATGCAAATCAATCAATGTAATACACCATATTAACAAATTGAAGGATAAAAACCATATGATGACCTCAATAAATGCAGAAAAAGCTTTTGAAAAAATTCACCACCCATTTACGATAAAAACTCTCCAGAAAGTGGGCACAGAGGGAACCTACCCCAACATAACAAAGGCCATATATGACAAACCCACAGCAAACATCATTCTCAATGGTGAAAAACTGAAAGCATTTCCTCTCAGATCAAGAACAAGACAAGGATATCCATTCTCACCACTATTATTCAACATAGTTTTGGAAGTCCTAGCCACGGCAATCAGAGAAGAAAAAGAAATAAAAGGAATACAAATTAGAAAAGAAAAAGTAAAACTGTCAGTGTTTGCAGATGACATGATACTATACATAGATAATCCTAAAGATGCCACCAGAAAACTACTAGAGCTAATCAATGGATTTGGTAAAGTAGCAGGATACAAAATTAATGCACAGAAATCTCTTGCATTCCTATACATTAACAATGAAAGATTAGAAAGAAAAATTCAAGAAACAATCTCATTTACCATCACATCAAAAAGAATAAAATACCTAGGAATAAACCTACATAGGGAGGCAAAAAACCTATACTCTGAAAACTATAAGATACTGATGGAAGAAATCAAAGACGACACAAACAGCTGGAAAGATATACCATGTTCTTGGATAGGAAACATCAACATTTTCAAAATGACTGTATTACCCAAGGCAATCTACAGATTCAATGTAATCCCTATCAAATTACCAATGGCATTTTTCACAGAACTAGAAAAATCTTAAAATTTGTATGGAGACATGAAAGACCCCAAATAGCCAAAGCCATCTTGAGAAGTAAAAACGGATCTGGAGGAATCAGGCTCCCTGACTTCAGACTATACTACAAAGCTATAGTCATCAAAACAGTACGGCACTAGCACAAAAATGGAAGTATAGATCAATGGAACAGGATAGAAAGCCCAGAAATAGACCCACGTACCTATGGTCAATTAAACTATGACAAAGGAGACCAGACTATACAATTGGAGAAAGACTGTCTCTTCAATAAATGGTGTTGGGAAAACTGGAGAGCTACATGTAAAAAAAGTGAAATTAGAACATTCTTTAACACCATACACAAAAATAAGCTCAAATGGATTAAAGACCTAAATGTGAGACTGGACACTCTACAACTCTTAGAGGAAAACAGAGCAGAACACTTTCTGACATAAATCACAGCAATATCTTTTTTGATCTGTCTCCCAGAGTAATGGAAATAAAAACAAAAATAAACAAATGGGACCTAATTAAAATCAAAAGCTTTTGCACAGCACAGGAAACCATAAACAAAAGGAAAAGACAACCCACAGATTGGGAGAAAATATTTGCAAATGATGTGACCTACAAGGGATTAGTCCTCAAGATTTAGAAACTGCTCGTGCAGCTTAATACCATCAAAACAAACAACCCAATCAAAAATGGGCAGAAGACCTAAATAGACATTTCTCCAAAGAAGACATGCAGATGGTCAAGAGGCACATGAAAAGATGTTCAACATCTTTATTTATAAGAGAAATGCAAACCAAAACTACAATGAGATATCACCTCACACCAGTCAAAATGGCTAACACCAAAAAATCCACAAACAATAAATGCTGGAGAGGGTGTGGAAAGAAGGGAACCCTCCTACACTGTTGGTGGGAATGAAACTTGGTACAGCCACTATGAAGAACAGTACGGAGGTTCCTTAAAAAACTAAAAATAGAGCTACCATATGATCCTGTAATCCCACTCCTGGGCATATATCCGGAGAAAAACATGGTCCAAAAGAATACATGCACCCCAATGTTCATTGCAGCACTGTTTACAATAGCCAAGACATGGAAGAAACCTAAATGTCCATTGACAGAGGAATGGATAAAGATGTGGTACATATATACAATGGAAGATTACTCAGCTGTTAAAAAGAATGAAATAACGCCATTTGCAGCAACATGGATGGACCTAGAGATTGTCATACCAAGTGAAGTAAGTCAGACAGAGCAAGAGAAATATCATATGATATCACTTATATGCAGAATCTAAAAAGAAATGATACAAATGAACTTATTTACAAAACAGAAACAAACTCACAGACTTAGAAAACAACTTACAGTTACCAGGGGAGAAGGGATTGTTCGGGAGTTTGGGATTGACATGTACACACTGCTATATTTAAAATGGATAACCAACAAGGACCTACTGTATAGCACAGGGAACTATGCTCAATATTATGTAACAACCTAAATGGGAAAAGAAATTGAGTAAGAATAGATACATTTATATGTATAACTGAATCACTTTGCTGTACACACCTGAAACTAACACAACATTGTCAATCAACTATAATATAAAATAAAAAGTTTAAAAACCTTCTAGCTTATACTACTGATAAAAATGTGAATTGTTATAGGTTTCTGAAAAGCAATTGGCAATATTTATTAAAATGCTAAAGTACACCTGTCCTTTCCCCCAGGAGTACTATACTTGGGAATCAATTCCTAGAAATAAAAGTATCTGGGTGTGAGGATGTAAAGACAAGATTATTTACTGCAGCCTTGCTTGTAGAAGAAAAAAATAAGTAATTTTTAAACAGTCTAATTGACAGAGTAAGGAATGATAAACCCCTATTTTGAATGTTAAGTGGATGTTTAAAAAAACAACTGACATCTTTTAAGAGGGACGAATGTGATGCATCATTACATGTAGAAACTGAAGTACAGAGTAGTAATGTGTATTGTATGATCCAGTGTTTGTGAAAGACGAAAACAAACCAAAAATAGATTCCCATTTATTAGTATGTAGGTTTATATGAGCATGGAGAAAGGTGTGGTAATGTACATACAGGCTGTTTACCTCAGAAACCTGGCCTGACGTGAGTTGGAGAACAAAAGTTAACTTTTTACCTGCCAACTGTTTGGCTTCACTTGTTACAATAAGACTTATGACTTTATTACCTATAAAGAAACTGTAGAGAAATGAAAGATTTCAACTGCTAACATACATATGTAACCGTGAAATAACTTGAAGTTACTGTGATTTTTGTTTTCATTTTCGAAAAAACACTCCGGCCCAATAATTGTCAAAATAATATAAACTGTTTGGGGATGTCTCTAAAATCTTGAGAAGATTTCAAAACTCTCTGTCCATTTTGCACATTACTCATGGAGTCATAAACATGTTTTTCTTAATGGATCATTTAGGAACCTATAATTATCTAAGGCAGATATATAAGGCTAGATATAAGAAACATTTTTCACAGGCCTTTAAAAAATGTTTAGAGCTTTTAAACGTGAGGTTGTAAGGTCTAGTAGATTTCTGGCTGATAGTTATATGAAATTAATATAAACAAACTTTCTGGAGTTACCTGCATAGTTCTGGATTCTGCATTTTTTTCTCCCAAGGGGCTTATCTTTGGATCTTCACTTGCCCTCTTGGACCCCAGAATGGTGGCAACTGGGTATGTACTTTCCACATAGAAAACTGGAAAATTCTTCTCTGAATAATCTGACAAGCCAAAAGAGAAAAGACCTCAAAATACCAACATTGCGATTCCCTAACAATAAAACACACCAGATAATTCTACAGCAAATCCCACATTCAAAAAAAGTCATCCATGTGTTCTGAGCTTCCCAATAGCTTATTAGTGTGCCATTCTTCAACAGAAGCAGACAACCAAGAATCAGCAGACATTTGAGGTGATTCTATCAATAGCTTTCTAATATGAGAGAGAACAAAGCAAACAAAGAAAAGTTGGAAGAAATAATCCATGAAAAGAGAAAATGTAAAAATCTTCAAAAAGGCTGTTATTAATATTCTGAAAGAGACAAGAAGATGGGGTATACATGAAGTAAGAACAGGTGGCAATTTAAAAGAAAAAGAGCTCTTGGGAATTAAAAATTATCATAGCAGGAAAGGAACTCCAATAGAAAAATTTAAAGATCTCAAAAAATCTATCCCCCCCAATGAACTTTTTCTCAGGAGGCTACCTGATGAAGTTCTCCTAAAGTGGTAAGTGAATTCAAGAGAAAAACATGGGATCTAGGAAGCTGATGGTCTCACCCTGGAGAGAATGAAGGGATTCCCCAGGACAAGGGCAGAGAAGCTTGAGGATGGCAGATGTGCCCAGATGCAGAGCATTCCCAGCCCACACTGGTACAAGCCAAAGACTCCAGTAGGAAAAGTGTCTGGGAATAAAATTTCCAGTACTGTGCTGGCTCCTGCTTGAAAACGCCAAGGGTCTTGAGAAATTTAGATGGAGGTAAAGTTGACATGTTCTGGAAAACTGTGCTACAAAACTCAAGTGGCTTTAAGGATGACAAAGATATTGATGAAACACATGCAGCTCTAATATGAGGTAATAGCGAACTTACTGCATAGTTATTGTGAGGATTTAATGACTTGATAAATGTAAAGCATTTAGAACATACTGAGAGTGACAAAGATATTAGTTGTCATCATCATCATCAGGCAGGTTATTAAACTCTATTCCTCCTGGAATACTGGCTCTACCACTAGTTGTTTATCTTGGGAAATTTATATAAACTCCTTAAGCCTCAGTGTCCTCATCTATAAAATGTACATAGCAATGATACCTACTTTATAGGCTAATTTTAGGGTTTGAATTAGATAAGACAATGTATATAAAGTACCTAGCAAATTAAACACTCTATGAATATTAGATATTGATAGCAATCATTTGTTTTCCATGGAAAATAACAATATTTTAAATTTTCGAGAAGAAAACTCTCCACCATTAGAGAACTATTCTTAGTTTTAAGATAGTTTTATATTGTTGCAACCATGGCATTTGTATTACTTTGTATTATTTTAAAAGTATTATGAACATTTGGTGTTTCTATAACATCTCGGTAATTATATTTTGCATCTGCCAAGCACATCATCAAAATGATTCGAAACAAGTCACCAAAACATTTGTGGGACATTCAGATTGTTTGTAGTTTGGCTCTCATCAAGAAGACAAAAGTGTACATCTTTGTCATTTTGGATTTTGGCTTCTCATATATTATTTCCCAAGACTCTCAGGAGATATGCAAACAAGACTGACGTGTAATGGTCTTCATGGCAAGGATCCCAGCTCCAAGCTACAAGAACATTTCAACTCCCTCAATATCTCTGACTTCAGTCTTAAAATAAAAATGAAATGTTAACCGAACAGTTATAAATGATTTTGAATGTGGGTATTTTTCAAAACTGCTCTAGGAATTTATTTTTTTAACGTTTTTATTGGAGTGTAATTGCTTTACAATGGTGTCTTACTTTCTGCATTATAACAAAGTGAATCAGTTACACATATACATATATCCCCCTATCTCTTCCCTCTTGCGTCTCCCTCCCTCCCACTCTCCCGATCCCACCCTTCCAGCTGGTCAAAAAGCACCGAGCTGATCTCCCTGTGCTATGAGGCTGCTTCCCACTAGCTATCTATTTTACATTTGGTAGCGTATATATGTCCATGCCACTCTCTCACTTCGTCCCAGCTTACCCTTCCCCCTCCCTGTATCCTCAAGTCCATTCTCTACGTCTGCGTCTTTATTCCTGTCCTGCCCCTAGGTTCTTCATAACCATTTTTTTAGCAAGTTTTTTAAACTCCTTAATTGCCAGTCCCATCATCTGAAAAATAGGGTAAATATAGTAGTTCTTTTCTTACCTAGTGTAGTGAGAACTAAAGGAGAAAATGCAGGTAAAGCACATGGCAAACAAGCTGACACACGTTAGGCACAAAATTAACGTTTAATTGTAGCAGAAACAATAATGATAACAGTAGCTTCAGACAAAAGTTGAGGAGGAAGGTACATATATTGCAAAAGATAAGTGAAGGATTTCTTCCTGTTTTAAGATATCTGGGTGCTCTTTTATTTCTTCATTCGTGCGGTTTTCCATGAGTTGATTAAATGTAAATAAAACTGTATAAGTACTTCAATGTCAAATACTAGAGAAAACTTTACCATTGACCAACCTCCCATCATGAAAGTTTCTTTTTCCAGAAACTCTAGATGTCTGAATTTCCAATTTGAATAAAAACCCAATTTAAAAATTAAACCATTTCAAAAGTGATGAGGCTGGTGCTTAGAATGACTAAGTATAATTGACATCGATATTTCTTCTCAGCGCTAACCCTTTGCTTCATTGAAGGAATTTATTCACATTTTCTAACATTCCTCACGTATCTGCCATGTCTCCATCCTCTCTCACTATATGCAACACACTGAAGAAAATCACCCTTAATAAGATTTTTGTTTTGGATGGAAAAATCTGTGATGGGTTTTTCCTATCGTTCAATTCCATGCTGACAAGTTTCTAAGTTACTCAAATTCTTGCATAACAATTATATAATATTCAAATATTTTAGTAAAAATTGTCCCATTAGGCAACATAAAATATTTGAGGCCAAGGCTCTGATAAAGTGTACTAGCTGTCTTTTATAAAAAGAAGTCAACCCCTTTTTTTTTTTTACCATATCCTAACATTTCAAAATAGCCTTAAATGCAATTTTACATAAATTTATAAAGAACATAATGTTGTAGAAACACAACCCTGCTAGGAATATAAAGACCTGGGTTCTAGGTTCAGCACTTCCACTTTCTAGATGTCCATCAGTGTCTTAAAATGTACCCAGGATTTGATTTAGTCAGATATGGTACGATGACAGACACAGTGGCAACTGCCTTGAAAGAAGAGTTTATTGCTCACAGTTCCCCCAAAAGAAGGGAGCATGCCACGCCATGCAGGGCCATATGGGGAAGCCCAGGGTCAGTCAGGAGGCAGAAAGAGCTAAGGAAAAGCATGGGCCAGGGCCTTTATTGTGGATTTCAGGAAAAGGAACAGGCAAGGTGGGGTAGGCAGGCTAAGTGAGCTTCAGTGGGTTCTGGGCCATAGGGGTGGTCCCGGTTAACTGGTAACTGGCCCTGGGGTGATTTAGGGCAGGAGGATAGTGTCCCAGAATGTTGGCACCAACAAAAGGAGGTGGATGGGGGATATGGACTGAGATTGGTTGGCTTGCATATCAAAGATGTACTGAAGCAAGCTGTTTGCTATCTCTGGAAATTAGCTAACCCCAGGAGAGGCAGTCCCTCGCTGGGTCCACAAGGTCCCAAGATATCAAAGTATTCTAAAATATATTTTAAAAAAAGAAAAACATAATAAATACAATCAGTAAAAAATATTTAACCTCTCCGAACATCAGTCCCCTCAAAGTCAGAAAAATAGGGAAAATAATGCCTGCTTCTGCCTCACTCACTGTAATCAAATAGTAAATGGGATCTAGGCAGGATGCCACCAGCAACTTCTGCAACTACTCTACTACGTTACTCTCAAAACACTATTAAAGTACAGAATTTTATTTCTGAGGTTGAAATGTTAGGTTTGTGAAGGAGATATATCTAGAGCCTCAGAGAGGCTTGGTACATGGTAACTCAAATCATACCAGCTGGAGGGTAAGCTGTTACAGGAAATCACTGGTGCCCTGAGCACAAAGGATAGCTGCGGGCTGATGGTCTGCGATCATGGCAGTACTGGATCCACTCCAACAGTCCAGTCCACTATAGCCCATGTAGGGCTCAGCTACCATATTGGTAATCTTAGTACTACTGAGCAGTAACTGGATTCTGCTATGAATTAAATTACCTCGCTTTTGATGATTAGGAAAGGAGTCAAAAAGTAAATGGTTTACTATCCCCCATGAATGCTTTTGCCAATTTTCTACATAAACAGTTCATTTGATTCTTTGTTTAGTTTTGATTCTTTTTTCCCAAGTCTTATTATTATTGACCTCTCCTTCTACAGAGTTTAAAACCAGACTCTATTCCTAAACTGGTAACTGACTACTTGTAAAAAAAATTAACATAGATCTACTTATAACCCATAAGTTGCCTTTATTTATTCATTTATTTTTGGCTGCATTGGGTCTTCGTTGCTGCATGCGGGCTTTCTCTAGTTGCGGCGAGCGGGGGCTACTCTTCATTGTGGTGTGCGGGCTTCTCATTGTGGTGGCTTCTCTTGTTGCGGAGCACGGGCTCGAGGTGCACGGGCTCAGTAGTTGTGGCATGCAGGCTCAGTAGCTGTGGCTCGTGGGCTCTAGAGCGCAGGCTCAGTAGTTGTGGTACACGGGCTTAGTTGCTCCGCGGCATGTGCAATCTTCCCGGACCAGGGCTTGAAACTATGTCTTTTGCATTGGCAGGCGGATTCTTAACCATTGCGCCACCAGGGAAGTCCCCACCATGAGTTGCCCTTTGAAAGAAATCAATAAGGCATTTGAATTGCTCCAAGATGGAAATTGGTATTTGTGTGTATGTGTGTTTGTGTAATGTGACATATCTTATGCATATGACTCTTACACCCAAGATTTTATGAGAAGTGAGAGGTCTCAGATCAAGTAGAAAAGAGGGTGGCTGTGGGAAACCGTTTAGAGAATGGCAATAAAAGAGCTTTAAGTCAGTTTTGAAGAGCCCTTTAAGCAGTCACTGTGTGACCCCAGATGGCTACCTTTGCCCATGTCATCACTGTCCTCATCTATAAAATGGGGATAATGATACCTCTTTTCTTGAGAAACAGGTATGAAGATCAAATGTGAAAATAAGAGGAAAGACCAATGAAAGAAAAAAATACTGCAAAATTATGTTATAATAAAATTTTCATTGTGATTTGTTTGAATACTGATATATATGACCAATAAATTAAATTTAATTGGGAATTAAATTAACTTATAGTACAACTTAATTAGCAACTGACTATAACACAATTTTGAAATGACCTAACTTCCTCCAGAAAATTATTTATTTACAAGGTGCAATTTGTGCTGCTTTTATGGGTTTATTTTCAATCAACAGTTTACTGTTTGGTATTTCAGAAATATTTCTCTTCAGCATACATTCATTAAACATTTAATAACAACATTGTGCTAGACACACTGGAAAAGCAGAGTTGAATGAAATCCAGAAGACTACAGATTCAAGGCATAGAGACCTCATTTCTGACTGGAAGACGGGAAGCCCTCGGGGAGCGGGTCAGCCCTAAGCTGAGCCTTGGGAGCTTATAGAACTACAACATGAACAACAGGGTAAAAGACACTGTAGAAATTGGAACTGTGTGTAAGAACCCATAAAAGAGAGAACAAAACTTGCATATGGTAAGCAGCAAACAATTCCATCTGCAAGGGCCAGATTGTGTTTGTGTAGAGTACTGAGTGAGTTTAAAGGTCTTGATTGCAAAATATTTTCTATCTAAACAAGTAAGAGTGCAAGAATTTTTACATCTAAAGAGAACTGGGTTTTCCTAGGATATTATCATGCATTTCCTGGGCCTCACTATATGATATTTCTATGCAGTCCCACCTAGTAGTGATTGACATAAATCAACAATAATTTTGGTTGAAATTATTAAAGTGCACTTTGTAGATTGACTGAAATCAGTCAAGCTACAAAGCATCTCAAAAATACAGATGTTGGAGTGTTTGACCTTGAAGCCACTTTCTAGCTCTATGAGTCCGCCCATGCTTCTATGTATATGGAGTTCAGAGCTTATGAGACTATGGTTCTGGGTTCTGAAACAATGTGGCCCAAATACTTTTTATAGAACTCTGAAACTGACCCTTAAGTAGCTCTCCTTTAAAAATCTTCAGCTAAATATTTCACTCCTATCTCCCAGCAGTATTTAAATAAATGTATCCTATTTTGTCACCAGCAGTAAGAGAGTACCAAAATCCATCCATCACTAGCCTAGAAAAACAATAGACAGTTCCCACATTATTGACTGTGGATTGAAGCTTCGCATTCATAGGAAAAGAAAAGCATGCTGAGAATTTAGAACTAAGATTCTTCTCCACTGAAGCATGAGGTTAACGCAATGTTTCGTACAATGGTGTATGCGAGAAAATCTAAACTGAAAATTAAATAACACATAGCTTTTCAAGCATTTTAAATTTAGTGTTCTCAAAATATTTAAAGACCATGGTCACCAAATCGTGGGTGAAAATGCAAAAGGTGAATCTAATTTCCTGAGGAGATGAGGTAGGCATTGATGCTAATTTGATGGAGAACATGCATTTATTGCTAAATGGCCACTTTTGCAGAGTTTACAAGCACATAAAAAGATCAGAAAAGTTGCCACTTCTGCTCTTCACATTTACTATGACTAACAGGTAATGACTATAAATAAGCCCCAGATATTAATTTAATACAGTCATCTTCCCTACCTTGAAACCTAATTTCAGAATTTGACCCTAGAAACAGGCAGTTTTTTCCAACTTATTCAGAAAGTCCTCAAGCAATTTACATTACTGAATTGGAATATGAGGAAATGTTACTTCTCTTTAAATTTACTTTATTGGGATTGGCTTGATAATTATCTATGATTTAGCAACATTAGACTTTGGTACCAAAGGTTAAAATAAATAACATTATTCTTTGTAATATTAACAGTGTATGTAGTAATAGAACAAAACGGAGTGCAAAGAAACTGAGATGAACTTTCATGAGAAAAATAAAATGCAGACCAAGCTTCTGGGTTTTATACTCCTGGGATAGAATATTATTAACCCTTCCCAACCCCACTAACAGAAGCCATTTGCAGAAATCTTTCTGCAAAGGGACTTACTGAACTTAGCTTTGATAGGGTATGGGCAGATGTAATTTCTGAGGTCATTTGGCTGTCACCTTCATTTTATGGGGAAGAAAATCAAGACCCAGGTAAGCGCAGTGTAGTGACTTATCAGGATCACACAGCCAATTACCAGCTGAGTAAATTTTGTATTCTTACCACTCCTTTCTCTACATGAATCTTCCATGTTACTCTCACATCTTTCATTTCACTCCTCGCGCACAGTGCCTCAATTACACTGAGCTTCTTTCAGTCTTCTCCCAGTTCCTGCCCCTCAAACGATACCAGGCTCCCTTGTCTCTGAGCCTTCACACATGTAGTTCCTAGTTCCTTGTTCTGAAACCCATCCATGCCCAAAGCCCATCCCCACCAAACTCCATGTTCCTTAACTCCCAGCCATTGTCCAAGTCACATTATAGCAGGGCCCTCAAGCTCCCAGAAATCTAGGTTACATATACTTCCTCTCTGTTCCTATTGCACCCTCTACTCCCCCCATTATAATATGTCAAACACTATATTGTAATTGTCTGATTAATTATTTGTTTGCACTATTAGACTGTGAACTCTTTGAATATCACATTCATCATCATTACCACAGCATCAAATGCAATGCCTGAAATATGGGATTGGCTCAGTAAAAAAAAGCTGTTTAAATAAATGAATAAGTAAGAACATGTGTTAATGAGCCAAGGTACTACAAATGCATTTAGAACAATGGAATTCGAATACTGCACACATCTAGGGTACCTGCCACTATACAATGTATAATGCTTATTATTCTTCCTAACAGAGAACTGTGTTACAGCTATTGAAAGGGGTTGTGTAGTACCACAGGAGATGAGGGATGAAGCTAAGAAGCTGACATTTGAAGTGGAATACTATGATGATTCTCATGTAGCCATTCACAATTAGAAAACAGATGCTGTGGGAATCCTCCCTTTCCAATCATACCAGCTCATGGGCAGCTACAAGGTGATTAAACGTCATGGAGTGAACAGTAAAAAAAATCAGATTTGTAGTTACTAGAGGTAGGGGTTGGGGGGGGTGAGTTAGATGAAGGTAGTCAAAAGGTACAAACTTCCAGTTATAAGATAAATAAGTACTAGGGATATAATGCACACGTGATGAATATAATTAAAACCGCTGTACATTATACATGAAAGATATTAAAAGAGTAAATCCTAGGTGGTGGAGTCAAGATGGCAGTGTGGGAAGACTCGGAGTTTGCATCTCCCCACGACTAGGGCTCCTGCAGGATGCCGATGGGGGGACCTCAACGCCCAAGGAGACGGGAGGAACCCCAAAGCAAACCGGTAGGATTGTGGGGACTGAGTTGGGGAGGAGAAGTGGAGGTGGAACAGGACTGGCACCCCTGAGGGGTGCGGCTGAGAGGGGTGAGGGGTTCCCATGCCTGGAGGGATGCTCGGGGGCTCGGATCGTGGGGTGTGTGCCCAGTGTATCCCCTGCCCAATCGGCCGGGGATGTCTGCGTGCTCTTGGGCAGGGTCCTACGCCCTCAGAGGCCTGCTCCGGGCCGCACTGGTCTTGGGGGCATGGGAGGGAGGCTGGGGGAGAACAGGAGAGGCAGGCAGGAGGGTCCCTCCAGAACCAGAGGAGCAGGGGAAGGAGCAGAGGGCATTGGCACCACCCACTAGAGCCCGGGAAACCTACTGAGCTCCCAGGCCAGTCCCCCACCCTCCAAAGCCCCCTCCAGGCTGCGTGGGTCCTGGGGGCATAGGAGGGAGGTTGGGGCGGGAGGCCGGGGCAGGGGGGGTGGGGGGGGAGGGAGGGAGTACGAGGGGCAGGCAGGAGGGGCCCTCCAGGACTGGAGGAGCGGGAGAGGAGTGGAGGATATTTGCCTCACCCACTCGAGGCCCAGGAAAACTGCTGAGCTCCCTGGTGGGGTTCCCCCGTCCTCTGAGACCAGAGGTGGGAGACACGGCTGGGCCCCTTCTGTTCCATTGAGCCGAGGCCCCACACCCCACACCCCCAGGGCCTTTTCCAGCCCTGTGGGTCCTAAGCAGAGGCCCCACCCACCACCCAAACCCCACCCCTGCTTAGGTCCCACCCTCCACAGCCAAGGCCTTTCCACCTTTTTTTTTTTTCTCCTCTTTTATACTATTGTGGTTCTGTTTTACCTTCTGGTTGTTGTTTCATCTATATATATATTTTTTCTTTCTAACATATCTGTTTGTTTCCTAGTCTAATTTTATGTTTTACTTTGTTATCGTTCTCCTCTTTTTTATTTTTTTTGCCACCCTGTGCAGCTTGCGGGATCTTGGTTCACCAGCCGGGGGTCGGCTGAAGCTCCTGTGGTGGGAGCTCTGAGTCCGAACCACTGGACTAACAGAGAACCTCAGACTCCTGGAAATATTCATTGGAGTGAGGTCTCCCAGAGGTCCTCATCTCAGCACCAAGACCCAGCTCTACCCAACAGCCTACAAACTCCAGTGCTGGAAGCCTCAGGCCAAACAACCAGTGAGACAGGAACACAATTTTACTCATAAAAAAAAAAAATGAGATGACAGAAAACTATGTCACAGATGAAGGAGCAAGGTAAAAACCTATAAGACCAAATAAATGAAGAAGAAATAGGCAATCTACCTGAAAAAGAATTCAGAGTAATGATAGTAAAGGTGATCCAGAATCTTGAAAATAGAATGGACGCACGGATTGAGAAAATACAAGAAATGTTAAACAAAGATCTGGAAGAACTAAAGAACAAACAAGCGGAGATGAACAACACAATAACTGAAATGAAAAATACACTAGAAGGAATCAATAACAGAAGAACTGAGGCAGAAGAACGAATAAGTGACCTGGAAGACAAAATGGTGGAAATAACTACTGCAGAGCAGAATAAAGAAAAAAGAATGAAAAGAATTAAGGACAGTCTCAGAGACCTCTGGGACAACACTAAATGCACCAACATTTGAATTATAGGGGCCCCATTAGAAGAAGAGAAAAAGAATAAAATATTTGAAGAGATTATAGTCGAAAACTTCCCTAACATGGGAAAGGAAATAGTCAATCAAGTCCAGGAAGCACAGAGAGTCCCATACAGGATAAACCCTAGGAGAAACACACCAAGACACATATTAATCAAACTAACAAAAATTAAATTCAAAGAAAAAGTATAAAAAGCAGCAAGGGAAAAGCAGCAAATAACATACAAAGGAATCCCCATGAGGTTATCAGCTGATTTTTCAGCAGAAACTCTGTAGGCCAGAAGGGAGTGGCAGATATACTTAAAGTGATGAAAGAGAAAAACCTACAACCAAGATTACTCTGCCCAGCAAGGATCTCATTCAGATTCCACGGAGATATCAAAAGCTTTTCAAACAAGCAAAAGCTAAGAGAATTCAGCACCACCAAACCAGCTTTACAACAAATGCTAAAGGAACTTCTCTAGGCAGGAAACATGAGAGAAGAAAAAAGACCCACAAAAACAAACCCAAAACAATTAAGAAAATGGTAATAGGAACATATATATTGGTAATAACCTTGAGTATAAATGGATTAAATGCCCCAACCAGAAGACAAAGACTGGCTGAATGGATACAAAAACAAGACCCCTTTATATGCTGTCTACAAGAGACCCACTTTAGATCTAGGGACACATGCAGACTGAAACTGAAGGGCTGGAAAAAGATATTACATGCAAATGGAAATCAAATGAAAGCTGGAGTAACAATTCTCATATCAGATAAAATAGACTTTAAAGACTGTTACCAGAGATAAGGAAGGACACTACATAATGATCAAGGGATCAATCCAAGAAGATATAACAATTATAAATGTTTATGTACCCAACATAGGAGCACCTCAATACATAAGGCAAATCCTAACAGCCATGAAAGGGAAAATCAACAGTAACACAATAATAGTAGGGGACTTTAATCCCCCTTACATCAGTAGACAGATCATCCAAACAGAAAATAAATGAGGAAACACAAGGTTTAAATGACACAATAGACCAGAGAGATTTAATTGATATTTATAGAATATTCCACCTGAAAGTGGCAGAATACACTTTCTTCTCAAGTGCACATGGAACATTCTCCAGGATAGATCACATCTTGGGTCACAAATCAAACCTTGGGAAATTTAAGAAAATTGAAATCGTATGAAGCATCTTTTCTGACCACAATGCTATGAGATTGGAAATCAATTACAGGGAAAAAAAACTGTAAAAACCACAAATACATGGAGGCTAAACAGTGCACTACTAAATAACCAAGAGATCACTAAAGAAATCAAAGAAGAAATTTAAAAATACATAGAAACACACACTTCCTCGGTCGCCGGCATTCAGGAGCCCCGACGCAGCATCTGAGTCACCCGGCACCTTCTGTTCGGTCAGGCGTGAGGGTCTCGCCATGGTGTGTCGTCTGTGCCGCTAGGCCCGTTGTATGCCCGTGCACTCGCCCAGCCAGCCGGCTGGCCTGTGGAGCTCCCACCCGTGTCCCCCGGCTGGTCCAGGGGGTCCAGGCACCGCCTCAACAGCGGCTCCGCGGGACGCGCAGACTGGACCACAGCCTGCACCCCTAGCTGACGGCGTCATGAGGCACCTGCCGTACTTCCGCCGCAGCCAGGTGGTGCGGGGCTTCGGTCGCGGCTCCAAGTAGCTGGGCATCCCTACAGCTAACTTTCCTGAACAAGTAGTAGATAATCTTCCAGCTGACGTATCCACTGGCATATATTATGGTTGGGCCAGTGTTGGAAGTGGAGACGTCCATAAGGTGGTGAGCATAGGATGCAACCCAAACTACAAGAATACAAAAGCGTCCATGGAAACTCATATCATGCATACTTTCAAAGAGGATTTCTACGGGGAAATTCTCAACGTGGCCATCGTCGGCTACCTCAGACCAGAAAAGAACTTTTGAATCTTTAGAGTCACTTATTTCAGCAATTCAAGGTGATATTGAGGAAGCTAAGAAACGACTAGATTTACCAGAACATTTGAAACTCAAAGAAGACAATTTCTTCCAGGTGCCTAAAAGCAAAATAATGAATGGCCACTGATGGAAAAGCATCATATTGATTCATTCACTGTTTTCTAATATTTTACTGCTTATAACTCTACAGTCTCATCTTGGTTATACTTTAAAAATCAAACATTTTCCTACATTAAACTGTGAATTAATGTGAATTAAACAGTACAATGTAGTTACCATATTATGTTCCAGCTGTTCAATTAAACCCATCATGTCACAGTACTAAAAAGGTTCATTTTAAAAATCAAGATTCTTTTTTATGTAATATGTTAATTAAAATGTACCACTAGAAAGGTCTTAAGTGTTTTATAATGGAAATGAAATATATATAAATATGGGTAACAGGTAAGTCACTAGTTTGAGATGAGAACTATAATTCTCATGGTAAAATTCTAGCATGCATGTACCTGTATAGCATGCTCTGCTAATCAGAAGGCTTATAAAAGTAACTATATTAAGCAGAGGTTTGACAGTTTATTACAAACCTAAGGGGAAAAATCCAGACTTCATATTTTTGATATTTTGTGCATTTATATATTATTATAGACATGAAGACTTGTGAAATTTCATTTTAGTTAGTCATTTCCTTTAAGGGCTCAAATCATTGTACTGTGTTCCATCTTTGTTACAGCTGCCTCAGTTCTAATTGGTCTAGACTCTCTCCCTATTATTTTTTTGTTTTTCTTTTAAAACAGTAAAATAAGTGTTTTTTGAATCTCTAGCTCTCATTTATGTGTTGTATAACACTTCTCTCTTTTTAAGAGTAGATATTCTTCAACATTTTTCTTAACCTTTGTTTCCTGTAAACAACTGTCAGTGTCAGTTCTTCCATTTAGAATATCCAACTCTACATTTACAAAATGTAGTTTCATCTGCGTCTGTATCTGCCATCCCATTCCTTCATTATATGAACAGTGATTAAGCACATATCTCTTGCATTTTAGAAAAAACACCCAAAAGTTCATCTGTAGGTTTTCTCCAAGTTTAAACGAACACCTAGCATTTCATTTACATATACCAGTTTCTTAAACAACACAAAATACTTGTTTCCCCCCCAGGGAAACTATTTTAAGAGCTAGCTAAACTATGAAATACAAGGTTATTTGTTTTTAATGTGATTATATGTTCCTGAGCAAATGCAAACTGTTGTAGTTGTGTGTGCACAATGTAATTTAAGGCTAAAGAGTGCTATTTAGAAGATAATTTTAAAGATAACTTATTATAAAACCATTTTCCCCTAATCTGCATAAATGAGAGAACTGATTTTAACAAAACTGTTTATATAATATTTAGAAGAACATCTAAAGCTAATGTTGGAGAAGGGAGAAGCAGGAATAAATTCACTTGGATTGTTTTGACTTTTCGGTGTATGAATTTATGGCAAACAATGTAGTATGTGTCTTTTTCATTTCTTCTTTATAGAAATACTTAGAAAATGTAATTGAATGTTAGAAATCCTATACTTGAAAAAAGCCTAAATTATCAGTGGTTCTATGAAACAAAGTTAAAAACAAACATGGAAAGTGTAAAAAAGATTTGTGTTTGTTTGAGTAGCTTGTGACTGATTGTGTCCTCATTAAGTGTGAAAATTCTTTGATATTGTCACCTTACATTTTGTTAAATAACTATTGCTTTTGAAAAGCCTATTGTGTGTGGTTTAGGAGTTAGTTAATAGTGTCTACATTTTTTAAAGTTTTATATTAAGTATTTATATATTATTAGAAATTGCAGTAGGGCCATTTTCGATTAGTCAGTGTTTTCAGGCCTTGAAAAAAATCTTGACCAAGTGAAAAAAAAAATACATAGAAACAAATGACAATGAAAACAGGATGACCCAAAACCTATGGGACATGGCAAAAGCAGTTCTAAGAGGGAAGTTTACAGCAATTCAATCTCACCTCAAGACACAAGAAAAGTCTAAAATAAACAATCTAACCCTACACCTAAAGCAACTAGAGAAAGAAGAACAAAGAAAACCCAAAGTCAGCAGAAGCAAAGAAATCATAAAGATCAGAGCAGAAATAAATGAAATAGTGGCTATATCAATTTACATTCCCACCAACAGTGCAAGAGGGTTCCCTTTTCTCCCCACTCTCTCCAGCATTTGTTGTTTGTAGATTTTCTGATGATGCCCATTCTAAGCAGTGTGAGGTGATACCTCATTGCAGTTTTGATTTGCATTTCTCTAATAATTAGTAATTATTGGGTAGCTATTCACATGCCTCTTGGACATCTGTATGTCTTCGCTGGAGAAATGTCTATTTAGATCTTCCCCCCATTTTTGATTGGGTTGTTTGTTTTCTTAATATTGAGCTGCATGAGCTGTTTATATATTTTGGAGATTAATCCTTTCTTCATAGATTCATTTGCAAACATTTTCTTCCATTCTGAGGGTTGTCTTTTCGTCTTATTTATAGTTCCCTTTGCTGTACAAAAGCTTTTAAGTTTTATTAGGTCCCATTTGTTTATTTTTGTTTTTATATCCATTACTCTAGGAGGTGGGTCAAAAAGGATCTTGTGTTGATTTACGTCCAAGAGTGCTCTTCCTATGTTTTCCTCTAAGAGTTTTATAGTCTCTGGTCTTACATTTATGTCTTTAATCCATTTTGAGTTTATTTTTGTGTGTGGTGTTAGGAAGTGTTCTAATTTCATTCTTTTACATGTAGCTGTCCAGTTTTCCCAGCACCACTTATTGAAGAGACTATCTTTTCTCCATTGTATACCCTTGCCTCCTTTGTCATAGATTAGTTGACAATAAGTGTGTGGGTTTATCTCTGGGCTTTCTATCCTGTTCCATTGATCTATATTTCTGTTTTTGTGCCAGTACCATATTGTCTTGATTACTGTAGCTTTGTAGTATAGTCTGAAGTCAGGGAGTCTGATTCCTCCAGCTCTGTTTTTTTCCCTCAACATTGCTTTGGCAATTTGGGGTCTTTTGTGTCTCCACACAAATTTTAAGATTTTTTGTTCTAGTTCTGTAAAAAATGCCATTGGTAGTTTGATAGGGATTGTACTGAATCTCTAGATTGCTTTGGGTAGTATAGTCATTTTCACAGTATTGATGCTTCCAATCCAAGAACATGGTATATCTCTCCATCCATTTGTGTCATCTTTGATTTCTTTCATCAGTGTCTTATAGTTTTCTAAGTACAGGTCTTCTACCTCCTTAGTTAGGCTTATTCCTAGGTATTTTATTCTTTTTTTTTGCAATGGTAAATGGGACTGTTTCCTTAATTTCTCTTTCTGCTCTTTCATTGTAAGTGTATAGGAATGCAAGAGATTTCTGTGTATTAATTTTGTATCCTGCAACTTTACCAAATTCATTGATTAGCTCTACTAGAGGGAACCCTCTTGCACTGTTGGTGGGAATGTAAGTTGATACAGCCACTATGGAGAACAGTATGGAGGGTCCTTTAAAAACTAAAGATAGAATTACCATATGACCCAGCAATCCCACTACTGGGCATATACCCAGAGAAAACCATAATTCAAAAAGACACATGCATGACAATGTTCATTGTGGCACTGTTTACAATAGCCAGGTCATGGAAGCAACCTAAATGCCCATCGACAGATGCATGGATAAAGAAGAAGTGGTACATATATACAATGGAATATTACTCAGCCATAAAAAGGAATGAAATTGGGTAATTTGTAGAGACGTGGATGGACCTAGAGACCATCATACAAAGTGAAGTAAGTCAGAAAAAGAAAAACAAATATTGTATATTAAGGCATATATGTGGAATCTAGAAAAATGGTACAGATGAACCAATTTGCAGGGCAGAAATAGAGACACAGATGTAGAGAACAAACGTATGGACACCAAAGGGGAAAAGCGGGGGTGGTGGGATAGTGGGGGGATGTACTGGAAGATTGGGATTGACATATATAGTCTAAGATGTATAAAATAGATAAATAATAAGAACCTGCTGTATAAAAAATAAAATAATATAAAATTCGAAATATAAGACCTATCTGATAAAGGACTTATCCAAAATATATAAAAACCTCTTAAATCTCAACAATAAGAAAATACTCTATTAAAAAGTGGGCCAAAGACTTAACATACACCTCACCAAAGAAGATATACAAATAGCAAATAAAGCTATAAAAATATGTTTGACATCACATGTCATTAGAGAATTGCAAATTAAAACAATAATGAGATGGCACTACACACCTACTAGAACAGCAAAAATCCTAAACACTCACACACCAAATGCTGGCAGGGATGTGGAGCAACAGGAACTCTCACTCATTGCTGTTAGGAAAGCAAAATGGTGCAGCCACTTTGGAAGTTATTTTTGTGATTTCTTAAAAAAAACTAAACATACTCTTACTACATAATTCAGAAACTATGCTCCTTGGTACTTACCCAAAAGAACTGAAAACTGTTCATACAAAATATCCATACAAAAACCTGCACATGAATGTTTATAACAGCTTTTTTCAAAACTGCCAAAACTTAGAAGCATCCAAGATATCCTTCAGTAAGTGAATGGATACACAAAACTGTGGTACATACAAACAATGGAATATTATTCAATGCTGAAAAGAAATGAGCTTTCCAGCCATGAAAAGACATGGAGGAAATTTAAATGGATATTTCTAAGTGAAAGACGCCAATCTGAAAAGGCTACATACTGTATGATTCCAACTATATGACATTCAGGAAAAGACAAATCTATGGAAACAACAAAAGGAGCAGTGGTTACTAGGGGTTAATGGGGCAGGGGAGGGATAAATAGGCAGACTACAGAGGATTTTTAGGACAATGAATCTATTCTGTATGATATTACAATGGGTACATGTTATTATACATTTGTCAAGCCCACAGAATGTACAACGCCAAGAGTGAACCCTAATATAAATTAATGATTTGGGGTGATAATGATATGTCAATGTATGTTCATTGACTGTTACAAACGCACCACTGTAGTACAGATGCTCATAGTTGGGGAGGATGTACATGTGTGGGAATGGGTGTATATGAGAATTCACTGTACTTTACAAACAATTTTGCTGTGAACATACAACTGCTATAAAAAATAAAGTTAATTTTAAAAAGTTTAAAAGAAGAAATAATGGAATAGAAAAGAAGAAAACATTAGCAAAGATCAATAAAACTAAAAGCTGCTTCTTTGAGAAAATAAACAAAAGTGATAAACCCTTAGCCAGACTCATCAAGAAAAAAAAGGAGAGGACACAAATCGATAAAATTAGAAATGAAAACGGAGAAATCACAGCTGACACTGCAGAAATACAAAGGATTAAAGAGACTACTACAAAAAACTATATGCCAATAAAATGGACAACCCTGAAGAAATGGACAAATTCTTGGAAAGGTACAGTTTTCCACAAATGAACCAGGAAGATTTAAAAAATATAAACAGACCTATCAAAAGGAATGAAATTCAAACTATAATTAAAAATCTTCCTACAAACAAAAGTCCAGGACCAGATGGCTTCACAGGTGAATTCTATCAAACATTTAGAGAAGAGCTAATACTGATCCTTCTCAAACTCTTCCAAAATATTGCAGAGGGAGGAACACTGCCAAATTCATTCTACGAAGCCACCATCATGCTGATACCAAAGCCAGAAGAAGATATCACAAAAAAGAAAATTATAGACCAATATCACTGATGAACATCGATGCAAAAATCCTGAACTAAATACTAGCAAACAGAATCCAACAACATATTAAACGGATAATACACCATGATCAAGTGGGATTTATTCCAGTGATGGAAGGATTCTTCAATATACGCAAATCAATCAATGTGATATACCATATTAACAAATTAAGGAATAAAAACCATATATCATCTCAATAGATGCAGAAAAAGCTTGTGACAAAATCCAACACCCATTTATGATAAAAACTCTCCAGAAAATGGGCACAGAGGGAACCTACCTCAACATAATAAAGGCCATATATGACAAACCCACAGCAAACATCATACTCAATGAAAAACTGAAAGCATTTCCACTAAGATCAGGAACACGACAAGGAGGTCCACTCTCACCACTATTATTCAACATAGTTTTGGAAGTCCTAGCCATGGCAATCAGAGAAGAAAAATAAATAAAAGGAACACAAATTGGAAAAGAAGAAGTAAAACTGTCACTGTTTGCAGACAACATGAGACTATACATAGAATATCCTAAAGATGCCATCAGAAAACTACTAGAACTAATCAATGAATTTGGTAAGGTTGCAGGATACAGAATTAATGGACACAAATCTCTGGCATTCCTATACACTTACAATGAAAAATCAGAAAGAGAAATTAAGGAAACAATCCCATTTACCATCGCAACAAAAAGAATAAAATATCTAGGAATAAACCTACCTAAAGAGGTAAAAGACCTGTAATTAGAAAACTATAAGACACTGATGAAAGAAATCAAAGATGACACAAACAGATGGAGAGATATACCATGTTCTTGGATTAGAAGAATCAATATTGTGAAAATGACTATACTACCCAAAGTAATCTACAGATTCAGTGTAATCTCTATCAAACTACCACTACCAATGGCATTCTTCACAGAATTAGAACAAAAAATTTTACACTTCGTATGGAAACACAAAAGACCCTGAATAGCCAAAGCAATCTTGAGGGAAAAAAACAGAGCTGGAGGAATCAGGCTCCCTGACTTCAAACTATATTACAAAGCTATAGTAATCAAGACAGTATCGTACTGCCGCAAAAACAGAAATACAGACCAACAGTATAGGATAGAAAGCCCAGAGATAAATCCATGCACATATGGTCACCTAATTTACGACAAAGGAGGTAAGAACATACAGAGGAGAAAAGACAGCCTCTTCAATAAGTGGTGCTGGGGAAACTGGACAGCTACATGTAAAAGAATGAAACTAGAACATTCCCTAACACCATACACAAAAATAAACTCAAAATGGATTAAAGACCTAAATGTAAGGCCAGACACTATAAAACTCTTAGAGGAAAACATAGGAAAAACACTCTTTGACATAAAAAACAGCAAGATCTTTTTTGACTCACCTCTTACAGTAATGAAAAGAAAAAGAGAAAGAAACAAATTGGACCTAATTAAACTTCAAAGCTTTTGCACAGCAAAGGACACCATAAACAAGACAAAAAGACAACTCTCAGAATGGGAGAAAATATTTGCAAATGAAGCAAATGAAAAAGGGTTAATCTCCAAAATATACAAACAGTGCATGGAGCTCAATATTAAAAAACAAACAACCCAATCAAAAAATGGGGGGAAGATCTAAATACACATTTCTCCAAAGAAGACATACAGATGGCCAAAAAGCACATGAAAATATGCTCAACATTACTCATTATTAGAGAAATACAAGTCAAAAGAACAATGAGGTATCACCTCACACCAGTCAGAATGGCCATTATCAAAAAATCTCGAAACAGTAAATGCTGGAAAGGGTGGGGTGAAAAGGGAACCCTCCTGCACTGTTGGTGGGAATGTAAATTGATACCGCCACTATGAAGAACAGTATGGAGCTTCCTTAAAAAACTAAAAACAGGGCTTCCCTGGTGGCACAGTGGTTGAGAGTCCGCCTGCCGATGCAGGGGACATGGGTTCGTGCCCCGGTCCGGGAAGATCCCACATGCCGCGGAGTGGGTAGGCCCGTGAGCCATGGCCACTGAGCCTGTGCGTCTGGAGCCTGTGCTCCGCAACGGGAGAGGCCACAACAGTGAGAGACCCGTGTACCGCAAAAAAACAAAACAAAAAACTAAAAACAGAACTACCATATGACCCAGCAATCCCACTACTGGGCATATACCCTGAGAAAACCGTAATTCAAAAAGAGACATGTACCACAATGTTCACTGCAGCACTATTTACAATAGCCAGGACATGGAAGCAACCTAAATGTCCATCAACAGATGAATGGATAAAGAAGATATGGCACATATATACAATGAACTATTACTCAGCCATAAAAAGAAACAAAACTGGGCTTCCCTGGTGGCGCAGTGGTTGAGAGTCCGCCTGCCGATGCAGGGGACACGGGTTCGTGCACCAGTCCGGTAAGATCCCACATGCTGCAGAGCGGCTGGGCCCGTGAGCCATGGCTGCTGAGCCTGCGTGTCCAGAGCCTGTGTTCCGCAACGGGAGAGGGCACAACAGTGAGTGGCCCTTGTACCGCAAAAAAAAAAAAAAAAAGAAACAAAATTGAGTTATCTGTAGTGAGGTGGATGGACCTAGGGTCTGTCATACAGCATGAAGTAAGTCAGAAAGAGAAAAACAAATACCATATGCCAACACATATATGTGGAATCTAAAAAAAAAAAAAATGGTACTGATGAACCTAGTGGCAGGGCAGGAATAAAGATCTAGACATAGAGAATGGACTTGAGGACACGGCGGGGAGATGGGGATGCTGGGGCAAAGTGAGAGTAGCATCAACATATAGATACTACCAAATATAAAATAGTTAGCTAGTGGGAAGCAGAAGCATAGCACAGGGAGATCACCTCGGTGTTTTGCGACAACCTAGATGGGTGGGATAGGGAAGATGGGAGGGAGGCTCAAGAGGGAAGGGATATGGGGATATATGTATGCATATGGCTGATTCACTGTGTTGTACAACAGAAACTAACACAGTATTGTGAAGCAATTATACTCCAATAAAGATCTATTAAAAAAATAAAGAGTAAATGCTAAGAGTTCTCATCACAAGGAAAAAAATTTTTTCTATTTCTTTAATTTTGTATCTATATGAGATAATCTATGTTCACTAAACTTACTGTGGTAATCATTTCATGATGTATGTAAGTCAAATCCTTATGCTTTACACCTTAAACTTACACTGTATGTCAATTATACCTCAATAAAACTGGAAGAAAAGAAAAAGAAATGCAAAAAAAAAAAAAAAAAACTGAAGGAGTGAAGTGCACCCTGTAACTACGGATCCAAATGAGATGACTTCCAAGACTCATAAGCAGAGATGATTATTGTCTCTGCTTCCTATTACTAAAGTCAAATCCTATGATTGCCAGTTACCCTCTGGACTTGATCCAGGGGACATTTTCTGGTGCCTATGAGGAAAGAGGGGAGATAAATGTAGACATAACAAATGGGGGCAGGTAGACAATTTTGTCCTTTAAAATACTCATGCTGTAATTATTTTGTCCTAGCCACATTTATGCAGGCAAGTCAGTCATTTCAGCGTTTCAATTTTTGTGTTTCAGCATCCACTGTGTCTTCTCATTTTGAGATCCCAGATGATGAAAATGGAGCATAAACATCCTCAGCAATGCTCCTTTCTGCTTTTTTCACTAATAAACCTACTGATTAAAGTTTGACATTAATTTGTAGGGTTTTTTTGGTATGAGTTTAATCCATCTACATTACTTTTTTAGTTGAAGTATAGTTGATTTACAATGCTGTGTTAATTTTAGGTATATAGCACAGTGATTCAGTTATACGTATGTATGTATACATCTATTTTTTTTCCCTTATAGGTTATTACAAAATATTGAGTAGAGTTCCCTGTGCTATACAATAGGCCCTTGTTGGTTATCTATTTTATATGTAGTCATGTGTATATGTTAATCCCAAACTCCTAATTTATCCCTCCCCACTTTCCCTTTTGGTAACCATAAATTTGTTTTCTATGCCTGTGGGTCTATTTCTGTTTTGTATATAAGTTCATTTGTAACTTTCTTTTAAGATTCCACATATAATGCATCTACATTATTTTGTTTGCTGATATTTTTATAATTATTTCTTATATTGTGTGGGGTTTGGGGGGGTTTAATTTGTTTGTTTGCTTTCTGAAAGGTGGAGAGAAGAAGGCAGAAGGCTAGAGACCTGGAGACCCAAGGAATGTATGGGTGTGAGTTACCTGGGTTTTCTGCATGCCTCATATATCTCAGACTTGGAGCTGAAGAAGCCAGAAACCTCAAAACAACAACAGGCACAGACAAAAAAAATAAGGCCCCAACAAAAGCCTGCTCTCTCTAACCAAAGAGTTACAAAAGGGGCAGCCTAGTAAAACAGAAAACATTTAGATAATAGCTGCTCTACTCCCACCAAAACACAACAGAAAGAACTGTAGCCCCACCTACCAGGGTGCTGTCAGAGAAGGCAAAGGAAGGATCTGGGAATTTCAACCCCACCTGGCAGTAAGGAGCACCTACTCCATAGTGTGGGTGGGAAGCCTAGACTTCCATGCCCACCCAGCAATAATGAGGTACCCCTCCCCTCCTTCCTGAGGTGGTGTCAGAGGAGCCCTGGTGAAGAGTCAGAACTTTCACTACCACCCAGCAATAATTAGGCTACCCTTACACACACACACACACGAACATGCACACACACACTCACTCCCCATTGTGTCATAGGGGCCATGTGATAGCAGTAACAAGGCACTGCTATCCTTTCCAACTGAGGAGGTGTCAGTGGAAGCTGAACGGAGAGTTGGAATTCTCACCTCTGTCCAGAAGTATAAGGAGCAGTCTCCGCCTCAGGAGGTGATGATAGCTAGTGGGGAACCTGAATTCCACCACCACCACCCCCCGACAGTAATGAGTCAGTCTCCCCCTCCCCTTCCCCTGCAGAGCTACCATGGACCCCCTGCAGATTTCACCAGTTTTCACCCCAGATTTCACTCAGCAGCCTGAGTCCCTCCCTGCTCCTTCTCCTTCCTCCCCGCCAGAGCCTGGGATTGCACAGGCAGCCAGCCCCAGCCTCTGTACAAGTGCAAAGACACCAGCCTAGACCCCTGTGGCTGACCCCCACCACCGTGCACATGCTCGGGGCTAGTGCCTCCAGCTGTGCATCCGCACGCTGCCAGCCTGACTCCCACCTCCAGCCTCCACCGCCAAGTGCATACCCACGGCAAAACCCTGCATAATTTTAAAAATAGGGTAATATCAGATGTTGACAAGGATGCGGAGAAATCATAATCGTCATACACTGCTGATGGGAATGTAAAAGGGTGCAACCACTCTGGAAAACGGTCTGGCAGTTCCTCAAAGAATTAAACATAGAGTTCTACCATATAACCCAGCAATTTATTTTCTAAGTATACACCCAAGAGAAATAAAAACATATGTCCACACAAAAACGTGCATGAATGACTATAGCAGCATTATTCATAATAGTCAAAAATTGGAAACAACCCAAATAAGCATTAACTGATGAATAGATAATGTACTATATTAATACAATGGAATATGTTTTGGCCATAAAAAGGAATGAATTATTGATACATGCCACAACATGGATGGACCTTGAGGACATACTGCTAAGTGAAAGAAGTCAGTCATAAAAGACCACATATCATATGATTCTATTCAGTAAAAACATCCAGAATAGGTAAATCTATACAGACAAAAGGTAGATGAATGGTTGCATTGGGCCAGGGTGGTGGTTTGGGGTGGGGGGCGTTGATGAGAAAGGAATAGAGAGGTATGGGTTTCTTTCTGAGGTGATGAAAGTATTTTAAAATTGATTGCGGTGACAGTTGCACATATCTGTGAATCTACAAAAAAACTGAATTGTACGATTTAAACGGGTGAATTGTATATTAAGTCAATTATATCTCAGTAAAGTTGTTTTTTAAAAAGACAGAAATTGGTAGAGTAGATTTAAGATCATGACTCAAATGTACGCTGTCTATAAGAAAGTCACTTTATATATAGGCAGGTTGAAAGGAAAGAGGTAAAGAATATATATCATGCAAACATTAATCAAAATAAAGAGTGACTATATTAATATCAGATAAAGTGGACTTCAGAGAAAATAAAATTGTCAGAGGCAGAGCAGAATATGATATAATGATAAAAGGGCAATCCACCAAGAGGAAACAGCAATCCTAAATGTGTATGCACCCAGAGCTACAGATTCGTGAGGCAAAAGCTGATAGAACTGAAAGGAAAAGTAGACAAATGAACAATTTTAGCTAAAGACTTCAAAATCCCTGTCTGAAAAACTGATAGACAAATTAGAAAGAAGGCAAAGGTATAGAAGAACTTATAACACCATCAATTAATCGAACCTAAGAGACATTTATTGAACATTCCACCCAAAAGCAGCAGAATACACATTCATTTCAAGTGCCCATGAAACATATTCCAAGATAGATCATATCCTGGGCTATTAAACAAATCTCAGCAAAGGAAAAAGAATTGAAATCATACAGTTTGTTATCTGATCACAATGGAACTGAACTAGAAATCAATAACAGAAATCATAAACATCAATGACAGAAATAAAAGGAAAATCTCTAAGCACCTGGAAGCTAAACAACACACTTCTAAATAATCTGGAGGTCAAAGAAGAAGATTCAAGGGAAAGTTTAAAAAATACATATACCTGAATGAAAATGAAAAACATACCAAAATTTGTGTGACACAGCTAAGGTTGCACTGAATCCGATCTATGGTACCAAATGCTTACATTAAAAAAGAGGAAAAACTGCAAATCAATAATGCACATTCACGCTTCATGACCCCAGAAATAAAAGAGCACAATAAACGAAAAACAAACAGAAAGAACAAAGTAAGTTAATAGCAAAAATCGGCAAAATTGAAAAGAAAAAAATAGAGAAAAATCAACGAAACAGAGCTTGTTCTTTGAAAAGATCAATAAAATTAACAAACCTCTGGCAACACTGACAAAGAAAAACAGGAAGAACATACAAATTACCAATAAGCAGGAATAATACAGAGTATATAACTACTGACACTGCAAACATCAAAAGAGTAATACGAGAATACTATTAACAACTCTACACACATAAATTTGACAACTTAGATAAAATGGAGTAATTGCTCAAAAACCACAAACTACCACAACTCACCAAACGCGAAACAGATCACTCACACAGCCCCACAAATATGAAGGTAACTGAACTCACAATGTAAAATTTTAAACATCCCAAATTAGAAATCTGTAGACCCAGATGGTTTCACTGAAGAATTCACCCAAACATTTACAGAATTAATACCCATTCTACACAATCCCTCACAGAAAATAGAAGAGGAAATAATTTTATGAAATTAGTATTACTATGAAAACAAAATCAGGCAGAGACAGTGCAAAGAAAGAAAACTAGTACACCAAGTAGAATGTGTTCCAGGTATGTAAAGCTGGTTCAACATTTGAAAATTAGTCGATATAATCCAACAGGCTAAGGAAGAAAAATCATATGCTCATATCATGACACAGAAAGCGCATTTAATCTTCTTCTCTTCCCCTCTAGCTAAACCTTTCCCACTAGTGTTGCCTTTCATTGAGAATGTATTTCCTTGTCCCCATGTTCATCAGGGTCCTGGTCAAGACTCTCTTAATCCACATACAGAGATTTGGTCAAATCCAAATCCTGATTGTTAGACTTCTTACAGAAACTGGTTTCAATTTCTCTGAGTGACCAGCTCAGAATACCAAGAGGTGAGGAGCTTATGCTAAACTACTAGATAAAACTGTCTAGTAACATCCTAATTCCTCGAAAATGCGACACATGCTTGGAAAATCAAATGGATTACTCAAGTTTAGAGATACAGAGATCATATCTGCATTTGAAAAACAACATAGACACAATTCTATACACGCTATGAGAAATTTTAAACTTGGACATTTAAAAGACCAAAAGAACTTCATGATTGAGAGAAGAAAAAAAAGTTTACACAAATTCACCTTTTGTGCATTTTCACTGAGCTAAGTCTATTTCATATCATACTTAGGAACCTCCCTTAAGGAACAGGAAAATCTGAGCTTCCAAGCATCGGGTGTGTTAATTTCCTGATTATACACAAAGCTCAGGACCCAGCCTCTTGATCAAACAGTGATGTTTACTCTCTTGGACTTTGAAAGTTGTAACCAGAATCTCCCTTTCTCAATATATTCATCTATGGCCAGAAGAACACGGAGAAAATCAGCATGAGTACTACAGAGAAAGTAAGTATAGTCTTCTTTATGTCATATCATAATTGTGTCAATCTGTGCGCTTGTCTATTTACCAACACCTCATTGCCCAAGTAGTTTCTATACTCCTAAAGTGGGAGAGAGTCTTAATCTTAATACCTCTCCTTCTCCTTCCCCTTTTCTTTTATTCCCTTAATGTGCTTTGCCTTTCCTCAGTTTTTTCAGTCCTTTAATAGGCAATATATCAAACCCTCCTACATCAAACTTTCCAGAGTCAAAGATATACCCCCTCCTTCAAGGATCTCACAGAGAGACACAGTAATTATAAGAGTGTGCAAGAATAATAAAAAAAAGAGAGAGAAAGTGCTCCTAACTTAGCCTGGCTTCACAGAGAAGGTGACATCTAAGAGGAAACTTACAGATGTAAGAATTCACCAGGTAAAGGAGGAGACAATTGTACAGGCAGATGAAACAACATGAGGAGAATCTCCAGAATATTTTTTGTGCCTGGAAGTGACCAGAAATAAGGTTGGAGAGAATAACAGGAAGAAGATCATGGAGAGCCTCGTAGACCATGTCGACAGATTCTGATAAACAATTGGTGGCAATATCATTTTTAGGTAGGGAAAGAGCATGATCAGAATTATAGTTGAGATAGCAATTCTATAGAAGATGGACTTGAAGGTGATGAACCCAAGCCAGGTGAAAGGTAATGAGGACTGGACCACACAGTAGCAGCAGGAATGGAGAAGAAGGGACAGATAACAGAAACTTTTAGATTGTGGAGACTGAGGGAAAGAGAAAAATTAAGGCTATTTCCCAGGTTTCTTTCTTGGATGAGTGAGTAGGTTACATGGCCACTCACTGAAACAGAGAATAAAGTAAAGAGTAAAGAACAGATTGCGTGTTAGGTCCACCACTGGGCAGGGGGTGGGTGGTGGCAGAAGAAAGAAATAATGGTGTGTATATGTTTTACCATGTGGAATTTGAGGTACCTGTAGGACATTCAATTAGCTGATGAATAGAATCTAAAGCTTAGGGACAAGTCTATCCATAGATACAGATTGTGAACGTCATCTACATAAAGGTAGTAGCTGAATCTATAAAAACAGGTGAGACCACATAAGAAGAGAATTTATAATGAGAACAGTGGTGGGCTGAAATCAGAACCCCTAAGAACTTCCTTACCACCAAAAACCTCGTCAATCTCAGTCTGCCAGGGACCACCACCATTTGATGAATTGCCACAACTAGATGGTCTCCATCCCTGCCTCCACCCCAAAATTGATTCTCTCCCATACCTAAGATCACAAAAAAACTCCTACACTGCAAAGTCATTTCTACCCTGACACTGGACAACTTCATTCATGGTAAGATCAAAAGTATGACATCTATCCTCTTGGTTGTGTAGCATTATGTAAATATAGTTAGAATTGCAAGACTAATTTGAATACAGAGACTGATAGTACAAGAAAAGTTGAATTGAGGTTCAAGAGGCTACATTCAGCGTATATTTAAGCGATGGTTTCTTTTTTTTTTTTTTTGGCTTGAGTGCAGAAGAATTGGATTCAACCTTCAAATAATCATGAATACAGGATTTCTCCAACTCCCAAGCCTAAGGAGTTTCCTTTTCTGCCCCCATATTCTTTTTCCCAGGTTATCAGGTGCAGAGCAGCCATACTCTGGAAGCCTGGTGGCCCATTTTCCATTGAGAAGGTAGAAGTGGCTCCACCAAAGGCAAAGGAAGTTCACATAAAGTTCGCATAAAGGTAAAAAAAAAAAAAACCCACAACATTTCCACACCAAAATTCAGAGCTGTTCACTGTAAGTTATACATCATTTTCACAATGTTCAATTCAAAAAGAAAACTACACACTCTCCTATTCCTTTTTTATTAAAAATTTCCATCCATCTTTAAATCTAGCCAGAGAAAAGTTTAGGGAGGTATGGCATAGGCTACATACCCAAAGGATACCTATTTGTAACTATTACTATTTACTAATTAAAAGAAGTTTCTACCCACAAACCATATTTTAATCTGTACTTGCAACTTTCTTTATGATATTCCTCATGATATTTAAGTTATCTTGAAATACAGTCCTCCCTCTATATCTGCAGGGGATTGGTACTAAGACCACGCCCACTCCATATCAAAATCCTAGGAGGCTCAAGTCCCTTATATAAAATGCTGTGGTCTTTGCATGTAACCTACACACATTCTCCCGTATACTTTTTTTTTTTTTTTTTCCGGTACGCGGGCCTCTCACTGTTGTGGCCTCTCCCGTTGCGGAGCACAGGCTCCGGACGCGCAGGCTCAGCGGCCATGGCTCACGGGCCCAGCCGCTCCGCGGCATGTGGGATCTTCCCGGACCGGGGCACGAACCCGCGTCCCCAGCATCGGCAGGCGGACCCTCAACCACTGCGCCACCAGGGAAGCCCTCTCCCGTATACTTTAAATCATCTCTAGGTTACTTAAAATAGCTAATACAAGATAAATGCTATGTAAATTGTTGTAAATACAATGTAAATGACATGTAAATAGTTGCCAGCATGCAGCAAATTCAAGTTTTGCTTTTGGGGACTTTCTGGAATTTTTAAAAATAATTTCAATCCCTTGCTGGTTGTATCCGTGCATGCAGAACCCACAGATAAGGAAGGCTGACTGTATGTTGTATGAAATTTGTTTGATTATAGATAAATCAAGTCTGAATCCTTGGAATTCAGGTTAGAGCTGGAAGGGACTTAGGGATACCTGTTATTTTACAGATGAGAAGATTGAAATCCAATAAGGTGCAGCGACTGTTCAAACGGCTAAGTAAGAACACAGACTTCAACAGTTCTTCTCAACCTTGCTTATATATTTGGAATCACCCGGGAGCTTTGAAAAATGCTGATAACTGAGTCCCATTCTCAGACATTTTGAATCTGTGATTTAATTGGTGTGGAGTGCAGTCTGGTCATGAGAGGTTTTAAATCTCCCCCAGGTGATTCTAATAAGAGGCTACCAGCCCAGAAGGTAGTTCGCCTGACTTCTCGTTCAGGTTTTTTAAATTGCCATTATTTAATTTTAACAATGATGAATAACTACTGCTTATTAATGGATTACAGAGAGTCATTTTCTTGCACAGTTACCTTGCCTGTGCAATCCATGCCCTCTTTTCAGAGAGTCTTCTCTGGTCTATACCCCCTGCTGAGTGCACAGAAGTCCATTTGGCTAACCCCATCCACGCTCTACCCACAGATTCACAACTCATACAATGAGATTTGGACACTAACTCAAAGACATCTCCACCCATTATCTGATAAGCTACAAATCTGAATCTCTCATCCGTGCATTTGAACAAGATACAGAGAGACTGAGCAAGGCAGGGGATGGTGGAAACCGGAAAGGCTGGAGGGGCTCAGGGCTGGTGGCCATTTTAACCATGTGATCATGATGAATAAGAGAAAGCCTGTCTGCAAAGAGTAATAGGAAAATGCAGCTATGCACACAATGAATCAAAGTAGAGAGATGAAGACAAAGGCTGCTTGATGGATTTCTAGATCCATTAGGTCTGACTGCACTTCCCACAATAACGTTACAAGCAATTTTATGGTATTCTTCCAATAATCCTCCTTTTACATGGGCAAATTCAATAGATTTCAATTCTTGACTTAGTTCTGTATGTGTGCGTGTGTGTGCACATGTGTGCCGAACGCGTGCCCATTTTAGAGATGAAGAAACTGAGACTTGGAAGGATAATTTACCCCCAGGTCACACAGCTAAGAAGGAGGGGTGGGGACAGAGCCAGGATTCCAGCTTTGAGCTCTTTCTTATCCACTGCTTTGAGAGTCTCCACTTTATCTGGCTGATTTACAACAAAAAATGGGACTATGACTTGTACCAATAACACAACTATAAAGCCCTAATGTGAAATAAATTAAGGTCTCAATTATAATAGGAGACATTATCCTTTTCCTTCCGGTGTTCCAATTTCTTCATTTCTATAATTGGTCCTTCTCCTCCACACTCCCACCCACAAGCTCCAATGAAGCACAAAGTGAGACCTTTGATCAGTCACACTGTGGTTTTACAACCGTCTCTTCTGAACCCATCCTGCCCTCTTCAGTAGTCTTTTTTTTGTTTTGTTTTGTTTACATCTTTATTGGAGTATAATTGCTTTACAACAGTGTGTTAGTTTCTGCTTTATAACAAAGTGAATCAGTTATACATATACATATGTTCCCATATCACTTCCCTCTTGCGTCTCCCTCCCTCCCACCCTCCCCATCCCACCCCTCCAGGCGGTCACAAACCACCGAGCAGATCTTCCTGTGAACAAAAAATAGAATGCACTGAAACTGAACCTGAAAGTGCAAACGAGACAAAAATTTCCCAAAAAAAGGTCAACCAAGGGAAACTGTTGAACAATTATTTAAATGAAGCATATGATCAATAGTTGAACACATTAGTGGAACCAAATAGGGAAGGAGTCCAGAACTGGACCAAATATATACAGGAATGTACTATAGGATTAGGTTTACCTTTCAAATTTGAGAGGGAAACATTGATTATTCAATATATGATGTTGAAACAGCTGGATAGTTATCTGGGGAAAAAAGGTAAGTTGAGTTGCTATTGCATTCTTTATACAAAAAAAAAATGCTATATGAATCCAAGAATTAAATGTGAAAAGTGAAATCACACAAGCGCTATAAAGTACCATAAGAGAACACTGTAGGAATGGAAGGAAAGGAAGGAAAGGAGAAGGAAAGGAAATTTTAACCAATACAAAAATCCATAAGATATAAAATAACATAGATACATTTGAAAAGTTTTTTAAAATTCCATATATAAAAAAATCCCCCCCAAAAATCAACAAAACAATATGACAATAGGCAAATTTCCTCACTATATAAAGAATTCTTTAAAAGCAATTTAAAAGCAATTTACAAAAATTGGCAAAGAAAATACATATCTAGTTTGGAGGGAAATATATAGAGAGATAGATACAGACATATACACACACACACAAATGCTTTTAAGCATGTGAGCAGATGCCCAACCTCAAACCCTCAAATGTTAAATAAATAAATGTCTATCGGTGTCCAGGGGACTGGTTAAATAAATTATGATATATTTATACAACAGAATACTATGTAACTATTAAACAAAATGATAGAATGCTACATGTACTAAAATGAGAAATCTCCAGAATCTATTGTTAAGTAAAAAAGCAAGGCCTACGACAGGGTAAATAATATGCAGGCTTTGTATTTTTAAAGGGGTTATAGCTCTGAAAGATATCTCTGAAAGATATTGACAAGAGTAACTGTCTCTAGGGTGGGGTAAGGAAGACTGGAGACTACGATGTCGGTTTTCACTTGTGCAGTTTAAATTTTTACCGTATGTATGTGTTACTTTTTAAAAAATGAAAATAAGTGAAACAGAAGAGTCTAAATCCTACAAATGCTTTTAACTGAAAATTGCTCTGGTTTACAGCAGTAGACAATGGGACAGTCACTAAGTCCATCACAGGCAAGTTATTCTAATGTTCTCCTTATACTTTGAACATTACTAGAGAAAAACATTACTAGAGAAAACTGCCTACCATTGGTTTCCATGGCCAAAGAGAATGGGCTGGTGTAAAACACAGAAGACAGCATGGAGACAATCCTTTCTCCCTGATGATTTTTTAAAAGAAGAATAGAACCAGGAGTAAGACCTCTGGAGTGGGGTTTTTCAAAGGTACTTGTATATTGTAAATATTTGAGGAGGACACAAAAGGAGACAGATGCAGACCTGGGATTGCAGGAAGTGAGGACAGGAGTTAAAGGGCCTCTCTAAAGAAACTTTCATAAAGAGCTTTCCCTTTGTCTCTTTAGAAATATTTTCCATTTCTTCACATTTTCTTAACCCCTCTGAAAATATTTTGATAATAAATGAAACTGTATTAACAAAACAGAGAGAGAACTCTAGCAAACAGCAGAACCCATGGAGCACTTCCTCGTTTATATTGCTTAAAATCATGACAGGGCTTCCCTGGTGGCGCAGTGGTTGAGAGTCCGCCTGCCGATGCAGGGAACACGAGTTCGTGCCCCGGTCTGGGAGGATCCCACATGCCGCGGAGCGGCTGGGCCCATGAGCCATGGCCGCTGAGCCTGCGCGTCCGGAGCCTGTGCTCCGAAACCGGAGAGGCCACAACACTGAGAGGCCTGCGTACCGACCAAAAAAAAAAAAAAAAAAAAAAATCATGACAAGATTTAACTTAAAATAAAAACAAAAGACTTCTTTGGTAGAAAAAGAAACCTCGGATTCTACCTGTGTAATCCAGATATTTGTCGTGCATGTGTGTCCCCACCTTTCATTCACTATCCCCCCGCCAAAAAAATGGCTGGGGTCCCCATGACAATTACTGAAGTACATACTCCCTCCATGTTTTCTGAGCATCCCCAGGAGCTAACATTCATGTGGTCTGAATTCCTGCTCCTGCTGAATCGTTTTTGAATCATCCCACTGGTCAGTTGTCTTCCTGGAGCTACTGTTATCTGGGCTACTTCACTATATGCTGCACTTTCCCTCTTCCTGTAGTTCCCAAAGCACTACCAACACAAAGCCCTAGTGGGTAGCAGACTTTGCTGATGATTTAGGAAAGATAGATTATAGTACAGTGTGACATGAACTGACAACATTAAGTTTAATGTTAGGCTCTGCTGCCCTCATGTCCTCTGGCCACCCCCACTCATGGAATTTTACATGAGCTGTCTCTTTTCTCACTCATATCTCATACAAGCCGATTCTTGCCCTTCTCTACACTCTTTCTCCAAGAACTGGTACTTCTGTTGTACCCACCCACAAGCGAAAGACCCAAAATTCCTCCTATTTTATTACTTACACTAATATAATTCTTATTTGTCTATACGTCTTCCACCTAAGCTCTAACCAGAACCCTTGCCCTACGTTACCACCCACACCATTAAGGCATTTTCCCCATACCAATCTGAAACTTTCGTTTTCCCTTGGCCAATTGTCACAAACTGTAGCCAGATTCTAAAATAACACTTTTTCAGGAGAGGGATCAACATGGCAGAGTAGGAGGACACGGAGCTCACTGTCCCAGAAAAACACATCAAAAATACATCTACACGTGGAGCAATTCTCATTGAAAACTGGAGACTGGCGAACAGACTCTTGTACAGCCAAGGCTGTATGAAAGACCCACACAGAATCAGGTAGGAAGGGAAGAGAAGTGGTCAGGTCAGGACCTGCACATCTAGGAGGGGACACAGAAGAGGGGGAGGATTACATGGGTTCAGAGATCCTCCCTGGGGATTGAGCCGTGCGAGCCACATATCGGGCACCCCAGCTTGGGGGGGTAAGTCCCCTTGGCTGGTTTGAAAACCAGTGGGACTGACAGTGGAGCTGTAAGAAACCTAGACTATGTTCATGAAGAATGTGTGCACACATTCTGTGAGCACACACTTGCTCACTCCTGAAACAAGGCAGAGGAAGCAAAATGAGATTGTCTGGGACTCTGACAAGTTCCCTACAACTGCCCCAGCACGCGCCCCAGCCTGAGCCCCAGCCCGAGCCAAGTGTCCGCTCCAGGCCCTCTTGTTCCACGGCACAGCTCCACACTAGCGCAAGGGCTGATGGAACCGGGGGAGTGCACAGTTGTGCAGGATGGAGCCGACTCGGACTCAACATGGCATCATAACAGGGTGAGGGTGGCCATTGCTGGCGCCCATGGAAACAGCAGATCTAGAACTCTGACTGGGTCCAGGACTGCCACAGCCCATTCCCTGACCCATGCTGAACGTCCACACCAGCCTCTCCTGCTCAAGCACTGCTCCCCTCTGGGGCGAGGGTGCAGGTGCTGGGAGGGGGCAAAGCACACAATTAGAGGGATTGGAACCAGCTCAGATCCGACCCTTACAGCTTTTGCTCCAGCAACTAAGGACCCGACCCCCACTCCCAAAAAAGTCCTGTTGGCCACTGAGCAGTAGAGAAGCCACAGCTCACACCTGGCTCTGGCACTAGCCCCTCTATCTGCAGCCCCACCTCCTACCAAGGTGATAGCTGCCAGCACACCCTGGGGGAAGATATGACTCATGCTCATGTCAGATACAGCTCTCCCTGCAAAGCCACTGGGCACACACAGACTGTATAGGGATGTTTCCACACAAGCACACCCCTTCAAGACCAGAATAGGTAACTGTTTCACACAATATCATAGAGACAAGAAAGTTAAGCAAAATGAAAAGACAGAGGAATTTATTTCAAATGAAAGAACAAGAGAAAACCCCTGAAAAAGCAATTAATGAAACAGAAATAATTTACCAGATAAAGAGTTCAAAGCATTTGTAATAAGAATGCTAACTGAATTCAGGAAAAGAATCAATGAACATAATGAGAATTTTAACAAGGAACTAGAAAATATAAAAGGAACCAGTCATAACTGAATACAATAACTGAAATAACTGCGCGTCCAGAGCCTGTGCTCCACAACGGGAGAGGCCACAACAGTGAGAGGTCCGCGTACCGCAAAAAAAAAAAAGAAAAGTGTAACATAACAACTTAAATATTCAATAATAAAATATTAGTTAAAGTCTGGAGGAGATAATAGAATACTATGGCTTTTTACCAACAGGATCAGAAGTATTTCAATATTTTAACAATTGGCATCACCTTAATAGGGTATGTTAGCTGCATATAAGCCCTGAATTTTCCCTAAGGAAAAGCACAAGTACAACAGGATATACATGAAAAGACTTGTTATGCAATTCTGATTCATCACAAAACAGAAAATGGATGAAAAAAAATGTGGTCAATTCATACAATGGAATACTCTACGGTAATGAAAATAAAGTACAGCTACAGGCAATGTGGATGAATCTCACAAAAATAGAGTTGAGAGGAAAAAAAGACATGAAAGAACACATACACTATGACTCCATTTGTATAAAGCTTTTAATCAGTAAAACTAAACTATATTGTGTAGAGAAGCATAAATCATAAAAGAAATGCAAGGAAATTATTATTAGGATTGTGAAAGAGAAGGATGGATATAGGAGGGATTCTGGGTCAGTGGAAATGTCCTTCACTTAATAATTATTTGTTAACTTATCTAATAGGTTTAATGACCTTTACTCTGTTATCTTATATTTTGCAATAAAAAAAGAAAAAAACAAGTAAACAGAAATCCCCAAATAGTTGGAAGCAATGAGGGTTTGCAGCTGAAATATGACACCACAAATGATGATGTGGAGAGAGATGGGCAAAGTTGCAGATTACAGCAACAAAAAAGGAGAGAAAATAATTGGAGAATAGAAGAGCAGAAATGGTATTTATTCAAAGACAATTCTACACAGGACACAGAGCACCCTAGATAGAAGAAGAACTTCTTAAATCAGAAAGAAACTTCCAAGGCAAGTTTCCCAAAGAAAATGGGCACCAAGGGCAAAGTAAGCAAATATACTGTTTCTTTATTCAATTCTTGTTTTGTGTGTGTGTGTCTTTATACAGTTGCTAAAAGACGCGTCCTTGGGAATTACTCTCAGAAAGCAGCAGTTTAAAGTTGATCAAAAGCTAAGTCCTCATCAACAGATGTACGGATAAAGAAGATGTGGTATATATATACTCATATAGGTACTTTCCTGGTGGTGCAGTGGTTGAGAATCCACCTGCCAATGCAGGGGACATGGGTTCGAGCCCTGGTCCGGGAAGATCCCACATGCCTCGGAGCAACTAAGCCCGTGAGCCACAACTACTGAGCCTGTGCGCTAGAGCCCATGAGCCACAACTACTGAAGCCCACGTACCTAGAGGCCGTGCTCCACAACAAGAGAAGCCACCGCAATGAGAAGCCCCTGCACCGCAACAAAGAGTAGCTCCCGCTTGCCGCAACTAGAGAAAGCCTGCACACAGCAACGAAGACCCAACGCAGCCAAAAATAAATAAATAAATTTTAAAATATATATATATATATACACACACATGTACATACACACTCACAATGAAATATTACTCAGTCATAAAAAAGAATGAAATCTTGCCATTTGTGACAACATCGGTAGACCTAGAGGGTATTAAGCTAAGTGAAGTAAGTCATACAGAGAAAGACAAATATTGTATGATTTCACTTATATGTGGACTCTAAAAAGCAAAAACAGATGAACAAACATAACAAAACAGAAACAAAATCATAGATACAGAGAACAGGTGATTGCCCAGGGTTTGGTGGTGGGGAGTTGGGAAGATGAGAGAAATAAGTGAGGGAAATTAAGGGATACAAACTACTAGGGCTTATAGCTCTAGCAAATTCTCAGGTGATGTCAATAACTGCTGGTGGCAGGGAGGTCCACATTTTGAGCAGCGAAGATGTAAAACACATCTGCTCTAGCAATAAGGATTCAGGTAATGCAGAGCTGATAACAAATGGTTCGATCAACAAACACATATTGGTCATCTACCATGCCCAAATCCTATATAAATTTATCCTCTTTATTCTGGAGAGAAAAAAATCAAGGCTTTATAATAGGGTAAACTTTAATACACCTGTTCTTTTTGAAAATTAAAAGTGCAATGACTACAATGTAGAATTTGACTTCTTATTTTCAATTAAGGTCCCTTGTCTTTAGAATAATATAATTATATATAACATCCAGCCACAAACTCCAAAACTCTCTTTCATAAAATAATAGTATCAACATGTTCATTCATTTTTTTTCCATGATATTCTTTCTTTCTCTCTCCTTCTCTCTTCCTCCCTCCTATCCTTTCCCCCTCTCCCTCTTTCTCAGGTTATTAAATGCAAAGCAGCTATCGCCTGGAAAGCAAACAAGCCCCTCAGCGTTGAAGAGGTTGAGGGAGCTCCCCTCAAGGCTCATGAAGTTCGAATTCAGGTGTGTGTGAACTTTCCCAGGGCGGGACAGGCAAGACACCAAATGCAGACTTGGCTTCGGTCAGGTCAAGCCTATGTAGTATAACTGGGAGTCCCAGGAGTTTTCACTATGGGGGAATTACATATTTAGGTTCACATTAAAAACAGGTATTATCCCCAGGAGGGGTAAATTGTAAGAATCAGACAAAGGAATTCATTTTAGATTAGAATTAGGTAGGTTTTCTTTTTGTTTTCCAGTTGCCAGTTATTGAAAAGTGTTATTAAAAGAAAGATTGAGAGTTTGGTTCAAAACAAGGAAAGATCTGATGCTAAGGGTCCTGGGTGCCCAGAGGAGGGGACAGAAGTGAGACAGCAGGGAGAAGACATGGCACTGAGCAGAGAGGGATCACAGGCGACAAGGTGAGTCAATTTCTCCATTTTCTCCGCAGCTGACCTGGCTTATATTTTTCCTTAGGATCACCAACCACAGTAAGAGTTTATGCATGAGAATGAATGAGTTATCCTCATGAACAGAATCCTGAAAAATAATACTGGGACACTTCGTAATTAATTAAGACAATTCCTTATTTGATATCTCTCTTTTAACTATAGAAGTTTTATTACCTCTATTGTATTTCATGTCGTTTCAACAAAATTTGAACAAGCCCTAGAAACCTGTGTTCCCCCTCCACTCCCTCTAACAGAGTTTAACTTTTCTGTTACCTTTGATTTCTCCTCTCCTAGAGACAGTGACTGCCAATTCTCTCTCTTTGTGTGATTTTTTTCAGTGACAGTGAAAGGAAGAAAATAAAGGTGCATTAAGAGGAAAGACTATATCGCAACATATTTTTAATTGTTCTTTTTTTTTTTCAAAATGCAATTCTTTTATTGAGCTCAATGAGTGTTGTTAAGTTTCAAGGTGTCATTGGGCCTAAAATTATCCTCCTAACAACCCCAATGATATAATTACAGAAACAGGACTCAAGTCTGCGGTTGCTTTGTAGATAATCGCCACCACCTTGTGCCATACTGATGCCCATGTCATCCATCCTCAATTTGAGGGGCTTTTTTCCCAGTGATCCTTGGCCATGAGGCTGCAGGAATCGTGGAAAGTGTTGGGCCAAGAATGACCAACTTCAAACCAGGTATTTAAATTTCTGATTCCAATTAAATGGAAATGTCAGGATATTTCAGGGATAATTCCTGATACAGTCCTGGCTTTGCATGCTATAATTGATCTCTGTTTACATAAGGGGACCATCTTTTCCAAAGCAAAACTGAAGCACACAGTCTATCAGAGTCTAGCAATGAGACACAATATTTCCAATCAGAGCTGCCTAGGGACTTCCCTGGCAGTCCAGTGGTTAAGACTCCACACTTCCACTGCAGGGGGTGCAAGTTCGATCCCTGGTCTGGGAAATGAAAAAAAAAAAAGAACTGTCTAATAAAATCTGCGAAATACAGTCACTTTATTTACATATAGCACTGCGAAACTGTCCTATGATACAAAACTACAAGGTGAGCTTACACTGAGCTTCCAAGGGGGAACAGATGACAATTTAAAACAACCTCCTCTAAATAAAACAGAAAACTATTTTAATATTATAAAGAATTTAAAGAATGATGACTTATAGGTAGCTTAAGCGAGAAATATTATGCATATGTCAATGTTAGCTTAAATGTCTTCTTGGAAGTTTGTAAGATAAACATGTGTATGAAGCATGCCAATAGTCGAATTATTTACTTTACATTTTGTAACAGATCCATCAAATACTGCAATATGAGCTATGCAATTGTCACTTATCAGACAGGATGAACCGTATCATTCTTTCTTCCTTTAATGAGGATGCTCCAAACTGAGAAGTATATTAGTATCTTTCCATTCAAAACAAGATTATAGAAACAAATTGCTCTCCAAAATTTGGCATCCACAAACAAGTCTGGCCAAGGTAGTCCCAGCTCTACCACTTACTGGCTGTGTGACCTTAACCAGTTAAGTCACTTTTCTGTGACTCAGCTCAGATTTCCATTTTCTAACGGGGACAATAACAGTACCCATCTCAAAGGGTTGTCCTGAGAATTAAATGAGATAATACATGGAAGCAGTTAGAATGGTGACTGACACATACTAAATGTTGAACAAATGTTAATCATCGTTATTGGACCTTGGTCATCAGAGGATAGAAATCATTATTGAAATTGAATAAAAAGTAGAAAATGTAGAATTTGAGAGTGAACTAAATGAAACATGAAGATGATATATAGTTTACTCTCCATATCTAGCCTATTGCCCACCTCCCCTATTACATAAGGATGTTCTGTTCCATGCAGGATGTTTAGAAATGTAATAAATAAAGTCATTATGTAATAAATAATAGTCATAATGCAGAGTGTTGCAATGACAGCAGAGTCTCACAAAGGACTCTGCCCCTGATGGTATAATACAGATGTGTTGCTTGACTGCCCAGCAGAGAGAAAACGAAAAAGAAAAAAGACAGTATATACAATACTTGGGAGAATCAGCAATCTTGCAGGTTAATAAAATACTGTAGCCACCTATACTTCCTACTGAACATAAAATGTATACCATAAAAAATGGTGTTTTCCACCAATTCACCTGGTAGAAACTATAAGTAACATCTTAGGCATCATCTAACACATGGCCTTCTTTTCTAGGTAACAAAGTAATTCCACTCTACCCACCTCAGTGTGGAAAATGCAAGTTCTGTCTGAGTTCACACACAAATTTTTGTGGAAAAATCAAGTAAGCTCTATAAACTATTAGTAAGAGTATAAATTGTTACAAATATTTTGGGCAGTACATTGGCATACCTAAATGGAGTTGAAGAGGTGGATACTTTGTACCCACCAATTCTAGATGTGTACAAGAAACTTGTAAAATCACCCAAACAGACATGCACCATAATGATCATTGCAACACTGTAATAACAAGCAATTGAAAATAGGGTAAATGTCCTTCAATAAGAAATAGATTAACGAATTGCTGTGTAGTAACACAATGGAATTACTATATAACAATGAGAATGGCTAAACTTGCTCTAAATATACTATATAACAATGAGAATGGCTAAACTTGCTCTAAATGTATCAACATAGAATAATCTCACACATATAATGTTAAGGGAAAGAAGCAGATAAATTTAGTCATATACAATAACAGTACCATATATTGTTTATGGTTCATGTGTATGTAGTAAAGGGAATGATAAATGCCACATTCAGAATAATAGCTACTTCTACAGAGGATGAGAGAGGAATGCAATGAGTCACAGTAATTTATTCCAAGACCACATAGATGTAAGTCCTGGAGCTAGATTTTGAACCTAGGCAGTCTGGCTCCAGAGTCAAAATTTTTAATTGCCTTATTCTCTACTGAGACTATAGAAAGATCTGTTTATGCTTAATTCTAATTGAAACTAGTTATTTTAGAAGCTAAAATTTTACTACTCTTATATAGATTACTGTGCCTCAATTTCCTCATCTATAAAATGGGGACAATAATAATGCCTACTTCACAGGGTTTTGCAGATATTCAAAGAATGAACACACCCTTTTGCAAACCTTTAATAATAGATTTTGACAATGACCATCAATTCTCTCTAACGTCACAAAAATAGAGATAAGGTATTAAATGCCTCCAGATGAAAATACACAACACTATTTTAGCAATATTCCTACAAAAACATAAAACCTGAATCAGATCAAGCATTTAGATCAAAAATACTAGTTTAGAGGAAATACAGTGATAGAGAAACATGTTAAACCAGGTTACAAGAGTGTAATCAGAAAAATCTACAGTGAAGAAAATTCTGTAGGCCAAATGACTGTTTCTTCAACAAATAAATGGCAGGGAAAAAACAAGGGGTGGGGTGAGGACCTATAAATTAAAAGAGACTTAAGAGACATATCAACCAAATGCAATGTGTGGAACTAAAAGAATCTTTATCTTTTAGAGACACATACTGAAATATTTACAGATGAAATAGCGATGTCTAGGATTTACTTCAAAATAGTCCAAAGTGGGGAGGATAGGTGCTGGTGTTGGGGAAGCAGGTAGGTAATAGAGGAAACTAGATCAGTCATGAATTGATAATTGCCAAAGCCTGGAGATGGTTACATGAGGATTCATTTTGCTATTCTTTCTACTTTTATATGTGCTTGAGTTTTCCGTAATACAATTTTTTAAAGAAATACATGGAAAGCCCTTAAAAGAGTTTCTGGCACATAAGAAGTATACAGTCAAAAGTGTATTATTATTATCATTATTACCTTTAGACCAATTCTGACTATATATTTAGGTGAAAATTCTCAAGCCGTTTTTTTTTCAATTTTTCCATCTAATAAAATGATCATAACGAATACATAACGCCTAATTTTTTTCTTCAGGAAAGTAATCAGTGGTCCATCTACTTTCTCTTTTTTTGTATCTTTTTCCCCTAGGCATTTCAAAACTCCTATGGGTGATCAAAAATTAATGGAAGACAAAACTAGCAGGTTTACCTGCAGAGGAAGACCAATTTACCATTTCATGGGAACCAGTACCTTCAGTCAGTACACTGTAGTGTCAGATGTTAACCTTGCCAAAGTTGATGATGATGCCAGTTTAGAGAGAGTTTGTCTGCTTGGATGTGCATTTTCAACTGGCTATGGTGCTGTAGTCAACATTGCCAAGGTAAAATACTTAATCACCAGGTTGTGTAAAATAGACATTACTAGGAGGCAGCATGATAAAGCAACCAGATTTATCTTCAAAACCTGGCTCTGCTGTTTATTACCTCTGTGATTTTAGGCAAGTTATTTAACCTCTCTATTCCCATCTCTCTACCATAATATCTACTACAAATAGTTGTGGGGATAATTAAATCATATTACATATGTAAGACATCTGGCCCAGAGGCTAGCATATAGCTGGCACCCAGTTCATGTTCTTTTCCTTTACTCGTATGTTAGATTATAGACTGTCCCTGATTTAAATACAGCCTGATAAATATGTCCCCTAAATGCGAATGCTCGTCCTGGGGCAGCAGACCCAGTCAAGAGACAACAGAAACCTCCACCCATCTCCATAGAGCTACCCTACTTTCTCCCTGACACAGCAGATTCCTCTCTCTCAAACTGTAGTAATTCATCTCTGCTTCTCACCCTGTGCCTTTGTGGCTTCAGGGGAAGGTCTCAGATGGCAGCCCTGATGATGGTAAGATGCATCCCTGGAATTCCATGTTAGAATTTAGCTTTTACAAAGCTCTTCAACTGAGAGATTAGAGAGATGTCAATATCACTTGGACGCTTCAAACAACCTCCTTATTTGAACCTCCTTGACATCAATCTTTTCCCCTTGACTCTAAACTGCAAAATGCAACCAGAGTGATCTTCCTAAACAAAAAATCTAAAGTTTTTATTCCCCTTTATTATTCCCCTTTTCCTTCAATATGCTGTAGTCATTCTTTCTCCTTCTTCCTTTTGTGGCTCACTGTTCCCCTGGGCCTGACCCTCAGTCTCTGGGCTCTGGACTGCGCCTCTGGACTTTTCACACCTGGCTCCCACCAACACTGCCTGGAAAGCTCCCCCACTTCTTCTGGCTGACTCCATTTATTTATCCCTTCCTGTTGGAAGCCTACTCCACCCTCCCAGGCATGCATGAGGTATCCCTCCCTCCCACTTTCCCCTAAAGTTTCTGTATTTAACCCTGTCTTCCTTCTTATCACACTATGAAGAAATTTCCCATTTATTTCTCCTTCCTATTAGATGATTTGCTCTGTAAGGGCAAGAATTCTCTCTTGTTCATTGTGATAGCGCCAGAGCCTAGCCCTGTGCCTGGTACATAATATGAGCTTGATAATTTTTCAGCAAATGAATGAATAAAGCCAGGTTCATGTGAAACACCTAAAACGCCTTGGTGAGGCTTGGTCCTCAGCCTTGCAATCCAAATATTCTTTTTTATCAGATTGCTTAGAGTTGTTCAGTGCCAAGGAAACAAAGTCAAACTAACCAAAATAAGAGGCTGATCTAGTAGCCAGAATATCGAGATATGACTTTTCGTTGAGAATTACATCAGCCATAGGAATGCTACTCTTGGCTCTTAGTGTATTATCTCCCTCTAAAAGTTCATTCATTCATTTATTCATTAACAAAAATGTAAATTATATGGGAGGTCAAACTACAATCGGAAGGCTCCTGGAGGAAGGGTGTTGCTAGTTGGGTGGAGTTCAGAGCTAATGTGACCCTCCAGTCAAGGCGTAGTTTCCTCTAGATAACACTGGAGACACAGGGAAAAATTACTGCTCTTTGCCACCACACCCCACCCCGCCCTTTTCTGGACTCCATGCTGACTGTCACCTTCTACTGTTCTAGTCTTTCTTCAGGGATATTAACACTAGAGATTCAGCCACAGTTTTCTTTTAAATCTAGTCAGAACTTACCTAAACTCCCAGAATCTGCTCTTCCTGCTACTGAGGAATAGCTAAACCACCTCATGCTCAAAGAAGAGAAATAAATCTGATAGGAACAAGTTAAGAGAAGTGAAGCGTCAGTAATTCTAGTCAAAAGGCAAGAGCTTTAATCATGTTTAATTTACTTCTGGGAAGAAAAGTGATGCAAAAACTCTGATTAATTATTGAGGACCACTCCCCCAGTATCACCAGAACTCCGGGTTCTTTTTAACCTATTTGTATCCTTTACTGCCACATTAATCACATTTCATAGAGATCTTTGGAAGCATAAAAATGTCCTGTAACAGTGTTGTCTGCAGATAGATAATCATCAACTATTTATAGCCCTATTTTTAAGTGGGGGGTACTTTATAATAACCTCCACTCAGAAGTGCAATTAAATGCACTTTTACACACAGATGTCCAGTTGTATAACATAACTGGTGCAGTGTATTCAATTTATACACTGTTGTGAGCTATGTACAACTACTGTGTACAACATTGCTTCAATGAGAAAAATGCATGTTACTTTCAATGAGACTTACGGCAAACTTTATAATACAGTCTCCATAGAAATATATTTGGAAATATATTAAATATGCCACAGTATCATAGTCAATAGAACATAGTACATATAGAACATTATTCTGAATATTTGCAAAATAGATATTCTATTTTCCCTGAGTAGCAAAAGTCAGCATATGCATGCCTAATATCACACATAAGTTAAAGTAAAATACATGCATTCTCTCTGTTCCTTAATAGTTTTGTTTCCAGTTTAGAATATATCAGTACTTCCCTTGGACACATTTTCTCTTTCCCTTTTGTGTATGCTTTAATTCTAACAGTTTCTCATCACCATTAGAAAATATTAATTGAGCATCTCTCTGTATAGTAATTTTTTTGCCACTATACCACTCTACAAAATAACATATTCCAGCTACAGCAGCTTTCCTTATCATCTTATATATTATGTTTCTTTTTAATTCAATGTAACAAACATTTATCAAAGACAAAAGATAAGAACACTCCTTGATAGCAATGTGAGAGATTATATGCCTTCAAAGATTTTGCAGTCTTTTAAAGAAACACGTGTATGCAAACAAAATCAATCAAGAATAATTATAAATTATATGATATAAAAAAAGCAAAGGGGTGGGCACTAATTTCTAATTGAAGAATCAAGAAACATTTCATGGGGAGAGTGTGATTTAAGTTGGGCCTAGAGGTATTGGTTATATTTTAATTGAAGGAAATATATTTATTTTATATCTAGTAGTGTATGTATGTTAATCCCAAACTCTTAATTTATCCCTCCCCCCCTCCCCTTTGGTAACCATAAGTTTGTTTTTGAAGTCTGTGAGTCTATTTCTATTTTGTAAATAAGTTCATTTTTATCATTTTTTTTTTAGATTCCACATATAAGTGATATCATGATATTTGTCTTTGACTTACTTCACTTAGTATGATCATCTTTAGGTCTATCCATGTTGCTGCAAATGGCATTATTTCATTCTTTTTTATTGCTGAATAATTATTCCATTGTATATATGTACCACATCTTCTTTATCCATTCATTTGTCAATGGACATTTAGGTTGCTTCCATGTCTTGGGTATTGTAAATAGTGCTGCAATGAACACTGGGGCTTGTGATCTTTTTTTTTTTTAACATCTTTATTGGAGTATAATTGCTTTACAATGGTGTGTTAGTTTCTCCTGTATTGCAAAGTGAATCAGCTATACGTATACATATATCCCCATATCCCCTCCCTCTTGCATCTCCCTCCCACCTTCCCCATCCCACCTCTCTAGGTGGTCACAAAGCACGGAGCTGATCTCCCTGTGCCATGCGGCTGCTTCCCACTAGCTATCTGTTTTACATTATTCGGTAGTGTATATATGTCAGTGCTACTCTCTCACTTTGATCTATTTTAAAAAGAAACCAATAAACCCATTAAAATGTGTGGGCCTCAGTTTTTGTTCTCATAACACCAAAGGGAAAAGGAAGACAAGAGAATGATTTTCACTTGGGTTTGTTCGTTATGAGCTGAATATCTAATGGCCTTCAAGTGTTTCTGCAGATTTAGCCAGTGATTCATCCATTTTCATGTTGGCAAATTGCCCCCATTTAGCTATATCATTTAGTTTTATGACAGGCAGTCTTTATTTATATAGTCCTGCCCCCACCTCACTCGGTCCCTATTTTACAAAGTGGGACCAGGGACTCCTGGTGGTCCAGTGGTTAAGACTCTGTGCTTCCCATGCAGGGGGCACACATTCTATCCCTGATCAGGGAACTAAGATCCCGCATGCAGCACGGAGTGGTTAAGAAAAAAAAACAAAAAACAAAAGTGGGACCAGCTGCTTGAGAAGTTAATGTATAATTTTCTTGCCTGCAGGTCACACCTGGTTCTACATGTGCCACCTTTGGCCTAGGAGGTGTCGGTCTTTCAGCTGTAATCGGTTATAAAGCAGCATAAGCTTCCAGAATCATAGTTATTGACATCAAAAGTGAGAAGTTTACAAAGGCCAGAGCCCTTGGAGCCACCAACTGCCTCAATCCTAGAGACCTAGATAAACCCATTCAGGAGGTCATTGTTGAAATGACCAATGGAGGTGTGGATTTTGCCTTTGAGTGTGTAGGTGGAGCTAAAATCATGGTGTGTATATTTTTTATAGTAGGATATAATAAATATTGCTTATTAACATTTATAATATGTGCATCTTAATATACTTATTAAATTTTAATATTTATATACATGTATAAGTTATGTTTAAGAATAGTTATTAATACTATATTAGATATCATTATATGTTACATACATATAATTAATTTTACTTATTAATAAATATTAATAGTTACTATTTAATATTAATGTGTTATTAATATTTGTTTATTCTTTCACATGAAAGTCAGCAAAAAATTAAGAGAAAACTTAGAAATAAAAACTTTCAAAGGATTGTGCCTATGAGAAGTGAGGAAAAAAATAGAAAAGGCAGATTTAGAGGAGGGAATAGACAGGGTGAATGGAGTCACCCCTAACAGCCAGAGGTATCCACTCTCATCTTAAAGTAGAGCAAGGAGATGTTAGCAACCTACAAACAAGCCAGTTCTGTCCATCAGATCTCAATAATCAGGCTGCAGAATTAGGTCCAAATTACGTATGTGAAATTTTCAATTAAAAAAGTCAACAAGCTGCAAAATTAAAAACTCAATCTTTTTTTCCTAAACACTACAATTTTGTATCATTCAGATTTCTTCCCTCTCAGGACAGGAAAGGAGGGCCCTTCTGAGTGCAGAGCCCTGGGCAACTGCACTGGTTGCAGGCCCATATAGCCAGTCCTGTCTGTTCTGCTCCAGAAAATGGGGTAAAGAGCCAACTGCACAGGCAACATAGGGAGAAGTTAGCCTCCAGAGCACGCAGCCTTAGTCTCCAGCAAATATTCACCTAATGCATCTTTGCTCAAAGCTACTAAGTAGAGTTTTGTTTTGTTTTTTTTAACAAGATGACCAAAGAATTCATCAACTAACTTTTCTGCCTATGGAGGCTTCTTAGTTCATTAGTGAGAGCTGTGAAGTAGTTATGACACTATTCCCTTTTATTTACCCCTTCACTCAGCCTGGCTCCTAAAACTCTCCTCTAGAGAGGGTACACAGAATGAAATTCTGTACTTCAACCTCCCAGGAGCAGGCTTTGGCAATTTTCCCCTCGGTTCTTACCTGACACAACATGATATGACAAAAGAGAATGGAGACTGGGAAGGCTGCCCTTCTTGGGTCTTTCCTCTTAGAATGGCTTCATTATAATAGTGCAACTGCTTAAAAGAGGATCTGGCAGGTAATAAGCACTCGATAAATGGTAGCTATTACTGACATTCGTGCAGTGAGGACCCCTTGTACTGTACCGCTCCCCTGAATCCAAAGCTTCAGGCCTTGCTTTTTCAATTGTCCTTCAATTGCCTTCAATGTGCCACATCCCTCCCTCCACTTCCCACAGCTCATATGTTTCACAAACACTGAAATTCAGCCCACTTATTTTTCTAGTATAGAGATTCTCAAAACTGGCTATACTTCAGAAGTACCTGGGGAGCTGCTGTTTTCCAGTATCAGTGAATTGACCCATACCCAGGATATTCTCATGCATTGGTTCTCAAGCTGAGAACCACTGATCCAAAACTCGGCAGGTTCTATTATTAACTTATTTATTACACCAAGAAACGTATTTTAAATTATGGAATAGAATTACACTAGAGAACCCAAATAAAAAGAGATGGGTTTAATCACAAAAAGATGGGCTAACTACCCTTCCACCAAAAGCTTCCATAACTAAGGAAAGCTTAATTTCTACGTTGTGGAGGAGATTCCAGTAATGGGAATGAACTTAATTTCAATGACCACTAATGCTCTAAAGCAGTCTAAAGAACCCAATAGAACAATTAGAAATTTACAGTAATGGACAATTTTATAAGATTTTGAGAATTAAAAATTCTCATCGAAAGTTATCAGAGGCTACCAAATAAAACCCTGTATTTGCATATAATACCCATTTAACTAAGTTATAATTATGGAGGTTAATTCCCTGCTTGGAGCAAAGCTCAGAAATGTAGAGAAGGGCAATAGGAAAAACATTAAATTAAAAAAAAAAAACAAACCAGGAGTAATGTAGGCAGCTACCTTAAGGTTGCAAGCAGTGCCTGTGCTCTTTACCTCTCTCTGTACAATATACATTAAACAAAAATATTTCTGCCATATAAGAAGTATAGAAACTAGAAGAGTTGCTATTTAGAAATGTTAGAAATTCTCAAAACTATAAATACATATTCAAATAAAGATTTCAAAACACATTCTAAAAGTTCTAGGTCATTGCATTGCCCATCCCTAGTAAGACAGACAGACAGAAGAGGGAAAGAATTTACTGTACTTCAGATTGCTTCTTTCATATAATGATCAGTGATGAACAGGAATGGTATTCCTATTGGGACTTCTGTGGAAGTAAAAGTTGCCTCAACAGGTGAGAACAAAGTTAACCACTGGCTATGGCAAACAATATGGGATAAGTTTATATTTTTCTTGTATAATATTAGTCTCAAAAGATTTTAAATGTTCAACTATAACACAGGGCTTCTATGTGGAATGGCCATCCACAAGTTTATATCTTTCTTAAACTTATTTACATTTTCAATCTTGGCATTTTTATATTAACTCCAAACCTGCAGTAGGTTAAGATAATATTTTCTCTTTCTCTCATGAAAAGATCAATGCAAATCCCCTGGGCCCCTGTCTTCCATGTAGTGATTCAGCAATCAAGGAAGTTCAAATTTGTGGCTTTACAATCTCAACATGAGGTCCTCTTGGTTGTTAGAGTAGAAGGGACAGCTGGCGGGATGTGCACTGGCTTTTCTATTTTGGCTAGGAAATGGCACACGTCACTCCTGCCCATAGCCCAGAACTAGTCATATGACTCTACTTAACTGCAAGAGAGCTAAAAAATATAGGGAAGCAGATGAAATGTTTGATGAGCAGCAGCCACTGTTATTTTCTGTTTAACCATTTTGCCTTCTGTTTTAAATAGCATTTCTTTTAAATTATCCTACATTGAGATCTGCTAAGTTTACAGTATATGCCTCATTTTTAGACTCTAGTGAATACTTATTCACCCTCTGTTCGTGACTTAATTTTGATCCTTTGTCCATGGAATTGCAAATATCTTCATATATACCATTGTACCTGGTCAAAAACTTGTTGACTAGAGTTTATAATATCTTCTATAAATCTTTCTTTACCTTCATGTATGTATATTTTTCTTGATATACAATGAGATGCATTCTGGGTTCAGCATAAGTGTGGTATTAAACAGAGTAAAATATGTTTGGTTTCTTTTCAATATCTTTTTTGATGACATTCAAAATTTTACTGGATATTCTATCTGAAACAGAACACTGGTGCCTCAAGTCTCAATCTACAATATTACAACCTCATTAGCCATTATCTTTTATGCAGAGTTGTGTAAAATTTCCCTAAACTATTGTACAAACCCACATTGGAATTCATGTTCCACTTTTCTACTTACTCAGCTAATCTTTTTGTTTGACCTTCAGAGAGCAGCCCTTGACAGCAATAACAGTAGGTTGGGGAGTATGTACATCATTGGAGTAAACGTTGGTGACAACGGATTGAGTGTTTCTGCAGTGGAGCTAATAATGGGCTGTACTCTAAATGGAACAAGCTTTGGTGGTCAGTTTTTTTTTTTCTTTTAATTTTCTTCATAGTAGTACTCAAATTATCATAATTAGGATTATTGAAAGGAAAGGAAAATAATTTATTTTTTAAATATTGAGTGCCTAGAACATATCTGAAGACTTCCTGAAAGCTATTTATTCTATTAGTTACTTGAAAGTAAACAGAGTTTCTTTATAGAAGGATAACTATAATTTGCAAATTGAAATTCAGTTTGCATTAAAATGGACCAACATAGGGGAACAAAAGGTAGACAGTAGTCAAATTGAGATACTTCCTTATCTAGAAATAGAAAATAATCTTGAATTTTTCTTTTGAAGAAAAAAAATTTAATAGATAGAAGTACAAAAAATTAAAGATGGCAGGGGGATAAGCTATTTGAAGCAACCCAAATCTGACCTGATAATTTCATTCATTCGACAAACACTGGTTAAACTACCTTTTCATGTCAAGCACCATGTCTTTATTTGGTATTTTGGCCAATTACAGATTGGAAAGGTATCGATTCTGTCCCAAAGCTGGCTGCTGACTACAAGAATAAGAAATTCGATCTGGATGCACTGGCGTCCCATACCCTTGCTTTTGACAAAGTTAATGAGGCATTTGACGTAATGTACCAAAGAAAAAGGTAAATTACCAAAGAGATGAGTGAGCAGTTTGAAAAACCTTTATGATGATTCTATTTTCATTTGATGTTGAAAACTAACCAGTGTGTCTTTTCTGACACTTTCCACATCATCAGAAGTACTCAATGTCCTTAAAAGATTAAATAGTGGCCATTTGCAAGAAAGAAAACTTCCTACTCTATTTCCATAATGTACATGGACATACACTGTTCCAACATAGAGTGGTGATATAAACTGACACATATTTTCCCCTTCACAAATTGTTAACTCAGTTGGGGCTGCTCCATAGCAAGAGAGGTTTCTAGAGTATAATGTCAGGTTCAATATAGTACAATATGGCCCTGAGTCTGGAATCACTGTGGTCTGCGACTGACACAGAATGCCCACTCCAGGCCCTTCATTATCAGACTCAGGCGAAAACCATGAAGATGTGAGTAGTGAGTGGCAGGTAACAGATACTTAAAGGGTTCCCCAACTGCCTCATTCTCTTGCTTTGTCATGGTTGTCTTACAAGTGATTCAAGTCTACAATTTTAGCTACATTGTGCTCTCTTGGCATAGACCCTGAGAAATGATTTATAAAAATGTCCCAATCAGGGGATCCCTGGTAATTGGGGAGTGGGTAAGACTAGGATCAATGATTTTGGTTAAAATAATCAACCACAGTGTTGATCAATAGAAGTAAAGGCCAAAACACCAGGAACAGTGTTACACAGAAGAGATGCAAAAAGGCAACAAAAAGAAGTGAAAGGGGGAAAGTACATAGTTAAATGACAGGACTTTGAAGCAGAGAACAAATGTTGCAAAAGAAGAAAATAGGTCCATGGTGTGAGGACCAAGGATTACTTCCTGGGTAAGAAATCTGAGAAAATATCTCTACTCATATGAACTCCCTAATTTGCAAAAGTGTTAACTGCAATGTAAAAAAAAGACGTTCAATAAAAAGAAAAGAACACTTAAGAAAATGGTAATAGGAACATACATATTGATAATTACCTTAAGTGTAAATGGATTAAATGCTCCCACCAAAAGACATAAAATGGCTGAATGGATACAAAAACAAGACCCATAAATATGCTGCCTACAAGAGACCCACTTCAGACCGAGAGACACATACAGACTGAAAGTGAGGGGATGGAAAAAGATATTCCATGCAAATGGGAATCAAAAGAAAGGTGGAGTAGCAATTCTCATATCAGACAAAATAGACTTTAAAATAATGACTATTACAAGAGAAAAAGAAGGACACTACATAATGATCAAGGGATCAATCCAAGAAGAAGATATAACAATCCTAAATATTTATGTACCCAACATATGAGCACCTCAATATATAAGGCAAATTCTAATAGCCATTAAAGGGGAAATTGACAGTAACACAATCATAGTAGGGGACTTTAACACCCCACTTTCACCAATGGACAAATCATGAAAATGAAAATAAATAAGGAAACACAAGCTTTAAATGATACATTAAACAAGATAGACTTAATTAATATTTATAGGACATTCCATCCAAAAAAAAAAACAGAATACACTTTCTCCTCAAGCGCTCAAGGAACAGTCTCCAGGATAGATCATATCTTGGGTCACACATCAAGCCTTGGTAAATTTAAGAAAATTGAAATCGTATCAAGTATCTTTTCAGACCACAACACTATGAGACTAGATATCAATTACAAGAAAAAATCTGTAAAAAATACAAACACATGGAGGCTAAACAATACACTACTTAATAACCAAGAGATCACTGAAGAAATCAAACAGAAAATCAAAAAATACCGAAAAACAAATGACAATGAAAACACAACGACCCAAAACCTATGGGATGCAACAAAAGCAGTTCTAACAGGCAAGTTTATAGCAATACAATCCTACCTCAAGAAACAAGAAACATCTCAAATAAACAACCTAACCTTACACCTAAAGCAATCAGAGAAAGAAGAACAAAAAAACCCCAAGTTGGCAGAAGGAAAGAAATCATAAAGATCAGATCAGAAGTAAATGAAAAAGAAATGCAGGAAACGATTGCAAAGGTCAATAAAAGTAAAAGCTGGTTCTTCGAGAAGATAAACAAAATTGATAAACCATTAGCCAGACTCATCAAGAAAAAAAGGAAAAGACTCAAAACAATAGAATTAGAAATGAAAAAGGAGAAGTAACAAGTGACACTGCAGAAATACAAAGGATCGTGAGAGATTACTACAAGCAACTCTATGCCAATAAAATGGACAACCTGGAAGAAATGGACAAATTTTTAGAAAAGCACAACCTTCTGAGACTGAACCAGGAAGAAATAGAAAATATGAACAGACCATTCACAAGCACTGAAATTGAGACTGTAATTAAAAATCTTCCAACAAACAAAAGCCCAGGAAGAGATGGCTTCACAGGCGAATTCCAACAAACATTTAGAGAAGAGCTAACACCTATCCTTCTCAAACTCTTCCAAAATACAGCAGAGAGAGAAACACTCCCAATCTCATTCTACGAGCCCACCATCACTCTGATACCAAAACCAAAGATGTCACAAAAGAAGAAAACTACAGACCAGTATCACTGATGAACATAGAGGCAAAAATCCTCAACAAAATACTAGCAAACAGAATCCAACAGCACATTAAGAGGATCATGCACCATGATCAAGTGGGGTTTATCCCAGGAATGCAAGGATTCTTCAATATACGCAAATCAATCAATGTTATACACCATATTAACAAATGGAAGGAAAAAAACCATATGATCACCTCAATGGATTCAGAAAAAGTTTTTGACAAAATTCAACACCCATTTATGATAAAAACCCTCCAGAAAGTAGGCATAGAGGGAACTTACCTCAACATAATAAAGGCCATATATGACAAACCCACAGCCAACATCATTCTCAATGGTGAAAAACTGAAAGCATTTCCACTAAGATCAGGAACAAGACAAGGTTGTCCACTCTCACCACTATTACTGAACATAGTTTTAGAAGTTTTAGCCACAGCAATCAGAGAAGAAAAAGAAATAAAAGGAATCCAAATCGGAAAAGAAGTAAAGCTGTCACTGTTTGAAGTTAACATGATACTATACATAGAGAATCCTGAAGATGCTACCAGAAAACTACTAGAGCTAATCAATGAATTTGGTAAAGGAGCAAGATACAATATTAACGCACAGAAATCTCTTGCATTCCTATACACTAATGATGAAATATCTGAAAGAGAAATTAAGGAAACACTCCCATGCACCACTGCAACAAAAAGAATAAAATACCTAGGAATAAACCTACCTAACAAGACAAAAGACCTGTATGCAGAAAACTATAAGACACTGATGAAAGAAATTAAAGATGATACAAACAGATGGAGAGATATACCATGTTCTTGGATTGGAAGAATCAACCTTGTGAAAATGACTATACTACCCAAAGCAATCTATAGATTCAATGCAATCCCTATCAAACTACCAATGGCATTTTTCACAGAACTAGAACAAAAAATTTCACAATTTGTATGGAAACACAAAAGACCAGGAATAGACAAAGCAATATTTAGAAGGAAAAATGGAGCTGGAGAAAGCAGGCTCCCTGACTTCAGACTATACTACAAAGCTATAGTAATCAAGACAGTATGGTACTGACACAAAAACAGAAATATAGATCAATGGAACAGGATAGAAAGCCCAGAGATAAACCCACGCACATATGGTCACCTAATTTATGACAAGGTAGGCAAGAACATACAATGGAGAAAAGATAGCCTCTTCCATAAGTGGTGCTGGGACAACTGGACAGCTACATGTAAAAGAATGAAATTAGAACACTCCCTAACACCATACACAAATATAAACTCAAAATGGATTAAAGACCTAAATGTAAGGCCAGACACTATAAAACTCTTAGAGGAAAACATAGGCAGAACACTCTATGACATAAATCACAGCAAGGTCCTTTTTGACCCACCTCCTAGAGTAATGGAAATAAACCCAAAAATAAACAAATGGGACCTCTTGAAACTTAAAAGCTTTTTCACAGCAAAGGAAACCATAAACAAGACGAAAAGACAACCCTCAGAATGGGAGAAAATATTTGCAAATGAAGCAACTGACAAAGGATTAATCTCCAAAATTTACAAGCAGCTCATGCAGCTCAATATCAAAAAAAACCCCAAACAACCCAATCCAAAAATTTAGGTCCAGAAGACCTAAATAGACATTTCTCCAAAGAAGATATACAGATTGCCAACAAACACATGAAAGAATGCTCAACATCATTAATCATTAGAGAAATGCAAATCAAAACTACAATGAGGTATCATCTCACACCAGTCAGAATGGCCATCAAAAAATCTACAGACGGGCTTCCCTGGTGGCGCAGTGGTTGAGAGTCCACCTGCTGATGCAAGGGACATGGGTTCGTGCCCCGGTCCGGGAAGTTCCCACATGCCGCAGAACGGCTGGGCCCGTGAGCCATGGCCGCTGAGCCTGCGTGTCCAGAGCCTGTGCTCTGCAACAGGAGAGGCCACAATACTGAGAGGCCCGCATACCACCAAAAAAAAAAATATATATATATATATGTATATATATACACACACAAACAATAAATCCTGGAGAGAATGTGGAGAAAAGGGAACCCTCCTGCACTGTTGGTGGGAATGTAAATTGATACAGCCACTATGGAGAACAGTATAGAGGTTCCTTAAAAAACTAAAAATAGAACTACCATATGACCCAGCAATTCCACTACATATATATATATATATATATATATATATATATTCCACTACATATATACAATGGAGTACTACTTAGCCATAAAAAAGAATGAAATAATGCCATTTGCAGCAACATGGATGGACTTCGAGATTTTCATATTAAGTGAAGTAAGTCAGAAAGAGAAAGACAAATACCATATGATATCACTCATGTGTGGAATCTAAAATATGACACAAATGAACTTATTTATGAAACAGAAACACAGACACAGAAAACAAACTTATGGTTACCAAAGGAGAAAGGGTGTGGGGAAGAGACAAAGTAGCAGTTTGAAACAGCAGATACAAACTACTATATGTAAAATAATCAACAAGGACCTACTGTATAGCACAGGGAACTATATTCAATACCCTGTAATAAACCATAATGGAAAAGAATACAAAAAAAAATATGTATATATATGTATAACTGAATCACTTTGCTGTATACCAGAAGCTAACACAACATTGTAAATCAACTATACTTCAATTTTTATTTTTATTTATTTATTTATTTAGGCCATGCCACACAGCTTGCAGGATCTTAGTTCCCCAACCAGGGATGGAACCCTTGTCCCCTGAAGTGGAAGCACAGAGTCCTAACCACTGGACCGCCAGGGAATTCCCTATACTTCAATTTTTTTAAAAGAAAACAAGTGGGGAGCAGAGAAAAGACCCTTTCCTTCCCACCTTTGGATACTGTCATGTAAGGACATGACAGTCTGGGAACCCTTGTCCCCTGAAGTGGAAGCACAGAGTCCTAACCACTGGACCGCCAGGGAATTCCCTATACTTCAATTTTTTTTAAAGAAAAAAAGTGGGGAGCAGAGAAAAGACCCTTTCCTTCCCACCTTTGGATACTGTCATGTAAGGACATGACAGTCTGGAGCTGCAGCAGCCATCTTGCAACCATGATGGGAAAGACGAGACTGGCAGAGAAGTTGAACTAGAGCCTTGACATCACTGAGCAGCAGAATTTACCATTCTCTTTCATTAAAATGTCCAGCACTTTCAGAAGCAACCATCTACCCGCCACAGGCTTTGAATGACTCATGTACTTTAACACTCTTCTACAGCAAAAATCTTGTGGTCCCTAAGGCTTTGCCTTTAATACTTTCTTACTTATTTCCAGTAAATCAGAGTTGATTTTCTATTAACTGTTCCACCCCTGCATACCTAGAGATAATCTACTCCTTAAAATCAACTGGATTTTCACTGCTTTCAGCCTCAACAGGTCAGATAATTAATCCCAGACTGACCCATTTCCCTGATGGTCTGTTTTCTTGCAAAAGTCCTGATACTGCTTTTGACTGACTTCATTGCAAGTCACAGGAATCAATTCTGGCTAATTTATAATGATAAGGAATTTACTGCTGGGCAAGTCCTAGAACTATCTAGAGGACTAGAAAACACTTTCAGAGATTTATAGCTTGAAATTATGTCCAAACCCAGGCAGCAGAACTTATCTGGTCACCATTTTTCTTGACCTCAGGTTCAAGATGCCGCAGACTGAACCATCAATTCCACCCCTGGACAGAGGACACCGCCACTGGCTTGACTGCCATTACTGCTACAGGAAATTAAGTCCACAGTAGAGAAGGAGTGAGGGACTTACTTCTTCTCCCTTCTGTGTTCCATCTCCTCCCACTTCTTGCTAGCTACTGCTTCAAGCCCCCTCAATTGTCCAGCCTGGAAAAGAGGAGAAATTTAGAGGAAAAGACTACATTTTATACAACCAATACTGTTGCAATCTGATCTTGGTGTCCTTTGGGTGCAGCATCTTTTAGATACAGAATTCCTTCTTGAGTGGGGAATTTCTGTGGGTTTCACAAAGAATCCTCTGACCCAGTAGGGATCTCCTACCTGCAACTCCTTTATAGGGATGATTCTTTCTACAACTGGACAACTAAGACGCTGCCTTCAACCCTTTGCTTCCACAAGGGTCACCTTACCTCTCCAGATGGATTTCTGTGATGAAGTTCCTTTTAAAATAATCTACAATTGTATCCCTTTGCAGTTTCCACCTTTGGTCCGTGGGAAACACACTTGTGTCCATGTCCCCACTAAACTCTGCTCTACTTCATTCTGCCACCAGCCTTAAATTTTTTTAATTTATTTCAGGTAACAGACCTTGCATCTTCCACGTTTCAGAGAAAATACTTCAAGCTTTTTGAGTGTTTTTCTTCTCTTGGCTTCAGATGAGGGGGAAGTGCTCCCAACATACTTACCAGGAAGTAGGAGGGGCATATACAGCACACTGACAACTCTCTCCAAAGAAATTCTCCCTCCAAACCATTTCTGCCCTTCCCCATGGATTCTTTGCCCTCCCTTATATAGCTGAGAGATAGGAGATGAGCTAATGCTGACAGAAGATGTCTCTTAGCATGTCCTACATAAGGTACTCTAGTACCTTGCTTTAGAATGTGAGGGTAATTTTGGCACCTATATTGCTTGGCCTTGGAGTTTTTAGCCAAAACTGAGACAAAATGAAAAGTTCCATTTTAACTTCCTGTTACATTTAATCATGAAACTATCCCTTACAGGCATACCTCAGAGATATTGCAGGTTTGGTTCCAGACCACTGCAATAAAGTGAATGTGGCAATAAAGTGAGTTACATGAGGTTTTTTTTTTTTTGGTTTCCCAGTGCATATAAAAGTTATGTTTATACTACACTGTAGTCTATTAAGTGTACAATAGCATTATGTCTTAAAAAAAGTACATACCTAACTTTATCACTAAAAAATGCTAACCATCAACTGACAACACAAGGTTGCCACAAACCTTCAATTTTTAAAAATTCAATATCTGTGAAATGCAATAAAGTGAAGCACAATAAAATGAGGTATGCCTGTACTTCTCCAGCCTGTCAGGTTTTCCAGAGTCTCCATAGTTCCAATCAGGAAAAGATATGTTCAGGTTACTTACAATAATGGATAACTTATAATACATTACCTACAAAAAAACATAAGGAAAATTTACTTCTTTGGGATCGTAGTACCACCCAAGGAGTCTCTGACCCCCTAATTCTGTGATATGTGTTCGTCTTGAAAAATAACAGGAAAAACTGCACAACACAATTCAGATTTGCAGCTGCAAACTAGGTGTCCATCTACTTTGTATGCTATGTGTATGTGCGCTTTCCCAAGTGAAAGGATTTGATGGGTAGATTTCGAGCCTCAGTATTTAATAGAATTAGTACCAACCACTTCTGGCTCCCTTGTGTTTAACCCATCTGTGGCAGTTCAGTTTCCTGTTCCAATTCAGAGGGGCCATAGCAAGGGCTATCTCTACCTCTCTAATGGAATATGTACCCAAGCAATGTCAACTGAAGCTGGTAAAACAAAAAACAAAAAAAGTTCCCCTCAAAATGTAGCAGACATTTATGGCTTCATGAACTCTTCCTTCAATGCATTCAATACTTATCTTTATTTCTTGTGAGCTCTATGAAATATGCTTCAACTTTTTGAAGTCTGTTTGACTATCTCTAGTGTACACTTACTTGCATGTTACAAAGTCTAAAATGACAGGTCATTTTCACCTAATAAGCCCTTCAGTTCAAAATGAGCTGAATTAAAAATAAATTTAAATATAAATGTTTCAGACATTAGATGAAATTCCTAAAAATCTTACATGTTCTGGTATAATAGTATAAGTCATAATTCTAGTTATTACTTTAAAATGCATATCTCAGAAATAAAAATAAAATAAAATTTAAAAATAAGCTGAATTATCTTAAGAGTTAGAATTAAGTACAAGTTAACAGTATCATTCATTGTTTCCTCTCTTCTATTCAATGAAATGGAGAGCACAGTAGGTCAAGAATTTAACAAAGGGCCTGCTTCCAAATGCTGCCAGGAGGTTGAGATTCCTCAATACTTCTATATTTTGCTGCTATACCCATTTTGTGATCTGTATCTGGAAAGATCACCTGTATCTCCTACCTGCTCAGGCTATTTCTAATTTAGTCCACACTAGCAAATTCTCTAATGAGACTGAGGGCCTCTGATTTCACCTTGTATCAATTTTGTCTTCTCATAGAAAGTAGATGAGACTTAAACATCTACTTGTAATTCCTGTCTATTATTTTTGTTGTTTTTTTTTTTTTTTGCGGTACACAGGCCTCTCACTGCTGTGGCCTCTCCCGTCGCGGAGCACAGGCTCCAGACACGCAGGCTCAGCAGCCACGGCTCACGGGCCCAGCCGCTCCGCAGCATGTGGGATCTTCCCAGACCAGGGCACGAACCTGTGTCCCCTCCATCGGCAGGTGGACTCTCAACCACTGCGCCACCAGGGAAGCCCTGTTATTTTTTAATACACTTTATTTTTTAGAACAGTTTTAGGTTCACAGCAAAACTGAGTAGAAATACAGAGTTCCCACAGATACAGAGTACCTCCTCCTCCCTACCGCACACACACAACCTCTCCCACTATCAACGTTCCCCACAATACTGGTACATTTGCTACACTGATGAACTACTTTGACACACCATTATCACCCAAACTCCTATGTTAAGGTTCACTCTTGGTGTTGTTCATTCCACAGGTTTCAGCAAATGTATAATGATATATATCTACCGTGTAGTATCATAACAGAATAGTTTCATTGCCTTAAAAATGTTCTCTGTTCCACCTATTCAGCCCTCCCTCCCCACTAACCCCTGGCAATCACTGATTTTTCTACTGTCTCCATAGGTTTCTTTTCCAGAATGTTAAATGTATAGTTGGAATCACACAGTATGTAGCCTTTTCGAATTGGCTTCTTTCACTTAGTAATATGCATCTAAGATTCCTCCATGTCTTTTCAGGGTTTAATAGCTCATTCCTTATTAGTGCTCAATAATATTACATGGTCTAGCTGAACCACAGTTTATCCATTCACCTACTGAAGGATATCTTAGTTGCTTCCAAGTTTTGGCAATTATGAGTAAAGCTGCTATAAAACTTGTGTGGACATGAGTTTTCAACTTTTGGGTAAATACCACGGAACAGGATTGCTAGATCACATGGTAAGAATATGTTTAGTTTTGTAGGAAATCACCAAACTGTCTTCCACAGTGGCTGTATCATTACGCATTCCCGCCAACAATGAATAAGAATACCTGTTGCATTTGGTGATGTCAGTGTTTTGGATTTTGGCCATTCTAACAGGTGTGTAGTAGTACCTTATTGTTTTAATTTGCAATTCCCAAATGACACATGATGTTGAATACCTTTTCATATGCTTAGCTGCCGTATGCTTCTTTAATGAGCAATATGTTCAGACCTTTCACCCCATTTTTAATTGGGTTTTTTGTTTTCTTATGGTTATTTGTATATTTTGAAAATGGCCCTTGATCAGATATGCTTTGTTAATATTTTATCCAAATCTGTGGCTTCCCCTATTCTCTTGACAGTGTCTTTCACAGAATAGAAATGTTGTTTTATATTAATGAAGTCCAGCTTATCAATTATTCCTTTTATGGATCATGCCTTTGGTATTGTATTTTAAGAGTCATCACCATACCAAAGGTCATCTAGATTTTCTCCTATGTTATCTTCTAGGAGTTTTATAGTTTTGCATTTTACATTCAGGTCTATGATCCATTATGACTTAATTTTTGTGAGGTCTGTGTCTAGATTCATTTTTCTGCATGTGAATGTCCGGTTGTTACAGTACCATTTTTGAAAAGACTGTATTTTCTCCATTGTATTTTCTTTGCTATGTTGTCAAAGATCATTGACTTTATTTATGTGGGTCTACGCCTGGGCTCTCTATTCTGTTTCACTGATGTGTCTATTCTTTTGCCAATACCACACTGTCTTGATTATTATAGCTTTATAGTAAGTCTTGAGGTTGGGGGGTGGCAGTCCTCCAACTTTCCTCTTTTCCTTCAATATTGAGTTGATTAATCTGGGTCTTTTGCCTCTCCGTACAAACTTTAGAGTCAGTTTGTCAATAACCACAAAAATATCTTGCTGGGATTTTGATTGGAATTGGGTTGAATCTACAGATCAAGATGGGGAGAAATGACATCTTGACAATATCAAGTCTTCCTAACCAGGGACTTCCCTGGCAGTCCAGCGGTTAAGACTCCGTGCTCCCAACGCAGGGGGCCTAGGTTCAATCCCTGGTTAGGGAACTAGATCCTGCACACCACAACAAAGATCCTGTGTGAAGCTACTAAAGACCCGGCACATCCAAATAAATAAATAAGTCTTCCTATCCATGATCTGGACTATTTCTCCATTTATTTTGTTCCTGTTTGGTTTCTTTCATCAGTTTTGCAGTTTTTCTTCATAGATCTGGTACATATTTTGTTAAATTTATATCTAAGTATTTCATTTTTCCCATGCTAATGTAAATTGTATTGTTTTTAATTTCAAGTTCCACTTGTTCATTGCTGGTATATAGGAAAGCAACTGACTTTTGTATACCACCTTGTATCCTTCAACCTTGCTATAGTCGCTTATTAGTTCCACAAGTTTTTTGTGGATTCTTAGACAGTCATGTCATCTGTGAACAAAGACAGCTTTATTTCTTCCTTGCCAATCAGTATATCTTTTATTTTCTGTTCTTGTCTTATTGTGTTAGCTAGGACTTCCACTATGATACTGAGAGGGAGTGGTGAGGGGGGATAGCCTTGCCTTGTGCCTGATTTTAGTGGGAAAGCTTCTAAATACTTTCTTATCATTAAGTACATTGTTAGCTGTAGATTTGTTGTAGATGTTCTTTGTCAAGTTGAGAACTTTCCCCCCATTCCTAGTTTCCTTAGAGTTGTCATCATGAATGGGTGTCAGATTTTGTCAAATGTTTTTTCTGCATCTATTAATATGATTGTGCGATTTTTCTTCTTTAGCCTGTTAATGAAATGAATTACATTAGTTGATTCTCAAATGTTGAAACAGGCTGCATACCTGAGATAAATCCCTTGGTTGTGCCATATAACTCTTTTTATTAATTACTGGATTCAATCTGATAATATTTTGCTGAGAATTTTTACATTTTTACCCCTTTATCATTATGTAATGCCTCTCTTTATACCTCATAATATTTCTTGCTTTGAATCTGCTGTCTGAAATTAATACAGCTACTCTAGCTTTCTTTGGAGTAGTGTTAGCATGTTGTATCTTTCTCCATCTTTTTACTTTTAACCTATATGTGTCTTTATATTTAAAGTTGGTTTTTTGTATATAAAATATATTTGGGACTAGTTTTTTGATTCATACTGACAGTCTCTATCTTTTAATTGGTGCATCTAGACTATTGACATTTAAAGTGATTACTGATATAGGTGGATTACTATCTATCATATTTGTTACTGTTTCCTATTCGTTGTCCTTCTTCTTTGTTACCGTTTTTGTCTTCTCCTTTTCTACCTTCTCTGGTGTTAATGCAGTATATTACATGATTCCATGTTTCCTTCTTTCTCAGCATATCAGCTATACTTCTTTATTTATTTACATCTTTATTGGAGTATAATTGCTTTACAATGGTGTGTTAGTTTCTGCTTTATAACAAAGTGAATCAGTTATACATATACATATGTTCCCATATACTTCTTTAAAAAAATTTAGGGGGCTTCCCTGGTGGCGCAGTGGTTGAGAGTCCACCTGCCGATGCAGGGGACATGGGTTCATGCCCCGGCCCGGGAAGATCCCACATGCAGCGGAGCGGCTGGGCTCGTGAGCCATGGCCGCTGAGCCTGACGTCCGGAGCCTGTGCTCCGCAACGGGAGAGGCCACAACAGTGAGAGGCCCGCATACCGAAAAAAAAAAAATTTAGTGGTTGCCCTAGAGTTTGCAATACATATTTACAGCTAATCCAAGTTCACCTTCAAATAGCAATATTGGATTCTTTGGTAGTACTAATACTTTACAATAACAAAATAATCCTAATTCCGCCCTCTAATCCCTTGTATCATTGCTGTCATCCACTTCAATTATACATAACTATAATCATCAAATGTTCTTGCTGTTATTACTTTTTTTAATGAGAAGATGGAATTGGAGCTAGGTTATTTTCAACTATTTATTTATTCGGCTGCGTTGGGTCTTAGTTGCGGCATGCAGGATCTTTTGTTGCGGCATGCAGGATCTTGCATTGCGGCATGCAGGCTCTTCATTGCGGTGAACGGGCTTCTTTCTAGTTGTGGCGCATGGGCTCCAGAGTGTGGGGGCTCAGTAGCTGCAGCGCACAGGCTCTCCAGTTGTGACATGTGGGCTCAGTAGTTGAGGCTCACAGGCTCTCTAGTTGTGGCACACGGGCTTAGCTGCCCTGCAGCATGTGGGATCTTAGTTCCCTGTCCAGGGATCGAACCCGTGTCCCCTGCATTGGAAGGCAGATTCTTAACCACTGGACCACCAGGGAAGTCCCACTATTATTATTTTGAACAAACTGTTATCTGTTAAATCAATAAAGAAAAATAAAAGTTTTTATTCTACCTTCACTTATTCATTCCCTATTGCCCTTCCTTTCTCTATTTGGATCTGAATTTCTGACCTGACTCACTTTCCTTCTCTCTGAAGAACTTCTTTTAACACTTCTTGTAAGACAGGTCTTCTGGCAACAAATTTCCTCAATGGTTCTCTGTCTAAGAAAGTCTTTATCTCTCCTTCACTTTTAAAGGATAAAGTCACAGGACACAGAATTCTAGATTGGAAGGTTTTTTCCCTCAACACTTACATACTTCACTTCACTATGTTTTTGCATAGGTGATTTCTGAGGAGAAACTGGTTGTAATTCTTATCTTTGCTCCTCTTTTGGTAAGGTGCTTTTTTCCCTCTGGCTTCTTTCAAGACTTTTTCATCTTTGATATTCTGTCATTTGAATATGTTATGCCTAGGTGTAGTTTTTTCGTTTGTTTATTTTTGTTTTGTTTTTTGGCATTAGCCTCCTTGGTGTTCTCTGAGCTTCTTTTATCTGTGGTTCAGTGTCTGACATTAACTTGAAGAAATTCTCAATCATTATTGCTTAAATATTGCTCCTGTTTCTTTCTCTTCCTTCTTCTGGCATTCTCATTATGTATATGTTATGCCTTTTGTAGTTACCCCATAGCTCCTAGATATTCTTTTCCATTTATTTCAGTTTTTTTTTTCTGTTTGCTTTTCAGTTTAGTAAGTTTCTACTGACATATCTTCAACCTCATAGATCTTTTCCTCAGCTATGTACAATCTACAAATAAACCCACTGGCACTTCCCTGGTGGCTCAGTGGTTAAGAATCCGCCTGCCAATGTACGGGACATGGGTTCGATCCCTCGTCTGGGAAGATGCCACATGCTGCGGAGCAACTAAGCCCTTGCACCACAACTACTGAGCCTGCACTCTAGAGCCCACGAGCCACAACTACTGAACCCACATGCCACAACTGCTGAAGCCTGTGTGCCTAGAGCCCGTGCTCCGCAAGAGAAGCCACTGCAATGAGAAGCCCATGCACTGGAATGAAGAGTAGCCCCCGCTCGCCTCAACTAGGGAAAAGCCTGTGTGCAGCAACAAAGACCCAATGCAGCCAAAATAAATAAATAAATAATATATATATTTTTTTCTAACAAAGGGCTTCCCTGGTGGTGCAGTGGTTGAGAGTCCGCCTGCCGATGCAGGGGACATGGGTTCATGCCCCGGTCCGGGAAGATCCCACATGCCGCCGAGTGGCTGGGCCCGTGAGCCATGGCCGCTGAGCCTGCGCGTCCAGAGCCTGTGCTCCGCAACGGGAGAGGCCACAACAGTGAGAGGCCCGCATACCGCAAAAAAAAAAAAAAAAAAGCCCACCAAAGGCATTCTTCATTTCCATTTCAGTGATTTTAATTTCTAGCATTTCTTTTTGTTTCTTTCTTAGAATTTCCATCTTTCTGCTTACATTATCCATCTGTTCTTGCATATTGTCTATTTTTTCCATTAGCACTCTCAGCATATTAATCATAGTTATTTTAAATTCCTGATAATGTCAACATCACTGCAATATCAAAGTCTGGTTCTAATGCTTGCTCTGTCTCTTCAAACTGTGTTTTTTGCCTTTTAGTATGCCTTGTTATTTTTTGTTGAAAGGCACATATGATATACTTATTGGGTAAAAAGGTGGTAAGTAGGCCTTTAGTCATGTAATGGTAAGGTGTAGGAGAAGGGGAAGGTTTCTGTAGTCTGTTGATTAGATCTGGGTCCTTCAGTGATACACACAAAGACAGAAAAAAGAGTACCTTTAAGGAAAAAGGATGACAGGATGAGTCGGGGACAAGTTGAGTCTGAGATAATTGTGAGATATCCTAATGGAGGCTGAGGTCTAGAAGGCAGTTGTGTGCCCAAGTCTGGAGTTTACTGGGAGCCATCCTGATTCATAATCTAGAAGTGGTCCTTATATAAATAGAAGTTAAAAGCCATGGTGTAGATGAGTGGGTGGAGTGAAAGGAAAGGCTTCGGACAAACTTTTTGGGAGCACTAACCCTTAAGGTATATACTGAGGGAAAGGAGCCATTAAAAAGACTGAGCAGCAAGGAAGAAGAGTGGTCTGTTCAGTAGAGCCATTTTAATAAAATTCAGCATCCATAACAGAGTTTAAGAGTAAACTGGCAAATACTTCATCCTCCCTCTCTCTACACTCTGGTCCACTCTTAAAACACATCAAATGCATCCATGTTTCAGAGATTTTTCCCTGCCCGCTTCTCCTCCTCGCAAAGTTCTCTCCCCATGTCCTATCGACCACCATCAGAAATCCTACTCACCCTTCAGCAGCAGCTGGCATAGGAGCCTGGTGTAAAATGAAGGATGTTGCCCACCATCCAATTCTGCAAGGATTGAGTCACTGGCCACTGCAGTCGCTGACCTACAGTGCATCCTGAAAGGAATTCAGGGTGAAGATCAGGAAAGTGGCACTCCGTGCTCTGGGAAAACAGGAGAAACAGGCCCTTAGATAGTGAGAAATATTTCAAGAGAAACTTTTTTATGAACCTGGATTCTCACACCTTTCCATGCACGAAAATCATTCACTTAAGATACCTGTTCCTCGGGACTAGCAATAACCTTCTAGGAGATAACACGCTGGATTACATGGACCTCCCTCCTCCAAATCACATATCTATTGGCCTCCCAAGACAACTCTTGTGAGCTATCTGAGGGGCTGTCTCCCACGCCACAGTCCCCAGCAGGACACTGAATAAACTCACCGGTCGTCCCTTGCGCGTTTTTTTTCAAGTTGACGCTGGGAAGTGTCCTGAAGGCGCTTCCGTTTGGGGCGTGCCCTTTATTCTTCTTCAAACAGCTCAGCTGATGGAGACTCCCTCGAACAGCTGCATCTTACTCGCCTTGCGCTCTCAAGACGTGCCCACAAAGTGTGTAGAAGGAGCACAAAGACGGTGCAGTCCTCTCATGGCTTCTCACATGCTTCCAGAGAATTTAATTCCTGGCTTCTCACCTTCCACCACTCTCCTTTGTAAGCTTTATCGACGCTGCCTGGGCTACAGTCACACGGGGAAACCCTTTCCTGACAGATATAGTGCAGGGTGCCTGTCACGTGGCTCACGAAGCTGCCGCCACCAACCAGCCTCCTTGACACCCCTCCAGCTCCCCGCGAGACCACCTGGGCCTCCGCAGGCGCGTTGGCCGGGCCGCACCCCAGGCCCCGCCCCTCACGGCCCGGCCCCCGCAAACCCCGCCTCCACGCTCTCCCTGGCGCAGGCGGGACCGCGCCGGACGCACGCCCCACCCACATCCTCGATCTTTCGTTGCGGTGGGGACTTTCCCGAGTCCTCGCTTCGCGCCGACCGGAATCCGAGAAGATGGCGAGCCAGGTATTGTCAGCTGCTACGCTGGCTGAGTCCAGAAAAGGAAGCGAGGGAGGGAAACTATGGAGAAGAACCGGGCCCCTGGCCGGGTGGGGGGGGCGGGGGGACCGGGGTGGGGGGAGTCAGGAGGTGAGGGGGAGACGCGCGGGGCCTGGCCCTGAGACGGCCTCCGGCTGCCGGAGCTGAAACGGGGCTTCGGGCGAGCGGTTCAGCAAGAAGGGAGGGAGGAAGCTTTGTTTCGGCTCCGTTCGTGGGAGGGTTTTTGCTGCTGCCTTCTGGGACAGCCGAAGCGGGGTGGAGGCGGGGAGAACCGGAGAGTGGAGGTGAGGGGGGAGTCGGTCTCTAGCCTGGTGTTCTGGGGGTGGCTTAGGGGCCGCCACGCCTTGCGTACACAAAAATAAGTAACTTGCCCGGGGCCATACTTTTCGGTGGCAAAGCTGCAGCCAGAGCCCGTGCTCCTAACCCCTACGTTGCCTGTTTTTCACGATGGTAGTTCATAATTGAGCTATTACTGTGCCACCAAGGAATGTTTTTTTTTTTTTTTTTTTTTTTGCGGTACGCGGGCCTCTCACTGCTGTGGCCTCTCCCGCCGCGGAGCACAGGCTCCGGACGCGCAGGCCCAGCGGCCATGGCTCATGGGCCCAGCCGCTCCACGGCACGCGGGATCCTCCCAGACCGGGGCACGAACCCGCGCCCCCCGCATCGGCAGGCGGACCCTCAACCACTGCGCCACCAGGGAAGCCCCAGGAATGTATTTTTGGAAGGCTCCTAAGGGCCCTTTCGGTAACGTTTTGGAGCACTTGGGCACCAGAGCTTTTTTTTTTTCCTCCTTTAATCCTCACGTAACAGCTATGCAAGGTAGTAGCCCATTTTACAGACCAAAAACTTGAGGGTTAGTGGTTTGTCGTGCTTAGTGATAACAGTAAACATAGTGAGCCGGGGTTCCGAACCCTGTGCAACAGACTATTATTGCAAGTTCTTGAAATACGCATTAGACAATAAACAAAGGCGGAAATATATGAGTAATATGATTAATCCGTCTAAAGTTGCTGATTGTTTTAATGCTTTGCAAACAGATTTTCTAAAAAGATTTGGACTTGAATAGAAATGGTAAATTCTAAACGATCTTTCAGATTTAACAAGTTGGCAGGTTTTTTTCCTTATTACCAAGTGCCTTCAGCAGAGAATGTGAAAAATTATAATTCCTGTGATAGTTCAGATGTTGAAGTAGAGCAGTTGCGTGTGGATTTAGTGTGGGGCTTTGTTTTGTTTAGAATTGTCATTGACAGGAAAAGGTTAAACTTTCACATATGCTTTAAAAGGGTGGAGAAGGGACTTAAAGCTTAGATTATGGATGATTTATTCTTGTTGCTTCAGATCTCCAGAATATGTGACTTCATTGTTAGTATTCTGAATTTTACCTTTGGCGTTTTGTTTTGAAATTTATGGTACATTGAGGTGAAAAAAGATTCTAATGCAGTGTATGAATTTTTTTTACCAGATTGATTGATCAGATTTAATATTTACATTTTAATTTTAAAAGTGATCATTTCCAGCCTCGCCAATTAACACAAGCCACTCATCCTTCTACATAGTTCAGTTCTTTTTCTCTACTCTTTGTTCTCTTGCTACTAATAACTACCACCTTATTTCTGCAAAGCTACACTGTATCAAGGACTGTATAAGGGGCTTCATATTCACCATTCAGTCACTCTATATGTAGATATTTTATCTTTATGTAACTAACTCTTCCTCATCTTTCCGCATCCCAGTTAAAAGTGACGCTTTCCCAAACCCACCAACCAAAGTTACACTCTTTCTCCACGTTTTGCATTCTGTAGCACTTTGTGCCTGTCCCTTTAAATCACACTTTTTGTAATCGTTAGCTTTCGAGTCTGTCTCCTATAAACCCAGTGCAATCTTTATTCTGTGAACATGTTTCATAAGCATTATGTGAACAAGTCAAAACCTTCCTTATTACACTTCATTCTCTGGTAAAGGAGGAGTGTACTGACTAGACTCTGAAGTAGCACTATACTATAGAAATACAGTATGAGTCACATATATAATTTTAAGTTTTCTGTTAGCCACATTAAAACGGTATTAAATTGGATTAAAACTTAACCCAATGTAGTCAAAATACTATCGCAACATGTAATCAATATTTTTTTAATATTATTGAAATATTTTAATTTTTTTATACTAACTCTTCAAAATCTGGGTATATTTTCTACTTATAGTTTATCTCAGTTCAGACTGGCCATTTTTCAAGCACTCAAAAGCCACACGTGGCAAGTGGCTACTGTGTTGGATAGCACAGTTGAAAGGGATAGATGTAGGGTTTTTTTAATTCCCCCATTCTGATACTTTTCCTTACGCTCCTTCCCACCGTGCAGTTTTGCACTAAACCAGTGTTACTTAAACCAGCCTGAGCAAAAGAATTTCGTAGGGCACATCTTAAGCATTCAGATTCCTTGGACCCTGTACCAGACTAGAATCAGATTTTCTTGGAACCTGTATTGTTAACCAGCTCCTGTTTATGCATTGTAGAGGGTCATTAAATATTTGATGAGTGAAACTTTATTTTTTTTATGGTGGGGGGCATGTGGTTTGCAGGGATCTTAGTTTCCCCGGAACAGGGATTGAAAGTGGGCCCCAGCAGTGAAAGCGCCAAGTCCTAACCACGGGACTGCCAGGGAATTCCTGAATTAAACGTCTTCATGTGGTCATCTCGATTAAATCTTTTTAATGAATATCACTTATACGAAGTATAAACACGTGCCAGACAGTTCTCCATATCACTTAGAGTTATATGTGTCTTTGTGAATTTGTGATATACTTTCTAAGATTAGCATTCACCAGCATCTAAATTAACTAATAAGTAGTTTGTTACTAGTTCAGGAGGATAAACATCTTGCTCTGTTTTCCCCATTTCAGGTTATCAAATGTAAGGCTGCGGTTGCCTGGGAGGCTAGAAAGCCTCTCTCCATAGAGGAGATAGAGGTGGCACCCCCAAAGGCTCATGAAGTTCGAATTAAGGTAATGAAACATCCACGGTACTGGGAGAAAAAGGCTTACAATTAGGTCTCTGGATAGATGAGTCCTCTGAGGTCTGCAGAGGAGAAATCCCAAAGGACAGTGTCAAGGAGAAGGTATTGAAAGTCATCCAACCTTGGAATCACAGCCTCTTATTTTATCCCTCTCACCTTTGCAGCAGTCTTCTCCCATCTTTTTAGCTTTGGTGTTGTGCTGAGCAGCCTTCTCCATGGATCACTGGATTACTGCAATTTATCTTCTGTAGTCTGGGTTTAAGGTGGCTTGGTAGGATGCTCCCCTTTCTGCTGATCCCATAAGTTAAAATCTATGGTGACACATTAGAAACAAAAGAAGAAAGAAATGGTCTTTGGATTGTTAGAAGAAACTTCAAATAAGATTTAGGAAGAGGTTCCTAATTGATGAGACCAACAAGCAAGTGAAGTAAGCTTGCTAAGAGAGCTTTAAAATGTACTGATCCTTGCAGACAAGGCCAGGGTTCAGGGGATTCACTAATTGCAGTGCTTCTCAACCTCTGCTGTGGCAGGGAAGTTGAAGTTACCCCTGGAGAGAGTCATACTGCACAAGGCAGGCAGCTGGATATTCTGGCATTCTCCTCTGTACTTGTTTTCATATAAAATCAGTGCTTTAAAGTAGTGAACATTGAATAAAACTAACCTCTAGAAAAAATAAGCATTTTTTGCTGTGAATTGGAGTGTACTTCCCCCATCCCACCTCCAATTCTCAGGTTCCCAGGGGTCACACTGAACAGGTTGAGAAGCCAGAGCCAAATAACTTTCAGATCCTTTTAACCCAGGCCCAGGGATCTGAAATCTTAGACTAGTGTGTATGTTTTTCTTTAAGTTCAGAAATCAGCCTGGTTGTGATTTTGCTACTAAAAAAGAAAATGTTGGTCCTGGATGTACTAAAATGAGCCGTATCGGGCACACTGAGTTCAGCAGTCTTCCTTGGGAAACGGCTAACAAACAGCCAAGAATGTTATATTGTAATTGGATATATTTGTGAGAAGCATAGAAGCATGAATACAGACACCCCCAAGACTTTTCCTTTCTGTGCTTTGGTAGTTTGGAGAAGTGAGAGGTGCTTGAAGGCTAGAGAAATCGGGATAAAGGGCTTATTGAAGTAGAAATTGTGTGTGGCTGCTAAAAGGCGAGTTGGTTCCAGTAAAACCTCTGAGTTTTGGCCCAGACCAAGCAGGCTGACGTATTTCAGAAATAGCCCACACCTTATTAGAAATCGCATTCCCCAGCAGTTAGGAGGAGGCCAGCAGTGAGATGGGCTCCACCTGCTTTTGCACACAGGGGATGTTCCTCTCCACACCTGCATACGGCACAGTGCCCAAAACATCACCTTGTTTACCTTCTCCTGCTAACATGCACTGAAAAGGAGAATAGATGTACCATGTTTCATTGCCTATAAATGCACCGTTACTTTTAAGTACCACTAAGAAAATGCTGCCAGTTCTAATTAAGATGCCATAGAGTATAAGCATATGCTGATTTTAGAGGTTAAAATATGAAAGAATTGTATCTTCTAATCAATAAAATGTTAAGTAAAAGTGCCTCCGCCTATGCCTCACTGAATCGCATGCACACACATGTAGACACTTTAATACCCTGTTAGATTATTGCCACTGCAGTTTGCCACACTGACGCCTATACCCTGAGTGGGGCTGATCCTGAAGGGAGTTTTCCAGTGATCTTGGGACATGAAGGTGCTGGAATTGTGGAAAGTGTTGGTGAAGGAGTTACTAAGCTGAAGGCAGGTAAGGAGGGTATTTGAATCACTTATTTTACAATTTTGGCTTATTTCTATAGGGAAATTATGTTTCTCATTACTTATACATTGTTTATTTGTGAATAAGTTATCGCCTAAGTAAGTTGTCAAGATTGATTTTATACGCCTCATCTGAAAAGCACAAATATTTGAGAGTTTCTTTCTGTCTGATTATGCAGACTGCTGTTTATGTGAAATGGTTTAAGTACATCGCCAAAGCAAATTTTGCCCAATTAAGCAAGAATTTTTGAAGATGCATTGAGTCAGTGTTTTGAAGCACATGACCTCCTTGTTCTCCACTTACTGTTTTAAAAGTTTCACTTAGACAGAAATTGAAGCTTGTATTTTTTGCATAGGCAGTGTCTGAATGATGTCATGTAGGTAAAGTTCTAGGTCTTAAAGTTGTTAACTTTGCAAAGCTGCATGGGTTGACAAGAATGGGAATTTGGGGGACTTCCCTGGTGGAGCAGTGGTTAAGAATCCGCCTGCCAGTGCAAGGGACAAGGGTTCGAGCCCTGGTCCAGGAAGATCCCACATGCTCCAGAGCAGCTAAGCCCGTGTGCCACAACTACTGAGCCCGCACTCTAGAGCCCGCAAGCCACAACTACTGAAACCCGCGCGCCTACAGCCCATGCTCCACGACAAGAAACGCCACCACAATGAGAAGCCCATGCACCGCAACGAAGAGTAGCCCCCGCTTACCGCAACTAGAGAAAGCCTGCACACAGCAACGAAGACCCAATGCAGCCAAAAATAAATAAATAAAATTTTTTTAATTAAAAAGGGAATTTGCAGGGGCTGATGTATTCATTTAGAATCAGATGCTACCTATTCAGGATAATGTCCTTGCATTTGTTTTCCAGGTGATACTGTCATCCCACTTTACATCCCACAGTGTGGAGAGTGCAAATTTTGTCTAAATCCTAAAACGAACCTTTGCCAGAAGATAAGGTTAGTATCTTTTTATTTTATTCTTAAAACAAGAGGTAACACTAATCATGATAATATCATGATAATAAGTAATTACGTGGCAATTTATACAGGGCATTGTACATGAATTATTTCATTCCATCTTTAGGGCAACCTGTCATTATCACTGCTATCACTATATTCATAGATGAGAAAATTTAGACCCAGAAATTAAGTGGTGTGCCCAGCATCATCAGCTGTTAAGAGGTACCTCACAAATTTCTGAACCCGTTCTCTTTCCATAACACTAGGCTAAATTTGCCAAAATATGTAGTAAGGAGGGACATGCTTATGAAATTAAATGAAGTCATTTTTATGAGCCATTTTATTGTCCATGAAATCGAAGTAATAAAACTTAGCTCATAAGGTTTTGGGAAGACTGCAAGAGATAACATAACCTTTTGACACAGAAAAGGTGGTTATTTGATTGTAGCAAGGTAACACACTTAAAGAACTTCAAGGCATTTAAGATCTTGTGTCTGTTTGCCCCTTTTTTGTCTTTTTTATTGAAGTAGAACATACATATAATGAAGTAATTAAAGTATACAAATCTTAAGTGTACAGCTCCATGAATTTTTATACATATACACACCTAATAGTTATAACCATCACCCAGATCAAGATAGAGAACCCTTCCAGCAGCCCACAAAGTTCTCCATGTCCCATACAAGTCAACACCTGCCTCCCTCAAAGCTAACCACTATTTTGATATCTTTCACTGTAGGACTTCATATAAACAGAATTATGCAATATGTGCTCTTTTGTCTGGCTTCCTTCGAGATGTATCCAGGTTGCTCTGTGCATCAGTGATTTTCTTTTGTTTCTTTCACATTCCATTCCAAATAATCACTGTTAATCCATTCTCCTGTTCATGGACATTTACGTTGCTGCCAGTTTGGACCTGTTGTGATTAGTGCCACTATAAGCATTCATATGTGTCTCTTGGTGGACATATACACAACTTTCTCTTGGGTATTTCCCTAGGATTGAAATTGCTGAGTCATGGGATATACTCCCACCAGCAGTGTTTGGGAGATGTTTATTTTTGCATTTTTTTCTAATGCCATTGACAAAATTAGTTTCTATTTTTGGAAATAAGGTTCCATTTATTTTATCATGTAAATCCAGTTAAAAAGCTAGAACCGGGCTTCTCTGGTGGCGCAGTGGTTGAGAGTCCGCCTGCCGATGCAGGGGACACGGGTTTGTGCCCCGGTCTGGGAGGATCCCACATGCCGTGGAGTGGCTGGGCCCGTGAGCCATGGCTGCTGAGCCTGCACGTCCGGAGCCTGTGCTCCGCAATGGGAGAGGCCGCAACAGTGAGAGGCCCGCGTACCGCAAAAAAAAAAAGCTAGAACCGATAAAAGAAAAAAACTAGTCATTTTGAAAGGGAATTCCAAACACGGTCTGAAAAAATTTTGACACGTCAGATATAATAATGGTAATAGGTTTTTTTGTGGCTGTCTGTAACCTTTTAGAAGGACAAGTCCTTTCAAAGCTTAAAATACATCCCATATCACCTTTTGTTCAAGAAACTTCTGGGACAGGAGCAATTTCTCACATTCAGAGCTAAACAAACTTAACTTGCTCTCATAAAGATACAAGTTATTTATCGTAGAGCTTTGTCACCTATTTGTTTCTGATCATATTTTTGTTTTTCTCCCAAAGGAAATGTACTTATTCTTGAATCCAGAGGCAATCCATTTTTCTTCATCTATATATATTTATTTATTCACGTGTATTCCAAAGGATTTGTCCAAGAATGTACATCAAATTGTAGTGTTTATTTTTGTTAAAATAACATATATATTAAGCACTCTGTGCCAGGCACAGTGCTAGTGCTTTACATAACCTCATTTGATCTTTATAGCAATGTCTAAGAAAGATAGATTTCTCTGATTTTCTGGTGAGGAAACGAAGGCACAAAAGTTAATTCACTTGCCCAGGAGCACGTGGGATTTGAGCACAAGTGTGTCTGCCTTTAGGGCCCATGTTCCTAAGCAAGATGTTACATCACCTATTTAGAATATCAAAAATAATTTTTGTTACCATGTATCGTATCAGTGGTGAGAGCTACACTCTTGAAATAGGCCTCCTGAAAGGTCTAAATCAGCCAGTGTGGACATCTACTTTCATCAGCTGATGTGGATAGTTGCTTGTAATCTTTGCTGTGTAGATGCTGGTTTTGGCTTTATGAAGTTATATTTGGTCACAGAGTTTTACGATGGAATTTTAAAATCATTTCATCTGATCCATAAATTGTACCTGTTAAAATTATTTCAATACTCTGACAGTATAATCCAGAAGCATATTGAATGCTGGAAAAGATAGGTAAGATTATAATTCTTTTATAAGTTTTCCTAATAAGGCATTGCTGAAAGGTGCTAAATTATTAATGAATATATTAGAAATTAGACTTTTGGTCTTAGCACACTCTTCTGTTTACTGGTCATTATTTTTAAAATTGATTTCTTTTTCCTGTGCATTTTAGGAAACTTGATTCTACCCTACCTTCTTCCTTTTTTATTTTCTTTAGAGTCACTCAAGGGAAAGGATTAATGCCAGATGGCACTAGCAGATTTACTTGTAAAGGAAAGACAATTTTACATTACATGGGAACCAGCACATTTTCTGAATACACAGTTGTGGCTGATATCTCTGTTGCTAAAATTGATCCTTTAGCCCCTTTGGATAAAGTCTGCCTTCTGGGTTGTGGCATTTCAACTGGTTATGGTGCTGTTGTGAACACTGCCAAGGTAAGTGTTGGCCTGGGTTTTAGCGTCCACTTCTAATTTCATACAACAAAGCCTTGCTGGAATAGTGAAATAGGCCCAAACAGTAAGAAACCTAATGATTTCCTTGACTCTTGTGAAATGAGTACCTTATAGACTATCTTTACTATTAGGTGGAGCCTGGCTCTACTTGTGCCGTCTTTGGCCTGGGAGGAGTTGGATTGGCAGTTATCATGGGCTGTAAGGTGGCTGGTGCATCCCGGATCATTGGTGTGGACATCAATAAAGATAAATTCACAAGGGCTAAGGAGTTTGGGGCCTCTGAGTGTATTAACCCCCAGGACTTCAGTAAACCTATCCAGGAAGTGCTCGTTGAGATGACTGATGGAGGAGTGGACTATTCCTTTGAGTGTATTGGCAATGTTAAAGTCATGGTGAGTATGCTTGGCTTCATTCCAAGTGGCGGGGGGAGGGAGGGGGGCTGCTTTTTTTAATGTAATTTCTTTAATTAAGGTCAAAAATTGTTTTGTTTTGTAAAGGAAAAGTCTTGAATTCCCTGATAAGAATTATTAGAAGGGAAAATGACTACTTGAACTAGAAATTGGAAATGATACAAGGGAAAGATGAAGGGAAATGTTTCTTTGCCTTTCAGTGTACACATAAATCTCAGAGTATGTTTCATGAAATGAAAAGGCAAAATGATGCAGCTGTAGAGAATATGGGCTTGCTTTGGAATTAGATATATGTCCACTTACTAACTCAGTGACCTTGAGCAACTACTTAACTTCTCTAAACCTGTTTCCTTATGTGTAAAATGCAGATAGTAACCGTAGGTACCTGACACAAAGTAGACACTCAGCAGAAGTATAACTATTACTTCTCTGCCTGCTGCCTTTATTAAGCCTTTAGAATTTTGAGCTAAGATTTACTTTTTAAAATAACAAATGAAAGCTTTTTATTTTCAATTTGTGTCAGTGTTGGGCCAAGTTCGTAAATTTTTTAAAATACCTGTTAAAACTGTTCAATTAAATTAAACTTACTAAATACTCACTTTGGGCATTTTGTTGCCGTTTTTCTAATAAGCTCTGTACCACCACCCTCTCCCCCGGAAGTTTCTGGGGAAGCAGATATTCTCAGCACAGTGCACTGACCTCTGTGATTTGCCTGCAGAGAGCAGCGCTGGAGGCCTGCCACAAAGGCTGGGGCGTCAGCGTGGTGGTTGGAGTAGCTGCCTCAGGTGAAGAAGTTGCCACTCGTCCATTCCAGCTGGTAACAGGCCGCACGTGGAAAGGCACTGCCTTTGGAGGTAATTTGGTGGATGAGATGAGTACATTTTCTCTTTTGTTACTTCCATTGGCAGAATTTTAATCCTAGTCAGCATTAACCCCTGGGACTGGGGAGGTGCTCAGCTTCTCCTGAAACACAAGGCTACTTCTTACACATTGAAAAAGATACTAATATTCTGTTAATGAAATAGTTGAGGGTAGGTCAGGAGTGAGAAGCTGGTTACAGGATAAGCAAACGACAGTATCAGCCACCCTGTGCCGTGTTGTAGACTTACATAGGTTATTGGCATTTTTTACTCATTTTTCCAGAGAGTGCAGTGATCCCTGGATGTGATCATACTTCCGTCTGAATAGCACTGATTTCAGCAGTAACCAATACTAAGTCTTAAACTGAAAATATTAAATTTGACAAAACCTTACAACAAAATTGAAAAGCTGCCAGAATGATCATTTTTCCCTTGTATGATCCTAAAAGTATGTGGTTGTTTGGGGTTGCCTAACTACCAGCAGAATGCTGAGAAAGTTTCCACCTTTTTCAAGGTTGCTCAGCTAGAGAAGAGAAAAGACATCAAAACATGTTTGTAGGGGCTTCCATGGTGGCACAGTGGTTGAGAATCTGCTTGCTAATGCAGGGGACATGGGTTCGAGCCCTGGTCTGGGAGGATCCCATATGCCGCGGAGCAACTAGGCCCGTGAGCCACAACTACTGAGCCTGCGCGTCTGGAGCCTGTGCTCCGCAACAAGAGAGGCCACGATAGTGAGAGGCCCGCGCACCGCGATGAAGTGGGGCCCCCGCTTGCCACAACTAGAGAAAGCCCTTGCACAGAAACGAAGACCCAACACAGCAAAAATTAATTAATTAATTAATTAACTCCTACCCCCAACATCTAAAAAAACACTATTAAAAAAAACAGCTGTTTATTTCAAAAAAAAAAGTTTGTATATCCCAACTGTTGTGAATAAATGAAATCTAAAGTTTTTCATAGATTTTTAAAAAATATATTTATATCCTTACCATCCTCCTAAGGAAAGAGAATTACATAGCATGAGGGTTTTTTCCCTCAAGAATTTGCATTTCTTTTTTTTTTTTAACATCTTTATTGGAGTATAATTGCTTTACAATGGTGTGTTAGTTTCTGCTGTATAACAAAGTAATCAGCTATGCATATACATATATCCCCATATCTCCTCCCTCTTTCATCTCCCTCCCACCCTCCTTATCCCACCCCTCTAGGTGGTCACAAAGCACAGAGCTGATCTCCTGTGCTATGCGGCTGCTTCCACAAGCTATCTTTTTTACATTTGGTAGTGTATATAAGTCCATGACACTCTCTTACTTTGTCCCAGCTTACCCTTCCCCCTCCCCGTGTCCTCAAGTCCATTCTCTAATAGCATGAGTTTTTAATGATCTGTGTTTAAGCAAAGTGTCCCCTACCTCATGCCAGCTTTTGTTTCAAGGCCAAAAGAAAAGATTAGGAAAGTGAAAAATGAGGGGTTTGGTCAGAGTTTTCCTTCCTTATACTACAGAATTTGTCAAGGCAAATGTCAAGCTGACTAAACCCTCTTTTCCAAACCGCTACACGTATGCCGCACTTGAGTATTTTAGGACAGACTTTCAGAGCCATACGTGCAGCTCAGGGGCATCATCTCAGGGTCCATAGCTGTATTTGAAAGGGTGTTCTTAGTCCGGGAGACTGAGCCAGGGGGTTTGGTAGTCACCTCTCACTGAAGCCTCATCCAAGCACATGCTTATTGGGAAATAAGCTGGAGCCTTGGGGCCCCATGGGTGTTGCTAAAATATGACTCACAAATGTAAACAGAAGTTTCAGTTTAGGGAATGGCAGTGGCTGTGGTTGTCTCAGTTACCAGGAGATTTAAAGGAGAAAAAAAAGCACTGCAGTTTGGAAGGAAAGGATAACTGGTAGAGGACACAAGAAGGGAGATTTGGGAAAGGCTCAAAAGAGGTTTGAAATGTGGTCCAAAGACTCCCTGGTTTAAAAGGTGGGAAGGCTTCTTTGTTGATTTACTGCTTCTTTCAACACAAGTGAGAAATTGAAGGATCTGATTTTGTTTAAAATCGTAACCTGTAACTGAAGATCACCTACTTTGCTTTTCAGTTTCAGTTTTCTCTTCTGAGATGGTATCCTTATTGTTGAAATTAAAACCACAGAAATAGTCATGTATCACATCAGTTTTTTTCTTCCTTGAATTTCACGATTACAGAAATCTTTGCTGTTGTGGACTTAAATAAGCTTATTCTGATTCTAGAGTTCTATCCTGTATGGTTTAAAAATCTCCACTAAGATTTAATGAGATTTTAGTAAACCTTAATACAGAAAAAGGCAAGTGCTCAAAAGGCATTTACTTTTTTCTTAATTAAAGATGTGCATTTCTTCTTCCTCTCTCTGCTGATTTTGAAGTTTTTCATTCCTCTTTAGTTCGTGAAAAAATTCATTCTGTTAAATGTCTTTGTCACCCACTAAGTAATAAGCATACTGTAGAGATTTGTTGGAAAACTTAATGAATAGATGTATGATTTCTTTTAGGATGGAAGAGTGTAGAAAGCATCCCAAAGTTGGTGTCCGAATATATGTCCAAAAAAATAAAGATTGATGAATTTGTGACTCACAATTTGCCTTTTGACCAAATTAACGAAGCCTTTGAACTGATGCATGCAGGAAAGAGGTGAGCTTTCTCTTTAGCTGTTTAATGTAGAATGTGGTAATGATTTGGGGCTTATGGAGGGAGAAGGGTAAAAAAAACAGTTTTAGTGGTCTTCAAAGAAATCATTCAGAACCTGTTTATTGCTTTCTTCTCTTACAGCATCCGAACTGTTTTAAAGCTTTAAATTCAAAAGAGAAAAATTCTTCCATCCTTGTAACTAAGTCTTGTGGTCTGATTGGAGCAGCCAGACAAGCAGGAAGGAGCTCTTTCAAGTTCACATCTTCTTAGACCTTCATTAACTGACTCTGGGGAATAATGTTTTCTGTATAAATTCATAAATGTCTAATCAAGGACAAGGCTAATACTGTCATAAGACTGTTTTCTGGACTCTTCACATAAATAATTGCTGGCTCATTAAGGAATATTTTTAACATAATAAAAGGAATTTCTGCATATGTGTGGAAGTTGTCAGCTCTGTTGTATGTCAAATTCTTTGTCATGGTTGCTCTCCCCATTATCTTCATTCTTTAAAGGAAAGATGGAGGAAGAAGGGCGGTGGTGAGTATCTGAACCTTGTCTTCTACTGTCCTTGGTAACTTTCGCTTAACTTTTAAGGGTCTCAGGCCCATTTACTAAAGAACAAATTTCTCCAATCAGCAGTAGCACAGTTAATCAGAACCCAAATCTGCTTCTGTGAGATTATCTTCTTGTGGGCAAGTACCATGCATTGTTCAGCCTTAAGACTCCTAATTCCTAGTATGACATCTGGCCCACAGATTCATCATTGAAACTACCTTCTGAGCTTAAGTAGGTATATATGTGTTGTTGGTCACTCTGAACTATTTCAAGCATATGGAAAATATTTATATACTGAATACCCAAATTTCCAGTACTTATTTTGTCAAATCTTAACATCTTACTCTTCCAGGCCACTTTGCCTTTCCTCTTCTGCGGTATAGTCGACATCCAGAATTGGGTGTTTATCCCTCCCATGCATATTGCCATACTTTGACTACACATATCCGTAAACCCTTTAGTCTTCAGTATTGTCATACATGTTTTAAACATGATACTGTCTCATTCTGCAGCTTTCATTTTTCACTCATTATTTTGTGATTAATCCCTGTTGTAGGTGATGCTCCCATTCATTAATTTTAGTACTGTGCAGTAGTCAATTATATGAACTACCATAATTTATCTGTCTCCAGTTGATAGCATATAGTTGTTGACCAAATTGTTTCTGTATTGCTAACAACACTGGTGGAACATCCTTGTACATTGTGCTCAGTGCGTTAGTTATGAAGGATGTGTACCATAGGATAAACACATTTTAAACCTTACTAGAAATTGTCAAATTGCTCTTAAATGTGGTTGGACATTTTTGCAAATCAGATGGGTGTGAAATGACTTTAATTTGCCTTTCCCTTAATGACTAAAGTCTTTTTTTTTTTGGCCGTGGCACACAGCATGGTGGGATCTTAGTTCCCTGACCAGGGGTGGAACCTGAGCCCCCTGCATTGGGAGTGCAGAGTCTTAACCACTGGACCGCCAGGGAGGTCCCAAGTCTTTCATTCTTTTGGCCATTTGTATTTCCTTTTTTGTGAGGCATCTGTTCACAGCCTTTGCCCATTTTTCTGTTGGATTACTTCTCTTTTTCTGAGTAATTTTTAGGGGTTCTTTATTCTAGATGCCAATCCTTTGTAAGTTTTATATTAATATATTTTATATTTCTTAATTTTTATTTTAGTATAGTCAAATCTATCAGTCTTTTTTCCTGGTGCTGTTAAGTAACATTTAGGTTTCTTTACCCTGAGCAGAATAAAGAAGCAAACAAGAATGATGCATAGTCTTACCATCCAGGTGATCCATTAACACAAAAATAAATACATGAAGGCAATACATCCAAGAGTTAGAACATTCAAATAATAGAGAAAATTGCATAAGAAAAGCTACACTTCCATCTCCCCCCAAAAATAGGTGACCACTATTCAGTTTATGTAGCTTCCCAGAAGTTTCTATGAATATAATAGCATTTATACATATACTAACACGAAGGAATACTATTAACACTATTATGTGCCCCCCCCCCCCCGCCCGGTCTCCGTACCGTTTATTTCTCCGTCCCGGGAGGTGGGGTCGCTGGGGGCGGGGCGGGCAGAAAGCCGCGTGCGGGCTGCGGGCCTGGGGCAGGGGACTCCGGAGCGCGACGTGCAGACGAAGGTGGAGCCGTTCCAGCCCACGTTGGCCGCGTTCATGTTGTAGTAGTTGATGTAGATCCTGCCCGGGCTGACGCGCAGCCGTCACAGCAGCTTGCTGTCGGAACGGTTCTGCGCGCCGCCGATCTTGCCGATGCTGTGCAGGCTGCAGAGGGCGCACGGCTCGCTGGAGCCCTCGAAAGCCAGGAGCTGGTCCGGGACCACGTGCACCGCGATGTACAGCGCCGGCTTGCCCGTGGCCTGCCTGCGCCAGCTGCTGGGTGAGATCAGAGAGGAGCCCGTCCGGCACAGAGGCGCGGGGCACGTTGGTCTTCACCAGGAATATCGACATGACGGCGGGGGAAGGCGGGGACAGGGATACAGGAACCAACCGACTCTCGTGTGAACGGCGCCCCGCCTATTATGTGCCTTTTTCTTCTTTCTACATCATAGCATAGTTTAGACTGTTTTTGTATCAGGACATCAGATATGCCATGCACATACATATCTTTTGGTTTGATTGAAACCATGTGCTTTTTCTTGTTTTAATTCTTTTGACTGATGTAGCTTAGTTACTCCCAAAGTTTGTGTTTCTGAGAGAGCAATATTTAGTTGACTGAAAACTAGAAAAGTGGCAGTTATGGTCAGGACTTCTTTTTTGGATCTCTGGCGCATTTGAAGGACTAGGCAGTATGACCTAGCTTCTCTCATTTTACCTAGAGGGCTGGAGACCCAGTCGGGGCCCAGATGGCTCCAACCTATTGTTCTGGGTGAACTGGAAGAACAGAATAAAAATAGCTTCTACCCTAGCTGTAGGAAGTGTGCTTTAATCTGATTTGTTTTAGCTCAGCCTTCCAGGAACGAAGTAAGTATATTATTGCCTTAAGCGACTGCAGTAACAGAATGGGTATATAGGGTAATAATGGAGGAGAACTAATAATTTTTTTTGGTTTTTTTTCGCCTTTATTTTTCTTCTCATACATGAGTTATACCTGAATGAGAATGGCAAACATTATGTTCTCCAATAATGAGAAAATAATTTTAAGATAGTAAAATAATGTAACTCCAATTCTTGTAGCTGGCCAATTAGGGAGTTTACTTTTCTGTCACTGTCATGTACATAGTCTCGAGCCAGCTAATTCAGTTTAACAAGTATGAGCATTTCCTGGCTGAAAGTACAATTGTCTCTTTCAAAGAACCAGTATTAAGAATCAATTTTACAAGATCTTTAATATAAAGATTCTTGGAACATGGAACTATAGGTATAAAGTATTTCTTGTTAAGATACTTTTAATACATCCTCTTGGATGGCATCTAGGTTGTTATGTATATTGCGGAACCAAATATTTTTTGGAAGAACATACACAACATAGGGCTAAAAAACATTCACTATGTGCATGTCAGCAAATCTATCCTGGTTGTCCAAAATGAGGACTCTTACCACCTTAGAAGTATTGTCGGGAATTTTTTGAAGTTATGTTTAAACTGCTTTCTTGGATAAAAGGTATATAATTTTAACACAAGTCGCTAACCTCTGCTGTATATTTCATGAAAGTTGGTAAAAAAAATTTTAAGGATCCAAAATTTTACAATATTAGGATGTATCTTTTAACAGCTTTTTGTTTTTCATTGAAAATGCTGGTATACTTGGCATTTTTCAAATCTTTCCTGCTTTTCCATTTTCAGCATGTCGGGCTATTCTGCTTTCTATTTAACCCACCTAGTGATGTTCACTGTAGAAAGATAGTCCATATACAGGCTGACTTGGAATTCCATGTCTGACTTGGAATGAGTTCTTTACTACATGCACAGAGAACTAACATAAGGTAGAACCTGTGGAATGATGAGGTTATTGAGATGAGGGAAAAAACTGCATTATTTCCAAACTTTGTTAGAGTGGAGCCAGTTAATGTGTGTACAGCTTAAACAAATACAGCTCCGAAAGATAAACACAATGCTACTTCCATTTATCCCATTTCAAAGCAAAATTAAATGTAGCTCATGATTCTCAAAATGTTTTGTTGATCTGGGAAACAGGGAACATATTTTTACATGCACAGATGCTTCAGAACATTTTCTGCATGGCTACCAATCTCCCAAGTAGGTTGATGATCAAAGTCCTAAAGTAACTGACAGTTCTTTGGGCCTAGAGATACTTTGTGACCCAGGAAAAAACCAACTTTGCACTCAGCCAATTTTGTTTCAATTAACATGCAAGATCAGTCAGATTCTCTGTCAGCAAATACCCTGCAGAAAAAACAGACAGAAAACACATTTGGAAAACATTAAGTATATTTAAACAGTTACTTAGATAATAAGTACATAGAACTATACCAAGGAAATCATATCTTTAAAGAAACAACTAGGAAGTAAACCAGCACAGTGAACCGGTACGTACAAAGTCCTGCATTATACAAACTTCTTTTGGTGGAACTTTATAGGAACAGAGCAAGTGGGATGGGCTTTTAAGCAGATTGATTTTTATCAAACTGGACATCGTAACAGAATTCATTGAGAGGTAATATGTACATGCTCCCTTCAGGAAAGGAGCGCTAATCCACCACAGAACTACCCAGAGTTTAGACGTGGACTGAAATATTCCTGACTACCAAAAATATCTAGATATGTTAAACAAGATAAAACAGTGGAAATTTGCTTTAAAATACCTGTTGTTCTCTTTCTTAAATCTACATCTTAATATTAAATGTTCTTATCGTTGGCTATTTTGTTTTCTCAGAATCACCCAGGGCTCAGATTTACTGGTAAAGTTTGAAAAATTCTATTCTGAATTTTCTGTTGATGTCTGACCCAAGTACTGAAATAAAGCAAATTCGCTTTATAGTCACATTATATATAGAATAAAACAGTTGCTAAGTTGTGGCGTCATTACACAAATAGGATACCTCCATAGAGAAATACGGTGATTTGCCCAAGCCATTCAGCTAGTTTAAAAAAATCAGAGAAGCTAGTTTAAAAAAATCAACCACTGTGCCCTGGTGGCGCAGTGGTTGGGACTCCGCCTGCCGATGCAGGGGACACGGGTTCGTGCCCGGGTCTGGGAAGATCCCACATGCCGCGGAGCGGCTAGGCCCGTGAGCCATGGCCGCTGAGCCTGTGCGTCCGGAGCCTGTGCTCCGCAACGGGAGAGGCCACAACAGTGAGAGGCCCGCGTATCGCAAAAATCAGAGAACTCGGAGCCCTAGTGTCCTGATTGTTGATCTCGTGATCGTCTCATGACACCACAGTGCAAATGTGCCTGAGAGTTTGGCATGTGTTTGTTGTTGGGAGTTGAATGAAGAGGCTGGAGTAACAGTAAAAGGGCCAAGCACCCAGGAGATGGAAGCAATTATTCTACTCAAAGCTTCGCAATAGTAAAAAGGCTGGACATTCACAAGAAAAATTATTAAAATACTTTGAACTCCAACAAACATCAGTGGTAAGTGAAAATCTTTCCAGGAAGCCCTTCTTGAGTGCTCCGCATATTGACTTTGGGGCACGTTTTAGTGAGATAAACCAGTGTTGACACGTTTGAATGTAATCACAGAATTACCATACACAGACAGTTCTGTTGTTCCTCACCACAGTCCCCAAAATGAAAAGCAGCAGGTAACAGGTAGCCAAGGCCACCTGACTCCTGGCTTTTTTTTGCAAAATAACCAAATGCAAACCACTGTTTTTCTTTTTCATACTTAGCAGCAAAAGGAAAGAGAGGTAAGGAAGGAGGCTGCCACCAAAGGCTGCTTGTGAGTTCAAACACAGTGGGACCACAGAATTTCGATGCATGGAACCTGTGCTGCCTTTCTTTCGATGTTCATTTTTTAAATGAAGCAAAACACATTAATAACTTTTAGAATATCAGCATAATGCAGCCTATGTTGTGAAACAATCTGTTCCTAAAACAATGTCCAGATGTTTTTTCCTACTCTATACTGAAAATAGGCTATACATCCACATTACAAGTGGTATAATTTGCTCCTCTGGTAGCTAGAGAACTTGGTAGAAGCCACACACCATCAAATGTAGACAGAATCATATCACACTATCTCAATTGATTCCAGTATTTCTAACTCCTAGACTGCTAAAACATCTTCCCCACCTGTATAGCATGCTTTGCCCCCAAGATTCACTGCATTTACTGTTGAAAAGTAACTTCATGGTTTATGAAATTTAGAATACTGCAGGATCAAAATTAATTACTTCAAATAGCTTTTAAACCAATACTCTGTACCCCCTTAGTGAAATATGTTCCAAGAATAAGAACAATCACAACTTTTACACTTAAATTTTTGGTAGTGATTTTGGTATAGTAATTCTAAAATAATTTTACATGTCATGTAGAATCAAGCAAATAAGTAAATATTAATGTTGTTCAAAACCAAAGTTCTCACCATGGGAGAAGGAAGATACAAATATGGAACAGGGAAGGGTGAGGAAGATTAGTGTTAAATTTGAAATCAAAGTATCAGAATGAATTCATGATTTATAAAAAATGCATTTGCTGGCTCTGTTCCCTGAACGGCCCTAGGAGCAATGACACCCCAGCAAGCACCCAGATCTTGATTTCCAAATACCATTCCCCATGAAAAGAAACTAGGGCTCCTTGGAGAAGAAGCCAATTCCCAGGCTGGGGCAGGAAAAGTGTATGATAAATCTAGAACATCTTGATACGGCAAAAAGCAAGAATGTGCTCAAAGACTAACAGACACAGATCAAAATGACCCATAAATAAGCTTAAAGGTGCTTCCACTGGCCAAATACAGACCATTTAGAGTAACTAATTGAATTTTTAAAAACAACGAGCCCACACTGATACTCAAAAAAGTGCTTCTTTAGTAAAAGAATGCCAGCCAATAAATGCAGACAGAATGCTAGATTTAGAAAGTCCCTATTTGCAGCCACCAATGTAACAAAATAATGGATTCCGGCAAGGATTATTAATGAATGCTAAAATCATTAAGTGAACAGGATATCCAAATGGTCTCCAAGTATCTCCTCCCAAATTATTTGCTTAAGAAAGGGATCTTAAAATAGAAAATCTGAAAGAAACCTAGTGAGCAAACATATATTGGCAATAATGTGACAATGACAGTATGTGCCTTGTGATGTGATGTGATGTGATGCGATGCGATGAATGGGACACACCACATGCCATCTATGGAGTCTTCTGCCAAAACATTTATCCTGAACCTACTCATGAGGAACAATCAGGGAAGCACAGAATTCTACAAGCTAACTGGCCTGCTTTTTCAAGTCAGTTTCATAAAAGATAAAAAAAGGTGGAAGGATTGTTCTAGAGTTTAAAAAAACCTACAGATGACAACCAAATGCCATGGGTTTGGATTCTGCATTTTAAACAAGACAAACGCTTTAAAGTACACTTGGGGGGAAACTGAGCCTCAGGTTTGAATGTGTACTATACATTAGATAACTATGAATAATCAATTCCTTGGGTGTGACAGGAGTATTATGATTGTGTAGGAAATGTTCTTATGTTTTAAGAGAGACACACTGCAACAGTAGCAGGTGAAGTACGACAATGCCATTTCTCTCAAAAGAAAAATGCTTTTTATATAGAGAGATGTGACGCAATAACAATTGCTGAATACAGGGAAAGGATATGTGGTTATTTCACTGTACCATCAACTTTTCTGTAAATTTGAAATTTTCAAAATTAAAAGTTGGAAGTAAAAAAAAGAAAAAACGGGGGAGGGGGTAGGACAGAAATAGCTTACAGATACCAGGAGGGTGCATTTGGGGGCTTTAGCAAACTGGAGCATCCCACTCTCAAATTTAACCAAACTCAATGAAGAGCCAGAAGTGGTGACAGGACCAACTGAGGAATCAAGCTAAGATGGCAAATTCCTAAACACCCTCTTCCTGTTAATTTAGACATGTGGATGGCAAGTAATATAAAGGTGTTGGTGAACGGGTTCTAATGTACCTTTATACATTTTACCAGCAAAAGACATAAAATGAAAATAAAAGGCAAACACCTTTCCCTTCTAAATTATAATTCCAAGGGGGATGAAGGACTGTCAGGGGAAAAAAAGGATTATTTTAAAGTTAATACAAAAAATAAAAAGTTAACACACTGACATTTTTGAGAAGTTGGCAGAATGATGAAACTACCCTAGATGTTTTCTCATCTAAACCTACTAAACAAACATTTGTAATCAGACATATACAATTAGACTAGAGGACATACTGTTTTAAAATCTCCCAAACCGAGAAAAGCACCATCACCAGTGTGGTGTTTATCTTTTAACAGCAACAAAAAAAAACTACCCACCAAGACTTTTTTTCTTTGAGCTTATTTTCTAATAGTAGACACTGAGTAAGCCCACACTGTTAATTCCACTATCAGTACATAAGATGCTGCCTTACATATGCAGCAATCGCCACCTTAAACTATCTCAGAAATATGGTTGCATTTCAAATACTGCTGGTAGACTGCTGAACTAAACACAGTACTGGAATTTGTATATAGACATTCAACTTAAAAAAGTATTTTTACTCAAATTTTATTTTAGATTATGAAATTAGCCTCCCCATTCCCACCACTTCCTTCTGAAATCCCCAACAAATACAGCAAAGTTAACAACTACATGGTGGGATAGTCATTCAAACTTTTTAATCTCCCTTTACACATTATATTAACATTCATATTGCAAGGCATTCCATTCACAAATATTACAGTTTGATAAAAAACTTCACACACATACCAGATTCAGCCACTTTACTAAATCATTAAAATAATAAAAGTAATGAAAACATTATAATTCCTTTAAAGCAATAAAGGTCTGAGGCACTCTGGGAAAGATGTTCTCATACAAATGTAACATGTCAGTGGTATCGAATTATCTTAGAATAAACTTACCAGATACCTAGTAATCAAGTACTCTCTAATGACAATGACCTTGATCTGATATGTCTTCACTGGATGCACTCCCATTTGGACTGAACTACTGAAAGGAACACAGATGTTGGGCAGCTGAGGTCATTTCTAATGAGGTTCCCAACTATGTAAAGGAGAATTGTGGTAGCACACCAAGGACAGCTGCATCCCTGCAAGGCAACAGTCCAATTTCAAAGAAGTTCCTTTCTCATCCCCACCAGGTTTATTAAACATTAGCATTTCCAGACTCTGCTCACTGCTGGAGAGATTTCAGAACTGTCTTTCCCCATCAACCCCCACAGTGCAGCCTCCACCCTTCTCTGAATATCTCCAAGGTATGCCTTTGAAATAAGAGAGAAGGGAGCGTTTTTCCTACCATTATGACCAAACAGAGGTCTGAAATAGCAACGTATTACAAAAATCCCATTCTCTGCAACAGCCAGCTTCCACTTGGAGCGTGGCTATTTTTGCCATAAACTAGATTTTTTAAGACCTGATCATCTTTTTCCAAAGTGAATTTTGCCATAGCCATTCGCGCACACAGAGTCCACACTGGAAAGTCTCACTGACCGAGTGCTTCCTTACACACAATTACGAGGGTAAATTAGCAGGGGAGGAGGGAGGCTAATTCCCAGCTGGGAATTAAATCACTGCAAATGACGGGTCCATTTACGACAGCATAGAACCCTGTCAGAATCAACACAAACCCCAGGTCACATAGTGTTTGGTAATTACATATATGGAATTTAAAATGTATACGTATATATTTCCATACATATATAATTAAAAAAAAAATCGGGAGCAAAATATGTTGCTAAAGTTTCAGGGATTCTCATCTCCAACATTCACCTGGAAAGCAGGTGGCTCTGAAGGCCCGGTTGTGGCAGTGATAAAAGCAACTAGAAGCAGGTTTAAGTAAAAGTGCTCAAAGGGCAAATGAGAAAACAGGGGCGCAGAGATTTTTTTGTGTGGGGAGAGGGGAGCATTGAAAGGAGTTGAGAAAGCTTCCTTTATTCTTCTTGGCTTTTTCAGACCCAAGACAAGTTCTTGAGGACACACATCAAATGCTGTAGTCCTTCCTTATCTATAGTCGAAACAAAACAAGTTATAAAAAATGTCCTCTTCCATCCTGTACTCTCAATAAAACGCCGAGTACAGCCAGAAGGTATCACTGAGATGTGCCATCTCGGGAGAAATTAAAATTGGGACATGAAGTGAGGCCGCGCGCTATCGAGTCGCCGGGTTAGGATTTCGCAGCCAGTGTCCGTGACCAGCAGGGTGTGCTCGAACTGGGCAGACCGTTTCCCATCTCTCGTCACTGCTGTCCAGCCATCCGGCCAGGTTTCATCCTGCCATCCGCCTTAAACAAACAAACACCAGTTCTTAATTCTATCACTCAGCTTGTTTTCTTAATAAACTCTCTAGGCAAGTGTACTGGCCTGTACTCCAAATCCTTGGATATCTCAGAAAACTAATTTTAAAATTCACTATTAAGATTCCTATCTACACTTCAACTGTTTAAGCTAAAGCCTTTTCTATTTCATTTTGGTCTTTAGTCCAACAAAGTAATAACAGTGTTTAAATTTTAAAACTTCACATTTTGTATACTTCCCAAATATTAAATCAAGGTGGTATTTCCAAAATAAAGGCACTCAGTTTCATTTTCAGAAACGTAACTGATAACCACTCATCACAGAATTACAAGAAACTGAATTCATGAATTTAGCTCTCTCCTGGTATAACTTTGGAATCTGACTGAACTATAGCCGATGTATATTGTGAAGGAAATAGAGTAACTTCTTATACTTTTATTATAGCATTTAATTCCTGATATAATTTTTAAATGGCAGGCACAAAGATGGTGAGAACAGATTATACTCTGAAATTTTTATAGGCCACACCCCTGTAACCAGAAAGAGGGCAGAGAAAAAGAGAGATTGGTGAGAAAATTTTTAAATTATTGGGAGTTCCCTGGTGGTTAGGATTCCAGGCTTTCACTGCTGTGGCCCAGGTTCAATCCCTGGTCGAGGAACTGAGATCCTGCAAGCTGTGCAGTGCGGCCAAAAAAAAAAAAAATTATGATGAGGGAGAATGGGTTAGAGAGAGGGTTAGAAAGGAAACGAAGGGACAATGAAAAGAGCTGGGAGACAACACAGGAAAAAGAGAATGGGGGGAGGAGTAGGGCGGGGGAGGAGAGGCAACAGTGGAATGACAAAGTTCTGCAATTCCAGATACTACTATAAAAATGTGTTTACAGAGACTTTCTTATCTCCAAATTAGATGTAAAAAAAAAAATCAATATTCTTCATTCTGAGTAATCTTTTTTGCCTTGGGGGTGGGGGGCCCACACTTCGCAGCTTGTAGGACCTTAGTTCCCTGACCAGGGATGGAACCCAGGCCCACGGCAGTGAAAGCGCCGAGTCCTAACCACTGGACCGCCAGAGAATTCCCATTTTGAGTAATCTTTACCAAAGATTAGGTCTTACTGCCTCAGACACATCCCAGAGTACAAAGTCTGCAGTGAAGTAACCTACTTTTGCAATATTAAACCCCAGTCTAAAAAGAAAATATGAGGTAGCTTAAACAAAGTTAACTCATGCTTTGTCAACCATCTAAAGATGAGTAAACAGATATTTCTCAATGTAACGAATGATCTTTTCACAAACGGATTTAAGACATAATACACCGGGGGTTTTTTATAATTTTTTTTTTTAATTTATTTATTTTGGGGCTGCGTTGGGTCTTCGTCGCTGTGCGCGGGCTTTCTCTAGTTGCGGCGAGCGGGGGCTACTCTTCGTTGTGGTGCGCAGGCTTCTCATTGCGGTGGCTTCTTTTGTTGCGGAGCATGGGCCCTAGAGCACACGGGCTTCAGTAGATGCGGCGCGCGGCCTCAGTAGTTGTGGTGCGTGGGCTTAGTTGCTCCACAGCATGTGGGATCTTCCCAGAGCAGTGCTCAAACCCGTGTCCCCTGCATTGGCAGGCGGATTCTCAACCACTGCACCACCAGGGAAGCCCGACATAAATACATCTTTAATTTTATTGTCATCTGCTAAAACAGATCCTTGACTAATGTCAAGTTAAATATATTAGACTACTATTCTAAGGAAATTCAAATTCTTCTTTGGATTAGAGACCTTCCACTAAGAAGCTGGGATTTAACCTAGCTGAGTTACACTGAGGTATATTTGTTATAATCTGACGATTGTCTGAACCAGCTCAACACTGTGTTATTTGCTTACTCCCGGAAATACCACTTCATGTCTCACCAGCTAAGTGCCAGTTAATGGAAATAGGTATGTAACCAAAATGACACTTTCCTCTCACTGTCTTGCCTTTCTCTGCTAATATACTCAATGCTCTTGCAATGGGTTACATATGATCATTATTCTTATTCCAGGGAATGACAAAACAATACCTTACATTTGTACAGCCCTTTAAAGGTACTTTGTGTTAATACAAATCATCTCACTTAATTCTTACAACAGCCCTGGGGATTCAGCAGGATAAAGATTGTAACTTCCATTTTACAGAAAAGGGAACAAAGGACCAGGTTAAGAAGGTAGCCTCTAAAACAACCTCCAATGCTCCTCTCCCCTTGAGTGTGGGCTGGATTTAGTGACTCAGTTCTAAGGAAGAAAATCTGGTAGAAGTGATGGGATATCACTCCGAAGATTAGGTTATAAAAAAGACTGGAAGGATCCCAAGGGGACGCATCCTTTAACACAGGGACCAGGACACAAGAGCCCTACTACTGTTGCCCCACTCTGCATCCCCCAATCCCAGCGAAGAACTGGCAGAAAGCAAAGGTGAAGGCCTCATGAAGGAGGCCCCGGTTATTATGGACAGCCTCAGTGGGGGGCTCCAATCATGACACCAACCATCACTGCCATGTGCCTGTCACAGTGACCAACAGCGAGGACACAGAACTGCCAGTGCTGAGCGTGTCTATGCTGTGCTTTTTCCACAGCAGTTGTATGACACCACCTGACGATATGAGTGCAGGCCCTCAAGCGGCAGAATGGCTCATGAGTTTAGAGTCCCACAGATTCTGCCACATAACTAGCTAAGTGACTTTGGGCAAGTTACTTAACCTCTTCAAAAATCAGTCCGCTCCCCTGTATAATGGGGATAGCACCTACCTCATAAGTTGTGGAGAATTAAATCATATAACTCTGCCGTAAAACGAATAGCTCGGACTTCCCTGGTGGCGCAGTGGTTAAGAATCCGCCTGCCAATGCAGGGGACACGGGTTCGAGCCCTGGTCCAGGAAGATCCCACGTGCCGCGGAGCAACTAAGACCGTGTGCCACAACTACTGAGCCTGCACTCTAGAGCCTGTGAGCCACAACTACTGAGGCTGCGTGCCACAACTACTGAAGCCCGCGCGCCTAGGGCCCGTGCTCTGCAACAAGAGAAGCCACCACAACGAGAAGCCCACTCACCGCAACGAAGACCCAATGCAGCCAAAAAATAAATAAATAAAAATTAATTAATTAATTTAAAAGACAAAAAAAAAACCCAAATAGCTCTAGCTTCTTTTTTCCTCCTCCTCCTCACCCCCACCAAGACAAGCAAGAACTTCTGCACAGGCTTGATGGAGGCGCCTAGTTATTACCATGCTCCCTTTGACAGGACCTTTATGAAAAGGGACCAGGATTCAAGCACTTCAGCATCTACGGACAGTAGGCAAATTACCGTGCAGAAGGTATTGCTTTCTTGCCAACCCTTACAATTTTCAGTTCTCTAACATGATACCGAATCAAGTTAGAGATAGGACAGGGAGTGGAAATGAAGCAAAAAGAAAGTAGAGCAGACTACTCATCTGATCATGAGTAACCGAAAGTAAATAAAAATTCAATTAAAGAATGTTACAGCATCCCTTTTTTCTCACCTTCACAAATCATTGGCTCAATTGTAAATACGTGGCCGGCCTTCATCACTCCAACTGCTTTATTTTCTGAAATTAAAGAAAAAAATCTCAGAACACAGCAAAAAAACCTACAGCATATTGTTAAGCAGCTCCCTGGGAAAAGTACGCAACTTATATTCCCATGAGTGATTCTTAAATTAATGACTTTCTCCTCTCCTGATTCCCCTTTCTTAAAGCAGATCATTCAACAAACAGGGATTTTACTGAAAACCACCTACTCTGGGGCAGATACTGTCCTAGGCATATTTCATTTTGTTTACGTCTTCTCTAGGAAAATACAGAGATGCCCTAGGCTGGATCTCAGATGTGGTTAACGCTTCTATAAAAGGAAAAGTGCCTCCCATTTATGTTATAGCAGGGTTAGAATTGCAACCATGCAACCCAGCAAAGCGCCACACTCATGGAGGTACGATGCTTTAAAGAAGAAGACATTTCGAATTCCACCAGAAGCCTCCTACCTCTTGGGTGCGTGTAGGGGTGTGGATGCGGGTGGAGATGGGGGCACAGCCCAGAGAAACAACTGCACCATTTTTTTAAAGTTTTGTAAATTGTCTTATCTTCGGAGGGGGACAAAGCCCCGCACACTAACCTACTTTTCTTTAATGCTGACACGATTATTCCTTTCTATTGGAAACAAAAATTCCATTTCTCCCTCCAAAGACTTTTTGTCCAAGTTAACCAATTACAAAAGTATTTTTCAGGATCATTGTGAGAAACTCAACTATCAGTGCCCAGGCGTGCCATCTTCCCAAGAAGGCCAAAAATTTTAAACGGGATAGGCCTTTTTAGACAATCTCAGACGAAAATGGAGAACCAGTTTAAAGTTCAAACTGTCAATAAAAACCAAAAACTGGTAAGAGCATCGGTAAACAGGTGACTGCACTTGCGCTGCCGGACCACCAGGTGGCGAAAGCACCGGCTTTCAGGGGTTTTCTGCGTAAGGCTGCGGTTCTTCCGGAGGGCAACCCATGTGTCGACAGAGGCCGACCCTGCTCAAGCTGCTCTGTCTAGGTACGGTCTAACCTCACCCGCACGTTTACACTCCTGCACGCCCTTCCTTGTGAATAGCTATCACGCTGCTTTCCGCTATCTTAGGTATTGCCAAAATACACTTATTCTACAGATTCCAAGTCAGGAGTTTCTAAATTATTATAAAACTCTGAGGGGCAAAAATAATCTTTACTTTTTATTTCTAATTTCATGAACTTTCTCTCCAAATGACATGCAATTTACTACATATATAGACTTGGTCATATTCCCTTGGGGATATCAAACAGAAAATGTCAAAGAGAGTCAGTGTGGTGTCATGGAAAGAAAAAAGGATAAAGGAATTGATAGCTGTGCTGTCCAGTAAGGCAGCAACTGGGTGCATGAAGATCGGCACTTAAAAAACGGCAAGTCAGAAAGTGCACGTAAAAATATGCCGATTTCAAAGACAAAAAAACAGCATGTAATATATCGCAATTTTTTTACACTGATTAAATGCTGAAATGCTAATATTTTTAATGTAATGGATTAAATAAAATATAAAATTAACTCCATCTGTCTCTCTTTACTTTTTCAATATGACCACTAGAAATCTTAATATTACATATGTGCCTCACATACACTGGACAGCGCAATACAGAGAATCCAAGTTCCACTCCTGTTTCTGCCATTGATTCATTGTTGTAGAAGTTACAACTCGCAGCTAACCTTGACTCATGGTTTCAGCTTCTCAACAAGGCTCAAACATACATCGCCTAGCGACTACACTATAGCAGATACTACTGCTGAGTGCTTTTACAAAAGTGTGCACCCGCTCTACCGTCTGCCTCCCAGAATTACCGTGATATATATTCTAAAGATAGGGTAGCATCACGTTTACTTTCGAACCATAATGACAAAGAAGCACACTACACTCTCATCTAACGAGGACTTCTCTTACACGGAAGGAGGTGGAGGGAAGTCACACAACCATTTCCTGGTTCCGTGCTCGGGTGCTTAGGAATATGAAGTCACAAGCCAAAGCAGGGATCGTTTACATTTCAAAAGGCCTCTGCAGTAGAGACTCTCAGCAGCTTCCTTTAACACGTCCCTAAAGGGACCACACATATTTTGTTTTATCTAAACCCGATTAACACTTGACTTTTCAAAAACATATCAGTTGGATGAAATGAAGTATACCTGGGTCCTTGTTTCTTTTTGCAGAATTTTTATTTCTAATTAAAGAGTTTAACATGAAACTCAAGCGCCATCTCTTGTGTATGGGTGGTATGGTATTTTGCTGACACCATCATCACTGACCTGTATCTCCGTCTCCCATAAATTCTATTTCCTTCAAAAAAAATCTCTCTTTATGACATATGCACACTACTGTGTATTGATATAAAATCGATTAATTCCTGAGAGCCTACTGAATAGCACAGGGAACTCTACTCAATACTCTGTAATGGCCTATATGGGAAAAGAATCTAAAAAAGAGTGGATATATGTATATGTATAACTGATTCACTTTGCTGTACAGCAGAAACACAACAATGTAAATCAACTCAACTCCTATAAAAATTAATAGACATAAACAGATAGACAAAAAGTCTCTATCTAGTCCATACCTAAACCTAAGTTTGTTACCTCTGCAAGTAAGGGTGCTTTTTTCATTCCCTCCCTTGCACACTCTTGTTCCACACACAAAACACACACACGTACACGTGTGGCACACGCCAGTGTCATCAGAATAGCTACTTCCATTCTGTTAAAGGCAATGCACATCAGGTGATCACAGGGCTTACCAGGTAGGAATGAAGTTGGCTACCTGTTTTCTATTGCTAGCTTTTATTTCAAGCACAATTCCAGCTGAAATAAAAAGGACTATGTGGTCTGCTAATAAATGCTTATTGATTTATGTCAAATGCTGTGCCTTAAGTGCCTTCTCTAGCTCCTCCTGTTGAGACGTTTCTCACTCATTTCCCTTTCTCCTCACAACTACTGACGTCTTAGATTTTACCTCACATCTGGATTACGACAACTGCATCAGGCTGACAAGCCTGGCTAACTCACACCGGCAATCCATTCTAGACACCACTGCTAACTTTTCTTCCCCAAATGGCAATTTCACCTTGCCATTCTTCTGCCAAAAAATGTTCTACAAATCCCTAAAAGGAAGTCAACTATCCTCGATCTGGCACTGCCCATTTCTGGTCCTTAACACATAATTCTCAGCCCAAGCTTATCCTGTCTCTGTTCAGTCTCAACTTGAAGCACCTATTCATGCTTCCCCACCGCCTGGAATGCACTTCCTCATCTCTCCAGCAAACCAAAATCTCAATCTTTATTTCTCCCACAAGACCCAGTGCCAAACTGCTTCAGTCCTTCCTAGGCAGCACGGGAAAGACTGACTCTAGAAAGCCAGACAGAACCTAGGTACCAATCCTACACCTGACGTTTATTTACTAGTTTGTGTGGACTTGAATAAATACACCACTTCCCTAAACGCAGAATCTGCTTTTTAAAAATAGGGCTGAGGGCTTCCGTGGTGGCGCAGTGGTTGAGAGTTCGCCTGCCGATGCAGGGGATGCGGGTTCGTGACCCGGTCCGGGAAGATCCCACATGCCGTGGAGCGGCTGGGCCCGTGAGCCATGGCCGCTGAGCCTGCGCGTCCGGAGCCTGTGCTCCGCAACGGGAGAGGCCACAACAGTGAGAGGCCCACGCACCGCAAAATAAAAAAAATTTTTTTTAAAAATTAAAAAAAATAGGGCTAAGAAATTATTCATAGAGTTGTGATGATCAGATGAGTAATGTATAGCATCACCATCATCATTATCATCACTCTAAAAGTTAACATGCATTATCTCACTTAATCCTAGTAACAGTTCTAGGGTAGGTACCATTCCCTGCTATTGTGCATTATGAGGAAAAACGTAAGCACAAGGAGGTACATGAAAGTATCTACATAGCAATGGCTCCTACATATTTGTTAAATTCCTTCTTAGGTCACTTATTGTGGACGGCTTTCCTTTCTAGCACTGAATAACAGACTTACCCCTGCATGTCTTAACTCTCCAAGAGAAAGGTTTCTGTAAGACATTAATCGCCCAAAACTTCCTTTGTTAATCTATCAGACAGCACTCAATTTGAGAAAAGGTACTTTTTTTTTTTTTTTTGCAGTACGCAGGCCTCTCACTGTTGTGGCCTCTCCCGCCGCGGAGCACAGGCTCTGGACGCGCAGGCTCAGCGGCCATGGCTCACGGGCCCAGCCGCTTCACGGCATGTGGGATCTTCCCGAACCGGGGCACGAACCCACGTCCCCTGCATTGGCAGGTGGACTCTCAACCACTGCGACACCACAGAAGCCCGAGAAAAGGTACTTTGTCGATTCCCCTCTATACCAACAAAGAATACAGTAGCTGACATGTACTGAGAACTCAAATCAAACCCAGCTGAACCAATTTCATTTAAGGAATCAGAATACATGTGGCAGAGAGTACTGGCTGTTCACCAAAATTACTAGTCTCCTTTTCTTCCCGAGTACTCAGCTGGATTACATTTCCCCACCTCCCTTGCAGTTAGTGTAGCCACGTGACTGAATTCCTGCCAATGAAAAGTAAATGTAAGTGATTTATGCCAAGTCCAGGCTGGCCCATTAAAACCTCCCAAGCATACCCCCCCATGCTTCTCCCCTCGTCCCCAATATCTCTACGACTAGGAGGGGAACCCCCAAAGTGATCTTGAAAGCTATAGGTTGAAAGTGACAAGAGCCTGGGTCAGAGAATAACTGTCCCACCCCACACCCCCAGAGTGACCACACACATATGCTGTGGACTGTTATGTGCCTTGTGTTTACATTCTGGGGGGTCTGTTTATAACAGCTAATAGATTACTTTAATAAATACAAAATAGTAGGTCCTGTTAAATGTCTGAATATTTGTTGACTAAATAGTTAGCAAATACCAAATCTTTGGACAGTACTTACTGGCATAGTGGGGTACATTGGGGGCCGTATGAAAAAGCTTGTGGATTCCATGCCCACAATAGCTTCGAACAACTGAAAATCCATTTGCTTGGGCATGCTTCTGAATAATGTTTCCCAATTCTCTGTATCGAACACCAGGTTTCACTGAAAGGAAAAGAGAAGACTCATGACAAAGAGACAGAAAAACTAATAATTACTGAGCAATCACTGTCTATGCCAGGAACCTTTCTGAAGGCTTTACACACCTACATTCCGAGACTTTCAAGATGAGGAAACCGAAGCACAAAGAGGCTATACTGGGCTTCCCTGGTGGCGCAGTGGTTGAGAGTCCGCCTGCCGATGCAGGGGACGCGGGTTCGTGCCCCGGTCCGGGAGGATCCCGCGTGCCGCGGAGCGGCTGGGCCCGTGAGCCACGGCCGCTGGGCCTGCGCGTCCGGAGCCTGTGCTCCGCGGCGGGAGAGGCCACAACAGTGAGAGGCCTGCGTACCGCAAAAAAAAAAAGAAAAAAAGAAAAGAAAAAAAAAAAAGAGGCTATACTGCCAGGAAACGGCAAAGCTGAGATCCAAGCCAGCAGCACCTGGGTTTCCTCCTTTGCTGCAGAAGAAGAGGGCGTGTGCAGCAGTAAAGGGTTGGGAGAGGCACCGCTTGCTCTCTGAATAAACAAGAGAATGGAACACACACTTCTCTTCCTCGCCTTCCCTAAGGTCAGTGTGCTTTCCATTAAAGCGAGCAGAAGAGATAAGAGAGGAAAGAGCATCAGGAGAAAAAGGAATGTCCAAAAAGGAACTTGACTTGTCCTCAGTTTTAGTCTGGTCAATTTCTCAAAGAATTACTTCCCCTGGGCTTCTTTATACCCATAAAAGTGGTTCTCAAATTATGCATAGTTGCCTCTGCAGAACGTCTTAGGAGTAGGATGTAGAAAGGTACTTCTCACTGTATACTTCCAGCCCCGTTTAATTTTTATGACTTTTACCACTGTTTAAATAAAAACCCAAAGAAGCGGTTCTTATTGCTGCTACAGCTCTCCTAGCATGGAGACTCCTAGGGAACCCGGCCACGGTTCTGGGGGTCCTCCCACGCCCTACAGTCCCCTACTGTGCCTCTCTCATCTCCAACCTGAGGCGCAGGCACAACACATCCTCTCCCATCAATCAAATTTCCAGGTGAACGGCTCAAGGCATCATTTTCATAACATTTACTTGCTCTTAACCACATGTTCCCGCTTGACTTTTTTTTTGGGGGGGGGGTGGGAGGTTAATGATTTTTGAGGAACATGCTGACTTGCATAATGATTTTCTTGCATTTCCATCCAAGCCGTCCTATCAGCCCCAGTCAGCAGGGAGGAAAGGAAAATTTTAACCATGGTGCACAACACACAAGAAACTGTTCAACAACAATGAGGGAGGGTGAGAGAGGAGACTTCTCCCCTAATTCTCAAGCCAGAGGGAATTCTGGTCCCAGGGAAGTACACTTCATAATATCTGGAGACGTTTCTGGTTGTCACAACGAGGAGTGGTGGTGCAAACGGCCTCTGGTGGGTAGAGACCAGGAATGCTGCGTAGCATCCCACAGTACGCAGGACAGGCTCCCACAGCAAAGGATTATCAGACTCAAAGTGCCATGAGCATGCAGACTGAGAAGCCCTATTCTAGAAGGCTAATTTCATAGCTGGTCAAGCTCTCTAGTGCTCTGCACCAGGGTGGGCAGCCAAATTATTGGAAAACAAGAGGCAGGAATGATACATACAAAAGTGTTAATAGCACTTTCCAGAGATGAAGCAACTTCTATTCTTTCCTGTCTACTGTTAATGAAGACTTTGGTTTCTTGTAGGTTCTTAGCAACTTTTATTCCTGTGTCACCGTAAAACAACATTCCAGCTGTCTGGTTATTTCAATCAACTCACAGAGAAGCAAAAGGGACATAGACATTGAACACAGAAACCCTAAAAATGATTTAAAACTAAAGCTTCCAAAATGAGAAACTAAATATTAAAGTCCTCATCTCACAATACCACAGAGAATATCAAAGTTTTTAAGTATAATCAACAGTGAAAAATAAGGAAAAGAATATCTCACATATTGATATATAAAAATAATCACATGCTTTCATTTTTCATTCCTCTGACTTCATTAAATTAGTAAAAATTGCATCATATCCTATATTTTTGCCTAAGAACCCTGTCCTGTCCAATACATTGTTGATGATATATCAGATTTATTTAACAGGGGGTAGGGGGTGGATAATACACTGAACAATAAGGTTGAAATGCTGTGGATTTTAACTGAAAAGTTATTTGCCCTCAAACTGTCCTTTGTAATAGTCTGTTAACATTTGCAACAAGACTCTCCTTCTCTTTCCTCACAAGATATGGCATAAATTTTAAAAAACCTGGATGAACTGTTGTATGTGAGAAAAATCCCACAGAAATACACCTCTACCCGAAGATATTATTCACTGCAATAGCAAGATATATGGAAAACACCAAAATCCAGTAGGGAAACAGTTGTAGAAATTTTTATACTGTGGAATATAATATATAGCCATTAAAAGAATGGAGATCTATGCATACAGGTACATACGTATTCTAATATGGAAAGACCTCTAAGATATTACTGGTTGAAAAGTACCAAATTATAGAATACCGCAAATCTTATGATTCCGTTTAACCTAACTAAACACATACATACAGTTATGTGTGTTTCTATGTGTGTACTAACATACTGCAGAGAAAAAAACCTAAATGTTAAAAGTGGACACCTCTGGGGACTTCCCTGGTGGTGCAGAGGTTAAGAATCCACCTGCCAATGCAAGGGACACGTGTTCAAGGCCTGGTCCGGGAAGATCCCACATGACGCAGAGCAACTAAGCCCGTGCGCCACAACTACTGAGCCTGCGCTCTACAGCCCGCAAGCCACAAGTACTGAGCCCATGTGCCTAGAGCCCGTGCTCCGCAACAAGAGAAGCCACCACAATGAGAAGCTCGCACACTGCAACGAAGAGTAGGCCCCGCTCGCCGCAGCTAGAGAAAGCCTGTGCGCAGCAACAAAGACCCAACGCAGCCAAAACTAAGTAAATTTATTTAAAAAAAAAAAAAAGTGGACACCTCTGGAGAAGAGAGATTAAAAAACAAAAAAGGAGAGGCAAGCGTAAAGGAAGATCACTCATTTTTCTCTTATAATCTAACACACTCTTTCCCAAAATAATTAAAAAGTAGAAGAAAAGTTGCACTCAAGAACTATCCACAAGTCAGAAAGAGAAGAACAAATACTGTATGTTAACACATATATATGGAATCTAAAAAAAATGGTTCTGATGAACCTAGGAGCAGGACAGGAATAAAGACGCAGACATAGAGAATGGACTTGAGGAAACAGGGAGGGGGAAAGCGAACCTGGGATGAAGTAAGAGAGTGGCATGGACATATATACACTACCAAATGTAAAATAACTAGCTAGTGGGAAGCAGCCGCATAGCACAGGGAGATCAGCTCGGTGTTTTGTGACCACCTAGAGGGGTGGGATAGGGAGGGTGGGAGGGAGGGAGACACAAGAGGGAGGAGATAGGGGGATATGTATATGTATAGCTGATTCACCTTGTTTTACAGCAGAAACTAACACAACATTGTAAAGAAATTATATTCCAATAAAGACGTTAAAAAAAAAAAGTATCCACGCATTCCTCCTCATTTATCAGCCAGAGAAAAGGAAGATAAATCATAGAAGAGTCAAAGGAATAAGCAATAGTCCGGTCCATCCTCATCAAGGGATTCCCAAATCATCCTTAAACCTACTACTGCCAAACCCAAAGCTAACTCAGGGAGGGTAGAGGCACAGCTGGGAGGGATAAGGCATGCACAGTATAGTGACAGGTCACTCAAGGCCCACACCACACAGTAGCTCCAGCGGGTGCCCAGCACTGAGCCTGACCTGCATCAATGGCTTGCATCAGGCACTCATACGTGGTCTGAACCAGTTTCCGAGCTCCCTCATCCACGTCTCCAACAAAAAACGTCTCATTCAGGTCCCCATGATAACCATTGCGATAAAGAGTGATGTCCACTGCAAAAGAATGTGCAAACATAAAGACCACACTTGTTTTTTATCTCAAAATTGAAGTTAACTTTCTCCAACATGACAGAATCAAGCAGCTTAATGAGAGAGATAACTTCTGCATTCACAAGTGACACCAATGAATACATACTTAATGCCCAAGAGACACTTCTTGTCTGTAATGCAACTGAACTCACTGTGGAAAACAGGTCCGTGGTCTCTCAGCACAAGCCAGACAGTGGGCTTTAATACTCTTACAGCAGTGGTTAGATCGTTTACGGCAGAAGAAAAACGTAACCCCGGATATATTCATGCAAGATCAATGACCCAAGTTAAGAACATTAAATGAAGGACTTTGCCACGTTTTGACATTAAACAGGAAATACTGCTTTCATTAGTTATCTTTAATGACTTTTTCCTCGTCCTAGTGAATCAATAAATAGAAACATTTACACTATTCTACACTTATTTTTCAAAGACTCATTTGCCTTTCACTGATTTGTGACTATTCCCATGTTTAAAAATACAGATTACCACTACATCACTAAACTACACTAAATGTATCCTACGGAGCACATTAAATGAGTATTCTTAAACCATAAATTTTCAGTCCACTTAAAATATCACAATATAGGTGTGTTGGCTCTAGCACAACACTCACGTTCCTGAAAAACCTCACACATTATGTGTGTAATAAAAATAATAAGGCTTATATATGAAAAACAGCATTGGGCAGACCCCTCAAAACTTATGGAACTTTATAAACAGATACTCTAACTGAAGCAAAAACAATTCATATAAAAACAGTGTCAGGGCTTCCCTGGTGGTGCAGTGGTTGAGAGTCGTCCTGCCGATGCAGGGGGACACGGGTTCGTGCCCCGGTCCGGGAGGATCCCACATGCCGCGGAGCAGCTGGGCCCGTGAGCCATGGCCGCTGGGCCTGCGCGTCCGGAGCCTGTGCTCCGCAACGGGAGAGGCCACAACAGTGAGAGCCCCACGTACCGCCAAAAAACAAACAAACAAAAAAAAAAAAAACAGTGTTGGTCAAGTCCCCACTACCATTCACAGCCAGCATCACAGTTGGTCCATTCTCTGTAGCCTTTAACACCTGGGCTCAGGCTTCCTTGTTTGATATATAGATCCTTGAAGATATCTGATTACTAAAGAGACCAAGTTCATCAATATTAAAAATACCATCGAGGGGAGCCTAATTCATCAACATTTTTTCAATCACAGAGGAAAATGTTTTTTGCAGCTTCTTTCTCTGCACTTGGAGTTTCCCAAAATAGCTTAACACAGTGGTCCCTAAAGCCACTTTCTGAACTTCTTACATCAAGGACAATACTTCTGCAGAATTTTTAGCTTTTTTTCTTAAGAGCTTCATATATTACTAATGATTTCTCTTTATCTGTAAGAAAGCCTGCCCTGATTTCTTCAAAACCAATAGTGGACTAAAAGGAATAAGCAAAAAAAAATCCCACTTGAATCAACATTACTTCCACACTTCACTGACATCTTTCCCCTATTTACCAATCACATAATCACCATCTGCATTAAAGAACCTGTATCAAGCACATCATACTAGAAGCACCTTGAAAGCAGTTAAACATCTTAAAACCATAAAATAGGTTTCCAGAGATTTTCAATTTATTTTAAGTTTTAAATATGAAAAAAGTAAAAGACAGGAAGCAAGTGAAGAAAATGCAAGTCACTATTAGACTCCCAAAGCCTTGCTGTTTCTTCGCTAACAGTGACAAAAGTCATACTTATTTCTTACCATTAACAATATCACCTTCTTGCAAGGGCCGTCTGTCTGGAATTCCATGGCAGATCACTTCATTCACTGAAGTACAACAAGACTTTGGGAAATTATAATAATTCAGGGGAGAAGGATAGCAATTTCTTGCAATGCATGCCTATAATAAATTAAAAATACGGAGAGAATAATCTGGAATGTGCCAAAGAAAAAGTTAATCTGTATACAATTAATCATTTTAAAATTTGAAAAATGTGGAAAATTTTGTTGTACAAATGCTCCTAATGAAGAACTTATTTAAGATTTTATTTTAGAAATACTAGTAGCTATTACCTTAAACAGTAGATAAATAGTAGGGTTTATAAGTCAGACCACAGGCAAACCAGTTTACTTGATAATCGCAAAGGAAAAGAAAATTCACATATTTCAAATATTTACATATACAGATGTCACTATATGAAGATTTTATTTTAGAATTACCTACTCCTTATTAAAAACATATTATTTAAATTTTAAATTAATGTGCACACTTAATGTAATTATAATTTCTTATATAGAAACAAGCCTCTATCCCTAATAATAAAAGTAATAAAAATAAAAGTAAATACTAGTAATAATTAAGAGATGGTAAAGTATTCCCTGAGACATTTTAACCACTATGTTCATGTGAAACAACAAAAGAAACTCTAAGAAAATGATCTGGTTCCCCATAAATAAGTCTTATTTTACTTGGATGTTTTTATACAGTGGTAGTCATAGCATACATAATTTCTCTTTCCACATTGCCACAGTCTTCCTACAAATAATTTTAAAACAGTTGCCTAGAATATACTTTGTGGAATGTACTATAATTTTATTGGCAATTCTAGTATTGAAAATTTATATTAGTTTCCTCAATTACAAAAAAATATGATCAATAACTACATGCCTATCATTTTTCCTTATATTTAACGATATGCTTCTGTATTTCTTACAGCAGTATAAATACTAGTTAAGAGCACACAGAAGCAGATTGCGTTGACTGAAAATGCCAACTCCATTACTTACAAGTTGTGTAACCCTGGGCAACTTAACCTCTCTCTGCCTCAGTTTCCTAATCTGTAAGATGGAGATGACAGTAGCATCTATCTCATTGAGTTGCTGGGGAAATTAAATGAGTTAATAAAAGAAGCACGTAAAAGAGCACCTGGCCTATAGGAAGCATTCAAACTGCTATTAATGCATACCACATACAGCTGACACGAACAACCTGGGGCCACAGGGGGTGGGGGAAGGATGGAGGGGGAGGGGGAGGGGCACTGACCCCCTGCACAGTCCAAATTCCACATATAACTTTACTCCCCCAAAACTTTACTAATACCCTACTGTTGACCTTACCAATAACAGACAGTTTAACACATATTTTGTATGTGTTATATACTGTATGCTTTATATTATATAATTCTTTGTATTATATACTGTACTCTTACAATAAAGTAAGCTAGAGAAAAGAAAATACTACTCTAAAAATCATAAGAAAAGAAAGAATGCCACGTGGTGAGGCCAAAGAATTTTTTTAAATTTTTAATTAAATTTTTTTTAAAAATCGAAAGAAAGAGAAAATACATTTACAGTAGATATATATATTTATTGAAAAAAGATGAAAGATCTTTTTCATCACATGAAAAGATCCATGCAGGGACTTCCCTGGTGGCGCAGTGAATAAGACTCTGCGCTCCCAATGCAGGGGGCCCGGGTTCGATCCCTGGTCAGGGAACTAGATCCCACATGCATGCCACAACTAAGGAGCTCACCTGCCACAACTAAGGAGTTGGTGAGCAGCAACTAAGGAGCCCTGGAGCTGCAACTAAGGAGCCCATTGCAACTAAGACCTGGTGCAACCAAATAAATAAATAAATACTAAAAAAAAAAAGATCCATGCAGTTCAAACCTGTGTTGTTCAAGGGTCAACTGTACTTTATAACATGGAACAATACCCAAAAAGCAGGATTTATAAAATTCCAAATAAAAAAATGTTCTAAACATTTTTATAGCTCAAGACACATTGTCAAATTTCCTTCCAAAAGGATAGTTCCAATTTACAATACCACCACCATGCAAAGGAGTACCAATTTCACCATCTTCCCGTAGGCAATGGACATAAACATCTTTAAAATATTTACTAATTTAGTAGGTCTTTATGACTTGCATTTGTTTGATTACCAGAGCAGGTTTAATTAGTTTTCCATGTGATTTATTAACTAATTATTGCTCTTCTACTATGAACAACCTAATCATATCATATATGTACTCATCTACTGTAGGGTATTTTTTTTTGTTTTTTTTTTATGATCATGAATATTTATTTACTAAAGGGTTTTAAGGTCTCTCTTTGGTAGATGAGCAATCTTTATTTTAAAAGTATACCTATACCATATTTACTACAAACATGTATCTGGTCTGTTTGTGGCCTTGTTATTACAGATATAAAAAGGAAGATGTTTTCCTACTAATCTAGTTTCAGAAGTTATATTCTTTTTTATTTCAAAATATTTGATGCATGTGGTAGCGTGATTTACTTAAAGTGCTAATAAAGCTAATCATCTTATAAAAGCTAAACTAAAATGTTATGAAATGTGAGGTTTCAGAAACAAGATATTTCAAGCTTACCTCAGACCCCAATACCACAGATACTTAAAGATGGGAATAATGACTGTTGAATACTTTCTATATTTGAAACAAAGTGAAAACTTTGCTTTCAAATTAGCCAAGTGTAGATATTCAGAACTTAGGTTTACTTAATTTTTACTTAATTTTTTACTTTAATGTTTTAGACTAAACATCTAACAGTATGAAAAAATTTTTCAAAGCATAAAATTAAAATTCTTACTAAGTGTACAGCATGATCTATTTCTTCAGTAGTTACACCTGGTTTAATCATATCAGCAGCAATGTCCAGTACTTCTCTGGCAAGCTGTAAAAGAGAAACACTTCATACATTCAAGAAGAAATGAAATAGAAATAGAAATCTGTACCCTTTGGACTAACTTAGATTTTGTAGGATATTGATAAGACGAACCTCACTTTGCATATTATAATCCTGAATTTTCAGTTTACAACCATTTGTATGTATTTCTAACACCCATTAATAAAAGCGTATGCATGTGTGTGTAAACATAAATAAAATTGGGCTAACTAGAAAATAGCTTAATAAGTACGTCTGACTGATTTCTATGTGAAAATGTACATCCTAAGTAATCTAAACAATAATGAACTGATGAAGTTAGAAGCTTCTCACAATTCTACAATGGGGAAGGGAAGGGAGGGAAATAAAAGAATAGATGAATGATTTTCCTCAAAGAACCACAGAAAATAACTATTACATGTAGAACGGATGAACAACAAGGTCCTACTGTACAGCACAGGGAACTATATTCAATATCCTGGAATAAACCATAATGGAAAAGAATATAGAAAAGAATGTATGTATAACTGAGTCACTTTGCGGTACAGCAGAAATTAACACAACATTGTAAATCAACTATACTTCAAAAAGTAAATTTAAAAATAAAGTAAATATGGCTAGTCACAGTTTTACTATGTAACATTTGCTACCTTTATAAATGAGCAAATCATTGACTTCATGTGTTATAACTACTTAAACATGTTCTATCCCATGGGGGGGAGAAAAAAACTCTTACCCTACATACGAGTCGCATCCCTTCTATATCTTCAGATGAGAGTAACTTAATTTGAGAAGTACCCTTAAGAGCCTGCTCAGATTCAGACATTCCTGGTAAAGAAAATCAGTAAGTAAAACCAAAATGAACAAAAAGATGTAGTATATATTAGCATAATTATCCCCTAGATGATATAATAATAGTCAGGTCTCACTATTTCACACAATGGTATTTCATAATATGGGAGGGTCCAGGTCAGGTTTTCTGAAAAACTACTTGCAACATGAAATTTGCTAAACTGAAAGAACAATTTTAAAGAACAAATTTCCAAATCTATGAGAAATCATTCAAGATGGAGTACTTATTATTTGCCCGGGAGTGTGTTAATAAGGTCAGTAAATGATTCACATTTGAAGAGCACCATACAATTTATGACTGTTTTCATGATCATCATCTCATGAAGCAAGTAGATTATCAACAACTGATAAATTAATTACACTCATTTCTTTTTTGAAACCGGAACCTAAGTCAGTGTTTTTTAAATGGCAGCTTGTGACCCTTTAGTGGCTATTAGTGGGCTATGACTAATATTTTTTTATAGTAAATAAATGGAATAGAAAATAATAGACTATATCATACAGGGTAAGTAAGTAAGCAAGTAAGTGCTGTTGTAAAATGTTTGACTGTTGATTTATACACACACGCATATACACAGATCATGCTATAAAATACAGTTCTCTGGGTCATAGTCAAAAAAGTTTGAAAAATACTGCCCTAAGAACTTTCACTAATAAAATTAGCTTAATTGAAGTTATTCATATATTTAAAAGCATTAAAGCCAGTATAATAATTATTTCAAAATCTGACAAAAAGAATATAACCATAAACTACTCTTTTTATAAATGCTGATATAACAATACCAAATAAAATATTATCAAACAGAATCCAAAAAACATAGTACAGCATGACTTCAGCGAGATTCATATTGGAAAGGCAAGGATAGTTCAATATTAAACTATTAATATAACTCATCATAGCCATAGATTAACTAATGAAAAATAAATGATCATCTAGAAGGATAATTCTGATACCATAGGCAGCTACCACTTTTACATGATAAATGTAAATCTCAAGCCAAGAACCAACATCATGGAATGCCCACTATCAGCACTAGTATTTGTAGCACTGTTCTGACAATACTAGCAGATGTACTAAACGAGAGAAAGAAACAAGACATATAAAATTAGGAAGAAAAGGAAAAACTCCTTATCAATTTCAGATACGATTATATATCCCTAGAACAAGGGAATACCTGGTAAATGACTAGAAATAAGAATTCGGCAAGTTGGCAGATAAGAAAAATATATAAAAATCAATAACTTTCCCATATACGAACAAGCAAAAAATACAGAAGATATTATATTCACAAGAATAACTTAAAAAGATAAAGTATCCAGGAATAACTTAACATTAAAAGGCCTAATGAAGGAAAGAAAAACATACCCTGTTCTTGGATAGGAAGACTCAATACTGTAAAGGTGTCAATTCTTCCAAAATTACTCTATAAATTTAATACTATCCCAATAAAAAATGGCAACAGGACATTTTTGGGAACCAGACAAGCTGATTCTAAATTTCACATGGAAAAACAAACATGCAAGAACAGCCAGGAAAATTCTGAAAACAAGGAAAGGCGGGGGCAACAAGGCCTATCAAGTATGAAAACATGATATAGCTGTAATAATTAAGAGTTTGGCAATGGCATATGATTAGACAGATGGGTTAATGAAACAGAACAGAATCCAAAAACCTAAAGACGTGAAGATTTAATATAGTGATACAGCTTGCATTTTAAATCAGTAAGAAAGACTAATTTTTAAAAATAACTTGTGATGTCACAACCAGATATTCTGCTGGGAAAAAAATAAAGTTGAATCCCTACTTAACTCCTAAAGATAAATAAGTTTCAGATGGACCAAAAATTTTATCACACACACTCAAGAAGCGTAAAACCATAGAAACAGAAGAAAACATGGGAAAATGTTTTTATAATCTCTGAACCCAAAAGGTCTTTCTAGGTCATAAAGCCATAGGCACCTTATAAGAAAACACTGATGAATTTTACTACAGAAGAATGTTGAAAGTTTGTCATAAATGTAATGTTACAAAGACAAAAATGTAACTGCTTGATTGGGAGAAAACATTTCATAGTACATACATCAAGAGATTATTTTCCTTAATATAGAAAGAGCATTTATAAGTCAGTATGGAAAAAAGTAAGTAATCTAACTGGGGGGAAAAAAGTCTAAGGATATGAATAGACAGTTCAAAAGGAAAAAAAATACAAATGATTTTTAAAAATATAGAGATGCTCAACCTTACTCAAAATGCAAATTAAAAAAACTGCAAAATACCATTTTTCATCTTTCAAATTAGCACAGATCGCAAAACTTGATAAGATTCTAAGCTGGGGAAGATATAGGAAAACAGGACTTCCCAGGTGGCTCAGTGGTTAAAAATCCGCCTGCCAACGCAGGGGACACAGGTTTGAGCCCTGGTCCGGGAAGATCCCACATGCCAGGAAGCAACTAAGCCCGTGTGCCACAACTACTGAAGCCCACGTGCCTAGAGCCTGTGCTCTGCAACAGGAGAAGCCACCGCAATGAGAAGCCCATGCACCGCAATGAAGAGTAGCGCTCCGCTCACGGCAACTAGAGAAAGCCCATGCGCAGCAACGAAGACCCAATGTAGCCAAAAATAAATAAATTTATTTAAAAAGAAAAAAAGATACAGGGAAAGCGACTCTCATATGTTTTTATCTGGCAAAAAAATCTCTGAGATTTATAATACCTCTCAAAATTTTTAAAAATGCATGTATCCTGTGATCTAGCTATTTCACTTTAGGCAATTAACCTATAGAAATACTCTCAACATGTGTACAAATATGTAATTACAAGAACAGTTCCTGCAGTCAAATTGTTAGAAGTAAAAACCTGGAAATAATCTAAATATACATTAGTAGGAGTCTGGTTTAATAAATTGTAACATGTCCACATAATGGAATACTTCAGTCATTAAAAAGAAAGAAATGGTTTTATATCGGATTATATGGAATATTTACAACATAAAATATAACAGAGCAAGGTGAAAAGGTGTATATAGTTTGTTCGTTTTGTGTATAATTGGGTGGGGGCGTGTTAATGTGTGTACACACAACAAATATCTCTGAAAAGTTCTACAAGAAATCATTAATAGTGATTACTTCTGGGGAAAGGTACTCACTTTTCACTGTGCAACATTTTATCCTATTACAATTTACCTTATCTATGTACTGTTTAAAAATACAATTTAAAACTATATTCAAGAATATTAAATACAGTGTAATGAAATTATACATCCTCAACAGTATTCTATCATTCAGACTCTTTTCTTCCAATTTATCTGAAATAGTGGAGTTTAACTAAATTTTCAAATTATATTCATAAGGACTTAATACAGTTCCTTTTTCTTTGAGAAAAAAGCAAAGGTAGCTTAGCTCAGTAGATTAAACCACATTCAACCATTTTTGACAAGCAAACTCAGTAATTTCACATAATCCAACTTTAGCCTATGCTGTAAAGTACCTATCTTCTCTGCATGTCTCACTATCATTAACCATAAAGGGAGAAGACAATAGAACCCATGCCAGGAGTGTTGAAAGTATTAAATGGAGTAATACATGTAAAGAGGTTGACACAGTGCCTGACACACAGTTATGAAAAAATATCAGTTATAGAATCATCAGCATCACCATTACTACTATTATCATCACCATTACTACTATTTCTATTACTGCTACAGTCCAGAGTCTTTAGTTAGGCATGCATTCAAGGCCTCCACCATCTGTTATTTCCTAAATGGATATTATTTAATTAAGGTTGGAGAACATGCTAAAATCAAAACTATTTTTAAAATCTAGAATTTGATATAACAACACTAAATACAATATTATGTTGAATGTAGCCTTTAACAGCCACATAAACAATGTTTTCAGAATTGATTAGATTTCTAATGAGAGGAAAGAATCTTTAATGCTCTCAAATGTTCTAGTGTGCCTTGAAAAAACATATTTACATTTATTGGAAATCCAGCACTGAAACTTTTCTACTAAGAAAGCACTCTTTTCTTCTGTAGTAGTCTGCAAGCCCACAAACTGAACTATGAAGAAACAGCATAGCAGAATTTACCTAAAGGGTGATCAGCATAGTCTGGTCTTTGAATATAACTTGGCACCGGCCTTGTTGGCATCTGAAAAAAAACGAAGAGGTTAGATGGATCCGATTCAAACATGAAAGTAACTTTCATTATTAAAATCTACTAACAGGGCTTCCCTGGTGGCGCAGTGGTTGACAGTCCGCCTGCCGATGCAGGGGACACGGGTTCATGTCCCGGTTCGGGAAGATCCCACGTGCCGCGGAGCGGCTGCGCCCGTGAGCCATGGCCGCTGAGCCTGCGCGTCCGGAGCCTGTGCTCCGCAACGGGAGAGGCCACAACAGTGAGAGGCCCGTATCACAACAGTGAGAGGCCCGCGTACCGAAAAAAAAAAAAAAAAAATCTAACAAAGAAAATAAAAGTGGGGGAATAAACACCAAATTCAAAAGTTCATTCATTTCATTGAAATCAGGGGTCCCCAACACCTGGCCACAGCCACGTACTGCACAGCAGGAGGTGAGCGGTGAAGCTTCACCTGCCGCTCCCCATCACTCACAGAAGCGCCTGAACCACCCCCCAGACCCGGCCCCGTGGAAAAACTGTCTTCCATGAAACCAGTCCCTGGTGCCAAAAAGGCTGGGGACCGCTGACTTAAATGAAAAAAAAAGTTTTAAATGACATCTTAAATATCACAACATATCTGTTTTGTGAAGATCGAGCCTAGTGCTAATGCCACCCCCTTTCCCAGGATATGTAAGGAATGGGGAGAGTGACAGAAGCCATTAAAGATTTAAGATTACATGCAGACAAGGAAGGTGCCCGTGTTGTTCCAAACAAATTGGTGAACCACAATCAGTAACAAAATGATGTCTCAAAGTAAATGTACACCAATATGTTCCTGGACATTATCTCTGGGAGCTACAATTAAACTTTCTTATATTTCTGACATTTTTCTAAATTTTAAAAATTAAAGATGTATCTTTTTTTTTTTTTGCGGTACGCGGGCCTCTCACTGTTGTGGCCTCTCCTGTTGCAGAGCACAGGCTCTGGACGCCCAGGCTCAGCTACCATGGCTCACGGGCCCAGCCGCTCCGCGGCATGTGGGATCTTCCCAGACCGGGGCACGAACCTGCGTCCCCTGCATCAGCAGATGGACTCTCAATCACTGCGCCACCAGGGAAGCCCCGATGTATCTCTTTTATAAAATGAAAACAACAGTAAAAAGAATTTAAGTATTTGAGAATGACAAATAAATTTCAACTTAAGTCAATTCCTAGGTTAAGACTCTGAAGTCAGTCTGCCAAGAACGCTGGAAGGAACAGGAGTGGCAGAAAAGCCATATCAAACTTAAGGTAGAAGAATATCACACTGAAAACATTTTAGAGAAGTAGTAATATACACTACCATTATGTTGGCCTAAAAATACCTATTCTACCTCATTCTTTCTTAAATATTAAAGAATCCTTCATCTAAAATTTTTCTACTTCATCCATGATTGCCAATTATCCCTACTAACTTCTAAATAATGTACCATAAAAGTTAAAAAGCTAGAATGTAAACTTAATCCTGATCACATGATTCATAATTGGAATACAAATTATAAGTACCATTTTTAGGAAACTGAAAATTGGTTTAAAAGAATGTTAAATTTTTATTACCTTATTTACTCACCAGTGGATAATGTGGTCTGAGTTTACCAGTATATCGATAACCTGCCCATGGGTCAGTGTTGATATCACCTTCCACAGTCCAGGGAGACACAGATTCTCGCTTGGCCTTTTCATCTTCTGGGAGATGGACAGATGAATGAGAGAAAGAAACGCCTCAGTGGTCAAGCTACTGAGCAGCAGCATACTTTAACTATCACCATTTGAAAGCCAAGCCAAAGAGCCCAGGCACAAAATCCAGCAAACTTCTACCCTAACCTAAGTCACCAAAGCTACCGCTTTCTTGCCACAGCCCTATGACTCCTCAAAGATCTAAGTGTCTTGGGAGAAAAAGCCCAAACTAAACATATTCTCATTTTTTACACAATGTTGAATAGGAACAGCTCATAGCTGAACTCCTTTTCTCAAGTAAATACTAAATGTATTCTCTCTACAATGTCAATTTATAGGAAGCCTGCTTTTTGAAATACAAAATTTGAGCCTGGGGAAAACTTCCCAACTGAGAGCAGATATTACAAATGGATTCTGTGCTTTTACTAAAAGAACAGATTCTAAATAATCCCAAAGCAAATTTAAAGTAAAAAACAAAAACTTCTCACTTAGCTGATGAATGACTTTCAAGTCAACATTTTAAGTTGCTTAGAAAATTTGATGAGTATCATTTGCCTTTTTTTCAGGAAGGAGGTAACAGAAAGAAGTAGGTAATAGAAGGAAGTAGGAAAAGGCAAAGATAAGGGAGGGAACAATCAATCGGAAGTTACTGAAAATTCATTAGAAAAATTAAGAACCAAACACACACCTTACTACCAGGTTAGTTAATAATATACAATGTTGTATTTACTGAAATACACCTAAAAATCTTCACACAGAACCTACCCTTAATGGTATCTGAGCACATTAACTGCAGTTCTCATCCAAAAACCAAAATAAAACTACTAACCTAAGAGTTTAAATGGCAGGAATTCAAATCCCTCCTACACCAAGTAGCAGCCTATACACCTCCCAATGCACACCAGTGTCTTCCTGATTATTGTAATGCTAGCACAGGTTTTAAAAGGCAAGCTCCAAATAATTTTAGAAGTGTACAAGGAAAAAACTCCCCCCTTTAAGCAATCTATTTAAAATTGATTTTGGACAGATGGAATCATGTCATCTTAAGCTAAAGAGGAATGGTGAAATGGGTGAAGGTGATCAAAAGGTACAAAATTCCAGTCATATGATAAATAAGTCCTGGGGATATAAAGGACAGCATGGTGACTAAAGTTATCAACAACAAGAAAAAGACAATCTAATCTCATTTTCTCATTTTACACATGAGGAAACTGAGGCAATATGGTTCACATGGGCACAGAAATGTGGAAATGCTGCTTCCCAGTCCAGTACTCTCTCCAAAGAGCATGTGGTCAACTTGGGATTAAAAGGCCCTTGAGGGGCAATTGAAAAGAATGCAAAAATACCACCAATCCATTCACATTATTTTGGAAGAAAATACAATTATAATATTACATATAACGTAAAGGAATAGAGGGGACTTCCCTGGCGGTCCAGTAGTTAAGACTCTGAAGTCCCAATCAGGGGGCATGGGTTCAAACCCTGGTCGGGGAACTAATAAGATTCCCTCATGCCACATGGCGTAGCCAAAAGAAAAAAAAGTAAAGGAATAGAAAGAGAGAAAGGAAAGCTCTACTACACTACTAAATTTTAGATATCTTTCTCCCCTATGAAATTCAGGAAAGTTTTCCTATTGACATTAACATTCACACGAAACTGTTTCTCATTCCAGGACAGAAATGGACTCCATTCACTGCCACTAGGGTCAAACATTATAGAAAATAGTTTAAAATGCAGGCCAACTCACACCTGCTTTAGCTGTGATTGCATCAAGCGCTTCTGTCTGAATCATAAACTTCAAGAATAATTTTCACCAGAAACAGGACAGAACAGCAATCAAGATGCAGGCTTTTTGCTTTAACATCATCCAAGGGAGGGTGAAAACGAAGGACGTAAAATCTTTCCTTCCTACTGATCTGGATTCTGAACATTCCACAATCGATTTTCAAGAGAATTGAAAGCAGATCTCCAACAAATAATATAACCCAAAAGCTATCTAAATAAGAATGAAATATGGCAAGCCCTTTTCTAGTCTCTAGGTATAATTTACTTAGGGAAAGTTTCTCTTCCGAAGTGAGTTTTTCTTAATGTAAACTATTTACGGATCAATTGATTCAAGCCCCTAAGTCCCAGACATATACGTAATAGAAACCTAATAAATATGAATTGGACTGGGGGTTGGTAACAAAATTGCATACTAACTGGTCTTTTTCAAATGACTGTGAAAGCACAGGACAGCATAAACGAACATCTGTAAGCTGTCTTTCAAACATCACAATGCAACAGGGCCAGGTAAGCTGCAGGTGGTGTCAAAGAGTACCTGATATGTGCAAGATCAGGTACCAAGTACAGCACACCTTTCTTTCTTTCCTCTTTAAAAGGTTCTGTGCAGGTGGCCTCAGCTGCCACAAAAGAACTGCCCATATCTAAGCTTTGCCTGGAACAGAATCTTCTGATCACAATCCTGACTCAGTTCTCCCAGAGGTGATTATTAAATGGCTACTGAGCACTTACTATGCACTGTACATACACCAAGCACTCTACATAGATTTGTTTATTTAACACTCAAAATAAATGCATGATTTCGGCAGCTTGGAAGTGAGGCTTAGAGTAATCCGTGCTCACAAAACTTGGTGGAACCGGTTTTGAAATATTACCTAATACCTTCCCTCCGCAATCCAAAATTCAAGCACACTAATTTGGAAGGGTAGAAGAGTAGAATAAAAAGTATTATTTAGAGGTTTTTTTTTTGGCCGCGCTGTGCGGCTTGTAGGATCTTATTTCCCCGACCAGGGATTGAACCCAGGCCATGGCAGTGAAAGCGCCAAGTACTAACCACTGGACCGCCAGGGAATCCCACAGAGGTTTTTCTTTTGTGTTTTTTTTTTTAAACGAGTTTTTATATCATATCTTTGGCTATTCAAAAGATACTTGTCGGGACTTCCCTGGTGGTGCAGTGGTTGAGAGTTCGCCTGCCGATGCAGGGGACATGGGTTCATGCTCCGGTCCGGGAAGATCCCACACGCCGCGGAGCGGCTGCGCCCGTGAGCCAAGGCTGCTGAGCCTGCGCGTCCGGAGCCTGTGCTCCGCAACGGGAGAGGCCACAACAGTGAGAGGCCCGCACACCACAAAAATAAAAATAAATAAATAAATAAAAAGATACGTGTCAACCATGTCCACCTTTCACTTTAGGAAAATGGGAAGCAAAGAAACACACTGAGTATATCAGTGGTGAGTGTAAAAATTGTAGAATAATATAGTATTGAGATGTGAAGTGCTACAACTTTTACAGATCAAAGGCAATGGTACTGTGTAAACTCTGGCAGGAGATATGTGTAAGAAATATGCACCCAAGCATCAGCATTACATGCATTTAAGGACTTGACAACCTAACTGGTCTTCTTTACTATGACACATAAAAAGTAAATTCTGCTCTTAAGTCATTTAACTCACACTTGAAATATTCCTAAGGCCTGATTAGCTTCTGCAACCAAGAAAACTCCTGGTCCAAATGATTTCACAGGTGAATTCTACCAAACATTTACAGAAGAAATAAGACCAATTCTACACAACCTCTTCCAGAAAATAGAAGCGGAGGAAATGTTTCCCATTCTATGAGTCCAGGATTACTCTAATGCCAGATCCAGTCAAAGACATTAAAAGCAAATTACAGACCAATATCCCTCATGAACATAAATATAACTGGGCCATCTTTAATTAGAGATCAGTTCACATGAACTGTTTGCTACATTATTTCACTATTATTTCTTGGAATGAGGTGCTATCTTTTAAGATGCCCTGGTTCCTTCCCAGCCCAACATTCTTTTCCCCTAATCCCTTTCTCAATACTCTTCTTAGCCCTGGAGATCACCTTTCCCCACACCATTCCCTCCTCTAGGACTGTCATCCACAATGGTAGTTGGGTTCAATTTATTAGGGCGTGAAAGACACAGGGCTGGCAGCTGAGGGCTGACTCTACCCAACACAGCCCAAAGTGATCAAGAATATTAAGCTCACCCACTGAAGAAATCATCCCCTAAGATCCAAGAGGGCACAATCTGAAACACGGCACCATACTAAACTCTAGAGGTATAAGTAAAACACAAACCGTCTTAGTCCAATGCAGTAACAACTACTTAGGAAACACCAGCTGTTTAATTCTCTTGCAGTGTAAGTCATAATGAAATAGCTCTATCCTTAGAAACCCAATATTGAAGAAACAAGCACACTTCAATGAGTTGGCAAACACTTGCAGTAGAGACCCATTCTTTATTTATTTATTTATTTATTTATGGCTGCATTGGGTCTTCGTTGCTACACACGGGCTTTCTCTAGTTGCTGCAAGCGGGGGCTACTCTTTGTTGCGGTGCACGGGCTTCTCATTGCAGTGGCTTCTCTTGTTGCGGAGCACGGGCTCTAGGCACACAGTCTTCAGTAGTTGTGGCACGAGGGCTCAGCAGTTGTGGCTTGTGGGCTCTAGAGCACAGGCTCAGTAGTTGTGGCACACGGGCTTAGTTGCTCTGTGGCACATGGGATGTTCCTAGACCAGGGCTCAAACCCGTGTCCCCTGCATTGGCAGGCGGATTCTTAACCACTGCACCACCAGGGAAGCCCCAAGTTCTTTTAGTAACATACTCTTTCACCTCAATCCTTCAGTTCCCTGTGCTTTAAGTTCCTGAATATAAAATGTTAATAATTGGCTCAAAGAGCTCTAAAAATACCTAACACATTTGATATACAGTATTTAAAGTATAAGTGAATAAAATAAAATGGCATATTTAAACCTATCTCTACACTTTGCAGGTAGCAAATCCTGCCATTTATGCTTTTTAAACTCATTTATTCATATCATTTTTCCTCATCTCTAACCACATTTTCTCCCACAATAGCCTAGCATTTCTGTTAAATGTAGACTTCGCTTTATACAACCACAGAATATATGTCTTTTTAAATTTTTATTTCCTTTTCCTTGAAATGGTGGTTAAACTGACCTCAATGAGATTTTTAAGGTATATACACATATAAAACAATCTATCAAACTTTATTAAATCAGCAAATTCCTTAAAAATATAAAGTAGATGAACTAAAAATACCAAGATCAGTAAGTTGAAAGAAAATCTTATACCAAGAACCACGTACTATCTGCCAATCCACCCATAAGGATGGCAATGCTATAAGAAAAAAGGCCCTTGTCAATTTGCAAGTAATTGTGACGAGTTGTCCTGAGCTAGCCACACTAACGGCTTGAATTTATAGGATGAGTCGCGAAAGCAGAAAAGGCCATTCGAATCAGCAATAGATCAGTGTGGTTGACAGCAATAGCTAAAAAGCAGCCAATAGTTTCACTTTGTGGTGTCTCAAAAAGGAAAACTAAACATTAGACTGTAAGGAATAACATTAAAACATCCAAAAAACAAAGTGATACAATTTTGAGTTAGACAAAGCAACTGAAATTGAAACTAAACAAGAACAAAAGCGATTTGATTAAATGAAGCCAGATAGCTCGTGCGCCCTTGCCTACAACACACAAACGCTTCTAGCAAAGGAAAGCGGGTGCCAGATGCCAAAAGTTTAGGATGTCCTCTGGTATTGCTCAAGCCAGATCCCACTCGTGGCAGCCATCTCATGTTTTCATGTTACATATGTGAAACAAGATTAACAGAGATATTAGTCACGTTTTATTTAAATGATTACATACCACAAAGAACAAAAAATGTCCTAATTCTAGCTTTTGGGATTATACCATCAGAACATTCAAATATACGCTTTCAGAGCTGGAAGAATTCTTGTCTTCTGCACAAAGCCACTTCTAAGAAAAATGGTATAGAGATGTGTGACTTTACTTACTTGCTTTCTTATGTAGTAACTTGTGAGTAGCCCAGCTTCCTTTAAAACATTCCTAAAAGGAACAAACATGAAAATTAGTGTCACACTTTCCTTTCTTTTTTTAAAAAAAATAAATTTATTTTATTTATTTATTTATTTTTGGCTGTGCTGGGTCTTTGTTGCTGCACACGGCTTTCTCTAGTTGCGGTGAGCGAGGGCTACACTTCATTGCAGTGCGCGGGCTTCGCTTTGCAGTGGCTTCTCTCGTTGTGGAGCATGGGCTTCAGTAGTTGCGGCATGCAGGCTCGGTAGTTGTGGCTCACGGGCTCTACAGCACAGGCTCAGTAGTTGTGGCGCACGGGCTTACTTGCTCCGCGGCATGTGGTATCTTCCCGGACTAGGGATCGAACCCGTGTCCCCTGCATTGGAAGGCAGATTCTCAACCACTGCGTCACCAGGGAAGCCCCCAGGCTTTCCTTAATTAGAAATATTTTAAAGAACTTTATATATAAGAAATAGTTATTGGAAACCTTATTTGCGAAAATCAACATCTGTAACTTCACTACATTAAATATTTGGAAAAGCTTAAAAATGATAATGCCTATATTAAAACTCATTTCATAAAGCAACCTAATGGATTAGAGACCTAAATGTAAGACCGGACACTATAAAACACTTAGAGGAAAACACAGGAAGAACACTCTTTAACATAAATCACAGCAAGATCTTTTTTGATCCACCTCCTAGAGTAATAGAAATAAAAACAAAAAGAAACAAATGGGACCTAATAAAACTTAAAAGCTTTTGCAAAGTAAAGGAAACTGCAAACAAGCTGAAAAGATAACCCTCAGAACGGGAGAAAATATTTGCAAATGAATCAACGGACATAGGATTAATCTCCAAAATATATAAACAGCTCATGCAGCTCAATACTAAAAAACAAACAACCCAATCAAAAAATGGGCAGAAGACCTAAATAGACATTTCTCCAAAGAAGACATACAGATGGCCAAGAAGCACATGAAAAGCTGCTCAACATCACTAATTATTAGACAAATGCAAATCAAAACTACAATGAGGGGGCTTCCCTGGTGGCGCAGTGGTTGGGAGTCCGCCTGCCGATGAGGGGGGCGCGGGTTCGTGCCCCGGTCAGGGAGGATCCCGCGTGCCGCAGAGCGGCTGGGCCCGTGGGTCGTGGCCGCTGGGCCTGCACGTCCGGAGCCTGTGCTCCGCAACGGGGAGGCCGCAGCGGTGGGAGGCCCGCGTACCGCAAAAAAAAAAAAAAAAAACTACAATGAAGTATCACCTCACACCAGTTAGAATAGGCATCATCAGAAAAGCTACAAACAACAAATGCTGGACAGGGTGTGGAGAAAAGGGAACACTCTTGCACTGCTGGTGGGAATGTGAATTGGTTCAGCCACTATGGAGAACAGTATGGAGGTTCCTTAAAAAACTAAAAATAGAATTACCATATAACCCAGCAATCCCACTACTGGGCATATACCCTGAGAAAAACCACAATTCAAAAAGGCACATGCACCCCAATGTTCATTGCAGCACTATTTACAATAGCCAGGTCATGGAAGCAACCTAAATGCCCATCGACTGATGAATGGATAAAGAAGATGTGATACATATATACAATGGAATATTACTCAGCCATAAAAAGGAACAAAATTGGATCATTTGTAGAGACATGGATGGATCTAGAGACTGTCATACAGAGTTAAGCAAGTCAGAAAGAGAAAAACAAGTATCGTATATTAACACATATATGTGAAACCTAGAAAAATGGTACAGGTGAGCCAGTTTGCAGGGCGGAAATTGAGACACAGATGTAGAGAACAAACGTATGGACACCAAAGGGGGTAAGTGGTGGGTGTTGGTGGGTGGTGGTGTGATGAATTGGGAGACTGGGATTGACATATATATACTAATATGTATAAAATAGATAACTAATAAGAACCTGCTGTATAAAGAAATAAAATTCAAAAAAAATAAACAAAGCAACCTAAACTTCAGATTACATACTTCAAATAAGCCAAAAAACATTAGTCAATATTGTAAATAGTAGCCATAGTTATATTTCAATTTCATGTCATCAAATTATTTTGAAGAATTTGAAAAGAACTCTGAACCAATGAAGTAATCATACACTGAGGGAAATAAAAATAAGGAAAATTTTGCAGATTCTTCCATGATTTATAGTAGTTTGACTCCCAGTTAGTCATATCCACTTTGTTTACTATGTGCTGACAGCCCTACTAGACTAGACTGTAAGCTCCGTGAGGGAAAGGACTATGTCAAGTTTACCACTATATCTCCAGAGCCAAGCAGAGCGCCTGGCACATGGAGGAGTTTCAGTGAACACCTGCATATTGATCAGAATGGATAAATAAATAACTAGAAAGACTAGACTTTTCACTTGGGAAAATACGTTCGTGTGACATAATTCAGACACCAGTAAGTAGTACTGAACTGGGAAAATGAATTCAAGTAGTAAATTGAATTCAAGTAATGAACTCAAGTAATAAATTGGAAAAATGAATTCAACCAGACATAGATTTTACTGATGCTTTGACTTTTATAGTCTTTCCTTCAAATAATTTTAAATTACTCAAATAAATCATACAAATACTAAGAAATTTCACAAATCCCTACAAACGTTTTGACTTTGCAAACACACAAAAAAATCCAGGAATAAGAGGAAAGCTAAAGAAAAAATAGAAGGAGAAATAAAGAAAAATCCCTAGGACTATGTAGTAATCAACACCCATTACACCAGTGATGCTAAAAGCTGCTTTCCCTAGAGATTTACCCAACAGCCTCCGCTGGTTTCCCCCTCCAGGGCCAGACCTTCACTACTTCCCCTTCACTCCCCTCGCATCTTCCGCAACCAGCAGCAGTTGAGTCAAAAATCCCAGATTAACCCATTACCTCCTACTACAACCTACAACCTCAACAGACTTCAACTGTATAAAAAGGTGTATGCAACATTAAAGACTTCTCCAGTTTTGAAGCTGAAACCGAGCTCAGTCTTTTGGGGAGGATGGGAGATATAGGAGGCAGAATAATGATGCCTAAGACGTCCGTGTCCTAATCCTCAAAACCTGTGAATATGTTAGTTTACAACTAAGGTAAAGGGGAATATAAGCTATTAATCAGCTGACTTGGAGAATGGGGAAGACTATACTGTTTACCCAGGTGGGACTAATGTGATCACAGGGTCCTTAAGAGGTGGAAGAGGAAGGCAGAAGGAGTCAGAGAAAGATGTAATGATGGAAGCATGGCCACAGAAATGTTACATCACTGGCTATGAAGACAGAGGAAGGGAGCCACCAGCCAAGGGATGCAAGAAGCCTCTAGAAACTGAAGAGAGCAAATAACACATTCTCCTAGAGTCTCCAGAAAGGAATGCCAACCTGCCAACACGTGCTTTTAGCCCTGAGACCTGTGTCAGACATACTGAACCGCAAGATAACAAAGCTGTGTTGTTTGAAGCCACCAAGTTTGTTGTAATTTGTTTTGGCAGCTATAGAAAACTAATACAGGAAGGAAACTAGAGGTACCCCTATCTGTTGTCACTGCAAAAACCACTCACAACTGGCACAAAAATCAATTCCTCCCCACCATGGAGTTATAGGAAATTGGTAGAAAAACAAATATTTTTCTATGATTTTACCACAAAAGAGGATTATTAAGATTAATCGAAAAGTCCCAAGAACTAAAAAGGAATAAATTATTTCTTCAGTATTAACCTATTACATCAGGGGTTGCCAACCCCCGAGCCACAGACCGGTACTGGTCTGTAGCCTGTTAGGAACCAGGCCGCACAGCAGGAGGTGAGCAGCGGGGGCGGGTGAGCGAATGAAGCTTCATCTGTATTTACAGCCGCTCCCCATCGCTCGCATTACCGCCTGAGCTCCACCTCCTGTCAGATCAGCAGCATTAGATTCTCACAGGAGCTGCACATGCAAGACATTTAGGTTGTGCGCTCCTCATGAGAATCTGATGCCTGATAATCTGAGGTGGAGCTGAGGGGGTGATGCTAGCACTGGGGAGTGGCTGCAAATACAGATTATCATTAGCAGAGAGGTTTGACTGCACAGAGACCTTAATCAATCAATTGCTTGCAGACTCACATCATAACCCTATCAGTGAGTGGCAAGTGAAAATGACCTCAGGGCTCCCACTGATTCTGCATTATGGTGAGTTGTATAATTATTTCATTATATATTACAATGTAATAATAATAGAAATAAAGTGCACAATAGATGTAACATGCTTGAATCATCCCGAAACCATACCGCCCCCCCGCACCCTGGTCCATGGAAAAATTGTCTTCCACGAAAGCAGTCCCTGGTGCCAAAAAGGTTGGAGACCGCTGCATCACATAAGAAAGGAAAACTCAATGTTGAATTGTAATAGGAAGACAACCATAGTAAAAACTGTAAATTATCATTTACTAAATATATGTGCACTATACACCTATATTTCATTTCATCCTCACAAAAACCCTGCGAGGCAGATGGCACTGTCCCCATTTCACAAATGATAAAACTGAAGCACAGATAAACTAGATAATTTGTCTATCACATAACAGAACCGTACCTGGCAGAAGGAGGACTCAAAACCAGGATTACCTGACTACAGGTCATGCTTTCTCACTGTTTTACAGTGTGTGAATGGGCTGGGCGGGGTGGGGGGGAGGGGTGTTTTGCGCATACTCAATTCAAAACACTGATTTAGCACCAAACCTGGAACTAGAAAACACAGGTGTGATTAAGCTATACCATGTGTTAGCTATACCATTATAAGCTCTAAAATTTTACCTTTAAATTTAGGAAATGATGATACTTACTACCAGTTTAATGGATCCTCAGTTGCTCCACCTATAAAGTGGGTTGATTTTCTCCAAGAGAAGATCACATAGCAGATTAAAGGAGATAATGCAACTAACATATATAAAAGTAGTTAAAGTGTCTAGCACATAGCAAGTATCAACGTATGACATCTTAGTGCTTATCACCATACCCAGCATTAAGCAGGTTTTCTCCACAACCGTTAGGGAAGAAACAAAGATAATGTGATCATATACACAAAAGCCTTCTAGGGGATTCCCTGGTGGTCCAGTGGTTAGGTCTCCACGCCCTTTCACTGCCAAGGGCCTGGGTTCAAATCCCTGGTGAGGGAACTAAGATCCCACATGCTGCACAGTGCAGCCAATAAAAAAAAAAACCTTGTAGGGGCTTCCCTGGTGGCGCAGTGGTTGAGAGTCCGCCTGCCGATGCAGGGGACACGGGTTCGTGCCCCGGTCCGGGAAGATCCCACGTGCCGCGGAGTGGCTGGGCCCGTGAGCCGTGGCCACTAAGCCTGCGCGTCCGGAGCCTCTGCTCCGCAACGGGAGGGGCCGCGGCGGCAAGAGGCCCGCGTACGGCAAAAAAAAAAAAACAAAAAAAACCTTGTAGCTGTAGAAGGAAACGTGAACTGCTTTCATCACTTTCCAGGACAGACTGCAAGCTGCCTGCTTCATAGCCATCCTCCCCTTTCCTCAACAGCCAAAGAATCCTGCTAGAGTGGAGTTGTGGGAACACTGCTAAAAACATTCCCAGCCTCCTTGAAGCTGCAGGTGGTCACGTGACCCAGTCTGGCCAGCCAAGTGTAAGCCCAGTTGTTGGGTGGGGCTTCTGCAAAGCTTCTGAGAAAAGAAACATCTATCTTTTACTCTTTGCCCTTTCCCCTCTTCAAACCCGGAGATGTTGCCTGAAGTGAAGTAGCAGTGCTGTGCCTGCAAAACGACAAGCACACCCCGAGAAGCCTGGGTCCCTAATGACTTTGTGGAGCTGCTGTTCCAAGTCCCAACACATCCACCTCCAGACTCCTCATCATAGTAGAAAAACAATAACAGAGACGTCAGTAAAAAAACTCCACAACTTTAGTTTTGGTGGATATACTGGTTAGAAATTGCATTGGATTATGAGGTACGAAAACTCAAAGAACACTGGGATAAACAATCACTCACCTGTTTAATAAAAGACAAAAAGGGGGCTGGAGGAGTGATGGGTGAAAGCAGCAATAATAAAATCCCTGGAACCTGTAAAATGTTACCTTATTCGGGAAAGGGGTTGCTGCATATGTGATTAAATTAAGGATTTTATGATAGGGAAATTATCCTGGATTATGCAGGTTGGCCCTAAATGCCATCATCACGAGTGTCCTTGTAAGAAGGAGGAAGAGGGGGGTTCACACACAGAGAAAAGGAAAACGTAATGTGCCTAGGAGGGCAGAGATCAGAGTGATGTGCTAGAGCCCCTGGAGGGAGCGTGGCCCTGCCAGCACCTTGATCTAGGTTCAATGAAACTGATTTTGGACTTCTGGCCTCCAGAACTAAAAGAGGATAAATGTCTGTTGTTTTAAGCCACTCAGTTTGGGGGATTTGTTACAGCGGCCACAGGAAACTAATACAGTGACTAACAAGACATCAGGGCACACACTGAAACAGGGTGAGGGACTAACTACAGTCTTTCTGAAGCTTTTTCCACTTACATGTACTTATTTATGGACTCAACTCCCAATTATCCACGGTAATTTTTAAATGGGGCAAGCAAAAGCACATGACTTACTTTAAGAAACCTAACTTCAGTCAGCAATTTCAACCTCTTCTCTTCCTTCCCTCTCCAAACTATTCCTCCTCATAGACATGATTGGCAAAAGTGACAAGACAGACTGGAGCTTCTTGTTTTCCTTCTTCCAGTCTAGCCTACGGCAGAGATGTTTATGGTAGTAAGACTGTCAGCAAGGAAAAGGTCAGGGATGGAAGGAAGGGAGTGAAGGGAGAAGTTCAGGGCAGGTCCTAGGACCGCAGTCTGAGTCCACCAAGCCCTGAGGCAAAAATCCCACCATGGCAGCATGGTAGGCATGCTACTGCCATCCTTCACTTCCAGGCCTTAACTCCAATGTTTCCTGAACACCAGACCAACCATCTGCACACCAACTATGCTTGGTACAATTTTCAATTCATTTTCATTATGCCAGCTCAGAATAAAGCAACTGAATGTCTGCCCAATGAGAACTAAGTATGGCTAAAGTGGCTTACATGTCTCCTAGGTATTGATATAGCCAATACTACAGCAATACTGTGAATAGTCTTCCGTGAAAAAAATCAAAGATTCCAGCTAAATAAACCCCTTTAAAGAAGCTTAAGATATAACTGAATCAGGATCCAAAAAAAAAAAAAATCAATAGGTAATTTGAAAAGGAAAACACAGTTTGAAAACTAGAAGAAATTTACAATTCTCTAGAAGATTAAATTTGCCAAGCAGCCGATTTCCCACCCAATAGCAACTCTACTCTGTCTTATATCTTATGTAAAATTGATAGAGATTTTTTAAATGCTACTATATTAATATATCCCAACACAAATAACCATTTTTAAAATGAATTTTATCTTCTACAGACAATGTACTAATTTTAAATGCTTGCTCAGGGCCATATATAATATTTTGAATGTCCAAATATTCAAATACAGATTAGAAAGTGAACATCTTTAATGTATAATGATACCATCTAGGCTTGAGTATACATTTCACTGTATCAATTCCTATAGTACAAGACTTAACATTTTCAGACCACTGAAGGCTTTGAGAATCTTGGGAAAGCAATCATTCCCCTCCACAGAAAAAAAAATTATCCATGCACATATAAAATACAGAGTGCCATGTGGTTGTAACGTGCACTCTGTACTTGTATGTATGAATGAGTGAATGAACAGACTTGTATGCCCATGTTTATATGCGCATAGGTGTTGGGCATTCGGCAGTGAACAATATAGGCCTATTCTAGACAAATATTACATGGCTAATCACACAATTTACTACATAGTTTAAGTCATAAGGGCTAAACAGAAAAAATACACAGTGCTATGAGAAGAAGTAGAAGACAAGAGCTAAAGACAGAGGCAGAGATAAGAGCCTGTTAAAAATTCTGGTCTATTGGGGCTTCCCTGGTGGTGCAGTGGTTGAGAGTCCACCTGCCGATGCAGGGGACACGGTTCGTGCCCCGGTCTGGGAAGATCCCACATGCTGCGGAGCAGCTGGGCCCGTGAGCCATGGCCGCTGAGCCTGCGCGTCCGGAGCCTGTGCTCCGCAAAGGGAGAGGCCACAACAGTGAGAGGCCCGCATAACGCAAAAAAAAAAAAAAAAAAAAAAAAGTTCTGGTCTATTCTAATGACAACAGAAAAAGCCACTAAAGGGTTTTAAATGAAGGAACAACCTGATGAAGACTTGAGTTTACAGCATCCCTGATCTCCATCCACACACCCCAAATTAAAACTTTAATACACAGAATGGTCCTGAAGAACTCCATAAAGCTGATTTTTAATACAGGCAGTCCTTGCTTTGCATAGTAGTAAACAATCATACAAGCTGTAACCGTAAAAAGCAATATTCAGGGCTTCCCTGGTGGCGCAGTCGTTAAGAATCCGCCTGCCAATGCAGGGGACACAGGTTCGATCCCTGGTCCGGGAAGATCCCACATGCCACAGAGCAATTAAGCCCACGCGCCACAACTACTGAGCCTGCAGTCTAGAGCCCACGAGCCACAACTACTGAGCCCACGTGCCACAACTACTGAAGCCTGCGTGCATAGAGTCCGTGCTCTGCAACAAGAGAAGCCACTGCAGTGAGAAGCCCCCGCTCGCTGCAACTAGAGAAGCCTGTGCACGGCAACGAAGACCCGACACAGTCATAAATAAATAAATAAATAAATAAATAAATGAACAAGATGTTTAAGAAAAATTCTCGTACTGTAGGTTATAAATATACAGGAAACTGAAAAAGTAAAACTAATATTTGTTTAGTATACTGTAATTTAAAACATTAGGTATATTGAAAATTAGGGTATTTTATTTCTTTATTTTAAAACTTATCAAGACTAATTTGAACATGTGTGCCTTCTTCCCACTGTATAACTCAGTAAACAGAGTGAATATCTTTGTTATGCTTGGCAGATTGTCATACTCTTTTTTAGGTTTAAAACAGCTTCCAAATTTTATCCTTTGCACTCTCAATACCTCTGAGAGTTCTTTTAATGTAAAGTTTTTTGTTGGTGTCACTTCCCCTGAGACACCATCATTCTTTTCATCACAACCATTTTCCTCATTTATGTCAACAAGTCTGTCCGACTTCCTCTGGCTGCACATCTATAGAGTCTCTAGAAAGGTGGGCAATGTCAACACTCCCCTGGGTCAGCTGTTTCTTCCACAACTCCATTTATGTTCCATTTAGATTTCACTTCTAGCATTAACACTTAGCACTTCTTTGTTGCACTTCCATCTTTGTTAGCCAATTCCTTCTTTCAATGATCCATTTTTGTAAAATGTCACATAAGTTTAATCATTGGGAAACAAGAAAGCTAGGCAACTACAGGCTCTGCTGTCTGCAAGAGAACAGAGTGACAGATGCACAGGGACCAATCGCTGACAGGCTTTGAACGAAGTGGAGGGACTGGTCACTCACTGATCAAGACGCACAGCTGTGATTTACGCAGTGATCTGAGGACTGAAGAGCTAGCAATGAAGTCTTATGTACTTCATGTCATTACTCATGTTGTTCGGAGACTGGTTTTAACTACTCTATGGTAACTAGATTCATGCATATCAAAACTGCAAAATAAGATCTGCCTTTATATAGCTGGCAACCCAATACAACCTATTTATAAACTTTTCTAAATAGGTTATGTGAACAAAGTACTTTTGCCTCACCCAGCATCTTTTTTTGACCTCACAGAAGCTGACACATATTTCCTTAAATAAAATAACATCTCTATCCCAACTGATTCATTTAGAGAACACAGAAGTTTACACACCAATTTAACTCAAGAAAGGGAGGGGAAAGAACGAACCATCAGAGAGGAGAGATACAAGAAGCATTTAAAATGTTAAAGAAAATTAGTATTTTCACCTAATTTTTTTAACACTACCAAAAAATCCATTGCCTACTTACTACTAAGGATAATTCATAATTCATAAAGGGTTTATAGGTAGGGACAACTCAAAACTCACATGATTTTCTAAATTAAGTGTAGGGCAGCAGCTAAAATCATGGACTTTGAAGTCAGACAGACTTGTCCCATAGCTTGATCATTTATTAGCTGTAAGGGGAAAAAAAATCTTAATATCTCTGCGTTCCACTTTCCTCAACTGCAATGTAGGGAAAACTGTGTAAAAATGTGTGGCCAATAACAGTTTATCAATTTTATTATTTTTTTAATAGATTTATTTATTTTTGGCTGCATTGGGTCTTCATTGCTGTGCGTGGGGCTTTCTCTAGTTGCGGCAAGCAGGGGCTACTCTTCATTGCAGTGTGCGGGCTTCTCATTGCAGTGGCTTCTCTTGTTGTGGAGCACGGGCTCTCTACGTGCACGGGTTTCAGTAGTTGTGGCTCGCAGGCTCAGTAGCTGTGGCTCACGGGCTCTAGAGCGCAGGCTCAGTAGTTGTGGCACACGGGCTTAGATGCTCCACGGCATGTGGGATCTTCCCGGACCAGGGATCAAACCCATGTCCGCTGCATTGGCAGGCAGATTCTTAACCACTGCGCCACCAGGGAAGTCCCTCAATCTTATTATTTTTAAAAGCAATTTAAACTTGAAATTTGAAAAGATGATGCACCTGTATATTTTTAACATGTCTGTGTCAACCCTGCCCTGAATTCTTAGCTTATGAAAACTTATGGCAGTTAGGCAGCTAGTGATGACTGTAACCTTTGTAGCTGACTAGCATCACTGTCCACGGAACCTGCGCATTGGGGAAGGGGATGCAAGAGTCGGGAAGAGGGACTTCCCTGATGGCACAGTGGTTAAGCATCTGCCTGCCAGTGCAGGGGACACGGGTTCGATCACTGGTCCAGGAAGATCCCACACATGCTTCAGAGTAACTAAGCCTGTGAGCCACAACTACTGAGTCCGCGTGCTGCAACGTCTGAAGTCCGGTCACCTAGAGCCCGTGTTCCGCAACAAAAGAAGCCACCGCAATGAGAAGCCCACGCACCACAACGAAGAGTAGCCCCCGCTCGCCACAACTAGAGAAAGCCCACGCGCAGCAACGAAGACCCAAGGCAGCCAAAAATAAATAAAATTTAAAAAAAAAAAAAAAGTCAGGAAGAACCTTAGGTTTGAACAGGCTCTCCAGCCAACACAGAGACCATCACAGAGAACAGCCTGCCAGCTCAAGGTGTGTGAGCACAACTTGTGACTAACCTTTGGCAGAATTCTAAGCTATTCAGACACAAAAGCAAACCTCAGGAAGCCAGGTTTTAGGGGGTTTTTTTTAAATTTTTTAAATTAAAGAAACACTGAGCAGAGACATCAGTAGCCACTGTAAAGGAGACAAAAGTCAGAGATTCACAGATTTAGTCCAACTACAAAACCCAAACAGAATGTATGGCACAGCTATTTAAGGAACCACTGAACTGGTGATGACTCTACCATCCTCCCCCACCAAAATCACCAGGGGCAACATGGAAGTGCCCACCGGGGCACAAACACAGAGCAGTCCAGAAGCCCTCTAATTCTGGCTCAAGGAACAGGAAAGGGAACGCCTAGTGCTCAGAATACAGTCCACCTTCTTTTCTCATTTCTCTCTTCTCATACCCCAAACCCCAAGTGATCCTGAGGCGACCCACAATGTGAGCTCATAGGAGTCAAAGTTCTGAGGAAGAGGCATCTCCTCTCTCATCAGTGAAGCTGTGGTCCAGCGAGGGTGGGGTCGAACCCCATTACTTTCTTCTCTGTGTCCTCCTGTCATTTGGCCCAGACAAAGGCACCGTCATGAAGTATGCAGCAAAGCGGATAACTAAAACCCCAGCTTTCTGGCCAGAGGACCAAAAATGAGGATTCCCAAGGAACCGGAAAGTACCAGGAAGAAGCACCAGAAAGTGACCCCATAAAGTTGTTCATAATACAATACTGATGTGTGTGAGAACAGAATAGAGAGACCATCTTCCAGGTCTCAGGGACAGATCTGAATGGCACTGCTAGGTTTTGAAAACTGAACTGACACTGGACCCAAAGAAGGCATGTTAGAACTTGCAAGCTGAACCTAACCAGATTATTACCCAGCTAAAACTTAAAATATCAACATTCTTCACAAGATTTAAACAAGACTCAAGATCTCATAATATTCAAAATCCCTAGGATACAATCTAAAATTATTCAGCATATAAAGAACCTAGACAATTTCAATTTACAAGGGAAATGAGTCAACAGACACCGATGCTAAGATGACACCAATGTTGGCATTAACTGACAAACACTTTAAAGCAGCTATTATTAAAACATTCCAACAATCAATCAAAACACTCTTCAATCAATGGAAAAAAAAGAAAATCTTCGCAAAGAAGATGTAAAGAAAAACCAAACGAAAATTTTAAAATTGAAAAATACAATGCCAAACTAAAAAATTAATTGGATGTGCTCAATAGCATAATGAAGATGTCAAAGGAAAGATGCAGTGAACTAAAAGATTGAAAGAAATTATCCCATTTGAACACAGAAAAGATTTTTTTAAAAAAATGAACAGAGCCTCAGGACCTATATGACATAACAAAGAAAATTACTAAGGGTAAAGAGTTAAATTACAGAATGTTTTTTTTTTTAAAGGTCAATTAACTAAGATGATGTAACAGTCTAAACTGTATATATCAAACAACAGAGCTTCAAAATACATGAAGCAGAAAGTAACAGAAGTGCAAGAAGAAAAAGAAAAATCCACAATATAGTTGGAAACAAAAATCAACAACCATTCATGATAAAAACTCTCAGTAAACTAGAAGAGAATTTCCTCAACTTGATAATGATCATCTACAAAAAGTCTACAGATTATATCATAGTTAATGTGAAAGACACAGTGTTTTCTCCCTAAGATCAGAACCAGACAAGGATGTCTACTTTCAACATGCATATTTCAACATCATACTGGAAGTCTTACAATGCAACAAGGTAAGAAAAATATAAAAGGCATACAGACCGGAAAGGAAGAAATTAAACTGTCCCCATTCAAAGCTGACATAATTACCTATATAAAAATACCAAGGGAGGGCTTCCCTGGTGGCGCAGTGGTTGAGAGTCCGCCTGCCGAGGCAGGGGACGCAGGTTCGTGCCCAGGTCCGAGAAGATCCCACATACTGCGGAGCGGCTGGGCCCGTGAGCCATGGCCGCTGAGCCTGCGCGTCCGGAGCCTGTGCTCCGCAATGGGAGAGGCCACAGCAGTGGGAGACCCGAGTACCGCAAAAAAAAAACCAAGGGAAAAAAATCTCCCAGAACTAAAATATCAGTTTAGCAAGGCCATAAATACAAGGTCAACGCACAAAAACCAACCATATTTCTATATACTGGCCATGTGTAATTGGGAATACACAAAGTAACACCATTTACAATCACTCCTCCCAATATTAAATAAATAGTATAAATATAACAAAAGACGTACAGGAGCTGTATGCTGAAAACTAAGAAACAATGATAAAAGAAATCAAGTAAGAATTAAATAAATAGACATCCTGTGCTCTTGAAGTAGAAGACTACATACAGGAAAGATGTCAATTCTCCCCAAATTCATTTATAAGTTTTTGTTTGTTTGTTTTTGGTTTTTTGCAGTACGCGGGCCTCTCACTGTTGTGGCCTCTCCCGTTGCGGAGCAACAGGCTCCGGACGCGCAGGCTCAGCGGCCATGGCTCACGGGCCCAGCCGCTGTGCGGCATGTGGGATCTTCCCGGACCGGGGCACGAACCCGTGTCCCCTACATCGGCAGGTGGACTCTCAACCACTGCGCCACCAGGGAAGCCCCATTTATAAGTTTTAAGCAATTCCAATCAAAATCCCAACAGGAGGGGACTTCCCTGGCGGTCCAGTGGTTAAGACTCCACACTCCCCATGCTGGGGGCTCGGGTTCAATCCCTGGTCAGGGAACAAGATCCCACATGCAGCAACTAAAAATCCCGCATGCCACAAGGAAGATCCCGCGTGCTGCAACTAAGACCCAGCATAGCCAAATAAATACGTAATAAATAAATAAATAAATCCCAACAGGATTTTTTTTTAACATAGAAAAGCATGATTCTAAAATTTATATGCAAAGGCAAATTAGAATAGCTAAAACAATTTTGAAAAAGAATAAAACTGGAGGTATCTTATACTTTTTCTTATAATAAGGACATAATTTTTTCTATTTCTACTCTTAAAATAATGTTATTAGGAACTGGTATTGAATCCTATCAAATTAATTTTGTATCCTGCTACTTTACCAAATTCATTGATTAGCTCTAGTAGTTTTCTGGTAGCATCTTTAGGATTCTCTATGTATAGTATCATGTCAGCTGCAAACAGTGACAGTTTTACTTCTTGTTTTCTGATTTGTATTCCTTTTATTTCTTTTTCTTCTCTGATTACTGTGGCTAAAACTTCCAAAACTATTTAGAATAATGGTGAGAGTGGGAAACCTTGTCTTGTTCCTGATCGTACAGGAAACGGTTTAAGTTTTTCACCATTGAAAATGATGTTGGCTGTGGGTTTTTCTTATATGGCCTTTATTATGTTGAGGTAGGTTTCCTCTATGCCCACTTTCTGGAGAGTTTTTATCATAAATGGGTGTTGAATTTTATCAAAAGCTTTTTCTGCATCTATTGAAATTATCATATGGTTTTTATCCTTCAATTTTTTAATATGGTTTTTCACATTGATTGATTTGGTATATTGAAGAATCCTTGCATTCCTGGGATAAACCCCACTTGATCATGGTGTATGATCCTTTTAATGTGTTGTTGGATTCTTTTTGCTAGTGTTTTGTTGAGGATTTCTGTATCTATATTCATCAGTGATATTGGCCTGTAGTTTTCATTTTTGTAACATCTTTATCTGGTTTTAGTATCAGGGTGATGGTGGCCTTGTAGAATGACTTTGGGAGTGTTCCTCCCTCTGCTATATTTTGGAAGAGTTTGAGAAGGACAGGGGTTAGCTCTTCTCTAAATATTGATAGAATTCACTTGTGAAGCCATCCAGTCCTGGGCTTTTGTTTGTTGGAAGATTTTTAATCCAGTTTCAATTTCAGTGCTTGTAACTGGTCTGTTCACATTTTCTATTTCTTTCTGGTTCAGTGTTGGAAGGTTGTGCTTTTCTAAGAATTTGTCCATTTCTTCCAGGTTGTCCATTTTATTGGCATATAGTTCTTGTAGTACTCTCTCATGACCCTTTGTATTTCTGGAGCATCAGTTGTTACCTCTCCTTTTTCATTTCTAATTCTGTAGATTTGAGTCTTCTCCCTTTTTTTCTTGATGAGTCTAACGGTTTATCAATTTTGTTTAACTCACAAAGAACAAGCTTTTGGTTTTATTGATCTTTGCGATTGTTTCCTTCATTTCTTTTTCATTTATTTCTGATCTGATCTTTATGATTTCTTTCCTTCTGCCAACTTTGGGTTTTTCTTGTTCTTCTCTAATTGCTTCAGGTGTAAGGTTAGGTTGTTTATTTGAGATTTTTCTTGTTTCTTGAGGTGGGATTGTATTGCTATAACCTTCCATCTTAGAACTGCTTTTACTGCATGCCATAAGCTTTCGGTCGTTGTGTTTTCATTGTCATCTGTTTCTAGGTATTTTTTGATTTCCTCTTTGGTTTCTTCAGTGATCTCTTGGTTATTTAGTAGTGTATTGTTTAGCTTCCGTATGTTTGTATTTTTTACAGATTTTTTTTCCTGTAATTGATATCTAGTCTCATAACGTTGTGGTCAGAAAAGATACTTGATACGATTTCAATTTTCTTAAATTTACCAAGGCTGATTTGTGACCCAAGATATGATCTATCCTGGAGTATGTTCCATGTGTACTTGAGAAGAAAGTGTATTCTGTTGTTTTTGGATGGACTGTTCTGTAAATATCAATTAAGTCCATCTAGTCTAATGTTTCATTTAAAGCTGGTGTTCCACATTTATTTTCATTTTGGATGATCTCTGTCCATTGGTGAAAGTGGGGTGTTAAAGTCCCCTACTATTACTGTGTTCCTGTGAATGTCCCCTTTTATGGCTGTTAGTATTTGCGTTATGTATTGAGGTGCTCCTATGTTGGGGCATGAATATTTACAATTGTTGTATTTTCTTCTTGGATCGATCCCTTGATCATTATGTAGTGTCCTCTGTCTCTTTTTTTTTTTTAATTTATTTATTTTTATTTTTGGCTGTGTTGGGTCCCCATTGCTGCACGCGGGCTCTCCCTGGTTGCAGCGAGCAGGGGCAACTCTTCTTTGTGGTGCATGGGCTTCTCACTGCAGTGGCCTCTCCCATTGTGGAGCACGGACTCTAGGCGCCGCGGGCTCAGTAGTTGTGGCACACGGGCCCAGCCGCTCCGCGGCATGTGGGATCCTCCCAGGCCAGGGCTCGAACCCATGTCCCCTGCATTGGCAGGCGGATTCCCAACCACTGCACCACCAGGGAAGCCCCTCTGTCTCTTTTAATAGTCTTTATTTTAAAGTCTATTTTGTCTGATATGAGTATTGCTACTCAGCTTTTTTTTGATTTCCATTTGCATGGAATATCTTTTTCCATCCCCTCACTTTCAGTCTGTATGTGTCCCTAGGTCTGAAGTGGGTCTCTCGTAGACAGCATATATACGGGTCTTGTTTTTGTATCCATTCACTCAGTCTGTGTCTTTTGGTTGGAGCTTTTAATCCATTCACATTTAAGGTAATTATCGATATGCGTGTTCCTATTACCATTTTCTTAATTGTTTTGGTTTCGGTTTTGTAGGCCTTTTCCTTCTCTTGTGTTTCCTGCCTAGAGAAGTTCCTTTAGCATTTGTTGTAAAGCTGGTTTGGTGGTGCTGAATTCTCTTAGCTTTTGCTCGTCTGAAAAGCTTTTGATTTCTCCGTCAAATCTGAGTGAGATCCTTGCTGGGTAGAGTAATTTTGGTTGTAGGATTTTCTCTTTCATCACTTTAACTATATCCTGCCACTCCCTTCTGGCCTACAGAGTTTCTGCTGAAAAATCAGCTGATAACCTTGTGGGGATTCCTTTATATGTTGTTACTTTTCCCTGCTGCTTTTAATACTTTTTCTTTGAATTTAATTTTTGTTAGTTTGATTAATATGTGTCTTGATGTGTTTCTCCTATGGTTTATCCTGTATGGGACTCTATGTGCTTCCTGGACTTGGGTGACTATTTCCTTTCCCATGTTAGGGAAGTTTTCGACTATAATCTCTTCAAATATTTTCTCAGACCCTTTCTTTTTCTCTTCTTCTTCTGGGACCCCTATAATTTGAATGTTGGTGCATTTAGTGTTGTCCCAGAGGTCTCTGAGATTGTCTTCAATTTTTTTTCATTCTTTTTTCTTTATTCTGCTCCTTGGCAGTTATTTCCACCATTTTGTCTTCCAGCTCATTTATTCGTTCTTCTGCCTCGGTTATTCTGTTATTGATTCCTTCTACTGTATTTTTCATTTCAGTTATTGTTGTTCATCTCTGTTTGTTTGTTCTTTAGTTCTTCTAGGTCCTTGTTAAATGTTTCTTGTATTTTCTCCATTCTTTTTCCAAGATTTTGGATCATCTTTACTATCATTACTCTGAATTCTTTTTCAGGTAGACTATTTCCTCTTCATTTCTTTGGTCTGTTGGGTTTTTACCTTGCTCTATCACCTGCTGCGTATTTCTCTGTCTTCTCATTTTTTTTAATTTACTGTGTTTGGGGTCTCCTTTTTGTAGGCTGCAGGTTCATAGTTCCTATTATTTCTGGTGTCTGCCCCCAGTGGGTGAAATTGGCTTCCTGGTTAGGGGGACTGGTGCCTGTGTTCTGGTAGATGGGGCTGGATTTTGTCCCTCTGGTGTGCAGGGACACATCAGGTGGTGTGTTTTGGGGTGTCTGTAAACTAAGTATGACTTTAGGCAGCCTCTCTACTAATGGGTGGGGTTGTGTTCCCGTCTTGCTAGTTGTTTGGCATGAGTCATCCAGCACTAGAGCTTGCTGGCTGTTGGGTGGAGGCGGGTCTTAGTGTTGAGACAGAGATCTTTGGGAGAGCTCTCGCTGATTAATACTACATGGAGCTGGGAGGCCTCTGGTCATCCAACATCCTGGACTCGGCTCTCCCACCTTGGAAGGTCAGGCCCGAAACCCAGCCTGAGCACCAAGACCCTGCCAGCCACACGGCTCGGAAGAAAAGGAGGAGAAAAAATAAATAAAAAAATAAAAAAACGAACGGGGCTTCCCTGGTGGCGCAGTGGTTAAGAATCCACCTGACAATGCAGGGGACATGGGTTCGAGCCCTCGTCCAGGAAGCTACCACATGCCACGGAGCAACTAAGCCCATGCGCCACAACTACTGAGCCTGAGCTCTAGAGCCCGCGAGCCACAACTACTGAAGCCTGCGTGCCGAGAGCCCGTGTTCCACAACGAGAAGCCACCGCAGTGAGAAGCCATGCACCACAACGAAGAGTAGCCCCCGCTCACTGCAACTAAAGAAAGCCCATGCACAGCAATGAAGACCCAATGCAGCCAAAACTAACTAACTAAATTTATTTATTAAAAAAAACAAAACTGAACAGAGACTCAAAACAAATGGTAAAAGCAGACAAAATCACAAAAAGAAACATACACACACACACACTCACAAAAAGAGGAGAAAGAAAAAAAAAAGGAAAAGAGCAACCAAACATATAAACAAATCCACCAATGATAACAAGCACTTAAAACTAAACTAAGATAAAACCAAAACCAAAAATAGACATAAAACCAGAAACAATTAGACACAGAAAGCAAACCCCAAGTCTACAGCTGCTCCCCAAAGTCCACCGCCTTTTTTTGGGAGCATTCATTGTCTATTCAGGTATTCCACATACACAGGGTTTACCAAGCCAATTGCGGGCATTTAGTCCACTGCTCCTGAGGCTACACAGAGAAATTTCCCTTTCTATTCTTTGTTTGCACAGCTCCTGGGGTTCCGCTTTGGTTTTGGTCCCTGAGGGCGTGTTGGCCGCCCTCAGGCATCTGTTTCCTGCCCAGATAGGAGGGGGTTAAAGCAGTGGCTGATTAGAGCTCTCTTGCTCACTCAGGCCGAGGAGAGGGAGGGGTACGGCAGTCACAGATGGAATGCGGGTCATGTCTGTGGCAGCAAAGGCCAGAGTGACACTGCAACAGCCTGAGGTGCACCATGTGTTCTCCTGGGGAAGTTGTCCCTGGATCACGGGACCCTGGCAGTGGTGTGCTGCACAGGCTCCCAGGAGGGTGAGGGTAGTGACCTGCGCTTGCAAACAGGATACTTGGTGGCAGCAGTAGCGGTCCGTGCCCGCCTCTGGGGTCCAAGATGATAGCTGCAGCTTGTGCCCATCTCTGGAGCTCACTTAGGTGGTGCTCTGTCACCTGTGGGAACACAGAGCAGGAAGCCCCTCTTCTCGCGCACTCCAAGACAATGGTCTTTTTCCTCTTCGGCAGCTCCAGACTTTTTCCCAGACTCCCTCCCTGCTAGCTGTGGTGCACTAGCCCCCTTCAGGCTGTGTTCATGCAGCCAACCCCAGTCCTCTCCCTGGGGTCTGACCACCGAAGCCTGAGCCTCAGCTCCCAGCCCCTCCCCCCATGTTGCACTCGTAGGTGCAATACAGGAGCACCTCAATATATAAAGCAAGTTTTAGAATACTTGCAGTGATTTCATTTATAAAAATCTCAAAAACACCAAAACTAAACAATGTATTATCTAAGGAATCAAACATGAAAAGCAAATGAATGATAAACACAAAATTCAGAATAGGGAGTTCCACTTGGGTGAGAGACACGTAAGAGCCTTCTGGTTTTACTTGCTTTACTAATAATGTTCTTTTTAATAACTTAGGTGGTTAAGTATAGAGGCATTTACTATATCACGTTTCTTTAGATCCTATGGATGACTTACTGTTAGTTTTTTATGCTATTCAACATCTAATAAAAGCAAATGAGTAAAAAAAGAAAAAAAACTTATAGATTCTGACTTTAAGGTACTTAAAAACCTCAATTCAAAAGCAACACTAAATCACATAACTGCATTTATATTTTTCTCCACATATTAGTAGTGAACAATGCAGAGTTATCAGTATTCAAATAGTTAAACCCATCACTAGCACCAATTAGTGAAACAATCAGTAAGAAAATTAATCCCCATTCAGAGGGGAAAAAAAAAAAGCCATGCCATGTCTAAAACCTAATGGCACTTACATTTACCTATTTTACTAAATGATTTGAGCTCATAGCTTGATCAATAAAGCAGGATAACCTTCAGAATCTGATGCAAAGGGCTGCCCTTTTTTACCTTTTATCAAGGCAGAACCAATAAATACAAGTTCAAAATATGGAAAAGTCTCTGTTGCCTCCCACTATAT